>NC_091982.1:228561250-231015633 GCF_044704955.1 Pristiophorus japonicus | reverse complement strand
TTCATTCTCTGGTTGGCAATCAGTAACTAGTGGGGTGCCGCAGGAATCAGTGGTGGGACCCCAACTATTTACAATCTACATTAACGACTTGGAAGAAGGGACTGAGTGTAACGTAGCCAAGTTTGTTGACGATACAAAGATCGGAGAAAAAGCAATGTGTGAGGAGGACACAAAAAATCTGCAAAAGGGCATAGACAGGCTAAGTGCGTGGGCAAAAATTTGGCTGATGGAATATAATGTTGGAAAGCATGAGGTTATGCACTTTGGTAGAAAAAAATCAAAGAGCAAGTTATTATTTAAATAGAGAAAGATTGCAAAGTGCTGCAGTACAAGGAGACCTGGGGGTTTGTGCATGAAACACAAAAGGATAGTATGCAGGTACAGCAAGTGATCACGAAGGCCAATGGAATCTTGGCCTTTATTGCAAAGGGAATGGAGTATAAAAGCAGGGAAGTCTTGCTACAGCTATATAAGGTATTGGTGAGGCCACACCTGGAATACTGCGTGCAGTTTTGGTTTCCATGTTTACGAAAGGATATACTTGTTTTGGAGGCAGTTCAGAGAAGGTTCACTAGGTTGATTCCGGGGATGAGGGTGTTGACTTATGAGGTAAGATTGAGTAGGTTGAACCTTTACTCATTGGAATTCAGAAGAATGAGAGGTGATCTTATCGAAACGTATAAGATTATGAGAGGGCTTGACAAGGTGGATGCAAAGAGGATGGTTCCACTGATGGGGGAGACTAGAACTAGAGGGCATAATCTTAGAATAAAGGGCCGCCCATTTAAAACAGAGATGAGGAGGAATTTCTTCTCTCAGAGGGTTATAAATCTGTGGAATTCGCTGCCTCAGAGAGCTGTGGAAGCTGGGACATTGAATAATTTTAAGTCAGAAATAGACAGTTTCTTAAATGATAAGGGGATAAGGGGTTATGGGGAGCGGGCGGGGAAGTGGAGCTGAGTCCGTGATCGGATCAACCAAGATTGTATTGAATGGCAGAGCAGGATCGAGGGTCCATATGGCCTACTCCTGTTCCTATTTCTTATGTTCTTATAACCCAACAGTGCATTCAGTTCAAAATATTTTAATGGAAAAAAAATACATTGAGACAAATTTGGTGCTGAATTTCCATAGTAATTTGTCCTGATTTCCTGCCATAACTGCAGTGGGAGATTGGCGGAAGCTCCATAGACAACTGTTTCCAGTGATTTATGCCATCTCGCTCAAGGTTCTGCTGACCTGCTACTGAAATTGTAGCAGCAGATCAGGTGAGCCACTTCGAAAATTCAGGGCCAAATACCTTTTTAGGATGTGGCTCATCCTCAACAAGGTATGAATATGACACTGCCCATCTTCCTTTGCTCAGGCTGAGTGCTATCCATTTATTGACTTCACCGGACGGGGTGTATAGTGTGCAGCTGATCTGCTACCTCCTGCTTTACACTGCCAGCGGAATTGCAAGTTCTAACTGTCGTCTAATTCTCCGTGTTGTTCCTGATTAACAGAAGGACACCACTGGGCAAATATTGTCTCTCTGTGCTGCTGGTAAGGAGCTTCGCCCGTTGATAGCTAACCTCGGAATCTGTGCACAATCTTGAAACCAATGAATGTTGGGAGCAAATCTCTGATTTGCGCCCCCAATAGACGATGCTGTCGGCTGGCAGCACAAATTCATAGAATTACCCTACCCAAATCACACCCAAGCTGTGTACTGCAAGTTTGCCCATGTAAACCCACTTATAGCGCGGAAGATTTGATGTACCTTTGGGCCTTGTGCTACGGTCAGAGAAGATCACCCCTGGTCACCATTGCCAGTACTATCCGAAGAGAGAGAAATTCGGGAGCATCCCATTTGGGACGCTAACTTTAAAAAGTTGAAAAAATTAGGCACTAATGATTTTCAACTTTAAAACAATTCAGGGTTTGTGCTCCAGGAAGGAAATGGAGCACTAAATCAAGCACTCCACTTCCTTCACGGAGCGCAACAGGACACAGGCGGGCAGTAGGTTTGTAAAAAATTTGTTCCGGGATGTGGGCATCGCTGGCACGGCCGGCATTTATTGCCCATTCTTAATTTCCCTCGAGAAGGTGGTGGTGAGCCGTCTCCTTGAACCGCTACAGTCCCGTGTGGCGCAGATACTCCCACAGTGCTGTTAGGCGGCGATAACGGGAGGCGCTAAGGAGACCAATTTCTAGGCCGAAGTGCCTATAAATAACCCGCTTCGCATTTATTGCAGAGGGAATCTTCCCTCTGTCAGCTTGGTTCCTCTTTCCCCGACATCATCCCGCATGTATCACACGGAACATGCAGTATCCCTGCTGTAAGAAAAGCAGAAAAGAAAAATGTCCTTTTTATTTTGTTACAGCAACTATATGTAACTGGTAGTGCGTGGAATTCCCAATTGTAATTTATGGCAACATCAAACTGACCGGATTGAGTTACAGACTTGCATACCTCTGCCAATTGCCTTTTATCCCAGATTTATTTTTGTGTGACGTGCCAGCAAATACCAACTCGCCACCTCCAAACCTTACACAACTCATTTTGCAGTGGCAAGCCTACACTTTGATTTTCAATCTGGCCTGAGGTTTTTTTTAAATGTTTGCTTTGGCCAATCTAACATTGTTCTAGGAAAAAGCGTACAGGATATGTTTCTTAAAGGCACATCCTCTTTGTGAAACAAAGTGGCCGGCAAACCTGCTGTTGCCGAGGCCCCAAGCTTTGGAACTCCCTCCCTAAACCTCTCCGCCACTCTATCTCTCTCTCCTCCTTTAAGACGCTCCTTAAAACCTACCTCTTTGACCAAGCTTTTGGTCATCTGCCGTAATTTCTCCTTATGTGGCTCGGTGTCAAATTTTATTTTATAATCCTCCTGTGATGCACCTTGGGAGTTTTACTTTATTAAATCTGCTATATAAATAAAAGTTGTTGTTGTATTGTTTGTTTAAAAAGACGATGCAATAGTGTTGAAGTGATTACTGGGTCACATGTGCCTGATATGGCCATAAAATATCCGTAATTCCTGCACCATAATAATAGCACATACTGCAATGGTTCAAGTTTCCAGCAAATTCCCGCCCCATAATATGTCAAACGTATCATTTTCTTTTTTCACTCTGAGTATACATTCTGATCCACCGCAGTGCTTCCCTTTTTCAACTCCATTGAGCTTCAGACAAGTTACGTTTAAGACTTGTTATTCCATTAAAAAACATCTTGAAAACATTAACATACCCAAACATTTCAAGCCAAATTCACAGATCCAACATCAACAAGTAAAGGTACAAGCCGTGTTCACAATACACACGGTGGTGCATTAATACCAAAGACGATAAAGTGTCTGACCTGAAATAATGCCCCTCTATATCCACCGTTCAGCCATTGACTGACCAAATGAGGCTTACTTCTAATCGTTGAGCTCAAAGTCAACTGTCCCAGAATTAATTATAATGTCATGCTTCTTATTTTAGCTTTACTTTCAGTAGTATATAAGAACATAAGAACATAAGAAATAGGAGCAGGAGTCGGCCAGACGGTCCCTCGAGCCTGCTCCACCATTTAATATGACCATGGCTGATCTGATCATGGACTCAGCTCCACTTCTCTGCCCGCTCCCCATAACCCCTTATACCCTTATCGGTTAAGAAACTGTCTATTTCTGTCTTAAATTTATTCAATGTTTCAGCTTCCACAGCTCTCTGAGGCAGCGAATTCCACAGATTTACAACCCTCTGAGAGAAGAAATTTCTCCTCATCTCAAGTTTAAATGGGTGGCCTCTTATTCCAAGATCATGCCCTCTTGTTCTAGTCTCCCCTATCAGTGGAAACATCCTTTCTGTATCCACCTTGTCAAGTTTCCTCATAATCTTAGATGTTTCGATAAGATCACCTCTCATTCTTCTGAATTCCAATGGGTAGAGGCCCAACCTACTCAACCATTCCTTATAAAACAACCCCCTCATCTCCGGAATCAACCTAGTGAACCTTCTCTGAACTGCCTCCAAATCAAGTATATCCTTTCATAAATATGGAAACCAAAACTGCACGCAGTATTCCAGGTGTGGCCTCACCAATACCTTGTATAACTGTAGCAAGACTTCCTGCTTTTATATTCCATCCCCTTTGCAATAAAGGCCAAGATTCCATTGGCCTTCGTGATCATGTGCTGTACCTGCATATTATTCTTTTGTGTTTCATACACAAGTACCCCCAGGTCCTGCTGTACTGCAGCAATTTACAATCTTTCTTCATTTAAATAATAACTTGCTCGTTGATTTTTTTTTCTGCCAAAGTGCATAACCTCACGCTTTCCAACATTATACTCCATCTGCCAAATTTTTGCCCACTCACTTAGCCTGTCCATGTCCTTTTGCAGATTTGTTGTGTCCTCCTCACACATTGCTTTTCCTCCCATCTTTGTACCGTCAGCAAACTTGGCTATGTTACACTCGGTCCCTTCTTCCAAGTCGTTAATATAGATTGTAAATAGTTGGGGTCCCAGCACTGATCCCTGCGGCACCCCACTAGTTAACGATTGCCAACCCGAGAATGAACCATTTATCCCGACTCTCTGTTTTCTGTTAGTTAGCCAATCCTCTAACAATGCTAATATATTACCCCCAACCCCGTGAACTTTTATCTTGTTCAGTAACCTTTTATGTGGCACCTTGTCAAATGCCTTCTGGAAGTCCAAATACACCACATCTACTGGTTCCCCTTTATCCACCCTGTTCGTTACATCCTCAAAGAATTCCAACAAATTTGTCAAACATGACTTCCCCTTCATAAATCCATGCTGACTCTCCTTGACCGAATTTTGCTTTTCCAATGTCCTGCTACTGCTTCTTTAATAATGGACTCCAACATTTTCCCAGCCACAGATGTTAGGCTAACTGGTCTATAGTTTCCTGCTTTTTGTCTGCCTCCTTTTTTAAATAGGGGGGTTACATTTGCAGTTTTCCAATCTGCTGGAACCTCCCCAGAATCCAGGGAATTTTAGTAAATTACAACAAATGCATCCACAATCCCTGCCGCTACTTCTCTTAAGACCCTAGGATGCAAGCCATCATGTCCAGGGGATTTATATGCCTTTAAATCCATTATCTTACTGAGTATGGCCTCTTTAGTGATTGTGATTGTGATTGTGTTAAGTTCCTCCCCCCTATAGCCCCTTAACTATCCACTGTTGGAATATTGTTAATGTCCTTTACCGTAAAGACTGATACAAAATATTTGTTCAGAGTTTCTACCATCTCCATGTTCCCCATTACTAATTCCCCGGTCTCGTCCTGTAAGGGACCAACATTTACTTGAGCCATCTCTTTTCCTTTTTATATACGTATAGACACTCTTGCTATCTGTTTTTTCTATTTCATGCTAGATTGCTTTCATAGTGGACAAGGGAGAACCAGCGGATGTGGTTTATTTGGACTTTCAAAAGGCTTTTGACAAGGTCCCACACAAGAGATTAGTGTGCAAAATTAAAGCACATGGTACTGGGGGTAATGTGTTGACTTGGCTAGAGAACTGGTTGACAGACATGAAGCAAAGAGCAGGAATAAACGGGTCCTTTTCAGAATGGCAGGCAGTGACTAGTGGGGTACCGCAAGGTTCAGTGCTTGGACAGGTTAGGTGAGTGGGCAAATGCATGGCAGATGCAATATAATGAAGATAAATGTGAGGTTATCTACTTTCGTGGCAAACCAGGAAGGCAGAATATTATCTGAATGGTGGCAGAATAGGAAAAGGGGAGGTGCAGCGAGACCTGGGTGTCATGGTACATCAGTCATTGAAAGTTGGCATGCAGGTACAGCAGGTGGTGAGGAGAGAAAAAAACAGAAACAAAGAGAAAATAAAAGTAGGAGCTGGGATTATGGTCTGAATTTGTTGAACTCGACGTTGAGTCCAGATGGGTGTAATGTGCCTAAACGAAAGATGCTGTTCCTCGAGTTTATGTTGAGCTTTGTTGGAACAGTGTAAGAGGCAGAGGACGGAGAGGTTAGAGTGGGAGTGGAGCAGATTACTGCTTCCTGTTCTGCACTCTGAAAGGGGTTGTACAACGCACTCGCACATTCCTCATGAGTTGATAGCGTTCCTAAACGGTCAATGGCAGTAGGATTTATGGTCTCCTGTTGAAAGAAATGCCTGCTCCTTTGCCAAAAGATCCTGCAAGTATCAGGACACAAGCACACAGATGCGCACAGCTGACCCAGTGCAAATTCTTTTGCCTGCTGCATATATCATGGTGTATGGCACAATGTCATGACGCTGGGAATCCATGTATATTAGACAGGGCAGGACTTTGTGCATATGCAGCCGAGAGGGGCTCTATAATGCCCAATTGGCCTATAGCAGGCCCATAGAAACGATTAGTGTCAGATTTATATGTTAAACCAACAAAACAGTGATAACTAGCAGCCATTTTCCCATTGCTTTCTCAGAATCCAAACTGCAAGCTAAAAGACCCTTGATGAGGGATTCCGACACCACACTGCATGTCACAAGAGATCTAAATCTTCCTGTTACTGACTCAGCGAAGGCTTCCAGAGTGGAAGTTAACTGTCTAAATCACTGAATTCCGATTGTTACCTGTAAATCTATATCTCATTAATTAAACTGAAGACACTTTAAAAAAAAACACGACAGGGAATCAAAATGCGAAAATGGACTCAGATATTACTAATTAAATACACGCAGCAACATCACCGAGATGTCAACCATTCAAATGAGTGAGGTACAGGCTACAAAATAATTAGCCTGTGTAATCTTCTCTCATAATTGTAACTTGCCGATGTGACACGTCCTCATAGGTACACCATTCTGGGGGATGGCAGATGAAGCAGATGTCCGGAATTACACAGACAAACATAATCAAAGCTATTTAAGTGAAACAGATTTGCGGTATTGATGTGTCATGGACACACCTTGCCACTTGAGCACTGAAATGCATCCTGTGTATGATAGTCTCATTGTCTGCTGTCACGAGGACAATGTTGTACGTTTGAGAAACCAGTGAAGGGTTTTTGCCAGCTGTCAGTTAAAATAAATGCATTTCCATTTTGCATTAATTTGCCTGATCTTAATTCTGCTTTATTATTATTGTATCTTAATTATTTGAGTGCTGCAGGCAACAATTCTAAGGGAAAACAAACAAACAGTGGGAGTTCTTCTGTAAATTGCAATTGATCTCAGATGCTGGGGAACATGCATTATTATTTAGGCTGTCCGCAGTTTTGAAGGGAAGCTGAACATAATTATGCACGTTTAAAACAGAATAGTGAGTAGCCATCTTTGCGAGACAGCTTCCCTATTTCCCCTCACAGATCACGAACTAACAGGAGGGCACCATTTGCTGGACTAATACTCTCAGATCTGGTGTAAATAACAATACCGTTTATGGTTAGCACACCCCTTTAGAGCCTTTTGGAAACAGCTTTTGCTGAAAGGCCACTCAGAATTAATGGGAAACTCAACCTTTGCAGATCTGAAATAGCTTAGAGAGTAGACATCGAATCTAAAGAAAAAGTAGCAGGGTAAATGTTGCACCGTATTATATCGGATATGTATTTTCTTCCATCTACTGTTGTACTGTATTAGGAAATGGTTAGCACTTTGAGTCCAGTCCTTTGGGATGATTTTCTGATAAGGGCTTCAATTTGTTGACCATTACTATGGCAATCCACTGACCGTACTTCATTCTTGGGACCATAAATGGATCACAGCAGGGGGCTGGAGTCAGAAATGTTATTCAAGGGAGACCAAAATATAATGGATAGAAATAGGGAAAAAATTGCAGTTTTAGCACACTGCTAGGTAGATAAAACTGAAGGTTTGCTCTTCTGTGGTGGCTCACTGATAGAAAGTCAGCCATAGGCACGGTTTGTTGTGGCAGGTGTAAACAGGATTACTGAAATCAGGCAGCGGCTTGGCCTTCTATCTTGCATTTTTTTCTCTTTTTTATGTCCTGAATCCATGTGCCATTCAGTCAACTCGCTCCAAGACCCTTACCAAAACCATAAGGTAAAGGGGTTGCATTCTCTTAGAATGTCCTCTTATCGCCATAAAAACCCTGTTGTGTCCTTGGATGCGCTGATAATGACTCCACGAGGCAATGTGTTGTACTTGAACTGTAGTGACCTCAGTCCTTTATTGATAACTCCAGAGTGAGGATCACACCTGGTGGCCTGCCTTTTATACGAGGCTAGGCACACCTGTACAGGTAACCTACGAGTCTCCCACTGCAGTGCCCTCTGGTGGCACACCATGTAATAGTACAAATAGTAGCCATGTAGGATACATGACAAACCCCTGGTTTGCATAGCCAATAACCCATGAAGGACTATTTGAGGTTAAGTGTACGGGCCAGCTTGACTCAGTGGTCGCACTCTGGCCACTGAGTTGAAAGGTCATGAGTTAAAGCTACACTCTAAGATTAAAGCACGTAATCTAAACTCATACTTCAGTGCAGTACTGAGAGAATATGGGAGGCGCTGTCTTTACGGTGAAAGGTTAAACGTTAAGCTGAGGATGGGCTGCCAACCCTCCCAGATTGTCCGGGAGTCTCTCAGAATTGAGGATTGATCTCCTTGGGCAACCCGGGGGGAAATATTTCAAGCTTGCCTGTCGACCTTTCCGACTCGATGCAGCTGCTCCCAAAGCCAGCCCGAAAGCACGGCCACTCCGCTCATACAATAGAACAGTTTCAGTGCTGCAGGACATTGTGGATCTCTGCAGCTCCATTGCAGCCACGTTGCCTTTGGAATGAGAAAGCACTTCGGCGACATGGATTGAATTCAGGTGGATGTGGGAAGAAATGGTTAAAACACAACAAAACTTCTCTCTGGCGGAAAAGCAAGGAGAGACACTATTGCTAAAACTCTCTTTGCCCAACAACATGAACTCTAAATGATCCAAAACTCATAAACCACTGCTCATATATCACTCACATTACCTACGTTGCTGAAGCTGCCCCGCCTATCCCAGAATTTGGCATCTCCCTTCATACCAAAGAATTATTTTCCTCTCACTTGTTCTTGACTCTACCAATGCCAAAATTTGTTCAATAAAAAGACCTTCGAGTCATCCTGACCTTTCATTCTCGACTACATCCTTTGTTGCCTGCAGATTGCATTAATTCTGTTACGGTCGTGTCAACATTCTTGTTCTTTCTGAATTCCAGATACATCTGCACGCTCTTCCTGCTGCTTACATCCTCCCTCCAAGCAAGCCTTGTCTCCACATCTCTCACTCAAACTAATTCTTTCCCAGGACTTCAGTACATTGGAGCTTCACACTTGTAGATTACATCTGTGCACTTTCTTCACCTGTTCCTGGACAACCTACTAGTTCTCAGAACTTCTGATGCAATGACTGCTAGTGCATGTGATGTCTGTTAGTGCATGTGATGTCTGCTAGTGCATATGATGACTGTCAGCACAAAGATTTCAACTGCAGGGTAGCAACCTTTGTATTGCAAACTGCTGGCAAGTGTCACATGATCAGATGTGTTCAAACTTCCAAGAACATGTCCAACAAACGTTGGTATCCCCATACTGACTGACCATTCGAGTGGATATAAGCGATCCCACGACAATCTTTTGCAGGGTTAGCAGTGAGTTCTTGATTGGGGCAGAGGTGGCATCACATAGATAATACATGGCCCGTGTGATCTCCTGGACTCGTTTCAATCATCTGAGAGCGTTGGAGAGGAATTTTACAGAATTATTGGCCCTGGGATTTTTCTGTGTTTTTGCCTCTCACAGGAGATGAAATGGCTGTGAGGGAGAGAGAAGGAGAGAAGAAATGTTCAGTCGTGATGCTACGGTCATCGTGGTGTGGGGCAGGCATGATGATCCAGCTGCTCTGATCCTGCCTGTTCATTTTGTATGTTCAGATTTCTCCCAGTGCCTTAACCAACATTTATCCATCAACCAGCATTACCGAAATTAGATTAACTGGTCATTCACCTCATTGCTAGTTGTGGTACTTGTCATCGACCAGGCCAATATCCCCAGCATCGAAGCATTGACCACACTCGATCAGCTCCGCATTGTCTGCATGTCCAACATGAGAATCCAAAAGCAAGTGCTCTACTCGGAACTCCTTCATGCAAACGAGCCAAAGGTGGACAGAGGAAACATTACAAGGACACCCTCAAAGCCTCCCTGATAAAGTGCAACATCCCCACCGACACCTGGGAGTCCCTGGCCAAAGACTGCCCTAAGTGGAGGAAGTGCATCCGGGAGGGCACTGAACACCTCGAGTCTCATTGCCGAGAGCGTGCAGAAATCAAGCGCAGGCAGCGGAAAGAGCGTGCGGCAAACCAGTCCCACCCACCCCTTTCCTCAACGACTATCTGTCCCACCTGTGACAGGGACTGTGGCTCTCGTATTGGACTGTTCAGCCACCTAAGGACTCATGTTAAGAGTGGAAGCAAGTCTTCCTCGATTCTGAGGGGCTGCCTATGATGATGATGATGAGTTGTGGTACGCAAATTTGTTGCCATGTTTGCCACATAACAACAGTGACTACACGTCAACATTCATGAAACATTTTGTGAAGTCCTGTGGAGATGAAAGGCACTATATAAATGCAAGTTCCTCCTTTCTTATCCTATAGTTAACGGCAGCAATAAATTGTATTGCACCACACTGTGGGCACTCTTTTCTATTTCACTGAAAGCAAGTTACTTCTGTGAGCAAACAGACAGGGGGAAATCTTCAAAAACAATTTGATGTGCCTGTTGTCGCAGCAAAGCTGAACTGAAAAGAGCAACAGAATAGGATGCTGTGATTTAAGGAACTTGGCATGCAGGAGTGTAGGCTGCCCAAGGACAGACTCACCATGCTAAGCCTGAAGGTATCTGCATGAATCTTGTAGACTGGGAAGTTTAGCTGGGATGGGAGTTTATTTCCTGTCAACAATACGATAACTGGGACCTCCGCACAGATGAGCTGGAAAAGCTTTCATTGCTTGCCACTGATATTGGTTTTATTTACGGGCAAACATCAACATGCAACCTATTTATAACATGGAGCTCAACTTAGTCAATGATGAGCAGTATTACAATAATACAATGATAAGCCTTAGCGATCCCATGTAAGATTGACTTGCAATTGTGTTCTCTCCAAATCCAGTGAAGGCACCATCAGGATCAGCTTGAGCTTTCCTGGCAGGAGTTGATGATGGGGCTATTGTTAAATGGAAAATATCACTTTTCTTGAAATTCAATTCCGCTTGTTAAGATTTTCTGTAAAATGTAGAGAATGTAATACAATAGCCAAATAACGATTATAGTTGTATTCTAGCGAGGAATTAAAGAACTCCTCTGTTAGTCAGCTGCTCTATACTTAGTTATACACACGTATATCAACCCCAAATTACAGTGGGTATAAACACCCGGGAGTCCTTGGCCAAAGATCATACTAAGTGGAGGAAGTGCATCCGAGAGAGCGCTGAGCACCTCGAGTCTCGTCGCTGAGAGCATGCAGAAACCAAGTGCAGGCAGCGGAAAGAGCGTGTGGCAAACTTGTCCCACCCACCCTTTCCCTCAACGACTATCTGTCCCACTTGTGACAGGGACTGTGGCTCTTGTATTGGACTGTTCAGCCACCTAAGGACTTATTTTAAGAGTGAAAGCAAGTCTTCCTCAATTCCGAGGGACTGCCTATGATGATGAACCATAAATTACAATGTGTATACACACGTATATTAACCATTGATTGCAACAGGTGATGGGCAACGAGGGCATATTAGTATTGCATTCTTCCACTCATGACCAAACGATTCCTCATGATTCTTAAGTTTTATGTGAATTTGATGGAAGGGTCACGAATTCTAAATGTAGAAGTTCTTTGCTTGGATTGTCCTGTGTGTGGCAATGCTACCATATGCTTTCCATATTGCGGTAGTTTAGCACTGACGGTAATGCAACACTCACAGTAATTAAAGCTGCTCTGAATTTTCCACACGCTATAAAGCCAGCTGTAGAGATTCTGCACGTTGACTAATTCAATCAGTTTTTTGGAGGGCTGGGCGTATCTGACTAACAAAAGCTAGATTGATATTTTATGGATATACAATGGGAACAGCAGACACGCACTTTCTGACTTTCAGTTGAAACAGAGTTTAATATCTCCCACACTGTCACTTCATAACTAATACCCAAGAACATTTCTGCTAAATACGAATCCCGCATCAGTGAAGCACCAGCAGTGAATAAAGGGTGCAGAACACATTTCTGCATAAAACAATTAAAATAGTTTTCTCATCAAATTCCTCAGCTGTGTGCTTCTATCGAATACAATACATTGTACTTTCTCCTGTCTCAAATCATCTAACTTGAAGGGTGTCCAAACATGGCTCATAGAGTCCCATTTCTCACCTCCCAGTCCAGTTACATTTTATATGCACATAAGAATACTTCTTTAAGTATCCACTCTCACCTCTGAGTTTGAAGGTTGTGGGTTCAAACCCTACTCCAGATACTTGAGCACATAATCGAGGTTGATACTTTATAAGAACATAAGAAATAGGAGCAGGAGCAAGCCATTTGGCCCCTTGAGCCTGCTCCACCCTTTAATAATATCATGGCTGATCTGATCATGGACTCAGCTCCACTTTCCTGCTCGCTCCCCTTCACTCCCTTATCATACAAAAATCTGTCTATCTCCACCTTAAATATATTCAATGACCCAGCCTCCACAGCTCTTTCTGCAGAGAATTCCACAGATTTACGACCCTCTGAAAGAAGAAATTTCTCCTCATCTCAGTTCTAAATGGGCGACCCCTTATTCTTAAATGATGCCCCCAAGTTCTAGAGTGGAAATATCCTCTCTCCATCCACCTTGTCAAGCCCCCTAAGAATCTTATATATTTCAATAAGATCACCTCTCATTCTTCTAAACTCCAATGATTATAGGCCCAACCTGTTCAACCTTTCTTCATAAGTCAACCCCTTCATCTCAGGAATCAACCGAGTGAACCTTCTCGGAACTGCCTCCAATGCAAGTATCCCTCCTTAAATAAGGAAACCAAAACTGCACGCAGTACTCCAGGTGTGGTCTCACCAACACCCTGTACAGTTGGAGCAGGAGTTCCCTGCTTTTATACTCCATCCCCCTTGCAATAAAGGCCAACATTCCATTTGCCTTCCTGATTACTTGCTGTACCTTTGTGTTTCATGCACAAGTACCCCCAGGTCCCTCTGTACTGCAGCATTTTGTAATCTCTCTCCATTTAAATAATAATTTGCTTTTTTATTTTTCCTGCCAAATTGGATAACCTCACACTTTCTCAGTGGCTTACTGTGGAGCGCTGCACTGTCGGAGGTGCAGTCTTTTGAATAAGAACATAAGAATTAGGAACAGGAGTAGGCCATCTAGCCCCTCGAGCCTGCTCCGCCATTCAATAAGATCATGGCTGATCTGGCCGTGGACTCAGCTCCACTTACCCGCCCTCTCCCCGTAACCCTTAATTCCCTCATTGGTTAAAAATCTATCCATCTGTGACTTGAATACATTCAATGAGCTAGCCTCAACTGCTTCCTTGGGCAGAGAATTCCACAGAATCACAACCCTCTGGGAGAAGAAATTCCTTCTCAACTCGGTCTTAAATTGGCTCCCCCGTATTTTGAGACTGTGCCCCCTAGTTCTAGTCTCCCCGACCAGTGGGAACAACCTCTCTGCCTCTATCTTGTCTATTCCTTTCATGATTTTAAATGTTTCTATAAGATCACTCCTCATCCTTCTGAACTCCAACGAGTAAAGTCTCAGTCTACTCAATCTTTCACCATAAGGTAACCCCCTCATCTCCGGAATCAGCCTAGTGAATCGTCTCTGTACCCCCTCCAGTATATCCTTCCTTAAGTAAGGTGACCAAAACTGCACGCAGTACTCCAGGTGCGGCCTCACCAATACCCTATACAGTTGCAGCAGGACCTCCCTGCTTTTGTACTCCATCCCTCTGGCAATGAAGGCTAACATTCCATTCGCCTTCCTGATTACCTGCTGCACCTGCAAACTAACTTTTTTGGGATTCATGCACAAGGACCCCCAGGTCCCTCTGCACCTCAGCATGTTGTAATTTCTCCCCATTCAAATAATATTCCCTTTTACTGTTTTTTTTTCCAAAGTGGATGACCTCACACTTTCTGACATTGTATTCCATCTGCCAAACCTTAGCCCATTCGCTTAACGTATCCAAATCTCTTTGCAGCCTCTCTGTGTCCTCTACACAACCCGCTTTCCCTCTAATCTTAGTGTCATCTGCAAATTTTGTTACACTGCACTCTGTCCCCTCTTCCAGGTCATCTATGTAAATTGTAAACAGTTGTGGTCCCAGCACCGATCCCTGTGGCACACCACTAACCACCAATTTCCAACCCGAAAAGGACCCATTTATCCCGACTCTCTGCTTTCTGTTCGCCAGCCAATTCTCTATCCATGCGAATATATTTCCTCTGACTCCGCGTACCTCTATCTTCTGCAGCAACCTTTTGTGTGGCACCTTATCAAATGCCTTTTGGAAATCTAAATACACCACATCCATCGGTACACCTCTATCCACCATGCTCGTTATATCCTCAAAGAATTCCAGTAAATTAGTTAAACATGATTTCCCCTTCATGAATCCATGCTGCGTCTGCTTGATTGCACTTTTCCTATCTAGATGTCCCGCTATTTCTTCCTTAATGATAGTTTCAAGCATTTTCCCCACTACAGATATTAAACTAACTGGCCTATCGTTACCTGCCTTTTGTCTGCCCCCTTTTTTTAAACAGAGGCGTTACATTAGCTGCTTTCCAATCCGCTGGTACCTCCCCAGAGTCCAGAGAATTTTGGTAGATTATAACGAATGCATCTGCTATAACTTCCGCCATCTCTTTTAATACCCTGGGATGCATTTCATCAGGACCAGGGGACTTGTCTACCTTGAGTCCCATTAGCCTGTCCAGCACTACCCCCCTAGTGATAGTGATTGTCTCAAGGTCCTCCCTTCCCACATTTCTGTGACCAGCAATTTTTGGCATGGTTTTTGTGTCTTCCACTGTGAAGACCGAAGCAAAATAATTGTTTAAGGTCTCAGCCATTTCCACATTTCCCATTATTAAATCCCCCTTATCATCTTCTAAGGGACCAACATTTACTTTAGTCACTCTTTTCCGTTTTATATATCTGTAAAAGATTTTACTATCTGTTTTTATGTTTTGCGCAAGTTTACCTTCGTAATCTATCTTTCCTTTTTTTATTGCTTTTTTAGTCATTCTTTGCTGTTGTTTAAAATTTTCCCAATCCTCTAGTTTCCCATTAACCTTGGCCACCTTATATGCATTGATCTTTGATTTGATACTCTCCTTTATTTCCTTGGTTATCCACGGCTGGCTATCCCTTCTCTTACCGCCCTTCTTTTTCACTGGAATATATTTTTGTTGCGCTCTATGAAAGAGTCCTTAAAAGTCCTCCACTGTTCCTCAATTGTGCCACCATTTAGTCTGTGTTTCCAGTCTACTTTAGCCAACTCTGCCCTCATCCCACTGTAGTGCCCTTTGTTTAAGCATAGTACGCTCATTTCTGACACAACTTCCTCACTCTCAATCTGTATTATAAATTCAACCATACTGTGATCACTCGTTCCGAGAGGATCTTTTACTAGGAGATCGTTTATTTTTCCTGTCTCATTACACAGGACCAGATCTAAGATAGCTTGCTCCCTTGTAGGTTCTGTTACATACTGTTCTAAGAAACAATCCCGTATGCATTCTATGAATTCCTCCTCCAGGCTACCCCATGCAATTTGAGTTGACCAATCGATATGTAGGTTAAAATCCCCCATGACTACTGCTGTTCCTTTTTCACATGCCTCCACTATTCCCTTGATTATTGTCTGCCCCACCATGAAGTTATTATTTGGGGGCCTATAAACTATGCCCAGCAGTGACTTTTTTCCCTTACTATCTCTAATCTCCACCCACAATGATTCAACATTTTGTTCATTAGAGCCAATATCGTCTCTCACAACTGCCCTGATATCATCCTTTATTAACAGAGCTACCCCACCTCCTTTCCCTTCTTGTCTATCTTTCCGAATCGTCAGATACCCCTGTATGTTTAATTCCCAGTCTTGGCCACCCTGCAACCATGTTTCTGTAATGGCCACCAAATCATACCCATTTGTAATGATTTGTGCCGTCAACTCATTTACATTATTTCGAATGCTGCGTGCATTTAGGTAGAGTGTTTTAATCCTAGTTTTTAAGCAATGATTTTTAGTTTTGACCCCTCCTGCAGCCCCTTTATATTCAGTGGCCCTTTTTGTTTTTTGCCTTGGGTTTCTCTGCCCTCCACTTTTACTCATCTCCTTTCTGTCTTTTGCTTTTGTCTTCTTTTTGTTTCCCTCTGTCTTCCTGCATTGGTTCCCATCCCCCTGCCATATTAGTTTAACTCCTCCCCAACAGCACTAGCAAACACTCCCCCTAGGACATTGGTTCCGGTCCTGCCCAGGTACAGACAGTCCGGTTTGTACTGGTCCCACCTCCCCCAGAACCTGTTCCAATGCCCCAGGAATTTGAATCCCTCCCTGCTGCACCACTGCTCAAGCCACGTATTCATCTGCGCTATCCTGCGATTCCTACTCTGACTAGCACGTGGCACTGGTAGCAATCCCGAGATTACTATTTTTGAGGTCCTACTTTTTAATTTAGCTCCTAGCTCCTTAAATTCATCTCAACATTAAACTGAAGCCCTGCTTGCCCTCTCAGGTGGACGAAAGAGATCTCATGGCATGATTTTGAAGAAGAGGAAAGGAGCTATTTATACTGTACTGGTCAAAGTGTATCCTCCAACACCAAAAAAACAGAATTGGTACTCATTTACCTCATTACTGTTTGTGGGATCTCGCCCCGTACAAATTGGTTGTCATATTTCCTGTCAACATCCAGTACACTTCAAAATACTTCATGGGCTGTGAAGCGCTTTGGGTGTTCTGAGGTCATGAAGGGCACCAAATAAATGCAAACTCTTCTGTTGCTTTTCCTGTTGTTCAGCACCTCGAGTCTCATCATTGCACTGGTGCACTGGAGGCGATGCTGAATCTCTGCATCAATGTCTGCCTTTGTTGATAAGAGGCTCCCGAGATATGGGGAATGGTCCATGTTGTCCAGGGCCGCGTCATAGATCTTGATGATTGGAGGGCAGTGCTGTACGGCGGGGACAGGCTGGTGGAGGACCTTTGTCTTACGGATGTCAAGCGTAAGGCCCATGCTTTTGTATGCCTCAGTGCATACATTGACTATATCCTGGAATTCAGCCTCAGAATGTGCGCAGACGCAGGCGTCGTCCGCATACTGCAGCTCAATGACAGAGGTTGGGGTGGTCTTGGAACTGGCCTGCTGGCGGCATAGGTTAACCAGCTTCCCACTGGTTCTGTAGTTTAGTTCTGGAGTGGAGTTTGTTGACTGTGAGGTGGAGCATGTGAGGTGGCCATCTGAGGAAAAGAGTGTTTGAAGACCAGGCCCTCAAATCTACCAGCAAGCTCATGGTCTACAGGGCTGTAGTAATACACGCCTCCCTGTATGGATCAGAGGCATGGATGATGTATAGAAGGCACCTCAAGTCGCTGGAGATATATCACCAACGATGTCTCCGCAAGATCCTGCAAATCCCCTGGGAGGACAGGCGCACCAACATCAGTGTCCTCGTTCAGGCTAACATCCCCAGTATTGAAGCACTGACCACATTCGATCAGCTTCTCTGGGCAGGCCACATAGTTCGCATGCCAGATACGAGACTCCCTAAGCAAATGCTTTATGTGGAGCCCCTTCATGGCAAACGAGCCAAAGGTGGGCAGCGTAAACGTTACAAGGACACCCTCAAAGCCTCCCTGGTAAAGTGCGACATCACCACTGACACCCGGGAGACCCTGGCCGAAGACCGCCTGAGGTGCAGAAAGTGCATCCGGGAGGGCGTTGAGTCCTTCGAGTCTCAACGCTGTGAGCGTGAACAGATCAAGCGCAGGCAGCGGAAGGAGCGCGCGGCAAACCAGTCCCACCCACCCTTTCCCTCAACGACTGTCTGTCCCACCTGTGACAGGGTCTGTGGCTCTCGTATTAGATTGTTCAGCCACCTAAGAACTCATTTTATGAGTGGAAGCAAGTCTTCCTCGATTCTGAGGCACTGCCTATGATGATAATGTTGATGTTCAGCACCTTCCGGGGCCTGGAATATTGGAAAAGGCTGCCCCCTCATTGGTGAAGTTAGAACAAAGGAGGGAAAATACTTTTCTCACCATTCTCGGCCTTGCCTTTACCAGCCTTCCAAGCCCAGGAAGTTCAAAAAGCTGAAACCAGGTGCGTAAGGAACACCACGTGATCTGAATTTGAACAGTGGGTGGCGCTGGAGATCACAGCAGACAGGTGGCAGCATTGGCAGAAAGTGGCAGCGTTTACAAGAGGTGACACAGAGATGGCAGCATGTTGTGGCAGCAGCAGAGTGGGCAGTGGTGGAGAGCAGATTGGGCCATGAGGTGGAGGATGTCAGATGGTGATGGGACGGTGCAGGTCAGCGCTTCCTACAGACACTAGCTGAAACTGGGATACTGCATGCGGGGAGCGAGCTGGAAGTTACATGAGAAACAAGCAGCCAATAATTATTTGCTGGGGAGTTTGAATTTTTAGGAATGAGCATCCTGGATTTTTATGTCGGGCTAATGTACGAGAAATAGTTCTCCAATAAATATCAAACTGTCCTGCTGTAAATAGGAAGTCGAGAAAAATGAAGTTCTGAAAGTTCAGCAGACTGCTTCTCCCTAACATGGGAAATATGTTATTCGTAACAAAATTATTTGTGTGAGACTTCGTATTTAGTCATGATTCTGCCAAACCTAAAGCATTTGAATCACTAGAACCATAGAACAGTTACAGCACAGAAGGAGGCCATTCGGCCCATCGAGCCCATGCCACCTCTCTGCAAGAGCACCTCAGCCAGTCCCACTCCCCCGCCCTTTCCCCGGAGCCCTGCAATTTTCTTTCTTTCAGGAACTTATCCAACTCCCTTTTGAAAGCAGTGATTGTGTCTGCCAATCACCTTAAATCTGTGTCCTCTGGTTCTCGACCCTTCCGCCAATGGGCACAGTTTCTCTCTATCTGCTCTGTCCAGACCCCTCATGATTTTGAGCACCTCGATCAAATCTTCTCTCAACCTTCTCTGCTCTAAGGAGAACAACCCCAGTTTCTCCAGTCTATCCACGTAACTGAAGTCCCTCATCCCTGGAATCATTCTTGTTAATCTATTCTGCACCCTCTCCAAGGCCTTCACATCCTTCCTAAAGTGAGGTGCCCAGAACTAGACACAGTACTCCAGTTGAGGCCGAACCAGTGTTTTATACAGGTTCATTGTAATTTCCACACTTTTGAACTCTACACCTCTATTCATGAAGCCCAGGATCTCACAAGCTTTTCTCAACCTGCCCTGCCACCTTTAATGATTTGTGCACATCTACCCCCAGGTCTCTCAGTTCATGCAGCCCCTTTAGGATTGCACCCTTTAGTTTATATTGCCTCTCCTCATTCTTTCTACCAAAATGTATCACTTCGCACTGTTCTGCATTAAATTTCATCTGCCACATGTCCGCCCATTCCACCAGCCTGTCTATGTCCTCTTGAAGTCTATCACTATCCTCCTCACTGTTCACTGTACTTCCAAGTTTTGTGTCATCTGCAAGTTTTGAAATTGTGCCCTGTACACCCACATCCAAATCATTAATATCTATCAAGAAAAGCAGTGGTCCCAGTACCAACCCCTGGGGAACACCACTGTATACCTTCCTCCAGTCCGAAAAACAACCGTTCACCACTACTCTCTGTTTCCTGTCACTGAGCCAATTCCGTATCCATGCTGCCATTGTCCCTTTTATTCCAGGGGCTTCAACTTTGATGGAAGCCTATTATGTGGCACTTTGTCGAATGCCTTTTGGAAATCCATGCACACCATGTCAACTGCATTGCCCTCATCAACCCTCTCTGTTACCTCATCAAAAAACTCAATCAAGTTGGTTAAACATGATTTACCTTTAACAAATCCATGCTGGCTTTCCTTAATTAATTCACACTTATCCAAGTGACTGTTAATTTAGTCCCTGATTACTGTTTCTAAATCATTATCATTATAGGCAGTCCCTCAAAATCGAGGAAGACTTGCTGCCACTCTAAAAGTGAGTTCTCAGGTGACTGAACAGTCCAATACAGGAATTACAGTCTCTGTCGCAGGTGGGACAGACAGTGGTTGAAGGAAAGGGAGGGTGGGACAGGTTTGCCGTACGCTCCTTCCGCTGCCTGCGCTTGATTTCTGCATGCTCTCGGCGATGAGACTCGAGGTGCTCAGCGCCCTCCCGGATGCTCTTCCTCCTCTTAGGGCGGTCTTTGGCCAGGGACTCCCAGGTGTCGGTGGGGATGTTGCACTTTATAAAGTTTCTAAAAGCTTCTCCACTCCGATGTTAAACTGACTGGCCTGTAGTTGCTGGGTTTATCTTCACACCTTTTTTTGAATAAGGGTGTAACATTTGAAATTCTCCAGTCCTCTGGCACCTCACCCGTTTCGAAGGAGGATTGGAAGATTATGGCCAGTACCTTCGTGATTTCTTTCTTCACTTACCTCAGCATCCTAGGATACATCCCATCCAGTCCTGGTGACTTATCTACTTTAAGTGCAGCCAGCCTTTCTAGTACCTCCCACTTACCAATTCTTATCCCATCCAGTATCTCCTCGAGCTCCTCCTTCACTATGTCTATGGCAGCATCTTCTTTCTTGGAGAAGACAGATGCAAAGTACTCATTTAGTACCTCAGCCATACCCTCTGCCTCCATGCGTAGGTCTCCATGTTGGTCCCTAATCAGCCCCACCCACCTCTCACTATTATTTATATGCCTATAGAAGACATTTAGATTGACTTTCATGTTAGCTGCCCTTCTATTCTCACTAGTTGTGGTACATGGATCTAGCTCCCTATTCCAAAACATTACACACCCCTGACTACACCTATTACAGGATAGAATGAATTAAAACTGATGGAATCGGTACATCGATCACAATATAATGGGGACGAAATTCAATCTCCCGTAAAGGCCACTTACCGTCAGAAAGCGGCGACCAGGCGACGGAGTTCAGCAGCCGCCGATTTGCTGTCGAAAGTTTGTCGCCAGCGAAATTCACCTTGGGTGGGTTTTCTGGCGGTCCCCACTTCTGTCCCGCTGCTGCCGACCTGTCCTCAGTGCGTCATCAAAGCGCACACCGCCGATCGGCCGCAGCTGCACTGAAATTTAGCTCCAAAAATCTTCGTCCTGCCGCGCGTTGCCCCCGACAGCTTTTTCCGTCGGTGCGCCTTGCTTTCAGTCTGTGAGCCATGGCAGCGCAGCGGCCCTACAAGGGGAGGGCACACTGCCATGGCTGCCATGTTTTTTTTGTCGGCCGACTGCTAGGTTAGGCCGGCAATTATGCTCCCGGGTTCGGCCGGGCCGCCAACAGGCAGCATGGCACCCCCTGGTGGCCCAGTGGACCAAAGTTTTAAAATGGTGAAGGCTCTCCTGTTGAAGTTAAAGGGGAGAGCCGTGGTGATGCACATGTATCGTGATGTTATCACCGCTCCGCTGATGGTCGACGGCGGCGGACACTCTGTCCCGCCTCCACTTCTGCCTCTCTTGTTGCCGATCCGCTGCTCACCGCCCCACTTCTGCCCCCATTAGGACCGACCTCCGGTCCACCTGAAAAAAAGACAAAGAGCTGAATTTACCAAAAGAGGCGACCTCATCCGACACGGCGGAAAAAACACTTCAGGAGTGGTAGGTGTGACCCGTTTCAGGCGGGGGGGTGAACTTCGGCCCCAACATGTCTAACTACTTCATCACAACTATTGTGCCTTTATTGTGGTATAGTACCTGACACATTTTAAGAAAGAAAGAAAGACTTGCATTTATAAAGCGCCTTTCATGACTACCGGACGTTCCAAAGTGCTTTACATCCACTGAAGCAACGTTGAAGTACAGTCATCGTTGTAATGTAGTCAATCGCAGTCAATTTGTGCACAGCAAGCTCCCACAAACAGCAATGTGACAATGACCAGATAATCTGTTTTTGTTATGTTGATTGAGGGTGAAATATTGGCCCCAGGACACTGGGGATAACTCCCCTGCTCTTCTTCAAAATAACATTATGGGATCTCTTACGCTGACCTGAGAGAGCAGACAGGGCCTCCATTTAACATCTCATCTGAAAGACGGCACCTCCGACAGTGCAGCACTCGAGTTGCTGAAGTGGAACTTCAACCCACAACCTTCTGACCCCATGGCAAGTGTGCTACCCACTGAGCCACAGCTGACACTAGTATGTGTGTTGCACATATATAATGACAGGAAATGGATCTCACTGTTGCTTTGCAGGAAAATGTGGGAGCCAATTGCCAGCAACAGGGTCCCACAAACAGCAATGAGATAAATGACCAGATAATCTGTTTTGAAGGGGTCAATTGAGGGATATATGTTGGCCAGCTCCCTTGCTATTCAATTAATACCATGGAATCGTTTACATTCACCTGGGGCCTAGGATTAACATCTAATCTGAAAGATAGCATCTCTGACAATACTCTGGCAATGCAACATTCCCTAAGTATGGTACTGAAGTGTCAGTCTGGATCATGGCGTCTGACTTGAATCTTCTAACGCAGAGGTAAGAGTTCTACCACTGGGCCAAGCTGACTTATTTGCCTGGTTCATTCCTTTGAATGTTAACACTGGCTGCTGCATGTGTGTTGCAGATATATAAAGTATTGGGAAGGAACTCTGGCTTTCAATACACTCAGGTTTCCCTCATCCACTAAGTTCCAAAAACAGTTCCCCTTGACCTTGATTTCTCAGATAAAGAAAACAATTATTTTCCTGCAAAATAAATTCATTCCAAATTCAACATAGCTTCAATTGAAATGCATTGTATGAGAAAGCATGGCATTTTAATAGGATGTGTAGTAAATGTCAGATGTCCTGCTAACAACATATTAACCCTGAGTACATAATCATTCTCAATGCAAAGTTCATATTTTAACGGCATATGCTGCATCACAACAACATAATGGGCTCAATTTTCCCCAATACCGTTTTCTGACGTATTGCCAGAGTTACACCTGTTTTTCTAGGCCAGAAATGCGCCAGAAATAATTTGCCAAAGTTTCCCCGATGTACAATTCGAATTTGGCGCCACACAGCGTGTCCAGTCGCCTTGGGGGGTGGAGCCTGCAGTCTGTGCCGAAAAGCCGCACCTTCTGCACATGCGCAACAAAAAAAGTTACGTTTTTGACGTCGTTCCAATGGACGCACATGCTCAGTACAGCTCGGATTTGGCAATCGTCCATTTTTAAAGAGCCAGTTGTGTGTGTGAAGACATTGAGTACTGTGTGAGAGCATTGGAAAAATCGCAGCTGGAGCAATACAAGATGCAACGCGGTGCAAGGACCAAGAATTTCTTACAGGAAGAAGTGGAGGCACTAGTTACTGTGATTGAGAACAGATGGCAGGAGCTGGACACCAGCAGAGGTCACATAAAAGTTCCACCCAAAGAAATGAAGAAACGCTGGAACCAAGTTGCAGAAGATTACTGTACAATGGTGACCACCCCGAGGGCTGGAGGCCAGTGTAAAAAGAAGTGGCAGGACCTTGATCAAGTAGTTAATGTAAGTAATATTTTCATTTATTCAATGGAATTGCAATTGTAAATGTGACCATCTGTATGTCTCTCCCAGCAGAAAGATACCCTCTCTAAAAAGTTGAATTTTCATCTTTGCAGAGGAAGGTGGCACAGAATAAATGGGAAAGAACTCATTCCCCACCTTCTGAGGTTGCGGGTCCTAATGGTGTGATGCAGCGAGGCACACCCAGGGCCACACCGTCCCAGGCTGTGGGTCCCAGTGTTGGGGTGCGAACCACACCCGTGGGGCGGGGGGGAAGGAGAGCTCTACCGTGCTCTCCTGAGGTGTAGGATCTAACGGATGTGGTTCAGATGATGTCATTGAGTGCAGAGAGCATTGACCTTACCCAATCACTCCTGGACGCGGGAAGTGGGGTGAGTGATGGGGTAGCAGGACTGTCGGGAGAAGTAACAGCAATGACATGAGAAATGCGAATGATATCTGGGACCATCAGTGAGGGAATAGTAGTCATGAGGGAGGGAAGGTTGCAGGCCGTTGAGACACTGTCAGGGAACATGAGGGACGGCATGTTGGAGTTAGCTGCTGCAATAAGGGAACACGCCCAGACCCCGCGCCCATTGACAGAATTAACTACCACTCCCACTCCAATCCCTACACCAGCCTCTGAAGAGCCCCAAGCCGAGCCCTCCAACTTGCTGCCAGGTCCTCCAACTTGCCGCCTGACGCCGATGCTCCCCCTCCCCCCGCCCCACCCCCCCCCACCCCTGCTAAGAGGTATGCAGTACCCAAGATGTTAGAAAGACTAAGCTTGGTATCAAGCCCAGAAACACTGTGCCACTGCCTGCGGGCAGGGATGCTGGAGTGACCAAGACCAAGCGCAGCGGGCGGTCTGAGAGTAACGGGGAGGAGAGATGGTGCAGCCTTTCTTTTCTGCTGCTGTTGTTGTTGTTATTATTGTTACTATTGTTGTCATGTTTGTAACTACAATGTAACACCACTGCATTACTGTATACACGCAACTTAGATGCACATCTTGACCACAGGGGTGAACTTGTGGGAGATACTCCTTACCTGATCTCACAGGTATATAAAGGGAGGTCCCACGCAGGGTCATCACTTCTGGAGTCCTGTAATAAAGAGTCAAGGTCACAGAGTGGCCTTGTCCCTGGAATGTGCCTCGTGTGGTTTCATGCTGCAGAGTAAGGACTTTACATTGGCGACAAGAAACGGGAATTCACGACCCACGAGAATGGCCACCGGTAGCACAGAGGAACGATACTGTGTTGGGGAAGACTGGGACGATTTTGTCGAGAGGCTTCAGCAAAGCTTCATTACTAAAGACTGGCTGGGGGATGCAGCGGCCAACAAGCGACGTGCTCATCTCCTGACCAGCTGCGGGCCAAAGACTTATGCGTTCATGAAGGACTTACTGGCATCCGAAAAGCCATTGGACAAAATCTTTGAAGAGCTGAGCAAATTAATCGGGGTGCACCTCAAACCGGCATACACGTGGCTCGACACAGATTCTACACCCACCGACGTCGTGAAGGACAGAGCATACTGGACTTCGTAGCTGGCGTTTGGCCAGCCTCTGTAAGTTCACAGATGCCTGCAAGGCAGATGCTAAGGGACTTCTTATCGAGGGCATCGGTCATGCGGGAATTTTTCACAAGTTAATTGAGAACAAGGACTTGACCTTGGAAGCGGCAGCGTTGTTAGCTCAAACTTTCATGGCGGGGGAGAAGAGATGAAAATGATTACGCGCGCAATTCTGCCTCGAACGCAGCGATGGATCTGGGAGTCAACATCATCAATGCTACTCAGAGCCCCGCAGGCAGGCAGGGGCAGTCCGACATTTACCAGGCAGCAATAGACCCCAGAGCAGGACCTTAACAGAGACAATGGCAGGCTGAACGAACGTTCACGCCATCACAGTGGACAATGCGGCCCGGGATGGGGCCATTGACACCCACTAATAGGGTACTTAAGAGCAGTCAAAGGGACAGTCAGCGCGGAATTCCTGGCCATAGACCCTTTGTTCCCAACAATGGAAACTTTAACTCATGCTGGAGGTGTGGGGGAAAACACTCAGCCAGATCTTGCAGATTCCAACAGTTTGTCTGCAGAAACTGCAACCTCAGTGGCCATTTAGCTCAAGTGTGCAGAAAACCTGCAACCAGACTAATATATGAGGCAGTTGGACCAAAAGAGGGTTTTGTGAGGCATGATGACTTTTGGGGCAAATCGATGGATGCCGAGGTTCAACGGGTCCTTGCAGCGAATATTCACAGTTCATACACCAAATCGCCATCAATGATGATGAGGGTTTTGTTGAACGGTATCCCAGTATGCATGGAGCTGGACACTGGGGCCAGCCAGTCACTCATGGGCGTTCAGCAATTTGAGAAGCTATGGCCACTCAAAGCCAGTAGACCCAAATTAGAACGTATTGAGACACAATGACGGACTTACACCAAAGAAATCATTCCGGTGCTAGGCAGTGCAATGATGGCTGTCACACACAATGGGTTAGTGAACCGACTGCCACTCTGGATTGTCCCGGGCAATGGTCCCGCACTGTTGGGGAGGAGCTGGTTAGCCGAGATGAACTGGAAATGGGGGGATGTTCACGCAATGACCTTGGTGGAGCGAAGTTCGTGCTCACAAGTCCTACAACAATTCGATTCACTATTCCAACCAAGCGTCGGGACTTTCAAAGGCACTAAAGTAGTGATACACATCACCCCGGACGCCAGACCAGTACACCACAAAGCCAGAGCGGTGCCGTATGTAATGCGGGAAAAAATCGAGAGCGAATTGGACCGGCTGTTGCGAGAGGGCATCATCTCGCCTGTTTAATTCAGCGACTGGGCGAGCCCCATCGTTCCCGTTCTAAAAGCAGATGGCTCTGTCAGGATCTGTGGCGACTACAAGGCCACCATCAATCGGGTGTCCCAACAAGACCAATACCCGCTCCCAAGAGTGGAGGACCTCTTTGCCACGCTGGCAGGCAGCAAGCTGTTCACCAAGTTGGACCTCACTTCAGCCTATATGACCCAGGAACTGGCCGACGAATCTAAACTACTGACCACCATCACCATGCACAAGGGACTGTTCGTCTATAACAAGTGCCCGTTTGGCATTCGA
Organism: Pristiophorus japonicus; assembly: GCF_044704955.1. Classification (NCBI taxonomy): domain Eukaryota; kingdom Metazoa; phylum Chordata; class Chondrichthyes; family Pristiophoridae; genus Pristiophorus; species Pristiophorus japonicus. The sequence goes on along the minus strand of NC_091982.1, from coordinate 230,988,800 downwards.
TCAGCGGCCACGATTTTTCAACGTAACATGGCAAGCCTGCTTAAATCCATTCTGGGAACGCTCATATTCCAAGACGACATCCTCATCATGGGTCGAGACACCGAGGAACACCTCCACAACCTGGAGGAGGTGCTACGCCGACTGGACCGGGTAGGCCTGCGACTCAAAAAGTCTAAATTCATGTTCTTAGCTCCCGAAGTTGAGTTTCTGGGCAGGAGGGTTGCTGCAGATGGGATTCGGCCCCGAATCCAAAACAGAGACGATTCGATGAGCACCCAGGCCCTGCAACACATCGGAGCTGCGTTCATTCCTGGGACTGTTGAACTATTTCGGGAACTTTCTGCCGAACTTGAGCACGTTGTTGGAGCCGCTACACGTGCTCCTGCGTAAGGGTTGCAATTGGTTTTGGGGGCACTGTCAGGAACGGGCTTTTGATTGGGCACGAAACCTACTTTGTTCAAACAAGTTGTTGAATCTGTACGACCCCTGTAAACATTTAGTTCTGACATGTGATGCATCATCCTATGGGGTTGGGTGCGTGTTGCAGCAGGGTAATGCTGAGGGTCAGGTATAACCTATGGCTTATGCCTCCAGGTCGCTCTCTCAAGCAGAACAGGGATATGGGATGGTCGAGAAGGAAGCGCTTGCATGTGTCTATGGTGTAAAAAAATACATCACTACCTCTTCGGTAGGAAGTTTGAATTCGAGATGGACCACAAGCCACTCACATCCCTGTTGTCAGACAGCCAGGCTGTCACTGCCAACGCATCAGCTCGCATACAGCGGTGGGCTCTCACGCTAGCTGCTTATGACGGCTCCATCTGGCACCGGCCCGGCACTGAAAATTGCGCTGACGCGTTCAACAGGCTTCCACTGGCCACCACGGAGGGGGCAGCTGAGCAAAGTGCTGAGATGGTCATGGCTGTCGATGCCTTTGACAGTGCAGGCTCCCCCATCACAGCCCGCCAGATCAAAATTTGGACAAACAGAGATCCCCTCCTATCCTTGATTAAGAAACGTGTCCTGACTGGGGATTGGGCGCCTGCACACGGAGCATGCCCTGAGGAGGTCAGACCGTTTCACAGGTGGATGGATGAGCTCTCCATCCAAGCCGACTGCCTACTATGGGGCAGCCGGGTAGTCATGCCCCAGAAGGCAGGGAGGCATTCATCAGGGACCTCCACAGCGAGCACCCAGGCATTGTGATGATGAAGGCCATTGCCCGGTCACACGTTTGGTGGCCTGGAATTAATTCGGACCTGGAACACTGCGTTCGCAGGTGCACGACCTGTGCCCAGCTGGGTAATGTCCCTAGGGAGGCCCCGCTCAGCCCGTGGCCCTGGCCCACCAAGCCATGGTCATGCATTCACGTTGACTACGTGGGCCCGTTCATGGGGAAGATGTTCCTCATTGTAGTAGATGCGTTCTCTAAATGGATCGAGTGCATCATCCTGAATTCATGCATGTCATCCACCACCGTGGAAAGCCTACATGCGATCTTTGCAACCCATGGCTTGCCAGACATCCTGGTTATTGATAGTGGCCCGTGTTTCATGAGCTATGAATTCCGGGAGTTTATGTCGGGCAATGGCATCAACCACGTCAGGACTGCTCTGTTCTAGCCGGCCTTCAATGGCCAGGCGGAACGTGCGGTCCAAATCATTAAGCAAGGTATGCTCAGGATTCAAGGACTCTCCCTACAATGCCACCTATCGCGCCTCCTGCTGGTCTATAGATCCCGTCTGCACTCACTCACGGGGGTCACGCCCACAGAGCTACTCATGAAATGGACACTCAAAACTCGGTTGTCCCTCATCCACTCAGTCCTGACCAACATAGTTGAGGGCAAGCGCAAGTACCATGACTGTAATTCAAGGGGGAGAGGTATAGAAATAAATGATCCTGTATTCGTCCTCAATCACGCCATTGGGCCCAAATGGCTTGAGGGTACTGTAATTGGCAAAGAGGGGAATAGGATCACCGTGGTAAAACTCAACAATGGCCAATATGCTGTAAGCATCTGGACCAAGTAAAAAAAAGGTTCAGCATGGACACGGAGGATCCTGAAGAAGACCATGATATGGAGCTCACACTACCGCCAGCGAACGTGCAACAAGAGCAATCAGAAGAATGCACAGTCCCTGAGGTCAGCCCGAACCACAGGTGACAGACACTCACGTCAGTGTCCAACAACCAGAGCCCTAACTGCGGCGCTCCACGAGGGAGTGTCGGCCACCTGAAAGACTAAACCTATGATCCCAATAAGACTTTGGGGGGGGGAAGGTGATGTCATGTTTGTAACTACAATGTAACACCACTGCATTACTGTATACACGCAACTTAGATGCACATCTTGACCACAGGAGTGAACTTGTGGGAGATACTCCTTACCTGATCTCACAGGTATATAAAGGGAGGTCCCACGCAGGGTCATCACTTCTGGAGTCCTGTAATAAAGAGTCAAGGTCACAGAGTGGCCTTTTCCCTGGAATGTGCCTCGTGTGGTTTCATGCTGTAGAGTAAGGACTTTACAGTTGAAACTGTACTCAAATTAAGTTTATTGTAAGTTGTGTAAATTTACAAGTTTATAAGTGATCTTAAAGTTTTTAAGTGATCTTAAAGAGTCATCTTAAAGTAAAGTTTGATACAAGAATCATTTTATTAAAGTTAAGTTAAGTATAGTGTAAGCTTTTGAATAAAACATATTTTATATTAAAATTGCATCATGTTCCATTAACACAACACAACACAACATTACGGAACAGCTCCAAACAGTAAACATGTCCATGTGGAATAGTTGTCGCTGAGCCCTCAGGCATCAGTAAACGTTCACGGATGAGCTGCTGGTGCAAGGCTCGAGCAATCATTAAAGGGGCACGATGGCCCGCCTTGCATGGCTTCCTCATCCTCGTCATTCTCCTCCTGTCATGGATTGCTTGGGCGGTCATGGGGAACTTTATGAAGTCATTCCTATGCGCATACAGTGTAGCCGTGACCTAGTGAATGGAGACGTGTGTTGCATGTTGAGAGATGGCACACACATCCCCAGTTATTGCCTGGAACGATCCAGAGGCATAGAATGAAAGTGCAGTTGTAACCTTCACTTCAACTGATAAAGCAGTCCTCCTGATGCTTCTCGGTCGCAGGTCTGCTTTGACCAACTCACAGATCTCACTTACAACTTCTTTGCAGAAACACAGCCTTCTGACACAGTCTGCATCACTCAGGTGCAGGTACGAATGCCTGTCTTCATATATCCGAGGTGGGTAAGACCTCCTGCCCTACGGGCTCTGATGTTCCTGATGCGATGACGTTGAATCAATTGTCTCCTAAGTTGCACCATGATGTAGAAGGCTTGCACAAGGTATGGCATCGTCAGTTTTGCCCTCATACTTAAAGTTAACCTTTGTAAGAAGCTCAAAACATCAGGAAAGCAGGCAGGTAGAACAGGTTTGCAGTTCTCGTTCTCCCCAAGGTCTAGATAGAGGGACCACACCCAAAGGTCTTGTGACTTTTCCTCTCTTCCCTCTCCCCCCTCCTTTACTAATTGGAGCCTTGTGACTTCTCTCCTTCTCTCTTCTGCCCCCAACTCCTCCCCCACTCAATTAAGTCTTCAGTGCAGAAGGCACCTCGTTCCCCGGGCTCCAAGCCTTCCGATCAGCACCTCGCTCTCTCTTCTCCTCTCCCCCTGCCCCCTCCCCCCGACATGGCTTGTTTTGTAGCTGAGCCCCGAGTCACTGTGTCCGGGTGCGGGGCCGATTCTGCTAGCCAAACCTACGACCCTCCAGCCCTGCTTCAAGACGTTCGCTGGTGGCGTGTGAGTGAGTAAAGAAATAAGAGAACTTCTGAAAACCAACAAATTTACACTTCTACGTTGACAAGTAAAAAAAAGTTGAATTTTATTATTGATTTTGACGTGTTCTTGACTCCCTCCAAAATCTTCAATTTAAAAACAATGGTGCCTTTCAGCATAGATTTGTGAATGTGCGCTGCTTTCTTAACTCACCAGAAGGTTTTTCGGGAGTGGCCAGATACACCGACCTAAGGGAATAAAATGTTGGCCAAACTGCGAACAACTGCATAAAAAAAAACTAGCCTAGAAAAATCGTAACTAAGTCAGTTATGCTGGTTCAGATCACAGGGGGAATCTTGGAAAATATAAATACCCCCAAAAAAATGTCGTGCGCCAAAAAAACGGTGCAAACGACTGGGGAAAATTGAGCCCAATGGTGATATCACACTGGGGCGAGACCATTCACCTGCTCAGTGTGTGGGAAGGGATTCACTCAGTCACCCAACCTGCTGGCTTCTGCTCTTTTATAGCCCGACTTGCGGAGCTGTTCTCGCGCAGGTCGGGGGGCAATCTACACATTCAGGGAAAGAATGAGGTTTACAGCTCTATCTCGAACCCGCACTCCCGTCCAGCAAGCCTCCTTGTTGGGAAAGCAGCCTCAGAGATTTACTCATAATTCTATTTGAACTGTAATCCTCAGGAGAGTGCTCTGGCATGGCTTGCATGAGAAAACACGGAAGACTTCAGAGAAAGCACTGATAATCAGATCAGGGGAGAAAAGCTCCTCGGTGTAAGTGCAAGTGCTGAAAGGGAAACGAAAAAAGGGAAGGGAGGGGAAGGGAGGGGAAGGCTGAGCGGCGAGTGTTTGTGGCAAGATTCAGTGAATGTTTATGGTGGAGGAGCAGTGAGAGATCGTGCCGGAGGTGCGACAGGTGAGGGTATGGGGCCCAGAAGAGCCGAGGGCCCGGGGCAGCACGGGCCAGCCCACACTGCAATATGTGTGCGCACTAGGTCTGTGCAGCAGAGCTGGTCTCCAGTCGTCCTGGTTCAATCCTTGCCACTGGACCAAGACCTAGCTCTGTCAAGCCCGTGTGGTGGCTGGTGTGCAACGGTCACCACACATTAAAAAAATCCACGCACAGGCATTTTCCACCCCCTCAATTGGAGTTCAGGCATGGAATATCGGGTCCTTCATCAAAACACCTGTGAACTCTTGTGGAAGCAAGCCATCCTCGTTCGAGGGACCGCCTATGATGATGATGAGTGGTTGGGCAAATCACTGCGCCCAAATCACTGAGCCCAAATGTTCTTGTCCTGGAAAGCGTGCGATATTTAAAAAGATATTTTGACAGCTCGCAAATGCTGGATCTCAGCGCATGCTCACCGTGCGCCAAGAACCGTTACTGGCAAGGCCTCATCTCATGCACACCCGGAGAGGCAGCAATTTACGGACCAATATAACATATCTATTCGAGACCCATTATTTTGTTTCAAAATAAAGCTTTAAAATTCTTTATGTACCTATTAATTTATTCTTTTCCATGTCCCTACATGTTCAGTTTGAAGGTGAGTTGAAGTTCCAAAGACTGTGGGGGCGAAATTGACCCCTTTTTTAGAGGTCCGTTAACAGGAAATTACCTGGGAGTTTGCGGAGGTGCTGCGCCATGCCCCGCGCCCCATGGGTATCATCCTGGACCACTGCACAGCTGGTGATGACATCATCACCGTGCGCGGCCTCCCCTCACCACCCTGTGCCGACCCCTTACTGCCCTGCGGGCCACAAAGCTGGCTGACATCTGCCCTCAGGGCGGTAGTTAAAGGGGTGGGTGACAGCACCCCTCGCCGGTATGGCTGCCCTAGTGTGGTCCGGGCCACTGTTGTGCAGCCCGGCACTCCGTCTTGGATGCCCTGGCGGCCTAGTGGAGGCCCTCAGAGGCCTTGCAGAGGGCTCAGCAGCCCTCTCCTTTAAGCGGAGTGGAGGGTTGGTGAAACGCATCAGGGTCATGTGGAGCATCCGTGTAGCGCTTCACTTCCCGCCACAGTAACGCCCCGGGAACTGCCTCTAAAGGGACTGGGCCGCACGAGATTGCATTCGACTTCCTTTGGGGGCGGTAAGTCCAATTCAGTGGCAGGGGTGGTACTTCTGCACCAGGCGCAGAACGTCCCGGCCCCAGCTGGTCACCGCCCCCAATCGGGGCGCAGGGCAATTTTGCCCCAGTGCTGAAAACCAAACCCAAACCCAAGGTCTGAAGGTTAATCTTGCCATGACGTTGGATGGATATGTAGGATAAAAACATCGAAGCACTTTTGGAGTTAGCTAAAAATCTGATATAAGACCCCTAGCAAACATTTCCTTAAGATATTCATGTTCACCATTTTCTCCTCAGCCGTTGCATCCTCTATCTCATAAATGTTTGTGCTTATCAAGGCAATGGTTATAAGTGCTGAGGACTGGGGCACTTTCTTATTTTGATCATGTTTCCCACATTACAACAGTGACTACACTCCAAAAGTACTTCATTGGCTGTGAAGTGCTTTGAGATGTCCAGTGGCCATGTAAGGCGCTATATTAATATAAGTCTTTCTTTCTTCAATATCAGCATCTGGTACTCCCAGATCAGGTACAGCAGAGGTTAAGTACAGAGTAAAACTCAACATGGTGCTTTATGCCCCAGTAAATTAGCCTGACACTTTCATTTCAGATATCTTCGAGTGACATTGCAGGTTGTGAGTAGAAATTGATGTTGGTTATGTTATCATACAAGCGCTTGAAACAATCATATCAAATTCCTCTCTCTGTTATTTTAATGGATGAATCAACCTGTTTAAAATTATCATCAATAATTTTTGCCTCTTCACGACAAGTTAGGGACCGTTTTGTACTGTGGATCCACCCTGCTCAGGGATTTCATTCTGGCAAGTCACATAGGACAGCCAATATATACAGGAGACTTTCATCCTGTCAGTCTGGGCTTGACTCAAACTCGAGTCCTACTGACAAAAAGGATAACTTTCTCAGTCACTGTGCCACTCAGTCCCCTGGTATTACATCGTGAAAGAATTCTCAGTAAATGCAACTTGCCCACAGTTAAAGGAATCAGTTCTCCCGGAGATCTCAAGTTGTTTTCCTTGCTAAGAAACATCATTATAAGTGTTAAGGCAATAAGCTCATTATTTCACATGATCTGACCTTTTTAAAGAATGGAATCATAGTCATCATCATCATCATAATCATCATAGGCAGTCCCTCAGAATCGAGGAAGACTTGCTTCTATTCTAAAAATGAGTCCTTAGGTGGCTGAACAGTCCAATACGAGAGCCACAGACTCTGTCACAGATGGAACAGATAGTCTTTAAGGGTAAGGGAGGGTGGGACAGATTTGCCGCATGCTCTTTCCGCTGCCTGCGCTTGATTTCTGCATGCTCTCGGCGATGAGACTCGAGGTGCTCAGCACCCTCCCGGATGCACTTCCTCCCCTTAGGGCGGTCTTTGGCCAGGGACTCCCAGGTGTCAGTGGGAATATTAGGGAGGCTTTGAGGGTGTCCCTGTAACGTTTCCTCTGCCCACTTTTGGCTCGTTTGCCATGAAGGAGTTCCGAGTAGTGCGCTTGCTTTATATTTCATTCATCATGCCTAAAAAGCTTCATAAGATTTGCATGATATCACTTTCATTTAGTTTTTGAAAATGTTACCTATGGATTTTTTGTGCCTGTCAGGAGATTAGACAAACTGACAAGGCAGTATCATTATAAAATGGTCCTTTGGATGGGGGTGGTTCCGTGAGTGAATGACTGGCTTTCTGTCATGGCTGCCAATGTATAGGTTGGATGGCAATCTGTTAAAATATTCTCCCGCATGTCTTTAGTTCTAAAGACTTTTGTAGTTTTGGAACAGAGACCAATAGTAGGAGCATGATATAAATTGCTGCTTTCCTGCCACTCAGTCCTGTGATTGGCAGGAAATACAAGAGCAAACACCAAACAAAGCAACAGAAGGATGCAAAATATGCATTCCTGCATTTGACAGACAGACATTCATTTCTATAACGGTTTTCACAAGCTCAGGATGTCCCAAAGCACTTTACAACCAATGAAATACTTTTTGAATACTTTTGTAATGTAGGAAACACTGCGGCCAATTTGCACACAGCAAGATCCCACAAACAACAATGTGATAATGACCAGATAAGCTGATTTCTAGTGATGTTGGCTGAGGGATAAATATTGTCATCGCTCTTGATATAAGGACACTGGGGAGAACTCCAATGCTCCTCTTCAAATAGTGCCATGGGATCTTTATACATCCACCTGAGAGTGTGACAGACTCAGTTTAACGTCTCATCCTGAAAGATGCCACGTCCAACAGTGCAGTGCTCCCCAATACTGCACTGGAGCGTCAACCTGGATTATGTGCTCAAGTCTCTGGAGTGGGACTTGAACCCACAACCTTCTGACTCCGAGTCGAGAGTGCTACCCACTGAGCAACAGCAGACATGATTGACAGCCATCTATGGCGATATGGTCATCTCTAAACTGGGCAGTTTGGGGTAGAAGATAGCCCTGAAAGTTCGCTTAGCAGCATAGCTAAGGATTGACGTTGCCGACCTCCAAACAAAATCCACACATATCTGGTGCAAAGCCCCAAGCGAAAACCTGCTTTGAAACACTGCAGAGTTGCTCACAGCCTGGTGGCCCACGGATCCCAGGAACGGACCGCTGTGTGTAACCGTTTCTGGGATCATGTGGGGCGGGGCTCCTTTCACTAGCCAATCAGGAAACATAGAAAGCACCATTTAATGAATATACTTTAAAGGAAGATACAGGTCATTTGGAATTGTGACGGCCAAACCCTTTTGTTAATGAAAGAAGATCGATAGAGTTTTTCAAACTGGCAATACCTTTTTTTGGTTTGTATTCAATTTTGAAATGAGAAGATTGACTCTGTAAGATTTTTTAAAAAGATTAAACCAAGCATTTGCAGCTTCCTAGTAGGTTATTTTATATGTTCGTTTATTATGACCCTGAAAGGAGGCAATCAGCAACTAGTTAAAACCAGTTCTGTAAACAACTGACCAGTAGTGAGTCATCTAACCTAGATACAGTTTAAAAACATGCAGCTCGTGCAGAGCACGGAGTGCAGCAGCAGAGAGTGGGATTCATGAGTTTGGTAAGTGGGTGAGTTCGTGCAAGTGGGGGTGGCAGGTGCTGTTTTGTCTTGTTTTTCCTACCAGTGCTGACACTAGAGCAGCTGATAAGGAGTGCGAGAGTAGGAGACGGAGGCCCAGAGACCAGCCCAACCAGCTGCAGACAAAGATAGAGGGGTGTGAAATCGAGAGGTGACGTCACAGCCAAGCTTGTAAGTGGTTGGCTGTTCGACTGGTAAGTATAACTCTCTTTTAGACTGACTCTTAGATTGGTTTACTTAGCAGCGAACTACTAAGTAGCTGTTTGGTGTTTAAGTAAATTTTAGTAAGTAAATTAATTTAAGGGTTAAGTCATGGCAGGAGAGCTCAGACCCATGTCATGCTCCTCCTGTGCTATGTGGGAAATCAGGGACACTTCCAGTGTCCCTGACTACTATGTGTGCGGGAAGTGTGTCCAGCTGCAGCTCCTGACAGACCATATGACGGCACTGGAGCTGTGGATGGACTCACTCTGGAGCATGCGAGATGCTGAGAATGTTGTGGATAGCACATTTAGTGAGTTGGTCACACCGCAGGTAAGGGTTAGGACAGGTAGTGAATGGGTGACCAAGAGACAAGGCAAGAGAAGGAAGGTAGTACAGGAGTCCCCTGCGGTCATCTCCCTCCAAAACAGATATACCATTTTGGATACTGTTGGGGGAGATGACTTACCAGGGGAAGGCACCAGCAGCCAGGTTCATGGCACCATGGGTGGCTCTGCTGCACAGAAGGACGGGAAAAAGAGTGGGATAGCTATAGTGATAGGGAACTCTATTGTAAGGGAAATAGATAGGAGTTTCTGCGGCCGCAACCGAGACTCCAGGATGGTATGCTGCCTTCCTGCTGCAAGGGTAAAGGATGTCTCAGAACAGCTGCAGAGCTTTCTGGAGAGGGAGGGTGAACAGCCAGTTATCGTGATACATGTAGGTACCAAAGATATAGGTAAGAAGAGGGAAGAGGTCCTACAAGCTAAATTTAAGGAGCAAGGAGTTAAATTAAAAAGTAGGACCTCAAAGGTAGTAATTTCTGGATTGCTACCAGTGCCATGTGCTAATCAGAGTAGATGGAGCAGGATAGTTAGAATGAATACGTGGCTTGAGCAGTGGTGCAAGAGGGAGGGATTCAAATTCCTGGGACATTGGAACCAGTTCTGGGGGAAGTGGGACCTGTACAAAAGTAACGGTCTGCACTTGGGCAGGACTGGAACTGATGTCCTGGGGGTAACATTTGCTAATGCAGTTCGGGAGTGTTTAAACTAATATGGCAGGGGGATGGGAACCAATGCAGCGAGACAGGGTGAAGTAATATGGAGTCAGAAACAGATGGTAGAAAGGTAAAAAGCAACAGTGGAAGGCCGAGTAAACAAAGGCAAGAAACAAAAAGGGCCACACTACATCATAATTCTAAAAGGACAAAGGGTGTTAAAAAAAACAAGCCTGAAGGCTTTGTGTCTTAATGCAAGGAGTATCCGTAATAAGTTGATTAATTAACTGTGCAAATAGATCTTAACAGATATATGATGTGATTGGGATTACAGAGACGTGGCTCCAGGATGATCAGGGCTGGGAACTCAACATCCATGGGTATTAACATTCAGGAAGGAAAGAATAAAAGGAAAAGGAGGTGGGGTAGCATTGCTGGTTAAAGAGGAGATTAATGCAATAGTTAGGAAGGACATTAGCTTGGATGATGTGGAATGTATATGGGTAGAGCTGCAGAACACCAAAGGGCAAAAAACGTTAGTGGGAGTTGTGTACAGACCTCCAAACAGTAGTAGTGATGTTGGGGAGGGCATCAACAGGAAATTAGGGGTGTATGCAATAAAGGTGCAGCAGTTATCATGGGTGACTTTAATATGCATATAGATTAAGTGAACCAAACTGGAAGCAATACAGTGGAGGAGGATTTCCTGGAGTGCAGAAGGGATGGTTTTCTAGACCAATATGTCGAGGAACTAACTAGGGGAGAGGCCATCTTAGACTGGGTGTTGTGTAATGAGAGAGGATTAATTAGCAATCTCGTTATGCAAGGCCCCTTGGGGAAGAGTGACCATAATATGGTGGAATTCTACATTAGGATGGAGAATGAAACAGTTAATTCAGAGACCATGGTCCAGAACTTAAAGAAGGGTAACTTTAAAGGTATGAGGCTTGGATTGGCTAGGATAGATTGGCGAATGATACTTAAGGGGTTGACAGTGGATGGGCAATGGCAGACATTTAGAGACCGCATGGATGAACTACAACAATTGTACATTCCTGTCCAGCATAAAAATAAAAAAGGGAAGGTGGCTCAACCGTGGCTATCAAGGGAAATCAGGGATAGTATTAAAGCCAAGGAAGTGGCATACAAATTGGCCAGAAATAGCAGCGAACCCGGGGACTGGGAGAAATTTAGAACTCAGCAGAGGAGGACAAAAGGTTTGATTAGTGCAGGGAAAATAGAGAATGGGGGGATGCTTGCAGGGAACATTAAGACGGATTGCAAAAGCTTCTATAGATATGTAAAGAGAAAAAGGTTAGTAAAGACAAATATAAGTCCCCTGCAGTCAGAATCAGGGGAAGTCATAACGGGGAACAAAGAAATGGCAGACCAATTGAACAAGTACTTTGTTTAGGTATTCACTAAGGCGGACACAAACAATCTTCCGGATATAAAAGGGGGTCAGAGGGTCTAGTAAGAAGGAGGAACTGAGGGAAATCCTTATTAGTCGGGAAATTGTGTTGGGGAAATTGATGGGATTGAAGGCCGATAAATCCCCAGGGCCTGATGGTCTGCATCCCAGAGTACTTAAGGAGGTGGCCTTGGAAATAGCGGATGCATTGACATTCATTTTCCAACATTCCATAGACTCTGGATCAGATCCTATGGAGTGGAGGGTAGCTAATGTAACCCCACTTTTTAAAAAAGGAGGGAGAGAGAAAACAGGGAATTATAGACCGGTCAGCCTGACATCAGTAGTGGGGTAAAATGATGGAATCAATTATTAAGGATGTCATAGCACGCATTTGGAAAGAGGTGACATGATAGATCCAAGTCAGCATGGATTTGTGAAAGGGAAATCATGCTTGACAAATCTTCTGGAATTTTTTGAGGATGTTTCCAGTAGAGTGGACAAAGGGGAACCAGCTGATGTGGTGTATTTGGACTTCCAGAAGGCTTGCGACAAGGTCCCACACAAGAGATTAATGTGCAAAGTTAAAGCGCATGGGATTGGGGGTAGTGTGCTCACGTGGATTGAGAACTGGTTGGCAGACAGGAAGCAAAGAGTAGGAGTAAGTGAGTACTTTTCAGAATGGAAGGCAGTGACTAGTGGGGTACCGCTTGGTTTTGTGCTGGGGCCCCAGCTGTTTACATTGTACATTAGTGATTTAGATGAGGGGATTAAATGCAGTATCTCCAAGTTTGCGGATGACACTAAGTTGCGTGGCAGTGTGAGCTGCGAGGAGGATGCTATGAGGCTGCAGAGTGACTGGGATAGGTTAGGTGAGTGAGCAAATGCATGGCAGATGAAGTATAATGTGGATAAATGTGAGGTTATCCACTTTGGTGGTAAAAACAGAGAGACAGACTATTATCTGAATGGTGACAGATTAGGAAAAGGGGAGGTGCAACGAGACCTGGGTGTCATGGTACATCAGTCATTGAAGGTTGGCATGCAGGTACAGCAGGTGGTTAAGAAAGCAAATGGCATGTTGGCCTTCATAGCGAGGGGATTTGAGTACAGGGGCAGGGAGGTGTTACTACAGTTGTACAGAGCCTTGGTGAGGCCACACCTGGAGTATTGTTACCATTTTGGTCATCTAACTTGAGGAAGGACATTCTTGCTATTGAGGGAGTGCAGCGAAGGTTCACCAGACTGATTCCCGGGATGGCGGGACTGACATATCAAGAAAGACTGGATCAACTGGGCTTGTATTCACTGGAGTTCAGAAGAATGAGGGGGGATCTCATAGAAATGTTTAAAATTCTGATGGGTTTCGACAGGTTAGATGCAGGAAGAATGTTCCCAATGTTGGGGAAGTCCAGAACCAGGGGTCACAGTCTAAGAAACATAGAAACATAGAAAATAGGTGCAGGAGCAGACCATTTAGGACCGAGATGAGGAGAAACTTCTTCACCCAAAGAGTGGTGAATCTGTGGAATTCTCCACCACAGAATGTGATTGAGGCCAATTCAATAAATATATTCAAAAAGGAGTTAGATGTATTCCTTACTACTCGGGGGAATCTAGGGGTATGGCGAGAAAGCAGGAATGGGATACTGAAGTTACATGTTCAGCCATGAACTCATTGAATGGCGGTGCAGGCTCGAAGGGCCGAATGGCCTGCTCCTGCATCTATTTTCTATGCTTCTATGTTTCTATGAAATCGCAATTTTCTCATTCCCACTCCTCTTACGCTATTTACGGTGGGTCCTGTGCCTGGTTGCACCAGCCGCAACCTTTTCCAATGGAATTGACGCACAGTTGGTGGGCAATTAGCACATCTTTTCACCAGCGATGAGGATTGACAGTCACAGTAGATCACCTTCTTAAAGGCCGCGGTGTGCAGCGAGGCCCTGATCAGCGAACGAGTTGTGTTCAAGGATGGCTGGTGCTGCTGACCAAGGAGGGCAACGCGATTCTCCGACACCGAGCAGGAGACTCTGCTGCAGGGTGTGGAGGGTAGGAGGCGAGTCCTGTACCCACCTGCGGGAAGACCACTCGCGAGGTGTTTACCAATTCCTGGAGGGAGATCGCTGTGGAGGTCTCAGGGACCTCCATTCATAACCACACCACCATGCAGTGCAGAAAACGGCTGAACGACATCATCCATCTGATGAAAGTGAGTACCTGTCTCACCAACTGCTGACCTTCCATCTGCGAGCCTCTCCTTCATCCTTCTCTCATTTCCCAGCTTCACTGTATAGTCACTGAAGCAGCATTTCATTGTTAAGGACTGTATACATATATATATATATATATATATGTGTGTGCTTGTGCAATGGAGGCTCCCTCTCATCTCACAGTTACAGCTGCATGTCAGGGACACACTTGCACACTTGCATCATCACAATGGTACTCACCAACCATTCGATGTTTTGCAGACCAAAATTTCACACAACAGGATGGAGCAAAGGCGGTGGTGGCGAGGCCAAGTTCCAAATCCTCACACCCTTCCAGGAGAGGGTCGAGGCACCCATCGACAGACCTGGTGCCTTCCCTGTGGCCACCGGTACTGGCATTGCCGATGTGGGTAAGTGAAGGCCCTCCTTTAATGCTGTCTCTCCCTGAATGCTCCAGCGTCTACTGTGCCTTTCCCTCTGCCTTGACCTTGAGTGTTTGGGATAGTTCGAATGCCAGACACGAGACTCCCAAAGCAAGCGCTCTACTTGGAACTCCTTCATGGCAAACGAGCCAAAGGTGGACAGAGGAATCGTTACAAGGACACCTTCAAAGCCTCCCTGATAAAGTGCAACATTCCCACCGACACCTGGGAGTCCCTGGCCAAAGACTGCCCTAAGTGGAGGAAGTCCATCCGGGAGAACGCTGAGCACCTCGAGTCTCATCGCCAAGTGAATGCAGAAATCAAGCGCAGGCAGCGGAAAGAGTGTGCGGCAAACCTGTCCCACCCTCCCTTACCCTCAACGACTATCTGTCCCACCTGTGACAGGGACTGTGGTTCTTGTATTGGACAGTTCAGCCACCTAAGGACTCATTTTAAGAGTGGAAGCAAGTCTTCCTTGATTCCGAGGGACTGCCTATGATGATTTCCCTCTGAAATTCTGCTCGTTGCAGCCTCCATGCGTCAATCTTTCACCTCCCTGTCACGGCAGCCCTTCTCCCATTTATGTTTGCAGATGAGAGGCCTAGTGGCAGCACAGGAGACAGAGAGGCAGCACCTGTCAGACCAGTGCCAGGACTCGATGACACCCCTGAGGACAGCGGTACTGAAATGCCTAATGACAGCATCGAGGACACTGAGGGTTCCAGCCTTGCTGACACCCTGGAGCACACTCCTTCCTTTGGGGATCTCAGGTAAGAGGAAGAGGAGGACACCGCTGGCAGCACCACGTCACTGCTTCCACCCACACGCGCCAGCTCAGATACTGGGAGTACGCGTCCGATCTGGTGCAGATAGTACGGGGGTCTGCACTGGGTGTTGCACCGGGGCCGAGCAGGCTGCAGCATGGCGACAGGGCTCGGCAAACCTCGGGTGCCATCTCTCCAGGGAGCGAGTCCGCACCGGAGTTCTGCTGCGGGGGACTCAGAAGATGCCATCGATGTAGCGGCATATTAGAGAAGGGTGGAGGCCAGGCATTCCCTGATGTTGGGGGCACTGACAAGGGTGGCGGAAAGGTTGTAAGAAGGGGTCAGGAGTGTGGAGGAGTCTGCCTCCCACAGCTTTGCACACACCATAGAGCCCATCATTGCCAATGTGCAGGTGATGGTGGGCGCCCAGAGAGACCGTGCGGATCCAGCTGTGATGCCGCAAACTGTAGGTGATGCGGCAGCTGCCATTGCAGCACAGGTACATGGGAACGAGTGTATCGGTGCTGGTTTGGAGAGGATGGCCGTGGCCCTGGAAGCACAAAATGCTCTTATACACTCTGGGCAGCAGGCCACGGAGCGTCAAACTGCTGCCATGTCTGCTGGCTTTTGGACTCTGGCTGCTCTCATGCAGTCTCAACTCGACGCCACCCGACACCTCAGTGTTGCCTTCGCACCATGGGCCACGGGGGAACTTCTGGTGTGGCCCCACAGCCCCGATCTGAGCTCCCTCAGATTGGTAGTGGTGGTATTGTGCCGCCCCCGGTGAGTGACTCTGGCTCCTCATACCAGGATACGGATGATGTGCTCCCTCAGGATCGCAGCATTCCTGGCCCCAGATTTGTCACTCCGCCAGTGCCTCCACATACGGCCTCGCCTGAGCCAAGCCAGACTGAACCCTTCCAGTCTGCAGCCGGCCCTTACAGGCCCAAAGCTGGTCGAGGGCACCCTAGAAGGACATCTACAACTTCCACACAGGAAACACAGCAGCCTTCTCCGACCCATGAGGCAGCCACAGAGGAGGCACTGAGGCATAATAGTAGATTAGACATGCGTAAGAGGGGGTATAAGGAAATGAACAAGGGTGAGAAATAACGTTACTGCGTAAGTATTTTGCACTGCTTTGGATGATGTCATAAATGTTTAATTTTTGCACCTATATCTCGGCAGGTGTATCATTTCAGAGCATGCAGTTATGTGTGAAGGCACTCACTGGGATTGTCATGTATTCAACTGTCATTGTAACCCATGTATAAACTGACCTAAGTTGGAAACCTTGAGAACACTGGGCACAGGGGGCGAACTTGTGGGAAACACTCCTAACCTGGACTTTCCGGTATAAAAGGGGAAACTCCACCCACCGTCTGCCTCTTGAGGTCTTGGTAATAAAGGTAACTGGTCACAGAGTGATCTTTTCTCAAGTTTGGGCCTCATGTCCATTTATACTGTATAGTAAGGACATATTATTGGCGATGAGAAACTGAGATTTAAACCTTGCGAGCATGGCCACGAGCAGCACAGAAGAGAGGTATTGTGTTGGTGATGATTGGGACGACTTTATTGAGAGACTACAGCAAAGTTTTGTCGCTCAGGAATGGTTGGAACAAGATTCGGCCGACAAACGCAGGGCTCATCTCCTGGCAGTTTGTGGATCCAGAATGTACTCCCTGATGAAGGACCTTCTAACACCAGAGAAGCCGGCAGACAAGATGTTTGAAGAGCTCAGTAAGTTGATCGGGGAATACCATAAACCGGCGAGCAGCATGCACATGATGAGACACCGGTTTTACATGCACCGGCGGCGAGAAGGGCAAAGTGTTCCAGACTTCGTGGCAGATCTCAGGCGACTGGCGAGCCTATGTAAGTTCCCAGATGCATGCAGAGCGGAGATGCTGCAAGACTTTTTTATTGAGGGCATCGGCACGCTGGGGTTTTCAGGAAACTGATTGAGATCAAAGACTTGACCTTAGAAGCGGCGGCTCTGATAGCACAGACAATTATCTCAGGGGAGGAAGAGACCAGAATGCTTTATGGCAAAAATCTTGGCTCAAATGCGGCAAACGAACAGGGAGTCAACATTGTTAACGCGGCACACAGTTCTCTAGGCAGACAAGGGCAATTGGACATGCCCAAGCCTGCAGTCGAACCCAAAGGGAGAATTCAACAGACAATGGCTAGCTGAATGGCAATTCATGCCATCGCAATGGATAATGCAGCCAGTAATGGGGCCATCAACACCTGTTAATGGTGCGCTTAAGGACAGTTAAAGAGACAGTCAGAGACGATCGACTGGTAATGGACCTTTTGTTTCCAACAAAGGGGCCTTCACCTCATGCTGGAGGTGTGGAGGCAAACACCTAGCCAGAGCTTGCAAGTATCAGCAAAAATACCTGCAGAAACTGTAACGTTAGCGGTCACTTGGCGCATATGTGCAGGAAGCCTGCAGCCAGGTTGATGTACGAGGAGGATGGGCCCAATGTAAGCCCTACAAGGCCAAATGAATACTGGGGGAAATCGCTGGAAGCTGAAGTTCAGCGAGTTCATGTGGGGCACATATACAGTTCATATACCAGGACGTCACCGATAATGATGAAAGTGCTCCTCAATGGAATCCCAGTATTAATGGAGCTAGACACGGGGGCCAGCCAGTCCCTGATGAGTATCAAACAATTCGAAAAGTTGTGGGTGTCCAAGGCCAATAGGCCAAAATTATTGCCGATTGATGCACAGCTACGGATATATACAAAGGAGATCATTCCGGTGCTAGGCAGCGCCACGGTAGTCGTGACCCACAAAGAATCAGAAAACAGGTTGCCACTCTGGATTGTCCCGGGGGACAGTCCCGCACTACTGGGGAGGAGTTGGCTTGCTGTCATGAACTGGAAATGGGGCGATGTCAATGCAGTTTCTTCTGTGGAGCGAGTATCATGCTCACAGATCCTGGACAAATTTGACTCATTATTTCAACCCGGCATCGGCACTTTCATGGGTACCAAGGTAATGATTCACATAAACCCGGACGCCAGACCAGTACACCACAAGGCCAGAGCGATGCTGTACGTGATGCGGGAAAAGATAGTATGCGAATTGGAGCGCCTGCTGAGGGAAGGCATCATCTTGCCAGTCGACTTCAGTGACTGGGCGAGCCCGATCGTGCCGGTGCTCAAGGTGGATGGGTCGGTCAGAATATGTGGCGATTACAAGGCCACCATCAATCGGGTGTCACTCCAAGACCAGTACCCGCTATCCGGTGGCAAATTGTTTTCAAAATTGGACCTGACCTCAGCTTACATGACCCAGGAGCTGGCAAGTGAGTCGAAGAAGCTGATCACCATCACGACACACAAGGGGTTGTTTGAGTATAATAGATGTCTGTTCGGGATTCGTTCGGCCGCCGCGATCTTTCAGCGAAATATGGAAAGCCTCCTCAAGTCGATTCCAAGGACGGTGGTTTTTCAAGACGACATCCTCATCACGGGTCCTGATACTGAAGAACACCTCCACAACCTGGAGGAGGTGCTACGCAGACTGGATCGGGTAGGGCTACGACTGAAAAAGGTGAACTGCGTCTTCTTAGCTCCAGAGGTAGAATTTCTGGGGAGGAGGGTAGCAGCAGACGGGATCAGACCTACTGCGTCCAAAATGGAACCGATCCAGAGAGCACCCAGACCCAGTAACACGACGGAGCTGCATTCGTTCCTGGGGCTCCTGAACTATTTTGGCAACTTTCTTCCCAAATTGAGTACGCTGTTAGCCGCTACACATGCTCCTAAGCAAAGGTCGCGATTGGGTCTGGGGGGGACAGCCATGAAAGGGCTTTTGATAGAGCACGCAATTTGTTATGCTCCAACAAACTGTTAACGTTCGTTAACGTAAGAAACTAGTTTTAACATGTGATGTGTTGCCCTATGGGGTCGGGTGTGTGTTGCAGCATGTGAATGCCAATGGTCAGTTACAGCCGGTAGCGTATGCCTCCAGAGGTCTGTCCCGGGCAGAAAGGGTCTATGGGATGGTAGAAAAGGAAGCCCTAGCATGTGTATATGCAGTAAAAGAAATGCACCAGTACCTGTTTGGCAGGAAATTTGAGCTGGAGAAAGATCACAAACCCCTAACGTCCCTTTTGGCCGACAACAAGGCCATAAATGTGAATGCATCGGCCCGCATACAGAGGTGGGAACTTACGTTAGCCACCAATGACTACACAATTCAGCACAGACCGGGCACTGAAAACTGTGCCAATGCACTCAGTAGGCTACCACTAGCCACCAATGAAGGGGCAGCTGAGCATGATGCTGAGATGGTCATGGCTGTTGAAGCTTTCGAAAGCGAAGGCTCACCTGTGACAGCCCGTCAGATTAAAGTCTGGACAAATAAAGACCCGCTACTGTCTTTAGTTAAGAAATGTGTCCTGAATGGGGACTGGGCAGCCATGTACGGGGCATGCCCTGAGGAGTTTAAACCGTTTCATAAGCGCAAGGATGAACTCTCGATTCAGGCTGATTGTGGGGAAATGCCCCAGAAGGGCAGAGAGGTGTTTATCAGAGAACTTCACAATGAGCACCCGGGCATTGTCATGATGAAAGCAATTGCCAGGTCACATGTTTGGTGGCCAGGGATAGATGCAGACCTGGAACTTTGTGTTCGCAGGTGCAACACGTGTGCTCATCTGGGCAAAGCACCCAGGTAAGCCCCCTTTAGCCCCGGTCCTGGCCCGCCAAGTCATGGTCACACATCCATGTGGACTACGCAGGTCTTTTCATGAGAAAAATGTTTTTGGTTGTAATAGACGCCTACTCCAAATGGATTGAGAGTGCCATTTTAAATTCAAGCACATCCTCTGCCACGGTAGAAAGTCTACGGGCAATGTTCGCCGCCCATGGTCTACCGGATGTCTTGGTCAGCAACAATGGCCTGTGCTTCACAAGCACTGAATTCCAGGACTTCATGGCAGGCAATGGAATCAACCATGTCAGAACGGCACCGTTCAAGCCGGCCTCAAACGGCCAGGCGGAACAAGCAGTGCAGATAATCAAACTGGGAATGCTCAGAATCCAAGGGTGTTCCCTACAAAGCCGCTTATCATGCCTCCTGTTGGCCAATAGATCCCGACCACACTCGCTCACAAGGGTTCCACCCGCAGAGCTGCGAATGAAAAGGATGCACAAAACCAGGTTATCCCTTATACACCCTAATGTGAAAGAAATTGTTGAGAGCAGGCATCAGTCACAATGTGACTACCATGACAGGAATGCGAGGGCGCGATGTATTGATGTCAATGACCCTGTTTATGTCCTTAATTACGCTGCAGGGCCCAAATGGCTTGCAGGCACTGTGATTGCCAAAGAGGGAAATAGGATTTTGGTAATTAAACTTACCAATGGACAAATCTGCCGCAAACACGTGGATCAAACTAAAAGGAGGTTCAGCAACCCCATAGAAGAAGCAGAGGAAGAACACGACGTAGAGTTTACTCCACCACAGGTGATCGAACACCGGAACCAAGTGGAGGAGAGCCCAGTCACTGTGGGCAGTCCGGACAGGTCTGCGGCACCGCAAACAGCAGACACTCAGGCCAGCACCCAACAACCGGAGCCCCAACTCAGGCGCTCTACAAGGGAGCGTAAACCACCAGAGAGACTTAACCTGTGATCCCAATAAGACTTTGGGGGGGAGGTGATGTCATGTATTCAACTGTCATTGTAATCCATGTATAAGCTGACCTAAGTTGTATACCTTGAGAACACTGACCACAGGGGGCGAACTTGTGGGAGACAATCCTAGCCTGGACTTTCCGGTATAAAAGGGGAAGCTCCACCCACCGTCTGCCTCTTGAGGTCTTGGTAATAAAGGTAACAGGTCACAGAGTGATCTTCTCTCAAATATGGGCCTGGTATGCATTTATATTGTGTAGTAAAAGGACATATTAGGCATGGCCATGGAAAGTAGAAGCTGAAGGGTCATGTGGGGATGAGATTATAGAATCGAGCAGCAATCAGATGTCTCTGCACCTCCCTTGCAGGGTTGGGTTGGCGACGACGTCTCCTGGGTGGATGGTAACAGGCATCCTGGTCCTCCTCCTCTTCCTCCTCCTCCTCCTCCTCCTCCTCTTCCTCTTCCTCTTCCTCTTCCTCCCCCTCCTCCTCCTTATCCTTCTCCTCCTCATCTTCCTCCCCCTCATCCCCCTCCTTCTCCTCCTCCTCCTCCTCCTCCCGCTCCTTCCCCTCCCCCTCCTCCTCCTCCTCCTCCCCCTCCTCCTGCTGCAGCTCCTCCTCCTGCACCTCCTCCTGCATCTCCTCCTCCTGCTGCTGCGCTTCCTCCTCAGGTGGTACTACTGGCTCTACCTCCAGTGGCTGTCCACTCATGAGAGCCAGGGTGTACAGCATGCAGCAGACCACCACGAATATGGAGGCCCATTCCAGAGAGCACTGCAAAGCGCCACCAGACCAATCCAGGCAACAGAACCTCTGTTTGAGGATCCTGATGCAGTGCTCGATGATGCCCCTAGTGACAGAATGAGCGTCACTGTATGCATGCTCGGCCGCTGTCTTGGGGTTCTGAAGCCAAGTGGACAGGGGATATCCCTTGTCCCCAAGCATCCATCCACAATCCTGGTTTGGCCCGGTGAAGACAGCAGGCATACTGCTCTGGCGCAGGATGAAGGAATCGTGGCTGCTGCCTGGATACCGGGCATCAACTGCCAGGATCCTACGCTGGTGGTCACACACCAGTTGCACATTGAGGAATGGAATCCCTTTCTGTTCATAAAGAGTTCGATGGTTCAGTGGGGCCCTCAGGCCAACGTATGTGCAGTTGATGGCCCCCTGCACCCTGGGGAACCCTGCAATCCTGACAAATCCGGCTGCCGCTCCACATGCTTCTCCCTGGTCATCAGGAAGGAGATATATTGGACTCTTCTTGATACGTCCTTACTACACAGTATAAATGCACACGAGGCCCATGCTTGAGAGAAGGTCAGTCTGTGACCTTTCCTTTATTCCTAAGCACTAAAGTGATGAAGGTGGGTGGAGCTTCCCCTTTTATACCTGAAGGTCCAGGATAGGAGTGTCTCCCACCTAGTGGTCACTGTTCTCACGGTGTACAACTTAGGTCAGATTATACATGGGTTACAATGCTGGTTGAATACATGAAATCACCTCCCCCCCCAAAATCTTATTGGGATCACAGGTTGAGTCTCTCTGGTGGTTTACGCTCCCTTGTAAAGCGCTTGAGTTGGGGCTCCGGTTGTTGGGCGCTGGCCTGAGTGTCTGCTGTTTGCAGTGCCTCAGGCCTGTCTGGACTGCCCACAGTGACTGGGCTCTCCTCCCTTTGGTTCCGGTGTTCGGTCACCTGTGGTGGAGTGAACTCTATATCATGTTCTTCCTCTGCTTCTTCTATGGGGTTGCTGAACCTCCTTTTTGTTTGATCCACATGTTTGCGGCAGATTTGTCCATTGGTAAGTTTAACTACCAGAATCCTATTTCCCTCTTTGGTAACCACAGTGCCTGTGAGCCATTTGGGCCATGCAGCGTAGTTGAGGACAAAAACAGGATGATTTACATCAATACATCGCGCCCTCGCATTCCTGTCATGGTAGTGATATTGTGACTGGCGCCTGCTCTCGACAATTTCTTTCATGGTGGGGTGTATAAGGGATAATCGGGTTTTGAGCGTCCTTTTCATTAGCAGCTCTGCGGGTGGAACCCCTGTGAGCGAGTATGGTCGGGATCTATAGGCCAACAGGAGGCGTGATAAGCGGGTTTGTAGGGAACCCCCTTGGAATCTGAGCATCCCCTGTTTGATTATCTGCACTGCTCGTTCTGCCTGGCCGTTTGAGGCCGGCTGGAACGGTGCCGTTCTAACATGGTTAATTCCATTGCCTGCCATGAAGTCCTGGAATTCAGTGCTTGTGAAGCACGGGCCATTGTCACTGACCAAGATGTCTGGTAGACCGTGGGCGGCGAACATTGCCCGTAGACTTTCTACCGTGGCAGAGGATGTGCTTGAATTTAAAATGTCACACTCGATCCATTTGGAGTAGGTGTCTTCTACAACCAAAAACATTTTCGCCATGAAAGGACCTGCGTCATCCACATGGATGTGTGACCAAGGCTTGGCAGGCCATGGCCAGGGGCTAAAGGGGGCTTCCCTGGGCGCATGGCCCAGCTGGGCACAGGTGTTGCACCTGCGAACACAAAGTTCCAGATCTGCGTCTATCCCTGGCCACCAAACGTGTGACCTGGCAATTGCCTTCATCGTGACAATGCCCGGGTGCCCATTGTGGAGTTCTCTGATGAACACCTCTCTGCCCATCTGGGGCATGACTACGCGGTTTCCCCACAGTAGGCAATCGGCCTGAAATCGAGAGTTCATCCTTGCGCCTGTGAAATGGTTTAAATTTCTCAGGGCATGCCCTGTACGTGGCTGCCCAGTCCCCATTCAGGACACATTTCTTGACTAGAGACAATAACGGGTCTCTATTTGTCCAGACTTTAATCTGACGGGCTGTCACGGGTGAGCCTTCGCTTCCGAAAGCTTCAACAGCCATGACCATCTCAGCATCATGCTCAGCTGCCCCTTCAGTCGTGGCTAGTGGTAGCCTGCTGAGTGCATTGGCACAGTTTCCAGTGCCCGGTCTGTGCTGAATTGTGTAGTCATAGGTGGCTAACGTAAGTGCCCACCTCTGTCTGCGTGCCGATGCATTCGCATTTATGGCCTTGTTGTCGGCCAAAAGGGAAGTTAGAGGTTTGTGATCTGTCTCCAGCTCAAATTTCCTGCCAAACAGGTACTGGTGCATTTTCTTTACCGCATATACACATGCGAGCGCCTCCTTTTCTACCATCCCGTAGCCCCTTTCTGCCTGGGACAGACTCCTGGAGGCATAAGCTACTGGCTGTAACTGACCCTTGGCATTGATATGCTGCAACACACACCCGACACCATAGGACGACGCATCGCACGTTAACACAAGTTTCTTACATGGATCATATAGCATTAACAGATTGTTGGAACATAACAAATTGCGTGCTCTATTAAAAGCCCTTTCCTGGCTGTCCCCCCAGACCCATTCGCGACCTTTGCGTAGGAGCACGTGTAGCGGCTCTAGCAGCGTGCTCAATTTGGGAAGAAAGTTACCAAAATAGTTCAGGAGCCCCAGGAATGAACGCAGCTCCGTCGTGTTACTGGGTCTGGGTGCTCTCTGGATCGCTTCTGTCTTGGATGCACTAGGGCTGATCCCGTCTGCTGCGACCCTCATCCCCAGGAATTCTACCTCTGGAGCTAGGAAGACGCACTTCGCCTTTTTCAGTCGCAGACCTACCCGGTCCAGTCTGCGTAGCACCTCCTCCAGGTTGTGGAGGTGTTCTTCAGTATCGTAACCCGTAATGAGGATGTCGTCCTGAAAAACCACCGTCCCTGGAATCGACTTGAGGAGGCTTTCCATATTTCGTTGGAAGTTCGCGGCGGCCGAGCAAATCCCGAACGGACATCTGTTGTACTCAAACAACCCCTTGTGTGTCGTGATGGTGGTCAGCTTCTTCGACTCACTCGCCAGCTCCTGGGTCATGTAAGCTGAGGTCAGGTCCAATTTTGAAAAAAGTTTGCCACCGAATAGCGTCGCAAAGAGGTCCTCCGCTCTCGGTAGCGGGTACTGGTCTTGGAGTGACACCCGATTGATGGTGGTCTTGTAATTGCCACATATCCTGACCAACCCATCCGTCTTGATCACCGGCACAATCGGGCTCGCCCAGTCACTGAAGTCGACTGGCGAGATGATGCCTTCCCTCAACAGGCGGTCCAATTCGCCTTCTATCTTTTCCCGCACCACATAGGGCACCACTCTGGCCTTGTGGTGTACTGGTCTGGCGTCCGGGTTTATGTGAATCACTGCCTTGGCCCCCATGAAAGTGCCAATGCTGGGTTGAAATAATGAGTCAAATTTGTCCAGGACCTGTGAGCATGATACTCGCTCCACAGAGGAAATTGCATTGACATCGCCCCATTTCCAGTTCATGACAGCAAGCCAACTCCTCCCCAGTAGTGCGGGACTGTCCACTGGGACAATCCAGAGTGGCAACCTGTTCTCCGAATCTTTGTGGGTCACGACTACCATGGCGCTGCCTAGCACCGGAATGGTCTGCTTTGTGTAAGTCCGTAGCTGTGCGTCAATCGGCGATAATTTTGGCCTCCTGGCCTTGGATGCCCACAACTTTTCGAACTGTTTGATACCCATCAGGGACTGGCTGGCACCCGTGTCTAACTCCATTGATACTGGGATGCCATTGAGGAGCACTTTCATCATTATCGGTGGCGTCCTGGTGTATGAACTGTATACGTGCTCCACATGAACTCGCTGAACTTCAGCTTCCAGCGATTTCCCCCAGTGTCCATTTCTGTAATTTCTGCAGGTATTTTGCTCATCTCTGCAAACTCCGGCTGAATGTATGCCTCCACGCCTCCAGCATGAGTTGCGGTTTGAAACAAAAGGTCCCTTGCCAGTCGATTGTCCCTGACTGCCCCTGTTATTGTCCTTGAGTGCATCATTAACAGGTGTTGATGGCCCCATTACTGGCCGCATTGTCCCTTGCAATGGCGTGAATCACTGTTCAGCTTGCCATTGTCTCTGTCGAACTCCCCCTCTGGGTTCGACTACATGTTGGGGCATGCCTGACTGCCCTTGCCTGCCTGGAGAACTGTGTGCTGCTTTAACAATGTTAAATCTCTGTCCCAACCATTCCTTAACACAGTACCTCTCGTCTGTTCTGCTAGTGGCCATGCTCGCGTGGTTTAAATCCCAGTTTCTTGTCGCCATTGATACGTCCTTACTACACTGTATAAATGCACACGAGGTCCATGCTTGAGAGAAGGTCAGTCTGTGACCTGTCCTTTATTCCTTAGCACTCAACTGATGAAGGTGGATGGAGCTTCCCCTTTTATACCTGAAGGTCCAGGTTAGGAGTGTCTCCCACCTAGTGGTCAGTGTTCTCACGGTGTACAACTTAGGTCAGATTATACATGGGTTACAATGCTGGTTGAATACATGACACTTCTCTTATACAGAGCATCGGTCTCCTGCTGGATGGAGTAATGGGTGGAGAATTGGAATATGTTAGCAATGTCTGCAGTGGCAGACTGGAACGAACCCATCGCGTAAAAGTTGAGAGCTATGGTGACCTTGGTCTCAATGGTGAGAGCTGTCCGCAGCCTTGTGTGAGGCTGCAGATCTGTCCGCAGGTCATTGCACAGCTCCCTCAGTATGGCCTTTCTAAATCGTAGCCTTCACAAACATTGCTCATCACGGAGCTCCAGGAATGAAAACTGATGTTGGTAGACCCTTTGACGGTAGAGCCTCCTCTCCCCAGGCCTGTGCTAGGCCCCTCCGATGCCAGCTGGCAGATAGCCTTCTCCCTGTTCCTGCTCATGTTCCTCAGCCTCTGCAGGCTGCTGCTGACAAGGCTCCTGGCCCAGTATGTGGTGCGGGGGGTCCGTGTACCTGACCCTCCTCCTCATGCCATTGCCCTCCTGGCCACCCTCGCTACGTGAGGTCTGCGGCCTTCGGCAGGCCCTTCTCCCTGTTGGGCAGCCCTGGCTGCTGCCTCCCTTGCCCGCTGTCTTTGTACCCGTTGCTGACGGTGTCGCCTGCTCCTGCGTGCCACCCTGTTTCTCGCAATGTGCACAATGCGTTGCCCTGCCAACACTGAGTCCATTCTGTCTGCAGGATCGACCCTCACAAGCAGGCTTCTGTGGAGCAGAGAATGAGGCCCACAGGTCACGCCTAATCAGTGAGACTTACAAATTGTTCTAAACTCTGAAAAAGTTATCAAGAGTCCGCTGCAGGTTTAGCAAATCCCGTCAGAGAAATCCGAGAAAGTTTGCCCCAAAAAAGCCCGGTCACATTAAACCTCCGTTCTCCTCCTGTGGTGCTCTCAAGCAGCCCGGCAAAGTTGGCGGGGGCACTGTCAGAAAAAAAGCAGATGTTTTTTTATGGTGAATATAGATGGCGTGGCAGAGCAGCAGCAGTGCGCAGTTTAATGATGTCATCACGGCCCCAAGCCCCGAGCCCAGCGGAGGTCTGGGGTTTGGGGCAGAAGTGGACACCGCCCCAAAAACTCTCGCGCTGAATAAGAGTCATGGCGGCCGATGTACTGCAATGCGGCCACCACAAAACGGCAGTAACGGTCCTTATCCGGTCCCTGAATTTCGGCCCCCATCTTTCATAGAAACATAGAAACATAGAAAATAGGTGCAGGAGCAGGCCATTCGGTCCTTCAAGCCTGCACCACCATTCAATATAATCATGGTTAATCATGCAACTTCAGTACCCCATTCCCGCTTTCTCTCCATACCCCTTGATCCCTTTAGCCGTGAGGGCCATATCTAACTCCCTTTTGAATATATCTAATGAACTGGTAGAGAATTCCACAGGTTCACAATTCTCTGCGTGAAGAAGTTTTTCCTCATCTCAGTCCTAAATGGCTTACCCCTTATCCTTAGACTGTGACCCCTGGTTCTGGACTTCCACAACATCGGGAACATTCTTCCTGCATCTAACTTGTCCAATCCCGTCAGAATTTTATATGTTTCTATGAGATCCCCTCTCATTCTTCTAAATTCCAGTGAATATAAGCCTGGTCGATCCAGTCTGCTTTCTATTTGGAACATGACCGATCGATCACATGTTTGGGACTTAGCGCATGAGCAAGCTCGTGCTAAAATCCCGTACTTGCGGTCAATTTCAAATGTGGTATGACGGCGTACTCTGAGAGAACGCAGTCATACCGACCGCAAATTCAGAGCCAGCATCTTAATGATAGCTTTGTCTTGAGTTTAAATAATTTGGTAATAAGTGCAATGCTGTGTACTTTTTTCCTGAGATACCAAAATTGAAGGACCTCGGCTCACAGCTCAGGATATCACCACATTTAAAATGAGAAGCAGATAGGACAGGGTTAGTCAGGAAATAGTGCTTAGAGAAGCTTGCCTTCTCACGGCCCGTACGATTGTACGAAGTGGATGAATGTGAGAGTTAGGAAGTTCCACAAGTTTAAGGTCTTGGGAAAGAAGATGCATTGAATCAGCAACAGGTGATCGTTGCTAAAAATGATCCATTCAAAGACAAGCATTTTTTTTTCTCTCCATAATATGTAATCTGATGCTTTGAGATATTATTGAACTCCGTAATGTTTGAGGAGATCAAAATGGGTAGAATAACATCCCATTCCTATATTATGTGCCTACTAAACCCACTTTATTGATGTGTGCTGCTTGCTTCCGCCTGCTTAGTCTGATGGAATGCACTAAAAAAATCTGACCCACTTGAAGTGCCACTGCTGTCAAATTAAAATGGAAATTACATTCGAGAAAAGCTCCTACGCAATGGTTAACCAGTTAAAAGTGACACGATGTTGACTGCATAAATCTTCCTGTTTAAATAACATTTCACCTCAGATCTCACAAATGGCTATGGTGCTGTGGCTCATAGTTTATGCACGGATCTGTGACATGTTACATAGCTGGTTGCGTATGGTAAATAACAGTAACTGTTATGACAGTGAATTAAATTTGTCTACTACAGGATTTCCACACCAGATATGTTTAAATCTGCACGCTTCCACACACTTAGGAAAGAAAAGCAAATGTTGCACAGCTGCAGCAAGCTTGACGGAGTTGGACCGCCTTTCTTCCTTTTCGTTTTGTAACATAAAACTGTTCACAACTGGTAGAGTCTGAAGGCAAACACACTCTGAAGGCTATCCAGTCACTCACACCGATTTGCCTTTGGTGACGTTACTGATGATGAACTTATAAAAATTCCTACTTTTTAACAGCTGCAGTGGGCAATGTGCTTTCTTCATCATTCAACAAGCTAAGTGGAGTAGACTTGTGTCCTATCTTTGACCAAGTGAATCCATGGATAGAGTAGATATGCTACTGTGAAGGTCTTAAGCGTGATCCATAAAAAAACAAAAAGTGGTTTTACGGTACGATGACCGAGAAATTCATTATCGCCACTTTCGGGGACGGTAACATCCGGGAGGTGGGAATCTTTGCGCCAGGCACAGAGGTTCCGGCCCACTCACTTGACTCAGGTTACCGGAAGGAAGTGGAGCTATGCACTGGGCCGCGTGTAACTGCCGTGTATAAGGGGCTCTACTCTCAGTTAATGGGAAGGGTCCAAGCTACATACACTGCCAAAGAAGAAGCCACCTATCTGGACCACCGGGGAGCAGGGTTGGCCATGTGATCAGCCCGGCACTCAAGCAGAGCACCGGGCTGAGCGATCACGGCACCAACCCCGCCAACAAACCACGACCGGAGTGGCAATGAAAAGGACAGATATTTTTTCACAGTAGCCGGCCACCTCCCCTTTCATTTTTGCCCCGGTAGCGGCCGGCCACCTCCCCTTTAATTTTTGCCCCAGTAGCGGCCAGCCACCCGGTACATGTCCCCTGAACCAGTCGCTGTTATCGGCCAGCGCTGTTTCAGCGGGCAAAACCCAATTTAGGGGCCGGGGCGCTAAGGGGGCGACATGCACGGTGATGACATCATGATCTCCGGGGGCAGGAGATCGGAGCGCAACATCATAGCATCGCCGCTAATCTCCCGCCGAATTTAGTGGGTGTCGTTAGCAGTGCCTCGTCCAGTCGCAAAGGGAAGGCGCAAATGCACCAAATTTCTACACCATTGGTTTTTGAATAATCCCTTTGCTATAAAAGGAATTTAGGAATGTACAGAACCTGAAAATATTACTGTGGTACACCTGGCCTGTCTCGGTGTCGAGGAAATATATTATGTGATATAAAAAATAAAGACTTGCATTTACATAGCACCTTTCACGACCTCTGGACATCCCAAAGTGCTTTACAGCCAATGAAGTACTTTTGGACTGTAGTCACTGTTGTAATGTGGGAAACACGGCAGCCAATTTGCACACAGCAAGCTCCCACAAACAGCAAAGTGATAATGACCAGACAATCTGTTTAGAGTGTTGTTGGCTGTGGGATAAATATTGGCCAGAATACCGGGGAGAACTCCTCTGCTCTTTTATGTCCACCTGAGAGAGCAGACAGGGCCAGAGTTTAACGTCCGAACTGAAAGATATCTCTGAAAGTGTAGTGCTCCCTCAGTACTGCACTGAATTGTCAGCATAGATTCTGAGCTCAATTCTCTGGTTTGCGACTTGAACCCACAACTTTTTGACTCAGATGCGAGACTGCTACCCGCTGAGCCACAGCTGGCACCTCTAATATCCATTTATCACATTTTTCTGCAGGTACGTATCCTGCAGAATACAGATTCAATGGTAGGACACAGAAAAGTGTAGAGGAACAAAGGGACCTTGAAGTGCACGTCCACAGATCCCTGAAGGTAGCAGGCCAGGTAAGTAAGGTGGTTAAGAACGCATACAGGATACTTGCCTTTATTAGTCGAGGCTTGGAATACAAGAGCAAGGAGATTATGCTTGAACTGTATACAACACTGGTTAGGCCGCAGCTGGAGTACTGCGTGCAGTTCTGGTCACCACATTACAAGAAAGATGTGATTGCACTGGAAAGGGTGCAGAGGAGATTTACAAGAATGTTGCCTGGACTGGAGAATTTTGGCTATGAGGAAAGATTGGAGATGCTGAGTCTGTTTTCTTTGGAACA
This sequence comes from Pristiophorus japonicus, assembly GCF_044704955.1. Taxonomy (NCBI): domain Eukaryota; kingdom Metazoa; phylum Chordata; class Chondrichthyes; family Pristiophoridae; genus Pristiophorus; species Pristiophorus japonicus. The sequence continues at coordinate 230,958,150 of NC_091982.1, read as the reverse complement.
GAGGAGGCTAAGGGGAGACATTATTGAGGTGTATAAAATTATGAGGGGCCTGGATAGAGTGGATAGGAAGGACCTGTTTCCCTTGGCAGAGGTGTCAACAACCAATGGGCATAGATTTAAAGTAATTGCGGTGGGGGGGCGAGGGGATGTATATAGAGGGGATTTCAGGGGAAATTTCTTTACCCAGAGGGTGGTGGGGGTTTGGAACTCACTGCTTGAAAGGGCAAAAAATACTTGGATGTGCACTTAAAGTGATGTAACCTACAGGGCTACGGACCAAGAGATGGAAAGTGAGATTGGCTGGGGAGCTCTTAGTCGGCCAGTGTGGACACGATGGGCCGAAATGGCCTCCTTCCGTGCTGTAAATTTCTATGATTCTATGATTCTATATCCAACTCTTTCTAGAATTTGCTTGCATAATCAGCCTCCTCTATTTCCCTTTGCAGTTCATTTGATATATTTACCACTCTCTGCATAAGCGAGCTGAATTTATACTGTTCTTCATCCTTCCCCTTCTAAGTTTATGTCTATGATCCCTTGTTGTATGAATTTGTGACTATGTTAAAAATACTGTGATGGAACTTCCTGTGTATTTGTTCGCAGAGACACATGTAATCGGGACATCAAACAAATACTGGGAGCAAAAGATTATTGCAACTCGGGAGGAACTTAACGCAATCACAATCACTAAGGAGGTGGTACTCAGTAAGATAATGGGACTAAAGGCGGATAAATCCCCTGGACCTGATGGCTTGCATGCTAGGGTCTTAAGAGAAGTAGCGGCAGGGATAGTGAATGCATTGGTTGTAATTTACCAAAATTCCTTGGATTCTGGGGAGGTCCCAGCAGATTGGAAAACTGCAAATGTGACGCCCATAGTTAAAAAAGGAGGCAGACAAAAAGCAGGAAACTATATACCAGTTAGCCTAACATCTGTGTTTGGGAAAATGTTGGAGTCCATTATTAAAGAAGCAGTAGCAGGACAGTTGGAAAAGCATAATTCAGTCAGGCAGAGTCAGCATGGATTTATGAAGGGGAAGTCATGTTTGACAAATTTGCTAGAATTCTTTGAGGATGTAAACGAACAGGGTGGATAAAGGGGAACCAGTGGATGTGGTGTATTTGGACTTCCAGAAGGCATTTAACAAGGTGCTACATAAAAGGTTATTGCACAAGATAAAAGTTCACGGGGTTGGGGATAATATATTAGCATGGATAGAGGATTGGCTAACTCACAGAAAACAGAGAGTCGGTACAAATGGTTCATTCTCGGGTTAGCAATCAGTAACTAGTGGGGTGCCACAGGGATCAGTGCTGGGACCCCAACTATTTACAATCTATATTAACGACTTGGGGATGAAGGGAGTGTGTGTAACGTAGCCAAGTTTGCTGACGATACAAAGATGGGAGGAAAAGCAATGTGTGAGGAGGACACAAAGACTTGCAAAATGACATAGACAGGCTAAGCTAGTGGGAAAAAATTTGGCTGATGGAATATAATGTGAGGTTATGCACTTTGGCGGAAAAAAATTGAAGAGCAAGTTATTATTTAAATAAAGTGATACTGCAAAGTGATGCAGTACAGCAGGACCTGGGGGTCCTGGTACATAAATAAAGTGATACTGCAAAGTGATGCAGTACAGCAGGACCTGGGGGTCCTGATGCATGAAACACAAAAGGTTAGTATGCAGATACAACAAGTGATCAGGAAGGCCAATGGAATCTTGGCCTTTATTGCAAAGGGGATGGAGTATAAAAGCAGGGAAGTCTTGCTACAGTTATACAGGGTATTGGTGAGGCCACACCTGGGATACTGCGTTCAGTTTTAGTTTTCATATTTAAGAAAGGATATAATTGCTTTGGAGGCAGTTCAGAGAAGGTTCACTAGGTTGATTCCAGAGATGAGGGGGTTGACTTATGAGGAAAGGTTGAATAGGTTGGGCCTCTACTCATTGGAATTCAGAAGAATGAGAGGTGATCTTATCGAAACGTATAAGATTATGAGGGGGCTTGACAAGGTGGATGCAGAGAGGATGTTTCCACTGATAGGGGAGACTAGAACTAGAGGGCATGATTTTAGAATAAGGGGCCGCCCATTTGAAACTGAGATGAGGAGGAATTTCTTCTTTCAGACTGTTGTAAATCTGTAGATTTCGCTGCCTCAGAGAGCTGTGGAAGCTGGGACATTGAATAAATTTAAGACAGAGATAGTTTCTTAAACGATAAGGGAATAAGGGATTATGGGGAGCAGGCAGGGAAGTGGAGCTGAGTCCATGATCGGATCAGCCATGATCTTATTAAATGACAGAGCAGGCTCGAGGGGCCTTATGGCCTACTCCTGCTCCTATTTCTTATGTTCTTATGTTCTTATGTTGAGTGTGTTGCGCATGTACACTACAGCCTAATTTCCTCGCAGTTTTGTGCTCATCTACTGATCCCCAATCGCATCTGGACTCCACCCCCATGTGAATTTTGGCTGTAAAATTCAGCCCAGAATTTCAGGCACAGGAGGAAACAGAGTCATTTTTCTGGTGTGGTTTATTTTTTTGAGCAATTTTTATTTATTTATCCTCACTGAGACCCGCTCTGTATTTTTTTTTTCTTTGAACGCATTTTGATAAGTCACATTAAACATCAAAAGCTTCCACGATTGCATGATCTTAAACATGCTGTGCCTAATGTGCATGAATGATGGGTAGATGACTTGAAACGTTCATTTTCATGCTTAGAGAAGGAATATATGCTGCGAATCTGGCGCTTTGATGCCCGACTGTTTATGTGGATCTCTGTTTGTTTATACCCAATTTTATGTTCCAGTGTATGTGTTATGTATGCAACCCTAGGCAACCTGTATCACACCTCCACTAGAGGGCGTACCTGTTGGAGTCCCAAGCCATCTTGTGGGAGCACTGTATATAAGCAGGTCTCCCATGCTGTACCAGCACTCTGGAGTTTGAATAAAGGAGCTAAGGTCACACTTACTCATTTTCTACAGTACTCAGTTACATTACTTTATTATGAGCTTAACAGTATGTTAATGGGATTGGGTGGAATTTTGGTTGTAAATAGACACTAGCTAAATGGGTGCTCCAATGAGTGTAATTTTGGGTTATGCCCCCACCGGGCTGGAATTTCCTGAGAATTTGCACCTGATGACATGTGAAATCGGGGTATATAGACCATTCCTGGTGTAAAGCATCGAGGAAATTTGGGCTTGCTCATGTTCTTATGCTATTCTTAGACTGTGACCCCTGGTTCTGGAACTCCCAGCGACGGGAACATTCTTCCTGCCTCTAACCTGTCCAATCCCGTCAGAATTTTATATGCTTCGATGAGATCTCCTCTTATTCTTCTAATCTCCAGTGGCTACAAGCCCAGTTGATCCAGTCGCTCTATGTTAATGACTTGGATGAAGGGACCGAGTGTAATGTAGCCAAGTTTGCTGATGATACAAAGATGGATGGGAAAGCAAATTATGAGGAGGACACAAAAAATCTGCAAAGGGATAAAGACAGGCTAAGTGAGTGGGCAAAAATTTGGCAGATGGAGTATAATGTGGGAAAATGTGAGGTTATCCACTTTGGCAGAAATAATAGAAAAGCAAGTTAGAATTTAAATGGAGAAAAATTGCAAAGTGTTGCAGTATAGAGGAACCTGGGGGTCCTTGTGCATGAAACACAAAAAGTTAGTACGCAGGTACAGCAAGTAATCAGGAAGGCAAGGGGGATAGAGTATAAAAGTAGGGAAGTCCTGCTACAACTGTACAGGGTATTTTCTAGACCAATATGTCGAGGAACCAACTAGAGAGCAGGCCATCCAAGACTGGGTCTTGTGTAATGAGAGAGGATTAATTAGCAATCTTGTTGTGCGAGGCCTCTTGGGGAAGAGTGACCATAATATGGTGGAATTCTTCATTAAGATGGAGAGTGACACAATTAATTCAGAGTTTAGGGTCCTGAAGTTAAGCAAAGGTAACTTCGATGGTTTGAGGCCTACTCCTGCACTTATTTTTGATGTTTCTGTGTTTCTATGGTGAAGGGTCCCCAGCAACTTCTCACCCCGCCGGCGTGAGGCCCTGATCAAACTCGTTCAGAGGGGAGAGGGCCCAAAAACCACCGAGATCACCGAGAAAACTCGGTAAGCCGTCCAAACTCGGGCCCATAGTCTCAGAATAAAGGGCCACCCATTTGGAACTGAGATGAGGTGAAATTTCTTCTCTCCAAGGGTTGTAAATCTGTGGAATTCTCTGCCCCAGAGAGCTGTGGAGGCTGGGTCATTGAATATATTTAAGGTGGAGATAGACAGATCTTTGATCGATAAGGTAATAAAGGATTATGGGGAGCGGGCAGGGAAGTGGAGCTGAGTCCATGATCAGATGAGCAATGATCTTATTGATTGGCGGAGCAGGCTCGAGGGGGCAAATGGCCTATTCCTGCTCCTATTTCTTATGTTCTTATTGTTGTGTATCTATAATGTATGTACTGTAACATTAGACCACTGAATGTATCTTCACACTGTATACACTGTACCTGCACCATCAGAGGGTGCAACTGGTGGAGACCTAAGGGTCACCTGCACACTGCAGGTAACCAAGTATAAAAGGGAGCTCACCTCACTTTCCTCACTCAGGGAGCTACAATAAACGGACTAAGGTCACAACAGTTGAAGTACAATACCTTACCTCGTGGAGTCATTACTAGAGTGCTTGCATACCTAACAACTGGCGACGAGATTACGAATTTCCACGTGCAACATGGCTAACCGAAGCAACTTTCAACAATTCGCTGATGGAGAAGATTGGGATGCCTTTGTGGAAAGGCTCAAACACTTTTTTATACCTAACGACCTGGCTGGAGACACACCGACCTCGCTGGCTGATAAGCGCAGAGCCATCCTGCTCAGCAGTTGTGTGCCCACTGTCCACGGCCTGGTCAGGCACCTGCTAGCCCCAGTGAAGACGACAACCAAAACGTACGCGGAGCTCATAACAATAATACAGGAACAGCTCAAACCTAAAGAGAGCAACCTCACAGCCAGACACCGGTTCTATACCCACCGGCGGCCCGAAAGCCAAGAAATCACAAAATATGCTACAGACCTGAAGATTGGCTGCACCGTGTGATTTTGGTGACCACCTCACTGAAGCACTGAGGGACATCTTTGTTATTGGAATCGGCCAACGAGGGCCTCCTCCATAAACTGCTCTCTGCAGACACTACGGTCATCCTGCAGAAGGCAATTAAAGTGAGCCAGACGTTGGGGAGGAGTTACACTAATATGGCAGGGGAATGGGAAGCAATGCAGGGAGACAGAGGGAAACAAAAAGGAGACAAAAGCAAAAGACAGAAAGGAGATGAGGAAAAGTGGAGGGCAGAGAAAACCAAGGCAAAGAACAAATAGGGCCACTGTACAGCAAAATTCTAAAAGGACAAAGGGTGTTAAAAAACAAGCCTGAAAGCTTTGTGTCTTAATGCAAGGAGTATCCGTAATAAGGTGGATGAATTAACTGTGCAAATAGATGTTATCAAATATGATGTGATTGGGATTACGGAGACGTGGCTCCAGGATGATCAGGGCTGGGAACTCAACATCCAGGGGTATTCAACATTCAGGAAGGATAGAATAAAAGGAAAAGGAGGTGGGGTAGCATTGCTGGTTAAAGAGGAGATTAATGCAATAGTTAGGAAGGACATTAGCTTGGATGATGTGGAATCTATATGGGTAGAGCTGCAGAACAGCAAAGGGTAAAAAACGTTAGTGGGAGTTGTGTACAGACCTCCAAACAGTAGTAGTGATGTTGGGGAGGGCATCAAACAGGAAATTAGGGGTGCATGTAATAAAGGTGCAGCAGTTATAATGGGTGACTTTAATATGCACATAGATTGGGCTAACCAAACTGGAATCAATACGGTGGAGGAGGATATCCTGGAGTGCATAAGGGATGGTTTTCTAGACCAATATGTCGAGGAACCAACTAGGGGTGAGGCCATCTTAGACCGGGTGTTGTGTAATGAGAGAGGATTAATTAGCAATCTCGTTGTGCGAGGCCCCTTGGGGAAGAGTGACCATAATATGGTGGAATTTTGCATTAGGATGGAGAATGAAACAGTTAATTCAGAGACCATGGTCCAGAACTTAAAGAAGGGCAACTTTGAAGGTATGAGGTGTGAATTGGCTCGGATTGATTGGCGAATTATACTTAAGGAGTTGACAGTGGATGGACAATGGCAGACATTTAGAGACCGCATGGATGAACTACAACAATTGTACATTCCTGTCTGGCGTAAAAATAAAAAAGGGAAGGTGGCTCAATCGTGGCTATCAAGGAAAATCAGGGATAGTATTAAAGCCAAGAAAGTGGCATACAAATTGGCCAGAAATAGCAGCGAACCCGGGGACTGGGAGAAATTTAGAACTCAGCAGAGGAGGACAAAGGGTTTGATTAGGGCAGGGAAAATGGAGTACGAGAAGAAGCTTGCAGGGAACATTAAGACGGATTGCAAAAGTTTCTATAGATATGTAAAGAGAAAAAGGTTAGTAAAGACAAACGTAGGTCCCCTGCAGTTAGAATCAGGGGAAGTCATAACGGGGAACAAAGAAATGACAGACCAATTGAACAAGTGCTTTGGTTCGGTATTCACTGAGGAGGACACAAACAACCTTCCGGATATAAAAGGGGTCAGAGGGTCTAGCAAGGAGGAGGAACTGAGGAAAATCCTTATTAGTCGGGAAATTGTGTTGGGGAAATTGATGGGCTTGAAGGCCGATAAGTCTCCAGGCCCTGATGGACTGCATCCCAGAGTACTTAAGGAGGTGGCCTTGGAAATAGCGGATGCATTGACAGTCATTTTCCAACATTCCATTGACTCTGGATCAGTTCGTATGGAGTGGAGGGTAGCCAATGTAACCCCACTTTTTAAAAAAGGAGGGAGAGAGAAAACAGGGAATTATAGACCGGTCAGCCTGACCTCAGTAGTGGGTAAAATGATGGAATCAATTATTAAGGATGTCATAGCAGCGCATTTGGAAAGAGGTGACATGATAGGTCCAAGTCAGCATGGATTTGTGAAAGGGAAATCATGCTTGACAAATCTTCTGGAATTTTTTGAGGATGTTTCCAGTAGAGTGGACAAGGGAGAACCAGTTGATGTGGTATATTTGGACTTTCAGAAGGCTTTCGACAAGGTCCCACACAAGAGATTAATGTGCAAAGTTAAAGCACATGGGATTGGGGGTAGTGTGCTGACATGGATTGAAAACTGGTTGTCAGACAGGAAGCAAAGAGTAGGAGTAAATGGGTACTTTTCAGAATGGCAGGCAGTGACTAGTGGGATACCGCAAGGTTTTGTGCTGGGGCCCCAGCTGTTTACACTGTACATTAATGATTTAGACGAGGGGATTAAATGTAGTATCTCCAAATTTGCGGATGACACTAAGTTGGGTGGCAGTGTGAGCTGCGAGGAGGATGCTATGAGGCTGCAGAGTGACTTGGATAGGTTAGGTGAGTGGGCAAATGCATGGCAGTTGAAGTATAATGTGGATAAATGTGAGGTTATCCACTTTGGTGATAAAAACAGAGAGAAATACTATTATCTGAACGGTGACAGATTAGGAAAAGGGGAGGTGCAACGAGACCTGGGTGTCATGGTACATCAGTCATTGAAGGTTGGCATGCAGGTACAGCAGGTGGTTAAGAAAGCAAATGGCATGTTGGCCTTCATAGCAAGGGGATTTGAGTACAGGGGCAGGGAGGTGTTGCTACAGTTGTACAGGGCCTTGGTGAGGCCACACCTGGAGTATTGTGTACAGTTTTGGTCTCCTAACTTGAGGAAGGACATTCTTGCTATTGAGGGAGTGCAGCGAAGGTTCACCAGACTGATTCCCGGGATGGTGGGACTGACCTATCAAGAAAGACTGGATCAACTGGGCTTGTATTCACTGGAGTTCAGAAGAATGAGAGGGGACCTCATAGAAACGTTTAAATTTCTGACGGGTTTAGACAGGTTAGATGCAGGAAGAATGTTCCCAATGTTGGGGAAGTCCAGAACCAGGGGTCACAGTCTAAGGATAAGGGTTAAGCCATTTAGGACCGAGATGAGGAGAAACTTCTTCACCCAGAGAGTGGTGAACCTGTGGAATTCTCTACCACAGAAAGTTGTTGAGGCCAATTCACTAAATATATTCAAAAGGGAGTTAGATGAAGTCCTTACTACTAGGGGGATCAAGGGGTATGGCGAGAAAGCAGGAAGGGGGTACTGATATTGCATGTTCAGCCATGAACTCATTGAATGGCGGTGCAGGCTAGAAGGGCCAAATGGCCTACTCCTGCACCTATTTTCTATGTTTCTATGTTTCTATGTTCATGATTTCGGTCTGCGATTCCAAGAGGATGATGACTCACACCCAGGACTCTAACCCGACAAGTACAGTGAACCGAATGGCGCCTTTCAGAGGCAAGGCTACTACCCAGAGTCCCACAACTCTGAGTCCGCCACATGGGGCCAACTGGCTATCCCCGTGCTGGCGCTGTGGAGGAAACCACAGGGCCCACCAGTGCCGATACAAAGACTATACCTGCAAAGGCTGTAACACTAAAGGTCATCTCCAACGAGTGTGTAGATGAAATTTTACTCACTGAGTCGCTGAAGAGTTGGCCGATTACCTGGGCTCCAGTGCTGATGAAGACAAAGAGAGAGTCTATGAAGCGGCTCAGCCCCTGGAAGAGGTTTACAGAGTGTATACCTGCTCCACCGAGAGTTCCCCGTGGAAAATGGAAGTGGAAATCAATGGTGTTCCAGTCTCAATGGAGGTCGACACAGGGGCGAGTCAATCGCTGATGAATGAGATGGCCTTTGAGAAACTCTGGGACAATCCTGCCAAATGACCTAAAATGCTCCCAATCCAGGTGAAGCTGCTCACTTATACAAAAGGCACCATCCCAGTTGTTGGCAGCGTGGATGTCCAGGTGTCCCATGGCGGCGCGATGCACAAACTACCTTTGTGGATCGTTGCTGGTGATGGTCCAACGCTGCTAGGGAGCAGATGGATGAAACAAATCCAAATCTGTTGGAGTTGGGAAAGCCTCCAGGCCCCGGCGATCGACGCCCTAGATGGCCCCAAACTTGGATTCATCACAGCACCTGAAAATCCTACCGTCCAACTCGACTGCGTGGCGATGACACAGACCGCATAACTCAACGGTGAGATGATCCAACCCAAATGATCAGACCTCACCTTCCGGGCTCCAATGGAAGGACTCCGAGGGAAGAAGATCGGCGCAGAAGGTAGATTCCCAGCTTCCGTCGCAGAACCTGGGGAGAAAAGGATCACCGCAGCCTACCTCGTGGAGAGAAGGAAGATGGCGCCCACACCACGAGGTAAGGTATTGTACTGTTGTGACCTTAGTCCATTTATTGTAGTTCCCTGAGTAAGGACACAGTGAGGCGAGCTCCCTTTTATATTTGGTTACCTGCAGTGTGCAGGTTACCCTTAGGTCTCCGCCAGTAGCACCTTCTGGTGGTACAGGTATAGTGTATACAGAGTGAAGATATATTCAGTGATCTAATGTTACAATGCATACATTATACATACACAACAGCACTCCCCCATAAGTCTTGTGCCACTGGCTTTTAAACTGTGTGCTCTGGCCCTCGACTTGAGTGCCCAAAGCCCTTGCACTTTGTCTGTGCTTTAGAATGGCTCTCTCCCTGTAGACTCCTAAAGTCCTTATTGCCACAACATTGGGAAATGGTCAGCAGTGGATGGTAGGAGGTTGTAGTGAGGGTTGTGTGGGTTCTGGGTGTGATCCATGTGTGGCCATGGCTCCATACATCCCCAGAGAGTCGTAAATCTGAAGAATTCTCTGCCCCAGTGAGCTGTGGAGGCTGGGCCATTGAATATATATAAGGTGGAGATAGACAGATCTTTGATCGATAAGGGAATAAAGTGTTATGGGGAGTGGGCAGCGAAGTGGAGCTGAGCCCATGATCAGATCAGCCATGATCTGATTGAATGGCGGAGCAGGCTCGAGGGGCCAAATGGCCTACTCCTGCTCCTATTTCTCATGTTCTTATGTTCTCGGGTAGAGCTGAGCTAGCAAGGCCCCGGGCTCAATCCCTCGTCTGTGCTGAATCTGAAAAAAGAAAGACTTGCATTTATATAGCGCCTTTCATGACGGCAGGATGTCTCAAATCGCTTTACAGCCAATGAGGTACTGTTGAAGTGTAATCACTGCTGTAATGTAAGTAACATGGCAGGCAATTTATACACAGCAAGCTCCCACAAAGAGCATTGTGAGAATGACCAGATAATCTGTTTTTGTTATGTTGATTGAGGGACAAATATTGGCTAGGACACCGGTGATTATTCCCCTGCTCTTCTTCAAAATAGTACCACGGGATCTTTTACATCCACCTGAGAGGGCAGACGGGGGCTCGGTTTAAAGTCTCATCTGAAAGACGGCATCTCCGACAGTGCAGCACTCCCTCAACACTGCACTGGAGTTTCAGCCAAGAATTTTGTGCTCAAGTCTCTGGAGTGGTTATTGAACCCACAAACAACTGACTCAGAGGCGAGAGTGCTACCAATTTTTTTAATCGATTTATTCAACATTAAAAACATTTACAACACATGACCATTGTGTCACATAAATCCATTCTGCTACTCTGCACAGTCATTCCTCCATCACATATTAACATTAAATATTGATATTTCGTTTGTCTCCCGCAATATATATTCATCTATTGTACTTTAAAAATTGATCATAAAATACTATGTTTAAATTTCTCTCTGAATAAGACATCCACAGAGCCTTACAATGACCCTTTAAGAGCACTACCCATTGACCGATGGCTGTCACAGTTGGGATTAAAGCAGCATCGCTGCAATTGACATCAACTTATCTGGGCGAGAAAGGGTAAAAATGAGTCAGGGGTCGTGGTCCTGATCACTATCATAAGAACATAAGAACATAAGACATAGGAGCAGGAGTACGCGATACGGCCCCTAGAGCCTGCTCCGCCATTCAATAAGATCATGGCTGATCTGATCATGGACTCAGCTCCACTTCCCCGCCCGCTCCCCATAACCCCATAACCCCTTATCGTTTAAGAAACTGTCTATTTCTGTCTTAAATTTATTCAGCTCTGTGAGGCAGCGAATTCTACAGATTTACAACCCTCAGAGAGAAGAAATTTCTCCGCATCTTAGTATTAAATGGGCGGCCCCTTATTCTAAGGTCATGCCCTCTAGTTCTAGTCTCCCCCATCAGTGGAAACATCCTCTCTGCATCCACCTTGTCAAGCCCCCTCATAATCTTATACGTTTCGATAAGATCACCTCTCATTCTTCTGAATTCCAATGAGTAGAGGCCCAATCTACTCAACCTTTCCTCATAAGTCAACCCCTTCATCCCCAGAATCAACCTAGTGAACCTTCTCTGAACTGCCTCCAAAGCAAGTATATCCTTTCGTAAATATGGAAACCAAAGCTGCATGCAGTATTCCAGGCGTGGCCTCACCAATACCCTGTACAACTGTAGCAAGACTTCCCTGCTTTTATACTCCATCCCCTTTGCAATAAAGGCCAAGATTCCATTGGCCTTCCTGATCACTTGCTGTACCTGCATGCTAACCTTTTGTGTTTCATGCACAAGTACCCCCAGGTCTCCCTGTACTGCAGCACTTTGCAATCTTTCTCCATTTAAATAATAACTTACTCTTTAATTTTTTCAGCCAAAGTGCATGACCTCACACTTTACAACATTATACTCCTGTGAGTCCTGTTAGAAAATGCATGTGCGTGCATCGACATCAGGTGGGGACTGGCTCAGTGTCATGTCCCTTGTGTTTGAGCATCAAATTTGACTCACATTGCATGCTGCACTCGAGGCCTCGAATGGGATGTGTGTAAACCACAAGGCCTGACTTTCAGCAAGTAGGCCAGGGAGGATTTAGGATCCTTCTTTTGAAAAAGTGAGAGAGAGTCAGCTTCAACGGGCCTCTTAATCCAAACAAAATCCATCAATTTAGTGGTGCAAAACGACGAAACCCATCGCCAATGGTCCCAGCTATATTGCTCAGCTAGTCATCGCCATAGCTAGCCAAACCATCCAGGGACAGAGACGAAGATGAGCCACTGGGACAAGAAGGGCAGCCACCCCCACTCACACGCCTGTGTAAATCAGCGTCTTTAGTGGTGAGGAGAGGTGAGAATTTGAAGAGGGAGGGGGAAGGGAAATGAACAAAACTCTTCTTGCTCTCGTAGATGGTGCAAGATGATGATATAGCTGTCAACATGACAAATTGAAAAATCAATAGAAATCCAATATAAATTGAAAACAGTTTCTCTGGAGTATCAGGTCAAGAACATTTTTGCCTTTATTGTACTATCACATACAGCTTTCCAAATTTCGCTTTCCAACAACATAAGAACAATCTTGTCCAAAGACGGCTGCCAGCACCAGCAAGCAGCTCAAATCAGCATTAGTTCAAGAGGTCTTCTACAAATTGAACACGTGGCAACTGAAATGAAAAAAGAAAATATGAGTTGTACCGATGTTTCGGCTAGCTATGGCGATGACTAGCTGAGCAATATAGCTGGGACCATTAATGAAAGGGTTTCGTCGCTTTCCACCATTAAATTGATGGATTTTGTTTGGATTAGGGGGCCCGTTGAAGCTGACTCTCTCTCACTTTTTCAAAAGAAAGACTCTGAATCCTCCCTGGCCTACTTGCTGAAAGTCAGGCCTTGTGGTTTACACACATCCCATTCATGGCCTCGTATGCAGCGCGCAATGTGAGTCAAATTCGATGCTCGTGCATCTCAGGACTGGATTTTTAACACCAAATTCTTTCAACAGAGTTCAGATTTCAGAGTAACGCAACCGTGAGAGTTGGGTATGTAAGCTATGTGATGCTCCCCCCAACTCTGCCATTAATAATTAATCTGCACTAAAAGTGACTAAAAATCTTAAGATAAAAAACTATTAGTCTGTCATTTTGGTCACAGTTTAATTCTATTTATTGGAGTTTTTCCAGTTATTTCTTTAGGTTACCTGAAAATTCCTTTTTTATTCATCTTATTGTGCACATAAAAGTCTTACACAAGTACTTTAAAAGAAGAAAAAGGGGGGTGAAAAATACTTAAACCTCGAAAAATTGTATGTTGTTTAAATCACCGTAGTGTGTTTTACTTTGGGCCATAGTAGATTAGAAGCCAGGTAAACAACTTGGGCCTGAAAACCCTTGGGCCCACTTGCGGATCTGAGGCACAAGACAGAGGTAACAGGCCCAGTGAACTCTTAAATTCAGGCAGGACCTAGAAATGCTGGTCCTCCACCCAAAATCCCAGTGGCAGCCCATTTGCACAGGGGACTGAGATAGTTCGAACTCCCGTCCACACCAAATATGGCCTCCAACATCAGAGGCACCGAGGGGGCACATTTCCTATGCCCTCAATTTCTTTGGCCCCGGCTTCCCATCTGCCAAGTAATTTGTACCTAAGTACAGCATTGAAGCACATAGTGTAACGCTTGGAAAGATTAGCAGATAAGATAAATCAATCTGTATGAATCAGTGACTCTGGTTCACTGGATGTACAGAGTTATCTTCACATTAATTTATCTGAAATGTTTATGAGTCCTACCCTTTCTGAGCAAGGTTGATCAATGTGCATTATTTTAACCAATAACTAGCAATTCATTACTAACAACTACTTGGATAACTGTCATTAACTGCTTGCTTTATTGACAAGACGTCACTTCCCTAATCACTGACCATTAATTATGAGGGGTTAAGGTTTCTATTATTAATTAATGAAAATAACTGTAAATACTATCATGTACTAATTAATCATTCTTTGAAAACATTCCAGAGAGGCCCAGTAATTGACTCACTTTACAAACCTGAAATAAAATCTTTGCCATGTGATTCTAATGATATTTCACGTCATGATGCTGTCAAGTAATGGCGTGAAGCTTATTCACTAACTCAACTCTTCGGTGACCTCATTCTGCACATTAGAGCTTGGTTGTACTAATTATGTATTTGGGGCTTAATAATTTTTCACATTAGCATTAATGGAGCAGGTAGTAACTTTTGCCCAGATTTATAAAATATCATAGAATAGTATTAGGCAGTCCCTCCTATCGAGGATGACCCGCTTCCACACCAAAAAGGGATGAGTTCACAGGTGTTTCAATGAGGGTCCTGACATTCTAGGTCCCAGACTACATGTTGAAGGGTGGAAAATGCCTGTGGGTGGATTTTTTTAACGTGTGGTGACCGTTGCACACCAGCCACCACACGGGCTTGACAGAGATAGGTTTTGGTCCAGTGGCAAGGATTAACTAAGACGACTGGAGACCAGCTCTGCTGCACAGACCTAGTGCGCACACATATCGCAGTGTGGCCTGGCCCGTGCTACCGCTGGGCCCTCGCTTGTCCTGAGCCCCGAACCCTCGCCTCACCTGGGCCCCGATCACAATGCTCCTGGGCCGCGATCTCAGTCAGAAACAGGACATCAATTAGTCTCCTCTTATCGTGGATACATCAAATATCGACACACTGTTATTTGAAATATCAAAATATTAAACTCCAGCCTAGTTGAAGGGTTATTAACCTCATCAGAAACAAACCCCAACTAACAGAATGTACACGGTTCGGTAGGGATGTGAATAACAGCAGCAATAAGCAGAATCCAACCCCTGCAGTCACTTGTGAACTTGCTGGTGAGCGGCTGGCCCTGGAACATCATGGCCACCCCCTGACCTGCGAGAGAACAGCTCCGCAGGTCGGGCTATAAGAGTTGGAGCAGCATACCACTTCAACCTCCATCGCGAGCTGCTCCAAGTGTGTGACGATTTTGAGATGGGCAACTGGATGACATCATCAAAACCCTGGTTGCCGCTTTGGAGCGTGGGCAGGAACATCGGCAGGACCCATGTACAGAGGAGTGGGAAGGTCGGGGCGGATGAGCGGCGAGTGTTTGTGGCGAGATGCGGTGAATGCTTATGGTGGAGGAGCGGCGACCACTGCGCAGCGAATGTCCTTCAAAATCTTCAGGCATGTAGCCTGCTTTTACCAGCATAAGAGTTTTAAAAAATAGAAAAATGTTAATTTTATCACTCATTTTCATATTAAAAACCCTGTCCATTAAGGTAAGTTTATTTTTACCCTTATGAAAACATATAAAAATAATGGAATTTTTTTTTTGTCTAAAACACCTAATTAAATTCAATTTCAATTAATTTTAAATATGTGAGGTGTTTTTTTAATTTATTGTGTTGTGTTTCTGTGTTTTAGGGGGTTATTCTCATTGGAGAATAATGGGAGATCGAACAAACGGAACTCCCCATTATTATCAATGAGAATACTCCATTTTCATTGGTGGTCCAGGCTCACGTTATCCCGGGTTGCGCATGCGCTCCTGGGATGTGTGGGCCCATGTGCTGGGCTGCAAATGGAGGCCTCGGACCGCAAGTACACGCTGTTCCAGGACCACCAGATACTCTCGGAAAAAACATTTGGTCGGAGGCGTCTACCCGCAGGAAGGCTCCGACCGCAATTTCTGGGCCATTAAAGTAGACAGGAAAAAGTAAATTAAAGTGGTAGAAATAGAAAACTGGAATAGAATGAGACAGAACAAGAAATCGGGGAAAGGGGAAAAGGGTAAATAGGATAAAAGTGCTTAAAATCCTTTATTTTTAATTTAAATTATATTTTAAGTGTATGCTTTAATTGTGCATGTTTAACATTAAAGTAATAAAATTTCTCTTGACATTTGAATAGTTTATCACTGTATCACCATACATAAAGTAAAAATTGACAATGACTAGACCTGGGAGGCTGTCATTTCCCTGGACCTGCTGGCAATTTAAGGTATAGTAGTTCAGGAAACAGTTTATAAGAGATGTCTGCCAAGTTGTCACATTCTCCCTTGCAGTGAACATCTGATGGGTAGCGCAGGTCAAGCAATGCATAGGAAATAGTATTTAGCCTATTGTACTACAGGTCAGCTCTCTGTGATCTGGCACCCTCGGGACCTGACCGGTGCTGAAACAGAGAATTTTCCGAACCACGGGAAGTTAGCAGTATTGTTATAGTGATTGCTCCCTCAGGGAGGTTTGACATTATTTCAGAGTAGGAACAAGGTTACCAATCCTTGCTGCACAGTCATAAATAAAGGTGTTGATAGAATAAATCGCCCCACCCACCAAAATTAGCTCCTGTCATTCAGAACGTACTATGACAGCACTCAATCCCCCCGCACTCTGGAGCAAGAAAGCACAGATGCCCCTCAGGAGTCGCAAAGAGCAGACTGACGAAAGGTTCCTACAAAATGGCAAAAGACACAGAAAGGAAGTAAGTTTGTGAGGATCCTGCACATCACCAACAGTGCAAAAACCGGGACACCACCCAAGCAAAGCGGCATTTCTGTAAACTAATGCCAAACCACGGATATTCCCAGACCAGAGAGTCCCGGACCAGAGAGGTTCAACCTGTAGTTAAAAATGGAGTTAGTAAGAGGTTGCTGTTAAATATTTAACTTTATTTCAAGTAAATAAAGGGGTGATAAGAAATGTGTCAGAAATGAACAGCATTTTCCTTTATATTGTAACATCTTTATGTCCTGCACTGTAGTGGTCAGTAGGCAAATCTATTCTAAATATTCTGTTGATCTATTATGTAATTACTCTTATCTGTACTATGTTATGGGTGTCACTATTAATCAATAGTATCTTCATTATGTGTTGCACCTTTCTTCTTACCTATGTAACATAATGAAAGTGCAAGGTCCACATGTAATGATATCACCAAGTCATTTTTAATGAAGAGAAGTAAATTGTACTTTCTTTCCTGTATTGCAATCTGTGTCTATCTTATTTGACCCAAGTACACCTGTCTTATGTCTACATTATCTTCAGCAGTGTATGTCTGTGTTACATTTGTGTTTATCTCATTCCTGTGTTGTGGATATTTCGATTCCTGTATCATATTAGAACATAAGAATTAGGAGCAGGAGTAGGCCATTCAGCCCCTCGAGCCTGCTCCCCCATTCTTTTTCTTCTTCTTAGGCAGTGCCCCAGAGTCGAGGATGACTTGCTTCCACACTAAGATGAGTTCTAAGGTGACTGCTGAGACCAATGCGGGATCTACATTCTCTGTCACAGGTGGGGAAGATGGTGGTTGAAGGGACGGGTGGGTGGGGGGCTTGATTTGTAGTACGCTCCTTCCGCTGTTTGTACTTGGCTTCCGCGTGCTCCCGGCGAAGAGACTCGAGGTGTTCGCTGCCTTCTCGAATGCTTCTCCACCATTCAATGAGATCATGGCTGATCTTCGACTTCAACTCCACTTTCCTGCACTATTCCCGCATAAGGAGTAAGCCATTTAGGACCAAGTTGAGGAGAAACTTGTTCACCCAGAGAGTGGTGAACCTGTGGAATTCTCTACCACAGAAAGTTGTTGAGGCCAGTGCATTAGATGTATTCAAAAGGGAGTTAGATATGGCCCTTACAACTAAAGGGATCAAGAGGTAGGGAGAGAAAGCAGGAAAGGGGTACTGAAGTTGCATGATCAGCCATGATCTTATTGAATGGTGGTGCAGGCTCAAAGGGCCGAATGGCCTACTCCTGCACCTACTTTCTATGTTTCGATGTTTTCTATTCCTTGAATCCCTTAATATTCATAATGCTAATGGCCTAGAAATCCCAGTCAAGGTCTTACCGTGGGCGAACAACTGAAAAAGGTAAAAAAGGATGCACACCTACCTGTTCCTGCTGCGCCCACCAGCGATCCCAGTCCTGGGCCCTCCTCTCCCTGTGCATTGCAGCGCGTACACGTCGGGATGGACGTAAGCTGGAGCTGGAGTCACATGGTTCTGGGCAGCCAATCCAGGTACAGTATTTTCTCATTCATAATAATGGGAACTCCGTAAGTAGGAGTTCCCATTATTATGATTGATAAACCCCCCCAAACATCCAAAACACTAATCAAAATAGAAAAAATATACCACATAATTAAGATTAATGTAAATTAAAGTTATTAATGTGTTATATAAAAAAAAATTACAATTAATTTTTTTTTTAATTATGATTTAAAATAAACTTACCATAGTGGGCAGGGATTTTAAGCAATAAAACGTGTTTTTTAGATTTTATTTTATTATGTTTATGTATGTTTTAAAACTCTTACGCTTGTAAAAGTAGGCTATGCGCCTGCTTTTACCAGGTGCAAGAGTTTTCAGGACATTTGCTGGGCAAGATATGGGTAAATCCTGCAATCTTGCCCACACGAATGTCCTGGCTGTGGGGATACAGAGGATCTGTCAAGCCGGACCTCGACAGATTGGAAAAGCCTGTTTTCAGCGCATGCGCATTGTTCGTACACACTCCGTACGGACCCGGGGAGATGGGGATTTCCAAACCATTGTATTCTGTTTGTGTTGTAATCATGTTGTTGCTTATGTTGTGCCTATGTTCCGCCTGCATTGTATTCATGTTGTATCTCTATTGTGCATGTGTAAGAGCTTTATTGTGCATGTGTAAGAGCTGTATTGTTCTTGCATACTATCTGTTAAGGCTGTGTTAGGTCTATCTTGTACTTCTGTTGTACCCGTGCTGTGTTTCTATTGTACTTGCATTATGCTGGTATTGTTTTTAAGTTCTATCTATGCTATGCTTATGTTCTATCTATATTGTGTTTGTGCTTTGACTGTATATATCTCTGCAAGATCCTACAAATCCCCTGGGAGGACAGACACACCAACATTAGTGTCCTCGATCAGGCCAACATCCCAAGCATCGAAGCACTGACCACACTCGACCAGCTCCGTTGGGCGGGCCACATTGTTTGCATGCCTGACACAAGAGTCCCAAAGCAAGCGCTCTACTTGGAACTCATTCATGGCAAGCGAGCCCCAGGTGGGCAGAGGAAGCGTTTCAAAGCCTCCTTGATAAAATGCAACATCCCCACCGACACCTGGGAGTCCCTGGCCAAAGACCACCCTCAGTGGAGGAAGTGCATCCAGGAGAGCGCTGAGAACCTTGAGTATCGTCGCCGAGAGCACATAGAAACCAAGCGCAGGCAGTGGAAAGAGTGTGCAGCAAACCAGTCACCCCCACCCTTTCCCACCTGTGACAGAGGCTGGACTGTTCAGTCACCTAAGAACTGACTTTAAGAGTGGAAGCAAGTCTTCCTTGATTCTGAGGGACTGCCTATGATGATGTGTGTTTATGTTGCCTCCTGTGCTGTGCTTATCTGTTACGTGTCTACCTTGTATCCTGCACCGCATTGTGTTCACTGCATTATATTTACATTGGGGTAGAAATTCTGATGTTTCAGGCCCGTACGAAGTTCCTACGGACCCGGGAAGGCATCGGAAAGCTTGCACTGAAAACCGGCTTTTCCGGTCTGTCAAGCTGGAGCTCGACAGATCAGCTACATATTGGGAGCGAGGGCATTTGCAAGGGCAAGATTGTGGGATTTACCCATATCTTGCCCGGCAAATGTCCTCAAAACTCTCGTGCCTGATAAAAGCAGGTGCATAGCCTACTTTTGCAGGCGCAAGTCTTTTAAAACACATAAAAATATATTAAAATAAAGTTATTAAAACATATTTTATTGTTAAAAACCCTGCCCACTATGATTTTTTAAAAATCGGGAAAATATTTTTTTATAAGACATTAACAACTTTAATTTAAATGAATCTTAAATATGTAGTGGTATAGTTTCTATTTGTTATTAATGTTTTGTGTGTTTGGGGGGGGCTTCTCATTCATAATAATGGGAACTCCAACTTATGGAGTTCCCATTATTATGAATGAGAAAATACTTACCTGTGATTGGGTGTCCAGGCACATGTGACTCCTGCGCATGTCCCTACGAGCACGCACTGCAACACGCTGGGAGAGGAGGCTGGTGAATCAGGAACTCGAGTGGGTGCAGCAGCTTCAGGTAGGTACGCATTGTTTCTCTAAAATCTAGTCGAACGCCCGCGCGAAGGAGAAAGCAGGATTTCTACTCCATAATTTCTTATACTATATTGGGCCAGAGTTTGTGGTCCATGTCAAACAAACGGCGGCAGCCGTTCATTACACTTACACTTGCTCACAGACTTTCTATGGGATTTTGCACTGGAACTTGCTGTGATTCGAAATCCTTTTTGGCGCAGCGCCCTCCACAGAAGATCTGGGCAAGCAACTGTGTATCTCCTTAACCAATTAGATTGAAGAATCGTTAATAATGCACATAGAGTCTGAACCAGGAAGTGTCAATTAAGAATATTTAATCCAATGTCAAATCATGTATAGTGTTATATATGCTATCGATATACTCTCTGTGTGGTCACTGTATAGTTGCATAAGATGGAGACTTGTTACCTGATGTATTATCAATAAGGTTTACACTGTGTATATACTATGCTGGCACCACGAGAGGGTGCAACTGGTGGAGACCGGGGCTTTCCTGCCACTGTGGCAGAGGCTGTCCACCAGAGGGCACTGCGGTGGGAGACCTGAGGGTCACCTGCATAGGTGTACAGGCCCAGTATAAAAGGCTGCCCACCATGCTTGTGCCTCACTCTGGAGTTACGAATAAAGGACCAAGGTTACTACAGTTTGAGTACAACACATTGCCTCATGGAGTCATTCATAAGTGCATTACAGACATAACATATAGAAAGGAAAATAAGGAGAGGAAAAGAAAGATGGGATTACGAGAGCGAGGTAGAAGAGATAGAAAGAAAAAGTTTAAAAAATAATTTTACTTATAATTGTTTTTTTATCATGTCTCCATCAATAATTGAAATCTGAAGGAATGAGACTCCACACTTATAAAAGTTAATTTTTAGTGCCAGAGAGGTCATCTTGCAGCAATTACCATTTATCACGCCTTTAAAAATTTACTTAAACTGGAATGGACAAGCCCGAACATTTTCTACCATGTTTCACGAGTATCTATCACATAAGTACAGCAGTTTCACGCTGTTGCATGTGTTTCAATGCCTCGTCTCTCAGCGAGACACCAGTATAGCGATGTTTCTTGATTCCCGCTTTTAACTGCGGACGTTGCTGTCTGGAAGTTGCTGTCCAATTTACACTTTAATAATGGTGGCCGCTGATAGCCTCACTGTTATTTCTACCACAAAGTGGGGGCCATTGTGTCTGTACTGTATTTGCTTTATCTGCTGTACTGGCTGCCTGTTTTACATCTACTGTGTCTAATGCACTGCATTGAATATGTGTCAAAACTACCCTGTCTCATGCACTGCATTATGTCTGTTTTACATGATTCTCATTTCACTAATGTATCTGAGCGAGGTCACCTCTTACTTTTACGTTATTGATGCTACACAATTCTATTTTCTGTCCTGATTGTATTTGTTTTGCATTTGTTTTCCAGCGGGCTGTGTTTTATCTGTACCTTATTTCCATCATTATTATTATGGTACCAGAAGAGAAAGGATATACGTATCAGGAAATGCTGAACAGGCTGGGGCTCCTTTCTGTAGGAAAGAGAAGGCAGAGGGGTGACCTGATAGAAGGCATTACGATTATGAAAGGGTGTGATTGGGTAGACGTAGAGAAAATGCTTCCACTTGTGGGGAAGAAACTAGAAGCCATCAATATAAGACAGTCACTAATAAATCCAATGGGGAATTCATGAGAACTTTACCCAGAGAGTGGTGAGAATGTGGAACTTGCTACCACAGGGAGTGGTTGAGGCGAAAGCTAGATAAACACATGAGGGAGAAAGGAATAGAAGGATATGCCGATAGAGTTAGATGAAGAGGGGTGGGAGGAGGCTCGTGTGCAGCACAAACATCGGCATGGGTCAAATAGCCTGTTTGTGTCTGTAACTCTAAGGGCTCCATTTTCCCCAGTGATTTGCGCCTTTTTTTTTGGAACAGGGCTGCTTTTTTTGGCCTAAGTTAAAAAACAACAGTTTCCCCAATCAATTTGCACCAACATAACTCAGTTCGTTACGATTATTTTAGGTAAGTTTTCTTTTCAGCCAAAGGAGGTGTAACCTGCCAGTTAGGCAAGTTTGGCCAGCTGAGAGTTACTCTAGTTCTTCTTAGGCCAGCATATGTGGCCTCTGCAGAGAAACTTTCCAGGGAGTTAAATAAATTGGCGCAGGTAAGGAAATCGGCCACAGGTAAGTGCAGCAGATGCCCGGACAGCAGCAGCAGGAAAGGTAAAAGAGAGGGGGAGATGGGGGGGCGAGGGGGAGATGGGGTGGAGAGAGAGAGGAAGGGTTGGGGGAAGTCTTTCAGGTGTAGTTAGGTGCGGGGACCAGGAGGGATGAGGCCACTCGGCCTGGGCTAGAGGCGGGGGAGCAGACCAGGAGCCATTCGGCCTGAGTTAGGTGCAGGACCGGCAAGGCACTCGAGGCTGGAGGGAAGCGGGACCGGCAAAGCACTCGGGGCTTGGGGCAGGCAGGGGAAGCCAACTGGAAGGCCCTTCGGCCTGGGATAGGGGATGGGACTTTAATAATTGGAGGTAAGTTGCTGCAATATATTTTAATGTGTTTTTAAGTTGATGCAATGTGTTTGAATGTGTTTTTAAGTTGATGCAAAGTGTTTTCATGTGTTTTTATGTTGATGCAATGTGTTTGAATGTGTGGGGAGCTGGCTGTGTGCTTCACTTTGCAGCTTCAGCTCGCTTTGTTTCCCTGGTTACCGTGGCAACCCGATCTTTTTAGCGCAGATCAAGACTCCACCCCTAAAACTCAAGGACAGGTTAGGCTGTGTCAAGATGAAGAAATCCAACGGGGAAACTTAGAACATTTTTTTTCAGCGTACTTGGGCCCCCCAAAAACGGGCGTAACTCTTCAAGTGCGCCAAAAAAAAAGCTTTGGGGAAAATTGAGCCCAATGTAATTATTACAAAAATCGATTACAGATTTACTTGTTTAGCACTTTGCTGAGATTGATAAGATCTCCTCAAGATGATGGTCTCTACATGGGTTTGGCTGAAACTACAGTCTAGTATACAACTCCCCAGAGTGTCATATGTGGTTACCATCATCACCTTGTTTCCATTATATTTAGTTATCACCTTAGTAAAACTCCTTGGATTAACTTGGCCCTGTCAACCGAGCTCAAGGCCAAGTTACACCTGCTGCACAAATTGGAAGCACTACCAGCACCAGTCATACTATGTATGAACAGGTAAAGATATGATTGGTTATGCCATGAAGCTCTGTAGCATGGGTAGGTGTTCTGCTTCTACACTCGACAATCTGTGATTTACCACTCATTCACTTTTGTTATGTATGCAATAAAGGTACAAACTGAATACTGTTTAACTGAGCAAGGTACAACCTTGTTTCTGCTTTATTACGGCCCAAAGTGCCTGACTCACAAAATGGCTGGCCTTTTATACCAGAGCAGCACCATGTGCGTGCTGCCTAGTGGCCTCCAACAAAGATACCATCTGGTGGCTACAAACAGCATGTACATACATGACAACTTTAATGAAGGAAGAATCGTGGGCTGGTGCATGCACATGTGGAATTTCTACCTCTATACACGTAGAGCATTTAGCCATGCTTCAATGTTTGGAAGCAGCCTGTGTATCCAGTGATTGTCGTCAGTAGAACTTGGCTGCATCACGTGAAGATGTTCTGTCAGAATTACAGCTAAGTCGGTAGAATGAGGGCATTGTATAGATTTTATAGTGTGTTATACTTGAGTTTTATCTACATTGTGTTGTGTTGTACTTGCTGTGGGTCTCTGTATGTTGTACCTCCTGTATGGTGTTGTGCGTATGTTGTATATGCCTCTTGTCTTCTGAGAGGGACATGATCGGGCCCAGGGGAGGCGTGAGTTCGGGGGCCAGCGGCCCAGGGGCAGCACGAGCCAGCCCACACTGCGATATGTGTGCACACTAGGTCCGTGCAGCAGAGCAGGTCTCCAGTCGTCTTGGTTAATCCTTGCCACTGGACCAAGACCTAGCTCTGTCAAGCCCGTGTGGTAGCTGGTGTACAACGGCCACCACACGTTAAAAAAATCTACGCACAGGCATCTTCCACCCTTCAGGATGTAGTTCGGGATCTGAAATATTAGGTCCTTCATTGGAACACCTGTGAACTCATCCTTTTTTAGCGTGGAAGCAAGTCAGGTTCGTTTCGAGGGATTGCCTACAATGTGATGGTATCTTCTGTGCTGTACTATACATATTTGCAGTGACAGAGAACCGGTGCAGCTAAACTAACTTCCATATTGCAAGTTAAAGGGCTCTGTTAACTGTTAGTAGAGTTTCAACAATCTCTTTTGACTTGCATCATAGAGGCTGGGTTGGCCCCACCTCCTCCTAGCATTTCTCCCTCTACGATCACTAGAAAGTCAGGGAGAATTAATAGTGCTGAATCCCAGCAACAGCTGGACAGGCTAAGGAATAGAATGGAGGCACGTAAGGTGGACTCGGGAATGGGAGGCAGATGCATGAGAATGTGAGGAGGAGTAATTTTTCAGATCAGAGTGTGCATGAATATTACATCTTGGCTATAAGATTCCGGAGCGGCCAATTTGAGGAAGTGCTTAAGGTGGGACAAGTCTGCCTCAGTAATAATTAGACCCTGGTTAAAGATAGTGCTGTGCACTGGTGTCATAGCTTCTTCACCCTACAAACTGCATTGTGTCTGTCTATATTGGTCTCCTTCATGATATGCCTCCGACTATACATCCCCTGCATTGTGTTGCGTCCTTGTCAAAGCTGCCTCGCTTCCCGTATTGTGCTGTGCCTACGCTGTACCTTAACTGGGCTATCTCACGTAAAATCCCATTTAATAACTAAATCAATATTCCCTATCTAATTTTATTTAAGGTCTGCCTTAGAAAAAAATAAATCAATCTCAGTCTAGTCTTTTAATGTTTCTGTTTGATGGGATTCTATGCTGATACTCTGTTTATAACAGCAGTCCACTGCTTCTGTGGCATGTGCGAGAGGTACATATACTGTCAGATTGCCGCGCTTGAAGTGCTGTGTGTCTGAAAATCACCCTTCCATTATATACAGTTACAATGAATCGAGGAATACATCAGATATATTTGAGGCCATATTATACAAAGCTATTAAAAGGATAGATCATGCAAGAACAGCAGAGCTCTGCACTGGCATGTTCTGTGCCTTGATATTCTTTGATGACATCAGACAGTCTTTTGATGTGAGCAAAAAAAGGCATTTTCATCTTTGAGCAAATATGTTTCTACTGAAAGATTAAAAACTCCTGACAGTTTCCCTTTTGAAAATTTTACTAGGCTACTTTGTAGGTTTCAGATGAGTTTATACATCTTCTATTGCTCATCAATGAAGGTGTTTCTTTGCACTAAAAGGATTTTTAAACTGAAAATAGTTACTCTTTTAACATATATAATTCAGGTTTGTTTAAAGCGCAGATGGAATGTACGCAGTATTTAAAAGAACAAATTTCAAGCTGCTGCCAGCACTTTAAAAAGCCCTTCCAGAATCAGTGTGATGTCTTCCTTTTATGTGGGAAACTACAAAAAAAACCTCGTCTCTGCTCATTGCTAGTTATCTTTTATTTCAAACTATTTCATTTTCTTTAATCTAGAGACAAAAGAATGTCCATTTTCAACACTATACATATTATTACTGGGATCCTAGCATTTATGATCAGTTTGCATTCTCCCACTTTTCCTTTGTTTTCAAAATGGTGTAATTTAAAAATAAACTTTTCCCATTATAGGTTAGATCTCTGGCACTGTTTGATGATGGCTAGTGTCCCCTTGCATCAATTTGTTTTGATGGTCCCTTTCATTTTCTCACCTCCCTTTCCTGAAGGTGTTCATTTATGTTGGGACCCATGGTCCATGGATACCTGCAGCCCTACCCAGGTGGCCATTTTCATGTGTGAATGTTATCATACTAAACGACTGTATCAGTCGTAACTCACTCTTACATAGAATCTACAGCTAAAAAATAGGCCCTCGCGTCCAACTGCTCTATGCTAGTGTTTATATTCCACACGAGCCTCCTCCGACACTAATTAGCTCTTCGCACCTCGATGACACTAAGCTGGGTGGCAGTGTGAGCTGTGTGGAGGATGCTAAGAGGCTGCAGGGTGACTTGAACATATTAGGTGAATGGGCAAATGCATGGTAGATGCAGTATAATGTGGATAAGTGTGAGGTTATCCACTTTGTTTGCAAAAACAGGAAGGCAGATTATTATCTGAATGGTGACAGATTAGTAAAAGGGGAGGTGCAACGAGACCTGGGTATCATGGTACATCAGTCATTGAAGGTAGACATGCAAGTACAGCAGACCGTAAAGAAGGCAAATGGCATGCTGTCCTTCATAACGAGGGGATTTGAGTATAGGAGCAGGGAGGTCTTACTGCAGTTGTACAGGGCCTTGGTGAGACCACACCTTGAGTATTGTACGCAATACTCTGAGGAAGGACATTCTTGCTATTGAGGGAGTGCAACGAAGGTTCACCAGACTGATTCCCGGGATGGCAGGACTGACATATGAAGAAAGACTGGATCGACTAAGCTTATATTCACTAGAATTTAGAAGAATGAGAGGGGATCTCATAGAAACATTTAACATTCTGACGGGATTGGACAGGTTAGATGCAGAAAGAATGTTCCCGATTTTGGGGAAGTCCAGAACCAGGGGTCACAGTCTAAGGATAAGGGATAAGCCATTTAGGATCAAGATGAGGAGAAACTTCTTCACTCAGAGAATTGTGAACCTGTGGAATTCTCTACCACAGAAAGTTGTTGAGGCCAGTTCGTTAGATATATTCAAAAGGGAATTAGATGTGGCCCTTACGGCTAAAGGGATCAAGGGGTATGGAGAGAAAGCAGGAATGGGGTACTGAAGTTGCATGATCAGCCATGATCATATTGAATGATGGTGCAGGCTCGAAGGGCCGAATGGCCTGCTCCTGCACCTATTTTCTATGTTTCTATGTTTCTATGCACCCTCCCCTAATATCCCTCTATCCCCTTCTCCTTCAGGTATGCATGAAGCCTCCCCTTAAATGCATCAACGCTAATGTGCTTCAACCACTCCATGTGGTAGTGAGTTCCACAGTCTCACCACTCTCTATGTAAACTACTCCATCCATACTTATGAGGCGGAAACATTGAATAGAATCTTCAGCTGGCACTTCGGCTGTTTTTTTTTCCCGTCTCTTGCTAAGGCCTACTTGTAATATACCAACCATCCTTCAGCCAAAACCAGCTAATGGCACAGATTGTGACATTAGGACCTTCTGTTTTATATGGCTATGTTCTCAACTGGGTTTCCGCGCATTGTGTAGTGAAGTTGATTTGCATTTAATAAGCTAATAGGCATGGCAATGGCCTATATCTGCCCATGTAGCTCAACACCTCACACTCAGCTCTTCCTCCATGCCTTACCATTCATCGATCTACCCTATATGCAAAACATATTCCATCTCCATTGCAGCAAGTCCTCACAATGCAGCAGAAATGAAGAATCGCTTCTCTCTTTAGATGTAATTGTTAATTTCTTTATTGTTTAGGCCATTTTCTGGTCTTAAAAATAGGTCTAGAGGGAACCTTCAGTCATGCTAATTGATAATGGATCATCTGTTATTAAAAATATTATTTTTAAATAATTATTCATTAGTAGAAGTTTTTCAGTCAACATGACATGACAACGTTCCTGCAAATACACAGGAGCACTTATTGCCCTCATAATGGCTTGATGACACAAACTCTTCTTCAGGCATATGTGTGCAAAGAGTGCAGGCATTCACACATACTCTCCCCCATCCAACCTGGAGGACAGTAAGAAAAATATACAGCAAAGGATATTAAGCAAAACCATTATCCAACATCATCATCATCATCATAGGCAGTCCCTCGAAATCGAGAAAGACTTGCTTCCACTCCCAAAGTGAGTCCTTTGGTGGCTGAACAGTCCAATACGAGAGCCATAGACTCTGTCACAGGTGGGACAGACATTCATCGGGGGAAGTTGAGGGGGGGGGGGGGCGGTGGGACTGATTTTCCACACGCTCCTTCCGCTGCCTGCGCCTGATCTCTTCACGCTCACGGCGTTGAGATTCGAAGAGCTTAACGCCCTCCCGGATGCACTTTCTCCACCTAGGGTGGTCTTCGGCCAGGGTCTCTCAGGTGTCAGTGATGATGTCGCACTTAACCAAAATATTTGAATCAACCCACGTTATAAATATGGTATCCAATCCCTTGCATCAGCTTTCAGTCTTGTTCCATTAAAGATTAAGAAATCATGCTGCAAGAAAGACCATTCCTCCATCAAACCTGTTCCTCCCACATTGTCGACCTATCTTATCATCTATGGTACTCGGGTACTTGAGAAAGTTCTGTATAAAGTCTTCCCGATCCCTAAAGGAATCAAGAAAAACTCTAAAGTATTCATCTATCCTCAGTTTTCCATCATCCAACCCTGGGTTGCAGTACAGGGACCATTGTGGCTCAGGCAATAGTTGACCATCTCAATGTATGCCTATCCTTATAACCATCAATTCCATTGCCAACTAGATATTTATCCAGCTGCTTTTTGAAGGAATTAATCCACCCTGCCTCAACTGCTTTCGATGGGAGTGTCATTTGCACTAGTCTGTGAGAAAAAAAAAGATTCTTCTAGCTTTCATTCCTGTTTGAGGCTTATGTCACATACAGTACACAGTTCAAGGTATACAGCTGCAAGTTCGCTACAGGCTTCAGAAGATTCCCCCTCCAGAGCAACCAGACAGGAAATGGAATGCAGACAGTTCCCACGGATCCCAATGATGAGCAGTGTGGAAGAATGAAATCGAAGGGGCTTAACATAACATAACGCGTGGACAACAGAATAGCACACCGACTCATTTGTGATTATTTGCACAATCTGTGAATCGGGTGCACAATTGCATGTGTGATGTATTCATTTCTATGGACTTGGTGTGCACTTATCTAATTTACATCTTCTCAAATGCAGCAGTAACATACAGTGCAAATCAGGCCGAAGTTCCTCAATCTTAGCCATGCTTATAGGAGGGAATAGAGTCAGGCCAGGGGGATATCCAGTTGTCGGCATTCATTCCATTCATGCTGGAGCGACGAGGAGGTGGTTGATGTGTCCTCAAGCCTCTACCATTGTCTGTCTGTAACCCTCGGGCAGTAAGTGTGTAGATAATTCACCGTCAATTCTATTCCCCATGATGTGTAGTTTTGATGCTCTGTTCATCGGGATGCTGCTGCAGAATTCATTTTATCTGTGGGTTAATTGAAAGTGCAGAGGAAGAACTAGACATTCACTGTTCCCTCCTGACATCATGGCTAAAATTAGGCAACTCCTGAATGGCATCAATCAAAGCTATAAATCCATTGTCTTCCACTCCGTTGCATAGCAAGTGGACCACCACCCTGCCCCATATACATCATACAAGTTTCAAATCAGAACAGAAGGCAAAATTCTTCTCTTGTATTGTAATATGTTTACTTTCCCCGACAGAAAACATAAATATAAGAAATTGTTTGAAGCACAGTTCCTCAGTGCACAACTCTCTCAAAAGACTAACCATTGCTCTATCTATCATCTGATACATTTGCAACCCATCATGTTGGCATACTCCATGTGTTTGGATATTATATAGGCAGCGAAGGCTCTGTCAAAATGGCAAGAAAAGCTACAGGCATATCAGTGACAGATAATCCTTCATATAAAACATTATAAATATAGCTTGATGGCCAGCTGCAAAACAAAATGCTGAGGAATTTTAACACATGATACGAGGATTAAGAATGGGAAAAATGAGGAGAGGGTCAGCTTAGCATTGTGCCCATGTATCTTGAGCAACATTAATGATATGGTTCACTTAACCTGCAGCAAAATGTTGGATAATATTGATGTGTAGCATTGATGCACTGTTCTCCAGGACTCTGCTGGAGAATTCATTTCATCTATGAACTAATCAAATAATACTTTAGCTTTGCTGATCTGTCTTACAGCTGCTTAGGGCTGTGCTGTTAAAAGAGTTCACAATATAATTGACTACTTTGCAAAGTCAGCATACTGTAGGGCCTCCTATACAAGCACACATTTGTGAATTCTGCTGGCAAAGTGCTTTCTCTGAACAAGGCTGAAGAACTTCAGCTCACTACAGTGTTAAAGTTTACAATGTGTTTCTTTCTCCCTCGATTTTTCTCCTCCATCCCCAAAAGAAAGAACGTCTTGCACTTATATAGCGCATTTCACAAATTCAGCATGTTCCAAAGCACTTTACCGTCAATGAAGTCTTCTTCATCTTAGGCAAACTCTCGGAGTCGAGGATGACTTGCTTCTACGCTAAAAATGAATTCTCAGGTGACTGAAGAGTCCATATGAACACAAGAAATAGGAACAGGAGTACGCCACCTGGCCCCTCGAGCCTGCTCCGCCATTCAATAAGATCATGGCTGATCCGATCATGGACTCAGCTCCACTTCCCTGTCCTCTCCCCATAACCCTTTATTCCCTTATCGCACAAAAATCTGTCTAACTCCGTCTTAAATATATTCAATGATCCAGTCTCCACAGCTCTCTGGGGAAGAGAATTTCACAGATTCACAACCCTCTGAGAGAAGAAATTCCTCCTCATCTCAGTTTTAAATGGGCGGCCCCTTAATCTGAGACTTTGTCCCGTAGTTTTTGTTTCCCCTATGAGTGGAAATATCCTCTCTGCATCCACCTTGTCGAGCCCCCTCATTATCTTATATGTTTCAATAAGATCACCTCTCATTCTTCTGAACTCCAATGTGTATAGGTCCAACCTACTCAACCTATCTTCAAAAGTCAACCCCCTCATCTCAAGAATCAACCTAGTGAACCTTCTCTGAACAGCCTCCACCAAATCCTTCCATAAATATGGATACCAAAACTGTACGCAGTACTCTAGGTGTGGCCTTACCAATACCCTGTACAGTTGTAGCAGGACTTCTCTGCTTTTATACTCTATCCCCCTTGCAATAAAGGCCAATATTTCTGATTACTTGCTGTATCTGCATGTAACTTTTTGTGTTTCATGCACAAGGACCCCCAGGTCCCTCTGTACTGCAGCACTTTGCAATTTTTCTCCATTTAAATTATAATTTGCTTTTCTATTATCTCTGCCAAAGTGGATAACCTCACATTTTTCCACATTATATTCCATCTGCCAAATTTTTGCCCACTCACTTAGCCTGTCTATATCCCTTTGCAGATTTTTTGTGTCCTCCTCACAATTTGCTTTCCCACCGATCTTTGTATCATCAGCAAACTTAGCTACATTACATTCGGTCCCTTCTTCCAAGTCATGAATATAGATTGTAAATAGTTGAGGACTCAGCACCGATCCCTGCAGCACCCCACTAGTTACTGTTTGCCAACCGGAAAATTACCCATTTATCCCGATTCTCTGTTTTCTGTTAGTTAGCCAATCCTCTATCCATGCTAATTTATTACCCCCAACCCCATGAGCTTTTACCTTGTGCAGTAACCTTTTATGTGGCACCTTATCAAATGCTTTCTGGAAATCCAAATATACTACATCCACTGGTTCCCCCTTATCCACCCTGCCCATTACCACCTCAAAGAACTCCAGCAAATTTGTCAATCATGATTTCCCTTTCATAAAACCATACTGACTCTGCTTAACTAAATTATGCTTTTCCAAATGTCCCATGACTGCTTCCTTAATAATGGATTCCAGCATTTTCCCAATAACCGAAGTTAGGTAAATTTCTTTATAGTTTCCTGCTTTCTGTCTGCCACCTTTTTTAAATAGGGGTGTTACATTTGCGGTTTTCCAATCCACTGGGACTTCCCCAGAATCCATGGAATTTTGGTAAATTACAGCCAATGCATCCACTATCTCTGCAGCCACTTCTTTTCAGACCCTAGGATGCACGCCATCAGGTCCAGGGGAGTTGTCCAACGTTAGTTCCATTATTTACTGAGTACTACTTCATTAGTGATAGTGATTGTATTAATTTCCTCTCCCCCTATAACTCCTTGATTAGCCACTATTGAAATATCTTCTACCGTGAAGAATACAGAATACAGAATATTTGTTCAACGTCTCTGCCATTTCCCTGTTCTCCTTTATTAATTCCTCAGTCTCATCCTCTAGAGGACCAGCATTTACTTTAACCACTCTTTTCCTTTTTATGTACCTGTAGAAACTCTTACTATCTGTTTTAAATTTCGTGTTAGTTTACTTTCATAATATATCTTCCTCTCTTTATCATTTTTTTAGTCGTTCTTTGCTAGCTTTTAAAAGTTTCCCAATCCTCTGGCCTCTCACTCATCTTGGCCACATTGTATGTCCTTGTTTTCAATTTGATGCCATCCCTTATTTCCTTAGTTAGCCATGGATGGTTATCCCTTCTTTTACAGACTTTCCTTCTCATTGGGATATATTTTTGTTGAGAGTTATGAAATATCTCCTTAAATGTCTGCCGCTGCTCATGTCCAATGCACGACCTGGGGCAGACGGTGGTTGGAGGAACGGGTGGGTGGGGAGCCTGGGTTGCCATACACTCCTTGCGCCATTGACACTTGGCTTCAGCTTGCTCTCGGCGATGAGACTCGAGGTGTTCATCGCCTTCCCAGATGCTTTTCCTCCACTTAGGGCGGTCTTGGGCCAGGGACTACAAGGTGTCAGTGGGGATGTTGCACTTTTTCAAGGAGGCTTTGAGGGTGTCCTTGAAGCGTTTCCTCTGCCCACCTGGAGCTCGCTTGCCATGTCGGAGCTCCGAGTAGAGCGCTTGCTTTGGGAGTCTTGTGTTGGGCATGTGGATGATTTGGCCTGTCCATCGGCGCTGATCGAGTGTGGTCAATGCTTCAATGCTGGGGACGTTGGCCTGAGCAAGAACACTGACGTTGATTTTGGGAAGTCAATTAAGTACTTTTGAAATGTAGTTATTGTTGTAATGTAGGAAACGCAGCAGCCAACTTGCGCACAGCAAGCTCCCACAGACAGCAATGTGATAATGAAATAAAAACAGAAAATGAAAGAAATTCTCTGTAGGTCCGGCAGCATCTGTGGAGAGAGAGACAAAGTTAATGTTTAAGGTCGATGACCACTCAGCAGAACTGGAAAAAGTTAGAGATGTTACAAGTTTTAAGCAAGTGTAGGGGCAGGGAAAGTGGGGAGGGGAGGAACGAACAAAAGGGATGGTCTATGATAGGGTGGAAGGCAGGAGAGATTAAATGACCAAAGGGATCGTGGTGCAAGGTGAAAGAAGACAGTAACGGGACAAGTAAAGAACAGAAGATGGGTCCAGAGGAGGAGTAAATGGCAATAGCAAACTCATTACCAACAGCTGCTGTCCGAAAAAATGGGAGTGGTGGTTAAATTGTTCAACTCAATCTTGGGTCCGGATGGCTGTAAAATGCCTAATAGAAAGAGGAGGAGCTATTTCTAGAGCTTCTGTTGAACTTCATTAGAACCATGGAGGAGGTGAAGGACAGAGATCAAAGTGGGAGTGGGACTGAAAATTGAAATGATAGGCAACCGGACACTCAGGGTCAGGCTTGCCGACTGAACGGAGGTGTTTAGCAAAGCAATCATGTTTGGTGTCCCTAATGTAGAGGGGAGTGCATCATGAGCAGTGAATACAGTGTACTAAATGTGATAATGACCTGTTTGAGTGATGTTGGTTGAGGGATAAATATTGGCCAGGAAGATCTTCCCTGCTCTTCTCCAGAATAGTGCCATGGGAGCTTTTGCATCCACCTGAGAGGGTAGACGGGGCCTCGGTTTAATGTCTCATCCTAAAGACAGCACCTCTGATAGTGCAGCACTCCCTCAGTACTGCACTGGAGTGAACTTGCACTGAATTTGCACTCAAATCTCTGGACTGGGACTTGAATCCACAACCTTCTGACTCAGAGGCGAGAGTGCTACAGGCTGACACTCAGCAGTGCAGGTCCGTGATACTGTTCCAATTACATTTCTCACACTTTGGCAACTCACCCCAGTGGCCATTCTTCAAATGTGAATGTTGACAGGATATTCAACGGGTTGGGTTTCATAGTCGAGTGTGATCTTGTCCTCTACGCTCCCTGTAGAATTACTGGATATAGATCTGTAGCAGGAGCCCTGACTGATATTTTACCACTTTCTGCCTCAGGGGTGGTAGATGGCATTCACAGTGCATCAGTTAACTTAGCACCTCCTAGCTGTCTGCCTCAGATTCACATTGGGTAGTATTCTTAGCAACTGAACAAAGACACACACGCACACTCATGCATAGAAAAAAAACACTTGAGCATATTGGGCTCAAGTTTCGGACTCCCGCTAGAACGGCGCACATCGGAGAGGACCGCCTAATTTATAGAACAAAATTGTGCCAAATACTTACCTCGCGATTCTCCGATATCTGTAGGCCTGTTTCCACCTCGGCGCGACGCAGCAGGAGGGGGTGGAGCTACAGCCCTGCGCCAAAAACAGTGCCGGCAGCTGCACATATGCGCAGTGGAGACTGTGCGCAGTAGCTCCTAGCCCTCTCAGCACGTCCTGTCTCCGGGGCGACAACCCTATCCCAGGCCGAAGGGACGTCGCCACTATCCCAGGCCAAGTGGCCTGACGCATCTTACCTCGTCGGCGGGGCCCACCTGCCTGGCCTCTCGCTGGGGGCAGGCCCCATCCAAAGTCCTCGGCGGGGCCCGGCTTCATCATCTTCTTCTCTCCCCCCCCCCCCTTCTATCCCTCCCCTATCTTCCTCTCACCACCCCCCCATCTTCTCTCTCCCCCCCATCTTCTCTCTTCCCCCCATCTTCTCTCTCCCCCCTCATCTTCTCTCTCCCCCCTCATCTTCTCTCTCCCCCCTCATCTTCTCTCTTCTCCCCGCCTCTCTTCTCTGCGGTGCTGCAGTAGGTAGAAATATTTTTTTATTTATTGAGTGATTTTTAATTTTTAATTTTTTTTTTTGATTGATTTATTGCTTGATTTATTGATTTATTTATCATTTATTATTGATGATGGCTCTTAATTTGTAAAAGTGAAGTGTTTAATGTTTGTAAACCCCCCTCTCCCCCATCTCTCGTTCCCTACGCCTGATTTTTAAGTGTAGGCAAGGTTTTTCTGAGCGTACAAAAATCTACACTTACTCCATTCTAAGTTAATTTGGAGTAAGTTTTCGCTGCCTAAACTTGCAAAACAGGCGTAAGTGACTGGACACGCCCCCTTTTGAAAAAAAAATCTGTTCTAAAGTGAAACTATTCTAACTCACTAGAACTGGAGCAAACTAACTGCCGAGAATTGCAATTTCTAAGATGCTCCATTCTAAACTAGTTGCTCCAAAAAAATAGGAGCAACTCGAGCCAAAACTTGCACCCATTAATTCACAACTAAAGTACTTATTCGTCTGCAACAGGTTCCAAGATTACTATAGCTGTCTAAGAATTTTTAATTTAGATTATGATTCAACTGCTGGGGGTGATAATTAAGCAGTACATCATGTACCTGTGGGAACATAACCTAAGTAAATTGCTAAAGAGTGAGGTGAAATAGTAAATTTATTATGCACTTGTTATGGGCGTGTATGCTCTTTTGCAACCACATTTTAGTGTTATTATTATTACATTGCTTAATGGGACTCAGTCATACTTATATTGTCTACAAGGTCCTTTATCACATCTTTTATTTTCTGAATATGATCAAGGGATGTACAGTGGACAGAACCATTATAACAGGAGCCCTCACAATGGACAGAACCATTATAACAGGGGCCCTAATAATGGAAAGAACCATTATAACAGGGGTCCTCACAATGGACAGAACCATTATAACAGGGCCCCTCACAATGGACAGAACCATTATAACAGGGCCCCTCACAATGGACAGAACAGTACGGCAGGACCTGGGGATACTTGTACATGAAACACAAAAGGATAGTATGCAGGTACAGCAAGTGATCAGGAAGGCCAATGGTATCTTGGCCTTTATTGCAAAGGGGATGGAGTACAAAAGCAGGGAAGTCTTGCTACAGCTATACAAGGTATTGGCGAAGCCACACCTGGAATACTACATGCAGTTTTGTTTTCCGAATTTATGAAAGAATATACTTGCTTTGGAGACAGTTCAGAGAAGGTTCACTAGGTTGATTCTGGGGATGAGGGGGTTCACTTATGAGGAAAGGTTGAGTAGGTTGGGCCTCTACTCATTGGAATTCAGAAGAATGAGAGGTGATCTTATTGAAATGTATAAGATTATGGGGGTGGTTGACAAGGTGGATGCAGAGAGGATGTTTCCACTGATGGGGGAGACTAGAACTAGGGGGCTTAATCTTAGAAAAAGGGGTCGCCCATTTAAAACAGAGATGAGGAGAAATTTCTTCTCTGAGGGTTGTAAATCTGTGGAATTCGGTGCCTCAGAGAGCTGTGGAAACTGGGACATTGAATACATTTAAGACAGAAATAGACAGTTTCTTAAACGATAAGGGGATAAGGAGTTATGGGGAGTGGGTGGGGAAGTGGAGCTGAGTCCATGATCGGATCAGCCATGATATTGAATGGCAGAACAGACTCGGGGCCATATGGCCTACTCCTGATCTTATTTCTTATGTTCTTATGTTCTAACCATTATAACAGGGGCCCTCACAATGGAAAGCCAACTTTACAACAGATACATTTATTAACCAGTGCGTTTGTAACACAAATTTTCTATCCACAGTTCCCCTACAACAGACAGATTTATTATGCGCATTTCCTTTGCAACATTTATTGTTGGCAGTCACTTGCTGTTTCACTGAGGCCAGGTCTTGTTATCGTGAGTATTATTGTAAAATGTATTAATTAGAAAATTATCAGAAGTCTCCGGATTCCTTGCAAGTCTCATATTAATTCATGGTCCCAGTGCCCATCCTCTGCCTTGACACATACACATGGTTCTGTGCCTATTCCTGGTAGATATGATCATTCCCAGAGCGTCCGGGCAATGAGACACGATGGAAATTTAGGGAAGATTTTCGGTTTCAGTGCTCTCGGCACGAGAGGAGAATGCGCCCCCCCCACCCCACAGCCAGTTATTTTCCAACCATTATTTAAAAAAATAATAATTCATGAACATAAGATGGCCCCTTTAATTTGTCGAATAGTTAACTGGTTAACGCGGTGGTGTCAAATTCCTTAATGCGTTATTTTAACATGCTAATCCAATGAAATTAAATGGTTGTAAGACAGTGATAAAGTAGTGTGCTTCTACAGGATATTAAGCCCAATTTTAATCGAACCCGCCCATCGGGAAACTGACCGGGTCGGGTGCAACGCTGGTTTTACACACCTTCGATTTTACTCTGCACTGAAGTCAATTAAGAGTGATATAGGGCCGGATGTAAAACCATTGTTCCATCCGATCCTGTGGGTTTCCAGCCCGGAGAGTTAGGTTAAAACTACCCCGAGTGTCTGGACCCATATGGGTTTCTCGGCTAACAGACAGGTAGGTAGATGGACAGAAAAGAAATCAAACGAAAATGATGAAAGTTCCAACAAGAAAGAAATAAAAATTGATGGACAGCAAGGGGCCGAGATTGCCCCCTTTTAAAAACCCATTACCGACCGGGAGCAGGCGGAGGGTGAGACCCATCCACAATCGTCCCCGGGCCGGAGGCGACGGAAATGGGGTTGCGCTGCGCCCCTACTTTCCGTCCCACCCGGTGCTGCGACCTCTTGTCGGCCGCGCACCGACCCGATACT
This sequence comes from Pristiophorus japonicus, assembly GCF_044704955.1. Classification (NCBI taxonomy): domain Eukaryota; kingdom Metazoa; phylum Chordata; class Chondrichthyes; family Pristiophoridae; genus Pristiophorus; species Pristiophorus japonicus. The sequence goes on along the minus strand of NC_091982.1, from coordinate 230,920,470 downwards.
GACCGACGGTGACCCCTGTTCCACCCCACGGGAGCGTGGCATCGCCGGTCGGTGCCACTGACTGCTTTGTGAGGCGGGAAGCTGACAGTGACTGGACGGTGCAGCTACCCTGGGGGCCTCACCATCATTTTCTTTTCATTGTCGGCCGTTCCCGACCTGAACAATCCTACACCGTCTCAAACAACACCCCACAGCGCCAGGAAACAGTGTCACAGTTAAAGAGCTGAATTGTATGCCTCTTCCCTCCGACTCCTGTCGGGGAGTAATGTTCGAATTATCCGCCCAAAATGGGTTGGAGGGCAATTTCCTCCCCCGCGCCCCACAAGTGTCTTCCATATCAGAGAGAAAACAGAGTGGGAGAGATGAGGAAAAGACTTGATAAATACGGATGGGAGAGATAGTCTGTCTCAACTCACCCATTCTTTTCTCCCACCACAGCATCTAAATAGAATTTGAATGAATCCAAGGCTTTTGGCTCCAATACCTTACCTGAAAGATCAGTTTCACTGCTTGTTACTCTTTGCATGAAGAAATTGTTCCTGACATCAGTGCTAAATTGACCAGTCATCAATTTTCCTTGATTTAATGCCTTCACTTACGTTGGGCATTGCTCAGATTGACCTTATCCGTACTCAAAAGGGCACAAAAAAATCTTTAAAAGGACATAGACAGGCTAATTGAGTGGGCAAAAATTTGGCAGATGCAGTATAATGTTGGAAAGTGCGAGGTCATGCACATTGGCAGAAAAAAAATCAAAGAGCAAGTTATTATTTAAATGGAGAAAGATTGCGAAGTGCTGCAGTGTAGCGGGACCTGGGAGTACTTTTGCATGAAACACAAAAGATTAGTATGCAGGTACAGCAAGTGATCAGGAAGGCTAATGGTATCGTGGCCTTTATTCAAAGGGGGTGGAGCATAAAAACAGGGAAGTCTTGCTATAGTGACATAGGGTTTTGGTGAGGCCACACCTGGAATACTGCGTGCTGTTTTCGTTTCTTTTATATATGTGGACTTGTATTTACTCTGTACAGCCACCAGAGGGCTCATTCCCACGAGTCCCATGGGATCCCATAATTCCTTGGGAGCACAGGTATTTAAGAAGGCTTCAAAGGTTGGAGAGGCACTCTGGAGACCTGCAATAAAAGACTGAGGTCACAATTTACTTTGAGCTCACAATGTTCAGTCTGACTCTTTCTCCATACACAACAGTTTCCATATTTACGAAAGGATATACTTGTTTTGGAGGCAGTTCAGAGAAGGTTCACTAGGTTGATTCTGGAAATGAGGGGGTTGATTTATGTGGAAAGGTTGAGTAGTTTGGGTCTCTACTCAGTGGAATTCAGAAGATTGAGGGGTGATCTTATCAATATGTATAAGATTATGAGGGGGCTTGACAAGGTGGATGCAGAGAGGATGTTTCCACTGATGGGGGAGACAAGAACGAGAGGGTATGATCTTAGAATAAGCGCCGCCCATTTAAAACTGAGATGAGGAGAAATTTCTTCTCTCACAGGGTTGTAAATCTGTGGAATTCGCTGCCTCAGAGAGCTCTGGAAGCTGGGATATTGAATAAATTTAAGACAGAAACAGACAATTTATAAACGATAAGGGGATAAGGGGATAAGGGGTTATGGGTAGCGGGCGGGGAAGTGGAGCTGAGTCCATGATCGGATCAGCCATGATATTGAATGGCAGAACAGGCTCGAGGGGCCGTATGGCCTACTCATGCTCTTATTTCTTATGTTCTTATGTAATGTTTAATAATTTCCGTATTTTGATAAAATCTCCCACAATACGCCCTAAAACTTTATCCTTCACTGTGGGTCAGTGCCAGCACTCTTGCCTCTGAGTCAACACCAACAACAAGCAACAAACAACAAACATAGAAACATAGAAAATAGATGCAGGAGTAGGCCATTTGAGTCTGCACCACCATTCAATAAGATCATGGCTGAGCATTCCCTCAGTACCCCTTTCCTGCTTTCTCTCCATACACCTTGATCCCTTAGCCATAAGGGCCATATCTAACTCCCTCTTGAATATATCCAATGAACTGGCATCAACAACTCTCTGCGGTCGGGAATTCCACAGGTTAACAACTCTCTGAGTGAAGAAGTTTCTCCTCATCTCAGTCCTAAATGACCTACCTCTTATCCTAAGACTGCGTCCCCTGGTTCTGGAGTTCCCCATCATCGGGAACATTCTTCACGCATCGAACCTGTACAGTCCTGTCAGAATCTTATAAGTTTCTATGAGATCCCCTCTCATCCTTCGAAACTCCAGTGTATAAAAGTCCAGTTGATCCAGACTCTCCTTATATGTCAGTCCTGCCATCCCGGGAATCAGTCTGGTGAACCTTCGCTGCACTCCTTCAACAGCAAGAACGTCCTTCCTCAGATTAGGAGACCAAAACTGAACACAATATTCCAGGTGAGGACTCACCAAGGCCTGTAAAACTGCAGTAAGACCTCCCTGCTCCTATACTCAAATCCCCTGGCTATGAAGGCCAACATACCATTTGCCTTCTTCACCGCCTGCTGCACCTGCATGGCAACTTTCAATGACTGATGTGCCATGACACCCAGGTCTCATTGCACTTCCCCCTTTCCTAATCTGCCGACATTCAGATAATATTCTGCCTTCGTGTTTTTGCCCACAAAGTGGATAACCTCACATTTATCCACATAATACTGCATCTGCCATGCATTTGCCCATTCACCTAACCTGTCCAAGTCACCCTGCAGCCTTTTAGTGTCCTCCTCACAGCTCACACCGCCACCCAGTTTAGTGTCATCTGCAAACTTGGAGATATTACACTCAATTCCTTCATCTAAATCATTAATGTATATTGTAAAGAGCTGGGGTCCCAGCACTGAACCCTACGGCACCCCACTAGTCACCGCCTGCCATTCTGAAAAGGACCCATTTATCCCGACTCTCTGCTTCCTGTCTGCCAACCAGTTCTCTATCCACATCAGTACATTACCCCCAATACCATGTGCTTTGATTTTGCACACCAATTTCTTGTTTGGGACCTTGTCAAAAGCCTTTTGAAAGTCCAAATACACCACATCCACTGGTTCTCCCTTGTCCATTCTACGAGCTACATCCTCAAAATATTCTAGAAGATTTGTCAAGCATGATTTCCCTTTCATAAATCCATGCTGACTTGGACCAATCCTGTCACTGCTTTCCAAATGCGCTGCTATTTCATCTTTAATAATTGATTCCAACATTTTCCCCGGTACTGATGTCAGGCTAACCTGTCTATAATTACCCGTTTTCTCTCTCGCTCCTTTTTTAAACAGTGGTGTTACATTTGGTACCCTCCAATCCATAGGAACTGATCCAGAGTCGATAGACTGTTGGAAAATGATCATCCACTACTTCTATGGCCACTTCCTTAAGTTCTCTGGGATGCAGACTATCAGTATCCGGGGATTTATCGGCCTTCAATCCCATTAATTTGCCGAACACAATAAGGATATCCTTCAGTTCCTCCTTCTCACTAGACCCTCAGTCCCCTAATATTTCTGGAAGGTTATTTGTGTCTTCCTTCGTGAAAACAGAACCAAAGTATTTGTTTAACCGGTCCGCCATTTCTTTGTTCCCCATTATAAATTCACCTGAATCTGACTGCAAGGGACCTACGTTTGTCTTCACTAATCTTTTTCTCTTCACATATCTATAGAAGCTTTTGCAGTCAGTTTTTATGTTCCCAGCAAGCTTCCTCTCATACTCTATTTTCCCCCTCCTAATTAAACCTTTGACCTCCTCTGCTGTATTACAAAATTCTCCCAGTCCTCAGGTTTGCTGCTTTTTCTGGCCAATTTATATGCCTCTTGCTTGGATTTAATACTATCCTTAATTTCTCTTGTTAGCCACAGTTGAGCCACCTTCCCCGTTTTATTTTTACTCCAGACAGGGATGTACAGTTGTTGAAGTTGATCCATGTGATCTTTAACTATTTGCCATTGCCTATCCACCATCAACCCCTTTAAGTATCACTCGCCAGTCTATTCTAGCCAATACACGTCTCATATCATCGAAGTTACCTTTCCCCAAGTTCAGGACCCTAATCTCTGAATTAACTGTGTCACTCTCCACCTTAATAAAGAATTCTACCATATTATGGTCACTCTTCCCCAAGGGGCCTCGCACAACAAGATTGCTAATTAGTCCTTTCTCATTACACATCAACCAGTCTAGGATGGCCAGCCCTCTCGTTGGTTCCTCGACATATTGGTCTAGAAAACCATCCCTAATACACTCCAGGAAATCCTCCTCCACCGCATTGCTGCCAGTTTGGTTAACCCAGTCAATATGTAGATTGAAGTCGCCCATGATAACTGCTGTACCTTTATTGCACGCATCTCTAATTTCTTGTTTGATGCTGTCCCCATCCTCATTACTGCTGTTTGGTGGTCTGTACACAACTCCCACCAGCGTTTTCTGCCCGTTGGTATTCCGTAGCTCCACCCATACCGATTCCACATCATCCAAGCTCATGTCCTTCCTTACTATTACATTAATTTCCTCTTTAACCAGCAACGCCACCCCACCTCCTTTTCCTATCCTTCCTAAATGTTGAATACCCCTGGATGTTGAGTTCCCAGCCTTGGTCACCCTGGAGCCATGTCTCCGTGATGCCAATTACATCATATCCGTTAACTGCTATCTGCGCAGTTAATTCGTCCATCTTATTCCGCATACTCCTCGCATTGAGGCACAGAGCCTTCAGGCTTGTCTTTTTAACACCCTTTGCCCCTTTAAGATTTTGCTGTAATGTGGCCCTTTTTGCTTTTTGCCTTGGGTTTCTCTGCCCTAAACGTTTACTTTTCTTCTTTCTATCTTTTGCTTCTGTCCCCATTCTACTTCCCTCTGTCTCCCTGCATAGGTTTCCATCCCCCTGCCATGTTAGTTTAACCCCTTCCCAATAGCACTAGCAAACACTCCCCCTAGGACATTGGTTCTAGTCCTGCCCAGGTGCAGACCATCCGGTTTGTATTGGTCCCACCTCCCCCAGACCGGTTCCAATGTCCCAGGGATTTGAATCCCTCCCTTCTGCACCACTCCTCAAGGCACATATTCATCTGAGCTATCCTGTGATTCTTACTCTGACTAGCACATGGCACTGGTAGCAATCCTGAGATTACTACCTTTGAGGTCCTACTTTTTAATTTAGCTCCTAGCTCCCTAAATTCGTCTTGTAGGACCTCATCCCATTTTTTACCTATATCGTTGGTACCTATATGCACCACGACAACTGGCTGTTCACCCTCCCTTTTCAGAATGACTTGCACCTGCTCTGAGACATCCTTAACCCTTGCACCAGGGAGGCAACATACCATCCTGGAGTCTCAGTTGCGGCCGCAGAAACATCTATCTATTCCCCTTACAATAGAATCCTCTATCACTATAGCTATCCCACTCTTTTTCCTGCCCTCCTGTGCAGCAGAGCCACCTATGGTGCCATGGACTTGGCTGCTGCTGCCCTCCCCTGATGAGTCAACCTCCTCAACAGTACCCAAAGTGGTGTATCTGTTTTGCAGGGGGATGACCGCAGGGGACTCCTGCACTACCTTCCTTCCACTGCTCTTTCTGTTGGTCACCCATCCCCTCTCTGGCTGTGTAACCTTTGCCTGCGGTAAGACCAACTCACTAAACGTGCTATTCACGACATCCTCAGCATCGCGCATGCTCCAGAGTGAATCCACTCACAGCTCCAGTGCCACAATGCGGTCTGTCAGGAGCTGCATTTGGATACACTTCCCGCATATGTCGTCATTTGTACAGCACCTTTAATATAATAAAATATCCCAAGGTTGTGGGTTCAGGTCCCACTCCACAGACCTGAGCACAAAATCTGGACACCAATCCAGTGCGGGACTGAAGGAGTGTCCTTTCAGGTGGACGTAAAAGATCCCATGGCACTATTTCGAAGAAGAGCAGGGCAGCTCTTCCTGATGTCCTGGCCAATATTTATCCCTCAACCAATATTGTTAAAAGCAGATTATCTGCGTATTATCACATTGCTATTTGTGAAACCCTGCTGTGTGCAAATTGGCTGCTGCGTTTCCTAAATTACAACAGTGACTGAACTTCTAAAGTACGTCATTGGATGTAAAGCATTTTGGTACATCCTGAGATTACAAAATGCATGTTTTTTAAGTCCTTTTTCATTACATGTTGGTGTACAATGAACAACAACAAGTTGCAATTATATAGCACCATTAACGTAGTAGAAATGTTCCAAGGAGCGTTATCAGACAAAATTTAACATCGAGTCACATTAAGAGATATTAAGACAGGTGACTGTCAAAGAGAGCGAGAAAATTTCATTCACTTTGCTTCCAGTGGGTAGCACACTCGCCTCTGAGTTAGAAGGTTGTGGATTCAAATCCCACTCCTGGGACTTGAGCACATAAATCTAGGCTGACACTGCAGTGCAGTGCTGAGGGAGTGCTGCACTGTCGGAGATGCCGTCTTTCGGATGAGACGTGAAACCGAAGCCCCGTCTGCTCTCTCAGGTGGATGTAAAAGATCCCATGGCACTATTTCACAGAAGAACAGGGGAGTTATCCCCGGAGTCCTGGCTAATATTTATCCCTCAATCAACATAACAAAAACAGCTTATCTGGTCATTATCACATTGCTGTTTGTGGGAGCTTGCTGTGCGCAAATTGGCGGCCGCATTTCCCACATTACAACAGTGGCTACACTCCAAAAGTACTTCATTGCTTTAAAGTGCTTTGAGACAACCGATGGTCATGAAAAGCGCTATATAAATGCAAGTCTTTCTTTCTTTCTTTCAATTTCCATCCATCCCTCACCTTCTCATGGTCCATCTCTGACTTCCATTCCCTTCCTTGACTTCTGTCTTCATTTCTGGGAGTAGGTTATTGACAAACATTCACTCTCAGCCCACTGACCCCTACAGATACCTGGACTACACTTCCACCCACCCCATTTCCTGTAAAGACTTCAGTTTCTCTGTCTCCGTCGCATCTGTTCTGATGATGTCACCTTCCATACTAATGCTTCCGATATAAGAACATGGTGGAGATTTTTGAAGGCTAAGGGAGTCAAGGGTTATGGGGAGAGGGCAGTGAAGTGGAATTGAGGCCAAGATCAGATCAGCCATGATCTTATTGAATGGTGGAGCAGGCTCGAGGGGTCAAATGGCCTACTCCTGCTCCTATTTCTTATGTCTTCCTTTTTACTCAACCGAGGCTTCCTCGCTACCATGGTTAACATGGCCCTTAACTGTGTTTGTCCTATTTCCTGCAATTCTGCTCTCACCCCTACCCCTCCGTCTCAGAACCACGACAGGGTTCCCCTTGTCCTCACCTTTCACCCCATCAGCTTTCAAGTTCAACGGATCATTGTCTGCCACTTCCGCCACCTCCAACGATCTCACCACCAATCACATCTTCCCCTCCCCTCCCCTCTCAGCATTCCAAAGGGACTGCTCCCTCCATGACACCCTGGTCCATTCCTCAATCACCCCCAATATCCCCTCCCCTTCCCATGGCACCTTCCCGTGCAAGCGCAGGAGATGCAACACCTGCCCTTTTACCTCCTGCCTTCCCACTGTCCAGGGTCCCAAACACTCCTTCCACGTGAAACAGCGATTTACCTGTACTACTTTCAATTTAATATGGAGTGGAACTAAACTACAGAACCAGTGGGAACCTGTTCAACCTTCATCGTCTCCAGGCCAGGTCGAAGACTACCCCAACCTCTGTTATCGAGCTACAGTACGCGGACGATGCCTGCGTCTGCGCACATTCAGAGGCTGAACTCCAAGTCATAGTCAACGTATTTACTGAGGCTTACGAAAGCATGAGCCTTACGCTAAACATCCGTAAGATAAAGGTCCTCCACCAACCTGTCCTCATCGCACAGCACTGCCCCCCATTCATCAAGATCCATGGCGCAGCCCTGGACAACGTGGACCATTTCCCATACCTCGGGAGTCTCTTATCAACAAGAGCAGACATTGACGATGAGATTCAACACTGTCTCCAGTGTGCCAGTGCAGCCTTCGGTCGCCTGAGGAAAAGAGTGTTTGAAGACCAGGCCCTCAGATCTGCCACCAAACTCATGGTCTACAGGGCTGTAGTAATACCCGCCCTCCTGTATGGCTCAGAGACATGGACCATGTACAGTAGACACCTCAAGTCGCTGGAGAAATACCACCAATGATGTCTCCGCAAGATCCTGCAAATCTCCTGGGTGGACAGGCACACCAATGTTAGCATCTTCAACCAGGCCAACATCCCCAGCATTGAAGCACTGACCACACTTGATCAGCTCCACTGGGCAGGCCAAATCGTTCACATGCCAGACACGAGACTCCCAAAGCAAGCACTCTACTTGGAACTCCTTCTCGGCAAATGAGACAAAGGTGGGCAGAGGAAACATTACAAGGACACCCTCAAAGCCTCCCTGTCAAAATGCAACATCCCCACTGGCACCTGGGAGTCCCTGGCCAAAGATCGTCCTAAGTGGAGGAAGTGCATCCGGGAGGGCACTGAGCACCTCGAGTCTCATCACCGAGAGCATGCAGAAATCAAGCACAGGTAGCAGAAAGAGCGTGCGGCAAACCTGTCCCACCCACCCCTTCCTTCAACGACTATCTGTCTCACCTGTGACAGGGACTGTGGCTCTCGTATTGGACTGTTCAGCCACCTAAGGACTCATTTTAAGAGTGGAAGCAAGTCTTCCTCGATTCCAAGGGACTGCCTATGATGATGATACTGTATTCGCTGCTCACGATGTGGTCTCCTCTACATTGGGGAGACCAAGAATAGATTGGGTGACCACATTGTGGAGCACCTCCGTTCAGTCCGTAAGTGTGATCCTGAGCTTCCGGTTGCCTGTCACTTTAATTCTCCGCTCCACTCCCACTCTGACCTCTCTGTCTTTGGCCTCCTACACTATTCCAATGAAGCTCAAGCAAGCTCGATGAACAGCACCTCATCTTTCGTTTAGGCACTTTACAGCCTTCTGGGCTCAACATCAATTTCAGACCATAAACCCTGTCCCAATTTTTTTCCTCTATTTTTCTGTTTTTTTCACTTTCCCATGGCAACTGTTGATGATTCTGCCTTTCCCATTTACACCCTATGTAGACTCATCTTTTGTTTCTTAACTTGCCCCATTACCATCTCCTTTTGCCTTGCACCATCACCCCATTGTCTCTCGACTCTCTCCTGCCTTCCACCCTATCACAGACCTTTCCTTTTGTTCTTCCCTCCTCTCCCCCATTTCCCTGCCCCCATACTTGCTTAAAAACCTGCTACATCTCAAACTTTTTCCAACTCTGATGAAGGGTCATCGACCTGAAACGTTAACTCTGTTTCTCTCTCCACAGATGTTGCCTAGCATGCTGAGTATTTCCAGCATTTTCTGTTTTTATTTAAGATTTCCAGTATCCACAGAATTTTGCTTTTGTGACAGTCAAGGAGGTAGGTTTTACGAAGCAAGTTAACGGAGGAGAGGTGGAGAGATGGTGCGATTTAGGGAATTAATTCCAGATCTTAGGGCCTAGACAGCTGAAGTCTCATTTCCTTTAATCACTGCTTTGACTTCAAGGAACCAGCATCTTTTTATTAAACCAAGAATGAAATTTAGAAAAATAAATAAACAAAAACATATGTTTTGCCAGGGGCGATGATTGATAGATCATGGTTCATTGGGAAGGTAAGAGTATCAATGAAAGCTGCCAAATTAACTGCAGGACAACAACTACCAAGTGAGAGTCAGGAGATTCGAACTACCCAGAGCACTTACGTGCATCTTGTTGGCTGGTGAAACCTAAAAATACATGTGACACTAGATGGCTGCTCTTCGAACCTGGCTCTACTTGCCCTCTCTTACCATCAATTACTGTACGTCTTAGGAGGAAATGGTGAACCGAGAGGGGAAGGTTTCCTGAGGCTGTGCTGCTGCTGATAGAAGAGAGATTTCCATTGTTTTCACTTCCATTTGATTAGTTCCAATGGGCGGAGAATCATGGTCAGTCCGTCCGCAATTTCCCAATGTGCCTGTTCTGTAGGCCATGGCTCCCAACAGGCAGCATACTGGGAACATCGACTTCAAATGAAAACATTCTTTTCCAAGCTTTTGTAGCCATGTAATATTGGCCTTGAAATAACACAGTAGGTTGCCAGCACACTAACCCTTCATCTTAAATTCCTTGCCTGGCTATTTTCGCAGAACCTTAAACTATTTATTTTAAACAGATTAACGTCTAGGTTAAAGTAGCAGAGAGGAATTTCAGACAAACGCATGGCATCGTTAAGGGCCATTTTTTAAAATCATCAGAGGGATTCCAGTTGTTTCTCCTTGCACTATTTTCGGGACAGGGTAACACCATGGACTCATAAATAGCAAGTTTTCAAAATACTGTGAAGTAACATTGCTGATTGGGTTCATAATCAGCATGTTATTTTCCCCGTACTTCCTCATCATCATAGGCAGTCCCTCGGAATCGAGGAAGACTTGCTTCCACTCTAAAAATGAGTCCTCAGGTGGCTGAACAGTCTAATACGAGAGCCACACTCCCTGTCACAGATGGGACAGATACTCGCTGAGGGTAAGGGAGGGTGGGACTGGTTTGCCGCATGTTCTTTCTGCTACCTGCGCTTAATTCCTGCATGCTCTCGGCTACGAGACTCGAGGTGCTCAGTGCCCTCCCGGATGCACTTCCTTCACTTAGGGCAGTCTTTGGCCAGGGACTCCCAGGTGTCAGTGGGGATGTTGCACTTTATCTACTGCTTCCTGCTGACCAACTGAATCCACATGAAGCTTAAAGGTGCTTTACGGGATTTGCAGCATGTGTGTGAGTTGGTGCCCTGAGGAAGCACCCACGAGAGGGGATAGTGGCATTTAACCATCTATTAAAGCTAGATTTTCCTGCACTGTGTTTTTCATTCCCCCATCGATATGTTGTGTAGGGTGACTTTCTATAGAGTTGTACCTCATAAATGAACTATTTGCCTGGTGGAGATTTTGTTTGTGAGCGTACTTTTTGCACATGGTGTGAATTTCCATCTTTACATGGGCACATTGTAATGGAGATGCAGCCAAATGATACCCTATAATCCATTTCAAGCACAGCACTAAAAATATTATCATTCATGTTTTATATATAGAATAATGGCTATGTAGGAGGAATTTACTCAACAATGATTTCAGATTCATAAAGTACACAATGCCAGCTTTTGAATCGCGAGAGGGTACTCCTTCCTTCACAGGACAAAAAGGTAGAATTTGGCCAGTACAGATTTCTGGCGCACTCACCGGAGGTGCGCTACTTTTGTCTGCCTCGAAGTGCTCCAAAAATCTTCAGGCTGAGTTTGGCCTCTCCATAGCCTCTCCTCGATGGTGGCGTAGCGTTGCCACTGGATTCGGGGATGGTGCCAGGTCCATGCGCTGAAAACAGTGCCGGGACCTTTGCACTTGCGCGCTAGAGTGTGCGCGCATGCGCAGTAGCTCCTCGTCCCCAGAATCTGTGAGAATATGCTGCAGGCTGTGTGGGAGGGGCCGGAGCATGCTGCCCTTACCCCTGGCCAAATGGGCTCCCTCATCGGCGGCCCGCTGCCTTCCCAGGCCGTGTTTATGTAGGACTTCTATTTTTTATTTATTATTGATTGATTGATTGCTTATAACTTTGGTCTTGGTGCTTTAGGTGCAGGGTTCCTTCTATTTTTTATTTGTTAATTAATTGCTTATTACTTTTTGTGCTTTGTTTAGTGCTTTGTAAGTCTTGGTGCTAGGTGCAGGCCCTCTCAGCTTCCTTTATTTTTATTTGTTATTGAATGCTTATTTTTGTGCTTTGTTTAGTGCTTGGTGGTTTGAATGTACTTACTTGCACTGATTTCTTAACTCTCCACAAGGGTTTTCTGTGCGGCCACAAGTGGCCACATACGCTGGCCTAAGTTAGTTTGGAGTAACTATTAGCTGTCCAAACTGGCATAAATGTCCAAAACGGCTGGTAACACCACCTTTTGAAAAAAAAAATGAAAATAAAAAAATTCCTAACTCACTTACACTGGAGCAAATTAAATGTGCAGAATGAGGATTTTTAAGATACTCCAGAAAAATCAAGTTGCTCCAAAAAAAACGAGCAACTCCTGGCCAAAGTTGGGCCCAAGCGTTACTTTACAGTACCTCTGTAAATGACTCCCAGCAGGATTTTGACCCATACAACAGTTTCGGGTCCCCTTGCACTATTTTTAGCAGACCCATTAACACGTTTACAAATAATAAAATAAATGGGTTAACACTTGCATTAAAATAGCACAGACGGAATTTTTTGGCACACAAATGACGCAAAGGGATAAATTAAACCCATTGGTAATTACCACTGTAGTAGGGGGAGCATTTTCAGTGTAAAGTATTCAGCTTCATACAGACCGATTTTTGTTTAACTGTTGTTTCTACAGGTTGATCAAGAGCTCTATCTTATCTATAAAAACAGTAAATCTGAACATTGTGTTAAAAAACAGAAGGCAGCTCCATGAACTCATTGAATGGTGGTGCAGGCTCGAAGGGCCGAATGGCCTACTCCTGCACCTATTTTCTATGTTTCTATGTTTCCAGCTCGGTTGAAGTTTGTTCCATTGATGTGTGATTTAGAGTTAGTACTCCATGTGCATTCCTGAAGTTAATGAAGAGCACCCACTTTTGCTTCAATTAAATCACAATTGGTTGTGAAGAATCTATCCAACTAACCATGACTTTTCACCAGGAGTGCATTATTAAAAGTGAAAGCAGGAGCTCGCCAAGCTCACTGACTCATGGACATGTTTTTTTCTCTATTTACTTTCGCAAACATCTCACTGAAAAGGGCTCAGAAAACTAAACATTAAATATTACTTTTACACCGACATCATACCATACATTATCAACAATAACTAATGGATGCTCGTGGGTGTGAGGTATTAATTCAATCTGGCAGCTCTGCTGGGAATGATAAACTGCTCAAGTCTTCGTCTTATGGTTTGTGATGTAATCAGAATCACTTGATTGAATTATAATCTTGTATTTCACCAGCTCATTATTCTCAGCACTGCCAGCCTTTTATTGATGTATATATTACCTTATTGCCAGCCCATTATTAAAGAAAGAAAATAAGAAAGACATGCATTTATATAGCGCCATTCATGACCACCGGATCTCTCAAAGTGCTTTACAGCCAATGAAGTACTTTTGGAGTGTAGTCACTGTTGTAATATATACATTAATAGATGCTGGCAGTGAGATAATATATAAATTAATAGAAGCTGACAGTGAAGTAATGTATACTTTACAACAGTGACTACACCTCAAAAAAGCATTTAATTGACTGTAAAAGTCCTGAGGATGTACAAGGCGCTAGATAAATGCAAGTTCATTCTTTCTTTTCTTAACCTAGATGTTATTTTCTCAGTTATATGCTACATCATGTGTTACTTCACTGCCAGCCCTCTATTATCCTATACATTATCTCCCTATCAGTTCATTACTAATCTACCTTTTATCTTACTGTCTATTACCCTATATGTATTGAATTGCATTCCCGTTAGTGGTCTGTTTCTAGCTATATGAATGTACCTGCATTAAACAAATACAAGACTTGTCCAGTATTGTATTAATGTTCTTGATTTTGGCATTATATTTGCATAATGAATAGTTTTACTTTAACGTCCACCCTACCTAACAGCCTCTGTGAAAACGACTTTCTATTGCATGCCTGAAGTTTAAAATATCCTTTACATATTTGGTTGTATATTCTATCTCTCCCCTGCTTGTTCAAGATAACCCTTCATCCCAGATCGAGATAATGAAATTTCATTTGCAACTGGGAACAAATCTATATAGTAATGTAGTAAACTGCAATAAATTGAAATTAAATTATAATTATCGGGAGACAAAATTACATTATGCAGTATTGTAGATATGACAGCTGTTAAGAGGGTTAAGCATTTATTATCAATCAGACACGATTTTTTTTTTGTAACCCATTCAGTCAACTGCAGCTTAGATCTCAATTGGACTATTACGGTCCTGGCATGTTTTGACTGCAACACTACTGCGAACAGATGTTCCTTTGAAGTAAAGAAAGGCCTCAATCCAGACACTGTAGGACCTAAAGAGGAGCCCTTGATTCATCGTAAACTTTGCTCTTATATTTATAAGTGCTATCTTGTGTACTACAGTATTTAACAGCCGTCTCCTGTGCTGAAAATAAAGGTACAGCGCAGATTCCAACATTTCATTTGAATTCTAATTTTAAGAGTCATGACCATTCCAATGGGATTGGAATTCTCAATCGGATCCATAACCAAGGCCCCAAAAACAAAAGCAAAAAAGAAGATAAATATTTGGATTTCAGTAGTTCAACCGGGGGAATAAAGTTGTAAAAATATCTCATTTTCACTAATCACATTATGGAAGCATAACGGTAATTACCAGTCCTACAGGGGTAGTAACATTTTATGAATTCAATGACTTAACGTGCCGCATGGTACGCTAATTTGTAGTCAGTCGGAAACTTAATTTCAGTCGTTGTACTTTCAATGTTTAATAAAAGGAAATTGTTCCTAATAATTTTGTTGCTATTCCGTAAAACAATTACATTAAATATGATACTATGCCTACATTGGATTTTTTTATGAGTATGTTGTTTGATCATCAGAGTACAGTAGCATCTTATGCAGATCAAAGGCCAAATTGGCTAAAATACTTTTTTTAAACTGCCAATTCTGGAAATCTGATATAATAACAGAAAATGCTGCAAATACAAAGCATCTGGTATCTGAGTCCTGCTGAGGGATCTCCATCCAAAACAGTAACCTACTGTTTCTCTATTAGGTATCAGCTTTGGCTCAGTGATAGTGTTATGTAGGTAAACCTGTGAATACTATGTCTAACTACCAGAGGGCTTATCCCCTGGGGTCCCAAGGGATCTCACAATCCCTTGGGAGCACCTGTATATAAGGAGGCCTCACAGGCTGGAGAGGCACTCTGAGATCTGTAATAAAGGACTATGGTCACACCTCACTTTGAGCTTGCAGTATCTGGTCTGATTCTTTATTCAAGACATAACAGATAGCACTTTCACCTCTGATGTTCATGGTTTCAAGTCGCACTCCGCAGACTTGTGCACGTAATCTAGGCTGACAGTCCAGTGCAGTACTGAGGGATGAGATGTTAAACCGAGGCTCCGTCTACCCTCTTAGGTGGATGCGAAAGATCCCAAGGCACTATTCGAAGAGTAGCAGGGGCATTATCCAAGGGTGTCCTGGGGCCAATATTTATCCCTCAACCAACATCACTAAAATGGATTATCTGGTCATTTATCTCATTGCTGTTTGTGGGAACTTGCTGTGCACAAATTTGCTGCAATGTTTCCCTACATTACAACTGTCACTGCACTTCAAAAGTACTTCTTTGGCTGTGAAGCACTTTGGGACATCCTGAGGTCTGGAACGGCATTATACAAATGCAAATTCTTTCTTGCATAGCAGACTAGCTACATATTTACATTTTCTGTGTTTACTCAAATGTGACAATTGTTAACCACCAGTTCAAAAAAAAGAAACCAAATCAAAAATGATCAAAGCGAAAATGAGTTAAATAGAAATGTAGCAAAATAAAGCAACAGCCATCGAGACAATCTGTTTTTGAGGGCACCACTGAAGCCAGGGGTGGTTTTCACATCGAGTGAAAATAGAGGTTTGAGCACATTTGCAGTGAAAAATTAAATAGTGAAACATTCTTTCGATAAGCTGGTGAATTGGTAACAAGGAGGCATAGGGGTGATCATGGAGAGAAGAACATCCTGGGTGGGTGGGACATTGGTGCATCCGATCGATGGAGTCGGCGAGGGATTAGTGCCATTTTCGTGGTTGACCCTAATTTAAATGAGTTCGGTGAGCTGCCAGCAGGAAATGGGTTCCCTTCTGGCAGCTCTCTGATCTGTTGGGCGTGGAAATTCAACGGAAACACGGCAGTAATCGGCGCTTCTGTCCCCCTCACTATTTTGTTCCCGGCACTGCCCAGTATTTAAATGCAAATGAGCCGATAGGGACATGAAAATTGCCCCCAGAAACTCAGCATTAGAAGCATGAAAGGAGCGGTTACAATGAATGTTTCTTCATGCAAAGGGTTATTAGAATATGAAATGCTTCATAAGTGGCTATTAAACTAATCCAATCGTGACATTTGAAAGGTTATAGCTGAGAAAGAAATATTAAAGAGGGCGAGGAAAGGTGGGATTAGAGTGAGTAGCTCGGGTATGGAGCTAGCATGTGCACAGTCTGCTGGCTGGGATAGCAGCTGAAATTCACGGCTCGTCTTGTCAGCATCTGAAGAGAGAAACAATAGGTTCATGTTTCGGATGGAGACCTGCTCAGCAGTACTCAGATGATGAAGGATTTGCTCTGTACTTCCAACATTTTCTATCTTGATATCTGATTTCCAGCACTAGCAGTTTGTTTAAAAATATATCTGGCACATTTAAGCAGTTTAGTTCATTTGGTCTTTGACTCAAAGTCACCCTCTGCTTCGGAGCCACGCTACAGTAAGCACTATATTGTTGCAGACAACATCCACATATCGGTGATTGGAGCATGGGCAGGTACAGCAGGAGCGGCGAGATCAGGGCAAAGGAGCGGCGAGAGACTGTGGAGGGACGTGATCGGGGCCCAGGAGAGCTGTGAGTTTGGGGCCAGGGGCAGCATGGGCCAGGTCACATTGCGATATGTGTGCGCACTAGGTCCGTGCAGCAGAGCTGGTCTCCAGTCATCTTGGGTAAACCTTGCCACTGGACCAAGACCTAGCTCTGTCAAGCCCGTGTGGTGTCTGGTGTGCCAGGCCCACCACACATTAAAAAAATCCACGCACAGGCATCTTCCACCCTTCAGGATGTTGTTCGGGATCCGAAATATTAGGTCCTTCATTGGAACATCTATGAACTCATCCCTTTTTGGTGTGGAAGCAAGTCATCCTCGATACAAGGGACTGCCTATGATGATGAGTTAAACAAAAGTGACCAATTTAGGCTGACAACATTTGAAACCTATTTGACTTATGAGGAAAGGTTGAGTAGGTTGAGCCTCTACTCATTGGAATTCAGAAGAATGAGAGGTGATCTTATCGAAACGTATAAGATTATGAGGGGGCTTGACATGGTGGATGCAGAGATAATGTTTCCACTGGTGGGGGAGACTAGAGGGCACGATCTTAGAATAAAGGGCCGCCCATTTAAAACTGAGATGAGGAGAAATTTCTTCTCTCAGAGGGTTGTGAAACTGGAATTCGGAGAGGTAAATGTTGCGTAGGGAAATGGTTTGCGTCTGCCGCCACAAAATTCATCAGCTGAGCCCTGAGTTTGGAGCGGAGCGCTAAGGGAGGCATTGCACACCTCATTTAGGGCACTAGGCCGGCTGAGCAAGTGAAAATCCTGAGCTAAACAGCTGGCCGTGGAGCACCCTAATAGACGCCTGCGGGGTGGGAGGGAAATCTGAAAAAGAATACCAGTAACGTTCCCAATAAATAACTCACGCCACCACAAGATAAGTCGCAAAAAAATACCCAATCACACTCAACTCAGGTCGGCATTACTTACCTCACTGCGGCCGCTACAGCTCAGAACTCCCGCTTGCACAGGCGTTCCCACCAGGGTCGCTCTACGGGCGCTATGGGTTGGGCGCGATCCAAAATATCAAGCCGGTGTCGCAACCAGGGACGTTGTACACCGGCTCGCCACTTCCAGGAGGTAATGCTCCGCGCCCCTCAAAACCGGCACCGAATATCCCGGTGGGGCTCTGGAAGATGGCCGCCCACCTGCCCGGAAGTGCTTACCGCCGCCATTGCTGCCCCTCCGGGATGCTAACAGGGGCGGCAGAAGACCAAAAATCCAGCCCTCTGTCTGCAATGATTGAGCTTCAATAATAAGGTAAGAATAATTTAGCAAGAGTTCGAAGGTTGTCCTGTGAGAAGATTCTGCAGATACAGTTGCACATGTTTCTTAGGAGATAAGGATCTTGCTAGGGTTATAAAACCATTCCATGTGACATCAGTGGGTTCTGCAGTTGCTTCCCACTGGCTATCTTAGATCTCTTTGAAATGTTACATTTGTTTGTTACTTGAATAAGCATCAGAATGCCATGGATTTGGCGGGTGCAATGATATGACACTGGCAGTAACGCATTCCACCTAATATCTAATATCTACCTTGGGAGTGCTCCCATGTATAGGATGCCCATTCCATCCACTGCTTTGCAAACCACCTACATCACTCCCAGAAAATCGACCCACAACATATATTCTCAGCCATGTGTGCGCGGACATACACACACACAACTATCTGTGGACACACCACCTGTTCCCATAGTCAGCTCTTCCTCACAGGCAACACCAAAAGACAGTCTCCTGTTCTCCCTTAGTGTAAAATGAGATATTCATTTGCCATTGACAAACAAATACGCTTCCTTTGTATATTTACTGGGGTTGATTTTAACTCTGCCCGGTCTGATTCCCATTGTCTTCAATTTTAAACTGATCTTCTGTGTCATCATCATTATCATAGGCAGTCCCTCGGAATTGAGGAAGACTTGCTTCCACTCTTAACATGAGTCCTTAGGTGGCTGAACAGTCCAATACGAGAGCCACAGTCTCTGTCACAGGTGGGACAGATAGTCGTTGAGCGAAAGGGAGGGTGGGACAGGTTTGCCGCACGCTCTTTCCGCTGCCTGCGCTTGATTTCTACATGCTCTCGGCGATGAGACTCGAGGTGCTCAGCGCCCTCCCGGATGCACTTCCTCCACTTAGGGCGGTCTTTGGCCAGTGACTCTCAGTGTAGTGGGGATGTTGCACTTTATCAGGGAGGCTTTGAGGGTGTTCTTGTAACGTTTCCTCTACCCACCTTTGGCTCGTTTGCCGTGAAGGAGTTCTAAGTAGAGCGCTTGCTTTGGGTGTCTCGTGTCTGGCATGCGGACAATGTGGTCTGCCCAGCGGAGCTGATCAAGTGTGGTCAGTGCTTCAATGCTGGGAATGTTGGCCTGGTCGAGGACGCTAATGTTGGTGTGTCTGTCCTCTCAAGGATAGGAAGCATACACCCACCTGAAGCCGGCAGGGTCCTTCTTTGCGTCCAAATCGCAATTTTAACTCCAACCTGGGCAAGGAAGCCAATGCATCGTATCCGTCAGGCAAAGTCAAGTGGATTGGAAGCAGAAGAGGCTGTTCCAGGTAAGTATTTTACTAGCCTTTGTGTGATCAAAAGGAGCATTTCCCGAGAAGGAAAGTTTAGGTCTCACCTGCCCTGTACCCCTCCCCCCTCCTCCCTGGTTATATAGCAGGAGAACTCCCCAAGCCCTGGAATTCCAGTCACCACACTTACCTGAGTGCCGGGTGGTGTCCAAAGGAGGCCCACATTTCTGCAGACCAGCAGTTGCTTCCTGCCGCTTCTGGCCCCTCGCATGTTAATGAGGGCCTGGCCGTTAAAATCATGACCTTATTCTACCAGTGGCAGGCCGGAAGCTAACTAAAACCTGCGTTTTCCCACCAGAACCTGCTCACAATTAAAACTCGAATACCCGCCCCCACCACCACATATTTGAAAGTTGTGCATCTAGTGTGTGCCTATCAGACCTAGGAGTGTCACATTTGAAAAGCATCGCACCTCAAACTATCACCCTTGAATGTAAAAGTCACACTTGAGTCTGAGTCTGATCAACAACAACAGCATCTTCTATTTATATAGCGCCTTTAACGTGGTGCAACATCCCAAGGCGCTTCATAGGAGTATTATGAGATTAAAAATTTGACACCGAGCCACATAAGTAGAAATTAGCACAGATGACCAAAAGCTTGGTCAGAAAGGTAGGTTTTAAGGAGCGTCTTGAAGGAGGAAAGATAGGTAGAGAAGTGGAGAGGTTTAGGGAGGGAGTTCCAGAGCTTGGGGCCCAGGAAACAGAAGGCACGGCCACCAATAGTTGAGCGATTATCGTCAGGGATGCTCAAGAGGGATGAATTAGAGGATTGGATCAAATAGGACATTCCTAAAATGACAGCGATTCACAATGAACAGATATGGACGCTGCCAATGAACCAGTAGCTTTGGAAAAAAATGAGAAGGAAATCCATTCATTTCCTGCTTGTTTCCTGTGACCTGGAGTTTGGATTTTATAAGCCGTTGCACTATCCTCTGCAGCAGCAATTAGCCTTTAACTGACCCCTAGGTGCATCTATTTGCAACAATAAGACTTTGGGGTGGATTTTCAATGTGTCGCCCAGGGGTAAAACTCGCATTGAGGAGTGATTGTCTCCCATAGAAACTGCCCGGTTTCCATTTCCAATGGTTTTAATGAACATCCGGGGGTTTCTATGACAGCTGCCATTCCATCAGTATTACACCTGGGCAGCAAGCTGAAAACGTGAGCGTTTGGTGTGCTGAAAGAGATGGGCCCAGGTAAATACAAGTCCACTCGGCAACAGAACAATACATTGTGTATTCCACAGTAAAAGTCTTTGTCATTGTTTGCACTCCAAATCACCATGAAGACCATTTGTGGAGACCTGCTAGCTGTATCTGAGCTTTGCCTTATGATTACGTGGTAGTTCAAAAGTGAAATTAAAATCATAAATCACAGTATTTATTACTTTTATTAACAATAATCGTTGCATGTTTAATTTATACCATATGAGAGATTGGCCACACTGTTTAATTACTGGTGAGGTGACATTGCACAATGCAATACTAGAGCCCCTGCCTTTAATGTATTTGTATGAAATTTGTTTGTACACTAATTTAATAGAATCATAGGCTGCGATATCGCCAACCGCGGTGAGTCCGGGGCGGCGGGGGTCTTTAGCGCGGTTTCGATCTGCTCTTGGCTCCAAGTGATTTTACGTTGATGGGGCTTGTTAAGCCCGCCCAGCGAGCTTAACAAGCCAATTAAAAGGAAGTGGGTCTGATAACATAATTTGATGACATGTCATCAGTCGGTTTCCTTAAAGGGACCACGCGCAAAATGATTTTGATAGTTGTGCTGTCAGTGTTCTGCAGCATTGAGGTGCTACAAACACTGACAAACACTGCACAATGGTACACGGCTGTACCCAGACTCTCCCATCACTCCCTCCATGTGTTTAATTAGCCTGGCTTCACATTGCAGAGGAGGGCACAAGCAGGGATGTGGTCAGGAGGACCAGGCTGCAGTGGCGCAAACCTTTCAATGATCTCAGTAGATTATGAAACATGACTGCAAAGCCACACTCAACCTCCATCCTGCTGTGCCACTCATCACATCCCCATCACTCTGCCTTCCCTACCCTACTCCTGTACATCCTCACTCACACCAACTTACCTTGCATCTCCACCCATCCCTCTCTCTCTATCTATATTATCAGTTCCCCATCTCACTAGCCACCCCTCATACTCATCCTCATCCTTGTCCAATCATATCAACTAACAACACACAAAGATCGGCACTTGTGTGTTTTATGCAATGTTTATGTAAAGTTTCTGTTAATGTCTTGTCAAACATTGAAATCTTTATTTTCAACACTTTACCTTTTTGAACAGATTTGTGTGCACCTTTGGAAGTGGCTTAGTGAGTTGTAGTGAATGGTGAGATATGATGGTACCTCCCGCAATGGTGGTGAGTGTGAAAGGAATGGGTTGGACATTACAGGGATGCTTTATGGTGTTGGTGTGGGGAGGTGCCGACACAAAATTGTGCCCTGTACACCCAAGTCCAAGTCCAATATATCAAGAAAAGCACTGGTCCCAGTACCGGCCCCTGGGGAACACCACTGTATACCTTCTCCAGTCCAAAAAACAACATTCACCACTACTCTGTCTCCTGTCATTTCGTCAATTCCTTACCCATGCTGCCACTGTCCCTTTTATTCCATGGCCTTCAACTTTGCTGGCAAGCCTATTATGTGGCACTTTATCATATGCTTTTTGGACGTCCATGTACACCACGTCAACCACATTGACTTGATCGACCCTCTCTGTTACTTCATCAAAAAACTCGATCAAGTCAGTTGAACATGATTTGCCTTTAAAAAAATCTCTGCTGGCTTTCCGTAATTAATCCACACTTGTCCAAGTGACTGTTAATTTTGTCCCTGATTATCGTTTTTAAAAGCTTCCCCACTACCGAGGTTAAACTGACCGGCCTGTAGTTGCTGGGTTTATCCTTACACCCTTTTTTGAATAAGAATGTAACATTTGCATTTCTCCAGTCCTCTGGCACCAGCCCTGTATCCAAAGAGGATATAAAGATTATGGCCAGTACCTTCGCGATTTCCATCTTAAATTCCCTCAGCATCCGAGGATGCATCCCATCTGATCCTGGTGACTTATCTACTTTAAGTACAGCCGGCCTTTCTAATATGGCACTAATAGCGGCACTAATCCATTCAAAATAAATTGGTCAGCACTCTTATCAAAATACGGGATAGAGATACTAGGTATAAGCACTTAAAACATTCATGCACTAATATTGCAACTTCAGCCCAGAACAGTCTATGGGCTGGATTATCCATTCCTTCGCACGTCGGGTTTTGCCCTGGGAGCGGTGTGAAAGACAGCGGTGAGGTTTCCAGCGCCCTACCGCAATCCTCCGGAAGAGCAGCGCCCGGTGTGCAACACCCCTGGTTGCGACACCAGCGCGAGTTTCGAGTCTTGCCCGACCGGTCCGCCCGGAGACGCGCCCGCAATAACCACATGGGAAATCAGAGCAGTCCCACACGCTCTTTCCGCTGCCTGCGCTTGATTTCTGCATGCTCTCGGCGATGAGACTTGAGGTGCTCAGTGCCCTCCCGGATGTACTTTCTCCACTTAGGGCGGTCTTTGGCCAAGGTCTCCCAGGTGTTGGGGGGATGTCGTACTTTATCAGGGAGGCTTTGAGGGTGTCCCTGTAACGTTTCCGCTGCCCGCCTTTGGCTCATTTGCCGTGAAGGAGCTCCGAGTAGAGCACTTGCTTTGGGAGTCTCGTGTCTGGCATGTGAACTATATGGCCTGCCAGCGGAGCTGATCGAGTGTGGTCAGTGTTTCAATGCTGGGGATGTTGGCCTGGTCGAGGACGCTAACGTTGGTGCGCCTGTCCTCCCAGAGGATTTGTCGGATCTTGCAGAGACTTCGTTGGTGATATATCTCCAGCGACTTGAGTTGTCTACTGTACATGGTCCATGCCTCTGAGCCAAGCAGGAGGGCGGGTATTACTACAGCTCTGTAGACCATGAGCTTGGTGATAGGTTTGAGGGCCTGGTCTTCGAATACTCTTTTCCTCAGGCTGCCAAAGGCTGCACTGGTGCACTGGCAGCGGTGTTGAATCTCCGCATCAATGTCTGCTGTTGTTGATAAGAGGCTCTTGAGGTATGTGAAATGGTCCACATTGTTGAGGGCCTTGCCGTGGATCTTGATGACTGGGGGGCACTGCTGTGCGCGAGGACGGGATGGTGGAGGACCTTTGACTTATGTATGTTTAGCGTAAGGCCTATGCTTTCGTATGCCTCAGTAAATACGTCGATTATATTCTGGAGTCCAGCCTCAGAATGTGCGCAGACCCAGGCATTGTCCCAAGGCACTTACCAGAAGCATTATCAAACAAAATTTGGCACCGAGCCAAGGAAGGAGATATTAGGATAGATGACCAAATGCTTGGTCAAAGAGGTTTTAAGGAGCTTCTTAAATGATAAATGAGAGATAGAGAGGCGTAGAGATTTAGGGAAGGAATTCCAGAGCTTGGGGTCGAGGCAGCTGAAGTCGCAGGGATGTGCAGAAGTGGAGGACGCAGAGATCCCAGGGGGTTGTGGGGCTGGAGGAGGTTACAGAGATAGGGAGGGCCAAGGCCATGGCAGGATTTGAACACAAGAATGAGAATTTTAAAATTCAGACTGATTGTGAGGCATCTTTTATTTTTATTTAACTTTTCGGAGGAGGAGCGGCAGTTCGAGCAGCGCGAGTCCGGGGCGCATGGTGAGGCCTATAAGAGGCCCAACATCGGAGGAGGAGCGGCAGTTCGAGCAGCGCGAGTCCGGGGTGCATGGTGAGGCCTATAAGAGGCCCAACGTCGGAGGAGGAGCGGCAGTTCGAGCAGCGCGATTCCGGGGTGCGTGGTGAGGCCTATAAGAGGCGTGGCTTGTGCAGCTCCAGCCAGAAGAAAAAGCAAAAAAGAAGTAGGAAGAAATCAAAAGGTGACGTCACAGTCAAAGGAGTAAGTAATTGGCTGGTGATTGGTGAGTAGCTTTTCTTTTTCTTTTTTATATCAGTAAGTAACCTGTTAACATTGTCAATTTAAGTTAATCTAAGGGTTAAGTCATGTCAGGAGAGCTCAATCACATGCTCCTCCTGTACTATGTGGGAACTCAGGGACACTTCCGGTGTCCCTGACGACTACGTGTGCGGGAAGTGTATCCGCTTCCAGCTCCTGACGGACTGCGTTGCGGATTTGGAGCTGAGGGTGGATTCACTCTGGAGCATCCACGATTTTGAGAATGACGTGAGTAGCACGTGTAGCGAGTTGGTCTTACCGCAGGTGAAGCGTCCACAGCCAGCTAGGGAATGGAAGACCAGCAGGAAGAGCAGTGCAAGGAAGGTAGTGCAGGGGTCCCCTGCTGTCATCCCCCTGCAAAACAGATACACCGCTTTGAGTACTGTTGAGGGGGATGACTCATCAGGGGAGGGCAGCAGCAGCCAAGTTCATGGCACCGTGGCTGGCTCTGTTGCACAGGAGGGCAGGAAATAGAGTGGGAGAGTGATAGTGATAGGGGATTCAATTCTAAGGGGAATTGATAAGCGTTTCTGCGGCCGCAACCGAGACTCCAGGATGGTATGTTGCCTCCCTGGTGCAAGGGTCAAGGATGTCTCGGAGCGGGTGCAGGACATTCTGAAAAGGGAGGGAGAACAGCAGTTGTCGTGGTGCACATTGGTACCAACGACATAGGTAAAAAATGGGATGCGGTCCGACGAGACGAATTTAAGGAGCTAGGAGCTAAATTAAAAAGTAGGACCTCAAAAGTAGTAATCTCGGGATTGCTACCAGTGCCACGTACTAGTCAGAGTAGGAATAGCAGGATAGCACAGATGAATATGTGGCTTGAGCAGTGGTGCAGCAGGGAGGGATTCAAATTCCTGGGGCATTGGAACCGATTCTGGGGGAGGTGGGACCAGTAAAAAGCGGACGGTCTGCACCTGGGCAGGACCGGAACCAATGTCCTCGGGGGAGTGTTTGCTACTGCTGTTGGGGAGGAGTTAAACTAATATGGCAGGGGGATGGGAACCAATGCAGGGAGACAGAGGGAAACAAAATGGAGACAGAAGCAAAAGACAGAAAGGAGATGAGTAAAAGTGGAGGGCAGAGAAACGCAAGGCAAAAAACAAAAAGGGCCAATGTACAGCAAAATTCTAAAGGGTCAAAGTGTAATAAAAAGGCAAGCATGACATCTCAGTGCCTCAATGCGAGGAGTATTCGGAACCCAGGAGAGAGCTCTGAGCTAGTTAGAGTGGGTGAGAGCGCAGATGAACAGGACCTCAAGAAAGAATGCAAAAGGCAGGAGGCAACAGAACAGAGTAGCGCTGGGGTAAGTGTAAACCACAAGGTGATAGGAAGGGACAATATGTATGAATATAAAGGGGCTGCAGGAGGGGTCAAAACTAAAAATCATGGTTTAAAAACTAGTATTAAAACACTCTACCTAAATGCACGCAGCATTCGAAATAAAGTAAATGAGTTGATGGCACAAATCATTACAAATGGGTATGATTTGGTGGCCATTACAGAAACGTGGTTGCAGGGTGGTCAAGACTGGGAATTAAACAAACAGGGGTATCTGACAATTCGGAAGGATAGACAAGGGGGGAAAGGAGGTGGGGTAGCTCTGTTTATAAAGGATGATATCAGGGCAGTTGTGAGAGACGATATTGGCTCTAATGATCAAAATGTTGAATCATTGTGGGTGGAGATTAGAGATAGTAAGGGGAAAAAGTCACTGGTGGGCGTAGTTTATCGGCCCCCAAATAATAACTTCACGGTGGGGCGGACAATAATCAAGGGAATAATAGAGGCATGTGAAAAAGGAACGTCAGTAATCATGGGGGATTTTAACCTACATATCGATTGGTCAAATCAAATCGCACGGGATAGCCTGGAGGAGGAATGCACAGAATGCATACGGGATTGTTTCTTAGAACAGTATGTTATAGAACCTACAAGGGAGCAAGCTATCTTCGATCTGCTCCTGTGTAATGAGACAGGAATAATAAATGATCTCCGAGTAAAAGATCCTCTCGGAATGAGTGATCACAGTATGGTTGAATTTGTAATACAGATTGAGGGTGAGGAAGTTGTGTCAGAAACGAGCGTACTATGCTCAAACAAAGGGGACTACAGTGGGATGAGGGCAGAGTTAGCTAAAGTAGACTGGGAACACAGACTAAACGGTGGCACAATTGAGGAACAGTGGAGAACTTTTAAGAAGCTCTTTCATAGTGCTCAACAAAAATATATTCCAGTGAAAAAGAAGGGCGGTAAGAGAAGGGATAACCAGCCGTGGATAACCAAGGAAATAAAGGAGAGTATCAAATTAAAAATCAATGCGTATAAGGTGGCCAAGGTTAGTGGGAAACTAGAATATTGGGAAAATTTTAAACGACAGCAAAGAATGACCAAGAAAGCAATAAAGAAAGGAAAGATAGATTACCAAAGTAAACTTGCGCAAAACATAAAAACAGATAGTAAAAGCTTTTACCGATATATAAAACGGAAGAGAGTGATTAAGTAAATGTTGGTCCCTTAGAAGATGAGAAGGGGGATTTAATAATGGGAAATGTGGAAATGGCTGAGACCTTAAACAATTATTTTGCTTCGGTCTTCACAGTGGAAGACACAAAAACCATGCCAAAAATTGCTGGTCACGGGAATGTGGTAAGGCAGGACCTTGAGACAATCACTATCACTTGGGAGGTAGTTCTGGACAGGCTAATGGGACTCAAGATAGACAAGTCCCCTGGTCCTGATGAAATGTATCCCAGGGTATTAAAAGAGATGGCGGAAGTTGTAGCTGATGCAGTCGTTATAATCTACCAAAATTCTTTGGACTCTGGGGAGGTACCAGCGGATTGGAAAGCAGCTAATGTAACGCCTCTGTTTAAAAAAGGGGGCAGACAAAAGGCAGATAACTAAAGGCTGGTTAGTTTAACATCTGTAGTGGGGAAAATGCTTGAAGCTATCATTAAGGAAGAAATAGCGGGACATCTAGATAGGAATAGTGCAATCAAGCAGACGCAACATGGATTCATGAAGGGGAAATCATGTTTAACTAATTTACTGGAATTCTTTGAGGATATAACGAGCATGGTAGATAGAGGTGTACCGATGGATGTGGTGTATTTAGATTTCCAAAAGGCATTCGATAAGTTGCCACACAAAAGGTTACTGCAGACAATAAAGGTACGCAGAGGAAGAGGAAATGTATTAGCATGGATAGAGAATTGGCTGGCTAACAGAAAGCAGAGAATCGGGATAAATGGCTCCTTTTCGGGTTGGCAATCGATGGTTAGTAGTGTGCCACAGGGATCGGTGCTGGGACCACAACTGTTTACAATACACTTCGATGACCTGGAAGAGGGGACAGAGTGTAGTGTAACAACATTTGCAGATGACACAAAGATTAGTGGAAAAGCGGATTGTGTAGAGGACACAGGGAGGCTGCAAAGAGATTTAGATAGGTTAAGCGAATGGGCTAAGGTTTGGCAGATGGAATACAATGTCGGAAAATGTGAGGTCATCCACCTTGGGAAAAAACACAGTAAAAGGGAATATTATTTGAATGGGGAGAAATTACAACATGCTACGGTGTAGAGGGACCTGGGGGTCCTTGTGCATGAAACTCTTTTGAGTCCTTGTGCATGAATCCCAAAAAGTTAGTTTGCAGGTGCAGCAGGTAATCAGGAAGGCGAATCGAATGTTGGCCTTCATTGCGAGAGGGATGGAGTACAAAAGCAAGGAGGTCCTGCTGCAACTGTATAGGGTATTGGTGAGGTCGCACCTGGAGTACTGCGTGCAGTTTTGGTCACCTTACTTAAGGAAGGATATTCTAGCCTTGGAGGGGGTACAGAGACGATTCACTAGGCTGATTCCGGAGATGAGGGGGTTACCTTATGATGATAGATTGAGTAGACTGGGTCTTTACTCGTTGGAGTTCAGAAGGATGAGGGGTGATCTTATAGAAACATTTAAAATAATGAAAGGGATGGACAAGATCGAGGCAAAGAGGTTATTTCAACTGGTCGGGGAGACTAGAACTAGGGGACACAGCCTCAAAATACGAGGGAGCCAATTTAAAACCGAGTTGAGAAGGAATTTCTTCTCCCAGAGGGTTGTGAATCTGCGGAATTCTCTGCCCAAGGAAGCAGTTGAGGCTAGCTCATAGAATGTATTCAAATCACAGATAGATAGATTTTTAACCAATAAGGGAATTAAGGGTTATGGCGAGCGGGCGGGTAAGTGGAGCTGAGTCCACGGCCAGATCAGCCATGATCTTTTTGAATGGCGGAGCAGGCTCGAGGGGCTAGATGGCCTACTCCTGTTCCAAATTCTTATGTTTTTATGTTCTGATGTTCATTATTTAATAAGCTTTCCTTAATCTGCGATCATCTCTATTCATCACAATTCATTCCAAGAGAATGTTAGTGTTTCAAATCATCAGAATGAATCGATTTTTTATTTTATACACTGAGAGTACCGACAATATGCTATGGAGCGCATTTTGAACAGGATTTAAAAAAAATGTTTTTCTGCTTGTCAAAAAATGGATAGAAACATAGAAACATAGGAAATAGGTGCAGGAGTAGGCCATTCGGCAATACGAGCCTGCACCACCATTCAATAAGATCATGGCTGATCATCACCTCAGTACCCCTTTCCTGCTTTCTCTCCATACCCCTTGATCCCTTTAACCGTAAGGGCCACATCTGAATATATCTATCGAACTGGCTTCAACAACTCTCTGCAGTAGAGAATTCCACAGGTTCACAACTCTCTGAGTGAAGAAGTTTCTCCTCATTTCGGTCCTAAACAGCTTACCCCTTATTCTTAGACTGTGTCTCCTGGTTCTGGACTTCCCCATCATCAAGAACATTCTTCCTGCATCTAACCTGTCCAGTCCCGTCAGTATTTTACATATTTCTAAACTCCAGTGAATACAGGCCCAGTCGATTCAGTCTCTCCTCATATGTCAGTCCTGCCATCCCGGGAATCAGTCTGGTGAACCTTCGCTGCACTCCTTCAATAGCAAGAACGTCCTTCCTCAGATTAGGAGACCAAAACTGAACACAATATTCCAGGTGCGGTCTCACCAAGGCCCTGTACAACTGCAGTAAGACCTCCCTGCTCCTATACTCAAATCCCCTAGCTATGAAGGCCAAAATGCCAATTGCCTTCTTCACCGCTTGCTGTACCTGTATGCCAACTTTCAACGACTGATGTACCATGGCACCTAGGTCTCGTTGCACCTCCCCTTTTCCTAATCTGCTGCCATTCAGATAATATTCTGCATTTGTGTTTGTGCCCCCAAAGTGGATAACTCACATTTATCCACATTATACTGCATCTGCCATGCATTTGCCCACTCACCTAACCTGTCCAATTCACCCTGCTACCTCTTAGCATTCTCCTCGCAGCTCACACCACCATCCAGCTTAGTGTCATCTGCAAACTTGGAGATATTACACACAATTCCTTCAGCTAAATCATTGATGTATATTGAAAATAGCTGGGGTCCCAGCACTGAGCCCTATGGCACTCCATTAGTCACTGCCTGCCATTCAGAAAAGGACCCGTTTATCGCGACTCTCTGCTTCCTGTCTGTCAACCAGTTCTCTATCCATGTCAATACATTACCCCCAGTACTATGTGCTTTAATTTTGCACACCAGTCTCTTGTGTGGGACCTTGTCAAAAGCCTTTTGAAAGTCCAAATACAACACATCCACTGGTTCTCCCTTGTCCACTCTACTAGTTACATGCTCAAAAAATTCTCGAAGATTTGTCAAGCATAATTTCCCTTTCATAAATCCATGCTGACTTGGACAGATCCTGCCACTGCTTTCCAAATTTGCTGTTATTTCATCTTTAATATGTGATTCCAACATTTTCCCCACCACTGCACTGATGTCAAGCTAAATGGCCTATAATTCCCTGTTTTTTCTCTCCCTCCTTTCTTAAAAAGTGGGGTTACATTAGCTACCCTCCAGTCATTAGGAACTGGTCCAGAGTCGATAGACTGCTGGAAAATGATCACCAATGCATCCACTATTTCGAGGGCCACTTCCTTAAGTACTCTGGGATGCAGACTATCAGGACCTGGGGATTTATCGGCCTTCAATCCCATCAATTTCCCAAACAAAATTTCCTGAGTAAAAAGGATTTCCTTCAGTTCAGCCTTCTCCCTAGACCCTCTGTCCCCTAGTACTTCTGGAAGGTTATTTGTGTCTTCCTTCGTGAAGACAGAACTAAAGTATTTGTTCAGTTGGTCTGCCATTTCTTTGTTCCCCATTATAAATTCGCCTGATTCTGACTGCAAGGGACCTAAGTTTGTCTTCACTAATCTTTTTCTCTTCACATATCTATAGAAACTTTTGCAGTCAGTTTTTATGTTTCCTGCAAGCTTCCTCTCATATTCTATTTTCCCCCTCCTGTTTGGACAAATAAATTGCTGGGAGGTATTGGGCTAGAATTTCATGTAAAACTAACGGTGAGGCTACCGGCGCTCACCGGTATCTATGTGCAAATCAGACAGCAGCTTCACAAGAGCGCAAAGCTGCAGGTAAGCGTGAAACTTGGGAAGTTACTATTGGCGATGCGCCGTTTCACCGTCAGCTGCACGAAAATAGCTTCTCGCCCTCTGGCTCCCCTTTCAAATGTATTGAATGGCGTGAAGTTCCTGTATGAACTAAATTTGCTACAGAAAGTTAGGAGTTATCCAATCCAGTCTGAGGGCCGGATTTTCTGATCATTTGCGCTCGGAGTTTCTCCCAGGGAGTGACGTGAAAGGCAGCGCTGAGGTCTCCAGCGCCACACTGCGATCCTCCGGTCGGGATTTGCGGCGGCGCGGAGCAGCATCATCGGGAAGAGCTGTGCCAGGTGTGCAATAGGCTGGATGGAAACCTCCACAATGCCAACAAGGTGTGAATTGCCTTGCATTCATCCTTTGTTGCGGACTCTGAATCATCTGGGACACCTGAGGCCTGCTGGCAATTGCAGACTCGTGGTTTCTGCCCTGTACATTTCTGCTCGCTAACACAGTTCCAATTAATTTATGAACATTGCTTGCACTTGTGTGCTGAGAGATTTGTTTGGTGTTATCACTGGTGGACATAAACGCCTGTGCTATCGCAATGGCCTTGCTCCTGAACCAGTGTACACAGCTCCTCATACGACTTATTTGTGGGTTTCACCGGAGCCAGAAGATTCTTCATGAGGCTGTAGGTCGGTGCCCCGCAGACCGTGAGGAGGACCGCTCTCCTTTTTGTAGCGCTTCCTTCTCCGTCCAGCTCGTTGGCTACAAAGTACTGGTCTAGCCATTTGACATAGGCTTCCCAGTCCTCACGAGCCGAGAACTTCTCCAGCATGCCCACAGTTTGCTGCATCTTTGCGTTGGATTCGTATACTCGTTGCCAGTTATTGTGTTCCTAACACAGTGACGTTAAAGTAACAGTGACCTCAGTCTTTTTTAAGACACTCCAGAGTGAGGAACAGGCCTTAGGAGCAGGCTTATATACAGTGCTCCCAAGGGATGCTGGGATCCCTTGGGACTTCAGGGGATGAGCTCCCTAGAGCCGGAACATGGGAGTGCATGCTTTACAGATACACAACACTATCCTTTTGTGTTTCATGCACAAGTACCCCCAGGTCCCGCTGTACTGCGGCACTTTGCAAGCTTTCTTCATTTAAATAATTACTTGCTCTTTGATTTTTTTTGCCATATCTATTTTTTATGCTCTACCTATTTACATTTTGCCACTTTCTGAACAAGAGGAGTTCGTCTTTCGGCCATAATAACGTATGTTCAATGGAAATTTGTGAAAGTAAACAGATTTCCTCAGAAGTTTATCACGGAACAGTATAGTGGGTTAAAGCTGTACTCTCTTGGGGCTATAAATTGCACAGTGCCCTGTTTGGAGCAATAACTTTCACGGGAGTACGAAAGTATCGCCGGGCGGTACACATTTGATTCTGCCAGGAACTTCTGTTTTCGCGCTCCAGGAGTGGAGAATTAAATCAAGTTCTACCACTTCCCTGTGAGCGCTAAACAGAGTGACAGGTAGCGGCAGAGCACTGAGCAATGTCCCGTGCAGCACCGATAGTTTTACAGGCTCCTTTCCCCCCATAAAGGGAAGGGCCAATGCTGTGGTCATTGAAGCCTAAGGCTGTGTCTGTTCATCGACACCACCTGCGATACGCACATAGCAGCCCCAAGCTGGGCTGAGCAATCGTGGGTTCCAAAGATATCAAAATGCAACACACTAGGGACAGAATTACATTTCGGCCTACCTGATCACCACATTTCGGCCTACCTGAGGAGCAGGGAGGTCTTACTGCAGTTGTACAGGGCCTTGGTCACACCTGAATTCTAGTCTCCTAGTCTGAGGAAGGACATTCTTTCTATTGAGGGAGTGCAGCGAAGGTTCATCAGACTGATTCCTGGGATGGCAGGACTGACATATGAAGAAAGACTGGATCGACTAGGCTTATATTCACTGGAATTTAGAAGAATGAGAGGGGATCTCATAGAAACATATAAGATTCTGACGGGACTGGACAGGTTAGATGCGGGAAGAATGTTCCCGATGTTGGGGAAGTCCAGAACCAGGGGACACAATCTTAGGATAAGGGGCAGGCCATTTAGGACTGAGATGAGGAGAAACTCCTTCACTCAGAGAATTGTTAACCTGTGGAATTCCTTGCCACAGAGAGTTGTTGATGCCAATTCATTGGATATATTTAAGAGGGAGCTAGATATGGCCCTTACGGCTAAGGGGTTCAAGGAGTATGGAGAGAAAGCAGGAAAAGGGTACTAAAGGAATGATCAGCCATGATCTTATTGAATGGTGGTGCAGGCTCGAAGGGCCGAATGGCCTACTCCTGCACCTATTTTCTATGTTTCTATGTTTCTATGCCTTTAATTAGCATGCCCCAAGCGGCTGACCGAGATGACAACACCTCCTGCAGTTGCCATTACTAACGCCCGGCGATGCTGCAGAGAGCGGGAGCAAATTTTACATCCGGGATGACAACGGGGCGCTGTGCGCCAGATGACATCACGATCTCCGTGGCGCAAGACATCGAGGCAATAAGTTTTAGTGACAGTGCAAACCCACCAGGGACATTCGCGGGTGTCGGTGATTTTGCCGTGCCCAGTCGGTAAACCTGTAGTGCCGCAATACCGCCCCCCAGAGGTGCTAACTGGAGGCTCAAAGGAGGCCAATTTCTCCCCCTTGGTAACTTATGTCATATGCAGCAAACTTATGCTAGGACAGTTGAGAAGAAATTGAACTGTGTAAATTGCTGAGAAAAGAAAGAAAAAACCTTGCTTGTTTAACTGCTTGTTAACATTTGTTCCTGTTGGCATTATGTTGGTTGTTTCTTTTTTGCATGGAAACAGTAATTGTGTTCCTCAACTTAGAAACAGTTTGAAGTAAGTAACCATCTTCTCTTGTCAGATCTGACTTTTAATTTTAAGCAGAAAAAGCTGCAGAAGTCTCGAGGGCTACATTATCCAATGCAAGGCGATCAATATATTATCAATTGCAATCCAACCCCTGTAATCATATAGTGACCCTCACAGTCAGTCATGACTGTGCACTCAAATCTCATCTGGTTCTTAGGAGCTGCAGCTTTTTATAAAATACTTAAGATGCTGGACATCTGATTTTCTGAAGCATATCAGATGCCTCTTCTCATATTAACGGGCACTTGGCACGCAATGTGTCCCAATGTGTCTGACAAGCCCAAAGGGGGTGAGAAGACCCTGTGCAAGATGTGCACTAGATCCCAACTTTGATGCAGGTGGTAGCCCCATAAGATGGCTGGAACCCCCAAGTGCTTGTTTGGAATGGAAGTGGCCAAGGTCACAATATCAGGTGCAAAGATTTAATAAGAAGCAAATATTTGGGCATTCTTGTCTGCATAGACTCCTTTGCCTCTTGCCTCTTGTCCTATGTCTGGTGCCTCTACCCCCATGTCAGACAGTTGCCCAGCACACAGCAGGCAGGCAGCAACTTTTTACTGGCTACTGCTGTCTGGATTGCATTCTTGGTGATCATTAGTGACACGTATGGATTGCCAGGAAATTCTGGAATTGAAATGACCTCCCGCTATCCAGGTGTACAGGTGCAGCAAGGCTGGTGCTGCCAGCACTGAGAGTGGGGAGCGTTATCAGCTCCATAATGTTACGAGACTCCCTAAGCAAATGCTTTATGCGGAGCTCCTTCATGGTAAACGAGCCAAAGGTGGGCAGCGGAAACATTACAAGGACACCCTCAAAGTCTCCCTGGTAAAGTGTGACATCACCACTGACACCTGGGAGACCCTGGCCGAAGACCGCCCAAGGTGGAGACAGTGTATCCGGGAGGGCGTTGAGCTCTTCAAGTCTCAACGCAAAGAGCGTGAAGAGGTCAAGCGCAGGCAGCAGAAGGAGCACGCGGCAAACCAGCCCCACCCAACCCTTCCCTCGATGAATGTCTGTCCCACCTGTAACAGGGTCTGTGGCTCTTGCATTGGACTGTGCAACCATCAGAGAACTCGCTTTGGGAGTGGAAGCAAGTCTTCCTCGATTCCGAGGGACTCTCTATGATTATGCATGTCAGATAATTTCATCGCTTACCACACCTCAACTAGCAACTCAACTGGAATCACAAGTGCCCCAACCTGTTCAATGTGTCAAATATGGTTTTGCTGCCCAAATAATGAGAAGTGCACTTGGATTGTGAATAAAGTATCCACACACTCCAAAGAAGTTTTAGGATATAAGGATTTATTCTACTTTAACTGCTTAGCAGCCATTCGATTGAGCAGCATAAACACATTTGTTACGTCCAACAGCTTCAAGTTCTTCTTTTGATTGCAAGTAATAGTCTATATCAGCTCCAACTGGGAATTTAATGGGTCACATACCAGCATTGTTTCCTGTGTGTACTTTCTGACCACAGGGACCAAGTGAGGAAAGATATAGTAGAAGAGCAGGGAGTGAAGATAGTTGAACGTTGCCAGCTGCATTTTGATTTCCTCATCGAACGGTTGTCCTGATTCCGGTTCAGAAATACCGCCGATGAAACAATTCATTTGTATGTAGTTCGGGACCTAGAATGTCAGGACCCTCATTGAAATACCTGTGAACTCATCCCTTTTTAGTGTGGAAGCAGATCATCCTCGATAGGAGAGACCGCCTAATACGACTATAACTGTTTGAGAAATGTGAAAATGAGTACATGCCAATTGGCCGTTTTCTGCCTGGTAAAATTCACGAGGCAAATATCTGACAGGAAGACATCTAGGTGTGATTGACAAGTCATAGGCACAAACAGAAACTGGGGAATTTTAAACATTATTCTAAAGGAAAAGAATAGAGGCTTGAGGGTTAAGTAATTATTCTTCAAAGTACTTAGCCCGGAGTTAACTTCTCCCTCAATAGGGAAACCATATCAAACACTTTATGCATTCATTCTAGTTTCAAAGTCCAGCTGTATAGCTCAAAGCTAGGTCAAAGTCAGGCAGTACATGAAGAGAATTATCCCTTCACCGTGCCAGTTATAGGAGAATACTGCACATATATTCACAAGATATAAAACACAATTAAATGTCAGAGCTGCATTGTATAGATAGTTTTGTAGCCTTACCAGTCTTACTCCACCATCAATATCCTAGGAGTCACCATTGACCAGAAACTTAACTGGACCAGCCACATAAATACTGTGGCAACAAGAGCGGTTCAGAGGCTGGGTATTCTGCGGCAAGTGTCTCACCTCCTGACTCCCCAAAGCCTTTCCAACATCTACAAGGCACAAGTCAGGAGTGTGATGGAATACGTTCCACTTGCCTGGATGAATTCAGCTCCAACAACACTCAAGAAGCTCGACACCATCCAGGACAAAGCAGCCACTTGATTGGCTCTGTTGTGTATGCAAGCACTCTCTTAGTGACTCTACAAGGCAGGATATGCACTTGAACTATACAGACTGTAGTCCTTTATTACAGCTCCTAGAGTGAGGACACCAAGAGGTGACCCTTTTATACTTGATTACCTGCAGTGTACAGGTGACCCTTAGGTCTCCAGCAGCAGCACCCTCTGGTGTACAGGTATGGTATATACAGGGTGAAGGTACATTCAGGTCTAGTGTTATAGTACATCAGTACATCATTGGCATGCATATATAATAACACTCCCCCCCCAAGCCTTTCCCAAGTCTTTATTGCCATGACATGGGGAGGTGATCAGTAGTGGGCTGTGGGAGGTTGTGGTGAGGGTTGTGTGGGTGCTGAGTGTAATCCCTGTGCTTGTGGCTGCCCTCATCCATTTGCCCCCCTTCACACACAGACCATGTGGGTGTCACTGTTGGAGGGTTCCTCAGTGGTGGAGCCAGTGCAATGGGTAAGGTACATACACTGTAGAATGGGTAAGTGGTGGCATTTGGTAGTGGGCAGGGCCACAGGGCTGTGTGGGCTCCTTGTTCTCCATTTGTGGTGGAAGTCTGGTCATCCCAGGGTCCGCTGGGAAAGCTGGAGGGTACTGGTCTCTCGCTCTCGGTGCTGGCCCTGGTGACCAGGGGGGGGTAGGACCGATCTGGGGCAGGTTGCCAGTTGTGGTGGCTGTGCTGCCCATTGACCGCTGTCCCTGCAGTGGGCCTGCTCGCACTGGGTGTGTGTGAGCCCTTCCTGGGGCATCACATTGGTCCCGAAAGCGCAGGCTACATGGCCAGGTAGCCCACTGGGCCTGGGTGTCTCCCACAGAGGGTTTTCTCAGGCATTGTCATTATACCTGTAGAACCCAATGTCATTTATCATCCTACCTTTAGCATACATGACATATTGGCTCCGATCTCTACTTGTCGACTCGACATTGTTATCTCTCTTTACACTTTTACATTTTGCACTTACAACGCTTTCTTGTGTATCGGTATCTCTGTACAGGGTTACAGTTATCACATTAGCATTTCTGGCATCACTTTTCAACAGTACAAATTCGTTACTTACATCACTTTTAGAAGCATTCGTTACATTTCTCCCATTAGTTTTGCTGGTATCACCATTTAACATTACATTTGTATACCTGTATTCATTTACTGCACTGTTATCTTTAATGTCACTGGCATCGCTGTGCCTAGAGTGAAACTATCCCTTTAATTGTCTTGGGTTGCTGGTCTCCTTTAAGAGGGCCTTGCAATCATTACCCCAATCCGGTTCGCCGCACGGTAACACGTGTTGCTCCCTCAACACTGCCCCTTGTGGTTTGATCGCGGCCATCTTGATTCCAGGTTCTTCGCCTCGTGGTGCGGCTGCCATCTTCTCTCTCTCCGTGAGGTAGGCTGCGGTGATCCTTTTCTCCTCAGGTTCTGCCACGGATGCTGGGAATCTACCTTCTGCACCGATCTTCTTCCCCCGGAGTCCTGCCACGGCCCGGAAGGTGAGGTCTGGTCGTTCGGGTTGGATCATCTCGCTGAGGTGTTGTGTCGTCGCCACGCAGTCGAGCTGGACAGTAGGATTTCTAGGTGCTGCGATGGGTCCAAGTTTGGGGCCACATGGGATATCGATCGCTGGGGCCCGGAGGCCATCGTCGCTCCGACCGATTTGGACTTGCTTCATCCATCTTCTTCCCAGCAGCATTGGACCATCACCGGCAACGATCCACAGGGGGAGCTTGTACATCGCGCTGCCATGGGACACCTGGAAGTCCACGCTGCCAACGACTGGGATGGTGCCTTTTGTGTAGGTGAGCAGCTTTGCCTGGATTGGGGAGAGTTTTGGTCGTTTGGTGGGATTGTCCCAGAGTTTCTCAAAGGCCGTCTGATTCATCAACGATTGGCTCGCCCCTGTGTCGATCTCCATCGAGACTGGAACCCTGTTGATTTCTACTTCCATCTTCCACGGGGAACTCTTGGTGGAGCAGGTATACATTCCGTACACCTCATCCAGGGGCTGAGCAGCTTTGTCTTCGTCAGTGTTGGAGCCCAGGTGATCGGCCGATCCTTCAGCGACGCAGTGAGTAAAATTTCTTCTACACATTCTAAGAAGGTGACCTTTCGCGTTGCAGCCTTTGCAGGTATAGTCTTTGTATCGGCACTGGTGGGCCCTGTGGTTTCCTCCACAATGCCAGCACGGGGCTAGCCGGTTTGCCCCATGTGGCGGACTCAGGATTGTGGGACTCGGGCAGCATTCTTGCCTCTGAAAGTCGCCATTCTGTTCACTGTACTTGTCGGGTTAGAGTCCTGGGTGTGGGGCATCATTCGTTTGGAATCGCAAACCGAAATCATGAAAGCCTTCTGCAGGGTGACCGTAGTGTCCGCAGAGAGCAGTTTATGGAGGAGGCCCTCGTGGCCGATTCCAATACCAAAGATGTCCCTTAGTGCTTCGGTGAGGTGGTCGCCAAAATCACACGGTGCAGCCAACCTTCTTAGATCTGCAGCATATTTAGCAATTTCTTGGCCTTCGGGCCGCCAGTGAGTGTAAAACCAGTGCCTGGCTGTGAGGATGCTCTCTTTGGGCTTAAGTTATTCTTGTATTAAAGTTACGAGCTCCACACAGGTCTTGGTTGTCATCTTCGCTGGGGCTAGCAGGTCCCTGACGAGGCCATGGATAGTGGGCCCACAACTGCTGAGCAGGATGGCCCTGCGCTTGTTCACCAGCGAGGTCGGTAAGTCCCCAGCCAGGTCGTTGGCGATGAAAAAGTGTTCTAGCCTTTCCACAAAGGCATCCCAATCTTCCCCATCAGCGAATTGTTGGAAGTTGCTTAGATTAGACATGTTGTGCGTGGAAATTCGTAATCTCATCGCCAGTTGTTGTGTATGCAAGCACTCTCTTAATGATTCCACAAGGCAGGGCATGGCACTTGAACTGTATTGACTATAGTCCTTTATTGCAGCTCCTAGAGTGAGGACACTTAGGGAAATAAATTCCACACCGAGTCCGAGAACAGTGAGGGAAACGTCACAGTTTATTCGTACAGAGCGCTCTGGGAGAAGTGGGGAAACTCCGCAGCTTCGCCACACCTTCTCTCCGAGCGAAGTTTCCAAGTTACAATTATACCTTTGGGGGAGGTCCCGCTCCCTTACACCATTGTCCAATTATCTAACATTTTTGTAACGTCTTACCCTATATGGTAATGCTATGACAATCTATCTTTACATTGTGGTAAGTCAAAGGTTAACTAGCATACGCACACACAAGTGAGGTTATTTTCCTCACATCAGCAGAAAAACAAGGAACTATCTTGCTATTATTAGTACAAGCGATATACATCTGTTTGCCTTTCCAACCGCCCATTGTCTTACTTCCCCTAACTCCATGACTCAGGGTCACCGGACTTTGGAGACTACACATGCCTTCTGCTTAAGTATACATTTCTTACTTGACCACTCTCCCTGTCCCATAATTCATCAGAGAAAGACAGGGGAGCTGGCTATACATTATAAAAGTTACAAAGGTTATAGGTTAAGGAATTTCTCTCCAACAGTCCCTCCTTTTGATCTTTTCCCATCTCATGCGGATAAGAACAATCCAATCCTATATTCGGACTGTCTCGTCGTCTTGTGCCAGGATTCTTGGGCGAGCCTGGAGTTGGTGGTACTGCTGAAAATGGAGGAGCAGCTTCTGATATGTTGCGGGTGGAAGTTGGGTTGTTGTATCGTTGATGCGGGTCCTGGCAGCTATGGGTATCGCGGTACACAACTTGGACATACATATCTTAATCATCATTACCGCGAGGTACAAGGCCAGGCATATGCCCACAATCAAAATCAGCCCCTGTACAATACTTTGTCCCAACTTAGACATCCATCCCCCCAGCCAGCCAACTGCACCATCCGGGGTGGTTAGTTTCCTCACTTCTCTCCTTATCTGGTCGGCTAGGTTGGTTATATTCTCCAAATTATTGGGTATATAAGTGCAACATTCGGCCCCAATCAATGCGCAAGTGCCTCCGTTCTGGGCCAATACGTAATCTAGGGCCATTCGGTTCTGAAGTACGGTAGAACGTATGGCTACTATTTCAGCTGTTATGCTCTCCATCGCCTCGGCAGTGTCGTTAGCTATTTGTTCCAGAACCCTCTCTACGTTTCTTAGTTCATCCATGGTGCGCCCTATCCCGTATGGGAACATCACAACTCCAAAGAGTCTTTCTACCGGGGTAATCGCTCGTCTTCGTTGACCTGGTTACGCACCTCTGCCAGGGTACGTACCTGTCTGACAAAGGGGACCACATATCCCAAATAACAGGACCCTGTCCATCACCTGGGTAACCAGGGATATGCCCTATGCCCTCACACAAAATACGTGCCGTTATACGCTGCCATTTCATATATTGTGTCAGGGTCCCAAGACTGGGCCCACGGACCTCCACCTGTTTTATTCGGAAGGCGTGAGAGGATAGTGACCCGTGCGCCTGTTGTGATATTGAGGTTGTGTGGGCAATCGCTGTACCCTATGACACGTCCCCTTCCGCTGGTGTCGTTTCGGGTTAAACATATAGTCCAGGTTGGTCTCCCGATCCCCGAGATATTGGTCAGGACTAGGTATGGGAGTTTCCTTTTATGGTCATAGGGTGGTTGGTACCATCCCTGGAATGTTTGACTAATGGGGTACCCAGCACTCTCCCACTCGGTGACATCCCCGTGGTTGTCCACACGGTAGCGGTATGATGGTCCTCCTCCCATCCGTGATCCCTTTCTTGACCCGCCTTTCATCCTTCGTTCTTGCATTGGCCCCCCTCCTCCCGTGCCATTCTGGCTCAGAAGCCACTTGACAGTCTCAGTTAGGGTCAGGGGAATGGGGCGCAAAGGAATTCCCCCTTTTGGAATGTATAGGGATATGTGAGCACACCCAGCAACGAGAAAAGTTCCCATTTCGCGCATAAACATATGACATATACAGAAAGGTGTTTACATGGAGTTCTCGCTTCCGTCTCACTTCTCACGCGCTGCACTTGACGTACACCAAGGCTATTATACAGACTGCGGCACACAGTTTCATCTTACCACTCTATATTAACAAATAGTCAAAGGCAAAATGGCCGTATATGTTGCTTGTAGTGTCTCTATTGGCCTGTGGGCGAATCAAAGAATAGTGGATACTACAGGCATTAGTTTTTCGGCTCGAAAACCTTAAGCTGGGTCCAGTGTTTCCACTGCCCCCGTCCTCTCATGTCGACGCAGGCACATGTATCTCCGCAAATCATAACCTCATACGGTCCTATCCATTTTGGTGCAAAGCCAGGCTTCCCAGGGATGACCTTTACCATTACGCAGGTCCCTGCCTGGGGCACATCTGGGAGGGCGGTGGATTCTAATTTCTTGTCCTGTCAGAGCTGCTTATCCCTGACCTGCGATCTCATCTCCTTAAGACTGTTGCTCATTTCCAGGACGTACCTCCTGATCCTATCCCTTAAGGGTCCCACATCAGTCACTCCTGTGACGATCCCTTCTGGGAGTTGCATTGCTCTACCCGTCATTAGCTCATAGGAGGTCAGTTTAGTTATCTTGTTTGGGATCGCTCTTAATTTCATTAGAATGAGGGGCAACACGTCAACCCAGGTCCTCCCGGTTTCTCGGATTGCCTTTGCAATTGCCACCTTGAGGGTTCGAGTCATTCGTTTTACCATCCCCGAGCTCTGGCTTTATCACCCCTCCCGTGAAGTGGGTGCCCTGATCCGAATCCATTTGCACCGGCACCCCCCATCTGGGGATGATCTCCTCGGCCAGTATCCTGGCCACTGTAGTGGCCGTACAATTTCGTGTGGGGAACGCTTCCACCCACCGAGTGAATTGGTCAATTACCACCAAGCAGTATCTTTTCCCCCGCGAGTCCGGCAGTAGCCCGGTGAAATCTATCTGTATATTTTCCCATGGCCCCCTTGGTCTCGGTTGATGGGCCATCTGTATCCTAACCGGCTTACCAGGGTTATGTTGTGCACATGTTATACAGTGCTGACAGTGTTTGGCTATATCCCGGCCCATTCCAGGCCACCACCATTCGCACGTGAGTAGCTCCGTCATGGACCCTCTGCCCAGATGTGCCACACCGTGGTGTAGGTCCAACAAAGTGTGCTTAATACAATTTGGGGTTATGACCTTCCCCTCTTTCCTCCACACTGAGTCTTTATCCGGGGCGCCTCCCATTGCCTTCCACTCTTCCCGCTCCTCGGGGGAGCTATCCGCGTGAAGTTGGACTATGTCCACCTTCTCATACGACACACTACCCACTCCCTCAGTTCTCTCCTCTAAATCTTGTTCCAGCGCCCTTTGTGCGGCAGCATCCGCTGCCTGATTACCCTCTTGTTCCAGGGATCTGACCTTCTGATGGGCCCGAACCTTTATTACGGCTGCCTGTAACGGCTCATCCGTTGCTTTTAATAACTCCTGGACCCTCCCCTGGTGCTGGATTGGTTCCCCTCCTGTTGTGATGAACCCCCTTCTTCCCCAGGCTACCATGTAGACGTGAACTACTCCGAATGCGTATTGGCTGTCGGTGTATATATTAACTATCTTCCCCTTAGCTAACTTCAGGGCCTCCGTGAGGGCCACGATTTCAGCAACCTGCGCCGAAAGTCCCCCCTCTAGCCGTCCCGATGCGATGGTCTGCAGCCTGTCGTCTATTACCGCCCACCCCGGTCTGGGCGTCCCCTCCACGTACTTTCGAGACCCGTCCACGTAGAGGGTCATCTGTGCTCCCACCAGGGGTTCATCCGCGAAGCAGCCCTCGGCGGCCTCATCCTCTGCCTCGTTACATTCATGTGGTTCCCCATCCGCAAGGAGGCCCTCCGCCAGGTTTCCTCCCATATCCCTTATGATCACTACGGATTGATCTACCGGCAGCAGGACCGCCTCCCACCGTGCTCTGCGCATATTGGAAACCAATTTCAACCAAGGTGTGTCTCGTGTGCAGGACAATACCCCCAGTCATCACGGTGGGTTCACTGACTTTCACTGCCCATGCGGCACAATCGAGGGCGGCCACGCATTTTGATAGTCCGCCTACTACGGGTGACTGTTGTGTGGAATAATACGCCACCGGCCGCTTCTGGTCCCCATGCTGTTGCGCGACTACTGCCGCATAAAACCCTCCTTCGTTTTCACAATAAATGTGGAAGGGCTTCCCCATGTCAGGCAGTCTCAGTCCTGGGGCAGAGGTCAGGGCTTGTTTGAGTCACCCATGGGTGCGTCGGCGGGCTTTCCGCCTTTTACCAATCTTTGGATTGGCTCGACTATTTCGGCGAACTCTGGGACGAAATTCCTACTAT
Source organism: Pristiophorus japonicus (assembly GCF_044704955.1). Lineage (NCBI taxonomy): Eukaryota > Metazoa > Chordata > Chondrichthyes > Pristiophoridae > Pristiophorus > Pristiophorus japonicus. Next base: position 230,876,953 of record NC_091982.1, on the reverse strand, counting down.
GGTTAAACAGTCCTAATACCTTCCTGACTCCTCGCACTGAGATTGGTCGGGGCATTGTCTGGATCGCCACCTTCCGATCACTAGGCATGGTCCTGATTCCTTGAGATATTTCCTGTCCCAGGTACATCACAGTCTCCTGGCCGATCTGAGCCTTCTTGGGGTTTACTTTAAACCCTCCATTGCTCAGAGCTTCCAGGACTGCAATAAGTGCTGCCTGGTGGCCTCCCGAGTCCTCAGACGCTCTCAATAGGTCATCCACATACTGCAATACTGTGCTACGATAGGGAATCAAGTCTATGGTCTCCAGCACCGAGTCTATGACCCGGTGAAAGATTGCTGGACTATTGTGAAATCCCTGCGGCACTTGGGTCCAGGTATAATGTCTCCCACCCACCATAAAGTCCAGTTTCTCCTGTGACTCCTGGTCCAGGGGAAGGGACCAGAATCCATTTGCAATGTCCAGCACCGTGAATATCCTATGCCGTGGGCTCAGGCCATTCAAAATGGTAGCCGGGCTAGCCACTATGGGATGCAATTTAGGGGTAACTTTGTTCAGGGCAGTGTAATCAATAGTGAGACGGTAGGACCTGTCAGATTTTACGACCGGCCATACCGGAGAGTTTGTGGTACTCTTCGTTTCCTGGAGTATCCCTTTGCTGACGAGCTCGGACACGATTCTTAATACGGCTTCCGCCGCTTCCGGCTTTATTGGGTACTGTCAGTGCGCCTGATGCTCAGGTCCCGCAATATGGATTGGTGTCATATTTACCCATCCCGTGTCCTGTTTTGTTTTTGCCCAGACCTCTCCTAATGCCTCACATATTATCCCATATATCCCCAGCTCCTGTTTCCAATTTCGGACCCTTAGGGCGGCGCTACCTATCGTTGCATGTTTTGTAAGGCGATGGATGAGTTATTTTTTCGTCCGTCAGCCTCTGGCCAAATTCTTTTATTGTTTCCGGCGTCTACCAGCAATCTAAATTCCCTCATCAGGTCTATTCCCAGGATAGTTCCCTCATTATTTTTACATATCCAAAACTGGGCTAACAAGAGTTTATTCTCCAGTTCCACCACCTGCATCTCGCTTTTGAACGCCGGAACTTGTTCCCCCCCGCCAGTCCCACTATGTAAATCTTATGCCGAGTCAGGGGTAGGGGTAGGTTTGTGATTGAGACGGCGGCTCCGGTGTCCACTAGCATTTCACATGGCCGGCCCCCTACTAGTGCAGACACAAACATCCGCTCGTCTCCTCGCCCACGGGCCAGGGGCCGCCGCCCGTGGGCGCGTCCCCTTGGTCTTTACGTAGTCTAGGAACTGGTTCTATTCCTCGGCTCCTACTTTATCGCGCAAGGTGTTTCCAGATATTCCCGCGCCCTTTCCTTTCTTCCAACAATTCTCCTCTACATGGCCTTTCTTATTGCAATGTGTACATAATTTGGCAGAGCGGCAGTCTCGTGCCATGTGACCCATCCTTCCACATTGGAAACATGCCCCACCCCCCTTGGAGGTGGTCCCTGCTGCCCTCACCTGCTCCTGTTTCACCACTGTGGGCTTGTCCTCATGATCCTGAGCATCCACCGAACATGCCCAGCGGACAACCTCATCGTATACATTGTGGGTCATTACTCCCAACTTTATTACCACTTGGTGTTTAGCGGACAACCCGTCTTTGTACATCTGAACGAAGGGCGGATCGGTCAGTTGCGGGTCGGCCTGTCCGGACGACTCCTTATCGGCTTCGAATAATCGTTCCCCGAATTCACTACTCCCCTCACCCTTCCTTTGCTTACATGTCATGATTTTTCCCCAATTAACCTGAGGATTGCCCAGGGCTGTTTGGAGCGCTGTTTTAAAGAGGAGGAACGCAGCGACCTGCTGGGCCCGAGTCGCGAGTAGTGTCACCGCCGTTGCCCATCCTCCGTCTGACATTCCAGCGCCCTGTAGATTCCTCCACTTGTCTCGTGGACAACTGGCGCGTACCATGGCGTGAATGTCTCGGGGCTGTAGGTCGTGTAGGTCCCATAACATGTCTAATTTTGCCCAATAAGCCTCGTTGTTCGACCTGCGCTTCAAGGGTCCCAATTTGGTCATGACTATTTGTTTTTCAGCCGGGCTAAATGGCCAAAATTTAGAGGTAGGGGCTACCGCCGTCCCCCGTCCCCCCCGTTTCAGAGGGGCGGCTTTCGCCTCCTTGGTGTCTGAGTCGTCCCCTGCCGGTGGAGCAGTTGGACTAACTTCTTCTTCCTCCTGATACCCGGGTGGCCCTTCTCCTCTGATTTTGCCCGCTGTTACGTTAAATCCCCAAAACCGGGGAGGATTGTACATTTCCAATTGTTTTTCCAACTCCCGTATTCGCTTATTTTTTTCTGTCAGTTTAGCGCTTAATTCTACACATTCTGTCATTTTATTCTCCACCGCATCAGTCAATTTGACCAACTGGTGTACCAACAAAACAGCACCTTTCTTCATTTTCTTTTGCTTCTGTGTTTCCCACCACTCCCATTATTCGTGTACCTTCTTTGCCGGGTCCCAACCCTCCTTTTGCATTCTATCTATCAATCCCTTTTGGTCGACTAGGTACAGTCTGGTCAGGGAACCCGGGGGGCCCCACTCCGTTTCCTTACCGGACATCGCAGTCTTTCCCGTTGCGGTCTTATTACTGTCAGCGGTCCGTTCAGGACTTGCAGTCCCTATCGTCAGAAGTGTTTCAACACACTTGCGATTCGTTAAAAATGGCGCCTCCGCGACCCACTACGATCTTTTCCAGCTGCACCCGCAACTTACTACAACCACATTAATTGTTCTACACATGACCCCCAATGTCCCGACCTGTGTGACACAAAGTCGCAAGCAGATTAGTCCCTACTTCACTCACTGTTCCACTTTTCCGTCGCCACTTTGTCCTCTCTATGTTCCCTTCGACCTTAATCCTTGGCCTTCACGTGGGGCATTCGCCCTCTTAATTCCGGCTCAAGTTAGGTGACTGAGATAGTTTGTGACAATCGAGTTGGCGGGGAACATTCGTTTCTTTCACACATCACTCATACCACGCTATCTTAGACTCTAACCCGCCGCTCAACTGTGTTTTTTCTCACCGTTCACGGACGATTTGTTCTTTGATGAATCAGGGCTCAGGAGTCGCCCTTTCCCGGGGCTCAATTGACTGGACGGTCAAACCTTGACTACTCATCCCTCTCCACCGGCTAGGCGACCCGAAGCGACCGTATTCACTCTGCTCGCAGCGCCAAATCTGTTAGGGAAATAAATTCCACACCGAGTCCGAGAACAGTGAGAGAAATGTCACAGTTTATTCGTACAGAGCGCTCTGGGAGAAGTGGGGAAACTCCGCAGCTTCGCCACACCTTCTCTCCGAGCGAAGTTTCCATGTTACAATTATACCTTTGGGGGCGGTCCCGCTCCCTTACACCATTGTCCAATTATCTAACATTTTTGTAACATCTTACCCTATATGGTAATGCTATGACAATCTATCTTTACATTGTGGTAAGTCAAAGGTTAACCAGCATACGCACACACAAGTGGGGTTATTTTCCTCGCATCAGCAGAAAATCAAGGAACTATCTTCCTGTTATTAGTACAAGTGATATACATCTGTTTGCCTTTCCAACCGCTCATTGTCTTACTTCCCCTATCTCCATGACTCAGGGTCACCGGACTTTGGAGACTACAGATGCCTTCTGCTTAAGTATACATTTCTTATTTGACCACTCTCCCTGTCCCATAATTCATCAGAGAAAGACAGGGGAGCTGGCTACACATTATAAAAGTTACAAAGGTTATAGGTTAAGAAATTTCTCTCCAACAGCAAGACACCAAGAGGTGAGCTCCCTTTTATACTGGGTTACCTGCAATGTACAGGTGACCCTTAGGTCTCCAGCAGCAGCACCCTCTGGTGTACAGGTATTGTATATACAGGGTGAAGGTACATTCAAGTCTGGTGTTACAGTACAACATTAACATGTATACATAACAGGCGCCCCATTCACCACCTTCAACATTCATCCCTCCATCCCCGACGTACCGTGACTGCAGTGTGTACCATCCACAAGATGAACTGCAGCAACTCGTCAAGGCTTCTTCAGCAGCACCTCCCAAACCCGCAACCAGAAGGACATCTAGAAGGACAAGGGCAGCAGGCGCATGGGGACACCACCACCTCCACGTTCCCCTCCAAGTCACACACCATCCTGACATAGCAGTATATTGCCATTCCTTTATCGTCACTGGGTTAGGATGCTGAAACTCGTTCCCTAACAGCACTGTGGGAGCACCTTCATCACACGGACTGCAGCGATTCAAGAAGGTGGCTCACCACCACCTTCTAAAGGGGCAATTAGGGATGGGCAATAAATGCCGGCCTTGCCAGCGACGCCCACATCCCAGGAATGAATTTTTTTTAATTCAGGAGATCTTTAATGATAGAACCAGACTGGTAAAGAGCTTTAAGAACAGAGCAGGGTTCGATCTTGACATTGTGCGAGAGTGTAAAATAGGTGATAGTGAATCTACAGCCTGTTTCACATTTCTCCTGATTTTTATATCCATTGAAGACTGTTCCCATTGACAGAAGAGTCGAGAACCAGAGGACACAGATTTAAGGTGAATGGCAGAAGAACCAAAGGCGACATGAGGAAAAACTTTTTACGCAATGAGTGGTTAGTGTTGTGTATCTATAAAGAATGCACTTCCATGTTCCGCCACCAGGGAGCGCATCCCCTGAAGTCCCAAGGGATCGCAGCATCCCTTGAGAGCACTGCATATAAACTGACCTCTAAGACCTGTTCCTCACTCTGGAGTGTCTTAATAAAGACTGAGGTCACTGTTACTTTAACATCCCTGTGTGCAGCCTCATCTGTGTTAGGAACACAATAACTGGCGAAGAATATGCGAATCCAACACAAAGATGCAGCAAACTGTGGGCAACCTGGAGAAGTTCTCGGAGGGTGAGGACTGGGAAGCCTATGTCGAACGGCTAGACCAGTACTTTGTAGCCAATGAGCTGGATGAAGAAGGAAGCGCTGCAAAAAGGAGAGCGGTCCTCCTCACAGTCTGCGGGGCACCGACCTACAGCCTCATGAAGAATCTTCTGGCTCTGGTGAAACCCACAAAAAAGTCATATGAGGAGCTGTTACACTGGTTCAGGAGCATCTTAACCCGAGGGAGAACGTGCTGATGGCGAGGTATCGGTTCTACACATGCCAGCAATCTGAAGGTCAGGAAGTGGCGAGCTACATTGCCGAGCTAAGGCGACTTGCAGGACAATGTGAGTTTCATGGCTACCTGGAGCAAATGCTCAGAGACTTTTCTGTACTGGGCATTGGCCACGAGACCATCCGACGAAAACTTTTGACTGTAGAGACACCGACCCTCAGTAAGGCCATTGCGATAGCACAGGTGTTTATGTCCACCAGTGATAACACCAAACAAATCTCTCAGCACACAAGTGGTAGCAATGTTCATAAATTAACTGGAACTGTTTTTGCGAGCAGAAATGTACAGGGCAGAAACCACGAGTCTGCAACTGCCAGCAGGCCTCAAATGACCCAGATGACTCAGAGTCTCCAACAAAGGATAAATGCAGGGCAATTCACACCTTGTTGGCGTTGTGGGAGCTTCCATTCAGCCTATTCATACCGCTTCAAAGGATATGTTTGCAGGAGCAATGGGGCACCTCCAACGAGCTTACAGACGGGCTGCAAGCTCTGCAAAACCTGCTAACCACCACGTGGCAGAGGAAGATCGGTCCATGGTGGAACAAATCAATTTTGAGCCTCAGAGAGAGGAGGCAGATGCTGAAGCACATGAGGTACACACATTTTCGATGAAATGTCCACCTATACTGCTAAATGTAAAATTGAATGGCTTACCCGTAGCCATGGAACTGGACACTGGCTCGAGCAAATCCATCATGAGTAAAAAGGAGCTGGATGGGCAAAATCCGTTGGAACTGGGATGATATCCGAGCGCTATCACATATCGATGAGGCCTCATGTACCCAGGTTCTTAACAAATTTCCTTCCCTTTTTGAGCCAGGCATTGGAAACTTTTCCAGGGCGAAGATGCGGATCCACTTGGTCCTGGAAGCACGATCCATCCACCACAAGGCGCGAGCGGTACCTCACATGATGAGGGAGAGAGTGGAAATCGAGCTGGACAGGCTGCAACGCGAGGGCATCATCTCCCCAGTGGAATTCAGCGAGTGGGCCAGCCCGATTGTTCCAGTACTCAAAAGTAATGGCACCATCAGGATTTGCGGCGATTATAAAGTAACTATTAATCGTTTCTCACTACAGGACCAATACCCGCTACCTAAGGCGACGCTGGCAGGAGGTAAGACGTTCACCAAGCTCGACCTGACTTCGGCCTACATGACGCAGGAGCTGGAGGATCTTCGAAGGGCCTCACCTGCATCAACACGCACAAGGGACTGTTCATCTACAACAGATGCCCATTTGGAATTCGGTCGGCTGCAGCGATCTTCCAAAGAAACATGGAGAGCCTACTCAAGTCGATACCGCACATGGTGGTTTTTCAGGACAATATATTGGTCACGGGTCGGGACACCGTCGGGCACCTACAAAACCTGGAGGAGGTCCTCCAGCGACTGGATCGCGTAGGGCTGCGGCTGAAGAGGTCGAAATGTAACTTCATGGCAACAGAAGTGGAGTTTTTGGGGAGAAAGATCGCAGCGGATTGCATTCGGCCCACAGATGCCAAGGCAGAGGCTATCAGGAACGTGCCCAGGCCATAGAACATCACGGAGCTGCTGTCATTCCTGGGACTCCTCAACTATTTTGGTAACTTTCTACTGGGATTAAGCACCCTCTTAGAGCCCCTACATGTGATATTGCGTAAAAGTGAGAACTGCATATGGGAAAAAAAACAAGTAATTGCTTTTGAGAAAGCCAGAAACATTTTATGCTCCAGCAAGCTGCTTGTATTGTATAACCCGTGGAAAAGACTCGTGCTAGCATGTGATGCGTCGTCGCAAGGAGTCTGGTGTGTATTACAATAAGCTAACGTTGCGGGGAAGTTGCAACCTGTCACCTATGCCTCCAGGAGCTTGTCTAAGGCCGAGACAGCCTACAGCATGATTGAGAAAGAGGCATTAGCATGTGTGTTCGGGGTAAAGAAAATGCATCAGTACCTGTTTGGCCTCAAATTTGAGCTGGAAACCGATCACAAGCCCCTCATATCCCTGTTCGCTGAAAACAAGGGGATAAATACTAATGCCTCAGCCCGCATACAAAGGTGGGCACTCATGCTATCAGCGTATAACTATACCATCCGCCACAGGCCAGGCACCGAGAACTGTGCGGATGCTCTCAGTCGGCTACCATTGCTCACCATGGGGGTGGAAATGGCGCAGCCTGCAAACTTGTTGATAGTGGTGCAGCCCACAGACTTGTTGATGGTCATGGACGCGTTTGGAAATGATAAATCACCTGTCACGGCCTGCCAGTTCAGGACTTGGACCAGCCAAGATCCTCTGCTGTCCCTAGTAAAAAACTGTGTACTGCATGGGAGCTGGGCCAGCACCCCTGTTGAAATGCAAGAGCTAATCCAGCTAATCCAGCGGCGAAAGGACGAACTGTCCATTCAGGCAGACTGCCTGTTGTGGGGTAACTGCGTAGTGCTACCCAAAAAGGGCAGGGAGATGTTCATCTCGGATCTCCACAGCACACACCCGGGTGTAGTAATGATGAAAGCGTTAGCCAGATCCCATGTGTGGTGGCCTGGTATCGACTCTGACTTAAAGACCTGTGTACGGCAATGCAGCGTGTGTGCTCAGTTGAGCAATGCGCCCAGAGAGGCACCACTAAGTTTGTGGTCTGGCCCTCCAGACCATGGTCGAGGGTCCATGTCGACTATGCGGGCCCATTTCTCGGTAAAATGTTCCTGATGGTGGTGGATGCTTTTTCAAAATGGATTGAATGTGAAATAATGTCGCGAGCACCGCCACCATTGAAAGCCTGAGGGCTATGTTTGCCAACCACGGCCTACCTGACATACTGGTCAGTGACAATGGGCCATGTTTCACCAGTGCCGAATTTAAAGAATTCATGACCCGCAATGAGATCAAACATGTCACCTCGGCCCTGTTTAAACCAGCCTCCAATGGACAGGCAGAGCGGGCAGTACAGACAATCAAACAGCGCCTCAAACTAGTCACAGAAGACTCACTCCAAACCCGCCTGTCCCGAGTACTGCTCAGCTACCGCACGAGACACCATTCGCTCACAGGGGTGCCCCTGGCTGAGCTACTAATGAAAAGGACACTTAAAGCCAGACTCTCGCTGGTTCACCAGAACCTGCATGATCAGGTAGAGGGCAGGCGGCAGCAACAAAATGTAAACGATGGTCGCGCCACTGTGTCATGGGAAATTGATCTGAATGACCCTGTGTATGTGCTAAACTGTGGACATGGTGCCAAGTGGATCGCGGGTACAATGATAGCTAAAGAAGGGAGTAGGGTGTTTGTAGTCAAACTGGACAATGGACAAATTTGCAGAAAACACCTGGACCAAACGAGGCTGCCCTGAACAACCCACAGCAGACACCACCTTTTTCGAGCCCATAACACATACCCAAAGGATCAACGACACCACCCCGGACCAGGAAATCGAATCCATCACGCCCAACAGCCCACCAAGGCCAGACTCACCCAGCAGCCCTGCAGGGCAAACAACACGCCAGCCCAGCGAGGGCACAGCCGACACACCAGAACAGACATTTGTACCGAGGCGGTCCACCAGGGAGAAAAAGGCTCCCGACCGCCTCACCTTGTAAACAGTTTTCACTTTGACTTTTCTGGGAAGTGATGTTGTGTATCTGTAAAGCATGCACTCCCATGTTCCGCCACCAGGGAGCGCATCCCCTGAAGTTCCGAGGGATCCCAGCATCCCTTGGGAGCACTGTATATAAGCCGGCCCCTGAGGCCTGTTTCTCACTCTGGAGTGTCTTAATAAGGATGAGGTCATTGTTACTTTAACCTCCCTGTGTGCAGTCTCATCTGTAATAGGAACACAATAGTTAGGATCTGGAATGCACTGTCTGAGAGGGTAGTGGAGGCAGACTCAATCACGGCTTTCAAAAGGGAGTTGGATAAGTACCTGAAAGAAAAAGAGTTGTAGGGCTCTGGGAAAGGGCGGGGGAATGGGAGTAGCCAAGGTACTTTTGCAAAGAGCTGGCACGGGCTTGACAGGCCGAATGGTCTTCTTACATGCTGTAACCATTCTATGAGTCTATGATCCTGTCGAAATTGGGAAATCGCTCTCACCCATTGTTACACAAAGTTAAACTCTACCTCAGCAACTTTATTGTAAGACCATCAGAGCCTACAACAGCTTGCATTTATGTAGCAGTTTTAAAGTAGTAAAACTCCCCAGGGCGCGTCACAGTAGCACAATTAGACGTGAACAATTGCTGTACCATACTGCACTATTCTGCAATGTTCTGTGCTGCACTATCCTGTAATTGTAACACTGTCCTGTTCTATGTTGTGCTGTGCTATACTTTGCGGCAGTGTTGCCCTGCGTTCCTTTATGTTTTGCTGCTGTTGGTTGACCTGTTTAAAAATACTAGAATAAATCAGCGGCACATTTTGATGTAATCAATGCAAACATCCCGATGTGCCACTGGGGACAGATGACGTTCTATTTTACTGCTTCTAGCTTCCAGAACCCAAGGAATCCAGATTAACCGATCACTCTTTGAAGCTTTCGAGGTGGTTGAGACTGTAATCCAAGACTTCAGCATGAAAGAAGTGAGTCTTTCAAAGAGGTTTGGCATGGACAAAATAAGAATGCAGGGCATATCCTGGTATGGACCCTGTGGTTACATTAAATTGAGACACTGTAGCATAAACATTTGGTATAGTTTCTTTATTTAATATAACCACATGCTTTGTGCCAGAGTATGCACTGCACTCTCCTTGGGGTAGTTAGCCAGATGGTATCACTTAAGCTTGATCCCCGCAATCAGGAAAAAGAGAAGTACCTTGGTAACAGAATGGAGGAAATTAATGATGCCCTTACTAAAACCTGTCCCCTGGGTAGTGTTACCCATTTCCCAAGGTCACTGACACTGCACAGACATCAGACAGTATCCAAATTAAAGTTTATGCTCTCAATATTACCCTGTGGTGGTTCTCCTCAGTTCCTATCTCAGTTCTTCTGCTTCTTCATCTTCTTCTTCCTCCCCTTCATCTTCTTCTGCCACCATGTCAAGGATTTAATGTAATTCCAAAAGATGACCCCATGGGACCTCACAGACCAAGCTTATGTATTGCTTGGTAAGTTTATTATGCAGATGCTACCTAGACAAGTTTATTTTTAAATGCACACATAGACAATTTCTTTATGTTTTGCAATAAACTGTATTTTCCTTCCAGTTTTATTGTATTCTCTATTCATTTTATGAAGGGAGGGCAAGAAATTTAGATTAAAGAAATAAAGAGCTGTCATGGCTAACACAATGGTGGAGTATGCTTTTTTTAAAAAGTATTTGTCCTGGGATGTGGGCGTCACTGGAAAAGCCAGCATTTATTGCCTATCCCTAATTGCCCTTGAGAAGGTGGTGGTGAGCCGCCTTCTTGAACCGCTGCAATCCGTAGAGTGAAGGTACTCCCACAGTGCTGTTAGGGAGGGAGTTCCAGGATTTTGACTCAGCGACGATGAAGGAATGACGACATATTTCCAAGTCAGGATGGTGTGTGATTTAGAGGGGAATGTGGAGGTGATGGTGCTCCCATGCACCTGCTGCCCTTGTCCTGCTAGGCGGTAGAGGTCGCGGGTTTGGGAGGTGCTGTTCAAGAAGCCTTGGCGAGTTGCTGCAGTGCATCTTGTAGATAGTACACACAGTGCGTACATTGCGCCGGTTGTGGAGGGAGTGAATGTTCACGGCAGTGGATGGCATATCAATCCAGCGGGGTGCTTTGTTCTGGACCCACCCACTGTCTCACCCTCTGTCCGTCCCCCACCCCACCCAGATTTCCTTCCCCTATCCTGAAATTTAGGAGTGGGAGCATTAATTGATTTTTCTCTATTCTAACCCTGAGGGTCTGTAGCCAATTAAAGAGGCAACACAGACACTCCGCCTCTGATCAGCTAATTCTATACATCATCATCATCATATGCAGTCCCTCGAAACGAGGATGACTTGCTTCGATGCCAAAAAAAGGATGAGTTCACAGGTGTTTCAATGAAGGACCTAATATTCCAGATCCTGAACTACATGCTGAAGGGTGGAAGGTGTCTGTGCGTGGATTTTCTTAACGTGTGGTGGCCGTCGCACACCAGCCACCACACAGGCTTGATAGAGCTAGGCCTTGGTCCAGTGGCAAAGGTTAACCAAGACAACCGGAGACCTGCTCTTTTGCATGGACCTAGTGCACCCACATATTGCAGTGTGGGCTGGCCCGTGCTGCCCCTGGGCCCCTGGCCCTGAACTCGTGCCTCTCCTGGGCACCGATCACATCCCTCCACCATCTCTCGCCTCTCCTGCTGTACCTGCCCATGCTCCAATCACCGACCTGGACCTTGATGATGTCACTCTTCGCTGCCGTCGCCCTCCTGCACCAGCTCGCGCTGCTCCCTGAAGCGGCCTCCATGCTGCCCCCAGGCTGCCGCTCGCATCTCCTTTTATGGCCCTGACCTGCCAATACAGACAGGAGATCAAAGCTGGCACCTTCCTAGCCTATATGGGGGTGAAATTGGTCTTGGGGGCTTAGTGCAAAATGAACGTTAGTGAATTGGCAGTTCTTTTATACTCCACCCAATTATCTTTTCCATGGATTAATTCACCCCCGATATTCGGTGGTGCGTGTGTGGTTTTACTTTAGTAAGGTGAAATAGGATGTTTTCCTCATTCTGTATGATGAATTTGTTGAAGTAGCGCCTTGTTCCATCTCAGTACAGCTCCAAAATTGAAATTAAAAAGCTGATAATCCACAGCTCTTCCTCCAACATCCTTTCTGATTATACCCAGAGTGCTGCAATGATGAAACACCTTTAGGCAAAATTTGAAAGTAATTACTGAACATCTGCTTGTAAACCTTGTCCTTGATGGATAGCCTCCTCTGATGATTTTTTAAAAATATGTAATTTTATGTGTAAGTTGGCTACTCTGTATCTAATTTATTTTTTAAATATATTTCCTCTCAATAGGGATCTGCAGTAATTGAGCCTGTAGGTTAAGGGCCCTATTCAGTAATTCTTAGTAATCGTCAACGAATCAATTTGGCATTGCAATCATTGTGCTAACTATCACTAAGCGACTAGACTTGGATCTTTTGCTGGGAATGTGATCCTTTTACATATACTGGTCCACAAGAGCCTCCTCCCACCTTACTTCATCGAACCCTATCAGCATAGCCTTCTGTCCCTTTCTCCCGCATATGCTTATCTAACGTCCCCTTAAATGCATCGATACTCTTCGCCTCAAGCAATCCCTGTGTAGCGAGTTCCACTTCTAACCACTCCCTGGGTAAAGAAGTTTCTCCCGAATTCCATATTGAACTATCTTATATTTATGGCCCCTAGTTTTACCCTGAACTGGGTATTAAAGTACATATTAATAATAGAACAATGGTTCTGGAAGCATTTCTTAGCATGTGCTACACTTACTCTGCTGAAATAAAGATGCAATTTGTAAAACTGCTGATTTCAAAATGTTGCGGGCTCAAGTCCCACTCCAGAGTCTTGAGCAGAAACTCTAAGCTGACACTCCAGTCCAATACTGGGAGAGCGCTGCACTGTCGGTGGAGCTGTCTTTCAGATGAAATGTTAAAACAAGGTCCCTTCAGGTGGATGTAAAAGATTACATGGCGCTATTTCGAAGGAAAGTAGGGGAGCTCTCCCCAATCTACTGGCCAATATTTGTCCTTCAACCAACATCACTAAAACAGATTGACTGGTCATTATCACATTGCTGTTTGTGGCTGCTTGTTGTGCGCAAATCGGCTGCCACGCATTTCCTACATAACCACAGTAACTATACATCAAAAAAGTACTTCATTGGCTGTGCAGAGCTTTGGCACATCCTGAGGGCATAAAAGGTGATATATAAATGCAAGTCTTTCTTTGTGTTTTTCTATTGTTGCTGAGCACAAAGCATGGAATTGCAAATCTGCAGGTCAGAGGTTAACTGTATTCCGTCCAATTGCTACCAAGCACCAGGACAAGGTTTTTTTTTGGTCATGCCTGTATCTGGTCACCCTACGGCAAAATTGACCAAGAAATGGGTCCGAAGGCCAATCAGTCCATCCAAACAAGGACTCCATCAAAGTAATTGGTGTAACCTGAACATAAGGTGGAATGCCTTGTCAAACCTGTGCAGGCCACCCCACCAGAGGAAAGCTAGTTGTGCAGGTTGAGCTGGAGTGGCACGAAATCATGTACTCACAAGCATAAGGTGAGTTTTGAGGAATAACTTTTACATGTGGCATCTCGCTCCCCCAAACTCTCTTCTCCAAAAAGCTGTTGAGGCTGGGGAGGTTAATAAAAAATTTCTAAACTGAAATTCACAGATTTTTGTTCGGGGTTATGGAACGAAGGTGGGTAGATAGAGTTAGGATGCAGATCAGCCATGATCTAATTGAATGGCAAAACAGGCTTGAGGGGAAGAATGGCCAACTCCTGTACCTATGTTCATGTCTGAATGCCCATCAGTTGACATAAGTTGCTCTCGTTGCAGAGTATGATCAAAGAGACACTTGCATGCAGTTGACTGGGACCGTAACATTCGGAAGCTTTGAGTTTAAGTAGAATACTTCTTTAGCTCTCATTGATACTCAAACATCTATATATCTGAGAAGGTAGTCTGTTGCATGTGGAGCGCCAGATGACATAAACTGTTTCTGCCACTGATTCCCTGAATACTGGTTTCATCTTTCTGTGGGACAGTAAGCACATAATTTCTGGCCAGTGCCAAACTCACGAAAGACAAGTCGGGGTGTATGCTGATGTGGCTAGCACCTCCTTACAACGTAGGTATCATCTCGACCTGCAAGGTTGCTCTTGGAATGGAACACGCTTTGTCAAGTAGCATAAGGAATAAAACAACCAACAGGCACTGCTTGGGGAGCATTGTTTGCACGGGTAAATAACAATAGCTTGGTGTTCCTGTAATTTGATTCTTCTGAAAGCAGTGATTCGCAGGTCAATAAAGTTTCATGCTGGGGATGTGCCTCAATTTAAGTAGTTACAGGGATACGTCAAGCTCAATTTTTGTCATACGTTCACGGATATTGATCATAATCAATTAAAATAACCTAATGTTTCCAATTTGTCTGATGTAGATGTGCTGATCTGATATGTTTTGCCGAGTATATCAAGATTGAATAGTGACAACAGCTGTTGTAAAATAGTCCTGCTAAGTGTGTAGGTGATTTTAAGCAGGTCTGCATGCACTTTTGCAGGGTATATACTCAACATAGTTTGCACAGTCTATAATATTTCACCGCAACTCCTGAAGACAAGTGTTATTGTTAAGGAATTGATGTAAATTACTAACCGAAAACTTTCTCAAATATTTTCAAGTAATTAGTCTTTTTACTAAAATTACAATGTTTAACATTTTAAATGTTAACGGTTCACTTTTAATTTAATTGTATATTTTCTATTTTTCAGTCTTGTTTTGAACAAACTCTTCCATTGGTGATATCATAGGCTGAATACTAGACAGATATTTGTTAAGCTTACAATATCTTGTAGGTCATTAAAGGGGAAACTAACGCGGTTTTGTTTATGTTATTTTTAAGGTATAAACTTTTGAAGAGTTTCATCATGTTCAATGTATCTGATTATCTCAGTGCTTGATTTTTGGTGCAAAATACTATGCTCCAGTGTCAAAACTCTAATCTAAGAATGTAAGAATGTATAGACTGAGGAACAGCTCCAGCACATTAACTGTGCCACTGCTAATGCACCTTGTATAATTTTCAGTGTCACGGATTCTCCTATGTAAGTTATTTAATCTCTCGCCCCTCCAAAATTTTACCCCGAAGAAAAACATGGCAAGCTTCCAGCAGAGCAATCCACTAATATTCAACTCTCATCCGTTGCATTCCACAGATGATGTTCCTATGGTCAGAACAAGACTGGATATATTGAGTAGTTTTTCATCTACACCGACCTATAAGCTTTGGTTCTATTCCTATCCAGACATCCATCCAGCTCCATTTAATCACGAGCACCATAGGACTGTGTTACGAGGAATGACTGGAGAAGTTTGAAAGGAGTAAGTGAAAGGTAATCTCATTGAGGTATATCAGATAGCAAATGACATAGAGAGGTAGATCCGGAACACTGTTTCAAATCAAACTCTGACAGTAAGACAAAGGGACACAAGATCAAACGAGTAAAAGGAAAATGTTGCGATTGATAGCAGGACATTTGGGGCCGAAGTTGCCTCTTTCCTTAAGGCCTGTTAACACCGGAAATCAGCGGCCACGTTGCAGAGTGCAATGGTCGCTGACTTTTCATGTAATGGCCGCCATTATCAAAATTCCGCTCCTGTGGAAACCCGGTGGTGACCCACTCCCCCCTTACCCCTTACCGTTCCGCTGCTGTCGATCCATGCTAAGAGTGTCATCACAGTGCGCACCGCCGATGTACCCACCCCACCCCCACAACGGCAAAATTCCGCCAGAAAATCTTCCTTCCGCCGGGCGGTGCCAAAATCTGCTTTTTCCCGGCGGTGCAGTGAGGCTGAGGCCTTCTGCAGCGGTGGCGCGGCTCCAGTTAAAGGGGAGGACGCACTGCCGCTGCCGCCATGTTTTTTTTTGTCGGCCGACTGCCTTTTTGGGCCGACAATTATGCCCTCGGGTTCAGCCGGACCGCCAACAAGCAGCCTGGCACACCCTCTTGGGTGCCAGGCCGCTGGCCATGCCAAAATGCTCCCTGGTGGCCCAGTGGACTGAAGTTTTGAACTTGTGCAGGCTCTCTCCTTTAAGTGAAGGGGAGAGCCGTGGTGACATGGCACTGTGATGATGTCATCGTGGCGGTAACTACACTCCCCCTCAACTTCTGCCCCTCTAGTGCACTCACCGCCCTACTCCCGCCCCAGTTATGAGCAAATTCTGGCCCATCTGAAAAAAACAAAAAGCAGAATTTTACTCAAGAGGCCACCTCAACTACCGCATTGGTGAAAACACTCAAAGCGGGTTACGTGCACCCCGTTTCGGGCGGAGGCCCCTTTAAGTGATCGACACATGGAATGAACTTCCCAGTAGAGTTGTGTAAATTTAAGCCCTTTTCAGAAGCAGTTGGTGTTTGGATGTAGGCACTGCAGAGTCTTGGTGGATGAACTAGAATGGATCGAATGGCCCTCTTCATCATGTGATCTTGTGAATTGTGTTATTAACATATAATTAACTGTATTTGTGCCTGTTCCATATATTTACTACTTCATGGGAAAAGCACTTCTTTCAACACGCAGATTAGTTTGAGGACTCTTATTTGTGAATTTATGCCACTGTAGATTTTTTTTAAATATTCTCGAGATATGGTCATCGCTGGCAAAGCCAACATTTATTGCCTGTTCCTAGCTGCCCCGGAGAAGGTGGTGGTGAGCCACCTTCTTGAATCGCTGCAGTCCGTGTGGTATAGGTGCTCCCGACAATGCTGTTAGGTAGGGAGTTCCAGGATTTTAAATAATCTGCTTGCATCAACTTTATCTATGCCTGTCATCATCTTAAAGATCTAACTTATGTCATGTTTCAATTTTCTTTTCTTCAACGACAATAGGCAGAATTGTGTCATACATTAGTGTTTTGAATCCCAACAAGGATCCTGCCATTCTTCTCTGAATGATTTTCATCTATCAATGTCGTATTTAAGGTAAAGTCCCTCAGCTTGTATAAAACAGTCTTTAATTCTCTGCTACATTCCCACTCTGACCTCTCCATCCTCGGCCTCCTACACTGTTTCAATGCAGGTCAACGTAAGCTCAAGGAACGGCACCTCATCTTTTGTTTAGGCACTTTACAGCCTTCTGGACTCAACATCAAGTTCAACAATTTCAGATCATAACCTCTGGCCATCTTTGGCTCCCTTCCCTCCTGCCCCCGCCCTCCTGAACTTATGTAATGTTTTTCTTTCTGTCTCCAATGGCGGCTGGTCATTATCTCGCCCATTCACACCCTATCCAGACTAACCTTTTTCTAACTCCGGCCATTACCATCTCAAGTCGGCCCATCATCCCTTTTGTCTCTCTAATCTCTCCTGCCTTCCACCCTATCACAGACCTTCCCTTTTGTTCTTTCTTCCCCTCCCCATTTCAGTGCTCCTGAAGAATCTGTTCTTTTTGAACATTCGCCAGTTCTGACGAAGGATCATCGACCCGAAACGTTAACTCTGTTTCTCTCCACAGATGCTGCCTGACCCGCTGAGATTTCCAGCATTCTCTGTTTTTATTTCAGATTCCAGCATCTGCAGTATTTTGCTTTTATAAAATATTCTAAATATGACTTCCTCAATAACTTAGTAAGGGGGTCAAATTATCCTTCGCACACAGGCAGAGCAATAAACAGAAGTGCATACTTCTCCTTATTGATACAATGGAGGGGAAGCACAGAAGGTCTAAACTAGCACTTATAGATTGGTATAAGGCTACAATAAAGTTCTCCCTATAGAATGATGGGCAAGCCACTGATGCCCAGAGGGTGAGGTGATCCTGCGAGGCCAACGCACAGGAGGTCAACGTGGGGTCATGTACAAGGAAGGGCTGGAAGGATGCCCTGGAGAAGTCACCAGATTTGAAGAATGGTTCCCAAAAAAATGAGAATAAGTGCAAATAAAAGAAGCTTGGAGGAATCTATAGAGAAGATTTCCCACTCCATTGCTCCTGGCATACTCTGGAAACACATATTCGGCAATTGGGTGTAAAACTGCCCTGTCTGCCCCATGACTGGAGTCGGGGGCAAAATTTAAATAGGCAGAGACTCGGTGAATCTGGAAAATGAGGTAAATCTCTATTCATTGAGAATTATAGTCAGATTTCTGTACAACAGTCACAGTACATTATAGTGGCGGATTTTCGAGAGGTTTGCGACCGAGTTTTTGCCGCGATTCGACCATCCGCGGCGAAAACACGGGCGCAAAACCCGGGCGGATCCTCAGGTGCCTGTTTGCGGCGATGTTTTCAAGTACCGCCGGGGAGAGGTGCGCCGATGTGCAACGGCGCGGATTGCATTTGCGTCGTACTTTTGGCTCTCTCCCGACCCGTACGCCGTGCCCAGAACAGTGACAGGGTCAAACCTGTCGGGGCAGCCCTGCCAGCAGCGGTAAGTATGAAAACCTGCAAAAAAGGTAAGTTCAAATTTTTATTTTTTAATTTTATTTTAGTGATTCGATACATAAGTGTCTTGTAAATGTTTTTGGAATGTTTTATGGAATCTTTTTCCCCCTTCCAAAGGCCTCTCTCGCACGCTCCCGGCCCCAGACTAAATTTGGCGAAACTCACGTTTTTGCACTGCGAATCCTCGTGCAACGCTCCTCTTACCGATGCACCCAGAAAACCCAAAAGTTCAGCCTAAAAATGGTAGTGCAGTGAAAACAGTAAGTTTAACGTATCGTTACCGTTTTCGCCGAAAAAAATCGGAAAGCTGAAAATCCGGCCCATATTGTGTGCCATCATCATCGGGATCAGAGTGAGAAAATGGGCTTATTATAATTCAAGATCATAATGCAAGCAGGTTTCACTTTATTAAGCTGTTATGGCCTTAAGATTTTTTGCTGTTATTTTTTTACTCTAGTTAAAACCTTCCAAAAGTTTTGTAGCAAAATTTATAACCATTCTCACAATGCAGTTAGGTACTTATACAGAAAGCAGCATATTTATTGTGCTGTCATTCTAGGCAAAAGGGAACAATCATTTTAAAATATCCAGAGTGATGCGAGGAGCATTAATCAAGTGGTGGTAATTTGAACACTGGCTATGTTTTCAGGCTATCTCAAGTTCTATTAATAACAAGGCCAACGGTATCAGTCTCGAGCATAACCACCAATCAATGACTAAATAACACAGTGTTATGGGACTGAAGAACAACTATCCCCTGGTGATGTCAGATCACCAGACAAGATAGCCTGCAAGTGTTGAATTTAATAGCTTTATAGTTCCTCACAATACTTGAAACTCAATGTGCCTTTTATCTTCTAAATGTTACTTAATACATTAGCAGTAATCTCCATGCTAACAGATTAGTCTGAGATTATTTTTATGTTTAATTCTGACTATATTTTCTAAAATGTGTTTTATTCACCGTATTCCCATTGTCCTTTTCAACACGTACCACAGAAAGTTGTTGAGGCCAGTTCATTGGATATATTCAAGAGGGAGTTAGATGTCGCCCTTACGGCTAAAGGGATCAAGGGATATGGAGAGAAAGCAGGAAAGTGGTACTGAGGTTGCATGATCAGCCATGATCATATTGAATGGTGGTGCAGGCTCAAAGGGCTGAATGGCGTGCTCCTGCACCTATTTTCTATGTTTCATTGGGCTCAAGTTTCGGACCTCCGCTAGAACGGCGCACATCAGAGACACCCGCCTAATTTATAGAACAAAAATTGCGCCGAATACTTACCTCGCGATTCTCCGATATCTGTAGGCTCATTTCTAGCTCGGCGCAGCGCAGCAGGTGCTGCTGGGGGTGGAGCTACAGCCCTGGATCAAAAACAGTGCCGGCAGCTGCAGGCATGTACAGTCGAGGCTGCGCGTATGCGCAGTAGCACCCGGCCCTCCCAGCGAGTCCTGTCTCTGGGGGGACGACCCTATCCCTGGCCGAAGGGACGTCGCCCCATCCTCAGCCGAGTGGCCTGACACATCTTACCTCCTCGGTGGGGCCCACCCGCCCGGCCTCTCGCTGGGGGCAGGCCTCGCCCGAAGAGTCGGCGGTGGTGGCCGGCATCTGCTGCGTGCGGGCCCCCGCCCGAAGTCCTCGACGGGGCTCATTCAGCTTCTTCTCTTCCCCCTCCCTGTTCATCTTCCTCCACTCCCCCCTCCATCTTCCACCCCTCCCCCCCATTCAACTTCCCCCCCCTCGTCCATCTTCCCCCCCTCCTCCTCCCCGTTCATCTTCCCCCCTTCCCCCCATTTATCTCCCCCCCATTCATCTCCCCCTCCCCCGTTCATCTTCCCCCCTCCTCCCATTCATCTTCCCCCTCCCCCCATTCATCTCCCACCTCTGTTCATCTTCCCCCTCCCCCGTTCATCTTCCCCCCTCCTCCCCGTTCATCTTCCCCACTCCCCCCCATTCATTTTTCCCCCTCCCCCCGTTCATCTTCCCCACTCCCCCCATTCATTTTCCCCCCTCCCCCCTGTTCATCTTCTCTTCCCCACCTCTCTTCTCTTCCCCCCCCTCTCTTCTCTTCCCCCCCCCCCCTCTCTTCTCTTCCCCCCGGTGCTGCAATAGGTGAGTAGAAATAATTTTTTGTTTATTGAGTGATTTTTTATTATTTTTTATATTTTAAAATTTTTTTTGATTGATTTATTGGTTGATTTATTGATTTATTTATCATTTATTATTGATGATGGCTCTTTTTTTGTAAAAGTGAAGGGTTTACTAAACCCCCTCCCCTCCCCGCACCCATCTCTTGTTCCCTACGCCTGATTTATAAGTGTTGGGAAGGTTTTTCTGAGCGTACAAAAATCTACACTTACTCCATTCTAAGTTAGTTTGGAATAAGTTTTCGCTGCCTAAACTTGCAAAACACGCATAAGTAGCTGGACACGCCCCCTTTTGAAAAATAATATCTGTTCTACAATGAAACTATTCTAACTCACGAAAACTGGAGCAAACTAAATGCTGAGAATTGCAATTTCTAAGATGCTCCATTCTAAACTAGTTGCTACAAAAAAATAGGAGCAACTCAGGCTGAAACGTGACCCCTATGTTTCTATTCCTTAGCTGAAAGGGACTCGCTCCAAGATTTTAGTCATGAGGTGAAGGTGAAAAGCTGGCCAGGGTCGATCTAAAGTGACTTATTTCTCATCAGCAGGCCAGGGCCATTGGAGGGAGCAGTGTGCGGCTACCACTGCAGGGAGCAAACAACTG
Organism: Pristiophorus japonicus; assembly: GCF_044704955.1. Lineage (NCBI taxonomy): Eukaryota > Metazoa > Chordata > Chondrichthyes > Pristiophoridae > Pristiophorus > Pristiophorus japonicus. Next base: position 230,855,877 of record NC_091982.1, on the reverse strand, counting down.
CGGAGCCAGGTCACTGAGTGCAGTGCGGGCAGGCACAGCAGGAGGGGCGAAGGAGCGGCAAGGGTTTGCAGAGGAAAGTGACCAGGGTCCAGGAGAGGCGTGAATTCTGGACTCAGAAGAGGTGAGGGCCCAGGGGCAGCACAGGCCAGCCCACACTGCGATATGTTGTGCACTAGGTCCGTGCAGCTGAGCTGGTCTCCAGTCGTCTTGGTTAATCCCTGCCACTGGACCAAGACCTAGCTCTGTCAAGCTGGTGTGCAAAGGCCAAAAATCTATGCACAGGCATCTTCTATCCTTCAGGATGTAGTTCAGGATCTGAAATATTAGGTCCTTCATTGAAATACCTGTGAACTCATCCCTTTTTGATGTGGAAGCAAGTCATCCTCGCGTCGAGGGACTGCCTATGATAATGATGATGATGGGTGTTTTTAGTGGTTCGGCCAGTGTGCAAAATTTCACTTAAGATTTAAAATTCTAACTCACGCAAAGTCCTTCAAATGGGCACAAAGCAGAATTATCTTATTAATACCGGGGATGCGGACTTCAGTTATGTGAAGAGGCTACAGAAGTTGGGATTGTTCTCCTTCGAGCAGAGAAGATTAAAGGGAGATTTGATGGACGTATTCAAAATTATAAGGGGATTTTGATAGAGTAACTAGGGAGAAAGTTTCCACTGGCTGGGGGCGGTCAGTAACCAGAGGACACATTATGATAATTGCTAAACGGAACAGAGGTGAGATGAGAAGAATTTTTTTTAACAGTGGTGGTGGAAGCAGATTCAGTAATAACGTTCAAAGGGGAATGGAATATATACTTGAAAGGGAACAAAGTCATAGGGAAAGAGGGGGTGAAATGGGACTAATTGGATAGCTCTTACTCGGAGCCAACACAGGCACGATAGGCCTTCCGTGCTGTGTGATACTATGGGGCCAAAATTCGGGATCTGGATAAGGCCCGTTTCCACCATTTTGCGGCGGCCATGCAGTGGGATTGAGTGGCTGCTGCATTGCAGTCCATTGGCCGCCACAATCCAAATTAATCTCAGGGATTTTTCGGGTGGTCCCCACTTCCGCCCCGCTGCTGCCGACCACCCCAAGCGCGTCATCGAAGCACGCGCCGCCTCTCTCCGGCACCTACATCCCACTCCGCGCAAAATTTACCTCAAAAAATCCACGAACTACCGCGCAGTGCCCCTGACAGCTTTTTCTGTCAGCCACCTTGTTTTTTTGTGTGTGAGCCACGACAGCGCAGCGGCCCTTCAAGGGGAGGGCGCACTGCCACAGCCGCCATGTTTTTTTTGCCACTCTCTTGGGTGCCAGGCTGCTGGCCTGGCCAAAACCCTCGCTGGTGGCCCACTGCCGAACCTAAAGAAACGCGATTTCTCTCCTATTTAACTGAAGGGAGAACCGTGGTTACACACACATGCACTGATGTCACCACCGCTGAATGACAGCAACAGAGACTCCACTCCGTACCCACTCCCGCCCCTCACCAGCATTTACTGCTGCACTTCCACCCCCATTATGACTGACTTCTGGTCTGATCCAAAAAAAAGCAGCAAAGAGGAGAAAATCGATCGAAAGCCCGCCTCATCGCACCCGATGGTAAAAACATCCAAAAAAAGGTAGGCGCACCAGTTTTCTGGCAGGCCTGAATTTTGGTCCCTATGATTCTAATATGTTCAGATATAAGGGATAATTATACAAAACTATACTGTACTGCTCCCCGATTGTCAGGAGCACATACCAGGGGTTCATTCCCCATGGTTTCCTGTCCACATGGAAGTGTACGTTTGAATTCCTGGTCGGTACTCCGGTTGGAAAGACTCTCTTACAGGAGTATAGTTTCATAAAATGGCCCTAAATTACAATCCTGCACCCCTTATGAAACATGCATACACACACACACCCAGGCACACAAAGCTTTTTATTTAGCTTTTTCTTTCCCTTTAATCACCTCAAACATTTGCCTCGACCAAGAGAGCTAACAGAAGGCATGCTCCCAGTCTTCCACCAATGCAACTGGATCCCTTGTCACATGGAGGCTTAAGGGTAGCACAGTGTGGTGATTCACTTGGATTTTCCATCCCACCTTGTGTAGAAACTCCCAGCAATAGCCCAGACCAGATCAAAAAATTCATGTTTTAACATATAAAATTTTAATTTTCATATAGTACATAGTGCTTTTGACACGAAGGGGAAAAAATTGCCCCGCGAGTTCGGTAACATTCCAGGACTGGGACTTTTATTGCCCGGCCCGGAGGTCCCGCCCCCAACACGGAATTGGGCTTTACGCCTCTCAAAGTTGTGGAGGGCTGTTTCCGATGCTCCGCTTCCTTTGAGGGGCGTTCCCGGGGCCCTATCGCGGCGCTGAGTCCAGCGCTACACGGATGCTCCGCATGGTGCTAACACGCTACACGCCTCTTGCCTTCACTTTGCAGGGCTCTATGGTGGCTGCCACTGGGCCATCAGGGACGCGTGAGACTGGGCCGGCAGCCCGTCACCCAAGTCTGAGTGCCAGGCCCGGACCACGCTGGGGCCGCCATGGTCGGACCAACACGAGAGTCGGCCAACCAAGAAAGATGGCGGCCCAGGGCGCTGCTAGCCACTCCTTTAAACAGCATCCCGGGAGCAGATGTCCGCCAACCTCACGGGCAATTTCCCCCGTGGGCTGGTGAGGAGTTGGCGTGCACGGCAGTGTTGTCATCGCCTGTTGTGCAGCGGCACGGGGCCCTAAATGTGGAGCGAGGCACTCTCGCGACTGCGCTTCCCAAACTCCGCGGCAATTTCCCGGGAGATGGCAGCGCCCCCCTTCCCTAGGCGGAAACTGCCTTGCGCCCCTCTAGCGCCCCCAGAGGTGCTAATGGGGTTATAAAAAGGGGCAATTTCACCCCAAAACTCTTCTATCTTAGTTTGGTTCTAGTTCTTTTAGTAGTCTTACAGTGAAGACGTAGGTCTCGTCTACATAGAAGGGTGTCTCTGTAAAATTGGAACGTGCCTCTATTATTTATTTTGTCAATGAACCCTATGTACTAATTATTTTCAAACCCGATGTTTAAGTGTTGTTAAATATGAATCTACAGTTAATAAACAATGATTATTACATGACTTTATCGCCTTTATCTTGTTTGATAATTGGCAAGGAAGGTTTAATTCATTCACCCAGTACCTTGTGCATATCATGAAGAGAGATTGGTGGTGTAAATGTTATATAACCTAAACTGGTTGAGGTAAGACAATTCAGTGAGCCTAATTTCAGCCCCAGTTGATTCTTTGACGAGGAGTTACGGTGAGGAGTTAAGGATTCGTCTGATGCCTTAATCCAGGTTTTCTTACATATCACACTGCCTGCCTTACACTGGGGCAAGGGGAAAACACCTCGAGCTATTTCCATTTCTAGAACCCTTTTTGCATCTGTAGTATCTCTCTTAACCTGCGTTAGCATAGTCCAGGACACCTCCCAAACTTCAGTCCTTACATAGAAACATAGAAAATAGGTGCAGGAGTAGGCCATTCAGCCCTTCACCACCGGTTAATAAGATCATGGCTGATCATTCAGTACCCCTTTTCTGCTTTCTCTCCATACCCCTTAATCCCTTTAGCCGTACGGGCCATATCTAACTCCCTCTTGAAGATATCTAATGATCTGGCCTCAACAAATCTCTGCGGTAGAGAATTCCACAGGTTCACCACTCTCTGAGTGAAGAAGTTTCTCCTCATCTCGGTCCTAAATGGCTTACCCCTTATCCTTAGACTGTGACCCCTGGTTCTGGACTCCCCCAACATCGGGAATATTCTTCCTGTATCTAACCTGTCCAGTCCCATCAGAATTTTATATGTTTCTATGAGATCCCCTCTCATTCTTCTAAACTCCAGTGAATACAGGCCCAGTCGATCCAGTCTCTCTTCATATGTCAGCCCTGCCATCCCGGGAATCAGTCTGGTGAATCTTCGCTGCACTCCCTCAATAGCAAGAATGTCCTTCCTCAGATTAGGAGATCAAAACTGAACACAATATTCCAGGTGAGGCCTCACCAAGGACTTGTACAACTGCAGTAAGACCTCTCTGCTCCTATACTCAAATCCCCTAGCTCTGAAGGCCAGCATGCCATTTGCCTTCTTCACCGCCTGCTGCACTTGCATGCCAACCTTCAATGATTGATGTACCATGACACCCAGGTCTCGTTGCACCTACCCTTTCCTAATCTGCCGCCATTCAGATAATATTCTGCCTTCATGTTTTTGCCACCAAAGTGGATAACCTCACATTTATCCACATTATACTGCATCTGCCATACATTTGCCCACTCACCTAACCTGTCCAAGTCACCCTACAGTCTCTTAGCGTCCTCCTCACAGTTCACACTGCCACCCAGCTTAGTGTCATCTATAAACTTGGGGATAATATTATCAATTCCTTGATCTAAATCATTGATGTATATTGTAAATAGCTGGGGTCCCAGCACTGAGTCCTGCGGCATCCCATCCTTATTTTACCCTTAGGCTTTGTATATTTTTTTTAATTTCCGTTTTAGATACCCTATTGTTCCATTTCTATAGTTTACATTTATGATTCTTATCCTGTATTTGACGTTATTGCTTGGGTTTTCTGCTTGAGCATTTTTATGGGTAGGCAGGTGAGCACAGAAGCAGGAGACCTCGAACCTTCTGCTGTAACTCTCAGTTAATTCGTCCATCAGTTCTTTGAGGTTTGACTTTCTAAAATCAAATATTTTTGTCCTGATCATTATTGATGTCAACTGCCAGCTAATTTTAAACTTCATAGACTCATCAGAATTGATGTTCTGAAAGATCACCCACCAGGCACACATTTCAGGAAATGCCTGTGATTTTACGTCCATTAAATGTTAAGCTATGAACGCAGTTTCATTGAATTATGCCTGGTGTTGTTCTAGTGAATATTTGCAGTCATTTTCCATGGATTAAATATCTTTCCTACAATGGGGTGCCCAGACTGCATGCAATATTCCAACTGTGACCTAACCAATGTCTTGGGCAGATTCAACATCACATCTTTCCTTTTATAGTCAATGTCCCATTGTACAAAATCAAAAAGGGCCACGTTTCAACATAATTCTAAAAGGACAAAGAGTGTTAACAAAACAAGCCTGAAGGCTCTGAGTTTCAATGCGAGGAGCATTCTTAATAAGGTGGATGAATTGACTGCACAGATAGCTGTTAATGGATATGATTTAATTGGGATTACGGAGACATGGCTCCACGGTGACCAAGGCTGGGAACTCAACATCCAGGGGTATTCAATATTCAGGAAAGATAGACAGAAAGGAAAAGGAGGTGGGGTAGTGTTGCTGGTTAAAGAGGAAATTAACACAATAGTAAGGAAGGACATTAGCTTGGATGATATGGAATCTGTATGGGTAGAGCTGCGGAGCACCAAAAGGCAGAAAACGCTAGTGGGAGTTGTGTACAGACCTCCAAACAGTAATAGTGAGGTTGGGGAGAGCATCAAACAAGGAATTAAGGATGCGTGCAATAAAGATGCAGCAGTTACCATGGGTGACTTTAATCAACATATTGATTGGGCTAACCAAACTGGTAGCAATACTGTGGAGGAGGAATTCTCTACTACAGGAAGTTGTTGATCATGCAACTTCAGTACCCCTTTCCTGCTTTCTCTCCATACCCCTTGATTACCCAGTTCGTTAGATATATTCAAGAGGGAGTTAGATGTGGCCCTTACGGTTAACGGGATCAAGGGGTATGGAGAGAAAGCAGGAAAGGGGTACTGAAGTTGCATGATCAGCGATGATCTTATTGAATGGTGGTGCAGGCTCGAAGGGCCGAATGGCCTACTCCTGTATCTATTTTCTATGTTTTCTTTGTACAAAGTGTAGAATTCCAATTGGCTTTTCTCACTACATTCCCAATTTAAAGATTAATGCATTTGCCCGGATGTCGCTATTTCTCCCCTCTCTGGGGATAGTGTAAAATGGGCGGTATCAGATCAGCTGCCCATTATACACCTCTCCCCATTTTCATTTCTATTTCCTTCAGGGCGAAATGGCAATCAAAAGCTGGCTTCATTTGTCAAAGGTATGAATATGTCACTTCTTTAAGCTTTTAAAGAACGTCATCTTCTCCAAATCCCCACTGAGTTCCTGTCGTAAACTGAGCATTGTTTTAAGTTTACATCTTTTTAAATCCAAACACGTAGTAGTCGTAGATATTTAAGGGCTGATTCAGCGATCCTGACAAAAAAATAAAGCTGTGCCCCCCTGAACCATCGTGCAATTGGAGAGGGGAGCTGTCCTTGATGACTTCGGCAAGCTCAGTTCATTGCACAGATACAACACCTCAAATCCGGCAACCTCGGGACCGACACCGTGCCAGTTTTCAGATTTGTCCAGATTTCGGACAAGAAACCCTATGAGCCGAAAATTCCACGAGGTGCGCATGGACCCGGCGAGGCCTCGCAAAAGCTGATTTTCGGGGCGCCATGCGCATGTGCCGAAAACCAGCTTTCCCCATTTGTCAAGATTTCTCCGAAGAGGATCCTCCGCATTCCCGAAGCCGATAACTAGTCTGGCCTGCCGGTTTTTGGACAATAATTCCGGATTCTGGACTACTAAATATCAAATGGGATTTTCTCAAAAATGTCCAGTTTTTGGACAATTCCAATTTTCGGTCGGTCAGATTTGAGACGGTATACCTGTAATAATTTGATTAAGATCTCTGTGCGTGCTCCATGACAGTAGGAAGCACAATGGGACGAGGATGCTCGATTTGAACCTACTTATTTGCTTGACTATGTTGAAGAGCCGATATGGACAGCCAGCAAGGGAGAGTTGGGCAGGAATGTTCCCTTCAATGAATACAGAGCCGAGCTTCTGCTGAAAGAGGGACAGGAGAGCAACCTAGCCATGTTTGGGACTGAGACAAATATGTGCAGCAGGCACAGCAGGAGGTGCCCGATAGAGTGAATCCTGTCATCCGTGTCCACAAGTCACAGGAGCAGATGCGGCAGAAATTTTCACACTTGAGGAAGAGTGCCAAGGTAAGACTGCCCACAGTTTCGCACCTGAAATTAAGCCTACTCCTAAAGTGTGCATGCCACAAACACTGTGCCCCAAGCAGCATCTGCGAGAAGCATAGGAGGCACTAACACAGCCTCTCACATCTTTCACACCTGTCCATATGCTTCAGGTTGAACTTTGTGGCTGGCACTTAAAAATGCTTCTCATGTCACACATCACTGTGGCAGGTTGTGCTACCATGTCAAAGTGCCACCTGAAACTACTTGCATGCTGTTTAGCCATCCATTTGCACAAGGTCGGGATGTAGAATAGGCACTGGGGCACGAGCATTCTAAATGTGAAAGCTGTGTGTTTTATCGGTCTTTAAAGGAGACTGCTGCACAGAAACCCAGAGACGCCAGTGGACTGTTGGCAATCCTGCGTGCCTCCGAATAATTAACCAGCATGAGGAGCGGACACTTCAAATGAAAACATTAGTGCTGGAGTCAGGCAGCATCTGTGAGGAGAGAAACAGAGTTAACTTTTCAGGCCGATGCCCCTCAAATTATGCAAGCTGAGGCAATTGAAAGCCTGGGCCAGGGAGTGTTTAATGGCTTGGCGAAAGCCCAAAAAGATAAATGTCCTCTTTTTGTTGTGCTTCTTACTTGTGGCACAAGAACATAAGAAATAGGAACAGGGGTAGGCTCAAGCCTGCTCCGCCATTCAATAAGATCATGGCTGATCTGATCATGGACTCAGCTCCACTTCCCCGCCCGCTCCCCATAACCCATTATCCCCTTATAGCTCAAAGATCTGTCTATCTCCGCCTTAACTACATTCAATGACCCATCCTCCACAGCTCTCTGGGGCAGAAAATTCCAGATTTACAACTCTCTGAGAGAAGAAATTCCTCCTCATCTCAGTTTTAAATGGGCGGCCCTTTATTTTAAGATTATACCCCCTAGTTTTAGTTCCCCCTACCAGTGGAAATATCCTCGCTGCATCCAACTTGTCGAGCCCTCTCAATATCTTATATGTTTCGATAAGATCACCTCTCATTCTTCTGAATTCCAATGAGTATAATCCCAACTTCATAAGTCAACCCCCTCATTTCCGGAATCAACCTAGTGAACTTTCACTGAACAGCCTCCAATGCAAGTATATCCTTCCTTAAATACAGCGACCAAAACTGCACGCAGTACTCCAGGTGTGGCCTCACCAAAACCCTGTACAGTTGTATCAGGACTTCTCTGCTTTTATACTCTATCCCCCTTGCAATAAAGGCCAAGATTCCATTTGCCTTCCTGATTACTTGCTGTACCTGCATACTAACTTTTTGTGTTTCATGCACAAGGACCCCCAGGTCCCTCTGTACTGCAGCACTTTGCAATTTTTCTCCATTTAAATTATAATTTGCTTTTCTATTTTTTCTGCCAAAGTGGATAACCTCATATTTTCCTACATTATACTCCATTTGCCAAATTTTTGCCCACTCACTTAGCTTAGCATTGCAGATTTTTTTATGTCCCACCCATATTTGTATCATCAGCAAACTTAGCTACATTACATTCGATCCCTTCATCCACGTCGTTAATCTAGATTGTAAATAGTTGGGGTCCCAGCACTGATCCCTGCGGCACCCCACTAGTCACTGTTTGCCAACTGGAAAATGACCCATTTACCCTGACTCTCTGTTTTCTGTTAGTTAGCCAATCCTCTATCCATGCTAATATATTACCCCCAACCCCGTGAACTTTTATCTTGTGTGTCATGTATTCAACCAACATTGTAACCCATGTATAATCTGACCCAAGTTGTACACTGTGAGAACAATGACCACTAGGTGGGAGACACTCCTAACCTGGACCTTCAGGTAAAAAGGGGAAGCTCCACCCACCTTCATCACTTGAGTGCTAAGGAATAAAGGACAGGTCACAGACTGACATTCTCTCAAGCATGGGCCTCGTGTGCATTTACACTGTATGGTAAGGACGTATCAATGGCGAGGAGAAACTGGGATTTAAACCACGCGAGCATGGCCACTAGCAGAACAGACAAGAGGTACTGTGTTAAGGAATGGTTCGGACAAAGATTCAACATTGTTAAAGCAGCACACAGTTCTCCAGGCAGACAAGGGCAGTCGGGCATGCCCCAACATGTAGCCGAACTCAGAGGGGGAGTTCGACAGAGACAATGGCAAGTTGAACGGCGATTCACGCCATTGCAAGGGACAATGCGGCCAGTAATGGGGCCATCAACACCTGTTAATGGCGCACTCAAGGACAATAACAGGGGCAGTCAGGGACGATCGACTGGCAAGGGACCTTTTGTTTCCAACAGCAGCTCATGTTGAATGCGTGGAGGCACACACTCAGCCGGAGTTTGCAGAGATGAGCAAAATATCTGCAGAAATTGCAGAAATGAACGCTGGGGGAAATCGCTGGAAGCTGAAGTTCAGCGAGTTCATGTGGAGCACGTATACAGTTCATACACCAGGACGCCACTGATAATGATGAAAGTGCTCCTCAATGGCATCCCAGTATCAATGGAGCTAGATACGGGGGCCAGCCAGTTCCTGATGGGTATCAAACAGTTCGAAGGCCAGGAGGCCAAAATTATCGCCGATTGACGCACAGCTATGGACTTACACAGTCGTGACCCACAAAGATTCGGAGAACAGGTTGCCACTCTGGATTGTCCCAGGGGACAGTCCCGCACTACTGGGGAGGAGTTGGCTTGCTGTCATGAACTGGAAATGGGGCAATGGCAATGCAATTTCCTCTGTGGAGCGAGTATCATGCTCACAGATCCTGGACAAATTTGACTCATTATTTCAACCCGGCATCAGCACTTCCATGGGGGCCAAGGTAGTGATTCACATAAACCCAGACGCCAGGCCAGTACACCACAAGGCCAGAGCGGTGCTGTATATGATGCGGGAAAAGATAGAACGCAAATTGGACTGTCTGCCGAGGGAAGGCCTCATCTCGCCAGTCAAATTCAGTGACTGGGCGAGCCCAATCGTGCCGGTGCTCAAGGCGGATGGGTCGGTCAGGATATGTGGTGATTACAAGGCCACCATCAATCAGGAGTCACTCCAAGACCAGTACCCGCTACCGAGAACTGAGGACCTCTTTGCGACGCTATCCGGTGGCAAACTGTTTTCAAAATTGGACCTGATCTCAGCTTACATGAACCAGGAGCTGGTGAGTGAGTCGAAGATGCTGACCACCATCACGACACACAAGGGGTTGTTTGAGTACAACAGATGTCCGTTCAGGATTCGCTTGGCTGCCGCGATCTTCCAACGAAATATGGAAAGCCTCCTCAAGTCGATTCCAGGGACAGTGGTTTTTCAGGACGACATCCTCATCACGGGTTACGATACTGAAGAACACCTCCACAACCTGGAGGAGGTGCTACGCAGACTGGACCGGGTAGGTCTGCGACTGAAAAAGGCGAAGTGCGTCTTCCTAGCTCCAGAGGTAGAATTCCTGGGGATGAGGGTAGCAGCAGACGGGATCAGCCCTACTGCGTCCAAGACCGAAGCGATCCAGAGAGCACCCAGACCCCGTAACATGACGGAGCTGCATTTGTTCCTGGGGCTCCTGAACTATTTTGGTAACTTTCTTCCCAAATTGAGCACGCTGCTCGAGCCGCTACACGTGCTCCTACGCAAAGGTCACGAATGGGTCTGGGGGGACAGCCAGGAAAGGGCTTTTAATAGAGCACGCAATTTGTTATGTTCCAACAATCTGTTAACGCTATATGACCCATGTAAGAAACTTGTGTTAACGTGCGATGCGTCATCCTATGGTGTCGGGTGTGTGTTGCAGCATGCCAAGGGTCAGTTACAGCCGGTAGCTTATGCCTCCAAGAGTCTGTCCTAGATAGAAAGAGGTTACGGGATGGTAGAAAAGGAGGCGCTCGCATGTGTATATGCGGTAAAGAAAATGCACCAGTACTTGTTTGGCAGGAAATTTGAGCTGGAGACAGATCACAAACCCCTAACGTCCCTTATGGCTGACAACAAGGCCATAAATGCAAACGCATCGGCCCGCATACAGAGGTGGGCACTCACGTTAGCCGCCTATGGCTATACAATTTGGCACAGACCGGGCACTGAAAACTGCACCGATGCACTCAGCAGGCTCCCACTAGCCACCACTGAGGGGGCTACCGAGCATGCTGCTGAGATGGTCATGGCTGTTGAAGCTTTCGGAAGTGAAGGCTCACCCGTGACAGCCCGTCAGATTAAAGTCTGGACAAATAGAGACCCGCTATTGTCTCTAGTCAAGAAATGTGTCCTGAATGGGGACTGGGCAGCCACGTACAGGGCATGCCCTGCAGAATTTAAACCATTTCACAGGCACAGGGATGAACTCTCGATTCAGGCCGACTGCCTACTGTGGGGAAACCGTGTAGTCATGCGCCAGATGGGCAGAGAGGTGTTCATCAGAAAACTCCACAATTAGCACCCGGGCATTGTCACGATGAAGGCAATTGCCAGGTCACACGTTTGGTGGCCAGGGATAGACGCAGATCTGGAATTGTGTTCGCAGTTGCAACACGTGTGCCCAGCTGGGCAATGCGCCCAGGGAAGCACCCCTTAGCCCCTGGCCATGGACCGCCAAGCCTTGGTCACGCATCCATGTGGACTACGCATGTCCTTTCATGGGAAAAATGTTTTTGGTTGTAGTAGACGCCTACTCCAAATGGATCGAGTGTGACATTTTAAATTCAAGCACTTCCTCTGCCACGGTTGAAAGTCTACGGGCAATGTTCGCCGCCCACAGTCTACCGGACATCTTGGTCAGCGACAATGGCCTGTGCTTCACAAACACTGAACTCCAGGACTTCATGGCAGGCAATGGAATTAACCATGTCGGAGCAGCACCGTTCAAGCCGGCCTCAAACAGCCAGGCAGAACGAGCAGTGCAGATAATCAAACAAGGGATGCTCAGAATCCAAGGGGGTTCCCTACAAAGACGCTTATCACGCCTCCTGTTGGCCTATAGATCCCGACCACATTCGCTCACAGGGGTTCCACCCGCAGAGCTGCTAATGAAAAGGATGCTCAAAACCCGGCTATCTCTTATACACCCCACCATGAAAGAAATTGTCGAGAGCAGGCGCCAGCCACAATATGACTACCATGACAGGAATGCGAGGGAGCGATGTATTGATGTAAATGATCCTGTTTTTATCCTCAACTACGCTGCAGGGCCCAAATGGCTTGCAGGCACTGTGATTGCCAAAGAGGAAAATAGGATTCTATTGGTTAAACTTACTAATGGACAAATCTGCTGCAAACACGTGGATCAAACAAAAAGGAGATTCGGCAACCCCATAGAAGAAGCAGAGGAAGGAAACGATGTAGAGTTCACTCCACCACAGATGACCGCACACCGGAACCAAAGGGAGGAGAGCCCAATCACTGTGGGCAGTCTGGATAGGCCTGAGGCACCGCAAACAGCAGACACTCAGGCCAGCGCCCAACAACCAGAGCCCCAACTCAGGCGCTCTACAAGAGAGCATAAACCATCAGAGAGACTCAACGTGTGATCCCAATAAGACTTTTGGGGGAAGGTGATGTCATGTATTCAACCAGCATTGTATCCCATGTATAATCTGACCTAAGTTGTACACTGTGAGAACAATGACCACTAGGTGGGAGACACTCCTAACCTGGACTTTCACATGTAAAAGGGGAAGCTCCACCCATCTTCAGTGCTAAGGAATAAAGGACAGGTCACAGACTGACCTTCTCTCAAGCATGGGCCTCGTGTGCATTTATACTGTATAGTAAGGACGTATCATTGTGCATTAATTTTTTATGTGGCACCTTATCGAATGCCTTCTGGAAATCCAAATATACCACATCCACTGGTTTTCCCCTTATTCACCCTGCGTGTTACATCCTAAAAGAACTCCAGCAAATTTGTCAAACATGATTTCCCTTTCATAAAAGCATGCTGACTCTGCTTGATTGAATTATGCTTTTCCAAATGTCCTGCTATTGCTTCCTTAATAATGGACTCTTGCATTTTCCCAAAGACAGATGTTCGGCTAACTGGTCTATAGTTTCCTGCTTTCTGTCTGCCTCCTTTTTTAAATAGGGCCGTGACATTGCGGTTTTCCAATCTGCTGGGACCTCCTCAGAATCCAGTGAATTTTGGTAGATTACAACCAATGCATCCACCATCTCTGCAGCCACTATTTTTAGGACCCTAGGATGCAAGATCCAGGGGACTTGTCTGCCTTTCATCCCATTATTTTATCAAGTACTACTTCTTTAGTGATAGTGATTGTATTAAGTTCCTCCCTCCCTATAGCCCCTTGATTATCCACTATTGGGATGCTTTTTGTGTCTTCTACCATGAAGACTGATACAAAATATATGTTCAAAGTCTCTGCCATTTCCCTGTTCTTCATTATTAATTCTCCAGTCTCATCTTCTAGAGGACCAACATTTACTTTAGCCACTCTTTTCCTTTTTATATACCTGTAGAAACTTTTACTATCTTTTTTTATATTTCATGCTGGTTACTTTCATAGTCTATCTTCCCTCTCTATCAATTTTTAGTCATTCTTTGCTGGCTTTTAAAAGTTTCCCAATCCTCTGGCCTCCCACTAGTCTTGGCCACATTGTATGCCCTTGTTTTTAATTTGATACCATTCCTTATTTCCTTAGTTAGCCACGGATGGTTATCCCTTCTCTTGCAGTCTTTCCTTCTCATTGGGATATATTTTTGTTGAGAGTTATGAAATATCTCCTTAAATGTCTGCCACTGCTCATCAACTGTCCCACTCTTGTATCTATTTTCCCAGTCCACTTTAGCCAATTCTGCCTTCATACCTTTGTAGTCTCCTTTATTTAAGTTGTGGCACTGTGGTTAAGATGTCTAACAAAGCCCCTGACTGTGCTGTGCCGTGCCTTCAAAAGTTTTGAAAATTCGCAAATCATTTAATTTGGCACCCTAAAATCAGACATTTTGGCCTACCCACTCTAGAGAAACATAAAAGAAGAACTTGTACTTTCATTGTGCCCATCGCATACTCAGGATGTCCCAAAGTGCTTTACAGCCAATTAGGTACTTTTAGAGTATAGTCAGTGTTATAATTTAAGCAAAAGTAGCATCCAACCTATGCACAGTAAGGCCTCACAATGAGAAAACGTACCAGTTACTTTATTTCTTGCAGTGTTTGAAAGACACCAAGAGAGTTTCCCTGCTCTTCTTAAAAAATGCAATCTTTTATGTCCACCTGAGAGGGAAAATTTGGTTTAATATCTCATCCAAAAGAAAGCACCTCGAACAGTGCAGCACTCCCTCAGTACTGCAGTGAAGTATTAGCTTGGATTATGTGCTTACATGTCTTTAGTGAAGCTAGACACAATGGCCTTCCAACTCAGAAGGAAGAATGCTCATCATCATAGGCAGTCCCTTGGAATCGAGGAAGACATGCTTCCACTCTTAAAATGAGTTCTTAGGTGGCTGAACAGTCCAATATGGGAATTACAGTCTCTGTCACAGGTGGGACAGACAGTGGTTGAGGGCAAGTGTGGGTGGGACAGATTTGCCGCACGCTCCTTCCGCTGCCTGCGCTTGATTTCTGCATGCTCTCGGCGATGAGACTCGAGGTGCTCAGCGCCCTCCCGGATGCTCTTCCTCCACTTAGGGCGGTCTTTGGCCAGGAACTCTCAGGTGTCGGTGGGGACGTTGCATTTAGTGGTATCACTGTGCCAAAGATAGCACTGAGTCTTCGAGGCGCACTCCTCGAACAATAACAACTTGCATTTATAAAGTGCCTTTAATGTGGAAAGATGCCCCAAGGAGCTTTGCAGAGGCATAATTAAAGCATTGAACACTGAGCCAAAGAAGGAGAGGGAGGTGGAAAGATGGAGAGGCTTAAGGAGGGAATGCCAAAGTGGGAGCCTCGATGGATGAAGATGGTCTTCCAAAGTTGGGCTAAGGGAGCGGGGGAGGGGGGGGGGATGTACTAGAGAACAGAATTAGAGCAATGGAGCATTTGGAGGAGGTTGGGTGTCCTAGGGCTGGAAAAGTTAACAGATAAGGAGAGGACTTAAACTCGAGGATAAGAATGTTACATTTGCGACAATGGTGGTCAGTGCGGAGAGGGGGTGATGGGCAAGTGGGACTTGGCGCAGGATAGTATACGGGCAGCAGAGCTTTGGATGAGCGGATGTTTATAGAGGTGGAGGATGGAACGTTGTTCAGAAGAGTATTGGAATAGTCGAGTCCAATTTCAATGGAAATGAAAATCAGGAGAGATGTAAAACGGGCTGCTGATTCACTATCAACGATTTGACACTATCGCACAAAGCTAAAATGACCCCCATTGTGTGGTCAATTGCTTGACTGGCACTCCATCCACCACCTTAAACACTCACACCCTCCACCACCAGTGCACCGTGGCTGCAGTGTGTACCAGCTACAAGATGCACTGCAGCAACTCGCCAAGGCTTCTTCAATAGAACCTCCCAAACCCGCGACCTCTACCACCTAGAAGGACAAGGGCAGCAGGTACTTGGGAACACCACCACCTCCAAGTTCCCCTCCAAATCACACACCATCCTGATGTGGAAATATACTGCCATTCCTTCATAGTCGCTGGGTCAAAATCCCGGAACTCCCTCCCTAACATCACTGTGGGAGCACCTTTACCACGCGGACTGCAGCGATTCAAGAAGGCGGCTCACCACCTCCTTCTCAAGGGCAATTAGGGATGGGCAATAAATGCCGGCCTTGCCAGCGACACACACATCCCAGGAATGAATCATTTTTAAAAATTGCTTGAGGCGCACCCGAAGTCCTATCACTCTGTGGAGCGATGTGTTGAAAACTGCCATATCCATTGTGTGACCGCTGTCCTTCATTGAAGTTCTCTGTTTGTTCCCAATTGTTAGAAGAACACAATGTCATGCTTGCAATTGCTCACATGGCAAGTTCCTAGTGCATTATGCGGATTTAGCTCTGCCACAAGGATTGAAGACAATAGACTCAAAGAGAAAGCCAACCCAGACAGCTCTTCTTCGCCTCCTCACAGCTGGGGTTAGAATTGCAAACAAACCCCCTGTCCAGTGTATCAATCTAGGATAAGATGGAATCATCTCCTTTTTTTTGCCTTGTAAAAGTATTATTATGTACAGCACAAAATGTTCAATCTCTGGCACCTTGGAGCCAAACTTTGCGGTCGGAGGCTTCCCGCGGGCGGGTGGATGCCTCCGACCACAAAAATCATTGCGACTCTATCTGGTAGTCCCGGAGGAAGGAAGACTTCTGCTCTGAAGCCTCGATGCGCAGCTCAGTGCAGAGGCCCACGTATTCGAGGAGCGAATGAGCATCCTGGGATCATGTGGGCCGGACCAACCAATGAAAATGGCGTATCCCCATTCACAGTCAGTTCCGTTTGTACAGAAATCAGCATTTCTGTGAATGGTGATACTCCCAAAAACACAAACATTTTAAATAAATAAGAAAAACACTTCACATATTTAAAATTAATTGAAATTTAATTTAATGAAATGTTTTAGACAAAAATTTATTTATTTGAATTTTTTTACATGTTTTAAATAAACTTACCTTAGCAGATAGGGTTTTTAAATATAAAATTTATTGATAAAATGTTATTTTTCTATCTTTTAAAACTCTTACGCTTTTACCAGGCGTAAGAGTTCGAATGACATTCGCTGGGCAAATAGCCCAAATCTCCGCCCGCGAAGACCCTTCTCCCAGGGATGAGTGCGATCTGTCAAGACATTTTGACAGTTCACAAGTGCCGGATTTCGGTGCATACGCTTCGCGTGCCGTGAATCGGCACTTGCGGAGGCTTCTGCGGGTGCATGCGCACATCGTATGCATCCGGAGAGGCCGCGAGTTTTGCCCCCTTGAGTTGTTTGGGACTGAGTGCCAAGTTAGTGCAGAAATCCAGAAACAAAATCTTGGCAATCCAGTTCCAACTGTGTATTGTTTAATTTATATATTATGAATATATACTTATTTGGAGAAAAAAATAGTTTAAGTGAAGTGCAGTCTATGAATGAATTGTCACAATCAACAGATGGCATAGGTGTGTAGATTACATAGGTGGGCAGTCAGTAATGACGTTTGTAATTAAAAACAATGGGCAAATGATGTTTCAGGATAAAAATTACAGGTTTATTCTCATCCCTCTTCTGATATGTGAACATGAAAATTACAGGGTTATTTTTAAAACACACACACAAGAGGAATGGTTAGTGTGCCTTGGAAATTGTAGATATGTCTTGGGTTGCTTTCCTCAGTGAACCCGAGTTAGATGGAACATTTCTTTAGCTTTAGTTGATATTTTCTGTGCATTTTTTGTCTTCCTGAACCTGAGGAATGTTAGTGATGGGAATGACACACATTCCCAGTTCAGAAACTCAGCAACAGCATAAAACGGTCCAAGGTCTGTGCTACTAATTTTGAGACTGCCTTTGATATTTTCTTGGGTTCAATGGCATTTGTCATTCCTGCATAGGAGCCTCAAGAGCTAGAACCTCCACTTTTGTGTTTATCGCCCAAAAATGGGCGTTATTTCCAGTGTGGGCGGTAAAAAAGGGTTTTCAGATCGCTGGCTTCTTGCCCATTCTCAAAACACTTAGTTTACATTTTAAAAATGGGCGTTACCGCGAGCGATATAAAATGGCCGGTCACGTTAAATTTTTCTGAACTTCTGCCATAAAGAGTGGCCGTCCGTAGCAACGGCATGGCAATGCTCGATTCCCACGATTCAGGAGGTCAAGGGTCATCATTACATGCGCAGAAGAGGAGAAAGAGAGAGATGGAGCTCAGAGGCACTGAAAGCGTGTGTGGCTGTGGTGTGTGCTTGTTTGGCTGTTGTGGGAGGAACGACAGAGATTCACCAGCAGCAAAAAGCCCACTAAGCACCAAGAACATAGTTGGCACCGAGTTTTTGTCCAACAAATAACATATAAAATGGAAGAGATGGAGGAGGCCCTGGAGCTGCTCGCCAGGAACACTGGTGGCAGAGGGTTCCCAGTGGTCCCAGAACGTGGCACTGCACCCCAAGGTGGGACACCCCCAATGCCAACCACGCATGAGAGCCAGCAGCAACATCTTGCTTATGGCTCGGAGCACGCTCCCACCTCGAGACCATGCTCTCCCACATCCGTCCAATCAGGGCTTCGGCCCTCACCCCGCCCCATCAATGAAGCATCGCCTGAGGACCTCCTTGGCAAGGCGGCCTGGAGTCAGGAGGGGAAGGGGTAGAGGTGGGGAGGAGAAGCGGGGGGGGGGGTGGGGGGAAAGGGTTGGTTTGTACAGAAATACTGATGAGGTCAGGCTAATGTTCGGTTTAAATGGTTTTTATTTAACAAAACCTTGTAGCACATTGGCACAGATAGCTGCACCATTACACGCTGGTGATTCCTTAACATCAAAGGGTATAATGACACTTAACTTCAATCAACTTAAACTTTAACTGTCACCAAGGTGATGCCCACCATTGATGTATGACCTAAACATCCAGCAGTGTGTCAGCCTTCTAAATAACATCAACGTTCTTTCAGGCAAAGCGATCATTCATGAGCTCCTGACGTAAGGCTCTTGCAGCATCATGCCACCATGGACCCTTTCATGCGGTCTACAGGGGGGCGGGTGCAAGGCTTCAGCATCAGCTTGATTGTCTGGCCTGATGTCAGCATCCGCCTCATCGTCCTCCTCTTCCTCTCTCTGGTGAGGTGGACTGTCATACTCATCAGGCAATTCTTGTCCCCTCCCGATAGCCAAGTTGTATAGCATGTAGCACATCACCACAAATTGAGCTATCTGCTCAGGGTGGTATTGGAGCTCGCCTCCTGAGTGGTCCAGGCATCTAAAGCACTGCTTCCACGATATTGCGAGTTGCTCTGTGGCTCTCGTCGTATTGCCTCTCATTGTATCGCCTCTCGGTCTCAGTATGGGTGTCACGCAGGGGGCATCATCAGCTTGGTGGCAAGGCCATATCCTTTGTCCCCAAGAATCCAGCATTGACCTTATGGCTCATTGTTAAACAAGCCAAATACAGTGCACTCACGCAGGATGCTGCCCGGAAATTGAGCATTCACTGCCAGTATAATTTGCTTTTGGTCGACAACCAGTTGGACATTCAGGAAGTGGAATCTCTTGCGGTTCTTGAAAACCTCAGCATCCTGAAAAGGTGCCCGCATTGCGATGTGCGTACAGTCTAATGCTCCCTGCACCTTGAGGAAGTTTGCAATTCTGGAGAATCCTAGAGCCCTCTCACTCTGTGCCTCCCTGGTCATAGGGAAGCTGATCAAGTCCCTCCTGCATGCGTACAGGGCTTCAATGACCTTCTAATGACCGGATATAAAAGGGGTCAGAGGGTCTAGTAAGGAGGAGGAACTGAGGGAAATCTTTATTAGTCGGGAAATTGTGTTGGGGAAATTGATGGGATTGAAGGTCGATAAATCCCCAGGGCCTGATGGACTGCATCCCAGAGTACTTAAGGAGGTGGCCTTGGAAATAGCGGATGCATTGACAGTCATTTTCCAACATTCCATTGACTCTGGATCAGTTCCTATGGAGTGGAGGGTAGCCAATGTAACCCCACTTTTTAAAAAAGGAGGGAGAGAGAAAACAGGGAATTATAGACCGGTCAGTCTGACCTCAGTAGTGGGTAAAATGATGGAATCAATTATTAAGGATGTCATAGCAGTGCATCTGGAAAATGGTGACATGATAGGTCCAAGTCAGCATGGATTTGTGAAAGGGAAATCATGCTTGACAAATCTTCTGGAATTTTTTGAGGATGTTTCCAGTAAAGTGGACAAAGGAGAACCAGTTGATGTGGTATATTTGGACTTTCAGAAGGCTTTCGACAAGGTCCCACACAAGAGATTAATGTGCAAAGTTAAAGCACATGGGATTGGGGGTAGTGTGCTGACGTGGATTGAGAACTGGTTGTCAGACAGGAAGCAAAGAGTAGGAGTAAACGGGTACTTTTCAGAATGGCAGGCAGTGACTAGTGGGGTGCCGCAAGGTTCTGTGCTGGGGCCCCAGCTGTTTACATTGTACATTAATGATTTAGACGAGGGGATTAAATGCAGTATCTCCAAATTTGCGGATGACACTAAGTTGGGTGGCAGTGTGAGCTGCGAGGAGGATGCTATTAGGCTGCAGAGTGACTTGGATAGGTTAGGTGAGTGGGCAAATGCATGGCAGATGAAGTATAATGTGGATAAATGTGGTAAAAACAGAGAGACAGACTATTATCTGAATGGTGACAGATTAGGAAAAGGGAAGGTGCAACGAGACCTGGGTGTCATGGTACATCAGTCATTGAAGGTTAGCAAGCAGGTACAGCAGGCGGTTAAGAAAGCAAATGGCATGTTGGCCTTCATAGCGAGGGGATTTGAATACAGGGGCAGGGAGGTGTTGCTACAGTTGTACAGGGCCTTGGTGAGGCCACACCTGGAGTATTGTGTACAGTTTTGGTCTCCTAACTTGAGGAAGGACATTCTTGCTATTGAGGGAGTGCAGCGAAGATTCACCAGACTGATTCCCGGGATGGCGGGACTGACCTATCAAGAAAGACTGGATCAACTGGGCTTGTATTCACTGGAGTTCAGAAGAATGAGAGGGGACCTCATAGAAACATTTAAAATTCTGACGGGTTTAGACAGGTTAGATGCAGGAAGAATGTTCCCAATGTTGGGGAAGTCCAGAACCAGAGGTCACAGTCTAAGGATAAGGGGTAAGCCATTTAGGACCGAGATGAGGAGAAACTTCTTCACCCAGAGAGTGGTGAACCTGTGGAATTCTCTACCACAGAAAGTAGTTGAGGTCAATTCACTAAATATATTCAAAAGGGAGTTAGATGAAGTCCTTACTACTCAGGGGATCAAGGGTTATGGTGAGAAAGCAGGAAGGGGGTACTGAAGTTTCATGTTCAGCCATGAACTCATTGAATGGCGGTGCAGGCTTGAAGGGCTGAATGGCCTGCTCCTGCACCTATTTTTTATGTTCTATGTTCTATGTTCTAATGCAGCAATGTGTGGCATGCTGAGAAAGTCCGCAAATGTCGCCGCTGTGGCCTGAAAAGAACCCGAGGTGTAGAATGACAGTGCCACGGTGACTTTGACCTCGATGGACAGTGCAGTTCTGATGGTGCTGGCAGACTGCAGACCTGCCCTTATCAGCTGGCATAACTCAGTGATAACCTCTTTGTGGAAGCGCAGTCTCCGAAGGCAGGTGGTGTCGGGCAAGTCGAGGTAAGAATGCTTCTCCTTGTACTTGCGGGGGGTGTAACGTCTGGACCTCCTCATCTGTCTGTCATGTCTTACATTGGGCTCATAATGCAGTGCAGCATTCCTTCGGCGATGTCGAGTCTGCTGCATGTAAGTGGACACCAAGAGAGGGTGAGAAAGGACAGGCCCCATTGCAGTAGCTCTCTGTTTTCCACCGATTACTCACAAACAAGGAATGTCCCGATGAACACACCTCTTCAATTCCAATTGGTCACAGTGTGGTCAAGATGTTTTTGCAGATGTTCACATCAACTCCAACGACCTGCAGAGTACATCCGCATTCCACCGAGGTTGAAGCACAGCAGCCTGTTAAAGGACACGATATGTGATCTACAACATGGCATCCATAACGCTGTGATTCATCCCAGTTAGTTCCACTTTTTGTGGGCGGTTTTTTGAGTGAGTGATATTGTGGGCGATATGTGTGCGAGATGGTGAAATTGAAGCTTGACGATCTCCATGGCCACGAGTTTGAGTAAATATGCTCTTTATGACAAAAAAAACCAGACGTTAATATTGAATCTTGGCATTAAATCCATGCCGAAAGTAATACTGGGCGATATTATGGGCGTTGATTTCGCCCATTCTGCTGATTCCGCCCCCAAAAAATGGGCGGGCGGTAAACATATAAAATTCTGACAGGACTGGACAGGTTAGATGCAGGAAGAATGTTCCCGATGTTGGGGAAGTCCAGAACCAGGGGACACAGTCTAAGGATAAGGGGTAGGCCATTTAGGATTGAGATGAGGAGAAACTTCTTCACTCAGAGAGTTGTTAACCTGTGGAATTCCCTACCGCAGAGAGTTGTTAATGCTAGTTCATTGGATATATTTAAGAGGGAGTTAGATATGGCCCTTACGGCTAAAGGGATCAAGGAGTATGTAGAGAAAGCAGGAAAGGAGTACTGAGGTGAATGATCAGCCATGATCTTATTGAATGGTGGTGCAGGCTCGAAGGGCTGAAGGGCCTACTCCTGCACCTATTTTCTATGTTTCTATGTTTCTATGTTGCACACTCCCCTCTTCTAACAACTTGTGAGTTTATTAAAATGGAAGTGTTAAAATGTGTAAATTATTTGTCCACTCCAACCGGGATTTCGCCAACAGAGGCGAGCTCGATGCGGGCGACATTGGTGCAGCGTGGGAAACCCTCTCCAAAGTGCAGCCCGCCCTCTCCCTTCAATCCTCCATGGCTGAGGCTGGTTAAGCCCGCCCTGTGGTCTCCCGGCCAATTAGCTGGAAGTGGGTCTGATGACATCATCTGATGATGTGTCATCAGCCGGTTTCCTTAAAGGGACCATTCCCAACATTTGTTGACAGTTGTGCTGTCAGTGTTCTGCAGCATTGAGGTGCGGCAAACACTGACAAACACCTCACAGAGGGGCACGGTTGCACCCAGGCGCTCCCATCACTCCCTCCAGATGCTTATGAAGGGAGTCACAGCACGCAGGGAGGTTCTCTTCCTTCCCATGGGCAGAAGAGACCTTCCCAGGACACCAACGCAGCCAGGTTGCACATTGCAGAGGGCACAAGCAGGGATGTTGTCAGGAGGACCAGGCTGCAGTGGCGCAAACCTTTCAAATGATCTCAGTAGATTACGAAATGTTACTGCAAAGCCACACTCAACCTCATCCTGCTGTGCCACTTATCACATCCCCATCACTCTGCCTTCCCTACCCTATCCCTGCACATCCTCACTCACACCAACTTGCCTTGCATCTCCACCCATCCCTCTCTCTGTCTATCTACATTATCACTTCCCCATCTCACTAGCCACCCATAAGAACATAAGAACATAAGAATTAGGAACAGGAGTAGGCCATCTAGCCCCTCGAGCCTGCTCCGCCATTCAACAAGATCATGACTGATCTGGCCGTGGACTCAGCTCCACTTATCCGCCCGCTCACCGTAACCCTTAATTCCCTTATTGATTAAAAATCTATCTATCCGTGACTTGAATACATTCAATGAGCTAGCCTCAACTGCTTCCTTAGGCAGAGAATTCCACAGATTCACAACTCTCTGGGAGAAGAAATTCCTTCTCAACTCAGTTTTAATTTTGCTCCCCCGTATTTTGAGGCTGTGCCCCCTAGTTCTAGTCTCCCCGACCAGTGGAAACAACCTCTCCACCTCTATCTTGTCTATCCCTTTCATTATTTTAAATGTTTCTATAAGATCACTCCTCACACTTCTGAACTCCAACGAGTAAAGACCCAGTCTACTCAATCTATCATCATACGGTAACCCCCTCATCTCCGGAATCAGCCTAGTGAAGCTAGTATATCCTTCCTTAAGTAAGGTGACCAAAACTGCACGCAGTACTCCAGGTGCGGCCTCACCAATACCCTATGCAGTTGCAGCAGGACCTCCCTGCTTTTGCACTCCATCCCTCTCGCAATGAAGGCCAACATTCCATTCGCCCTCCTGATTACCTGCTGCACCTGCAAACTAACTTTTTGGGATCCAAAAGAGTTTCATGCACAAGGACCCCCAGGTCCCTCTGCACTGCAGCATGTTGTAATTTCTCCACATTCAAATAATATTCCCCTCACACTCACTCTCATCCTTGTCCAATCATACCAACTAACAACACACAAGGCTAGGCACTTGGGTCGTTCAACCAATGTTCATGTATAGTTAATGTTGATGTGTTCTTGGACAGATTGGTGTGCACCTTTGGAAGTGGCTTCGTGAGTTGTAGTGAATGGTGAGAAATAAGGGTACCCCTGCAATGGTGATGGGTGTGAAAGGAATGGGTTAGACATTGCAGGGATGCTTCATGGAGCTGGTGTGGGGAGGTGACAACCTGGTGCATCATGTGGCAGTCAGGGTGTACAGTGTCAAGTGAAGTAAATGTGGCCATGGTGAGGCCATTACTGGCCTCTCGGGCAGCAATGTGGTCGGGTGCTGATGCCCTGTGTCCTGTGCAGCATCAGGTGATTGCAGAGAAGGTTGGTGTTGTTGGTGGTGATGCTGGTGTGTTTAGTGATGTTGGTGTTGGGGCTGATCATGATGGGATTCTGAGGACAACGGTGAGATTTTTTTTCAAGGGCACCAATGCTGCTGCAATAATGGCAGGTAAGGTTGATGACAGAAGTGCCCTGTGAATGCTGAGAGAAGTTGTTCTAAGGAAGTGACAGCGAATAGAGAGTTCACTGCAAACACTTCCAAAATGCATACAGCTCAAAAGTCTCTTGCAAAACCTGAAGTCTTCAGCTTCTGACATTGGAAAGTGAACAGCTGTGAAATGGTAACTTTTATACCACTTCTTCAGCTATCAACTAGCCAAAGCGATCGAGAGTCACTGAGAACCTGACCCTACCTGGTGTGAAACCCGATGGACGGCTAACCTGTCAAAAGGTTAGGAAAATTGTAAGTGCCTGCTTTTAAGCCTTGTAACTCGCATTCAAGTAACTTTTAATGATGTTAATTACCTGTCCTGCCGCTTGCTGTCGGGTCGGCGATCCAAACGCTGACCTGACGGGTCAGAAACTCACAGGGAGGCGGGTTCAGAGCGGGATACTGACCCGCTGTCAATCACGGCCATTTTGACAGCGGGCCCGCTTCCAAACCCACCCTCACGGGGCTGGGAAGAT
The DNA here is from genome assembly GCF_044704955.1 of Pristiophorus japonicus. NCBI lineage: Eukaryota > Metazoa > Chordata > Chondrichthyes > Pristiophoridae > Pristiophorus > Pristiophorus japonicus. The sequence continues at coordinate 230,830,974 of NC_091982.1, read as the reverse complement.
TCCGACCGGATGGTGGGCAGTTACCTTTGGGTTGTCAATGTCAAGTGCAATCTCGGTGTGAAAATTTCAGTCACACGCCATATGGTTGGGGTATATGAACAGATTTGAAAATGTGCACATGCATCACCGCAACAAAATGTAATAGAATTTACTCCAACCTTTTTCCTGCTCCACCTGGCTAATAGACCCTGTAGAATTAGTACAAACTTGCTTTCCAAAATAGCTGTAACTACACAAGAGTATTGGAGAATGTAGTTTGCAATGGTTTGCTGTTATTTTTACAACACAGATTTATAATGCTTTCCATGGCTGGAAAAAAAATTAACATCTTGCAATATGTAATATGACCAATTTGACTGCCAAGTTTCCAGGATCCAGTGATAAGACCCAAATTTCGGCTCGAGTTGCTCCTATTTTTTTGGAGCAACTAGTTTAGTATGGAGTATCTGAGAAATCGCAATTCTCGGCATTTAGTTTGCTCCAGTTTTAGTTAGTTAGAAGAGTTTTGTTTTAGTAGGTTTTTTTTCAAAAGGGGGCGTTACCAGCCACTTACGCCTGTTTTGCAAGTTTAGGCAGCGAAAAGTTACTCCAAACTAACTTAGAACGGAGTAAGTGTCGATTTTTGTATGCTCAGAAAAACCTTGCCTGCACTTTATAAATGAAGCGCAGGTGGTGAGAGATGGGAGGTGGTGGGGGAAGGGAAGTTAGAGGGAAGTTAGGGGATTTTACAAAGCATTAAACACTTCACTTTTACCAATAAATGATAAATAAATCAATACATCAATCAATGAATCAATAGATCAATCAATCAAAAAAAATTAAAAATTTAAAAATTTAAAAATCAAAAAATCAATCAATAAATAAAAAATTAAAAGTTTCTACCCACCTATTGCAGCACCGGAGCCCTCCAACAGCCTGCCGAAGAGCTGCTCGGGTGGGCTCCGCCACCGAGGAGGTGTTTGGGCGGGGCCCGCAACCGACGAGGTGCTGGTCGGGCAGGCCCCGCCGCCGAGTCGGTAACGGCAGTGGCGACGAGGCGAGACGAGGGACGGTGAGGCAGGCAGGCCACTCGGTCCGGGATAGAGGTGGCGAACAGCGCTATGTCCCTTCGGCCAGGGATAGGATCACCCGGAGACAGGACGCGCTGGGATGGCCAGGAGCTACTGTGCATGCACGCAGACTCCACTGCGCACGCGCTCAGCTGCCAGCACTCTTTTTGGCCCAGGGCTAGAGCTCCGCCCCCAGCTGCTTGTGTTGCTCTGCGTTGACTGTGAAACAGGCCTGCTGGACTCAGAGAATCGCGAGGTAAGTTTCAGGCGCTTTTTTTATTCTAAAAAATAGGCGGGCCTCTCAGAGTGCATTGTTCTGGGAGGACATCCAAAACTTGGGCCCATAGTGTTTTAGATTTTAACTGATTCTAGACTGGAACACATCCTCGTAAAGGAAGTAATTGTATGATATTCGCTGATGGGTAAGAGTTGAATAATATTCTTCAGAAATTATGGTCACTTTTATGTTACACTTACTCATTTTATTTCAAGAGTGAGCCTTCAAATGCAAGCTTGGTTTATTGGTAGCAGTCTTGCCCTGAAGCTAGGCAGTTGCAAGTTCAAAGCCCCATTTTCGGTTTGAGCATTTGAAATGTTTCTGATAGATGTGATAAAGTGCTATATAAATGCAAGTAGGAATTCTTCTTCCTTATGTCTTGAAGATCTAGTTGGCGATTCTTCTCCAGACCAGGAATTTCCTGGGAGAGGATTTTTGACCTCATGAAGTAATGGCTACGACACACTCAATCAGGAGCTTCACTAGTGTGTGTGCGTGTGTGGGACTGTGTCCGTGTGTGTACATATAGGTTATAACCCACACATGCACGTGAGTTTGGCTCAGTTGGTCAAACTTTCCCTAGTTTAAAGGCTGCAGCTTTAAGCATCACTCCAGAACTTAATAGCATCATCTCTATAACAGTGCCAGTTCCTTCTTCACTCACCTATTGGTGCGTTCAGCGACAACCCAGGGAAATTTTGCATCATTTTCCTGGCACATTCTGGTCTCTGCAATATTTCCGTCGATTATAAAAACGCTCCAGACTATCAGGCAGGGTCACATCGGAATGCAAATGCCAATGATGCTTTATTATATTTGGATCTTCGATGTAGACTCTTACTCCCGTGGTGAGTTGGAGAGGCTCGGGAGGTGCGTCGGAAAGGCCTATAAAAAGGCCCAGCGCATCGCTGAGGCTCGGGAGTTTGTGGTGAGTCGGAGAGGCTCGGGTGGTGCGTCGGAGAGGCCTATAAAAAGGCCCAGCGCGTCGCTGAGGCCAACCGGTGCAGCTACAGGGAGAAGGCAAAAAAGGAGAAAGAAATCGAAAGGTGACGTCACAGTCAAGGGGGTAAGTGATTGGCTGGTGATTGGTAAGTAGTTTTTCTTTTTCTTTCTTTATCAGTAAGTAACCTTTTATCATTGTTGTTGCCCAATTAAGTTAATCCAAGGGTTAAGTCATGGCAGGAGAGCTCAGACACGAGATATGCTCCTCCTGTACTATGTGGGAACTCAGGGATGCTTCCGGTGTCCCTGACGACTATGTGTGCAGGAAGTGCATCTGCATGCAGATCCTGACGGACCGCACTGATGCACTGGAGCTGCAGGTGGATTCATTCTGGAGCATGCACGATGCTGAGAATGACATGAATAGCATGTTTAGTGAGTTGGTCACACCACAGGTAAAGGGTATACAGCCAGATAGGGAACGGGTGACCAATAGGAAGAGAAGTGCAAGGAAGGGAGTGCGGTCATCCCCCTGCAAAACAGATACACCGCTTTGGGTAATGTTGAGGGGGATGACTCATCAGGGGACGGCAGCAGCAGCCAAGTTCATGGCACTGTGGGTGGCTCTGCTGCACAGGAGGGCAGGAAAAAGAGTGGGAGAGCGATAGTGATAGGGAATTCAATTGTAAGGGGAATAGATATAGGCGTTTCTGCGGCCGCAACCGAGACTCCAGGATGGTATGTTGCCTCCCTGGTGTAAGGATCAAGGATGTCTCGGAGCGGGTGCAGGATATTCTGAAAAGGGAGGGTGAACAGCCAGTTGTTGTGGTGCATATAGGTACCAACGATATAGATAAAGAATGAGATGAGGTCCTACGAGACGAATTTAGGGAGCTAGAAGCTAAATTAAAAAGTAGGACCTCAAAAATAGTAATCTCAGGATTGCTACCAGTGCCACGTGCTAGTCAAAGTAGGAATCGCAGATTAGCTCAGATGAATACGTGGCTTGAGGAGTGGCGCAGAAGGGAGGGATTCAAATTCCTGGGACATTGAAACCGGTTCTGGGGGAGGTGGGGCCAGCATAAACCGGATGATCTGCACCTGGGCAAGACCGGAACCAATGTCCTCAGGGGAGTGTTTGCTAGTGCTGTTGGGGAGGAGTTAAACTAATATGGCAGGAGGATGGGAACCTATGCAGGGAGACAGAGGGAAATAAAAGGGAGACAGAGGCAAAAGATAGAAAGGAGAATAGTAAAAGTGGAGGGCAGAGAAACCCAAGGCAAAAAACAAAAAGGGCCACATTACAGCCAAATTCTAAAGGGGCAAAGTGTGTTAAAAAGATAAGCCTGCGAGGAGTATTCGGAATAAGGTGGATGAATTATCTGCGCAGAGAACAGTTAATGGATATGATGTAATTGGCATCACAGAGACATGGCTCCAGGGTGACCAAGGCAGGGAACTCAACATCCAGGGGTATTCAACATTTAGGAAGGATAGACAAAAAGGAAAACGAGGCGGGGTGGCGTTGCTGGTTAAAGAGGAAATTAATGCAATAGTAAGGAAGGACATTGGCTTAGATGATGTTGAATCAGTGTGGGTGGAGCTATGGAATACCAAAGGGCAGAAAACGCTGGTGGGAGTTGTGTACAGGCCACCAAACAGTAGTAGTGAGGTTGGGGACAGCATCAAACAAGAAATAAGGGATGTGTGCAATAAAGGTACAGCAGTTATCATGGGCGACTTTAATTTACATATAGATTGGGCTAACCAAACTGGTAGCAATGCGGTGCAGGAGGATTTTCTGGAGTATATTAGGGATGGTTTTCTTGACCAATATGTCGAAGAACCAACTAGAGAGCTGGCCATCCTAGACTGGGTGATGTCTAATGAGAAGGGACGAATTAGCAGTCTTGTTGTGCGAGGCCCCTTGGGGAAGAGTGACCATAATATGGTAGAATTCTTTGTTAAGATGGAGAGTGACACAGTTAATTCAGAAACTAGGGTCCTGAACTCAAGGAAAGCTAACTTTGACGGCATGAGGCGTGAATTGGCTAGAAAAGACAGGCAAATGTTACTTAAAGGGTTGACGGTTGATAGGCAATGGCAAACATTTATAGATCACATGGATGAACTTCAACAATTGTACATCCCTGTCTGGAGTAAAAATAAAACAGGGAAGGTGGCTAAACCGTGGCTAATAAGGGAAATTAAGAATAGTATTAGATCCAAGGAAGAGGCATATAAATTGTCCAGAAAAAGCAGCAAACCTGAGGACTGGGAGAAATTTAGAATTCAGCAGAGGAGGACAAATGGTTTAATTAGGAGGAAGAAAATAGAGTACGAGAGGAAGCTTGCCGGGAACATAAAAACTGACTGCAAAAGCTTCTATAGATATGTGAGAAGAAAAAGATTAGTGAAGACAAACGTAGGTCCCTTGCAGTCGGACTCAGGTGAATTTATAATGGGGAACAAAGAAATGGCAGACCAATTGAACAAATACTTTGGTTCTGTCTTCACGAAGGAAGACACAAATAACCTTCCGGATGTACTAGGGGACCGAGGGTCTAGTTAGAAGGAGGAACCGAAGGCTATCCTAAATAGGCGGGAAATTGTGTTGGGGAAATTGATGGGATTGAAGGCCGATAAATACCCAGGGCCTGATTGTCTGCATCCCAGAGTACTTAAGGAAGTGGCCCTAGAAATAGTGGATGCATTGGTGATCATTTTCCAACAGTCTATCGACTCTGAATCAGTTCCAATGGATTGGAGGGCAGCTAATGTAACACCACTTTTTAAAAAAGGAGGGAGAGAGAGACAACGGATAATTAAAGACCGGTTAGCCTGACATCATTAGTGGGGAAAATGTTGGAATCAATTATTAAGGATGAAATAGCAGCGCATTTGAAAGCAGTGACAGGACCTGTCCAAGTCAGCGTGGATTTATGAAGGAGAAATCATGCTTGACAAATGTTCTGGAATTTTTTGAGGATGTAACTAGTACAGTGGACAAGGGAGAACCAGTGGATATGGTGTATTTGGACTTTCAAAAGGCCTTTGACAAGGTCCCACATAAGAGATTGGTGTGCAAAATCAAAGCACATGGTATTGGGGGTAATGTACTGGCGTGGATAGAGAATTGGTTGGCAGACAGGAAGCAGAGAGTCAGGATAAATGGGTCCTTTTCTGAATGGCAGGCAGTGACTAGTGGAGTGCCGCAGGGCACAGTGCTGGGACCCCAGCTCTTTACAATATACATTAGTGTTTGGATGAAGGAATTGAGTGTAATATCTCCACGTTTGCAGATGTCACTAAACTGGGTGGTGGTGTGAGCTGTGAGGAGGATGCTAAGAGGCTTCGGGGGGTTATTTGGACAGGTTAGGTGAGTGGGCAAATGCATGGCAGATGCAGTATAATGTGCATAAATGTGAGGTTATCCACTTTGGTGGCAAAAACACGAAGGCAGAATATTATCTGAATGGCGGCAGATTAGTAAAAGGGGAGGTGCAACGAGACCTAGGTGTCATGGTTCATCAATCATTGAAAGTTGGCATGCAGGTACAGCAGGCTGTGAAGAAGGCAAATGGCATGTTGGCCTTCATAGCTAGGGGATTTGAGTATAGGAGCAGGGAGGTTTTACTGCAATTATACAGGGCCTTGGTGAGGCCTCACTTGGAATATTGTGTTCAGTTTTGGTCTCCTAATCTGAGGAAGGACGTTCTTGCTATTGAGGGAGTGCAGCGAAGGTTCACCAGACTGATTCCAGGGATAGCTGGACTGACAGATGAGGAGAGACTGGATCAACTGGGCCTTAATACACTGGAGTTTAGAAGGACGAGAGGGGATCTCATAGAAACGTATAAGATTCTGACGGGACGGGACAGGTTAGATGCAGGAAGAATGTTTCCGATGTTGATGAAGTCCAGGACCAGCGGACATAGTCTTAGGATAAGGGGTAGGCCATTTAGGACTGAGATGAGGAGAAACTTCTTCACTCAGAGAGTTGTTAACCTGTGGAATTCCCTGCCGCCGAGAGTTGTAGATGCTAGTTCATTGGATATATTCAAGAGGGAGTTAGATATGGCCCTCACGGCTAAAGGGATCAAGGGGTATGGAGAGAAAGCAGGAAAGGGGTAATGAGATGAATGATCAGCCATGATCTTATTGAATGGTGGTGCAGGCTCGAATGGCCGAATGGCCTACTCCTGCATCTATTTTCTATGTTTCTATGGGCCCAAGTTTCGGGCACGCCGACTTGGACGCCCGTTTTTCGCGCCACAAAGTGCACCTAAAAAAAACGTACCTATTCTCCACCTCCCTGCAGGCCCTCTGGAGCTGGGCGCGGCGCAGCATGAGCTGTAGGGAGCGGATCCAGGTCCCTGTGCTGAAAACAGTGCCGAGACCTCTGCACATGCACGCTACAGTGGGCGCGCATGTGCAGTAGCTCCAGGCGCCCAAAACTGTGGGAGGGGCCCGAAGCACGCAGCCCCTAGCCCTGGCCGAATGGCCTCACTGGGGCTGTGTGAATAAGGCTCCTCCCACCCGACCGGACCTGACTCGACTTCTGCTTCCCCCCGCACACCCCCCCCCCCGGCGACCTGATCTCAGCGCCCCCCACCCCCCCCGACCTCCGCGACTCTCCCCCCACCCCCCCGGACCTCCGCGACTCTCCCCCCCCGGACCTCCGCGACCCCCCCTGCGACCCGACGCCACCTACCTGTAAATCCAGCCCGAAGTCTTGGGCCCGGCCGTTCAGCCTCCTTCTCTCCCTTCTCTCCCTTCCTTCCCTCCCTCCCTCCCCTCCCTTTCCTCCCTCCATCCTCTCTCCCTTCTCCCCCTCTCCCCCCCTCCATCCCTCCCTCCCTCCATCCTCTCTCTCTTCTCCCCCTTTCTACCCCCCTCCTCTCCCCCTCTTCCCCCCCTACCCCCTACCCCCCTCCTCCTCCACCCCCACCCCCCTCCTCCTCACCCCCACCCTCTCCTCCTCCTCCTCCTCCTCCTCCCCACCCCCCTTCTCACCCCCAACCCCCCTCCATCTCCCCCCTCCCTCTCCACCTCCCCCCTCCCCCTCCACCCCCCCCACCTCCCGTCCTCCCCCTTCCACCCCATCCCCCTTCTCCCCCTCCCCCTTCTCCCCCTCCCCTCGCTGTCAGAAACACAGACACTGACAGACAGAGAGAGACACAGACACAGACAGACAGAGAGATCGAGACACTGACAGAGACACACTGGAGGGGCCATCCCAGCATGCTGTTGGAGGACTCCCGGTGCTGCAGTCGGTAAGTAGAAAATGTTTTATTTATTGATTTTTTCAAAAAAAAAAATTTTTTTATTAATTTTTTTTGATTGATTTATTGGTTGATTTATTGATGTTTTTATCATTCATTATTGATGATGGCTCTTCATTTGTAAAACTGAAATGTTTAATGTTTGTAAACTTCCCTTTAAACCCTAGTCCCGCCCCCCCTTTCCCTACGCCTGATTTGTAACCTACGCCTGATTTTCTAAAGTGTAGACAAGGTTTTTTCGAACGTACAAAAATCTTCACTTACTCCATTCTAAGTTAGTTTGGAGCAAGTTTTCACTGCCTAAACTTTGAAAACAGGCCGGACACGCCTCCTTTTGAAAAAAAAATTCTGTTCCAAAGTGGAACTGTTCCAACTGACTAGAACTGGAGCAAACTAAATGCCGAGAATTCAAATTTCTAAGATACTCCATTCTAAACTAGTTGCTCCAAAAAATCAGGAGCAACTCAGGCCGAAACTTGGCTCCTATGTATCTATGTTACTTCGTTAGCGTGTCTGTAATATGTCTGTGTATATGTGTGTAATGATGCAGTAGCTAAAAGCAAAATCATAAAACTAAGATAATTTATTATTCTTTTTATCAGCTAAACAGAGCCACATTTATGATGACTGAATTCATTCAATTCTGTTTTTATTTCTTGTGATTCCAGAACTACTGCCGGGATTTTGACAATTACATTCTGTGATTCTGTCCATTTTTCCATAAAGACAGAAAAACATTGGCCTTTCCTATATTATAGGAATGGCTGTTGTTTCTTATGACAACTGAACACGTCTAATTTTATTTTTATTTTATGGGGTCTTTGGACTTTTTCCAGAGTTCTGGAGATTCTATCCATTTTCCAACAACAAACACGAAAGTGCCGCCTAGAAAATAGCTTCCATTAGCTCTGTTCACACATTTACCTAACACCTCTGGTTTAGGTAAACTTGTAAAGCAGAACATAATTGGCAACAAAAACAAAAATAAACATTACGCATGGCAATAATCCCTAGATTCTGCTTTTTTCATGACATGATTAATGAGCTTGCTTGTGTTGGCTGTGCGAGGCACCACCAGATGTGATGGCATATTTCTATGGCAGAGCAGCGAGTTGAATGGTGACGTCAGCCCGAGTCCCGTCCTGTAATGTTACTCTGCACAACAAGAGAACGTAGAACTGGGAAGTCGCTTTGACAGATTGGGTGCGTTGACAGCAAGATTATACATTAAGGTGTCTGTTGACGGTCTCCGTGTGCACTGTGAAGTGTCTGAATCCCACCTGCATCATATTCTCTTGGAATGTCTGGAACTCAACTCCACAGCAATGACATTAGCGAGTGGATATTGAGAGATTGTTAATGACTGGCCAAGCAAAGAAGTCTGCTGAAAGTTAAGGTGGAGGGGTGAAGAAGTTTATTTCTGCTGTTAGTTAATAGTCTATTAAATACAGCCCTGGGAGGATAGGCGGACCAACATTAGTATTATGTCTGTAATGAACTTATGAATGGTTCCACGAGGCAATGTGTTGTACTCAAACTAGTGACCTTGGTCCTTTATTCTTAACTCCAGAGTGAGCCAGCCGCATGGTGGCTACCCTTTTATATAGCCCCTGCCACCAGGGCAGGAAACCCCGGTCTCCATCAGTTGCACCCTCTAGTGGTGCCAGCATAGTATATACACAGTGTGAACCTTATTGATAAAACATCAGGTTAACAAGTCTCCATCTTATGCAACTATACAGTGACTACACAGTGAGTATATCTATAGTCTGCATATATAACAATTAGCATACTCGACCAGGCCAACATCCCCAGCATTGAAGCACTGACCACACTTGATCAGTTCCGCTGGGCAGGCCACATTGTCCACATACCAGACACGAGACTCCCAAAGAAGGCGCTCTACTCACAGCTCCTTCACAGCAAACAAACCAAAGGTGGGCAGAGGAAACGTTACAGGGACATCCTCAAAGCCTCCCTGACAAAGTGCAACATTCTCACCGACACCTGGGAGTCCCTGGCCAAAGACCGCCCTAAGTGGAGGAAGTCCATCCGGGAGAACGCTGAGCACCTCTAGTTTCATCGCCAAGAGAATGCAGAAATCAAGCGCAGGCAGTGGAAAGAGTGTGCGGCAAACCTGTCCCACCCTCCATTACCCTCAATGACTATCTGTCCCACCTGTGACAGGGACTGTGGTTGTTGTATTGGACTGTTCAGCCACCTAAGGACTCATTTTAAGAGTGGAAGCAAGTCTTCCTTGATTCCGAGGGACCGCCTATGATGATGATGAAATAGAGGAATGGCAGGGTAGCTCAGTCCCATGGAATGTGCATCCTGTGCCCTGTGGGAAGTCCTGGAGGTTTCTCATGGCCTGGATGACCACGTGTGCGGGAAGTGTCGCCAGCTTCGGAGCTTGAGCGGCGGCTGGAGTCGCTGTAGTGTATCTGCGAGGTTGATCAATTCAAGGATACCATGTTTCTGGAGGTGGTCACCCCGCAGCTTAAGAGAGTGCAGGCAGAAAGAGAATGGGTGACTGCCAGACATACAAGGAGGACTAGGCAGATAGGGCAGGAGTTCCCTCAGTGTATCTCACTCACTAAATGGTTTTCAGTTCTGGATACTGGTGAGGGCGATGGTTCCTCTGGGGAGTGCAGCCAGAGCCAAGTCCATGGTGCCATGGGTGGCTCAACTGTATGGGACGGGGCGGGGGAGCGGGGGAGGAAGAAGCGTGGAAGAGCAATAGTGGCAGGGGATTCGATAGTTAGGGGAGCAGACAGGCATTTCTGTGACTGCAGACTTGACTCCAGGATGGTATGTTGCCTCCCTGGTGCCAGGGTCAAGGATGTCACTGAAGGGCTGCAGGACACTCTGAGCGAGGGGAGGTGATCAGCCAGAGGTCATGGTCCATATCGGTATCAATGACATAGGTAGAAAGAGGGAGGAGGTCCTGCAGGCAGATTTTAAGGAGCTAGGAGAGAGATTAAAAGGCAGGACCTCAAAGTTAGTAATCTCCGGATTACTCCCGGTGCCACGTGCTAGTGAGTACAGAAAAAGGACGATAGATCAGATGAATGCGTGGCTGGAGAGATGGTGCAGGAGGAAGGACTTTAGATTCCTGAGGCACTGGAACTGTTTCTGGGGGAGGTGGAACCTATACAAGCTGGACAGGTTGCACCTCAACAGGTCCAGGACCAATATTCTCACAAGGGGGTTTGCTAGTGCTGTTGGGGAGGGTTTAAACTAGCTTGGCAGGGTGATGGGAACCTGAGAGCATTGTCAGAAGGGAAAGAAGCCAAGCTGGAAATGCAAGGCAGAAAATTAGTAAGTGAATTTGGAAGGCAGAGGAAATAAAAAGCTAGAAAATAGACAACAAAGCAGTTTGGCAATGCTAAATGGTATATACTTCAATGCAAGGAGTCAAGATGAGCTGAAGCACGGATAGACACTTAGGATTATGCTATTCTAGCTATTACTAAGACATGGCTGAAAGAAAGGCAGGAATGGCAGCTCAACATTACTGGTTACAAGGTTTTCAGACGAGATGGAGAGGGGGGTAAAAACAGAGGGCGGGGGGTGGGGGGCTCTCAATATTGATTAAAGTAACAATTACAGCTGTGAGGAGGGATGATCTGTTAGAGGGGTCGTCAAATGAGGCCATATGTGTTGAACTAAAGATGGGACGATCACACTGCTGGGAGTGTACTATAGACCCCCAAACAGTCCGAGGGAGATAGAAAAGCAAATTTGTAGGCACATTTCTGACAAGTGAAAAAACAATAGGTCAGTAATAGTGGGGGATTTCCTAATATACTGGGATACTATCAGTAGAGGACACAGAATTCCTAAATTGCATTCTGGAGAACTTTTTTAGGCAATACGTAGCAAGCCCAACAAGAGTGGGGGGTGGGGGGCAGTTCTGGATTTAGTTTTAGGGAATGAAGCTGACCAGGTGGATGGAGTATCAGTGGGAGAGCATTTTTGTGGTAGTGACAATAATTCAGTTAGTTTTAACATAATTATGGATAAGGACAAAGATAAAACAAGAGTAAAGGATCTAAATTAGGGGATGGTCAATTTTACTGGGCTGAGAAGTGATTTAGAAAAAGTGGACTGGAAACAGCTACTTGAAGGTAAATCAGTGTTGGAGCAATGGGAGGCATTCAAGAGAGAGGTACATGGAGTTCAGGGTAATCATGTTCCCACAAAGAAAATGGGTAGAACTGCTGAATTTAGAGCCCCCAGGATACAGGGTAATGGAAGACAAAACAGGGAAGCCTATGTCAGATATCGAGAGCTCAATACTGCAGCAAGCCTGGGAGAGTATAGAAAGTATAGGGGTGAAATTAAGAAGGAAATTAGGAAAGCAAAGTGAGGGCATGAGAAAATACTGGCAAGTAGAATCAAAGTAAACCCAAAGATGTTTTATAATTACATAAAGAGCAGGAGGATAACTAAGGAAAGAGTAGGGCCTATTAGGGACCAAAATGGTGATCTATGTGTGGAGGCGGAAGATGTGGGTAAGGTACTAAATGAATACTTTGCATCTGTCTTCACAAAAGAGGGAGGCGATGCCAACGTTGAAGTTCAGGAGGAAGAGAGTGAAATACTGGATGGGATAAACATAGTAAGAGAGAAAGGGCCGAAATTCAGCACTGTTGGAAAGCTGGTAATCTACCCGACTTTTTGGGGCCATTTCCGCCGGAAGTTTTTTTGGGGATGACCCGACCCATATTCAGCTCCAAAAGTGAAAAAATAGATTCCAGCGCTAAGGAATCCTTACAAAGTGGATTACTCAGTGTGTGGCTGTCTTAATTGGAACGTAATTACCACAGAGAAATGCAGCATGCAGGTAAGGGTTTCTAATGAGCCAGTTACACCCTGACCTTTTTAAAGGCCCGGGTTTGAAGCTAGGCCCTGAGGTGGGGGGGGGAAGGAGTTTGGAAGGATGGCTGGGGTAAGAGGTGCAAGGAGAGTCAACAGGTTCACTAATCTGGAGCTGGAGACACTGATGGACGGTGTGGAGGAGAGAAGGAGAATAATGGCTTAGAAATCCTGGTTGGCTGCTTCCGGCAGGCAATCGGGTAAAAAAACTTTTAACAGATGCGTATCTACCTGATGCTGCTGCGCCCAAGAGAGATCCCGGTCCTGAGGCCTCCTCTGACTGCACGTCGCAGCGTGTGCACGTCAGGATGTCTGTAAGCTGGAGCTGGAGTCACATGGCTCTGGGCAGCCCATCCAGGTAAAGTTTGTTCTCATTCATAATAATGGGGACTCCGTAAGTTGGAGAACCCATTATGAATGAGAATCAGCCCCCCCAAACACACAAAACCAATAATTAAAAATTAAAAAAATACACCACATATTTTTAATAATTTTAAGTTATTTATGTATTTAAAAAATATATTTTTCTGATTTTTTAAAAGTTTTTTAATTATGGTTTAAAATAAACTTACAATAATGGGGAGGGTTTTTAACAATAAAATGTGTTTTTATAATTTTATTTTAAACATTTTTGTGTATTTTAAAACTCTTATGCTTGTAACAGTAGGCTAAATGTCTGCTTTTATCAGGTGCAAGAGTTTTGAGGACATGTGCTGGGTAAATCCTGCAATCTTGTCTGTGCAAATGTCCTCGCTCCCGAGATATGGAAGATTTTTGTGTGCTGAAAACTAGCTTTTGTGATGCCTTCCTGGGCCTGTACACAGTCCGTACGGACCCGGGAGGCTGGAATTTCTGCCCCAATGTTTCCTGACATGGTGAGACCTGGCAGACAGGTAGTAAATAATTCATGGAGGGAGATTGCAGGGGAGGTGTCAGGCACCTCTATGTATGAAAGAACACCTTTGCAGTGCAAGAAAAGGTTCAGTGACATCATCCGTCTTATGAAAGTGAGTACCTCTTCCACCAACTGCTGGCATCTGCGAGACTCCTTCAACATGCTCTTCTTTCCCTTCCTCACTGTTTAGTCACTCAAGCAGCAATTCATTGTTCACGTTTCTATAAGTATATATGTGTGTGTTCTTGCAATGGAGGCTCCCTTTCATCTCACACTTACAGCTGCATGTTACATACAAACACTTGTGCACTCATTTCTCATGTGTCCTCACAGTGGTACTCACCAACCTTGCTTTCTTTTGCAAGCCAAACTGGCTCACAATAGAACCGAGCAAATGATAACTGGGGGTGGAGAAGCGGAGACAGAGGTGCTCACACCTGTAGAGCAGTGGGCTCAAGGGTTGGTCGAGCGGCCATGCTGCATTCCCTGTGGCCGACGGTAGTTCAGACGCAGATGTGGGTAAGTGAAGGCCCCCCCTTGAATGACTCTCTCCTTCAATGTGCCTTCAACTACGGATCTAGTGGTGGAAGGTGGGATTAGGCTGGATAGCTCTTTTTCGATCTGTACGGACACGATGGGCCGAATGGCCTCCTGTGTCGTACTTTTTCTGTGATTCTATGATTCTAAGAGTGGAAATGGAGAATGGACCTGATGTCCGAGCCCCGTGCACAAGGAGAGAAGCTGGGCAGCTGGTCCGGAAACAGCATGAAGTTGGGGCATCAGATCCTGCATCAGTTTTGTTTCCTAAACTGCAATTATGCACACTTCCATTTTGAGTGAGCTGCAATGCATGCAGTCATTTCCTTTATGGCTCCCATTGAGAATGAATCCAGACATATTTAAAGGAATATCTGGCATGGTTCAATGGGTTTGCTCTTTGTTCTTTGCATACCCATTTGGAACGGGAGGCTGGGAAGATCCATGTTTACAGTGGGGTAGTTGAACCCGTTCCTGTGCCAGGCACTATTGGATGACCTGGCACAGCGGATAGAGGAAAATCAGGCAGGGGAGAATGTGTAGATCGTAACAGAGCCTGCCACCTGCCAACGGCTGATTTTCAGTCCGTTAGCTCAAATGGACAGAACATGAAAAGGGCTTCTTACAACCAGGCATTCCTCCCTGCCTGATGTTCTTTTATTCACGGCGCCCAGGTCATCCAATCGCGCCAGGCGCAAGTCCGGGAAAACCAGCCTGCTTGTACTCACGGAGCTTCCCTTGCTCCTATCCCAAATGGGCAGACAAAAAACTCATAACACCATTCATCATCCTCATAGGCGGTCCCTCAGAATCGAGGAAGACTTGCTTCCACTCTAAAAATGAGACCTTGGGTGGCTGAACAGTCCAATACGAGAGCCACAGTCCCTGTCACATGTGGGACAGATAGCCATTGAGGGAAGGGAAGGGTGGGACAGGTTTGCCGCACGCTCTTTCCGCTGCCTGCGCTTGATTTCTGCATGCTCTCGGCGATGAGACACGAGATGCTCAGCGCCCTCCCAGATGCACTTCCTCCACTGAGGGTGGTCTTTGGCCAGGGATTCCCAGGTGCCGGTGGGGATGTTGCACTTTGTCAGGGAGGCTTTGAGGGTGTCCTTGTAGTGTTTCCTCTGCCCACATTTGGCTCGTTTGCCGTGGAGGAGTTCCAAGTAGAAGAACTGGTTCAAAGAAGAAGGGGAAGTTCTGCTGTGTCCTGTCCAACATTTCAACCTTGTCCAACTCCACCAAAAACACATCCTCTGGTCACTCAGCTCATTTGCTGTCTGTGGAACCTTGCTGCCTACAAATTGACCAGGGATATCTATCCCAAGAGCTCTTAATAACTGCTGGACGGTGTTTTGCTGCAATTTCTGTTTGTGCAATGTTTTCCCAAGTTTCTGAAGCCTTTATTAATGATGGCTTTCTTCACGCTTCATGGTAACTTTGTTTTTAAAGTATCTTAAATTTTCATTTTCCTGTCTGGCCATTAATCATCACCTGGAAAGAATGCACAAGGAAAATCAGGTGGAAAGAATCGCACACCTGTGCGTGATCATGTTCCCCTCTGTGTGTTCAATATGAAGTAAAGATGGGAGGAAAAGCAATGTGTGAGGAGGACACAAAAAATCTGCAAAAGGACATATACAGGCTAATTGAGTGGGCAAAAATTTGGCAGATGGAGTATAATGTTGGAAAGTGTGAGGTCATGCACTTTGGCAGAAAAAAAATCAAAGAACAAGTTATTATTTAAATGGAGAAAGATTGCAAAGTGCTGTAGTACAGCGGGACCTGGGTGTACTTGTGCATGAAACACAAAAGATTAGTATGCAGGTGCAGCATGTGATCAGGAAGGCCAATGGAATCTTGGCCTTTATTGCAAAGGGGATAGAGTATAAAGGCAGGGAAGTCTTGCTACAGTTATACAGGGTATTGGTGAGGCCACATCTGGAATACTGCGTGCAGTTTTGGTTTCCATATTTACGAAAGGATATACTTGCTTTGGAGGCAGTTCAGAGAAGATTCACTAGGCTGATTCCGTGGATGAGTGGGTTGACTTATGAGGAAAGGTTGAGTAGGTTGAGCCCCTACTCATTGGAGTTCAGAAGAATGAGAGGTGATCTTATCGAAACATATAAGATTATGAAGGGGTTTGATAAGGTGGATGCAGAGAGGATGTTTCCACTTATGGGGGAGACTAGAACTAGAGGGCATGATCTTAGAATGAAGGGCTGCCCATTTAAAACTGAGATGAGGAGAAATTTCTTCTCTCAGAGGGTTGTAAATCTGTGGATTTCGCTGCTTCAGAGAGCTGTGGAAGCTGGGTCATTGAATAAATTTAAGACAGAAATAGATAGTTTCTTAAACGATAAGGGGTTATGGGGAGCGGGCGGGGAAGTGGAACTGAGTTCATGATTAGATCAGCCATGATCTTATTAAATGGCGGAGCAGGCTCGAGGGGCCGTATGGCCTACTCCTGCCCCTATTTCTTATGTTCTTATGTAAATATAGACTTCAGCAAATAAACAATTAAGAGCAAGTGGTTTTATGTATTGTACCATAACAAAAGTCTTGCTCCCATTCCAAAATGTGCTTATGGAATTTATTGAGAGAATATATTGGGCTGGATTTTCGGTTGGAGGCTTTTTTGGGCGATAATGGCGGCGGGGCGGTAAAGTTTGTGCCGGGAAATGGTTTGCGTTCTTAGCCATAAAATTCATCAGCTGGGCCCTGAGTGTGGGGTGGAACGCAAAGGGAGGCGTTCCACACCTCTTTTAGGCACGAGGCCGGCTGAGCAACTGAAAATCCGTTGCTAAAGAGCTGACCTTAGAGTGCCCTAAGAGAGGCTTCCTGGGAAAAAAATCAGCAAAAAGAATACAAAAACATTCCCAATACATTGCTTACTCCACATAAAGATAAATCACAACAATAAAACAAAAAAAAACTATCACACTCACCCTCACCGCCACCGGAGCAACTCGGCTCGCCCACTTTCCCAGGTGGTCCTACTACGGTGTGCTATGGCTCGCTACAGGTCCCGCTCGAAGCAAATTTCACCACGCTCTCGCAACCAGGGGCATTGTACACGGGCTCGACGCTCCCGGGCAGTACTGTTCAGCGTCCCCCGCAAAAGCAGCACCATATTTCCCGGCGGGGGGGGCTGGAGGTGGGCCGCCCAGCTGTGGATCACATTCCACAGCCATTACCATCCCTCCGGGGCGGCAATGGAAGCACAAGCCCAATGAAAACCCAGCCCTTTCTATCTCTTTGCCTTGTTAAAACGCCACAATCAGGAGCGAACCGATACATAATTGTACGTAGGACATATGAACAACAAATGGCTGCTGAACCCCAGCTTCGAACATGTGTCAGCTTATTAAATAGGAATCATGCTAAGGGCTTGATTTTCTGGCGCTATGGGTGCTGCTTTGTGCCAAAAATGGCATCTGTGTCACCGTTCTGGTGCGTGCCACGCCGGACGCTATTTTTGCGAGTGCAGTAGGGCAGGCGATAATTGTGTGCACTAGAAGTATGTTGAGTGGGCAGATCGTGACATTAATCAATGTGCAATGATTTGACGCCAGCGCTGCCATTTGTGTCTTCAATGCTGGAACTAACGCCCTATTTTACCCTCACACATCATTCAGCAACTGCAAGGACCCCCCACCAGCGATATTTAAAGGGATCAGCAACCACTCTCCGGTTAGTCGCTGATTAATTTCTATTGGCTCTGTGTAAGTTTGTGGAAGTGTCTGGGGCTTTCTAGAGCTGTTTAAAGTTGGTGAGGCGACAGGGACTGGTGCCGCAAGTGGAGGCAGCCTTGCTTCTGACTTCAAGGATTCTGGTCAGACCTCTTGCTCCCAGCAATGGGTGCTCTAGATGTCATCCCCCTCGGCCTACAGCATGACAGGGAGATGGAGCAGAGGCAGCGAAGAAGAGGACAAGCTGTTCTCAGTGGGAGGAGGAGGAGCGGGAGAAGGACTCTCAGCTGGAGGCCTTACACACCTCGGGTCTTCCGAGAGCAATTCTCTTACCTCAGGCTCAGCCAGGAGCAGTGACTGAGGCACCTGCATTTTGCGAAGGAGGTGCTCACAGAACTCTGCCACCTCTTGCAACCAGACCTGCAGCCTCACACCTGCACTACTATTTTCCCCAGTCCGAGCTACAGGTCACTCATGCCTGGTGTCTCACCACATGTCAATCCTGCCTCTAATCTATCCTCTAAACTACATGGAGCGCCAGTATCTGAGCTGGTGGCTGTGGGCATGAAATCGAGTGAGGGTGCTATGCCTTCATCATCAGTGGCTTGGAGCTCTTCTAATCCGTGCTTCTCCACCAGCGCCTGGCCATGTGGCAGTTCTTGGCTATCTAACAAACAAGGATAATGTTGTGGCAAGGAGTGAGGGGATGCTGGGAAGCATGAGGTGCCTGCTTACACCATGTGCAGTTTGTAAATCAGAAGAGATTGTGGGATGAGGGGGACGTGGGATGTGAGAAGGAGGATTACATATGAGGACACTGTCAGCTTGTGTCCTTTCAGCCGTGCTGCGGTCCAGGGGCTCAGTGATGCCCCTCCCAATAATGGCCAGCACCGTCTCCTCCATCGGGGTAAGGTTACGCATGCGCCATCGGTTAGGTCCCGCTGGCGTCGGACGTGCAGTACCATTTCCTGCAAGGGAAAGGGAAGTGCGTCAGTGAGTGTGGAGCAATGTGTTTGAGTGATATGCCTGTCATGTTTGAATAGCTGACAGTGTGTGCGAGCTGTGAGATGTGGGTGTATGCCTTGCATGAACTGGTAAGTGTGCGATGGTGAAATGAAGCTATGAACGTGATTATCTGAGTCGTGTTTAAGAACATAAGAAATAGGAGCAGGAGTAGGCCATTCGGCCCCTTGAGCCTGCGCCGCCATTCAATGAGATCATGGCTGATCTTCTACCTCAACTCCACTTTCCTGTACTATCCCCATATCCCTTGATTCCCTTAACATCCAAAAATCTATTCATTTCTGTCTTGAATATATTCAACGACTGAGCATCCACAGCCCTCTGGGGGAGAGAATTCCAAAGATTCACCATCCTCTGAGTGAAGAAATTTCTCCTCACCTCAGTCCTAAATGGGCAACCCCTTGATAGAGGTTGCTGGTTGGTCAGTGATGGAGGTGTGGTGCATTGAGCAGTGATTGAGGCTCGTGGTGCAGATGGTGAGATATGGCATTTGAACATGAATTCACTAACCATGATCACTCGTGTGAAATCATTAAACTTCTTCCTGCACTGCTACGCTGCTTGTATTGACCACAACGGCTACCTCCTCCCATTGGATTTTACGTATTTGGCTGGAGGGCCTCCTCGCCCTCTGTGGATACTGCACCTCTCTTCTCATGTTGACCTCCTGCTCCAAGGCCTCCAGTGCTGCATCGGAGAACCTTGGAGCACCTACTCCCCTGCTGTGACATCATTATTTTATTTTCTTCTCTCTCTCTCTTCCCCAGCCAGTTGAAGGACTGGCTGCAGACAGAATGCACTTGCCCTTTGAGGTGCAGACTGCCTTTAAGAAGTCAGGGCTAGCTTTAATTGATGCCAACTTCGCACGAACTTCGGTCCCCTGCTGAGCGTTTAGCAAGTTAGCAATGCAGTGCGTTCAATGCTGGGCTGATGACCATCAGGCCAGGGCTATGAGAGGGAGCAGCATGCGGCGACATACCACTGCAGGGAGCAGCGCGTGCTGCTGCAGGAGGGCGATGGCTGACTGCAGTGGGGGCAGGTACAGCAGGAGGGGCGAGGTCGGGCGAAAGAACGACAAGAGTTCGTAGAGGGATGTGATCGGGGCCCAGGAGAGGCGAGGGCCCAGGGGCAGCATGGGCCAGCCCACACTGCGATATGTGTGCGCACTAGATCTATGCAGCAGAGCTGGTCTCCAGTCATCCTGGTTAACCCTTGCCACTGGACCAAGACTTAGCTCTATCAAGCCCGTGTGGTGGCTGGTGTGCAACGGCCACCACACGTTTAAAAAAAATCCACGCACAGGCATCTTCCACCCTTCAGGATGTAGTTCGGGATCCGGAATATTAGGTCCTTCATTGAAACACCTGTGAACTCATCCCTTTTCAGCGTGGAAGCAAGTCATCCTCGCTTCAAGGGACTGCCTATGATGATGATGACAATGAAGGGCTGCACACCACAATCATGTTAGTCAGCAGGCAGCATGATGTTAGGACACTGTTTGTATTACTCTGAAGGGGTGCAGACTGATCCTTCATCGCGATCCATGCTCCCGTTTACAGGGGCAAACAAACTTGTAGCCCAAAATGTCACCATAGTTTTCAGAGAATAGGGTCATAAACAGTTAAATCAATTAAGTTATGCAGCATTACCTTTGCACAAGCACTAACCCATTTAAAATAAATAACTTATTGCGAGCATTATGTACATAATAATGGCAGACATATAGAATCATAGACCTCAATCTTTACTGGGACACAGGGTGATGGGAGGGGTTGGGAGTGGGAGAGCGGTGGGGGGGGGAGGCATTCTAGTCAGGATTCCCCGAACGCGGTGGAGTTGCGTGGTTTATTTTCAACAAGGTTCCTGCTTGGTAGGCAGCCTAATTGACAGGCTTGGCTCCTTGTCTGGTGGAGTGGCGGAGGGGGGAGGGGTATGCAGAAGGGGCCACAGCCTAGGGGCAGGTAGGTCTCCTGCTGCTGGGGTCGACCAGGCCAACATCCCCAGCATTGAAGCACTGACCACACTCAATCAGCTCCACTGGGCAGACCACATCGTTCATATGCCAGACACGAGACTCCCAAAACAAGCACTCTACTCGGAGTTCCTTCACAGTAAACGAGCCAAAGGTGGGCAGAGGAAACGTTACATGGACACCCTCTAAGCCTCCCTGATAAAATGCAACATCCCCACTGACACCTAGGAGTCCCTGGCCAAAGACCACCCTAAGTGGAGGAAGTGCATCTGGGAGGGCGGTGAGCACCTCGAGTCTCATTGCCGAGAGCATGCAGAAACCAAGTGCAGGCAGCGGAAGGAGCATGCGGCAACCCTGTCCCACCCACCCCTTCCCTCAACGACTATCTGTCCTTCCTGTGACAGGGACTGTAGTTCACATATTGGACTGTTCAGCCACCTAAGGACTCATTATTAGACTGGAAGCAAGTCTTCCTCGATTCCGAGGGACTGCCTATGATGATGATTGTTATGTATGCATACTTGTATTGTTATATGATGTCTGTAACACTGAATGTACTTTCACCCTGTACACACCTTACCTGTACACCAGAGGGTGCTGCTGCTGGAGACTGCAGGTAACCCAGTATAAAAGGGAGCTCACCCCTTGGTGCCTGAACTCGAGGAGCTGCAAATAAAGGACTACAGTCTTCACGGTTTGAGTACCATACCCTTGCCCCGTGGAGTCATTAACAAGTTGACTACATACATAATAATGATGAGGTGGGGGCAGAGGAGGGGGTACAGCATAGCTTGGAGGATCAGGGTGATATTACGGCAGCTCGGAGAGAGATCAGATCAGGGTAAGAGATGGAGGGGTTGGCAGGTCACTGATTGGGGTGGGGGGCGCGGTGATTACGGTGAGGTTGGCAATCATGGGGAGGGGGGAGGTTCGATTGCAGGGAGAGGTCCGCTCACAGCAGGGTGGGGGAAGGAAGCAGGTTAGCGTGTTGAGCCGGGGGGATGTGGGGGGATTTGTGGGGGGAGCAAGCCTGCTCCTCTTGGCCCACAAGCATTGCTGGAAAAGCATTTCCCGAGGCCCAGGAAACCCGGCTGGCCAGGGTTAAAGCTGGAAAAGAGATTCATTCTGAAGCGCACAGCTTCAGTAAAGTATTTAAATGTGCCAGCTGCCTGATGCCAATGAGTTGATTGCTCACCTCCCTATCCCGCCTCCATTAAAAACAGAAGTCGGTGGGTTCGAGGCCTGGTCACGTTCGTAATGTGTCCTTACTATACAGTATAAATGCATACGAGGCCCATACTTGAGAGAAGGTCAATCAGTGACCAGTTACCTTTATTACCAAGACTTCAAGAGGCAGACGGTGGGTGGAGCTTCCCCTTTTACACCGAAAAGTCCAGTTTAGGAGTGTCTCCCACAAGTTCGCCGCCTGTGGTCAGTGTTCTCAAGGTATACAACTTAGGTCAGCTTATACATGGGTTACAATGACAGTTGAATACATGACATCACCTCCCCCCCCAAAGTCTTATTGGAATCACAGGTTATGGTGGTTTACGCTCCCTTGTAGAGCGCCTGAGTTGGGGCTCCGGTTGTTGGGCGCTGGCCTGAGTGTCTGCTGTTTGCGGTGCCTCAGGCCTGTCCGGACAGCCCACAGTGACTGGGCTCTCCTCCACTTGGTTCCGGTGTTCGGTCACCTGTGATGGAGTAAACTCTACGTCGTGTTCTTCCTCTGCTTCTTCTATGGGGTTGCTGAACCTCCTTTTAGTTTGATCCACGTGTTTGCGGCAGATTTTTCCATTGGTAAGTTTAACTACCAAAATCCTATTTCCCTCTTTGGCAATCACAGTGCCTGCAAGCCACTTGGGCCCTGCAGCATAATTAAGGACAAAAACAGGGTCATTGACATCAATACATCGCGCCCTCGCATTCCTGTCATGGTAGTCACATTGTGACTGACGCCTGCTCTCAACAACTTCTTTCATAGTGGGGTGTATAAGGGATAACCTGGTTTCGAGCATCCTTTTCATTAGCAGCTCTGCGGGTGGAACCCCTGTGAGCGAGTGTGGTCGGGATCTATTGGTCAACAGGAGGCATGATAAGCGGCTTTGTAGGGAACCCCCTTGGACTCTGAGCATTCCCTGTTTGATTATCTGCACTGCTCGTTCTGCCTGGCCGTTTGAGGCTGGCTTGAACGGTGCCGTTCTGACATGGTTGATTCCATTGCCTGCCATGAAGTCCTGGAATTCAGTGCTTGAGAAGCACGGGCCATTGTCGCTGACCAAGACATCCGGTAGACCATGGGTGGCGAACATTGCCCGTAGACTTTCTATCATGGCAGAGGATGTGCTTGAATTTAAAATGGCACACTCAATTTGATACGTCCTTACTGCACAGTATAAATGCACACGAGGCCCATGCTTGGGAGAAGGTCAGTCTGTGACCTGTCCTTTATTCCTTAGCACTCAAGTGATGAAGGTGGGTGGAGCTTCCCCTTTTATACCTGAAGGTCCAGGTTAGGAGTGTCTCCCACCTAGTGGTCAGTGTTCTCACGGTGTACAACTTAGGTCAGTTTATACATGGGTTACAATGCTGGTTGAATACATGACACAATCCATTTGGAGTAGGCGTCTACTACAAACAAAAACATTTTTCCCATGAAAGGACCTCATAGTCCACATGGATGCGTGACCATGGCTTGGCGGGCCAGGACCAGGGGCTAAGGGGAGCTTCCCTGGGTGTGTTGCACAGCTGAGCACACATGTTGTACCTGCGAACACAAAGTTCCAGGTCTGCATCTATCCCTGGCCACCAAACGTGTGACCTGGCAATTGCCTTCATCATGACAATGCCCGGGTGCTCATTGTGAAGTTCTCTGATAAACACCTCTCTGCCCATCTGGGGCATGACTACTCGGTTTCCCCACAGTAGGCAATCGGCCTGAATCGAGAGTTCATCCTTGCGCCTATGAAACGGTTTAAACTCCTCAGGGCATGCCCCGTATGTGGCTGCCCAGTCCCCATTCAGGACACATTTCTTAACTAAAGACAGTAGCGGGTCTTTATTTGTCCAGACTTTAATCTGACGGCCTGTCACAGGTGAGCCTTCGCTTTCGAAAGCTTCAACAGCCATGACTATCTCAGCATCATGCTCAGCTGCCCCCTCAGTTGTGGCTAGTGGTAGCCTGCTGAGTGCATCGGCACAGTTTTCAGTGCCCGGTCTGTGCCGAATTGTGTAGTCATATGCGGCTAACATAAGTGCCCACCTCTGTATGCGGGCCGATGCATTCGCATTTATGGCCTTGTTGTCGGCCAAAAGGGATGTTGGGGGGTTGTGATCTGTCTCCAGCTCTAATTTCCTGCTAAACAGGTACTAGTGCATTTTTTTTACTGCATATATGCATGCTAGCGCTTCCTTTTCTACCATCCTGCAGCCCTTTTCTGCCCGGGGCAGACTTCTGGAGGCATAAGCTACCGGCTGTAACTAACCATTGGCATTCACATGCTGCAACACACACCTGACCCCATAGGACGACGCATCACACGTTAAAAACAATTTCTTACATGGGTCAAATAATGGTAACAGTTTGTTGGAGCATAACAAATTGCTCTATCAAAAGCCCTTTCCTGGCTGTCCCCGCAGACCCAATCGCGACCTTTGCGTAGGTGCACATGTGGCGGCTCTAACAGCGTGCTCAATTTGGGAAGAAAGTTACCCAAATTGTTCAGGAGCCCCAGGAACGAACGCAGCTCCGTCGTGTTACGATTTCTGGGTGCTCTCTGGATCGCTTCCGTTTTGGACGCAGTAGGGCTGATCCCGTCTGCTGCTACCAACCTCCCCAGGAATTGTACCTTTGTAGCTAAGAAGACGCACTTCGCCTTTTTCAGTCGCAGCCCTACCCGGTCCAGTCTGCGTAGCACCTCCTCAAGGTTGTGGAGGTGTTCTTCAGTATCGCGACCCGTAATGAGGATGTCGTCTTGAAAAACCACTGTCCTTGGAATCGACTTGAGGAGGCTTTCCATATTTCGCTGAAAGATCGTGGCGGCCGAACAAATCCCGAACGGACATCTGTTATACTCAAACAACCCCTTGTGTGTGGTGATGGTGGTCAGCTTCTTCGACTCACTCGCCAGCTCCTGGGTCATGTAAGCAGAGGTCAGGAACAATTTTGAAAAAAGATTGCCACCGGATAGCGTCGCAAAGAGGTCCTCCGCTCTCAGTTGCGGGTACTGGTCTTGGAGTGACACCCGATTGATGGTGGCCTTGTAATCGTCACATATCCTGACCGACCCATCTGCCTTGAGCACCGGCACGATCAGGCTCGCCCAGTCACTGAATTCGACTGGCGAGATGATGCCTTCCATCAACAGGCGGTCCAATTCGCATTCTATCTTTTTCCGCATCACATACAGCACCGCTCTGGCCTTATGGTGTACTGGCCTGGCGTCCGGGTTTATGTGAATCACTACATTGGTCCCCATGAAAGTGCTGATGCCGGGTTGAAATTATGGGCCCAAGTTTCCACACACGACCTGGACGCCCATTTTTCGCGCCACAAAGTGCGCCTAAAAAAATCCTCGGTATTCTCCACCTCCCTGCAGGACCTCTGGCCCTCGGCCCAGCGCAGCACGAGCTGTGGGGGGGCGGAGCCAGGTCCCTGCGCTGAAAACAGTGCCAGGACCTCTACACATGCACGCTACAGTGGGCACGCAAGTGCAGTAGCTCCAGGCGCCGAACTGTGTGGGAGAGGTCCGAAGCACGCAGCCCCTAGCCTTGGCCCAATAGCCTCACTGGGGCTGCATGAATAAGGCTCCTCCCATGGCCAGCTCCTGCTTCACCCCCCCCCCCGACCAGATCCGACACCCGCTACCCCCCACCCCCCCTGCCTCCGGACCGGACCCGACACCCGCTCCCCCCACCCACCGGACCAGACCCGACCCGACCCGACTCCCGCTCCCCCCCCGCCTCCGGACCCGACCCGATTCCCGCTCCCGCTCACGCTCCCCCCCTCCCCCCCCCGCCGACTGGACCCGACCCGACCTGACTCC
Organism: Pristiophorus japonicus; assembly: GCF_044704955.1. Taxonomy (NCBI): domain Eukaryota; kingdom Metazoa; phylum Chordata; class Chondrichthyes; family Pristiophoridae; genus Pristiophorus; species Pristiophorus japonicus. The sequence goes on along the minus strand of NC_091982.1, from coordinate 230,805,376 downwards.
CGCCCCCCCGACCCGACCCGACCCCCCCCCACCCCCCCCGACTGGACCCGACCTGACCCGCGCTCCTGCTCCCGCTCCCCCCCACCCCGACTGAACCCGACCCGACTCCCGCCCCCGCCCCCGGGCTGGATCCAATCTGACCTGACCTCCCCCTCCCCCTCTCTCTCCCTCCCTCCCTCTCTCTCCCTCCCTCCCCCCGACCCGAACCGAACCTCCCCGACCCGTGGTGGTGGTGGGGACGGGCCCTGCCCGAAGTCTCGGGCCGGCCCGTTCAGCCTTCGGTCCCAAAAGGCCTGCCTGAAGCACTTTCACACAGGTAGGAAGATGGTATATTTAATCTTTTCTTTGCTTATAAATGTTTATTCAGGTTGGATTTATTTGTATAAGTATAAATAAGGATTTATTATAGAATTTAGTGACTTCCCTTCCCCCTCCTCCCCCCCCCCCACCTCGTTCTGGACGCCTAATTTGTAACCTGTGCCTGATTTTTTAATGTGTAGAACAGGTTTTTTCAGTTCGACAAAAATCTTCACTTGCTCCATTCTAAGTTAGTTTGGAGTACGTTTTCACTGTGGAAACTTTGAAATCAGGCGTCAGTGGCCGGACATGCCCCCTTTTGAAGAAAAAATTCTGTTCCAAAGTAGAACTGTTCTACCTGACTAGAACTGCAGAAAAAAAAATGTGGAGAATTGCGATTTCTAAGATAGTCCATTCTCCACCAGTTGCTCCTAAAAATCAGGTGGAAATCATGTGGAAACTTGGGCCCAATGAGTCAAATTTGTCCAGGACCTGTCAGCATGATACTCGCTCCACAGAAGAAATTGCATTGACATCGCCCCATTTCCAGTTCATGGCAGCAAGCCAACTCCTCCCCAGTTGTGCGGGACTGTCCCCTGGGACAATCCAGAGTGGCAACCTGTTCTCCGAATCTTTGTGGGTTACTACTACAGTGGCGCTGCCTAGGACCGGAATGATCTCCTTTGTATCTGTCTGTAGCAGTGCGTCAATCGGCAATAATTTTGGCCTCCTGGCCTTGGACACCCACAACCTTTCGAACTGTTTGATACTCATCAGGGACTGGCTGGGCCCCCCGTCTAGCTCCATTAATACTGGGATGTCACTGAGGAACACTTTCACCATTATCGGTGGCGTCCAGGTATATAAACTGTATATGTGCTCCACATGAACTCACTGAACTTCAACTTCCAGCGATTTCCCCCAGTATTCATTTGGCCTCGTAGGGCTTACATCGGGTCCATCCTCCTCGTATATCAACCTGGCTGCAGGCTTCCTGCACATACGCGCCAAGTGACCGCTGATGTTGCAGTTTCTGCAGGTATATTGCTGATACCTGCAAGCTCTAGGTTTGCCTCCACACCTCCAGCATGAGCTGGAGGCGCCGTTGTTGGGAACAAAAGATCCATTACCAGTCAATCATCTCTGACTGTCTCTGTAACTGTCCTTAAGCGCACCATTAACAGGTGTTGATGGCCCCATTACTGGCTGCATTGTCCATTGCGATAGCATGAATTACCGTTCAGCTAGCCATTGTCTCTGTTGCAATCTCCCTTTGGGTTCGACTGCATGTTGAGGCATGTCCGATCGCCCTTGTCTGCCTAGAGAACTGTGTGCCGCGTTAACAATGTTGACTCCCTGGTCGTTTGCTGCATTTGAGCCAAACTTTTTGCCATAAATCATTCTGGTCTCTTCCTCCCCTGAGATAATTGTCTGGGCTATCATAGCCGCCGCTTCCAAGGTCAAGTCTTTGGTCTCAATCAGTTTCCTGAAAACCCCAGCGTGCCCGATGCCCTCAACAAAAAAGTCTGGCAGCATCTCCGCTCTGCATGCATCTGGGAACTTACATACGCTCACCAGTTGCCTGAGATCTGCCACGAAGTCTGGAATGCTTTGCCCTTCTCGCCACCGGTGCTTGTAAATCGGTGTCTTGCCATGTACATGCTGCTCGCCGGTTTAAGGTGTTCCCTGATCAACTTACTGAGCTCTTCGAACGTCTTGTCCGCCGGCTTCTCTGATAAAGGTACGCGGAGTCAGAGGAAATGTATTAGCATGGATCGAGAATTGGCTGGCTAACAGAAAGCAGAGAGTCGGGATAAATGGGTCCTTTTTGGGTTGGAAATCGGTGGTTAGTGATGTGCCACAAGGATCGGTGCTGGGACCACAACTGTTACAATATACATAGATGGCCTGGAAGAGGGGACAGCGTGTAGTGTAACAAAATTTGCTGATGACACAAAGATTAGTGGGAAAGCGGGTTGAGTAGAGGACACAGAGAGGCTGCTAAGGGATTTAGATAGGTTAAGCAAATGAGCTAAGGTTTGGCAGATGGAATACAATGTCGGAAAATGTAAGGTCATCCACCTTGGAAAAAAAAACAGTAAAAGGGAATATTATTTGAATGGGGAGAAATTACAACATGCTACAGTGCAGAGGGACCTGGGGGTCCTTGTGCATGAATCCCAAAAAGTTAGTTTGCAGGTGCAGCAGGTAATCGGGAAGGCGAATGGAATGTTGGCCTTCATTGCAAGAGGGATGGAGTACAAAAGCAGGGAGGTCCTGCTGCAACTGTACAGGGTATCAGTGAGGCCGCATCTAGAGTACTGCGTGCAGTTTTTGTCACCTTACTTAAGGAAGGATATACTAGCCTTGGAGGGGGTACAGAGATGATTCACTAGGCTGATTCCGGAGATGAGGGGGTTACCTTATGATGATAGATTGAGTAGGCTGGGTCTTTACTCGTTCAGAAGGATGAGGGGTGATCTTATAGAAACATTCAAAATAATGAAAGGGATAGACAAGATAGAGGCAGAGAGGTTGTTTCCACTGGTTGGGGAGACTAGAACTAGGGGGCACAGCCTCAAAATACGGGGGAGCCAATTTAAAACCGAGCTGAGAAGGAATTTCTTCTCCCAGAGGGTTGTGAATCTGTGGAATTTTCTGCCCAAGGAAGCAGTTGAGGCTAGCTCATTGAATGTATTCAAATCACAGATAGACAGATTTTTAACCAATAAGGGAATTAAGGGTTACGGGGAGCGGGCGGGTAAGTGGAGCTGAGCCCACGGCCAGATCAGCCATGATCTTTTTGAATGGCGGAGCAGGCTCGAGGGGCTAGATGGCCTACTCCTGTTCCTAATTCTTATGTTCTTGTGTTCATCAGGGAGTACATTCTGGATCCACAAACCGTCAGGAGATGAGCCCTGCATTTGTGGGCCGAATCCTGTCCCACCATTCTTTAGTGACAAAACTTTGCTGTAGTCTCTCAATAAAGTCATCCCAATCATCACCAACACAGTACCTCTCTTCTGTGCTGCTAGTGGCCATGCTCGCGTGTTTTAAATCCCAGTTTCTCGTCGCCAATAATATGTCCTTACTATACAGTATAAATGCACATGAGGCCCATACTTGACAGAAGGTCACTCTGTGACCAGTTACCTTTATTACCAAGACCTCAAGAGGCAGATGGTGTGTGGAGCTTCCCCTTTTATACCGGAAAGTCCAGGTTAGGAGTGTCTCCCACAAGTTCGCCCCCCTGTGATCAGTGTTCTCAAGATATACAACTTAGGTCAGCTTATACATGGGTTACAATGATAGTTGAATACATGACAGCTCGGGTTTGTGATTTTTAAAATTTTAACATCCCACCTGACTCAATCCATTTTTGTGGGTTAAAAGTACCGACATAGTATCTTTCAGCATAGAACGAGGCCATTGGGTCCATCTTACTTGTGCTGTCTCTTTGATGGAGCTGTCCACTTTAGTCCCATACCCCAGCTTTTTCCCTGTAACCCTGACAATAAGTCCTTTTCAAGTACATGTCCAATTGCCTTTTGAAAGTTCGTATAGAATCTGCTTTCGCCACCCTTTCATGCAGGGTGTTCCAGATCACCCTATGCATGGAAAAAGTTCGCCGCATCTCCCCGCTAGTTATTTTGCTAATTATTTTAAATCTATGCCATTTAGTTGCTGACCCATTTGCCAGACAAAAGAGTTTCTCCTTACTTGCTCTATGAAAACTCCTCATAGTTTTGAATATCTCTATTAGGTCTCGCCTATAAGGAGAACAATCCCATCTTCTCCAATCTCTCCATATAACTGAAGTCTCTGATCCATTTAATTATTCTGGTAAACCTCCTCTGTATCCTCTCCAAGACCTTGAAATCCTTCCGAAAGTGTGGTGCCCAGAACTGTACACAATCGTCCAGCTGAGGCCTAACCAGAGATTTGTAAAGGTTTAGCATGGCACCTTTGATTTTGTATTCAATGCTCCTATTTGCAAAGATAAGTATCCCTGGGAATCTCAAGAAGATCAAAAACTACCAAGGAATGTTGCTGATATCAATGGTTCTAAGGTAGCTCTCCAAGTTGTCACAGAGCACACACTGGATGGTCTGAAGTCCCTCCCCCTATGGAAATTCTATCGCCGAGACTGGGGACAACAGCTACCTGGAGGACAGGTATGAGAGCACACGCTCATACATCCAGACTTGGTGGCTACCACAATAGGGTTGCAGATGGACAAACATCTGAAGATCAGCACCTCCAACGAATGGAATTGTCATTTGATGGGGTAAGGTCTGACTTCATACTGTGGTCAAGAGGATGGTGGCAATTAATTTGCACATTTTATGGTCAGTTGTGCTGCTTGGAAAGTTACATTTTGCATTGCTTGTTTGTTTTGTAATATGTTCTGAGTGGTATGGGGAAATTTTTATTTAGAATCATCAAAAACAAGAGTAGAGAAAGGATTGCCTTATGGGAGGAAAGTCCTGGAAGGTCGATACCACAGTTTAAGTATGGCGGGGAGGTCCAGACAACTGGTCCTGAATTTATTCCAGGATTTAGTCCTGAATTAAGCAAGAGTTGTTTGACAACAATAATTATTAGTTTAGAGGTGTTTGGAGAAGATGGAAAGATGCATGTTCAATATTTGTTGTAAGTTTTAGGTTTTGTATCCTCACTATAAATCCATGCATCCCCCCCAAAAAAACAAGTTTGATACAATAATCTGCTTATTTGATAATTGTAGGTAAAGTTGATGAATTGATTTCTCTCTCACTAAAAGATATTAATTTTGTCCAGAACTTTGCATTTGGGACCTCCGACCAAAGTAGGAAATGTAAGGTAAATTATTTAATATACTTGCATTAGAGGGAGTGCAACAAAGGTTCATTAGACTGGTTTCTGGGATGAGGGGATTGCCTTATGAGGACAGATTGAGTAGACTAGGCCTATACCCTAGAGTTTAGAAGAATGAGAGGTGATCTAATTGAAACATATAAAATCCTTAAGGGACTTGATAGGGTTAATGCTGAGAAAATGTTTCCCCTGGATGGGGAATCTAGAACATGGGGTCACAGTCTCAGAATAAGGGGTCAGCCATTTAGGACTGAGAGGAGGAGACATTTCTTCACCTAAAGGGTTATGAATCTTTGGAATCCTCGACCCCAGAGAGCTATGGATGCTCAATCGTTGAGTATATCCAAGACAGAGGTCAATAAATTTTGGGGAACTATGGGAATCAAGGGATATGGGGATAGTGTGGGAAAGTGGAGTTGAGGTAGAATTTAGAAGAATGAGAGGGGATCTCATAGAAACATATAAAATTCTGACGGGACTGGACAGGTTAGCTGCAGGAAGAATGTTCCTGATGTTGGGGAAGTCCAGAACCAGGGGTTACAGTCTAAGGATAAGGGGTAAGCCATTTAGGATCGAGATGAGGAGAAATTTCTTCATTCAGAGAATTGTGAACCTGTGGAATTCTCTACCACAGAGAGTTGTTGAGGCCAGTTCGTTAGATATATTTAAAAGGGAGTTAGGTATGGCCCTTACGGCTAAAGGGACCAAGGGGCATGGCGAGAAAGCAGGAATGGGGTACTGAAGTTGCATGATAAGCCACGATCTTATTGAATGGTGGTGCAGGCTCGAAGTTGCCGAATGGCTTACTCCTGCATCTTTTTCTTATGTTCTTATATGTGTGCTTTCTGGTTTATTTACTAGTTACTTATTAATAATTGTAACCTTCTCTGATTTCAATGAAACCATTTCTGCACAGAATAAATGTTGCTTTTAATCACACCTAGCTGACTCACTTGGCTAATTGAGATCAAGAGCGAGCACAAGATGCCAATGTACTTAAAGAAAAAGATGATAAAACAAGTGCTGAAAGGCAACATTGGAACTGGCCAGACAAGTTGCCTTTATCTCCAGGGTCGCTGCACAGAACAGTACTGATGAGCAGCTCTTGATACTTGTAGGTACTAGGGGTACTTGTGCATGAAACACAAAAGGTTAGTATGCAGGTACAGCAAGTGATCAGGAAGGCCAATGGAATCTTGGCCTTTATTGCAAAGGGGATGGAGTATAAAAGCAGGGAAGTCTTGCTACAGCTATACAGGGTATTGGTGAGGCCACACCTGGACTGCGTGCAGTTTTGGTTTCCATATTTACGAAAGGATATACTTGCTTTGGAGGCAGTTCACAAGGTTGATTCTGGAGATGAGGGGTTTAACTTATGAGGAGGTTGGGCCTCTACTCATTGGAATTCAGAAGAATGAGAGGTGATTTTATCAAAACGTATAAGATTATGAGGGGGCTTGACAAGGTAGATGCAGAGAGGATGTTTCTACTGATAGGGGAGACTAGAACTAGAGGGCATAATCTTAGAATAAGGGGCCGACCATTTAAAACTGAGATGAGGAGAAATTTCTTCTCTCAGAGGGTTGTGAACCTGTGGAATTCGCAGCCTCCGAGAGCTGTGGAAGCTGGGACATTGAATAAATTTAAGAGAGAGATAGACAGTTTCTTAAACGATAAAGGGATAAGGAGTTACATAAGAACATAAGAACATAAGAAATAGGAACAGGAGTAGGCCATACGGCTCCTCGAGCCTGCTCCGTCATTCAATAAGATCATGGCTAATCTGATCATGGACTCAGCTCCACTTCCCCACCCGCTCCCCATAACCCCTTATCCCCTTATCGCTCAAGAAACTGTCTATTTCTGTCTTAAATTTATTCAATGTTCCAGCTTCCACAGCTCTCTGAGGCAACGAATTCCACAGATTTACAACCTTCTGAGAGAAGAGGTTTCTCCTCATCTCTGCTTTAAATGGGCGGCCCCTTTTTCGAAGATCATGCCCTCAAGTTCGAGTCTCCCCCCATCAGTGGAAACATCCTCTCTGCATCCACCCTGTCAAGCCTTATACATCTCGAGAAGATCACCTCTCATTCTTCTGAATTCCAATGAGTAGAGGCCCAACCTACTCAACTTTTCCTCATAAGTCAACCCCCTCATCTCCGGAATCAACCTATTGAACCTTCTCTGAACTGCCTCCAAAGCAAGTATATCCTTTCGTAAATATGGAAACCAAAACTGCAAGCAGTGTTCCAGGTGTGGGGAGCGGGCAGGGAAGTGGAGCTGAGTCCATGATTGGATCAGCCATGATCTTATTAAATGGTGGAGCAGGCTCGAGAGGCCGAATGGCCTACTCCTGTTTCTATTTCTTATGTTCTTATGTTCTTGTACTTGGTCTGCCTAGCAAGAGCTCAAATCTGCGCTTGTCAACTGAGCTGATTTAGCTGCTTAAATTCCAACAGTAGCTATGCTCCACATGGGGGTCCGTAAGCTGAGGCTCAGAGAACTGTGTATAAGCACGCTGAATTCAGACAAGTGGGGGGGTGTCCTTGCAGGGAAAGAAAAGAGATCCTTTTAATTAAAAAAGGATTTGTTTAAATCTGCATAATTATACCAACTGAATATCAAACAGCATCTGATATTTTTTTCAGCGTGGTCAATGAGATTTCATAGATCTACTGAAGAGCAGGTTTGAAATCCACTTTGGTTTACTGTGCTGAATCTGAGGATTTCTCCTCTGATGTGCTCTTACAAGCATTATCCCTCCTGGTTCAAGCATAAGAGCACATCAATTCCTTTTATTTAGCACAAATTCTTAAGCGCATTGCATAAAATCCTACTGGAGTTTATATCAGTGCTTAAAGAGATAACTTTGTCCCCAGTATCCAGCTTTTAAGAGAGACTTGATATCAGAGCATGAATCCAGCATGGACCAAGTAATGCAAGTCTCCTGTTTCTCATGGTTGTACTGGTGCTAAATGAAATGAGTTTGGGCAATTTCAACTTTGTTACTAGTGGGTTCTGGTCCCACAACCTGAAGCTGCTCAGCATTCAGTACTAGTGGCTGGTAAATTGTTAATTTCATTCAGACAGGCAACAGTTGCATGACATAGAAACATAGAAAATAGGTGCAGGAGTAGGCCATTCAGCCCTTCGAGCCTGCACCACTATTCAATAAGATCATGGCTGATCATGCAACTTCAGTACCCCATTCCTGCTTTCTCTCCATAACCCTTGATCCCTTTCGCCGTAAGGGCCACATCTAACTCCCTTTTGAATATATCTAACAAACTGGCCTCAACAACTTTCTGTGGTGGAGAATTCCACAGGTTCACAATTCTCTGAGTGAAGAATTTTCTCCTCAGACAGATGTCGCACTAATGAGCTATGTGGGTAAATTCACCGATCATGTGCTCCCAAGGGGGAGTCACACTCGAAAAAAGCACAAGACCGAACTCGGACTATGACACAGTAGCACCGATTGCCCTACTCAGTTCCCAATGGGGGAGAGTAATTTTAACTTCAATGAAAATAAAAATGGGGAGAACTGTCAACCAGTTAAACAACGCCTCGATTTTAAAATTCTCATCCTTGTTTTCAAATCCCTCCATGGCCTTGCCCCTCCCTATCTCTGTAACCTCCTCCAGCCCCACAACCCCCGAGATGTCTGCGCTCCTCCAATTCTGGCCTCTTGAGCATCCCTGATGATAATCGCTCAACTACTGGTGGCCAAGTCCCTCCTCAAACCTCTCCACCTTGCTCTCCTTCTTTAAGATGCTCCTTAAAACCTACCTGTTTGACCAGGCTTTTGGTCATCTGCCCTAATTTCTCCGATATGGCTCGGTGTGAAATGTTCGTCTTATAACACACCTGTGAAGCGCCTTGGGACGTTTAACTATGTTAAAGTCACTATCTAAATACAACTTCTTGTTGTTGTTGCCGATTCACTATCGCCCATTTTACACTATCGCACAAAGTCAAAATTACCCTGAGAGTGCGGAACATAAAAACAAAAGAAATAGGAGCCCTTTGAGCCTTTTCCGCCATTCAATAAGATCATGGCTGATCTTCGACCTCAACTCCACTTGCCCGCCTGATCCCCATATCCCCTGATTCCCCTGGACTCCAAAAATCCAGCTGTCTCAGCCTTGAATATACTCAATTAAACCTATGTAACACTTGAGGCGAAATAGCGCTGCGCCCCAAATGGGGGTGGTAACCTGCTGGGGCCTGGACTTTCTGCACCCCACGCAGAAGTCCCGCCCCAGCCACTGAGTTGGGCTTAGCGCCCCTCAAAGGAAGTGGAGCGCAGTCTCGCACGCTCCACTTCCTGTAGGGGCGGGAGCAGTGGCACTAATGGGGTGAAGAATGCAGCGCTGCACGGATGCTCTGCGGAGCACTGACGCGTTTCAATGCCCCTCCCCTTCGCTTAAAGGGGAGGGCCGCTGCGCACTCTGCAAGGCTTCTGATGGCCTCCAATACACCACCAGGGCATCGTGCGACCAGGCCTGCAGCCTGGCACCCAAAACGGAGTGCCGGGCTGTACAATGGCGGCCTCGATCACACTAGGGGGGAACCAGTAGAGCCGACCCGAGAGTCAGCAAAACGAGGAAGATGGCGGCATAGGGGGGCTGGTGACCTCCCCTTTAACTTCCGCCCCGCGAGTAGATGTTGGTCAGCTTGGCGACCCGCGAGGCTGGCACTCACACCCGCTCACGCCAACCTCGCACAGTGCTGAGGGTTTGGTTCCCGGGAGCTGGTGGCCTCCCGTCCCCCCCCCTCCCCCCCCCATTAGTGTCTTGTACCCCATTAGTGCCCTCCCGCAGGCACTAACGGACCTCTGAAAAAGGCACATTTTTGCCCAAACCGTTTTTACATGGGCGAAGGACACACTGTGGAAGCTTAACTTGGCGTCAAGCCCAGTGATGCTGACACTGGGTGCAAATAGCACCGAAATATTGCATCCTCGATACTAACATTCCTCACCTTGCTAAGTAAAGTGCTACAGCATCACCACCAAATTCAAATAAGTCAAACACATACCACTCCAAGACCAATTTTTGGTATAAATTCTCCAAACGGTGTTGTTTCATGTGAACGCAGAATACGCTCATATTATATTCTTCTGTGTTCTTTTTTTAACCTCTGGCAGCAACTCATTTAAAATGAAAGTGTTAAAAAAGCGCAGAGAGTAATTTTAGCGTGAATTCCTTTGTTAACTAAACTTTCCCATATTTCCAAAAAATCTTACAAGAGCTCCCCTCCTTAAAAAGTTTCTCTCTCTCTCATACGTGTGGAATACCCTCCCTCACGTCACAGGTTGACAGCCCTGCACATTTTTTTTAGTTTAGATAAATGGGTGTGTTCAGAGGGGGGGTTGGGGGGGGGGAAGCATCAATCTTCAACAAAATGGGGTACTGAAGTTGCATGATCAGCCATGATCATATTGAATGGTGGTGCAGGCTCGAAGGGCCGAATGGCCTACTCCTGCACCTATTTTCTATGTTTCTATGTTTCTATGAATGGACGAAGCACTTGTGTGGGAAGAGTACCAGTCAGGAGATACAGCCCCTCGTTTGGGGAGAAAGTGGGCGACAAGAGTCGCAAGAGCGACACTCATCACAAACAAAGGTAAAACAATATGTGCCAAACATTTTGTCATGAATATCGTGCCCCTTAAACAACCGGCCTATTAAAGAAGGGATTAGTCCTCACCCTCCATGGGTGTGCAAGGCCATCAGAAGTTTATTTTGCGGAACAAATTATTACAAAGAATTCTCACTGATGTCTATCTTTCCTCCACCAATCCATTTCTGTTGCGTTGGCGAATATTTTACTTCATAGAGAGTGCTGTTGATATTATGGGATGTGGTTTTGCGGTGTTACTGAAACTAACATGAACAAATTTTGAGCTTTTTTTCCTTTGTCACTTAGTAAATCATTACTCCAGCTTCAATTCAGACTTAAGCTCGGTTTATCATATGATTAGTTAATAAACATTTCTACAAACCGGACAAGGAATACTTCTAGATTTTGACACAAATGTTATTTGCTGTTGTAGCTGCAGAATTCTGTACAGGACGATTTATTGGTAAAGATGGCTCATGCTAATCAAAATCAGTTAAAAGCTTAAGTGTGTAAAGAGCCCGTGACTGACTGACATCTTGACACTGTGATTATTGCTCTTTAGTACCACAGACACTTAACACACTGAGAGACTGAGTTCACATTCGGGAAGCATGTCTATCAGAGTAGGCTGAGCTCCTGAAAGGAGACGGTAACCAGGGGACACAAAAAAGAATCTCTTTAAGAAATTTGGGAAGGAATTCAGCTGAAGAAAGGGATTCTTGCAGAAATTTCCTGCAGCTACTGGACTCATGAGAAGAAAAAAAAACCTCCAGGATTCTGACAACACAAAAACAAAGCATGAGGAGTAATGGGTTATATGGAGACAGTTCTCCTAGACTAGTTCGATGGAATTTGCGGTCATTGGAAATCCTCCTATTCTAACATCTGCATGGCCCTCTCGCCTTCGCATTGTCTTCACTTGTTACAGCTTTGAAAGATTGTTGCAATAGGTGATATGGGTAAACATTGTTCAAGAGAAATGACTTTACATTCTCTTGTCACCCACACAGTAAGGAGTGGACCCTCACAGTGAATGTTAATTACCACATTGTTAATATACACCGTCACAGTCATTATGGCTGAAGTTTTCACCCAGACAACAATTTGGTTTTTTTCTTTAGGAAGTTACAGATTTTAAACCACTTTTGCTTTTGAAATTGTAAACTGTTTAATTCAATTAAAACCAGCGGTCACATGCAATTTGGGATGAAATAATATTTTTTTGGATATTCGGTTTTAATTTAAGAAAAACTTTAGAAGCCAGCATTGTTTTCATACCAAAGTATAAGCATTAGGATAATGTACTTCCAACAATTGGGCCCAGCTTTTCTGAGCTTCCAGCAGATTTGGAACCGAGTTGAATTGCCTAAAGTAGATTACCTCCCTTTATTGGTGCAGTTGCAACAACTATGCTGTAAGCTTTATCATCTATGCAGGACAGCATTGTTAAAAAGAAATGTGTCTTTGTACAAGCTTGAATACTTATTTACTATGAAGCAGCAATACTGTTTCTCTCTATTTACTCGGTCACTTTACAATCACCACTACTGATTAGGTTAGCACCATCAATTGTCTTCTCATTTAAGTTTACAAACTAAGTTCTCCATCCTTAGATCCACAACTAAATGTTATCAGGGAAAGAAAGTTATACAGCAACTATCACGATCTCAGGACATCCCTTGGCTCTTTACAGCAAATTAAGTATTTTTGAAGTGTAGTCACTGAAGTAATGTAGGGCAATGCAGACAGCAAGGTCCCACAAAGGGCAATGCAATAAAGACTAGATAATCTGTTTTTTTAAGTAATGTTGGTTCAGGGATAAATATTGGCCAGGACACAGGGAAAACTCCCTAGCTCGTCTTTGAATAGTGCCATGGAATCTTTTATGTCCACTTGAGAGTGCAGACAGGGCCTCGGTTTAATGTCTCAGCCAAAAGACAGCACCGCACTCCACTGAAGTGTCAGCCTAGATTATGTGCTCAAGTCCCTGGAGTAGGGCTTGAATCCACAACGCACAAAGGCAGCAGTGCTGCCACTGAGCCAAGCCTGACACATTTAACTGCCATGACATGTGGTATTAACATTTTTCAGCAGTGTATAAAACAAGCTTAGTCTTTCTCATTATTAGCAGCAGAGGATTGCTACATCATGCCACTCTGAAAAGATAGGGATGAGAATAATCTCCTTTTATGCAGGACCTCAAATGGCAGCAATGTGTTACTCCTTTTCTTATCCCTTCCTCTCCTAAATGGGTTGACTTCTGCTCGGCCTTCTGGTTTTAGGCAGTGTTTGTCCTTCATTACTAAAAGGCCATTCTTCAGAAGGGAAGCTGCAAGGCCAGTAAAAATTGATAGTGATGTCAGGCAGCACCACCTTCTTCACACTAAGGCTTGTGGAACTCTGGAACTCTGTCGCCCAGAAGGTTGTTGAGGCTTGGGGGGCTCAATTGAAAATTTCAAAACTGATATTGATAGATTTTTGATCATCATCATAGGCAGCCCCTCGGAATCGAGGAAGACTTGTTTCCACTCCCAAAGTGAGTTCTTTGGTGGCTGAACAGTCCGATACGAGAGCCACAGACCCTGTTACAGGTGGGCAGATATTCATCGAGGGGAGGGTTGGGTGGGGCTGGTTTGCTGCGTGCTCCTTCCACTGCCTGCGCTTGACCTCTTCACGCTCTTTGCCTTGAGACTCGAAGAGCTCAACGCCCTCCCGGATGCACTTTCTCCACCTCGGGCGGTCTTCGGCCAGGGTCTCCCAGATGTCAGTGGTGATGTCGCACTTTACCAGGAAGGCTTTGAGGATGTCCTTGTAATATTTCCGCTGTCCTCCTTTGGCTCGTTTACCATGAAGGAGCTCCGCATAAAGCATTTGTTCAGGGAGTCTCATGTCTGGCATGAGAACTATGTGGTCTGCCCAGCAAAGCTGATCGAGTGTGGTCAGTTCTTCAATGCTGGGATACTGGGGATGTTGGCCTGGACGAGGACACTGATGTTGGTGCGCCTGTCCTCCCAGGAGATTTGCAGGAGGCTGTTGAGGCTGGGGGGGTTCAATTGAAAATTTCAAAACTGAGAATGGTAGATTTTTGATTGGCAAGAGTATTAAGCGTTACGGAACCAAAGGTGGGTAGATGGAGTTAAGTTACAGATCAGCCGTGGTCTAATTGAATGAGGAGATTATTCTCATCCCTGCCTTTTCATAGTGGCATAATGTAGAAATCCTTTGCCAATAATAGTGAGTAAAACTAAGCTCTCCATGCTCGAGGAGCTGAACAGCCTACGCCTGTTCCTGTGTATTGGCAGGTTATTTGATATGGGCTGGGGCATCAAACTTTATCCAATGCAATCCTCATTCTCTCTCTTACACACACCAAGGACACACACTCACATATGCACACACACGCACACACACTCTCTCGTACACAAGCACACGGAGGGGTGGGGGAAGGGGAGGGGGCTGCAAGATAATGATCAGGAATGGTAACCTGGACCATATTTTTGAGTTGCTGTGCCCCTACTTATACCTGGCTGACATCAGCTCACTTAGCATAGACCCCAGTCTGTGGCCTCCTGATCTGCAAACAAAGTAATGTTTTAAAAATAAATGTAGAGGTACTGGCCGCAAACACTAGCGGCAGTGGATTGGATCTTGGAGCAGTGGAGCCATCACACATTATATCAGCAACCTCCTTTCTGTTTCTAAACACAGACAAATCTCTGGTGTGTTTTCCAGCACTTTTCTTAATTACACATTATTGGACATGAAGAAATAGCTGCTTACAGATAATGCTTCCATTCCTCTACATGTATAGAGGAATACAGGCATCAAGTCACATCCCAGTACTCTGTGGCCTTATTCCCTTTGGCATTTCAATTTTACGCAAATAGTGAACTGCTTGATCCCACCTGCACAAAATGCATTAGTTAAGCTAGTCCCACGTCAATGTTATACATCACTGTAATACTGCATGTCATGTATTCAATCAGCATTGTAACCCATGTATAATCTGACCTAGGTTGTACACAGTGAGAACAATGACCACTCCTAACCTGGACCTTCAGATATAAAAGGGGAAGCTCCACCCACTTCCATCACTTGAGTGCTATGGAATAAAGGACAGGTCACAGACTGACCTTCTCTCAAGCATGGGCCTCGTGTGCATTTATACTGTATAGTAAGGACGTATCAATGGCGACGAGAAACTGGGATTTAAACCACGCGAGCATGGCCATGAGCAGAACAGACGAGAGGTACTGTGTTAAGGAATGGTTGGGACAGAGATTCAACATTGTTCTCCAGGCAGACAAGGGCAGTCGGGCATGCCCCAACATGTAGTCGAACCCAGAGGGAGAGTTTGACAGAGACAATGGCAAGCTGAACGGCGATTCACGCCATTACAAGGAACAATGCGGCCAGTAATGGGGCCATCAACACCTGTTAATGGTGCACTCAAGGACAATAACAGGGGCAGTCAGGGACGATCGACTGGCAAGGGACCTTTTGTTTCCAACAGCAGCTCATGTTGGGGGCATGGAGGCACACACTCAGCCAGAGTTTGCAGAGATGAGCAAAATACCTGCAGAAATTGCAGAAATGAACGCTGGGGGAAATCGCTGGAAGCTGAAGTTCAGCGAGTTCATGTGGAGCACGTATACAGTTCATACACCAGGACACCACCGATAATGATGAAAGTGCTCCTCAATGTCATCCCAGTATCAATGGAGCTAGACACGGGGGCCAGCCAGTCCCTGATGGGTATCAAACAATTCGAAAAGTTGTGGGCGTCCAAGGCCAGAAGGACAAAATTATCGCCGATTGACGCACAGCTACGGACATACACAAAGCAGATCATTCCGGTGCTAGGCAGCACCACGGTAGTTGTGACCCACAAAGATTCGGAGAACAGGTTGACATTCTGGGTTGTCCCGGGGGACGGTCCCGCACTACTGGGGAGGAGTTGGCTTGCTGTCATGAACTGGAAATGGGGCGATGTCAATGCAATTTCCTCTAAGGAGCGAGTATCATGCTCACAGATCTTGGAAAATTTGACTCATTATTTCAACCCGGCATCCGAACTTTCATGGGGACCAAGGTAGTGATTCACATAAACCTGGACGCCAGGCCAGTACACCATAAGGCCAGAGCGGTGCTGTATGTGATGCGGGAAAAGATAGAATGCGAATTGGACCGCCTGCTGAGGGAAGGCATCATCTCACCAGTCGAATTCAGTGACTGGGCGAGCCCAATTGTGCCGGTGCTCAAGGCGGATGGGTCGGTCAGGATATGTGGCGATTACAAGGCCACCATCAATCGGGTATCACTCCAAGACCAGTACCCACTACCGAGAGCGGAGGACCTCTTTGCGCCGCTATCCGGTGGCAAACTTTTTTCAAAATTGGACCTAACCTCAGCTTACGTGACCAAGGAGCTGGCGAGTGAGTCAAAGAAGCTGACCACCATCATGACACACAAGGGGTTGTTTGAGTACAACAGATGTCCGTTCGGGATTTGCTCAGCCAGAGCGATCTTCCAACGAAATATGGAAAGCCTCCTCAAGTCGATTCCAGGGACGATGGTTTTTCAGGACGACATCCTCAACACGGGTTATGATACTGAAGAACACCTCCACAACCTGGAGGAGGTGCTACGCAGACTGGACCGGGTAGGGCTGCGACTGAAAAAGGCGAAGTGCGTCTTCCTAGCTCCAGAGGTAGAATTCCTGGGGATGAGGGTAGCAGCAAACGGGATCAGCCCTACTGCGTCCAAGACGGAAGCGATCCAGAGAGCACCCAGACCCCGTAACACGATGGAGCTGCGTTCATTCCTTGGGATCCTGAACTATTTTGGTAGCTTTCTTCCCAAATTGAGCATGCTGCTAGAGCCGCTACATGTGCTCCTACGCAAAGATCGCAAATGGGTCTGGGGGGACAGCCAGGAAAGGGCTTTTAATAGAGCACGCAATTTGTTATGTTCCAACAATCTGTTAACGCTATATGACCCATGTAAGAAACTTGTGTTAACGTGTGATGCGTCGTCCTATGGTGTCGGGTGTGTGTTGCAGCATGTTAATGCCAAGGGTCAGTTACAGCCGGTAGCTTATGCCTCCAGAGGTCTGTCCCAGGCAGAAAGGGGCTACGGGAGGTGCTCGCATGTGTATGTCTGGTAAAGAAAATGCACCAGTACCTGTTTGGCAGGAAATTTGAGCTGGAGACAGATCATAAACCCCTAACGTACTTTTTGGCCGACAACAAGGCCATAAATGCAAACGCATCAGCCCGCATACAGAGATAGGCACTCACGTTAGCCACCACTGAGGGGGCTACCGAGCATGCTGCTGAGATGGTCATGGCTGTTGAAGCTTTCGGAAGCGAAGGCTCACCCATGACAGCCTGTCAGATCAAAGTCTGGACAAATAGAGACCCGCTATTGTCTCTAGTCAAGAAATGTGTCCTGAATGGGGACTGGGCAGCCACGTACAGGGCATGCCCTGAGGAATTTAAACCATTTCACAGGCACAGGGATGAACTCTCGATTCAGACCGATTGCCGACTGTGGGGAAACCGTGTAGTCAAGCCCCAGATGGGCAGAGAGGTGTTCATCAGAGAACTCCACAAGGAGCACCCGGGCATTGTCACGATGAAGGCAATTGCCAGGTCATACATTTGGTGGCCAGGGATAGACGCAGATCTGGAACTTTGTGTTCGCAGGTGCAACACGTGTGCCCAGCTGGGCAATGCGCCCAGGGAAGCCCCCCTTAGCCCCTGGCCATGGCCCGCCAAGCCTTGGTCACTTATCCATGTGGTCTACGCAGGTCCTTTCATGGAAAAAATGTTTTTGGTTGTAGTAGACGCCTACTCCAAATGGATCGAGTGTGACATTTTAAATTCAAGCACATCCTCTGCCACGGTAGAAAGTCTACGGGCAATGTTCGCCGCCCACGGTCTACCGGACATCTTGGTCAGCGACAATGGCCCGTGCTTCACAAGCACTGAATTCCAGGACTTCATGGCAGGCAATGGAATTAACCATGTCAGAACGGCACCATTCAAGCCGGCCTCAAATGGCCAGGCAGAACGAGCAGTGCAGATAATCAAACAGGGGATGCTCAGAATCCAAGGGGGTTCCCTACAACGCCTCCTGTTGGCCTACAGATCCCGACCACACTCGCTCACAGGGGTTCCACCCGCAGAGCTGCTAATGAAAAGGACACTCAAAACCCGGTTATCCCTTATACACCCCACCATGAAAGAAATTGTCGAAAACAGGCGCCAGTCACAATATGACTACCATGACAGGAATGCGAGGGCGCGATGTATTGATGTAAATAACCCTGTTTTTGTCCTCAACTATGTTGCAGGGCCCAAATGGCTCACAGGCACTGTGGTTGCCAAAGAGGGAAATAGGATTCTGGTAGTTAAACTTACCAATGGACAAATCTGCCGCAAACACGTGGATCAAACAAAAAGGAGGTTCAGCAACCCCATAGAAGAAGCAGAGGAAGAACACGATCTAGAGTTCACTCCTCCACAGGTGACCGAACACAGGAACCAAAGGGAGGAGAGCCCAGTCACTGTGGGCAGTCCAGACAGGCCTGAGGTACCGCAAACAGTAGACACTCAAGCCAGCGCCCAACAACCGGAGCCCCAACTCAGGCGCTCTACAAGAGAGCGTAAACCACCAGAGAGACTCGACCTGTGATCCCAATAAGACTTTGGGGGGGGAGGTAATGTCATGTGTTCAACCAACATTGTAACCCATGTATAATCTGACCTAAGTTGTACACTGTGAGAACACTGACCACTAGGTGGTGAACTTGTGGGAGACACTTCTAACCTGGACCTTCAGATATGAAAGGGGAAGCTCCACCCACTTCCATCACTTGAGTGCTATGGAATAAAGGACAGGTCACAGACTGACCTCTCAAGCATGGGCCTCGTGTGCATTTATACTGTATAGTAAGGACGTATCACTGCAGATCATAGTTCTTGTGATGCCAGTCGAAGAAGCATTATTGTAATTCTAGGTGAGTAACTTGCTAATACAGGTATGACAGCACAGCATTAATAGGCTGCTCTAACATTTAGACAATCTACTTCTATGCCACACTAATACCTTGACATGCTGCAGCCTCCAGCCTCCCATAATAGTCAGGCTTTAGACCCTGGCCTTTTGTGCTTCCTCCTCTCCCTTCACTGCAACACTGCAAGACCATCAGCAGGCCGGGGCCATTGGAGTGATCAGCGTGCGGCGGCCTGGCCTGGAAATCGGCGCGATCCCGGCCTGCAAGACCATCAGCAGGCCGGGGCCATTGGCGGAAGCAGCGTGCGGCATGCCACTGTAGAGAGCAGCGCGTGTTACTGCAGGAGGGCGACGGCTGCAGAGCCAGGTCGCTGATTGCAGTGCAGGCAGGCACAGCAGGAGGGGCAAAGGAGCGGCAAGGGTTTGTAGAGGAAAGTGACCGGGGTCCAGGAAAGGCGAGAGTTTGGGGCCCAGAAGAGGCGAGGGCCCAGGGGCAGCATGGGCCAGCCCACACTGTGATATGTGTGCGCACTAGGTCCGTGCAGCAGAGCTGGTCTCCAGTCGTCTTGGTTAACCCTTGCCACTGGACCAAGACCTAGCTCTGTCAAGCCCGTGTGGTGGCTGGTGTGCAACGGCCACTACACATTAAAAAATCCACACACAGGTATCTTCCATCCTTCAGGATGTAGTTCAGGATCTGGAATATTAGGTCCTTCATTGAAACACCGATGAACTCATGCCTTTTTTGGTGTGGAAGCAAGTCATCCTCGATACAAGGGACCGCCTATGATGATGATGAGGTAACAGAACCCTCACGCACCTCGACCCCACTCTCCAGAAACTCTCACACTAAACCTTTTTCCTTCTTTAATTCTCTCTCCACTTTTAAAAAAAAAAGATCTTTTGAAAAGATACATCTTTTCAACCAAGCTTTTGGCCGTCCCTCCTAATCTCTCCGCCGTGGTTTTAATTCTGATGAAGGATGAGGCTAGAGCTGTTAACTTGTCCCTTCTCTCCACACAGGCTGTGCCAGACTTGCTGAGCTTTCTCAGCATTACCTGTTGTGATCAGATTTCCAGCATCGTTTTTTGCTGGCTTAGCATCTTTTCTGTTTTTTTATCTTCCCATCCTTCCCTGTGTATAACGACTTGGGACTATGTAAATTCAAGTTGTTGTTGTTGATGCTTTGCAATTCTTAATTGACACCTTAACATTTGTTTGATAGAAGGAACTGGTAGTTGGGTTTATCAAGGGGTAAGAGTTCCAGTGAACTCTTTTTTTATATTTAATTTAGTGTCATTTAAGGAGTAACTATTTCCCACTCAATTTTCATAGACTGCTGTAATGTATGCTCACAGGGGGGTTTGTAGAGCTGTTGCGTCAGGCCCGCCATGCAGGGGCTGCCTGTCTTTTACCAGGAACTCATCAGGGTCTGGAACAGATTCGCCACCAAGCACAGCTCTCCTCCGTCTGGAGTGGCGGCTGTCCTGCAGGAACTGCTGCTCGGGAATCCGTACCTCCACGACCGCGGTTTTAGGTGGCAGGCGGACGAGAGGGCTGTGGCTGGTGAAGTGACCTGGGTCAGGGACCTGCTCCATGGCGGAGGAGCGGGCTGGATGGCACCAGATGTGCTGGCACGGCGCCTAAACTGGGCCGACGTCTGGCGCGCGGCCAATGCCATCGAATCGCTCAAAACAGCTCTGGGCCCTGACTCCATTCGGTGTGTCGAGGAGGCTCAAGCACGTGGAGAGATCCCGTCCGAACTGACCCCCGTCCAGACGGAATTCCTCATCGGCGCCAAGCCCCGAAACCTCCCTCGGGAGCCGGCGCCTCACAACTTGAGCCTCCTCGGGAAAATCCCCTCCGTGCCTTTCAGTTCTGCGCGGAGGGGTTTCCTGTATGGGCTGCTCCTGCACACTCTCCACCTTGCCATCCTCGTCTGCTGTCCGGACACGCCATGGCGGATCATCTTGCCATCCGGAGGAGGTGGGGATCCCCGATAGAGTGCACTCTACGCGGGAATACTCCCTTTATTTATTGGGGATTTGGCCTGGAGGGTGTTGCACGGAGCAGTCCCATGCAATAAGTTTTTAAGTCAGTTCACAGGCTCCCAGGCCGCCTGTAATTTCTGTGGTCTGGAGGAGACCGTGTTCCAAGTTTGAATTGAATGTGAGAGGTTGCAGCTCCTCTTTCAATATCTGAAGGGGCTGCTCCTCAAATACTGGTTGCACTTCAGTCCCACACTCCTGATCTTTGGGCATCCTGTGCGGAGGGGAGCGGGTAGGTCCGAGGGCCTCCTCGTAGGACTGCTCCTGGGCATGGCCAAGGGGGCCATCAGCTGGTCCAGGCAGCGGGCAGTCGAGGGGGTACATTCAGCCTGATTGCATGCCTCTCTTCTGCAGTTACATCCGAGTCAGGGTGTCCCTGGAGATGGAGAATGCGGTGTCCACCGGTACGCTCGCGGCCTGCTGCGAGAGGTGGGCGCCAGAGGGACTGGAGTGCATCATCACCCCTGGGAACCAAATTTAATTTGACCATTTAATGTTTAAAGTCTAATTTGTTTAATTGTCGGTTTTAGTGCCCCCCGCCCCTTTTAGTCAGGGGGCACTAGATGTGATGATTTATTGATTTACAGATTTACGGATACAACAAAATAGTTGTAGAACTGTTGCAAGCACGTGGGGTGATCCCGTCCGAACTGACCCCCGTCCGGACGGAATTCCTCATCGGCGCCAAGCCCCGAAACCTCCCTCGGGAGCCGGCGCCTCACAACTTGAGCCTTCTCGGGGAAATCCCCTCCTTGCCTTTCAGTTCAGCATGGAGGGGTTTCCTGTACGGTTGCTCCTGCACACTCTCCACCTTGCCATCCTCGTCTGCTGTCTGGACATACCATGGCATACCATCTTGCCGTCCAGAGGAGGCGGGGGTCCCCAATGGAGTGCTCTCTATGCAGGAGTGCTCCCTCTATTTATTGGGGACTTGGCCTGGAGGGTGTTGCATGGGGCAGTCCGTGCAATCAGTTTTTAGGTCTGTTCACAGGCTCCCAGGCCGCCTGCAATTTGTGTGGTCTGGAAGAGTCCGTGTTCCATGTTAATATGGTGTGTGTCAGGTTGCAGCCCCGTTCCAATACTTGAAGGGGCTGCTCCTCAAATTCTGGTTGCACTTCAGTCCCACAATCCTGATCTTTGGGCATCCTGTGCGGAGGGGAACGGACAGGTCGGAGGGCCTCCTCATAGGACTGCTCCTGGGCATGGCCAAGGTGGCCATTAACTGGTCCAGGCAGCGGGCGATCGAGGGGATCATTTAGCCCGACTGCCTGCCTCTGTTCCGTCATTATTTTCGATCCAGAGTGGCCCTTGAGATGGAGCATGCAGTGTCCACCAGTACGCTCGTGGCCTTCTGCGAGAGGTGGGCGCCAGAGGGATTTGAGTGCATCATCACCCCCGACACCAAATTTGAATTTGATTTAAGGTTTTGTTAAAGTTTAAAATGTTAATTTGTGGGTTCCTGAATGAGAGTCTGGCAGTACAATTTTTTTTGTGAGTAGTGAACAGTGTGGAACTGACAAAAAGAGCATGTGGAAAGCCATTTCGAGTCATTGAAAAACAATTTAAGATTATTGAGAATGAATAACGGCTATTAAGCTATGAAGGAAAACCTGGAAATCTTAGAAGAAGTATTCAGATGGTTCAGACAAATTTAAAACCAGAGTGGATAAGGGAGAACCAGTGGATATGGTGTATTTGGATTTCCAGAAGGCATTCGATAAGGTGCCACATAAAAGGTTAATGCACAAGGTAAAAGTTCACGGGGTTCGGGGTAATATATTAGCATGGATAGATAATTGGCTAACGAACAGAAAATGGAGAGTCGGGATAAATGGGTAATTTTCCGGTTGGCAAACAGTAACCAGTGGGGATCGGTGCTGAGGCCTCAACTATTTACAATCTATATTAATGATTTGGATGAAGGGACCGAGTGTAATGTAGCCAAGTTTACTGATGATACAAAGATGAGTGGGAAAGAAAGTTGTGAGGAGGACATAAAAAATCTGCAAAGGGATATAGACAGGCTAAGTGAGTGGGCAAAAATTTGACAGATGGATTATAATGTGGAAAAATGTGAGGTTATCCAGATAGGCAGAAAAAATAAAAAAGCTAATTATTATTTAAGTGGAGAAAAATTACTAAATGCTGCAGTACAGAGGGACCTGGGGGCCTTGTGCATGAATCTTGTGCATGGATTAATATGCAGGTACAGCAAGTAATCAGGAAGGCAGATGGAATGTTCGCCTTTATTGCAAGGGGGATCAAGTATAAAAGCAAAGCAGTTCTGCTACAGCTGTACAGGGTATTGGTTAGGCCACACCTAGAGTACTGTGTACAATTTGGTTTCCTAATTTAAGAAAGGATATACTTGCATTGGAGAAGGTTCACTCGGTTGATTCCGGAGATGAGGGGGTTGACTTATGAAGATAGGTTGAGTAGGTTGTGCCTATACTGATTGGAGAATGAGAGGTGATCTTATTGAAACATATGATACTGAGGGAGCTCGACAAGGTGGATACACAAAGGATATTTCCACTCCTAAGGGAAATGAAAACTAGGAGGCTTAGTCTCAGAATAAGGGGCCGCCCATTTAAAACTGAGATGAGGAGGAATTTCTTCTCTCAGAAGGTTGTAAATCTGTGGAATTCTCTGCCTCAGAGAGCTGTGAAGGCTGGGTCATTGAATATATTTAAGGCGAAGATAAACAGATTTTTGAGCAATAAGGAAATAAAGGGTTGTGGGGATCGGGCAGGGAAGTTGTGAGTCCATAATCAGATCGGCCATGATCTTATTGAATGGCGGAGCAGGCTCGAGGGGCCGAATGGCCTACTCCTTCAATTACCATAATCTGAAGCTGAAAAGAAGTAAATTTGCATTCATACAGAATGAGATGGTTTATCTAGGATTGTGCTAAGATGAAAATAGTCTCCAACTAGTTAAGGAGAACGTGCAAGTCATCAAGATGGCTCCGGAGCTGAAAAGAATTCCTGAATTACGATCCTTTTTAGGCATGGTCCAAGATTATGCTCGTTTCCTTCCTGGACTAGCAACAGTGCTCGCACCACTCCATTATTTATTAAAGAAAGGTATGCATTGGATAAGGGACAAAGAGCAACAGAATGCATACGACACATGCAAGCGGCTTTTGAGCAATTGTGCTCTTCTTGTCCATTATAATCTGACTCGTGAACTAAAACTAGCATGTGATGCCTTTTGGGTACGGTGTGGGAGTAGTGATCAGCCATGTTATGAATGATGGACAGGAAAAAATGATTGCCTTTGCATCGTGTAGGCTCAACAAAAGCGAACAAGATTATGCCCAGTTTGAGAAAGGCTTTGGCAATTATATTTGATATGAAAAAGTATCACCAGTTTCTTTTGGGAAGCAAATTCACGCTAGTAACCGATCACAAACCGTTACCAGCTATGCTAGGCCCAAAGGTGGCAATTACATCTATGGAGGCTTCCAGGATGCAAAGATGGGCTATTTTCTTATCTCAGTACGATTAAAAAAATCGAGTAGCATACATCGAAGTAGAATCCAGTGGCGGATGCCCTTTCAAGGTTGCTTCATGTTGATTCTGAAATTGGCCACAAAGAGATAATCTTTACTCTAGTCGTCATTGATGAGGACTTTCCAGTCACCACTTCTGTTATTACAGAGCACACACAGAAATATGTCATTTTACAGCAAACCCTGCATTCTTAATAGCAATGTGTTGTAGCTATGAGTTAAATTAAAAAGTAGGACCTCAAAGGTAGCAATTTCAGGATTGCTACCAGTGCCACATGCTAGTCAGAGTAGGAATCGCAGGATAGCTCAGATGAATACATGGCTTGAGGAGTGGTTCAGAAAGGAGGGATTAAAATTCCTGGGACACTGGAACTGGTTCTGGGGGATGTGGGACCAGTACAAACCGGATGGTCTGCACCTGGGCAGGATCAGAATCAAGGTCCTGGGGAAGTGTTTGCTAGCGCTGTTGGCGAGGGGTTAAACTAATATGGTAGGGGGGATGGGAACATATGCAGGGAGACAGAGAGAAGCAGAATGGGGGCAGAAGCAAAAGGTAGAAAGAAAAAAAGTAAAAGTGGAGGGCAGAGAAACTCGAGGCAAAAATCAAAAAGGGCCATATTACAGCAAAATTCTAAAAGGGCAAAGTGTGTTAAAAAGACAAGCCTGAAAGCTCTGTGCCTCAATGCAAGGAGTATTCGTAACAAGGTGGACGAATTAGTTGCACAGGAAGCAATTAATGAATATGATATAATTGGCATCATGGAGACATGGCTCCAGGGTGACCAAGGCTGGGAACTCAACATCCAGGGGTATTCAACATTCAGGAAGGATAGACAGAAAGGAAAAGGAGGTGGGGTAGCATTGCTGGTTAAAGAGGAAATTAACGCAATAGTGAGGAAGAACATTAGCTTGGATGATGTGGAATCTGTATGGGTGGAGCTGCGGAATACCAAAGGGCAGAAAACGCTAGTGGGAGTTGTGTACAGACCACCAAACAGTAGTAGTGAGGTTGGGGACAGCATCAAACAAGAAATTAGGGATGCGTGTAATAAAGGTACAGCAGTTATCATGGGTGACTTTAATCTACATATTGATTGGGCTAACCACCTGGTAGCAATACGGTGGAGGAGGCTTTCCTGGAGTGTATTAGGGATGGATTTCTAGACCAATATGTCGAGGAACCCACTAGAGAGCTGGCCATCCTAGACTGGGTGATGTGCAATGAGAAAAAACTAATTAGCAATTTTGTTGTGCGAGGCCCCTTGGGGAAGAGTGATGATAATATGGTAGAATTCTTTATTAAGATGGAGAGTGACACCGTTAATTCAGAGATTAGTGTCCTGAACTTAAGGAAAGGTAACTTCGATGGTATGAGATGTGAATTGGCTAGAATAGACTGGCAAATGATACTTAAAGGGTTGACGGTGGACAGTCAATGGCAAACATTTAAAGATCACATGGATGAGTTTCAACAACTGTACATCCCTGTCTGGAGTAAAAATAAAACGGGGAAGGTGGCTCAACCGTGGCTAACAAGGGAAATTAAGGATAGTATTGAATCCAAGGAAGAGGCATATAAATTGGCCAGAAATAGCAGCAAATCTGAGGACTGGGAGAAATTTAGAATTCAGCAGAAGAGGACAAAGGGTTTAATTAGGAGGGGGAAAATAGAGTATGAGAGGAAGCTTGCTGGGAACATAAAAACTGATTGGAAAAGCTTATAGATATGTGAAGAGAAAAAGATTAGTGAAGGCAAACGTGGGTCTCTTGCAGTCAGATTCAGATGAATTTATAATGGGGAACAAAGAAATGGCAGACCAGTTGAACAAATACTTTGGTTCTGTCTTCACGAAGGAAGACATAAATAACCTTCCGGAAGTACTAGGGGACCGAGGATCTACTGAGAAGGAGGAACTGAAGGATACCCTTATTAGGTGGGAAATTGTGTTCAGGAAATTGATGGGATTGAAAGCTGATAAATCCCCGGGGTCTGATAGTCTGCATCCCAGAGTACTTAAGGAAGTAGCCCTAGAAATAGTGAATGCATTGGTGATCATTTTACAACAGTCTATCGACTCTGGATCAGTTCCTATGGACTGGAGGGTAGCTAATGTAACACCACTTTTTAAAAAAGGATGGAGAGAGAAAACGGGTAATTATAGACGAGTTAGCCTGACATCAGTAGTGAGGAAAATGTTAGAATCAATTATTAAAGATGAAATAGCAGTGCATTTGGAAAGCAATGAATCCAAGTCAGCATGGATTTATGAAAGGGAAATCATGCTTGACAAATCTTCGGGAATTTTTTGAGGATGTAACTAGTCGAGTGGACAAGGGAGAACCAATGGATGTGGTGTATATAGACTTTCAAAAGGCTTTTGACAAGGTCACACACAAGAGATTAGTGTACAAAATTAAAGCACATAAAGGTATAAAGCACTGGATCGACTGGGCCTGTATTCACTGGAGTTGAGAAGAATGAGAGGGGATCTCATAGAAACATATAAAATTCTGATGTGACTGCAAAGGTTTGATGCAGGAAGAATGTTCCCAATGTTGGGGAAGTCCAGAACCAGGGGACACAGTCTAAGGATAAGAAGTAAGCCATTTAGGACTGAGATGAAGAGAAACGTCTTCACTCAGAGAGTTGTTAACCTGTGGAATTCCCTACTGCAGAGAGTTGTTGATGCTAGTTCATTGGATATATTCAAAAGGGAGTTAGATATGGCCCTTACGGCTAAAGGGATCAAGGGGT
The DNA here is from genome assembly GCF_044704955.1 of Pristiophorus japonicus. Lineage (NCBI taxonomy): Eukaryota > Metazoa > Chordata > Chondrichthyes > Pristiophoridae > Pristiophorus > Pristiophorus japonicus. Next base: position 230,778,261 of record NC_091982.1, on the reverse strand, counting down.
ATAGAGAGAAAGCAGGAAAGGGGTACTGAGGTGAATGATCAGCCATGATCTTACTGAATGGCAGTGCAGGCTCGAAGGGCCGAATGGCCTACTCTTGCACCTATTTCCTATGTTTCTATGTTTCTATGAATTCTTAAGCAAAGAACCCATGAAGCAAATACGTTACAACTGCCACCTAGAGCAGTGATCATGGACTTGGTAAAACATTCAGAAGGAATCAGGCAGGTTTCCCATTAAATAGGTAGCAGGGGAATACGAATTTAACACAAAAAGGCAAGGGGGCTTAAAAATATTTGACTGAGTCTTGATCATGGACCAAAATAAAGCTCAAGTTTCTCCAGATTTGAGAGAGTATTAGCAAAATCTGTATTTCATTTTGGAAGATCAACCAATAGGAGTCGCAAGTATGCAACCAATATGATTTTGGTGAACATTTCACTGCAGACCTTCAAACTATGTCCTTATATCTGATTTTCTAATAGGAAGATGTGAAAATATATTTTCATAACTAATGATTTTATTTCCAAATAAAATGCCACTTGAAGTATTGCAACCTCTTAATTCAATGTTGCTTAAATCAAATTATCTGTTCATTTAAATTGAAATTGTACAAAATAAACCTGTGCTATTGAAAGTGCTTACTGTGTTCAATTGGATAATCTGAACTTTTTTTGAGCAAAAATGACATTGAATTAGCAGGAGACAATAGTACATGAAGAAGGACAACTAAGTGATAGCCGTTCTGAAGCTTTATACTGTAAAACATTACATCATTCATAGTGTTTGTCTTTTTATTAAAATTAATTATCATTACATCCTTGTCAATAAGCTGTCTGCTGGTTCAATCATTGGTGTCCTGCGGCAATGCTAGAACTTAGCTGGGGCACTGTTTACTTTTATTCATTATCTCAAGGGTGAGAGCTGACAAAACCTTATCTGCCACAGACATTAAATGCAAGCAGCGATGAGACATCGTGATATAATTTTATTAGTCTGCAGGGACACTCATTTCCAAATGACTACAGGATAACATTTGGTTTAGTAATTTATTTATTTTATTTTCCCACCAATTGTCTCACCTCTGCATCTCTTCTCGAGGTATTGGTTACTCAGTAGGATATAGTTCCACACATGCCAATTCCAGGAATAATGGCCAGCTCTGGAATTTCCTGCCATCTCGTGTACACCTGTACACACAAATGCTAATGACTAACACCTACTGCAAGCAAAATCTAGTCTTTGCGTAGTGATTCGCTTTCAGTATTTGTCCTCACAATGGGAGTCACAATAACCATTGACGCATTTTCTTATGAGACACTCCTTCAAGGCTCTGCCTGCCTGTTGTGGCCATTCAGGAGATGGTACACATCCCTTGGCACTATTGAAAGAAGAGCAAAGATTTTTCCTGGTATCCATGCCAACATTTCTCCTTCAAACAAAACCACTTATATTAGATCCACTGGACATTCATCTAATTGATTCTCATGTGGCTATTCTGGTGGACAATGGCCCTCACGTTTGCCTACAGAACAATAATCACTGAATTTCAAAAATAATGCATTGTGTGAGGTGCTATGCTTTATGGGGAGCTCCTTCATGGTAAACGAGCCAAAGGAGGACAGTGGAAACGTTATAAGGACACCCTCAAAGCCTCGCTGGTAAAGTGCCACATCAAGACTGACACCTGGGAGACCCTGGCTATAGACCGCCTGAGGTGGAGAAAGTCCATCCGGGAGGGCATTGAGCTCTTTGAGTCTCAACGCAAAGAGCGTGAAGAGGCCAAGCGCAGGCAGCGGAAGGAGCGCGCGGCAAACCAGCCCCACCCACCCCTTCCCTTGATGAATGTCTGTCCCACCTGTAACAGGGTCTGTGGCTCTCGTATCGGACTGTTCAGCCATCAAAGAACTGACTTTGGGAGTGGAAGCAAGTCCTCCTCGATTCCGAGGGACTGCCTATGATGATGATGATGATGATAGGGCATTTCAACAGAAGGTGCTACACCAGTGCAAATGTTATTGTTATCCATTTTCTGCTGACAAATCCAGAACGTCAGTTTATCCACTGGTTTTCAGAATTCATCAACAAATTTCCTGACCCAAATAATGAGTAAACCATTCTCAGCCAATATTAAACACAGAAACATAGAAAATAGGTGCAGGAGTAGGCCATTCAGCCCTTTGAGCCTGCACCACCATTCAGTATGATCATGGCTGATCATGCATGACTTAATCCAGCATCGAAATAAGCCAGTATCAATGTTCTGAACAAAACTTGGTGATAGTCTCTGTTTTATCTAAGGACTAAAAGCATATTTTGCAGGTACGTACAGGCAGTGCCCAATGTAACATTGTGCCAGACAGTTCACAGGATTGCAAGGCTGATTTTGTGTGGCATTATCTGGTATCAGCTGGAGTAGCAGTCATCATACTGCAATTGGGCTCATTGTCCATGAAACATAATAGAAACATAGAAAATAGGTGCAGGAGTAGGCCATTCGGCCCTTCGAGCCTGCACCACCATTCAATATGATCATGGCTGATCATTCAACGTCAGTACCCCTTTCCTGCTTTCTCTCTATCCTCCCTGATCCCGTTAGCCATAAGGGCCACATCCAACTCCCTTTTGAATATATCTAATGAACTGGCCTCAACAACTCTCTGTGGTAGAGAATTCCACAAGTTCACAACTCTCTGAGTGAAGAAGTTTCTCCTCATCTTGATCCTAAATGGCTTACCCCTTATCCTTAGACTGTGACCCCTGGTTCTGGACTTCCCCAACATCGGGAACATTCTTCCTGCATCTAACCGAGGGAGGGGAAACAAATCAACCTCTCCTGATGGAGAGTGAGTATTGGGTGAAGACAGGTTAAGAATGAGCAGCGATGTGTTCTGTGATCACGCAGCCTCTCACCACTCATGATCCAGGCTAACCGATCGGCAATGGCCACTTGGATGAGATACTTGAGAGCTGCCAAAACCCATCGAACACTATCCATCTGGGTTCTGGGTCATTGACCTGAAACGCGAACTCTGTTTCTCTCTCCACAGATACTGCCTGACCCGCTGAGATTTTCAGCATTTTCTGTTTTTATTTCAGATTCTCACATCCGCGGTATTTTGCTGTTGTATTAGTGCCCCAGCGAACACAACCCCAACTTAAGTCAACACCTTCAGGGTATGATGGGAGAAAGTTAAACATCCTAAATTGCAGTGACATGGTGGAACATTATGCTACCAACGATGGACTGCAGGCTCATGTCTCTGAATATACCGCTAAATTCCCAATCCCAGGATTTTATTTTGCGAATAAGCTTCTAGCAGCAACATGAACTGTTCATAAACTTCCAAAAATGAAATTTAATTCTCAGAATGTGTTTATATTTCAAAAGTGTGCAGGTTTTTAATTAAGGCAGGAAACAGGAGCCTTTGTTAGAAAATGGATTTTACCTCACACTTGAGCAATGTGTTTCACACATGAGAATTAACTATTATAATCCTAAAACAACATATATCATAAATTAAATTATTGCACCATATAATAAAACAATACTTCACAAAGATTGTAAGAGGGAAAAGTGCAAAATATAAGGACATGAATAATGTATCTTATACACCCAATATTACAGAATTTATAGGCATTGGCAGGTCATCTATGGCGTTGCTCAAGTGAGACACTGTTTTATAAAGGCATAGAAACATAGAAAATAGATGCAGGAGTAGGCCATTTGGCCCTTCGAGCCTGCACCACCATTCAATAAGATCATGGCTGATCATTCACCTCAAGACCCCTTTCCTGCTTTCTCTCCATACCCCTTGATCCCTTTAGCCGTAAGGGCCATATGTAACTCCCTCTTGACTATATCTAACGAACTGCAATCAACAACTCTCTGCGGACGAGAACTCCACAGGTTAACAACTCTCTGAGTGAAGAAGTTTCTCCTCATCTCAGTCCTAAATGGCTTACCCCTTATCCTTAGACTGTGACCCCTGGTTTTGAACTCTCCCAACATCGGGAACATTCTTCCTGCATCTAATCTGTCCAGTCCCATCAGAATTTTATATGTTTCTATGAGATCCCCTCTTTTTCCTCTAAACTCCAGTGAATACAGGCTCAGTCGATCCAGTCTCTCCTCATATGTCAGTCCTGCCATCCCGAGAATCAATCTGGTGAACCTTCGCTGCACTCCCTCAATAGCAAGAACGTACTTCCTCAGATTAGGAGACCAAAACTGAACACAATATTCCAGGTGAGGCCTCACCAAGGCCCTGTACAGCTGCAGCAAGACCTCCCTGCCCCTATACTCAAATCCCCTAGCTATGAAGGCCAACATTCCATTTGCCTTTTTCACCGCCTGCTGTACCTGCATGCCAACTTTCAATGACTGATGTACCATGACACCCAGATCTCGTTGCACCTCCACTTTTCCTAATCTGCCACCATTCAGATAATATTCTGTCTTCGTGTTTTTAACAACAAAGTGGATAACCTCACATTTATCCACATTATACTGCATTTGCTATGCATTTGCCCACTCACCTAACCTGTCCAAGTCACCCTGCAGCCTCATAACATCCTCCTCACAGCTCACACCACCACCCAGCTTAGTGTCATCTGCAAACTTGGAGATATTACTCTCAATTCCTTCATCTAAATCATTGATATATATTGTAAATAGCAGGGGTCCCAGCACTGAGCCCTGCAGCAACCCACTGCCTGCCATTCTGAAAAGGACCCGTTTATCCCGACTCTCTGCTTCCTATCTGCCAACCAGTTCTCTATTCACGTCAATACATTACCCCCAATACCATGTGCTTTCATTTTGCACACCACTCTCTTGTGTGACAACTTGTCAAAAGCCTTTTGAAAGTCGGCGAGAGGTGCGTGGAGAGGCAGTCGGGACTTCAGAGAGAGGCCTATAAAAGGCACAGCAGGGAGTCCGGGGCCCAGTGTCGGCGAGAGGTGCGTGGAGAGGCAGTCGGGACTTCGGAGAGAGGCCTATAAAAGGCACAGCAGGGAGTCCGGGGCCCAGAGTCGGCGAAAGGTGCTTGGAGAGGCAGTCGGGACTTCAGAGAGAGGCCTATAAAAGGCACAGCAGGGAGTCCGGGGCCCAGTGTCGGCGAGAGGTGCGTGGAGAGGCAGTCGGGACTTCGGAGAGAGGCCTATAAAAGGCACAGCAGGGAGTCCGGGGCCCAGAGTCGGCGAGAGGTGCGTGGAGAGGCATTCAGGACTTCGGAGAGAGGCCTATAAAAGGCACAGCAGGGAGTCCGGGGCTCAGAGTCGGCGAGAGGTGCGTGGAGAGGCAGTCGGGACTTCAGAGAGAGGCCTATAAAAGGCACAGCAGGGAGTCCGGGGCTCAGAGTCGGCGAGAGGTGCGTGGAGAGGCAGTCGGGACGTGATATGCTCCTCCTGTACCATGTGGGAACTCAGGGACTCTTCCGGTGTCCCTGACGACTACATCTGCGGGAAGTGTATCCGCCTCCAGCTCCTGACGGACCGCGTTGTGGAATTGGAGCTGAGGGTGGATTCACTCTGGAGCATCCACGATGCTGAGAATGATGTGAGTAGCATGTGTAACGAGTTGGTCTTACCGCAGGAGAAGGGTCCACAGGCAGCTAGGGAATGGAAGACCAGCAGGAAGAGTAGTGCAAGGAAGGTAGTGCAGGGGTCCCCTGTGGTCATTCCCCTGCAAAACAGATACACTGCTTTGAGTACTGTTGAGGGGATGACTCATCAGGGGAGGGCAGCAGCAGCCAAGTTCATGGCACCATGGCTGGCTCTGCTGATCAGGAGGGCAGGAAAAAGAGTGGGAGAGCGATAGTGATAGGGGATTAAATTGTGAGGGGAATAAATAGGCGTTTCTGCGGCCGCAACCAAGACTCCAGGATGGTATGTTGCCTCCCTGGTGCAAGGGTCAAGGATGTCTCAGAGCGGGTGCAGGACATTCTAAAAAGGGAGGGAGAACAGCCAGTTGTCGTGGTGCAGATTGGTACCAACGACATAGGTAAAAAAAAGGGATGAGGTCCTACGAAACGAATGTAAGGAGCTAGGAGCTAAATTAAAAAGTAGGTCCTCAAAAGTAGTAATCTCGGGATTGCTACCAGTGCCACGTGCTAGTTAGTATAGGAATCGTAGAATAGCTCAGATGAATATGTGGCTTGAGCAGTGGTGCAGCAGGGAGGGATTTAAATTCCTGGGGCATTGGAACCGGTTCTGGGGGAGGTGGGACCAGTACAAACCGGACGGTCTGCACCTGGGCAAGACTGGAACCAATGTCCTAGGGGGAGTGTTTGCTAGTGCTGTTGGGGAGGAATTAAACTAATATGGCAGGGGGATGGGAACCAATGCAGGGAGACAGAGGGAAACAAAAAGGAGACAAAAGCAAAATACGGAAAGGAGATGAGTAAAAGTGGAGGGCAGAGAAACCCAAGGCAAAGTACAAAAAGGACCACTGTGCAGCAAAATTCTAAAAGGACAAAGGGTGTTAAAAACAAGCCTGAAGGCTTTGTGTCTTAATGCAAGGAGTATCAGTAATAAGGTGGATGAATTAACTGTGCAAATAGATGTTAACAAAGATGATGTGATTGGGATTACAGAGACGTGGCTCCAGGATGATCAGGGCTGGAACTCAACATCCAGGGGTATTCAACATTCAGGAAGGATAGAACAAAAGGAAAAGGAGGTGGGGTAGCATTGCTGGTTAAAGAGGAGATTAATGCAATAGTTAGGAAGGACATTAGCTTGGATCATGTGTAATCTATATGGGTAGAGCTGCAGAACACCAAAGGGCAAAAAATGTTAGTGGGAGTTGTGTACAGACCTCCAAACAGTAGTAGTGATGTTGGGGAGGGCATCAAACAGGAAATTAGGGGTGCATGCAATAAAGGTGCAGCAGTTATAATGGGTGACTTTAATATGCACATAGATTGGGCTAACCAAACTGGAAACAATACGGTGGAGGAGGATTTCCTGGAGTGCATAAGGGATGCTTTTCTAGACCAATATGTCGAGGTACCAACTAGGGGGGAGGCCATCTTAGACTGGGTGTTGTGTAATGAGAGAGGATTAATTAGCAATCTCGTTGTGCGAGGCCCCTTGGGGAATAGTGACCATAATATGGTGGAATTCTGCATTAGGATGGAGAATGAAACAGTTAATTCAGAGACCATGGTCCAGAACTTAAAGAAGGGTAACTTTGAAGGTATGAGGCGTGAATTGGCTAGGATAGATTGGCGAATGATACTTAAGGGGTTGACTGTGGATGGGCAATGGCAGACATTTAGAGACCGCATGGATGAACTACAACAATTGTACATTCCTGTCTGGCGTAAAAATAAAAAAGGGAAGGTGGCTCAACCGTGGCTATCTAGGGAAATCAGGGATAGTATTAAAGCCAAGGAAGTGGCATACAAATTGGCCAGAAATAACAGCGAACCCGGGGACTGGGAAAAATTTAGAACTCAGCAGAGGAGGACAAAGGGTTTGATTAGGGCAGGGGAAATGGAGTACGAGAAGAAGCTTGCAGGGAACATTAGGACGGATTGCAAAAGTTTCTATAGATATGTAAAGAGAAAAAGGTTAGTAAAGACAAGCGTAGGTTCCCTGCAGTCAGAATCAGGGGAAGTCATAACGGGGAACAAAGAAATGGCAGACCAATTGAACAAGTACTTTGATTCGGTATTCACTAAGGAGGACACAAACAACTTTCCGGATATAAAAGGGGTCAGAGGGTCTAGTAAGGAGGAGGAACTGAGGGAAATCCTTATTAGTCGGGAAATTGTGTTGGGGAAATTGATGGGATTGAAGGCCGATAAATCCCCAGGGCCTGATGGACTGCATCCCAGAGTACTTAAGGAGGTGGCCTTGGAAATAGCAGATGCATTGACAGTCATTTTTCAACATTCCATTGACTCTAGATCAGTTCCTACCGAGTGGAGGGTAGCCAATGTCACCCCACTTTTTAAAAAAGGAGGGAGAGAGAAAACAGAGAATTATAGACCGGTCAGCCTGACCTCAGTAGTGGGTAAAATGATGGAATCAATTATTAAGGATGTCATAGCAGCGCATTTGGAAAGAGGTGACATGATAGGTCCAAGTCAGCATGGATTTGTGAAAGGGAAATCATGCTTGACAAATCTTCTGGAATTTTTTGAGGATGTTTCCAGTAGAGTGGACAAGGGAGAACCAGTTGATGTGGTATATTTGGACTTTCAGAAGGCTTTCGACAAGGTTCCACACAAGAGATTAATGTGCAAAGTTAAAGCGCATGGGATTGGGGGTAGTGTGCTGACATGGATTGAGAACTGGTTGTCAGACAGGAAGCAAAGAGTAGGAGTAAATGGGTACTTTTCAGAATGGCAGGCAGTGACTAGTGGGGTACCGCAAGGTTCTGTGCTGGGGCCCCAGCTGTTTACACTGTACATTAATGATTTAGACGAGGGGGTTAAATGTAGTATCTCCAAATTTGCGGATGACACTAAGTTGGGTGGCAGTGTGAGCTGCGAGGAGGATGCTATGAGGCTGCAGAGTGACTTGGATAGGTTAGGTGAGTGGGCAAATGCATGGCAGATGATGTATAATGTGGATAAATGTGAGGTTACCCACTTTGGTGGTAAAAACAGAGAGACAGACTATTATCTGAATGGTAACAGATTAGGAAAAGGGGAGGTGCAACGAGACCTGGGTGTCATGGTACATCAATCATTGAAGGTTGGCATGCAGGTACAGCAGGCGGTTAAGAAAGCAAATGGCATGTTGGCCTTCATAGCGAGGGGATTTGAGTACAGGGGCAGGGAGGTGTTGCTACAGTTGTACAGGGCCTTGGTGAGGCCACACCTGGAGTATTGTGTACAGTTTTGGTCTCCTAACTTGAGGAAGGACATTCTTGCTATTGAGGGAGTGCAGCGAAGATTCACCAGACTGATTCCTGGGATGGCGGGACTGACCTATCAAGAAAGACTAGATCAACTGGGCTTGTATTCACTGGAGTTCAGAAGAATGAGAGGGGACCTCATAGAAACATTTAAAATTCTGACGGGTTTAGACAGGTTCGATGCAGGAAGAATGTTCCCAATGTTGGAGAAGTCCAGAACCAGGGGTCACAGTCTAAGGATAAGGGGTAAGCCATTTAGGACCTAGATGAGGAGAAACTTCTTCACCCAGAGAGTGGTGAACCTGTGGAATTCTCTACCACAGAAAGTTGTTGAGGCCAATTCACTAAATATATTCAAAAAGGGGTTAGATGAAGTCCTTACTACTAGGGGGATCAAGGGGTATGGCGAGAAAGCAGGAATGCGGTCCTGAAGTTGCATGTTCAGCCATGAACTCATTGAATGGCGGTGCAGGCTAGAAGGGCCAAATGGCCTACTCCTGCACCTATTTTCTATGTTTCTATGTTTCTATGTTTCTATGAAAGTCCAAATACACCACATCCACTGGTTCTCCCTTGTCCATTCTACTAGTTACATCCACAAAAAATTCTAGAAGATTTATCAAGCATGATTTCCCTTTCATAAATCCATGCTAACTTGGACCGATCCTGTCACTGCTTTCCAAATGTGCTGCTATTTCATCTTTAATAATTGATTCCAACATTTTCCCCACTACTGATGTCAGGCTAACCAGTCTATTATTCCCCGTTTTCTCTCTCCCTCCTTTTTTAAAAAGTGGTTTTTTATTAGCTACCCTCCAGTCCATAGGAACTGATCAAGAGTTGATAGACTGTTGGAAAATGATCACCAGTGCATCCATTATTTCTAGGGCCACTTCCTTAAGTATTCTGGAATGCAGACTATCAGGCCCTGGGGATTTATTGGCCTTCAATCCCATCAATTTCCCGAACACAATTTCCTGACTAATAATGATTTCCTTCGGTTCCTCCTTCTCGCTCGATCCTCGGTCCCCTAGTATTTCCGGAACGTTATTTGTGTCTTCCTTCATGAAGACAGAACCAAAGTATTTGTTCAATTGGTCTGATATTTCTTTGTTTTCCATTATAAATTCATGTGATTCTGACTGCAAGGGATCTACGTTTGTCTTCACTAATCTTTTTCTCTTCACATATCTGGAGAAGCTTTAGTAGTCAGTTTTTATGTTCCCAGCAAGCTTGCTCTCATACTCTATTTTCCCCCTCCTAATTAAACTCTTTGTCCTCCTCTGCTGAATTCTAAATTTCTCCCAGTCCTCAGGTTTGCTGCTATTTCTGGCCCATTTAAATACCTCTTCCTTGGATTTTACACTATCCCTAATTTCCCTCCCTCTTCCTCTAGACTATGTATTCATCATCATGATAGGCAGTGCATCGGAATCGAGGAAGACTTGCTTCCACTCCCAAAGTGAGTTCTCTGGTGGCTGAACAGTCCGATATGAGAGCCACAGACCCTGTTACAGGTGGGACAGACGGTCGTCTAGGGAAGGGGTCGGTGGGGCTGGTTTGCCGCGCGCTCCTTCCATTCTCTGCCCTTGACCTCTTCATGCTCTTTGCGTTGAGACTCAAAGAGCTCAACGCCTTCCCGGATGCACTTTCTCTTTCTAGGGCGGTCTTCGGCCAGGGTCTCCCAGGTGTCAGTGGTGATGGTGCATTTTACCAGGGAGGCTTTGATGGTGTCCTTGTAACATTTCCACTGCCCACCTTTGGCTAGTTTACCGTGAAGGAGCTCCACATAAAGCATTTGCTTAGGGAGTCTTGTATCTAGCATGCCAACTATGTGGCCTGCCCAGTGAAGCTGATCGAGTGTGGTCAGTGCTTCAATACTGGGGATGTTAGCCTGGATGAGGACACGATGTACAGTAGACACCTCAAGTCGCTGGAGATATATCACCAACGATGTCACCGCAAGGTCCTGCAAATCCCCTGGGAGGACAGGCGCACCAACTATTTATTATCTGCTGCTCAGTTGAAGGTGTGCTTTATCTGCCTTTACCTTTAAGGCTGCAAAGTCCAATTGCTGTAAATGGACACATCCTAAGGTTAATTAGAGGGAATTGTTTTCTTTCTCTCTTTTTTATACTTTTTTTAAAGCTGCTCCTTGGTCATTGGTATATGTTCACTCATAACTTTTTGTTGTGTTGTGAATATGATATTTGAATCAATCAGGTGGCAGTGTGACACTTTCACGTGAGGTGGATGTGTTAGATGGAGACATTCATACATACATACGTATACATATATACATACATGCACACACACATATATGTTTACTCACACAGATTATGTATCTATAATAATAGGGTGAGGGCAGGGCCGGGGGCAGGGAGCACGTGGTCCATAATGATTGACAGTTGCACCAATCAATGGGCGATCAGGGCCCGCCCAGCCTCGCAACCAATCAGGACGGGGAGTCATGGTGCGAATTTTAAAAGTTTGATTGATGCTGGGTCTGATCCAATGGGGTGGTGGCAGCGGATGTAGCGGGGCCAATGGGCATGGGCACAGAGCGCGGGGCCTCCCCGGGCATTGCTGCGGAGCCGAGAGGAGCGCGTGCCGGTGAGAGAGAGAACGAGAAAGGGAGAAGGAGGGGATGAGAGAGATTGAGAGAGAGAGAGGGAAGGAGCGAAAGAGGGAAGGGGAGAGGGAGGGGGAGAGGGAGGAGGAGAGAGAGAGGGAGAGAGGGAGGGGGGAGAGGAGGGGAAGAGGGAGAGAGCGAGGGGGAGGAGGAGAGAGAGGGAGGGGGAGAGAGGGGGAGAGAGGGAGCGAGAGAGAGAGGGAGGGGGAGAGGGAGAGAGAGGGAGGGGGAGTGAGAGAGGGGGAGAGGGAGAGAGAGAGAGGGAGAGAGAGAGAGAGAGAGGAGAGGGAGGGGGAGAGGGAGGGAGGGGAGGGGGGGAGAGAGGAGGAGTGAGGGGGAGTGAGTGGGAGAAAGAGAGAGAGGAAGGGGGAGGGGATGAGAGGGAGAGGGGGAGAGGGAGGAGGAGCGAGAGGGAGGGGGAGAGAGAGGGAGAGGGAGAGGGAGAAGGAGAGAGAGGGAGTGGGAGGGTGAGGATGAGGGGGAGAGGGAGGGGGAGAGAGGGAGGGAGGGGGAGAGGGAGAGTGAGGGAGAGGGGGAGAGGGAGGGGGTGAGAGAGAGGAAGAGAGAGGGGGAGGGAGAGGGAGAGAGCGGGTGAGAGAGATTGAGAGAGAGAAAGGGAAGAGGAGAGAGGGAGAGAGAGAAGGGGTGAGAGAGATTGAGAGAGAGAAAGGGAGGGGAGAGGGAGGAGGTGAGAGAAGGAGAGGGGGTGAGATAGATTAGGGAGGGGGAGAGGGACGAGGAGAGAGAGGGAGAGAGGCGGGGTGAGAGAGATTGAGAGAGAAAGAGGGAGAGGGATGGGGTGAGAGAGATTGAGAGAAAGAGGGAGGAGGAGAGAAAGGGAGAGAGGTTGAGAGAGAGAGAGAGAGAGAGGGGTGAGAGATTGAGAGAGAGAGAGAGAGAGGGAGAAGGAGGAGAGAGAGAGAGAGGGAGAGGGTGGAGGAGAGAGAGAGAGACAGGGGGAGGGAGGGGAAGAGAGGATAGGGAGAAAGGGAGGGGAGAGGGTAGGAGGGAAAGAGGATGGGAGGGAGGGAGTGAGGGAGAGAGAGAGGGATCGAGAGAGAGAGAGAGGGTGAGGGAGAGAGGAAGGGAGGACATCAACGTTGATTCTATAGACAAATCTAAACAACGACTGTTACAATAAAGATATTAATTTGACCGCAAATGTTTTGCGGGTCGCTGATAGTATCTATATAATACACATATACCGACATGTATAGATCAGTATATTTATATAATACAAATATACAGATATTCATGTGTAGATCAGTATATATATATAATACACATATACAGATATACATGTATAGATCAGTGGAAGGTTTCGTTCTTGAGCAGTAACTTGCTCAAGGGCTACTCTCAATGCCCAACAGAAAGCAACAACACATGCTTTTTATTCAGTATGTTTTAAACATTGTTTTTTTCTCTCTTCCTCTCTTCTCATTTCTCTAATCCTACACGGAAAACATTCCAGGCTGATTTTTGTGAATTCAGCTCCATAGGTATGTAAACTGGATTCGTTGAGGACCACAGGTAGTGGTGATGTGGGCTTTAAGCGGTTCCTGCAATATGTTTGATAATATTCATTCTCGGGGTACGGGCAGTATGCTGGCATGGCCAGCATGTATTGCCCATCCCTAGTTGCCCTTGAGAAGGTGGTGATCAATCTTTTTCTTGAAGCCCTACAATCTGCGTGGTGAAGGTACTCCTACAGTGTTGTAAGGTAGCAATTTCCAGGATTTTGACCCAGCAACGATGAAGGAACGACAATCTATGCTCAAGTCAGGATGGTGTGTGATTTGGAGGGAAACTTGGAGGTGATGGTGTTCCCATGCACTCACTGCCCTTGTCCTTTTAGGTAGTGGAGGTCGCGGGTTTGGGAGGTGCTGCCGAAGAAGCCTTGGTGAAGTTCTTTTTGTGCATCTTGTAGATGGTCCACACTGCATGGAACACTTGTGATGGAGGGAGTGAATGTTTAAGGTATTGGATAGGGAGCCAATCAAGTGGACTACTTTCTCCTGGATGGTGTCAAGCTTCTTGAGTGTTCTGCAGCTGCACCAATCCAGGCAAGTGGAGAGTATTCCATCACACTCCTGACTTGTGCCTTGTAGATAGTGGAGAAGCTTTGGCTAGTCAGGAGGTGAGCCACTCGTTGCAGAATCCCCAGCCTCTGGCTTGCTTTAGTGTATTAGAAACATAGAAACATAGAAAATAGGTGCAGGAGCAGGCCATTCAGCCCTTCTAGCCTGCACCGCCATTCAATGAGTTCATGGCTGAACATGAAACTTCAGTACCCCATTCCTGCTTTCTCGCCATACCCCTTGATCCCCCGAGTAGTAAGGACTTCATCTAACTCCCTTTTGAATATATTTAGTGAATTGGCCTCAACTACTTTCTGTGGTAGAGAATTCCACAGGTTCACCACTCTCTGGGTGAAGAAGTTTCTCCTCATCTCGGTCCTAAATGGCTTACCCCTTATCCTTAGACTGTGACCCCTGGTTCTGGACTTCCCCAACATTGGGAACATTCTTCCTGCATCTAACCTGTCTAAACCCGTCAGAATTTTAAACATTTCTATGAGGTCCCCTCTCATTCTTCTGAATACAAGCCCAGTTGATCCAGTCTTTCTTGATAGGTCAGTCCCGCCATCCCGGGAATCAGTCTGGTGAACCTTCGCTGCACTCCCTCAATAGCAAGAATGTCCTTCCTCAGGTTAGGAGACCAAAACTGTACACAATACTCCAGGTGTGGCCTCACCAAGGCCCTGTATAACTGTAGCAACACCTCCCTGCCCCTGTACTCCAATCCCCTCGCTATGAAGGCCAACATGCCATTACTGGTGTAGCAGATAAAATATAATTCAATCAACAATAGCATGTCTATTTCTCACCTCCTCCGATCCTGAAAGTGTCAAATTGCTTAATAGTGCTCCAAATAATGCCCATTTCACCACGAGGCTAGTAGAACTCTGTGGTCCTCCAATTCTAACCTCTTGTGCATCCCTCTCTTCCTCTGCCCCACCATTGGCAGCCGTGCCTTCAGCTGGCTAGGTCCTAAGCACTGGAATTCCCTCCCTAAACCACTTCGCCTCTCTGTCCTTCCTTAAGACGCTCTTTCAAATCCACCACTCTGTCCGGTGTCAATTTCTGTCTGATTAGCTTCCTGTGAAGCACCTTGGTGTAATGTACTATGTTAAAGGCGCTATATAAATGCAAGTTGTTGCTGTTAATGAAAAGAGCGAAGCAAAAGTTGGAAACGTCGATGTCACTGTTGCATCTCCGGGCAATCAAAATATGAAGCTGCTAAGGAACTACCCACAGCATAAATTGCAAGAAGATCAAGCAAAGTATTATGTGAGAGAAGGGAGGAAAATAACACTATCTCAGGGAAGCCAACTGTGTAAACTTCAGCCGAGCTGTTGCGAGGTTGATGTGTCCCCTGGCACGGCTTATTCAACTGTTAATGTCTCACAGTAATGGAATGTTGTATCTCTGGTGAAATTAACAACAGTGGATTGCTTTGAAAATTAAAACACTGTCAGAGGCTCATTTTGAAAAAAAAAGCCAGCTTCATTTTAGCAGTTCCTCCTTCGAAGAATAGGCCTGTTAAACTGTAGACATGTTCTTCTGCTGTGCTGCCTCACCCTCAACAGACGTGCTTGGAACAGATTGATCACGGCAGTATCAGGGAGTAAAATGTGCCTACTTGCGCCACTCGGTGTATTGAGAAGGAATGTTAAACTACCTCATGGATTGGGGACGTTTTCATTGGAGAGCCATTATGTGAGTCATCATCATAGGCAGTCCCTCGGAATCGAGGAAGACTTGCTTCCACTCTTAGAATGAGTCCTTAGGTGGCTGAACAGTCCAATACAGGAACCACAGTCGTTGTCACAGGTGGGACAGACAGTCGTTGAGGATAAGGGAGGGTGGGACTGGTTTGCTGCATGCTCTTTCCGCTGCCTGTGCTTGATTTCTGCATGCTCTCGGTGATGAGACTCGAGGTGCTCAGCGCCCTCTCGGATGCACTTCCTCCACTTAGGGCAGTCTATAGCCAAGGACTCCCAGGTGTCGGTGGGGATGTCACACTTGATCAGGGAGGCTTTGAGGGTGTCCTTGTAATGTTTCCTCTGCCCACCTTTGGCGTTTCTGCCATGTGAGTGACCGGCACATATTAAATACAAAAGCCAAGGTTAGGGTCCGGCTGCTCAGAATCATTAAAAAATTGCTGCAACAAATAGTTCTTACAACAGATTCATGCGAATATCACAATAATCTGTAGTAAAGCACAATGTCAAGGGGGAGAATTAAAGTCAAACAGAAGCAACTGTTCTGCTACATTCTGCATGAACTTCAACCTGATTAAAGATATTATAGATGGACTTGCATTTATATAGCGCCTTTCATGACTTCGCAAAGTCCTAAAGCGTTTTACAGCCAATGAACCTTTTGAAGTGTAGCCACTGTTGTCATGTAGGAAACGCGGCCCAATCTGTATGCACAGCAAGCTCCCACAAACAGTAATGTGATAATGACCAGAAAATCTATTTTTTTGTGGTGTTGATTGAGGGATAAATATTTGTCCGGGACATATTAAAACATGCTGATGCTTGTGGCCTGGTAGCACACAGCATTAACAGTGTTGACGAATGTAGCTTTACACACAGAATTTGATACCACCACCACCCTCCCTCCAGCCTAAATTATCCGTCTTATCAGAGCTATGAAGGGGTGGCTGTTTTTTAAAAAATCATTTTCTGGACCTGGAGAGGGAAAAGAAAGGAGGAAATAAAATCACAGAAGCACAGAAAGAGGCCATTTGTCCCATGGTGACTGTGTTGCCTTTCTGAAATACTTAGTCCCATGTTCCTTTAAATGTTTCTTTTACAAGTAATTAAGCAAAATTATTTTTTATAAAATACGTAATGGATGTGAAAGAAAACAAACCTTATGATAGCTGTTTTGAGACATAATGGATGTCACGACAGACATCGGCAGTAAGTGTGCATCACTTAGTTCATGCGTGACAGCGTGCGGACTGAATGGCTAATGACTTTGATGTAATCTCTGTACATTCCTTGGAAAAATAACACAGTCACTATGTATACATTCAATTAAATAGGGATCATAGAAGATGTTCATTAGTAAGTCATTTAGTATGGAACTTGTCTCCCAAGTAAAGCTGTGTAGTGTTGCACACTCATAGGAAGAACTCTGTATTGAACACTATAACGCCCAGCTTAGCAACAGTATGGAATATCTCCTGTGGTGTTGCTCATGATCAGTCAAAGGGCGAGTTGTTTTCTAAGAGCATTATACTATCTAATTCACAATGTGTTATGTGCTACTAAAGTGTACTGTGTGTAACTGCTGAGTCCTTTTAAGGCCACAAGGTATCATTATTGTCCTTTCCTGTGGTAGAATCTCGCCAATTAGAGGTCAGACTGGCTTTCTTTTGCAAATGTCTCCTGAAGTCAATTAGAAGTTATTTTCTGTTACTAAGGAAATGTCACAGTGCATGAGAAATGGCTGGCTTCCTTTTATTTTGTTGTTTTAAATCCCCTTCGTTTGAAAGTGTGACACAGAAATTTGCATATGTGACAGTGTGACACCTGTGACAGAAATATCTCAAAACCTTGAAGAGATATTTTATTTCCATAATATATTTATATGTAGCAGATTTGACCTCTCTACAGTCAAAAATAATTCATCATTGGTGAAATGTTCATCATCGGTACCATGACGTAAATTTTACGATGATTGAATATCAAACCTGCCAGAGAAGCCTGGTGGGATACAGCAAGGTGGTCAGAAAAGTCCAAGGTAAGTATTATTTTCTATTCTTCGGAAGGATTCCTTGGGCCTGCTCTGCTTGGCCCTCCCTCTCTCTTCCCATATAGGCATCTATTTAAGAACCAGCACCTCCCCGCCCCTCTCATCCTCTCCGGCACTTATCTTATGTCAGAGGCCGTTCTCTTGGGTCCCCGGCAGTGGATAGTCCACCCCAACCCAATTCCCACACCTGCCCACTGGCCTCGACTTCAATGCCGCTGACATAGGGTAGAAGACCAATTTCGAATATGAAAATAAGGACCGAGCCGTTAAAAATCAGGCGGAGCCTCGCTTCCCTCCAAATTTCCTGGTTCACCGTCCGTTTCGGGTCTACCTCGCACTGATCTTGGCCTCCTGTTAAAATGGCTCCCATTGCATCAATCCCTGGTAGCGTGTTGGAGACCCGCCATGTTCGAAGTTGGTGCCAGGAGGAGGTCTACTCTTCACTGAGCATCTCTTCACTGGAGATATATGGGCTGGCATCCTTCCCAATCTTGGATGCTAATCCCAAAGCTCCAAAAGCAATTTAAAAATTCAGTACCTGGCCGGGAGTGACTTTCTCAATTGCTTTGGTGTTTTGGGACTATTTATAATACATGCCAGAGAGCAAATTGAGTTTCCTTGGCATCACAATTCTCAAACAGAACAGCTTTTCTTATAGGGAAACATCTCGTTAATAGGAAGAACGGCTTGCTAGTAAGAAAGACAGTCTTGTTATGGAGACACTCAAAAGGACAGCTTGCGAATTAGAGAAACTGCTAATAAGAGGAAGACTTTGCTTATAAAAGAGAAGCTTACTTTTGAAGGGGAGAAACTTGCTTATTGGGTAAGTCTGCAATGAGTTTCGCTGTGATGATCTCTTTGAAGAGTTTCAAAGAGGCAACCTTCATACAGAAGTTTTTAGATTGGAACTCTACCATTGCCATAAAGCACCAGGTGAACTCAAACTCCACCATCATCTCCTACAGGGTTAAGCTGAAGCCACTGTTATTATATCAGCAGCTGTTATGTTTGCTCATTCGGGACCTTCGCAGTCTTTAAATACTGCGAATTTTCTCAGGAATATAATTAAACATCTCTCTTTTGTTTGCCCCATGAAGTTGAGAGATGTCCATGCTAGAAATGCAACACTGATTTTGACTTTTTTGTATCCAATAAACCTTTAGCAATAGTTTCCATTATGTTAGTCAACAGTATACTTCAACTTCAGCCTCAGAGGAGCACCTCCCAGTGTATCACTGTGACATTCTCATTTGATATACCGGTTTTTGTTGTGGCCTCCCTGCAGGGAGACTGCTAATTCAGTGCCAATTTGCATCAAATCATGTGCAGTTCTGCGCTATGGACTAAGAATTCAATTGAGACTGCCCAAACTAGATTTAACTAGGATGCTTATAGCCAGCTGAGAGAGGAAACATTTATCTTGATAGTCTGGGCCAGAATTGGATCAGTTAGTATTGTGATAGGTTAGTGTTCTAACCCACTGAGCCACCCAATCCTCTTACTATTAATGATATTTGTAATACCTTACTAATTTGAGGCTGCCCATCTCTTTCACTCCATGTCCTTATTTCTGTGAGTTATTTTATCTCCTTTTTAGATGTCCTCATGGTACACCAATCCCCAGTGAGAGGATAGGCAGACAATCTGGTTTTGCTGCTGTCTGACTCTGTTGCAAATGTTATAGGACAAAAGGTGTTTTTCTAGTGTTGACTTTATTTGGTGTACATCAAATTGAACAAATCCCATTTTCATCTCCCTTGGATTGTGTTACACTGCTGACAGAGATTTAATTCAACTAATCATAATGACATTATTAATCATTATTACCTAAATTGTAGAGAAATGTGAGAACACCACCGCAGGTCGGGGCTATAAATAGAGCTGGAGCGCCGGGCCCTGGAACATCGTGGGTGAAGGTGCGGCGAATGAGGGTATGGGGCCCAGACGAGCCGAGGGCCCAGGGGCAGCACGGGCCAGCCCACACTGCGATATGTGTGCGCACTAGGTCCATGAAAAGAGCAGTTCTCCAGTCGTCCTGGTTAACCCTTGCCACTGGATAAAGGCCTAGCTCTGTTAAGCCCGTGTGGTGCCTGATGTGCAAAAGTCACCACACGTTAAAAAAATCCACATACAGGCATCTTCCACCCCCTCAATTGGAGTTCAGGACTGGAACATCGGGACTTTCATTGAAACATTTGTGAACTCTTGTGGAAGCAAGTCATCCTTGTTCGAGGGATCGCCTATGAATGAATGAATGAATGTCGAGAAATCAAACTCTTGACACTTATAAGCAAACCGTGTGATAAAACCGATGATGAAGGTGATCAGAAGATTGTACCGTGAATGAAATTTCGAAACCTTTCTCAGGAGAGAAGCTGGGTGGACAAGGATCTGATGTCCAGGATCACTCAGATTATTTTGATGGTTGGTGTATGGCCTCCAATTATGCCAGGGAATGGAATCACAAGGCACAGGCACATTGGCATACAGTTTGTCAACAGATAAATACTGTAAAAAAAATAGTTATGAGGAAGATTACATCCAACCTTAATGCCAAGAGGAGGACCCCAGCAACTGGAGATGCCAGGCTTGCATTAACGGTGTTGCTCAGCCTGGGAAGCTCAAATAGGATGGTTGAAGTGGGATGTTCCCCACTGATTCCAAATGTGCATCCACATGAACAAAATTATTAAATGATAGCTAGTTTTACAAATATGGCCAGGAAATACATCTTGGGTAACTTTCAACTTTGGTGGTGGGGGTGGGGGTGGGGGCGGGGGGAGGGGGTGGTGGGGCGTGTGGGAGGGAGCGGGGAACTGATGGTATCGGGCCAGCTGCCTGTTATACTCTGTGCCTGAGATCAATGGATATGCAAATCAGGCAACAAGCAGCTACATTTACATAGTGCCCTTAACGTAGTAAAATGTCCCAATGTGATTCACAGAAACGTAATAGAAACGTAGAAAATAGGTGCAGGAATAGGCCATTCAGCCCTTCGAGTCTGCACCACCATTCGATATGATCATGGCTGATCATGCAACTTCAGTACCCCATTCCTGCTTTCTCTCAATACCCCTTGATCCCTTTAGCTGTAAGGGTCACATCTAACTCCCTTTTGAATATATCTAACAAACTGGCCTCAACAACTTTCTGTGGAAGAGAATTCCACAGTTTCACAATTCTCTGAATGAAGAAGTTTCTCCTCAACTCGGTCCGAAATGGCTTACCCCTTATCCTTAGACTGTGACCACTAGTTCAGGACTTCCCCAACATTGGGAACATTCTTCCTGCATCTAACCTGTCCAATCCCGTCAGAATTTTATAAGTTTCTATGAGATCCCCTCTCATTCTTCTAAACTCCAGTGAATAAAGGCCCAGTCGATCCAGTTTCTCCTCAAATATCAGTCCAGCCATCCCGGGAATCAGTCTGGTGAACCTTCGCTGCACTCCCTCAATAGCAAGAATGTCCTTCCTCAGGTTAGGAGACCAAAACTGGACACAATATTCAAGGTGAGGCCTCACCAAGGCCCTGTACAACTGCAGTAAGACCTCCACGTTCCTTTACTCAAATACCCTAGCTATGAAGGCCAACATACCATTTGCCTTCTTAACCGCCTTCTATACCTGCATGCCAACTTTCAATGACTGATGTACCATGACACCCAGGTTTCGTTGCACCTCCCCTTTTCCTAATCTGCCGCCATTCAGATAATATTCTGCCTTTGTGTTTTTGCCCCCAAAGTGGATAACCTCACATTTATTCACATTATACTGCATCTGCCATGCATTTGCCCACTTACCTAACCTGTCCAAGTCACCCTGCAGCTTCTTAGTGTCCTCCTCACAGCTCATACCGCCAGCCAGTTTAGTGTCAACTGCAAACTTGTAGATATTACACTCAATTCCTTTTTTAAATCATTGATGTATATTGTAAATAGCTGGGGTCCCTGCACTGAGCCCTGCGGCATCCCACTAGTCATTGTTTGCCATTCTGAAAAGGACCCGTTTATCCTGACTCTCTGTTTCCTGTCTGCCAACCAGTTCTCTATCCATGTCAATACATTACCTCCAATACCATGTGCTTTGATTTTGCACGCCAATCTCTTGTCAAAAGCCTTTTGAAAGTCCAAATACACCACATCCACTGGTTCTCCTTTGTCCACTCTACTAGTTACATCTTCAAAAAATTCTAGAAGACTTGTCAAGCATGATTTCCCTTTCATAAATCCATGCTGACTTGGACCGATCCTGTCACTGCTTTCCAAATGCGCTGCTATTTCATCTTTAATAATTGATTCCAACATTTTCCCCACTACTAATGTCAGGCTAACCGGTCTATAGTTACCCGTTTTCTCTCTCTCCCTCCTTTTTCAAAAAGTGGTGTTACATTGGCTACCCTCCAGTCCATAGGAACTTATCCAGAGTTGATAGACTGTTGGAAAATGATTACCAATGCATCCACTATTTCTCGGGTCACTTCCTTAAGTACATGCGTCATGAGGTCTGGATCCGCACAGTCTGTCTGGGAGTCCACCATCGTCTGCACACTGGCAATGACGGGCTCCATGGTGTGAGCAGAACTGTCTGCAATGTGGGAGGCAGACTCCTCCACGCTCCTTAGCGCTTGCGACAGGCTCTTGGCACCCTTGCCATTGCCCCTATCCTGTCGGAGTGCATGGCCATCACCCTTTTTGTGAACACCTTGCCATTGAGTTCCTCATCTGAGTCCTGTGCAGCAGAACTTGTGTGTGAACTCGTCCTCTGGGGAGATGGCTCCCGAGCTTCCCTTTCCCCTTGACCATGCTGCAGGCCGCTAGGCCCCGGTGCATCACCCAGTGCATACCCATTTCCTAAGCTAGCCTCCAATGACCACGTAGTGCCAGTATCTGAGGTGGTGCTTGCGGGTGAGAGAACAAGTGATGCTTTGCTTGGCTCCTCCTCCTCCTTCCCCTCCTCATCCTCCTCTCCCTCTTCTCCCTTGTGACTGGGTTGGGTGGGCTCAGGCACAGGCTACTCATCTGCTGGCTGATTATCTGAAAGCATAAATGGCACAAGAGTTGTGTTGAGGTGAGAGCAGGGGGGCAGGAATGGAGCAAGGAATGCTGACAGAATGAGGAGGTGGAAAGTGATAAGCTCTTCTTGTTTAACGGGGAAGTGGAATGACAATAGGGGATAAAGATACCATTGTTGCCCCCAGTGGGCTCGAGGTCTTCGGCGGCCATGTGGTCAACCACCTGTGGGCCAATGAGTCACATTATTCACTCCTCAAGGTCAGAAAGCTGGCACAGTTCAGCTTCCCCCCCTCCAGTCCCCTGCTGTTCCATCCTGTTGTGGGCCATCCTGGCCTGCAAAAGAATGGAAGCTCTGAGAGTAAGAGTCCTATGTATGTGGAAGATATGCCTGTCTTAGTTAAATAGTTGTGAATGTAAGCAAGGTGCGAAATGAGGTTGTAACTATGAGTAGACGCAGATGGTTGGTGGTTGTATTTTGGGTTAAGTATGGTTTGCAGAATGTGCACAGACAGAGGCTCAGAGGCTGGTACGTAAGAGTTGTGGAAACATGTACTCACCTTGACCACCCAAGTGAGGTCATTGAATTTTTTGCGACATTGTGTAGGGGTTCTACCCGCAACCGTGCTGGCCAACATCTTCACGGCCATCTCTGCCCACATGGCCCTAAAAACCTGTGGGGTTGGCCTTCTCCCAGATGGAGGGAACAGTGCCTCCCTCCTTCTCCACACTGCCCCCACCAATGTCTCCAACACCAGGTCACTGAACCAAATGGCCAAGTAGCCGTCACACACCTTCCTTGCAGCTCAGTCAACTCAAGAAATGATGAGAATGACCAGGTGCTGCCTGAAACCACATCCCCTTTAAGAACTGGAATGAACAGCAGCATTATCAGTGAATGAAAGTCAGCTGAAATTGGGTGTAACCTGGTAATAGTGCCCCTGCAGCACCTCATTGAGGCCATTAGGGCCTCCGATATCGCCTCACTGCATTTCTGAGGGAAAAGTGCCCAATTTTCCACAATTTTGCAGCCGATCTAGCACCCCAAACATAGTGCTACCGAATTTCACCCCCTAAAACTTCAAATTCTAAATCAAACCTTTCAACTTTGCAACAATCAAATAAGAAAAAGAGCACATCAGTGGCATTTACTCAGTGATTATCTGAGCCATACAGATCATGAACATCTCAGGTTTAACGCTCTGTCTAATCTCAGTTTACTAAAATCAGTTGACCACAGCCTTAGCACCTCTGGGTTCGGGAGGGTGAAAAATCTGTCAGGGCTCTCACTCCTGACCTTTATCCAGTGACCTCTGCTGAAAGTGTGGTTATATGGGTGCCAGAAGAGGAGGACATAAGGCTTGGCTACGATGCCACTATGGCAGAATAGGCGGCTGACGTTCATTATCATGGCTCAGAGAGTGACTGGTGCCCTTGTAAATGTTGACAAGGACTCAATGGGGTAGAACTTTGGCTTCACTGGCAGGGCGGAAATCTGGCAGAGCGATTGTTGCTCGTTGTAAGTACCCGCTTCCCTTTCATTCCCTAAATCAGGCAGGTTCTATAAAGGCCATGCGATCACCTCTCCAGATCACTGCCTGGGTTGCGAAGACCAATATTCACTGGAATTTAGAAGAATGAGAGGGGATCTCATAGAAACATATAAAATTTTGACGGGATAGGACAGGTTAGATGCAGGAAGAATGTTCCCGATGTTGGGGAAGTCCAGAACCAGGGGGACACAGTCTAAGGATAAAGGGTAAGCCATTTAGGACTGAGATAAGGAGAAACTTCTTCACTCAGAGAATTGTGAACCTGTGGAATTCTCTACCACAGAAAGTTGTTGAGTCCAGTTCGTTAGATATATTCAAAAGAGAGTTAGATGTGGCCCTTACAGCTAACGGAATCAAGAGGTATGGAGAGAAAGTAGGAATGGGGTACTGAAGTTGTATGATCAGCCATGATCATACTGAATGGTGTTGCAGACTCGAAGGGCCGAATGGCCTATTCCTGCACCTATTTTCTATGTTTATTGCAATGCCTTCAGGAAAGATTGAAAGCAGAGAAATCTAGCAATGGAAATTGTCAACATCATAAAATGACAAGAAAGTGTCATTACTTTAAACACAGAAGGACTTAGAATATATCACATTAGATAACAGTGAACCAAAGGCTGTGATCCAATCACAGAATTCAGATGGTGTTCATCAATTGCCCTGGTTTGTGTCAGTGTTATTTTTTAAACCCCTGATTTATAGCCTGTAACTGACTCCATCTACCTGCTGATCTACACTATTGGAAATTCCCAATCATTCAAATCCACCAAAGCAAATATCTCGTAGATTTTTTACTCCATAAGGGGAAACAAACATGTAGCAAGCTAGCTGAATCTTAAAAAGGACATTTTCCCCTGCTACTTTTTGAATGGCATAATTATAGTTAACTTTCAATTTTTTGTCTATTTCCAATTTTCCCTTTTTGTTTGTAAAGGTGAGAGCTGATGACCTCATTGGAACAAATGACTCAGAGGAATTACTGAACCCAATACGACAATGAAGCCAGTTTGACCTCAGTAAAGATACAGTCATTAACTTGGGCTGCTTCAACAATTTTATCATTTCAACCGTGTATTCTAATTCGCACTGGCACATTAACTCATCCCTGCCACTGCCTCTGATTATGTCCTTAGCACTTATAGCTAATTAAAATTATTGAGGAAAATAAAGGATATTGGAGTTGCTCATTATAGTTTTCAATTATTTGATCTTTAAATGTAAAACGCATTTAAGATTAAGCCAACACTAATTTCTTGTCCAATACTATTTCTGCTGAAAAAGGGAAATCGGAAATCATCTGTTGAGAAGATTAAGGATTCCTGAGACAGGAAACTAAATGTTATGCTTCACATGGACATCTCTTCAGCTTAATTGGGCAGCGAAGCCATAAAAGTGTTTTGCGAATCGCTACGGTTTGAACTCTGTCCAAATTTTATGGGATTTTGAAAGTTTGAAAGCTTTTGAGCAAGTGTCACGTACCACACTAGTCAACGTACATTTTTCAGTGCAAAAAATGAAAAACAAAGCAAACAAAAAGCTCTCCTTGGTGAATATCACATTTGGACGGTTACATGACAGCAGTTGAGAGGCCAGAGCTAGTCACTCAAGCAGCAGATTAATCAATTTGAGGCAGCACTTGGCAAAGTGATGGCCTGACTGCCTGCGACACCCTCATTATTAGTATGTTTATAATTTTATCTTTTTAGCTCGTATTAAATCTGACAAGTCATGCAGGGATTAAAAATCGGAATGCTGCAACAACAGTGTTAGAATTAGGATCAGTGACTGGTTTGACTCTTCCTGACAAGGAATGGCTGGCGAAAGACTTGTTTTCAGTCAGTAGGAAATCTTCAGCCCGACTGCACACTACCAACATGAACTGGCAGTTCTCATCATGACAAGCACGTAATGGGCAAAGCAAAAGAATCTGAGGATATATATAGATATATGCATATACAGATATAGATGTGTGTGTGTGTGTATTTTATACATATATATATTAAAAATTCTAATGTTTCCACTTCCTGCTGCTCCCACTTGATTTGGCGTTTGTTGGAACAGATTGGGAAATAATTTGGCAGCTTTAACAGACAGAGAGATCATGTGAACTATTAAACAGCTGAACCTCTTCCTGATTTGAAAGGTAAATCTGCCTTTACAATATGATCATCCTCCAACACTTCTATCTAAACATGCCCTGGTGTCAGAACTTTGACACCAAACAGAAAATAATCCGATAAAACTAGTCGAGATGAATGCAAAAAGAATTCAACCTTTATTCGGAAACAAGCTCGAGATTCTGATGTGCTATTGTTACTCCAGCTCATTGTACGGATATTCTTAACCAAGCATGACTGGGATCCAAGTATAACATTTTTTGGCAATGTAGTAATGAATGTATCAGGATTCAGTGCCTGCATTGGGAGGAGAGGAGGTTACAATGTTAAGTACAACCAAAATATTGAACCATGACAAATCGCCAATCATATTTTAAAAGAAAACAGAAAAAGTATCCAAATACAATATATACAAACACACATTCCATTCCCTGATGCAAAACTATTTTTGACAAGGCTTCAGATCGAAGAGGCACCAGTTTTATTCATGTGAAAGGAATTAGAGTGCCAGCAAAGCATTTTTATTTTTTTTATATTTGTTTAGATGTTTTCTACACTAGAGCCCCTCAGTTTCGGCTATCTCCAGCCAGGGAAATTAAGACCTAAAGCAAAGTAAGCAGAAATGAAGTCAGAGAAAGTGACATTAGGGCTGGAGGTTGGGTCAGAACAGATAGGCTAGAGCCAAGTGAAACAAGTTAACAATTATGGTGAAGTGTAGGATTAGAACCATTGTGAGCAAGGATCAGCTCAGAGCACACAAGATAAGTAACAGGGGAAATAAATCAGGATTAGAGGCCACACGATCAGAATCAGAGAGTCAGTTGGGATCAGAGTGAAATAGATCGGGGACACAACAAACCGAATCAGCAAGGACTACATCACGGCTGGAGGACAGAAGATCGGGGACAGGGCACTGGTAAAACTAAGATTAGTAGCAGAGCAAGTCAGATTAACAGTAGGATCAAAGTTAGAATGGGGACAAAGAGAGAGAGAACAGAAATAAATGTAGAAATGTGGGTACATTAGATTAGGGCTGTAGAGAGTAAGATTAGATAAACTATGATAAGGTTCAGTGTGAACTAGATGAAAGCTGGAAGAAGCACAATTGGAATTTGGATGAGAGAAACTTGGACTCATTTGGTAGCACTCTCACCTCTGAAACAGAAACCTGTGGGCTCAAGCCCCATTGCTGGACATGAGAAGGTAATCTAACAATCTGGTGCAATACTGAGGGAATGCTGCATTGTCAGAGGCACGGTTCTTTTGATGACATGGTAAAGCAAGGCTCCACTCCCGTGCTCTGGTAGTTCAGGTGGGTGTTAAAGATCCTATGGCATTGTTTGAAAAAGAGCAGGGAGTTCTCTTGGTTTCCTGGCTAATGTTCTTCCTTTAATCAATAATACCAAAAAAGTAGATTAAATAGCCATTTGTCTCATTGCTGTTCATGGGACCTTGTTATGTGCAAGATGGCTATCATAGTTACCCACATAACAATGATTGCATTTCAAAGTCATTCAATACACATGAAGCATTTAAGGATGTTTCTGAGAGACGCGATAAGATTCTACATATCCACGGCATAACTAAAACTGCCTATTTCCACCTCCGTAGCATCGCCCGTCTCCGCCCCTGCCTCAGCTCATCTGCTGCTGAAACCCTCATCCATGCCTTTGATAGCTCTAGACTTGACTATTCCAACACACTTCTGGCCGGCCTCTCCCACGTTCTACTCTACAAAACCTTGAGGTTGCCCATGTCCTAACTCGCACCAAGTCCCACTCACCCATCACCCCTGTGCTCACTGCCCTTGTGTCCTAACTTGCACCAAGTCCCGCTCACCCATCACCCCTGTGCTCGCTGACCTACATTGGCTCCCAGTTAGGCAACACCTCGATTTCAAAATTCTCATCCTTGTTTACAAATTTCTCCATGGCCTCACCCCTCCCTATCTCTGTAATCTCCTCCCGCCTCACAACCCCCCGAGATATCTGTGTTCCTCAACTTCTGCCCTCTTGAGCATCCCCGATTATAATCGCTCAACCATCGGTGGCCGTGCCTTCAGCTGCCTGGACCCCAGGCTCTGGAACTGCCTCCCTAAACTTCTCCGCCTCTTCACCTCTCTTTCTTCATTGACTGTAAAGCCGAGATGTCCGGGGATTGTGAAAGGCGCTATATAAATGCAAGTCTATTTTTTCTTTCTTTTTCCTCCTTTAAGACGCTCCTTAAAACCGACCTCTTCAACCAAACTTTTGGTCATCTGCCCTAATTTCTTCTTGTGTGACTCGATGTCAAATTTTTGTCTTATAACAAACACTCATTTTGGGATGTTTTACTATGTTAAAGGTGCTATATATATATATATAAATGTTGTTGTTGTTCTTGCAATTTTAATTTTTTTTTAAATTAGGCCAATAATGGGAGAAGCAAGATCAAGGTCAGTATTGGCTTGATTTGCAATGCATAAAATATAATTTGGATCAAAATGATATAGATTAGGGAAAGCAATGTCAGGATTAGAGTGCATGTCTTCACTGAAAAGCAGGATTAGTATAAGGAATGGCAAATCAGGGAAAGTAATGCCAGGGTCAAAGTGGACAGAACAGAGATCAGGACAACAGGATCAGTGCCGAACAACACCAGACCATGATTAGCCAAGGTTTAATCAGGGTAAGATCAGGGGTGGGCAAAACAGTGAGTGAGCTAAGTCAGGGCTGTAGGAAGGACAATCAGAGCAGGAAGAGAAGCCTGGAAGCTGATATTTTAGCTTTTGAACCCAAGTGGAACAAGCAAATTTTTGCAGCTTCATTACCTTAATAAGAACATTAATCATGAAAATCATCAGCCTTGCCAACATGCCTGTCTACTAATTCATCTGAAATCCTAGCTATTAACACTATACATTTACAGCGTCTGACGCCATCTGGAAACACCTACTACTGACAGCCTGGACACTCAGATGATACGATGAAAATTGAAACACTTAATAATGCAATGGACCTAAGGATTCTTTCAGTTGACACAGCCATTCCTCTTCAGATTATTGTGGCAGCCCACCACTTACAGCACTGTCTTCCCCATCTGATGGTTCCAGGCTAATATAGACTCAGGGTTGCCTGTCACTTGAATCTACCAGCTGTAACTGGAATGGGTTGTGTCACTTCTCAGCTTGCTCGTTTGGTGACAACGTAGCATGTGATCTGGAAGGGAGAGGTGATTTGGAAAAAAAAATCAAATGACATCATGCCAGTTGGAGAAAAGAGGGCTTCATGAACAAAACTGGGGGGGAAAATAAATAATTCTGATATAATTGCATTAAACGGTTATCATATATTTTTTACACTGGGGAATGGCTTGGAGGTTTTGATTGGCAAAAGTTCAGCCCAAAATATTTGACTCAGATTTCAGTGATTCAATGAAAATGCTTCAAGGGTAAATATTTTTGTAAAATCGACATTGTAAGCAAAGTACAGAAAGAAATCTAAACAAGATAGGTCTCGTCATTGTTTTTAACGATTGCCAAGTGTCAGAATGCCCACAATATCTGATGAGCCAATCCAAACTCAGGAACTCCAGTCTAGTGAGAGTATTACTTGGTCATGTTTATTCCTAAATATTAGAGGAAGTGCGATCATGTTACCTACAATTCTGTGAAGGCAACATTGCCTGTGTTGAGGCAACTTTCCTTGGCATGATTTGGAATGAAAAAATCTATAAAGAAAAGAAGCTGGAAGCTAGTTCAACTTATCAATGAACCATTATTCTTTCGGGTCCCACTGGAGCCTGCCCTCGCCACACGTCACTGCCCCCCAGTCATCAAGATCCACGGCGCGGTCCTGGACAACGTGAACCATTTCTTGTCAACAAAGGCAGACATTGATGCGGAGATTCAACATCGCCTCCATTGCGTCAGTGCAGCCTTCGGCTGCCTAAGGAAAAGAATGTTAGAAGACCAGACCCTCAAATCTACCACCAAACTCATGGTCTACAGGGCTGTAGTAATACCCGCCCTCCTGTTATGGATCTGAGGCATGTCACCAGCGATGTCTCCGCAAGATCCTGCAAATCCCCTGGCAGGACAGGCGCACTAACATTACTGTCCTCTTCCCGACTAACCTCCCCAGCATTGAAGCACTGACCACACTCGATCAGCTTCGCTGGTCAGGCCACATAGTTCGCATGCCAGACTCGAGACATCCTAAGCAAATGCTTTATGCGGAGCTCCTTCACGGCAAACGAGCCAAAGGTGGGCAGCGGAAACGTTACAAGGACATCCTCAAAGCCTCCCTGGTAAAGTGCGACATCCCCACTGACACCTGAGAGACCCTAGCCAAAGATCGCCCGAGGTGGAGGAAGTGCATCTGGGAGGGCGCTGAGCTCTTCGAGTCTCAACGCAAAGAGCGTTGAGACTCCCCCCCCACCCTCCCACCTGCTTACCCCGACGAATGTCTGTCCCACCTGTGACAGAGACTGTGGCTCTTGTATTGGATTGTTCAGCCACTAAAGAACTCACTTCAGGAGTGGAAGCAAGTCTTCCTCGATTCCGAGGGACTGCCTGTGATGATGACTGTTTTGTTGAAACATTCATTTTATACTTAACTTAGGGGAACATTAACTTTTCTCTATAGACAGAAGAAAAAAAAACTTGCATTTATATAGCGCCTTTTATGACCTCAGGACATCCCAAAGCATTTTACAGCCAATGAAGTACTTTTGAAGTGTGGTCATTGCTGTAATGTAAGAAATGCGGCAGCCAATTTGCGCACAGCAAAGTCCTACAAACATCATATCATCATAGGCGGTCCCTCAAACGAGGATGACTTGCTTCCACAAGAGTTCACAGATGTTTCAATGAAGGACCCGATGTTCCAGTCCTGAACTCCAGTTGAGGGGGTGGAAGATGCCTGTGCATGGATTTTTTTAACGTGTGGTGACCTTTGCACACCAGCCACCACACAGGCTTGACAGAGCTAGGTCTTGGTCCAGTGGCAAGGGTTAACCAGGATGACTGGAGGCCAGCTCTGCTGCCTGGACCTAGTACATATCGCAGTGTGGGCTGGCCCGTGCTGCCCCTGGGCCCTTGGCTCTTCTGGGCCCTGTACCCTCATTCGCCGCACCTCCGCCACAATCCCTCACCGCTCCTCCGTTACAAAAACACTCGCTGCGCCTCCGCCACGATCTCCCGCTGCATCTCCGCACCAAACATTCGCCGAACCTTTGTCACGATCACCCACCAAATCTCAGCCACGATTCCTCATTGCTCCTCCGCCCCGATCATTCGTCGCAAGTCCGCCACGACCTTCCCGCTCCTCTGCTGTACCAGGGCCTCGCCGATGCTCCTGCCCACACTCCAAACGGCGCCTGGGTGATAATGACATCACCCAGTCGCCCACCTCGACGCTGTCGCACATTTGTTAAAAGTCCTACAAACAGCAATGTGATAATGACTAGATCATCTGTTTTTAGGTGTTGATTATGGGATTGCATTTATCCAATAAAAATTAAAGTTAAAATTAAAGTTAATTCTCCCTCCCTACTGACTCATGTTGGACAACAATTCCATGGACACCGGCAGCTCTCCCCCCAAATGGCCATTCATGTATGAGCCTGGAAACAGTTGGGTGTTGACATGTTAATCGACAATGGAGGGGGCTAGAATTGAGCGTAAACCTTTTTTCACCCAAGATTCACATATTTGCAGTTACCAGGATTGGGAACCCAAACTGATCCCCCCCTCCCCCCTCACACAAAAGCACAGAGGTAAATTTTTGTACCCTTAGCAAAGCTTTGCTGTGATAAGTTTAATACAGACTTGGGGTCAAATATGGTCCCGCCTTATTCTTGATGGCTCAGTCCTATACTAGGAAGAGCACTAACCATTAGGGGAGCTCCAGTAAATACACTCTATAATTTTGAGTAGTAAGATGACAGTTATGGACAGCATCTCAGTACAAACCCAGAAACGTTGCTAGTTTCAGTGAACATTTCTGATTCTGGAAGCCCCGCATTCTGGTTGCAGATATTCCGTTTAAATGAGATGCAGTTACTGGAAGTGCTGAGATTTTTATATTCATTCATGGGATGTGGGTGTCGCTGCCAAGGCCAGCGTTTATTACCCATCCCTAAGCCGCCTTCTTGAACCGCTGCAGTCCATGTGGTGACGGTGCTCCCACAGTGCTGCTAGGGAGGGAAGGATGCTTGTGCAGTCCCCAGCATTCCACTGAGGATGGTTGAACAGGCCGGGCTGGGTGCAGAGATGCAATTTGCCGAATACATACAAACAGACGAAAATTCTGGGCAGGAAAAGAGCAGCTGGCCCATCAAACTTGGCCCACACATGACACCTGGAGCATTGTAACTGGACGCTTCCTACTCAACCGTGCCCCCCCCACCCCACAGCCTTTTCATCTTCCAGGAGCGGCAACAAAAAGGAAGAAAAAAACTCAGGGTAAAAAGGGGGGAAAATATCTGGAAAGTTCTTCTCCCATCTGCTCTCAGAACCGATTGATCAAAACTAGTCCAGTAGATCACATTGACCATTCGTACATTAACTGTTACTCCATTTATTTTCCATCTCTGCCCCAGCCAAAAGATTATTTTATTATTGTTCTGACCTGGGTTGGATCCACAGGAGGCCCCATTGAGTATTAAAATGAAGTATTTCCCAATGATTACCTCAAAATGGGTGCAATAAATTTATATATGTGTGTATCAGAAATGCTTTTTGAGACATCCCACACTAACATAAGCCATCATACACGTGATACAGTGAGGCATAGGCTGCAATTGTTTTCAAAATAACTATTTATACCCCACTCTGCTCTTTTCAATCAAAATAATACAATCACACACACTCCTGCAAGCCCAGCATTTCTACTGCACACATACAAGGATTGTTTATGGCTCTTTAAATAGTCTTGTGGGATTGCAAAGGATTTGGTGTCGCTGAGCAGAGGGCTTTGCCAACAGCAGTTCAGGGGTTAATCTGTTCACATCACACCACCAGTCAGAAGGTCCCGTCTCATCAGTTACCAACGCTCCAGCTCGGCAGCCATATGTGCTGTGCAGATTTATGTCAGCCCTCAGCTGGGATGTTGGATGGGTACCCACCCTACACATCACTCACCAGGAAAGCCCACCCCCCTGCCAGCCATCCACACTCACACACTAACAGTGACAGTGGTGACAGACGTTCCCCTTGACCATTCACTTAGCTTCAGGAAATTGTGGGTGAAAATCAGATCACAATGCTAAATAAATTGAGAGGATGGGAATGCAAAATCTGCAATCTGTTCTCCCTGCCCCATTTATTTCATTACCCATCCCCTGCCCAACTATACAATATTCCACAGCCAAATGGGTTGGCAGACAACTGACGTAAGTCCTTGCTTCTGCAGGTGCAGCTCCTAGCATCTGATGAAGGACCTCATCAATTGCCGAATATTTTTTTTCAGACGCTCTGCATCTGTAACATATCGTGCTTTTATTTCAGATTTTCTGAGCAACTTTTTTTTTTTTCTTTTTGTGTCTCACTCATTTGCCAGCTGTTGTTGGTAGGTGTATGAGTGCGCCCTTGTAAGACCTACCCTCTGATTTCCCTTCCTCGTGTTAGATGTCTTCTGACTTCCAGTCTACACTCTTCCCGACACCGTGAGATCAGTAAATCGCTATGTAGGCAACAGCCCTGCTGTGCTGGGCCTTAATCTCAATTCATATTTAAAAGAGCAATGAGGACTACTAACTGGGTGCTGGTAATAACAGTTGTACATGTGAATGCGTCTTTAAAATCCGACACCTTTCAGCTGCACCATTTCTGAACATCAAGAGGAGAGACTGAGGTGCTCAGTGGCATGCTCTGTACCCGGTCATACCTCCGTGGTCCACTGGGATGCAGCGTGAGAAAGGTGTTTTGTTCTCCCCCATGGAAAGTTCCCAATCTCAGCCAAGGCTGTCATGGTACAAAGCAAAGGAGACATTTCCCCAGCAGGTGTGCAAATCATTCTGAGATCCTCTCATACACAGTACCACATAGTGCCAGTTGTAGAACAAGCAGATCTAGGAGCATTGTGTCTGCTTTGTATGCCCCACAATGCTACCATGCCCCTAGAGAAATAAGTATGTAGAATATTTGCATTAAATGCTTCATAGCGATGATACCACTGTCAGAAAACAAGAGAGCTTCATTGATTAACATACAAACCCAATTTATCATTGATAAAATACATGTTCACACTCTCAGATTCTGACACACAGAGAGAGCCTCAGCTGTGCTGAGCAGAGATCAGGCCTTCAGCAATAAGGAGGGAGAGAAAATTGGAGGATGAGCCAAAAAAAGAGCTACGATGATGCACTTCCTATCGGGTGGCTTGGGAGCAGTCATGGCAGAGGATGGGCAGCAAGGTGTCTGTGGCTCCCACATCCTAGGAAATATAAAATGAGAGGTGTGAAGATGAAAGATTGTCAAGCAAATCCTTTATACCTTTTGTTGCATGACCTTTTGTTGGACGGCGCAGATATAATGGTAAGTACTGCAGGGAATAGAATATGGCCAGGGTGATCTCCTGGACTAGGTTCGATCGCCTGGATGGGTCAGAGAGCAATTTTCCCAGATTTTTTTTTTCCTAAATTGGCCTGGGTTTTTATCTGGTTTTTGCTTCTCCCAGGAGATCACATGGCTCCGGTTGGGGTGGAGTGTAGAATGTTTCAGTATAAGGATGTCGCAGTTGTGTGAGGCGGACTGGTTGGGCCGGGTGCTCTTTGCCGTTCCGTCATTGTTCATAGGTTTATATGTAACCTTCAGACCTGCTGACCGAGGGCCATGTGGCTCTTTGTGGGCCGGCTCGGACACGATGGGCCGAGATGGCCTCCTTCTGCCCTGTAAATTTCTATGTTTCAATGTTTCTAACTGAACTTTGGTGTGTAATTCCACTGGGTCATCTTGTGCACTGCAATGATTAAGGAAAAATAATGTTTTTGGTCTCACAAAATGGCCTTTCCCAGCAGACACAGGCCATTGTCATCAGATAAACAAAGGGTTCTACTTCCAAAAAGTTGAACGCTTTTTCTTAAATGTAGTTTAAGATTGTCTTTGTAAAAATATGGGTTTCATGGATTAATATTGTCAAACCCTCTCTATGCTATCCGTGCCCAGAACATTTTCTCTGTAGAAGCTGTTTCTATTTAGTAATCGCTGGCGCTTTGACCTGCAAACCTTTGTATGAATGTTTCACACAGCATGTCCCAAGCCTTTTCTGGAAAATGAACCATGCATCCACATTTAACAAAACAGATAGGTTACGTAGCAGCTGTCGTAGGTTAATGTTCTATTTTCCATTGAAATTGACTTTCATGAATTAAATTTTTTTTTCACATCAAATCCAATCCACTATTTGGTCCATTTAATGTTTCCCAATGCAATGATAAAAAGATGGAACCTGGGTCTAATTACTTTTTTATTTTTGGTCAGCCAGAAAGTTTAAACAAAGTACTTTCCTTGTTTTGTTTTAGTATGGATTAAACCATTTCCCTGTTTGGACAAGTTGCCTACTCCGGCTGCTAACTGTTTACTGAAAAAGATCTGGTTTGCTCCTCCCATGCCCCCACAAGCTTGTCATTTCACAACGCAATGGGCAAAAGATTTCCTTCAGTCGCTATATGTCTTAGCAATGTTGTAAATGTAGAAGATTTAATCTGATCGCTATATGTAGCCAGATCATAGAAACATAGAAACATAGAAAATAGGTGCAGGAGCAGGCCATTCAGCCCTTCTAGCCTGCACCGCCATTCAATGAGTTCATGGCTGAACATGAAACTTCAGTACCCCCTTCCTGCTTTCTCGCCATAACCCTTGATCCCCCGAGTAGTAAGGACTTCATCTAACTCCCTTTTGAATATATTTAGTGAATTGGCCTCAACTACTTTCTGTGGTAGAGAATTCCACAGGTTCACCACTCTCTGGGTGAAGCAGTTTCTCCTCATCTCGGTCCTAAATGGCTTACCCCTTATCCTCAGACTGTGACCCCTGGTTCTGGACTTCCCCAACATTGGGAACATTCTTCCTGCATCTAACCTGTCTAAACCCGTCAGAATTTTAAACATTTTCCATGAGGTCCCCTCTCATTCTTCTGAACTCCAGTGAATACAAGCCCAGTTGATCCAGTCTTTCTTGATAGGTCAGTCCCGCCATCCCGGGAATCAGTCTGGTGAATCTTCGCTGCACTCCCTCAATAGCAAAAATATCCTTCCTCAAGTTAGGAGACCAAAACTGTACACAATACTCCAGGTGTGGCCTCACCAAGGCCCTGTACAACTGTAGCAACACCTCCCTGCCCCTGTATTCAAATCCCCTCGCTATGAAGGCCAACATGCCATTTGCTTTCTTAACCGCCTGCTGTACCTGCATGCTAACCTTCAATGACTGATGTACCATGACACCCAGGTCTCGTTGCACCTTCCCTTTTCCTAATCTGTCACCATTCAGATAATAGTCTGTCTCTCTGTTTTTACCACCAAAGTGATTCCATTAGAGATAGCAACCAGAGTAAGTCTTCCTCTAATATTTGTCATTCAGGATAAACAACACGTCTAAATGAAACCAATGTTTTCAGGACGGCTGGAAATTGGGTTGGGAAGGTTATGCACAGTCTCAGCCTGTTGGGGATGGATATTCTGCTTGCCCCAAATATGGCCGTCACCATAAGAGGAAGGCTCGAGGGTGGAGTCTAGGGTCTGAACTCTGGGGTCGTCGTGTCCCGGGTCTTGAGTGGGACCCAGTGTATGGTCAGCAGACGTAGGTGGAAGTGGGCCCCAGCCCACCTCCGGGTTCAGGCGGGGATTGAGTCCTTGGACCCCCAAAGAGAAGCTGATTTCTTTTATTATTATTTTTCAATTCAACCCTGTTGCCAAGGGGATTACCCAGCCTTCCATATATGGCAGACACCCTAGCTGTGCCCCGAGTGGGAGGTAAATTAGTAAACCTCCCCCGACCGTGAAAAATCGCTAGGATGAGAGCCGGAAGTTCCAAGCTGGTATGTCATTGTAAAGTTTGCTGGAATCGCTGGCCCGTGCATTACCAGGCCACAGTGTATAACATTGTCCTTGTATTGTATATAGACATCAGAGTTATATAATATATATAGGGCTGATTTTCCTTATGAGCAATGTGTGCAGAGCTCCACCACTGGAAACAAATTTCGGGAAATCTTGGGGATGTTTCCTGCCCCTCCCAGACTCCCAGAATATTTACAAGAACTTTGCATCTGCTCATGGTCAACCTGCAAAAGTGAAAGAAGGTCAATTTCAACAAACAGAACAGGTTGAAGCTACATTCTGTGTTGGAAGGCAACGCGGTCAATAGGGATACGGTCAGAATAATGGCCTCAAACACTGGCGTCACTTTCTTGTCTTCAAAGATCAATGGAGAAATGATGCATTAATAAGACAGTCATTTATCATTAGTCTATTCTGACTGAAGTAAAGACAATCAATTTTATAGCTCTCAGCCAATTAGGGCTTTTTGGCCTCCCCTCCCTCCCTTCACATAAAACAAGATGTTGCTCAGATCTGCTTTTCAATGGTGTTGTGGCACTGCTGGTATCACTTGGAGACAAGTAGCTGCTTAGAATGAGGTGGAGCAAGTGGTTCTGAATCGTGTTCCCAGCTCGGTGTTACTTTCGGCATTCAATGCTGGGGAAGAGCTGAGCTGGAGCATACAAAAACAGCTCTCCATCAACATGAAGAAGGACAAACGTGAAATCTTAAAAAGTTCCGGGTACAATCATCTGTCCGGCCATGTTTTTAAAAGTTCCTTTTACATTAGTTGAAATTCTACTGCATCCAGAGCTAAGTTGAAGGGGTGCAAGTATAATTCTCACGGTGGCCACTTCTGACTTATTCTAAAGTTTGTGTTGAGGCGAATCTGAAGCTACCTTGCATTGAGAGAAAAGGTGCGATAATGTTAAGACTCCTTCTGCTTTGACCACCTGTAGCTCTCAGACAGAATGGACAATAGTCTTGAGTTATCTGAATTGTCACAGTTCAGGGTCCCCATCAAAAGCTGCAGCCAGACCTTATTAACCACAATGGGGGCAACATTCCTCTGAACACTAGAAATACTGTACCAAATTCTTCACTCTGCTTTCTAACACAGGAGTGATCCTGTTTAAATAAGTGGGTTAATAACCAGCGCTAACAGTGCAGAGAAAAGTTCAGTACAACTGTATAAAGTGCATATGAGAGAACAGCGCTAATCACAATTTTTACTTATACATCATGGTAACATCATAAACATAATGGCCCAGAAATCCCGGCCTCCCTGGGTCTGTACGGAGTGTCTACGGACCCGGGAGGCATCGCAAAAACCGGTTTTCAGCGCACAATGCGCATGCACTGAAAACCGGCTTTTCCCATCTGTCAAGCTGGAGCTGGAGCTGGACAGATCCAACGCATATCGGGAGCGAAGACATTTGCACAGGCAAGATTGCGGTATTTACCCATATCTTACCCAACAAATGTTCTCAAAATTCTTGTGCCTGATAAAAGCAGGTGCATAGCCTACTTTTACAGGCGTAAGAGTTTTAAAACATACAAAAATATAATTAAATTAAATTTAAAAAACACACTTTATTGTTAAAAACCCTGCCCACTAAGGTAAGTTTATTTTTAACCCTAATTACAAAACTTTAAAAAAATCAGAAAAACATTTTTTTTTCTAAGGCATTTTAATTTTAATTATGTGAGGAGTGTTTTTTATTTTTTATTATGGTGTTTAGTGTGTTTGTTTTTTTCCCCTCATTAATAGCAATGAGAACTGGTAGATACGGAGATCCCATTGCTATTGATGAGAAAGCTGTGGAATACTGTATCTGATTGGCTGAGCAGTCACATGTGAGAACCTGGAGGACGGGAGAACGGGAGTGCGCTTCTCAGTGCCGAAATCTCACACTCCTCCGGGAACACCAAGTAGAACTTTTTCAGGTTGGGAAGCCTCCGACCGCAATTTCTGGGCCAATTTTACCAGAGCTCACCAATGTAATAATTCTTTTATTTAAGTTAACTTGTGTCTTGATAAACATAAAGCTGGTTTTACAAGAAATGTTATGCTTGGCACAGTGGGCCCAAGTTTCGGGCCGCGCCGGAACTGGACGCCCGTTTTTCGCGCCAGAAAGTGCGCCGAAAAAAAACTCACCTATTCTCCAGCTCCCTGCAGGTCTTCTGCAGCTGGGCGCAGCGCAGCACGAGCTGTAGGGGGCGGAGCCAGGTCCCTGCGCTGAAAACAGTGCCGGGACCTCTGCACATGTGCGCTACAGTGCAGTGCAGTAGCTCCAGGCACCCAAAACTGTGGGAGGGGCCCGAAGCCTGCAGCTCCTAGCCCTGGCTGAATGGCCTCACTGGGGCTGCATGAACATAAGAACATAAGAACATAAAAACATAAGAATTAGGAACTTGAGTAGGCCATCTAGCCCCGCCATTCAACAAGATCATGGCTGATTTGGCCGTGGACTCAGCTCCACTTACCTGCCCGCTCCCCATAACCCTTAATTCCCTTATCGGTTAAAAATCTGTCTATCTGTGACTTGAATACATTCAATAAGGCTCCTCCCACCCCACCCTCCCCCCACTACCCCCTCCCTCCCCCCCGGACCTCCGCGACTCTCTCTCCCGCCCCCCCACCCCGGACCTCCGCGACTCTCTCTTCCCCCCCCCTGGACCTCCGCGACTCTCTCTCCCCCCCCCGGACCTCTGCGACTCTCGTTCCCCGCCCCCCCCCGGACCTCTGCGACTCTCCCTCCCACCCCCCCCGTACCTCCGCGACTCTCTCTCCCCCACCCGCCCCCCGGACCTCCGCGACCCCACCCGAGACCCGACGCCACCTACCTGTAAATCCAGCCTGAGGTCTTGGGCCCGGCCATTCAGCCTCCTTCTTTCCCTCCCCCCCCTCTCCTTCCCTCCCCCCCTCTCTCCTTCCCTCCCTCCCTCCTCTCTGCTTCCCTCCCTCCTCTCTCCTCTCTCCTTCCCTCCCTCCCTCCTCTCTCCTTCCCTCCTCCCTCCTCCCTCCCTCCTTTCCTCCCTCCCTTCTCTCTCCTTCCCTCCCTCCCTCCTCTCTCCTTCCCTCCCTCCCTCCTCTCTCCTTCCCTCCCTACATCCTCTCTCCTTCCCTCCCTACATCCCCCTCCTTCTCCCCTCTCCCCTCCCCACCCTTCTTTTACCATGTACACCATCACTATTTTGAAAGAATTTAGGTATGTTCAAGACTGACAATATTTAGCAGGTTGGAAGCACAAGTAATTGGAGTGCACTGAGTTAGCAATATTGTATGAAATAGGAGTGAATCAAAAATGGGTTGCCACACTGAAGTCTATACTTTGGAGAGTCATACTTTGAAGAATAAAAGTTTACTTCTTATGTAAAGCTGTGCTTCTCACTTTTAAAACAAAGATTTTTTAAAAATTCTACATTTAAACTTTATTACCACCTTTAAAGAAATATCTGTTTGCCTTGAGATATACACAAATGGAAGAATTTATCTTTAGAAATCTTTTTATTTTCTGTTTCTCCCCCGTCTTTTTGTTGCTCTTGTATTCTTTATAAACACTGGCTTCTGACACAGGGCTAGTTACATTGAAGTGATTTAGTTATAAATTATAATCAGTATTTAAAATAAAGCAGTAAGTAAGATAAAAAAGCAACACTTGGTCTTAAAATACAAACTATCTAAAGTGATCTGTAGCCCTTCATAAAAGCTACCATGATCTGATGGATGAGATCAGTGTTCTGCAGTTTTCACAACTAGAATACGTTAAAATATTTACTTCCGCTTCCTTCCAAATATGAAACCCACTATAACAAACCGTTATTTATAAACCTCTAATTATAACAAATATTTTCTCTAATCTCAGTGAGAACTCCATTATGTACCCTACTTATATTACAAAACTGGTGAAGAAGATCATGCAAAATTTTGCTGCCCATATTCTAACTCACACCAAGTCCCGTTCACCCATCACCTCTGTGCTCAATGATCTACATTGGCTCTCGGTTAAGCAATGAAACCCACTCGGTTAAGCAATGCTTTCAAGCCGCTCCATGGCCTTGCCCCTCCCCATCTCTGTAATCTCCTCCAGCCATCCAACCCTCCAAGATCACTGTGCTCCTTCAATTCTAGTCTTTTACACTGTTATGTATGCAAACATTGTAACTGTGTAAGACTTGCCACCAGAGGGTACAACTGTTGGAGGCCCAAGGGTCACCTGCACACCTCGTGCAAGGGAGTATAAAAGATTGTCTGCCATGCTGCTTAGAAAATCTGGAGTTGTATTAAAGAGACTAAGGTCACATCAGTTTTAGTTCACAGTACTCAGTCTTGTGGAGTTCTTCCATACATAACAATTGCCGACAAGTAACAGATTACGAACTTTCACGCGGTTATGGCTGCCATTGATATTTTAGAGAAATTTGTAGAGGATGATGATTGGGAAGCCTTCATTGAGCATCTCGACCAATACTTCGTAGCCAACGAGCTGAATGTGGACGATAAAGCGATCAAGTGCAGGGCGATTCTCCTCACCGTGTGTGGGTCCACAATATACGGCCTATCAAGAATCTGCTAGCACCAGAGAAACCAGCGGAGAAGACATATACAGAGTTGTGTACGCTGGTTCGGAACCACCTGAAGCCGAAGGAGAGCGTCTTAATGGCCATGTATCGCTTCTACACGCACCACCGCTCCGTGGGCCAGGACGTGGCGAGTTATGTCACCAACCTGAGACGCCTTGCGGGAACTTGTGAATTTGCTGGATTTTTGGGGGAAATGCTGCGGGATTTTTT
Source organism: Pristiophorus japonicus (assembly GCF_044704955.1). Taxonomy (NCBI): domain Eukaryota; kingdom Metazoa; phylum Chordata; class Chondrichthyes; family Pristiophoridae; genus Pristiophorus; species Pristiophorus japonicus. Next base: position 230,736,425 of record NC_091982.1, on the reverse strand, counting down.
TGTGCTTGTCATCGGCCACGAGGTCATTCTTTGCAAGCTGCTGTTCACTGAATCCCTAGACCTGAGCAAGGCCATCACGATAGCCCAGGCATTCATATCCACGAGCGATAATACCAGACAGATATCTTCCCAGCATCGAAGCTCACCAGCAAGTACTGTTGCTAGCAGGCAGAACTGTATATGGCAGGCCTACACATCTGCAGCTGCAAGACCTAGGATGACTCAGAGTCTGCCGTCAGGCGTGAATGCAAATCCATTAGCACCATATTGGCGCTGCGGGGGTAATCATCGAGCCCATCAGTGTCGATTCAAGCACTATGTATGCAAAGGCTGCGAAACAATGGGGCATTTCCAGCGAATGTGCAAGACTGCTGCGACTCACCACGTGGCAGAGTCGGCAGAGGATGATCGATCGACATGGATTACGCAGAACAAACAAGAGAGGCAACCCAACCCGAGGAAGAAGTATATGGGGTGCACACCTTCATCACCAAGAGCCCTCCTATATTGCTGAAAGTCAAATTGAACGGTATTCCGGTATCAATGGAGTTGGACACGGGGGCGAGTCAGTCAATTATGAGCCAGAAGGCTTCTGAGAAACTTGGGCAACAAGACACAAAGGCCCAAACTGAGCCCGATTCAGACCAAGCTGCGCACCTACACCAAAGAGCTCATACCAGTCATTGGTAGTGCGGCAGTTAAGGTATCGTACGATAGAGCTGTGCATGATTTATCACTGTGGATTGTACCAGGCGATGGCCCAACGCTATTCGTCAGAAGCTGGCTGGGAAAGATTCGATAGAACTGGGATGACATCAAAGCACTATCTTCAGTGGATGATGCCTCGTGCGCCCAAGTGCTGAGCAAGTTTCTGTCGCTATTTGAACCAGGCATCGGCAACTTCACAAGCGCTACGGTGCAGATCCATCTAGTCCCCGATGCAAGGCCCGTTCACCACAAGGCTCGAGCGGTTCCATATATGATGAGGGAGAAAGTCGAGATCGAACTGGACAGATTTCAACGAGAGGGAATCATATCGCCAGTCGAGATCAAGGAGTGGGCCAGTTCGATTGTTCCAGTGTTGAAAAGCCATGGCACGGTCAGAATCTGCGGAGACTACAAAGTAACGATCAACCGAGTCTCGTTACAAGACCAGTACCTGCTACCCAAGGTGGATGACTTGTTCGCAACGTTAGTGGGGGGAAAGTCATTCACCAAGTTGGACCTAACCTCCGCCTACATGACACAGGAGCTGGCTGAATCTTTGAAAAGATTGACGTGCATCAACACGCACAAAGGACTGTTTACATACCACAGGTGCCCTTTTGGGATTCGCTCGGCTGCTGCCATCTTCCAGAGGAACCTGGAGAGTCCGCTGAAATCAGTTCCGCGCAACGTTGTGTTTCAAGATGACATCCTGATCACTGGTCCTGACACCACCGAACAACTGCACAACCTGGAAGAAGTTCTAAGTCGACTAGACAGTGTGGGATTCTGGCTGAAATGCTCCAAGTGTGTTTTTGTGGCGCCAGAGGTCGAATTTTTGGGGAGAAAGATTGCGGCAGATGGCAAGAGACCCACGGACTCAAAGACAGAGGCCATCAAGAATGCAGCCAGACCACAGAATGTGAAGGAGCTGCGTTTGTTCCTGGGACTCCTCAACTATTTTGGTAACTTTCGACCTGGGTTAAACACTTTGCTGGAACCGTTGCACATGTTGCTACGTAAGGGTGACGACTGGGTTTGGGGTAAATCTCAAGAGACAGCCTTTGAGAAGGTCAGAAACCTACTTTGTTCTAATAAGTTACTTGTACTGTATGACCCGTGTAAACGATTAGTGCTAGCTTGTGTTGCATATGGGGTCAGTTGTGTGTTACAGCAAACCAATGTATCGGGCAAACTTCAACCGGTTGCATACATGTCTAGAAATCTGTCTAACGCTGAAAGAGTCTGCAATATGGTTGAGAAAGAGGAGTTAGCATGTGTATATGGGGTTAAGAAAATGCGGCAATACCTATTTGGACTTCAGTTTGAGCTTGAAACCGACCACAAACTGCTCATTTTGCTGTTTGTAGAAAGCAAAGGTATTAACACCAATGCTTCGTCCCGCATCCAAAGATGGGCACTAACATTGTCCACCTATGACTATGTTATCCGCCACAGACCAGGCATGGAGAACTGTGCTGATGCCCTCAGTCGGCTACCATTGCCCGCTACCAGGGTGGAAATGGTGCAGCCCACAGACTTGCTTCTGGTCATGGATGCTTTTGAGAGCGAGGGGTCACCCGTCACTGCTCGCCAGATCAGGATCTGGACTAGCCTGGACCGTGTGCTATCACTAGTAAAAAGTTGCATCCTCAATGGAAGCTGGTCGGCCGTTCCTGGGGAAATGCAAGATGAAATTAAGCCGTTTCACCGACGCAAAGATGAAATGTCTATCCAGTCGGATTGTCTCTTATGAGGTAATCGCGTGGTTTTGTCAAAAAAAGACAGGGAAACATTTATACGCGACCTACACAATACCCACGCAGGCACAGTCATGATGAAGGCTATAGCCAGGTCACATGTTTGGTGGCCCGGCATTGACTCGGACTTAGAGTCATGCGTACACCAGTGCAACACATGCTCACAATTGAGCAATGCACCAAGGGAGGCTCCATTGAGTCTGTGGTCATGGCCCTCCAAACCGTGGCCCATGATCCACGTAGATTTTGCTGGCCCCTTTCTCGGAAAGATGTTTTTAGTTGTAGTGGACGCTTACTCTAAATGGATTGAATGCGTAATCATGTCATCCAGCACATCCACTGCGACCATTGAAAACCTCCGGGCTATGTTCGCCACCCATGGCTTGCCCGAAGTCCTTGTCAGTGACAATGGACCGTGTTTCACCAGCTCGGAATTCAACAACTTTATGACCCCCAATGGCATCAAGCATGTCAGGTCTGCCTTGTTTAAGCCCGCATCCAACGGTCAAGCTGAACGGGCAGTCCAAACTATCAAGCAGAGCTTGATATGCATGACGGAAGGCTCCTTGCAGACCCGCTTATCTCAGGTTCTGTTCAGCTTCCGGACACGACCCTACTCGCTCACTGGGGTTCCCCCTGCAGAATTGTTAATGAAGAGAGCACTCAAAACTAAGCTCTCCCTAGTCCCCCCAGATCTAAATGATAATGTGGAAACCCGGCCTCACCGGCAAAACATGTACCACGATCGCGCGGCTGTATCGATGTTAACGATCCTGTGTTTGTTCTTAATTACTGGTCATGGTCCTATGGGTCACTGGCACTCTCTTGGCCAAGGAGGGGAATAGAGTGTTTATAGTCAAACTATTGAATGGACAAACGTGCAGAAAGCATTTGGATCAGACCAAACTGTGGTTCACCGACAACCAGGAACAACCTGAAGAGGACATCGCTATCATCGATCCACCAACACACACCCAACCAGCAATCAACCTCGCTGTCAATCAAGAGGATGAACCCACCATTCTCAACAGTCCTGTCAGACCAGCCCCGCCGCAGTGCAGCAATGGTCTGACCAACTCACGATCAGCCAGGGAATGTAGGGTCCTGGATCGTCTTAACTTATAAATAATTTGTATCAAAGACTTTGGGGAGGGAGTGATGTTATGTATGTAAACATTGTAACTGTGTAAGACTTGCCACCAGAGGGCGCAACTGTTGGAGGCCCAAGGGTTACCTGCACACCTCATGCAAGGGAGTATAAAAGGTTGTCTGCCATGCTGCTTAGGCACTCTGGAGTTGTATTAAAGAGACTAAGGTCACATCAGTTTTAGCTCACAGTACTCAATCTTGTGGAGTTCTTCCATACTTAACAAGTGCATCTCCACCATTGGCGGCCTTGCCTTCAGCTGCCTAGGCTCAAAGGGAATTCAGAAGAAACTTCTTTACCCAGGTGAGAATGTGGAACTTGCTACCACAGGGAATGGTTGAAGCGAATAGTATCGATGTATTTAAGGGGTGGTTAGATAAGCATATGAGGGAGAAGGGAACAGAGGCTTATGCTGATAGACTTAGATGATGAAAATCTGGGAGGAGGCTTAAGTGGAGCATAAACGCTGACATGGACTAGTTGGACCAAATGTTTCTGTGCTGTATATCCCATGTAATCCTATGTAAGCTGTATAATTTTCTCCTTAAACCTCCCCACCTCTCTACCTCTCTCTCATCCTTTAAGACACTCCTTAAAACCTACCTCTTTGACCCAGCTTTTGGTCACCTGTCTGAACATCTCTTTATGTGGCTCGGTGTCAAATTCTGTTTGATAATCACTCCTGTGAAGCTCCTTAGAGGGTTTTACTGCTTTAAAGATGCTATTCCAATGTAAATTGTTACTGTAGTTCTATAACAATCCAGGCTCCAAGTCCACTTCAAAGGCTAGGGTGGTATTCACAGCACCAGAGCATAAACAGACTTGTACAAAAAGCAAAATACTATGGTTGCTAGAAATCTGAAATAAAAACAGAAACTGCTGGAAACATGCTACACACTAAGCCAAGTAAAAGAGGCTTTACCCTCAGGCAACAATATTTAAATGGATACCAGCAGTGCTACTGCCTCTGGAAGCATGGGTGAAACCTATGTATTAGGTGCTTCTCAGTCCTCTGGAGACAACAATGTTACTTGATGTACCATTGAATTCAGGGCTGCCGTTGGCAGCACTACAACAAAGTAAATGGCCCAACAGTCAGTGCAGGAGTTCACATTTTAATAAACCCTTGATTACTTTGCCAATCTGTTTGAGCTTGCTATAATTAAAAAAGTACTTGTACATTTTGTTTAATTCATATTATTTCACAACTTCTAGAACATAAAGAACATAAGAAATAGGAGCAGGAGTAGGCCATACGGCCCCTCGAGCCTGCTCTGCCATTTAATACGATGATGGAAGTATGATTGGATTCTGTTATTAATGTGATTTTATTTGGTTTTATACTTACACTGCTATCTTATCTAGCTATCTCCATTTCTCCCAATAATGTTCAATCCCTAACCCTTCCATACAACACAACTCTATAATAACTCCATATCTGATTCATGCCCATTACTGTCTGAACCCAAGCCAGGGGTCAATGGCACAACTGCACAAACTGCCTGTTCCCTAAAAAGGTCTCTACCATAAAAATTTGAATTTCCTCATAAGGAACAGTGTTAGGAAAGTATATATATATTTAAATCAGCTCAACCTCTTTAGTTCAACGCAAGATATTTGTAAAAAAAATGTATTATATGGCATAAAACGAAGTCCTATAGCTGTCACCATCTCTGACTGTAACTCATTCTTTGCCAGGACCTTAAAACCCTGGTACTTCTCATATATATCGTCCTTCCGACTAAAATCCACAGGTTTTTAGCAGCTTGGTGTTACCTTCACTTCATGACTTCTCTTGTCTTCTTTCCAAATCCTTTCAACCTTTGCGGTATCCTACACTATGGCTTCTGGTCCTTTAACTAAACTTCTCAATTTAAAAAGGGTAGGTTTGAACCCATCTTTATCCAGTTTAACCACCATCCCTTGCTCCTTGCAGCACAGCACTTTATTGGTGATGGAAGCATGACTGGATTCTGTTATTAATGTGATTTTATTTGACTTTATACTTACACTGCTGAACAGATGGAATATTTGTTCAGCTGCACAAGTAGAAGAAAGGCTTAAACAATGGAATTTGAGATATCTGGAATAGCAATGAAAAAGCACGTTATCCTAACTTAAATATCAACATTTGAAAAAAAGGGTTAAATACCATTCGGCTGGAATTTAATCCCCATTTCCGAAACTCACTAAATATCAATGGAAGAGCAAAGTTATACAAGGAGAAAATGTGGCTTGAATGGACACTAATTAAAAGAATCAAATCCAATTCAACTACATATGTCGAATCATATTAGTAGGTTTGGTGATTTCCTGCTCAGTGGGCCAGTCAAGATTAAAGGATTTGTTAATGTGACTGACTGGAGCAGGTACTCAGAACTGACCGAGCACATTTGACAACAAATTAATTCATTTAACATTAACAGTCAAAGATTGATTTTTCATGGAACAAATTACTTGTCCTGTACATCATTTACTCCCAGTGAGCCGTAGATAAAAGGAAGAAACAGAAAAAAAAATTAAACATGGCTCCTCTTTAAGGAAGCATTGTTGACAAGTTAGACTCAATACCATGTTTGTGTATGAAAGGGGCATAGACATAGAAACACATCGAAGTTATGACATGGAAATGCATTTGGCATGTAATGGTGCATTTAACAACATGATTATCCCATTGAATTATCAGTGGTGTCTTGCATTGTATGTGCTTTCATAATTTTATAAATGAATAATAGGAAATAGGACTTCCCCATTGGCTCAGCAGGTAGAGGCACAACACAGTATGGAAGTGAATCATATAGACCAGCAAGGTCTCTGAAATTAGCAGTAGGAGTGTCATGGTTGGCTTTAAAGCCTCTGAGATAGGAAGCAGAAAAATCAAGATTCCTGCCATCCCGTGACTCCTGCAGGGAAGTACACACATTTAGGGGCATCAGGTGAGAGCAGACTGTGGTTTGGTTATGATGGGGGTCACAGTCTAAGGGTAAGGGGTAAGCCATTTAGGGCCGAGATGAGGAGAAACTTCTTCACTCAGAGAATTGTGAACCTGTGGAATTCTCTACTGCAGGAAGTTGTTGAGGCCAGTTCGTTAGATATATTCAAGACGGAGTTAGGTATGGTCCTTACGGCTAAAGGGATCAAGGGGTATGGAGAGAAAGCAGGAATGGGGTACTGAAGTTGCATGATCAGCCATGATCTTATTGAATGGTGATGCAGGCTTGAAGGGCCAAATGGCCTACTCCTGCACCTATTTTCTATGTTTCTATGGCCTCAGTGGTCAAATAGACATAACGGCCAAGCTCACATATGAAGAATGCCACATAAGCAAGACACTGGAGGCTGCTGACACCCATGGAACTATAACCCAGCGAGAGTCAGCACCTTCAGGAGAAAACTGACGGGTAAAGCTAAGCATGGTAAATGATTCTGTGAGCCAAAGGGAGCTGCAAGGGGCTACTGATAAAATGGTAGAATGAGCAAAACGCTGGTGGATTGAATACATATTTGTCAGTAAATATGAGGTGATACATTTCAGTGACAAACATGAAAATAAGAATGATGTTTTGAATGGGGGAAAGCTGGGTGATGAGGAAGGGTAGAGAGATTTGGGGGCTCAGGTTCATGAGAAAAGCAGCACCTGAAGTGGATTAGACCTTAAAGCAAGCAAATGGAATATTGGGTTGTATGTTAGGAGGCACAGTGTATAACAGTTACAATGTATTGGTGAGTGTATATAGAATCTTAGTAAGACCACAATTGGAATAATCTGTGCACTTTTGGGATCCAGCTGATAGGAAGGATGTCAAGGCAATCGATAGCATCACTTGGGTGATGCCTGGTATGAGGAAATACAAATACAAAATAGACTTGAAACATCAAATTGCATGAAATAATGGCTGGAATTTTCCCCAAAATAAAGGCTGGGTTTGGAGAGTGGGGGCAGTTAAATTGTTAAAAGTGGGAATCCCGACTTGAGCCCATCTCTAACCCACCCACTTCCAGTTTTAACAGAGGCAGGATGGGGGTAGGACAGGGGACGGGCATCCCGGGGGCCGAGGGGGGGGGCAATTGTCAATTTAAATATTATAATAAAGTTGGAAGCCTCCTTTTTAACCTTTGACTGCATGCGGATGGATTTTAGACAATTCGTGAAACCCGGCAGTTAAACCGAGGTCGTGACTGCTGCATCCGGGAGCTGGCTTTATACCTACCTCCTGGATCCACGGTCCCTACCTAACCCACCCCACGCAATAGGAGACCCCACATTGGGGCCTGCAATCACCACACCCCCCTCCCCAGTTCCCCGATCCTCCGATCCTCACCATGAGGCCTTCCACCGCACCCCACTGATGATGCTGAGGCCGGCCACAACCTTCCAGTGCCCGTCCCCGATCTTCTCTTCCCCACCACCGATCCCCAGCCAACCCTCCACACCCCCCACCGCCTGCCCGCCGATCCTCAAAGTCCCCGACCCCCGATCTTTCCCTGTTGATCCCCCGCTCCCCCCCATCCCCAATCCTCCCCTGCTGATCCCCACACCCGACTCCAGATATCCGATGCTCCCCAGCCGATCCCCGAACCCCCCACCACGATTCCTGACTGACCCCACCAGCCCGCCCCCGAAGCGATCCTTCACTCCCTTTCTGCATCTGCAGCCTCTCAATCTGTCTGGCTGCTGGCAGGAATCCAAGGCCTCACATGTAAATCAGGCCCGCCGGTTAAAGTCAACAGGGCCTGCAGGGAACCAAGCATCCCGGGTTTCCCGCCTGCCTCGGAGGTATCCCGGCCCCAGCCTGCCGACCTGGAGAAAATTCTGGCCAATGTGTTTAATGAACTGTGTTAAATATGGCACTCAAACAGATCTGGACAAATAGATGGGTTGAAGAATGATGGGTTGGTTTTAATAGATCATCATAGGCAATCCCTCAGAATCGAGGAAGACTTGCTTCCACTCTATAAATGATCCTTAGGTGACTGAACAGTCCAACACAGGAATTACAATCCCTGTCACAGGTAGGACAGATAGTCGTTGAGGGAAGTGGTGGGTGGGACTGGTTTGCCGCACGCTCTTTCCGCTGTCTGCGCTTGATTTCTGCATGCTCTCGGCGACGAGACTCGAGGTGCTCAGCGCCCTCCCGGACGCACTTCCTCCACTTAGGGCGGTCTTTGGTCAGGGACTCCCAGGTATCGGTGGGGATGTTGCATTTTATCAAAGACTCCAAGTTGATACACACTGTGTTATATATTAATGCTTGGGGGTCACCAGACACCAGAGGGTGCCGCGGTCGGAGGTCATCGGGCTGTACGCACATGGCATATGTGCTTGGTCACCTGTATATAAGCTGGGTGTCTTTGTCACGCAGGCACTCTTGAGCTGGAATAAAGATGGATCAGGTTGCACCTGAGTGAGTTTACAGTAACAGGACTCTTGAGTCAGTACACACTGGGAGAGGAATGGTTAATGTTTGGACGTCAGTAGATCACTATTCATTAGTAAAGGTGAGCAACAAGAAAATTGGTAATGCCTATACACTGTTTTCCACTCAATGTTAAACTGTTGTCAACAAGACGAATTACATACGAGGAAACATCTTGAGAACATGAGCTCAAATATTTTTGCGGGTTCCGTTGAAATCCTGCTGTAACTCTGGCGGGAGTCGGGTGGAAAGGTAGATATCTAATTATACTAGGTCCCCGCCAACTGTAAGATTCCCTGGTCTGTTTTGTAAGGGGCAGAACCTCTGCCTGCTTCTTACAAAGCCAATGATGCAAATGGGGTAGAGCCAAAGGGCAGGAACTTCCTATACCAGAAGATTCCACATCTTTGGTTCATTAGGGACCCAATGAGATATACTGGTCTCCAAAAGTTTGCAAGTGGACCACAACCAGAGAGGAGAGTACATTTGAGGAAAATGGCCTGAACCCCTGAAGAACAGGATTTTAAGAAAAGTTTTGCAGCATCCTGACATAGAGGCTGCATGGAAGCGGGCAGTCGTAGACAAGTGAGGTGCCTTGCACTTGACCCTACAAACTCTGGAGGGGTTGCCACTGCATCATCATCATCATCATAGGCAGTCCCTCAGAATTGAGGAAGACTTGCATCCACTCTTAAAATGAGCACTTAGGTGGCTGTACAGTCCAATACGAGAGCCACAGTCCCTGTCACAGGTGGGACAGATAGTCATTGAGGGAAAGGGAGGGTGGGACAGGTTTGCCGCATACTCTTTCCGCTGCCTGCGCTTGTTTTCTGCATGCTCTCGGCGACGAGACTCGAGGTTCTCAGTGCCCTCCCGGATGCACTTCCTCAACTTACGGAAGTCTTTGGCCAGGGACTTCCAGGTGTCAGTGGGGATGTTGCACTTTATCAGGGAGGCTTTGAGGGTGTCCCTGTAACATTTCATCTGCCTACCTTTGGCTCGTATGCCGTGAAGGAGTTTCGAGTAGAGCGCTTGTTCTGGGAATCTCGTGTCTGGCATGCGGACAGTGTGGCCTGCCCAGTGGAGCTGATCGAGTGCTTCAATGCTGGGGATGTTGGCCTGGTCGAGGACGCTAATGATGGTGCATTTGTCCTTCCGGGGGATTTGTAGGATCTTGCGGAGGCATCGTTGGTGGAATTCTCCAGCGACTTGAGGTATCTACTGTACATGGTCCATGTCTCTGAGCCATATATAGTCCCAATGTAACAGCCAGGCTTGTGGACCACAAATTTTTGGAGCCCATATGATTAAAAGTTAGATGAGGTTATGCTAATCTTGGAAATGTCTATGGTGAAGCCAATGTTTGGAGTATTATACACAACTTTCAATTCCCTACCTCCAATGAAACTGATGCATCAGAGAAGTTTCGAGGTACAGCAGTATAGGCGATTCTAGGACTTCCAATTCTTGTTTTCATTGGAGAAATTGAAACTTAGTGGGGATGTGATCTCATTTTTGGAATTATTGAAAGGCATCAATATAGTAAATGTAAGCAGATTATATTTAAATTAAACAATGTTTGCAGAACTGAAAGACTCTAGTTCAAAACTGAAGCCTCAAGCAAGTGTAGAAATTAGAAGAATTTTTCCCCCATGGAGCAATAGATATTTGTAATAGACTCCCATCAGAAAAGCAGTTAATGCTCTGTTGATTAACTTTAATTTGTTTGAAAAGACACTGTCCTCAGTACAGTACTGAAGGTTATAAGGATATGTATTGGCATGGATGATCAAATACTCTGTGTAACATTATGGTTCCAGATCTCCTGAGACCATCAAATTGTCATCTGAGGTATAAAGTCATCAGGGGCGAATGATACAGTTCTTGACATAATGCTGTGGGATTATGGTGTTTGAACACTTAACCTTTTTGTCTACAAATCCTCTCTGTTATTTTAGCTGATGCAATAACATATTTAAAATAAATGGTTTTGGTTATACCCTTGTTGAAACTGTGAAGAATACATCAAGTATTGGTATTAAATTCATTGAACAACTTCAAGGTTCTAAATGTTATTGTGATATTGTTACCTTGGAAATATTTTGCTTAATTATTTCTGGGCATCTCGGAGAAATTTCTCAGAACATTCTCTTTTCGAAAATTCTACATGCAGTACTCACTTCTCCCAGGAGACAGCAGGTTGATTATACAACAACTGCATTTATATAGACATCCCAAAATTCTTCAAAACTGAGCCAGGAAAGGGGAGATTAAGAGGGTGAGCAAAAGCTTGGCTATAGAGATAGCTTCAAGAAAGTTTTTAAAAAGCAGAGAAAGAAAAATGAGAGAAAAGGATGGGAGTTCCAGAGAGTAGGACCAAGGTGGGGTGAAGGGAAGAAGGTTGTGCAGAAAGATGGAATCAGAGGAATGGTACTTTAGTGAGGAGATCAAGGGCTGGAGAAGATTGAGACATGGCTAGCAAAGAATTTATAGATGAAGACAAGGGGGTTGTAATTGCCCCTTTTTGCGCTGCCCGTTGGCTCAGTCCGGGAACGCTAACGGAGCGCAAAACACTTTTTGCCCGGGGTGGGGTGGGGCGTTACCAGGAAATTGCTCGGGAGTTAGCGGAGGTGCTGCCATGGCAGTGTTGTGCCCTGCAGTTAGCACCCTGGGCCGCTGCACAACCAGCGCTGATGTCATCACTGTGCTCAGCGACTCCTTAACGCCACGCACCGACCCCTTTCCACCCGACAGCGGATATTGCTCCGTGGCCCACAAGGCTGACACCAGCGGGTTGCGAACTGGGCCAACATCCACTCGCATGGTGGAAGTTAAAGAGGAGGTCATGAGCGCCCTTTGCCGCAATCTTAACGCTTTTCCTGACTCACCAGTTGGCTCCAAATCATTTCTCCTTGCAGCCATCATGCTCCGCTTTGGGTGGCGGGCTGCAAGCTCGCACCACACTGCCCTGGTGGCTCAGTGGAGGCCATCGGAGGCCATGCAGAGTGCGTAGTGGACCTCCCCTTTAAGCGAAAGGGAGGGGCGTTGAAACGCGGCAGCGCTACGCGGAGCATCTGCATAGAGCTGCCGATTGCGCCCAGTTAGCGTTGCTGGACCTGCCCCAAGAGGAAGTGGAGTGTGCGAGATTGCGCTCCGCTTCCGCAGAGGGGCAGTAAGGCCAATTCAGTGGCCGGGGCAGGACTTCCACACTGGGCACAGGAAGTAGCGCCCCAAGCAGGGTACCGCCCCCTATCTGGGAGTAGGGCAATTTCACCGCCAAGGATTTTAAATTTAATGCACTGGGGGATAGGAAACTACTATATGTCAGCAAGGTCAAGATAAGGGTGAGTGGAACAGATTATATGTGGCAGAATAGTACAACTTGCACATGGGCTGTCAAACTAATTGGCTAGATGGTCCAGATAATCTTTTATTACTCAATATTTTCTTATGTACATTTCCCCGTCTCACTTACATAGAAACATAGAAACATAGAAAATAGGTGCAGGTGTAGGCCATTCGGCCCTTCGAGCCTGCACCACCATTCAGTATGATCGTGGCTGATCATTTACCTCAGTACCCCATTACTGCTTTCTAATATGTCCTTACTATAAAGTATAAATGCACACGAGGCCCATACTTGAGAGAATGTCACTCTGTGACCAGTAACCTTTATTAGCCAGCACTGAAGTGGAGAAGGTGGGTGGAGCTTTCCCTTTTATACCTGAAAGTCCAGGTTAGGAGTGTCTTCCCAAGTTCACCACCTAGTGGTCAGTGTTCTCACGGTGTACAACTTAGGTCAGTTTATACATGGATTACAATGACATCACCTCCCCCCCTCAAAGTCTTATTGGGATCATAGGTTAAGTCTCTCTGGTGGTTTATGCTCCCTTGTAGAACGCCTGAGTTGGGGCTCTGGATGTTGGGCGCTGGCCTGTGGGTCTGCTTTTTGCGGTGCCTTAGGCCTGTCCGGACTGCCCACAGTGACTGGGCTCTCCTCCACTTGGTTCCGGTGTTCGGTCACCTGTGGTGGAGTCAACTCTACATCGTGTTCTTCCTCTGCTTCTTCTATGGGGTTGCAGAATCTCCATTTTGTTTGATCCACATGTTTGCGGCAGATTTGTCCATTGGTAAGTTTAACTACCAGAATGCTATTCCCCTCTTTGGCAATCCCTGTGAGCCATTTGGGCCCTGCAGCGTAGTTGAGGACAAAAACAGGGTCATTGACATCAATACATCGTGCCCTCACATTCCTGTCATGGCAGTCACATTGTGACCGGCGCCTGCTCTCAACAATTTCTTTCATGGTGGGGTATAAGGATAACGTGGTTTTGAGCGTCCTTTTCATTAGCATCTCTGCGGGTGGAACCCCTGTGTGCGAGTGTGGTCGGGATCTACTGGCCAACAGGAGGCGTGATAAGCGGCTTTGTAGGGAACCCCCTTGGATTCTGAGCATCCCCTGTTTGATTATCTGCACTGCTCGTTCCACCTGGCCGTTTGAGGCCGCTTGAACAGTGCTGTTCTGACATGGTTGATACCATTTCCTGCCATGAAGTCCTGGAATTCAATGCTTGTAAAGCACGGGCCATTGTCGCTGACTAAGACGTCCGGTAGACCATGGACGGCGAACATTGCCCGTAGACTTTCTACAGTGGCAGAGGATGTGCTTGAATTGAGAATGTCACACTCGATCAGTTTGGAGTAGGCGTCTACTACATCCAAAAACATTTTTCCCATGAAAGGACCTGCGTAGTCCACATGGATGCATGACCATGGCTTGGCGGGCCAGGACCAGGGGCTAAGGGGGGCTTCCCTAGGTGCTTTGCCCAGCTGGGCACACGTGTTGCACCTGCGAACACAAAGTACCAAGTCTGCACATATCCTTGACCAAACGTGTGACCTGGCAATTGCCTTCATCATGACAATGCCCGGGTGCTCATTGTGGAGTTCTCGGATGAATGCCTCTCTGCCCATCTGGGGCATGACTACTCGGTTTCCTCATAGTAGGCAATCGGCCTGAATCGAGAGTTCATCCTTGCGCCTGTGAAATGGTTTAAATTCCTCAGGGCATGCCTCATATGTGGCTGCCCAGTCCCCATTCAGGACACATTTCTTGACTAAAGACAGTAGCGGGTCTCTATTTGTTCAGACTTTGATCTGACGGGCTGTCACGGGTGAGCCTTTGCTTTCAAAAGCTTCAACAGCCATGACCATCTCAGCAGCATGCTCGGTTGCCCCCTCGGTGGTGGCTAGTGGGAGCCTGCTGAGTGTATCGGCGCAGTTTTCAGTGCCCGGTCTCTGCCGAATTGTATAGCCATAGGCGGCTCACATGAGTGCCCACCTCCGTATGCGGGCCGACGCATTTGCATTTATAGCCTTGTTGTCAGCCAAAAGGAACGTTAGGGGTTTGTGATCTGTCTCCAGCTCAAATTTCCTGCCAAACAGGTACTGGTGCATTTTTTTTTACTGCATATACACATGCAAGCGCTTCCTTTTCTACCATCCCGTAGCCCCTTTCTGCCTGGAACAAACTTCTGGAGGCACAAGCTACCGGCTGTAACTGACCCTTGGCATTAACATGCTGCAACACATACCAAACCCCATAGGACGACGCATCGCACATTAACACAAGTTTCTTACATGGGTCATATAGCGTTAATAGATTGTTGGGGCATAACAAATTGCGTGCTCTGTCAAAAGCCCTTTCCTGGCTGCCCCCCCAGACCCATTTGCAACCTTTGCGTAGAAGCACGTGTAGCGGCTCTAACAGTGTGCTCAATTTGGGAAGAAAGTTACCAAAATAGTTCAGGAGCCCCAGGAACGAACACATCTCTATCGTGTTATGGGGTCTGGGTGCTCTCTGGATCGTTTCCGTTTTGGACGCAGTAGGTCTGATCCCGTCTGCTGCTACCCTCATCCCCAGGAATTCTACCTCTGGAGCTAGGAAGACGCACTTCGCCTTTTTCAGTCGCAGACCTACCCGATCCAGTCTGCGTAGCACCTCCTCCAGGTTGTGGAGGGATTCTTCAGTATCGCAACCCGTGATGAGGATGTTGTCTTGAAAAACCACTGTCATTGGAATCGATTTGAGGAGGCTTTCCATGTTTCGTTGAAAGATCGCGGCGGCTGAGCGAATCCCGAACGGACATCTGTTGTACTCAAACAACCACTTGTGTGTCGTGATGGTGGTCAGCTTCTTCGACTCACTCGCCAGCTCCTGGGTCATGTAAGCTGAGGTCAGGTGCAATTTTGAAAAAAGTTTGACACCGGATAGCGTCACAAAGAGGTCCTCTGCTCTCGGTAGCGGGTACTGGTCTTGGAGTGAGACTCGATTGATGGTGACCTTGTAATCACCACATATCCTGACCGACTCATCCGCCTTGA
The DNA here is from genome assembly GCF_044704955.1 of Pristiophorus japonicus. Classification (NCBI taxonomy): domain Eukaryota; kingdom Metazoa; phylum Chordata; class Chondrichthyes; family Pristiophoridae; genus Pristiophorus; species Pristiophorus japonicus. Next base: position 230,721,012 of record NC_091982.1, on the reverse strand, counting down.
ACACCGGCACAATCGGGCTCGCCCAGTCACTGAATTCGACTGGCGAGATGATGCCTTCCCTCAGCATGCGGTCCAATTCGCATTCTATTTTTTCCCGCATCACGTACGGCACCGCTCTGGCCTTGTGGTGTACTGGCTGGTGTCCGGGTTTATGTGAATCACTACCTTGGTCCCCATGAAAGTGCCAATGCCGGGTTGAAATAGTGAGTCAAATTTGTCCAGGAACTGTGAGCATGATATTCGCTCCACAGAAGAAATTGCATTGACATCGCCCCATTTCCAGTTCATGACAGCAAGCCAATTCCTCCCCAGCAGTGCGGGACCGTCCCCCGGGACAATCCAGAGTGGCAACCTGTTCTCCGAATCTTTGTGGGTCATGACTACCGTGGCCTGGCCTAGCACCGGAAAGATCTCCTTTGTATATGTCCGTAGCTGTGCGTCAATCAGCAATAATTTTGGCCTTCTGGCCTTGGACGCCCATAACCTTTTGAATTGTTTGATACTCATCAGGGACTGACTGGCCCCTGTGTTTAGCTCCATTGATACTGGGATGCCATTGAGGAGCGCTTTCATCATTATTGGTGGCGTCCTGGTGTATGAACTCTATATGTGCTCCACATGAACTCGCTGAACTTCAGCTTCCAGCAATTTCCCCCAGTGTTCATTTGGCCTCGTAGGGCTTACATCAGGCCCATCCTCCTCGTACATCAACCTGGCTGCAGGCTTCCTGCACATATGTGCCAAGTGACCACTGACGTTGCAATTTCTACAGGTACATTGCTGATACCTGCAAGCTCTGGCTGTGTGTTTGCCTCCACACCTCCAACAAGAACCACTGTTGGAAACAAAAGGTCCATTACCAGTCGATCATCTCTGACTGTTTCTATAACTGTCCTTAAATGCACCATTGACAGGTGTTGATGGCCCCATTACTGGCCACATTGTCCCTTGCGATGGCATGAATCACCGTTCAGCTAGCCATTGTCTCTGTTGAATTCCTCCTTTGGGTTCGACTACATGCTCGGCTATGTCTGATTGCCCCTGTCTGCCTGGAAAACTGTGTGCCGCGTTAACAATGTTGACTCCCTGTCCATTTGCTGCATTTAAACCAAGATCATTCTGGTCTCTTCCTCCCCTGAGATAAATGTCTGGGCCATCAAAGCCACCGTTTCCAGGGTCAAGTCTTTGGTCTCAATTAGTTTCCTGAAAACCCCAGCGTGCCCGATGCCCTCAATAAAAAAGTCTCGCTGCATCTCCGCTCTGCATGCATCTGGGAACTTACAGAGGCTCGGCAGTCGCCAGAGGTCTGCCACGAAGTCTGGAACGCTTAGCCGGTGCGTGCAAAACCAGTGTCTCGCCATGTGCATGCTGCTCGCCGGTTTAAAGTGTTCCCCGATCAACTTACTGAGCTCTTCAAAAATCTTGTCTGCCGACTTCTCTGGCACTAGAAGGTCCTTCATCAGGGAGTATGTCCTGGATCCACAAACCGTCAGGAGATGAGCCCTGCGTTTGTCGGCCGAATCCTGTCCCAACCATTCCTTGGTGACGAAACTTTGCTGTAGTCTCTCAATAAAATCATCCCAATCATCACCGACACAGTACCCCTCGTCTGTGCTGCTAGTGGCCATGCTCGCGTGGTTTAAATCCCATCCTCGTCGCCAATAATATGTCCTTACTATACAGTATAAATGCACACGAGGCCCATACTTGAGAGAAGGTCACTCTGTGACCAGTAACCTTTATTAGCCAGCACTGAAGTGATGAAGGTGAGTGGAGCTTTCACTTTTATACCTGAAAGTCCAGGTTAGGAGTGTCTCCCACAAGTTCACCACCTAGTGGTCAGTGTTCTCATGGTGTACAACTTAGGTCAGTTTATACATGGATTACAATGACAGTAGAACACATGACACTTTCCATAATAGATTACCATAATGTAAGCTGATTTTGTTTTGTAATATTCTCCTAAAATGCACATCAGTAGTAGATTAATACTTGTTATGGTACTAATGGGATTTCTTAAAATTAGCCTTCTTCATATGTTGAGGAATTACTTCTGTGAGCAAGATACATATTTGGGTGTAAAAAAATGGTCTTTCACAAAGATAAAAATACAACACTTGCATAACATTTGAATTCAGTGTTTCGACCGAATATTGTTCTCCACTTTACAATCGTCCTTTTGAATCTCTGTCCCATGCATTCTCTCCATGCTATGCTTACCAAAAGAGAAAAACAGTCTTCATGCTTGATTTAAAAAAAACAGTACCAATGGTTAGACGTTTATGTTTGGCAGCAGAATGTGAGATCCAAAAAAATGTGCTTTAGATTCCAGAGAGAAAATATCATCATCATAGGCGGTCCCTCGTATCGAGGATGACTTGCTTCCACGCCAAAAAAGGGTGTTTCAATAAAGGACCTAATATTCCAGATCGCGAACTACATCATGAAGGGTGGAAGATGCCTGTGCGTGGATTTTTTTACGTGTGGTGGCCGTTGCACACCAGCCACCACACGGGCTTGACAGAGCTAGGCCTTGGTCCAGTGGCAAGGATTAACCAAGACGACTGGAGACCTGCTCTGCTGCACGGACCTAGCGCACACACATATCGCAGTGTGGGCTGGCCCGTGCTGCCCCTGGGCCCTCGGCTCTTCTGGCCCCGAACTCACTCCTGAACTGGACCGTGGGCAGGTACAGCAGGAGCCAGGAGGTTGGGGCGAAGGAGCGGCGAGAGAATGTAGAGCAATGTGATCGGGGCCCAGGAGAGGTGTGAGTTCCAGAGAGAAATAATAGATCATAGAACAACAAGAATAGCTTATCACAGATTCTTCATTTATGTAAAAGATCATTGTTACTCATTTGCACCAATGGCTCAGCAGGGATCTTCCTCCAATCAGGAAATAACATGCAATAGCTGCCAATCAGTGATGAGGTAACCTTCATGGCAGAATATTTCTGCACTGACCGTGAATTTTACATTTCCAGTTTAAATCTATTAGGGGAAAAAAACAAGACTTGTATTTCTATAGCACCATTCACGTCCTCAGGGCACCCCAAAGTGCTTTATAATCAATATACTTTCGAAGTGTAGTCACTGTAATGTAGGAATCGCAGCACTCCCTCAGTACTTCACTCAAGTGTCAGTTTAGATTATGTGCTCGTCTCTGGAGTGTGATTTGAGTCCACAACCTTCTGAAGCAGAGTGATCATGTCAAACAGAAACTTATATTTGAATAATTTTTACTCCAGTACATTAGTCATAGAGTTCGTGTGGAGCATAAACACCGACATGGACCTGTTGCACCAAAGGGTCTGTTTCTGTGTTGTACTGTTCCGCGAGTCTGATCCCTTGCAGTTGCCTACCAAATTGTTCTTCTGGAACTCCACAAGTTCTGATGATCATACAAAACTGTCGTCAATAGGAAACCGACCCAAAATATTCCCCTTTATAGCATTTAGGGATCATGTGGCATTTCGATAGGATAATGTCCTCTTGCTGAAAGCTTGAGTTTCATTTCAGCGCACCCTAAGTATATTTTGTACAACTTTGATGTGTCAGTATAGGATATTTTGCTTGTTACATGATGGAATTGGTGTTGTTAGGCCCACGGAGTTACTTTTGTCATGTAAAGAGATAGGTTTTATTAAAAATAAACAGTTCAAAAATAATAGAAGAATATGGGGCTGAATTTTGGCCACTATTCTGCACCATTTATTTGGCGTACAATACTTTTTTTTTTGGAGCAGACTAAAATCTGTAAGTTTCGCCAAAGTTTCTGCGGCGTTCTAAATTAGATACATCTCATTTTTTTTGTTCCCGATTTTTTGACGTCACGGGGGCGGAACCTGCCGGGTGCACCACTTCTGGCCATTTCAGTGAGATTGGCCAAATATGATTTTTTTCTGAAGCGGCGCACAGCACCTTTGTGAAAAACCTTCCCTACACTTAAGGAAATCGGAGCAGAGAAGAGAAAATCGGCAGAGAGAAGATGCCATTGTTTTAGCCGAGCTGAAGACACGGCACCGGGGGGGGGCGGGGGGGGCGGCATTCGGCCAGCAATCCTAAAGACCAGTGCTCCATGCCTCAAGTCCAGTGATCATCGGAGAGGGGAGAAAACCAATTTGTTGCAGAGCTATCAATAAATATTGAATATTGCCAGTCTTCATGTTATGCCATGTATTTTGTGCTGTGCGCGTGTGCGTGCGCGTGTGTGTGCGCATGTGCGTGTGTGCGTATGTGTGCCCCAAATCTCTGCTTTGAGCATTGCGTCACCATAGAAATCGAGCCTAGTGATGCGCATGCACAGACCAGGGTGTGTTCCATGGACGAGGGTGTTAACCTTTTGTAGGGAGAGGGAAAAGGTGTGAGTGCTTTGTGTGAGTAGTTTCACTTCGTTTGCAACTAAGAAAAAACAATAGGGGCGATCCCAGCAATGCCTCGTGTAGTAAGAGCATTTTGCTTCCTGGCTATGCAAAGGAGAAGATTAATAATACAACAATATCTCAGGATGCAGAGAGCTTGAAGAATGATGGCGAGGAGGCCTTACCCGGATCGGGTGTTCAGGGAGAGGCGCTCATACCTGCACCTGAGTGAGGCAGACTGCATTCTCAGGCTGCGCTTTCGGAAGGAGGTGATCACCGAGATCAGGGTAGACGTGCAGCCCGAAGCGGGAGGAGGACTGTATGACCCGTAGAGGTCAAGGTGACTGCATCACTTGCCTTCTATGCATCCGCCTCAACTGGAGAGGTATGCTGCATCTCGGAGCATGCGACACATAGCTGCATTCGACAGGTCACGACTGCACTGTATGCCCACAGGGACAACTACATCATGTTCCCCATGACCGCCCAGGCAATGTGTGACAGGGCTATGGGCTTCCCGAGGATTGCTGGCTTCCCCAAGGTGCAGGGTGCAATAGACTGTACCCACATCGCTTTGCAAGCACCTTTGAACGATTCAGAGATTTACAGGAACAGGAAAGGGTTCCACTCACTAAATGTGCAGCTGGTCTAAGACGACATGCATCGCATCATGGCAGTTGGTGCCAGATACCCAGGGAGCACCCATGATGCGTTCATCTTACGCAACAATGCTCTATATCTGCCATTTTTCAGCAGCAGCTAGAAGGGCACGCCACCTGACTCATGACGCCCGTACGTGTAACCCTGACAGAAGCCAAGCATCGGTACAACATGTCGCACATAACCACACGCAACATCATTGAAAGGACAATTAGAATACTAAAGCAGCGTTTCTGATGCCTGGACCATTCTGGAGTCTACCTGCAAAATGCCCCTGAGATGGTCGGTCAGTTCACTGTCATGTGCTGTATGTTGCACAACTTAGCCATCATGAGGCAACAGGCACTGGAAGTTGAATTGCAAGCTCAGGCGACGGGATAAGGAGGGCGATGAGCAGGCTGACGAGGAGGAGGAGGAGCAGCAGCAGCAGAGGAGGAGGAAGCCATGCCACCACAACCCACAGGATGACAGCGGAGGAGGGGTCCCTCGTCACTAATAGTCATTGCAAGAGCCTTGCGTCAGCGGCTAATCCTTGAATGCTTAGTTGCATGAAGGCTGAGCGGCACATTTGATTATTCACAATGATGGTTGACTGTTGCAGAAATTTAAAGAATATTGTTCATGATTCTGGTTTAATTGAAAAAAGAATGACGTTTATTAAACATTTGTACACTTGTACTTAACTTAACTTTAATAAAAATATTTTTGTTACAAACTTTAAACTTTTCCATTAAGATCACTTACAAACTTGCTTTTTAAGTTACATGACTTAAAAATTTTAAACTTTTCAATTAAGATCAGTTAAATAATAATAATATAAGAACAACAGTACCAGCAATAACAGCAGCAAACAGACTTTAGCTTCAGCCATCTCTCCTCCCCCTCACTTTAAGACCGCCCAACGCGCTTGGCCTCGCTGTCTCTACCCTTGGCTGGTGATGCAGGCCTTCTCCCATTGGAACCAAGCTGCTTTTTTCGAACATCTCGTGGACAGCGATGTTCTTGTGGGTAGGTGTGGGCTCCAAGCGAAGGCATTGTGGAAGGCCCAGCTCGGGCCCCTCCGCCTCTTCCTCAAACTGTGGATGCACTGGCATACCACCTGAGGTTAGTCTGAGGATTGGAGTGGGAGTGGCAGCAATTGATTCCGTCATTCACCGCTGGCCAATGAGAGCCTGGGCATGTTTCCTTATTGCAGCAGCTAACTCCGACATTCCCTCCCTCATGTGCCCTGACAGTGTATCACCTACCTCTGACAGTCCCTCCCCATTGTGCTGCGACAGTATTCCCATTTCTCCCGAAAGTGTCGTTATGTCTGACGACAATCCCACTATCTCATGACCCACCCCACCCATGGTGTCTATGAGTGATTGGGTAAGCTCAATGCTCTGCCCACGCATTACCATGAACTGAACCACTGAAGACTGAATTTCAGGAGAGTGCTCTCAAGCTCTCCTTCCCCTCCTCATCTTGGGTGTGGCTCGCTGCATCCCACTGGGACCCGCAACCTCCGACTGTGGGACACCATGAAATGTCCCTTCACTCATAGCAGTGCGGAAAGAGGTTGGCACATTTATGTGTGGCACCATCTCCTGCAGATTCAGTGTCACAGTCTCGACATTGGGGCCTTCCCGCTCCCCCTGATCCTGCTGCTCATCCTCGTCCTGATCTTCCTGTGAAAGTTCTGCATGAAAGACTTCATCCTGGTCAGGCCCCTCTGCGAATGTTTGTTCTTCTGTGGCAGGGGCTTGTGATTCCTCTGGGATGGGCGCAACTTCTGCAAAATATAACCGAGCAGACAATGGGTTAGCAACAGGGGAGGGGGCAGGGTGGCACGAGTAGGCTCACACAGCGCAGGCTCATTTGAAGGACCACGATGAATGAGGACTTAACCTCTCTCTATAAGCTGTGCCCAGCTTGTGCACCGGTTGTTGACCTTCTAGAGCTAGCACCAATCAGACCAATGATCCTGGCTCCCAGGGGTGTCAGTGGGGGCACATTTGCTGAGCCTCCTCCAGTTTTTGTTCGCTCTCTGTTGTTGTGCGCCATCTTCCTCTATAAAGATGAAAATAGAGCTTTTTAAGAGAAGGGGTCTGCTGTGGTGGCACACACACATGGTCACATTTACAATTGTAATTCCAGTGCATAAATGAAAATATTACTTACACAAACTATTTGGCCAAGGTCCTGCCATTTTTTGCACTGCCTGCCGATCCTCGGGGTGGTCATCGTTGCAGAGAAATCATCTCCAACTTTGTCCCAACCTTTGTTCATTTCTCTGGGCTTTACTTTAACTGGACCTTTGTTCTGAAGCTCGTGCCATCTGCTCTCAATGATAGAAACCAAGGCCTCAGTTTCATCTGCTTGAAAATTCCTGGTCTTTGATCCATGATCCATATTGCAACAGCTCCGATTTTTCGACTCACAAGCAGCTCTGAAAGTGCGCGGACACAACACACCCATCACGTGCGAAACGTGAATTTTTTTGGGGGGTGGATGCCTTTCGGCCGGGGATAGCAGCAGCACCAGCACCTGGGGCAGGAAGTCTTTCGACCCGCGATAAGAGCAACACCGGCTGAAGTGGAGGGCCTTTCGGCCCGCAATAGCAGCGGCGTCATTTTCCGTTTCCAGCCCAGCCTCAGCCCTTGGTCAGTTTACGTTCCCAGCCTCAGTCCTTCAGAGCATCCCTCATTACCCTGGCAACATGAGTTTTTGGCGCAAGCCTTAAGCTCCACCCACAGAGCTTAAGGCCAATGTGCGCCATGCCAAATTCAAAGTTAAAACCGCCGAAACTCTGAACTATTTTTCTGGCGCAGTCAGGCCACAAAAGAAAAATTGGACGTATCTCTTCAAATACGCCAAAAATCGGTCATGCAGAAAATTGAGCCAATACTGTCATTGTTGTTCGGAGCATTTTGTTACAGGAAGTTTAACGAAACTTATCCTTTATATGACAAAAGTAACTCTCTGGGTTTACAGATTCCAATTCCAACATCTAACAGAATGTCCCACCCAAAGTTATGCAAGGCTTACTTGGGTTGGGAAGTAGATTGTTGCACTGAAGTGCTCAAGAATTCAAAAAAGGTTCTTCAATGAGGACATCCCCACCGTAACCTGGGAGTCCCTGGCCAAAGTGGAGGAAGTTCATTTTGGAGGGCGCTGAGCACCTCGAGTCTCATCACGAGAGCATGCAGAAATCAAGCGTAGGCAGCGGGGGGATAGAGCGTGCAGCAAACCAGTCCCACCCACCCCTTCCCTCAACGACTATCTGTCCCACCTGTGACAGGGACTGTGGTTCCTGTATTGGACTGTTCAGTCACCTAAGGACTCATAGAAACATAGAAAATAGGTGCAGGAGTAGGCCATTCGGCCCTTCGAGCCTGCACCGCCATTCAATAAGATCATGGCTGATCATTCCCTCAGTACCCCTTTCCTGCTTTCTCTCCATACCCCTTGATCCCCTTAGCCGTAAGGGCCATATCTAACTCCCTCTTGAATATATCCAATGAACTGGCATCAACAACTCTCTGCGGCAGGGAATTCCATAGGTTAACAACTCTCTGAGTGAAGAAGTTTCTCCTCATCTCAGTCCTAAATGGTCTACCCCTTATCCTAAGACTATGTCCCCTGGTTCTGGACTTACCCAACATCGGGAACATTCTTCCTGCATCTAACCTGTCCAGTCCCGTCAGAATCTTATACGTTTCTATGAGATCCCCTCTCATCCTTCTAAACTCCAGTGAATAAAGGCCCAGTTGATCCAGTCTCTCCCCATATGACAGTCCAGCCATCCCTGGAATCAGTCTGGTGAACCTTCGCTGCACTCCCTCAATAATCTCCTCAGATTAGGAGACCAAAACTGGACACAATATTCCAGGTGAGGCCTCACTAAGGCCCTGTACAACTGCAGTAAGACCTGCCTGCTCCTATACTCAAATCCCCTAGCTATGAAGGCCAACATACCATTTGCCTTCTTCACTGCCAGCTGTACCTGTATGCCCACTTTCGTTGCACCTCCCCTTTTCCTAATCTGCCACCATTCAGATAATATTCTGCCTTCATGTTTTTGCCCCCAAAATGTATAACCTCACATTTATCCACATTATACTGCATCTGCCTTGCAATTTCCCACTCACCTAACCTGTCCAAGTCACCCTGCAGCCTATTAACGTCCTCATCGCAGGTCATACCGCCACCCAGTTTAGTGTCATCTGCAAACTTGGAGATATTACACTCGATTCCTTCATCTAAATCATTAATGTATATTGTAAAGAGCTGGGGTCCCAGCACTGAGCCCTGCGGCACTCCACTAGTCACTGCCTGCCATTCTGAAAAGGACCCATTTATCCCGAATCTTTGCTTCCTGTCTGCCAACCAGTTCTCGATCCACGTCAGTACATTACCCCCAATACCATGCGCTTTGATTTTGCACACCAATCTCTTGTGCGGGACCTTGTCAAAAGCCTTTTGAAAGTCCAAATACACCACATCCACTGGTTCTCCCTTGTCCCCTCTGCTAGTTACATTCTCAAAAAATTACAGACGATTCGTCAAGCATGATTTCCCTTTCTTAAATCCATGTTGACTTGGTCCGATCCTGTCACTGCTTTCCAAATGCGTTGCTATTTCATCCTAATGATTGATTCCAACATTTTCCCCACTACTGATGTCAGGCTAACCAGTCTATAGTTACTCGTTTTCTCTCTCCCTCCTTTTTAAAAACGTGGTGTTACATTAGCTACCCTCCAGTCCATAGGAACTGATCCAGAGTCGATAGACTGTTGGAAAATGATCACCAATGCATCCACTATTTCTAGGGCTACTTCCTTAAGTACTTTGGGATGCAGACTATCAAGCCCCGGGGATTTATCGGCCTTCAATCCCATCAATTTCCCTAACACAATTTCCCGCCGAATAAGGATATCCTTCAGTTCCTCCTTCTCACTAGACCCACAGTCCCCTAGCACATTCGGAAGGTTATTTGTGTCTTCCTTCGTGAAGACTGAACCAAAGTGTTTGTTCAATTGGTTGCCAATTCCTTTGTTCCCCATTATAAATTCACCTGAATCTGACTGCAAAAGACCTACGTTTGTCTTCACTAATCTTTTTCTCCTCACATATTTATAGAAGCTTTTGCAGTCAGTTTTTATGTTCCCTGCAAGCTTCCTCTCATACTCTATTTTCCCCCTCTTAATTAAACCCTTCGTCCTCCTCTGTTGAATTCTAAATTTCTCCCAGTCCTCAGGTTTGTTGCTTTTTCTAGCCAATTTATATGCCTCTTCCTTGGCTTTAACACGATCCTTAAATTCCCTTGTTGAGCCACCTTCTCCGTTTTATTTTTACTCCAGACAGGGATGTACAATTGTTGAAGTTCATCCATGTGATCTTTAAATGTTTGCCATTGCTTATCCACCATCAACCCTTTAAGTATCGTTTGCCAGTCTATTCTAGCCAATTCACGCCTCATACCGTCGAAGTTACCTTTCCTTAAGTTCAGGACCCTAGTTTCCGACTTAACTGTGTCAATCTCCATCTTAATAAAGATGTTTATAGTGGAAGCAAGTCTTCCTCGATTCCGAGAGACTGCCTATGATGATGAAAATCCCTAAGTGCCATAAAAGAGGAATATTTATGCACTTACTCGTGTCTGCACTACCCTTTGTTACACCGTCTTAAGCTTTAAAATTGTTGTCTAGATGCAACCTGGTAAGATATATTTTGTGAAGAATAAACAGCAACATCAGGAATGGGCACAGAGGTTATGGCGGCTACACAGCCTATTCATGATGTTATAGTGCAGCAGTTCTAGATATATATTTTTTGTGCCTCGGCTACCTCTAACCAATATAGGTAAAGCATTAAGTGCAGTTACAACAGATAACGAAAGTATCAGGAGGTGTACAGATAACTCCCTTCATAACACTTAATGACAACGTACTTCCCTTTAAGAGGCCTGTGAATCATAGTGTGCAGAGCAGTTAGGGCACTTTGCTGCTAAATAAGCACATGTTACACATATTGCTGAGCCAGCAGAGCAGTATCTTCTTGCTTCCTGCATGGTAATTATTGCTGATAGTAATTTAAGCCATCCCATTGTAAATTCTGGGGGACGGGAGGGGTGGTGGTTGGAGGATGGTGACGGGGTGTGGTGGGGGGTGATTGGGGGGGGGTGTGGGGGTAGGGGGTGGTGTAGTGGGGGGGCAGTGGGGGGTGGGGGGGTGACGGGGTGTGGTCAGGGGTGATTGGAGGTGGTGTGGGAGTGGGGGGTGGTGTGGTGGGGGAGCGGTGGGGAGTGTGGAGGGTGGGTGGTGATTGGGGGGTTGATGGGGTGTGGCGGGGGATGATTGGGGGGTGGTGTGGGTGCGAGGGATGGTTGGGGGCATGGCTGAGGGGGTGGCGGGGGGTGATTCGGGGTGGTGGCAGGGGTTGGTTGGGGGTGCTGGGGGGGTGGAGGGTGGTTGCCGGGGGTGGCGGGGAGGTGGTGCTGGGGGGTGGGGCTAAGCACGGGAGGCCCTGCTGCAGGCTGGAATACTTTTCTAGGGCTAAGAGGAGATATCATGCCCATCTTGGACACCCAGCAAATCATGCCACTACTGTCTCTTTAGTATTTTGCTGGTGTATAGTGTAAGAACATAAGAACATAAGAAACAGGAGCAGGATGAGGCAATTTAGCCCCCTCCAATTTAGCTTGCTCCGCCATTCAATAAAATCATGGCTGATCTGATCATGGACTCAGCTCCACTTCCCTGCCTGCTCCCCATAACCCTTTATTCCCTTATCGCTCAGAAGTCTGTCTATTTCCGCCTTAAATATGTTAAATGAACGTGCATCTATAGCTCTCTGGGCAGAGAATTCTACAGATTTACAACTCTCAGAGAAGAAATTCCTCCTCATCTCAGTTCTAAATGGGTGACCCGTAATTTTGAAACTATGCCCCCTAGTTCAAGATTCCACCATAAGTGGAAATATCCTCTCTGCATCTACCTTGTCAAGCCCCCTCAGTATCTTATATGTTTCAATCAGATTACCTCTCATTCTTCTGAACTGCAATCAATATAGGCCCAACCTGCTCAGCCTATCCTCATAGGTCAACCCTTTCATCTCCAGCATCAACCGAGTGAACCTTCTCTGAACTGCCTCCAATGCAAATATATCCTTCCTTAAATAAGGAGACCAAAACTGTACACAGTACTCCAGGTGTGGCCTCACCAATATCCTGTACAGTTGTAAAAGGACTTCTCTGCTTTTATACTCCATCACCCTTGCAATAAAGACCAACATTCCATTTGCCTTCCTGATCACTTGCTATACCTGCAGACTAACTTTTCGTGTTTCATGCACAAGGATCCCCAGGTCCCTCTGTACCGCAGAACTTTGCAATTTTTCTCCATTTAAATTATAATTTGCTTTTGTATTTTTCTTGCCAAAGTGGATAATCTCACACTTTCCCACATTACACTCCATTGCCAAATATTTGCCCACTCTCTTAGCCTGTCTATATCCCTTTGCAGATTTTTTGTGTCCACCTCACAATTTGCTTTTCCACCCATCTTGGTATCATCAGCAAACTTGGCTACATTACACTCGGTCCCCTCATCCAAGTCATTCATATAGATTGTAAATAGTTGGGGTCCCAGCACTGATCCCTGCGGCACCCCACTAGTTACTGTTTGCCAACCAGAAAATTACCCATTTATCCCTACTCTCTGTTTTCTGTTAGTTAGTCAATCCTCTATCCATGCTAATTTATTATCCCCAACCCCGTGAACTTTTATCTTGTGCAGTAACCTTTTATGAGGCACCTTACCGGATGCCTTCTGGAAATCCAAATACAACACATCCACTGGTTCCCCCTTATCCACCCTGCTCATTACATCCTCAAAGAACTGCAGCAATTTTGTCAAACATGATTTCCCTTTCAGAAAACCATGCTGAATCTGCTTGACTATTATGCTTTTCCAAATGTCCTGCTACTGCTTCCTTAATAATGGACTCTAGCATTTTCTCAATGACAGATGTTAGGCCAATTGATCTATAGTTTCCTGCTTTCTGTCTGCCTCCTTTTTTAAATAGGAGTGTTACATTTGCAGTTTTCCAATCAGCTGGGACTTCTCCCGAAACCAGGGAATTTTGGTAAATTACAACCAATGCATCCACTATCTCTGTAGCCACTTCTTTTAAGACCCTAGTGTCATGTATCTCACATTACTGTATATAACTGTATCTTACCATGCTCTTCATGACTGTAACTGGATATGACCTGTAACAATAAGCATACCTTACCACCAGGGGTGCACTTGCAGGAGACACTCCATACCTGCCCCAGTGTGGTATATAAAGAGAGGTCTCAGGCAAGTGCAGCACTGGAGAGCTGGAATTAAAGGTGCAGGTCCTGAGTGACCTTGACTTCAGCATGTGTCTCGTGCAAGTCAGTACATTAGAGTCAGGATTTAACAGTGGCGATGAGTTACGGGATCACAGAATCCACAGAATGGCTACCAACAGCTCAGATAAGAAATACAATGCTGGAGACAATTGGGATGACTTTATAGAAAGGCTCCAGCAAAGCTTTGTGACCAAAGACTGGCTGGGCGACGATAAGGCAGACAAGAGTAGAGCCCATCTCTTGATCAGCTATGGCTCGAAAACATACTCTTTAATGAAAGACCTGCTGGCACCCGAGAAACCAGCAAGCAAGTCGTTTGAGGAGTTGAGCACACAGGTGAGACACCACCTGAAGCCAGCGAGCAGCCGACACATGGCCAGACACAGGTTCTACAACTACAGACGCTGTGTGGGCCAAAGCATACCTAACTTCGTGGCGGAACTTCGGAGGCTGGCTTCCCCGATGTGAGTTCCCTGATGAACTAAGGCGAGAAGTACTGAGAGACTTTTTTATTGAAGGAATAGGCCACGCAGGCATATTCTGAAAGCTTATAGAGACTAAGAACTTGACTCTAGAGGCAGCAGCACTGGTCGCACAGACGTTCTTGGCAGGCAAAGAAGAAACGAGGCTGATCTATACTTCGGGTATGACAACTAACGAGGCATCGGAACAAGGGGTTCACATTGTGAAACAAACCGCTACCCCCACACACAGACAAAGGCAGGAGAGCAGGCCTTCAACAGCAGACAGTGGTGCCAGAAGCCATCAAAATCAAGGGTCACATGAACGGCCAATCACATCTCATCAACCCACAATGTGATCAATCAACAACAGGTTGAGAGAAGCTCAAGGGAGATCAGCCAGACGCAGCTCATCCTTCGGAAACAATGGAAACGGTCTGTGTTGGAGATGTGGGTGAAGGTACTCAACCAGGGTGTGTCAATTTCAGCATGCCGTTTGCAGAAACTGCAACTACACAGGGCATCTGGCTCGCATGTGCAGAAAAACAGCAGCTCGGCTGGTTTCCGATTCGGAAGGGTCGGAAAGCGGACCAGAAGACGGTTGGAACAGTGCACAGGACAGCGAGGTACAGCGAGTTAACACGATCAATGTCCACTGTTCTTACACCAAGATGCCTCCAATTATGATGAGGGTTCTACTCAACGGGATACCCGTCAACATGGAACTGGACACGGGGGCCAGTCAATCCCTCATGAGCGTTCAACAATTTGAACAGCTGTGGCCGCACAAAAGCAACAGACCAAAACTCACAAAGATAGACACCAAACTAAGGACCTATAGTAAAGAAATCGCCCCAGTCCTTGGCAGCGCCATGCTCTCAGTCACACACAAAGGGACGGTGCATCCACTTTCCCTGTGGATTGTCCCCGGGGATCTCCCAGCCCTGCTGGGGAGAAGCTGGCGAACAGAACTTAATTGGAAATGGGATGATGTTCACGCCATGTCGTCAGAGGAACGGACCTCCTGCTCAACAGTTCTAAGCCCTTTTGAACATCTCTTTCAGCCAGGTGTGGGCACCTTCAAAGGGACTAAAGTTAGAATCTACATCACACAGAATGCCAGACAGGTCCATCACAAGGCTAGAGCTGTGCCTTATGTGATGAGGGAAAAGATTGAACAAGAACTGGACCGGCTTCGCAGGAAGGCATAATTTTTCTCGTGGAATTCAGCGACTGGGCAAACCCCATCGTCCCCGTCATGAAGCATGATGGATCCGTGCGAATCTGTGGGGATTACAAGTCTACCATAGACAGAGTCTCCCTACAGGACCAATACCTGCTGCCCAGAGTGGAGGACCTATTTGCCAAGTTGGCTGGAGGAAAACTTTTCTCGAAACTTGACCTCACATCTGCGTATATGACGCAAAAACTGACCGAAGAGTCTAAGCTACTCATCACCATCAACACACATCGAGGCCTTTTTGTGTACAATCGATGCCCATTTGGCATCAGGTCGGCAGCTGCTATATTCCAGCGCAACATGGAAAGTCTGCTGAAGTCCATCCCGGGGACGGTTGTGTTTCAAGATGACATACTCATCACGGGCAGGGACACCGACTCTCATCTCTGCAATCTTGAGGAAGTACTAAGTCGATTGGATCAGGTAGGCCTAAGAGTTAAGAAATCCAAGTGTCTGTTTCTCGCGCCTGAGGTTGAAATTTTGGGCGGAAGGATTGCCGCTGATGGAATCCGCCCAACAGAATCCAATACCGAAGTGATTCGCCTGGCACCCAGGCCCCGGAATGTCTCGGAACTGCGCGCCTTTCTCGGGCTACTCAATTACTTTGGGGACTTTATGCAGAACTTGAGCACGCTGCTGGAGCCTCTTCACGTGCTACTCAGAAAGGGATGCGATTGGTTTTGGTGGGACGCCCAAGAACGCGCCTTCAATAAGGCACGCAACCTTCTATGTTCCAAGAGTGTTTTAGCCTTTTTTGACCCAGGTAAAAAGTTAGTCCTGACGTGTGATGCGTCAGCATACAGGGTCGGGTGCGTTTTACAGCATGTCAATGATGTGGGTAAATTGCAACCCGTTGCTTATGCCTCCAGGTCACTTTTGCGGGCGGAGTGCGGGTACAGTATGGTTGAGAAGGAGGCGCTCGCATGCGTGTATGGTGTCAAAAAGATGCACCAATACCTTTTCGGGGCCAAGTTTGCGTTAGAACATAAGAACATAACATAAGAACAGGAGAACATAAGAACATAAGAATTAGGTACAGGAGTAGGCCATCTAGCCCCTCAAGCCTGCTCTGCCATTCAACAAGATCATGGCTGATCTGGCCATGGACTCAGCTCCACTTACCCGCCCGCTCCCCGTAACACTTAATTCCCTTATTGGTTAAAAATCTATCTGTGATTTGAATACATTCAATGAGCTAGCCTCAACTGCTTCCTTGGGCAGAGAATTCCACAGATTCACAACCCTCTGGGAGAAGAAATTCCTTCTCAACTTGGTTTTAAATTGGCTCCCCCGTATTTTGAGGCTGTGCCCCCTAGTTCTAGTCTCCCCTCTCTGCCTCTATCTTGTCTATCCCTTTCATGATTTTAAATGTTTCTATAAGATCACCCCTCATCCTTCTGAACTCCAACGAGTAAAGACCCAGTCTACTTAATCTATCATCATGAGGTAACCTCCTTATCTCCGGAATCAGCCTAGTGAATCGTCTCTGTACCCCCTCCAAAGCAAGTATATCCTTCCTTAAGTAAGGTGACCAAAACTGCACGCAGTACTCCAGGTGCGGCCTCACCAATACCCTGTACAGTTGCAGCAGGACCTCCCTGCTTTTGTACTCCATCCCTCTCGCAATGAAGGCCAACATTCCATTCGCCTTCCTGATTACCTGCTGCACCTGCAAACTAACTTTTTGGGATTCATGCACAAGGACCCCCAGGTCCCTCTGCACCACAGCATATTGTAATTTCTCCCCATTCAAATAATATTCCCTGTTACTGTTTTCTTTTCCAAGGTGGATGACCTCACATTTTCTGACATTGTATTCCATCTGCCAAACCTTAGCCCATTCGCTTAACCTACCTAAATCTCTTTGCAGCCTCTCTGTGTCCTCTACACAACCCGCTTTCCCACTAATCTTTGTGTCATCTGCAAATTTTTTTACACTACATGCTGTCCCCTCTTCCAGGTCATCTATGTATATTGTAAACAGTTATGGTCCCAGCACCGATCCCTGTGGCACACCACTAACCACCGATTTCCAACCCGAAAAGGACCCATTTATCCCGACTCTCTGCTTTCTGTTAGCCAGCCAATTCTCTATCATTTCCTCTGACTCCGCGTACCTTTATCTTCTGCAGTAACCTTTTGTGTGGCACCTTATTGAATGCCTTTTGGAAATCTAAATATACCATATCCATCAGTACACCTCTTTCCTCCATGCTCGTGATATCCTCAAAAAATTCCAGTAAATTAGTTAAACATGATTTCCCCTTCATGAATCCATGTTGCGTCTGCTTGATTGCACTATTCCTATCTAGATGTCCTGCTATTTCTTCCTTAATGATAGCTTCAAGCATTTTCCCCACTACAGATGTTAAACTAACCGGCTTACAGTTACCTGCCTTTTGTCTGCCCCCTTTTTTAAACAGAGGCGTTACATTAACTGCTTTCCAATCCGCTGGTACCTCCCCAGAGTCCAGAGAATTTTGGTAGATTATAACGAATGCATCTGCTTTAACTTCCGCCATCTCATTTAATACCCTGGGATGCATTTCATCAGGACCAGGGGACTTGTCTACCTTGAGTCCCATTAGACTGTCCAGCACTACCACCCTAGTGATAGTGATTATCTCAAGGTCCTCCCTTCCCACATTCCCGTGACCAGCAATTTTTGGCATGGTTTTTGTGTCTTCCACTGTGAAGACCGAAGCAAAATAATTGTTTAAGGTCTCAGCCATTTCCACATTTCCCATTATTAAATCCCCCTTCTCATCTTCTAAGGAACTGACCACAAGACGCTCACATCCCTACTATCTGAGTGCAAGGCAGTCAACGCCTTGGCGCGCATTCAGCAGTGGGCACTCATGCTGGCAGCTTACGACTACACGATAAGGCACAGACCAGGCACAGACAACTGTGCTGACGCGCATAGCAGGCTACTCCTGGCGACCACAGAAGGGCCAACGAATAGGACTGTGAGATGGTCATGGCAATCAATGCCTTTGAATCCACAGGTTCACCCATGATGGCTCGCAAAATCAGAGCCTGGATGACCAGCGATCCCACGTTATCGCTAGTTGAAAGATGCGTTTTAACTGATGCCTGCCCTGAGGAGGTCAAACCCTTCCATAGGCACATGCATGAACTCTCACTACAGGCAGACTGCTTGATGTGGGGCAGCCGAGTAGTTATGCTCTTACGTAGCAGGGAGGCATTTGTCCGGCAGCTCCATCGCGAGCACCCGGGGATCGTCCTTATGAAGGCCATAGCCAGATTTCTTGTCTGGTGGCCTGGCATTGACACAGACTTGGAGTTCTGCGTCCGTCGGTGCACCATTTGTGCCCAACTCAGTAATGCCCCCAGGGAGGCCCCCCTAAGCCCCTGGCTCTGGCCTACCAAACCGTGGTCGTGGGTACATGTAGACTATGCGGGCCCATTCTTGGGCAAAATGTTTCTCGTAGTCGTTGATGCATTTTCAAATTGGATCAAGTGCACCATTTTAAACTCGAGCACCACCTCCACCACTGTGGAGAGCTTTAGAAACATGTTTGCAACGCACGGCATTCCTGACATATTGGTCAGTGATAATGGTCCGTGCTTCACCAGCGCAGAATTTCACGATTTTATAGTTGACCACTGTATAAATCATGTTAAGACGGCATCTTTCAAGCCGGCCTCCAATGGCCAGGTGGAGCAAGCTGTGCAGATCATTAAACAAGGCATGCTCAGAATCCAAGGTCCCACGCTGCAGAGCTGCCTGTTGCGACTGCTGCTGGCATACAGATCTCGTCCGCATTCGTTGACTGGGATTCCCCCCGCGCAACTATTGATGAAATGAACCTTAAAGACCAGGCTCTCGTTAATCCTCCGAGACGTGCATGAAATTGCTGAGGCTAAGCGTCAAAAGCTAACTGAGTACCATGACCGAAATTCGAGGGGGAGGTGGAATGAGATAGGGGACAAAGTGTTTGTGCTGAACTATGGCCGGGTCCCAAATGGCTTGCAGGGACAGTAACAGACAAAGAGGGAAACAGGCTACTGGTTGTACAAATGGACAATGGCCAAACCTGCCGGAGGCATGTAGACCAAGTAAAAAGTAGATTCACTGATAACACTGAAGAATCAGAGGCAGACTACAATGTGGAACTCAAACCACACCTGGTTGACAGACAGGTGGAACAACCTGAGGAAAGGGCAATCTAAACAGAGAGCCTAGACGAGATACCAGCAATCAACCGAACGAAACAGACAGCCCAGGCGAGATACCAGCAATCACACCGAACGAAAAACAGGCACCAAGGCAAACAACTGAACCACAACTAAGACGCTCCACGCAAGAGTGCAGACCACCTGAGAGACTGAATCTATAAAGCCAATAAGACCTTGGGGGAGGGTGATGTCATGTATCTCACATTACTGTATATAACGATATCTTACCACGCTATACATGACTATAACTGGATATGACCTGTAACAATAAGCATACCTTACCATCAGGGGTGCACTTGCAGGAGACACTCCATACCTGTCCCACTGTGGTATATAAAGGGAGGTCTCAGGCAAGTGCAGCAGTGGAGAGCTGGAAATAAAGCTGCAGGTCCTGAGTGACCTTGATTCAGCATGTGTCTCGTGTAGCTCAGTACATTAGAGTCAGGACTTAACACCTAGGATGCAGGCCATCAGGTCCAGGGGACTTGTCCGCCTTTAGTCCCATTATTTTACCGAGTACTTTTTTTTTTAGTGATAGTGATGGTTTTAAATTTCTCCCTCCCTATAGCCCCTTGATTATCCACTATTGGGATGTTTTTAGTGCCTTCTACCGTGAAGACCAATACAAAATATTTGTTCAAAGTCTTCGCCATTTCCTTGTTCCCTATTATTAATTCCCCAGTCTCATCCTCTAGAGGACCAATGTTTGCTTTAGATACTCTCTTCCTTTTTATATACCTGTAGTAGCTCTTACTATCTGTTTTTATATTTCTTGCTAGTTTAGTCTCATACTCTATCTTCCCTCTCTTTATAATTTGATTAGATGTCCTTTGCTGATTTAAAACAATTTCCCAATCCTCTGGCCCCCCACTAATCTTGGCAACTTTGTATGCCATTGTTTTCAATTTGATACCATCCTTTACTTCCTCAGCTAGCCACAGTTGGTTCCCCCTTCTCTTAAAGTTTTTCCTTCTCACTGGAATATATTTTGTTGAGAGTTATGAAATATCTCCTTAAATGTCCACCACTGCTCATCAACCGTCTTGCACTTTAATTTATTTTCCCAGTCCACTTTAGCTAACTCTGCCTTCATACCTTTGCAATCATCGTTATTTAAGACCAGGACACTGGTTTGAGATGCAACTTTCTCACCCTCCAACTGAATTTGAAATTCAATCAAGCTATAGTCACTCTTTCCTCGAGTATCCTTTACTGTAAGATCATTTATTAATCCTGTCTCATTAGCACAATAGCTCATTTGTTGTTTCTTAATTCGAATCAAATAGACTTTGTCCTTGTCTCCTCAACTACATCATCCCTCTCCAGTGCTAAAATAGTTTCTTTGATCAGCACTGCTAACCCCTCAACCTTTGTTTTCCTTCCTTATCATTCCTGAATATCTTGTAGCCAAGAATATTAAGTTTCCAATCCTCCCTTGCAGCCTTCAGTGGTCACTTTAAGGACCACTAGTTAGGCCGCTCAGCACTTAGTTCCACAGAGTGAAAGCGAGATCCACCCAGTAAATCAGGACAGTTACGTCGGGGTCAGGAAACTGGCATATGACACTGACTTGAATAGTTTTCGGGCAGGTGCACTGGCCACCCATTTTGCGGCTTGTTCTAAAATTGAATCAAGTGAGCCTTGGGCAAGAGTGAGCGGTGCCAAGGTAAAGGACATCACTGAGAGCCTGCCGATATTTGGGGGGCGGTGCGGGGGGAACAGCCAGAAGTCATAGTCCATGTGGGAGCCAGTGACATAGCAAGGAAAAGAGTTGAGGTCCTGCAATCAGAGTTCCAGGAGCTAGGGAGGAAGTTAAAAAGCAGGTCCTGAAAAGGTAGAAATCTCTGAATTACTTTCAGTGCCTTGTGCTAGTGTGAACAGGAATAATAAGACAAAGCAGGTTAATGCAGGCTTCAGATTCCTGGGTGTTGGGACCACTTCTGGGACAGGAGGGACCTGCTTAAGGTGAATGGGTTGCACCTCAAAAGAGCTGGGACCAATGTCCTTGCGGGAGCATTAACTAGTGCTGTAGGTGTCAAGTCCTGTCCCCTCAGTACAGATTCACACGAGGCATGTAGTGAAGTCAAGGTCACTCTCGACCTGCACCTTTATTTCACAGCTCTGGAATGCTGCACTTGCCTGAGACCTGTCCTTATATACCTGTCTCTTGCAAGTGCACCCCTGGTGGTAAGGTATGCTGGTGGTTACAGGTCATATCTTATTACAATCATGTATAGCATGTTAGGATACAGTTATATATAATAATGTAAGATACATGACATCACCCTCTCCCAAGGTCTTATTGTCTTTTTAGGTTCAGTCTCTCAGGTGGTCAACGCTCTCACGTGGAGCGTCTGAGTTGTAGTTCAGTTGTTTGCCTTGGTGTCTGTTTTTCTTTGGGTATGGTTGCTGGTATCTCACCTGGGCTGTCTGTTTCAATTGGTGTGATTGTTGTTGACTCGCCTGGGCTGTCTGTTGGGATTGTCCTTTCCTCAGGTTGTTCCCTCTGTCTGTCCACCAGGTGTGGTGCGAGTTCCACATTGTAGTCTGCCTCTGATTCCGCAGTATTGACGGTAAATCTGCTTTAAACTTGGTCCACATGCCTCCGGCAGGTTTTGCCATTGTCCATTTGTACTACCAGTAGCCTGTTTCCTTCCTTGCCCGTTACTGTCCCTGCAAGCCATTTGGACCCCTGCCATAGTTTAGTACAGCATGGATTTGTGAAAGGGAAATCATGCTTGACAAATCTTCTGGAATTTTTTGAGGATGTTTCCAGTAGAGTGGACAAGGGAGAACCAGTTGATGTGGTATATTTGGACTTTCAGAAGGCTTTCGACAAGGTCCCACACAAGAGATTAATGTGCAAAGTTAAAGCACATGGGATTGGGGGTAGTGTGCTGACATGGATTGAGAACTGGTTGTCAGACAGGAAGCAAAGAGTAGGAGTAAATGGGGACTTTGCAGAATGGCAGGCAGTGACTAGTGGGGTACCGCAAGGTTCTGTGCTGGGGCCCCAGCTGTTTACACTGTACATTAATGATTTGGACGAGGGGATTAAATGTAGTATCTCCAAATTTGCGGATGACACTAAGTTGGGTGGCAGTGTGAGCTGCGAGGAGAATGCTATGAGGCTGCAGAGCGACTTGGATAGGTTAGATGAGTGGGCAAATGCATGGCAGATGAAGTATAATGTGGATAAATGTGAGGTTATCCACTTTGGTGGTAAAAACAGAGAGACAGACTATTATCTGAATGGTGACAGATTAGGAAAAGGGGAGGTGCAAAGAGACCTGGGTGTCATGGTACATCAGTCATTGAAGGTTGGCATGCAGGTACAGCAGACGGTTAAGAAAGCAAATGGCATGTTGGCCTTCATAGCGAGGGGATTTGAGTACAGGGGCAGGGAGGTGTTGCTACAATTGTACAGGGCCTTGGTGTGGCCACATCTGGAGTATTGTGTACAGTTTTGGTCTCCTAACCTGAGGAAGGACATTCTTGCTATTGAGGGAGTGCAGCGAAGGTTCACCAGACTGATTCCCGGGATGGCGGGACTGACCTATCAAGAAAGACTGGATCAACTGGGCTTGTATTCACTGGAGTTCAGAAGAATGAGAGGGGACCTCATAGAAACGTTTAAAATTCTGACGGGGTTAGACAGGTTAGATGCAGGAAGAATGTTCCCAATGTTGGGGAAGTCCAGAACCAGGGGACACAGTCTAAGGATAAGGGGGAAGCCATTTAGGACCGAGATGAGGAGGAATTTCTTCACCCAGAGAGTGGTGAACCTGTGGAATTCTCTACCACAGAAAGTTGTTGAGGCCAATTCACTAAATATATTCAAAAAGGAGTTAGATGAAGTCCTTACTACTAGGGGAATCAAGGGGTATGGTGAGAAAGCAGGAATGGGGTACTGAAGTTGCATGTTCAGCCATGAACTCATTGAATGGCGGTGCAGGCTAGAAGGGCCGAATGGCCTACTCCTGCACCTATTTTCTATGTTTCTATGTTTCTAAACACTTTGTCCCCTATCTCATTCCATCTCCACCTCGAATTTCTGTCATGGTACTCAGTCGGCTTATGGTGCTTTGCCTCAACGATTTCGTGCATGTCTGGGAGGATTAATGAGAGCCTTTGTTTTAAAGTCCTTTTCATCAACAGTTGCGTGGGGGGGATCTCAGTCAGTGAGTGCGGACGAGATCTGTATGCCCGCAGCAATCGCGACAGGTGACCCTGCAGCGTGGGACCTTGGATTTTAAGCATGCCTTGTTTAATGATTAGCATTGCTCTCTCCACCTGGCCGTTGGAGACTGGCTTGAACGGTGCCGTCTTGACGTAATTTACGCCGTGGTCAATTATAAAGTCTTGGAATTCTGCGCTGGTGAAGCACGGACCATTGTCACTGACCAATATGTCAGGGATTCCGTGCGTTGCAAACATGGTTGCAAGGCTCTCCACAGTGGTGGAGGTGGTGCTCGAGTTTGAAATGGTGCATTCGATCTACTTTGAAAATGCATCTACAACTATGAGGAACATTTTGCCCATGAATGGACCTGCATAGTCTACGTGCACCCGCAACCACGGTTTGGTAGGCCAGGGCCAGGGGCTCAGTGGAGCCTCCCTGGGAGCATTGCTGAGTTGAGCACAAATGGTGCACCTTCGGACGCAGAGCTCCAAGTCCACGTCAATACCAGGCCACCAGACGTGGGATCTGGCTATGGCCTTCATGAGAACGATCCCCGGGTGCTCGCTGTGGAGCTCCCGGACAAATGCCTCTCTGCCTCGCAGAGGCATGACTACTCGGCTGCCCCACATCAGGCAGTCTGCTTGTAGTGATAGCTCATGCATGCGCCTGTGAAAGGGTTTTAATTCCTCGGGGCAGGTATCGCGAGCCTCTGCCCAGTAACCGGTTAGGACACATCTTTTTACAAAAGATAACGTGGGGTCGCTGGCTGTCCAGGCTCTGATTTGGCGAGCCATCATGGGCAAACCTGTGGACTCAAAGGCATTGATTGCCATGACTATCTCACAGTCCTGTTCGTCAGACCCTTACATGGTCGCCAGGGGTAGCCTGCTGAGCGCGTCGGCACAGTTGTCTGTGCCTGGTCTGTGCCTTATGGTATAGTGGTAGGACGCCAGCATGAGTGCCCACCGTTGAATTCGCGCCGAGGCGTTGGCGTTTATTGCCTTGCTCTCGGATAGGAGGGACGTGAGGAGCTTGTGGTCGGTTTCTAATGCGAACTTGGCCCCGAAAAGGTATTGGTGCATCTTTTTGACACTGTACACGCACGCGAGCGCCTCCTTCTCTACCATTCCGTACCCGCGCTCCGCCCGCAAAAGTGACCTGGAGGCATAAGCTATGGGTTGTAATTTGCCCACACTATTGACATGTTGCAAAACGCACCCGACCCCATACGCTGACGCATCGCATGTGAGAACTAGCTTTTTACCTGGGTCAAAGAAAGTCAAAACACTGTTGGAACACAGAAGGTTGCGTGCCTTATTGAAGGCGCGTTCCTAGGTGTCCCCCCAAAACCAATCGCACCCCTTCCTGAGTAGTACGTGGAGAGGCTCCAGCAGCGTGCTTAAGTTCTGCATAAAGTTCTCAAAGTAATTGAGTAGCCCGAGAAAGGCGTGCAGTTCTGAGACGTTCCGGGGCCTGGGTGCCAGGCGAATTGCTTCTGTTTTGGACTCTGTTGGGCGGATTCCATCAGCGGCAATCCTTCTGCCCAAAAATTCAACTCGGGTGCGAGAAACAGGCACTTGGCTTTCTTGACTCGTAGGCCTACCCGATCCAACCGCTTTAGTACTTCCTCCAAATTCCGGAGATGGGAGTCGGTGTCCCTGCCCGTGATAAGTATGTCGTCTTGAAATACAACTGTCCCCGGGATGGACTTGAGCAGACTCTCCATGTTGCGCTGGAATATTGCAGCTGCCGAATGGGCATCGATTGTACATGAAAAGGCCTCGGTGTGTGTTGATGGTGGTGAGTAGCTTGGATTCCTCGGTCTATTCTTGCGTCATCTCCGCAGATGTGAGGTCTAATTTTCAGAAAAGTTTACCTCCAGCCAATGTGGCAAATAAGTCCTCCACTCTGGGCAGCGGGTACTGGTCTTGTCGGGAGATTCTGTTTATGGTAGATTTGTAGTCCCCACTG
The DNA here is from genome assembly GCF_044704955.1 of Pristiophorus japonicus. NCBI lineage: Eukaryota > Metazoa > Chordata > Chondrichthyes > Pristiophoridae > Pristiophorus > Pristiophorus japonicus. The sequence continues at coordinate 230,695,551 of NC_091982.1, read as the reverse complement.
ATTCGTATGGATCCATCAGGCTTCATGACTGGAACGATGGGACTTGCCCAGTCGTTAAATTCCACAGGTGATATAATGCCTTCCCGCAGAAGCCTGTCTAGTTCGTGTTCAATCTTTTCCCTCATCATATAGGGTACAGCTCTGGCCTTGTGATGGACCGGTCTAGCATCCTGTGTGATGTAGATTTTGACTTTGGCCCCTTTGAAAGTTCCCACACCTGGCTGAAAGAGATGTTCAAATCGCTTTATAACTGTTGAGCAGGAGGTCCGTTCCTCTAATGACATGGCATGGACATCATCCCATTTCCAGTTTAGTTTTGCCAGCCAGCTTCTCCCCAGCAGTGCTGGGGGGGTCTCTGGGGACAATCCACAGGGGAAGTCGGTTCACTGTCCCTTTGTGTGTGACAGAGAGCATGGCGCTGCCGAGGACTGGTACGATTTCTTTGGTGTAGGTCCTTAGTTTGGTGTCAACCCTTGTGAGTTTTGGTCTGTCTCTTTTATGCGGCCACAGTTGTTCAAATTGTTGAGCCCCCATGAGAGATTGACTTGCTCCCGTATCCAGCTCCATGTTGACAGATATCCCGTTGAGTAGGACCCTCATCATTATAGGAGGCGTCCTGTTGTAGGAGCAGTGGCCATTGATCGTGTTGACCCGCTGTACACCGGTGTCCCGGGTACTGACCCCACCATCTTCTGGTCCGCTTTCCGACCCATCCGATCCGTATACCAGCCGAACTGCCATTTTTTTGCACATGCGGGCCAAATGCCCTGTATATTCACAATTTCTGCAAACAGCCTACTGAAATTGACATCCCCTTGACGAGTGTCCACCCCCACACCTCCAGCACAGACCTGTTCCATTGTTCAAAGAGTTCCCAAAGAATGAGCTGCGTCTGGTTGATCTCTCTTGAGCTTCTCTCTTTGTAGTTGATTGCTCACATTGTGGGTTGATGAGGTGTGAATGGCCATTCCTGTGGCCCTTGATGGCTTCTGCCTGCTGTCGAGAACCTGTTCTCCCGGTTTTGTCTGTGTGTGGGGGTAGCAGCTTGTTCAGTGCTGTGAACTTCTTGTTCCAATATTTCGTTAGTTGTTGTACCTGCATTGTAAATTAACCTTGTTTCTTCTTCCCCAACCAAGAATGGCTGTGCAACCAGTGCTGCTGCCTCTAAGGTCAGGTTCTTGGTCTCTATGAGCTTTCGGAATATGCCTGCGTGGACTATTCCTTCAATGAAAAAGTCTCTCAGCATTTCTCTCCTCAGTTCATCGGAGAACTCACATAAACTAGCCAACCTCCGAAGTTCCGCCACAAAGTCGGGTATGCTCTGGCCCACACAGCGTCTGTAGTTGTAGAGCCTGTGTCTGGCCATGTGTAGGCTGCTCGCTGGCTTCAGGTGGTCTCTTACCAGTGTGCTCAATTCTTGCTGGTTTCTCGGGTGCCAACAGATCCTTCATTAAAGCGGATGTTTTCGAGCCACAGCTGGTCAAGAGATGGGCTCTTCTCTTGTCTGCCTTATCATCGCCTAACCAGTCTTTGGTTACAAAGCTTTGCTGGAGCCTTTCTATAAAGTCCTCCCAATTGTCTCCCGCATTGTACTTTTCATCTGATCCGTTGTTCGCCATTCTGTGGATTCTGTAATCCCATAACTCGTTGCCACTGTAAAGTCCTGTCCCCTAAGTACAGATTCACACGAGGCATGTAGTGAAGTCAAGGTCACTCTCGACCTGCACCTTTATTTCACAGCTCTAGAATGCTGCACTTGCCTGAGACCTGTCTTTATATACCTGTCTCTTGCAAGTGCACCCCTGGTGGTAAGGTATGCTGGTGGTTACAGGTCATATCTTATTACAGTCATGGATAGCATGTTAGGATACAGTTATATATAATAATGTAAGATACATGACAGTAGGAGAGAGTTTCAATAATTTGACCTGGGGATGGGAACCAGGATGAAATGTTGGAGAGGAGAAGCCAAATGCACAGAGGACTGGGAGAGACAAAGAGCAATAGATTGGAAACAGGAGGGGTCAGGCAGCGAAAAAATGCGAAGCAGTCTGAGTGCATGTACGTAAACGCATGTAGTGTGGTAAATAAGGTGGGTGAGCTGAAGACACAATCCCCACATGGGACTATGTTATCGTGGCAATAACAAAAGTACTGGCTCAAAGAAGGGGAGCAATAAAAGAATGTGGTGGCAGCATTGATCAAAAAAATTATAGCACTAGAGGGGGATGATGTAGTTGAGGGCTCAAAGAGTCTATTTAATTAGAATTAATAAAAGTGAAGGAACTATTGGGCTCCTGGGTGTACTTTTCGGCGAGGGCCCAGGGCCAGCATGGGCCAGCCCACACTGCAATATGTGTGCGCACTAGGTCCGTGCAGCAGAGCTGGTCTCCAGTCACCCTGGGTAATCCTTGCCACTGGACCAAGACCTAGCTCTGTCAAGCCCTTGTAGGGGCTGGTGTGCAACGGCCACCACATGTTAAAAAAATCCACGCACAGGCATCTTCCACCCTTCAGGACTTGGTTAGGTATTTGGAATATTAGATCCTTAATTGAAACACTTGTGAACTCATCCCTTTTTGGCGTGGATGCAAGTCATCCTCGATACGAGGGACTGCCTATGATAGGCACCAAAAAGTGAGAAGGAGATAGAGGAGCAAACTTGCAGGCAAACTACTGAAAGATGGAAGAACTACAGAGTAATGATACTGGGTGGCTTCAATGATCCTCATATGGACTGGGATAGTAAAATTGTACATGGGCAAAGAGGGGGAGGAATTCCTGAAATGTGCACAAGAGATCCGTGTGTTTCCAACCAGCAAGGAAGGAAGCAGCACTGGATCTAGTTCTGGGAATGAAGTCAAGCCATGGTGTAATGGTGAGCACTCTCAACTTTGTATCCAGTGATCCAAGTTCAAATCTCAGTGGGGCCATTTTTAGGATAACTAAAGAAAGAGTCACGCCAAGGATTACTAAAGAAAGAGTAGGGCCTAAGAGAGACAAAAAAAGCAACTTGTGTGTTGAGACAGAAGATCTGGTTCTTCATGAATATTTAGCATCTGTCTTCAAAAAAGAGAGGGACGATGCAGATATTGTAATTAAGGAGGAGAAGTGTGAACTATTAGATGCAATAAACATAGTGAGAGAGAAAATATTAAGGGCTGGATTTTCGGTTCTGCTCAATTCGGGGCGGTAATGCGGCGGGGCGGTAAAGTTTGCGCCCGGGACAGTTTGCACCTCAGTCAGAAAAATGAATCAGCTGGGCCCTAATGTGGGGCAGAGTGCTAAGGGAGGAGTTACACACCTCTCTTAGGTCGCTAGACCGACTGAGCAAATGGAAATCCCCAGCTAAACAGCGGGGCTCGGAACACTCTAAGAGATACCTGGGGGGAAAAAACTTTAAAAAACCCCACCACAAACATTCCCAATAAAAACCTCCGCCACCACAACATAAATCACAAAAAAAAGCCCAATCACACTTACCTGAGGTCGACATTACTTACCTCACTACGGCTGCAATAGTTCAGACCACCAGCATTCACAGAGCGTTCCCAGCAGGGGGCACTCTGTGGAGTGTTACGTATCAAGCCGGTTTTTGCAACCAGGGACGTTGCACACCGGCTTGCCTCTCCTGGGTGGTATTGCTCCGCATCCCATCGAAACCGCTACCGAATGTCCCGGCGGGGCGCTGGAAGCTGGCCGCCGGCTCAGAAGTACTTACCGCCGCCATTATCGCCATTCTGGGCCACTAACAGAGGAGTCAGAAGACCTGAAATCCAGCCCATTGGATTTAGCATCTTTGAAAGTAGATACATCACCAGGCTTGATTGTAGGGTGTATGATTAAGAAGTTTACAGGTGATACAAAAATTGGCTGTGTGGGTGATAATGAAGAAGAAAGCTGTAGACTGCAGGAAGATATCAATGAACTGGTCAGGTGGGCAGAACAGTGGCAAATGGAATTCAATCCGGAGAAGTGTGAGGTAATGCATTTGGGGAGGGCTAGCAAGGCAAGGGAATACATATTGGGGCCAAATTTAGTCGGCGCCCATTTCTCGGTGGCCCCTGGGCGGCCTTTTTGCCACCCGCTGCCACCGGGTCCCGTCAGGAGCCACTTTCGTCTCCGTTGTGTGGGCGTCAACGTCAGCGGCAGGCAGCGGCAGTCGCCGCACGGGAGTGGGAGTGAGCAGGAGTGAGCAGGCGGGAGGGGCAGGAGTGGGAGTGAGCGGGAGTGAACAGGAGTGAGCGGATGGGAGGGGAGTGAGCGGGAGTAAGCAGGAGTGAGCGGGCGGGAGGGGCGGGAGCGGGAGTGAGCAGGAGTGAGCGGGCGGGAGTGGAGTGAGCGGGAGTGAGGAGGCGTGAGCGGGCGGGAGGGGCGTGAGCGGGAGTGAGTGGGAGTGAGCGGGAGGGAGTCAGTGGGTGGGAGCAGATGGGAGCGAGAGTGAGCAGCAGTTGGAGGCCTCGCCACTCGGGGATCACCGGAGGGTCTACAATGCGCATGCGCGAGACTTCGCGATTATTATTTTTTAGCTTTTGTCTTCCGATGTGTCATCATTTCGGGGCCGTTTGAGGCTGATTCTTGTACTGTGCATAAAGGCACACCACTTTATTCCACCTGTGAGTGTTAGAGGGGAGAGGAGAGTTGGAGGTTGGAGAGGAGAGAGAGTTGGAGGTTGGAGGTTGGAAAGGAGAGAGAGTTGGAGGTTGGAGAGGAGAGGAGAGGAGAGTTGGAGGTTGGAGAGGAGAGGAGAGAGAGTTGGAGGTTGGAGAGGAGAGAGAGTTAGAATTTGGAGAAGAGAGAGAGTTGGAGGTTGGAGAGGAGAGAGAGTTGGAGGTTGGAGAGGAGAGAGAGTTGAAGGTTGGAGAAGAGAGGAGAGAGAGTTGGAGGTTGGAGAGGAGAGAGGGTTGGAAAGGAGAGAGCGTTGGAGATTGGAGGTTGGAGAGGAGAGAGCGTTGGAGGTTGGAGAGGAGAGAGAGTTGGAGGTTGGAGAGGAGAGAGAGTTGAAGGTTGGAGAAGAGAGGAGAGAGAGTTGGAGGTTGGAGAGGAGAGAGGGTTGAAAAGGAGAGAGCGTTGGAGATTGGAGGTTGGAGAGGAGAGAGCGTTGGAGGTTGGAGAGGAGAGAGAGTGGGGGGTTGGAGAGGAGAGAGAGTTGGAGGTTGGAGAGAGGAGGGTGGGAGGTTGGAGAGAAGGCAGTCGAAGAAATTGAGACACACAAACTGTTGAGCAGCCATTCGTTTCATCGTTGACGATGTGTGGCCAGAACCCAGCAATGAAGACTGGCAAAACCTGGCCCAGAGCGCCCTTGTTTAATGAGGAGGAATTGGAGGAGCTTGTGATTGAGGTGGAGCGCAGGTACAAAGACCTCACCCGGGATGGTCATGGCAAGCTTCCACCATCCCAATACCGACGCATTTGGAGGGAGATCATTGAGATTGTGTCCACAATGGGCAACGTTGAGCGGGATAGGGACCAATGCCGTCATATCTAGATACATTTCAGTTGCTTTTATCACATCCAAATTTGACATGACCATCAGCAATAAAGTACAGCAACATCCAGCTAACTTTTTTCCAGCAGTCCCACTCCTGATGGTCGAGCATCTGCACCATAGCCGCGATGTGCAGCACTTGGAGCCCTTCTCCCTGCCGCCCAACTCACGGCCAGCTCAGACCTGCTTTTTGCCAGCGGTCCTTCTGGCGAGCGGCAGGTCGATCTGGGGCCAGTATCCCTGACCAAAATGACCGATTTGCAGCATCCAGCATGGGTGGGCGGTATGACATCACGCCGGCGGATCCCTCCGCAACCAATCTCATGCCGGGCAGAACCTGGACAGCAGATGGGCGGTTCCGGAGGAATCGCCCAGAAAGCATACATTTCCAGCGGATCCTCGGTGGCTGTGGGCGCAACCTGCACCAAATTCGGCCCCCATTAAATGGTAGGACACTGAGAAATGTAGAGGAACAAAGGGATCTTGGAGTGCATGTCCACAGATCCCTGAAGTTAGCAGGCCAGGTAGATAAGGTGGTTAAGAAGGCATACGGAATACTTGCCTTTAATACATGGAATACAAGAGCAGGGAGGTTATGTTTGGACTGTGTAAAATACTGGTTAGACCACAGCTACAGTACTGCTTGCAGTTCTGATCACCACATTACAGGAGAGATGTGATTGCACTAGAGAGGGTACAGAGGAGATTTACCAGGATGTTACCTGGTCTGGAGAATTTTAGCTTTGAGGAAAGATTGGATAGGCTGGGGTTGTTTTACTTGGAACAGAGAAGGTTGAGGGGAGGCCTTATTGAGGTGTATAAAATTATGAGGGGCCTAGGTAGAGGGGATAGGAAGGACCTATTTCCCTTAACAGAGGGGTCAACAACCAGGGGGCATAGATTTAAAGTAATTGGTAGGAGGTTTAGAGGGGATTTGAGAGGAACATTTTTCACGCAGAGAGTGGTGGTGGTCTGGAATTCACTGCCTGAAAGGATGGTAGAGACAGAAACCCTCAATTCATTTAAAAAGTACTTGGATGTGCACTTGAAATGTCGTAACCTAGAAGGCTGGAAAGTGGGATTAGGCTGGATAGCTCTTTGTCGGTCGGTGCAGACACGATGGGCCGAAAATGGCCTCATTCCATGCTGTAAATTTCTATGATTCTATACCAGGCCTGGATGAAATGTATCCCAGGCTGTTGAGAGAAGCAAGGGAAGAAATAGCAGAGGATCTGACCAGCATTTTCCAATCCTCTCTGGCTACAGACATGGTGTCAGAGGACTGGAGGACTGCTACTGTTGTATTGTTGTTTAAAAAGGATAGACCGAGTAATTACAGGCCAGTCAGCCTAATCTTGGTGGTGGGCAAATTATTAGAAAAAATTCTGAGGGACAGTATTAAAAATCATTTAGAAAAGCACAGATTAATCAAGGACAGTCAGCATGGATTTGTTAAGGAAAGGCCGTGTCTGACTGCATCAAATTTTTTGAGGAGGTAACAAGGTGGGCCGATGAGGGTAACATGTTTGATGTAGTCTACATGCATTTTAGCAAGGCTTTTTACAGGGTCACCCATGGCAGACTGGTCAGAAAAGTTGGATCCAATATTGGCAGGAAGCAAAGGGTAATCTATATTAACAACTTGGAAGAAAGGACTGAGTGTAATGTAGCTAAGTTTGCTGACAATACAAAGATGGGAGGAAAAGCAATGTGTGAGGAGGACACAAAACATCTGCAAAAAGATATAGACAGGCTAAGTGAGTGGGCAAAAATTTGGCAGATGGAGTATCATGTTGGAAAGTGCGAGGTCATGCACTTTGGCAGAAAAATAATCAAAGAGCAAGTTATTATTTAAATGGAGAGAGATTGCAAAGTGCTGCAGTACAGCGGGACCTGGGGGTACTTGTGCAAGAAACACAAAAGATTAGTATGCAGGTACAGCAAGTGATCAGGAAGGCCAATGGAATCTTGGCCTTTATCGCAAAGGGGATGGAGTATAAAAGCAGGGAAGTCTTGCTACAGTTATACAAGGTATTGATGAGGCCACACCTGGAATACTGTGTGCAGTTTTGGTTTCCATATTTACGAAAAGATATATTTGTTTTGGAGGTAGTTCAGAGAAGGTTCACTAGGTTGATTCCGTAGATGAGAGGGTTGTCTTATGAGGAAAGGTTGAGTAGGTTGGGCTTCTACTCATTGAAATTCAGAAGAATGAGAGATGACCTTATTGAAAGATATAAGATTATGAGGGGGCTTGACAAGGTGGATGCAGTGAAGATGTTTCCACTGATAGGGGAGACTAGAACTAGATGGCAAAATCTTAGAATAAAGGGCCGCCCATTTAAAACTGAGATGAGGAGGAATTTCTTCTCTCAGATGGTTGTAGATCTGTGGAATTTGCTTCTTCAGAGAGCTGTGGAAGCTGGGACATTGAATAAATTTAAGACAGAAATAGACAGTTTCTTAAACGATAAGGGAATAAGGGGTTATGGGGAGTGGGCAAGGAAGTGGACCTGAGTCCATGATCGGATCAGCCATGATCGAAGTGAATGGCGGAGCAGGCTCGAGGGGCGGTATGGCCTTCTCCTGCTCCTATTTCTTATGTTCTTATGGTCGATGGATGTTTTTGTGACTGGAAGGCTATTTCCATTGGGATTCTACAGAACTCAATACTAGGTCCCTTGCTTTTTGTGGTATATATCAATGATTTAGACTTGAGTGTAGGGGACATGATTAAGAAGTTTGCAGATGACACAAAATAACCCTATGGTTGATAGTGAGGAAGAAAGCTGTAGACTGCTGGAAGATATCAATGAACTGGTCAGGTGGGCATAAAAGTGGCAAATGGAATTCAATCTGGAGAAGTGTGAGATAATGCATTTGGGGTAGACTAACAAGGCAAGGGAATACACAATAAATGGTAGGATACTGAGAGCGTAGAGGAACAGAGGACCTTGGAGTGCATTTCCACAGATCCCTGAAAGTAGCAGGACAGGTAGATAAGGTGGTTAAGAAGGCATAAGGGATTCTTTCCTTTATTTGCCGAGGCATAGTTATGCCACAGCTAGAGTTCTGGTCACCACATTGCGAGAAATATGTGACTGCACTAGAGAGGGTGCAGAGGAGATTTACGAGGATGTTGCCAGGACTGGAGAATTTTAGCTATGAGGAAAGTTTGGATAGGTTGGGGTTGTTTTCTTTGGAACAGAGGAGGCTAAGGGGAGACCTAATTGAGGTGTATAAAATTATAAGGGGTATAGATAGAATGGCTAGGAAGGATCTATTTCCCTTAGCAGAGATCAATAACAAGGGGCCATAGATTTAAAGTAATTGGTAGAAGGATTAGAGGGGAGTTGAGGAGAACTTTTTTCACCCAGAGGGTTGTGGGGGTCTGGAACTCACTGCCTGAAAGGGTGATAGAGGCAGTAACCCTCACCACATTAAAAAGTACTTGGATTAGCATTTGAAGTGCTGTAACCTATAGAGTAACAGACCAAGAGCTGGAAAGTGGGATTCGGCTGGATAGCTCTTTTTCAGCCAGCACAGACACGATGGGCCAAATGGCCTCCTTCTGTGCCGTAAATTTCTATGATTCTAAGTGGAGCATGTTTCAGTGCGGGAGCATTTGGGGAACAGTGATCATAATATCAACAGGTTTTGAATAGTTATGGAAAAGGACAGGGTACAATCAAATATTGAAGTACTTAACTGGAGGAGGGCTAATTTCAGTGAGTTGAAAAGGGATTGGATTCAATAATTAGTAGGCAAAAAATTAATTGATCAATGGGAGGCCTTCAAAGAGGAGATGGTTCGAGTACAGAGTCGACATGTTCCCATGAGGGAGAAAGGAAGGGCATGCAAAGCTAGAGTTCCCTGGGTGACTAAAGATGGAGGTTAAAATAAGACATAAAAAGGAGGCTTATGACAATTGTAACACAGCTGAATATAGAAAATACATAACAGATAAGGGGGGCAAAGAGAGATTATGAGAATAGATTAGCAGCTAACATAAAAGGGAATACATAAATATTTTATAAACACATAAATAATAAAAAGTATAGTGAAAGGAAAAGTAGAGCCAAAAAGGAGATATTGTTGTGGCGGCAGAGGGCATGGCTGAGGTACTAAATGTATACTCTGTCTTCACTAGAGAAGAGGATGCTGCCAATGTAGCAGTAAAGGAGATTGAATAAAAAGTTGGCAGCCCTCAAAAGTAGAAAAGTCACCAGATCCAGATGGGATGCATCCTAGGTTACTGAGGGAAGTAAAGGTGGAAATTGCCAAAGCTCTGGCCACCATCTTCCAATCCTCCTTGAATATGGGGATGGTGGCAGAGGACTGGAGCATTGCAAATGTTACACCTTTGTTTAAAAAAGGGAAGAGGGATAAACCCAGCAACTGCAGGCCAGTCAGTCTAATGTCAGTGGTGGAGAACCTTTAGAGACAATACTCTGGGACAAAATTAATTGGCATTTGGAATCACCATGGATTTGTTAAAGGCAAATCACATGTGGCTAACTTGATCGAGTTCTTTGATGAAGTAGACACATCAGATACAGTCAGGTATTGTGAGTTGAAGTGCAGTCTCTTTACTGTGTCTGAGGTGCCCTTTTATCTTTCACAGCTCATTACTTGGTGAGATATCCGCATTGTTTTTAGCTTATTCTCTGAAGGCAATCCCCTGTCTGGTGGCAATTGATCAGTCCCTGTCGACTGGAATCAAAAAGAAACAGAAATAATGACGGAGTTGAACTTCCCACTTTGAGGTTAAACATCTCCACTTATACATGTGAATTATTGCTGGAATTATTACTGTAACTTGCTGATCTCTTATGGCGTTGCTCACATTATGCAGATGCGCTAAAGTATGACGGCCAAAAAGTAGCAGAAAGTAAGTGTGACGTTTACAGGAAGGCTTTTCATACATTCAAGATAAATTTGTGAGGACAATATTATCTGCAGTGTGCAAATATAATGTAAAAATCAACCAGGACATCTGTAAATAAAACATACACAAAATAGGAGACAATAAAGGACAGACTCCTCAATCGGGTGCTCAATACGAAGGGAGGCACTAGCGGAGAGCGTTGGTCCAAAAATTAAAGATTATTTAAATTAAAAGATGGAAAATGAAGGGCTTTGGGCCCATGATTCTGTGAGGAACATTCCTCACTAGAAATGTCCAGCTGAGGAATCAGACTTTAGGTTTCTTTGAAGATGAAAAAAACATTGAATAAATTTTTGCATCTTGAATTTCAAAGTTGGAACTAATTGTTTCCTTTCCAAATATGTTACATTCTGTAAGCATGCACCAGTAACTAAAACTTTGTCTATTCTAGTTTTGTAAGTATGTAAGTTGTGAATGTGCAAAGGGATTAGAGTGATGGGGGAAAATTCATTTGCTCCTTGTTTTTTGCAAAAGGAGAAGGAAAATGAGAGGATTTGGATGTGATCATTGATCATTCATGAAAGTTTTCCAGTCGATGGGAGGCTGCTACCAACAGAGCTAATTAAATATCAGGATGCATCTTGGTGGCAATTGACTATCAGTCAAAACAAATTATGGATCACTATTTGAAATATTGAGTGCAGTTTTGGGTATCCTAAATTCAAAAGGACTTTGATGGAGAGTCTTCAGAGAAGAGCACCAAGAATGATTCTGAGAGTTAGGTCTGTAAGTAATAAAGAGAGCTTCATAGAGATGAGTTTTGTTTGTTATGAACCAGGTTTTAAATGCTGAGGTCCTCCAGTACCTTCAAGAGCAACTAGGGATAGGAACAATGTTCACAGAGATAATTGCTTTAATACTCTGGCATACCATTGTAGCTGCCAAGAGCAGTGTTAGCGAACCCTTAGAGCAGGTTGTCTCCCCTGGTCTCAGCCACAGTTGTTGCATGGCCTGGGGAGACTAGGGAGACAATATTATATAAATATACACACGGACACAATCTACAGGACTTGCACCTAGAGCATATCTACCAGGCTGTGTGTCAAACTTTTTCCTTCTTACTTAGAACCAAAAATTTACTAGCAGTTTCCAATCTGTGGGCTTAATGTGACACAGCTCCAGCTTAGCAGCAGAGTAATACATTGTGCATTACATGGTATAAAACTCCCACCCTCACAAAGCAATATAACATCCAAACTACCAGGGAAATCTGTTAGAACCTTTAAAATAATTTTGACTATTTGCCCCACAAGAATGCCTTAAGATTATTGTGACCCAGCCTAAGGTTACAACTAACAGAACATTCTCTCTGAAAGTTAAACATTTTAATTCCTCAATTCTAGAAGCATCTTTTCAATTAAACATTTAAAATCATGGAATGGGAGCCAGATTGGTGTTTGAATACTGTCTGGCTAACTAGGCTTGTTAACCTTTTTCCTTTTTGCTCATATGCTATAATTTCTATTCAGCTTTGTGTATGAAATAATAACGAATTGCGTTGTCACTCTGGCACACCATTACTTAAATGGGCCAAAATGAAGACTTTAAACACAATGAACTAGTTGTATAACCTTTGACACATGGTGCCTTGTTAGCCTTTTCTGCCAGTCTCTGCCCCTTGTATTGTGCTCCATTGAAACATCGTGGTGCTATATACATGACTAACCCATTCATCAAGGGGCCAGCTCTTAAAAGATATATTAACCAAACATCACATTAAAGAAAAGTACATTTTGTTTCTAAAGACCAAACATTCAAATGCAATCCTTTCCTTTTGCTTGCTCCCTCCGGAAGTAGCCTAAACAATCAAAGTCTATCAATTCCTGTTTTCCTTCTGAGTTCATGCTCAGTGTCAAAGGTTATTAACATCTCATCACCTCTGACATCGAACCAATCATTTTCTAAAGCCCTGTACAAAAAGAAAAACAGCAAAAAAAAAACCTTGCCAACTGCTCCAGAGGAGTAAGGTTTATTTTGCAGACCATTGAATTATTTACTAAGTGGACAAGAGCATTTCAACCAATTCGATAATTTAATAAGATTGTCTCCTCTATCATCTTCTAGCATTGCTTTCCACTCTGCTCTCATACCTCAGCGTTATTTCTATAACTTTAAGAATTCATTTCTACTTACTTCCCATGGTATAAACAAAGAACATTTTTGGATACTGCAGGGACATCTGACATCAAGGCACACTTGAGATGTGTCCCTGTTTGACATAATCAGCCTTTTGAAAACATCTCAGATCTAAATGCCAACGAATATGCTGCCTCTGTCCATTGATAGTGGCAGACTCACAAAAGCATAGTCAGCTGCAGAAATACAGGGGCCAAATTTCCTCATCTCCTTTGGCATAATAATGCCATACTTGTGGTGGGCAGGGCTAGCCCAGTCAATATAGATTGTCATCCCAACATTGCTAAAGATGTCAGAAGCGTTTATATTGGTTGCCATGTTTCCCACATTACAACAGTGACTACACTCCAAAAATACTGCATTGGCTGTAAAGCGCTTTGAGATGTCAGGTGGTCATGAAAGGTGCTTTATAAATGCAACTCTTTCTTTCTTTCTACCATGGCTTATAAAGTAGAAAAGAAGATGAGATAAATCAGGATGCATTGATTAAATGGTACCAGGCTTGGGATTCAAACCTGTGGGTCAGTGATAGCACTCTCACCTGTGAGTCAGAAGATTGTGAGTTCAAGTCCCCTTCCAGAGATTTGAGCATGAAATCTAGTCTGATACTCCAGTGCTGGAAGTACTCAGCAGGTCAGGCAACATCTGTGGAGAGACAGAATTAACATAAGAACATAAGAAATAGGAGCAGGAGTAGGCTATACAGTCCCTCGAGCCTGCTCCGCCATTCAATAAGATCATGGCTGATCTGATCATGGACTCAGCTGCAATTCCCTGCCCGCTCCCCATAACCCCTTATAATTTTGTCAGAGCTGGAAAAAGTTGGAGAAAAAGTAATTACACCTCTTCTAGATCCATCTTTTGTTTCTTTGCTTGTCCCATTATCATCTCCTTGTGGCTTGTACAATCATACCTTTTGTCATTTTGGGGGAGAAATTTGGATCCTTTGTGCCTCCAGTTAGCCCCTCCAGGGGGCACTAATGGGGCACAAATGAGTTTGCGAGATCAGTGACTCCCGCTAAATTTGGCGGGAGTTTTGCGGCGGCAGTACAGCGTTACGCCCCGAACTCCTTCACCCGGTGGTCATGATGTGATCGCCACAGTAGCACCCCGGACCTGAAATTGTGTTCCACCCCCTGCAACATCGCTGGGCGAAAACACTGACTGCTGCAGGAGGCGTCCACCGAGAGCCGGGTGCTTTGGGGACGATGATTAAAGGCGAAATGAACAAGGTAAGCAATTAAAAATAAAACTTACCTTCTCTCTTGCAGGTCTTTTCGTGGGTTCCACCCCTTGATCAATCAGCCGGCACTCTACTTGAGAGCTGGGCTGATTGGGCAGGATCGCGGCTGCCGTCGTGGAGAAGGTAAGCTGATTTTCGTTTGCAGAGCCTGCAACGATGACCCTTCCCTTTAAGGGAGGGAAGGAGCTGTCATGTATCTCACATTACTGTATATAGCTGTATCTTACCATGCTATACATGACTGTAACTGGATATGACCTGTAATGATAAGCATAGCTTACCACCAGAGGTGCACTTGCAGGAGACACTCCATACCTGTTCCACTGTGGTATATAAAGGGAGGTCTCAGGCAAGTGCAGCACTGGAGAGCTGGAAATAAAGGTGCAGGTCCTGAGTGACCTTGACTTCAGCATGTGTCTCGTGTAAGTCAGTACATTAGAGTCAGGACTTAACAGTGGCGACGAGTTCCGGGATCACAGAATCCACAGAATGGCTACCAACAGCTCAGATGAGAAATACAATGTTGAAGACAATTGGGATGACTTTATAGAAAGGCTCCAGCAAATCTTTGTGACTAAAGACTGGCTGAGCGACGATAAGGCAGACAAGAGAAGAGCCCATCTCTTGACCAGCTGTGGCTCGAAACCATACTCTTTAATGAAGGACCTGCTGGCACCCAAGAAACCAGCAAGCAAGTCATTTGAGGAGTTGAGCACACTGGTGCGAGACCACCTGAAGCCAGCGAGCAGCCTACACATTGCCAGACACAGGTTCTACAACTACAGACGCTGTGTGGGCCAAAGCATACCCAACTTCGTGGTGGAACTTCAGAGGCTGGCTAGTTCATTTGAGTTCCCCGATGAACTCTGGAGAGAAGTACTGAGAGATGTTTTTTTGAAGGAATAGGCCATGCAGGTGTATTCCGAAAGCTTATAGAGACTAAGAACTTGATTCTAGAGGCAGCAGCACTGGTCACACAGACGTTCTTGGCAGGCGAAGAAGAAACGAGGCTGATCTATACTTCGGGTACGACAACCAACGAGACATCGGAACAAGGGGTTCACATTGTGAAACAAACCGCTACCCCCACTCACAGACAAAGGCAGGAGAGCAGACCTTCAACAGCAGACAGTGACGCCAGAAGCCATCAAAATCAGGGACCACATGAACGGCCGATCACACCTCATCAACCCACAATGCGAGCAATCAACAACAGATTGAGAGAAGCTCAAGGGAGATCAGCCAGACGCAGCTCATCCTTCGGAAATGGTCTGTGTTGGAGATGTGGGGGAAGGCACTCAACCAGGGTGTGTTGATTTGAGCATGCCTTTTGCAGAAACTGCAACTACACAGGGCATCTGGCTCGCATGTGCAGAAAAACAGCAGCTCGGCTGGTTTCCGAATCGGAAGGGTCAGAAAGCGGACCAGAAGACGGTTGGAACAGTGCACAGGACAGCGAGGTACAGCGGGTTAACACGATCAATGTCCACTGTTCTTACACCAAGACGCCTCCAATTATGATGAGGGTTCTACTCAACGGGATACCCGTCAACATGGAACTGGACACGGGGGCCAGTCAATCCCTCATGAGCGTTCAACAATTTGAACAGCTGTGGCCGCACAAAAGCAACAGACCAAAACTCACAAAGATCGACACCAAACTAAGGACCTATAGTAAAGTAATTGCCCCAGTCCTTGGCAGCGCCATGCTCTCAGTCACACACAAAGGGATGGTGCATCGACTTTCCCTGTGGCTTGTCCCCGGGGATCTCCCAGCCCTGTTGGAGAGAAGCTGGCGAACAGAACTTAATTGGAAATGGGATGATGTTCACGCCATGTCGTCAGAGGAACGGACCTCTTGCTCAACAGTTCTAAGCCGTTTTGAACATCTCTTTCAGCCAGGTGTGGGCACCTTCAAAGGAGCTAAAGTTAGAATCTACATGACACAGAATGCCAGACCAGTCCATCACAAGGCTAGAGCTGTGCCTTATGTGATGAGGGGAAAGATTGAAAATGAACTGGACCGGCTTCTGCAGGAAGGCATAATTTCTCCCATGGAATTCAGTGACTGGGCAAGCCCCATCATCCCTGTCATGAAGCCTGATGGATCCGTGCGAAGCTGTGGGGATTACAAGTCTACCATAAACAGAGTCTCCCTACAGGACCAATACCCACTGCCCAGAACGGAGGACCTATTTGCCATGTTGGCTGGAGGAAAACTTTTCTCGAAACTTGACCTCACATCTGCGTATACGACACAAGAACTGATCTAAGAGTCTAAGCTACTCACCACCATCAACACACATCGAGGCCTTTTTGTCTACAATCGATGCCCATTCGGCATCTGCTACATTCCAGCGCAACATGGAAAGTCTGCTCAAGTCCATCCCGGAGATGGTTGTGTTTCAAGATGACATACTCATCACGGGCAGGGACACCGACTCTCATCTCCGCAATCTTGAGGAAGTACTAAGTTGATTGGACCGGGTAGGCCGAAGAGTTAAGAAATCCAAGTGTCTGTTTCTCGAGCCTGAGATTGAATTTTTGGGCAGAAGGATTGCCGCTGATGGAATCCGCCTAACCGAATCCAAAACCGAAGCGATTCCCCTGGCACACATGCCCCGGAATGTCTCGGAGCTGCGCGCCTTTCTCGGGTTACTCAATTACTTTGGGGACTTTATGCAGAACTTGAGCATGCTGCTGGAGCTTCTCCACGTGCTACTCAGAAAGGGGTGCGATTGGTTTTAGGGGGATGCCCAAGAACGCACCTTCAATAAGGCACACAACCTTCTATGTTCCAAGAGTGTTTGAACCTTTTTTGACCCAGGTATAAAGTTATTCCTTATGTGTGATGCGTCAGCGTATGGGGTCGGGTCCATTTTACAGCACGTCAATGATGCGGGTAATTGCAGCCCATTGCTTATGCCTCCAGGTCACTTTCACGGGTGGAGCGCGGGTACGGTATGGTTGAGAAGGAGGCGCTCGCGAGCGTGTACGGTGTTAAAAAGATGCACCAATACCTTTTCGGGGCCAAGTTTGCGTTAGAAACCGACCACAAACCCCTCACATCCCTACTATCCGAGTGCAAGGCAATCAACGCCAACACCTCGGCGCGCATTCAACAGTGGACACATGCTGGTGGCTTAAGACTACACAATAAGGCACAGACCAGGCACAGACAACTGTGCCGACGCGCTTAGCAAGCTACCCTTGGCGACCACAGAAGGGTCCGACGAACAGGACTGTGAGATGGTCACGGAAATCAATGCCTTTGAATCCACAGGTTCGCCCATGATGGCTCGCCAAATCAGAGCCTACACGGCCAGCGACCACACGTTATCTCTAGTTAAAAGATGCATTTTAACCGGTGACTGGGCAGAGGCTCGCGATGCCTGCCCCGAGGAGGTCAAACCCTTCCATAGGCGCATGCATGAACTCTCACTACAGGCAGACTGCCTGATGTGGGGCAGCCAAGTAGTTATGCCTTTACGAGTCAGGGAGGCATTTGTCCGGGAGCTCCATCGCGAGCACCCAGGGATCGTACATATGAAGGCCATAGCCAGATCTCATGTCTGGTGGCCTGGCATTGACGTGGACTTGGAGCTCTGCATCGGTCAGTGCACCATTTGTGCCCCACTCAGTTATGCCACCAGGGGGGGAGCCCCCCTTAGCCCCTGGCCCACCAAACCATGGTCGCGGGTGCATGTAGACTATGCGGGCCCATTCATGGGCAAAATGTTCCTCGTAGTCATTGATGCATTTTCAAAATAGATCGAGTGCACCATTTTAAACTCGAGCACCACCTCCACCACTGTGGAGAGCCTTAGAACCATGTTTGCAACGCACGGCATTCCTGACATATTGGTCAGTGATAATGGTCTGTGCTTCACCAGCGCAAAATTTCACGATTGTATAGTTGACCACGGTATAAATCACGTTAAGACGGCACCTTTCAAGCCTGCCTCCAATGGCCAGGCGGAGCGAGCAGTGCAGATCATTAAACAAAGCTTGCTCAGAATCCAAGGTCCCACGCTGCAGAGCCGCCTGTCGCGACTACTGTTGGCATACAGATCTCATCCGCATTCGTTGACTGGGGATCCCCCCGCGCAACTATTGATGAAATGAATCTTAAAGACCAGGCTCTCCTTAATTCTCCCAGACATGCATGAAATTGTTGAGGCTAAGCGTCAAAAGCTAACTGAGTACCATGACCAAAATTCGAGGGGGAGCTGGAATGAGATCGGGGACAAAGTGTTTGTGCTAAACTATGGCCGGGATTCCAAATGGCTTGCAGGGACAGTAACAAAGAGGGAAACAGTACTGGTTGTACAAATGGACAATGGCCAAACCTGCCGGAGGCATGTAGACCAAGCAAAAAGTAGATTCACTGATAACACTTAAGAACCAGAGGCAGACTACAATGTGGAACTCACACCACACCTGGTGGACAGACAGATGGAACAACCTGAGGAAAGGGCAGTCTCAACAGACAGCCCAGGCGAGATACCAGCAATCACACCGACCAAAATAGACAGCCCAGGTGAGATACCAGCAATCACACCGAACGAAAAACAGACACCAAGGCAAACAACTGAACCACAACTAAGACGCTCCACGTGAGAGCGCAGACCACCTGAGAGACTGAATCTATAAAGACAATAAGACCTTGGGGGAGGGTGATGTCATGTATCTCACATTACTGTTTATAACTGTATCTTACCATGCTATACATGACTGTAACTGGATATGACCTGTAACAATAAGCATACCTTACCACCAGGGGTGAACTTGCAGGAGACACTCCATACCTGTCCCACTGTGGTATATAAAGGGAGGTCTCAGGCAAATGCAGCACTGGAGAGCTGGAAATAAAGGTGCAGGTCCTGAGTGACCTTGACTTCAGCATGTGTCCCGTGTAAGTCAGTACATTAGAGTCAGGACTTAACAGGAGCCTTTCAACGTGGCAGCGCTGCACGACCCAGTGTGCAGTGCTACTGAACTCACTGCCCCGTCTACTGCCGCTTGCGCTCCAGGAAGGAAGTGGAGCGCTTGATTTAGCACACCACTTCCTGCTTGGAGCGCAAACGCTGAGCTTTTTTAAAGTTTGAAATCATTAGCGACTGGCACTAATTTTTCAAACTTTAAAAGTTAACGCCCCAAGTGGGGCGCTCTCCAATTTCACCCCCTTAATCTCTTCTGCCATCTGCCCTATCACAGACCTTCCCTTTTGTTATTTCCTCCCCTGCCCTCTTTCCCTACCTCGGCACTAGCCTGAAGTCTGTTATAGCTCTAACATTTTACAGATCTGAAATGTTGGGCTGGATTTTATGAACCTTGTCAGGTCATTGGTGGGCGATGTTGGTGGCGGGTCCTGATCCCACTGCTCTCTCCATCCCGACTTCTGAAATTAATTTACCGTGATTCGGCTTGTTAAGCCCGCCCAGCGCATTTCCCGGCCAATTAGAGGAATTGGGTCTGATAACGTCATTTGATGTCGGGTCATCAGCCGGTTTACTTAAAGGCACCATGGCCAACTTTCTTTTGACATTTGTGCTGTCAGTGTTCTACAGCATTGAGGTGCTGCAAACACTGATAATCAGCACAGAGGGGCACAGCTGCACACAGGCTCTCCCCTGACTCCCTCCAAATGCTTATGGAGAGAGTCAAGCACGCCAGGAGGTTCTCTTCCCTTCCCATGGCCAGAAGAGACCTCCTCAGGAAACCAACACAGCCTGGCTTCACTTTGCACAGGAGAGCACAAGCAGAGATGTCGTCAGGAGGACCAGGATGCAGTGGCGCAAACCTTTCAATGATCTCAGTTGATCACAAAACATTGGTACAAAGTCACACTCAACCTCATCCTGCTGTGCCACTCATCACATCCCCATCACTCTGCCTTCCCTACCCTACTCCTGCACATCCTCACTCACACCAACGTACCTTGCACCTCCACCCATCCCCCTCTCTCTATCGACATTATCAGTTCCCCATCGCACTAGCCACCCCTCACACTCACCCTCATCCTAGTCCAATCACACCAAGTAACAATACACCAGTGTAGGCACTTGGATGCTGTATGCAATGTTCATGTAAAGTTTCTGTTAATGTCAAACATTGAAATCTTTAATTTCAACACTTTGCCTTCTTGGACAGAGTTGTGTGCACCTTTGGAAGTGGCTTAGTGAGTGGCAGTGAATGGTTAGACATAACAGTACACCCTGCAATGGTGATAAGTGTGAAAGGAATGGGTTGGGCATTGTCAGGATGCCTCATAGTGTTGATGTGGGGTGTTGACAACTTGGCGCATCATGTGGCAGCCAGGGTGTACAGGGTCAAGTGAAGTAAATCTGGCCATGGTGAGGCCATCCCTGGCGTCCCGGGTAGCAATGTGGTCGAGTGCTGATGCCCTGTGTCCTGTGCAGCATCAGGTGATTACAGAGAAGGTTGGTGTTGTTGTTGGTGCTGCTGGTGTGCCTGGTGCTGCTGGTGTTGGGGCTGATGATGGTGGGATTCTGAGGACCAAGGTGAAAGAGCTTAAAGTGCACCGATGCTGCTGGAATAGATGGCAGGTGAGGCTGAGATGACAGAAACGATCTGTCAATGGTGAGAGAGGTAATGAGGTCAGACTGGATGGAGATTTGGTGAATTTGTTGTGAAAATGCAGTGAGGGAAAACATCTCTGTAAGGTGGGAGCTTTTACTGTACATTTGAAGCTGTCAACTCATCATCATCATAGGCAGTCCCTCGAAATCGAAGAAGACTTGCTTCCACCCTAATAGTGAGTTCTCAGGTGGCTGAATACTGGAGCCACCGTCTCTGTCACAGGTGGGACAGACAGTGGTTGAAGGAAAGAGTGAGTGGGGAGTCTGGTTTGCCGCTCGCTCCTTCCACTGCCTGCGCTTGTTCTTTGCATGCTCTCGGCGACGAGACTCGAGGCGCTCAGCGCCCTCCCGGATGCTCTTCCTTCATTTTGGGCCAGAGATTCCCAGGTGTCGGTGGGGATGCTGCACTTTATCAAGGAGGCTTTGAGGGCACCCTTGTAACGTTTCCTCTGCCCACCTGAGGCTCGCTTGCGTGTAGGAGTTCCGAGTAGAGCGCTTGCTTAGGGAGTCTTGTGTCGGGCATGTGAACAATGTGGCCCACCCAACGGAGCTGGTTGAGTGTGGTCAGTGCTTCGATTCTGGGGATGTTGGCCTGAGTGAGAACACTGACCTTGGACTGTACATTTGAAGCTGCCAACTCAACAGCTGATTCGATGGCCACTGATCTCCCCCTCAGCTTAACAGAAGTGGTGCACGACCGGTGTAGACCCTGTGGGCGAGCTGTCAAAAACAGGAGGTGAGCTGAAATTTATTCTTAAGTGGCTCTGAACAAGCCACTAGTTATTGAACTGGGCCCCCCAATATGAACCTGCTGCTGCATGTCGGGTCTGCTCGGCACTGATAGACCAAACATCGAGGAAAGGCGCAAGGTGACGGGTTCACAGTGGGGTCTCAATCCGCTGGGGGAAAAAAGCACTTTCCCTCCCAACCCATCTCCGATCAATCCCACTAACCCCACCACCAAATCCAGCCCATTGACTCTGTTTCTCTCTCCAGATGCTGCCTGCCCTGCTGAGTAGTTCCAGCATTTTCTGTTTTTATTTCAGATTTCAAGCATCGGTAGTATTTTCCTTTTGTGATAAGTCTATATCTGAATTTAGTGAGAGCGAAGGGAGAAATGACAGCATATATAGTATATAGTACATTCGAAGCTGAGGAGAAACAGCAGAGGGGTGCTTAAAAGGAGTAATGACCACAGTAGTAGTGGTAAAATAGAGAGATTAAATCAGAAAACAGAAAGATTGTGATGGAGAGAGAGGCTGGAGAGAGAAAGAGACACAGAGAGAGAGAGAGACAGAAAGAGAGAAAGAGAGAGAGAGAGGCAGCGAGAAAGAGAGAGAACAGATCATCTATTCGTTAATGATTTTTTTTCTTGTAAACTGTCTCGGTATATGACAAAGATGCTAGTAAGAAACTCTCCAGTATAGGGCAGTGTTTAAATCAGAATCAGTCATACCCCTGATTAATTGCATCTGATATATGATTGTCCCTCAGTCCCAAAATGCTAGAATAATGGATGGGCTATTGTAAATTTTCATTTACATAGTGGTGTTGCTTCGTTTAAGCACTAAAGGTTCAGACCGTTTTGAATTTACACAATTCGTCAAGTGAAAATTCCCATGAATTTTTTTGACAGTCTTTTACCTTGTCTCTTTATTCCCGTAATTATATCTTTCCACCCTGCTGATTATGCATGTTTCAGATCCGCTGCTCGTCTTCCCGCATTAGGTCAAATCATTCAACCTTTCCTTTAATTCAGCAAAAGATATTTACAGTAACACTGACTGAAGGCTGTTTTTCTGTCATAAGTCATTTTCAGAAGCTTCCAAGTCAGTTATAATAACTCTCTGTCAGACTTGTGCATTGCACGCAGACTGAAATAAGTATATTTTTTGGTACAGCTTCTGATGAGTGTTATGAAAAATGAGTGATAACTTTATACCGTCAGAAGCTGTTAATATGTAATTTCGATCACTTTAATGCATACACTGAACACGAAAAGCATCATTAACAACTGAAAATAACAAGAACTATCTGTTCATTAACTTTGCTACAACAGTGTGTCATAAAAACCTTATTAAAAATGACTCCCCAGCTCGCAGTATAATCCAGTACCTACCTCATGTGATAATTTATACATAGAGTAATAAAATTCTCACTGTCTTTGTAACGCTAAACAATGTTATTTGTTCTCTTCAGCCAATCTGTTACATTTTACTAAACAGTCAGAGTTAAATTTTATTATTACATGCAGCATACAGTGAGGCCATTCGGCCCATCGTGACTGTGTCGGCTCTTTGAAAAAACTATCCAATTAGTCCCACTCCCCCCTGCTCTTTCCCCAATTTTTTTTCCTTTTCAAGTATATATTCAATTCCCTTTTGAAAGTTACTATTGAATCTGCTTCCACCATGCTTTCAGGCAGTGCATTCAAGATCATAACAATTCGTTGCACCAAAAAACATCTCCCCCCTGATTCTTTTGCCAATTAACTTAAATTTGTGTCCTCTGGTTATCAACCCTCCCACCAGTGGAAATAGTTTCCCCCTATTTATTCTATCAAAACTCTTCATAATTCTCAACCAAACTCCCCTTAATCTTCTCTGCTGTAAGGAATTGATTTTTCAGAAGAGATAGGAAAAATAAACTAGAAATTCCCTTCCTTATCGCCACCTATTTGTGTCGTTATTCTGGCAAAAAATGGCGGCTGCCACGCTAACACCTTTATTTGCGCAGGAATTAGCGGCGGCCATTTTGGTGATGGCCTTAGCGCTGCCGATAGCAATGCTGGAGATGCAAATGGGGAGAGCGTGACGTCAGTTGGTGTCCAATGCTGACTCAACGTCACGCTCTGCGAACTTCAACCTTACTGCCGAGTTCAGCACTGGGCCTTAAGCTCACTCTGAAACGCGAATTACAGACATGCTTCTTAAAGGGAAGTACACATCTGGATTTTAAACATTTTATTGAAGTAGTGGCTTAGTGCAATACATGTTAAAAGTGTTTTAAGTGTGCAGGGAGTGCTGCTGGATGCTTGCAAGACCTCGGATGGCAAAGGATGGTCTCTGAGAAGACAGAAAATGTTGGAAATACTCAGCAGGTCTGGCAGCATCTGTGGAGAGAGAAACAGACTTCATGTTGCAGGCTGCCCTGCTGAGTATTTCCAGCATTTCTGCTTTTATTTCAGATTTCCAGCATCTGTTTGCAGAGGGAAGAGGAAGACGCAGAAGAGGAGGAAGCCGAAGGAAGAATGCAACCCAGACAGTCCGTATCTAGCCACGATATCTGGGATGGAATCATCCGCCTGCAGTACCAGTGATCACAACCCAATTCCCCATTTGTCCCACACCTTCCCTTCCCTCAGTTACTGACCATCACAGCATCCTCTTGGTCACCACAAAGCAAACTTTCCAATTCAACATTATACATCTATTCATCCAATATGTCATTAAGAAATCAACTCATCACCCATATGCATTCCCTTTGACTGACTTGTATGTGCCTTTACCTACCCTACTAGTGCTACTCAAGTGGCTGCAGCATGGCTGGTGGAAGGTTGCTGACTTTCAGTGGGGGACGCGGCAAATAGCCTTGCTGGTCGACCTTGAGAAGTTGTTGGCTGGGAGTGCGAAATCTAATGATGGTGTTTCTTCTTCATCTTCACTCTCCTCTCCCTCTTCTTTGTCAACCAGTTGCTGGGCAGGATGCATTTCTTGTGTGTGTGAAATGAGGCATGCTCGGTAGAGTGGTGGTGAGGGAGGTGCAGGCCAGAAGGAGGATATGAAGATAGCAGCATCCTATATCTTTTCAGCCCTGCTGCTGGCCAAGAGCTCTCCCATGCCCCTGCCCAGAATGGCCAGCACCGACTCCTCCAAGGAGGTGAGGTGAGGCTAAGAATGGGAGGTGTACTTCATGTTTGGTGCAAATTGTTGGTAGTTGAGTCATTGTGGGGGAGGGGAGTCATGTATTTGGAAGTGTGTGGGGTTAGTGGAGCAGTTTGTAAGAGATGGCTTTTGAAGATGCATTCACTGACATTTACCACTGGTCTGAGGTCATGAAGCTTCTTTGGGCATTGGAGCCAGGTGATAGGGGCAAGACTGCTGGAAGTGACAGGCTCTATGATCTGGTCCCACATCGTTCTTTTTGGAATGCCTCCTGGCCCCTGTGGGTAGAGGGCTCTCTTGCAGTGTTGACCCCTGCACAAAGCTAGAGTGCTGTGTGCGAGACTCTGGGTGTCCTTCCCTGGCTTGCGGAGCCATTTGTGTTAGCGTTGAAGCACTTTTCCCATTTGTTTAGATGTGAAAGAAAATTAACTTTAAGAGCTGAAGGCTTCCATTTGGGAATTCTTTTTAATGTTCAGAAGGCAGTTGAGCTGCAACAACTGCCTATTTTTACATGATTTAATTTTTTTTCATTTCAGAAGGCAGTTCCCCTTTAAGAGACCAATCTGCTTTCTGAAAGGACAGTCTTGCTTTAAGCGAAGGCTGTTGTTGCTACAATGATGCTATGGCTACGCTGCAATGAAGCCTTCTGCTGGGACCAACGTCACCAGAACGATGTTGCACGGTAAGTTTAGCGCTGGACTAATGTTAATTAGCCACCAGCGCCGATTTATCTGTCCTGCCAGTGCCACCATTTTCGGCGGCCGTTTACACCGGCCCACAGTGGCACTGGAAAGTTTATACCGATATTGAATTTCTAGGCCAATATCCCTTAAAAAAGGGGATTGACTGGTAGCAGCAGGAAGTAAATGGACATTGAATGTCGAGGCTTGATTGGCATAAAGAGCTCTTCATACTCTAGACCTTCTTATGTCTTTATATACAGCACGGGAGAAATTACAATGTCTCTGATTCCATAAGGCATAGTCACCGTGGAACGCTCTTGCTAGTCAGTGTTTAGTTCTTTTTATTTAATGTCTTATTATGAATTTTGCTGTTGGCCAGCACACAATGAGACAAATAGAACAGCAGAAGGACAAGTTAGTGCAGTGAGCTAAAACACTGTACTTTCACCACTGAGCTCAGATCGCTCAAACTGACAGATGAAATCCTCTTTCTAATGGATGTAAGGAGCTAAGTGAAATGACTTTTACAGTCTCAGCCTAGTTCCTTGTGGGCAAGAGTCCACAATCGAGAAATTACTGTTGGCAATAAAAGGACAGGTATACTTCATTCATTTCACTGTCCTCTATTGTAATGGAGATGCTATCCTATTCATTTCAAACGAATTAACATCTTATTTAAACAACAAAAAAAAGGAACATCATACCAACATGTTATGCATTCGTACAACAGAAATTCCTAGGCTTAATTCCTAAAATGCTCCATAATTTGGCACTAATTAGCACTGAATGTACAGTCTCGCTCTGAAAGGCTGTTGTGGGAAATGGAATAGTCACAATGGGGTACTAAAGGATGCTCTTCTGGGATTGGGGTCAAATCTGCGTTAAAGTCATACATGACCCCAGCATGGTTGATGCTGACAGTAGGTTTGAAATATATTCCACTCCTAAACACCAACAGCACTCACCTTGATTAGCATAAAACTGGTTCAAAAAGATTTACAAATTGAATAAATAAAACCACGAGCCCTTGCATAGCGTGTAAGCACGATAACTGCAAAATCCTCAATGACTCAGTCTTTCGGGACTCTCCTGTCTGGATGTCATTGGAGAACATCCATTCTACAGCTGTTTTACGTCAAATGACTAAATCCCTGGTTCTACAGGTCAGCCCTTTGGTGATTCATTATAAAGAGTAGATCTTCCGGGACTCAAGCAGGGCAAGTGCTTTATATTGAAAGTCCTTCCGCTAACAGTGATGGTCCTCTTTAACTGTTCATTTGCAATAAAAAGCATGTGTGCCTAGCACATCGATCAAAAATAAAAGCAAGCTTACCATTGGCATCTGACGTCCTATAGTCCTTTGCTGTCACCTGCAACTTGCTCATTTGTTTTACAGGGATACAAACTGGACTTGTCTCTTTAGGATGGGCAGGAAGGGAAGGGAGTAGTAAGGGCTGAGGAGGTCAACAATAATGACAGACTCTGTGCTACCTCACTGTCTTTTAGACCCGTATTAAAATTGAAACAAAGAACCTGAAATTGCAGTCGGAAGCTTCCCACAGGCGAATGCTTCCGAACTGCAAGTAAAATCCATTTTTACCTGATGGTCCTGGACCTACGAAGGCACCGCTCCTAGGTCTGCAGGCGTGAACTTGCATAAAGGCCCACGTATCCCATGGGCACAGGCAGTTCGCAAGCATCCCCGGGATCACGTGGGCTGGCCCAACCAATCAAAATGGGAGATTCCCATTATGTTTATGGGGGATTCCATTTATGTATGGAAACCCCATAAGCATAATAGGAATCACATAAAAAATATATTTTCACAGAACCTAAATAAAAATAAATCATCACATGTTTAAAATTAATTAAAATACAATGCAAATTGAATGCTTCAGAGAAAGTAGTTCTTTTTTAAATTCCTTGGATATTATTGTAAACATTTAAAACAAAAATGTAATTTGTTGAAAACTAAATGTAAACATTTTTAAAGGGGCCAAAAATAACCTAAACTAACTTGAAAGGTTTTTGAATGTTTAAATTATTTTAAAGATTTTATTTTAATATTTATTTAAACTCTTACATTGATAAATGAAGGCCAACTCTGCGGCAGCAAATGTCCATTTCCTTAGGATTTGTACAATCTCTCAAGTTCCGGGTTTTCGCGCATGCGCAGCACATGTCAGAATCCGGAAATTGTGGGGCACTTACGACCACGTACGCTGTCATAGGCCCCTGAAAATCCCGGCCACAGTTTCTCAGAGAAATATGAAGCTTGCTACAGATTCGGAGGGAAGAAAACTGCTCAGTCATCAGTAGCTGGTGCCTGTTTATATAATTCTGAAGATCCATTTTCATCTGCATACACAGTGTGACTTCTTTACACATTAGAACAATAATATCCAGGGAATTTAAAAAAAAACTACTTTCTCTGAAGCATTCAATTTGCATTGAAAATATTTTTCATCAAAACACCGTTATCACCATGACTGGAACAAGCCTCTCTGCTCTGCACTTTGCCTCTCCACTAGATAGTGAATATAGCGTTGAGTCAAATATATGTTTATGACATTTGAGTGAGGTGTCAGAAGGCCTAGGCTATGCAGTATAACTCAGATACGGACTAACAATGCTTTACATTTTAGAAAGGCAGATCGAGCACCACTATCACACAACGCTATGTTTAAAAGTTCCCCAGCTGGACTATCTTGTAAGTTTCTTTAATGGATTTTAATCTTTTTAATATTTTCAGAGATTCAATGATCCCATTGGCTTGATACTCATATTCAAATCTAGCCAGCATTTGAAGGTTGGTGACTAGACAGTAACTCGCAATAGGTAGTATAACTCTGGTCTAATGGCTCTGCATCACTCTAAACAGATATTGGTTGAAATCAGTATTTGTTGTATCACAACACCCTTAACCAACATCTTACATTCACAAAAAATGAAAAGCATCATTATAAGGACGGTGTAACACATACCCTGGATGCTGGTTATTGAAATTGTCTCCACAAAAGCAGTAGAGCAACAACATCTTGCATTTATATAATGCCTTTAATGTAGTGAAACATCCCAAGGTACTTAGAAGGCTTTAACTCCTGTTAAAAATAAATTATGGCAGCCAGATTCATAGCTCAATGTGTTATAAAGGAAAGTCAAATATAGGCAGCTTCCATTAAGAAAAGTAAATGGGAGAAACTTATTTCTCTGACCGACTGCATGCACAAGGATTGCTACATTGCTTCAAGTTGGTCTTGATGTGTAAGGTCCTTGCCATCACTACTGCTCCCTGCTTCTGTGCTCTTGGCATAGTTTAGGAAACAGGATGGTGATATTAGAAGTACTGAAAGCAGCAAAAATGTGAAAATAGCTGCAGTCATTCATGTGCTTATCGCTTATGGGCTCAGATAGAAAGATTCATGTTGAACACCATACAAGAAGCAAGGAACATCACAGCATATCTGCAGTTCCTGTGGGTCTAGAGCCAGCAGGAATGTAACAGTCGGAATATGCAGGGCAATAAAACTGCACGTACAGAGCAAACTCAGCAAAGACTTCCAAAGCCAACGTTCAAGAATGGAAACACTACAGAGAGCCAGTTTGGTGGGTTAATATCTAATTGCTGATGTGGCTAATGAAGTATAGCTGCGGTACTTTGCCAAGTCCTTTTTAGCGTGCAGAACGCTATATTTCAGCTTGTGACAGTTTTAGTTTTATCCTGATCCCTGCAGGTCAAAATGTCAGCGCTGCTGAACAGAAGACAAAGAACAGAAGTAAAGTATGTGGACCATGCCGATAAATTAATGTTAAATTATTAAAGCATGATTGGAAATATCACCATTTTTCACAGCTGTCAGTTTAACTATGAAGGCATCAGCACATTGAACTAGTTGCTGCTTTTTCATAATTGAGCCCTTAGCTGCTAGCTGTGCCCCACAGCTTTTCATTAATCACTAGGACTGAAGTTCAGCCATACAGTGACAGCTCAAAAAGGCCCTGAATGCACAAAGTATTTTACAGGTAGGATCAGCAATAGTTTCCAGCACATGATCCTCGACTGATGCTTTTCCAAATCTGAGTAAAAGGAGAATTAACTAAGCCTCCATGCTAAGGTCATCCCCTTTACTTGCATTAATCACTGTTCTCTCCATTTAATTACCGTCAATGTTTCGCAATTGTTTCTTGATCCATTGGTAAAAGCGCACTGTGCTCACTTATTTGGATTACCTGATTGCCAAGTTTTACATGGGTAAGGAATGTCACTCCAGATTCATTCTTACTTAATGAATTAAACCCATGCTGCAAGTATGAGGCTTTGCACAGAAGGAAAAAAAATGACTTTACATAATATTACACGATATATAAATCATCCTCGACTCCGAGGGGCTGCCTAAGAAGAAGACACAATGTATTCAATAATTGCATTATATTTTGTTAATGTATTAACAGACCAGGGTTAAGTGCCAAGATTTAATAGTGTGCATACCACCAAGATTGAAATGAGTAAAAGATAAAACAGGTCAAGTAATAGTGATTAGCTTTATGTCAAAGTTTTTTTTTCCAGCCTGAAGAATGTGGGATTTTATAGAGAATATATATACATCAGCTTTATAGGGAGATGACTCCATGATACTTCAGTCAGTCTAAATGAGTGAGCAGAGAGTGCTTTGGCTGGAGGATTAAGAAACAGTAGGGAAACAGAATGATTCCGCTGAGAGAACACCAAATTAGTATAATGAAATGATGACTCTGAGGTGACCCCTCAGTTTCTTCCTGACCTGACCCGACCTTATCTTCCCTTCTCCTGTTTCCAGCAAGGACCAAATTGAATCCAACTTGCATTAGTCAAAAAAGCTCTACTGTTGTCTAATGACTCAGATGCCAGAAAGACGCGTTAAATAAACCACTGCTACCATAAATAAGGTTAGCAATTGCAGAATCAAGTGGAATCCACCAGGACCTCTGAACTAACTGTATTTCAGAGTAGTTTTAAAATTTGTAGAGTGCAGTATTTAACCTCCTTTGAATTGCTATTAGATCATAAGGTGTTGACAAATATAACATACTATACCATGGAATGTATTGGCACCTGCATACATTGTATTGTTGAACCCATTAGGGTCTGGTTACATTTTACTGTTGACCGCGTTAAGGCCTGGTTATGATGTACTGTTGAACCCATTAGGGTCTGGTTACATTTTACTGTTGACCGCGTTAAGGCCTGGTTATGATGTACTGTTGAACCCATTAGGGTCTGGTTACATTTTACTGTTGACCGCGTTAAGGCCTGGTTATGATGTACTGTTGAACCCATTAGGACCTAGTTATGTTGTACTATGGAACATCTTAGTGATTAGATACTTTAGACAGTGTAACATATTGGCCCGGAAAAAAAACAGATCCACCAATCCCAGCTGTTACAATTGTAATAGTTATTTCATCAAGTTTTAAATGTCTTTTCATTAGGGGATATTTGTAAGTGTCTATGGAGCTGGCTGTTTATATTTGACATATTTACAGTGTTACCTACCTCTGGTAAAATGTACCCTTGTTTGCATATTTTCCATTACACTGATTACAAGATCGATTTATTTCTCCATCTGGAGAAAGCGGGAATATGGTGTTGAGACAGAGGATCAGCCATGATCATATTGAATGGCGGTGCACGCATGAAGGGCCGAATGGCTACTACTGCTCCGATTTTCTATGTTTTTATGTTTCTATTATGATGGGATCGAGTCCATAAGTGGCTCCTGGCACGCACCCTGCAGGAGTACGCAGGGTCAAGGGGAGGTCGCCAGATTTATATAATGGTGGATGGTGTCTGCATTACTAAGAGTGCATCTCAGCTGTCCACCTGCCAAATAGGCTAGAAAATACAACATTGGTGTCCAGGCCTGATGGTGAGAGGGATAGAGTCTGGTCCCCCACAAAATGGACCTGAAATGTGCTCCCACAGCCCTTGCAAAATGGTTGCATGTAACATTTCTTTTTAAATATTGGTCGTCTTTAGGGGTCCTTTGCCAGGAACTGGCCTCTGAAGATGCACTAGGCCTCTGGGAGGCTGGAGATATGGGAACTTGCAGCTTCTGGAGTTCCTATCCAGGCTCCCCCAGACCAAAACAATGGCCACAGGAATCCCTGCTGGAAAGCTGCACAAAACATCAGGCCCTGGTCTATTTCCCACCTGAGTTACAGCAGGAATTGCGGTACTGCAGGCACTGGCGCATGTACCATTTCAGCCCCCTCCTCCACCCCCATGAATTTTCCCACACAGCAACTCCTGACCTCTTGCCCATTTTCCACTGTAACGCCACTATAAGCGAGCAGCTATGCTTGTGTGGTAGCTCAAAAGTTCTGCATGGAACTCTGAACTTCTGGTTGATGTCAAGGGAAATGATCACACTGGCAAGAAGTATAGGCAAGTGGGGGTGGAATTGGTCTTCAGCATTAGCACGAAACGAACAGCCCGTTTTACACTCCGTCCGAAGTCTCATCATAGGCAGTCCCTCGGAATCGAGGAAGACTTGCTTCCACTCTTAAAATGAGTCCTTAGGTGGCTGAACAGTCCAATACGAGAGCCACAGTCCCTGTCACAGGTGGAACGGATAGTTGTTGAGGGAAGGGGTGGGTGGGACAGGTTTGTCGCACGCTCTTTCCGCTGCCTGCGTTTGATTTCGGCATCCTCTCGCCGATGGGAAATCTATGGAAAAGAAAATTAGTCGGGGTGTAAAATGGGCTGCCAATTCGCTATCACTCGTTTCGCGCTGCCACCAAAGATCAATGTTACCCAGTCCCACTCTGTAAAAGCCATGTTGTACACTTATAAAGGGGGCCTGAGGGGCAGCCAAATTTTGCCGCAAGTGTCCAACATCAACTCATGTATTCTGCAAAATGTGTCTTTGACAACCACTTGCCATTGGAGGTCCTTGTATTATGTCCATGGGCATCAGTCTGGGCATCTGGGGACAAGCAAAGATTCAAATTGAAGGAAGGAGGAAGGGAAGAATAAGAGCAGCGTGGCTATGCCATGTTACTTTGTGTTTTATCCAAGGGTAGCACGGGCATGGTCCCCGGAACAGATCACCTGCCCACTCCCTTCGAAGAGAAGTGACCCCTGTGAGCCATGGACACTGAAGAAACTGCTGCGACATAACAAAACTGAGAGAACAAACTGTTAATTCAGAGTTCGCAGAGGAATAACACTTACTGTTATTCCTGAAAGGCAGCTGCTTGCACTGCTCTGAGCTTTTGCTGTGGGGGACACACAAAGTGGGTGAATTCCTCTCTTGGCAAAAAAAAAAGGAAGAATCCTGTTTATCACCCTAATTACCAATAAAATGACATGTTCCGAAATCATACATTTCAGAAGTGCCAGTTCCCAGAATTTTGTTAGCAGATTAATTACCGAGGGAAGAAAGAAATTGGGGTCATTTGTGCTTCCTGTTAGTGCCCCCAGGGTACACTAACAGGGTGCAAATGACTTTTCGCCCGGCTGCGGCACTGCTAATGACTCCCGCTAAATTCCGCGAGAGTTTAGCGGTGGCAGTAACCGGCAGAGCCCCGCTCCGCTGCACCGGCGATGATGATGTCGTCACCTTGCACAGCGACCCGTTTTCGCCCCGGAGCAAAAATTCGGGAGCGCCCCCTGAGGCTGCGCCGGTCGATAACAGCGATAGCTTCGGGGGGGGGGGGTGAGTACCGGGTTGTAGGCCACTCGCAGGGCGCGAGTTAAAGGGGAGATGGCGCCCGCAAAAAAAAAAATCGTCCAACTTGCCAGTCGCGGCCCATTGCATGGTGGATCGCGTTATTTGCCGCTCCACTTGCTCTCGGGGGTGGTAACCCCAATATCGCGAGCCATGCGGTGCAGGAAATCCCATCTCGTGCCTGTTACTGCCCCTAAACGTAATTGTCCCTCCCCCAAGTTCTTCTTTTTTTTATTGTTGGGAGAATTTTACCTCCGAAGTGTTTAAAAATGTCAAAACTCAAAAATCAAATTTTGAATGTGATTACAATATTATGAATTAAGATTCCAAACCACTTCAGAGAAAAAATATTTCAAACCCCAAATTAAGTTTCTTTAAAAATATTACTGTTGCAATTATTTGAAATGTTTTATCCTGATAAATATATTTTGTTTAAACTGAGGACCAATACTTTACATCCTCAACAATACCCCTGCACTTGAACCTCTTGCAGCTGGGATTTTTATTTTTACAGAGCTTTAACTTTCCAAGTTCCCTCAATCAGTTTTTTTATTTTTCCCCTGACTTTATCCTAAGGTGTTGCACGTCAGACTGTAATGGATGTATTGAAACAGCCCCTCTTTCAGATAACAAATTATCAACTTCATCGAGGTTCATTAATTATGTCATCTAATTGGATTGAAGCAGGTGCAGACTACCTCAGATGAAGTGGTCACTGGCAGAGAGGCCTGAACACAAGTTTTTCTATTAGAAACCAGCATGTCTCCAGACTCCTGGAATTACTTTGTACTTATTGATTAATGGCCATAATTTATTACAGTGCAGAGAATCTTGCATTGAGTTAAATGTGCGATTAATCAATTTTCCATCAAATTATGAACAGCAGCACAGTTGAAGGAGAGAAAATGCCAAGTGAATTTTCCCATGGCTTTGTGAGCCTAAGGTATGTGGGCATCTAGTTTAGGAGAGTTAATGATTGTCTTTCAATAGTTTAATACTTCCTGCCACACTGATAAATGTCATGTCTACAAATGGACCATAGCTAGTGGTGATGGAAAGACCACCGTGCACATGTTTCATAGCTGGCTTCCTCCAATATAAATACATGCTTTTCTCTTTTTTAAAACTCACTTCACGACAGTTTATTAATGCAGAATACATTGTTGCCTTCAGCTCCCGATACATCATTGTTAAGTCAGCAATATTATATTACGTTGATAACTGATACTCTGAAAGCACTCCTGAGGCGACAAAAAGATAGATTTCGATTTTTTTTTAAATAACAGATCTCATTTTTAAGTCCCCTTTAAAACAGCCAAAAAGATTCATGTGCCTTTTGGAATGATGATTTAAATTTGGTTCTCTAGCGCATTAATTCAGTCTAAAGCACTTTTTTTAATAACAGTTGCGCTGTTGCATCTGTTCCAAATTATAGTTGGCACACCACACAAGGGTTATGACATTTCTGCTGTAACTATGTTCTGAAACATTGTGAATATTGCCAATGACACATTTCTCTCAATTATGGTACTTGTGACTATTCTGAACTGCAGCATCTTCATGCAGCCAAATTAAGGCTATATTTGCTTAACATGCTGATCCAACAGTCAAGACACTTCATCCTGTCATTAAAGCACTTGAGGTGTGAATCCCGGGGGAGAAGCACACAGGCAGAAATGACGTCACTGTTTCTGCAGCTTGACATGACTATTTTGTGACGCCAGTGTGGGTGGGGAGTACGAGCATGGGGAGAAGGACATTATGCATACACAATGTGGTGGAGGCTGTAGGAGAGATGGAGTTATGTGATCAGAGTTTTGTACAAGCTAAAGAGAAGTTTGGGATTATACACTCACGGGGCTAGATCTTGACTTTGTGTGATAGTGTAAAACGGGTGGCAGCAAGTCAGCAGCCATTTTTACATCTCTCCCGATTTTTAATTGCATTGAAGGCAGGAGTTACCCACTGTATGGACAAGAGGGTTGTATAATGTAATATAGACCATACATGCCTCTGTCACTGATTTCAGCTGTCAATTAGCATTTCAACCCTTTTCCAACATTTTCGAATAGTTTTTCAGAAGAAAAAGATAATTTATTTCACTGGGATTGATGGTTGTCAGTAACAACCAGCCTTATTAGCTGGAGATAAAAGCAAAATACTGTGGCTGCTGGAAATCTGGAATAAAATGCTGGAAATACTCAGCAGGTCAGGCAGCATCTGTGGAGAGAGAAACAGAGTTAGCGTTTCAGGATGTTAAAGCATCAGATGAGGCGAAGGATGAATTGGAACTACGGATAGAGTGAGTCAGTGCTACTGACCAAAGAAAGAGGTCGAGAGCTTTCATGTGGCATTGAGCATTGATCTCAGGAAGCGGTGCGAGCAGCGGTTGGAGGAATGTTGAATATCTTGGAGATATCTGTATTCATGGGTGGATCTGAAACATGAAGAGGGGAATTTATTTAGAGGAATAGATTAGATCCTGTCAGAAATAATCAGATTGCTTTTAAAGAAACAGGCCCTGAAATTCTACATAAGTTGCACCGGATTTGCGCCAGTGAGTCTGGAGGAACACCCACAATTGTTTTACTGAGCTGAATCCACCGCAACGCCATTGGCCAGTTCATTTACCTATCCATTGGTGGCTGTCCAGTGTAAGTCTTGTGCAAAATTGGGATATTGTGCCTGATACGTCCTTAATATACAGTATAAATGCACACGAGGCCCATGCTTGAGAGAAGGTCAGTCTGTGACCTGTCCTTTATTCCTTAGCACTCAAGTGATGAAGGTGGTTGGAGCTTCCCTTTTTATACCTGAAGGTCCAGGTTAGGAGTGTATCCCACTGTCATGTATTCAACCAGCATTGTAACCCATGTATAATCTGACCGAAGTTGTACACTGTGAGAACAATGACCAGTAGGTGGGAGACGCATTTATACTGTACA
Source organism: Pristiophorus japonicus (assembly GCF_044704955.1). Classification (NCBI taxonomy): domain Eukaryota; kingdom Metazoa; phylum Chordata; class Chondrichthyes; family Pristiophoridae; genus Pristiophorus; species Pristiophorus japonicus. The sequence continues at coordinate 230,659,913 of NC_091982.1, read as the reverse complement.
GTAAGGACGTATTATCCCATCTAGTGGTCATTGTTCTCACAGTGTACAACTTAGGTCAGATTATACATGGGTTACAATGCTGGTTGAATACATGACATCACCTCCCCCCCCAAAGTCTTATTGGGATCACAGGTTGAGTCTATATGGTGGTTTACGCTCTCTTGTAGAGCGCTTGAGTTGGGGCTCCGGTTGTTGGGCGCTGGCCTGAGTGTCTGCTGTTTGCGATGCCTCAGGCCTATCCAGACTGCCCACAGTGATTGGGCTCTCCTCCCTTTGGTTCCGGTGTGCGGTCACCTGTGGTGGAGTGAACTCTACATTGTGTTCTTCCTCTGCTTCTTCAATGGGGTTGCTGAGCCTCCTTTTTGTTTAATCCATGTGTTTGCGGCAGATTTGTCCATTGATAAGTTTAACTACCAGAATCCTATTTCCCTCTTTGGCAATCACAGTGCCTGTGAGCCATTTGGGCCCTGCAGCATAGTTGAGGACAAAAACAGGATCATTTACATCAATACATCGTGCCCTCGCATTCCTGTCATGGTAGTCATATTGTGGCTGGCGCCTGCTCTCGACAATTTCTTTCATGGTGGGGTGTATAAGGGATAGTCGGGTTTTGAGCGTCCTTTTCATGAGCAGCTCTGTGGGTGGAACCCCTGTGAGTGAGTGTGGTCGGGATCTATAGGCCAACAGGAGGAGTGATAAGCGGGTTTGTAGGGAACCCCCTTGGATTCTGAGCATCCCCTGTTTGATTATCTGCACTGCTCGTTCTGCCTGGCCGTTTGAGGCTGGCTTGAACGGTGCCGTTCTGATATGGTTAATTCCATTGCCTGCCATGAAGTCCTGGAATTCAGTGTTTGTGAAGCACAGGCCATTGTCGCTGACCAAGACGTCTGGTAGACCATGGGTGGCAAACATTGCCCGTAGACTTTCTACCGTGGCAGAGGATGTGCTTGAATTTAAAATGTCACACTCGATCCATTTGGAGTAGGCGTCTACTACAACCAAAAACATTTTTCCCATGAAAGGACCTGTGTAGTCCACATGGATGCATGACCAAGGCTTGGCGGGCCATGGCCAGGGGCTAAGGGGGGCTTCCCTGGGCGCATTGCCCAGCTGGGCACACGTGTTGCAATTGCAAACACAAAGTTCCAGATCTGCGTCTATCCCTGACCACCAAACGTGTGACCTGGCAATTGCCTTCATCGTGACAATGCCCGGGTGCTCATTATGGAGTTCTCTGATGAACACCTCTCTGCCCATCTGGGGCATGACTACGCGGTTTCCCCACAGTACACAATCGGCCTGAATCGAGAGTTCATCCCTGCGCCTGTGAAATGGTTTAAATTCCTCAGGGCATGCCCTGTCCGTGGCTACCCAGTCCCCATTCAGGACACATTTCTTGACTAGAGACAATAGCAGGTCTCTATTTGTCCAGGTTTTAATCTGACGGGCTGTCACGGGTGAGCCTTCGCTTCCGAAAGCTTCAACAGCCATGATCATCTCGGCAGCATGCTCGGTAGCCCCCACAGTGGTGGCTAGTGGGAGCCTGCATCGGCGCAGTTTTCGGTGCCCGGTCTCTGCCGAATTGTAGTCATAGGCGGCTAACGTGAGTCCCCACCTCTGTATGCGGGCCGATGCGTTTGCATTTTGGCCTTGTTGTCGGCCAAAAGGGACGTGAGGGGTTTGTGATCTGTCTCCAGCTCAAATTTCCTGGTACTGGTGCATTTTCTTTACCGCATATACACATGTGAGCGCCTCCTTTTCTACCATCCCGTAACCCCTTTCTGCCTGGGACAGACTCCTGAAGGCATAAGCTACCGGCTGTAACTGACCCTTGACATTGACATGCTGCAACACACACCCAACACCATAGGCTACGCATCGCACGTTAACACAAGTTTCTTACATGGGTCGTATAGTGTTAACAGAGTGTTGGAACATAACAAATTGCATGCTCTATTAAAAGCCCTTTCCTGGCTGTCCCCCCAAACCCATTCACAACCTTTGCGTAGGAGCACGTGTAACGGCTCTAGCAGCGTGCTCAATTTGGGAAGAAAGTTACCAAAATAGTTCAGGAGCCCCAGGAACGAACGCAGCTCCGTCATGTTACGGGGTCTGGGTGCTCTCTGGATCGCTTCCATCTTGGATGCAGTAGGGCTGATCCCGTCAGCTGCTACCCTCATCCCCAGGAATTCTACCTCTGGAGCTAGGAAGACGCACTTCGCCTTTTTCAGTCGCAACCCTACCCGGTCCAGTCTGAGTAGCACCTCCTCCAGGTTGTGGAGGTGTTCTTCAGTATCGTAACCCGTGATGAGGATGTCATCCTGAAAAACCACCGTCCCTGGAATCGACTTGAGTAGGCTTTCCATATTTCGTTGGAAGATCGCGGCGGCCGAGCTAATCCTGAACTGACATCTGTTGTACTCAAACAACCCCTTGTGTGTCGTGATGGTGGTCAGCTTCTTCGACTCACTTGCCAGCTCCTGGGTCATGTAAGCTGAGGTCAGGTCCAATTTTGAAAAAAGTTTGCCACCGGATAGCATTGCAAAGAGGTCCTCCGCTCTCGGTAGCGGGTACTGGTCTTGGAGTGACACTCGATTGATGGTGGCCTTGTAATCACCACATATCCTGACTGATCCATCCGCCCTGAGCACTGGCATGATCGGGCTCGCCCAGTCACTGAATTTGATTGGCGAGATGATGCCTTCCCTCAGCAGACGGTCCAATTCGCCTTCTATTTTTTACCGCATCATGTACGGCACCGCTCTGGCCTTGTGGTGTACTGCCATGAAAGTGCCGATGCCGGGTTGAAATAATGAGTCAAATTTGTCCAGGATCTGTGAGCATGATTCTCGCTCCACAGAGGAAATTACATTGACATCGTCCCATTTCCAGTTCATGACAGCAAGCGAACTCCTCCCCAGTAGTGCGGGACAGTCCCCTGAGACAATCCAGAGTGGCAACCTGTTCTCCGAATCTTTGTGGGTCACGACTACCGTGGCGCTGCCTAACACCGGAATGATCTGCTTTGTGTAAGTCCGTAGCTGTGCATCAATCGGCGATAATTTTGGCCTCCTGGCCTTGGACGCCCACAACTTTTCGAACTGTTTGATGCCCATCAGGGACTGGCTGGCCCCCGTGTCTAGCTCCATTGATACTGGGATGCCATTGAGGAGCAATTTCATCATTATCGGTGGCGTCCTGGTGTATGAACTGTATACGTGCTCCACATGAACTCGCTGAACTTCAGCTTCCAGCAATTTCCCCCAGTATTCATTTCTGCAATTTCTGCAGGTATTTTGCTCATCTCTGCAAACTCTGGCTGAGTGTGTGCCTCCACGCCTCCAACATGAGCTGCTGTTGGAAACAAAAGGTCCCTTGCCAGTCGATCGTCCCTGACTGCCCCTGTGACTGTCCTTGAGTGCGCCATTAACAGGTGTTGATGGCCCCATTACTGGCCGCATTGTCCCTTGCAATGGCGTGAATCGCCGTTCTACTTGCCATTGTCTCTGTTGAACTCCCCCTCTGGGTTCGACTACATGTTGGGGCATGCCCGACTGCCCTTGTCTACCTGGAGAACTGTGTGCTGCTTTAACAATGTTGAATCTCTGTCCCAACCATTCCTTAACACAGTACCTCTCATCTGTTCTGCTAGTGGCCATGCTCGCGTGGTTTAAATCCCAGTTTCTCGTCGCCATTGATACGTCCTTACTATACAGTATAAATGTACACGTGGCCCATGCTTGAGGGAAGGTCAGTCTGTGACCTATCCTTTATTCCTTAGCACTCAAGTGATGAAGGTGGGTGGAGCTTCCCCTTTTATACCTGAAGGTCCAGGTTAGGAGTGTCTCCCACCTAGTGGTCATTGTTCTCACAGTGTACAACTTAGGTCAGATTATACATGGGTTACAATGCTGGTTGAATACATGACAGTGCCGGTGAGAGAGCAAGGAGGCTTGGAAATTAGAGTGCAGATTTTTAAAAGTCAAGTCTAGCTGAAGCTTTCAGCACAAGGCTGGATAGCACCCGGTGAGGTAGGGAAGTGTTTGGATCACCAAGTTCACTGTTGGGTGGCTGCACTGATGGCTCATGTATGATCTGGTTTTACTTTATAAGACTGCCTTTCACCGGAGGATTTGGCATAAAAATTGGACAAGAGCATTGCATGGAGGATCAGAACACGAGTAAAAGATGAGTTCGTGATTGAGTGTGACCTTTCATCAGAACTTGTTTCTAAGGTTTTGTTTCAATAAACCTAGAGTTATCCTTATCCATCTGGAAGCTGCTTAAAATAAATATTGTTATTTAAAGTAGTAAAATCGTCATTGCCTGCTATCAAGATTATTTTATGACTTCCACTCTGCTGTCATGGGATTTAAGAACGGGACAGATGAAAGCGTGAGTCAGCTTTGTATAGTGAATGTAGAAGTCACTGTTGGTTGGATTATTGTAGGTGTGTTGTAAAAGGTTGCAATTCATATTTTAACACAGTAGGGGGGTGCCAAACCGATCCCTGTCATAACCATTTTCTATGATAAAAATGAGAATTGGGAACGGGGGAAACCAATATCCAGGCGGGAATTCGCACACCCGATCCCCTTTGTAAGTGCATCACTTGCCATACTGGCAGCCAGCCATTTCCAAGTGTTTGAGGCGGCCGTCTAAAGCAGGTAGCCCTTCGATTACATTAATCAAAAGCATAATACCTGACTAAGGTCACCGCTGCCAAATGTGGCGTAAGTGTGGCCTGCCATTGGTAGTGGTGTTCCGATCGTCGCTGGAGGGGGTGGTGGAGGCCCGATAGCCAAGCCCATTCACCGCAGGAGGCCCAGTCGGGAGGTCCAGTTGCTGCAGGAGGCCCAGTCTTCGCTGCCGATGGGTGGTGTGGTGGGAAGCCTGAGGTAGGCCCGAACTTGTGGGATTTGCAGGGTTGAGTTTAGAGTAGGGATTTAAGTGTTTAAGTGTAGTAATACCCGCCCTCCTGTATGGCTCAGAATCATGGACCATGTACAGTAGACACTTCAAGTCACTGGAGAAATACCACCAACGATGCCTCTGCAAGATCCTTCAAATCCCCTGGGAGGTCAAATGCACCAACATTAGCATCCTCAACCAGGCCAACATGCCCAGCACCGAAGCACTGACCATACTTGATCAGCTCTGCTGGGCAGGCCACATAGTTCGCGTGCCATACATGAGATTCCCAAAGCAAGTGCTCTACTTGGAACTCCTACACGGTAAACGAGCCAAAGGTGGGCAGAGGAAACGTTACAGGGACACCCTCAAAGCCTTCCTGAAAAAGTGCAACATCCCCACTTACACCTGGGAGTCCCTGGCCAAAGACCGCCCTAAGTGGAGGAAGTGCATCCAGGAGGGCACTGAGCACCTCGAGTCTCATCGCCGAGAGAATGCAGAAAGCAAGCGCAGGCAGCAGAAGGAGCATGCGGCAAATCTGTCCCAACCTCCCTTTCCTTAAACGACTATCTGTCCCACCTATGACAGAGACTGTAATTGCCATATTGGACTGTTCAGCCAGCTAAGGACTCATTCTAAGAGTGGAAGCAAGTCTTCCTCGATTCCGAGGGACTGCCTATAATTGATGATGAAATGTGGCCTGCACTGCTCAGTTTTTCCCGGATGTACAGCAGCCTAACCAGTGGTCCTTAAAGCAACTGCTGCAAGCCATCGATAGGATGATAAGTAAACATTTTTTACTTACATTGATGTGGAGCCCCTTTCTGTTCGTCTCCCCACCCCTTCGTGGTTTACCTGGATCCGCGTTGGAGCTCAGCGAATTTCCAGGTGGACTGGTGAGCTGCCTCAGGACACCCAGCTGGCATAACTCGTAATGAAAAGAAGTGAACCTTGTAAAATTGTACTGAAGTCCCTACAACTACTTTTATTTTTGCATTTAAAATATGTGTAACATGTTCAGGAGAAATTATTTTGGGATTAAAAGACAGAATATTTTATTAGTATTCAATAAAAATATACCAAATATACCAAATAAAATGCCAGAATCTTCATGCTTCAGACCCCACTAGAAAATAAACCTTGTGCCTTCAGCACTCACGTTCTTTCTTTGCTCATTTCTAAATTCAAGATTGGTTGCAGCCTGTGCGTTTGTGTACTTCAGATTTATTCCCCTACAATAAAAATGATGGTCCCTGCTGCAATTTCAATCAAACCCCTTGTTCTCATATCATAAGGTCTAAGTTTTTCTGAAGCTGTTGGCAATTTTTTGCATGTTTTTTAGGTGGAGGCTGTAGATGCAAATGATATCATTACAGTGTGTTACGGGCTGGAGAAGAGATGGGAGTTATCATTATCATCATAGGCAGTCCCTTGGAGCGAGGATGACTTGCTTCCACGCCAAAAAAGGATGTGTTCACAGGTGTTCCAATGAAAGAACTAATATTCCAGATCCCCAACTACATCAAGAAGGGTGGAAGATGCCTGTGCGTGGATTTTTTTAACGTGTGGTTACCGTTGCACACCAGCCACCACACGGGCTTGACAGAGCTAGATTTGGCTTGACTTGATCCAGTGGCAAGGGTTAACCAGGACGACTGGAGACCAGCTCTGCTGCACGGACCTAGTGCGCACACATATCGCAGTGTGGGCTGGCCTCTTCTGAGCCCCAAACTCATGCCTCTCCTGGGCCTCGGTCACTTCCTTCTACAAACTCTCACCATTCCTTCGCCCCTCCTGCTGTGCCTGCCCGCACTGCAATCAGCCACCTGGCTTCGCAGCCGTCGCCCTCCTGCAGCAGCACGCGCTGCTCCCTGCAGTGGTATGCCGCTGCACGCTGCTCCCTCCAATGGCCCCGGCCTGCTGATGGTCTTGCTGGGAGTTATACTGTCACAGCATGGTACAGGCTGAAGGAGAGATGCAGATTATATCCTCAGTGTAGAGGAGGTAGAGATGATACACTCACAGGCCGGAATCTTCCCAGCCCTGCGAGGGCGAGTTTGGAGGCTGGTCCGCTGTCAAAATTGCCGTGATTGACAGCGGGTCGAGATCCCTCTCTGAACCCGCCTCCAGGTGAGTTTCTGACCCGTCAGGTCAGCGTTTGAATCGCCAACCCGACCCAACAGCAAGCGGCAGGACAGGTAATTATCATCATTAAAAAGTGCTTTATTGCTAGTTAAGAGGCTTAAAAGTAGGCACTTACAATTTTACCAGCCTTTTGATGGGTTAGCCGTCCTCTGGGAACATGCCAGATAAGTGGAGTCGGGTTCTCAGTGACTCTCAATCGCTTTGGCTAGTTGACAGCTGCAGAAGTGGTATAAAAGATACCATTTCACAGCTGTTCACTTTCCAATGTCAGAAGCTGAAGCCTTCAGGTTGTGTAAGAGACTTTTGAGCTATGTGCAGTTTGAAAGTGTTTACAGTGAACTCTCACCTATTCACTGTCACCTCCTTGGAGCAACCTCTCTCAACATTGTCAGGGTGCTTCTGTCATCTCAACCTCACCTGATGTCTATTCCAGCAGCATCGGTGCCCTTGAAAAAAATCTCACCTTGGTCCTCAGAATCCCAGCACGATCAGCCCCAACACCAACATCACTAAACACACCAGCATCACCACCAACAACACCAACCTTCTCCACAATCACCTGATGCTGCACAATACACAGGGCATCAGCACCCGACCACATTGCTGTCCTGGAAGCCAGGGATGGCCTCACCATGGCCACATTTACTTCACTTGATGCTGTACACCCTGACTGCCACGTGATGCTCAACCCATTCCTTTCACAATCATCACCATTGCAGGGGGTACCGTTATGTCTCACCATTCACTGCAACTCACTCAGCCACTTCTAAAGGTGCCCAAATCTGTCCATGACTACAAAGTGCTGAAAAAAAAGATTTCAATGTTTGATAATACATCAAGATTAACTTACCTGAACATTGGTTGAAGGACCCTTGTGTGTTGTTAGTTAGTACGCTTGGACAAGGATGAGGGCGAGTGTGAGGGGTGGCTAGTGAGATGGGGAACTGATAATTTAGATAGAAAGAGGGATGGGTGGAGGTGCAAGATAAGTTGGTGTGAGTGAGGATGTGCAGGGGTAAGGTAGGGGAGGCAGAGTGATGGGGATGTGATGAGTGGCACAGCAGGATGAGGTTGAGTGTGGCTTTGCAGTCATGTTTCGTGATCTACTGAGATCATTGAAAGGTTTGCGCCACTGCAGCCTGGTCTTCCTGACTGCATCCCTGCTTGTGCCCTCCTCTGCAAAGTGTAGGCTGCGTTGGTGTCCTGGAGAAGTCCCTTCTGCCCAAGGGAAGGGAAGAGAACCTCGTTGTGTGTTGTGGCTCCCTCCATAAGCATCTGGAGGGAGTCATAGGAGAGCCTGGGTGCAGCCATGCATATTTGTGCAGTGTTAGTCAGTGTTTGCAGCACCTCAATGCTGTAGAACAATGACAGAAGAACTGTCAAAAGCAAAGTTGGCATGGTCCCTTTAAGGAAACACATCATCAAATGATGTCATCAGACCGGCTTCCTCTTAATTGGTTGGGAAGTCTGCAGTGGGGGTGTCATGTATGTACTTTTTGGATCACTAGCCACTAGATGGCATCAATGTTGAAGGCCATGGGGCTGCACGCATGCGTGTGTAGCTCAAGTATAAAAGGCCAGCCATTTTGTATATTAGTCACTTTGGGCCTTAATAAAGCAGAGCCAAGATCACACCTCTTGAAGTTAAACAGTACTCAGTCTAACATTTATTGCATACACAACATTTGGCGACGAGGCAATAAGAACCTTTGCATGCAAAAATGAGCACAATTGGATTGTTGGAGCGATTTGTGGAAGGAAAAGATTGGGCACACTATGTGAGCCGTTTGAGCCAGTTCTTCGTGGCCAACAAACTGGAGGAGGTCGGTGTTGCAGATCGGTGCTGGCCGATGTTCCTCGTGGTTTGCAGTCCAAAAATTTATAGTCTGATAACGAATCTACTCCTGCCTGTGAGTCCAACAGAGAAGACGTATGAAGAATTGTGTACACTGGTACAGGACCACCTTAAGCCAGACGAAGGCATGATCATCCCGAGATACAGATTTTATATGCACATTTGCTCAGAGGGCCAGAATGCGGCGGAATTCATTGCTGACCTGAGACGTCTAGCGGAACCGTGTAGTTTCGGGGCTGTGCTGGCAGGCATGCTATGGGACTTCTTTGTAATCAGCATCAACCACGAGGTGATCCTACGTAAACTGCTGGCGGTGGAGACGTTGGACTTGAACAGGGCTATCACAATCGCTCAGTCATGCATTACGACGGATAGAAGTCCAAAGCAGATATCAGTGAAAAATCGAAACTTGGCAAGTACTGTAAATATGATTGATTCGGCGTTCGGCAGAGCGGCACAAGGCAGGGCCTACCCGACTGCATACGCAAAACCTGTGACTGCCCAAAGGCCGCCAGTGGGAATGCATCTGATTTCTCTGTGTTGGCATTGTGGGGGAAATCACCGGCACCAGCAGTGCCTATTTAAGCAATATAGTTGCAAAGGCTGTCTGAGAGTGGGGCATCTCCAGTGCAAGTGTCTGCAGATGAGCAAGCGTGCTGCGACACACCACATGGAGAATGATGGTCAAACTAGCGCAGATCCGGATACGCAATCCGAGATACCAGAGGACGAAATGTATGGACTGTACTCGTTCCTAACTAAGAGCAAACCGATAATGATCAACGTGAAATTTAATGGGGTACCAGTATCGATGGAACTGGACACGGGGGCGAGTCAATCGATAATGAGCCAGAGGGCATTCGACAAGCTGTGGGATACTAAGGCTGTGAGGCTCAGATTGAGTCCAGTCAATGCCAAGTTGCGCACATACACCAAAGAACTCATAACGGTGATTGGCAGTGCCACAATTAAAGTGTCATATGACGATGCAGTTCACGAGTTACTGCAATGCATTGTCCCAGGCAATGGCCCAACGCTGTTCGACAGGAACTGGCTTGAAAAATCAGATGCGATTGGAACGACATCAAGCCATTGTCGTTGGAGCAAGATATATGTGCCCAAGTACTGAGCAAGTTCCCCTCGCTGTTCGAACCAGGCGTCGGCAGCTTCATGGGAGCCAAGGTGCAGATCCACGTGGACTCAAATGCAAGACCCGTCCATCATAAAGCTCGGGCAGTTCCGTATCTGATGAGGGAAAAGGTCGAAATTGAACTGGACAGACTCCAGCGTGAAGGGATCATATCACCGGTTGAATTTAATGAATGGCCCAGCCCCATTGTTCCTGTGCTGAAAAGTGATAGCACAGTCAGAATCTGTGGAGACTACAAGGCTACAATCAACAGGGTTTCAAAACAGGATCAGTATCCGTTACAGAAGGCTGATGACTTGTTTGCAACACTAGCGGGGGGGGGGAGTCATTCACCAAACTGGACTTGACACTAGCCTACATGACACAGGAGCTGGTCGAGATGTCAAAGAGACTGATGTGCATTAACATGCATAAAGGACTGTTTATTTATCACAGGTGCCCTTTTGGAATTAGCTCGGCTGTATCAATATTTCAGAGGAACATAGAGAGTCTACTAAAGTCCGTTCCCAGAACCGTCTTGTTCCAAGATGACCTCCTGATCACAGGTCATGACTCTGAGGAACATCTGAACAACCTGGAAGAGGTTCTACATTAGCTGGACAAAGTGAGACTCAGACTGAAACGTTCAAAGTGCATCTTCATGGCACCAGAGGTTGAATTCCTGGGGAGGAAAATTACTGCTGACAGTATCAGGCCCATGGACGCAAAAACCAAGGCCATCAAGAATGCACCCAAGCCGCAGAATGTGACGGAGCTGCGTTCGTTCCGAGGTTTAATCAACTATTTCGGTAACTTCCTACCTAAATTGAGCACCTTATTGGAACCACTGCACATGCGGTTAAGAAAAGGCGACAACTAGGTGTGGGGTGCGTCTCAAGACAGAGCATTTGAGAAAGCCACTAATCTGCTGAGCTCTAACAAGCTGCTGGTATATTATGACCCATGTAAATGTTTAGTATTGGCCTGTGATGCTTCGTCATGTGGAATTAGTTGCATACTCCAAGCTAATGAGTAGGGTAAACTTCAACCAGTCACATATTCTTCAAAAAATTTGTCTCAAGCTGAAAGAACCTACAGCATGGTAGAGAAAGAAGCACTAGCCTGTGTGTATGGGATTAAAAAGATGCATCAGTACCTGTTTGGTCTTCGGTTTGAACTGGAGACAGATCACAAGCTGCTCATTTCACTGTTCTCTGAAAACAAATGTATCAATACCAATGCTTCATCCCGCATCCAGAGGTGGGCGCTGACATTATCCGCTTATGATTGTCATTCGCCACAGACCCGGCATCGAGAATGGTGCCTATGATTTGAGCCGTCTGCCGTTGCCCACATCGGAGGTGAAAATACCACAATCAGCGGACCTATTGTTAGTTAAGTATGCTTTTGAGAGTGAATGAACCCTGATCACGACTCAACAAGTTAAGACCTGGACCAGCCAGGACCCAATTTTATCAATGGTGAAGAGTTGAATCCTCAATGGTGATTGGTCTGCCGTACTCAAGCAAAGATGTGGGAAGTGTATCCGGCTCCAGCTCCTGACGGACCGCGTTGCGGAATTGGAGCTGAGGGTGGATTCACTCTGGAGCATCCACGATGCTGAGAATGACGTGAATAGCACGTTTAGTGAGTTGGTCTTACCACAGGTAAAGGGTCCACAGCCAGATAGGGAATGGAAGACCAACAGGAAGAGCAGTGCAAGGAAGGTAGTGCAGGGATCCCCTGCGGTCATCCCCCTGTAAAATGATACACCGCTTTGAGTACTGTAGAGGGGGTGACTCATCGGGGGGAACAGCAGCAGCCAAGTTCATGGCACCGTGGCTGGCTCTGCTGCACAGGAGGGCAGGAAAAAGATTGGGAGCGCGATAGTGATAGGGGATTCGATGGTGAGGGGAATAGATAGGCGTTTCTGCAGCCGCAACCGAGACTCCAGGATGGTATGTTGCCTCCCTGGTGCAAGGGTCAAGGATGTCTTGGAGCGGGTGCTGGACATTCTGAAAAGGGAGGGCGAACAGCCAGTTGTCATGGTGCACATTGGTACTAATGATATAGATAAAAAACAGGATGAGGTCCTACGAGACGAATTTAAGGAGCTAGGAGCGAAATTAAAAAGTAGAACCTCAAAAGTAGTAATCTCGGGATTGCTACCAATGCCACATGCTAGTCAGAGCAGGAATCGCAGGATAGCTCAGATGAATACGTGGCTTGAGCAGAGGTGCAGCAGGGAGGGATTCAAATTTCTGGGGCATTGGAACCGGTTCTGGGGGAGATGGGACCATATAAACCGGACGGTCTGCACCTAGACAGGACTGGAACCAATGTACTAGGATGAGTGTTTGCTAGTGCTGTTGGGGAGGAGTTAAACTAATATGGCAGGGGGATGGGAACCAATGCAGGGAGACAAAGGGAAACAAAATGGAGACAGAAGCAAAAGACAGAAAGGAGATGAGTAAAAGTGGAGGGCAGAGAAACCCAAGGCAAAAAACAAAAAGGGCCACTTTGCAGCAAAATTCTAAAGCATCTAAGTGGGTTAAAAAGGCAAGCCTGAAGGCTCTTTGCCTCAATGCGAGGAGTATTCGGAATAAGGTGGATGAATTAACTGTGCAGATAGCAGTTAACGGATACGATGTGGTTGGCATCACGGAGACATGGCTCCAGGGTGACCAAGGCTGGGAACTCAACATCCAAGAGTATTCAACATTTAGGAAGGATAGACAGAAAAGAAAAGGAGGCGGGGTGGAGTTGTTGGTTAAAGAGGAAATTAATGCAATTGTAAGGAAAGACATTAGCTTGGATGATGTGGAATCGGTATGGGTGGAGCTACGGAATACCAAGGGGCAGAGAACGCTAGTGGGAGTTGTATACAGACCTCCAAACAGTAGTAGTGATGTTGGGGAGGGCATCAAACTGGAAATTAGGGGTGCATGCAATAAAGGTGCAGCAGTTATCCTGGGTGATTTTAATATGCATATTGATTGGGCTAACCAAACTGGAAATAATACGGTGGAGGCGGATTTCCTGGAGTGCATAATGGATGGTTTTCTAGACCAATATGTCGAGGAACCAACTAGAAGGGGAGGCCATCTTAGACTGGTGTTGTGTAATGAGAGAGGATTAATTAGCAATCTCGTTGTGCGAGGCCCCTTGGGGAAAAGTGACCATAATATGGTGAAACAGTTAATTCAGAGACCATGGTCCAGAATTTAAAGAAGGTATGAGGCGTGAATTGGCTAGGATAGATTGGTGAATGAAACTTAAGGGGTTGACAGTGGATTGGCAATGGCAGACATTTAGAGACCGCATGGATGAACTACAACAATTGTACATCACTGTCTGGCGTAAAAATAAAAAAGGGAAGGTGGCTCAACCGTGGCTATCAAGGGAAATCAGGGATAGTATTAAATCCAAGGAAATTACATACAAATTGGCCAGAAATAGCAGCGACCGTGGGGACTGGGAGAAATTTAGAACTCAGCAAAGGAGGACGAAGGGTTTGATTAGGACAGGGAAAATGGAGTACGAGAGGAAGCTTGCAGAGATCATTAAAATGGACTGCAAAAGTTTCTATAGATATGTAAAGAGAAAAAGGTGAGTAAAGACAAACGTAGGTCCCCTGCAGTCAGAATCAGGGGAAGTCATAACTGGGAACAAAGAAATGGCAGACCAATTGAACAAGTACTTTGGTTCGGTTTTCACTAAGGAGGACACAAACAACCTTCCGGATATAAAAGGGGTCAGAGGGTTTAGTAAGGAGGAGGAACTGAGGGAAATCCTTATTAGTCGGGAAATTGTGTTGGGGAAATTGATGGGATTGAAGGCCGATAAAGCCCCAGGGCCTGATGGTCTGCATCCCAGAGTACTTAAGGAGGTGGCCTTGAAAATAGCGGATGCATTGACAGTCATTTTCCAACATTCCATAGACTCTGGATCAGTTCCCATGGAGTGGAGGGTAGGCAATGTAATCCCATTTTTTTAAAAAGGAGGGAGAGAGAAAACAGGGAATTATAGACCGGTCAGCCTGACATCAGTAGTGGGGAAATTGATGGAATCAATTATTAAGGATATTATAGCAGGGCATTTGGAAAGAGGTGACATGATAGGTCCAAGTCAGCATGGATTTGTGACAGGGAAATCATGCTTGACAAATCTTCTGGAATTTTTTGAGGATGTTTCCAGTAGAGTGGACAAGGGAGAACCAGTTGATGTGGTGTATTTGGACTTTCAGAAGGCTTTCGACAAAGTCCCACACAAGAGATTAGTGTGCAAAGTTAAAGCACATGGGATTGGGGGTAGTGTGCTGACGTGGATTGAAAACTGTTTGGCAGACAGGAAGCAAAGAGTAGGAGTAAATGGGTACTTTTCAGAATGGCAGGTAGTGACTAGTGGGGTACCGCAAGGTTCTGTGCTGGGGCCCCAGCTGTTTACATTGTACATTAATGATTTAGATGAGGGGATTAAATGTAGTATCTCCAAATTTGCGGATGACACTAAGTTGGGTGGCAGTGTGAGCTGTGAGGAGGATGCTATGAGGCTGCAGAGTGACTTGGATAGGTTAGGTGAGTGGGCAAATGTTTGGCAGATGAAGTATAATGTGGATAAATGTGAGGTTATCCACTTTGGTGGTAAAAACAGAGAGACAGACTATTATCTGAATGGTGACAGATTAGGAAAAGGGGAGGTGCAACGAGACCTGGGTGTCATGGTACATCAGTCATTGAAGGTTGGCATGCAGGTACAGCAGGCGGTTCAGAAAGCAAATGGCCTTCATAACGAGGGGATTTGAGTACAGGGGCAGGGAGGTGTTACTGCAGTTGTACAGGGCCTTGGTGAGGCCACACCTGGAGTATTGTGTACAGTTTTGGTCTCCTAACTTGAGGAAGGACGTTCTTGCTATTGAGGGAGTGCAGCGAACGTTCACCAGACTGATTTCTGGGATGGCGGGACTGACATATCAAGAAAGACTGGATCAACTGGGCTTGTATTCACTGGAGTTCAGAAGAATGAGAGGGGATCTCATCGAAACGTTTAAAATTCTGACAGGTTTAGACAGGTTAGATGCAGGAAGAATGTTCCCAATGTTGGGAAAGTCCAGAACCAGGGGTCACAGTCTAAGGATAAGGGGTAAGCCATTTAGGACCGAGATGAGGAGAAACTTCTTCACCCAGAGAGTGGTGAACCTGTGGAATTCTCTACCACAGGAAGTTGTTGAGGTCAATTCACTAAATATATTCAAAAAGGAGTTAAATGTTCAGCCATGAACTCAGTGAATGGCGGTGCAGGCTAGAAGGGCTGAATGGCCTGCTCCTGCACCTATTTTCTATGTTTCTATGTTAGTCCTTACTACTAGGGGGATCAAGGGGTCTGGCGAGAAAGCAGGAATGGGGTACTAAAGTTGCATGTTCAGCCATGAACTCATTGAATGGCAGTGCAGGCTCGAAGGGCCGAATGGCCTACTCCTGCACCTATTTTCTATGTTTCTATGTTTCTATGAGACCAAACCTTACATTCGTCGCAAAGGCGAACTGTCTATTCAATCGAATTGTATTCTGTGGGGCAATCGTGTTGTTATGCCCAAGAAAGGGAGAGAGAAATTTATACGTGAGCTACATAGCACACATCCCGGCATTGTAATGATAAAAGCCATCGCCAGGTCTCATGTATGGTGGCCGGGAATTGACTCTGAGCTGAAATCATGTGTGCATCAGTGCAACACTTGCATGCAGCTCAGCAAAGCACCAGTGGAATCGCCGCTGAGTCTGTGGTCGCGGCCGTCGAGTCCATGGTCCAGGATCCACATAGACTTTGCAGGTCCCTTTCTGGGGAAGATGTTTTTAGTTGTGGTGGATGCATATTGGGTGGATAGAGTGTATAATCATGTCTTCTAGCACATCCACAGCTACCATTGAAAATCTCAGTGTCATGTTCGCGACACATGGTCTGCCTGATATCATTGTTAGCGACAACGGATCGTGCTTCACCAGTCAGGAGTTTCAAGAGTTCATGAAACTCAATGGTATGAAACATGTAAGGTCAGCACCGTTCAAACCTGCATCCAATGGGCAAGCAGAACGTGCTGTCCAAATCATAAAGCAGAGTATGAAGCGAGTAACCCAAGGGTCACTGCAGACCCGCCTGTCATGCATACTGCTTAGTTACAGGACAAGACCACACACGCTTACTGGGGTCTTGCCTACAGAACTAATGATGAAGAGTGCTCTTAAGATCACGCTATCTCTTGTACACCCTGACTTGAATAATCATGTTGAATATAGAAGACAAAGTCAGCAAGGGTATCACGATCGCGCAGCTGTGTCATGTGATATTTCTGTAAATGATCCTCTATATGTTCTGAATTAGGGTCAGGATCCCAAGTGGATCGCTGGTACTGTCATGGCCAAGGAGGGCAACAGAGTATTTATTGTCAATCTCAAAAATGGGCAAACATGCAGTAAACATATGGATCAGACAAAGCTGTAGCACACAGATGAACCGGAACAGTTGGAGGAAGAGACAATCGACGACCAACCAACCTACCCCCAGTCATCAGAGGACTCAGTGGTCATCAGTGAATTGGGACTTTCAATCATTGACATGTTCAATGAAAATGGACTTTCAATCCCTGACATGGCCATTGCCACTCCCATCAGGTCAGCCACCCAGCCAGACGCTGAACAGTCGCCCAAGGCTGGAGTTGAACTGAGATGGTCAACCCGGGAGCGTAAAACACTGGACCATCTCAATTTGTAAAATATTGTGTTAATATCTCAGAGGGGGGTATTGTCATGTATGTACTTTTGGGATCACTAGCCACTAGATGGCGTCACTGTTGGAGGCCACTGGGCTGCACGCACATGTTTGCAGCCCAAGTATAAAAGGCCAGCCATTTTGTATATTAGTCACTTTGGGCCTTAATAAAGCAGAGCTCAGTACTCAGTCTAATAGTTATTGCATACACAACAGTGGGCTTAACAAGCCCCATCATTGGAAGATTCGGGACAGAAAGCGGGCTCGAGACGCGAGTGTGCTTACCACACACCACCAACCCTGGCCGCATCGATCTCGCCGCATCTGGTGAAATAGTGTGGAACAGACGGATGGGGAGATGGATATTAAACTCTCACAGTGGTAAAAGCTGCAGGGATGATGGGTGGGGCGGCGGGGGGGGGGGGGGGGTGGCGGCGGCTGATTATACACTCACAGTGGAAGAAAAATAATAACTTGATTATTTTTCATTCTATACTCAACCTGTGAGTTAGTGATTACAGTGACAGATCAGTCCCACACTTGTTACTTTTACATTTTGAAAAATTATCTGTTGAAAAGACTGAAAGTTGGGGTCGTGTAACATTACTAGTCTTCCCTTTTTAATAAGGATCACTGGATGAAACTCAACGATGGGTTACTAGCTCCCCCAGTGGCTTCAGGGTAAATGCACTGTGTGATGTGGCGCTCCCATTCAGATTGAGAAGGCTCCTGGTTTGATCCCGAATCTACGTTGGCTTAGTTGATCTCAGCAAGAGCAACGGTTGGTCCACTACAATTGGTATTTGTACCGTTGGGGGATAAAGAAAATAAGCCAGAATTCCCACTTCCAATCACGATTCAGTAAGTTAAATGGTATGACAAGCTGAGTTTTGCTTGTGATATCCTCTACCAGCCTGCCAACATTCGCTGCCCAAGATTATATGAAGAGTAGTCACTTTGACAAGATGCCAGAAGGCTGCTAGTTATGGAGCTGTATGCCAGCATAAGTTTGTTCAGTCAGGAGAACACTGGAGAAGAAAGCAACATGACTGTGGAAGGATAATTCAGTGAGCCATGAACTGTGAGCACTCTCTCCACTGTGCCAGCAGGTTGTGAGTTTAAGTCTAGCGCAAGGCCTGTGCTGACACTTCAGTGCAGTATTGAGGCAGTGCTGCATTGTTGTAGGTGCCGTCTTTCAGATGAAATAGTAAACCAAGGCCTCTTCTGCCTGGACGTAAAGGATCCCAAGGCACTATTCCAGGAAGGGCAGGGGACTTCTCTCAGTGCTCTGGCCCAAACAACACCATGAAAACAAATTATCTGGGAATTATCTCATTTTGCGACCTGCTAATTGGCTCTCTTGGTTGATTCCTAATGGCCCTCTAAAGCGGCCGAGCAAGTCCCTCAGTTGCATCAAAACCAAAGAAGAAAACCCACTGCCACCTTCCCAGGGCAACAAGGCTGTAGAAGAATGAGCTGTAAATGTCAAACCTGACTACAATTCAAGAGTGAATAAAAATAAACATTAATTTTAATAGATGGAAAATTGTGCGGAAGTACTGACCTCGTCTCCCGAAGTTCAGACATGCACAGTCGTGGCACAAAGCTCTGCGCCAGATGCAGTGTTTTGTAAAATCTACGGTTAAATCTTTAACCTCTGTATTAGTTGTTGCAGATGAGGACGATGTATCTCTATTCTATATGTTCAACATGTTCTCCCACCCAACCTGCTATGCTTTTGCTTCAAGCCTCAGTAAGTAGTTAATGGTCTTTACATATGTAAGTGGGAGGAAGTTTCTGAGCCTGAGCTGAATAAACGGAGCTGAAATGTCACGACCATAGAACACTGCAGGTCAATGACTATCTCTGCTAATGCGAATTCAGCCGCATTCCAAACCGTTCCCTCGATGCTATCATCAGCCATCATGACTTAAACGAAATAATTACTCATTACTTATACAAAAATGATTTAAAAGAACATGTAAATAATAAAAAGGATGTAATGGTTAATTGGGATTCTTTATAATTTTGGATTTTTAAAGGAAGTCGTGATTGTCGCATTTCCTGACTACGGTAAAGTTAATTTATCCCATGTAACAGACTGAATCACAGACTGGGGCCAATTTATATCCCTCTGCCTACTGGAAACCAGGCTGGGGTGCAGTTAAAATGGAATGGAGGACTTACCCACTCCTTTCCTGCCACGATGTGGCTGACTGCAATTTTAAATTGCAAGCAGCAAGGAGACCCACACCAAGCCAACAGGGCCCTCTTTAAATATGCAGGTTGTGCTCTGCTGACATTACTGGGGCCCTGATCTGCTATTTTAACCTGAGGCCTGAGCAGGGGGAGAAGTAATGGGTTCCCTGCAAGACCAAACTTGTTGGGAACAGAAGCTAGGGCCAGAAGGAGGCTAGCTGGGTAAGTTTAAAAAAGAATGTTTCAGTTCCCTTGTTGGCCTGGAGCAAAAGTTCTCCTCTGGGCACTACCCGGGCACTACCTGCCCCCTCCAACCCCAAGGAAGTTTTAAGCCTCCCATGCTCCCGGCTTCTACACCGCCCACCCCCCTCCCGCCCCGCCACCAGAATTCCCTCCTTGTGTGGGGGACCATTCTCATGGGTTCCTAGCCACGGCCTCCTGCCTCCCTATTTTAATGGCCGGGTAGCTTCACCTGGGCCACTTTTTGAGAAGCGAGATGTTAATAAGGTTTAGTCGGTAAATTGGCCACGCCTGACAGCTGCCGCTCCCAGGTGAGCACGCGGCTGACTTTGCCACAATCCCACCTGGGAGTTAAAATCGAGCCCACCGTGTTGGAATCTCAGGTTCCCAGTGAACCCCGCTCCCCAGTGTGAACACAGATCCTACTGTGTCCTTGGATTGATAATGGAAATTACCTGAGCTGCCCAGGGCTGCCAGTTGAGTACTGCTGCATGTGTAGTAATACCCGCCTTCCTGTATGGCTCAGAGACATGGACCATGTACAGTAGACACCTCAAGTTGCTGGAGAGATACCACCAACGATGTCTCTGCAAGATCCTCCTGGGAGGACGACACACCAACATTAGCATCCTCGGCCAGGCTAACATCCCCAACATCGAAGTACTGACCACACTCGATCAGATCCGCTGGGAAGACCGCATTGATCACATGTCAGGCACAAGGCTCCCAAAGCAAGCGCTCTACTCGGAACTCCTTCACGGCAAACGAGCCAAAAGTGGGCAGAGGAAACGTTACAGGGACACCCTCAAAGCCTCCCTGATAAAGTGCAACATTTCCACTGACACCTGGGAATCCCTGGCCAAAGACTGCCCTAAGTGGAGGAAGAGCATCTGGGAGGGTGCTGAGCACCTCGAGTCTTGGCGCCGAGAGCATGCAGAAATCAAGCGCAGGCAGCAGAAAGAGCGTGCGGCAAACCTGTCCCACCCACCCCTTCCCTCAATGTCTATCTGTCCAACCTGTGACAGAGTCTGTGGTTCTCACATTGGACTGTTCAGCCACCTAAGGACTCACGTTAAGAGTATTTTCAAGATTGAGAACAATAGATGTTTGGATACAGGTTGAACCTCCCTTATCCGGCACCCTCGGGACCTGGTCTGTGCCGAATGAGGGATTTTGCCGGCTATGGGTAGGTCAGCCCTAGATGGGGGGGGAGAGGAGGCGGACTGAGATCGGGGAGGGGGGGAGGAGGTCGGTCGAGTGTCGGCAGGCCCCGGCGGGCCGAGGTCGGCCGCATTCTGCGTATGTGCCCCCAGCCATCAGAATCATGTCGGACGAGGGGTGGTGCCGGATAAGGGAGTCCCATATAGGGAGGTCCAACCTGTACTAAGGGAATCAAGGGAGATGGGAATAGTGCGGTAAGATAGAGTTGAGGTAGAAGTTCAGCCATGATCTTATTGAATGGTGGAGCGGGCCCGAAGAGCCAAATGGACTACTCCTGCTACAAATTCTTAGGTTCCAATTGAGGGGTCTAGAATACGGGGCCATAGACAGAAGATTATGAACACATAAAACACTATCGATTCTTACTTTTGTCTACAAAACTGCTCACTATTCCAAGATCATTCTGGATTGCAAAAATAACCCCAGCTACTATTCTCCACTGCTATTTGTCTCCTTAAACCCCTCTCCCGTCTCCACCACACTCACCTCCAACAACAAGTGTGAGGAGCTCATGGACTTCTTTGTATCAAAGATTGAGACCATCCGATCAGCTGCCTCTGCGAGTTTCCTTGCTTCACCTAGCCCACAGGGCCAAACTTCCTCTGAGGCTCCCACCTGTCCTAGCCCTAAACTCACCTCTTTCTCCAGTTTCTCTCTGATCTCCCCTCTTAATCTCTCCAAGCTCACCTTGTCCATGAGACCCACTTCCTGCTCCCTTGACCCAATTCCCACTAAACTGCTGACCACCCAACTTCCTTTTCTGGCTCCCATGTTAGCCAACTTTATTAATGGTCCCCACTCTCTCAAATCTGCTGTAATCCCCCCTCTCCTCGGTGTCAAATTTATCTGTTTGTCTGCAACACTGTTATGAAGCGCCTTGGGACGTTTTACTATGTTAAAGGCACTATATAAATAAGTTATTATTATAATAAACGTAAGAGATTTAGAACAGAGAACGAGGGGTATTCAACATTTAGGAAGGATAGCCAGAAAGGAAAAGGAGGTGGAGTGGCGTTGCTGGTTAACGAGGAAATTAATGCAATAGTAAGGAAGGACATTAGCTTGGATGATGTGGAATCTGTATGGGTACAGCTGCGGAATACCAAAGGGCAGAAAACGCTCGTGGGAGTTGTGTACAGACCATCAAACAGTAGTAGTGAGGTTGGGGACAAGAAATTAGGGATGCATGCAATAAAGGTACAGCAGTTATCATGGGCGACTTTAATCTACATATTGATTGGGCTAACCAAACTGGTAGCAATGGGGTGGAGGAAGATTTCCTGGAGTGTATTAGAGATGGTTTTCCAGACCAATATGTCGAGGAACCAACTTGAGGGCTGGCCATCCTTGACTGGGTGATGTGTAATGAGAAAGGACTAATTAACAATCTTGTTGTGCGAGGCTCCTTGGGAAAGAGTGACCATAATATGGTAGAATTCTTTATTAAGATGGAGAGTGACATTTTCCAACAATGTATCGACTCTGGATCGGTTCCTGTGGACTGGAGGGTAGCTAATGTAATACCACTTTTTAAGAAAGGAGGGAGAGAGAAAATGGGTAATTATCAGTAGTGGGGAAAATTTTGGAATCAATTAGTAAAGATGAAATAGCAACACATTTGGAAAGCAGTGACGGGATCGGTCCAAGTCAGCATGGATTTATGAAAGGGAAATCATGCTTGACAAATCTTCTAGAATTTTTTAAGGATGTAACTAGTAGAGTGGACAAGGGAGAACCATTGGATGTGGTGTATTTGGACTTTCAAAAGACTTTTGACAAGGTCCCACACAAAAGAGATTGGTGTGCAAAATTAAAGCACATGGTATTGGGGGTAATGTACTTTCATGGATAGAGAATTGGTTGGCAGACAGGAAGCAGAGAGTCGGGATAAATGGGTCCTTTTCAGAATGGCAGGCAGTGACTAGTGGGGTGTCGCAGGGATCAGTGCCGGGACCCCAGCTATTTACAATATACATTAATGATTTGGATGAGGGAATTGAGTGTAATATCTCTAAGTTTGCAGATGACACTAAGCTGGGTGGTGGTGTGAGCTGTGAGGAGGATGCTAAAAGGCTGCAGGGTGATTTGGACAGGTTAGGTGAGTGGGCAAACGTGTGGCAGATGCAGTATAATGTGGATAAATGTGAGGTTATCCACTTTGGTGGCAAAAACACGAAGGCAGAATATTATCTGAATGGTGGCAGATTAGGAAAAGGGGAGGTGCAATGAGACCTAGGTGTCACGGTACATCAGTCATTGAAAGTTGGCATGCAGGTGCAGCAGGCGGTGAAGAAGGCAAATGGTACGTTGGCCTTCATAGTGAGAGGATATGCATATAGGAGCAGGGAGGTCTTACTGCAGTTTTACAGGGCCTTGGTGAGGCCTCACGTGAAATATTGTGTTCAGTTTTGGTTTCCTAATCTGAGGAAGGACGTTCTTGCTATTGAGGGAGTGCAGCAAAGGTTCACAAGACTGATTCCCAGGATAGCTGGACTGACATATGAGGAGAGACTGGATTGACTGGGCCTGTATTCACTGGAGTTTAGAAGGATTAGAGGGGATCTCATAGAAACATATAAAATTCTGATGGGACTGGACAGGTTAGATGCAGGAAGAATGTTCCCGATGTTGGGGAAGTCCAGAACCAGGGACACTGTCGAAGGATAAGGGATAAGCCATTTAGGACTGAGATGAGGAGAAACTTCTTCACTCAGAGAGTTGTTAACCTGTGGACTTCCCTGCCGCAGAGAGTTGTTGATGCCAGTTCATTGGAAATATTCAAGAGGGAGTTAGATATGGCCCTTACGGCTAAAGGGATCAAGGGGTATGGAGAGAAAGCAGGAAAGGGGTACTGAGGTGAATGATCAGCCATGATCTTATTGAATGGTGGTGCAGACTCGAAGGACTGAATGGCCTACTCCTGCACCTATTTTCTATGTTTCTATGTTTCTAAGAGAAACGTCTTCGCACAGAGAGTTGTAAGGCTGTGGATTTCACTTCCAAGGTTAGTGGTTGAGGCAGAAAATATGTCAACATTCAAAATTAGATTAGATAGGTGGTTGTGGGAAAAGGGATACGGGAACACGGTGGGTAAATGTGATTCGGACTCTTTGCTCGCGTGGCGGATGAACGCCAATATAAACTAGTTGGGCCAAACAGAAATAAAAACAGAAAATGCTTGATATACTCAGCAGGTCAGGCAGCATCTGTGGCGAGAGAAATAGAGTTAATGTTTCAGTTCGATGACCCTTCATCAGAATTGGAAAAAGTTCGAGATGTTGCAGATTTTTAAGCAAGTGTAGGGGCAGGGAAAGCGGGGAACTGGAGGGGGAAACAAAAGGGAAGGTCTGTGATAGGGTGGAAGGCAGGAGAAATTAAAAGACAAAAGGGATGATGATACAAGGCAAAAGAAGATGGTAATGGGACAAGTTAAGAAACAAAAGATGAGGCTAGATCGGGTGTAAATGGGATCGGCAGAATCATCAACAGTTGCTGTGTGAAAAAAAATTGGGGCAGAGGTTATGGTCTGAAATTGTTGAACTCGATGTTGAGTCCAGACGGCTGTAAAATGCCTCAACGAAAGATGAGGTGCTGTTCCTCGAGCTTACATTGAGGTTCGTTGGAACAGTGTAGGAGGCCGAGGACAGAGAGGTCAGAGTGGGAATGGAGCGGGGAATTAAAGGGACAGGCGACCGGACGCTCGGGGTCACACTTACGGACTGAACGGAGGTGTTCCGCAAAGTGGTCACCCAATCTACATTTGGTCTCCCCAATGTAGAGGAGACCTCATTGTGAGCGGTGAATACAGTATACTAAACTGCAAGAAGTACAAGTAAATCGCTGTTTCACCTGGAGTGTTTGTTTTGGGGTCCTGGACAGTGGGAAGCGAGGAGGTAAAAGGGCAGTTGTTGCACTTCCAGTTTCTGTGTTGTAAGTTGTTTGGTTTTCTAAGATGCTGACTGACATGTTGCAAATTTCCAGCGTTTTTCTGTTTTTTTACTTCAGATTCCCAGCATCTATGGGCTTTTTTCTATCTCTAATGTTTTCGTATACCGTGTTATTATTGTCTAGTTGTACATTTTGCCTTTATCTGCTCAATCAGGTATCCCGCTGCTTAAAAATTAGTGTTAAAATGATAATGTGTAAAGATGACATCAGTATTATTGGAACCAAAATGCTGCAAATGCACAACCGATCCAGCAACATCTGAGAGACAGACAGTTTTATCCGCTGGGAGACTGGTGGAGAATATCTGGAAATTGCCTATGCATTCCCCTTCCCCCCAAGTGATTTTCCATCCACTGATTCATGGAATTTACCTGCAAGGTGTATTTTCAGCATTTCCTGTTTTATTTCTTTCAGATTTCCAGCATTCAGTTTTTCTTTTAGCTCGTTTGAAAAAATAAACACTACTTTTCCTCAGTGCAGCAGTAAAGTTAACAGTTTGATTATGTGAGTGACACTGTGTGTTTTAAGTCTTTCCAACCAATCAATGGGCCACAATTACTTCGTTGTTCTTCAATATTTTTTTCTGATTTTCTTCCTTCTCTTGTCTAGTAAAGTTGCTCTCCCCCCGGCTCCAAGTGGGCGCTATCCATGTCTGAGCCTCGCCAGTGAATGCCGGCAGCATATTCAGCCATGGGAGAATCACAACTGACCATAATTCATCAATCGTCCAAACAGGTGGATTCCCAGCATTAAGCACTGACCACACTTGATCAGCTCCGCTGGGCAGGCCACATTGTCCGCATGCCAGACACGACACTCCCAAAGCAAGCGCTCTATTCGGAACTCCTTCACGACAAACGAGCCAAAGGTGAGCAGAGGAAACTTTACAGGGACACCCTCAAAGCCTCCCTGATAAAGTGCAGGCAGCGGAAAGACCATGCGGCAAACCAGTCCCACACTCCCTTACCCTCAATGTCTGTCTGTCCTACTTGTGGCAGGGACTGTGGGTCTCATATTGGACGGTTCAGCCACCTAAGGACTCATTTTAAGAGTGGAAGCAAGTCTTCCTCGATTCCGAGGGACTGCCTATGATGATGGTCTTCCTAGCAGAGGTTATGTGGTCAAGGTTGATAAGAAGCAGGAGAGAAGGACAGGTAAATGGGTGTTTACTTCACGGACTTTCTGTTGTGCTTCCACCTAAATTCCCAAACCGGATGATCCAGGTATTACATGCTGGTCAACCTGGTATAGTAAGAATGAAAGGATTAGTTAGAATGCACATGCGTGGCCTTCACTAGATAGTAACTGTCAGATCAACTTACCCTTAAACCCTGCGGAGACAGGTACTTGGCAATGGCCAACAATACCATGGCTGCAAATTCACTGAGCAGAAAACACCGAAAATTTAACAACTTTTGGAATCTCATTTTAAATGGCTCAAAGTGGTTCCGATGTCATCAAGAGATGCAATGGCGATGAGTGATATGTTATAGCATGCGTTAGCCAGATGTGGGCTTCATGTGGAGCTGATCTCGGACAGTGATTTTCAGAAATATGTTTTTTCATAATTTTTGAGTGAGAATGGGGTGTCTCATATTACTTCTTACCGGACACCTGCAATGCAATGGAGAAATCAAGAGGGTTGTACATGCCTTCAAAACTTCTCTAAAGAAGGCGTTATAAGAACCTGGCACCATGCATCAGAAGTTAGCTGTATTTCTTTGGAGTTATGGTATGATGCCTCATACCATTACTGGTATAACAACCTGCTGAGTGATTCATTGGAAGGAAGTTACATACTAGTCCTGATATTTTTAAACCTGACTTGGAAACATCAGTCAGTATCAAAGGGGAAACTTTGTAATGTTGTATCACTAACTTTGAAGCAATATCACGTCAGAGAAAGGGAATTATGTCTTGATTTCTGTGGGAATGTGAACAAATGGAGTGTTGGTGCGATTGAACAGAAGATTGAAGCTGTTACATTTTTAGTTGCGGATAGATGGTTTGCTGTGGAAGAGTCATAAGGATGAAGTTCGAGAACGTCATTGATCGACAGTAATGAACCAAATGATAATGTTGTGTGTGACTTACCACCGGGCCTATTCCACCTCAGGATGTAGGTGTTACAGCTCCTCAGAAAGCACAGGATTTTTCACCAATTCCCATATGTAATGAAGCAACCACCTCCGAGGATGTTGTTCATGCTCCTGTTTCTGGTGTGATCTCTCCAGGACTGTCTCCAAAGAAAGTTGTGAATCCTGACAGTGTTGACACCCAACCTGAGAACTTGACATCTACTGCTTCTAACCCAGCTCACCCATTGCCAAAAACCAACGCAAAGATATCCTTAATGGTCAAGGAAACCTCCAAATCGTTAGAACATAAGAACGTAAAAACATAAGAAATAGGCCACCTGGCCCCTCAAGCCTGCTCCGCCATTTAATAAGATCATGGTTGATCTAATCTGATCATGGACTGAGCTCCACTTCCCTGGCCACTCCCCATAACCCTTTATTCCCTTATTGCTCAAAAATCTGTCTACCTCGGCCTTCCCCGCCCGCTCCCCATAACCCCTTATCCCCTTATCGTTTAAGAAACTGTCTATTTCTATCTTAAATTTATTCAATGTCCCAGCTTCCACAGCTCTCTGAGGCAGCAAATTCCACAGATTTACAACACTCTGAGAGAAGAAATTTCTCCTCATCTCTGTTTTAAATGGGCGGCCCCTTATTCTAAGATCATGCCCTCTCGTTCTAGTCTCCCCCATCAGTGGAAACATCCTCTTTGCATCCACCTTGTCAACCCCCCTCATAATCTTATACGTTTCAATAAGATCACCTCTCATTCTTCTGAACTCCAATGAGTATAGGTCTAACCTACAGAACCTATCTTCATAAATCAACTTCCTCATCTCCAGAATCAACCAAGTGAACTTTCTCTGAACAGCCTCCAATGCAAGTATATCCTTCCTTAAATAAGGAGACCAAAACTGTACGCAGTACTCTAGGTTTGGCCTCACCAATACCCTGTACAGTTGTAGCAGGACTTCTCTGCTTTTATACTCTATCCCCCTTGCAATAAAGGCGAACATTCCATTTGCCTTCCTGATTACTTGCTGTACCTGCATACAAACTTTTTGTGTTTCATGCATAAGGACCCCCAGGTCCCTCTGTACAGCAGCACTTTGCAATTTTTCTCCATTTAAATTATAATTTGCTTTTCTATTATTTCTGCCAAAGTGGATAACCTCACACTTTCCCACATTATACTCCATCTGTCAAATGTTTGCCCACTCACTTAGCCTGTCTATATCCCTTTGCAGAATTTTTGTGTCCTCCTCACAATTTTCTTTCCCACCCATCTTTGTATCATCAGCAAACTTGGCTACATTACACTCGATACCTTCATCCAAGTCATTAATATAGATTGTAAAAAATTGAGGACTCAGCATTGATCCCTGTGGCACCCCACTAGTTACTGTTTTCCAACCGGAAAAGGACCCATTTATCCTGACTCTCTGTTTTCTGTTAGCTAACCAATCCTCTATCCATGCTGATATATTACCCCCAACCCCATGAACCTTTATCTTATGCAGTAACCTTTTATGTGGCACCTTACCAAATGCCTTCTGGAAATCCAAATACACCACATCCACTGGTTCTCCCTTGATACATCCTCAAAGAACTCCAGCAAATTTTGTCAAACATGATTTCCCTTTCATAAAACCATGCTGACTCTGCTTGACTGAATTATGCTTTTCCAAATGTCCCGCTACTGTTTCCTCAATAATGGACTCCAGCATTTTCTCAACCACAGACGCTAGGCTAACTGGTCTATAGTTTCCGTCTTTTTGTCTGCCTCCTTTTTTAAATAGGGGCATTACATTTGCAGTTTTCCAATCTGCTGGGACCGCCCCAGGATCCAGGGAATTTTGGTAGATTACAACCAATGCATCCACAATCCCTGCAGCCACATCTTTTAAGATCCGAGGATGTAAGTTATCAGGTCAAGGGAACGTGTCCGTCTTTAGTCCCATTATTTTACCGAGTACTACTTCTTTAGTGATTGTATTAAGTTCCTCCCTCCCGATAGTCCCTTGATTATCTACTATTGAGATGTTTTTAGTGTCTTCTACCGTGAAGACTGATACAAAATATTTGTTCAACGTCTCTGCCATTTCCCTGTTCTCTATTATTAATTCCCCAGTCTCATCCTCTAGGGGACCACATTTAGGACTTGTAGATAGTTATGAGTGTAGTGTTTGTTAATATAATTCTTGCGTCAGCACAGCCCACCTGTCCTGCACACTGTCGGAAGAGTGCTGCAGTTATTTTTTTTTAATACGTTATTGTAAGGTGTAGTTACTGAATTTCTTAATGTTTCTTTAACTGTGAAGCTGGCTCATTCATGGAAATAATAATTTTCACCTTTCAATTCTGAGGAGGGAAAATGATATGTGTGGTACTTGTATATTGTTAACTGAACACTAGATGGCACCCTGAAGGGAGTATGCACGTTGCAGCAATTACACTTTACTTGTATTCCTTTGTTATTTTGTTGATGAGAATATTCGAGAAGGTTTGGAAATAAAACAATCCATTTTTTACCACAGCAATTAAAGTGTTTCTTTGGGTATGACACAAAGAAACAAAACTCCCT
Source organism: Pristiophorus japonicus (assembly GCF_044704955.1). NCBI lineage: Eukaryota > Metazoa > Chordata > Chondrichthyes > Pristiophoridae > Pristiophorus > Pristiophorus japonicus. The sequence continues at coordinate 230,630,838 of NC_091982.1, read as the reverse complement.
AATTCTATATACTTTTAAATGTGCATCTAACATGAGGCAATTTTAGAACTGATTGGGGGTGAAATTGCCCCTTTTTATAAGCCCATTAGCGCCTCCAAGGGGCGCTAACAGGACGCAAGACATTTTTCGCCCAGGGGAAGGGGTGCTACCGTCCCTTGGGAAATTGCTCAGGTGTTTGTGGAAGCGCTGCCACAGCAGCGCTGCACCCCGCAGTAGCGCCCTGGACCGATGCGCCACAGGCGATGACATCATCACCGTGCGCAGTGACCCCTCACCGCCCCGCGGAAGCTGGCCGACATCTGCTCTCCGGGCACTCTTTCAAGAAGAGGGCGCCAGCACCCCGAGCTGCCATTTTTTTTGTCTGCCGACTCTCTGGTCGGCTCAACGGTGGCAGCCCTAGTGCGGTCCGGGCCGCCCGGCACACCTTCTTGGGTGCAGGGCTGCAGGCCCAGTCGCAAGCTGCCCTGGTGGCCTAGTGGAGGACAGCAGAGGCCTTGCAGAGTGCGCAGCGACCCTCCCCTTTAATCGACATTGACGTGCATCAGGACTACGTGGAGCATCCACATAGAGCTTCCTTCAGCGCCCTAGTCGTGTCCCGGTTACCGCCCACAAAGGAAGTTGAGCGTGCGAGTTTGCGCTCTGCTTCCTTTGAGGGGCGGTAAGGGTAATTCTGCAGCGGGGGCGGCACCTTTGCGCCAGGCGCAGAATTCCCGGCCCCAGAAGGTTACTGCCCCCGTTGGGGAGCAGGGCAATTTTGCCCCTTAACATCTTGACCACAGTGTGGAACAAAAGCTCGCTGAAGTCGAATCGGTGTTTAGTAATACGATGCTACTCTTGTTACTATGCTCTCCTTAGTCTCTGCCATCTGCTGCTCCTCCCTTCTTTTTTTTTAAATTCCAAGTGACAGAGAAGGGTTTAATATCTGGCCTTTTGTATCTGACCAGAAACAGTGGAGGTGCATGTACATAGATCAAGAAAAAAGGCCCATGGACAGATACCGAAAATAATCAATAAGGCTAATGGAATTCTGGGCTTTATATCTAGAGGACTTGAATACAAGATGTTGTGTATCTGTAAAGCATGCACTCCCATATTCCGCCACCAGGGAGCGCATCCCCTGAATTTCCAAGGGATCCCAGCATCCCTTGGGAGCACTGTATATAAGCCGGCCCCTAAGGCCTGTTCCTCAATCTGGAGTGTCTTATTAAAGACTGAGGTCACTGTTACTTTAACCTCCCTGTGTGCAGCCTCATCTGTGTTAGGAACACAATAACTGGCGACGAGGATGGGATTCCAACGCAAAGATGCAGCAAACTGTGGGCATCCTGGAGAAGTTCTCGGAGGGTGAGGACTAGGAAGCCGATGTCGAGCAGCTAGACCAGTACTTTTTAACCAACGAGCTGGACGGAGAAGGAAGCGCTGCAAAAAGGAGAGCAGTCTTCCTCACGGTCTGCGGGGCACCGACCTACAGCCTCATGAAAAATCTTCTGGCTCCAGTGAAACCCACAGATAAGTCATATGAAGAGCTGTGGACACTGGTTCGGGAGCATCTTAACCCGAGGGAGAGCGTGCTGATGGCGAGGTATCGGTTCTACACATGCCAGCAATCTGAAGGTCAGAAAGTGCGAGCTACGTCGCCGAGCAAAGGCGACTTGCAGGACAATGTGAGATTGATGGCTACCTGGAGCAAATGCTCAGAGACTTTTTTGTACTGGGCATTGGCCACGAGACCATCCTACGAAAACTTTTGACTGTAGAGACACCGACCCTCAGTAAGGCCATTGCGGTAGCACAGGCGTTTATGTCCACCGGTGATAACACCAAACAAATCTCTCAGCACAAAAATGCTAGCAATGTTCATAAATTAACTGGAACTGTGTTTGCGAGCAGAAATGTACAGGGCAGAACCCACGCGTCTGCAACTGCCAGCAGGCCTCAGGTGACCCAGATGACTCAGAGTCCCCAACAAAGGATGAATGCAAGGCATTTCACACCTTGTAGGCGTTGTGGAGGCTTCCATTCAGCCTGTTCATGCCGCTTCAAATGGTATGTTTGCAAGAGCTGTGGAACAATGGGGCACCTCCAACGAGCTTGCAAACAAGTTGCAAGCTCTGCAAAACCTGCAAACCACCATGTGGCAGAGGAAGATCAGTCCATGGTGGATCAAAGCAATTTCGAGCCTCAGAGAGAGGAGGCAGATGATGAAGTACACGGGGTGCATACATTTTCGATGAAATGTCCACCTATAATGCTAAACGTAAAATTGAATGGCTTACCCGTAGCCATGGAACTTGACACTGGCGCTAGCCAATCCATCATGAGTAAAAAGATTTTTGAGAGATTGTGGTGCAACAAGGCACTCAGACCTGCCCTGAGCCCCATCCACACGAAACTGAGAACGTACACCAAAGAGCTTATCACTGTCCTGGGCAGCACCATGGTCAAGGTCACCTACGAGGGCACGGTGCACGAACTGCCAGTCTGGATTGTCCCGGGCGATGGCCCCACACTGCTTGGAAGGAGCTGGCTGGGCAAAATCCGCTGGAACTGGGATGACATCCGAACGCTATCACATGTCGATGAGACCTCATGTACCCAGGTTCTCAACAAATTTCTTTCCCTTTTTGAGCTAGGCATTGGAAACTTTTCCGGGGCGAAGGTGCGGATCCACTTATTCCCAGAGGCACGACCCATTCGCCACAAGGCGCGAGCGGCAGCTCACATGATGAGGGAGAGAGTGGAAATCGAGCTGGACAGGCTGCAACGCGAGGGCATCATCTCCCCAGTGGAATTCAGCGAGTGGGCCAAAACGATTGTTCCAGTACTCAAAAGTGATGGCACGGTCAGGATTTGCGGCGATTATAAAGTAACTATTAATCGTTTCTCGCTACAGGACCATTACCCGCTACCGAAGGCAGACGACCTATTTCCGACGCTGGCAGGAGGCAAGACGTTCACCAAGCTTGACCTAACTTCAGCCTACATGACGCAGGAGCTGGAGGAGTCTTCGAAGGGCCTCACCTGCTTCAACACGCACAAGGACTGTTCATCTACAACAGATGCCCGTTTGGAATTCAGTCGGCTGCAGCGATCTTCCAGAGAAACATGGAGAGCCTATTCAAGTCGGTACCACACACGGTGATCTTTCAGAACGACATATTGGTCACGAGTTGGGAAACCGCCGAGCACCTACAAAATCTGGAGGAGGTCCTCCAGCGACTGGATCGCGTAGGGCTGCGGTTGAAGAGGTCGAAATGTGTCTTCATGGCAACAGAAGTGGAGTTTAGGAGAAAAAGATCGCGGCGGACGGCATTCGGTCCACAGGCGCCAAGACAGAGGCTATCAGGAACGCTCCCAGGCCACAGAATGTCATGGAGCTGCAGTCTTTCCTGGGACTCCTCAACTGTTTTGGTAAATTCCTTCTGGGGTTAAGCACCCTTTTAGAGCCCCTATATGTGTTATTGCGCAAAGGTGAGAACTGGGTATGGGGAAAAAAACAAGTAATTGCTTTTGAGAAAGCCAGAAACATTTTATGCTCCAACCAGCTGCTTGTATTGCATAACCCGTGTAAAAGACTTGTGCTAGCATGTGACGCGTCGTCGTACGGAGTCGGGTGTGTATTACAACAAGCTAACGTTGCGGGGAAGTTGCAACCTGTCGCCTATGCTTCCAGGAGCTTGTCTAAGGTCGAGAGGGCCTACAGCATGATTGAGAAAGAGGCATTAGCGTGTGTGTTCGGGGTGAAGAAAATGCATCAGTACCTGTTTGACCTCAAATTTGAGCTGGAAACCGATCACAAGCCCGTCACATCCTTGTTCACTGAAAACAAGGGGATAAATACTAATGCCTCAGCCCCATACAAAGGTGGGCACTCATGCTATCAGCATAGAACTATACCATCCGCCACAGGCCAGGCACCGAGAACTGTGCGAATGCTCTCAATCGGCTACCAATGCCCACCACGGGGGTGGAAATGGCGCAGCCTGCAAACGAGTTGATGGTGGTGCAGCCCACAGACTGGTTGATGGTCATGGAAGCATTTGAAAATGATAAATCACCTATCACGGCCCGCCAGATTATGAATTGGACCAGCCAAGATCCTCTGCTGTCCCGAGTAAAAAACTGTGTACTGCATGGGAGCTGGGCCAGCATCCCCGTTCAAATGCAAGAGCCAATCAAGCCATTCCAGCAGCAAAAGGACGAGCTTTCCATTCAAGCAGATTGCCTGTTGAAGGATAACCGCGTAGTGCTACCAAAAAAGGGCAGGGAGACGTTCATCTCGAATCTCCACAGCACATACCTGGGTACAGTAATGATGAAAGCGATAGCCAGGTCCCACGTGTGGTGGCCCAGTATCGACTCTGACTTAGAGTCCTGTGTACAGCAATGCAGCCTATGTGCTCAGTTGAGCAACGCGTCCAGAGAGGCACCACTAAGTTTGTGGTCCTGGCCCTCCAGACGATGGTCGAGGATCCATGTCGACTATGCGGGCCCGTTTCTCGGTAAAATGTTCCTTGTGGTGGTGGTTGCTTTTTCAAAATGGATTGAATGTGAAATAATGTCAGGAAGCACCGCCACCGCCGCCATTGAAAGCCTGAGGGCCATGTTTGAAACCCATGGCCTGCCTGACATACTGGTCAGTGACAACGGGCCATGTTTCACCAGTGCCGAATTTAAAGAATTCATGACCCGCAATCGGATCAAACATGTCACCCGTTTAAACCAGCCTCCAATGGGCAGGCAGAGCGGGCAGTACAAACCATCAAACAGAGCCTTAAATGAGTCACAGAAGGCTCACTCCAAACCCGCCTGTCCCGAGTACTGCTCAGCTACCGCACAAGACCCCACTCGCTCACAGGGGTGTCCCCGGCTGAGCTACTCATGAAAAGGACACTCAAAACCAGACTCTCGCTGGTTCACTCCAACCTGCATGATCAGGTAGAGAGCAGGCGGCAGCAACAAAATGTAAACGATGGTCGCACCACTGTGTCACAGGAAATTGATCTGAATGACCCTGTATATGTGTTTAACTATGGACATAGTCCTAAGTGGATCGTGGGCATGGTGATAGCTAAAGAAGGGAATAGGGTGTTTGTAGTCAAACTAGACAATGGATAAATTTGCAGAAAGCACCTGGACCAAACGAGGCTGCGGTTCACAGACTGCCCTGAACAACTCACAGCAGACACCACTTTTTTCGAGCCCACAACACACACCCAAAGGATCAACGACACCACCCCGGACCAGGAAATCGAACCCATCATGCTCGACAGCCCAGCAAGGCCATGCTCACTTTGCAGCCCTGCAGGGCCAACAACACGCCAGCCCAGCGAGGGCAGAGCCAACACACCAGAACAGACATTTGTACCGAGGCAGTCCACCAGGGAAAGAAAGGCTCCCGACCGCCTCACCTTGTAAATAGTTTTCACTTTGACTTTGGTGGGAGGAGTGAGGTTGTTTATCTGTAAAGCATGCACTCCCATGTTCCGCCACCAGGGAGCTCAACCGTTGAAGTCCCAAGGGATCCCAGCATCCCTTGGGAGCACTGTATTTAAGCCGACCCCTAAGGCCTGTTTCTCACTCTGGGGTGTCTTATTAAAGACTGAGGTCACTGTTACTTTAACCTCCCTGTGTGCAGCCTTAACTGTGTTAGGAACACAATACAAGATGTCAGAAGTCATGCTATCATCATCGTCATCATCGAGGAAGATTTGCTTCCACTCTTAGCATGCATCCTTAGGTGGCTGAACAATCCAATATGAGAACCACAGTCCCTGTCACAGGTGGGGCAGATAGTCGTTGAAGGAAAGGGAGGGTGGGACGGGTTTGCCGCACGCTCTTTCCGCTGCCTGCGCTTGATTTCTGCATGCTCTCGGTGATGAGATTCGAGGAGCTGCAGCTCTGCAGAGCCCTGGATAGACCACACCTTAGGAACGGTATATTGGCCTTGGAGAGAGTGCAGCATAGATTTACTAGAATGATACCTAGACTCCAAGAGATAAATTACAAAAAGAAGGAAAGAAAGACTTGCACTTATATAGTGCCATTCACGACCACCAAATGTCTCAAAGCGCTTTACAGCCACTGAAGTATTTTTTGGAGTGCAGTCACTGTTGTATATAGGTAACGCGGCAGCCAATTTACAAACAGCAAGCTCCCACAAACAGCAATGTGATAATGACCAGATAATCTGTTTTAGTGATGTTGATTGAGGGATAAATATTGACCAGGACACCGGGGATAACTCCCCTCTCTTCTTCGAAATAGTGCCATGGGATCTTTTATGTCCATCTGAAAGAGCAGACGGGGCCTCGGTTTAACGTTTCATCCTAAAGATGGCACCTCCAACAGCGCAGAACTCCCTCAGCACTGCACTGGAGTGTCAGCCTAGATTTATGTGCTCAAGTCCCTGGAGTGAGACTTAAACCCACAACCTTCTGACTCCGGGACAAGTGTGCTACCCACTGAGCCGTGGCTGACGAGCTGCAAGGAGACATTATACAAACTAGGATAGTGGATGCATTGGTTGTAATTTACCAAAATTCCCTGGATTCTGGGGAGGTCCCAGCAGATTGGAAAACTGCAAATGTAACGCCACTATTAAAAAAAGGAGGCAGACAAAAAGCAGGAAGCTATAGACCAGTTAGTCTAACATCTGTGGTTGGGAAAATAAGGACATAACAACATGAGAAATAGGAGCAGGAGTAGGCCATAAGGCCCATCGAGCCTGCTCCGCCATTCAATAAGATCATGGCTGATCTGATCATGGACTCAGCTCCACTTCACTGCCCGCTCCCTATAATCCCTTATCAATTAAGAAACTGTCAATTTCTGTCTTAAATTTATTTAATGTCCCAGCTTCCACAGCTCTCTGAGGCAGCAAATTCCATTGATTCACAACCCTCTGAGAGAAGAAATTTCTCCTCATCTCAGTTCTAAAATGTTGGAGTCCATTATTAAAGAAGCATTAGCAGGACATTTGAAAAAGCAAAAGTTGGGAAGGCAGAATCAGCATGGATTTATGAAGGGAAAGTCATGTTTGACAAATTTGCTTAAGTTCTTTGAGGATGTAACGAACAGGGTGGATAAAGGGGAACCAGTGGATGTGGTGTATTTGGATTTCCAGAAGGCATTTGACAAGGTGCCACATAAAAGGTTACTACACAAGATAAAAGTTCACGGGATTGGGGGTAATATATTAGCATGGATAGAGGATTAGCTAACTAACAGGTTTATGCCCTTTCAGTGAGCAACCTGTGCCTTGGGCGGAGCGAAGGCTGTACTCTGCTGAGATATCAGTGGGGCCAGTCATCTTCAACCGCCTCTGAACACCTGCAAGTAGCTAAAAGAGGAGTGAAAAAATGTAGAGACCTAGCACCAGGTCTCTAGCCTGTCCACTTCTGTCTGATGGCAAAAAGAGATGCAATTCATCAGACAAATTATACAAAAGAGCATAAGCACAACAGTTAAAAAATGTAACATGGCATGCAACTTATTTTGTAACAGTCTCCGAAGCATTCTGATCTTATTCTTAAGCTCAAATGTCTCATTAATGATTTAATAAGGTTAATAAAAAGACATTAATCAGAACCCCACGAGCATGTGTGGATATCTTGACAGCCGTTTGTAATTTCTCTGCTCATGAGTTACGACATCAACCACACGCGTCGGATTTTAAATGTCCCCCTCTCCCCCAACAGCCTGTTAAGAGATCCTGTACAAGTTCTCCTGTCTCTTGCCTGTTGCGCTAAGGCTGGGATGAAAGCAATCGAAAAATTGTTGCAGCCTTGCCCTGCATTCAGAGAATGTGTTCTTTTCTCCGGTCCTGACCTGCCCAGCTGTGTTATAGGACTCTTTTCATTCCTCATGATCTTTGAAATGCTATACCATCGCACCCCAGGACCACTGACACAGGAAGTCTTTAGACACAGAAGAAACACAGCCAAAGAAACTCAAAATACCTAATAAATTCCTGCAAATCTTTACTGGTAAAAATTCTTCAAAGATCTGACAACTGAAAGTATTGCATTTTATCTGAACAAATTAGATTCAGTGCTGTATATTCCTCTGTTCTCTTAGTTTCGTGCAATAGTAGATACGAGTATAAAACGGAACTCACTAATCAATACCTATATCTACTTTTTCATTAAGATTAGAAAACAGAGCAAATTTTACTCATCCATTTACAAGTACGAAATCGTTTTTGTTTTTGCAAATGATTTTATATTTTTTTCTCATTCCTGGGGTAAGGTATGTCTGCAAGATACAACATACTTGGCCAAGAGGTGTCTCAGAGCAAACTGGATAAGCAAGTCCTTTGCGCCCTCAGTGGTACATTGATGGCACAGAGATTGGGAGTTTGCTAAGCGATAACTAGTCAGGCTGAAAGTGAGTCCTTTCACGATGCAACGCAGAATACTGGGGGCTGGATTCTCCTCTGCAATCTCACTGGAAATCTAGTGGGCTCAAGGCGGAGAATGATGAAAAATTCAGACGGTAAGGCCTATCGCAGTCTCACTAACCCAGCCCTGATTTTCCACTTCCATCATCGCCAGGTCCACTGCGGATTGCTGCTAACCCACCTGGCACGTCAAATGAAGGTGCGGGCTGGGGAGTGGAAAAGTGGGCCCTGAGAATTTCCCTCCTGTCCAACACACTTATTGCCACTTCCCAAGATCATCATGTGGCCTTGGAAAGGCCCAGCAAAGGTCATGAGTTCCAACTTTGTCTTGCCCTCCTCTCTCCAATTCGGATCCTGCGCTTACCTGCTGAAGCACTATTGGTATTCTTCTCTTCACACTGGCAGACTCCCTCTTGGCAACATAGAAACATAGAAACATAGAAAATAGGTGCAGGAGTAGGCCAATCGGCCCTTCGAGTCTGTACCACCATTCAATATCATTATAGCTGATCATTCCCTCAGTACCCCATTCCTGTTTTCTCTCCATACCCTTGATCCCTTTAGCCGTAAGGGCCACATCTAACTCCCTTTTGAATATATCTAACGAACTGGCCTCAACAACTTGCTGTGGTAGAAAATTCCACAGGTTCACCATTCTCTGAGTGACGAAGTTTCTCCTCATCTTGGTCCTAAATGCTTATCCTTAGACTGTGACCCCTGGTTCTGGACTTCCCCAACATTGGGAACATTCTTCCTGCATCTAACCTGTCTAATCCTGTCAGAATTTTATATGTTTCTATGAGATCCCCTCTCATTCTACTAAATTCCAGTGAATATAAGTCTAGCCGATCCAGTCTTTCTTCATATGTCAGTCCTGTCATCCCGGGAATCAATCTGGTGAACCTTCGCTGCACTCCCTCAATAGCAAGAATGTCCTTCCTCAGATTAGGAGACCAAAACTGTATACAATATTCAAGGTGTGGCCTCACCAAGGCTGGAAGCCCATTGCATTGCTAATGATCTCCAACCCAAGGAAATGAGTTGCGGTTGGGGTGGATTTGGAGTGGTAGATGGAAGTCCCACCCGGCCTGAACTCCACCCAAAGAGGGGAATCCTGTCCTGTGATTCCAGTTAGCTGCCGTATATTCAACAGGGACGTTGTGTTTGAGACAACAGATTCAATAATACACTGAAGCATCCCTTCTTTACTTTCCTAATGGTTGGTTAGTGTGGTATTGACCCAGACAGACTAGGAACGTCACCGGTTTGAACCCTGCTCTGTGCTGAGCTAGCTGATCCTAGCCAGAGTGGCAGTGAAGGACTAAAATTGACCTCGTATGCCGGATCTAGTGAGAAGAACAACACAGAAGGCTCCAATCCAATTTTCCGGTCCGGGGACTCTTGCTGGAAAGTGGACTTTTGGAGACATTGGGGGAAGACAGGATCAGATTTGACTGACAGTGAAGCCCCAGTGAAAGAATAATCTCCTAACCCTCATTATCTGAGCTTGCACAGGAAGGATGGTCACTTCGGTGAAGTACTGGAGGACGATTTGCATCCATAAAATCATAAATGTGCCTTGGATGCAGAGGAAAGTGGGGGAAGAATTGGGTTGGCGGGGAGGTGGTGGGGTTAGGGGGAAATCTCTTCTTGGTTTCCTCTCCAAATAATGCAGCGCATCCTGTATTGTCACATCTAATGAGAAAATAGAAAAAAAATCTCAAAGCACAGACGTTTATTAGATGAGTTGAGCATCAACATGGATTATAAATTATAAAATGCTTCCTTTGAAGAAAGTAAGGTTTTCTTTTTAATTATTTTTTTTAAGAATAAGCTTTGTATTCAATTAATACCATGAATGTAAAACCATTCAAACAGACAAAACCTTATGATGCGTCTGACTCACCAGAAAACTCATACACAGATTTTCATTGCATTAAAATCTACAATGCCAATTTTTATGAGTTGCAACAGATGTTTATGGCTTATCTTAAGCCATCAAAAACAAAACTGTTCGGCAAAAATCACTTGCAATGTGCAGCTTTCTTCAATTAACATTACTAACTATATGATTGAACTATCAAATACAGAGGCAGAACAAAGAACAATAAAGAAAGTGACTCAAACACTTAACATCTTACATAATAAGAACATAAGAAATAGGAGCAGGAGTAGGCCATACAGTCCCTCGAGCCTGCTCCGCCATTTAATAAGATCATGGCTGATCTGATCATGGACTCAGCTCCACTTCCCCGCCCGCTCCCCATAACCCCTTATCCCCTTATCATTTAAGAAACGGTCTATCTTTGTCTTTATTCAATGTCCCAGCTGTGGAAAAACCATTGCCTTCATCAACGTGTTATCATTCCCCATTATCACTCTGTTTGGTTACGCGTGTGTTTTACTTAGAGAATAGCAGTTGACTGTGAGTAAGTTACAAAGGGGTAGATTTTGGTTCAATTTTGCTCTGGGTCCATTTTCGGGCCAATCGTGACTCCAGCTCCACGAGTTTTTTAAAAATAAAACATTTATTGCTACCCATCCTTAGTTACTGACCCCTGGGGCACAAGATGATTACTGAGAGGGGCTGGGCCCATGCTCATTGGGTCCTAATTTCTGGCCATAGCCCTTCAACAGGTGTTAGGTCCCAAATTTAGATATTGAAGGGACCTTACAGAGGGCTACACCAATTTAACAGTGTGACGAACGCCTACGCAGATTGGGCACAGACCATCCCAGTGCTAAATTGGTGTGCTTTGCGCCCGTTTTACACCCGAAAAGTGGGTACATCACATACCAATTTCTACCCAAAGGGGTTTTGCATGACATAACACAGGAAACCCAGTGGTTACAGCACGGACATCGTGTTATAACCGCCATTCAGCCCAACCAGCCCATGTCGGTGTTTCCCCTCCAAGCAAGCAAATAGTCCTACTCACACTTATCCTGTTCCCACATACCTTCATACAACTTTAAACAGTCTACCAGAGCTAGGAGCTAAATTAAAAAGTAGGACCTCAAAAGTAGTAATCTCGGGATTGCTACCAGTGCCACGTGCTAGTCAGAGTAGGAATCGCAGGATAGCGCAGATGAATACATGGCTTGAGCAGTGGTGCAGCAGGGAGGGATTCAAATTCTTGGGGCATTGGAACCGGTTCTGGGGGAGGTGGGACCAGTACAAACCGGACGGTCTGCACCTGGGCAGGACCGGAACCAATGTCCTAGGGGGAGTGTTTGCTAGTGCTGTTGGGGAGGAGTTAAACTAATATTGCAGGGGGATGGGAACCTATGCAGGGAGACAGAGGGAGACAAAAATGAGGCAAAAGCAAAAGACAGAAAGGAGATGAGGAAAAGTGGAGGGCAGAGAAACCCAAGGCAAAGAACAAAAAGGGCCACTGAACAGCAAAATTCTAAAAGGACAAAGGGTGTTAAAAAAGCAAGCCTGAAGGCTTTGTGTCTTAATGCAAGGAGTATCCGCAATAAGGTGGATGAATTAACTGTGCAAATAGATGTTAACAAATATGATGTGATTGGGATTACGGAGACGTGGCTCCAGGATGATCAGGGCTGGGAACTCAACATCCAGGGGTATTCAACATTCAGGAAGGATAGAATAAAAGGAAAAGGAGGTGGGGTAGCATTGCTGGTTAAAGAGGAGATTAATGCAATAGTTAGGAAAGACATTAGCTTGGATGATGTGGAATCTATATGGATAGAGCTGCAGAACACTAAAGGGCAAAAATCGTTAGTGGGAGTTGTGTACAGACCTCCAAACAGTAGTAGTGATGTTGGGGAGGGCATCAAACAGGAAATTAGGAGTGCATGCAATAAAGGTGCAGCAGTTATAATGGGTGACTTTAATATGCACATAGATTGGGCCAGCCAAACTGGAAGCAATACGATGGAGGAGGATTTCTTGGAGTGCATAAGGGATGGTTTTCTAGACCAATATGTCGAGGAACCAACTAGGGGGGAGGCCATCTTAGACTGGGTGTTGTGTAATGAGAGAGGATTAATTAGCAATCTCATTGTGCGAGGCCCCTTGGGGAAGAGTGACCATAATATGGTGGAATTCTGCATTAGGATGGAGAATGAAACAGTTAATTCAGAGACCATGGTCCAGAACTTAAAGAAGGGTAACTTTGAAGGTATGAGGCATGAATTGGCTAAGATAGATTGGCTAATGATACTTAAGGGGTTGACTGTGGATGGGCAATGGCAGACATTTAGAGACCGCATGGATGAATTACAACAATTGTACATTCCTGTCTGGCGCAAAAATAAAAAAGGGAAGGTGGCTCAACCGTGGCTATCTAGGGAAATCAGGGATAGTATTAAAGCCAAGGAAATGGCATACAAATTGGCCAGAAATAGCAGCGAACCTGGGGACTGGGAGAAATTTAGAACTCAGCAGAGGAGGACAAAGGGTTTGATTAGGGCAGGGAAAATGGAGTACGAGAAGAAGCTTGCAGGGAACATTAAGGCGGATTGCAAAAGTTTCTACAGATATGTAAAGAGAAAAAGGTTAGTAAAGACAAACGTAGGTCCCCTGCAGTCAGAATCAGGGGAAGTCATAACGGGGAACAAAGAAATGGCAGACCAATTGAACAAGTACTTTGGTTCAGTATTCACTAAGGAGGACACAAACAACCTTCCGGATATAAAAGTGGTCAGAGGGTCTAGTAAGGAGGAGGAACTGAGGGAAATCTTTATTAGTCGGGAAATTGTGTTGGGGAAATTGATGGGATTGAAGGCCGATAAATTCCCAGGGCCTGATGGACTGCATCCCAGAGTACTTAAGGAGGTGGCCTTGGAAATAGCGGATGCATTGACAGTCATTTTCCAACATTCCATTGACTCTGGATCAGTTCCTATCGAGTGGAGGGTAGCCAATGTAACCCCACTTTTTAAAAAAGGAGGGAGAGAGAAAGCAGGGAATTATAGACCAGTCAGCCTGACCTCAGTAGTGGGTAAAATGATGGAATCAATTATTAAGGATGTCATAGCAGCGCATTTGGAAAATGGTGACATGATAGGTCCAAGTCAGCATGGATTTGTGAAAGGGAGATCATGCTTGACAAATCTTCTGGAATTTTTTGAGGATGTTTCCAATAAAGTGGACAAAGGAGTACCAGTTGATGTGGTATATTTGGACTTTCAGAAGGCTTTCGACAAGGTCCCACACAGGAGATTAATGTGCAAAGTTAAAGCACATGGGATTGGGGGTAGTGTGCTGACGTGGATTGAGAACTGGTTGTCAGACAGGAAGCAAAGAGTAGGAGTAAATGGGTACTTTTCGGAATGGCAGGCAGTGACTAGTGGGGTACCGCAGGGTTCTGTGCTGGGGCCCCAGTTGTTTACATTGTACATTAATGATTTAGACGAGGGGATTAAATGTAGTATCTCCAAATTTGCGGATGACACTAAGTTGGGTGGCAGTGTGAGCTGCGAGGAGGATGCTATGAGGCTGCAGAGTGACTTGGATAGGTTAGGTGAGTGGGCAAATGCGTGGCAGATGAAGTATAATGTGGATAAATGTGAGGTTATCCACTTTGGTGGTAAAAACAGAGAGACAGACTATTATCTGAATGGTGACAGATTAGGAAAAGGGAAGGTGCAACGAGACCTGGGTGTCATGGTACATCAGTCATTGAAGGTTGGCATGCAGGTACAGCAGGCGGTTAAGAAAGCAAATGGCATGTTGGCCTTCATAGCGAGGGGATTTGACTACAGGGGCAGGGAGGTGTTGCTACAGTCGTACAGGGCCTTGGTGAGTCCACACCTGGAGTATTGTGTACAGTTTTGGTCTCCTAACTTGAGGAAGGACATTCTTGCTATTGAGGGAGTGCAGCGAAGATTCACCAGACTGATTCCCGGGATGGTGGGACTGACCTATCAAGAAAGACTGGATCAACTGGGCTTGTATTCACTGGAGTTCAGAAGAGTGAGAGGGGACCTCATAGAAACGTTTAAAATTCTGACGGGTTTGGACAGGTTGGATGCAGGAAGAATGTTCCCAATGTTGGGGAAGTCCAGAACCAGAGGTCACAGTCTAAGGATAAGGGGTAAGCCATTTAGGACCGAGATAAGGAGAAACTTCTTCACCCAGAGAGTGGTGAACCTGTGGAATTCTCTACCACAGAAAGTAGTTGAGGCCAATTCACTAAATATATTCAAAAGGGAGTTAGATGAAGTCCTTACTACTCGGGGGATCAAGGGGTATGGCGTGAAAGCAGGAAGGGGGTACTGAAGTTGAATGTTCAGCCATGAACTCATTGAATGGCGGTGCAGGCTAGAAGGGCTGAATGGCCTGCTCCTGCACCTATTTTCTATGTTTCTATGTTTCTATCTCATTTTCTCATAATCTTCCCTCCTTGTTTCTCCTTTTCCCTCCTGAAGGTACTGATTCCTGCTGGGATATAGCTCCACAGGTGCCGGCCTGCCTCAGGTATGAGCCTATATGATGAATGCTGCAGGCTATTCACCATTTTGGTGAACATTTTGCAGTAAATTTCTATGTTTCTATGTAAAAATACACCATTTTTGCTGTAAATGTGCTATAAATTGACCAATCTTGAGAGCGTGACCAAATTTATTGACCCAGCATGCTTTGGGAAGCCAAGCGACTGATTCCTGTGAGGAACTTTTTTAAAAAACTGTTGGAGCGGCACATTTTGTTTTGCAAATAAAGAGTAAGCAACCTTGGATGGGAACGGACCGTTGAGTTATCACAAGCTGTAAACAATGATATCTTTCAGGCTACTGAAGTAGAACATAAAACATTTAATGAACTGACTATTGATAAGAAGAAATGCAAACAGTGGGCAAGTTACCAAGTTTTCAGGGATTAACCATGCTGCGAAAAGACAGCCGGGGTTGCATTCGAGGTCAACCTGGTCAGTTGCCAGTTAAAGTTGTATGTCTAATCATCTCCGAACCGACCACTCGCTGGTTGATGGTATGTATATGGGTTTGCTCATCACAGCTTGATTTTGAAGTAAGGGAATAATACTGTGTTTGTTGAAGTATAATCAAGGGGGCATTAAATGCAACAGTTTTTGTGTGAACTTGCTTGTAATTTCTTGCTGGTTTTAAGTAAAAAGAAGTTTTTCACTCATTCCTTGGTTTTTGTATTCTGTTCCACGGGTCCTAACTCTATAAACTGTTGGACAGTGCGAAGGGTTACTTCTGCACGTCCTACACCATGAGGACCAACAAGTCAAACCTATTCTTGCCCTCAGTGTCCGCAGTGGGATCATTGGAGAGCAATTAGGAGCACAAAATCTTCTTGATTTTTTTTCTCCCTTGTGCAGCTCAAGGACACTAAAGTTAATTGCAGCACCGGCCCGAGATGAGATTACTCAGCATAGATCCAGGAACTAAACCCGAAATCTTCCTTATCTGTGCAGCTGAGA
The DNA here is from genome assembly GCF_044704955.1 of Pristiophorus japonicus. NCBI lineage: Eukaryota > Metazoa > Chordata > Chondrichthyes > Pristiophoridae > Pristiophorus > Pristiophorus japonicus. Next base: position 230,615,022 of record NC_091982.1, on the reverse strand, counting down.
TGGTACACTCAGCCATTGAGCAACAAAATGCACCATCTTCTTTTTTACAACATATATATGCATTTAGTCATATTATTAAGCAAATTAATTAACTATATTAATGATGCCATTGACCGGCACACATTGCTAGAATAAAAATATGAAAACTAAAATACAACAAAAACCCATTATCATAGGCGGTCCCTTGAACAAGGATGACTTGCTTCCACATGAGTTCACAGATGAACCAATTGAGGGGGTGGAAGGTGCCTGTGCATGGATTTTTTTAATGTGGGGTGACCGTTGCACACCAGCCACCACACGGGCTCGACAGAGCTAGGTCTTTAACCAGTGGCAAGGGTTGACCAGGATGACTGGAGACCAGCTCTGCTGCACGGACCCAGTGCGCACACATATCGCAGTGTGGGCTGGCCCGTGCTGTCCCTGAGCCCTTGGCTCTTCTGGGCCCCATACCCTCACCACACAAAAACCAAGATAATGTTGTTAGTATTCTGGGGTAAATTGTACAATTGGAGCTTTCAAGACTGAGATCAATAGATTTTTGTTAAGGAAGAGTATCAAGGATTATGGAGCGAAGGCTGGCAAATGGAGTCGAGATACAAATTACGCATGACCTAATCGAATGGCGGAGCAGACTCCAGGGGCTGAATGGCCGACTGCTGTTTCTATGTTTACAGCTAATTAAACTCTAATCTAAGGCTTGTATATAAGACTTTCCTTTAAAGGGTTAAATCAATAGCCCAACTCAGGGAGAACAGCTGATCTTGCTTTGACCAGGCACTTAGCTCTTGACATCGAGAGCGGTTTCCACACCAGCCTGCAGACTGATTCTTGACTCAGGTCAAGGTTTTGCTCACCTCAATGGGTCCGATGCGGCGATGTCGATAGCAGGTCGTGGCCCCTCTGCTGGCTCCATCCGGCTGCTTGAAATGAATTTGCGTTGATAGGGCTTGTTACGCCCGATCCGGCCAATTAGAGGAAGCGGGTCTGGTGGCGTCATTTGATGACGCATCATCAGCTGGTTTCTTTAAAGGGACCATGGCCAACTTTCTTTTGACCTTTATGCTGTCAGTGTTCTACTGCGTTGAAGGGTTGCAAACATTGACAATCACTGCATAGAGGTGCAGAGCTGCACCCAGGCTCTCCCATTCAGCATGCAGGGAGATCCTCGTCCCTTCCCATGGTTTAAAGAGATCTCCCCAGGAGACCAGCACAGACTGATGGTGCTGGGTTGCCAACCCGCTGTCAAAAAATAATCACATTTCCCACCCATCATCATCATAGGCAGTCCCTCGGAATCGATGAAGACTTGCTTCCACTCTTAAAATGAGTCCTTAGGTGGCTGAACATTCCAATACGAGAGCCACAGTCCCTGTCACAGGTGGGACAGATAGTCGTTGAGGGAGGGGGTGGGTGGGACAGGTTTGCCACATGCTCTTTCCGCTGCCTGCGCTTGATTTCTGCATGCTCTCGGCGATGAGACTCGAGGCGCTCAGCGCCCTCCCGGATGCACTTCCTCCACTTAGGGCGGTCTTTGACCAGGGACTCCCAGGTGTCGGTGGAGATGTTGCACTTTATCAGGGAGGCTTTGAGAGTATCCTTGTAACGTTTCCTCTGCCCACCTTTGGCTCGTTTGCCGTGAAGGAGTTCCGAATAGAGCACTTGCTTTGGGAGTCTCGTGTCTGGTGTGCGGACCCATCACCGATCCCGCACACTAACCCCCCCAGAAAATTCCAGCCTCAGTCTCAGGTCATAAAGCCTCACAAGATGAGGGTGCAGATTGGTGAATTAGGCTTTGTAGTGTTGCAGCCCTTTCTCCAATCTGTGCTCTCATATAATGAGCTCTGCACAGGGGACAGAGCCTCACTGAATTTCCCGTTCTATCCCATAAACTGTTGGCTGGCTCTGTATTTGTTTTCTGTAAGATTCCTGTCTTGTTCTGTAACTGTAGATAGTTGGCTAACTCTGTATTTATAGATTCATGGCTAGTAATCTTCCAAAACATGCAAAAGCTTGTAAGATTATAGGCAGAAGTAATGGAAAAGGCTGATATGATTACTCAAGTTGAAGAGGAAACAATTTCTATTAAATTGTCACAAGATTAAATGCTATAACATCTTGTACGATTAACAGTGTCTTTCAGCCACCTCTTCGAATTTCGAATCAGATCCTGGGAAAACATAGAAACATAAAAAATAGGTGCAGGAGTAGGCCATTCGGCCCTTTGAGCCTGCACCACCATGCAATAAGATCACGGCTGATCTTTCACCTCCGTACCCCTTTCCCGCTTTCTCTCCATACCCCTTGATCCCTTTAGCCATAAGAACCATATCTAACTCCCTCTTGAATATATCTAACGAACTGGCATCAACAACTCTCTGCGGTAGACAATTCCACAGGTTAACCACTCTCTGAGTAAAGAAGTTTCTACTCATCTCGGTCCTATATGGCTTACCCCTTATCCTTAGACTGTGACCCCTGGTTCTGGACTTCCCCAACATCGGGAACATTCTTCCTGCATCTAACCTGTCTCGTCCCATCAGAATTTTATATTTTACTATGAGATTCCCTCTCATTCTTCTAAACTCCAGTGAATACAGGCCCAGTCGATCCAGTCTCTCCTCATATGTCAGTCCTGCCATCCCGGGAATCAGCCTGGTGAACCTTCACTGCACTCCTTCAATAGCAAGACCATCCTTCCTCAGATTAGGAGACCAAAACTGAACACAATATTCCAGGTGAGGCCTCACCAAAAGCCGAGTCTTAAAGGCACGGCATAATACTGCACCTATTAAAATTTTCAAAATCACTTGTTTTCAACTTGTACTGTTATATCTGCTTGCCGCTGCAAACTCAGAGGCTCACGCACCGTGCTGTGTGTAAACGTTGCACCGACTGTGACCTCCGAGGGAAGTCCTTCCTCATCCCTTTAAGTAGCCACCAGTTAACGACTCTGCAAGCCTGGACCGACTGTTTTTTCTTACGCTGTTCTTGGCAGCCGTTAAATGAGGCTAGCGCATCTAATTTACGACCTGGGCATAAGCGTGGGTGTTGCACCAGGAATATGTCGTGATTGGAGAAATCGTCAGCAGCCAGGCGTTACTGGTTTGTGTCCCGTGTGAGCCTCGAATGAATTTTTGGTCGGGGCACTAAACGCTGCGCTCTCGGTCGGTAACATTTTACGCTCCTATTAACCGCCCCCTCTGGCGCTAACTGAGGCATTAGGCAACCCATGGTGTAAAAGGCATGGAACTTCCTATCACTTAAGGGAAATTCTGCACAAAATGTTGGCCTCCAGACAGCGAATAATCAGCAACTCTGAAGCAAAATCAGGATAGATAAATTGCATGAAAGATGTTGGTAAGTTTACAAATATTTTGCTTTTTCACATTTAATATCACAAATGTTTCAAAGTACTCTCTCTAAATGAATGTGGCCCCTTACCTACTACTTTTGATCTGTACATTTTAAGTGGTGAAAATATTTTCCTCTTCTATTAGCCAAACCATCAATACTAAGCTCTCCTCCCCCTGCAGTATAATTGAATCATCACCGGTGTTTCTCTCCATCTAACTAAAGTGCGTCTTAACTTCCACTTAACCTATCAAATTTCCACTTAACCTTCTCTAATTTAAGAGGAATAATCCCAGCTTCTCTAGTCTCTCCTCATGATTGAAGTCCCTCATCCCTGGTACAATTCTGGTAAATCTCCTCTGCATCCTCTCCAGGTCTTGGCATTCTTCCTCAAGTGTTATTCTATGTTATTCCTGGCCAACATTATTTTCATTCTGGGCAATTCAGAAAAGATAATATCTAAAATATATAAATATATTACAACTTCTATTGAGATTCTAAATGGCAGTACTCTGTTCACTTCTACCCTTACCTGACCTAACCCAAGTCAGTACAGCTTTACTTTCTCTCTCACCTAATTACATCCATTCTACCTCAGGGGCCTATTCTTGGTCCATTCCTCTTTACTATTTACAAGCTGCCCATTGTCACCACTCTTCTGCTTTCTTGAAACTCTTCTCACTGATCATTCCCTTTGATTTCCTACACTAGCTTCTACTTTATCCTTTCCTTTCCCTAACTGTACATTGTTGCTATCTCAATATAATAGCTTATTTTTCAACACTAAATATACTATAGAAAATCCTGTTATTGACTGCTGTAATCTTTAGCATGTTAATACCTATCTCTCATCCATGGGCAGAAATGTAATACAGAACATTGATAATTCTCTTTCCTCTGATTCTCATTGAGGAATCTTGGACAAAGGGGAGATTTTCCATTTTGGTATGTGCCATGAACATGTACCAGGATGTATGCACCCCGTTGATGAGTGCAAATCTTTGAGGTAAGGATGCACAATTTCCAGATAAATGGATTGCATCTATAGTGTAGAATAGCACTAAGATTGAACAGAATAGTTCGAATGCGGCAAACTCGAGAAGTAGTGATTGGGTGACACCAAGCTTGGAAATTTAAAAACCTGTATATTGTAGGAAGAAGGGAAGATTACACGAGGTAAAACAGTCCATAATTTTGATGTTATGCAGTTAAGAGTAGGAGATGAGTCTTTGCTTCAATGCAAATCGTAAGTAAACATTTACCAATATTATATTAAAAATTGGAAACAAATCATGGCATGTTGATGCTCTTTCCTTAACTTAAGAAAAGTCAAGCCACAAGTCCATTGTTAGCCTTTATTACAAAATATTTGGCGTATAAGAGTAAAGACATCTTACTGCAATTATATAGGGCCCTGGTGGGACCACACCTGTAATATTGTCTAAATTTTTGGCTGCCTTACCTAAGGAAGCATACACTTGCCTCAGAGGGAGTGCAACAAAGACACTAAACTGATTCATGGGATAGGGGGAATTGTCCTTTGCGAAGAGATTGAGCAAAATGGTGTTTAGAAGAATGAGAGGTGATCTCATTGAAACATACACAATTCTTAAGAGTCTTGACAGGGTATAAGTTGGGAAGATGTTTCCCCTGGCTGGGGAGTCCTGAACCAGGGGTCACAATCTCAGAATAAGGGATTGGCCATTTAGGACTGAGATGAGGAGAAATTCCTTCACTCAAAGGGTGGTGAATCTTTGGAATTCTCTACCCCACAGGGCTGTGGATGCTCAGTCATTGGATATATTTAAGGCAGAGATCGATAGAATTTTGGGACTCAATGAATATAGGGATAGTGTGAGGAGGTGGCGTTGAGGTAGAAGATCAGCCATGATCTTATTGAATGGCGGAGCTAGCTCAAAGGGCCGAATGGCTCACTCCTGCTCCTAGTTCTTATGTTCCACTGAGTTGAGTGGTTATCAGGAGTTTTAAAGGGCATATGGATCCTGTGATGTTCAACTCTCCCCAAGTTATATAAACCTTATTCCCGGTAAATTTTTTAGCTTGGCTATAATGACATACATAGATTGTTTACACAAGAAGTCCGCATAAAACTGGTTCCAAAATAGACTTTGCTTTGACTATTATGATATTTTTCTTATTCTGATTATACAGAAGGACATTCAAACGTATGTAACAGAAGCTGTCAGTCAAAACTGCCAAGATACATACCCATACTTTCCATTGAGCGAGATCACAATAAAAAAATAACTTTACTGGAACTGTTTGCCAGCAACGGGATGGTGTGGACACACAGATATCTGACCCAGAGGGTAATGATTTTGAAGCAGTTATTGAAATTGACTAACCTCACTGGCTGAGATTCATTTGCTCTCAAATGGGAATTTACATCAGAAGGGAAGAAAGAGCTTCAATCCCAATCCCACTTTACACAAGTCCTGTCTCATGTTGGTTGATAAAGAAGCTGCACTGATACCACCAGTGGAGAAGTAGTCTGTGTACCAAACTGACTTCCCCACAGCTGGAAGCTGATATATTACAGAAAAAGACAACAGCAAAGGACTAGTAAAGGAAAGATGAGGGAAAAAAACAGGACTATATTCTCAGGTTCTTATTGGACTGAACTTAAAGAGGAACCACATGACATTCAGTGGCACTAACTTGCAGAATATTTAGCTACTTAGCACAGTGATGTGGAGTTGACTGAAGCAAACAGAAAATATGTGGACACTCTTGATTCAGTAGAGAATAGAGGGTTGGTAGTAGGCTGACGGTACATGGAAACTGGTTTGAGTGGGTCTTTGACAGTGATTTAAATCATTAGAACCACAGAATGTTACAACATTACAGGAAACCATTCAGTCCATCATGACTATACTATTCACTTAATCCCATTCCCTAGCCCTTTTAAATATTTATTTCTCAAATATTTATCCACCTCCCACTTAAAAGCTATAGTGACTCTGCTTACATTATTGTTTCTGGAAATCCATTCTATGTCCTAATAGCCCTCTGTATAAAAACAATATTCTTTTTAATCTTCAACCAGATGAACTACTCAGAGTCAGTGGCATTTTCTTAATTTCTATCCTTTATGTTCTTATAAAAACATTTACCAGCATTCTTCCTAAGCAAATATATCACTATTAACCAGTACAGGCCCTGACCGTTCATTGCATTCCCTCATTCTTTGGAAACAAAAGGAAATAGTGAATAAATACTGCACAGATTGAAGTGTTCAAGTGACATTTAAAATGTAAATGTCCTGTACTGCATGATGTTGGCCCAAATTAATTATTTGAGGAGTTTCCACTTACTGAAGTAGAAAATAAATTGTTTTATTTCTTCTTCAATAAAAAGTTAACAACAATTGGAAGACTGCAGGTCCTCCATTGCAATTTCAACATTCCTCCAGATCCTCCATTACACACTCCTTCAAAATTCAAAAACAGCACAGCAAGACAGACTGCAAAGGAAACTTTCCATCCTGTTATAATGGATATCTCTCAGTGAATTTAAATCTCTAATCTAATCTCAAATGGTAAATATATTTTCAAGATGCTGTCTGAACCCTTCAATTCAGTCTGTTATTCACTGATATACACAACCTTCTACTCATCATTGCAGTGTTGAATTTCCTTAGTAAATTTCAAAATATATGTGCGCATGTGTGTGTGTATGTACGATAAAACACAAATCAACAAAATTGTAATTCTAGGAATATTAAATCCTGATTATTGTAAAGAAAAGTTAATTATAAAACCTTAAAATATGTATTTGTATACACAGGATTCAAATAAAATCCAAAGCCTTTTTCTTAATTTTTGATTCTGAAAGTTTTTTCCAGTGAAATGAGAAAAGTTACATATTAAAAAATACTCCTGTTAAACTATTTACATGTGGAAATGACTCAAAATTCATCACAGCATTCATTTTGAGCTGCAACCTGGTCTCTCACACACACAGATTGAAAATATGGTGGGTTAGCATTCCTCCAGCTGATCTATACAGCGGCATTGTTAATGTGTTTGTGAAGATTTCCTCTGTTTGATATTTTTAACAAAACTGAAAGAATTTAATATTAGAAATAGTGGAGGAAATGTCCAGAAAATGTGTTTACAATGTCACTGCTCACGGTGACCAAATGTTTTGTTACCCCATAGCCTGGTTACTACTCAGCTTTTTCAGATAATCGCTTGGTGCCATTAGTGCAATTCCACAATGCAAGCAACTTTACAGAGAGGTAACACGCAGGGAAGATTCTTCTTAAAAAAACACATTCATTTGTAATTTTGCTAAATTATGAACGATTTGAAGACAGTTGAAAGAGCTATATTTTTTTGGGTGGGGGTTGGTGGGTTAAACATTTGTACACTTTGGCAACTGGTTGAATAAAATGGAATCCTAGCAGCAGCTGCAGTGTATTTTGCCCAAGGCTGTAATAAGGATGGTGGGATTAGTCTTAAATACACCAATCCCGTTTCTTTTTTTTCTAGAAAGCAACACATGTAACTTGTGGTTTCCCTTTGAAGATACAGTTATCCTGTCCTTGTACAATGTAACATACACATCCGGAGTTTTCAATGTAAACTTACGAGGAGATTATTTGGCTTGCAAACTTTCAAAACAAAAGCAAATTCGAAGTGAATCACGACCCTTGCTAATGTACTGTTTATTTTTTATTTCAGTTTACTGAAGCAGCCTGAATTAGTACAGGTTAAAAATACAGTAGAAAGGTATGTGTGCATTTACATCGTTCACGGTAGTTAGCAGAGATAAAATTATATACGGTGAATGTAATTTCTATACAGGTCTTTGCACATCACTGGTATTTGGTTATATTCAGAGTTTCATTATAAAATTGTTTGAAAAGCAAATTCCATTTCAGCTTCTGACTTTGACACAACAAAAAAATAAGTGGGACAAGAAACTCAAAGCTTCCTACACAAATTGATCTACAGTTTTAGCAACTAGCATGAAATTTCACATGCTTTAAAAAATATATATTCCATCTTAAATTTTTTAGTGAAAAGAGCTTTTTCAGTGTCAATTTCAGCTCAGTCGCATGGAACCACTTTTCACGGATGCCCAGAGAATAGTCTGGAGACACACGTGAGATGTCATGTTAATTAAACAGATGAGTAAAATATAGTCACTGTATGGGGAGTGTGAAAAATAAAACATCGCACAATATTAACCTTAATGGAGCTATGCGGCATAAATGTGGCCTAGTTAACTGAAGAAATTACAGAAATGCTTACCCTTGACATTTTCAAGCAATAGGAACTATTTTTCATTAACTTGAGAAATCATGGCATGTTAAAGATATCTATATAGGTTACGCTGTGCTACCAAACCAAACTAATGATGTGATAGGTGAGCTATCTAGAGCCTTTGTTTTAAAGCATCAGTCCACACAACATCTTTTTAAAGAAATGTTTGCCTAAGTTTGGAGACACCAGCAAATACTGATATGGTGTGCGCCCCCAAAATTAATATTTAGCATCTCCCACAATGGGGTGGAGGAGAGAAGGCAATAGGTTCTCCACATCAATTGGTTTGGAGGGGGGGAATAGTTCTTGTATGAAAGCTTGGGAAGTGAAAGGGGGTGAGTGAATAGGTGGGGTGAATTTCTCATGAGAGAAAGTGGTGATAGGGACTAGGAAATTATATAATCATACAGGAAAGACTGGAAAAAGTCAGTTCTGTTTTCCCTGCCCCACACATTATGCTCTACCACTGTCCTTTCCCAGGAATGGGAAAAGAGAATCACGAGTTTCATATAACTGAAACATTCTGATCACATCTTTCCAGTAGGACAACCAGAAAAACAATTTCCCTTTCACAACCTTACCTATAAAATTATCTCCTGTCTTTAATCTTTCCTCCCATTTTCTCTTTCTAAATCTTGATGATGATTTAGTGAAATTACTGCAATAAGACCTGGCACTATACAATTTATTGTTTGTAAGTGGTCTTTGTGTTAATTCTATTTATAAAATGTATATCCTACATTATATGCTACCATCTATTGTATTGTATTGTTATTTGTTCTTAAGCAGCCATGTTATCAGTATTTGCCTGGGGGCTCTCATTTAATCTCCTGTGTTCATTGTTTGAAATCTTTATAAAATGGCGGAAAATAATCCTGTCCATGTACATAATCCCACGTTATTGGTAATGAACAAATGCACCTACCCACTTCCTTGTGGAAAACAGATGTGCAGTTTTCCACTGTGCAGTAAAAAGAAAGTACAGAGGATTCCACCTCTCCTTCTCCTTATGGAAAGAGAGATTTTCCTTACTTGGAGCTTGATGGAAGTTGGATATAATGTACCCATTTGTTTCAACGGATCATAATGGAATGAATTCCATTTTTTTAGCAAAAAGAATCCTTAAATCTATTATCATTAGAAGTAGAAAAATATGAAAATGCACGTTAAAAATCAGAGTGTGAACATTTGCAGCTTGCACTGCGTGAATGCTTCGTTAAGGATGCTTTGAGCTGTCAGACTTCAAGCTGTAGTGTTCCCTACAACTGCTCTGCATTTTTACAAACCAGAACTCAGCACAACCACCCAGGTCAAAAGTGTCCGTTGTATTCCAATCTTGGTAATATATTATTTGTTATTTTTTTATAGATTATTAGATGGCTAGCAATGAGTTACTGGGTAGTCATTTAAACAAATGGGTCCAATGATGTCATAAACCATAAGAGCCAAACTCTGATACTTTATTGACATCAATAGAACACAGACACTGAACCGAGTTCAAATTTGAGATTATTCTTTATAATAAATATATATATATATATGCACTGAAATTTAACATTTTAACCTTTTTTGTGGCAGACATATTGGATGAAATGGTGTGATGCACATTGAAATGTAATAATATTATAGTAATATAGGAGATGTGGGTATATGGCACTGCATAGCTGCTGCTATAATAACTCCTGCTTTCCTTTCTCTTTCTAGAAGACAGAAAAGTGAGTTATACCCTACATACAATATCATGTAATCTAATACGATGTATAATAAACTATATATTATACACTGCACTATATAACACTATTGTTATATAGCATAAAATAGTTTATATTATAAAATATACTATATATTATAATGAACCATATGCTGTATATGATGAACTCTCCATAATATATTAAATATGTTGCTTATGTAAGGAAATGGACAGTAAACAGATCATAACATTAACCTCTATCATAATCTAAATATAATATTAATTTAGTTCAAATAGTCAATATTAATTAATATAATGCACAAACCACTCAGCAAAAACTTAGAAAAGCCAGCACCAAATAATTTTCAGCCGAAATTTTTGAACTAGTTCGAATTTAATTGCAGTGAAAATACAAACATCACATTCAAGCCATCTTGAACTGTTACATGGCAAAACAGCTGACCCAAAATGTGTTTACCTTTTATAAAACTGGAAATGAGAAAAACTATTACTACATAATGTTTAAGGAGAAAAGGATTATTCTGCGTGAAATTAATTTTGATCTTTAAATCCAGCCTCCTTATCACAAGAAGAAGAAAAAAGGCTTCTTGGATACTGAGTAGCTGGAAGAAAATTAAAGCAAATCTAAGAGGCAGAGCTACTACAATTCTACGACTTTACCAGTTTAAAAAAAACCTCAAACACCTTGTTAGTGAGGAAAGGGGTGCTCAATCAAGGGACAGGGAATTGGAGGTTGTGGGCCACAGTTTAAAATGATGATTACAAGGGCACAAGTGTGAATGTAAAGGTAACAGTCTCTAACCCTGCAGGAAGCCAAGGAACCTTCGAGCCCACGGTTGTAAGTCAGCCCTGATGATTACAGCAACCACAAGCACAGATCACATGAAACAATTATTTGCACCATCCCTTCAGTGCTTCTAATTTGCTCTCAAAAAATGAACATGGTGATTCAATGTGTTATTTAAAGCGATGACATGTCTTCTCCCTGTACATCCCACCAGCCCAAATATACAGCAGTATTCTGTATGTGTTCTGACAAGTCAAATCTGGTTTGTGAGTAAAAGCATACAGTCAGGACCCAATTTAGCATCATTGCCAACTTGTGTAAAATGCATAGTAAGAAAACCTTTCAATGAGTTGAAACTTTATTTGCATCTAAACTTTTTTTCTTCCTTTTCGATCTATTAAATTACTCAATAACTTCTGAACATTGGTAACAGAGTTTATGTTTATGTATTCATGCATAATAAAGGTTGTGGTCATTATGCTTTTATTTTAATGGAACCAGGTTAATAAAGAAAAAGGTGATACAATTATCGAGATTCAATAACAACTCGGTACATCATTTTTAAAATGTTAATTTTAAAATGTCATGTGCAATGCAGAAGTTAGATCTTAATTAAATAAAGCAAAGTTAATTATAAATGGAAGAAACAAAGAGACAAATTGTAACTTAGTTCCTTTTGAATTGATTAAAATTTGTCTTGGAAAGAATAAATTGATTTGTTTTATTCCTTGTGATTTGATGCTTTTCTGATCTGAGTTACTGACTAAAAATTTGGAATTTTGATAGCAGATTTTTCACATACTGCATTGATTAATGAGTAATAAAGATTATTTTCCTTTAAATACATTAGCAATGCTCAAAGGTTACCTCAACTTTAGATTTTAAATTAAGCTATAATAATTCTGTTTTTTTTTTAAATATTGTCAATTTGCACACAACTCAAAATAAAATAACTTAGTTTCCTGCAAAATAATTTTTTTTTTTAAATGGTTCCAATGACGACTTTCAAATGCGGGTTTTGACCTAACATACAATTTTATATATCATTTATACAGGCAGTAAAATCCAAATCAGAATAATACGATACGTTTAGGAACAAGTACTGCATGATATTTAATGACTTTGTCAATACATTTCACAACTCAGCCTTAAAGATCAGCACCTCACACTGCAGGAAAATAATATTTAACACTGAGAGCCAAGTCCTAAATTACAATAATAAAATATAATATTTTTTTATCACTATATCACAGCTAAAAAGTGTAAGAAATATGATCCATTTTGCCACAGGATTGCATATGATTTACCTGCACTATCTTTCCAAAAAATAGAGGGCGCTGTTGCTCTTGCATTAGGCAGTTGGCCTGTTCCCTTTAGGAGTACAAGTATTTATCAGCCTATAGCCCTCGTTGTCACTGTTGCTTTGTTGCCTTATTTGTGAAAACTCCGTGTTTGTAATGGACAGTCAATCAAAGTGTTTACAAACAAATGGCACCTTGACCTGCCTTGTAATATAGAAAATAGCAGGTGTCTGGGAGTATGTCGCCAGGCTGCCGCATGCAAGGGGTTCAGATGAAGCTATGAACCATGAGAGCAATTCTCAGGGGTTTTATGCAGTTATCTAATTCTCAAAAAAATCTTAAAGCTTGAAAAAAGCTCAGTTATATTTTAGGCTTAATTTTATATAATATTTATATACTACATATAAAATTTCCAAAGTTTCCCATTCAAAGTCCATTCCCATTTCTATTTAATCTGTTCACTAAGTTCTGATGTATGCATCCAGATGATAAGATTTTATTTACAAGATTTTGATACCAGACCTCCTTACTGCTAATTGACAGGAACAAAGTCTCTTACTGAAAAACAATTAGCTAAGCTTATAGAAAGTACAATACTCTTGTAGATCACATTTTTTTTATTCATCAAACTGACTGTTATTAGTTAAAATAATTTGCTCCCTCACCTGTTGAAGAGTCCCATTTCTACTATGCAGAAAAATTTAGCAATTACTTTGAAGACAGGACTATCCTGTGGTCCCATCTGTTCTCTTTGTTCTCGCTCATATCATTCTATGTCTAATATTGAGGCAATATCATTTTGTTAGACACATTTTTAAAAGACCACAGAAACTTTGTCCTCGATCACTTAAACAAAAGTTTATCCAAGGACAACATACAAAGTGCAACTTAACACAGACTTCAAAAATAGTCATTCACACCTCCAACTGCATTCATAAATCCCCGCAGGAAAATTCAGTTCTCAACTGGGTAAAAATGAAATCTTGTTTAAGAACACAACTTTATTTTAGAACATTTTTTTGATCATTTAATATGAATGCTTCTTTGTTTCCTAACTACTTAAATACTAAACAGAAATGAACTATTAGGAAGAGTTGCAGGACATTATTTGAAAGTGCTTGGTATATTTTCTGTTTCTTTTAATGTTGAATTACTACATTGCACGCACTTAAAATTAGAGATTATTAAACTGTAAAGCTTCAAACTATGAAAGTTTTTGCTGACATATAATTCCCTTAATGTGCCATTCTAATAATTATTTTCTGCCAGATTTCTGAGAGAATTCCTGACTATCTGCAGTAATCAAAAAGCTTTTTTTCCATCAGATGTTGTTGTTGTTTGGGTTACTGAAAATGGCTGGAAAAAGCTTTGATTAGTTATACCCTCTGAACAGAACAAATTTCTCATTGGCTTCCAACACATCTCACAATATTTGCTGTTTTTACAATTTGTCTCAAGCTTGTTACTATTCTCCTTTCTAATAAATCAAAGGTTGTAATATATCCATTGTTCAAACAATGAAGAGTCCAATATTGTTGACTAGCCTTCATTTTGTATATCTAGATGGCTCGAATTTTGAATTTTATAGCCATATAAAAGGAAAAAAAAACCATATTTCTACATGTGGTGTTGTACTTTGTATAAAAATTAATTTGTACAACTAGCATATAAAATCAACATGAGCCAGTTAAAGAGTATGGAGGGAATTCAAATATTTATTTGTACAAAGATTCATAACCTCCCAGTAGGTAAATTTTTGTAATAATCCAAGAACAGAAACAATTATACAGAGGGTAATTCTAAAAGGTGAATGGATAAGAAACAAACATTATTTTTTTCAAATATTCCAAAAATCGTTTACTTAAAGCACCTACACAGAAATACCCCGTGGACAGGAGCCACCGAAGACAATATTATCTTAGCTGTATCCCAAATACATTTCTATCAAGGGTCTGACCTTTTGGAATTCAGCATAAAATCCAAGTGCAGTTGAAATATTCGTTAAGATTTGATAAAGATTCCTTTAACCACACCAGTGTAATTTATGGCTTTGGAAAAGCTCTTGTTTTTCTGTTATGTGATCCTTAATTTTTGTTAGGGCCAAGAGTCAGCAACTGTGAATATTGAGAAACGGAATTCAGGAGTATGTATTGGGTCATATAATCCTTGATTATTGGCAGTTTTGGACTAAACTGAGGTCTTCATAATTTTGCCTTATTCTTGCTTTTATCATAGAAATCCTACAAAGTGGGGAACTGATAAAGCAGCTTAAAAACCAGGTTTCCAGATATACATACTTTTATTTCTAACTCTCCTTGTTTGGTTTTAAATCTTGTGTTCAGTTGTGATGCTTTGGATAAGGTGATCTATTTGTGCTGGCCATTTATCATTTTTAAAACTCCAATAGCAAATGTTCAGATGACAACAAAGGAAATTAATGTCGACAAAAAGAATGAAACAGCAACGTTCTGATTCAATCGGGAAGTTTACATTGAAAAGAAAGAATCATTTTACTACGGTTAAAATTGTATTTTGAAAGTAGAGTGCAGCTCAAAAAAGACAGTGATTAAAATTCTGTTAACCAAAGACTGGCGTATATTTTGTAGCTCACCACCTGAAAAAACAGTCATAAAAATAACCCTGTAATGCACACACATGATTGGCAACTTCTACCAAGAAAAGATACCCCCAGCCTGACTGAAAATAAAAGATGAGCGAACTGTGATGTATTTCTGGCCCTGTCTTTATGTCAAATCACTGCCATTGAAACAATGGTTTATATTACAAGAAAATCTCGTGCAAGCTCCACATAATGGGAGTGAATGACAATCTGGAGAGAGTGTGCAGCAAGATTCTCTTTTGATCTGGAATACTGTTAATCTTTGTCAAACAGGGCGCAGAGAATACTTGGAAGAGTATCAAATCCGCGATGAGAAAACATCTCTCTCTCCCTCTCTGTTTAGTGCTGACCCTAAAATAAACAATAATATAATTTGTTTTAAATGTAGGGGGATTCTCAATGCATTGAGTACCTTAGCTCTAGCCCCTGAAAGCAGCATTCATTACTAAATCTCATTTTGTGAGTACAAGGACATTAAAAAAACAAAATGGCTCCATACGTAATGAAAGTGACAGTGGCATTTAAAAAAAAAGGCTGCATTGCCATATTTTTAGCATGGCCCTCAAATCTCAAATATAATCTATTGTTTTTTTAAAAAAAATGCTTGCATTGGGTACAGTTTATTTTTAGTGAGTTCTTAGCACGTGCTGGAATGTGTGGTATGTGCCATAATGCTGACAACAGCCGTCATAGTGCACGGTTATTAATGGGCTGAGCCGCATTTTTTTTTCAAATGACGCTGAACAATTCAAACATTATGAAGGCGAGGAGCTGTGAAAGGTTCAGCGGGAAAATCTGATCTTTTAGGGGCTTTATACTAATGATTTTTAAAGCAAGCAATCCAGAGCAGTAATCCCTCGCTCGATGAAATCATATATCGGATTCGTCATACTCCAAACATGTCCGCCAACCATGGTCCAGCCAGTGGGACTGTGCGGGGCTACCATTTCCACCGCTGAGCCAAATATGCAAGATGAATTCTGTCTAATGCAAACATAGTAAATCATGTTGATTTAGTGCTGCTAGGAAGTGTGCCTCCGCTGTTGTGTGCTGCTTTTGAAGTACTGCCTAAAACTCAGTCTTGTGCTTCAAAGAGAGGGGATTACAGCCTTTATCCAGCAATTAATATGGCTAGAACAGAGAGTGACAGCACCTGAGGACTGAACAAGCTGGCCAGCAGCCTGCTGTGGGTTGAGTCCCTTCCCATAATGCATTCTGTTTGCAACATAACTAAATATTATTTACTAAAAGGATGCTGTTTTAAATAAAACTAAATTGTTGAGTCAGATTTCATAACTTCTTTTTTTATGTGTGCGCCTTTGCCGCACAGAGTTATTTTGAAAGGAAGTCTAGCTATCTCCTGACCTTTAACCTACGTATCCACCTAGATCACCCTAATCTCCCACCAACTGTTAGACAGAGAACCGAGCTGTTAGAGTGAAACAAAGTCCAATGGCCATCTTAGGCTGATCAGATGACAACCTCTCATGTCGCACCCCTCTGCTAGAGTTCACAGGTTCAAAACTGGCATCTGAGAGCAAAAAAAAACCTACCAATGCCTAGACAGCAGGAATATGGTTTGATTCACAGGAGTGCAGCAACGAGGCAGGCAATGCCTTGTAGCTAAGGCCAATCGGCACAGCGTATGGCACTGTATTATGAAAAGATGGGGGGGGTGGGGAACCAGAACAATAAAACACATAACATGTTCTCTTGTGTGATATCAATACTTCCTTCATACTGTTGCAGAACTGAATAGCGGTGTAGTAAGATTTTAACTCATTTTATAATTGGAAAATAAATTGTGCAAAAATTGTTCCTTTGTAGTGGTAAAATCCAGACAAAGAGGGAGGAAGAATACCATACAATATTACTTCATTCATCCAAATTGCAAGTGGTTCAATGCTATTGATGTTACACTATTCCTCCACATCTAGTACCCACATATCCTTATACTTTCTCGTTCCCTGTTCCACACTTTCCCCACCTCCAGCAGCTAAACAGATTAAATGTAAATATGGTTTTACTGTGAGATCTCAGTCTCTGTGCACATAGTCACAGAAATCTGAAGATATAGATATCATTTTTTTTTAAATAAAACAAATAGGATAAGGGTTAGGTGACTGTTTTTTTAAGATTATACTGTGGCGAGGAGAAAGAAAATAGTGGCAGGCTGGTGGCCTGTAGGCTGGGAAAAAATGATCGTCAATGAGCCAGCTCCCAGCGCAGTAAAATAGAAGCATAATGTCTCCACAGGGCACCATGGTTTATCTCCATTTTATTTATCCACAAACTAAAACACATTTCTTCCAGAATGTCGCACTTAAAAAAAACTCCATCCTCCATCCCAAACTAATGTATCTCTTCAAGTGTTTCAGAATATTGGGAATCGGGAGGTTTTTATTTAATGGAAGAAGAAAGTCTGATGATAAAACAGATAACTAAATAGAGAATTTGTGGCTGGAATGGAGAATTTGATTTATAGCGCTTCCCAAGCATGGAGCAGCTCAAACTGGATTAGGATAGTCCACATTGATTTCTGAAACAGATCGAATGTTAAAATAGTTCAAAAAGGAGTGTTTTGCCACAAAAGAAGACTGTAAAGCTTGTAACTGGAATTGTCTTTCTGCCCCCCAACCCCCACAACAACCCAGCCTCCCTTCTGTTCCTAGTCAATAGCAGACAATTCTGCCCTTCGTCATCCTTATTTTCTAACTCTGCTGCGGCTTTGAATGCCACTGTACCTGCTTCATGTGTTCTTGTCAGCCTTGACTCAGTGGTAGCACTCTCGCCACTGAGTCAGAAGGTCATGGTTCAAGTCCCACTCAAGAGACCTGAGTACATAATCCAAGCTGACACTTTACTGAAGTGCTGAGGCAGAGGTCCCGTCTCTGGAATGAGACGTTAAAAGATCCCATGCCACTATTTGGATGCAGAGCGGGGGAAGATGCCCTGGCCAACATCACTAGAATAGATTATCTGGTCATTATCTTGTTGCTCTCTGTGGGAGCTTGCCATGCGCAAATTGCCTGCTACATTTCCTACATTACAACGACTTCAAAGGTACTTCATTGTTTGTAAAGCGCTTTGGGACGTTCTGAGGTCATGAAATGCGCTATATAAATCCAAGTTACTTTCTTTCTTCGAAAGCCATTGTGATCCACGGCTTTCATCCCATTAGATTGTACAGCATCTGGGGTAGCATAATCAATTGGAAATTGGTTAATTGGAGATGTGGGTTACCTCACCTAAGTTATTTTGCTCGTTTGGGTTTATTTGATTTTTTTTTTAAAGGTTCATGAAACCAAGGGTTAATTTGGTTCCGTGTCATAAATCAATTCACTTTGAGATTGAATCAAAACGTGTTTTTGGAGCTTCCACGGTAGTTTACCAAATTCATCCAGTGTAAAGTTGAGCCATACTGACCAGGGAGATCTCACATACAATTTGTGGTCTGTGCTGAGTTAGCAGATTTCAGCTGGCTATAGGATCACTACAATCCGTATCCCTGGGTTAGGAAAGTAAAGCAGCTGGGGTTGCTGTTCCTTACGGCTAAAGGGATCAAGGGGTGTGGAGAGAAAGCAGGAATGGGGTACTGAAGTTTCAAAAATGATCAGCCATGATCATATTGAATGGTGGTGCAGGCTCGAAGGGCCGAATGGCTTGCTCCTGCAACTATTTTCTATGTTTTCTGTGTTATCGCTAGCCCTGCTGGAAAGTGCACGAGTGACCATTTGATCAGGACAGGTTTAGGCTCAGTGGCGATGCCTCTTTGGTTGAATAGCCTGCTGACACACTGTCAAGGCTCATGCCTGAATAATGGTGACTTGAGTAAGATACTGGAGAGCACTTTATTCGAGTGAAATCATGCCCCAGCAATGAGAAGCAAGGGGGGAGGATTGAGGGGCAGGAAAATGACTATGAATAAAATGCTTTTGCAGTTCTCGTATCACTTTTATATATTCAGCTAAGAGTGGTAGAAATTCATTCTGTGCAATCTAAAACTGATTAAAAGCTTACTTCCAAAGAATTTCTCACACACTGTTTGTCAGAGGAGGTCACTTATATAGTGAAACTGAGAAGGTGTCTTTACTCCTCCCTCACGCACATTCTAAACATTTCGGCACAAGTAGATTTAACTGAGGCTGTTTCGAACTAGTTCAAATAACCAAGCCCCATTTGAGGTATGGTATCCATTGATTCCTTACTCAGAAATTTACAGAGCATTTCACACCAATCCCTGCCGAGGCCTTAGTGCAACAGGACTGCTGGGAAACAAGGAAGGAAAGGCGAAGGGTCCAGTGGCAGTTATTGCCAGGAATGAGCATTCGAGAGGAAATGAACACTCCCCACTTTTACCTATCCATCAGTAAGGCCTTAAAACAATGTCAGATACAGGCACGATAGGGACACAATGTTTAAATAATATTATTAAATCTTGTGTCCTTCCATTGTACTCTTTTTATATACCCTTCCACTTTGCAATGTTAATGCTGCCACCCCAGTCAGAAATTATTTTATGTCTGGGGGCGATCGTACAGAGGCCATCTGTTCTATCTCAGATTAGTTGTCAAAAACACTTTCTTTAAAAAGAAAATTAATATATCTGACCAAGCCATATTTAAAACTACAGTTAAAAATACTTTGAGGTTCTCGAAAGATCTTGCTCACCCCACCAAACAAAATTGACAAAAATAAAGGTTCATGCTTTGTCAGTGAGAAGAACTCAAACAACTCTCTCTAGCAAAAACAAAAGTTTTGAAGATGTATAATCAATACTTTACAGAATTTAAGACACCAAATATCAAAGCGAAACAAAGAATAAAGGGAAGGAAAAAAAGTCAAGGTTACTTTACTAAACCACTGTGACTTTTTTGACTCATGATGGTTTCTAGAAAGAAAAAAAAGCCTTTAATCTGATAACTCTGCTTACCCACCATTACGAGGCCCTTCAGGGCAATGATCTATCAAGTCCTGACTGTTTCAAACTGTTTGCGCTGGATTCAGCATCTATCACCCTCAGTCTTGCCGCACACCCAACAATAGAGCTAAGAAACAATAATTTTCAATTAAGAAACCTGAGGGAGACTTGGGGGCTTGATTTATGGCGCATGACTAATTAGCAAGTGGCTAGCTCAATGAAAATTAAGCAGCTTGTTACTCAATAGCCTCATGTTCGTTCCCTTTTAGATAACGCTGATAATCATATGATCCTAATTTCATAAATATTTCATTGCGTTGCAGTTTTAAAAATATGAATGCTGCATGGGGGGGAACAAGGAAATGCTTGTGACTTCATAGCATGGAATCGCAAGTGGCCCTGGGAGTGGCTTTGAGTCAGCGTATTCTGATGTCACACACCCCAAAATCTGTCACAATGCTAAAACCATGCTGTAAATGGATGATGGCCCATAGTTAGAAAGTGTTTGCCAGCATTTGGGGATTAGTGGGTTAACCTGAACAGCAGATTTGGTCGAGGAATCTTACCTCAGGGCTACAGCTCTGTAACTGAGCTGTGTACAGCTCTCATGTGTAATGGAGTATACAACAATCTGATTAAGCATAAGGCTTAGGTGACTAGCTGAAAGCAAAGGCTACCAGCTAAACAGTCCGTAGCATTTCATGTCTCTGAATATAAGTTTTATTTTTTTAAATGGCAGAAATAGTACGGAAAACCTTACACACAAGGTTAGGTAACTAAACTGGACAAAGAAAACTATATTTTAAGTGTAATAATACAAGTGGCCTGGGATAGGTTTGAGACTTATCCTTACTGACAGCACAAAATAAATAATTAATTTGCAAGAAAAGAACTGATTTGCCCCACAACAAACAAATGTTCAGTTTTTGGATACTTGTTTCCTGTGTTACTTTAAATATAAACAGTCCCATCGACTACAGGGAAGCATTATTGTACAATACACTGCCTACATTTATATGGATTACTCAATTCAGTTTAAGATTGAGTTTTATAGCACAATAGCAGTCGAGGCTACATTTTTTGGATCTCTTTCTGTTGTAATAACGACACTCGAAAAGGTCTTTGGGAGATAATTTCAGCTCTATTTATACTGGAACCTGCAGCTGTTCTGTTTTAAATTGCTCCAGGTCCCACAGCCAGATTAACTCTAAACCATCCCATTTACACTGCATCACACAGTGGGGTGGCCAAGGCACTAATCCCAACCACGGTTCATTTGTGCAGGTGGAGAGGGAAAAAAAACTTTGCCCGCTGATGACTTCCTGTCGGCCAGCTTGTTGGCCGGAATTCTATCGAGGGGCGTTTATAATAGCATCATGAATCCACTCGCTGGATTAGCCTGGGAAATTGCACTGGCTGCTGATCCGGAGACTGGAGAAGCGGGTGCTTATGGCAGCTTTGCACTGATAGAGATTATTTCTGATGTTATTTTGTAAAATTGGATTTATATTAGTCTGAAATTGACAGGGTAAATAAGGTTACTGTTCAATGAAAATATAATAAGCCAGTTGACAAGGATACACTTTTACTGGATTTTAAACACTGCCTCTGAGATATAAATAGCCTTGTAGTTTAAAGCTTTATACACAGCATACTTAAACACTAATCAGCTGAACTCCTGGGCTTCTAATCCTGAAAATAATGGAAATATTCTCCTGTGTTCAATTACGATTTGTTGAATCTAACTGATCCTTTTACTAATCAAGCTTAACTAAATTAATCTGACTAGTTTATCAATAATCAATAACCAAAAGTTTTCCCTTAAACCTTTATGCAATCTTTTTTTATAGGTTGGGATCTTCTTGACTAAATTTCTCATCAGGAATTCCTTTTAAAGAAAGAATAATACCATCAGAAACCATTTCAAAGACCAAAGCTCGCAATCAGGGCTTAAAGGAAGAATCACGGCCCACTCACTAGACCATATTACAGAGAGCGTCCTGCTATCAGGGCCCATTTAGAAAGGGATTCTTACTATCTGGACACTTTTTATTGACGAGTTTCACTACTGGGTCTACTATTACATTAAGAAGTCTCACTGTCAAGACCCGCTTTAAAAATGAAGGGAGTCTTGCCACCTGCTCGCTATAACTTCAGTAAAAGAGCCGCAGAGACCCCCGAAAAACACGATTTCCTAGAGCTTGTCGGTTCTGCCAAAGGTATGGCGAACAAGCAGGGGAACCTCAGCGGAAAGTCCTCCGAGTCTCACGCCATTGCAGACAGACTATTGTGGTTGTTTGCAAGCAGTTAACTTAATTTTTAAATAAGGTTTCGAAAAATTACTTTCCCCTCCTCCCCTGATGCTGAAGACTTACGAGGAGACAGTTTCTCTAGTAGTGCAATACTTAATGGATTCTTGTAAAATTCCTTAATGGGTTATTTTCACAGTATTGCTATACCATTTAAAAGAAATCTACATTAACCAGTAAATTATATCCCCAAGGTAAGGTAAGGTTTCAAGGGCACAGCCCTCTGCTAACTTGACCTAGGACCCATTCTTCACTTGTGTGATGGTAGCCTAGTTGATCACGGGCACGATCACGGCAGAATTCAACCTTTTACTCCACCAAAATCCACACATGAGATAGCACGTAGGGGTTCAAATCCTGCTCAATTTACCAACCACTCTACCCTGAGGATGCTGAAGCAACAACCTATTGCTTCACTAGGTGAATTGGTGAATTCAGCCAATGTCAGGAATCAAATCTGGGACCCTCTTGGTCTGCATGGCTCAGTATTGTAACATGCAGCGCATTTCACCCAGTAGACCACCTTAAAGTTAAAGGTACCTTTCCAGTGGTAGACGTTAATGGTGATGTGCGACACTACATGGGCAATTACATTACTGCTCGCTTAAGTTTAAAATTCTGGTTATATTACATGCAAATCACATTAACAGGACACCAATACCCTTCTAAATTAATTTTCTCACACTACTGGGTTCAGCAACCCCTCCCAGTCAATTCCTCTGATGGTACTGTCAATACTCTCTGCTGAAACGAGAGTATTCGAAAAATCAATGCTAACAGAGACATCAACAACAAAAGAATGTCAAAGTGAAATGCAATTCTTGTTCATGGTTTAGCTTTCAAAAGGGCATCAACGGTAATACTTTGACTTTGAACAGCATTCAATAATTTTGCATTTGTACTTGATATTATTAGCTTTGTTGTGACAACAAACAGTAAACAAAACTATGGGGTAGATTTTCAGCTTGCTGCCTGGGCATGAAACTGGAATTGTGGATTGGCTGCACATTATAGAGGCCACACGATTTTCATTCCCATTTTCAAAAGTTTTCTGTAATGGTCAGCCAGTCTGCAATGTCAATTTTTTTCCCCCGAGCACCATGTTGAAAACTTACCCCAATATCATCCAGAACAGACATTGAAAATACATTACTAAGTCTGTGGCCGCAATTTCCCCAACCTCAGCAGGTCTGGTGTGGCTGGGATCGTTGGCGGGTCCCTGCCTCATTGCTCACTCCAGCCCCCTCTGTGAAATGATTTTATTGTGATTGGGCTTGGTAAGCCCGCCCAGCGCGTTTGCCAACCAATTGAAGGAAGCAGGTCTGATGACGTCATTTGATGACACATCATCAGTCAGTTTCCTTAAAGGGACCATGCACAAATTTAGTTTGACAGTTATGATGTCAGTATTCTACAGTATTGAGATGCTGCAAACACTGACAAGCACTGCACAGAGGTGCGTGGCTGCACCCAGGCTCTCCCATGAGTTACAGCATGCAGGGAGGTTCTCTTCCTTTTCAATATGCGGTAGAGACCTCCGCAGGAGATCAATGCAGCCTGGTTGCACATTGCACAGGAGGGCACAAGCAGGGATGGCATGAGGAGGACAAACCTTTCAATAATCTCAGTGCATCATGAAATGTTACTGCAAAGCCACACTCAACCTCATCCTGCTGAGCCACTCATCACATCCCCATCAATTTGCCTTCTACCTACCCCTGCACATTCTTACTCACACCAACTTACCATGCACCTCCACCCATCATGCTCTATCTACAAAATCACATCTCCATCTCACTAACCACCCCTCACACTCACCCTCATCCTAGTCCAATCATACCGACTAACAACACACAAGGGTAGGCACTTGGGTCTTTTAGCCAATGCTCATGTAAAGTTTCTCTTAATGTGCTGTCAAACATTGAAATCTTTGGGGGGAAAATTCGGGGCATTTGCGCCACCCGTTAACATACCCCAGGGGGCGCTAACAGGGCGCAAACGACTTTTCGTCCGGGCATGGCACCACTACCAACTCCCGCGAAATTCCACGGTAGTTTAGTCGTAGTACCCTGCTCCTACCGATAGCATCCTGCTGTGTGCAGTGATCCGTTTTTGCCCCGGAGTGAAAATTCGGTAGCACATCTTGAAGCTGCCGCAGGCGATGCCCAGGACAGCTTCACGGGGCACATACCGGGTTGTAGGCCGCTCGCCGGGTGAAAATTAAAGGGGCGGTGCGGCAAGAAAAACAAAATGGCCGACTTACCAGTCGTGGCCTTCTTGTTTGTCGATTGCGAGGTCCGTGCCATGATCTTGCAGCCCAGCACTCCACTTGTGTGCCGGGCTGCAGCCACGGCACCCCGCTCCCTGATTGTCCAACGATGGCCCCATTTCCCGCCTGCAGAGTAGGCAACTTGGCCCTCCCCTTTAATGAAGGGGAGGGCCCTGTCCACGCGCCAGCGCTATGCACCACATCGTGTAGCTCTGCTAACTTCCCATGGTTTTGCACTCCTCTCCCACCCCCGGTAACCTGAATATAGATCATGGGTGGGAACTCCCGCCTCGTGACTGTTATCGCCCCCAATCGGGACAGTACCGAATTTCACACCCTTTATTTTCAACACGTTGCATTCTTGAACAGATTTGTGTGCACCTTTGAAAGTGGCTTAGTGAGTTGCAGAACATGGTGAAGCATAACAGTATCCCCCCTCCCCGCAATGGTGATGAGTGTGAAAGGAATGGCTTGGGCATTGAGAGATGCTTTACGGTACTGGTGTGGGGTGGTGTCAACCTGGTGCATCATGTGGCAGCCAGGGTGTACAGTGTCAAGTGAAGTAAATCTGGCCATGGTGAGGCCATCCCTGGCATCCTGGGCAGCAATATGGTCGGGTGTTGATGCCCTGTGTCCTGTGCAGCATCAGGTGATTATGGAGAAGGTTGGTGTTGTTGTTGGTGCTGCTGGTGTGCCTGGTGATGCTGGTGTTGGGGCTGATCATGGTGGAAATCTGAAGCCCAAGGTGAGATAGTTTCAAGGGCACCGATGCTAATGTAATAGATGGCAGATGAGCTTGAAATAACAGAAGCGATCTGTCAATGGTGAGA
This sequence comes from Pristiophorus japonicus, assembly GCF_044704955.1. Taxonomy (NCBI): domain Eukaryota; kingdom Metazoa; phylum Chordata; class Chondrichthyes; family Pristiophoridae; genus Pristiophorus; species Pristiophorus japonicus. Next base: position 230,589,629 of record NC_091982.1, on the reverse strand, counting down.
GAGGTTGTTCCAATGAGGTGACACTGGATAGAAAGTTTGTTCCAGACACTTGCAACCTCCATAAAGCTCAAGCTGTCTTCCAAATGCAGTGAGCAACAGCTTTTGATCTTGGAAAGTGAACAGCTGGGAGATGAGAGTTTTTATAGCACATTTGCAGCGGTCAAGTAAAGAAATGAATTCATGCTCACACGAATCCCGACATCCTTACCTGACGTGATCCCCGAGCAACGTATACCTTTGGACAACCTGGTAAAATGGTAAGATGAGCTTAAAATGCTGTTAACAAGGTCAGAATGGCCTAAATTGCAACACCCCCCGCCCCCGCCCCCCCCCCCGCCCCCGCTGCGTGTCCATTCAGCCCTGACAGATGCAACATCTGGGAAAGTAGCGGGCAGCGAGTTGACAGCGGCTTCCCGGCGCCCACTGACCCCTGAAAAATTCCCCCCGTGTGTGCACATTGCTCTCAATGATTTGAGCCTGCCATTATATCAATGTCATTGCTTGCTCCTCTCCATTATACAATAAATGCAACTCAGACTTAGATTCAGACTTGAGAATAAATCAGATTTAAGTGTTTACATTTAGATTTTCCTTTCAAAATGGCAACTCATTAACTTACAAGACATATGGCACCCAGAATTAAAGTCTGATGAGGAGTCAACCCATATCTTATAGAGGCCAATGGAATGGGTTTTTATATCAATTTTCTTTCAATTCGTATTCCAGGAGCCTGCGAGCCAGCTTTTGGTATTTATCCTATTCAGTCCTGTTCTGTAGATGGTGTAAGAATAGGTCCACATGTCTGCTGCCAGTCTACGGAAATTGGATGTAACAGCACGTATACTATGAGCTGTCCAATGGATACCCAGCTACCAGAATTCAAATGAGGTGATCATATAAAAAACATTTTTATATATTTTTCAAGATCTATGCTAGTGCCGCCAAGTTCTCCGCGCACAGAACCTACAAAGACAAATGTAATGTTGGCAGGAGTTGTTCAGACTGGCTGCCAGGAATGGTTGTGTTTCATTGGTTCTTAGTGGCTCCACCTTCCTCATCCTCCATTGACATTACAATTACACAATATGACTTTTCAGATTGACAATGCAAAGTATAACTGTTAGCAGCATTGGGTATTGTTTGCATGAATTTAATTTTAAAAATCATTTGGCGACTGAAAGAGGTGCTGTCCCTAATCTGTTGGGACCTCGGTCCTGCCAACTGTGAAACTGCTAAGCGAAATAAGTTCGGAGCAGTTCCAGCCCAACACTTAGCGGGTGTGCATGCACAGCACAAAACTGTCAGTAATTCAGCCATAATTGTCACTAAATTGGCAGTATCATTCAGAGGGACCACAAGGTTAGTTGCTGTGGGAAATGGAAATGACACACTGGTGTAACATAGAATGCTTTTCTGAGTTAAGGTATGTCCCCTTCCCGAAGCACTAACATCCTTCACTTCGATCAGCACAGTAATTCACAACAAAACAGCTTTGTACTTGCTGTATATATTGTATTCTAAGCTGTATATATGTATATATCTGCACCCATAGCATTGTGGATGAACGCCTTATATTCTGATATACCTACATACTACTCAAAACAGTATGTATGTCCCTTGTACTGTGCTGAACCTATATACTGTGCACAAGTCAATATGCACTTTTTTACAGAACTAAAATGTACATTATAAATTATATTTTCTTATATTCTGCCACCAAAGTATAACCCGGTGTTACTGTAGAGGCAGCCATGTGAAGCTATACACCTTCAGGGCTCACCTCTCTCTTACCATATATGTCATTTGAAGCTACTTTCATCTTCCATGCACCAGCTGGACAATTTGCATATCAAAGGGAAGTATTTGACACCATCAATAGCCTTCAAACTCCCCCCCCTCAAAAAAAATCTTTATTTTTTTTAACCAAAATAAAAGGGGGTAAATAAATTGTGAACAAAGACCCTGCGTGAAAATTCAGTTTCATGCAACTCGCACAGCTAACTTAGAATAACATCAAAAAATTGAGGTCTGTACTGCCACGAAAAATAAATTAAAAGATGATTTGCTCTGAATAAGTTATTCTGTTTATACTTCATCCACTTATTTATGTATTTTTTAATAGTATTTTAAAAGTAACACCTCACCTGAGCCCAATATATTTATACAAGATATAACACATAAGTTTTCCATGGAGAGCCAGCACCACACCACAATGTAATACAAATTGGTTTAATCTTGCTCTGCTCCATCTAAATGCTCCAGTGGATAAACACTTGGTCCCATATAGCACAAAGCCATACAGAAGGTCCCAGGTTTATACCTCAGCCTATGCTGAAAAATAAAATTAAATAATTGCATTTGTAAAGTTCCCTAAAATTTCTACATGGCAACTCAAAGTACTTGCCACTCTGTTATGTAGGCTAATGCCACATCCAATTGTGCACAGCAGGGCTCTCAAACAGCATGAAGATGAATGACCGGTTAATCTGCGGTTTTGGTGGTGGCTGGTCAAGGGAGAAACAGACTGGGAGAAATTCACTGCTCTTCTTCAAATCATGCTATAGGATTTTTTACACCAACAGGCAAGCAAAATGAGGCCTTGGTTTAACGTCTGATCCACAAGATGGTAGCTCCAACAATGCAGCCTTCCCTCAGTATTGCACTGAAGGGTCAGACTAGGTTATCCTAGAGCAGGGCTTGAACCCAGATATGAGATTTTGGCTCAGATATAAGATTTCAATGAGCTGAGCCAGTTGAACTCAACTAGGGCAGCAACGGGAGCTACTACTGCCCATAGTGCCCCTGGAATAGAGCGGGAGGAAAATCTGCCAGGTTTCCTGTTTCCCATTGCTATCCATTTACTTCTGTTGGAAAGTGAAGCCATGTGGATGCTGAATGAGGACAGGATCTGACTTGCCCATGTCTTTCACTGCTGAAAATGTCTTGACACTATTGCCTAGGTTCATACATGGAGACTGGTCATTTGGGGCAACACTTATGGAACCAAACTGCATCTTGGCAATGCCCTGAAGACAAGCAGGGAGACACTGTCATGGATGTCAGTGAGCTGTAAGTCAGTAACTGAATTTCAAATCGGATAGTATTCATTACATTTCTAGCATGATAAGGACCTACAATTTCATCTGTGCCTGCCCACTACAAGCTATCTGTACCCAACTCTAAAATGTACACTGCTTACATAAATGTTATGTTGCATTTCCAATTTATCCTACAGTATGTCTATGTACTATTCAGTACTGTATAATGCACCAACAGTTTGTTGGAACCTATACATAACTGTACAATGTACCCACAGTTTGTAGATGTACCTATACATGATTATAACGTGTACCCACAAAATGTGAGTGCATCTAAACCATAATATGTACAATCTATGCCATAATATATCTATGCATTATACTGTGCTATATAATGCACCCACTGTATGTCTGTGCACCTTTACATACTGCACAAAGTACTCAAAATATGTAGATATACCTCTACAGTATTATACAGTGTATCACGCTGTACGTCTGTGCACTATCTATGCCTATGTAATAATTTGCGAGTTCTCCTATTGTGCAAAGTGATTGATACTGCAGTAATATTGCAATATGTAATTGATATTGCAGTTATTTAATACCGTGTGATACATACTGCAGTGATATTGGACTCAATTTTCCCCGGTCATTTGCGCTGTTTTTTTGGTGCACGCTGTTGTTTTTGGCATATTTATTTTTTCCAAGTTTCCCCCTGCGATCTGCTCTGGCGTAACTGACTTAGATACGATTTTTCTAGGCCAGTTTTTTTTTTACGTCGAATCTGCGCCGGTTTTTTCAATTGTTCGCAGTTTGGCCAACATTTCTTTCTCTTTGGTCGGTGTATCTAGCCAATCCCGAAAAACTTTCTGGTGAATTAAGAAACCAGCGCACATTCACAAATTGGCGCCGAAAGATGCCATTGATTTTAAATCAAAGATTTTGGAGGGAGTCAAGAACACTCTAAAGATCAATAATAAAGTTCAACTTTTCTTTACCTGTCAACGGATTTCAGAAGTTCTCTCATTTTTTTTACTCACACACACGTCACCACCGAACGTCTTGAGGCAGGGCTGGAGGGTCGTAGCTTTAGCCGGCAGAATCGACCCCGCGCCCGGGCACAGACGCTCGGGGCTTGGCTACAAAACAAGCCGGGGATGGGTAAGGAGAGAGCGAGAGCGAGGTGCTGATCGGAAGGCTTGGCGCCCGGGGAGCAAGGTGCCTTCTGCACTGAAGACTGCAATGAGTGGGGTGTGGAGGAGGGGGGGGAGGGAGAGAGAGAGAAGTCACAAGACCTTTGGGTGTGACCCATCCATACAGACCTGGAGAGAGAGAACTGCAAAGCTGACCTACCTGCCTGCTTTCCTGCCGTTTTGAGCTTCTTTCAAAGGTTACATTTAAGTATGGGGGGCAATACTGACAATGCCACACCTTGTGCTAGCCTTCTGCATCATGGTGCTACGTAGGAGACAATTGATTCAACGACATCGTAACAGGAACATCAGAGCCTTTCGGGTGCTGGGCAGGAGGCCTTACCCACCTCGGGTATATCGACAGGCATTCGTACCTCCACCTGAGTGATGCGAACTTTGTCAGAAGGCTGCATTTCTGCAAAGAAGTTGTAAGTGAGTTGGTCAAAGCAAACCTGCAACCTAGAAGCATCAGTTGAAGTGAAGGTTACAACTGCACTTTCATTCTATGTCTCCGGATCATTTCAAGCTACACCTAGGGATATGTGCGCCATCTCTCAACATGCAACACATGTCACCATTCGCCAGGTCACGGCTGCACTATATGTGTGTAGGAATGATGTCATAAAGTTCCCCATGACTGCCCAAGCAATCCATGACAGGGCTGTAAGCTTCTCCAGGATTGCTGGCTTCCCAAAGGTACAGGGCTGCTTTGATTGTACCCACATTGCCTTGCGAGTACCTTTGGAGGATTCCGAGATGTACAGGAACAGAAAAGGCTTCCACTCCATTAATGTGCAGCTCGTGTGTGACGACATGCATCATATCATGTCAGTCAATGCAAGATACACTGGCAGCACCCATGATGTGTTCATCCTACACGACACCGTTATATCTGCCATGTTTCAGCAGCAACAGCCAGAAGGGCAGAGCTGGCTACTGGGAGACAAAGGGTATGGCCTCGCCACCTGGCTCATGATGCCTCTACACGTAACCCGGATGGAAGCTGACCGTCAATACAACATGTCACACATTGCGACACGCAGCATCATAGAGAGGATCATTGGCATCTTGAAACAGCGTTTCCAGTGCCTGGACCATTCCGGAGGCTACTTGCTGTACTCCCCTGAGATTGTCGGTCAGTTCACTGTTGTGTGCTGAATGCTGCATAACTTAGTCATCATGAGGCAGCAGCAGCTGATAGTGGAAGACCCACCTGCGGTGAGAATGGCTGATGATAATGATGTGGGAGATGCAGGTGATGAGCAGGACGAAGAGGAGGAGGAGGAGAATGACGAGGATGAGGAAGCCATGCAAGTGCCTGAGGCCAGAGCAGGATGGCGGAGGAGGGCGAGCCATCGTGCCCCTTTAACGATTGCTCGAGCCTTGCGCCAGCAGCTCATCCGTGAACATTTACTGATGCCTGAGGGCTCAGCGATAACTTTTCCACATGGACCATGTTTACTGTTTGGAGCTCTTCCGTACTATTTTTGTATCAAACTTTACTTTAAGATTACTCTTTAAGATCACTTATAAACTTGTAAATTTACATAACTTACAAAAAACTTTTAATTTGAGAACAGTTATAACAGTAACAATAATAATAACAATAACAACAGCAAAGAAAGGCTGCACCTATCTCTCCACCCCCTTATTCTAAGACCACCCACTGCGCTTGGTCTTGGACATTCCAGCACCCCTGCACGCTGGCAGTGTTTCTGGGCTTGGTACCAAGATTATTCTTTCCAACATCTTGGGTACTGCACACCTCTTGAGGCGGCGTCAGGCGGCAAGTTGGAGGGCTCAGGCGGCAAGTTGGAGGGCCTGGCTTGGGGCTCTTCAGAGGCTGGTGTAGGGATTGCAGTGGGGCTGACAGTTGATTCTGTCAATGGGCGCGGGGTCTGGGCGTGTTCCCTTATTGCAGCAGCTAACTCCAACATGCCGTCCCTCATGCGCCTCAACAGTGCCTCAACGACCTGCAACATTCCCTCCCTCATGGCTACTATTCCCTCACTGATGGTGCTGGATATCATTCCCATTTCTCACGTCATTGGTGTTACTTCTCCCGACAGTCCTGCTACCTCATCACTCACCCCACTGATGGCATCCAGGAGTGATCAGGTAAGGTCAATGCTCTCCACATTCAATTACATCATATGAACCACATCCTTTAGATCCTGCACCTCAGGAGAGCGTGGTCGAGCTCTCCTTCCCCTCCTCCCCATGGGTGTGGCTTGCAGCATCCCAGTGGGACCCGCAGCCTGGGACGGTGGGGTCCTGGGTGTGCCTCGCTGCACCCCACAACTGGGACCTGCAACCTCAGAAAGTGAGCCCCTGGGTGTGCCTCGCTGCACCACACCACTGGGACCCACAACCTCAGAAGGTGTGAAACCATGGAATGTCCCACCAACACCCAAACCACTCATCACGGAAGTGGCTGTCACCCCCATGAGCGGCACCTTCTCCAAAGTCAGTACAACAGTAGGAGCTTCATCCAGCTCCATCCTCTCCCCCTCCACCTCTCCCTCCCTCTCCCCCTCACCTCCATGTTCTTGGACTGGAGGATTGGATTGGAAGATATTCTCCTCTTCAAGTTTGTCCTCATCTGAATCTTCTTCTGCATTGTCAGGGTTGGCCTCAAGTTCTGCAAAATATAACTGAACAGTCAAATGGTTAGCAGCCGAGGATGGGGCAGGCCAGGCAACCAGGCCACTCATGGGTGGCATGAGTAGGCTCACACATCGCAGGCCAGGCAACAGATTGATTTGAACGACCAAGATGAATTTGCAGGACTTACCCTCCCCCTCGAGTGTGGGCCCAGCTTGTGCAGTGCTGATTGCTTTTCTCCAGGCAGGACCCATAAAAGCAGCGACCCTCTCCTCCAAGGGTGTCGATGGGTGCAGATTTGCCGGGCCTCCTCCTGCTCGAGTTCTTTCCCTTTTATTATGTGCCACCTTCCTCTGCAAAGATAAAAATACAACTTTTTAGAGAGGGTGTCTTTCTGCTGGGTGGGACATACAGATGGTCACATTTACAATTGCAATTCCATTGAATAAATGAAAATATTACTTACACTAACTATTTGACCAAGGTCCTGCCACTTCTTTTTACACTGGCCTCCAGACCTCGGGGTGGTCACCATTGCACAGTAATCTTCTACAACTTGGTTCCAGCGTTTCTTCATTTCTTTGAGTGGAACTTTTATGTGACCTCTGCTGGTGTGCAGCTTCTGCCATCTGTTCTCAATCACAGTAACTCGTGCTTCCACTTCTTCCTGTAAGAAATTCTTGGTCCTTGCACCGCGTTGCATCTTGTATTGCTCCAGCTGCGATTTTTCCAATGCTCTCACGCAGCACTCAACGTCCTCTCACTCACAACTGGCTCTTTAAAAATGGCCGATTGCCAAATCCGAGCTGTACTGAGCATGCGCTTCCATTGGAACGACGTCAAAAATGTAACTTCTTTTTCCATGCATGTGCAGAAGGTGCAGCTTCGTTTTTCGGTGTAGACAGCAGGCTCCACCCCTTGAGGCGACTGGACACGCTGCGCGGAGCCAAATTCGAATTATACATTGGGGAAACTTTGGCAAATTATTTCTGGCGCATTTCTGACCTAGAAAAATGGGTGTAACTCTGTCAATACATCAGAAAACGGGCTTGGGGAAAATTGAGCCCATAGTACTATGTGACTCATACTGCAGTACTATGGCACCATGTGATTCACACTGAAGCACTATTGTACCAGGTGATTCTTACTGCAGCGACATTGTACTACAGCTCCAGATTGCAGTAGTATAATATCAGAGGATTTATACAGCAGTTTATGTGATGCATACTGTAGTGGAATTAATACCACGTGATTCATGTATAAGTACAATTGTATCAAGTAACGTAATGCTGCAGTGGAGGATAGTTTGGATGTGAGCAATGCAGCATTTTTTGCCTATCCTGAGTTGGCCTGGGCCATTTCAGAGATAGCGATGACCGATTCTCTTCCCTGAAGGACATTAGTGAACCAGTTATGACAACATGGCAGCTTTCATTCTTATTTTTTTCCTGGTGCCAGCTCACAAATTACCAGATTTCTTAAATTCACTTTCACAAGTTGTCATGATGGCACTTGAACTGAGTTGTTAGCTGAGCACCGTACCACTCACTATAGTGAAACATCAGATATGCCATACTGCTCTTGTATTAACGGATTCATACTGCAGTGGTATTGATACCATGTGATTCATACTGATGCGTTATTATACTTTCCTACCTTACAACAGCGACTACACTCCCCCAGAAAACTACTTCATTGGCTGTAAAGCACTTCGAGACGTCCGGTGGTCGTGAAAGGCACTTTATCAATCCAAGTCTTTATTTTTTTCTTTTACATGTTTAATACTTAAGTACTACTCTATCATGTGATTCATACTGCAGTACTATTGCACCATGTCATTCAGAATTATTGTACCATAGAATATGTACTGCAGAACGATTGCACAGTGATACATGATGCATATTGCAGTAGTGTTAATATCATGATTCAAACTGTAACACTGTGGTACCATGTGATTCATACTGTAACACTGGTACCATGTGATTCATACTGTAACACTGTGGTACCATGTTATTCATACTGTAACACTGGTACCATGTGATTCATACTGTAACACTGTGGTACCATGTGATTCATACTGTAACACTGGTACCACATGATTCATCCTGTAACACCGTGGTACCACGTGATTCATACTGTAACACTGTGGTATCACGTGATTCATACTGTAACACTGGTACCACGTGATTCATACTGTAACACTGGTACTACATGATTCATACTGTAACACTGTGGTACCATGTGATCCATACTGTAACACTGTGGTACCACGTGATTCATACTGTACACTATGGTACTACGTGATTCACACTGTAACACTGATACCATGTGATTCATACATAGAAACATAGAAACATAGGTGAAGGAGTAGGCCATTCGGCCCTTCTAGCCTGCACCGCCATTCAATGAGTTCATGGCTGAACATGCAACTTCAGTACCCCATTCCTGCTTTCTCGCCATACCCCTTGATCCCCCTAGTAGTAAGGACTTCATCTAACTCCTTTTTGAATATATTTAGTGAATTGGCCTCAACAACTTTCTGTGGTCGCGAATTCCACAGGGTCACCACTCTCTGGGTGAAGAAGTTTCTCCTCATCTCGGTCCTAAATGGCTTACCCCTTATCCTTAGACTGTGTCCCCTCGTTCTGGACTTCCCCAACATTGGGAACATTCTTCCTGCATCTAACCTGTCTAAACCCATCAGAATTTTAAACTTTTCTATGAGGTCCCCCCTCATTCTTCTGAACTCCAGTGAATACAAGCCCAGTTGATCCAGTCTTTCTTGATAGGTCAGTCCCGCCATCCCGGGAATCAGTCTGGTGAACCTTCGCTGCACTCCCTCAATAGCAAGAATGTCCTTCCTCAGGTGAGGAGACCAAAACTGTACACAATACTCCAGGTGTGGCCTCACCAAGGCCCTGTACAACTGTAGCAACACCTCCCTGCCCCTGTACTCAAATCCCCTCGCTATGAAGGCCAACATGCCATTTGCTTTCTGAACCGCCTGCTGTACCTGCATGCCAACCGTCAATGACTGATGTACCATGACACCCAGGTCTCGTTGCACCTCCCCTTTTCCTAATCTGTCACCATTCAGATAATAGTCTGTCTCTCTGTTTTTACCACCAAAGTGGATAACCTCACATTTATCCACATTATACTTCATCTGCCATGCATTTGCCCACTCACCTAACCTATCCAAGTCGCTCTGCAGCCTCATAGCATCCTCCTCGCAGCTCACACTGCCACCCAACTTAGTGTCATCCGCAAATTTGGAGATACTACATTTAATCCCCTTGTCTAAATCATTAATGTACAGTGTAAACAGCTGGGGCCCCAGCACAGAACCTTGCAGTACCCCACTAGTCACTGCCTGCCATTCTGAAAAGTACCCATTTACTCCTACTCTTTGTTTCCTGTCTGACAACCAGTTCTCAATCCATGTCAGCACACTACCCCCAATTCCATGTGCTTTAACTTTGCACATTAATCTCTTGTGTGGGACCTTGTCGAAAGCCTTTTGAAAGTCCAAAAATACCACATCAACTTGTTCACCCTTGTCCACTCTACTGGAAACATCCTCAAAAAATTCCAGAAGATTTGTCAAGCATGATTTCCATTTCACAAATCCATGCTGACTTGGACCTATCATGTCACCTCATTCCAAATGCGCTGCTATGACATCCTTAATAATTGATTCCATCATTTTACCCACTACTGATGTCAGGCTGACCGATCTATAATTCCCTGTTTTCTCTCTCCCTCCTTTTTTAAAAAGTGGGGTTACAATGGCTACCCTCCACTCGATAGGAACTGATCCAGAGTCAATGGAATGTTGGAAAATGACTGTCAATGCATCCGCTATTTCCAAGGGCACCTCCTTAAATACTCTGGGATGCAGTCCATCAGGCCCTGGGGATTTATCGGCCTTCAATCCCATCAATTTCCCCAACACAATTTCCCGACTAATAAGAATTTCCCTCAGTTCCTCCTCCTTACTAGACCCTCTGACCCCTTTTATATCCGGAAGGTTGTTTGTGTCCTCCTTAGTGAATACTGAACCAAAGTACTTGTTCAATTGGTCCGTCATTTCTTTGTTCCCCGTTATGACTTCCCCTGATTCTGACTGCAGGGAACCTACGTTTGTCTTTACTAACCTTTTTCTCTTTACATATCTGTAGAAACTTTGGCAATCCGTCTTAATGTTCCCTGCAAGCTTCTTCTCGTACTCCATTTTCCCTGCCCTAATCAAACCCTTTGTCCTCCTCTGCTGAGTTCTAAATTTCTCCCAGTCCCCGGGTTCGCTGCTATTTCTGGCCAATTTGTATGCCACTTCCTTGGCTTTAATACTATCCCTGATTTCCCTTAATACTGTAACACTGGTACCACGTGATTCATACTGTAACACTGGTACCACATGATTCATACTGTAACACTGGTACCATGTGATTCATACTGTAATGCTGTGGTACCACGTGTTTCATACTGTAACACTGGTACCACATGATTCATACTGTAACACTGTGGTACCACATGATTCATACTGTAACACTGGTACCATGTGATTCATACTGTAACACTATGGTACCATGTGATTCAAACTGTAACACTATGGTACCGTGTGATTCATACTGTAACATTATGGTACCACGTGATTCACACTGTAACACTATGGTACCGTGTGATTCATACTGTAACACTATGGTACCGTGTGATTCATACTGTAACATTATGGTACTATGTGATTCAAACTGTAGTGCTATTGTATCATGAACTGGTGATTTACTATCGCCCATTTTGTGCTACCGCCGATAACCAAGTTCACCCCCATTGTACCATGTCATTCAAACTACAGTGCTATTATTGTATATTCTGATTCATGCTGTAGTGCTATTGTTTGATGTCATTCATAATAGAGTGGTATATGTGATCATTAACTGCATCACCAGTGCATCATGTGATTGCAACTGGAATGGTTTAGCATATGTGATTTCTATTGGTTTAACACTAAGTCATTCATACTAGCATAGAGTTGTATGATGTAATTGATACTAGTGCTCTACCATTTGATTCCTACTGCAGTATTCTTGTATCACAGGGTTCATGCAACAGTACTGTTCTATTATGCAATTCATGTGGCAGTATCATTAAACTATGTGATTCGTGCAGCAGTTTTATTGTAGCATATGATTAATACTGCAATACTATTATGCCATGTGATTCATGTTTCAATCCTATTCCTGAATATGATTCATCCTGTCGCACTATTTTAATACAAGATTAATACTCCAGTGGTAGAGTTCCATATGATTCATACTCCAATACTATTGTACTGTGTGGTTCACATTGCGGTTTTAATGTATTTTGAGATTCATACTGCAGTATGATTATGTTCCACGATTCACATTGCAGCACAATTGTTTTGAGTAACTCATATTTCAGTACTATAATAATACTATAGAAACTGCAGTAATCTTGTACCGAGTGATTTATACTACAATACTATTGTACCTAGCACAAAGGAACAAAGGAGCCTGATTGATCAGCACCCCATCCACCATCTTACACATTCACTCCCTCCACCACCAGCGCATTGTGGCTGCAGTGTGTACCATCTACAAGTTACACTGTAGCAACTTGCCAAGGCTTCTTCGGCTGCACCTCCCAAACCCACGACCTCCACCACCTGGAAGGACAAGAGCAGCAGTCACATGGGAACACCATCACCTCCACGTTTCCCTCCAAGTCACACACCATCCCGACTTCGAAATATATTGCTGTTCCTTCATCGTCGCTGGGTCAAAATCCTCCCTAACAGCACTATGGGAGCACCTTCACCACGAGGATTGCAGCGATTCAAGAAGGCGACTCACCACCACCTTCTCAAGGGCAATTAGGGACGGGCAATAAATGCTGGCCTTGCCAGCGATGCCCACATCCCATCAATAAATTTTTTTAAACTACCTGATTTGCTCTAAAGTTTTATTGTAATATGTGATTCATGCCGCAATACTTAATGTGCCACATAATGCAACCAGCAGTGTTATTGTGCTGGGTGATTAATATATCATAACTAATATCCAGCATGATTCTACACCAGCATCATTGAATTTGGTGTTTTTTACTTAGTGTTATTTTACTATGTGATTCTAACTGCAGTGACTTAATACAAAGTGATTAATACTGCAGTATTATTGATCTATTTAATTCGTACTGCAGTACTGTGTGAATTTATATTGCACCACTATGTACCAAGTGATTCATACTGAATGATTATTGCAGTTTGAGATTTAGGTTCACCATACTTCCGTAACTGTTAAATCACTCGCTATAATAGAAACATAGAAACATAGAAAATAGGTGCAGGAGTTGTCCGTTCGGCCCTTCGAGCCTGCACCATCATTCAATAAGATCATGGCAGTTGTAATGGTGAAACTGTCAATGTTCACTGTCATTACTCTGTGAAACTGACAGCGACCTCTAGCGTCTGCACATGCACAGTTAAGCACGGAAATCCCAAAGTTAATGTCAGTGATTCCCTGCCCCTCCACAGGGCGCACTTGAGTTCTGGGCCAGGGGCCCAGTGGCAGCATGGGTCAGCCCACACTCCTGCACCTATTTTCTATGTTTCTATTATAGCGAGTGATTTAACAGTTACGGAAGTATGGTGAACCTAAATCTCAAACTGCAATAATCATTCAGTATGAATCACTTGGTACATAGTGGTGCAATATAAATTCACACAGTACTGCAGTACGAATGTGTGCGTACTAGGTCTGTGCAGCAGAGCTGGTCTCCAGTTGTCTTGGGTAATCCTTGTCACTGGACCAAGACCTAGCTCTGTCAAGCCCGTGTGGTGGCTGGTGTGCAACGGCCACCACACATTAAAAAAATCCATGCACAGGCATCTTCCACCTTTCAGGTTGTTGTTCAGGACCTGGAATTTTAGGTCCTTCATTGAAACACCAGTGAACTTATCCTTTTTTGGCGTGGAAGCCAGTCATCCTCATTTCAAAGGACTGCCTATGATGATGACAGGGTGCGCTGTTGAATACCCCGTAGATGGTAATCAGCACAGAATCAGTGATTTGACATGAACGTTCTCTTTTACACTGTAATACGTTGTTAAAAAACCCCGAAAAAGTTAAGCCTTTTTCAATGAGGTGTAACTGGGTTTCTAACGGTCTAGTAAGTCAGAATTAATGCTGAACAACCTCTCTGGCTATGAAAAACTAATTTTATATTGATGGAATATGATAAAAAATGCCACATTTTTAATATAATAAAAAAGTATTTTTATTTTAACGTTTGTTTCTGATATTTCAACTTCTACCTTAATCCCATGTGTACGTCCCAATCTTATTTAGTTCTCTGTAAAATAATTAAAAAGTGAATTATAATCTGTGTATTTTACTTCCTGGTTTGCTGTCTGTGAGAATTCTTCAACATAATTGGCTGCGTCGCCTGCCTGATGTCACCACTGTTGCCAGAATCAAACTAATGGCAGGAAAGGTGAAATCGATGCCACAGAGATCACTAGTTCTTTCTGGGCAGCTTTCCTCGAGTCAGTGGTGAGCACCGTCACTTCACCGCTGACCGCAAAATCCGGGGCCATGTGTTTATTACTGAAGTACTACTGCTCATATGGTTTGTAAAGCAGCCTTATTGCACTAGATGATTTGTGTAAAAACACTATTATGCAAATGATTCTTACTGGGCTGTCATCGTGCCGTGTGTTCCAGACCATCACATTATTGCCATATTTGATTAATATTGCACCATTATTGTATCAGGTGATTTGTGCTGTAGTAATACCATATAGCGTGATTCATTCTTTAGTTTGCAATGCAACTTTATTATATCATTTAAAATTTGCATGCAACTCTACTGTATAATTTTAATCATACTTATTTTACAGAATAAAGATTGTTATGCTTATTATGTCCCTTTAAAACATAGGGGTGAATGTTCATGTGTCCGATTCCATTGGGTGCGAGATGGGTGTTGCATCGAATTGTTCGATCGAATTGTTGTGAGGCCCAAATTGTTTTCATGGTTGAGCCGCATTTGAATAATCTTAGTGAGCTGCCGGTGCTGAATCTGTGCTCTCTTGCACCTCGTCAACAAAAAGTAGTGGGGCTTAGCGGTTGGACATTTGGTGGCTCCTCCACAGAGCCAAACCAAAAGTGAAGCCTTTAATAAGGGAGGCAATCCTAAGATTGGGGGAACAGAGGGACTGGCAGTGGGTAGAAGATATTTGTGAAGCCAGGAATGACCCCACAAAGATAATTGCTGTGTTTGAGTGGCCTGCTGTGGTCCCTTTAAGATCCACTGGTTACGCCATTCCACACCAAGTATTAATGGGTGGTGCACACTCCACCTATTGCATTGGGGTACTTTGTATAACATAGAATCTTGACTTGGAAAACTCAGTGAGGCACATGCTTGAAATAGATGAGTGCTCTGATCGGTCATTTCCAAGACCAGATAGAAATGGCAGCAAATGGATTGGCAGCAGGATTGGCGGTAAATTCCCAGTAACTGGCACTGCCATTTGCCCGGCGCCACTGTCACCATTCCCACTCCAAAATGGGGTAGAAATTAGCCTCATAAATCTTTATGTCAAAGTGGGCAAATCTTTTTATTATTATTATTTTGTACTTGCCATGTCACACATTCAATCATTTCTTATTACTATCATTACCCTGATACTCATCATTATCATCATCATCATAGGCAGTCCCTCGGAATCAAGGGAGACTTGCTTCCATTCTTAGCATGAGTTCTTAGGTGGCTGTACAGTCCAATACTGGAACCTCAGTCCCTGTCACAGATGGGGCAGACAGTGGTTGAAGAAAAGGGTGGGTGGGACTGGTTTGCCGCATGCTCCTTCCGCTGCCTGTGCTTGATTTCTGCATGCTCTTGGCGACGACTATGGGCCAGCCCACACTGCGATATGTGTGCGCACTAGGTCCGTGCAGCGGAGTAGGTCTCCAGTCGTCTTGGTTAATCCTTGCCACTTGCCACCAAGACCTAGCTCTGTCAAGCCCTTGTGGTGGCTGGTGTGCAACGGTCACCACACGTTAGAAAAATCCACGCACAGGCATCTTCCATCCTTCAGGATGTAGTTCGGGATCTGGAATATTAGGTCCTTCATTGGAATCCTTGTGAGCTCATCCCTTTTTTGGCGTGGAAGCAAGTCATCTTCGATACGAGGGACTGCCTAAGAAGAAGACTACACTGTTCTTCATCCTTTGAACCTATGGTCCAAATTCCAATTTGGATGTATGTAATAAGGAAAGTCTCCAGTGCCCTATTAGGGATTTGGTCGAACAGCAGCACTGGATGCAGTGGAATTAGATGCTGTCTGCTCTTTTACATGTAAGCCTTTCTAACTGTCCATTCCTGGGAACTCTGTGCATCCCAGTTAAAACATAATGCTGAAAAATATCTTAGTGCACTGTCTCACTCTGAATGGTTTTCATCCCTGATGGTCTGTTATTCAACAGTCGAGTAAAAATAACACATGAAAGGATTAAGAAAGAGTGCTAGATAAATTGCAGTACTTAAAGCTGCACTGATGTCAAAGTTGTGGATATGAGAGAGGACCTCTGTCTCATAGCCAACAAAGTCTTCTCCCATGCCTTATATTTTCAGTCGCTATATATCTTCAATTTCATTTTTCATGATGTTTCTCTCCCATCTAAAATGTAGTATCAGGGATAATACACAGTAAAATAAATTCATTGGATGGAGGGAGGCAGAGCTGACACAGGGTTATACTTGTGTGATCCTACACAATGTGCACATACTGTGAGCTCAGCTGTCAGGAGGAGGTGCTGAGCACTGACAAGGCACTGTCCCAGAAGGAGGGCGGGAAAACCAGAGGGCAAGTCAACCAAAGCTTGGGCACCCCCTAGTGGGAATGGTCGAGCCCTAGGGGCAGGTCATCTGCCCAGTCTCTTAACCAGGAGGAGGGGATAGAACAGCCAAAAAAACATGGAAAGAGGAAAAAAATCACATTTAATAAAAACGGTAAGGAACTGAATGTACCTATTATCTGACAGGCATACTAAACTCCTTCTCCGTAGTCTCACATCAATATCAAAAGCACAAGACATTTTACACATCAGTGTGGCATACAAAAGTTGTGTTTTGTCAGTAAAACTTTTCTTCTTAGGTGACATTCATATTAGGCAGAAGCAAAATACTGCAGATGCTGGAATCTGAAATAATAACAGAGAGTGCTGGAAATTTCAACGGGTCGGGCAGCATCTGTGGAGAGAAACAGAGTTAAGGTTTCAGGTCGATGACCCTTCGTCAGAAGTTCTTCATCGACCTGAAACCTTAACTCTGTTTCTCTCTCCATAGATGCCGCCTGACCCGCTGAGATTTCCAGTATTCTCTGTTTTTATTTCAGTATGGCAGGTCTTCCTTCACATCTCCTGTAAAACTCTGATTCGCTGTCATGTGACGTAAACAATGTCACACACATTTCAAATAAAATGTTGAACAGGCATATTTGCATCACAAAAAAAACGAATAAATGCAACAGCTTTGTTAGCAATAAAAAAGACGGAAAGCAAGTTACCATCCAGTTTGAGATTTTTCCTATGGTGTTGACTGAGGATCAGGGACAGGCTCCAAACACGTTTCCTGCAACAAATGAGGGAATAATTAGTAAGTGAGTCAGCGAGATGTTGTACCTGTTAATATCATCATCATCATAGGAAGACTTGCTTCCATTCTAAAAGTGAGTTCTCAGGTGACGGTACAGTCCAATACGGGAATTACAGTCTCTGTCACAGGTGGGGCAGACAGTCATTGAGGGAAGGGGTGGGTGGGGAGTCTGGTTTGCTGCACGCTCTTTCCGCTGTCTGTGCTTGTTTTCTGCATGCTCTCTGCGATGAGACTCAAGGTGCTCAACGCCCTCCCAGATGCTCTTCATCCACTTTGGGTGGTCTTGGGTCAGGGACTCCCAGGTGTCAGTGGGGATGTTGCACTTTATCAAGGTGTCCTTGAAACATTTCCTCTGCCCACCTGGGGCTCGCTTGCCGTGAAGGAGTTCCGAATAGAACACTTGCTTTGGGAGTCCGGTGTCGAGCATGCAGACGATGTGGCCCGCCCAACGGAACTGGTCGAGCATGGTCAGCGCTTCGATGCTGGGGATGTTGGCCTGATCGAGAACACTGACGTTAGTGCGTCTGTCCTCCCAGTGGATTTGCAGGATCTTGCGGAGGCAGCGCTGGTGGTACTTCTCCAGTGCTTTGAGGTGTCTGCTGTATATAGTCCATGTCTCTGAGCCATACAGGAGGGCAGGTATCACTACTGCCCTGTAGACAATAAGCTTGGTGCCTGTTAATAGGTGACTCACTGGCAGACACCTTGGATCAGATCATCTTCCACCTTTTCCCTCAAGGAATAGTACAGGTGTGCAGAAAATAGGGGGGGGATGCACCTTTTATATGTTACAAAAAATGTCCACTGTATGATTAAGGGTATGTAATACAGTCATAGAATCAAACACATGTATTACTATATCTAAACCTCTTTATTATGTTACATGTAGGATAAGTCTCTGGGAGTGATTATGAGGTAGCATACTCAGTATGAGCTTCAGATGCTTTATATACACAGAGCTATTACACGGTAGTATCCTCATTAAGGAGTTCATATTACTATTCTGAGAACGGAGTCCAAGTAATTTACAACTGACATTTGAATCCAAAGGTGAAATCCTTGGCCCAGATTTTCCTGTCAAAATAGCAGTGAGGCTAATGGCGCTCACTGCTATTTATGCACAAATGGTACGGCACCTACAGGCAAGGGGCAGATGTGCAGTTAAACTAAAAAAAACAAAAGTTGCTGTCTAAATGCTTAGCCGTTAGCTTGTGAAAACGGTATCTCGCTATCTGCCCCACCACTGAAATTCATTGAATGATGTGAGGTTGCTGTATTTGCACCGTAGATACAAATTAAACTCGCCACAGAAACTTAAGTCTTGTCCATTCCAGCCTAAGTACCATTTCTCTCTCTTAGGCAGTAGATCGGAGTCGAGGATGACTTGCTTCCACACTAAAATTGAGTTCTCAGGTAACTGATGAGTCCGATGCAGGACCTACATTTTCTGTCACAGGTGGGGCAGACAGTGGTGGGTTGGAGGGACGGGTGGGTGGGATGCTTGAGTTGCCGTGTGCTCCCTCCGCTGCCGACGCTTGGCTTCAGCTTGCTCCCAGCGAAGAAACTCGAGGTGTTTGGTGTCTTCCCGGATGCTTTTCCTCTATTTTGGGCGATCTTGGGCCAGGGATTCCCAGGTGTCGGTGGGGATGAAGTACTATTTCAAGGAGGCTTTGAGGGTGTCCTTGAAGCCTTTCCTCTGCCCACCTGGAGCTTGCTTGCCGTGCCGGAGCTCCGAGTGGAGCGCTTGCTTTGGGAGTCTCGTATCAGGCATGTGGATGATGTGGCCCACCCAACGGAGCTGATCTAGCGTGGTCAATGCTTCGATGCTGGGGATGTTGGCCTGAGTGAGAACACTGACATTGGTGCGCCTATCCTGCCAATGGATCTGCAGGATCTTGCAGAGGCAGTGTTGGTGGTACTTCTCCAGTGCTTTGTTGTACATAGTCCATGTCTCTGAAACATATAGGAGGGCGGGTATCACTACTGCTCTGTAGACCATGAGCTTGGTACTTGGTTTGAGGTTCTAGTCTTCAAACACTCTCTTCCTCAGGCGACCAGAGGTATATTAAATGTTAATTACTGCCAATCAACTACTCTGGCACTGAAAATTAACTATTACAAGTATGAGGTCTCATTCCTTCGGGTTGTTGGAGATTTACAAAATGTCCAACTTCAAATTAAAACTTTATTAAACTTTTCCTTTCTGTCGCTTTTTTCTCTCCCTCTTTATACAATCATTCTCTCCCTCTCTTTATCTCTCTTTCTGTACCTGATTTGACATTGAATTCACCCACTGTAATTTTCACTTCCTTTTCAGTCCTTCTGGTGTTTACTTCTCAATCCTTCAATGTGATTGGTTAAGGAGATACCCTGTTGCTTGCCCTGTCCACTCGGGTCTCAGATGCCCTCGCTGTGCTGTTATCAGCTCACACTTTCAGCAACTCACCACGCAAACATGTTTAAAACCTAAATGTGCAATGACAAGTCTAACTATTGGCTGATGCCGTTAGTTGCCCTGCCAAAGCAAAATCTAGGCCAGTGTCTTGAAAACATTGCTGTACCTCAGATATATATTTTTTGTTCTATCAAGTTGCTGCAGGCAATTTAACAAAGTGGTAAGGGATATTTCCATTGTGGATGGAACATGTTTGCATTTTGGGCACTTAACTGTTCTCCTCCGGCATTCCCACAACAGTTATAGCACACACATACTGAGTAAAACTCTCCCCACCTTGCCCTAACAATGTTCCTTCAATCGAATCTCACCACGACGCCTCCTGCACCATTGTGATATTTCCATTTCCCTCAGCAGCCATCGTTGTAACGTCTCTAAGAAAGGCCAGCAATTTAATGCCAATTTGTGCCATGTTATGGACAGTTGGTGCTTTGGATTCATTGCCTTTAGACCAAGACTACCCAAGCTCATTTTGTGTAGGATTCATATAATAAGCAGAGACATTAGGCATCTGTCTTAACAGGGTGTATTTGCACCCAGTTACCAGAGGTAAACGCAGATGGTAACCTACTGCCCCACTAGTCTACACCACAAAAGAATGATTAAAAATACCAAAACAATATATGGAAATGTCAATCTATACAAGAAAAACCTTCTTTAATGAAGTTATATTCAATAATCAATATTATGCATTCTTCAAAACCACTGGAGAGCAACAGGAGGTTTATTTTATTTTCATTTTTTTTCTTGGCAGTGGGTGTCATAGCAAATACCACAGCCAGAACACTCATGCAGTTGTTACACGGTGATATCCTCTTTGAAGGATTAGTAATTGTGACGTTATCTCTGCAAATTCATCATGTGAATATTCATGGCTGACTACCAGAAAGTAACACAGTCAGTACATATAACACTCTTATAACATACTGCATCACTATACATTGTATCAAACTTTGTGATTCCTTGCAAAATTCACATTCCACAATAAGCCAATTTCTTTTAGATCCAGATTACATTCCATGCCGTTAACACAATGTGCAAATTGTCACTGGTGAACAAAATGTTATCAATTCGAACGTTCAATAAATTCAGTATAATCCTGACTCAAATTTACTGACAGCAAGTATTCGCTAGATATTCAAATTTAGCTCCTTCCATTTTTATACAGTGAAAATGGTTAGTCCTCTCAAAATTGTATTTGATCCTAAATATTGTATCTATTCCAAATTGAACAGATTTTTCTCATAACAAAACTATCTAATGAGGAGTTTTTCTAATCAGTTAGTGAATTATTCCTCCTACAGCATCATTTACTCTGATGATCTTGGTCAGTTCACAGGACGGGCAGATTTTTTGAACTCTATGTTAAAGGCATGAAGCGTCAGCTTTAGTACCTGGACACAAACCTCCATAGTTCCTAAAAGCCTCGCAGACAAAAAAAAGCCTGAATTCAAAGAAGATTTCTTAGACAATGGTATTTATCAGGATTTGATTGCATTCAAATTGCATTACAAAACCTTCAAAGGGTTTATCTGTAGCGTGGACAGCTATGGCCAATGCTTATAACCACATCGCTGCAAATCTTCCACACAGGTCTTTTATTCTTTTCTCTAATGTGTTGTTTGAGGGGTTATGTATAACTAAGCCTCATAATTTATTTATTTTTCAAGCCTTTTCAATAGGTTTGAACTTATTGCGGCCGTTGGTTGACAATACAGTACGCCATACTTGGCAAGTGTATTCAATGCATTGTCTAATCAATGACTTATACACCATAAGCAGGTCGTCATCATTCAACTCTGCTCTTTTCAACATTGTTAAATAGTAGGGTCTTTTGTTGCTTTTTTTTTGTAAATAAAGTCTGTGTAAGCGACCAACTTTAAATCATTGGGCAGCATTACATCCAAGAATTTTCAATGTAAACCAACAATACATCGATCTTTATGTTTGAAAATACCCACACAGTCTAAATTTACAGCAATAATCAATTACGACAGAAAGATTGATTTGACAGAGAAAGCAAATAGCGATTTGTTTATGGGTTATCTTTTATCACACCCGAGTTAGATGATGATAATCTCCGGAAAAAACAAGAATCAGTGTTATGAATTTTTTCCCCACTTATCACCCATCGCTGTTATTGATTGGAAGTACAAAAGTACAATCTCCATCAGTATTCCTTCTGCAACACTGCACACATGCTGGAGTCTGGAGTTCAAAACCAACCTTTGTCACTTATAGCTGAACGGACAGATCACACATTGCTTAGCGTGCACCTGACAAGATTTGATTTCATCAGCTCAGATCTCTGTCACTCTGTAACATGCCTAGCTTTGGGGAAACTTAATTTGCTTCTTAGTCAAACAATGCGGAAAAAAATCCCAGTGGCACAGAGTCAATGGCACACTCTTGGTATAAATACCCTTACATTTGCCAACACAGCCTTTAAGATCAGCTCTGAAAATGTCATGCGTCTGAACGCTATTGTGGCATAAATGAAGAGCTTTCCTTTGGCCTATTTGGCCAGGCTCTTGAGCGCACTTTGTTTTCCCAGGAGAAGAAAGCAGAGTAGTAAACCATTTTTGCAGAATGTCATTCTCCCACAACAGTTTATGAAAGAAACATCTGTGACAGGAATCTCTAATGCTTCTTTCAAAGCAAACTCTGACAGTAAAAGAGCTTGGCTAAAAGCTGCAAATCAATCCCTGAATTCCTCTTGCTGCATGACATCTAATTTACTATGTATCACATGCAAACTTCTAAGTATTTTTTTCTTCACATACGCTGTGAGGCTGTGAGAGTGATGTGGTGGCTCACTTCCAAACTTCAGCTGAATAAACATTTGGCCATTTGCTGGACAGGTTGGCGTGCTAGGGAGTTTCTGCCTTCCTATCTAACCTCACTGAACCTGAGGAAAGCAACTCACTTACAAATTCAAATCAAAGATGGCTCACTAATGGCGTGGAGGTAGCTTAAATGGGGCAATTGTTTTTCAATCTCAAGGAACATCTGATCAGCATACAGCTTCTCTCTGAAGTTGAATAGAGCTGGTGTCTGGATTTTTATGTGCTGTTTATTGTGTTGACTGGAGGAGATGGGAAGCCTCAGATGTTTAAAGGAAGTTAACAGAGGTGAGTGCCACATAACACTTTCATCTTTGTGATGACTTTTGAAGAGTAAACATGTTAATTAAAATCTATCAGCGGCAGTTGAATCATGATGTTTTTTACATTTCTCTCTATTTGGTTCACATTCATTCACAAATATTTTGTAAATCAAACTAGCTGCTTAGTTCTCTTGCCAGTCACATACGAACACAGCAGCAAGGTAATCATTAATGCATTTATTAGAAACAACTCACATTATGTACGGTTGCTTCAGTTGACGCTGATCAAGTATGCATCATTTAAGCATATCACTTTTCAAAGGCCAAGGATTCTCTCTCTCTGTCCGTCTCTCTCTCTCTTCATTCCAATAGGAACCCTTCCTAGCAAATGGATAATAATAAAGAAACATTTAATTTTTAGTGTATAGTTTTATAGTTCACATTCTCCTTTCTCAACCCCTTCCCCCCCACCAGCCCATTCTCACCAATCTCAAGTGCAAATCTGCTAACGTCATTTGTCAGTATGTGGTATAGTCTGGGGCAGTGTAAATTCTAAAACTGCTAAAGCAATTCTACATTGACCTGTTTATTTAAATAGACAATACTTTCTAAATAATTTTGCTTTGCTGATACAATATATTTCATGCATTCTACCTTATGAATGATTATATGTTGGGTGATAATTCAAAGGGCTGTGCCATGCAATTACAATAACGCAGTTGTTAATTTAGGAAACAATATTGCACAGAATAGAAAAAGTGGAGAAAATCCCTTCAGCACTGACATATGGAAGATGTTCATCAGCAATTATTGAAGGTTTGTTTAGCGTCTCTCTATGGTAAAAAAAAGGTTAAAGATTTTTTTAATTAAAAAAAATTAACATGCCAGGTTTTCAATTTAAAGTTCCTAAATATATTAAAGCTTTGAAATGTATATGAAACCTGCTGTAAGAGAGGGAAGAACAGCACATGTTAGCTGGGCTACATGGTACTATCTTTAAATGCACATAATGTTAACCAATTGTGATCAGCAGAGGGCAAGAACTTGTTGCTTTCAGGTGCAATTTCACACTTTTGAGGATACAAAATATTAGCAAACTTCAACAAATAATCATTTAAAGAAAGTACTTAGCCTGAAATGCTTGGATTTGCCTATTCTGCTGTCTGCCTTCTCTCCTGAAGCGCTGTCTCATACAGGTTTCAGGCACTGGACACTCTCTGGTGCTTCACCCAAGTGGCCATTTTTCATGTGTGAACCTCGACCGTGATATCAGCAGCTGTTTGACTATGATTGGCATCAAATTCAAGTCTAATCCTGTCCTGATCCAATGTTCACATCACGTTGTTTGGTGTGAAACCCTAAATGATTCTCTTCACCCCACCCCTCCCCCAGCCTGCAGAGCTGAAACCAATTCTAGGGCCATACTGTTACCCTGACTGCGATCAGCTAATGCATTGAATACTGATACTTAAACCTGAGATATGCATAGGTTGTATGGTTTACATTATCACATTAAACAGCAAGGTTTTCAACTGAGTGATTGCCGGAGCCTTATTGTCCACAGTTATGGAATAGAAATATTCTAGATTGGAAAACCTGAGCAAATTATAATACCACTACCTCCATTATTCAGTCACCCTAGCTGTAATTGTTCTTGTATGGATGCTAGCTTATGGGCGGCATCACCTCGGTCTCCACAATCAAATTGCCTGTCAATAATCACTGTCAAGGCGCAGGCATGAAAATAGCCACTTGGGTAAGGCACTAGAGGATGACCAATGCATGTGGAACTGTCCCTCAGCCAAGGAGTTAACATAGAAACATAGAAAATAGGCCATTCAGCCCTTCGAGTCTGCACCACCATTCACTATGATCATGGCTGATTCTCAATCTCAACCCCATCTTCCCGCTTTTTCCCCATATCACTTGATGTCTTTTGTTTCTAGAAATCTATCTATCTCCCTCTGAAATATATTCAGTGACTTGGCCTCCACAGCCTTCTGTGGTAGAGAATTCCACAGGTTCATCACGCTCTGAGTGAAAACATTTCTCCTCATCTTGGTCCTAAATTTCCTGCCCGGTATCCTGAGACTGTGACCCCCTTGTTCTAGACTTCCCCGCCAGGGGAAGCATCCTCCCCGTATTCAGTCTATCCAACCCCGTCAGAATTTTATACTTATCAATGAAATCTCCTCTCATTTTTCTAAACTCTAATGAATACAGGCCTAGTCGACCCAGTCTTTCCTCACAAGACAGTTCTGCCATCCCAGGAATCAGTCTGGTGAACCTTTGCTGCACTCCCGCTATGGTAAGTATATCCTTTCTTAGGTAAGGAGACCAAAACTGCACACAATACTCCAGGTGCAGTCTCACCAATGCCCTATATAACTGTAATAAAACATGCTTGCTCCTGTACTCAAATCCTCTTGCTATGAAGGCCAACATACCATTTGCCTTCCTAACTGCTTGTTGCACCTACATGTTTGCTTTCAATGACTGGTGTACAAGGACACACAGGTCCCTCTGTAAATCGACACTACCCAAGCCATCACCATTTAAATAATACTTTGTCCTTATGTTTTTCCCATCAAAGTGGAGAACTTCACATTTATCCACGTTATACTGTACCTGCCATGTCTTTGCCCACTCACTCAACCTATCTAAATCGCCTTGCAGCATCTTTACACCTTCAGGAACACCTCCAGGAAAGGAGGAAGGAGGCAAAATTGGCATAAAGAAAAATATATTCTGGGCAGTTAATTTCTCTAACGCCTGGCTGAGTGGTAGCACTCTCACCTCAGAATCAGAAGGTTGTGGGCTCAAGTGCCTTTCCCAGAACTCAAGTGCTTCAGTGCAGTACTGAGGGTGCACTACTTTGTTGGAGATAGCATCTTCCAGAGAATCATCATCATAGGCAGTCCCTTGAAGCGAGGATGACCCGCTTCCACGCCAAAAAGGGCTGAATTCACAGGTGTTTCAATGAAGGACCTAATATTCCAGATCCCGAACTACATCCTGAAGGGTGGAAGGTGCCTGTGCGTGGATTTTTTTAACGTGTGGTGGCCGTTGCACACCAGCCGCCACACGGGCTTGACAGAGCGAAGTCTTGGTCCAGTGGTCTTGCCTAAGACGACTGGAGACCAGCTCTGCTGCACGGACCGAGCGTGCACATATAGCAGTGTGGGCTGGCTCGTGCTGCCCCTGGGCGCTCGCCTCTTCTGGGCCTCAGACTCATGCCTCTCCTGGGCCCCGGTCACTTCTTTCTACAAGCTCTTGCCGCTCCTTCGCCCCTCCTGCTGTGCCTGCTCGCACTGCAATCAGCGACCTGACTTCACAGCTGTCGCCCTCCTGCAGTGGTATGCCACCACACGCTGCTCTCTCTGATGGCCCCAGTCTGCTGATGGTCTTGCAGGCCAGGACCGTGCCGATTTGCAGGCTGGGCCGCCGCACGCTGCTCCCTGTAATGCAGCCTTTCAATCACAGTAAATCCTGTTCACTAACATGGCTCTTCGATTCACTAACGTGCCAGAGAGGACTTTAAGCCAAAGCCCTGTCTGCCTGTTCAGGTGGATGCAGAAGGTCCAACTGCACTATTCGAAGAAGTGAACAGAGTTCTCCAGTGCCAATTACACACTCAGCCCTCAACCAAAACACATTAACTGGTCATTGCTTGTTTGTGGGATCATGCTGTGCACAAATTGGCTGCAGTGTTTGTCTACAAAACAACCATGACCACACTTCAAAAGTATTGGCTGTGAAAAGCTTTGAGATGTTCTGAGAAAATGAAAGGTGCTATATAAATGCAAGGTCTTTATTTCTGTGAACTTCCTCACTTTTCCAAGTATGGGGAAGGGGTGGGGGGGAAATATAATGTACACCAAGAGAACATGAAAAAGTTAAAGATTTGCTGATACAATCTGTTAAAATAACTTGAGAGCAAATATACCAGCCAGGTCACAATTTTTTTTAAAATTCCACTATGTACTTGTATAAAGAAATTCCTTTATGCGACATGTATATCTGCTATGAAAGCTTTCATTGTCAATTGATTGAAGTTTGGAGCTATAACAATATTGAAATATAACCTGAATTTTAATTTCAGCTTGCAATATTACATAAGAACATAAGAAATAGGAACAGGAGTCGGCCACATGGCCCCTCGAGTCTGCTCCGCCATTTAATACGATCATGGCTGATCTGATCATGGACTCAGCTCCACTTCCCTGCCCGCTTCCCATAACCCCTTATTCCCTTATCGTTTAAGAAACTGTCTGTTGCTGTCACTGGCAATTCATTTTCCACAAAACACACTTCTATTAGCACACAGAGACTGCCGTTGAGTCCTATAGTGGCAAATGATGACCAGAGGGAAATAAAAATGAATAAAATGTTCAAAGCCAGACACATTTAATTGGAATTTCTGTGGGAGTTCTCTGACAGGAGTTCAGTGGAATCTCCAGAAAAATGGCATTAAAGGCCATTTTTATCATTTTGCAGGGTTTCCACCAATCTTCCGCTGAAATTATAGGAGGATATCAGACAAATCTTGCATAAAATTTCCCCATTTTTTGTTTGTTGTTGAGCTGTGGGTGATGCTTGCAAGGCTGTATTTATTTCCCATCCCTAGTTGCCCTGAGAAGGTGATGGTCTTCTCTTTCAACCATTGCAGTCCTTGATAATGTTAGGTAGAGAATTTCAGAATATTGACTCGGGGATGACGAAGCAATGTCGATAGATATCCAAGTCAAGAGTACATAATTTCAAGGGAAGCTCGGAGGTGATAGGGTTCCCACGACATTAATGCTGTTGTCCTCAGTGGTTGAGATGGCAGGGGTGTGAGCTGCTGTCAAAGTAAACTTGGTGCGTTGCTGTAATGCATCCTGTACATCATATATAATGCATCCACAGTGCACCAGTGATGGAGAGAGTGGATATTGATTCCATATCAAGAAAAATGCTTTGTCTTAGATGGTGTTATGTGTTATTGCAGGTGCAGCCATCCAGCCAAGTGGTGAGTGTTCCATCATACTCCTGACTTGAACCTTGTAGATGACGGAGAGGCATGGAGAGGTAAGGAGGTGAGCCACAAATTGCAGAGTACCCAGTCTCTGCCCTGCTTTTTTAGCCAAGTTATTGACATGGTTGATCCAGTTCAGCTTCTAGTTAATGGTGACCTGCAACATGTTGATGGTGATCAATGATGGTGTTGCCATTGAAGGTCAAGGCACTTTTATGGCACCAATGTTACCTGCCACTTGTCAACCCAGATTTTCCAGATCCTGCTGTAGGCTGGAATAGGTTGCTTCATTATTGGAGGTGTTGAGAATGGAGCTGAGCACTGAATCATCAGCAAACAGCCCAACTCATGACCTTATGATGGAGGGAAGACTATTTATGAAATAGTTGAAGATGGTTGAGCCAAAGATGCTTCCCTGAGGAGCTTTTTAAATCCATAATAATCCTCCTTTATGTCAGATATGGCTCCAGGAAGGGTTTTCGTTTTGACCCTCATTAACCTCAGTTTGACAAGGGCTCCTTGGTTCCATAATCTGTTGAATTTTGCCTTGATGTCAAGGGCAGCTACTCTCAGATATCCTCTGGATTTAACTCTTGGCTCAAGGCTGAATTGAGATACTAACAAGAGTTCTGGCCTCAATATAGTTGGTGGATTTTGTGAGAGTATCTGTTTAAACAGTTTGTGACTTTGGTCTTTGTAAATCTGACCTTGCAGTTATGATTAGATTCTGGATGTTCAATTATTTTAATCACTGAGACTCCCAATTACAAAAGCCATGCTGCTGCTCCTTTATAATGAAAGGAAATGAATTCAGGATAGTGAAACCCTCTGCTCTTCCTTCATTGCCCCTTCAGTGTGCCAGTGCAGCCTTCGGTCACCTGAGGAAGAGAGTGTTTGAAGACCAAGGCACCAAGCTCATGGACTACAGAGCAGTGGTGATTCCCGCCCTCCTATATGGCTCAGAGACATGGACTGTGCACAGCAGGCACCTCAAAACACTGGAGAAGTACTACCAGCGCTGCCTCCGCAAGATCTTGCAAATCCATTGGCAGGATAGGCCCACCAACGTTGGTGTTCTCTCTCAGGCCAACATCTCCAGCATCGAAGCATTGACCATGCTCGATCAGCTCGTTGGGCGGGCCACGTTGTCCGCATGCCGGAGACTCCCAAAACAAACGCTCTACTCAGAGCTCCGACACGGCAAGCAAGCCCCAGGTGGGCAGAGGAAACGCTTCAAGGACACCCTCAAAGCCTCCTTGAAAAAGTGCAACATCCCCATCGACACCTGGAAATCCCTGGCCCAAGATTGCCCTAAGTGGAGGAAAAGCATCCAGGAAGGTGCTGAACACCTCGAGTTTCTTTGCCGAGACCAAGCTGAAGCCAAGCATAAACAGCAGAAGGAGCGCACGGCAACCCAGATTCCCTAGCCTCCTATTCTTCCAACCACCATCTTCCCAACCTGTGACAGAGACTGTAGGTCCTGCATTGGACTCATCAGTCACCTGAGAACTCATTTTTAGTGTGGAAGCAAATCATCCTCGACTCCGGGGGACTGCCTATGATGATGATGCAACTGACGGCAGTGGGAAAGATATAGGTTTAAATTGGTTATGTATAACGACCCTAAAGTGACATTAAGGAAGACAAAGGGCAAGTGAGGATTCTCTACTGGGATAGTATGAAAAATCTTTGCAGTGGGACATGACAGATGACTCAACAGGAAATTTATAGGCTTCTTTAACATGATATGAACTCAATTCTTTTCAACCCTGCTAGCTACAACACTGCACTAAAACTGAGAAAGGTAACATTCTTCTATATGAATATCCATTTAGATTTACAATGAATACATCAGATTGTTATTGTAAAGTCCTGACCCTGCAGTACAGATTTACACGAGGCACATGCTGAAATCAAGGTCACTCAGGACCTGCACCTTTATTTCACAGCTCTCGAGTGCCACACTTGCCTGAGACCTGCCTTTACATACCTGTGTGGAACAGGTATGCAGTGTCTCCTGCAAGTGCACCCCTGGTGGTAAGGTATGCTTGTGGTTACAGGTCATATCTAGTTACAGTCATGTATAGCATGGTAAGATACAGTTATGTACAGTAGTGTGAGATACATGACAGTTATATAAAGTATTCATGGTAGACTAAAAAGGCACATTAAATCAGTGGTCCAAGGTTGGGAGCCTAATGGTTCATCAAGTGTCAAACAACTTTTACTTGCTCATAAATATTGTAATTATAACTTGCTTTTCCGAGGTTTCATTATTTTTCTCATTGTTAATTGTCTTGTGAGGGAGTATCCTTCCCCAGGTCTGGAAGCTGGATCTTTGAGAATATGGAAGCAATTAACAAAGTAGTACTGCTTGTAGCATGTTTATTTTTTCTTAATGCAAAGGATTGTTGGGTTTACATATAACTGAGAGCAAGGTGCACAGATGTCTTCTTTCCCATGGGACGACATTGGCCACTCAGCTCATTTTCCCTTTCTTTGCATCCCAGCAACCATTTCCGATTGAGAAAGGTGAAAACCTTTTCACACAGTTCATATATTTTGCCTGATTTAAGGGATATGCACCACCCGTCACTGTATTAATCAACACTCTCAAGAAGACCAGCTGTTGCATGGGATCTGTGACCTTTCTCCAGTTGATGCTGAAACCCGAACTGCTCAGTAATCCAATTAAACACTTGTATGCCTGAAGGCGTTTTTCAAACCTGACTGTCAATGCATAGAATTTATCCAGGTAAATCATCACGGTTATGACACTTCTTTATTGTATCTTTCTGGGATAGCCTGTAGGAAATAACTGGGATCATTTAAATTCCAAAGGCAAGGTTACTGTCCATCCTGTGTGTTATTTCTGTGTAGTTCCTAACCTGCCATTTCAGTCCCATTAGTATCTTGTTCATTTGATTACGATTACTACTGCTAAAGTCAGATAGACACACGAGTTGTACATTTTGATCAACTACATAGTGAAAATAAATGGGGATAGTATATTCAGAATGTTAAACTTGGATCAGTTAGAGCTATAATCCTATAAAAACATATCTGTATACTGTTGATTGACATATCAGATTTAAGATGTATTGATATTTGTAATATTACATAGAAACATATTCAGTCAAGGCCAATCCCAGGGCAAGACTTTCCACTCAGGTCGCTAGGGCCCAAAAAATGGGCGATGCTCCAGCCTTAGCGATGTTTCAGTTTTCAGGATCGGTGGAAGATCGCCCATTTTTCGGATCATTACTTTTGGCTTTTTTTTCCCGGCAATAGCCCAGCGATAGCTCAGCGATGTGGATTGGGTCTTAGCGATGTGGAAGGTAAGGCTTCCCTAGCAACGGCCTTCTGCGCATGCGTTTTTTTTTTTGCAATCAAGTTTTCCTGCGATACGGGAGGTCAGGGGTCATCCACACATGCACAGAAGGCAAAGGGAGGGAGAGAGAGAGAGGAGAGATTGGTAAGAGAGAGACAGAGAGACAGAGAGAGACATAGACAAAAAAATGTCCAACCTGGAAGAGTTGGCGGAGAGTGGCCAGGATGTGTAGGGGAGGAGGAGGGCCAAACCCTTCTCCGACGAGGCCAACAAGGCCCTCATCCAGGAGATGCACTCCCAGTGGTCCCAATTAACCTGGGGTGGGCATGGGAAATCTCCACCCTGGGCCTACAGGAAGATTTGGGGCGAGATCACCGCTGGGTTTCGTCAGCGTCACATGAGGCGAGGGGGTCTGACCAGTGCCACAAGTGCTGAAACAGCCTGGTTGCTTCGGCAAAAGTAAGAAATAGATTTTAAATTGTAATGGTCCACATAATATGTAAATCTCTCGGATTGAAATTAAGCTGTTTATTCTTGCATATATTCCCTGCTAAGATCTGGACAGGGCTCGGAACCTGCGCCCTTTTTAAGTTTAATTTTGGCACCGTCTCATTTTGGGTTATGTTGTGGATGGAGCACGACTGAGCAATGAGGGGTCCAGTCAGCTTTACCCACACTGTGTCAATCTTTCCGGCTGCTGTCACTCACAGAGTGACCCAGCATGGACTCGGGGGAGAGCTGCCCTGGCTCACTGTCTGCCCTGGGACACTTTGGGACATTAGCTCCTGTCATTGCCGAGTTCACCAGCGGTCCTGATTCCCACCACCCCCGGGGGGCCCTTGAATGGAGATTGTAGTCGAGATGTTCATGTCAAGCATTAGAGCCTAAACACGATCTTTGTTATAACCATGCATCAATTGTGGATACAAACTCTATCAGCATATAATGTTGGAAACTGTTGTCTTTCCATGATAGTACCTAGTCAATTAGCTTATGCCAAGCTATTGTTGCGTTTGCAGAGGAAGATATCTCAGAATCGAGGTGAGCGCAGGCGCACAGGAGGAGGCCTTGCCCAGCTCGCTGTCCTGACCGACCTTGAGGAATACGCTGTGGCACTGGTCGGCAGCCATAGTCGCTCGGCCACCACCAGTGGTGAGGCAGAGCCATCCCTTGTGTCATGTGAGTAATGTGTAAAGCAGTGTTAATTCAAAGCAATATAACGGCAATTCATATATGAATGATGTCATGTTATGCATGCAACTTATGTCCTACTCTCAGGTTAACAACATAAGAACATAAGAACTAGGAGCAGGAGCAGGCCAACTGGCCCCTCGAGCCTGCTCCGCCATTTGATAACATCATGGCTGATCTGATAGAGGGCTCAGCTCCACTTCCCTGCCTGCTCCCCATGAAC
Organism: Pristiophorus japonicus; assembly: GCF_044704955.1. Lineage (NCBI taxonomy): Eukaryota > Metazoa > Chordata > Chondrichthyes > Pristiophoridae > Pristiophorus > Pristiophorus japonicus. The sequence goes on along the minus strand of NC_091982.1, from coordinate 230,556,791 downwards.
CTTCACTCGCTTATCATTCTGTCTATATCTGACTGATCCAGCCTCCACAGCTCTCTGGGGCAGTGAATTCCACATAGATGTACGACCATATGATGTATTAATATGTAACGTCTCTCGCTCATATTTATTATATTAGTACTGCTCCTCCTACGTATGCCAGCGTAGCGCAATAATCCCTTCTCTTCTAATAAGCTCAATAAACGCAATTGTGTTTTGCAGGTCCCACAACTCTGATGGCACAACAAAGGGAGGCCACACCAGCACCTGGCAATGTGCAGGTGGTCATCACCACGGGTACGGAGGAGGGAGATACTTCAGATCCTGAACCAGAGGAGGAGAATGTTATGGAAAGGGAGGAGGTTGGCCATTTCATCACACTAGACTTCGTACCTGCAGCCATTTCTTCGTCATCACCTTCGACAGAAGAAGTAGTGGGACCAAATGTCTTGCAGCCAGCGACGCCAAGACATATAGTGCTCACGCCGACCCCATGGAGGTCGAGTCAGCGAGGTCAGCACACACCACTACTGGAAGATCGAAGTGACAGCATGACCAGACTGTACATAGAGAGCATTGCGAGCTCCTCCGGGCGTTTGGTGTGTTCACGGGGAACATGTCCCAGATGTCCGCTCGCATATCGGAGGATATGCAGCAGATAATCCGGGAGATGCGTGAGCAGCCCGCCACCATCCATGCCTTGTGGCATGCGAGACTGGTGGGAGACGGCACTGCACCCCAAGGTGCCCTCCCACCAACTGCCAGCACAGATGCAAGTCAGGAGGAAGAATTTCCTTCTGGCTCGGAAGTCATTTCCTCAGCAACGTCTTCCCCTCCACCACCCCGAGCCGATCCTGCCACCATCACCCGTGCTCCCCCCCACCCCATCCCCCCACAGCAGGAAGTTTGAGGTCGCCCGCTGCATGTCCGCCTCGTCCCGCTACCCGGGGATTCAAACGGGGGTCTAAGACATGGTGGGGTAAAGGACCTGGAGGGAAGCGTGGCCGCAGGTAGGGAGGGAGGTGTTATTTTTATTGTGTTGTCATACTGTTGTTGTTATTGTTGTTGTTTTTTAAAATTTATTGTGTGACCGTTTGGGGGAGGGGGGGTATTACATTTAAAAAATGAAAAGTGTTCAATTACTAACATTTTTTATTGAGTTTTACAATTGTTGTGCAGTGTCTTATAATAACGTAAGGTAAGGTAAAACATGAATACAATTGTTGGAAAACAATGGCCAGGCCAGGCAGGCAAGGATGAAACGTAATGCAACTGCAACTGTTGTCTTTCCATAACTGCAACTGTCACTGTAACTGTCACCAATGTAAGTTCATGCAAAGCATTCATTTATGAGCTGCTGACGCAAGAGTTTTGCAGCTGCGTAACTCCCACAGGGTTTTTCCAGTCTTCCGTGAAGGGGGCGGGGAATGGGTTAATCCCCAGGCTGATGGTCCTCCCCGAGGTCCCCCTCATCCTCCTCCTCCTCCTCCTCGTCTGCCTCTTCCTGAGGTGGACCGGCAGCCCCACCTGGCAATTGTTGTCCTCTCCTTATAGCTAGTTTATGCAACATACAGCACACCACAATAAACTCAGCGGCCTGGTCAGGGTAGCATTGCAGGCTGCCTCCAAAGTGGCTCAGGATCTGAAGCGCTGCTTCAGCACTCCAATTGTCTTTTCGGCGATATGGCTTTCGTTGTAGCACTTCTTGGCTTCCATCTGGGGATTACGCAGGGGAGGTCATGAGTCAGCTGGCAAGGCCATATCCTTTAGTTTTTCCATTCAGTAAATATTCAGATTTTTCATTTTTTGTATCGAAGTATTTCGAAACCTACTAGTCTCATTCTTAGATAATTAATGCGTGATATTTTTCTTTTAACCAGCTACACTTGATCATAACTTTGTCTTCATCAAGCCTCCTGTCTGATGTCAGCACATTTCTGCATTCAACTTGCCAGTGTTTAAGACACCATGTCTACCTATGGAGCTTCAAGCTTTCCTGATGGCTGTTAGCTGGACTGGCTCTAAAACCAACTATGAGTTCCACTAGAGTCTTTCCAAAGAATATTAAGTTCAGTTTGCAAGATGGTCATTCCGTCAAAGCTTCATTAGAGATAAAGGATTTACCATGAGTATCTGAGTTAGTTCCTTGCAGTGCTTAAGAAGTGGAAAATTACAGGGTCTTACACTGTATCATGCAAATGCAACATGCCAAATTTTCTATGCAGCCTATAAAATGTTTACTTTATAACCTACAGCTAAGAATGAGACATTACACTAGGGGAAAGAAAGCACTCAGAAAGGTCCTCCAAAACATGGAATGAAACCTGTGGGTTATTTGGTGAAAATTTCTATGCGGAACCAGCATCTATTGTTACTTCCAGTCTCAGCTTCTTAATTCATTTGCAATTTGTATTTTCTTCCACGATTCTCAGTGGGGGTGGAATTTGTGTTATCTGCGAGAGGAAGTAAAATCTGTCCAGACAGAAATAATTTCCAATATTGCTGAAGCATTCACTGAAATGTATGCACACAAAATCATAGAATGTTACAGTATATAAACAGGCTATTTGGCCCCTCAAGACTGTGACCTAATCTAATCCCACTCTACTGCTCACTCCCCACTCTCTTTAATATTCATCTTTTCAACCAACCATCTAAATCCCTTTTGAAAATATTCTGTTTCAATAATGGATTATGGCAGAGAATTTCACATTCTAACCAATTTTCGTGGCAGTAATTATTTTTTAACCTCATCTTTTGCGATTATCTGAATGTGTGCTCTCCTGTTATGATCTTGCTGATCAGCGTAAACATTCTATCCATTACTATTTAACATATTGTAACTGTCATGTATTTAACCAAATTGCAATGACATAGTCATGTAACTGTAACTCATGTACACTGTACCTGTACCCTAGAAATGCACACCCTGACCACAGGGGTGAACTTGCGGGAGACACTCCTCGCCTGGGTTTCCAGGTATAAAAGGGGAGGTCCCACCCACGGTCCACACTCCTTGGTCCTGGCAATAAAGGTGAAGGTCACAGAGTGACCGTGTCTGATATATCCATGCCTCGTGTGAGTTTGTAGTAAGGTGCAGGGACACTACAGTAACCCTTCAAAATCTGGAGGAACTTTATCAGATCACCTCTCAATCTTCACAGATCAAGTGAAAAAAGTCCTAACTTCTCAACTTTCTTTTCACAACTGTGCCCTCTCTTTATCTGCACATTAAGCTGCCCTCTGTTCTTCTACTCCATCTAAAATCTTACCATTTTCAGTGTATTTCTTTTCCTCAGTCATCCTTACAAAATGTATTATTTTACACATTTCCTTATTGAACTGCATCTCCTGACTATTGCCCACCCTGATAGTCATTCCCAACCTTTATTGAAGTTTGCCCAACCTCCTAATTTGATGTCACCAGCAAATTTTCAGATTGTTACCTCAATTCCTAAATCTAGATTATTTATGTATCATCATCATTATAGGCAGTCCCTCGGAATCAAGGAAAACTTGCTTTCACTCTTAGCATGAATCCTTAGGTGGCTGAACAGTCCAATACGAGAACCACAGACCCTGTCACAGATGGGACAGATAGTCGTTGAGGAAAGGGTGGGCAGGGAGCCTGGTTTGCCGCATGCTCTTTCCGCTGCCTGCGCTTGATTTCTGCATGCTCTCGGCGACGATATTCGAGGAGCTCAGTGCCCTCCCGGATGCACTTCCTCCACTTAGGGCGGTCTATGGCCAGGGACTCCCAGGTGTCAGTGGGGATGTCGCACTTTATCAGGGAGGCTTTGAGGGTGTCCTTGTAACGTTTCCTCTGCCCACCTTTGGCTCGTTTGCCGTGGACGAGTTCAGAGTAGAGCGCTTGCTCCGGGAGTCTCGTATACTGTAATAACTAAAAGCTCCATCATAGATTCCTGGGGAACACCCCATCTTCCTTTTCAAGTAACTTCCTTTAATACCTACTATTTATTTTTCTGCATTCCAACCATTTTTCTATCCATATGACAACATTTCTTTCAATTGCATGTGCTATTATCTTTGCCATAATTCTTTCATATATTTAGCAAATGTTTTTTGAAAATCCATATTTGGTACATCCATTACATTTCCTTTAGCTACCTTCTGTTATATCTTTAAAGAATTTTATAAAGGTCATCAAGTGCAACCTACCTTTTATAACTCTGTGCTGATTAGTCCTGGTTAACTCATCCTGTATTTTAGAATTTAGGGCCTAGATTTAACTTGCTTAAAATAAATGGATTAACTCTGGTTTCAAAATAATGTCAATTAGAAAATCTAGGCTCAGTAGTTTGCCAACAGTTGAAGTAAGACTAATTGATGTAAATTTCCTGACTTATCTTTGTTTCCTTTTTTGAAGAGGGTATCACATTTTCCATTCTGCAGTGTTCTGGCAAAATTTTGTTTTCCACAAGTGTTTGGAAAATTAGTCAGAGCTTTCGCTATTTCTACATTAGCATAAACACCAGGTCCCAGTGATTCGCCGACCTTAAATTTGAATAACTTCCAGGTGAATCCAGCTAAGGACATAAATTGGATTCTGTCCACTACAGGGTACAACGGACATGACCTATTCGGCGCGACAACTGCAAGAGAAATGCAGGGAATAGCACCAACCCTTGTACCCTTCTTTGAAGTTACAAAGGCATTTGACACTGTTAAACGCAAGGGACTATGGAGTGTCCTCCTCCATTTTGGCTGCCCCCCAAAGTTTGTCGCCATCCTCCGCCTGCTCCACGACGACATGCAAGCTGTGATCCTGACCAACGGATCCATCACAGACTCAATCCACGTCCGGACAGGGCTCAAGCAGGGCTGCGTCATCATGCCAACCTTCTTCTCGATCTTCCTCGCTGCAATGCTCCACCTCATGTTCAACAAGCTCCCCGCTAGAGAGGAACTAAACTACAGAACCAGTGGGAACCCGTTCAACCTTCGTCCAGGCTAGATCCAAGACCGTCCCATCCTCTGTCGTCGACCTACAGTATGCGGATAGCGCACATTCAGAGGCTGAACTTCAAGTCATCGTCAACATCTTCACCAAGACGTACAAAAGCATGGGTCTTACACTAAACATCCATAAGACAAAGGTCCTCCACCAACCTGACCCGGCCACATAGCACTGCCCCCCAGTCAGCAAGATCCATGGCGCAGCCCTGGACAACATGGACCACTTTCCATACCTCGGGAACCTATTATCAGCAAGGGCGGACATCGACGATGCGGTTCAACACCACCTCCAGTGCACCAGCGCAGCCTTCGGTTGCCTGAGGAAGAGAGTGTTTGAAGATCAGGCCGTCAAATCTGGCACCAAGCTTATGGTCTGCAGGGCTGTAGTGCTACCCGCCCTCCTGTATGGCTCAGAGATGTGGACCATATACAGTAGGCACCTCAAATCGCTGGAGAAATACCACCAACGACATCTCCGCAAGATCCTGCAAATCTCCTGGAAGGACAGACGCACCAATGTCAGTGTTCTTGATCAGGCCAACATCCCCAGCATTGAAGCACTGACCACACTCGCCCAGCTCCGTTGGGCAAACTACATTGTTCACATGCCCGACACAAGACTCCCAAAGCAAGCACTCTACTCGGAACTCCTACTTGGCAAGCAAGCCCCAGATGGGCAGAGGAAACATTTCAAGGACATCCTCAAAGCCTTGTTGATAAAGTGCAACATCCCCACTGACCCCTGGGAGTCCCTGGGCAAAGGCCGCCCTAAGTGGAGGAAGAGCATCCGGGAGGGCGCTGAGCACCACGAGTCTCATCGCCGAGAGCACGCAGAAACCAAGCGCAGGCAGCGGAAAGAGCGTGCGGCAAGCCAGTCCCACCCTCTCCTTCCCTCAACGACTGTCTGTCCCACCTGTGACAGAGACTGTAATTCCCGTATTGGACTGTTTAGTCGCTTGAGAACTCACTTTTAGAGCGGAAGCACATCTTCCTCGATTTCGAGGGACTGCCTATGATGATGATTCAGCCTAAATTTATGAATTTGATTGAATTTTTGAAGAAGGCAGCAGGTTAGTATATGAGGGAAGCACAGTAAACATTCTCTAGCTGGAGTTTTAGAAAGCATTTGATAAAGTTACTAGTAGGAAGCTACGACATTGGATAAAGAATTGGGTGCATGTCTGTAGTTTATCATCGATTGCTGTAGATCCACTTGGAGACCGGCCACCAGTGGTATTGCACAGGGATTGGTGTTAGGGCCTTTGCTCTTTAATATCTCTATTAATGACCCAGAGGAAGGTGTTGAGGGAATGATCTGTGGTTGATACGAAGTTAGGACTGTGGAGGGGACTAAACGACTGCAAGCAGATCTTGATGCATATGTGGAACAGGCCTGCATCTGGGCAAATGGCACTTAACTCAGAGAAGTAAATTATTCTGCATATATGTGATACAGTGTATGTGAATAGGACCAACATTAAGCATATTTACACCTTACCATGCACAGAACTGAAGCCTGTGATGAAAGATAAAGATCTTGGTATCTTAATTCACAACCCTCTAAAAGTTCATGACCATTGCCGTGAAGCTATAACTAAAGCAATTAAGGTACGGGGTTGCATTCACAGGACTATCAATTACAAAACGAAACATATCATTTTGTCTTCGTACAGGACTGTGGTTGGCCTCATTTACAATACTGTGTCCGTTTTGGTCTGCTTACAAGGTGGGTGATATCGAGGCTTTGAAAAATCTTCACAGGAGGGCCAAAAGAATGACTCCCTGTTTAAAATGCCTTAACTAACCAGATAAGCTTAAATAGCTGGGTCTATATAGCTGGGTTTAGAGAAGCGTAGACTCGGGAGTGATTTGACTGAGGTCCATAAAATTATGTATGTTCTAGATTGTGTGCACGCTGACACATTATTTCAATTAGATAAGTTGGGGAGGACTAGGGTCACGCATATAAATTATGGAAGGGGGAAAGTAGATGACATATTAGGCAGTTCTTCTTTTCCGAGAGAACAGTGGATCTATGGAACAAGTTGTCGGCTTTTGCAGTGAGTGCTGATTCAGTGCTGATTCACAAGCTTACCTCCTTCAACAGAGAGTTCGACCAGTTCCTGTTTGGGGGTGTTGATTACATAATACAGGAGTTAGGTGTCAAATAATATAAATCATGATCAATGTGGTCTCCTGGACTAGTTTTAATCGCCTAGAGGGATGGGACAGGAATTTTCCAGATTTTTTTCTCTGTGTGGTCGTGGATTTGTGATCTGTTTTTTGTGTTTTTCACAGGAGATTCTGTGGCACCTAGTGGGTAAGGAGTCGCTTGATGTAATGCATAAGGCATCATAAAAATATGGCACAGGTTAAATGGTCCAGCTGGTCATTTCCTCTTTGGGACCTTTTCGTACATTTGTACCTCTGCCATTCTCTCATTCTTCATCACAAGCTTACCTCATTCATTTCTTATTCAGTTCACCCTTCCAACCAAGGATTATCATTTGGATTAAAAGATTAGCCTAAGGGAAAGAATAAAGAAATCATTTTTGACAAACATTTAGTGTGAATTTTTCAACTGATTGCTATCATATTCAGAGGAATGTTATATTATTTCACGTTTTAAAAATATGAATAGCAATCTTGTCACTGAAAAATCGAATGATGACAGATGAAGAAGAGGTAGTTCAACTTTTTATTTCTGGGGACACGTTGGGGAAATTTGTAAAGACTGGCTTTCGTGGCATTGCGATAAGGTGCCCAAATGATGTCATTGTGATTAAACTTTTGTTTTCCAGGCTATGTAGCAATCCCAGAAGATTCATATCCTTGTACCACCAGACCTGTCCATTATTTTCACTGTGGGCTTTAAATTAAAACTGGTCTACTATACTAAGATGATTGAATGCAGAAACAGGACCAGTGAGACTATGTTAGGAGCTGTGTGATGGACCAGTGAACATCTTTCATAATGAACACATGCAACGGTACTGTACTCAACCGTGAAGGATAAGTACAGACGTGCAACCTTATAGGAAGTGTACAAGGTAATTATTGTTTATATGTCTATGGCACTGGTGACCAATGTTTCGTTTTTTCTCCAGGCTAGCTATACATTGTTCTGTCTTAAACCCTATTGTTAGTCTCTGGATTCATGCTGTAAACCACATGAATCAGCAGGAGAAGGGGTAGTGACTACCACCTGAGGTGATGGTTTCCACCCATACCTCCATGGACAGCCCTGCCTGTTTCTCAGAATTAAATGATGGACACCAGCTCTTGCTAATTTAATATTGTCCCCAGCAGGTGGATGGTGAATCTGTACAGAGTTTCTGCACACCTTGTTAGTACATAATTGATCTGTGCCATCCTTAATATTTTGTTTATCATTGAAACCCAATCATTAAAACCCAAAGCTTTTTCATAATCAAGGGAAATATCAATAAAGACACCATACATAGGAGAGTAATCTTTCCAAAGCTTATAAAATAATGTTATATCCGTATTCATCTATTTACCCGCTCGGCCCGCAACCTGATTTTTTTCTAAATACGTTAGTTATCACACGGAGAACTGAATTGGCATCTGCAAGGAATGTAGATTTAAAAGCTGAAGAAAAAGGGGTAAAAAGACAAAAATCATGCCCTCAAGGCTTTCCATTCACATAATACAATTCCACAGAGCCCTAAACCAGTCAAGCCTTCTTTCCACAAGCCACCCACATAACAATTAACCTCACTACAACCTTGAGGTCTCTGATTAGTGATGGCCTATTGTTTAACTCTCATTAGCATAGCCCCTGTGCAGCCGTATTCTTACTCAAATGGCCTAATCAAATCAGTCACTGAAGACCTCAGCTCAGGGACTAAGCTTAACAAGCACTGACTTGTTCTCAAATGACGGCTAACAACACTATTACAGCCATTTAAAATATAGTTTATTCAGTTCTTTATAGTTATCATTTTATAGTAAAATTGAGATGATTATATAAAACAATTTAATGTATGTGACAATGATAAAATAAATAAATTTGAACTGAATTATGTATATATAATTATGTTACTTTACTTCAAGTAATTTTTTATTTGTATTCAGATTAGTTTTAGTAATTTTGCTGAAGTGCTCCACACTAAGAACCTTTGCAAAACTATCTCCAATGCTACTCGCAATCAACTGATGACAAAATCGCTTGGAAAGCAAGTCAGGCAATGTGAACATTCTTTACTCTCTGAAGTGCAGAAATGCTTTGCGACTTCAAGGCACTCCAGCTGGTGAATCCAGCCAAGGACGTGCGTGTAAAGCTGCTCACAACCCTGGTTGGGCTCACAAACTCAAGCAATTGACAGAAAATGGTCCACACAGGGTCCGTTCGCCTGTGCTGAGGCTCACAGCAAACAGATGCTGAAACCTCATCCACCCTCTCAGTAGGATACGATGCATTTTTCTCACTTCTGGCCATCTCATTCTCTCCCATATAACTTTTTTTTGTATCCTGTGTGGACCATCTGTCATCTCTTTTACCTGCTGTTTTGCGATATTGTGTTTTTCAAAAATAAGAATGCTCCTCCCCCCCCTCCCGCCCGCCACAGTGAATAAATAGACCATGTCAGGTTCAACCTATACTGGCCTAGTTCATTTCAGTCAGGGAGGCACTATAATTGACATCAGCAGCACTAAGAGAGAAAAATAAATTAACTAAAATTTGATTGCTGTCCAGCAACACATGACAAATGCATCTGAGAATTTAGGTGTGGACAGGCCCTGGCTCATAGAATGCTACAGCAGAGAAACAGGTTTGTCAGGCCATCAAGTATGTGCTGGTGATTTTCTCTATGTGAGCCATCGGGGTAGATTTTCAAATTGCTACCCAGGCGTCCCTCGGAATCAAGGAAGACTTGCTTCCACTCTTAAAATGAGTCCTTGGGTGGCTGAACAGTCCAAGACAAGAACCACAGTCCGTGTCACAGGTGGGACAGATAGTCGTTGAGGGCAGGGAGCCTGGTTTGCCGCACGCTCTTTCCGCTGCCTGCACTTGATTTCTGCATGCTCTCGGCGATGAGCCTCGAGGTGCTCAGCGCCCTCCCGGATGCACTTCCTTCACTTGGGGCGATCTTTGGCCAGGGACTCCCAGGTGTCGGTGGGTATGTTGCACTTTATCAGGGAGGCTTTGAGGGTGTCCTTGTACATAAGAACAAAGGAACATAAGAATTAGGAACAGGAGTAGGCCATCTAGCCCCTCGAGCCTGCTCCGCAATTCAACAAGATCATGGCTGATCTGGCCGTGGACTCAGCTCCACTTACCCGCCCGCTCCCCATAACCCTTAATTCCCTTATTGATTAAAAATCTATCTATCTGTGACTTGAATACATTCAATGAGCTAGCCTCAACTGCTTCCTTGGGCAGAGAATTCCATAGATTCACAACCCTCTAGGAGAAGAAATTCCTTCTCAACTCGGTTTTAAATTGACTCCCTCGTATTTTGAGGCTGTGCCCCCTAGTTCTAGTCTCCCCGACCAGTGGAAACAATCTCTCTGCCTCTATCTTGTCTATCCCTTTCATGATTTTAAATGTTTCTATAAAATCCCCCCTCATCCTTCTGAACTCCAACGAGTAAAGACCCAGTCTACTCAATCTATCATCATAAGGTAACCCCCTCATCTCCAGAATCAGCCTAGTGAATCGTCTTGGTACCCCCTACAAAGCTAGTATATCCTTCCTCAAGTAAGGTGACCAAAACTGCACGCAGTACTCCAGGTGCGGTCTCACCAATACCCTATACAGTTGCAGAAGGACCTCCCTGCTTTTGTACTCCATCCCTCTCGCAAGGATGGCCAACATTCCATTCGCCTTCCTGATTACCTGCTGCACCTGCAAACTAACTTTTTGGGATTCATGCACAAGGACCCCCAGGTCCCTCTGCACCACAGCATGTTGTAATTTCTCCCCATTCAAATAATATTCCCTTTTACTGTTTTTTTTCCCAAGGTGGATGACCTCACACTTTCCGACATTGTATTCCATCTGCCAAACCTTAGCCCATTCGCTTAACCTATCTAAATCTCTTTGCAGCCTCTCTGTGTCCTCTACACAACCCGCTTTCCCACTAACCTTTGTGTCATCTGCAAACTTTGTTACACTACACTCTGTCCCCTCTTCCAGGTCATCTATGTATATTGTAAACAGGTGTGGCGCACCACTAACCACCGATTTCCAACCCGGAAAGGACCCATTTATCCCGACTCTCTGCTTTCTGTTTGCCAGCCAATTCTCTATCCATGCTAATACATTTCCTCTGACTCCGCGTACCTTTGTCTTCTGCAGTAACCTTTTGTGTGGCACCTTATCAAATGCCTTTTGAAAATCGAAATACACCACATCCGTCGGTACACCTCTATCCACCATGCTCGTTATATCCTCAAAGAATTCCAGTAAATTAGTTAAACATGATTTCCCCTTCATGAATCCATGCTGCGTCTGCTTGATTGCACTATTACTATCTAGATGTCCCGCTATTTCTTCCTTAATGATCATTGAACCACAGTACCCCACCCCTGCCTTCTCTCCATACCCCTTGATCCCTTTAGCCCAAAGGGCCACATCTAACTCCCTTTTGAATATATCCAATGAACTGGCTTCAACAACTTTCTGTGGCAGAGAATTCCACAGGTTCACAATTCTCTGAGTGAAGAAGTTTCTCTTCATCTCGGTCCTAATTGGCTTACCCCTTATCCTAAGACTATGTCCCCTGGTTCTGGACTTCCCCAACATCGGGAACATTCTTCCTGCATCTAACCTGTCCAATCCCGTCAGAATTTTATATGTTTCTATGAGATCGCCTCTCATTCTTCTAAATTCCAGTGAGTATAAGCCTAGCCGATCCAGTCTTTCCTCATATGTCAATCCTGCCATCTCCGGACTCAGTCTGGTGAACCTTCGCTGCACTCCCTCATAGCAAGAATGTTAAACTAACCGGCCTATAGTTAACTGCCTTTTGTCTGCCCCCCTTTTTAAACAGAGGCATTACATTAGCTGCTTTCCAATCCGCTGGTACCTCCCCAGAGTTTACCAAAGTTTTCTGGACTCTGGGGAGGTGCCATTGGATTGGAAAGCAGCTAATGTAACGCCTCTGTTTAAAAATGGGGGTAGACAAAAGGCAGGTAACTATAGGCCGGCTAGTTTAAATTCTGTAGTGGGGAAAATGCTTGAAGCTATCATTAAGGAAGAAATAGCGGGGCATCTAGATAGGACCTAGGGGTCACAGCCTCAAAATAAGAGGGTTCCAATTTAAAACCGAGTTGAGAAGGAATTTCTTCTCCCAGATGGTTGTGAATCTGTGGAATTCTCTGCCCAAAGAAGCAGTTGAGGCTAGCTCATTGAATATATTCAAATCACAGATGGATAGATTTTTAACCAATAAGGGAATTAAGGGTTATCGGGAGCGGGTGGGTAAGTGGAGCTGAGTCCACGGCCAGCTCAGCCGTGATCTTGTTAGGTGGTGGAGCAGGCTCGAGGGGCTAGATGGCCTACTCCTGTTCCTAATTCTTATGTTCTTATGTTCTTATTAATGTTGGGGAAGTCCAGAACCAGGGGTCACAGTCTAAGGATAAGGGGTAAGCCATTTAGGACCGAGATGAGGAGAAACTTCTTCACCCAGAGAGTGGTGAAGCTGTGGAATTCTCTACCACAGAAAGTTGTTGAGGCTAATTCACTAAATATATTCAAAAAGGAGTTAGATGTAGTCCTTACTACTAGGGAAATCAAGGGGTATGACGAAAAATCAGGAATGGGGTACTGAAGTTGCATGTTCAGCCATGAACGCATTGAATGGCGGTGCAGGCTCGAAGGGCCGAATGGCCTACTCCTGCACCTATTTTCTATGTTTCTATGTTTCTATGATTACTTTCCCCCTTTCCTGAGACTAATTGTAGTGTCCCAGTTCCGTTGATTTCAATGGAGAATACAATCATGCATAATGTAAAATAGGTGTCTGACTCAAAACGCGACCCATTGCCGTCGGGCAGGTTAGGTTAAAATCGGGGCTAATTTAACAGCTCCTTTCCTCGGTTGTGCAAAGTCATCGTTCAAACCATTCTAAGGTGCTAACATAATTATGCCAAATTTAACCTTTTGAGTTTTAACACTACTTTTCATTTTTAAAAACACACACGTTTTTATCACTATTAACTTTTAACACTGCCTATAGTCTAACAGAATCCAGAAATTGCATAGACAAACAGTAAGCATTTTCATTCACAATATACTCTGAATATACCACAAGGAGGATGGTTACATGTTTTGATTTTGGTACAAATATTAGAATGTAGTATTTGAAAGGTCGTTTCTTAGACAGCATTCCATGACAGTTGATGTGATATTCTCTGAGATGTCTCTGGTTTGTGATATGTTTGTGAATTTTGATGTACCTTTTATGATGTTTGAAAGGACTTACAGTTAAACTGCTCCTGACTGTCTGACTGTCTGACAGGAGGTCAATAGAACTGTACTAGTGATAAATATGATCCTTAATATGGCAAATGAGCCAAAGGTGGGCAACAGAAGCATTACTAGGACACCCTCAAAGCCACCACTAACACCTTGGAGACCCTGGCCAAAGATCGCCCAAGGTGGAGAAAGTGCATCCGGGAGGGCATTGAGCTCTTTGAGTCTCAACGCAAAGAGCGTGAAGAGGTCAAGCGCAGGCAGCGGAAGGAGCGCGCGGCAAACCAGCCTCACCCACCCCTTCCCTCGACAAATGTCTGTCCCACCTGCAACAGGGTCTGTGGCTCTCATATTGGACTGTTCAGCCATCAAAGAACTCACTTTGGGAGTGGAAGCAAGTCTTCCTCATTTCCGAGGGACTGCCTATGAAAGGAATATGGGTATTAAATTAAACTTTTACTGGCCTGTTAGCTGTGTTAAATGGGAGCAAGGTATTGATTTTTTTAAATTTCTTTGGAAAATGTGGATGGCCCTGGTAAAGCTCCATTTATTGCCCATCCCTAGTTGCCCTGTAAAGGTGGTGGAGCCGTCTCCTGAACTACTGCCGTATTTATGGTGATATAGTTCCCACAATGGTGTTAGGTAGCAAATTCCAGGATATTAACCCACTGATGTTGAAGAAATGACATTTTATGTTCAAGTTAGGATGGTGTGTGATCTAGAAGGGAATTTGGAGTTCATGGTATATTCCCACAAGTTTGCTATGATTGTCCTCCTCAGTGGTAGAAGTCACCAGGGGGAAGCGGGGGGTGGGGGGGGGGGGGAGAAATACCGTCAAAGTATCCTTAGTGCATTGTTGCAATGCATCCTGTAGATTGGACTTGATGCAGCCACAGTGCACCGGTGATGGATGGAGAAGATATTGAGTTCACTAGTAGTGGTGCTAATCACATGTACTACTTGCACTGACTGGACTGTGTCAAGCTTCTTGAGTGTTGCTGAGATTACACCTATTCTGGCGAATGACTTTTCTATCACATCACTGATTTCAATCTTGTAGGTGGCGAAAAAGCTTTGAAGGGCAAGAGGTGAGCCACTTAGTGCAAAGTACCCAGCCTTTGCCCTGCACTTGTAGCCAAAGTGTTGACATAGCTAATTGAGTTAAGACAAGATTGTGATGGTGGGGAGTCAGCAGTAGTAATTCCATCCAAGGTCAGGAGGAGATGGCTAGTTTTCCCTTGTGCATCATTTTCCTGCCCATGCCAGAGGATGGGCTTGTGCCGGGGGTACACCCGGGCCATCGGGATGCATCTGGACAGGAAATCCTGGTGCTCTTGGGCCTGAACAGAAGCCGTGCACTTCGTGCTACTCATCCGGTGCTGGAGCAGGAGTGGGGAAAGAGGAATTTATGACCTAATTAAATTGACCTCTCCTCTGTTTAAAAATAGAATAAAATCTCCTATGTACAACTGAGATAGTATTTATTTCAAATACGATCAGAAGTTAGTCTAACCTTAGTGGTGGGCAAATTACTGGAATCGATTCTGAGGGACCGGTTGGGCTGGATTTTCGGCTTTTCCGATTTCGGGGCGGTAATCGCGGTGGGGCGGTAAAGTTACCGCCTGAAAAATGTTTCCCCCTTGACTGGAAGATTCGGCAAAATATTAAGATGCATGAGCGTTGGCGTTAAATCAGACTTTCCACGACGGACTTTGTGCATCCCAGCCGAAACTCGCAGCGGTAAAATAGGTGGCCATTTTGTGCATGCGCAGGTGTTTTTGTTTCGCGGTCGCAAACGTTAATTCAGGGTGCGGTAGCTTCCTGCGTGTATGCGCATCTGATCCACCCCACTTCTTCCACTTTTGCAAAGATGGAGCAGCAGGAGGGAAGGCAGCGTGCCAGGCGCTTTTCGAATGAGGCTTCTGATGCCTTAATGCACGCTGTGGAGAGGAGGTGGTCCTCACTCCAGCTGGTTGAGGGAGCCAGACTGCCAACCTTCAAGAGATTATGGAAAGAAATTGCCCAGGAGGTCTCTGCAACAGACAATGTTCCCAGAACTGAGACACAATGCAGATAAAAGTTCAACGACCTCAGCAGGGTCGTCAGGGTGAGTCATCATGATCGGCAGTCCCTCGAAATCGAGAAAGACTTGCTTCCACTCTAAAAGTGAGTTCTTAGGTGACTGAACAGTACAATACGGGAGTTACAGTCTCTGTCATAGGTGGGACAGAGAGTCGTTGAGGGGAAGGGAGGGTGGGACTGGTTTGCCACATGCTCCTTCCATTGCCTGCGCGTGGTTTCTGCATGCTCTCGGCGGTCAGTGCTTCGATGCTGGGGATGTTGGCTGATTAAGGGCACTAACGTCGGTGCGTCTGTCCTCCCCAGGGATTTGCAGGATCTTGAGGAGACATCGTTGATGGTATTTCTCCAGCGATTTGAGGTGTCTACTGTATATGGTCCTCGTCTCTGAGCCATACAGGAGGGCGGGTATTACTACATCCCTGTAGACCATGAGCTTGGTGGCAGATTTGAGGGCCTGATCTTCGAACACTCTTTTCTTCAGGTGGCAGAAGGCTGCACTGGCGCACTGGAGGCAGTGTTGAATCTCGTCGTCCGTGTCTGCTTTGCCAATAATAGGCTCCCAAGGTATGGAAAGTGGTCCACGTTGTCCATGGCTGCGCCATGGATCTTGATGACTGGGGGGCTGTGCTGTGTGGCAGGGTCAGGGTGAGTATTATTCACACATATGTATGCCTCCTATCCTTCCAACATGAATCTCAGAGACTATGTGAAGTCTTTTATGCATATGGCCGGTCTCAAAGTATTGCAGTCTGCAGGGTGGGTTTCACAAGCCATGAGAAAGATGAAGGATGACTTCTCTACCCATTGACTCTTAATGAACGATGCACATACACTTTTTGTCCCTAATCATTGAGAACCTTTCTCGCAATACATGCCCACTGCTGTTATGGGTTTCATAAAGATCACCTATGTTACATCTCTCTCACCTCCTAACAATCATTCACAAAACTCATGCAACATCTGCACAGTTTGAAGTGAAGTCATGAGAACATCCATACAGTCCCACCAAGCCAACCAGTTGTCCCGATGCAAGACACCACATCTGGGGATGAAGGCTGCACTTGCACACTGGAGGCGGTGCTGAATCTCGTCGTCGATGTCTGCTTTGCCAATAATAGGCTCTTGAGGTATGGTCGGCATATGTGGCACAACAGGAAATGAACCCTTTCTGAGCCCCTTCTATTTTTCTCTTTGCAGACGAAGCATTCTCACAACAGGAGTGAGCAGCTGTGCACATTCTGACTCAGATTTTTCCATTGACTGATGTCGAGGAACAGTGTCAGTCCTCATTGGAGTACCAGGTCGGGCAGTTGCCGGGGGCGATGCTGAGTCCCCTTCAGGTAGTGAGGGGATGTAAATGGATTGCACGACTGATGTGACTGCATTGAAACCTATAATGAAGTGGAGGCGGGCCTTCAAATGTACATGTGCAATGCCACCTTCCTCCTGTCACCCTGCCCCCTCCCCTGCTGCTAACCACTTGTACTTGTTTTGTGCTTGCAGAAGAACAGCCACAATCACGACGGCATTCCCATGGGGGCATCGACATCTGGCCATGGCAGAGATAATGAGGCTGGTGGGAAAACTGAGATGGCTGAGCCGCCAAGCCCACCAGTTGTCCCGATGCAAGACACCATATCTGGGGATGAGGATAATTTTGCAGGGTTTGAATCATCGGTGCTCCTCGCCCCAGTCGTCTACGGCAAAACAATCGGTGCAAGAGGGGAATCTCGCAGGCCAGCTCTCCAGAAGGTAAGTCAGCAAAGTAGGTCTGCTCAAGAACAATCAGATATGGAACTGGACTTGGTGGAAATGTCCGGGGAGAACACAGACATGCACCTTGAGTTCATGGCTGCATTGAGTCGGATCCCAGACAGCATCGACAAGCTTTTTGCGACTGTTGCGGAGGCAGCATCACGAATTGTCGTTGCAACACAGGACTCCAGCGAGGCCATCATTGCCCACACACAGAGGAAGGTGGCCTCCAGCAGCGACAGTGGTGTTCCACAGTGTGTGGCGCGTGTCAATGATCACGTTGCAGCATTGAT
Organism: Pristiophorus japonicus; assembly: GCF_044704955.1. Classification (NCBI taxonomy): domain Eukaryota; kingdom Metazoa; phylum Chordata; class Chondrichthyes; family Pristiophoridae; genus Pristiophorus; species Pristiophorus japonicus. The sequence continues at coordinate 230,539,244 of NC_091982.1, read as the reverse complement.
CGCATCGCAGGCACAAGCTACGCTGCAGCTTGGTGATGTGATGCAGTCGATGTCTGCTACCATACTCTCTGCATTCCCCACTGTCCAATTGGGAAGGGACGGTGCCGAAGCAGTCCAGCAAGTTGTGGAGACACATCGTGCTCCAGATGTTGAGGCCCAGCTCCATCAGAGAGTCAGTGGCTCCCAGGAAATGGAAGGTGCTGTCCTTCCTCAGGATGACGGCATTCTGGCTCCCACCACTCACTCGGCAACCATACACCATGCACGGTACACACCCCAGCCACCAATGACTGCTCCCGTCGATGATGAGATGCAGCAGTCCGCAGCTGGGCCTACCCGGCGAAGAGCTGGTCCAGTGCACCATCATACACCGTCTGCACTGTCGGCCCCCTAACACAGCAGTCCTCAAGCAGCCTCGCTGTAGGTTGTAGGCACTGAGGCCTCATTGAAGAGGAGCAGCAGGTGTGGGATAGGATGAGCACAGGGGGCGGGGGGGGGGAGGGTGCGGAATTTCAGGGAAAATCTCATTAAGGGGTGGCACAACCTTGTGCAGATGCGTAGCTCAAGAATGAGGAGACCTATAAATAGTTGAGCTTGAAAAATGTACTTGTTGTTCAATGACTTGATGCACAACGCAGTTTATTGTTTAGTTTGGACATTTTTTCATTTGGTGTTGGAGGCGATTGTTTCTTACTAGTTTCAATAAAAATGTTACGTTGACCTTTGCCATTGGTGCCGCGTGTCTCTTTCCAGAATTCAGTGCCGATGGTGGCTCAGAGTCGTGAGTCTTAGCTGCGTCCCCACCTTCCCCATTCAAGCATAGCAGTCCATTATGAGCTGGCGATGTGCTGTTCTTACTGCAGCAGCTTTGCATCCCCTATGGATGAGGTGGCTCTGCAATCGATGCCTCGCCAGGCTCCTCTTCGATGTCCTCCTCCTTCTAAGTTGGGCCTGCAATCCCCACTAGCGATTCCTGGCCCCTCATGAAGGCTAAGTTGTGCAGCATGCAGCACACCACAATGAATTCGGAGATCTGTTGAGGGGAGTATTGAAGGCTGCCTCCAGAGCGGTCCAGGCATCAGAAGCATTGCTTCAGCATCCCTATAGTCTGCTTGAAGATGTTGCAGGTGGCTGCATGGATGTCATTGTAGCGCTGCTCAGCTTCTGTGGTGGGGTTGCGGAGGGGGTGTCATGAGCCAGGTGGCTAGGCCATATCCTTTGTCCATGATCAGCCAGCCCTGCCCTTGCCTTTGTCGTTGAAATATTCTTGAGACACTGCTCTCACGCAAGATGAAAGCATCATGTGCGCTCCCTGGATAGGAAGCATTCACTGCCAGAATGCGCTGCGTGTGGTTGCACACTAGCTGCATATTTAGGGAATGGTATCACTTTCAGTTTCTGAATACCTCTGTGTTGTGAAATGGTGCTCTCAGAGCGACGTGTGTGCAGTCAATGGCTCCTTGAACCCTCGGGAAGCCTGCAATTCTACCAAACGCTAAAGCTCACTCATTCTGGCTGTCCCTGCTCATAGGCAACTTTATGAAGTCCATTCTGCGGGCGCACAGAGCCCTTGTAACCTTGTAACATGTTGAGAGATGCTGCATATGTCCCCTGCTGCTGCCTGGAAGGAGCCGGAGGCATAGAAGGCCAGTGCCAGTCACCTTCACTGCGATGGGCAGCACAGTCCTGTTGGCACTGGTAGGCTGTAGGTCTGCCTGTATGAGCTGGTATATCATTGTCAGCACGTTCTTTCGGAAGTGCAGCCTTCTGATGCACTGCGCCTGAGAGCTGGACATATGAGCGTTGGTCCCTGTAAACCGGTGAGGGGTAAGGCCTCCTCCCGAGACGTCTTCGACCTCTCCTCATCCTTGGGCCGACATGGCCAAAAGCCCTTCTTCTAGCTTGAAGCCACCTGGCCTGCCAACAGCAACTAACATGATACACTGGCAAACTAGTAATGACCCCATTCAAATCTCTTACTGACCTTGTAAAGGAAACTATAATGACATATAAAAGGCCATTTACAATTCGGAGCTTCACACAACGTGCTGTGCACAACTGGAGCAGTCAATGACAACTGTGATGTCTGCTCCTCCAGCCTCTGTTTAAATATGCTGCCAATACCACCTGCTGCACCCTGGGAATGGCTGTTTTTTCAGGCGTTTCCTGGGGCAGGCGTTAAATGAGGCATAAAGGCCGAATGTTCCATCCAGGGCGCTAGCGCAGCGTTGCACAATGATTGACATTATCATCTCACTAAAAATGGACTGCGGGATGGTAAGTTTTTGCGCCGCTGCAAATCAGTAGCCGAATTTACCGTCCAGGCAGTAAATATTGGACGATTGGCGTTATGTCCAAAGACATCATTTGCCGCCCTACCGGGGCGCAAACAGAGGCACAAAAGAGACAAAAATCCAGCCCTTGAAACCTTTATTTAGAAAGATACAGATTAATCAAGGTCACTCAGCATGGATTTGTTAAGTGAAGGTCGTGTCTGATTAACTTGATTGAGTTCTTTGAGGTGGTAACAAGGAGGGTCGATGAGGGCAGTGCATTTGATGTAGTTTACATGGATTTTAGCAAGGCTTTTGACAAGGTCCCACATGGCAGGTTGATCAAAAAAGTAAAAGCCCATGGGATCCAAGGGAGAGTGGTAAATTGGATCCAAAATTGGCTCAGTCATAGGAAGCAAAGGGTAAGGAGAGTTTTTGTGACTGGGAGGCTGTTTCCAGTTGGCTTCCACAGTGCTCAGTACTCAGTCCCTTACTTTTTGTAGTATATATTAATGAATTGGACTTAAATGTAGGGCGCATGATAAAGAGATTTGCAGATGATATAAATATTGGCCGTGTGGTTGACAGTGAGGAGGAAAGCTCTAGACAGCAGAAAGATATCGATGAACTGGTCAGTTAGGCAAAAAAGTGGCAAATGGAATTCAATCTGGAAAAGTGTGAGGTAATGCATTTGGGGAGGGCTAACAAGGTAAGAGAATACACAATAAATTGGAGGATATTGTGAGGTGTGGAAGAAACATAGAAACATAGAAAATAGGTGCAGGAGTAGACCATTCGGCCCCTCGAGCCGGCACCACCATTCAATATGATCATGGCTGATCATGCAACTTCAGTACCCCATTCCTGCTTTCTCTCCATACCCCTTGATCCCTTTAGCAGTAAGGGCCATATCTAACTCCCTTTTGAATATATCTAACGAACTGCCCTCAACAACTTTCTGTGGTAGAGAATTCCACAGGTTCACAATTCTCTGAGTGAAGAAGTTTCTGCTCATCTCGGTCCTAAATGGCTTAGGAACAGAGGACCTTGGAGTATATGTCCACAGATCCTTAAAGGTAGCAGAACAGGTCAATAAGGTAGTTAAAAAGGCATACGGAATGCTTTCCTTTATTAGCCGAGGCATAGACTACAAGAGCAGGGAAGTTATGCTAGAACTGTATACAACATTATTTAGGCCACAGCTAGAGTAATGCATGCAGTTCTGGTCACCACATTACAGGAAGGATTGCTGTATTGCACTGGAGAGGGTGCAGAGGAGTTTTATGAGGATGTTGCAAGGACTGGAAAAGTATAGCTATGAGTAAAGATTGGATAGGCTGGGGTTGTTTTCCTTGGAACAGAGGAGGCTGAGGGAAGATTTAATTGAGGTGTATAAAGTTATGAGGGGCCTGGATAGAGTGGATAGAAAGGACCTGTTTCCCTTAGCAGAGAGACCAATAACCAGGGGGCATCAATTTAAAGTAGTTGGTAGAAGGATTAGAGGGGAGATGAGGAAACATGTCTTCAGCCAGAGGGTGGTGGGAGTCTGGAACTCACTGCCTGAAAGGGTGGTAGAGACAGAAACCTTCATCACATTTAAAAGGTACTTGGATGTGCACTTAAAGAGCTGTAACCTACAGGGCTACGGACCAAGAGCTGGAAGGTGGGATTAAGCTGGTACATACACGATGGGCTGAATAGCCTCCTTCTGTGTCGGAATTTTCTATGATTCTATGATACTAGGGAGCAGGTTCAAGATTGTAACTTTGCCAAATATTCTGGATAAATATTATGCACTCGTGAATGTTACACTCAGAGTCCATAACAACTTTTAGGTATCCATTATTCCTTTTTTGAACATAAATTTGTGATCTCTGCATGGAGCTTTTCCCACCAACAGCTTATAGTGAGGACTCAGGCATGCATCCCCACAATTTTCCATCTTGACAGGGAGAACAAACACTTAAAATTACTTCTATGGTGTGCATTCAAACGCTTGAATACTCGAAAATGCTCCAACATGTGACAGGGTGTTAACCAATAACTGCCAGCATACTAAGTTCTCCACTGCTGTTCAGCTCTTGTGGCACTTATTGGGAAAGCTGCAAAGGAACAAAAACATGCCACCAAGAATAACTGAAACTTTGCTTTATTGCTGGGATGCCTGAGTAAAGGGCTGAGACCCATGGTGCGGGATGTTACCAAGGTTGAAAAACCAGATGAGGAAAATAAAGAATCAGTGATTAAGCTTGTTTTTTAGTAACATTTTAGTAGGAAGGGAAGATATGTAAAGGAGTCCAGTTTTCAGTCAGGAAAGAATTAGTTAGAATAGGAGATAGTTCGATGAACTTTATTTCAACAAAGTGATGGGAGAATAAAGAATGAATAGGATGTGATATTTGCAGCTGAGAAAAAATAAAAGTGGAAAGTTCCGAAGCATAAACATCATAATAGCAAAGATAGAACTGAGGTAAGAAAGATTCTAATGGAAAGAAGTTTGAAGCTGGAGGCAAGAGAAGGAAAAGGCTCTTTCTTATATCTTGTCAAAGAGTGCAGGTAGGATGTCAGAAGAGCCTTGCCAAATATTGGTAATATATGTGATCAAACAATGAAAAACCAGACCGTCTTCAGGGCGACCTGCCTATCATCAATTTCCTGGTCCACTGCAGTTGTTAGTCCATCAAGTAGTCTATTAATACTTAATTTCTTAATGCCTACAAAGTAGACATTTGCATTTCATATTATTCATTCATCAGTATCCACAATGATTTGGTCCTGGAAACTTACTTCTTCTATACATCTTTATAAATTACGTTATAAGTATTAAACCTGTAATCCATTTAAATGAGTCAGAGTAAAATCATAAAATGTAATTATTCTTAAGTAGCTTTTTTGTATCACATTAAGGTGGTAATCTCATCAGTGGTGCCAACTACTATAATAATGTTTTTGAAAAGCATTTAACAAGACTACAATGCTGTATCAGTACGACTGGGCAATGAATCGTTTTCAAGAACCAGTGGTTTATTTTATAATGGAAATTCTCATATGCCTGGAAGGCTACATTTCTAAATATTGAAAATATATTTCAATGTATTACTGTATAACACCAGTGCTAACAATACTTGATTAGCCCAATTTCTCTCTGTATTGTAACAAATCCATGATTATTATGTAAATTTTTGCTGAAGGCTGGTACTAAGGTTATTATTAAAAAAAAGAGCTGGAATTCATATTTTTAGTATAGAAATTTACAATGTTTACTAGCTAAAAATTGTTTAGCAGAATAATTTGCTAAAAACAATGTGCCAATGCTCTCAGATGGTGCTTTGGTGTGGTTTGGGGCATGGGGATCACCCAAAGGTCGAACATGAAATGTTATTTTTTAATGCCAAACAAAGGGGTGAATTTTTCCAGGTATTCTCCAGTTGCTCCACTATGACTCCGGCAGAAGAGCAGTAGAAATCCCAGAAAAACAGTATAAACATCATACATGACATAAAAATAAAAATATACATGATGGTGTCACTAATATATCTGATTTTATGGCAGCTACTGTTTGTATAATTTCAGCACACACCATTCCCACTCTGTCACAATGTACGATTCCCTTTTTTTGCAGTATCCTTCCATTTTAAGAATATATGAACACAAGAAATAGGAGCAGGAGTAGGCCATTTGGCCCCTCGAGCCTGCTCCGCCATTTAATAAGATCATGCTGATCCGATCATGGACTCAGCTCCATTTTCCTGTCCACTCCCCATAACCCTTGACTCCCTTATCGCTCAAAAATCTGTCTATCTCCACCTTAAATATATTCAATGGAAATCACTGCCGTTTCTCTTCTAGGAAGCCCACCTTGAAGTTCTGCTCTTCCCTCAGACGGGACTTCCGTTTGTCTCTTTTACCTTGTTCATCTCCTCTGCTTTCCCTTCCCATGTTTGCCCTTTTGTTCTTCCTTCCCCTCCACCTTTCAGTGCTTGTTAAGAATCTGTTCTTTCCGAACACTCTCCAGTTCTAATGAAGGGCCATCGACCCGAAACGTTAACTCTGTTTCTCTCTCCACAGATACTGCCTGACCCGCTGAGATTTCCAGCATTTGCTGTTTTTATTCCTCTATCACCATCCCTGGGTATGTCCTAAACCTTCTTCTTCTTAGGCAGTCCCTCGGAGTCAAGGATGACTTGCTTCCACACTAAAAATGAGTTCTCATGTGACTGATCAGTCCGATGCGGGACCTCATCATCATTGGCAGTCCCTCGAATCGAGGATGACTTGCTTCCACGTCAAAAAGTTCACAGGTGTTTCAATGAAGGACCTAATATTCCAGGTCCGAACTACATCCTGAAGGGTGGAAGATGCCTGTTTGTGGATTTTTTTAACGTGGGATGACCGTTGCACCCCAGCCACCACACGGGCTTGACAGAGCTAGGTCTTGGTCCAGTGGCAAGGATTAACCAAGACGACTGGAGACCAGCTCTGCTGCACAGACCTAGTGCGCACATATATCGCAGTGTGGGCTGGCCCGTGCTGCCTCTGGGCCCTCGGCTCTTCTGGGTTCTGAACTCGCTCCTCTCCTGGGCCCCGATCACGTCCCTCTACAATCTCTCGCCGCTTCTTCGCCCGACCTCGCCGCCCCTGCAGTATCTGCCCGCGCTCCAATCAGTGACCTGGATCTTGGTGACGTCCAATCCAGTTGCCCTATTCACTACCGTCGCTCTCCTGCTCCAGCACACGCTGTTCCCAGGAGTGGTATGCCGCCACACAGTCTCTATCACAGACGGGGCAGACAGTGGTTGAAGGAATGGGTGCTTGAGGAGCTTAGGTTGCTGTGCGATCTTTCCGCTGGTTACACTTGGCTTTAGCTTGCTCTCGGCGTACAGACTCGTGGTGTCTGGTGCCTTCCCAGATGCTTCTCTTCCACTTTGAACGGTTTTGGGTAGGGATTCCCAGGTGTTGGTAGGGATGTTGCACGTTTTCAAGGAGGCTTTGAGGGTGTTCTTGAAACGTTTCCTCTGCCCGCCTGGGGCTCGCTTGCCGTGTCGGAGCTCTGAGTAGAGTGTTTGTTTTGGGAGTCTCATGTCGGGCATGCAGACGATGTGGCCCATCCAATGGAACTGATCGAGCGTGGTCTATGCTTCGATGCTCGGGATGTTGGTCTGTGCGAGACATTGGTGCGCCTATCCTGCCAATGGATTTGCAGGATCTTGTGAAGGCAGCGTTGGTGGTACTTCTCCGGTGCTTTGAGATGCCTGCTGTACATAGTCCATGTCTTTGAAGCATATAAGAGGGTGGGTGTCACTACTGCTCAGTAGACCATGAGCTTGGTGCTGGGTTTTGAGATCCTGATCTTCAAACATTCTCTTCCTCAGTCATTCGAAGGATGCACTGGCGCACTGAACGCGGTGTTGGACTTCATCATCGATGTCTGCCCTTGTTGACAGTAGGCTCCCAAGGTATGGAAAATAGTTCACATTGTCCAAGGCCTTAGTCATGGAACTTGATAATTGGCAATACTGTGTGGTGGGGCAGGTTGGTAGAGAACCTTTGTCTTACGGATATTTAATGTAAGGCCCTAAACCACCAGCAGGACAGACCCACTAGGGGTGGCGGCACAGTGGTATACAGTCGTGAGGGAGTGGCCTTGGGAGTCCTCAACATTGACTCCGGACCCCATGAAGTCTCATGCCTATGAGTCAAGCATGGGCAAGGCAAGCTCCTGCTGATTAAAACCTACCGCCCTCCCTCAGCTGATGACTCAATCCTCCTCCATGTTGAACACCACTTGGAAGAAGCACTGAGGGTAGCAAGGGCACAGAATGTACTCTGGGTGGGGCAATTTCCCATGCGGGGCGGAAAGAGGTCGCCACTGGTCGGTGGGGGTCGGCACATGCTCAATGGGGCGGCAACACAGGCGCTCTGGAAAACAAATGGAGGGCAATTTCATAAATGTAGATGATTCCACGCCGACTAGGCGGTGAGTCCTTTCCGACCCGTGGCAGCCGCTCTTAAAGAAAGGGGCAATTTCGGCCCCAATCTCTCCTCATAGGACAACACTCAATCCCAGGAATCCATCTAGTGAACCTTATTTGCACCACCTCTAAGGTAAGAGCTGGTCTCCAGTCATCTTGGTTCAACCCTTGCCACTGGACCAAGACCAAGCTCTGTCAAGCCCATGTGGTAGCTGGTATGCAACAGCCACCACATGTTAAAAAAATCCACACACAGGTATCTTCCACCCTTCAGAAGCTGGAATATTAGGTCCTTCATTGAAACACCTATGAACTCATTGAATTCAACCCTTTTTGGCGCGGAAGCAAGTCATCCTCAATCCAAGAGATCACCCAAGAAGAAGATCCATCCACAGATCAAGAGAACAAAACTGTACATAGTACTCCAGGTGTGGTCTCACCAAAGCCCCATGCAACTGTAACAAGACATCCCCACTCTTGTACTCCAACCCCCTTACAATAAAGGCCAACATACCATTTTTCTTCCTAATTGCTTGCTGTACCTGCATGATAACTCTCTGGGGCCGAAATTGCTCCCCGCCCGAAATGGCGCGCATACACCCCGTTTCTACTGTTTTTACCGCCGCAGTGGTTGAGATGGCCTCTTGAGCGATATTTTTTCAGGCGGACCGGAAGTCGCTCATAATGGGGGCGGAAGTGGGGTGGTGAGTGAACTAGCGGGACGGAAGTTGGGATGGCGTGGAGCGGCCGCCACTATCTGACATCATCACGTGCCACATCACCACGGCTCTCCACTTCACTTAAAGGGGAGAACCTGCGCGATTTCTAAAGTTCAGTCCGCTGGGCCACCAGGGAGGGTTTCGGCCGGGCCAACGGCCTGGCACCCAAGAGGGCCAAACCCGGGGGCATAATTGTCGGCCCGACATGGCAGTCAGCCAACAAAAAAAAAACATGGCAGCAGTGGCAGTGGGTCCTTTCCTTTAATTGGAGCCACACCGCCGTTGCAGAAGGCCACAGCCTCAGTGTACCATTGGGAAAAAGCAGGTTTTGGCACTGCTTGGCAGGAGGAAGAGTTTCACAGCGGAATTTCGCCGTCCGGGGGGGAACATCGGCAGTGCAGACTTAGCACAGATCAGCAGCAGTGGAGCAGTGGCAGGGGTGGGAGTGGGTCATCGTCGGGATACCGCAGGAGTGGAATTTTGATAATGGCGGCCATTACACGACAACTCGGTGGCCATTGCACTCCGCAGCATGGCCACCGACTTCCGGTGTTAAGAGGCCTTAAAGAAAGGGACAATTTCAGCCCCTGTGTGTTTCCTGTATGAGGACACCTAAATCTCTCCAAACACCAACCTTTAATAGTTTCTCACCATTTAAAAAATATTCTGTTTTTCTATTTTCCTACCAAAGTGAATAACCTCACATTTCCCCACATTATATTCCATCTGCCAGCTCACTGCCCACTTACTTAACCTGTCTACATCCCCTTTCAGGCTCCTTCCCAGCCTTGCGAGGGCGAGTTTAGAGGCAGGCCTGTTGTCAAAATGGCCGTGATTGACAGCGGGTTGGGATCCTTCTCTGAACTCGCCTCTGTGTGAGTTTCTGATCTGCCAGATCTGGTTTCCATTAGCAGACATGACAGCAAGCGGCGGAACAGGTAATGAACATCATTAAAATGTACTTAAATATTAGTTAAGAGGCTTAAAAGCAGGCACTTACAATATTCCCAAACTTTTGACGGGTTTGCTGTCCCTCAGGTTACACGCCAGGTAAGTGGAGTCGGGTTCTCAGTGACTCTCGATCGCTTTGACTAGTTGACAGCTGCAGAAGTGGTATAAAAGCTACCATTTCACAGCTGTTCACTTTCCAATGTCAGAAGCCGGAGCATACAGGTTTTGGAAAAGATTTGTGAGCTGTATGCGCTTTGGAAGTGTTTGCAGTGAAATCTCCATTCACTGTCACCTCCTTAGAACAACTCTCTCAGCATTGACAGATCGCTTCTGTCATCTCAGCCTCACCTGCCATCTATTCCAGCAGCATCGGTGCCCTTGAAAAAATCTTACCTTGGTCCCCTCTCATCCTTCTAAACTCCAATGTATAAAGGCCCAGTTGATCCAGTCTCTCCTCATATGTCGGTCCAGCCATCCCAGGAATCAGTCCGGTGAACCTTCGCAGCACTCCTCAATAGCAAGAACATCCTTCCTCAGATTAGGAGACCAAAACTGGACACAATATTCCAGGTGAGGCCTCACCAAGGCCCTGTACAACTGCAGTAAGATCTCCCTGCTCCTATACTCAAATCCCTTAGCTATGAAGGCTAACATACTATTTGTCTTCTTTACCGCCCGTTGTACCTGTATGCCAACTTTCAATGATTGATGAACCATGACACCCAGGTCTCGTTGCACCTCCCCTTTTCCTAATCTGCCACCATTCAGATAATATTCTGTCTTCGCGTTTTTGCCCCCAAAGTGGATAACCTCACATTTATCCACACCAACCTTCTCCGCAATCACCTGATGCACAGGACACAGGGCATCAGCACCCGACCACATTGCTGCCCGGGAGGCCAGGGATGGCCTCATCATGGCCACATTTACTTCACTTTATTCTGTACACCCTGACTGCCACATGATGCGCCAGGTTGGCACCACCCCACACCAGCTCCATAAAGCATCTCTGCAATGTCCAACACATTCTTTTCACACCCATCACCATTGTGGGGGGTACCCTTATATCTCACCATTCACTACAACTCATGAAGCCACTTCCAAAGGTGCTCACAAATCTGTCCAAGAACGCATAGTCCTGAAAATAAAAATGCAAATGTTTGACAACACATTAACATTAATTAAATGACCCAAGTGCTTTCCCTTTTGTGTTGTTAGTTGATATGATTGGACAAGGATGAGGGTAAGTTTGAGGGGTGGCTAGTGAGATGGGGAACTGATAATATAGCTAGACAGAGAGAGGTATGGGTGGAGGTGCAAGGTAAGTTGGTGTGAGTAAGGATGTGCAGGAGTAGAGTGGGGAAGGCAGAGTGATGGGGATGTGATGAGTGGCACAGCAGGATGAAGTTGAGTGTGGCTTTGCAGTCACGTTTCATGATCGACTGAGACCATTGAAAGGTTTGCACCACTGCAGCCTGGTCTTCCTGACTACATCCCTGCTTGTGCCCTCCTGTACAATATGCAACCAGGCTGCGTTGATTTCCTGCAGAGCTCTCTTCTGCCCATGGGAAGGGCAAAGGACCTCCCAGCATGCTGTGTCTCCCTCCATAAGCATCTGGAGGGAGAGCCTGGGTGCAGCCATGCCCCTTTGTGCAGTGTTTGCAGTAGCTCAATGCTGAAAAACACTGACAGATGAACTGTTGGTGAACTGTTCGCTTCTGTTGGCGAAATCCCGGCCTATGTGTTCTCTACACAGCTTACTTTCCCACCTAGCTTTGCATCGTCAGCAAACTTGAATACATTGCACTCAGTCCCTTCATCTAAGTCATTAATATAGATTGTAAATAGTGGAGGCCCAAGCATTGATCCTTGCGGCACCCCACTAGTTACAGCTTGCCAACCTGAAAATGACCCGTTTATCCCGACTTTCTGTTTTCTGACTGTTAACCAATGCTCTATCCATGCTAATATATTATCCCAACCCCTTGAGCCCTTATCTTGCGTAACAACATTTTATGCCGCACCTTATCAAATGCCTTTTGAAAATCCAAATATACTACATCCACTGGTCCCCCTTTAGCAGATGATCTGGTCATTTATTTCATTGTTGTTTGTAGGAACTTTCTGTGTACTAATTGGCTGCAGCGTTCTCTACGTTACAATAATGATTACACTTAGAGGGATGTGATCGAGGCCCAGAAGAGGCGAGGGCCCAGGGGCAGCATGGACCAGCCCACACTGCGATATGTGTGCGTACCAGGTCTGTGCAGCAGAGCTGGTCTCCAATCGTCTTGGTTAACCCTTGCCACTGGACCAAGACCTAGCCCTGTCAAGCCCGTGAGGTGGCTGGTGTGCAACGGTCACCACATGTTAAAAAAATCCACGCCCAGGCATCTTCCATCCTTCAATATCTAGTTCAGCACCTGGAATATGAGATCCTTCATTGAAACACCTGTGAACTCATCCCTTTTTGGCGTGGAAGCAAGTCATCCTCGATACGAGGGACTGCCTATGATGAATGATTACACTTCTAAAGTACTTAATTGACTGTAATGCACTTAAGGATGCCCTGAGGTCACAAAAGGCACTATATAAATACATGATATTGCTGAACGAGGAATTTGATGCTGCCATTTGTGGCAAAATCTAAAGAAACAAAAATGCATCATTTTCCAGTATCCGGGACTCTGAAAAATATTTTTAAAATCATCACAAAAAACCAGTTTATTTTCATAGAGTTCACTGCCTTCATACTTAAATTTTAACAATCTGCTTATCTTTAACTTGCAATCTTTTACACTTTAGGGAACTTTTTTCTTGGCAGTGAACTTGTGCTCTTGAAAAATAAAGGCAAGTGAAGCTATCACTGGATAATATATCATCTACTCATTTGTAGAATGTCAATTAAACCGTCATTATTCTAAAAGAAAATATAACTACCTCAGGCAACAGTCAGCTTTATTGCTTCTCTGTGCTCTGAGCTCACTATCCAACAGCCCAGTAACCTCAATTTCACTCTGAGTTTTGCAACATGTTCGGCCATGTTGTCTTCACAGTATTGAGCCTTTGACAGAACACAGTCCAAATAGGAACCAAAGAGCATGGAACAGTCAAGCATATTGACAACTATAAAATGAATAAGAATGAAAAGAATGGCAAGAGATTATGCTATAGAAACATAGAAAATAGGTGCAGGAGTAGGCCATTCAACCATTCAAGCCTGCACCACCATTCAATAAGATCATGGCTGATCATTCCTTCAGTACCCCTTTCCTGCTTTCTCTCCATACCCCTTGATCCCTTTAGCCGTAAGGGCCATATCTAACTCCTTCTTGAATATATCCAATGAACTGGCATCAACAACTCTCTGCTTAAGGGAATTCCACAGGTTAATAACTCTCTGAGTGAAGAAGTTTCTCTTCATCTCAGTCCTAAATGGCTTACGCCTTATCCTTAGACTATGTCCCCTGGTTCTGGACTTCCCCAACATCGGGAACATTCTTCCTGCATCGAACCTGTCCAGTCCCGTCAGAATTTTATATGTTTCTATGAGATCCCCTCTCATCTTTCTAAACTCCAGTGAATACAGGCCCAGTCGATCCAATCTCTCCTCATATGTCAGTCCTGCCATCCCGGGAATCAGTCTGGTGAACCTTCGCTGCACTCCCTCCATAGCAAGAACATCCTTCCTCAGATTAGGAGACCAAAACTGAACACAATATTCCAAGTGAGGCCTCACTAAGGCCCTGTACAACTGCAGTAAGACCTCCCTTCTCCTATACTCAAATCCCCTGGCTATGAAGGCCAAAATACCATTTGCCTTCTTCACCGCCTGCTATACCTGCATGCCAACTTTCAATGACTGATGTACTATGACACCCAGGTCTCATTGCACTTCCCCTTTTCCTAATCTGCCACCATTCAGATAATATTCTGCCTTCGTGTTTTTGACACCAAAGTGGATAACCTCACATTTATCCACATTATACTGCATCTGCCATGCGTTTGCCCACTCACCTAACCTTTCCAAGTCACCCTGCAGCCTTTTAGCGTCCCCCTCACAGCTCACACCGCCACCTAGCTTAGTGTCATCTGCAAATTTGGAGATATTGCACTCAATTCCCTCATCCAAATCATTAATGTATTTTGTAAATAGCTGGGGTTCCAGCACTGAGCCCTGCAGCACCCCACTAGTCACTGCCTGCCATTCTGAAAAGGACCCGTTTATCCCAACTCTCTGCTTCCTGTCTGCTAACCAATTCTCTATCCACGTCAGCACATTACCTCCAATACCTGGTTTCAATACCCCTCAGCTAAGGAGGAGAGAAAAATGGGCAAGAGTCACCATTCCTGAGGCCTACACAGTCATTCCTGCCTGAAATTGCATGTATGGAAGTTGATGCGGACATGATCAGGCTCAGTCATCACGACTCCCATGGTTTAATATCCTGCTGTCAGTCACCGTTTAGGCTTACACATGAAGAATTGCCAATTGGATGAGGTACAAGATGGTTGCCAGTTCCCTTGCAATTGTATCTAAGAATGCGCCATGCCCTTTAGTTAAGGACAGGAGAACATTCAACAAAGGAAGTAAAAAGGAAAATAGTAGATTTAAACTAAAAAATGTTAACAATGTTCACAATTGAAAAAGAACTGAAACTGACAACTGAACTGGAGAGAAGGAATTATTTATTTTGAGCCTTAGGGCATTGACAGAGCTGCTTCATGTAATTTATAGTAAATCCTTTATTTCTGAATAGCTGTGTTGGTTTATCTGGATAGGTTGGGCTGATTGATGTTTGTAAAAGATTTATTAGTGCCACTCTTTTGCTGATGAATTTGATGGAATATTACTGCTCTCCTATTCAGAACAAAACTCAGAGCCCACCATCCAATTCTTTGCAAGCAGTTTTTTTTAAATATTTGTTTTCTTTTGGCACCGTATCATTCTCATTTGAAAAGTTTTGAAAATTGCTAAACTACTAATATGACACCTTCCTGTAACTGTGCCAAAAAGTTAATTGCATGTTACTGTTTCTAATTTAAGTCATTGACTTGGACTCAAATGGGCCGAAATTTCCCCTTTGCACAGTGCCAGTCCGTGCTGCCGGCCGGCGATAACCGTGCGCGAATGAGTTAGTGCGCAGTATCCACATCAACCCATACGGATTTCCCCCCGGGGCTCCACCGGTGAAACGTGGCTTGTGCTTCACCCCACCATTAGCGCACTGCCATGGCGCATGCACGACGATGATGTCATCGCTGTGGGTGCTGACCCCTTATTGCCCCTGCACTGACCCTTTGCACCCCTCGGGGGAAATTGCCCCGTGGGACGCGAGGTCAGCGTGCGGCGATGTCACCAACAGCTTCTCGGTGCGAGGAGCTGTGGTTCCCCGGCCGCCCTTAAAGGGGAGGTGGCACCGTGGCGGCAGCCATCTTTCTTCAGTCGGCCCGACAATGGCAGTCACTGGTGTGGCTGGGCCACCAACATGCAGCCCGGCACCCCCTCTTGGGTGCCAGACCGCTGGCCCAGATAGCACCCTCGCTAGTGGCCCAGTGGGCTGCAGAGTTCGCAGCGGTCCTCCCCTTTAAAAGGGGAGGGACGTTGTGAGATGTCAACGTGATGCGGTATGTCCACGTCGATCTGATGTGCTGATAACGGCGCTGAGCGTCACGCCCCACGAGCACTCCATTAGCACAACAATTTTGGGGGGTCAAAGAGCCCAAATGCGGACCGGTGCCAGTGCTAAAAGAACACCTAATTTGAATGATGTACTCCAAACCCAGCGCAAATTCAGCTCCAAGGACTCAATAGAAACTGGTTAAATTCATAAATGATACTAAACTGCAAGGGGAATGGGGAAGGTGGTTGTGTCTGAGGAAGTAGTAAGAAAGCTACAACATTGAGCTAGATAACATATGTAAATCGATGAAATTGTGCAGATTAAACTTACGTGCGAATTACATTTCATTGGAAAGAATATGTTGCACCATGAATTAATATGTTGTACTATGAATGATGCACAACTACCTAAAAATGGAATTGAAAGTGATCTGGAGTGATAGTAGATTTCAAATCATAAACAAAGCAACATATCAAATCATAAACAAAGCAAATAGAAAGCTGAACTATATTGCTGTTTGCTGGGTGTTGTATTAAAACTGTTCAATGTTCTTCTCAGCTCACACCTTGAGGACTGAGTTCAAGTTTGATTGCCAAGTCACAAAGTAAATATTTGACCATGAAGGCAGGCAGAGAAAAATCACAAAGCTGATCCTAGCAGAGTTATGAGGAAAGATTGGCTCTGTACTAATTTGATTTGAATTTTTTTGAAGAAGTCGCCAAGTTTGTGGTTAAAGGTAGCTCAGTAAAAAATGTCTACCTGGATTTTCAAAAAGCATTTGATAAGGTATTTCACAATTGGTTACTCCACAAGATAGAAGTTTGTGTAATTAGTGGAAAGCTGCTGTAATGGATTAAGTAACGGCAGGTAGAATGTCGGAAGGTAGAATGTTGTTTTCAGTAGCTGTGGGTCTGCATGGAGCCCAGTTATCAATGGTGTGGCACAGGAATCGATGTTGAGGCCTTTGCGCTTTACTATCTAAATTAATGACATAGATAAAGGTATTGGGGGGGGATGATTTGAAAGTATGCGATGAACGAAGATTTGTGTAGATGTTGGGACTCTGGAGAAGACTAAAGAACTGCAACAGGATCTCGATGTGCTGGGGTAATGGGCCTGCATTTTGCATTTAACTTAAGGGTGTGCATTGTTATGCCTGTGGGCTGGACCAACACTGACTACATGTACACCTTCCTGTGAACAGAACTAAAGCCTGTGCTGCAAACAAAGAGCTTGGTATTATAGTTCATAACTCTCTAAAGGTTCATAACCAGTGCCAGGAAGCTATAGCTAAAGTTAATAGGATACTGGACTGCTTTCACAAGACTATCCATTACAAAACGAAACATACTATTTTGTCTGTGTACAAGATTTTGGTTACGCCTCATGCAAAATAATGGCCGCAAAATTCGACATTGTACCGCCGGCTGTTTAGGAAGGTTTTGTTTGTAAAAATAGTCGGTATTTTTTGAGAGGTCATCAGCGCTGCTATTGCTTGCCTCTCCCATGTAAATATGCAGATCGTGACGTTAATCGGCATGCAATGCCTGAATTGACACACGACTGTGATTTTGGACATCGCCGCATTCCATCCTGTCCTCTTCTAACCAGGCACAGAAGAACGTGCATGCAGCAGTTGCACAGAGACGCTGTCAGCACTTCTTAAAGGGACACACACATCTTTCCGGTAAGTTTAAATTTCAGCTTTTGGAGTGTTTTTTAATCATTTTATTGGAGTAGTGGCTTGGTGCAATACATTTAAAAAGGTATTAAAGTGGGCAGGCATGCAAGGAGTGGTGCTGCTGGACGCTTGCAAGGCTTTGGATGGTAAAGGAAGGCCTCTGAAAAGACCACTTGCTCACAGTCCTGGGGGCTCTAGATGCAGTCCCCTTGGGCTGCAATATCACATGGAGATGAAGCAGAGGCAACAAAGGAGACAAGCTGCTTGCTCAGGGAGCAGGCACAAGCAGAAGAGCAAGAAGCAAAAGACGAGGAAGCGGAAAGAAAGAGGCAACCCAGACAAGCCCTTTCTGGCCAGGAAATCAGGGATCAAATCATACATCTGACGTCTGTGGTATCAGTGCACACAATTCCAATTCCCCTTTCAACAATAGTCCCACACCTTACATTCCCTCTGTTACTAACCACCACAGCGTCCTCTTGGCCACAATGCTGAAATAAAAGCCACTGCAAAGCAAACTTTCCCATCCAGCTTTATCCATATATGCATCCTCTATAAAATCAAATAATTCAACTAATCACCCTTGTGCATTCCCTTAGTGATTGTCTTGTGTGAGCCTTTGCCTATCCTAATGCTCATACGCATTGGCTGCAGCATGGCTGCTCGAAGGCTGCTGACTTTCAATGGGGGAGACTGCAGATGGCCTTACACGATGAGCTTGAGCAGCTTGTGCTGGAAGTGTGAAATCAAGTCATGGTGTTGTTTCTTCTTCTTCGTCTTCTTCTTCTTCTCCTCCTTCTTCTCCCTCTTCTTGGTCAATCACTGGCTGGGCAAGCTGAATTTCTTAGGAGTCTGAAATGAGGAAGGCACAAGAGTAGGGGTTTGGTGAGGGGAGCTGGGTAAAGCAAGAGTTTCATGCTTACATCATGGACAGCTTGTAAATCAGAAGATATTGTGGGATGAGGGATGGTGAGATGTAAGAAGGAGGATAACGTATGAGGATACCGGAATCTTGTATTCTTTCAGCCTTGCCGCTGGCCAAGGGCTCAGCCATGGCCCTTGCCAAGATTGTCAAGCACCATCTCCTCCAAGGGAGTGAGGTGAGGCTAGGAATGTAAGATGTGCCTCGTGTCTGGTAGAGATTATGGTAGGTAAGTGATGTGGGTGCTGCGTATTGAGCAGTGTGTGAGGCTCGTGCTGCAGTTGGTAGGAGTTGGCTTTTGAAGATGCAGTCAGTGACCTTCACTCATCTGAGGTCGGGTCCTGGGGGGTGACACATCCTTTTTTCTGGAGGGCCTCCTGACCCCCTGTGGGTAGAGGGCCTCTCTTCCAGTGTTGGCCCCCTGCACAAAGTTGGAGTGCTGCATGCGAGACCCTGAGTGGCCTTTCCCTTGCCTCTGGAGCTATCTGTGTAGCATTTCTAATGAGCAGAAGGCAGACCAGCTTTAAGAGCTGAATACTGCTGAGCTTGGAATGATTTTTAGGGGCCGAAATTGCACCCCTCCATAAGCTCCATTACCTCCTCTAAGAGACGGGAATGGAGAGGAGAGGCCTTAATGATCTGGGGCGGACAGATGGGCTGACCCATCCAAAATTGCTCCCGGGCCAGAAGCGGCGGGATCGGGTTACAGCACTGCCCATTTTCTTGCCGCGTCGGGCATGCACCAGCCCCTTACTGACCCGCTTTCCGACCCCCGCGGCAAATTTCTCTATGGAAGCGGTGCTGCCGCCGGTTGGTGCCACTGACAGCTTTCGCCAGCGAGGAGCTATGTGTGACTGGGCGGCGCGTCCGCCCTTAAAGGGGAGGTTGCATGCCGGCAACTTCATTTCATTTTTTCTTGTCGGCCGACTGCCAGGTTGGACCGACAATTACCCACACGGGTTCGCCTGGGCCACAAACAGGCAGCCTGTCACCCCCCTCTCGGGTGCCAGGTTGCTGGCTCGGCCAAAACCCTCCCTGATGGCCCAGTATTTGCCACTAAAGTGGCTGCAGAGTTCGCAACGGCCTTCCCCTTTAACTGAAGGGGAGGGACGTTGTGACGGGTCAGCGCGACGCGGAAACAATATCCAAGCCCTGAATTTCTCCAGATTCTCTGACCCATGGATTGGGACGGAGAAACACTTTAAAAAATGGTAGGTGTGCCCCGTGCTCAATTTTGGCCCCTTAATGATTTTTCCATAGGCAGATGAGATTTAAGGGCTAGACACTGCCTACTTTTGAATGATTTTACATTTTTTCTTCAGAAGGTAGTGCACCTTTAGGGGCTTGAGACTACTTAAAAAATGGCAGCCTTGCTTTAAGAGAATAGAACATCGCTACAGTGATGTGACATTGGGCCTCCGGCTGAGTGAACAGCCCGATGCAGTGCGTTTGTCATTGGGCCGTGCACTAAGATCATTCAAGTCAGCAGGCAGTGCCAAATTAACATGCTGTCTGCGCTTTCTAAATGGTATTGAGTAAATTGTGCCCCTTGGTTTCACCACCCATGTTTGGGCCTTATTGAACACCTTAGCTAGTCAGACAGGGTTAAAGAGCTGGGTCTATATACTGTAGAGGAGTGTAGACTTATAGGGCTAGAACCTCCACTTTTGTGGTTATCGCCCAAAAATGCGCGATATTCCCGGCGTGGACATTAAAAAAGGGTTTTCAGATCATCAGCTTCTCGCCCCTTCTCAAAGAACCTAATCTCCACTTTTGAAAATGGGCGTTACTGTGAGCGATATAAATTGAGCGGTTGCGTTAAATTTTTTGACCTTCTGCCGTAAAGTGTGGCCGTCCTTAGCAACGGCATGGCAATGCTGAATTCCCGCGATTCAGGAGGTCAAGGGTCATCATGACATATGCAGAAGAGGAGACAGAGAGAGAGGGAGCTCAGAGGGACTGAAGACATGTCTGGATGTCTGGGTGGGGTGTGGCTGCTTTGGGAGGAAGGAGGGAGTCTTTAGAGCTTCACAGCAAGTAGGTAAACAAAAAGTAGCTGTTACCAGTCACATATTTTCTCGAATTTGGCCTATAATGGAGGGAGAGGAAGAGGCATCACAGCACGCTGTGGAGACTGACGCTGGACAGAGCAGTGAACTGGGAGAGGAGCAGATTGGAGGGTGCAAAAGAGCCAGGAGCTTTTCAGACGAGGCAAATGCCTCTCTCCTGCAGGAGGTTGAGTTACACTGGGGTGATTTGACACAGGGAGGGCATGGGAAGCCCACCCCAAAGGCATACCAGAGGATATGGACTGAGATAGCAGAGGTGGGCTCGTCGGCAACCAACGAGGTGCGTGAGGGCAGCAATGCCGCAAACGATGGAACGACCTTGTGGGATCTGCAAGAGTAAGTTTTACATTGATTTACATGTACTTATGTATTTATATAATTTGATTTGTAACAGTCATGAGTGACTATCAGCAGATGTGAGGTCTTTCACTTTTACCGGGAATGTTTTATTCAAAGCCTGCGGTCACGGTGTACGTCTTTAGATAAAGAATAATAATTTTCATAATAATCATGATTACATCTGTCGGTTATGTGTTGTATCAGTGTCTATGACAGTATCTAGCAAAGATATCAGGCAATGATCTCATGCCATGTCGTCCTGTCACCTTTTACAGAAGAAACTATCGACGATGAGGTCCGTGCAGAGGCGAACGTGTGGGGGTCCACCGGTCCCCAGCAACATCACAGAGATGGAGGAGCGTTAGCTCGCACTCGTGGGGAAGCACACCCGGACAGCCACGGATGCATCTGCAGACGCTGAAGTGATGCCACATGAGTAAAGCTTACACCATTGCGTGATGTAAAGTCAATAGATGCCACAGCCACTCATATCCGAACAATCATATATGATAGATGATTTCTAAAATTGTCCTAGAAATAATGATGGCCTAATGAAAATCATTGGAATGCACAATGTGTTGATGGTCATGAAATGTGATGTCTGTAATGATTTTGATAGCGGTGGTGCTTTTGTCATGCGTGTGCTGTGTGTAGTGCTGGACTCACCTTGTGACCCTAGCACCCCGTTCACCTCTAATAACCTCATTTGTGTTTTTCAGCTCAGCCAGCAACGCGTCCAAAGGCAAGACCACAGAGGCCAGAAGGTGGGGGCGCGGGGCAGTAGTCGGCGGACGATCCTACTACATCTGGTGCTGAGGAGCTCCGAATCTCGCCCGTCAATCTGTTGGGTCTATTCTCCATGGATGAGAGCGTGGACTTCGAGGAACCTGCATCACCACGCTCCAGACGCCATTCCTCCCCAAGGCCATCTAGTGGTCCTCCGGTCATTCCCGCCTCCACTCTGGAGGTACCAGCCCCAAGCACCTCGCCACAGGGCATCCCATTTGTCCCCAGGATGGCGCCGACCCCGTAGAGGTCTGTTCTACGAGCACGACATGAGAGCGGAGAAATGGTACAGTTGTCCAGGAGGACTGTAGACATTGGTGACCAGCTCATCGAAACATTGAGGGACATATCCTGACAGCTAGCCACCATGACCGAGTTCATTCCGTGGATGGCGGAGGCCCTGGATGCAATAGCCAGGAACACTGCTGCCACAGGCCTCCCAGTGTTCCTGAGCGCGGCACTCCACCCCTAGGTTCTGCACCACCACTGCGAATGACAGATAAGAGCAAGGACCAAGATCCTGCTTCTGTATCAGAGAATGTTGCCCCCTCGGCACCCCACACTCCCGTACCCATGCAACGACCGCATCTGCCTTCATCCCCACCAATGAGGCACTGCCTCAGGAACTCCTCGGCCAGGCGCCGTGGAGCGAGGAGGGGTAGGGGTAGAGGTGGGGAGAAGAAGGGGAGGGGGAAAGGAAAGTGAGGTGCATGTCCGCAGGTGATAGCTGTGTTATATCTCCATCTGGGTGTATGCAATTTGTTGCAATGTATGGGGGCTGGGGACCACCCTCCTGCTTTGCCTTTGTATTCTGTGTTGCTGAACATGTTGAACATGTGATTTATGTCAATGGTGGAAAAAGTTGGGTGTGGGCGGTGGTTGGATGTTATTGCCCGTGATACTTATGATTTCAGACCAATATTGGTATAAAATTTTTGTTATTGAACATAACCTTGTTGCACATTGTCTCAGATAGCTGCACCGTTAAATACTGGTGATTCTTTAACATGAAAGGGCTAATTACAACTTAACATCAATCAACGTAAACTTTAACTGGCACCAAGGTGATGGGCACCATTGATGTCTGAGCTGCACACACACAGCAATGTGTCAGCATTGTCACTCACATTTACGCCCTTTCAGGCAAATATCAACTCCTCACGTAAGAGTGGGATTTTAAAAATGCCAGCTACACTGCTGGCGTTGGTTCAGAACAGTTCCACTTTTTGTGGCCGTTATTTTGGGCAAGCGATATTGTGGGCGATATGTGGGCAAGGTGGGGAAAGAGACAGTGGGCAATCTCCTGGCATTAGTTTCGCCAAATGTGCTCTTTATGAAAAATAAAAGTGGGCGGGCGGTATTATTGAATTTTGGCGTTAATTCCGTGCGGAAAGTAATGCTGGTCGATATTATGGGCATTGATTTCGCCCATTCTGATGAATCCGCCCCAAAAAAGTGGGCCAGCGGAAATATTAAATCTCGACGTTAAGCACATGGGGAAAGTAATGCTCGGCGATAAGTTTTCTAAAAATGCCCGTCAGTTTCCGTCTTGTGCCAAAAGGGGCAATATATGGGCGTTATACGTCATTTCAGCGATAAAATGGGCGTTAAGTGGGTGTTAAGCATGCAAAGAAGTGGAGGTTTTAGCCCATGGTGACCAAGGGGCTAATGAGAGTGAGGAACTTAAAGTAATTAAAATCAATAAATATAAAGTACTTAACTAATGGGACTAAAAACTGACAATTCCGTAGACCTGATGGCCGACATGCTAGGGTTCGAAAAGAAACAGCTGCAAAGATAGTGGATGCATTGGTTCTGATCTTCCAAAATGTCCTAGATCCTAGAACGATCCCAGCGGATTGGAAGGTAGAAAATGTAACTTGTTATTCAAGAAAGGAGAGAGAGAGAAAACAGGGAACTACAGGCATGTTGCCTGAAATCAGTTGTCGGGAAAATGCTGGAATCCATTATTAAAGAAGTGGTAACAGAGCACTTAGAAAATCATAATATGATTAGGCAGAGTCAACATAGTTATATGAAAGTGAAATTATTTTTAACAAATATATTAGAATTTTTTTGAGGATGTAACTAGCAGGGTAGATAAAGGGGAGCCAGTGAATGTAGTATATTTGGATTTCTAAAAGGCATTGTATTAGGAGCCACATAAAAAGGTTGTTATGCAAGATAAAAGCTCCTGGATTTTTGATGTTGGGATCTGAAATAGAATTATAAGATTTTTGCATCCAGCGGGTGGATAGAAGGAAAGAGAAAACTTCCAAGCCCATTGTTACCTGGGCTAGATTGATCCGCAGGCTTCATGGCAGTAGTGTGGGAAGTGTCAGGAGCAGGCTGGAACATGAAAGTCGAAGAACACATTTTGAAGTAGTTATATTATGAAAATATACAGGGCAAAAATAAAGGGGCTAAAATTCAGGTCGGAGGCAACCTTGGGACGAGTTCCCATTACCACCACAGAGAAAAAACCCTAAAACACAGGAACACAACATAATAAATTTAAAAAACACCTCACATACTTAAAATTAATTGAAATTAAAGTTAATTAAATATTTTAGAAAAAAAAATCTTTTGGGGATTTTTTAAAATGTGTTTTAATAACATTAAAATAAACTTACCTTAACAGACAAGGTTTTTACTCTAAAAATGTGTATTTAAATTTAATTTGTATGTGTTTTAAAACTCTTACGCTGCTAAAAGTAAGCAATGCGCCTGCGTTTACCAGGCATAAAAGTTTCAAGAACATTCGCTGGACAAGAGAATAGCCCAATTTCGACAGCGCGGATGTCCTTCCTGCAGGGATGCAGAGGATCTGTCAAGCGAAATCTTGACAGATCGGAAAAGCCGGTTTTCGGTGCATGCCTCTCGGTGGGATTTCTAAGAGATCGGTCGCACCGGGAGGCCATTCGGCCAGGGCTAGGGGCGGGCGGGCAGCAGAACTGTTAGCGCTCCTCCCTGAAATATTTCTATCAGTTCTCCTGCCCGCCCGCCCCTAGCCCTGGCCGAGTGGCCTCCCGATGCGATTGCTAAGATTAAAGTGATTAAAGCTTCAAATCAAATGGAACTAAGCAGTCCGTGCAATTGCCACTCCATACCCCTACTCACAACAACATTTGACCAGCATCGGGTCCCATACAGCGGCTGCAGCAAGACACGGAGAGGCTGGGGGGGGCGAGGAACTACTGCGCATGCGTGGAGACACCACGGCGCATGTGCAGACGTCCCAGTACTGTTTTCAGTGCAAGATGCTGGCTCCACCCCCGACTCGACTGGCCATGCTGCACGAGAGGAGGCCAGACAGCGGCCAAAGTGGGAAGGAAATTTTTCGGCGCACTTCTGAACGGAGAAAAGCTGCGCATCTCCGGTAAGTGCGGTGAAAAATGGGCTGGGCCAAAATTGAGCCCTATGTCCCCTACTTTTAGTTTCCTCTGAGTGGAAATATTCTCTCTGCATCCACTTTGTCGAGCCCCCTCATTATCTTATACGCTTTGATAAGATCACCTCTCATTCTCCTGAACTCCAATAAGTGTAGGCCCAACCTACTCACCCTATCTTCATAAGTCAACCCCCTCATCTCCGGAGTCAACCTAGTGAACAATCTCTGAACAACCTCCAATGCAAGTATATCCTTCCTTAAATACGGAGACCAAAACTGTATGCAGTACTCCAGGTGTGGCCTCACCAATACCCTGTACAGTTGTAGCAGGACTTCTCTGCTTTTATACTCTATTGCCCTTGCAATAAAGGCCAACATTCCATTGGCCTTACTGATCACTTGCTGTACCTGCATACTAACTTTTTGTGTTTCATGCACAAGGACCCCCAGGTTCTTCTGTACTGCAGCACTTTGCAATTTTTCTTCATTTAAATTATAATTTGCTTTTCTATTTTTTTTGCCAAAGTGGATAACCTCACATTTTCACACATTATACTCCATCTGCCTAATTTTTGCCCACTCACTTAGCCTGTTTATATCCCTTTGCAGATTCTAAATTGTGGTGCCTAGAATTGAACACAATATTCTTGCTGAGACCTAACCAGTGTTTTATAAAGTTTTAAGATAACTTCCTTACTTTTGTACTCTATTAAAGCCAAGGATCCCATATACTTTATTAGTAGCTTTCGCAACTTGTTTTGCCATCTTCAAAGATTTGTGTACATACTGCCAAGTCTCTCTGTTCCTGTACCCCCTTTAAAATTGTACTATTTAGTTCACATTGCCTCTCATCAGTCATCATACCAAAATGTATCACTTCACACTTCTCTGCATTAAATTGCATCTGCCATGTATCTGCCCATTTCACCAGTCTATGTCCTCTTGAAATCTGTTATTATCCGCCTCACTGTTTACTCCATATCTGAGTTTCATGTCATCTGCAAATATTGAAACTCTGCCCTGTATAGTCAAGTCCAGGTCATCAATATATATCAAAAAGAACAGTGGTCCTAATATCGCCCATGGGAACACCACTGTATACCACCCTCCAGTACAAAAAACAACCTTTCTCCAATTAGGCAATTTTTTTAACCATGCTGCCATTGTCCCTTTAATCCCATGACTTTAATTGCCACTGGACCAAGACCTAGTTCCGGTAAACCCGTGTGGTGGCTGGTGTAAGCAAGTCATCCTCGATACGAGGGATTGCCTAAGAAGAAGAAGATTCCCGTGACTTTACTTTTGCTCGCAAGTCTATTATATGGTAGTCTGTCAATCGCGTTTTGAAAATCCATATACACAATGTCAACTGTACTACCCTCATTCACCCTCTCCATTATTTCATCAAAGAACCGGATCAAGTTTGTCAAGCACGATTTGGCTTTAACATATCCATACTTTTCTAAATGCCAATTAATTTTGTCCTGGATTATTGGCTCTAAAATTCCCCACCACAGTCGTGAGGCTCACTGGCCTATAGTTGGCAGGTTTATCTCTCTCCCCTTTGTTTAAACATGGATGTAACATTTGCAATTCCTCAGTCCTCTGGCACCACCCCCAATTCCAAGGAGGATTGTAAGATTGCGGACGGAGACTCCACAATTTCCACCCTCATTTCCTTTAGTAACCTAGGATGCACCCCATCCGGACTGGTGACTTTTCTATTTGAAGACTGCCAACCTTTTAAGACCTCCTCATATCTATTTTTATATTATCCATATCGTTACTGTCTCCTCCTTTACTGTTACAGTGGTAGCATCCTCTAATAAGATAAGAAATAGGAGCAGGAGTAGGTCGTTTGGCCCCTCAAGCCTGCTCCACCATTCAATAAGATCATGGCTGATTTGATCTTGGCCGTGACTCCACTTCCCTGCCCGCTCCCCATAACCCTTGAGTCCCTTATCATTCAAAAATCTGTCTATTTCCATCTTAAATACATTCAATGATCCATCCTCCAAAGCTCTCTGGGGTAGAGAATTCCAAAGATTCATGACCTTCTGAGAGAAGAAATTCCTTCTCATGGTTTTAAATGGGTGACCCCTTATTCTGAAACATAGAAAATAGGTGCAGAAGTAGGCTATTTGGTCCTTCGAGCCTGCACCACCATTCAATATGATCATGGCTGATCATTCACCTCAGTACCCCTTTCCTGCTTTCTCTCCATATCCCTTGATCCCTTTCGACATAAGGGCCACATCTAACGCCCTTTTGAATATATTTAACGAATTGGCCTCAACAACTTTCTGTGGTAGAGAATTCCACAGGTTCACAACTCTCTGAGTGAAGAAGTTTCTCCTCATCTTGGTCCTAAATGGCTTACCCCTTATCCTTAGACTGTGACCCCTGATTCTGGACTTCCCCAATATCGGGAACATTCTTCCTGCATCTAACCTGTCCAATCTTGTCAGAATATTATATGTTTCTATGAGATCCCCTCTCATTCTTCTAAATTCCAGTGAATATAAGCCTAGTTGATCCAATCTTTCTTTATATGTCAGTCCTGCCATCCCGGTAATCAGTCTGGTGAACCTTCGCTGCACTCCCTCAATAGCAAGAATGTCCTTCCTCAGATTAGGAGACTAAAACTGTACACAATACTCAAGGTGTGGCTTCACCAAGGCCCTGTACAGCTGCAGTAAGACCTCCCCTGCTCCTATACTCAAATCCTCTCACTATGAAGGCCAACATGCCATTTGCCATCTTCACCGCCTGCTATACCTGCATGCCAACTTTCAATGACTGATGTACCATGACACCCAGGTCTCGTTGCACCTCACCTTTTCCTAATCTGTCACCATTCAGATAATATTCTGCCTTCCTGTTTTTGCCACCAAAGTGGATAACCTCACATTTATCTACATTGCACTGCATCTGCCATGCATTTACCCACTCACCTAACGTGTCCAAGTCATCCTGCAGCCTCTTAGTATCCTCCTCACAGCTCACACTGCCACCCAGCTTAGTGTCATCTGCAAACTTGGAGATATTACGTTCAATTCCTTTGTCTAAATCATTGATGTATATTGTAAATAGCTGGAGTCCCAGCACTGAACCTTGTGGTACCCCACTAGTCACTGCCTGCCCCCAGTTCGAGATTTCCCCACGAGGGGAAACATCCTCTCTGCATCTACCCTATCAAGCCCCCTCAGACTCTTGTACATTTCAATATATCACCTCCCATTCTTCTAAACTCCAATGAGTATAGGCCCAACCTGCTTAACCTTTCTTCATAAGACAACCCCTTAATCTCAGGAATCAACCACGTGAACCTTTTCTGAACTGCCTCCAATGCAAGTATATCCTTTCTTAAATAAAGAGACCAAAACTGTATGTAGTACTCCAGGTGTGGTCTCACCAATACCCTGTACAGTTGTAGCAAGACCTTCCTACTTTTATACTCCATCCCCCTTGCAATAAAGGCCAACATTCCATATGCATTTACTTGCTGTACCTGCATACTAACTTTATATGTTTCATGTATAAGGACCCACAGATCCCTCTGTACTGCAGCATTTTGTAATCTCTCCCCATTTAAATAATAATTAGCTGGTTTTTTTCCTACCAAAGTGGATAACCTCTCATTTTCCCACATTATACTCCATCTGCCAAATTTTTGCCAACTCACTTAGCCTATCTATATCCCTTTGGAGATTTTTTGTGCCCTCCTCACAATTTGCTTTCCCACCCATCTTTGTATCATCAGTAAATGTGGCTACTTTACACTCGGTCCCTTCATCCAAATCATTAATATAGATTGTAAATAGTTGAGGCCCCAGCACTGATCCCTGTGGCACCCCACTAGTTACAGTTTGCTAACTCTTGCTGACGCCACCACATTGTTCCATCGTTTCCGACACTGGTCTCCATCCCGCACAATATTGTCCACTGAGGACACGGGCTCACCAACCTCCCTCCAAAGGCGTCTATATTCGGGTGGTGCAGGCTTGCCATGATCATCCCAGGTGAGGGCTTTATAACAGTGCTCCACCTCACATGCAAATTCCTGCAGCTCCTCCTCATTAAACCAGGGAGCTCTGGGCTTCCCTCCATCAGACTTTTGGAAGCGTCTTTTGCACTCATTATCAATTCCCTAGATGGATGGCTAATAATAATTTTGTTTCTCTCTCTCCAAATATGACCCGTCTGCAACTGGCAGGTGCAAGCAAGTACACAGCTTTTATGATCATGCGTAGCTGTGCCATCAGCCCCAATCGTGGCAAAAGTGATGTCATCGGCCACAAGAAACTATAAAATAAATCGCAAATCTCGCGCATGCGCGGTACACGGCTTCCGATGTTTGCCGAGTCGAGAGGCCTGCACCTACCGCCCACTGCTGCCGCAGCCCACTCCCGCCCGCTCCCGCCCGTCGACTCCTGCTGACTGCCGCTGCCGCTGCCACCGACAGAACCACGGCAAAACAACTGCCCGACTGGCCCCAGCGGTAGAAGGCAGCAAAAGCTGATGTTCCGCCCGGGGACCGCAGAGAAATGGGCAAGCCTTTACTCTGACCAAGGCCGTGGCCTTGCTTTTTGTCTTCCTCCTTTCTTAAATAGGGCTTTACATTTGCTGTTTTCCAATCCGCTGCGACCACTCCAGAATCCAGGGAATTTTGGTAGATTACAACCAATGCATCCACTATCTCTGCAGCCACTTCTTTTAAGATTCTAGGATGCAAGCCATCAGGGACTTGTTTACTTTTAGTCCCATTAGTTTGCCTAGTACTTTTTCTCTAGTGATAGTGATTGTTTTAAGTTCCCCCCTCCCAATAGCCCCTTGATTATCAATAATAGGGATGCTTTTAGTATCTTCTACTGTGAAAACCGACACAAATATTTATTCAAAGTCTCTGCCATTTCCCTGTTTCCCATTATTAATTCCGCAGTCTCATCCTCTAAGGGACCAATGTTTACTTTAGCTACTCTCTCCCTGTAGAAGTTCTTAATGTCTGTTTTGATATTTCTTGCTAGTTTGTCTCAGAAACTATCTTCTTTCTTTATTCTTTTTTTAGTCATCCTTTACTGGTTTCTAAAAATTTCCCAATCCTCTGGCCTATCACTATTCTTCACATCATTGTATGCCTTTGTTTTCACTTTGATACCATCCTTTACTTCCTTAGTTAGCCACAGATGGTTCATCCTTCTCTTGGAGTCTTTCTTTCTCACTGGAATATATCTTTGCTGAGAGTTATGAAATATTTCTTTAAATGTCAGCTTATCTACCGTCTTACCCTTTAATCTATTTTCCCAGTCCATCATACCTTTGTAATTGCCTTTATTTAAGTTCAGGACACCAGTTTGAGACCTAGCTTTCTCACCCTCAAAACTGAATTTGAAATTCTACCATGCTATGATCACTCTTCCCAAGAGGATCCTTTACTATGGGATCATTAATTATTCCTATCTCATTGCACTTTACCAGATCTAAAATAGTCTGCTCCGTGGTTGGTGCCACAACGTATTGTTTTAAGAAACCATTCCACATACACTCTATGAACTCTTCCTCAAGGCTACTTTTGGCAATTTGGTTTATCTAATCAATATGAAGATTAAAATTGCCCATGATTATTGCCGCACCTTTCTTACAAGCCTCCATTATTTCTTAATTTATACTCTGTCCTACTGTGTAGCTACTGTTTGGGGGCCTATAGACTACTCCCACCAGTGACTTATTTCCCTTATTATTTCTTATCTCCACCGAAACTGATTCTACATCTTGATCTTCTGAGCCAATATAATTTCTCATTACTGCACTGATCTTATCCTTTATTAACAGAGTGATACCACCTCCTTTTCCTTTCTGGATATTCTTTCAAAATGGCAAATACCCCTGAATATTCAGTTCCCAGCCTTGGTCACCTTGCAATCATGTCTCTGTAATACCCATTTACTTCCATTTGTGCCGTCAACTCATCTATCTTGTCATGAATGCTGCATGCATTCAAATAAAGAGCTTTTAATTTTGTCTTTTTACCATTTTTCCCCATTCTGACCCTACTTTTTGATGCACTCTTATATTTATTTATATGCTCTGTCTCTTCCTGTCACACTCCAGTTATCATTACCCCTATCGTTACATAGAAACATAGAAACATAGGGCTAGACTTTCCACTAGGGGGACATTGCCAGAAAAAATGGGCCTTGTTCCAGCGATGTAGGAAGTCCCAGCCTTACTGATCGCTGGCACATGGGCAATTTTTTTTTTTTGCGATTTTCCACTCGGCCTAAGCCCAGCGATGTGGAATGGGCGATGTGATTTTTCGGCCATCCCAGAATTCAGTCTGGTGAACCTTCGTTGCACTCCTTTAATAGCAAGAATGTTCTTCCTCAGATTAGGAGAAAAAAACTGTACACAATATTCAAGGTGTGACCTCACCAATGCCCTGTACAACTGTAGTAAGAGCTCCCTGCTCCTATACTCAAATCCTCTCGCTATGAAGGCCAACATGCCATTTGCCTCCTTCACCGCCTGCTGTACCCATATGCCAACTTTCAATGACTGATGTACCATGACATAGAAACAGAGAAACATAGAAAATAGTGCAGGAGTAGGCCATTTGGCCCTTCGAGCCTGCACCACCATTCAAGAAGATCATAGCTGATCATTCACCTCAGTATCCCTTTCCTGCTTTCTCTCCACACCCCTTGATCCCTTTAGCCATAAGGGCCATATCTAACTCCCTCTTGAATATATCCAATGAACTGGCATCAACAACTCTCTGCGGTAGGGAATTCCACAGGTTAACAACTCTCTGAGTGAAGAAGTTTCTCCTCGTCTCAGTCCTAAATGGCTTACCCCTTATCCTTAGACTATGTCCCCTGGTTCTGGCCTTCCCCAACATTAGGAACATTCTTCCTGCATCTAACCTGTCCAGTCCCGTCAGAATTTTATATATTTCTATGAGATCCCCTCTCATCCTTCTAAACTCCAGTAAATACAGGCCCAGTCGATCCAGTCTCTCCTCATATATCAGTCCTGCCATTCCGGGAATCAGTTTGGTGAACCTTCGCTGCACTCCTCAATAGCAAAAACATCCTTCCTCAGATTAGGAGACCAAAACTGAACACAATATTCTAGGTGAGGCCTCACCAAGGCCCTGTACAACTGCAGTAAGATCTCCCTGCTCCTATACACAAATCCCCTAGCTATGAAGGCCAACACACTATTTGTCTTCTTTACCGCCTGCTGTACCTGCATGCTAACTTTCAATGATTGATGTACCATGACACCCAGGTCTCGTTACACTTCCCCTTTTCCTAATCTGCCACCATTCAGATAATATTCTGCCTTTGTGTTTTTGCCACCAAAGTGGATAACCTCACATTTATTCACATTATACTGCATCTGCCACGTGTTTGCCCACTCACCTAACCTGTCCAAGTTACCCTGCAGTCTTTTAGCGTCCTCCTCACAGCTCATACCGCCACCCAGCTTAGTGTCATCTACAAACTTGGAGATATTACACTCAATTCCCTCATCCAAATCATTAATGTATATTGCAAATAGCTGGGGTCCCAGCACTGAGCCCTGCGGCCCCCACTCGTCACTGCCTGCCATTCTGAAAAGGACTGATGTACCATGACACCCAGGTCTCGTTGCACCTCCTCTTTTAGTCGTTCTATTGCCTACTCCTTTCTCTTTGACTTTTTAAATTTCCACTCACCTGATTCCCCCCCCCCTCCCCCACTATTTAGTTTAAACCCCTATCTACAGCCCTAGTTATTGGATTCTCCAGGACACTGGTCACAGCCTGGTTCAAGTGAAGCCCGTCCCGATGGACCAGCTCCCCTTTATCCCAGTATTGGCGCCAGTTCCCCATGAATCAAAACCTTCTCCAGTGAAGACAGATGCAAAGAACTAATTTAGTACCTCAGTTGTCCCCTCTGCCTCCACAAGACTATCTCCTTTCTGATTCCTCATCAGCCACACCGTTTTACTGTTCATACGTTTATAAAAGACTTTTGGGTTTCCTTTTATGTTAGTTGCTAATCTATTCTCATATTCTCTCTTTGCCCATCTTATTCCCTTTTTTCGATCTCTTCTGTACTTTCTATATTCAGCTAGGTTCTTTACTGTATTGGACTGGAGGGGAGCTAATGTAATCCCATTTTTTAAAAAAGGGGGGAAGAGAGAAAACAGGAAATTATAGACCGGTTAGCCTGACATCGGTAGTGGGGAAAATGTTGGAATCAATTATTAAAGATGAAAGAGCAGTGAATTTGAAAAGCAATGACAGGAGCGGTCCAATTCAGCATGGATTTATGAAAGGGAAATTTTTGAATTTTTTGAGGACGTAACTAGTAGAGTGGACAGTTTTGATCTCCTAGGACCGAGATGAGGAGAAGCTTCTTCACTCAGAGAGTTGTGAACCTGTGGAATTCTCTGCCACAGAAAGTTGTTGAGGCCAGTTCATTAGATATATTCAAAAGGGAGTTAGATGTGGCCCTTACAGCTTAAGGGATCAAGGGATATGGAGAGAAAGCAGGAATGGGGTACTGAGGTGCATGATCAGCCATGATCATATTGAATGGTGGTACAGGCTCGAAGGGCCGAATGGCCTACACCTGCACCTGTTTTCTATGTTTCTATGTTTGAACCTTACATTTATCATCGGCCTCCTTTTTCTGTTTCAATTTAACCTCTATATCTTTAGTCATCCAGGGAGATCTAGCTTTGGATACACTTCCTTTCATTCTCATGGGAATGTGTCTATTCTGTGCACTAACCATCTCTTCTTTGAAGGCCTTCCATTATTCAATTACTATTTTGCCGACAAATTTTTGATTCCAATCCACCTGGGCCAGATCCCTTTTCAACTCACTGAAGTTAGTCCTCCTCCACTTTAGTATTTTACACTTTGTCCTTTAAATTCAAAACCTAATAATGTCATACCTAGCACAAAGGAAGATGGTTGTGGTGGTTGGAGGTCAATCATCACAGCCTCTGGACATCGCTGCAGGAGTTCCTCAGGGCAGTCTCCGAGGCCCAACCATCTTCAGCTGCTTCATCAATGACCTTCCCTCCATCATAAGGTTAGAAGTGGGGATATTCGCTGAACATTGCACAGTGTTCAGTTCCATTTGCAACTCCTCAGATAATAAAGCAGTCTATGCCCACATGCAGCAAGACCTGGCTGGCATTACCATCATTGAATCCCCCAACATCAACATCTTGGGGGTCACCATTGACCAGAAACTAAACTGGACTGGTCACATAAATAGAGTGGCTACAAGAGCAGGTCAGAGGCTAGGTATCCTGTGGCATGCATCTCACCTCCTGACTCCCCAAAGCCATTCCACCATCTACAAGGCACAAGTCAGGAGTGTGATGGAATACTCTCCACTTGCCTGGATGAGCGCAGCTCCAACAACACTCAAGAAGCACAACACCATCCAGGACAAAGCAGCCCGCTTGATTAGCACCACATCCACCACCTAAAACATTCACTCCCTCTACCATAGGCACACCATGGCTGCAGTGTGTACCATCTACAAGATGCACTGCAGCAACTCGCCAAGACTTCTTCGACAGCACCTCCAAAACCCACGACCTGTACCACCTAGAAGGACAAGGGCAGCAGCTGCATGAGAACGCCATCATCTCCACATTCCCCTCCAAGTCACTCACCATCCTGACTTGGAAATATATCGCCATTCCTTCATAGTTGCTGGGTCACAATCCTGGAACTCCCTCCCTAACAGCACTGTGGGAACAGCTTCACGGCATGTACTGCAGCAGTTCAAGAAGGTGGCTCACCACCACCTTCTCAAGGGCAATTAGGGATGGGCAATAAATGCTGGCCTTGCCAGCGATGCCAACATCCCAGGAATGAATTAAAAAAAATTATGATCACTGTTCCCCAAATGCTCTCCAACTAAAACATGTTCCACCTATCACACTTCATTCCCCAGACCTAGATCCAGAACTGCTTCCTTCCACATTGGGGTGGAAACATACTGATCAAGAAAGATCTCTTGTAAACATTTCAGGAATTCCTCCCCCTCTTTACTATCCCAGTCTATATTAGGATAATTGAAGTCCTCTGTTAGTTCTTGCAGCTTTCAGTAATTTGCTGTCAAATTTTCTCCTCTATTACCTTCCTTCCATTTGGTGGCCTTTGGTATAGAAACATAGAAAATAGGTGCAAGAGTAGGCCATTTGGCCCTTCGAGCCTGCACCACCATTCAATAAGATCATGGCTGACCCCTTTCCTGCTTTCTCTCCATACCCCTTGATCCCCTTAGCCATAAGGGCCATATCTAATTCCCTCTTGAGTATATCCAATGAACTGGCATCAACAACTCTCTGCAGCAGGGAATAGCACAGGTTAACAACTCTCTGAGTGAAGAAGTTTCTCCTCATCTCAGTCCTAAATGTCCGACCCTTTATCCTAAGACTGTGTCCCCTGGTTCTGGACTTCCCCAACATCGGGAACATTCTACCCGCATCTAACCCGTCCCGTCAGAATCTTATATGTTTCCATGAGATCCCCTCTCACTCTTCTAAACTCCAATGTATAAAGGCCCAGTTGATCCAGTCTCTCCTCATATGTCAGTCCTGCCATCCCAGGAATCAGTCTGGTGAACCTTCGCTGTACTCCCTCAATAGCAAGAATATCCTTCCTCAGATTAGGAGACCAAAACTGAACACAATATTCCAGGTGAGGCCTCACCAAGGCCCTGTACAACTGCAGTAAGACCTCCCTGCTCCTATACTCAAATCCCCTAGCTATGAAGGCCAACATACTGATACGTCCTTACTATACAGTATAAATGCACACGAGGCCCATGCTTGAGAGAAGGTCAGTCAGTGACCTGTCCTTTATTCCTTTGCACTCAAGTGATGAATGTGGGTGGAGCTTCCCCTTTTATACCTGAAGGTCCAGGGTAGGAGTGTCTCCCACAAGTTCACCACCTAGTGGTCATTGTTCTCACAGTATACAACTTAGGTCAGATTATACATGGGTTACAATGCTGGTTGAATACATGATACATACCATTTGCCTTCTTCACCGCCTGCTGTACCTGTATGCCAACTTTCAAAGACTGATTAACCATGGCACCCAGGTCTCGTTGTACCTCCCCTTTTCCTAATCTGCCGCCATTCAGATAATATTCTGTCCTCGCATTTTTGCCCCCAAAGTGGATAACCTCACATTTATCCACATTATACTGCATTTGCCATGCATTTGCCCACTCTCCTCACCTGTCCAAGTCACCCTGCAGCCTCTTAGCATCCCCCTCACAGCTCACACTGCCACCCAGTTTAGTATCATCTGCAAACTTGGAGATATTACACTCAATTCCTTCATCCAAATCATTGATGTATATTGTAATGAGCTGGGGTTCCAGCACTGAGCCCTGCGGCACTCCACTAGTCACTGTCTGCCATTTTGAAAAGGACCCGTTTATCCCGACTCTCTGCTTCCTGTCTGACAACCAGTTCTCTATCCACATCAGTATATTACTCCCAATACCAGGTGCTTTGATTTTGCACACCAATCTCTTGTGTGGGACCTTGTCAAAAGCCTTTTGAAAGTCCAAACACACCACATCTACTGGTTCTCCCTTGTCCACTCTACTCGTTACATCCTCAAAAAATTCCAGAAGATTTGTCAAGCATGATTTCCCCTTCATAAATCCATGCTGACTTGGACCGATCCTGTCACTGCTTTCCAAATGCGCTGCTATTTCATCCTTAATAATTGATTCCAACATTTTCCCCACTACTGATGTCAGGCTAACCGGTCTATAATTACCCGCTTTCTCTCTCCTTCCCTTTTTAAAAAGTGGTGTTAGATTAGCTACCCTCCAGTCCATAGGAACTGATCCAGAGTCGATAGACTGTTGGAAATTATCACCAAAGCATCCACTATTTCTAGGGCCACTTTCTTAAGTACTCTGCAAGTATTACACCCAGTCGTGTAATAGCTCCTCTACTGTTCCTTAACTCTAACCAAATAGATTCTATCTTCGACTGCATCATCCCTCTCCAGTGCTATCATAGTTTATTTGATCAATGCTGCCACCCCCTGCTTTTTTTCCTTCTCTATCTTTCCTTAATACCTTGTAGCCAAAAATATTAAGTTCGAGCCAGGTCTCTGTTAGTGCTGCCGTATCATAGTCCCATATGGTGCCTTGTGACTGCAGCTCACTATACTTATTTACCATGCTACCTACATTTACGCATGTGCATTACAAACCCATCTTAGACTGCTTTGCATTTGTCCCCTATCTGACCCCTCTTATTTCCATCTAATGCTATTTGTCTATCCCAGTCTTCTATGCAACTTCTTTCTCCTTTCTAATGTTTCATCCTCATTCCCATCCCCCTGCCAAATTAGTTTAAACCCTCCCCCACAGCACTAGTTAATCTCCCTGCGAGGACATTGGTTCCAGCTCTGTTGATGTGCCACACGCCCACCTTGAACAAGTCCCTCCTTTCCCACAGCTGGTCCAAATGTCCCAGGAATCTGAAGTCCTCCCTACTGCAATACTTCTCCAGCCAAACGTTAACCTGTTGTTCCTTTACTCACTAGCACATAGAACTGGGAGTAATCTTTGAGGTCCTGCTCTTTAATTTTCTCCCGAGTTCCTGAAACTCTGACTGGAGGACCTCAACCCATTTGCTTCCTATCTCGTTGGTTGCCACATGGATCATGACTTCTGGTCGTTCCCCTTCCCCGCTCAAAATGATTTGCATCCTCTCAGTGATGTCCTTTAGTGAGGTAACACACCATGCGGGACTCACGGCGGTTGCAACAACAACCGTCTGTTTCCCTGACTTTATCTTTCTTGAAGTTAAAAAGACTGAAGATAAGGGCCCAGAAATTGCAGTCGGAGGCTTCCCGCGGGCGGATGCCTCCAACCGCAAAAAAATTATGAAAATATCTGGTGGTCACGGAGGAACACTTGCGCTCTGTG
The DNA here is from genome assembly GCF_044704955.1 of Pristiophorus japonicus. Classification (NCBI taxonomy): domain Eukaryota; kingdom Metazoa; phylum Chordata; class Chondrichthyes; family Pristiophoridae; genus Pristiophorus; species Pristiophorus japonicus. The sequence goes on along the minus strand of NC_091982.1, from coordinate 230,501,537 downwards.
GCCTAGATGCGCAGCCCAGCACAGAGGCTCACACACCCCAGGAGCGTAAGCGCATCATGGGATCGCGTGGGCCGGACCACCAATTGAAATTAAATATTTTCTCATTGATAGTAAAGGGAAACTCCATTTGTCCAGAGCTCCCATTACTATGAACGGGAAGACCCCCCCAAATCAAAGAAAACACTTTGCATAAATAAAAAAAAGTCCTCACTTATTTAAAATTAATAGAAATTGAATAAAATTAAATGTTTTAGAAAAAATTATTAAATTTTTAAAAAAAAAATTTTGTTAATATGTTTTAATAGTGTTAAAAATAAACTTACTTAATGGACAGGGTTTTTCATATAAAGATTAGTCTTTTAAAACTCTTACGCTGGTAAAAGCAGGCCTTACGTAAGAGTTTTAAGGACATTTGCTGGCAAATAGCCCAACTCTCCGCCCGCGGAGGCCCTTTACTTTCACATTCGTACAATCTGTCAAAAGAAATTTGCATACGCAGTGCATGTCTAAACCCAAAACTTGCAGGGCCTCTTCGGGCGAGTGCACACATTGTACACACTCGGAGAGGCTGCAATTTACAGCCCAAGGAGTTACATCATCCACAACAGTACACTGGCGATTATACTTGGGTATCCACTTTTAACTTCTGGATGCAAGAGTCTGCTCACTTTTGTGGCTTGTAATTGAGGGTAAATAGAGTTTTTACTTTTAGAGGGTGTGATCCTGGATTAAGAAGCATAAGAAGGCAAATCACACAAGGCCAAGGCAATAGGGGGAGCCATCTTCTGATGAAGCTAGGCTCTGTGGCAGTTAGCATAATGACGTTTTTGCAGTTTTTGCTATTATTAAAGAAATAGTCTCGAAGTTACTTTTGGTGATATTAGTGGATGAATGTTTAATACATTTGCAAAACGCTTCTTTGTCAAATATTTTAACTTGGGTTAAACCGGGTAACAGCTATGTTAAAATAGAGGACAGAGGAATATCAGATTAGTATCGCCAACAGTAATTTCTAGACAGAGAAAAAGTTTATTGTTATAATGAGAAAGAATCAAGAAACAAGTATATTATTTGTAACTAATAGCTGGCCATACATACACGATTTTTGGTCCAGCTTAGTGAGGTATATTCTCACATGTGACATCATAAGCACATTTAAATTTATTTTGAATATATATAAAATATCTAGACCAAAATGCTGGAAAATGCACCAAATAAAGTGTCACAAATTTCTGGAGGCATCCCCCTAACAAATAAATTCTGTTTGTGATGCACAATATGCCCATTTCAAAAATTGCATTACATCACTGGTCATAGATAGAAACATAGAAACATAGAAATTAGGAGCAGTAGTAGGCCATTCGGCCCCTCGAGTCTGCACCGCCATTCAATATGATCATGGCTGATTCTCTATCTCAACACCATATTCCCGCTTTTTCCCTATACCCCTTGATGCCTTTTGTTTCTAGGAATCCATCTATCTCCCTATTCAGTGACTTGGCCTCCACAGCCTTCTGTGGTAGAGAATTCCACAGGTTCACCACCTCTGAGTGAAGAAATTTCTCCTCATCTCGGTCTTAAATTTCCTCCCCCGTATCCTAAGACTGTGGGACCTTGTTCTAGACTTCCCAGCCAGGGGAAACATCCTCCCTAGCATCTAGTCTATCCAACCCAGTCAGAATTTTATACATTTCAATGAGATCCCCTCTCATTCTTCTAAACTCGAGTGAATACAGGCCTAGTCGACCCAATCTCTCCTCATATGACAGTCCTGTCATCCCAGGAATCAGTATGGTGAACCTTCGTTGCACTCCCTCTATGGCAAGTATATCCTTTCTTAGGAAAGGAGACCAAAACTTCACAGAATACTCCAGGTGTGGTCTCACCAAGGCCCTGTATAACTGTAGTAAGACATCCTGGCTCCTGTACTCAAATCCTCTTGCAATGAAGGCCAACATACCATTTGCCTTCCTAACTGCTTGCTGCACCTGCATTTTTGCTTTCAATGACTGGTGTACAAGGACACCCAGGTCCCTCTGTACATTGATACTTCCCAAGCCATCAACATTTAAATAATACTTTGTCCTTATGTTTTTCCTACCAAAGTGGATAACTTCACATTTATCCACGTTATACTGCATCTGCCATGTGTTTGCTCACTCACCCAACCTATCTAAATCGCCTTGCAGCGTCTTTGCATCCTCACACAACTCACAATTCCACCTAGTTTTATGTCATCAGCAAACCTAGAAATATTACATTTGGTTCCCTCATCCAAATCATTTAAATATATTGTGAATAGCTGGGGCCCAAGCACTGATCCCTGTGGTACCCCACTAGTCACTGCCCGCCACCCTGAAAAAAAACAGTTTATTCCTACTCTCTGTTTCCTGTCAGTTAACCAATTTTCAATCCATGTCAATACATTACCCCCAATCCTATATGCTTTAATTTTGCACACTAACCTGTTATGTGGGACTTTATCAAAGGCCTTCTGAAAATCCAAACACACGATATCCACTGGTTCTCCCTGATCTGTTTTATCAATTACAACTTCAAAAAACTCCAGTAGGTTTGTCCAACATGATTTTCCTTTCATAAATCCTTGTTGACTTTGTTTAATCCCATTGATATTATCCAACTGTGCTGTTATCACATCCTTTATAATAGACGCTAGCATTTTCCCTACTACTGATGTCAGGCTAACCGGTCTGAAGTTCCCCATTTTCTCTCCCTCCTTTTTTAAATAGTGGGGTTACATTTGCCACCCTCCAATCTGTAGGAACTGATCCATAATCTATAGAATTTTGGAAGATGGCAACCAATGCATCTATTATTTCCATGGTTACCTCTTTTAGTACTCTGGGATGCAGATCATCAGGCCCTGGGGATTTATCTGCCTTCAGTCCCATTAGTTTCTCCAGCACTATTTTCTTACTAATTGTCATTTCCTTTAATTCCTCTTGCTCACTAGACCCTTGGTTCCCTAGCATTTCTGGGACGTTATCTGTGTCCTCTTCCGTGAAGACTGAACTGAAGTATTTATTTAATTGTTCTGCCATTTCCTTGTTCCCCATTACAAATTCTTCCATTTCTGACTGTAAAGGACCTACATTTGTCTTCACTAATCTTTTTCTTCTTACGTACTTGTGGAAACCTTTGCAGTCAGTTTTTAAGTTCCTTGCAAGTTTACTCTCATACTCTATTTTTCCCCTCTTAATCAATCTTTTGGTCCTTTTTTGCTGAATTGTAAACTGCTCCCAATCCTCAGGCTCGCTCCTTTTTCTGGTAACTTTGTATAACTCCTCTTTGGATCTAATCCTGTCCTTAATTTCTTTTATTAGCCAAGATTGGGCCACTTTTCCTTTTGTGTTTGTACGCCAGAAAGGAATGTATAACTGTTGCAGTTCCATTGTGGGGCCGATTTTAACTTGATCCACCAGGCATAAATGGGGCATCGACCTTACCATCCCAGTAATACACCTGATCCGCCTGCTGCTATCTTGTGTTGGGTCTTAACAAAGCCAGCCCAGGAGCCCCCATGTTTTCGGTAGGAGCCTCGTCACAGTATGCAAATTGATAAAATGTTATAAATGTTGACAGTGTGGATCATTTTCCATACCTTGGGAGCCTCCTGTCAGCAAGGGCAGACATCAATGACGAAACCCGACACCACCTTCAGTATGCCAGTGCTGCCTTCAGTCGCCTGAGGAAAAGAGGGTTTGAAGAACAAGATCTCAACCTGGCACTAAGCTCATTGTCTACGGAGCAGTAGTGATTCCTGCCCTCCTTTATATTTCATAGACATGGACAATGTACAGTAGGCACCTCAAAGCACTGAAGAAGTATCACCAAAGTGGCCTCCTCAAAATTCTGCAAATCGATTGGCAGGATAGGCATACCAACATCAGTGTTCCCTCTCAGGCCAACAGCCCCAGCATCGAAGCATTGATCGCGCTCAATCAGCTCCGATGGGTGGGGCACGTAGCCTGCATGCCTAATACAAGGCTCCCGAAACAAGCACTCTACTTCGAGCTCCGTCATGACAAGTGAGCCCCAGGAGGGCAGAGAAAATGCTTCAAGGACACCCTCAAAGCCTCCCTGAAAAAATTTAACATCCCCACCGACTCTTCGAAATCCCTGGCCCATGACCGCTCAAAGTGGAGAAGAAGCATTCGGGAAAGCGACAAACACTTTGAGTCTCTTCATCGAGAGCACGTGGTAGTCAAATACAAACAGCGGAAGGAGCGCACGACAAACCAAGCACCCCACCCACCCGTCCCTTCAACCACCACCTGCTCCACCTGTGACAGAGTCTGTAGATCCCACATTGGACTCATCCGCCACCATGTTAGTGTGGAAGCAAGCCAACCTCAACTCCGAGGCACTACCTAAGAATGAAGTTCAATTTTGAGGCGCGTAATTACATGGGCCTATAGGGGTTTAATTTCCTTTGATAGCACATTGCTAAAGAGCTTGTGTGAAACTCTTTTGATGCATTATCTTAATGCAGTTGTTAACCGATTTATTTTAAACAGGTTAACGATTGTTTTAAAGTAGAGCACAAAGGAATTTTACTCAATAGTGTTTACCAGTGCAGCAGCAGAGGAAATTAAACCCCCTACTGTTGAAAGACAGGGCCATTGTAGACCTTTAGGGTAAAATTGATTTAATTTTGAACCATGCTCCTCTCCCCAAAAAGTAATAATACTCTACTAGGCAAACACAGCTGAGAATTCATACAGTTCACACTAAAACCAGGCACGTAAAAATATATCAAAGGGCATTACTTTTGTATTTCGTTGGCCTTTAAAACTTTTTCCCCTTTCTACTGTCCATGAAAAACAGCCAAAAGCTGATGAATCAAAGACTTACTTTCACATACCCCATGCTTCAGTACGAGTAATGTCCCAGAGATCGTATTCCTAGGACATCAATATTAAATATAGGCTGCTTTCTTCTCGCTGACTCCTTACTTTCCTAAGGCAACCTGCATGCTTTCTGTGATAGACATTCCTATCATCTGCTAAAATGATAGGAATGAGTTGACCAAACCAATGTTCTAAATTCTCAATAACTCTGGCAACAAGAAAAATCCAACTAAATATGGTTCCTGTCAAGATTTTGTTTTCAGCCCACAGACTTAATCATAAACAATTATGAAAGTACATATTTTGGTTGGGTGGGGGGATAGGCTTCTGGATGGGAAATAAGTTACTTTTTGTCAGCTAAATAGTAAGAAAAATATGTAATATTAATGATTTTAACAGAAAATAAAAGTTATACTTAAAAGGAAGCAATTTCCGCCAGCTACCATATAATCACTGAAAATGCCTTTTAATTTCCTATGTAAACCACAATGTTAAGTTCAAGGATATTAAATGGTCATGAAGGCTCAACTTTATTAAGAAACGGAAAGTACTGAGATGGCTTCCACTCCCCTCCCCCAACCCAAACTGGTTCTTTGATAGTCATGTGTTATAAGTAACTATGGGGTTTCCAGTTCTACCAGGCAGTCCTCACACATAAAGAGGAATTAACTCTTCCCCAACCTAAAGTGTCAAAACTAAAGTACTAATTTCCTAAAGATATATATTCAGAACTTTCCACTGTGATCGCGCATGCTCACATGGTATAAAACATGTAGGTTATACATGTGTTGGACTAAGTTCCAATACAATGTCACGTGAAATGTTTCAATGAGAAATATGACCATTAAAAATAACAATCATTTTTTGAAACATGACCTTTATCCATAAACAGTTACAACATATTAAATTGATGATGTGAATTAAGGACTATTTCATTGAAAGTTTTTTTTTGGTCAAATCGAAATCAGACAGTATGTTGAGAGTTAAAAAAAATCATTGGAGTCAAACAGGTTTTCCCTGTGTTGGAGAGCACAACCAATAGTAAACCAATGGATATGCCATCTCCTGCTGAGTGGCTTTCCCAGCAGTCTGATACTGTGCCAAAGCCTCTTACAAGTTCTGAAACAAAGCTCACGGCTACTCCCGCCACCCATTCTGCTTCCTGTCAACCACCAATTTCAATGCCTGTGTATTTGTGTTTCCTGCTGTTTACATTTACTTACTTTGTAAAGCCACGACAGCTGGAAAAACAAATGGTATAACATTTTGTCTGTTTGCTTCGCACATCTCTCCCACTCCTTCAATTGCTGCTTTAATTGTTTGAAAGTCATGATACAATATTAGGCCATTATTAAAGTGAGGTTATATTATGCAAATAATGCCCTGCATTTTATCAGTTTGGTTGGAAGGTCTACTTTGAACAGTTTCTATGTCGGAAGATAAGGTAGGAAAATGGAAATACTCCAGGGCAGTATTAAAACGTAGAAAGTGAATTAATTCAGAAGAATCATCACATTTGTTCTTTCAGTATCAATGTGTGGTGATTCAAGTTAAGGCCCAAGGGCAAGTAGCACCATTGCTACTGGTCAAACTAATCTACATGCCTCATTTTGAAAATTAATTTTGCCTCACAATTTAAACTTCCTTAATTCCTATTCTCTCTTTTAAACATCATTAATTAAACAGCTATAAATAGTATTCCGGTATCAGAACAGTAAAAGTCCAGCTTTCCACAGTGGCAGTATAAATATGTTCAGATTGACCCCTCTCCATTCTTTAAAACACACATAACATTGAATGCGTGCTTCTCAGCTCTAGATATTAAAAAATTCCACTGAATAGAACTGTACTTCAAAATTCTGCTGCAATTAGACATTTTGAAAAAGTGGATAGATAATTACATAGAAACATAGAAAATAGGTGCAGGAGCAGGCCATTCAGCCCTTCTAGCCTGCACCGCCATTCAATGAGTTCATGGCTGAACATGAAACTTCAGTACCCCCTTCCTGCTTTCACGCCATACCCCTTGATCCCCCCAGTAGTAAGGACTTCATCTAACTCCCTTTTGAATATATTTAGTGAATTGGCCTCAACTACTTTCTGTGGTAGAGAATTCCACAGGTTCACCACTCTCTAGGTGAAGAAGTTTCTCCTTATCTCGGTCCTAAATGGCTTACCCCTTATCCTTAGACTGTGACCCCTGGTTCTGGACTTCCCCAACATTGGGAACATTCTTCCTGCATCCAACCTGTCCAAACCCGTCAGAATTTTAAACGTTTCTATGAGGTCCCCTCTCACTCTTCTGAACTCCAGTGAATACAAGCCCAGTTGATCCAGTCTTTCTTGATAGGTCAGTCCCACCATCCCGGGAATCAGTCTGGTGAATCTTCGCTGCACTCCCTCAATAGCAAGAATGTCCTTCCTCAAGTTAGGAGACCAAAACTGTACACAATACTCCAGGTGTGGCCTCACCAAGGCCCTGTACAACTGTAGCAACACCTCCCTGCCCCTGTACTCAAATCCCCTCGCTATGAAGGCCAACATGCCATTTGCTTTCTTAACCGCCTGCTGTACCTGCATGCCAACCTTCAATGACTGATGTACCATGACACCCAGGTCTCGTTGCACCTTCCCTTTTCCTAATCTGTCACCATTCAGATAATAGTCTGTCTCTCTGTTTTTACCACCAAAGAGGAGAACCTCACATTTATCCACATTATACTTCATCTGCCACGCATTTGCCCACTCACCTAACCTATCCAAGTCACTCTGCAGCCTCATAGCATCCTCCTCGCAGCTCACACTGCCACCCAACTTAGTGTCATCCGCAAATTTGGAGATACTACATTTAATCCCCTCGTCTAAATCATTAATGTACAATGTAAACAACTGGGGCCCCAGCACAGAACCCTGCGGTACCCCACTAGTCACTGCCTGCCATTCCGAAAAGTACCCATTTACTCCTACTCTTTGCTTCCTGTCTGACAACCAGTTCTCAATCCACGTCAGCACACTATCCCCAATCCCATGTGCTTTAACTTTGCACATTAATCTCCTGTGTGGGACCTTGTCGAAAGCCTTCTGAAAGTCCAAATATACCACATCAACTAGTACTCCTTTGTCCACTTTATTGGAAACATCCTCAAAAAATTCCAGAAGATTTGTCAAGCATGATCTCCCTTTCACAAATCCATGCTGACTTGGACCTATCATGTCACCATTTTCCAAATGCGCTGCTATGACATCCTTAATAATTGATTCCATCATTTTACCCACTACTGAGGTCAGGCTGACCGGTCTATAATTCCCTGCTTTCTCTCTCCCTCCTTTTTTAAAAAGTGGGGTTACATTGGCTACCCTCCACTCGATAGGAACTGATCCAGAGTCAATGGAATGTTGGAAAATGACTGTCAATGCATCCGCTATTTCCAAGGCCACCTCCTTAAGTACTCTGGGATGCAGTCCATCAGGCCCTGGGGATTTATCGGCCTTCAATCCCATCAATTTCCCCAACACAATTTCCCGACTAATAAAGATTTCCCTCAGTTCCTCCTCCTTACTAGACCCTCTGACGACTTTTATATCCGGAAGGTTGTTTGTGTCCTCCTTAGTGAATACTGAACCAAAGTACTTGTTCAATTGGTCTGCCATTTCTTTGTTCCCCGTTATGACTTCCCCTGATTCTGACTGCAGGGGACCTACGTTTGTCTTTACTAACCTTTTTCTCTTTACATACCTATAGAAACTTTTGCAATCCGCCTTAATGTTCCATGCAAGCTTCTTCTCGTACTCCATTTTCCCTGCCCTAATCAAACCCTTTGTCCTCCTCTGCTGAGTTCTAAATTTCTCCCAGTCCCCAGGTTCGCTGCTATTTCTGGCCAATTTGTATGCCATTTCCTTGGCTTTAATACTATCCCTGATTTCCCTAGATAGCCACGGTTGAGCCACCTTCCCTTTTTTATTTTTACGCCAGACAGGAATGTACAATTGTTGTAATTCATTCATGCGGTCTCTAAATGTCTGCCATTGCCCATCCACAGTCAACCCCTTAAGTATCATTAGCCAATCTATCTTAGCCAATTCATGCCTCATACCTTCAAAGTTACCCTTCTTTAAGTTCTGGACCATGGTCTCTGAATTAACTGTTTCATTCTCCATCCTAATGCAGAATTCCACCATATTATGGTCACTCTTCCCCAAGGGGCCTCGCACAATGAGATTGCTAATTAATCCTCTCTCATTACACAACACCCAGTCTAAGATGGCCTCCCCCCTAGTTGGTTCCTCGACATATTAGTCTAGAAAACCATCCCTTATGCACTCCAGGAAATCCTCCTCCACCGTATTGCTTCCAGTTTGGCTGGCCCAATCTATGTGCATATTAAAGTCACCCATTATAACTGCTGCACCTTTATTGCATGCACTCCTAATTTCCTGTTTGATGCCCTCCCCAACATCACTACTACTGTTTGGAGGTCTGTACACAACTCCCACTAACGATTTTTGCCCTTTAGTGTTCTGCAGCTCTACCCATATAGATTCCACATCATCCAAGCTAATGTCTTTCCTAACTATTGCATTAATCTCCTCTTTAACCAGCAATGCTACCCCACCTCCTTTTCCTTTTATTCTATCCTTCCTGAATGTTGAATACCCCTGGATGTTGAGTTCCCAGCCCTGATCATCCTGGAGCCACGTCTCCGTAATCCCAATCACATCATATTTGTTAACATCTATTTGCACAGTTAATTCATCCACCTTATTGCGGATACTCCTTGCATTAAGACACAAAGCCTTCAGGCTTGCTTTTTTAACACCCTTTGTCCTTTTAGAATTTTGCTGTACAGTGGCCCTTTTTGTTCTTTGCCTTGGGTTTCTCTGCCCTCCACTTTCCCTCATCTCCTTTCTGTCTTTTGCTTTTGCCTCATTTTTTGTCTCCCTCTGTCTCCCTGCATAGGTTCCCATCCCCCTGCAATATTAGTTTAACTCCTCCCCAACAGCACTAGCAAACACTCCCCCTAGGACATTGGTTCCGGTCCTGCCCAGGTGCAGACCATCCGGTTTGTACTGGTCCCACCTCCCCCAGAACCGGTTCCAATGCCCCAAGAATTTGAATCCCTCCCTGCTGCACCACTGCTCAAGCCATGTATTCATCTGCGCTATCCTGCGATTCCTACTCTGACTAGCATGTGGCACTGGTAGCAATCCCGAGATTACTATTTTTGAGGTCCTACTTTTTAATTTAGCTCCTTGCTCCTTAAATTCTTTTCGTAGGACCTCATCCCTTTTTTTACCTATGTCGTTGGTACCAATGTGCATCACGACAACTGGCTGTTCTCCCTCCCATTTCAGAATGTCCTGTACCCGCTCCGAGACATCCTTGACCCTTGCACCAGGAAGGCAACATACCATCCTGGAGTCTCGGTTGCGTCCGCAGAAACGCCTATCTATTCCCCTCACCATCACTTTGCTTTCAGTATTTTGCCTCGTTTCAAATAGGAAGTAATTGTTTACTGCAGTAAAATGGGTTGTAAAGTTGCATTAAATCCAATTTATCATTGAAAAATGCATCCAGAAATTACACACTATGTACAGAATCATAGCTTTGTATCTACACTGGAATTTTACAAATTAATAATACAAATGTTCCAAATAGTAATGATTCATGTAAGCCATAAATTTGTAAAATAACTGTGGCCTATGCTAAGATCATTGAACAAAAGGACATTTCTTTAAGAACTGACAGATGCTGAATTGATTAACTGCACTCTAACTAAAATTAGGCACTGTTTTGTTAGCCGATTTAGGTTTGCCCCCATGTTTGCAGTGAAGAGATAACAAGAGCTAGAATCTTAACTGAATGCAAATAGAATTATGCTATTTAATATCCTCCATAATGTTAATTAACTGAAATTGTTTCTGACATATTTTGAATATTTCCTCCCTTTGTGTTTGTAGATCTCCCCATGCTGCACACCATTCCCTGGTCAGGATTCCACATTGGAAAGGTGACTTCAGGCCTCTACTGGGAGGGTGGCATTCTTTGTCCTCCTGTATTCATCACATTTTCTGAAGAAATAAGTGAGCCAGAAGAGAATAATTATTTTTTTCCCCAACCATATTGTCTTACTTCCCTTTCACAAATCCTTTTGAGACCCTCAGTAATTTTGCAGATGCATGGACAACATTTGTGTCACTATTACAAGTACTCCAATGGAAGTAGTTAGTCAGATATAAAACAAACAACACATGCTCTGCCAGATATTGAAGGTTTCCATCATCCAAAGAGAAACAAAAGCAGGGTTGGATAGGAATTACACTGAATGCATATGTTTGAAAAGCATTTACTAAGCTAAAGAAGTGCAGAACACTTATCTCTTGAGGTGGAATAGAACCTGCACTATAACAACTTAATGCCTTCCTTCAATATGGTCAAGTTTTTGATGTCAGAAAACTAATTCACATGGCATTCCAATCAAAAAAGAAGACAATATAAATATGGAAGGTGCATTGCTGGGCCGAGCTATGCTAGCCTGTCACTATTCCCTGCCTAAGTTTGGTTGACTTACATGTTAGAGATGCTACACCTCAGAACAAATACCCTCCCAAATGGTTAAATCAAGACAGTATCAAATGACTGCTCGACTCTATCACACCTGAAATGTTGTAATATCTCATTAGCTCAGCTGCACCAGCTCTGCATTTGCTCATTTTTTAAAGTGTTTCCCAGACTGGAATTTTCTACAAAGAAGACAAGGAAGGTGTCATCTAATCTTGCTACCAAGTGAATGCGCCAACTATTGCTATAGAACGGGGAATAAGCCAGGCACTTTCTTGATTTGTATAATTTTAACTGGGTTAATGCCTCTATTAAAATAGTAGGGATGGTAATTTGATATGAAAGCATTAACGGGCTGAAATTGGCCTCTTTTGCACCTCCTGTTCGTGCCTCCGGGGGTGCCAACGGGGCGCAAACCTGTTTCCACCTGGGTGAACGCCCCCAGTGAAATTGGTCTCATTTTTTTGCAGAGGCGCACCGCCCCTCTCCAGTCGGTAGCTCCCCGACTAGGTGCGGCCAGCGATGATAACTTCATCGCCATGCACACTGCCTCGTTACCTCCCCCCAATATAAATTTGGTCTCTCCCCCGCAGTTATTGCCTGGCGCTGACAATGACAGCTTCAGCTGTCGAGTTGTGGCTGGAGAATAGCTATTTAAAGACACCATCTTGTCAAACAATTTCTGTCGGTCATTATTATTTCCGGCTTGCTAACAGATAGGCAGAGTGCCTGTTGCAAAGACTGTAGTGGTTTTGTGTGCGCACTAGGCCCGTGCAGCAGAGCTGGTCTCCTTGCCACTGGACCAAGACCTAGCTCTGTCAAGCCCGTGTGGTGGCTGGTGTGCAACTGCCGCCACACGTTAAAAAAATCCACACACAGGCATCTTCCACCCTTCAGGATATAGTTCAGGACCTGGAATATTAGGTCCTTCATTAGAAAACATGTGAACTTGTCCTTTTTTGGCGTGGAAGCAAGTCATCCTCGTTTCGAGGGACTGCCTATGACAATGATGCTACTGGACTATCTGACTCATCAGAAATAAGCGAATCATTCCAACTTTCAAATCCTTCTACATCTGTAGGTAAAATATGATCAATGGTAACAAGTCTAACCTTTCTATGATCAAACATCTTGACCAAATATGTGCGAGGACCACATATCTTCACTACTCTTCCTGTTAACCACTTTAACCATTTATGGTGATGGTTCTTCACTCTTCCTTCTGATTCAATTTCACATTTCTCTCTCTTACTCTACTTCTGTCATGATTCTCTTTCTGTCTTAATTGTTGCTCTTCTACTAACTGTGCCAAGTTTGGTTTTAACAACGAGAATCTGGTTCGTGGCTGTCGTTTGAGAAACAACTTTGCTGGTGTTCTACCAGTAGTTGTATGAGGAGTATTATGATAAGTAATTAAAATATTTGCAAGTTCTACAACAACTGCCATTTCTTTGGATTTGGATCCAACATTTGTTTGTTGAGGGCACATTTTACAATTTGTACTGTGCACTCTGCTGCACAATTTGAAGCAGGGTGGTACGGTGGAACTTTGGTATGTTTCACACCGTTTCTGCTCATGAACTGTGCAAATTCTTCTGAACAAAATTGCAGCCCATTATCAGTTTCTTCTAGGAGGCCTTATGAAGAAAACAATCTTTGCAAATTGTCTAGTGTTTTACTTGTTGTTATTTTCCGCATTGGAAACACCTCTACTCACTTCAAATGACTATCAGTCACAATGAACAATTGTTGTCCATCTAGCTCAGCATAATCAACATGTAACCTTTGCCATACCCTGGGAGGCCATTTCCATGGCTGTAATGGTACTGATGGTGATTGCTTGCTTATCGATTGACATGTTGTACACTGACTGACGATGTACTCTATCTCTTTATCTAAACCTGGCCACCATAAGTAACTGCGTGCAAAACTCTTGGTCAAGAACATTCCCAGGTGCTGGTCAAGAAGATCTCCTAACAATTTGGACCTGAATTTATTTGGAATAACCACTCTTGCACCCCACATAATACAATCTTTATCCAATGATAATTCATTCCTACGAACGAAGTATGGATGAATATCTTCCTCTGTTACCTGATTTGGCCATCCATTTGCAATATACTCATTCACCTTTGACATAACTGGGTCACGCTTCGTTTCACTAACAATCTCTTCAGCTGTGACTGGCAGTTCATCAATATATGAAAAATAGAACACGTCTTCCCTGTTGTGTGTAACTTGTGAAGGGGATGGTAACCTGGATATAGCATCCGCATTATTGTGATCAGCTCATCGTCCGTATGCTGACAAAATCAAAGCTCCTCTCTGCATTCGGTCTGCAGCTAATGTTGGAACTGGGGACTTTGGATGGAGGATTGCTGTCAGGAGCTTATGATCCATAACGATGGCAAACATATGACCATACAAATATTTGTGGAACTTCTTGACCCCAAAAATCAATGCCAAAGCTTCCCTTTCAATCTGCGAACAATTACGCTCACTGGCACTGAGAGTGCGTGAAGCAAAAGTAATTGATCTCTCCTCCCCATTATGTAGTACATGAGAGATCACTGCCCCAACTCCATACATGCTAGCTTGATCTCCTTAGATACTTCATAGTGAACTAACATAGTACTCTCTACCAACTGGCTTTTATACTCTTTGAATGATGCGTTGCATTCTTCTGACCACTTCCAATGGACCTGTTTTTCAACAGCTCATTCAGTGGATGTAACACTGTAGTCAAATTTGGTAGGAACTTCCCATAATAGTTCAAAAGACCCAAGATTGATCGAAGTTCAGTGACAATCTTGGGAGTGGATGCATTTCTGATTGCATCCAGTTTTCCCTTGGATGTAAACCATCTTTGTCTACTCTGTGCCTGAAGTACTCCACTGAACTTTGAATTAACTCACACTTGCGAGCAGTCATTTGTACTCTGTGCTTTTCTAGCCATTTGAGCACTTCATTCAACACTTTATTATGGATTTGTCTGTTTGGTGCTGAAATGATTATGTCATCTAAATAATATACTACCCCTTCAATGCCTTGCAAAATCTGATTCATCACCCCTTGGAATATGTTGGGGGCGGAAGACACTCCAAATGGCAGCCTATTAAATTGATATAGGCCTGGATGAGTATTTAAAGTCAAGCATGATTTGGACTCCTCCTCTAGCTCAAGTTGTAAGTAGGCATTTGTAAGATCTAACTTTGAGAAGATCTGGCCACCAATCAGCATTTTGAATAAATCTTCTACATTTGGCAATGTATTGGGTAGATTACCCTCTAGAACTTGGTTTATGGTTACTTTATAATCACCACACAACCTCACCTTACCATCTGACAAGTACAACAATAATGGGTGTAGCCCAATTACTTAGATCTATCTTAGAAATAATGATCTCAGTTTCTCGTCTTTTGAGTTCTTGCTCAACATTTTCTTTGAGTGCGTATGGTGTGGGAAGTAGCTTGCAATAAACTGGTCTTGCATTCTTCTGTACTCTGACACTCGCCTTGACGCCTTGGATCAGACTGCATGTTTTGCAGAACACCTTCGGATACTTCTTGATGACATCATCTTTCGATGCAAATCTCAGTTCAGCACGAAAAATCTAATTTCAATCCAGTTTTATTGATCCCAATCAATTTCTACCTATCAAGGCAGGCTTGTCTCCTGCCACTACTAAGGGAGGCAAACTCTGAAACTGATCCTTGTATTTCACCAGTATGGTGATACATCGTACCACAGGGATTTACTTTCCTGAGTCACCTCTCAGCTCTATCTTTGATATCTCCAGTGGAAAATCATGCAATATTTTGAAATATAGTGATTCCAATACTCCACTCACGGATGCACTAGTGTTGATTTCCATGGGTATCCTGGTTCCTGCAACATTTACTTGGAATATGATACTTCGCGAATTGCTGTTAGATACCCTTGTGCTCCTAATGACGTGTATCTCCAAAACCTCCTCATTCTGTTGCTTCTCTTCAATGCTATGGAGTCTCTGGTGATTTCTACTTAATAGCATTGAACATCGGTTTACTCTTCAGTAGGCATGCCTTCGCAAGATGCCCAGTTTTCTTGCAGAAGAAACACTCTGCCTTCATTTATGGACAGCTTTGAGCAATGTGCTGTCCCAGGTACCGATAGCACGACTTCAATGCTCTGTTACCTTGGCCTGTTACTGAGGCCTTGGGGCCCAACTGCCTTTTACTTCTAACCTGCAGGCGATTCACCTCAGTTGTCTGTCGACTGGAAATGGCGTGAAATTCTCAGGAGTCTTGGTCAGCTATCCATCGACATAGTGGTCTGACAAGCTAAATCTAAAGTCAAGTTAGGGGTTGTCAACAACTTTCTTCTGATTGTTTCAATTTTCATCCCACAAACAAAGCGGTCACGCAATGCTCGGTTCTGAAAGTTTCCGAAATAACAGAGAATGGATAGCTTTTTTAAAGCTACAATGTACTCACCGATACGCTCGTCAATGAATTGATCTTGCATTTCAAAACGATAACTTTCAGCAATTTCCAGGGGCTCAGGACCATAGTGCTGTTAGAATCTCCATCAGTGGTGTATCTTTTGGCTTGACAGGAACAAGCAAATATCCCAGGGTTTCATACACCTCTGGGCCTGCTTCAGTCAGGAGAATAGTCCGTTTTTTTCTAACACCACCCGGTTACTGTTTTCATCATCAGGGACTTTGATGATGCTATTTGCGGTGAAAAACATTTCTAGCCACTCCACATACGCTCCAAAAATCTCTCGATCATGTTGGAACTCACCCAAGCACCCTAATATTCCCATAGGCGTGGCCATCTGGATTCTGGCAATGTCAACAGTGTGCTTGAAATTTACCTTGGATTTTTAGCCGTGCTGCAAAACAAAGAACTTCTCAAAGTCTCTGTTGTTTGGCAGGAATCATCCACCAACACAAATTTCAGCTAGGGAGTCCGATTATCCTTATTTGATCGCCAATGTGATATATTCTTACGACATCACTGAAGCATACACACACAAGATGGCTCTTACTTAAACTATCAGTATGAGATTTGTCACATGACACTTTTACTGTTGTACACCAATAATTGCATTACCAAAATAGTCTACTAGGTGGAGCTGTAGTCCACTAGGAGGAGCTATATTACAGCAGTGTGTTCGAAGACTGCGTTTCAGGAAGGACGTAGTCACAGAGCTCTGCTATCGCCTGCAACCAGACCTCGAGCCCCAGACCAAGGTGAGGACGGCTCTCTCAGTGGCAGTCAAGGTCACCATCGCACTCAATTTCTACGCAAGTGGATCCTTCCAGGGTGCAACAGGAGACATCTCCAACATCTCCCAGTTTGCCGTCCATTGCTCCATCCGCAAGGTCACAGATGCTCTGTACAGAAGGAGGAGGAACAACATCTCCTTCCCCTTGACCAGAGAGAAGCAGCACGAGGGTGCATGTGGATTCATCAGGATAGCAGGCTTCCCCATTCATCATCATCTGCTGCATGCTGCACAACCTGGCCATCCTGAGGGCACAGCCATTGCCGCCAGTCAACGCTGCACCACCTCAGGAGGAGGAGGAGGAGGACCAGGAGGAGCAAGAGGAGGAGCAATAGCAGGAGGAGAAGGAGGAGCAGGAGCAGCAACAGCTGTGACAGAGGAGCCAACAACTCCAGCGAGATCCTGCAAAGGAGGTCTGCGACCGTCTCATCAGAGCTCATTTCTACTGATTCCCATTCAACTTTACGGTTACTCTGGACGTCCCCATCACCACATCAATTTGACCCACAATACCAAAGTCCCAAAACTGAAAAGAGAGGCAACAGCAAACATTAAACATTCCAATCAAAATGTATATAACAATAAAATGAATTGGGTAATTATGAATCACCCTTGTGCATTTCCTTATATCCCCCCTTTCTTTTACTTATTCTAATATTCCTCCACAGTGTGTCCCCTATGGCTGCAGCATGGCTGGTGGAAGGCTGCAGTGTGTCAGGGCCAGAGATACAGATGGCCTTGCAGGATGCCCTCGACCAGTTCTGGGCCTGGAAGGCCCGGCTGTAGACTGCACCACCTCAGGCTGGGCGGCGGCAGTCTGGACTGGCTGGGTTACAGGCAGTGACAAGTGCAATGGCGGAGTGGCAGTGGTGGACTCAGGAATGCTGCCATCCTGAGAGAGGAGAGCAGGTTCCTGCTCCACTGACCCACTGCTACTCCCTCGGGGCAGCACCTCAGCATCCCTACCAACCTGCTGCAGGACAGTTTGGTGGGCTGCTGCGACACCGTGAGTTCCCCAGTGGACTGTGGTGGACACAGCGGTGACGGCAGCAGTCAGAGCTTATGTGATATCCAGCTGAGAGTGCATGAGAGCTTCTGAGCCTCAATGCCAGCAGCCATTGACTGCATGAGAGCAGTCTGAGCTTCCATGCTGCCAACCACTGTCTGCATTACAGCACTACGACAATGCTTTGCTTTCATCTGTACAGCAATGGAAGCTGCCACATCGTCCATGACACGCGTCATGAGGTCTGGATCCGCACGGTCTCTCTGGGAGTCCACCATTATCTGCAGACTGGTAATGATGGGCTCTATGGTGTGCGCAGAGCTCTCTGCAATGCTGGAGGTGGACTCTTCCATGTTCCTTACTACTGCCGAAAGGCTCTCGGGCACCCTTGCCATTGCACCGATCATGTCGGAGTGCATGGTTATCACACTTTGTGTGAACGTCTCCCCATCGAGGTCCTCACCTGAGACCTGTGCAGCAGAACCAGCATGCAATCTCAGCCTCCAGCGAGATGGCTCCCATGGTTCCCTTTCCCTTTGACCGTGCTGCAGCCCACTAGGCCCCGGTGCATCACCCAGTGCAGACCCACCTACTAACCTAACCTCTAAGGACCGCGTAGTGCCAGTATCTGAGCTGTTGCATGCAGATGAGAGAAGCAGTGACACAGTGCTGGGCTCTTCCTCCACCTCCTCCTCGTCCCCTCTTCTTCCTCGTGACTCTGTTGGGGGTGGGCTCAGAGACAGGCTTGTCATCTGTTGCATGGTTATCTGAAAGTATAAATGGCATGAGTCGTATTATGGTGAAAGCAGGGGAGCAGGAATGAAGATAGGAAGGCAGATAGTATGAGGAGCTGGAAAGTGATAAGACATTCTTATCTTAACGGTGAAGTGGGATGAGAAAAGGGGATAAAGATACCATTGTTGCCCCCAGCGGGCTTGACGTCTCCACCAATGAGCCGCAGCACTCGCTCCTCCAGGTCACTCAGCTCGTGCAGTTCAGCTTCCCCCCCTCCCAGCCCGCCCTCCAACACACTGCTGCTCACCTGTTACGTACCACCTTATATAAGAACATAAGAAATAGGAGCAGGAGTAGGCCATTTGGCCTCTCGAGCCTGCTCCGCCATTTAATACGATCATGGCTGATCTGATCATGGACTCAGCTCCACTTCCCTGCCCGCTTCCCATAATCTTTTACTGCCTTATTTCTCAAAAATCTGTCTATCGCCACCTTAAATATATTCAATGACCACAGATCTCTGCGGCAGAGAATTCCATAGATTTACAACCTTCCGAGAGAAGAAATTTCTCCTCATCCCAGTTTTAAATGGACGGCCCCTTATTCTAAGACTATGTCCCCTAGTTTTAGTTTCCCCTTGGCCTGCAAAAGAAAGAAATTTGTGTGAGTAAGACTCCAGCTATTATGTCGACAATATGCTTGCCATGATTGAATAGCTGTGAAGGGAGACAAGGTGTGAAATGAGGATGTGACTGTGAGTAGGTGCAGATGCTTGGTGGCTGCCTGTTAATTGCTGGTTTGCAGAGTGTGCACAGACAGAGGCTCAGAGGCTGGTATGTAAGAGTTGTGGAAAAATGTACTCACCTTGACCACCCGACTGAGGTAATTGAATTTTTTCCAGCACTGCGTTGGAGTTCTGTCGTCCACGGTGCTGGCCCGACACCTCCGCGGTTACCTCGCTCCACATGGTCCTAAAATCCTGCGGCATTGGTCTTCTTCCAGATGGAGGGAATAGTGCATCCCTCCTTCTCTCCACTGCCCTGATCAATGTGTCCAATGCTACCTCAGTGAAGCGAGTGGCCCTTGTAGCAGGATTTAGAGCATCCATGTCAGAAGTTGCTTCCAGCTCTGAGTGAAGTCCAACAATGATGGAAATAAACAGGGGCTGCCTGAAATGACATTCCCTTTAAGAACTGGAATGAGCAAAAGGCTGCTGGTTGCTGAATGAAAGTCACCTAAAATTGGGTAGATTTCCGGCAATAGCGCTGCAGCAGCGCCCCACTAGCGCCATTAGCATTTCAGATATCAGCATCTGCCTCCCTGTGACAAAAATGCCCAATTATGCAGAATTTGGCAGCCCATTTTGCTGGGAACTAACTTTTCAAAAAGTTAAAAGGTAGCACTACCAAATATCACCCTCTCAGTGTTTGTACGGTAACAGTAATTCCCAGGCTAAAATCTATTTCTTGGAACAAACTGTTTCCCCACACAAATGAAAAATGTAAGAAATCTTCGCAACATAGACATAGAAAACATAGAAAATAGGTGCAGGAGTAGGCCATTCGGCCCTTCGAGCCTGCACCACCATTCAATAAGATCATGGCTGATCATTCCCTCAGTACCCCTTTCCTGCTTTCTCTCCATACTCCTTGACCCCTGAAGCCATAAGGGCCATATCTAACTCCCTCTTGAATAGACCCAATAAAATGGCATCAACAACTCTCTGCGGTAGAGAATTCCACAGGTTAACAATGCTCTGAGTAAAGAAGTTTCTCCTCATCTCAGTCTTAAATGGCCTACCCCTTATCCTAACACTGTGTCCCCTGGTTCTGGACTTCCCCATCATCGGGAACATTCTTTCCGCATCTAACCTGTCCAGTCCCATCAGAATCTTATAAGTTTCTATGAGATCCCCTCTCATCCTTCTAAACTCCAGTGTATAAAGGCCCAGTTGATCCAGTCTCTCCTCATATATCAGTCCCGCCATCCCGGGAATCAGACTGGTGAACCTTTGCTGCACTCCCTCAATAGCAAGAACGTCCTTCCTCAGATTAGGAGACCAAAACTGAACACAATATTCCAGGTGAGGCCTCACCAATGCCCTGTAAAACTGTAGTAAGACCTCCCTGCTCCTATACTCAAATCCCCTAGCTATGAAGGCCAACATACCATTTGCCTTCTTCACCACCTGCTGTACCTGCATGCCAACTTTCAAAGACAGATGAACCATGACACCCAGGTCCCGTTGCACTTCCCCCTTTCCTAATCTGCATCCATTCAGATAATATTCTGCCTTCGTGTTTTTTCCCCCAAAATGGATAACCTCACATTTATCCACATTACACTGTATCTGCCATGCATTTGCCCACTCACCTAACCTGTCCAAGTCATCCTGCAGCCTTTTAGCGTCCTCCTCACAGCTCACACCGCCACCCAGTTTAGTGTCATCTGCAAACTTGGAAATATTACACTCAATTCCTTCATCTAAATCATTAATGTAGATTGTAAAAAGCTGGGGTCCCAGCACTGAGCCCTGCGGCACCCCACTAGTCAGTGCCTGCCATTCTGAAAATGACCAGTTTATCCCGTCTCTCTGCTTCCTGTCTGCCAACCAGTTCTCTATCCACATCAGTACATTGCCCCCAATACCATATGCTTTGATTTTGCACACCAATCTCTTGTGTGGGACCTTGTCAAAAGCCTTTTGAAAGTCCAAATACACCACATCCACTGGTTCTCTCTTGTCCACTCTACTAGTTTCTTCCTCAAAAAATTCCAGTAGATTTGTCAAGCATGATTTCCCTTTCATAAATCCATGCTGACTTGGACCAATCCTGACACTGCTTTCCAAATGCGCTGCTATTTCAACTTTAATAATTGATTCCAACATTTTCCCCATTACTGATGTCAGGCTAACCGATCTATAATTACCCATTTTCTCTCTCCCTCCTTTTTTAAACAGTGGTGTTACATTAGCTATCTTCCAGTCCATAGGAACTGATCCAGAGTCGATAGACTGTTGGAAAATGATCACCAATGCATCCACTATTTCTATGGCAACTTCCTTAAGTACTCTGGGATGCAGACTATCAGGCCCCGGACATTTATCGGGCTTCAATCCCATCAATTTCGCTAACACAATTTCCCGCTTTAGAAGGATATCCTTCAATTCCTCTTTCTCACTAGACCCTCGGTCCCCTAGTATTTCCGAAAGGTTATTTGTGTCTTCCTTCGTGAAAACAGAACCAAAGTATTTGTTTAACCGGTCCGCCATTTCTTTGTTCCGCAGTATAAATTCACCTGAATCTGACTGCAAGAGACCTACGTTTGTTTTCACTAATGTTTTTCTCTTCACATATGTATGGAAGCTTTTGCAGTTAGTTTTTATGTTCCCAGCAAGCTTCTTCTCATAATCTATTTCCCCCCTCCTAATTAAACCCTTTGACCTCCTCTGCTGTATAACAAAATTCTCCCAGTCCTCAGGTTTGCTGCTTCTTCTGGCCAATTGATATGCCTCTTCCTTGGATTTAACACTATCCTTAATTTTCCTTGTTAGCCAAGGTTGAGCCGCCTTGCCCATTTTATTTTTACTCCAGACAGGGATGTACAATTGTTGAAGTTCATCCATGTGATCTTAAATATTTGCCATTGTCAATCCTTTAATTATCACTCGCCAGTCTATTCTAGCCAATTCACGTCTCATACCATCAAAATTACCTTTCCCCAAGTTCAGGACCCTAGTTTCTGAATTAACTGTGTCACTCTCCATCTTAATTAAGAATTCTACCATATTATGGTCACTCTTCCCCAAAGGACCTCGCATGACAAGATTGTTAATTAGTCCTTTCTCATTACACAACACCCAGTCTAGGATGGCCAGCCCTCTAGTTGGTTCCTCGACATATTGATCTAGAAAACCATCCCGAATACACTCCAGGAAATCCTCCTCCACTGCATTGCTACCAGTTTGGTTAGCCCAGTCAATATGTAGATTGAAGTCGCCCATGATAACTGCTGAATTATTGCACGCATCCCTAATTTCTTGTTTGATGTTGTCCTCATCCTCATAACTACTGTTTGGAGGTCTACACACAACTCCCACTCGCGTTTTCTGCCCTTTGGTATTCCGTAGCTCCATCCATACTGATTCCACATCATCCAAGTTAATGTCCTTCCTTACTATTGCATTAATTTCCTCTTTAACCAGCAATGCCACCCCACCTCCTTTTCCTTTCTGTCTATCCTTCCTAAATGTTGAATACCCCTGGATGTTGAGTTCCCAGCCTTATTCACCCTGGAGCCATGTCTCCGTGATGCCAATTATATCATATCCGTTAACTGCTATCTGCGCAGTTAATTCATCCACTTTATTCCGAATACTCCTCGCACTGAGGCACAGAGCCTTCAGGCTTGTCTTTTTAACACCCTTTGCCCCTTTAGGATTTTGCTGTAATGTGGCCCTTTTTGCTGTTTGCCTTGCGTTTCTCTGCCCTAAACGTTTACTTTTCTTCTTTCTATCTTTTGCTTCTGCCCCCATTCTACTTCCCTTTGCCTCCCTGCATACGTTCCCATCCCCCTGCCATATCAGTTTAACCCCTCCCCAACAGCACTGTCAAACACTCCCCCTAGGACATTGGTTCCCGTCCTGCCCAGGTGCAGACCGTCCGGTTTGTACTGGTCCCACCTCCCCCAGAACCGGTTCCAATGTCCCAGGGATTTGAATCCCTCCCTTCTGCACCACTCCTCAAGCCACGTATTCATCTGAGCTATCCAGCGATTCCTACTCTGTCTATCATGTGGCACTGGTAGCAATCCTAAAATTATTACTTTTGAGGTCCTACTTTTTAATTTAGCTCCTAGCTCCCTAAATTCTTCTTGTAGGACCTCATCCTGTTTTTTACCTATATTGTTGGTACCTATATGCACCACGACAACTGGCTGTTAATCCTCCCCTTTCAAAATGTCCTGCACCCGCTCCAAGACATCCTTGCCCTTGCACCAGGGAGGCAACATACCATTCTGGAGTCTCAGTTGCAGCCGCAGAAACGTCTATCTATTCCCCTTACAATAGAATCCCCTATCACTTTAGCTCTCCCACTCTTTTTGCTGCCTTCCTGTGCAACAGAGCTGCCCACGGTGCCATGGACTTGGCTGCTGCTGCCCTTCCCTAATGAATCATCTCTCTCAACAGTACCCAAAGCAGTGTATCTGCTTTGCAGGTGGATGACCGCAGGGGACCCCTGTACTACCTTCCTTCCACTGCTCTTCCTGTTGGTCACCCATCCCCTATCTGGCTGTGTAACCTTTACCTGCGGTATGACCAACTCACTAAATGTGCTATTGACGACATCCTCAGCATCGCGCACGCTCCAGAGTGAATCCACCCGCAGCCCCAGTGCCGCAATGCCGCAACAGAATAGACCATTTGGCCCATGCCTATCCATTCTTCAGAGAGCAACTCCACCTCTCTGCCTTCTCACCATATCACTTCTGTGCTCTCCGGAATGCATTTAATTGCCTCTTGGAGCCATTTATAATATCAGCATCACTGGTTTTCCTTGATTATTTATTTTGCAATTCAATGTCCCTTTAGGGGCAAATAATTCTCACCTGATTTCTATTCTTATTCTAACTTCCCAATTTTTAGTTTGTGTCCCCTGATATTTGAACTCTGCACTGCGGTGAAGAATTTGCTGGGATAAATTATTTTCATTATCTTGAAAACTTCAAATAGGCCATCACAAAGTCTCTCCTTTTCCAAAGAGCAACTTACTTTACCTCTCCTCACAACTTAAATTCCTGATACCTGAGAGTCGCCATCACTGCTTTCTCTGTAGCATTTGAAAAACAGAATATCCGTCCTGTGAATTGGTAACCAGATGAAATAATACTCCAGATGGGATTGAACG
This sequence comes from Pristiophorus japonicus, assembly GCF_044704955.1. Classification (NCBI taxonomy): domain Eukaryota; kingdom Metazoa; phylum Chordata; class Chondrichthyes; family Pristiophoridae; genus Pristiophorus; species Pristiophorus japonicus. The sequence goes on along the minus strand of NC_091982.1, from coordinate 230,477,183 downwards.
AATACCTGATACAATAATAATAAAGCCTCTTTTGATCTATGGTTTATTCTTTGTTAATGCAATCCAGTATCTTTTCTTTAATTACTGCTAAGCACTATGCTGACAGTTTCGTAAACCTATCCACTATAACCCAAATCTTTTCAGGTCACCACTATACAACATTATTCCACTTAACATATACTGCTTTTTCTGGGGTTTTCTTCTTTGATTATAATTATTTAATATTTATCCTAACTGAATTTTATCTGCCATCTATGCACTCAGTTATCGAAAGATAAAAATCCGTTTTGTCACCACAAACCTTTCATCTATTTTCAGCCCTGCAATTCCATTGAAAGTGCTGGGCAAGGCTAATCTGTTGCTAATTCTATAGGTTTTGCGCATGCATGCTGGAATACTGCGTGCAGTTTTAGTTTCCATATTTACGAAAGAATATACTTGCTTTGGAGGCAGTTCAGAGAAGGTTCACTAGGTTGATTCCGAGGATGAGGAGGTTGACTTATGAGGAAAGGTTGAGTAGGTTGGGCCTCTACTCATTGGAATTCAGAAGAATGAGAGGTGATCTTATCGAAATGTATAAGATTATGAGGGGGCTTGACAAGGTGGATGCAGCGAGGATGTTTCCACTGATGGGGGAAACTAGAACTAGAGGGCATGATCTTCGAATAAGGGGGCGCACATTTAAAACAGAGATGAGGAGAAATTTCTTCTCTCAGAGGGTTGTAAATCTGTGGAATTCGCTGCGTCAGAGAGCTGTGGAAGCTGGGACATTGAATAAATTTAAGACAGAGATAGACAGCTTCTTAACCGATAAGGGAATAAGGGGTTATGGGGAGCGGGCAGGGAAGTGGAGCTGAGTCCATGATCAGATCAGCCATGGTTTTATTAAATGGCCGAGCAGGCTCAAGGGGCCATATGGCCTACTCCTGCTCCTATTTCTTATGTTCTTATTACATGGATTTCATAAGTGCTGTCACTCAAAATTTAAAATGTAGAGCGCTTGTGAGCTGGAATTTCCATTCCTTTCTGCCCATTTACCACCCGTTTACCGCTCAAAATGACAAATGTGCAAACTACCGCCCGTTACTGCCCATTTACCGCCCATTTACTGCCTGAATATTGCCAGCGGTAATTTCGGCAGTCAATTACCGCTGGCGTTGAATGAAACCGCCCGCCCACATCTACCACCCAAATACTGCCCAAAATTCACCCCAGCGCGAAATTTAGCTAAATGCCTGTTTTTAACCACTCGTTACCACCCACTACCGCTGGAGAAACGTACCGTACATTTTTCAAAGACCTTATCTCGGCGTTATGACGCCATTTTTGAAAATCAATCATTCTTTGAGTAAAAGACTGTGTCAAGTTACCAACAGCCTAAATTGATTTGTGAATGATTTCTGGAGTAGTTTATAAATGATTTTGAATATTTAGGATTATAAGAGCATTGACTTTGATTCAAACAAAACTTGTGGACATCTGAACATTTTTGAGTGCTTAAAAAGAAATGGGGCCTGTACTTTCAGTGCCAATATTGTTAACTACTTACATGATGAAGAATAGAGCTGGAAGAAGGTTCATTGAAGAGCACTATGTGCTCAATCAAATAGGACGCAGAGGATGAGGAAGCCTTACCCTCAATGAAATTACACGGAGCACCAGTCATACCTGCACTTGACTGATACGCAGTGCGTTAGAAGGCTGCGCTTCCGAAAAGAGACCATCACTGAGATATGCCAGCTCATTAAGGCAGACGTGCAACCTACCAGCACCAACAGGACCGCACTGCCTGTCGAGGTGAAGGTGACTGCGACACTTTCTTTCTGTGCATCCGGCTCATTTCAGGCATCAGCTGATGACATATGCGGAATCTCTCAGCACGCCACACATCGCTGCATTCGCCAGGTAACTGATATGCTTTACACACAAAGGATGGACTTTATTAACTGGGAAACTTTTAAAATCCAGCAAAGAATAACTAAAAAAATAATAAAGAGAGGGAAGATAGATTATGAAAGTAAACTAGCATAAAAACAGATCGTAAGAGTTTCTACAGGTACATAAAAAGGAAAAGAGTGATTAAATTAAATGTTGGTCCCCCGGAGGATGAGACTGGGGAATGGCAGAGACGTTGAACGAATGTTTTGTATCGGTCTTCATGGTAGAAGGCACTAAAAACATCCCAATAGTGGATAATCAAGTGGCTATAGGGAGGGAGGAGCTTAATACTATCACTATCACTAAAGAAGTAGTACTGAGTAAAATAATGGGACTAAAGGTGGACAAATCCCCTGGACCTGATGGCTTACATCCTAGGTTCTTAAAAGAAGTGGCTGCAGAGATGCATTGGTTGTAATCTACCAAAATTCCCTGGATGTTGAGGAGGTCCCAGTGGATTGGAAAACCGCAAATGTAATGCCCCTAGTTAAAAAAGGAGGCAGACAGAAAGCAGGAAACTATAGACCAGTTAGCCTAACTTCGGTTGCTGGGAAAATGCTGGAGTCCATTATTAAGGAAGCAGTAGCAGGACATTTGGAAAAGCATAATTCAATCAAGCAGAGCCAGCACGGTTTTATGAAAGGGAAATTATCTTTGACAAATTTTCTGGAGTTCTTTGAGAATGTAACAAGCAGGGTGGATAAGGGGGAACCAGTAGATGTGGTGTATTTGGATTTCCAAAAGGCATTCGATAAGGTGCCACATAAAAGGTTAGTGCACAAAATAACATTTCACAGGGTTGGGGGTAATATATTAGCATGAATAGAGGATTGGCTAACTAACGGAAAAAAAAACAGAGAGTCAGGACAAATGGGTCATTTTCTGGTTGGCAAACAGGAAATAGTGGGGTGCCGCAGGGATCAGTGCTGGGGCCTCAACTGTTTACAATCTAAATTAATGACTTGGATGAAGGGACTGTAGCCAAGATTGCTGATGATACAAAGCTGGGTGGGAAAGCAAATTGTGAGGAGGATGCAAAAAATCTGCAAAGGGATACAGATAGGCTGAGTGAGTGGGCAAAAATTTGGCAGATGGAGTATAATGTGGCAAATTTTTGGTTATCCACTTTGGCAGAAAAAATAGAAAAGCAAATTATAAGTTAAATGGAGAAAAATTGCAAAGTGCTGCAGTACAGAGGGACCTGGGGGTCCTTGTGCATAAACACAAAAAGTTAGTATGCAGGTACAGCAAGTAATCAGGAAGGCAAATGGAATGTTGTCCTTTATTGCAAGGGTGATGGGGTATAAAAGCAGAGAAGTCCTGCTACAACTGTACAGAGTATTGGTGAGGCCACACCTGGAGTACTGCATACAGTTTTGGTCTCCTTATTTAAGGAAGGAAATACTTGCATTGGAGGCTGTAAAGAGAAGGTTCACTAGGTTGATTCCGGAGATGAGGGGGTTGACTTATGAGGATAGGTTGAGTAGGTTGAGTCTATACTCATTGTAATTCAGAAGATTGAGAGGTGATCTTATCAAAACATATAAGATAGTGGACCCGAAATTGGTCAATTCATAAGGTCCGCCAATTCTCGGCGGTATGCCGGCACTGCGTTGTTTCAAACCGCTGGCATACCGCCAAGACCGAAGAGGACAAAATTAGTCGATTTAATTTCGCCATCATGTCTGTGGTGTGTAACCTAGTAGTCGATCCAGATCGACTTTCTCTTTGATGAACGGTGCCACAATGAACTGCGCATGCATAATTTTTTTTTCCCGTTTTCTTCACAGAAGTGTTTTACCTGCGATTTCTGGGGTCAGAGGTCACCCGCGCATGCGTAGTGAGTTGAAGAGGAAGAAGAGAGAGTGAGAAGGAGCAGCAAGCTATTCGACAGGCAGTTAATTTAAAAACACATTGCAGAGTTAAAAAATATTCATAACAAATAATAATTATACAGTTTGAAGAATAAGAAGATATTTTACAAAGCAAAAATCATAACAAAATAAATATTATGGAAATGTACAAAAAAATTGAAGCGTAGGAACAACGAGAAGGACAGGGGTGTTGAGGGATTCCGCCTTCGATGAGACAGAGTTACCTGCTCTTCTTGAGCATATAACAGAGAGGTACTCCGACCTAACAAAGGGTGGTCATGGAAAGCCCCCCGCCCACCTTCAGAGGAGTACAACAGGATATGGGACGAGATCGGGGAGGCTGTGTCCTCCACAAGTACCATGGTATGCACCGGGGAAAGGTGCCGTAAGAGGTGGAACGATCTGGTGAGGGTAGCAAGAGTAAGTAATGATTTTATTTATGCACCCCCCCATGTGCCATGTACCGTGTAAATGTAGGTTCAGTGTCACACGGATGATGTTATTTATCTTAAGTTAACGGCGATGTATTCGTGCTTTCAAGCAATGACAAGAGGATCAAGGCAGTGTTTTTTAATGTGTGTGTGTGTGTGTGTGTGTGTGTGTGTGTGTGCGTGCGTGTGTGTGTGTAACCCTGTGTGTCTGCGATGTTAAATGGATTGAAGATTTTTACTTTCATTTACTTCACTTTCTGCAGAAGAAGACATCTGCAATAGCAGCCGACCAGCGGCGTATGGGGGGTGGACCCGCAACCCAGGAGCCTCTGACTGAAATCGAGATCCGTGCCCTGTCACTGGTCGGGGATAGCAACCGTGCCACCACCGGCATTGGAGCTGAGCCATTCAGACAGGATGGTAAGTTCAATACAATCCCCGGTCTGTGTTGCGGTCCTGTCATGTCATGTAATGTAACTGTAATTGTTATGTTGGCCTGATGTAATGTAATGCAAGTTTACTGCACTGTAATGTTGGCCCCATGTGATGTACTGCAATGTTGGGGGCATGTAACACAATGCATATATGTATTGTCTGTCTGCGATATGTAATGCAGTACTGCAACTCTGGTGGACATTTAAGTAAGACTGCGATAAGTCACTGTACTATGTACTCATGTACTCTTGACCCTTCCCCTTGGTGCCAAGCATTTTTAAATGTTGTTTTGTACTTCCAGACTTGGAGGATTCAGACAACATCGACACAGAGAGACTAGATGACAGACCCACTGCCTTCACCGCTGGCATCACCCAGCCCTCCCCCGACTTCACCAATGGCGGAGGTGATGAAGATAAAGAGGAAGCGGAAGAGCGCTGATCCTGGAGCCAGTGGGGGTGGAGATGGAGGCGGATACACCAGCTCCAGGTGGGTCAGCTGAAACATCCTCCATCACCGAGTCTGTATTCAGAGGATTCCCCCATGCCTCCTCTGATTCTGTGGGACCAAGCCGTGTGCAGCAAAGCATCCCCAGTGTTACAGTGCCTTTACTGCAGCGACGGAGGTTGGTGCAGAAAAGGTCGGTTGCTTTAGGCATGTATCAGGACATGGTGTGTCTGTCACAGACCAGCGTCAACATAGGTTGAGAGCTGCTCAAGGCCATGGCTATGATAGCCGGAAACATCGCGGCTCTATCAGAGCGGCAATCGGAAGAAAGGTTGCATATGATCGCCGCGATAGAGCGAACCACTGACACCGTCGAAGCCATTGTCCCGGCAATCGATGGGATCGGGACATGGCGCAGAATCCCTCAATGCCATAGTAGTCAGGTCGACAGCACCCGAGAGTGGGGAGCTACCAGCATCTTCCAGCCCTGAAGCCTTGCCCTCCACATCACAAACTTCACCTGAGGCCCCATTTATTGTGCCTGTAATGTCTAACTGACCCCCAACGACTGCAACAGCACTCGGGGTGCGGTGCTGCACATCGGATTGGTACCACCACGGGGAAACCCGGGCTCAGGGGCAGTGGGAAAGGGATGGGCGCGAGTAAGAAAGGGGGGCGTAGTCTCAAGGGTGGTGTAGCACACAGTCGAAGTCACAGTCATGGTCGAGGACAGTAAAAGTTCTTTTGTTGTACTTGTTCATTGAATAATTGAAGTTTGATTTGTAAAAGTTTATTAAATTTGTTAAGTTTTGTTAAAGTTGTTATTAAAGTTGTTAAAGTTGTTACAGTTGTTTTATAGTTATAAGTTTTACAAAGTTTTAAAATTGTTGTATATTTTTGACATTTTTACAGAAACGTTTGAATTGAATTTAAGCACTCGAGTACAGTGTCAAACTTTTGGGGTAACAGTCATTAGGGTCCAAAAACACAGCTCTCCACATTCAAGCAAAGCATTCATTTATAAAACTTCTCACATCTGGTTCCTCCATTAGACAGGTAGTGAGCAATACAGGCTGAGATAATACAGGCTCCATTCTTTTTAAATCCCCATAATATTTTTCAATGAAGAAAATATAACTAAAATGCCTTCTATCTTAATAAGTTACTCAGTACCAATAAAAATACTTTTTCCGCTGTAAATCGCACAGTAGTCACTGTTCACTTCTGAAATACAAAGGTGTTTAGCTGACAGTTGCCGATTTCCAAAATGGCGGCTCCGAGCACTCCTCCCATTCCCGCCCACTTGGTATGCAGCTCCGGTGATATGTCGGCGGTTTGAGATAAAAATCGGACTTTTTGGGCGGTATGCGGGCAGTCCTGCACGGCGGACGGTGTGCATACTGCTCGCCGGTACGTCAATGATGAATATTCCGCCGAGCGGTGTGTAGGTGTTTTTTCACCAAAATCGCATTTTTGGCCAATGAGGGGGCTCGACAAGGTGGATGCAGAGAGGATATTTACAGTCATTGAGGAAACTAAAACTAGGGGCATAGTCTTAAAATAAGAGGCCGCCCATTTAAAACTGAGATGAAGAGAAATTTCTTCTCTCAGAGGGTTGTAAATCTATGGAATTCTCTGTCCCAGAGAGCTGTGGAGGCTGGGTCATTGAATATATTTAAGGCGGAGATAGACAGATTTTTGAGTGATAAGGGAATAAAGGGTTCTGGAGAGCGGACAGGGAAGTGGAGCTGAGTCCATGATCAGATCAGCCATGATCTTAGTAAATGGCAGAGCAGGTTCGAGGGGCCAAATGGTCTACTCCTGCTCCTAGTTCTTATATACTTATGTTGTAATGTTCAATGACCAGGGAGGCACAGAGTGAGAGGGCTTAAGGTTTTTCAAGAATAGCCAACTTCCACAAGGTCCAGGGTGCAATAGGCTGTACGCACATTGCCCTACGAGCACCTTTAGAGGAAGTGGAGATGTACCGAAACCGAAAGGGATTCAACTCCCTGAACTTACAGCTTGTCGTCGACCACACGCAACGTATCATGGCAGTGAATGCTAATTTTCCAGGGAGCATCCATGATGCATACATCTTGCGTGAGAGCACTGTCTCGGACCTGTTTAAGAGATGCTCACTGCTGGATGCTGGCGGATAAAGGATACGGCCTTGCCGGCTGGCTTATGACCCCACTGCGGAAGACACAGACAGAAGCCGAGAAGCACGACAACGAAAGCCATATAACCACATGCAATATCGTCAAAAAGACAATTGGAGTGCTGAAGCAATGCTTCCGATGTCTGGACCACTCCGGCGGCAGCCTGCAACACCATCCTGGGCAGGTCGCTAAGTTTGTCCTGGTGTGTTGCCTGTTGCACAACTTAGCTGGGGATAGGAGTTGCCAGATGGGACTGCCGCACCACCTCAGGAGAGAGGGGTGGAGGAAGAGGAGAAGGTGGAGGAAGAAGACAGGGACATCGAGGAGGATGAGATTGAGGAGCCTGGCGATGCACCCATGCCCCCATCCCCCCTGACATCACAGCGGAAGCCTCGTGGTGCTTTAGCAACTGCAACACTAATATGTCAGCATTCACAAATGAACGCTTTGCTTGAACATTGAGAGTTACATTTCATCCTTGTATGGCCATGTATGTAACCTTACAATGACTGTTACCCCTCATTTTCCAAAAGTGAGTGAGACACTGCACAAGAATGGTTCCGTTGAATAATAATTTTAAGAAATGTTGAAATTTGAAATTTAACAAGTTTAAGATTTTAAATAAAATAAAATAATAAATAATTACTTTTCAATTAAATCTGATACATAACAAGCCAAACATTAACAACATTAATGACATCATCATAGGCAGTCCCTCAAAATCGAGGAAGACTTGCTTCCACTCTAAAAGTGAGTTCTTAGGTGACTGAACTACGTAAAAACTGACTGCAAAAGCTTCAATAGATATGTGAAGAGAGAAAGATTAGTGCAGTCAGAATCAGGTGAATTTATAACAGGGAAGAAAAAAATTGCAGACCAATTGAACAAATACTTTTGTTCTGTCTTCATTAAGGAAGGCACAAAAAACCTTCCGGAAATACTAGGGGACCGAGGGTATAGCGAGAAGGAGAAACTGAAGGAAATCCTTATTAGTCAGGAAATTGTGTTAGGGTAATTGATGGGATTGAAGGCTGATAAATCCCCAGGACCTGATAGTCTGCATCCCAAAGTACTTAAGGAAGTGGCCCTAGAATTAGTGGATGTATTAGTGGTCATTTTCCAACATTCAATAGATTCTGAATCAGTTCCTATGGATTGCAGCTAATGTAACCCCATTTTTTAAAAAAGGAGGGATAGAGAAAGCAGGGAATTATAGAACGGTTAGCCTGACATCGGTAGTGGGAAAAATGTTGGAATCAATTATTAAAGATGTAAAAGCAGCGCATTTGGAAAGCAGTGACAGGATCAGTCCAAGTCAGCATGGATTTATGAAAGGGAAATCATGCTTGACAAATCTTCTAGAATTTTTTGAGGATGTAACTAGTCGAGTGAACAAGGGAGAACCAGTGGATGTGGTGTATTTGGACTTTCAAAAGGCTTTTAACGAGGTCCCACAAAAGAGATTAGTGTGCAAAATTAAAGCACATGGTATTGGGGGTAATGTATTGACGTAGATAAAGAACTGGTTGACAGACAGGAAGCAAAGAGTAGGGATAAACGGGATTTTTTCAGAATGGCAGGCAGTGACTAGTGGGATACCACAAGGTTCAGTGTTGGGACACCAGCTATTTACAATATACATTAATGATTTAGATATAGGAATTGAATGTAATATCTCCAAGTTTGCAGATGACACTAAGCTGGGTGGCAGTGTGAGCTGTGAGGAGGATGCTAAGAGGCTGCAGGGTGATTTGGACAGGTTAGGTGAGTGAGCAAATGCATGGCAGATGCAGTATAATGTAGATAAATGTGAGGTTATCCATTTTGGTGGCTAAAACAGGAAGGCAGGGTTTTATCTGAATGGTGACAGATTAGGAAAAGGGGAGATGCAACGAGAGTGGGTGTCATGGTACATCAGTCATTGAAAGTTGGCATGCAGGTACAGCAGGCAGCGAAAAAGGCAAATGGCATGTTGGCCTTCATAACGAGAGGATTTGAGTATAGGAGCAGGGAGGTCTTACTGCAGTTGTACAGGGCCTTGGTGAGGCCACACCTTAAATATTGTGTACAGTTTTGGTCTCCTAATCTGAGGAAGGACATTCTTGCTATTGAGGGAGTGCAGCGAACGTTCACCAGGCTGATTCCCGAGACGACAGGACCGGCATATGAAGAAAGACTGGACCGACTAGGCTTATATTCACTGGAATTTAGAAGAATGAGAGGGGATCTCATAGAAACATATAAAATTCTGACGGGATTGGACAGGTTAGATGCAGGAAGAATGTACCCGATGTTGGGGAAGTGCAGAACCAGGGGTCACAGTCTAAGGATAAGGGATAAGTCATTTAGGACGGAGATGAGGAGAAACTTCTTCACTCAGAGAATTGTGAACCTGTGGAATGCTCTACCACAGAAAGTTGTTGAGACCAGTTCGTTAGATATATTCAAAAGGGAGTTAGATGGCCAAAGGGATCAAGTGGTATGGAGAGAAAGCAGGAATGGGGTACTGAAATTGCATGATCAGCATGATCATATTAAATTGTGGTGCAGGCTTGAAGAGTCGAATGTCCTATTCCTGCACCTACTTTCTATGTTTCTAATATGGGAATTAGAGTTTTTGTCACAGGTGGGACAGATAGTCGTTGAAGGAAAGGGTGGGTGGGGAGTCCGGTTTGCCGCACACTCCTTCCGCTGCCTGCGCTTGCTTTCTGCATGCTCTCGGCGACGAGACTCGAGGTGCTTAGCGCCCTCCCGGATGCTCTTCCTCCACTTAGGGCGGACTTCGGCCAGGGACTCCCAGGTGTCGGTGAGGATGTTGCATTTTATCAAGGAGGCTTTGAGGGTGTCCTTGAAACATTTCCTCTGCCCACCTAGGGGTTGCTTGCCGTGTAGGAGTTCCGAATAGAGCGCTTGCTTAGGGAGTCTTGTGTCAGGCATGTGAACAATGTGGCCCGCCCAACGGAGCTGGTTGATTGTGGTCAGTGCTTCGATGCTGGGGATGTTGGCCTGATAGAGGACACTAACGTTGGTGCTTCTGTCCTCCCAGAGGATTTGCAGGATCTTGCGGAGACATCATTGGTGGTAGTTCTCCAGCGATTTGAGGTGTCTACTGTACATGGTCCATGTCTCTGAGACATACAGAGGGTGGGTATCACTGCAGCCCTATAGACCAAGAGCTTGGATCCAGATTTGAGGGCCTGATCTTTGAAAACTCTCTTCCTCAAGCGGCCGAAGGCTGCGCTGGTGCACTGGAGACGGTGTTGAACCTTGTCGTCGATGCACGAGGTAGAAAAGGCCATCCGTCAGCTCAAGAACAACAAGGCAACAGGAGCGAATGGAATCCCCACTGAGGCACTAAAGTATGGCGGAGAGGCATGGCCTCATCTCTCTCATCTATAAGGAGGAGAGCATGCCGGGAGATCTCAGTGATGCAGTAATCATGACCATCTTTAAAAATGGGGACAGCTCCAACTGCGGCAACTACAGAGGAATCTCCCTGTTGTCGGCCACTGGGAGGCTCATCGCTAGAATCCTCCGTCTTCACCCTGTGGTTGAGGAGCTCCTACCGGAGTGGCAGTGCGGATTCTGTCCACTATGGGGCACAACGGACATGATCTTTACGGCGCGACAACTGCAAGAGAAATGCAGGGAACACCAACCCTTGTACATGGCCGTCTTTGACCTTACAAAGGCCTTCGACACTGTTAACCGTGAGGGACTATGGAGCGTCCTCCTCCATTTGAGCTGCCCCCAAAAGTTCATCACCATCCTCCGCCTGCTCCACGACGCCATGCAAGTCGTGATCCTGACCAACAGATCCATCACAGACCCAATCCACGTCCGGACCAGGGTCAAGCAGGGCTGCGCCATCGTGCCAACCCTCTTCTCGATCTTCCTCGCTGCAATGCTCCACCTCACACTCAACAAGCTCCCCGCTGGAGTGGAACTAAACTACAGAAGCAGTGGGAACCTGTTCAACCTTCGTCGGTCTCCAGGCCAGATCCAAGACAATCCCAACCACAGTCATTGAGCTACAGTACTCGGATAACGCCTGCGCCTGCACACATTCAGAGACTGAACTCCAAGTCCTAATCAACATCTTCACTGAGGCGTCCGAAAGCATGGGTCTTACACTAAACATCCATAAGACAAAGGTCCTCCACCAGCCTGACGCTGCCACACAGCACTGCCACCCAATCATCAAGATCCATGGTGCAGCCCTGGACAATGTGAACCACTTTCCATACCTCGGGAGCCTATTATCAGTAAGGGCAGACATCGACGACGAGGATTAATGACAACAATAACAAGCAATAAAACAACACCCTGCTACCCCCCCTCCCGCCAAGTGATCTACCTGCGGCCACCTTTCCCAACGCCTTTCCTCCCCAATCCCCCCCGACCCTTGGCCCTGCCCTCCTCCTACCGTTATTACGAACCCTGGCCCTGCCCTTGTGGGTAACAGGACATCGTGCAGCAGAGCACCTCGAGCACAGCTGCTGAGGGGGGTTGGCGACAGTGGCAGTGCTACGTGTGGGGGCTCTAGAGAAGCTGGGGGGTGTTGAGGACCCATCTTCAAAATCAGAAGAAATTACTTCCTCCCGATGATCAGGTGCTGTCGCCGTTGGTCATATGACACCTTGAAGTGCAGTGCCATATCCCAAGACCAACAATCACCACATGGCATTGACGGACTCGTTGTTCTCCTTCACCGCCGCAATCAGCTCTGCCACGTCCTCCGATTGACAGACTGCTAAAGTGGCGATGTTGTCGGACAAGCCACCAATGGCCTGGGATGAGCTCTGGACCCACATCGGTGCTCGGCCTAGACAGTCCCACCACGTCCAGGTTAGCATCTGCTTGTCGTAAAGCGTACCTGCCTTGCCGGATTAGCCACCGCGGAACACTCGGTGTGCGCCATTGCACGCCGCTTGGTCCCGCTTCCTCGGATCGGAATCTAAGAAAATTGGATTCGGGAGAGGAACCGGTGGGCACAGGTAGAGAGGACCCTTGAAAACCCACCACCCCCCCACCCCTCCTCCATCATCACAGTCGCAAAAGATTGAGGAATGTCGACGTGATGTATGTCCTCCTCCTCTTCCACTTCTCCCTCCTCGGGTAAGTCCTCTCCTGCAGCTCTCATGGGAGGGGCAGTTGGTGCAGGCGGCTCCTCCTGTGCAACTGCAAAACATGATATTAGTGGTTAGCAGCAGGTGAGAGGAGGGAGGGGAGGGGAGGGGAGTAGTCAGAGGTGACATGAGTACACTCATGTTGCGCAGGCATATGTAGAGGAGCAACACCGCTGCATCATATATTACCGAGAATCTTTACATGAAACTATCATAAGCAGAGTCGACAGAAACTGCACGACATAACAAAAACTTGAAGTCCCAAACAGTATGTTGCTTTCCAAGTGGCAGAGTGTGATCAGCCAAAAGTTATGGTTCATGTCAGAACTAACAACATTTCGTGTTTCCAGCATTACATTACTGTTATACTCATAATAATTGGTCAGACCGAGTACTGTGTGTAATGAGTAAGTGTGACCTTAGCTCCTTTATTGTAGTACCAGAGTGCAGGTACCTCATGGGTGGGCTGCTTATATACTGTGCTCCCAAGGGATGCTGGAATCCCTTGGGACTCCAACAGGTAGGCCCTCTGGTGGACAGGTGTGATGCAGGTTACAAGGGGTTAAATACATAACATCACTCCCCCGTGATGTCAACAATACACTTATTTACAATGTGGGATGATCTGGGGTTTTGCGCTCCCTTGTCGATTGTCTCAATACAAATGCTGGTGTGGTTGGGTTGGTCAGTTCTTCATTGGGCTGTTGGGCAGCCGGTCTGGCCGGGCTGCTGGGGATGATGAGTTCTGTTTCATGGTCAATTGTGATGTCAGTTGCCACTTGTGTGTGTGTGTTGGAAGGTCAAAGTTGGGGGTGCCCTCTTCAGGTTGTACGTAGCTGTTGGTGAACTGCAGTTTAATTTGGTCCAAGTGTTTTCAGTGCGTTTGTCCATTGGTCAGTTTGACCTGAAATACCCTACTCCCCTCTTTGGTTGTGACTGTGCCAGCGAGCAATTTGGGACCATGTCCATAATTGAGTACAAACACAGGATCATTGATCTCAATATCGCATGACAAGTTTGTGCGGTCATGGTACATACTTTGTTGATGCCGCGTGTCCTCCACGTGATCATGTAGATCCGTGTGGACCAGAGAGAGCCTTGTTTTAAGTGCCCTTTTCATGAGCAGCTCGGCTGGGGGAATCCCGGTGAGTGAGTGGGGTGTGGTGCAGTAGGTGAGCAGTAATCGGGACAACCAGGTCTGCAGGGAGCCTTCCGACATGTGTTTCAAGCTTTGCTTGATGGTCTGAACTGCCCGTTCTACCTGGCCATTGGATGCGGGCTTGAACGGCGCAGATGTGATATGTTTGATCCTGTTGCGGGTCATGAACTCTTTGAATTCGGCACTGGTGAAGCACGGCCCATTGTCGCTGACTAGGACATCAGGCAGGCTGTGCATGGCAAACATAGCTCTTAGACTTTCAATGATGGCCGCGGTCGTGCTTCCAGACATTATTGCACATTCAATCCACTTTGCGTAGGCATCCACGACAGCAAAAATATTTTGCCTAGGAATGGACCCGCATAGTCTACATGGATCCTTGACCACAGTTTGGATGGCCAAGACCACAAACCTGGCAGTGCCTCTCTGGGTGCATTGCTCAACTGAGAGCAAGTATTGCACTCGCGCACACATGACTCTAACTCTGAGTCGATGCTTGGCCACCACACATGGGATCTGGCTATGGTTTTCATCATCCCGATGCCTGGGTGGGTGTTGTGCAGTTCGCAAATGAATATGTCTCTGCCTTTCTTGGGCAAGATTACGCGATTGCCCCACAAAAGACAGTCCGCCTGCAGGGACAGCTCATCTTTGCGTCTGTGGAATGGTTTAATCACTCCCAGCATTTCCACTGGGTCAGCTGCCATGGAGGACACAGTTTTTTTTACCACGGACAGTAAAGGATCCTGGCTGGGCCAGATCCTGATCCGGTGGGCTGTAACGGGGGATTTCTCGTTCTCAAATGCCTCCATGAACATGAGCAAGTCCGCTGGCTATGCCATTTCCACCCCGGTGGTGGGCAATGGTAGCCGACTGAGAACATCTGCACAGATCTCTGTGCCCGGTCTGTGGGGAATTACATAGTTGTATGCCGACAGTGTGAGCACCCATCTTTGGATGCGGGCAGAGGCATTGGTATTAATCCCTTTGCTCTCCCGAGAATGGCGACATGAGCGGCTTGTGGTCAGTTTCAAGCTCGAACTTGAGGCCAAACAAGCACTGGTGCATTTTTTGACCCCGTAAACACACGCCAGAGCCTCTTTTTCAACCATGCTGTAGGCCCTTTCAGCCTTGGACAAACTCCTGGATGCATAAGCAACTGTTGCAAAATTCCCGATTCATTATCCTGTTGTAACACACACCTGACCCTGTATGACGACACATCGCAAGCTAACACTAATCGTTTACATGTGTTATACAGATCAAGCAGTTTGTTAGAACACAGTAAATTTCTGGCTTTCTTAAAGGCAACCTCTTGTGAATTCCCCCAGACCCAGTCGTCTCCCTTGCACAGTTGTGGATGCAGGGGTTCTAGCAGGGTGCTTAACCCGGGTAGGAAACTACCGAAGTAGTTAAGGAGTCCCAGGAATGACCATAGCTCCGTCATGTTCCGTGGTCACAGCGCATTCTTGATGACCTCCGTCTTGGCGTCGGTGGGTCTGATGCCATCTGCTGCGATTCTCCTTCTGAAGAACTTGATGCCCTGTGCCAGGAAAACACACGTCGAGCGTTTCAACCTGAGCCCCATGCGATCCAACCGACTAACAACCTCCTCCAGATTCTTCAAGTGCTCCATGGTGTCCCGACCTGTAACCAATATGTGTCCTGGAAGACCACTGTGCAAGGAACCGCCTTTAGCAGGCTTTCCGTGTTCCGCTGGAAGATCGCTGTAGCCGACCGAATCCAGAACGGACACCGGTTGTAAATATTTGTGCGTGTTAATGCAGGTAAGGCCTTTCGAAGACTCCTCCAGCTCCTGCGTAATGTAGGCCGAGGTCAGGTCCAGCTTGGTGAACGTCTTCCCTCCAGCCAGGGTCCACGAATAGGTCGTCTGCCTTGGTTAGCGGGTACTGGTCCTGCAGCGAAAAATGGTTAATCGTTACTTTATAGTCCCCGCAAATTCTAACTGTACCGTCCTCCTTGAGTACCGGAACAATTGGACTGGCCCAGTCGTTGAATTTCACTGGCGCGATGATGACTTCACATTGCAGCCTGTCCAGCCTGATTTCCACTTTTTCACGCATCATGCATGGTACCGCCCGAGCCTTGTGGTGGATGGGTCGCATACCGAGAACCAAATGGATTTGCACTTTTGCCCCCGAGAAGCTTCCAATGCCTGACTCGAATAATGATGGAAATCTGCTCAGAACCTGGGTACATGCTGACTGACAAGAGTGCTTGGATGTCATCCGAGTTCCAGTGGATTTTCCCCAGCCAGCTTCTGCCAAACAACGTGGGGCCATCCCCTGGCTCAATCCACAGCGAGAGTTCGTGTACTACTCCATTATAGGAGACTTTGACTTCAGCACTGCCAATTACAGGGATTATCCTTGTATAAGTCCTTAGTTTGGTATGAATAGGGCTGAGCTTGGGCCTGTGTGCCTTCTTCCTCCACAGCCTGTCGAAGGCCTTTTTACTCATTATGGACTGACCCTGTGTCCAGCTCCAAAGACACTGGAATACCGCTCAGTTCAACTTTCAACATTATTGGTGGGCATTTCATCGTGAACGTGTGTACCCCGTACACCTCTGTCTCCTCGATACACATTTGCGATTCCGTCTGATCCACTGTGGACTGATCTTCCTCTGCAACATGGTGGTTTGCAAGATTTGCAGCTCGCCTGCACATTCATTGGAGGTGTCCCATTGTTCTGCAGCCATTGCACGCATAGTGCTTAAAGCGGCATTGATGAGGCCGATGATCATCCCTGCAATGCCAACAGGGTATTAACTGCCTCGCATTAACAGATGATGGCGGACTCTGGGTCAATTGAGGTCGGGCCAAAGTAGCCGGCGTGTACGTTCTGCCCTGTACATTTCTGCTCAAAACCGACGTTACTTTATGCACAGTACTGGCCGAAACTTCTTTGTTCTGCGAAATCTGCTTGGTGTTGTCGCTGGTGGATGTAAATGCCTGGGCTATCGTTAAGGCTTTACTCAGATTCGCAGTTTCTACAATCAACTGTTTGCGAAGGATTGTCTCATGTCCGATGCCCATTACAAAAAAGTCTCTGAGCATTTGTTCTAGGAATCTCTCAAACTCACAATTTCCTGCAAGGCGCCTTAGTTTGGCGACGTAGCTCGCCACTTCCTGGCCCTCCGATCGTTGACACATGTAGAACTGATATCTCACCATTAAAACACTTTCCTTAAGATTTAGCTGCTCCTGGACCAGCGTACACAGTTTTTCGTAGTATTTCTCTGTTGGTTTAGTCGGGGCCAGGAGATTCTTCATGAGGCTATAGGTTGTTGCCCCACAGACAGTTAGGAGGATTGCCCTTCTTTTGGTCGCATTCTCATCCCCTTCCAGCTCGTTGGCTATGAATTATTGGTTGAGCCTCCCAATCATCCCCCTCTGAGAACTTCTCCAGGATGCCGACTGTTCTTTGCATTTTCACGCGTTTGTTCATTACCTCGTTGCCAATTTTTATACTCATAATAAATGATCAGACCGAGCACTGTGTGTAATGAGCAAGTGACCTTAGCTCCTTTATTATAGTTCCAGCGTGCAGGTGCCTTGTGGGTGACCTGCTTATATACTGTACTCCAAGGGATGCTGGGATCCCTTGGGACTCCAACAGGTAGGCCCTCTGGTGGACAGGTGTGATGCAGGTTACAAGGGGTTAAAAACATAACAATTACATTCTACATTATATTGACATAACATTGAATTACATGATCGCAGCACAGCCCGGGGATTATGCAGACTGACCCTCCACGCTCACCAGTTCAGTACCAAAACGCATGGCCGTACGATTATGCGTGACTGTCAGGGCTGCAGCACGTTCACCTAGGTCCATTCAATCGTCTTCGGTGGACTTCCGCCTGTCTTGCGGAGCTCGGCCCTATTGCTGGCTAATTTATTCTGCAAAGGTGACAAAAGCTATGTGTAAACTAATTTCACAGCTACTATTACAGAACACATAGGTAGACATCCCCAATTAACCATCCCCAGTCCTTTCCTCAATGAGTGGACCATTTATGTAACATTAGGATGCAAGTGGTGCATGATGAACACATCTAAGTACAGAAGACCAGCCCAATGAGATCAATGATGGGAAATAATGCATGACACAAAGCTTTACAACATAATAAAATGTGGCAGATCTACATTAAGAGTAATTATTCAGTGCATAATAAAAGTTATTACTTACGATATCGTTCCACTGCTTGCAGCATTGGTTTGCCCTCCGCATGACGGGTACAGCAGATAACGCCGCTTCTGCGATCTCTCGCCAGATTCTTTGATTTTCAATAGGGACAGGTTTTCCGCGCCCACCCCGGGTCAATTGCTCCCATCAGGCCTCGACCTCATGTACCAGTGTTTCTTTGTGCCTCCTCTAAGAAATGCACACCCCTCCTCCTTCCACCTCGCTCTCTCTCCATCTCCATCTCTTCTCCTTGAATTATATATATGTATTATTATATATTTATAAATTTTATAAATTATATACATATATATTAATTGATTTATATATTATTTATTCTTTATTTATGATTATACTTTATTTTATATTTTATATTTTTGTACATTGCTGCTCAAAATGCCTTCTCTGTCTCTCTCCAAACTTCTCTCTCTCTTCTGTACCTCCTCTCCTCTGCGCATGCACAGGTTCACCCTTGACCCCCAAAATCGCGGGAAAATTTCTGTGCATGCGCAGATGCTTGTTGCTAGGGATGCACCAAACTTTCTAAAGGAAAAGAACTGCTGCCGCCAGGGGAGTAACGCTACCGCCCGCTCCCGCTCACTATCATCCGCTCCCGCTCATCGCCGGGATAAAATAGACAAAACTTAGGGGAACGGATCTTAGTGGTATTACGGCGGTTCTAACGACGCAACCATCGGAATACCACTAAGATTCGGGCGGTGGCGGTATTAATGCAAATTCTAACCTCGTGTACTTTTCCTACAGTACAGCAGTGACTTCACTGAAAAAGTACTTCATTGGTTGTAAAGCACTTTGAGGTTGTGAAAGACGTTATAACAATGCAAGTCCTTTCCTTTCCTAAAAGGCAACATCATCATGATCCAGTATCTATGAAAAAAATTTAATAAATGAATTCTTCAGCAAATGTCAACATGGAAGGAAATTACATTTTAGACCATTTTGCTATTGCCTTGTCTAAACTAAAAAGGAAGAAAAGAAAGACTTGCATTTATATAGCGCCTTTCACAACCTCAGGAAAGCCCAAAGCACTTTACAGTCAATTAAGTACTTTTGAAGTTTGGTCACTGTTATATTGTAAGAAACACGGCAGCCAAATTTGCGCACAGCAAGCTCCCACAAACAGCAATGTAACAATATGCAGTTAATGTTTTTTTGTCATGTTGATCGAGGAAAAAATATTGGCTAGGATACCAAGGATAACTCCGCTGCTCTTCTTTGAAATAGTGCTACAGGATCTTTTACATCCACTTGAGAGAATAGACAGAGTTGCAGTTTAACATCTCATCCAAACAATAACACATCTAGACACACCCTCAGTACTGCACTGGAATTTCAGTATAGATTTTTGTACTCAAGTCTCTGGAATGGGACTTGAACCCACAACCTTCTAACTCAAAGGCAAGAGTGCTGCCCACTGAGCCACAGCTGACACACCATGTTCACAAATATTTGAACTTTAGGGGAATCAAGGGATAGTGGAGTTGAGATCGAAGATCAGCCATGATCTTATTGAATGGAGGAGCAGAGTCGGGGGGCCGTATGGCCTACTCCTGCTCCTAATTCGCATGTTCTTATGTTGTCCATCAAATCTATAACTGAATTCATGATTTACTATCATTTTTTTTGTCATGTCCAGTTCATTTGTTACTTATATATGTGTATTGGTTTAGCAATTTCTGCATTCTTATTCATAATGCAATCTAATGTATTGTGTGCCAAGATAACATCATGGCTCAGCCTGACTTGTTAAGAGTCTGACTCATGTCAACTTGCGGCCACATGAATCACTTGCCCAATTACAACCCTCCACATGGCTTCCAAATTGATTCAGTGTTTTATAACATTTTTAGCTTTAACTTTGATGATTATAGCAGTTAGTCAACTAAAACAATCCTTGAGATCGAGTAACATGATATAATCTGATGACTCTGATCTCAGTTTCTTCTAGCTCTTCAGTTGTAACCTAATTCTTTGAGTATTTGTTCAAATTCTTGCAGTATCAAAAACTGAAAAATAGCCTCTGCGAATATTTTGAAGAACATGACCAGCAAATCAACTAAAGGTCAAAGAGTTGGGGAACCCAAGCTAACCATTCTGCTGTCCTTAGCCTCCTGCTGATCAGAATCTCTGTAGCAACACATAACTTTCAAAGAATATGATAAAGGCAATAAATATCCAATTAAATGGCATTTTCTCCACTCTACAGATTAACAAAACTGTAGACACAGCTCTACAAAGATTTAGCGCAATGAAGAATCAGTATGTTGCAACTGATGATAATTTTGCCTGAATGTCTGAAGTAAACTTGGCAAATGGTAGATTCGACCCCAATTACATCATCGGAATCGATTTGCATATTTAAAGAGGATCTTTCCAGCTTGGTGGTGGGTGTCCTTGCTGCCTGCAACTTAAAATTGCAGTTGGTCCAATCAGAGTAGGAAAGGAGTGGGTAAGCCCTCCACTCTATTTTAACTGCCTCCTCGCTTGGTTTACACCAGGCAGGGACAGTTAAAATCAAGGCCATAATTTCTCAAATAGTGGCTTTTTAACTAAAGTAACTGCTTTCCATTACTTTCTGCATCCTTAATAAATGAAGAAGCATTAACCCATAAAATGTACTGCACCAAAAATTGTATATACTATAACAAGGTTCATCTTTTGCTTGGCACTTGTTGTTAGATTGCCAACAATCAAGAATTGCCTACAAGTTCTGTATATGCCAGGGGTCACAGTCTAAGGATTAGGGGTAAGCCATTTAGGACCGAGATGAGGAGAAACTTCTTCACTCAAAGAGTTGTTAACCTGTGGAATTCTCTACCGCAGAAAGTTGTTGAGCCCAGTTCATTAGATGTATTCAAGAGGGAATTAGATATGGTCCTTATGGCTAAAGGGATCAAGGGATATGGAGAGAAAGCAGGAAAGGGGTTCTGAGGTGAATGATCAGCCATGATCTTATTGAATGGTGGTGCAGGCTCGAAGGACCAAATGGCTTACTCGTGCACCTATTTTCTATGTTTCTATGTTTCTATACTGTCATTCTACTTTATATCATGAGCAAAGTTTATGTGCAAATTTTGAAAAAACTTCATAAATCTTATCAGCATTCAAAGAGTTAATACCCATAAGGATTTATAGGTTTAAATGATTATGCCTCTACTGGGTTAGGATTATCATTCTGAAGCTTTTCTTATTGTCCCTGCTTAGTTTAACCCTAATGATTCAATGGCACAGTGGGTGATTTCCAGCATTTCCGTTCTCTTTTTGTTTATTTCCTCATAGTTTCCAGTATTTTTTCACATGTGAGCCATCCACTAACTTTTCTTAAGGGAGGCACCTGGTCTATTCTTTATCTCCCTCCCAACCTATTGGCAAGACTAAGAATGCATAGGCAAACCCTGGCATTCTGCTACAGAATGTACAGGCACACTGATGTGGCTCATTACTGGTTCATGTGCTCTTGCACCAGTGGAAAATTCCTTCTGTGTGGTACATGCAATGAAATTGTAAGCCCATTTATAAAGACTCAGTTCACAATGTTGTTATACATAGCACACAATGGAAATCTACTAAAAAGTAATTGAGTTTTTTCTTTAAATTCCTCCACAAGGTGTCATTGGCCTCTGGAGTTTTAGCAGAACATTGCAAAAATACCCTACATTTTAAAACAGTCGATGATAGCCAATAATACATAAACATACACACACACACATTTTTAAAATTGGGAATCGTTGGCCAAATTATGCAAATTGCACTGGCATTTACATTATCATATTGGTGTAAAAAAAATCAAAGCACAAAAGAAGGGAAGACTGGATTAGAAGCTCTGCAGACCAGGAAATATATTTAGTAAAAAGAAAGTTTAAAATATAAATCTTAAATAGTAGCCTACTTAAATCTTAAGAATGATTACAAATAATATCCTTTAAGGTGAATAATTAATAATGTTGAAACATAAAAAAGGAGAAACTTGAAATGCTGGAACTCTGAAGCAAACACAGAATATTCTGAAGTTGCACAGCAGGACAGTCAGCACTTGTAAAGAGAAATGATAGTTTATGACATTTCATCTGCGGGCCGTTCATCAGTTCCTGCGCACACCTGAAATGCCACACCCTGTCCTTTCTCTGTACACGTGCTGACTGACCTGCTGTGCATTTCCAGTGCTCTGTGTCATATTTCAATTAATGTTTCTGCATTGTTCTGTTTCCCATAACTTATATAACAAGCGATTTAATTAAAAATAATAAAACTTTACCTTTTTAATATTGTAACACAGTTCTCCTTTCATTCATGCACTGTTTGTAGTGTGTTAAAGATGGTGGATATTTTCTGCCTGCAAATTGACATGGAGATATGGTTGGAAAACTCGCAGAAGAAATTTGCATGTAATATTTTGCATGCCCGCAAGTGTTTTGGCAGTATGGCATAATTCATAAACTTATGAAAAAAGCCTCAGGAAATAACTTTGCAGAACTGAAAATCTTGTCTTTTGATATTTTCTTTTTGGATGTTTCAGTGATGGAAGCAGAGCTCAGTCCTGGTTCAAGCTGTAAAATCCCAATCATATCTTTTTTATGTGAAATATTAGATAGACCAAAATATTGTAAATTTAAAAACTGACTTGAGGTAGCTGTATTTTTAAAAGAGTTCCTTTGTCTTGGTGCCTGGGGTATGTAATGCACTAAATTGTCTGAAGGCATTTACATCTCCAGAGGTGGCCATCAGGCCCAGCCAGTTTCCCGCAGGGATACTGTTTGCCTCTATTCATAAGTTAAGTGCATTGGAACTTACCTCACGCCTTTGAAATGTTACTAGCATACAAACTTGCAGATGCCTCAGGGCTTGTTCTCAGAGCCAAGCTATCTACTTAAGAGCAGGCACGCTATTTAATATAGTGGGTGTCAAAAGCAAATTAAACCCTGCAAATGGTCACAACCTATCTGTGTGAATGGTACAACTGATTAATAATGTGATTGGCTGCTGAGTGGGAAAAGACTTCTGTCAAATTCATTGTTAAAACAAGCTTTGAACTGATGTAAGTGCTGCTGATTTTCTCAATTTACAGTTCCCTGTTTGTCTGCCTCTTTTTACATTATAGTGGTGAGAAGGGCTACACAGAGTCAAATAATTGATTCCCATTCATTTGGGACTCAGTTTAAAACAATTTGATGGAACTTCTAAGGTTCTGTTATGCTATTGATTTATTTCAACACAGTTTAATTGGTGTGTAATATAAGTGATTGTATTGCTGATTATTGCTGTATTCTTTTGCTTCTGTGTAATCATATTCCTGGTAAATAAATTCACTATTATCTTTAGCCTGGATGCAACATTCTGGCAGTATGGTGTTTTCTGCCTTTTAAAATGCACAGGAGTGCGTGGTGGAAAAACCACAAGGATCTCCTGTGTATAACACTTTGGCAAAATGGTAATTGTTAGTCCATTGTCACATGATCACCTTCATGAAAGGCATAACTTTGAAAATTTCAGAGAATCTCCTTATTAAAACGGTCCTTTTACTGTGAATCCCAGGAGAAAGACTGTCAGGAGAAACGACAAATTGTAAGTAACAATTGTTGGCTTTCTATGCTGTAACAGGGATTGAACATAAGTAGTCGGAAACAGTCGGAAAATTCTTCACTTCAAGCTGTTATAGCACAGACAATTGTGCAATGGAAAAGAAAAACTGGTGGGGTATAAAATGAGATGCAGATTTGCTATTACCTGTCTTGCTCTACCGCCAAAGACCAATTTCACCCCCATAACACAAACTGAAAGCTTTAGGATTGAAAAGGCCATGGAGACATTAAGAAAATACCATCGTGATACAAAGGATTATAACTAAGGCAGGGGGACCTAAAGCAAGTAAAATAACAAGCTGGAAACATGCTCAGTAAGAGCATTATTTAAATTGTTAGCCCTGCGATGTTTCTCAGACGCAAATAAAAATAAACACAACCATATTATCTGAATTGGTGATCAAATGCACATGATGAGTACACAGGATCTGTTGCTAAGGTGGTAATACTTAGACCTCCAAGGGATGGGACATTGGAATGTTAAAGGTTATCTGCTTAAAAAGGCAACCTAATACATTATCAAGACCCTGAATTGGGATCCAATCACAATTCTGACCATTCTATTTTGAATTTACTCATCGCCACTGAACCTAAGAGACATAAAATCTAAAAGAATATAAAACAAGGTTAAGATCAGAACAAGTCAGAGCTTGTGGTCAGTTTCTCTACATTTTTGTACTTAATGCACAGCAGAAAATAAAAGTCTGTTTCCAGGTCTGCCTTAGCTATGGCTTCAATACACATCGTCCATGTTTATAAAATAAATTATCCCAATTTCCTGAACATGAAACATTCCTGATGGCTGATCTGAGGAAATTAAAACCCTAGAGTCAAATTTCACTCCAACTTAAATTTTCATCGGTTCTGTCAGTCAGAAACAGTTTTTAAGTAAAAAGGATTCTTGGAGTCAACCTCCACTTTACTCTGAAGTCAAAACTATTCAGAGACTCTTGATATTTTTTCCTTTCCATGTTGTACAAATCCATAATTCTAAAAGGACAAAGAGTGTGAAAAAAACAAGCCTGAAGGCTCTGAGTCTCAATGCAAGGAGCATTCGTAATAAGGTGAATGAATTGACAGCGCAGAGAGCTGTTAACGGATATGGTGTAATTGGGATTACGGAGACATGGCTTCAAGGTAACTAAGGCTGGGAACTCAACATCCAGGGGTATTTAATATTCAGGAAGGACAGACAGGAAGGAAAAGGAGGTGGGGTAGCGTTACTGGTTAAAGAGGAGATTAACGCAATAGTAAGGACATTAGCGTGGATGATGTGGAATCTAAATGGGTAGAGCTGCAAAACACCAAAGGGCAGAAAACGTTACTTGGAGTTGTGTACAGACCACCAAACTTTAGTAGGGAGGTTGGGGATGGCATCAAACAGGAAATTAGGGGCGCGTGCAATAAGGGTACAACAGTTATCATGGACGACTTCAATCTACATATTGACTGGGTTAACCAAACTGGCAGCAATGCGGTGGAGGAGGATTTCCTAGAGTGTATAAGGGATGGTTTTCCAGACCAATATGTTGAGGAACCAACTAGAGGGCTGGCCATCCTAGACTGGGTGATGTGTAATGAGAAAGGACTAATTAGCAATCTTGTTGTGCAAAGCCCCTTGGGGAAGAGTGACCATATTATGATAGAATTCTTTATTAAGATGGAGAGTGACACAGTTAATTCAGAGACTAGAGTCCTGAACTTAAGGAAAGGTAACTTCGATGGTATGAGACGCGAATTGGCTAGAATAGACTGGCGAATGATACTTGAAGGGTTGACGGTGGATAGGCAATGGCAGACATTTAAATATCACATGGATGAACTTAAACAACTGTACATACCTGTCTGGAGTAAAACTAAAATGGGGAATGAAGGGTTAATAGCGTTAGTGCAAAATTGCTGTGCTTTACAAAATGTACTATATGACAGAATGAGATAAGCAATTGCGAAAAGGTCACAAGATGCTGAGCAAGAAAGAAATCAATCACACCAGACGCTGGCCGAAGATAAGCAAGTAAGCCAGCCAAAGACAAAAAAAACTCGTTGTGTAGACGCTTTTTGCAATGCCAGATGTAGAAGCAGTGACATGTGACCTTTGCGGTTTATGACTTTAAATACTCATTATTTGTAAACCCAAATTGAGTTGTTGCCTGGTTGAGGGATCTACATGCAACTCCCCTGGTACCTTGTATTAATAAACTGTGCGTGTTTTCAACTCTCTAATGTAGTCTCGGAGTAGATTTATTTCTATCTTGTTTTGGCGCTGCGAGCAGGGTGTACCGGTAAGCCCTCCTGACCGAGACTTGAACGTACAGGGATAAGGTCGAATTTCACGACATCCCAGAAATTGGAACGTCGAAACGGCAGGGATGAGGCTGCCGGACACCCAACGAACAAGTGAGACTCGGAGAGGTTTGATAACAGACACGGTGACTAGAAATTAAGATAAAGTAGAATATAAGTAAGATTTGCCACCAAAGCGCACCAGAGTGAAGTAATTCTATTGGAGATAGCCGGTATTCTGATCCCGGCACAATTTTATGTATGCCCAAATGCAGAAGGGACCATTTTTGGGGATCAACCTCCTGGAACAGTTAGGGGCAATAATAGACCCACAGAATAAGAGAATAGTTTGGAGAAATAAGGGAGGGCGCAAAATCACGACTTACGGGGAACAGACTAATTTGCACAATCACGCAAAAGTCGGAAGTGTGCAACTTCTCACCCGAGATTGGGATACAGCAGGAGACTACGGCCCATTATGCGAACAAATGAGGGAAGTGTGGGCTCAATCAAAGCAGGATTGTGGGCTGGTGAAGACCAAGCCGGTGGTCATTCCTGGGCTTGAACACACTCCTCATAAGCAATACCCCATTAAACCTGAAGCCCGAGAGGCTGTAAAATAAATAGTGCAGGACCTCTTGCGGAGCGGTGTCCTTTGGGAAGCCAAAAGCACTACGAATTCGTCAACTTGGCCCGTAAAGAAACCAGATGGGTCATACCGATTGACCATAGACTATACGATATTAAATAAAGTAACTCCCCGCCAGCACCCCATCCTAGCAAGCCCAGCGACCATATTTAATGGACTGAAACCAGAACATAAAATATTCACGGTCTTAGATATAGCTAATGGATTTTGGTCCATACCATTAGCCCAGGAGTCCCAAGATAAATTCGCATTCACAGTCAGGAATAGGCAGTACACTTGGACATGAATGCCCCAGGGTTTTCACAACAGTCCGGCCATATTTCACCGAACTATGAGTCGAGTCTTGCAGACCGTAGATTTAGCCCCCTACCGAAGTACCATTCTCCAATATGTGGACGATCTGTTGATTCCCTCAGAGGACGAGAGAGGACATATGGGGGCTCGAATAGAAACCCTAGAAGCCTTAAAGAAAGCGGGATTTAAGGTAAACTCCAAGAAAGCTCAGATCGGATTGAAGGAGATACAGTACTTGGGACACCAACTGTCGCAGGGGACAAAAACAATGCCCCACGACAGAAAGGAAGCAATTCGCATTATGCCCCAACCGAAAACAGTCCGAAGAGTGCGTAAGGTATTAGAACTCTTTAACTACTGCAGGAACTTTATAGTCAGCTTTGCGGCAATCGCGGAACCCATACAGAGACTAGTTAAGGGAAGAAAACCAGCTCTAGAAAGTGTGGCGTGGGGCCCGGAACAAAAAACAGCATACGGTCAGATAAAGGAAGCCCTGATGTTGGCACCAGGCCTAGGACTGCAAAATATGAACGCACCGTTTCACATTCATTGTGAAAACAAGGGCGGGTTTTACGGAGCAGTAGTTGCTCAAATGCATGGAGACTGAGCCCGCCCAGAAGCTTACTATTCCACCCAACAGTCGATCTGTCAAGATGAGTAGCAGCCTTGGACTGCGCAACGTGGGTGGTGAAAGTTAGTGAGCCAGTGGTAATGACAGGGGAGGTTATACTACATACCAAACATACCTTGGTGGAAATGCTCAACACTGGGAAATTGCGCTCCGTGTTCAACGTCCGCCGGGCCAAATGGGAAGCAGTATTACTTCCCTTAGATGGGTCTGTAAAAATTGTACGAGACACGGGGGAGACCTGGAAGAGGGCCTCTTATCCGTGGGTGAACCTCATGAGTGCCAGTCACAGGAATGGGAGGAGTCACCGGGACACATAAGTAAGATTTCCCTTGAAGACCCCGAGCTGATCCTGTACGTGGATGAGCCCTGAAAATATATTCAGGGGACCCCGCATACGGAATGGACGGTGGTAGACGAAGCATTAAACACTGTCCGAAAGGGAAAGTTAGACGGAGAATTGTCAGCCCAAGTAGCTGAACTCACTGCCCTGACTGAAGCCCTCCAACTGGCCGAAGGCCCGCGGCAAATATATATACGGATAGCCGCTATGCCTTTGGGGTAGTCCATGACTGCATGACTGCCTGGGCAAGAAGAGGGTTCGTCACTTCGGGCGGGGAGGCTATCAAACATGAGGGCCGAATCAGACTACTATTAGACGCCGCCAGTAAACCCGCAGAGGCAGCACTGATCAAGGTTAAGGCTCACCAGAAAGTAGTAAACAATGTCCAACGGGGCAATGAAGCAGCAGATAAAGCAGCACAGGAAGCAAGTTAATCCTTAGAAGTGCAGGAAGAAGTTGTATGTAGTATCATTACCAGGGAAGATATAGACATTGTGAGATCACATGCCGATATAAGTGATGAAGAAAAGAAAGATTGGGGCACAAAAGGAGGGAGCCAGGGTGATGACTTCGTATGGTGGAAAGATGGGAAGGTGATAGCCCCGGCTTGTATTAGACAAATGCTCATGGAACTACACCACGTCATCAGTCATGTCGGACAGAACGTCGTGATAAAAAACATAACTGGGGATTGGTGGTGGCCAGGAATGGGACGGGACGTAGCTAAGTACTGTCAGCAATGTGTCACGTGTGCCCAGCACAACCCAGGAAAGGCCGTTAAGGTTAGAATGGCTCACAACCAAGGGGGCCGTAGGAGTATATACAGATAGACTTCACAGGACCTTTACCATCCTCAAGGGGCAAGAAATACTGTCCAGTAATAATAAATCAGTTTGTGCGATGGGTAGAAGCGTTCGCCACACAAAACTGCACCGCAATCACGGTGGCCCAAATATTGGCAGAGGAAGTAATCCCACTTTGGAGCGTCCCTATCCAAATCAATTCCGACCAGGGAACCCATTTTACCGGACAAATAATGAAGGAGGTGTGTGCTATGTTGGGTATTAGACAGAAGTTTCATATCCCCTACATCCCACAAAGCTCTGGGATGGTAAAACGGATGAACAGGACACTTAAAACAGCCCTAGCAAAGGTCATCCAAGAGACGGGACAAGCTTGGGCGGATTTACTACCCACAATCTTGATGAGACAAAGGGCAATTCCTAACCGAGTGACGGGATTAACTCCATATGAGTTGATGACAAGCAGGGCGATACGCGTGCCGGAAGGAATCATAACTGGGGGATCCGATGTAGGACCCCTGAGGGATCAGATTAGAAAGTACGTCTTGGAACTGAATAAGCAACTTAAGGAATTGAGGAAGGAAGTGAGGGAACGGCCAGCAGGCAGTGACAGACAGAAGGAATTGGAGGACCAGGGAGAGGTCCCGCAGGTAGGCGCGAAGGTAATGGTAAAATGTCTGCCAGGACAAACGGGGTTTGCTCCCCGTTGGTCTGGCCCATTTGAAGTCCTAATTAGCAGAGATATGTGCGCCTGCATAGATGTGGGTGGGGTTGGCCGATGGAAACATTGGTCTCAGTTCAAAGAATATGAATCCAATGACCCCAGCACAAGCGAACAAAACAAATAACCCTGTCTTCATACACATTCTAGGAAACTGAAGGCGGACGCATCAGCAGAAAACATCGGAAGAAATAAAGACGATCTAAGATGAATGTGTTACGCGATATTATGTGCAATTTGCTTTTTTGTGTAATTGTAATATGTAGCCTAGAGAGGACTCAGGCCAGAGTATCCCCACGGACCAAGAGAGAGTTGTATGTGAACACTTTTTTGTACATGTCATGCACCTATGTCAAGAAAGCCAATGTTGCCAGCTGTTGGGTCTGTGCCCATGTACCCACACACTTGGAGGAAGGAATCCCCCTACAATTTAGTGATAATAACGATTCCTAAGTACCACCATTCCTGAGAACAAGGTGTAAGAAGGGACAGGGAGGGGGGCTATGTCTCACAAGGCAGGGACGACTGGAAGATCCTATTGTGGGGTACAGTAACTGCACATATAGCCTTACCTTACCTGCCAAAGGGGGTAGGGTGACACTCCCGTCATTAAACAGAAACGGTGACTTTTCGGTCCAATGGGACCCCCCAGTGATAAATAAGTATACGCCCTACAACAGGATTAATTTTGTGTGCAGTCACAGGGTCTACCCCTGGTTGCCCCGGGAATGGACGGGTTCTTGTTATCTGGCTTATATCGAACCCTACATGTATCATCTGGGTTCTCTGAAGGACCTCCATCAGAGAGCCAGACGAGCCATCACGGAGACTGAAAGATTCTGGGCCATTGCGTTTCCCTGGTATGGAGCGGGTAAATTGGCAAGGGACTCCATTAACATGGCTTCCGTCCTGGAACAGGTGGACAACGATACAGCTGAAGCCTTAGTTAAGGTTAATGCAGAGATGGTAGCCCTCCGCACGGTAGCTCTGCAAAATCAGATGGCCCTTGACTATGTGTTGGCAGAAAAAGGGGGAGCCTGTGCCCTCATCGGGGCCGAATGTTGTACATACATCCCGGATAGCTCGGAAGAAATTACCAATCTGGCAGGGCATATCCAAGAAGAGGTTAAAAAGCTTAAGCAACTACCAGCCTCCACGTTGTGGGACTGGTTCTCAGGGTAGTTAGGACCTATGAGAACGTCACTAATCCAAGGTCTGGTTACCTTTGTGGTGGTGGTAATAATAATGTATTGCCTATGTGTGTTACTTAAATGTTGTATAAGCAAAGCACTGTCATCTTTACTATCGAGCAGACCTGTAACCCAACCACCCTCAAACTACGAGAAACTAGCGGTGTATCAGAAGGTGGCGTATACACGCCCAAAACACCAATGATGAGGTTTTACAAGCAGCAGAATGAGGTGCGACAGGAGATGGGAACCTGGACCCCAGAGTGGAGACCCCGGGGCTCAGCAACCAGCACATCACATCACCAATTTCTGCATGAAGATCGGGTATACGTGGGCCTAGAATTATGTATGTGAAAAATTTCAGCCAAATGAGGGATTGAAGGGTTAATAGCGTTAGTGCGAAATTGCTGTGCTTTAGAAAATGTACGATATGACAGAATGAGATAAGCAATTGCAAAAAGTTCACAAGACGCTGAGCAAGAAATAAACCAATCACACCAAACGTTGGCCGAAGATAAGGAAGTAAGCTGGCCAAAGATGAAAAAAACTCATTGTGTAGACGCTTTTTGCAATGCCAGATGTAGAAGCAGTGACATGTGACCTTTGCGGTTTACGACTTTAAATACTCATTTTTTGTAAACCTAAATTGAGTTGTTGCCTGGTTGAGGGACCTACATACAACTCCCCTGGTACCTTTAATTAATAAACTGTGTGTGTTTTCAATGCTCTAATGTAGACTCGGAGTAGATTTATTTCTACCTCAACAGGGAAGGTGACTCAACCGTGGCTAAGAAGGGAAATCAGGGATAGTGTTAAATCCAAGGAAGAGGCATATAAATTGGCCAGAAAAAGCAGCAAACCTAAGGACTGGGAGAAATTTAGCATTCAGCAGAGGAGGACTAAGGGTTTAATTAGGAGGGGGAAAATAGAGTTTGAGAGGAAGCTTGTAGGGAAAATAAAAACTGACTGCAAAAGCTTCGATAGCTTTGTGAAGAGAAAAAGATTAGTGAAGACAAATGTAGGTCCCTTGCAAGCAGAATCAGATAAATTTATAATGGGGAACAAAGAAATGGCAGACCAGTTGAACAAATACCTTGGTTCTGTCTTCACTAAGGAAGACACAAATAACCTTCCGGAAATACAAAGGGACGGAGGGTCTAGCGAGAAGGAGGAATTGAAGGAAATCCTTATTATTCAGGAAATTGTTAGGGAAATTGATTGGACTGAAGGCCAATAAATCCCCAGGGCCTGATAGTCTGCATTGCAGAGTATTTAAGGAAGTGATCTTAGAAATAGTGGATGCAATGGTGGTCATTTTCCAACATTCTATAGACTCTGGATCAGTTGCTATGGATTGGAGGGTAGCTAATATAAACCCACTTTTTAAAAAAGGAGGCAGAGAGAAAACAGAGAATTATAGACCAGTTAGCCTGACATTGTTAGTGGGGAAAATGTTGGAATCAATTATTAAAGATGTAATAGCAGTGCATTTGGAAAGCAGTGACAGGTTCAGTCCAAGTCAGCATGGATTTATGAAAGGGAAATCATGTTTGACAAATCTTCTAGAATTTTTTGAGGATGTAACTAGTAGAGTGGACAAGGGAGAACCAGTGGATGTGGTTTATTTGGACATTCAAAAGGCTTTTGACAAGGTCCCACACAAGAGATTAGTGTGCAAAATTAAAGCACATGGTATTGGGGGTAATGTATTGACGTGGATAGAGAACTGGTTGGCAAACAGGAAGCAAAGAGTAGGAATAAACGAGTCCTTTTCAGAATGGCAGGCAGTGACTAGTGGGGTACTGCAAGGTTCAGTGCTGGAATACCAGCTATTTACAATATACATGAATGATTTAGACGAAGGAATTGAATGTAATATCTCCAAGTTTGCAGATGACACTAAGCTGGGTGGCACTGTGAGCTGTGAGGAGGATGCTAAGTGGTTGCAGAATGAATTGGACAGGTTCGGTGAGTGGGCAACTGCATGGCAGATGCAGTGTAATGTAGATAAATGTGAGGTTATCCACTTTGGTGGCAAAAACAGGAAGGCAGAATATTATCTGAATGGTGACAGATTAGGAAAAGGGGAGATGCAACGAGACCTGAGTGTCATGCTACATCAGTCATTGGAAGTTGGCATGCAGGTACAGCAGACGGTGAAGAGAACAAATGGCATGTTGGCCTTCATAGTGAGAGGATTTGAGTATAGGAGCAGGGAGATCTACTGCAGTTGTGCAGGGCCTTGGTGAGGCCACACTTTGAATATTGTGTACAGTTTTGGTGTAGTAATCTGAGGAAGGACATTCTTGCTATTGAGGGTGTACAGCGAAGGTTCACAGATTGATTCCCGGGATGGCAGGACTAACATATGAAGAAAGACTGGATCGACTAGGCTTATATTCACTGGAATTTAGAAGAATGAGAGGGGATCTCATAGAAACATATAAAATTATGACGGGATTGGACAGGTTAGATGCAAGAAGAATGTTCCCGATGTTGGGGAAGTCCAGAACCAAGGGTCACAGTCTAAGGGTAAGGGGTAAGCCGTTTAGGACCGAGATGAGGAGAAACTTCTTCACTCAGAGAATTGTGAACCTGTGGAATTCTCTACCACAGAAAATTATTGAGGTCAGTTTGTTAGATATATTCAAAAGGGAGTTAGA
The DNA here is from genome assembly GCF_044704955.1 of Pristiophorus japonicus. Classification (NCBI taxonomy): domain Eukaryota; kingdom Metazoa; phylum Chordata; class Chondrichthyes; family Pristiophoridae; genus Pristiophorus; species Pristiophorus japonicus. The sequence continues at coordinate 230,444,226 of NC_091982.1, read as the reverse complement.
TGTGGCCCTTATGGCTAAAGGGATCAAGGGGTATGGAGAGAAAGCAGGATGATCAGCCATGATCATATTGAATGGTGGTGCAGGCTCGAAGGGCCGAATGGCCTACTCCTGCACCTCTTTTCTATGTTTCTATTTTTCTAGTGGGGGATTTCAACTCACCTACAGTGGGATAATAATAGTGTAAAGGGCAGAGAGGGGGAAGAATTGCTGAAGCATGTTCAGGAGAACTTTCTTGATCAGTGTGTTTCCGGCCCAACGAGGAAGTGCACATTCCTGGATCTGGTTCTGGTGACTGAGATAGGTCAAGTGGAGCAAGTATCAGTAAGTTATCATTTAGGGAACAATGATCATAGTATCATAAGGTTTCGTTTAGCTATGGAAAAAGGACAGGAATCAATCTAGAATAAAATTACATAATTGGAGGAAGGCCAATTTCAGTGAGATGGGAACAGATCTGGCCCGGATAAATTGGAATCAAAGATTGTCAAGCTAAACTGTAGTGAAACAATGGGCTGCCTTTAAAGAGGAAACAGTTCGGGTACAGTCGAGGTACATTCCCACGAGGGGGAAAGGTAGGCTAACTAAAGTCAGGGCTCCCTGGATGATGTAAGAGATAGAGAGTAATATGAAGCAGAAAATGAGTGCTTATGACAGATGTCAGGTCGAGAATATATCTGAGAATCAGGCTGAATATAGAAAGTTCAGAGGAGCAGTGAAAAGGAAAATAAGAGGGGCAAAGAGAGGGTATGAGAATAGAATGGCAGCTAACATAAAAGTTAATCCAAAAGTCTTCTTTCGGCATAAAAATAGTAAACGGGCAGTAAGAGGAGGGGTGGGGCTGATTAGGGACCAAAAAGGAGATGGAGGCAGAGGGTATAGCTGAAATACTATGGCCCCAATTTTACCGAAGCAGAAATAAAAGCGTACACTGACCTGTACGCACTTTTCGTTGTGGACCGTCTGCGTGGAAAAAACAAAACCCTAGTTTCCGGCAAACATAATCATTCTGTCGCGCCAGCGCTACTCGAGTCGATCTCGGGGGACGATGCTTAGAGTATGCGCCTAAAATGCACAGCACATGCGCTCAAAAAAAAACCGACCAACTCATTGCACATGGGCAAAGCACATGCGCAGAAGAAAATAAAATAAAAAATGAAAAAGCACTTCAGCCGGGGCTAGCAGTGGGTCGAGTCAGCTGCGTGGAGGATTGGGTTGAAGACTCCAAGTCATCTGGTGATTTTGCCTGCTGTGTGGATGTAGAAGGCTTCCCTGGACTTCAGGAACACCTTTGGACACCGATGGAAGAGGTGGTGAAGATTTATGTTTTATTTGAATGCTTACAGTTCTATCATCGCAGGAGTAGCATAAATGGTGAGTTTTCTTTTATCTGTTTTATTTTGAAAGTTCCATAATGTTGATGTTTCATTTTTAAAGTTCCATAAACTTTATGTTAAATAGCCAGGGAATCCACTCGACCAGGGATAGGAGCGGGCCAGTGCGGATTTCTCTAACTACAGGTAAGGTTTTTTCCTATGGTGTTTCTAGTGTCTGTGCACCGATTTTAAAAATATTGTTAATGAGGAAAGTTGGCCTTATGGCCTGAAATGGCACGTATGCTACTTTTCAATATACACCAGCGCCAGAATGTATGGCCCCAAACATTCTGCCGCTGGTCGTTGACGCCGGCGCCCCAACATTGTGGAATATTTCAACTAAGCTTCAGCGCTTGAAAAATCGCTGGGTGCCGAAAAAAACGGCACACAATGCTGAGAAAAATTGGGACTTAAATGAATACTTTGCATCTGTCTTCACCAAGGAAGAAGATGCTACCATAGAAATAGTAAAGGAGGAGGTAGAAGAGATACTAGATGGGATAAGAATTGATAAAGACGAGGTACTAGGAAGGCTAGATGTACTTAAAAGTAGATAAGTCACCAGGATCGGATGGGATGCATCGTAGGATGCTGAGGGAAGTGAAGAAAGAAATCGCGGAGGTATTGGCCATAATCTTCCAATCCTCCTTAGAAACAGGGGAGGTGTCGGAAGACTGGAGAATTTCAAATGTTACACTCTTGTTCAAAAAAGGGTGCAAAGGTAAACCCAGCAACTAGACGCCGGTCAGTTTAACCTCGGTAGTGGGGAAGCTTTTGGAAACAATAATCAGGGACAAAATTAACAGTCACTTGGACAAGTGTGGATTAATTAAGGAAAGCCAAATTTGCCTTGTTAAAGGCAAATCGTGTTTAACCAAATTAATCGAGGGTTGTTGAGGGCAATGCGGTTGTCGTGGTATACATGGATTTCCAAAAGGCATTTGACAAAGTGCCATAAGCTTGCCAACAAAGTTGAAGCCCATGGAATAAAAGGGACAGTGGCAGCATGGATACAGAATTGGTTCAGTGACAGGAAACAGAGAGTAGTGGTGAACGGTTGTTTCTTGGACTGGAGGAAGGTATACGGTGGTGTTCCCCAGGGGTCAGTTCTAGGACCACTGCTTTTCTTGATATATATTAATGACTTGGGTGTACAGGGCACAAATTTGCAGATGATACAAAACTTGGAAATACAGTGAACAGTGAGGAGGATAGTGATAAGACTTCAAGAGGACATAGACAGGCTGGTGGAATGGGCAGACACATGGCAGATGAAATTTAAGGCAGAAAAGTGCGAAGTGATACATTTTGGTAGAAAGAATGAAAAGAGAAAATATAAACTAAAGGATTACAAATTAAAGGCTGTGCACGAACATAGAGACCCGGGGGTATATGTGCACAAATAGTTGAAGGTGACAGGGCAGACAGTTAAAAAAACTTACAGGATCCTGGGCTTCATGAATAGAGGTATAGAGTACAAAAGCCTAGAAATTATGATGAACCTGTATAAAACACTGGTTCGGCCCCAACTGGAGTATTGTGTCAATTCTGGGCACCACACTTTAGGAAGGATGCGAAGGCCTTGGAGAGGGTGCAGAAAAGCTTTACGAGAATGGTTCCAGGGATGAGGGACTTCAGTTATGTGGATAGACTGGAGAAGTTGGGGTTGTTCTTCTTGGAGCAGAGAAAGTTGAGAGGAGATTTGATCGAGGTGTTCAAAATCATGAAGGGTCTGGACAGAGTAGATAGAGAGAAACTGTTCCCATTGAGAGAAGGGTCGAGAACCAGAGGACACAGATTTAAGATAATTGGCAAAAGAACCAAAGGCGACAAAAGAAAAAACTTTTTTACACAGTGAGTGGTTAGGATCTGGACTGCACTGCCTGAGAGGGTGGTGGAGGCAACAAGCTGGCATAGTGTTGTCACCACCTGGAGTCTCAAATGATATCTGTCATAATTTTCCAACACACTATAATTATGCACATCAGCACTGAGTATGATTGGTAAATAATGTCACTTCTAATTATCAAAATCCTAAAGAGTATAGACAAGATAAACATCAACATAGTCACAGATTCTTCAACAAAAGATATTTTGGCCTTGTTTTGCACTGGAAGTTACTTGCAGAGAATAGTTACTGGGCTCATTTCTCCCCGTTCATTTGCGCCGTTTTTGTTGGCGTATTTATTTTTTTCAAAGTTTCCCCCTGCGATCTGCGTTGGTGTAACTGACTTAGTTATGATTTTTTTAGGGCATTTTTTTTTTACATTCAGAGGGACCTGGGTGTCTTTGTACACGACTCACTGAAAGTTAACATGCATGCATGTACAGCAAGCAATTAGAAAAGCAAATGTTATGTTGGCCTTTATTACAAGAGGATTTGAGTATAAGAGTAAAGACGTCTTATTGCAATTATATAAGGCCCTGGTGAGACCGCACCTGAAGTACTGTGAACAGTTGCCATTGAGGGAGTGGAATGAAGGTTCACCAGACTGATTCTTGGGATGGGAGGATTGTCCTATGAGGAGAGATTGAGTAGACTAGAGTTTAGAAGAATGAGAGGTGATCTCATTGAAACATTAAAAATTCTTACAGTGCTTGACAGGGTAGATGCAGGGAGGATGTTTCCCCCTGGTTGGGGAGTGTAGAACCAGGGATCACAGTCTCAGAATCAGGGGTTGGCCATTTAGGACTGACATGAGGACAAATTTATTCACTCACTTACCTGTCAATGTAGAAGTTCAAATTTTTTTTTTCAGAAATGCTCTAATTTTTTTATTCACTCACACACCACCACCGAATGTCTTGAAGCAGGGCTGGAGGGTCGTAGCTTTAGCCGGCAGAATCGGCCCTGCGCCTGGACACAGGAGCTCGGGGCTCAGTTACAAAACAAGCCGTCGGGGCGGGGGGGGGCAGGAGGGAGGAGAGAGAGTGAGCGAGGTGCCGATCGGAAGGCTTGGAGCCCGGGGAGCAAGGTGCCTTCTGCACTGAAGACTACAATGAGTGGGGGGGGGGGGGTGGGAGATAGAGAGAAGGGGAGAAGTCATAAGACTCCAATTAGTTAAGGGGGAAGGAAGAGAGGATAAGTCACGACCTTTGGGTGTTCCATCTATACAGATCTTGGGGAGAGAGAGAACTGTGAACCTGTCCTACCTGCCTGCTTTCCTGTTGTTTTGAGCTTCTTTCAAAAGTTACGTAGGAGACAATTGATTCAACGCCATTGCATCAGGAACATCAGAGCCTATAGGATGCTGGGCAGGAGGCCTTACCCACCTCGGGTATATCAAGACGGGCATTCTTAACTCTGCCTGAGTGATGCAGACTATGCCAGAAGTCTGCGTTTCCACAAAGAAATGTTAAGTAAGATCTGTGAGTTGGTCAAAACAGACCTGCAACCTAGAAGCATCAGGACGACTGCTTTGTCAGTTGAAGTGAAGGTTACAGCTGCACTTTTATTCTATGCCTCCAGATCATTTCAAGCTACAATTGGGGATGTGTGCGCCATCTCTCAACATGCAACACATGTCTCTATTCGCAGGTCATGGCTGCATTATATGTGCGTTGGAATTACTTCATAAAGTTCCCCATCGACCTAAACAATCCATGACAGGGCTGTGGGCTTCTGCAGGATTTCTGGCTTCCCAAAGGTGCAGGGCTGCCTTGATTTTACCCACATCACCTTGCGAGCACCTTTGGAGGATTACGAGATGTACAGGAATAGAAAAGGCTTCCACTCCATTAATGTGCAGCTCGTGTGTGGCAACATGCATCGCATCATGTTAGTCAATGCAAGATACACTGGCAGCACTCATGATGCGTTCATCCTACACGACACCGTTATATCTGCCATGTTTCAGCAGCAGCAGCCAGAAGGGCAGAGCTGGCTACTGGGAGACAAAGGGTATGGCCTCGCCACCTGGCTCATGATGCCTCTACACGTAACCCGGATGGCAGCTGGCCGTCAATACAACATGTCGCACATTGCGTTGCGCAGCATCATAGAGAGGACCATTGGCATCTTGAAACAGCGTTTCCGATGCCTGGACCATTCCGGAGGCTACTTGCTGTACTCCCCTGAGATTGTTGGTCAGTTCACTGTTGTGTGCTGCATGCTGCATAACTTAGCCATCATTAGGCAGCAGCAGCTGGTAGTGGAAGACCCACCTGCGGTGAGAATGGCTGATGATAATGATGTGGGAGATGCAGGTGACGAGCAGGAGGTAGAGGAGGAGGAAGAGAATGACGAGGATGAGGAAGCCATGCAAGTGCCTTAGGACGGAGCATGATGGCAGAGGAGGGCGGGCCATCGTGCCCCTTTAACGATTGCTCGAGCCTTGCGCCAGCAGCTCATCCTTGAACGTTTACTGATGCCCGAGGGCTCAGCGACAACTATTCCACATGGACATATTTACTGTTAGGAGCAGTTCCGTAATGTTGTGTTGTGTTAATGGAACATGATTCATTTTAATGTAAAATATATTTTATTCAAAAGTTTACAATGTACTTAACTTAACTTTAATAAAATTATTGTTGTATCAAACTTTGCTTTAAGATCACTCTTTAAGATCACTTAAAAATTGTAAGATTACTTATAAACTTGTAAATTATTTACATAACTTTCAAAAAACTTTTAATTTGAGAACAGTTACAACAGCAACAATAATAACAACAACAGCAGCAAAGAAAGGCTGCACCCATCTCTCATCCCCCTTATTCTAAGACCACCTGCTGCGCTTAGTCTTGAACATTCCACCGCCACTGCCCGCAGGCGGTGGCACAGTGTTTCTGGGCTTGGAACCAAGCTTATTCTTTCTAATATCTCGGGTACTGAGCACCTCTTGGGATGGGGGGGGTGGGGGGGCGGGGATTGGAGGCATCGGCGTCAGACGGCAAGTTGGAGGGCCCAGGCGGCAAATTGGAGGGCACAACTTTGGGCTCTTCAGAGGCTGGTGTGGGGATTGGAGTGGGATTGGCAGTTGATTCTGTCAATGGGCGCGGGGTCTGAGCATGTTCCCTTATTGCAGCAGCTAACTCCAACATGCCGTCCCTCATGCGCCCTGACAGTGTCTCAACGGCCTGCAACATTCCCTCCCTCATGGTCAGTGACATGGTTTGCACTACCTCTGCCATTCCCTCCCTCATGGCCACTATTCCCTCACTGATGGTCCCGGATATTGTTCTCATTTCTCGTGTAATTGCTGTTACTTCTCCCGACGGTCCCGCTACCTCATCACTCACCCCACTGATGGTGTCCAGGAGTAATCGGGTAAGGTCAATGCTCTCCGGACTCATTGCCATCATCTGAACTACATCTGTTAGATCCTGCACCTCAGAAGCGCGCGGTAGAGCTCTCCTTCCCCTCCGTACCACGGGTGTGGCTCGCAGCACCACACCACTGGGACCCGCAACCTCGGAAGGTGTGAAACTGTGGAATGTCCCACCAACACTCAAACCACGGAAGGGGCTGTCACCTCCGTGAACAACACTCCTCCAAAGTCAGTACAACAGTGGGAGCTTCATCCAACTCCATCCCCTCCCCCTCCCCATCACCCCATGTTCTTGGTCTGGAGGATTGGATTGGAAGATGTTCTCCTCTTCAGGCTCGTCCACGGCTGAATCTTCTTCTGCTTCGTCAAGATTGGCCTCAAGTTCTGCAAAATATAATAGAACAGTCAAATGGTTAGCAGCAGAGGAGAGAGCAGGATGGGTGGCATGAGTAGGCTCACACATCGCAGGCCTCGAGTGTGGGCCCAGCTTGTGCAGTGCTGATTGCTTTTTACCAGGCAGGACCCATCAAAGCAGCGACCCTCTCTCCCAAGGGTGTCAGTGGGTGCAGATTTGCCGGACCTCCTTCTGTTCGAGTTCTTTCCCTTTCATTATGTGCCACCTTCCACTGCAAAGATGAAAATGCAACTTTTTAGAGAGGGTGTGTTTCTGCTGGGTGGGACATACAGATGATCACATTTAAAATTGCATTGAATAAATGAAAATATTACTTACACTACTACTTGACCAAGGTCCTGCCATTTCTTTTTACACTGGCCTCCAGATCTCAGGTGGTCACCATTGCACAGTAATCTTCTGCCACTTGGTTCCAGCGTTTCTTCATTTCTTTGGGTGGAACTTTTATGTAACCTCTGCTGGTGTCCAGCTCCTGCGATCTGTTCTCAATCACAGTAACTAGTGCCTCCACTTCTTCCTGTAAGAAATTCTTGGTCCTTGCACTGCATTGCATCTTGTATTGCTGCACTTGCAATTTTTCCAATGCTCTCACACAGCACATGTAGCACACACAACTGGCTCTTTAAAAATGGCCGATTGCCAAATCCGAGCTGTACTGAGCATGCGCTTCCATTGGAACAATGTCAAAAACGTAATTTTTTTTGTCGCGCATGTGCAAAAGGTGCGGCTTCGTTTTTTGGTGTAGACAGCAGGCTCCACCCCCCGAGGCGACTGGACACGCTGCGCGGCGCCATATTCGAATTATATATCGGGGAAACTTTGGCAAAATATTTCTGGCCTAGAAAAACGGGCACAGCTCTGGCAATACATCAGAAAACGGGCTTGGGGAAAATTGAGCCAAATGTGTGGAATGGGTTGTCAAGAAGGCAATGGGAGCTAATTAAATCATCAAATTTGACAGAGGGATATGGGCAGTATCATAGGATATGATACTTCCTATGCACTGGGACCAACCAGCTGGACTTCAAAGGCCTTTCCAGGCCAAGACATTCCTATGTTCCTATCTTCTGTGCAACTGAGTTAGCCTACTTCTCTTAGTCATAGGCTACCGCCAAAGTCCACCCCTACCTCTCGGTCTTTAATTTAAATTGTCTTCTCTTGTGATTGTTGTAAGGTGACCAGGAATGAAGAGTTAATAAATTCTATCATTAAAAATAATTCTAGAATAAATAACATCATCCTTGCATCTCCTAATATGTTTACGACCAGCTCTTGGTTGATCACTACACAAATAGGTGTTATGAGTTAATTTCCTTGTTTTACAGTGCCCTTGGTTGTTTCCAACACAGGATATTTATCTGAATCATTTACAGGGTTTCACTTATAAATTGTGGATGATTAGTCCATTACCTCTGTCAAGCATTCTTTATCATTTGTAATCTCATATCCTCTAGTGTATTAGCGGTTTCATCTATTTCTTGTATTCAGTGTGTTTCTGATATTGCCTCTGAGTAAACTTACATTTACAACAGCAACTTTTCAAAGAATTTAGAATCAATCTGAGCTGCAGGAATTGAAGTTTCTCTGATCAAAAATGTCAGTTATTATACAATTTGGCAAATTACTCATGTTTAAGTCCACCCTCCTCCCTTTTCCTTCGTTTTTCCACAATTTGTTCTGAAGATATTCCTTACCCATTATTAAATCAGTGTTTGTCCATAAATGGTGTTGTCCCATTTTGTTACGATTTGTTCCTGCCTTGGTAGTTGTTTGCGGAGCTTCTGGAAATGTACATTTAATCATGCTATACTGGAGCGATTTTTGGCAGCACATTCAGACGCCCAAGATTCTCCTAGGTGGCCAAGATGGAGTCTCGAGCTGAAATTCCAGTTTAGCCCATGTTTAGCGCAAAAGGCCACCTTGGTAAAGTACTAGTAACGGCCACTTAGAGGCTCGTTAAGGGGCTGAATGCCACATAAAATGCCTGCTCGCGCTCATTAAGGAGGCTGCACAGGTGGTAATCATTTGTCCTGATGCCCTCTCCTAACAGCAACTATCTGTTTGAGAGTAAACAAGGCTTTCAAGTGCTACTTAAAGGGATACTCATCATTTCTTATTCACTTGTTGCAGGAGCTGTGAAGAGAACTTCTGAAACACATTGTGAAACTTTCTGGGATATGTCACCAACACTCCAGCAACATTTATTTTGGAAATTCTCCATGGACTTCACCTGAAAAAAAGTAAGTGTTGTGCTACTCTACCTTATTAGACACCTAATTGGAGTCACCAAGATCCCATTAATTTTTAAGGGGTTGTGCATTCAGTTTCATGCATGTGTGAAATTAAACATTGCAAAAGGTGGTCCCGTACTGCGCGGGACTGGCAGAGAGCAGAGGGAATGTTGGGTGTTACTAGAAGAAAGGGAGTGCTTGGTCCTGGGCATCTTCCTGGTCTCCCCCTTGGTTTGCATGAGGAATGGGAGAAGGACACGAGGCTGGGAAGAGCAGTACCAGTTGTTGCAGGAGAGAGGGACAGGAGGGCGAGGTGGCATCCTTCCCCCCCCCCCCCCCCTACCAACGGGTACAGGACATGCCTCCTCCTCTGGACCTCTTCCACCGGGACCCTACATGAGGACCTGTGTGCCCTCTCCCTTGGTCCCTGAGCCATCCTGCAAAGTGTGCCAGCCAACAAACCCCACAAATATATTGGAAGTGGTTGCGAGGAACCCACATATACTGCTTCACAAAAATGTGGTCTAATCTGTATTTGAGTGCTCAACCTGCAGGTGTCTGCTTTAGCACATCCAGGCATGTTCAAATTATGGTAAGCAGCAATTAGTACCAAAATTCGGTGCGAAATCCAGACTTTCAAACAGGTGGGTCTTATTAGCACAACACCTATTTAGCACCTGTTTTCACCATTTGGCCAAAATAGCAAACTACCTGTTTTCTTCAACGTGTCCTCAAAATTAGCCATCTCAGGCTTTCGGCATAACTTTCCCCATCTCATCTCAAACTAGGAAAATTTAAATTAAATTAAAATGAAGTGTAGTGCAAGAGTAGCACATTGTCAGCTATTTTGAACCAACAGATGCAGGGAGCACCATTACTCCTATAATTAAAAAAGAAATAACTTTTACCATAAATCAAAGCAAGAGCCTTTTCAAGACATAATTTTAGTACACTGACAAAATCTAAATTTTAGTTGTCTTAACCTTCAGGTAATAATTTTGTTGCATTTCATGTCCAATGAACAAGGATAAAATGGACAGGGTGGGAGCTTGATATGCTCTCCATCCTATTTCCCCAATAAACTGTGGTATTAACTACAAACAGAACTGAAAATAGATTAACAACTCCTCTATGCATGCAGACCATCTTTGCACTTGTCCTGGATGCAAATACCGAAATGGTTGTGCTTTGTGAGGGGAGGGGGGGTGGGGGGGAAAGGGGGGGGGTAGCGTGGATGGTGGCTGGAGTGGGGAAATCAAACCGAGGGTGTTTATTCCTGTGTTTAGCCGAGGAGCGGTAGCACAAGAATTGGTGACATTTTTTGCAGCCTAGACACCCCTGCATTTTAAAATGTAAACATTTGGTCAAATGCTCTGTGGATTGGCAGCAATCTGAAGCGCACAATATGTTGTGTACTACTATTGACGATTTTGCCAACTTGGAATCTGAACTACAGGATGACATCTTTAGTAGCAGAATTGTCTGTTCAAGAGCACGAGATTCCTAATTAGATGAAATGCATATAAAATGGAGTGGAGAAAAATACATACTACATGTTGAAGAAATGGAGAACTATTTAGAATTTAAATACAGGCATATGGAAAGTCCTGAATAGGTGGTTCATCTTTAATAAAATATATAAAGGATAGATCAAAAGAATAAATAAGCATTTTTAATTATAAGAATACATACATACCGATAATCATACAACTTTATGAACAGTATATGTTTTAATTATTACCTATTCAACTATTATATATAATTGTTTGGCATATAGCTAACTGAAAGTCAAGTAGTTGCATGATTGTTCCATTTTGCAATGAATTATGTGTTTCTCTGATTTATGCCAATACAAACACATACACAAGCAACGACAGAGGGAAAGGATTATTTGAAAAATATGATATGATGTGCGTTGTTGCTGCTCTGCTGGAAGCAATGGAAAATTGAGCTAATTTGCTGTACCAGTAGCTTAAGAAAATCCCAACACAGCAGCATGACAATTACATGCAGGTGCAAGAACTTAATTCAACAAATTCTGGGCGGATCCTTTCAATCGACTGTAAGGCTCAACCTCAGCTGTGACTAAATATATATGCCCTTGAAAAAAAAGACTATGGTACAGTCAGCACTTGCCGGTAGTTTCACTGGTGGTTGGCTTGCAAGACAGAAACTAATATTTTCCCAAATAAGTGAGTCACTTAAGCTTCTAACAGCATACCTGAACAGCTGTCACATCTGCTGTACTGCACCTTTTTGTGTACAACTTTAAACATGACATTTTTGCACTGTAATTCTGGCATAAACAAGCACCTTGGAATGTTTTTCAATTTAAAGCTGGTATATAAAAGTAACTTGTTGTTATCAATAAACTCCACCAGGATGCTTAGATTTGACATCAGCAACAATCATCACGTCATGGGGTAATTTAAACCAAACCTGCCCGGCAGGAATCTGACGGGATCAAACCGGCTGACCGTTGAGTTCAGCAACAGCAACAACATCGTCATCATAGGCAATCCATCGGGATCGAGGAAGACTTGCTTCCACTCTTAAAATGAGTCCTTAGGTATGTGTACAGTCTAATACGAGAGCCACAGTGCCTGTCACAGATGGGACAGACAGTCGTTGAGGGAAAGAGTGGGTGGGACAGGTTTGCCGCGTGTTCCTTCCGCTGCCTGCGCTCGTTTTCTGCATGCTGATGAGACTCGAGGTGCTCAGTGCCCTCTCGGATGTACTTCCTCCACTTAGGGCGATCTTTGGCCATGTAAGGGGGGTGGTCGCTATGAAGGGGTCAGGTTCCCTTCTGACCAACTTGAGCAGTTCGAATCGCTTCCACTCCCTTGGGTTCTGTACTCTGGATTTATTTGGGGGGGTGTGACAAAAGTGGTTTGATGCAAATAACTTTATTTTTATTACAGTCAAGGTAATACAGGCTTATTACTCGAGTAAGAAAATGCAAGGCCAAACTTACAATCATTCTAATAAAGAACAATACAAGGAAAGGTACAAGGTCAAACTTAAAATCACTCTAATAAAAAACAATACAAGGAAAGGTACAAGGTCAAACTTAAAATCACAAATCACTCAAATAAAGAAACATGCACTACATATTCAAAGGGGGGGGTCACAGTAAATCATACCTCCCACCTCCCAATACCTAATTCTAGCTAGGTTAAACTCCAGGGCGTGCAGGGACTATGCTTATCAACCCTTTTGATAGTTAACGGTAGATTGCGATTGTTTTTCCTTTGATACCACGTTAACTGTGGTCGGTCGCTGCTGCGATGGTGATGTTCTTCCTTCCTTCAGGACTTCAGGACTTCGAGGCTGGAGAAGTTAGTTTACAACTGTCACGTTTGTTTCTCTCCTTGTTTTGCTGACACAGCATAGTGTGGTACTAATCTGTCAGTCAAAGTGTCATCTGAGGTGGTAGCAGCCTTGTAGCTACCTAGCAACCACCTAACCTCTGTTGAAAACAGGGATCAGTTATACGATTTCAGTGTTCTAATCTTGCCACCAAATCTGTTCAAAATCCTTTGTATAATTTTGGCGGGCTTGGTTCTTCTTTCTAATATTTTGTCGGGCTCGTTAAAAGTTGATATGTCTTGGGTGGGTTGATGTTCGAAAACTGTTTCCTGATGGAAATATTAGTTTGGTATTGTAATGTCCTTTTGTGCTTAGTCTTTCGCATACAGGCTGGATTGTGATGTATATGCTGAAATGGTTGTGCAGACCCATGTTGATGGGTAGCTGCCTCTGGGTGATTTTGTGATGTTAATGTCTCTTGTGGGGAAGGATTTTTGAATATTCATTCTTCCAGACAGGTTAACTCAGTCCTCACAACCAGGTAGCTTTACTTAATTAGACTGTCTCTTGCTAGTTCTGTAGGTTCGCCCACAGCCTTGAATTTGTCTTTTAAAATCCCAAATTCTATTAAAATTCATAGTTTCTTCCATAAGCACTTTAGAGTTCCAAACTTTTTGGTAGATAGTCCCAAATTAAATTTCCTTTCGAATGAGCCCAAACACAGGAGGGGTTTCTGGGCAGTCCATCGGGATCGAGGAAGACTTGCTTCCACTCTTAGAATGAGTCCTTAGGTGGCTGAACAGTCCAATACGAGAGCCACAGTCCCTGCCACAGGTGGGACAGCCAGTCGTTGAGGGAAAGGGTGGATGGCACAGGTTTGCCACGTGTTCCTTCCACTGCCTGCGCTTGATTTCTGCATGCTCTCGGCGATGAGACTCGAGGTTCTCAGTGCCCTCCCGGATGCACTTCCTCCACTTAGGGCAGTCTATGGCCAGGGACTCCCAGGTGTCAGTGGGGATGCCGCACTTTATCAGGGAGGCTTTGAAGGTGGCCTTGTAACGTTTCCTCTGTCCACCCTTGGCTCGTTTGCCATGAAGGAGTTCTGAGTAGAGCGCTTGCTTTGGGAATCTCGTGTCTGGCATGCGGACAACGTGGCCTGCCCAGTGGAACTGATCAAGTGTGGTCAGTGCTTCAATTCTGGGGATGTTGGCCTGGTCGAGGATGCTAATTTGGTGTGTCTGTCCTTCCAGGGGATTTGTAGGATCTTCCGGAGGCATCATTGATGGTACATCTTCAGAGACTTGAGGTGTCTACTGTACATGGTCCATGTCTCTGAGCCATACAGAAGGGCAGGTATTACTACAGACCTGTAGACCATGAGCTTGGTGGTAGATTTGAGGGCCTGGTCTTCGAACACTCTTTTCTTCAGGCGGCCAAAGGCTGTGCTAGCGCACTGGAGTGGTGTTGAATCTCCTCACCAATGCCTGCTTTTGTTGATGGGAGGTTCTCGAGGTATGGGAAATGGTCCACGTTGTCCAGGGCCACGCCGTGGATATTGATGACAGGGGGACAGTGCTATGCGGCGAGGACAGGTTGGTGGAGGACCTTTGTCTTATGGATGTTTAGTGTAAGGCCCATGCTTTCGTATGCATCAATAAATACTTTGATCATATCCTTGCGTTCAGCCTCTGAATGTGCGCAGACGCAGACGTCATCCGTGTACTGTAGCTCGACGACAGAGGTTGGGGTGGTCTTGGACCTGGCCTGGAGGCGGTGAAGGTTAAACAGTTTCCCACTGGTTCTGTAGTTTAGTTCCACTCCAGCGGGGAGCTTGTTGACTGTGAGGTGGAGCATGGCAGCGAGGACGATTGAGAAGAGGGTTGGAACGATGACACAGCCCTGTTTGACCCCGGTCCGGACGTGAATTGGGTCTGTAATGGATCTGTTGGTAAGGATCACGGCCTGCATGTTGTCGTGGAGCAGGCGACGGATGTTGACGAACTTTTGGGGGCATCTGAAACGGAGGAGGACGCTCCATAGATCCTCGTGGTTGACAGTGTCAAAGGCCTTTGTATGGTCGAAGAAGGCCATGTATAAAGACTGGCACTGCTCCCTGAATTTTTCTTGCAGCTGTCGCGCTGCAAAGATCATATTCGTTGTGCCCGTAGGGGACGAAATCCGCACTGTGACTCCGGGAGGAGCGCCTCAGCTACAGGGAGAAGACATTTGAGGAGAACTCTAGCGACAACCTTCCCAGTGGCTGATCGCAGGGAGATTCCTCTGCAGTTTCTGCAATTGGATTTGTCCCCTTTTTTAAAGATGGTCACGTTCACTTCATCTCTGAGGTCTCCCGGCATGCTCTCCTCCCTCTAGATGAGAGAGATGAGGTAATTATCTGTACCAGCAGCGCATCTCCACCATACTTTAGCGTCTCAGCAGAGATTCCATCCGCTCCCATAGCCTTGTTGTTCTTGAGCTGACTTATGGCTTTTTCTACCGCATGCAACGTTGGGGTTTCGCTGAAGTGGTGGCGGGTCGCATGCTGCGGATGGAGTCGAGAGGCAGAGTCTCGATTGAGGAGATCTTCGAACTGCTCCTTCCAGCGGGCCCTGACTGCCTCGGTGTCCTTGATGAGTGCTTCCCTGTTCTTGGCCAGCAGTGGGGTGGGGCCTTGGGAGTTTGGACCGTAGGTGGTCTTGACTGCGATGAAGAATCCTCGCACATCATGGATGTCGGCCAGTTGTTGTATCTCCTGTGCTTTCTCCATCCACCACCTGTTCTTTAGGTCCCGGGTTTTTTGTTGGATCTCAGCTTTGAGCCGCCTGTAATGTTGCTTTGCTGCTCCCAAGTTGGGTTGCTTGAGGCTCAGAAATGCTCTGCGCTTGCGATCTATTAGTTCTTGGATCTCCTGATCATTCTCATCAAACCAGTCCTAGTGTTTTCTGTTTGAGTGACCAAGTGTCTCTTCGCAGGCACTGGTTATGGAGGCCTGGAGGGCAGACCAAGCGCTGTGGGCGTTCTGCATCTCAGGGTCATCAAGGCACGCCAGGTTAGTTGTGAGGCACTGGCTGTATAGTGATCGCTTAGCTGGGTCTTTAAGTGCCCCGGCATTGACTTTTTTGCAGCACTGCTTCTGCTGTCCCCTTTGGGGCAATGGTTAGTGTCGATGATGGATCGGATTAGCCGGTGGTCCGTCCAACAGTTGTCAGCTCCTGTCATGGCGCAAGTGAAGTGCACATCCTTGTGATCCCTGACTCAGACGATGACATAGTCAAGCAGGTGCCAGTGTTTGGAGCGAGGGTGTTGCCACGGTGCTTTGTATTTGTCCCTCTGGCAGAACAAGTTACTGGTGATGAGAAGTTCATGTTCGAGACATTTTGTCAGGAGTAGGGTACCGCTGGAGTTGGCTTTCCCCCTCTCTGCCAATCATGCCTCCCCAGAGGGCTGTGTCTTTGCTGACTCTAATGTTGAAGTCACCTAGGTGGATCAGTTTGTCGATGGCGGGGACGCGGGACAGGGATGTTTCGAGGTTGGAATAAAAACTCTCCTTGGTCTGATCCATTGCAACGAGTGTTGGGGCGTACGCACTGATGACTGTGGCGCATTGGTTCCGGGATAGGGTGAGTCGAAGAGTCATGAGGCATTTGTTAACACTGCAGGGGGAGTCTTTGAGGCAGTCGACCGGCTCAATTTTGATGGCGAAGCCAACTCCGTGAAGGCAGCGTTCTTCGTCTGGTTTTCCCTTCCAGAAAAAGATGTAACCTCCACCTTGTTCCTTAAGCCAGCCTTCCCCTGCCCGCCAGGTCTCACTTAGGGCGGCGATGTCGATGTCAAAGCATCTAAGTTCCCGGGCAGCTATGGTGGTGTGGTGTTCTGGCCTTTCGTTGTTGGAGTTGTCCATGAGGGTCCTGACGTTTCAGGTCCCGAACTTCATGTTAACGGAGTGGAAGATGCCTGTGCGTGAGTTCTTTTAACGTGGGGTGGCCGTTGCACACACGGGCTTAGCTGAGCAAGGTCTTGGTCCAGTGGCAAGGGGGTTCAAGATGACTGGAGACCAGGAACTGCTGTATGGGCCTAGTTGCCTACGGCGAGATGATTGCCACAAACTCGACGCCGAATAGCGTCCGAGTAGGTGGGTGTTCCGAGGCTTGGTTGGGGGCTGGCATTAAGAGGGTCAGTTTTTCGCTGGTGTTTCGGCTGGGAGGTCAGCAAGGAGTGGAAGGGTTGAAGAGTCATGCTTACGATGGAGGAATGAAGGCCCATCGCTGGAGGGATGTCCTGGTCGACTGATCGGAGACTCACCTGCTCGCTGGGCGTCTTCATGAGTAATCCGGTTTCAAATGAATGAAAATGATGCTAATAAAACACACCAAACTATTTCCTAATTAGATTGGGGTGTTAAATTCCTGAGTAAAAATTGTTTTAAAGAAAATAATTCTTAAAAGTTCCTCGACTTTGTTTAAAGTTTCTCCCGAAGTTTAAAAGATTTTCCCAAGTTGTTTAAAAGTTTAAAATGGAAGTTAATTGTAAGTTACTTCCTTTGGTATTGTTCCATGGGTGCTGCCAGCCCTTTGTAGCTGGACAAAGCCCTGATTAGACCACACCTGGAGTACCGTGGGGAAGTGGAAGCCCAGTCGTCTCCGAAGGAGGAGAAAAGGCCAGCCGCTGCCCACGGAAGAGGAGGATGGAGGGGACCCGGCTGCCGCCAGGGAGAGGCCAGGACGCTGCCGGGGAGAGGCCCGGACGCCGTCGGGGGCCCGAACGCCCGGCCAGATGCTCACCTAGCCTACAGGGTGCCGTTGAGGGTCGGGGATCGGGTGGAGCAGCTGGGACGATGTCGACGTCGGAGGAGGAGGATGTCGAGGGGGGGGCAGAAAGGTTCAGGTTGAGGCTGCAGAAGGCACAGATGTCCGAATCGTCGCCGATGGGTGGTTTGCAGTGGTAGGGTCTGCAGCGCCCATAACTCTGTGTAATTCCCTAGCTCTAGGCTGTTTCCTCGGCGAGTCCATGGCGGGCAACGTCAGTGGCGGTGAGGCAGACACAGCCAGAGGCTAGCAGGTGAAGATTTGTTGACAGCACCAACAACGTGCATTTATATAGCACGTATAACATAGTAAAACATCCCAAGGAACGAAACAAGAGGATTAGAAAAGGCCCAACAGTCGGGGAGTGGCACAATGAGTTGGATGGTCGTCTCGTGCAGCTGCAGAGAGAGAGAAGGCAAAAAAGAAGTAGAAAGAAATCGAAGGGTGATGTCACAGCCAAGGGAGTAAGTGATTGGCTGGTGATTGGTGAGTAGTTTTTCTTTTGCTTTTCCTTTATCAGTAGGTAGCATTTATCATTGTTGTTGCCAAATTAAGTTAATCTAGGGGTTAAGTCATGGCAGGAGAGCTCAGACACGTGTCATGCTCCTCCTGTGCTATGTGGGAACACAGGGATGCTTCCAGTGCCCCTGACGACTACATGTGCGGAAGTGCATCCTTCTGCAGCTCCTGACAGACCGCACTGAGGCACTGGAGCTGTGGGTGGATTCACTCTGGAGCATCCACGATGCTGAAGATGCCGTGAATAGCACATTTAGTGAGTTGGTCATACCGCAGGTAAAGGTTACACAGACAGATAGGAAATGGGTGACCAACAGAAATAGCAGTGGAAGGAAGGTAGTGCAGGGGTCCCCTGTGGTCATCCCCCTCCAAAATAGATATACCGTTTTGGGTACTGTTGGGGGGATGACACATCAGGGGAGTGCAGCAGCAGCCAAGTTCATGGCACCGTGGGTAGCTCAGCTGCACAGGAGGGCAGGAAAAAGAGTGGGAGAGCTAAAGTGGTAGAGGATTCTAGCTTAAGGGGAATAGATAGACGTTTCTGCGGCTGCAATCGAGACTCCAGGATGGTATGTTGCCTCCCTGGTGCAAGGGTCAAGGATGTCTCGTAGCGGGTGCAGGACATTTGAAAAGGGAGGGTGAACAGCCAGTTGTCATGGTGCATATAGGTACCAATGATATAGGTATATATGTGGTCCTACAAGCTGAATTTAAGGAGCTAGGAGTTAAATTAAAAAGTAGGACCTCAAAGGTAGTAATCTCAGGATTGCTACCAGTTACACATGCTAGTCAGAGTAGGAATTGCAGGATAGCTCAGATGAATATGTGGCTTGAGGAGTGGTGCAGAAGGGAGGGATTCAAATTCCTGGGACATTGGAACTGGTTCTGGGGGAGGTGGGACCAGTACAAACCGGACGGTCTGCACCTGGGCAGGACCAGAACCAATGCCGTAGGGGGAGTGTTTGCGAGTGCTGTTGGGGAGGGGTTAAACTAATATGGCAGGTGGGTGGGAACCTATGCAGGGAGACAGAGGGTAATAAAATGGGGGCAGAAGCAAAAGAATGAAAGTAATAGTGGAGGGCAGAGAAACCCAAGGCAAAAATCAAAAAGGACCACATTACAGCAAAATTCTAAAGGGGCAAAATGTGTTGGAAAAAACATGCCTGAAGGCTCTGTGCCTCAATGCAAGGAGTATTCGTAATAAGGTGGACGAATTAACCACACAGGCAGCAATTAATGAATATGATATAATTGGCATCACGGAGATATGGCTCCAGGGTGACCAAGCCTGGGAACTCAACATCCAGGAGTATTCAACATTCAGGAAGGACAGACTGAAAGGAAAAGGAGGTGGGGTAGCATTGCTGGTTAAAGAGGAAATTTTCACAATAGTAAGGAAGAACATTAGCTTGGATGATGTGGAATCTGTATGGGTGGAACTGCAGAATACCAAAGGGCAGAAAATGCTGGTGGGAGTTGTGTACAGACTACCAAACAGTAGCAGTGAAGTTGGGGACAGCATCAAACAAGAAATTAGGGATGCATGCAATAAAGGTACAGCAGTTATCATGGGTGACTTTAATCTACATATAGATTGGGCTAACCAAACTGGTAGCAATACGGTGGAGGAGGATTTCCTGGAGTATATTAGGGATGGTTTTCTATTTGTCGAGGAACCAGCTGGAGGGCTGACCATCTTAGACTGGGTGATGTGTAATGAGAAATGATGAATTAGCAATCTTGTTTTGCAACGTCCCTTGGGGAAGAGTGACCATAATATGGTAGAATTCTTTATTAAGATGGAGAGTGACACGTTAATTCAGAGACTAGGGTCCTGAACTTAAGGAAAGGTAACTTCGATGGTATGAGAAGTGAATTGGCTAGAATAGACTGGTGAATGATACTTAAGGGGTTGATGGTGGATAGGCAATGGCAAACATTTAAAGATCACATGGATGAACTTCAACAATTGTACATCCCTGTCTGGAGTAAAAATAAAACGGGGAAGGTGGCTCAACCATGGCTAACAAGGAAAATTTAGGATAGTGTTAAATCCAAGGAAGAGGCATATAAATTGGCTAGAAAAAGCAGCAGACCTGAGGACTGGGAGAAATTTAGAATTCTGCAGAGGAGGACAAAGGATTTAATTAGGAGGGGGAAAATAGAGTATGAGAAGAAGCTTGCTGGGAACATAAAAACTGACTGCAAAAGCTTCTATAGATATGTGAAGAAAAAAAGATTAGTGAAGACAAACGTAGGTCCCTTGCAGTCAGATTCAGGTGAATTTATAATGGGGAACAAAGAAATGGCAGACCAGTTAAACAAATACTTTGGTTCTGTCTTCACGAAGGAAGAGACAAATAACCTTCTGGAAATACTAGGGGACCAAGGATCTAGTGAGATGGAGGAACTGAAGGAAATCCTTATTAGGCAGGAAATTGTGTTAGGGAAATTGATGGGATTGAAGGTCGATAAATCCCTGGGGCCTGATAGTCTGCATCCCAGAGTACTTAAGGAAGTGGCCCTAGAAATAGTGGATGCATTGGTGGTCATTTTCCAATAGTCTATCGACTCTGGATCAATTTCTATAGACTGGAGGGCAGCTAATGTAACACCACTTTTTAAAAAGAAGGAGAGAGAAAACAGGGAATTATAGACCGGTTAGCCTGACATCAGTAGTGGAGAAAATGTTGGAATCAATTATTAAAGATGAAATAGCAGCGCATTTGGAAAGCAGTGACAGGATTGGTCCAAGTCAGCATGGATTTATGAAGGGGAAATCATGCTTGACAAATCTTCTGGAATTTTTTGAGAATGTAACTAGTAGAGTGGACAAGGGAGAACTAGTGGATATGGTGTATTTGGACTTTCAAAAGGCTTTTGACAAGGTGCCACACAAGAGAATGGTGTGCAAAATTAAAGCACATGGTATTGGGGGTAATATACTGATGTGGATAGAGAACTGGTTGGCAGACAGGAAGCAGAGAGTCGGGATAAATGGGTCCTTTTCAAAATGGCAGGCAGTGACTAGTGGAGTGCCGCAGGGCTCAGTGCACACCTGCATAAAGTTATTTTTATGGTTTCACACCAGGTGCACATTAATGGAGTGGAAGCTCTTGCAGTTGATGAACACTCCTGGGTGATGTGGGGGTTTTAATTGCCACATGTCTGCAGTCGATGACACCCTGCACCTGTGAGAAGTATTGTTTCCCACAGTAATGACTCTAGTAATGACTCCACGAGGTAAGATATTGTACTTGAACTGTGGTGACCTTAGTCCATTTATTACAGCTCCTGAGTGAGGGTACAGCATGGTGAGCTCCCTTTTATACCTGGTTACCTGCAGTGTACAGGTGGCCCCGAGGTCTCCACCAATTGCACCCTCTGGTGGTACAGGCATAGTGTATACAGAGTGAAGGTACAGCCAGTAGTCTTATGTAACTGTACCTTGAGTGCACAGGGAGTATACTTTTATTATATATACACAACAGGAAGCCAGCCAGAGCTGCAAATCCGAGCGTCCGCTCATTCTGACTGGCGCCATCGCAGGAAAACTTGGCATAATTGGCAGCCCTGGCAAACAAACCTGTCTTATGCATTTGTGTGCCGCTGACTGGGAGATCCTACAGATATCTCCGCCGGAGCCCTGGATGGCAAAAAATTCGAGGGCAGTGGTGACTTTGACAGCCATTGGTTAAGCATGGCCACCAGGTCCAACTGGCTTGATCTTGTTTCAGCAGGCTGCAAATGTCTGCCACCACTGGCAGGGAAGGCTGGGACCAGTTATATCTCGGCCTGAGCCAATTTATGGCCGTACTGCTGCAGTTCTACTGGAGGGCATTGGAACGACCGTGCATTTGCAGCCTCTACTTAACTACTTTGCCTAATTTTGACATATAGAGGATGGCAATCCATGTGTCTTTGTTTCCTGTCTAATTAAATATGGTATATTTTGGTTAATGTTGAGGACTTTTATACTTCACAATTGATAGATTTTTTAATCGAAGAGAAAGCAAAAACAAAGTGGCATTTAGAGTTTCACTCGACCAACCAGAAGTTGCATCAAGTGTGAGTTCTTTGCATATCTGTTTGATGCTCAGGTCTGACATACTCCAAGAACAAATGCACCTCTAGTCTATGGAACCCACGAGGGCCACTGTCTGTTTCAGGCACCTAGCAGTGTAAGTATAAATATGTTTGTCATTGTTAAAAAGTGACGCAAGAGTTTTGTGGTTTAATCATGTTTGAAACTAAATGTAATGTTTAAAGTTAAAAAGGAAAATGCGTGCACTGATTCTCACAGTTTTTTCGAGGGAGCAGCTACACAAACTGGAACTCCGGAAAATATAATGAAACTAAGTACGCTAACGAATGGAAAATGCACTTCATGGAAAATACCGGTGGGTAGAGTTTCCGCTAGGTTGCGGTGATTTAAATAAAAATCTCAAATCCAACCTCAACCTGCCGGCAACCTGCCCACGTCTGGGTTTAAAGGAGACGGAACGGGGATGGGCAGCTAAACCGCTTCCAGCCAGCCGGTTCGGCATTTAAAGAGTACAAAAGCAAGGAAGTTATGATGAACCTGTATAAAACACTGGTCCAGCCTCAACTGGAGTATTGTATCCAGTTCTGGGCACCGCACTTTAGGAAGGATTTGAAGGCCTCAGAGAGGGTACAAAATGGTTCCAGGGATGAGAGACTTCAGTTACGTTGAGAGACTGGAGAAGCTGGGGTTGTTCTCCTTGGAGCAGAGAAAGTTGAGAGGAGATTTGATCGAGATGTTCAAAATCATGAGGGGTCTGGACAGGGTAGTTAGAGAGAAACTGTTCTCATTGGCAAAGGGTCAAAAACCAGAGGACATAGATTTAAGGTGATTGACAGCAGAACCAAAGGCGACATCAGGAAAAAACTTTTTACACAGCGAGTGGTCAGGATCTGGAATGCACGGCCTGAGAGGGTGGTAGAAGTAAATTCAATCGTGGCTTTCAAAAGGGAACTGGATAAGAACCTGAAGAAAAAAAATTTGCAGGGCTATGGGAAAAGGGCGAGGGAGTGGGACTGGCTGAAGTGCTCTTGCAGAGAGGCGGCATGGGTTTGACGGGACAAATGGCTTCCTTCTGTGCTGTAACCATTCTATGAAATATTATAATGAGGTTGGGAGCTCCACATTTAATCTGTTTTACAGATTTAATTCTGGTCGTTTGGGTTTCCCAGGCCTCAGGAAACCCGGCAGTTCAATGGAGGCAAAGCCAGCTTATGGGCCAGGAGGAGCAGGGTTACTTTCCCTCAGCACCCTGATGTTTACCTCTTCCTTGGCATCACAGCCCTCCACCCCCCAACAGTCCTCTCCTCATCCAAAGACACCCCCGAATCAGGGATCATATCCCCCACTTCCCACTAATGCAGCAGCAGGTTTGCTACCTATTACTGCATCTCCGGCCTGCTCCGGAGTGCTCTCCGCTGATAGGGAGCCACGCCTGTCAAGTGGAGTTAAAACTCCGACTTCATGGTTTCCCGACCGAAAATTTGCCCCCTTCCTCGGAAAACAGGCCCCTGTAAGTATCGGGGCCCGAATGTGCCTCCTGCCTGACTCTCTCCACCTGGTTCTACCTTCAGCTGAATGCGTCGGCTGAACTCCAAGCTGGCAGGACGCTCGAACAGTTGAGATAAAGCAGCTTACCTCAGTGTGTCAGTTTATCTGCAGTTCAACACAACATGTGCTCTCATCACTGCAGTTGACTGAATAACTGAGATTGATTCAAAGCAGCAATTTGTCTCAATGTGTTAGTAGATTGTATTGGCATACTGGGCAAACTGATTTAACCTCACCTCTTCAGATGATCTATTGACTTATTATACGTTAAAAAATACGTTAAAGCTATTTTGAGCGTACAATACAGATTCATCAGTTTAATGTCAGGGAGAGGAAACTATCGCCATCAGGAGAGACTTGAGGTATTGTGGCTATTTCCACTGGAGTAAAGAAGACTACGTGGAGATTTAGTAGAGATTTTTAGAATTCTGAAGAGTTTCTTTAGAGTTAATTGGGAAAGACTATTTCCTCCAATTGGGGAGTCAGTACTCACTCAAAATTGGCACTAAGAGAATGAGGTTAGGAGAAATCTCATTACACAAAGGGTTGTTGGAACATGGAATTAGTTAAGACAGAAATCATTGAATCTTTTAAGCAGAGCAATATTAGAAGCAGAGAAAGATAAACAGCTCTCGCGAGAAATAAAATCAGTGGGATTAGTTTTGGATTGCTCTAGCAAAGATGGGCCGAATGGTTGTCTTTTTGCTCTGAGCTTCAATAGTTGAGGTAATGAGGAATAATGGGGAAAGTGACAATGTGAATAGCACAAATAACTAAAAGCATTTTGTTGGCTATTCAGCTAAGCTGATGTGATGTGCTCTGAAGCATCTCATCATATCAAGACAATATTTTAAAGGTGTAAATATCATGAAAGATAATGGCCTAGAAATTTGCACCGTCTGTGCTGGCTTTTAAGGCCTGTTTTGAAAAGAACAATAGCAGCCGCCTAATTTCCGCTTGCCTCCAGTGCAGGTCACGGCGGCCGCCATTTTGGAAAGGGCCAGAGCACTGCCATTGGCCGTGCTGGTCCCTAAAATGTAAATCAGCAGAGCGTGACATCAGTCGCCGTTGCGCGCTATGTTTACCGCCGGGTTCGAAGCACACTCAGAAACCCTGCAGAGACTCTCTTAAAGAGACATACACATCTTTCAAGTAAGTGTGGATTTAAGCTTTTGGACTGTTTTTTATATTTTATTGAAATAGTGGCTTGGTGCGATAGATGTTAAAGGTTTGCAGGGAGTGCAGCTGGATGCTTGCAAGCCTTTGGATGGCAAAGGATGATGCAGAAGAGGAAGCCACAGAGGAGAAAGATGCAGAAGAGGAGCAAGCAGAAGGAAGGTTGCATATTTAAAATTGAGATGAGAAGAAATTTCTTCTCTCAGAGGGTTGTAAATCTGTGGAATTCGCTGCCTCAGAGAGCTGTGGAAGCTGGGACATTGAATAAATTTAAGACAGAAATAGACAGTTTCTTAAACGATAAGGGGATAAGGGGTTATGGGGAGCGGGCAGGGAAGTGGAGCTGAGTCCATGATCAGATCAACCATGATAGTATTGAATGGCGGAGCAGGCGCGAGGGGACTCATGGCCTACTCCTGCTCCTATTTCTTATGTTCTTATATCAGACAACCCCTTTCGCGCCGGGATATCCGGGATCGAATTATCTGCCTAAGGACCACAACCCCAATTCGGCTTTCAACATTTATCCCACACCTTAACTTCCCTCTATTACTGACAATCACAGCGTCATTTAACACCCACCCCAGGAAAGGTCTGAAAAACCAGGCATTCCCAGGGTCAGCGGGCGGTATTGGTAGCATATTTAAATAGTGGGACGAGGCTCCTACATCGCAGGTCACATTGACTGCAACGGTTGCGCACATCATGCTGCGTGTAGCTCCGACTTGAAAACTGCACTTTTATCTACCATTACAATGCCCTTACAACTTCAGTGAAAGAATTTAATGGGGGTATTACTAGTTCTCCAGTGTATCATGCTCCATTGGCAGGCGGGGTCAAGCTAGAAGAAGGGCTCTTGGCCATGTCGGCCCATGGATGAGGAGAGGCCGAAGATGTCTGGGGAGGAGGACTCAACCCCCAAGGGCTTACAGGCACCAAACGCTCGTATCTTCAGCTCTCTGAGGAACAGTGTGAGAGAAGGCTGCGCTTTCAAAAGTGCTGACAGAAGATATGCAATCTCCTACAGACAGACCGATGTCTGGACCACTGTGCAAGTGCCTTCAATACTCCCCTTAACAGGTATTGTGGTTGGCTGCATCTGGCACAACTTGGCCATCATGAGGGGCCAGGTATTGCCAGTGGGGATTGCAGGCCCACCACAGGAGGAAGAGGATGACAACGAGGAGCCTGGCGAGACCCCCGTTGGATAGCTCCCCCATCCACGGGGGAGGCAGCGTGGAGATGCTGCCGGACCAACACTCACACGTCGCCAGCTCGTAATGGACTGACTCCTAACTGGAGGAAACTGAGGGATGGAGCTAATACTGGACACGCTATGTGAATGTTGTGATGATACACAAGATACCAATGGCAAAGGATGAACCATAACTTTTACTGCAAAAAAAGTAACAAAAACTCCCCCACCAAAATAAAACCATACAATATACAACATTATGTTGCAGGGCATTGAGCAACAATGAAGTCCCTTAAATCAACAAAACTTTTTTAACACCATGATTTTCGGCTGGGCTCAAAAAACTTCCTTGTGTAACGCCTGGTTTTGCGCCCCCGATCATGGAACCTAATTTTTTGGCGAATTTTGCAGACGAGGCGCAAACCTTTCAATACTGCCACGCCGCCATTACAGCCCCGAAATCTCACAAGCCGAAAATCCAACACAGGGCCTCTATTTATGATGGTCAGGATCCTGTAAGCTTTTTTAACCGCTTTCTCAACCTGCCCTGCCACCTTCAACAATTTGTGCACATATACTCCCAGGTCTCTCTATTCATGAACCCCCTTTAGGATTGTACCCTTCAGTTTATATTGCCTCTCCTCGTTCTTTCTACCAAAATGTATCACTTCACACTTTCCTGCATTAAATTCCATCTGCCATGTGTCCGCCCATTCCACCAGCCTGTCTATGTCCTCTTGAAGTCTATCACTATCCTCCTCATTGTTCACTATACTTCCAAGTTTTGTGTCAGCTGCGATTTTTAAAATTGTGCCCTGTACACCCAAGTCTAAATCATTATTATATCTCAAGAAAAGCAGTGGTCCTAGTTTCGACCCTTGGGGAACACCACTGTATGCCTTCCTTGTTGTGTATGTATAATATAAGTATATACCCTGTATACTCAATGTACAGTTACATAAGACCACTAAATGTATCTTCACACTGTATACACTATGCCTGTACCACCAGAGGGTGCAACTGGTGGAGACCTAGGGGTCACTGCACACTGAAGGTAACCAGGTATAAAAGGGAGCTCACCTTACTGTACCCTCACTCAGGAGCTGCAATAAATGGACTAAGGTCACAACAGTTCAAGTACAATACCTTACCTCGTGGAGTCATTACTAGAGTGCTTACAGACACATATTCCTCTAGTCCGAAAAATAACCATTTACCACTACTCTCTGTTTCCTGTCACTTAGCCAATTTCGTATCCATGCTGCCACTACCCCTTTTATTACAATGGTTTCAAATTTGCTGTGGCAGGGGCAAGATGGCTGCCGCTATGCTGGCAGTTCCATAGGGAGCTCTGTAGCTCTTCACTTCCATCCATGGGAATTCTGCAGCCATCCTTTGCCCTTTCTCTCCCAAATCTCCTCACTTCCACTGTTCAAGTTCTCCTAGCTTTGTCAGTTGGTACATTTTAGCCCCAACTACAAGTTAAATATTTTAAACCATCATTACCTATCCCCCACCCCTGCTCTCTGCTTCTCAAATTTGGTTTCTGAATTCCTAGACTTCTCTGGACATCTCGACTACATTTCTGCATTGGACTACACTGGATTATACCACTACGCTTCTGCACTGGACTACACTGGATTACACCTCAAGATTCATTTGCTGTGTCAAAAACGTGCTGCTAAAAAAAATCTTCCCCACTGCGTCTGTTTTTCTGCTGAGCTGGGTGACTCATTCGACTGTTTTTTCTGCCTTGTTGATCACTGGCTTGTGTGATTTTACATTTTCTCCGGTGCTTCTGATCTACGGTGACTTCCAATTTCACGCCAACTTCGCCATCATCCTTCTGCACCACAACCGATTCTCATTACCATGGCAATAACCTCCATCATTCAATTCTCTACCCTTCAAATAGCTTCTGGAATTCTCTTATCTGCCACACCTGTCTCTGAACTTGGACAACAGTCATCGATGCTCCATGCTGACTCCATTCTGCCCATGTCAATTCTTGCCCTCCACAGGATCTCTGACTTTAACTCTGGACTTCCTACAATTGTCATCAATCTATTCCCTGTTATTATAAGGAAATATGCTCCTTTATAATTGTTACATAACCAGGCCTATATAACTTGAGGTTTTTCCTACGTCCATTTGCATGCGCATTTTGGCTGCTGCTTCGGACACAAGCCATTCACTTCTGTTTCCTCCCTGACCAATCTCTTCTGTTGTCATGCTGCCTTTCATCTCTCCTCTCTCGGATACGCTGCAGTTCCGAATCCCTACCCCAACCCTTCATTACTCTTTGACCTTCCTACTCTCCTGCCACTGTCCCAGGCTTGACTCCCTCTTAGATAAGCCGACAGCTTCCCTCTGTGCCTCTCTTGGCATCCTCCAAAGGGCCCACCATGGCACTTGTCGCTGTCTCCTCACGAGTAGCAACCCCAACTGTCCCATCCTACACTCTCACTGACCTTGCCACCCAACTCGCCCATGGGCGGGTGGGGCTAATCGTGCCAATCTCCTCCCCGTCCAACTCACCCCTCCAAGTGCTGATACTATGGATGCTGACAGTGGATCAGCCATCACCAACCTTCTCCGCATCAGCCTAATTTCCTTTTTAATTTCACACCTGCATATTCTATACTCCTCTAGGCTTTTGGCAGTATTTCGCTCTCGGTATCTGACACAAGCATCCTTTTTTGGCCTTATCCTACCCTGTAAGTCTCTTGACATCCATGGGGCTCTTGATTTGGGAGTTGCATGCTTTTTCTTTGTCGGAAGATATTTACTCTGAAGCCTTACTATCTCCTCCTTGAATGCCTCCCACTGCTCCGGCACTGATTTACCTTCAAGTTGCTGTTCCAGTCCACTTTTACGAAATCACATCTAAGCTTAATAAAATTAACCTTTCCCCAATTGAGAACTTTTCCTCTTGGTCTGTCTTTGTCCTTTCCCATAACTATGCTAAATCTAACTGAATTATGATCACTACCAGCAAAATGCTCTCCCACTGATAGCCCTTCCACCTGCCCAGCTTCATTCCCTAAAACTAATAATAATAACTTTTATTTATATAGCAGCTTTAGTAAAACATAGTAAAACTAAGTCCAGAACCACCCCCTTTCTCGTTGGGCTTGCTATGTACTGGCTAAAAAAATTGTCCTGAATGTATTTTAAGAATTCTGCTCCCTTGAAACCTTTTACACAGATTCTATCCCAATTAATATTGGGGCAGTTGAAATTCCCTATTATTACAGCCCTATGGTTTCTGCACGTCTCAGAAATGTGCCTATATATTTGCTCTTCTGTCTCCCTCTGACTATTTCAGGGTCTATAATACACTCCCAGCAGAGGGATGGCCCCTTTTTTGTTCTTCAATTCAACCCATGTGGCCTGTAATTGTTTCTTAAACCAATATTACCAGCCCCTCCTTTTTTATCTCCTTGATCTCATCTGCAAACCCTGTAACCAGGAAGGTTGAGCTGCCATTCCTGCCCTTCTTTCAGCCATGTTTAAGTAATAGCTATGGCATCACGTGTCTTCCACGTGTCTATCTGTGCCCTCAACTCATCTGCCTATTCACTAGACACCTTACATTTGAAGTATATAACAGTGGCATTGCCAAACTCCTTTGTTGTCTATTTTCGAACCCTTGTTTCCTCTGCCTTCCAAACTCACTTATTAATATTTTTCTGTCTTCCATTTCCAGCATTGCTTCTCTCCCTTCTGAATGAACGCTCAGGTTCCCACCCCCCTGCCAAGTTAGTTTAAACCTCTCCAGGTAAAAGACCTTGCGAAACCTTATTCACTTTAAATAAACAGGAAAATAATAAAAGGTATTTGATTTAAAAGTATAAAAAATCATTATCCAAGTGTAGCAGCTGCATTCAAAATTAACATTTTGATAGTTCATCATTTTCCTAAGTAATAACATTGTGGATAATAATTGGTCAACATAGAAATATAGAAACATATAAAATAGGTGCAGGAGTAGGCCATTCGGCCCTTTGAGCCTGCACCACCATGCAATAAGATCACGGCTGATCTTTCACCTCCGTACCCCTTTCCCGCTTTCTCTCCATACCCCTTGATCCCTTTAGCCGTAAGGGCCATATCTAACTCCCTCTTGAATACATCCAATGAACTGGCATCAACAACTCTCTGCGGCAGGGAATTCCACATGTTAACAACTCTCTGAGTGAAGAAGTTTCTCCTCATCTTAGTCCTAAATGGCCGAGCCCTTATCCTAAGAACCCCTGGTTCGACTTCCCCAACATCGGGAACATTCTTCCTGCATCTAACCTGTCCAGTCCCGTCAGTTTCTTATATGTTTTTATGAGATCCCCTCTCATCCTTTTAAACTCCAGTGTATAAAGGCCCAGTCGATCCAGTCTCTCCTCATATGTCAGTCCAGCCATCCCTGGAATCAGTCTGGTGAACCTTCGCTGAATTACCTCAATAGCAAGAACGTCCTTCCTCAGATTAGGAGACCAAAACTGAACACAATATTCCAGGTGAGGCCTCACCAAGGCCCTGTACAATTGCAGTAAGACCTCCCTACTCCTATACTCAAATCCCCTAGCTATGAAGACCAACATGCCATTTGCCTTCTTCATCGCCTGCTGTACCTACATGCGAACTTTCAATGACTGATGAACCATGACACCCAGGTCTCATTGCACCTCCCCTTTTCCTAATCTGCCGCCATTCAGATAATATTCTGCCTTTGTGCTTTTGCCACCAAAGTGGATAACCTCACATTTATCCACATTATACTGCATCTGCCATGCATTTGCCCACTCACCTAACCTGTCTAAGTCGTCCTGCAGCCTCTTAGCATCCTCCTCACATCTCACACCGCCACCCAGTTTAGTGTCATCTGCAAACTTGGAGATATTACACTCAATTCTGTCATCCAAATCATTGATGTATATTGTAAATAGCTGGGGTCCCAGCACTGAGCCCTGTGGCACTCCACTAGTCACTGCCTCCCATTCCGAAAAGGACCCATTTATCCCGACTCTCTGCTTCCTGTCTGCCAACTAATTCTCTATTCACGCCAGTACATTACCCCCAATACCATGTGTTTTGATTTTGCACACCAATCTCTTGTGTGGGACCTTGTCAAAGGCCTTTTGCAAGTCCAAATACACCACATCCACTGGTTCTCCCTTGTCCACTCTACTAGTTACATCATCAAAAAATTCCAGAAGATTTGTCAAGCATGATTTCCCTTTCATAAATCCATGTTGACTTGGACCGATCCTTTCACTGCTTTCCAAATGCACTGCTATTTCATCCTTAGTAATTGATTCCAACATTTTCCCCACTACTGATGTCAGGCTAACCGGTCTATAATTACACGTTTTCGCTCTCCCTCCTTTTTTAAAAAGTGGTGTTACATTAGCTACCCTCCAGTCTATAGGAACTGATCCAGAGTCGATAGACTGTTGGAAAATGATCACCAATGCATCCACTATTTCTAGGGCCACTTCCTTAGGTACTCTGGGATGCAGACAATCAGGCCCCGGGGATTTATCGGCCTTCAATCCCATCGATTTCCCCAACACAATTTCCCGCCTAATTAGGATATCCTTCAATTCCTCCTTCTCACGAGACCCTCAGTCCCCTAGTGCATCCGGAAGGTTATTTGTGTCTTCCTTCGTGAAGACAGAACCAAAGTATTTGTTCAATTGGTCTGTTATTCTTTGTTCCCCATTATAAATTCACCCGAGTCCGACTGCAAGGGACCTACGTTTGTCTTCACTACTCTTTTTCTCTTCACATATCTATAGAAGCTTTTGCTGTCAGTTTTTATGTTCCCGACAAGCTTCCTCTCATACTCTATTTTTCCCCTCCTAATTAAACCCTTTGTCCTCCTCTGCTGAATTCTAAATTTCTCCCAGTCCTCTGGTTTGCTGCTTTTTATGGCCAATTTATATGCCTCTTCCTTGGATCTAACACTACCCTTAATTTCCCTTGTTAGCCACGGTTGAGCCACCTTCCCTGTTTTATTTTTACTCCAGACAGGGATATACAATTGTTCAAGTTCATCCATGTGATCTGTAACTGTTTGCCATTGCCGATCCATCGTCAACCCTTTAAGTATCACTCGTCAGTCTATTCTAGCCAATTCAAGACTCATGCCATCGAAGTTAGCTTTCCTTAAGTTAAGGACCCTAGTTTCTGATTTAACTGTGTCACTCTCCATCTTAATAAAGAATTCTACCATATTATGGTCACTCTTCCCGAAGGGGCCTCGCACAACAAGATTGCTAATTACTCCCTTCTCATTACACATTACCCAGTCTTGGATGGCCAGCTCTCTAGATGATTCCTCGACATATTGGTCAAGAAAACCATCCCTAATACACTCCAGGAAACCCTCCTCCATCATATTGCTACCAGTTTGGTTCGCCCAATCTATATATAAATTAAAGTCGCCCATGATAACTGCTGTACATTTATTGCACACATTCCTTATTTCTTGTTTGATGCTGTCCCCAACCTCACGACCACTGTTTGGTGGCCTGTACACAACTCCCACCAGCGTTTTCTGCCCTTTGGCATTCCATAGCTCCACCCATACCAATACCACATCATCCAAACCAATGTCCTTCCATATTATTGCATTAATTTCCTCTTTAACCAGCAACGGCACCCCGCCTCCTTTTCCTTTCTGTCTATCCTTCCTAAATGTTGAATACCCCTGGATGTTGAGTTCCCAGCCTTGGTCACCCTGGAGCCATGTCTCCGTGATGTCAACTATATCATATTCATTAACTGCTATCTGCACAGTTAATTCGCCCACCTTATTCCGAATACTCCTCGCATTGGGGCATAGAGCCTTCAGGCTTATCTTTTTAACACACTTTGCCCCTTTAGAATTTTGCTGTAATGTGGCCCTTTTTGTTTTTTGCCTTGGGTTTCTCTGCCCTCCATTTTACTATTCTCCTTTCTATCTTTTGCCTCTGTCTCCCTCTTATTTTGCTGTGCCTCCCTGCATAGGTTCCCATCCCCCTGCCATATTAGTTTAACCCCTCCCCAACAGCAGTAGCAAACACTTCCTTTTGGACATTGGTTCCGGTCCTGCCCAGGTGCAGACTGTCCGGTTTGTACTGGTCCCACCTCCCCAAGAATCGGTTCCAATTTCCCAAGAATTTGAATCCCTCCCTTCTGCACCACTCCTCAAGCCACGTATTCATCTGAGCTATCCTGCGATTCCTACTCTGACTAGCACGTCGCACTGTTAGCAATCCTGAGATTACTACTTTTGAGGTCCTACTTTTTAAATTTAGCTCCCAGCTCCTTAAATTCGTCTCGTAGGACCTCATCCCATTTTTTTACCTATATCGTTGGTACATATATGCAGCACGACAACTGGCTGTTCACCCTCCCTTTTCAGAATGTCCTGCACCTGCTCCGAGACATCCTTGACTCTTGCACCAAGGAGGCAACATACCATCCTGGAGTCTCGATTGCGGCCACAGAAACGCCTATCTCGTCCTCTTCCAATCGAAGCCCCTATCACTATCACTCTCTCACTCTTTTTCTTGCCTTCCTGTGCAGCAGAGCCACCCATGGTGCCATGAACTTGGCTGCTGCTGCCTTCCCCTGATGAGTCATCCCCCTCAACAGTACCCAAAGCGGTGTATCTGTCTTGCAGGGGGATGACGGCAGGGGACTCCTGCACTACCTTCCTTGCACTGCTCTTCCTGTTGGTCACCCATTCCCTACTGGCTGTGTACCCTTTACCTGTGGTGTGACCAACTCACTAAAGAATGTTGTTTCCTCACAATTAATTTGTTCTCTTGGCTAATAATTACAGATACTCACTACCCCTCCAACGATACTCTAACACAAGAACACCTGCAGAGACTGAATAAATTACAGACAGTGCTGTACTATTGTTCCGGACCTTGGTATCAAATAATTACACAGGCTGCCTGCTTAACATTATATTTGAAAAATGGTAGATATTGTCGTGAATTGTTTGAGCAAAAATAATAGCAACTTTGTTGGATTAACTTTTTTTTGTTTGTCTCATTTTAGGTAATACAGTCAATAAACGTTGATTAAATATACAACATCCAAATGATTTCAAGATTCATTCCAGCTCTAATGCTTAATTCTGCCCCCACGTCCAAAAAAACCTCATGATTTATGGTTCTGGTCATTTCGGAGCAGTAATGGCGGCGGGGCGGTAAAGTTTGTCCCGGGAAATGGTTTACGTCCTCAGCCACAAAATTCATCAGCTGGGCCCTGTGTTTGGAGCAGAGCGCTAAGGTAGGCATTGCACACCTCATTTAGGGCGCTAGGCCAGCTGAGCAAGCGAAAATCCCAAGCTAAACAGCCAGTCTTCGAAGCTCCCTGATAGAGTCCTGGTGGAAATAAAAACCTGCAAAAAACCCACCAAAAACATTCCCAACACATAGCTCACACAACCACAACATAAATCACAAAAAAAAAGAAAAACAATCACACTTATCTGAGGTCGACATTACATAAGAACGTAAGAAATAGGAACAGGAGCAGGCCATACGGCCCCTTGAGCCTGCTCCGCCATTCAATAAGATCATGGCTGATCCGATCATGGACTCAGCTCCACTTCCCCGCCCGCTCCCCATAACCCCTTGTCCCCTTATCGTTTAAGAAACTGTCTATTTCTGTCTTAAATTTATTCCATGTTCCAGCTTCCACAGCTCTCTGAGGCAGCAAATTCCACAGATTTACAACCCTCTGAGAGAAGAAATTTCTCCTCATCTCTGTTTTAAATGGGCGGCCCCTTATTCTAAGGTCATGGCCTCAAGTTCTAGTTTCCCCCATCAGTGGAAACATCCTCTCTGCATCCACCTTGTCAAGCCCCCTCATAATCTTATACGTTTCGATAAGATCATCTCTCATTCTTCTGAATTCCAATGAGTAGAGGCCCAACCGACTCAACTTTTCCTCATAAGTCAACCCCCTCATCTCCAGAATCAACCTAGTGAACCTTCTCTGAACTGCCTCCAAAGCAAGTGTATCCTTTCGTAAATATGGAAACCAAAATTGCACTCAGTATTCCAGGTGTGACCTCACCAATACCTTATATAGCTGCAGCAAAACTTCCCTGCTTTTATACTCCATCCCCTTTGCAAGATTCCATTGGCCTTCCAGATCACTTGCTGTACCTCCACACTATCCATTTGTGTTACATTACTGTGGCCGCCACAGCTTGGAGCGCCTGCTTCCACAGGTGTTCCCAACAGGGTACTCTTATGGAGCGCTATGGGTCGAGCGGCAGTTAAAAATAGAGCTGGTGTTGCAACCAAAGAGTGTTGCACACAGGCTCACCACTTCGCATGGTAATGGTCTGCGCCCCCTCCAAACCGGCAGTGAATTTCCCGGCGGGGCACTAGAAGCTGGCCGCCTGTCCATCAGTGCTTACTGCCACCATTGCCACCCCTCCAGGAGGCTAACAGGGCTGGCAAAAGGCCGAAACTCCAGTCCGTGGTTTGATAGAAAGGGCACAAAATTGGGATTTGTGGCACCCGCTTTTATGGCGCTACTAGCGCCATTTTGGTTCCACGCACACATTCCTGGTGCAAGTCCTTCTGTACGCCATATAGATGAGGACATTAGTACATGTGCAATGAGCATGTGCCAGAAGTACACAGAGTAGGAAGCGCTGATTTGACACTAGCGCTGCCATTTGTAGCTAAACGGTCCAGCTGATGCCCTCTCTGAAGCTCACACAGCTGAACATGCATTCAGCAGCAGGAAGGACCCCATACTAGCACTATTTAAAGTTTTAGGGAATGAAGCTGGGCAGATGGAAGGGGTATCAATGAGAGAGCGTTTTTTGTGATACAGGTGCAGCGTCCTGATTCCAGAACCCTCGAGAGCGAGGCCATTCCGGATTTTGCTTTTTGCCAATGTCTTTGGAATGTCTTTCTGACGTCACGAATCCAGAAACACCCGAGCCCAGGTTCGGGTATTTCCGGATTTCGGAAAGTCGGGGGCGGGGTGGGGTGCTCGCCGGGTGATGAGGTCGTCGGGTGGGGCCCGCCGCTGGGGAAGAGTTCGAGCGGCCCCATCACGTATGAGGTTTTCAGGCGGGCCGGCGAGGAGGCCTCGAAGTAAGGGCAGTGGCGGTGAGGCGAGGCCCGAGGTCGAGCAGCGGCGGGACCTCAAGGTCGGCAGGTTCGGCAGGTCCGGATTCCAGATTTACAGATTCCGTACGTCCCTGCCACCAATCGGTCCGGAGTCCGGATTCCGGGACATTCTGGATTCCGGAACTCCGGATTTTGGATGTTCAACCTGTAGTGCTTATAATTCAGTTAGATTTAGCATAGTTATTGAAAAGGACAAAGATAGACCAGGTGTAAAAGGTTTGTATTGGGAAAAGGTTAATTTTATTAAGCTGAGATGTGATTTAGCAAAAGTGGACTGGAAATAGCTACTTGAAAGTAACTCAGTGTCAGAACAGTGGGAGGCATTCAAGGGGGAGATAGTGAGGGTTCAGGGCGAATATCTTCCCACAAAGGAAAAGGGTGGGACTCCCAAGTCTAGAGCCCCCAGATGTCAAGAGACATACAGGGTAGGATAAGGCATAAAATGGACACTTATGTCAGATACCGAGAGCTAAATACTGCCAAAAGCCTACAAGAGTATAGAAATTGCAGGGGTGAAATTAAAAAAGAAATTAGGGCATGAAAAAATATTGACAAGAAAAATCAAGGAAAACCCCAAAATATTTCACAGATACATAAAGAGCAAAAGAATAACTAAGAAAAGAGTCGGGCCTATAAGTGACCAAAAAGGTAACCTGCCTGTGGTGGCGAAAGACGTGGGTATGGTTCTTAATAAAAACTTTGCGTCTGTCCTCACAGAAGAGAGGGACATGCAAACATGGTAGCATGGTGCCAGAGGACTGGAGGACTGCTAGCGTGGTGCCTGTCATGTATCTTACATTATTATATACAACTGTATCCGAACATGCTATACATGACTGTAATACGACATGACCTGTAACCACCAGCATACCTTACCACCAGAGGTGCACTTGCAAGAGACAGATATATAAGGACAGGTCTCAGGCAAGTGCAGCATTCCAGAGCTGTGAAATAAAGGTGCAGGTCCAGAGTGACCTTGACTTCACTACATGACTCGTGTGAATCTGTACTGAGGGGACAGGACTTTCCAGTGGCGACGAGTTCCGGGATTACAGAATCCACAGAATGGCGAACAACGGATCAGATGAAAAGTACAATGCTGGAGACAATTGGGAGAACTTTATAGAAAAGCTCCAGAAAAGCTTTGTAACCAAAGACTGGTTAGGAGACGACAAAGCAGACAAGAGAAGAGCCCATCTCTTGACCAGCTGTGGCTCGAAAACATACGCTTTAATGAAGGATCTGTTGGCACCCGAGAAACCAGCAAGCAAGTCGTTTGAAGAATTGAGCACACTGGTAAGAGACCACCTGAAGCCAGCGAGCAGCCTACACATGGCCAGACACAGGTTCTACAACTATAGATGCTGTGCGGGCCAGAGCATACCCGACTTCGTGGCGGAACTTCGGAGGTTGGCTAGTTTATGTGAGTTCTCCGATGAACTGAGGAGAGAAATGCTGAGAGACTTTTTCATTGAAGGAATAGGCCACGCAGGCCTATTCCGAAATCTCATAGAGACCAAGGACCTGATCTTAGAGGCAGCAGCACTGGTTGCACAGACATTCTTGGTAGGGGAAGAAGAAACGAGGTTGATTTACAATGCAGCTTTGACAACTAACGAAATATCGGAACAAGAAGTTCACAGCATTAAACAAGCTGCTACCCCCACACACAGACAAAACTGGGAGAACAGGCTCTCGACAGCAGGCAGTGGTGCCAGAAGCCATCAAGGGCCATAGGAACGGCCGTTCACACCGCATCAACCCACAATGCGAGCAATCAACTACAAAGAGAGAAACTCAAGAGAGATCAGCCAGATGCGGCTCATTTTTTGCAAGCAGTCTGTGCTGGAGGTGTGGGGGTGGGCACTCGTCAAGGGGATGTCGATTTCAGCAGGCTGTTTGCAGGAATTGTGAATATACAGGGCATTTGGCCCACATGTGCAAACAAATGGCAGCTCGGCTGGTATACGAATCGGATGGGTTGGAAAGCGGACAAGAAGACGGTGGGGACAGTACCCGGGACACCGATGTACAGCGGGTCAACACAATCAATGGCCGCTGCTCCAACAACAGGACGCCTCCTATAATGATGAGGGTCCTACTCAATGGGATATCTGTCAACATGGAGCTGGATACGGGAGCGAGTCAATCTCTCATGGGCGCTCAACAATTTGAACAACTGTGACCGCATAAAAGAGACAGACCAAAACTCACAAGGGTCGACACCAAACTAAGGACCGAAACCAAAGAAATCGTACCAGTCCTCGGCAACGCCATGCTCTCTGTCACACACAAAGGGACAGTGAACTGACTTCCCCTGTGGATTGTCCCCGGAGACCCCCCAGCACTGCTGGGGAGAAGCTGGCTGGTAAAACTAAACTGGAAATGGAATGATGTCCATGCCATGTCATTAGAGGAATGGACCTCCTGCTCAACAGTTATAAAGCGATTTGAACATCTCTTTCAGCCAGGTGTGGGCACTTTCAAAGGGGCCAAAGTCAAAATCTACATCACACAGGATGCTAGACCGGTCCATCACAAGGCCAGAGCTGTATCCTATGTGATGAGGGATAAGATTGAACACGAACTAGACAGGCTTCTGCGGGAAGGCATTATATCACCTGTGGAATTTAGCGACTGGGCAAGTCCCATCGTCCCAGTCATGAAGCCTGATGGATCCGTACGAATCTGTGGGGACTACAAATCTACCATAAACAGAGTCTCCCTACAGGACCAGTACCCGCTGCCCAGAGCGGAGGACTTATTTGCCACATTGGCTGGAGGTAAACTTTTCTCAAAACTAGACCTCACATCTGCGTATATGACGCAAGAATTGACCGAGGAATCCAAGCTACTCACCACCATCAACACACATCGAGGCCTTTTCATGTACAATCGATGCCCATTCGGCATCAGGTCGGCAGCTGCCATATTCCAGCGCAACATGGAGAGTCTGCTCAAGTCCACCCCGGGGACGGTTGTATTTCAAGACGACATACTTATCACGGGCAGGGACACCGACTCCCATCTCCGTAATTTGGAGGAAGTACTAAAGCGGTTGGATCGGGTAGGCCTACGAGTCAAGAAATCCAAGTGCCTGTTTCTCGCACCCGAGGTTGAATTTTTGGGCAGAAGGATTGCCGCTGATGGAATCCGCCCAACAGAGTCCAAAATAGAAGCAATTCACCTGGCACCCAGGCCCCAGAATGTCTCAGAACTGCGCGCCTTTCTCAGGCTACTCAATTACTTTGGGAACTTTATGCAGAACTTAAGTACACTGCTGGAGCCTCTCCACGTGCTACTCAGGAAGGGGTGCGATTGGTTTTAGGAGGACTCCCAGGAACGTGCCTTCAATAAGGCACACAACCTTCTGTGTTCCATCAGTGTTTTGACTTTCTTTGATCCAGGTAAAAAACTAGTTCTCACATGCGATGTGTCAGCGTATGGGGTCGGGTGCGTTTTGCAACATGTCAATAGTGCGGGCAAATTACAACCCATAGCTTATGCCTCCAGGTCACTTTCGCGGGCAGAGCGCGGGTACAGAATGGTAGAGAAGGAGGCGCTCGCTTGCGTGTACGGTGTCAAAAAGATGCACTAATAACTTTTCGGGGCCACAAGCCCCTCACGTCCCTCCTATCCGAGAGCAAGGCAATAAACGGCAACGCCTCGGCGTGAATTCAATGGTGGGCACTCATGCTGGCGTCCTATGACTATACCATAAGGCACAGACAAGGCACAGACAACTGTGCCGACGCGCTCAGCAGGCTACCCCTGGCGACCACGGAAGGGTCTGACGAACAGGAC
The DNA here is from genome assembly GCF_044704955.1 of Pristiophorus japonicus. Lineage (NCBI taxonomy): Eukaryota > Metazoa > Chordata > Chondrichthyes > Pristiophoridae > Pristiophorus > Pristiophorus japonicus. Next base: position 230,404,385 of record NC_091982.1, on the reverse strand, counting down.
TGTGAGATAGTCATGGCAATCAATGCCTTTGAGTCCACAGGTTCGCCCATGACGGCTCGCCAAATCAGAGCCTGGATGGCCAGCGACCCCACGTTATCCTTGGTAAAAAGATGTGTCCTAACCGGTGACTGGGCAGAGGCTCGCGATGCCTGCCCCGAGGAATTAAAACCCCTTCACAGGCGCATACATGATTTATCACTACAAGCAGACTGCCTGATGTGGGGCAGCCGAGTAGTCATGCCTCTGCAAGGCAGAGAGGCATTTGTCCGGGAGCTCCACCGCGAGCACCCGGGATTGTTCTCATGAAGACCATAGCCAGATCCCACGTCTGGTGGCCTGGTATTGACGCGGATTTGGAGCTCTGCGTCCGAGGTGCACCATTTGTGCCCAACTCAGCAATGCCCCCAGGGAGGCTCCCCTGAGCCCCTGGCCCTGGCCTACCAAACCGTGGTCGCGGGTGCACGTAGACTATGCGGGCCCATTCATGGGCAAAATGTCCCTCGGAGTTGTAGATGCATTTTCAAAGTGGATCGAATGCACCATTTTAAACTCGAGCACAACCTCCACCACTGTGGAGAGCCTCGCAACCATGTTTGCAACGCACGGAATCCCTGACACATTGGTCAGTGACAATGGTCCGTGCTTCACCAGCGCAAAATTCCAAGATTTTATAATTGACCACGGCATAAATCATGTCAAGACGGCACCGTTCAAGCCGGCCTCCAATGGCCAGGCGGAGAGAGCAGTGCAAATCATTAATCAAGGCATGCTTAAAATCTAAGGTCCCATGCTGCAGGGTCGCCTGTCGTGACTGCTGCTGGCATACAGATCTCGTCCGCACTCATTGACTGGGATCCCCCCCGTGCAACTGTTGATGAAAAGGACTTTAAAGACAAGGCTCTCATTAATCCTCCCAGACGTGCACGAAATCGTTGAGGCAAAGCGCCGTAAGATGACTGAGTTCCATGACAGAAATTCGAGGGGGAGATGGAATGAGATCGGGGACAAAGTGTTTGTACTAAACTATGGCGGGGTCCCAAATGGCTTGCAGGGACAGTAATGGGCAAGGAAGGAAACAGGCTACTGGTAGTACAAATGGACAATGGCAAAACCTGCCGGAGAGAAGTAGACCAAGTCAAAAGCAGATTTACCAACAACACTGCGGAACCAGAGGCAGGCTACAATGTGGAACGCGCACCACACCTGGTGGACAGACAGAACAACCTGAGGAAAGGGAAATCCCAACAGACAGCCCAGGTGAGTCAACAACAATCACACCAATCGAAACAGACAGCCCAGGCGAGATACCAGCAACCACACCCAAAGAAAAACAGACACCAAGGCAAACAACTGAACCACAACTCAGACGCTCCACGCGAGAGCGTAGACCACCTGAGAGACTGAACCTATAAAGACAATAAGACCTTGGGGGAGGGTGATGTCATGTATCTTACATTATTATATATAACCGTATCCTAACATGCTATACATGATTGTAATAAGATATGACCTGTAACCACCAGCATACCTTACCACCAGGGGTGCACTTGCAAGAGACAGGTGGAAAAGGACAGGTCTCAGGCAAGTGCAGCATTCCGGAGCTGCAAAATAAAGGTGCAGGTCCAGAGTGACATTGACTTCACTACATGCCTCATGTGAATCTGTACTGAGGGGACAGGACTTTACAATGCCAGTGTTTAAAAAGGGAGAAAAGGATAAACCAAGGATAGCGGTGCCTGCTTACACCATCTGCAACTTGTAAATCAGAAGAGATTGTGGGATGAGGGTGAAATGGGATTTGAGAAGGAAGCCTGGGTATGAGGATATCATCATCTTCTATGTTTTCAGCCCTGCTGCTGGCCACGGCCTCAGCAATAGCCGTTCCAAAGATGGTGTGCACCATCTCCTCCATGCAGGTAAGGACTTGAGCCGCGTCTGTACCCCGCCGGATAGGTCCTGCTGCCTCTGGTTGTGCGCCATCTTTTTCTGCAAGAGAGCGGGAAGTATGTCAGTGAATGCGGTGCAATCTATTTGGGTGATGTGGATGTCATGGTTTAATAGCTGGCAGTATGTGCAAGCTGTGAGATGTGAGTGTGAGACTTGCAGCCGTGCTAAGTGTGTGAGAGTGAGTTGAAGCTATGAATGTTAGGTATGTGTTCTGATTGATAGAGATGGTTAGTAGCTGAGTGATGGGGGTGTGTTGCATTGAGCAGTTACATAGAAACATAGAAAATAGGTGCAGGAGTAGGCCATTCGACCCTTCGAGCCTGCACCACCATTCAAGATGATCACAGCTGATCATTCCCTCAGTAGCCCTTTCCCGCTTTCTCTCCATACCCCTTGATCCCTCTTGAATACATCCAATGAACTGGCATCAACAACTCTCTGCGGCAGGGAATTCCACAGGTTAACAACTCTCTGAGTGAAGAAGTTTCTCCTCATCTCAGTCCTAAATGGCCTACCCCTTATCCTAAGACTGTGCCCCCTGGTTCTGGACTTCCCCAACATCGGGAACATTCTTCCCGCATCTAACCTGTTCAGTCCCGTCAGAATCTTATACATTTCTATGAGATCCCTTCTCATCCTTCTAAACTCCAGTGTATAAAGGCCCAGTTGATCCAGTCTCTCCTCATATGTCAGTCCAGCCATCCCCGGAATCAGTCTGGTGAACCTTCGCTGCACTCCCTCAATAGCAAGAACGTCCTTCCTCAGATTAGGAGACCAAAACTGAACACAATATTCCAGGTGAGGTCTCACCAAGGCCCTGTACAACTGCAGTAGACCTCCCTACTCCTATACTCAAATCCCTTAGCTATGAAGGCCAACATGCCATTTGCCTTCTTCACCGCCTACTGTACCTGTATGCCAAATTTCAGTGATTGTTGAACCATGAAACCCAGGTCTCGTTGCACCTCCCCTTTTCCTAATCTGCCACCATTCAGATAATATTCTGCCTTCGTGTTTTTGCCCCCAAAGTGGATAACCTCACATTTATCCACATTATACTGCATCTACCATGCTAAGGATGGTGGTGCAGTAAGTGGGATATGGCATTTGAAGAGATGTTCACGTACTTTAACCACTCGTGTGAGATGATTGAACTATTTTGCGGCACTGCATCGAGGTCCTCGGGGCTTGGCTCCTGGCATTGACCGTCAAAGCAATCTGCTCCTATTGCCTTCTGGAGAAAGATTGCAAAGTGCTGCAGTACAGCAGGACCTGGGGGTCCTGGTGCATGAAACACAAAAGGATGCAGGTACAGCAAGTGATCAGGAAGGCCAATGGAATCTTGGCCTTTATTGCAAAGGGGATGGAATATAAAAGCAGGGAAGTCTTGCTACAGTTATACAGGGTATTCGTGAGGCCACACCTGGAATACTGCGTGCAATTTTGGTTTCCATATTTACGAAAGGATATACTTGCTTTGGAGGCAGTTCAGAGAAGGTTCACTAGGTTGATTCCGGGGATGAAGGGCTTGACTTATGAGGAAAAGTTGAGTCGGTTGGGCCTCTACTCATTGGAATTCAGAAGAATGAGAGGTGATCTTATCGAAATGTATAAGATTATGAGGGGCCTTGACAAGGTGGATGTAGAGAGGATGTTTTCACTGATGGGGGGACTAGAACTAGAGACATGATCTTAGAATGAGGGGTCACCCATTAAAACTGAGATGAAAATAAATTTATTCTCTCAGAGGGTTGTAAATCTGTGGAATTCGTTGCCTCAGAGAGCTGTGGAAGCTGGGACATTGAATAAATTTAAGACAAAAATAGACAGTTTCTTAAATGATAAGGGGATAAGGGGTTATGGGGAACGGGCGGGGAAGTGGAGCTGAGTCCATGATCAGATCAGCCATGAACTTATTGAATGGCGGAGCAGGCTCGAGAGGCCTACTCCTGCTCCTATTTCTTATGTTCTTAGGAGAGTTTGTCTGGAGGGTTTCTTGGCCTCCTGTGGGTAGAGTACATCTCTCCTCCCCTCCAACTCCTCCACCAGGGCCTCCAGTGCAGTGTCAGAAAATCTTTAAGCCCGCTCTCTGCCATGTTGTGTCATTATTCACTCTTTCCCAGGTCAGGATCTTTTCAACCACGCCTCCCAGCACCTGCTCCAGCCGCAAAGCATCTTCCCTTTAAGAGATGCAGGCTGGCTTTAAGTGGTGCTACCCTCTCACGATTTTGAGACCCCTGCTGATGCATGCAGACCTTGAACAGTGTGATTAGTGCTGGTTGCATGCTATAACAATTTAAATGAGCAGGCAGTACAAAGTTGGCATGCCCTCTGCTTCGGGCTCAATGAGGGCAGGTTACTCGCACATTGTAATCCCTGCATCCGTTTTCGGGGGTTATGGAATTTCACGGCCAAAGAACTTACCTTCTATTCTAATTTTAAATTACAGTTTCTGTAAACTGAGTACTTTATTGGAAGCATTCTGTTCATCCCTTGTAATTGGAGATGTATTTAAAGGTCAGAGGTCAGCACTTGTGATGGAAGTGCAGTTTGCTGTAACGTCAGCAAATCATTCTTTGGGTTTAGGAGTCTCGCAGTTTGATGTTAGGATGTCCTGATTAAAATAGCATTGTTGAGAGATTATAGGAGTAAATTTCACCTTCACCCCCATGGGCAGTAATCTGGCGCAGCAGATCGCCCGCCCATTATAGAACAAGTCAACTTATCTTCCATTAAAATATAGGGAATGAAAATCAGACAGGTTCTATAACGGGTGTGAGACCTGTTACATCGGATTTCTGCCCAGGGGATAAAGTGAAAATTTATCCCACAGTTTTGTTCAAATTTGATTGATATGCCTGATGGAAAGTGGTGCTATGGTGATCTCACTGGTTTCCTCAGCATGTCAGTGGTACAGCATTGTCTATCACTTTTCGAGGCAAGGAAGTCGATTTTTGAAAGGTTGAGAAACCCATGCAGTGGCTCAAAAGTTTCTGATCAAATAATAACAGTGGATGACTACCTGAACTGTATTTTTAATTGCGCTAACCAGATTATCCTCACATGCCTAATACAATAATGGCATGCCCATGATCACTTCTGAACTATTTAAAACACCTTTTTAATGTTTGCCTATAAATCAGAAGAAAAACAGTAAGCAGCTAAAATCTAATTTCTAAAAATGTTTACGGCATGTAATGGAGGAAATAAAGTAACATGAATTCTAATTGCGTTGTATTTATTTTTCTGCTCTTTACAATATAGATCATGTCATTAATGGAACGAAAGATGGATAAGAATGTGTGTATCACAAAACATTCAAAATAGATCAGTATAATTATGTTGCATACAGTAGATTGGGGCATCAAAAAAAATGCCAATGATCAGACTTGTGAACCCTGATTTTAACCAGAAGTGGGAATCGGTCAGCCGAGTGACAAGGTGAATGGCAAACCCCCTGATCGTGGCAGCATGAGGCTTGGCCTATTTTAACTCCTGTGTCTCATCTGCATGTCACTGCCCGAAATGACTGGGAAGTAGCAGCTGCCTGATGGGTTGGAATAGAATTTCCACCAGGATGCCACCGGCTGGCACCACGAGTTTTGGGGAGGAGGTTTTCAGGAGGGTCTCATGGGAATAAAGGACTGTTCTCAGAGCAGGGAAGGCCTAAACATTGTTTTGTGGGACCAGAAGGGACATTCCTGCTCTTCTGGGCCTCAACAAAGAAAGTAAATAAAAATTAGTTTTTGAGCTTCCCTGGTCCTAGGTCATCAATGCCTGTTCTTGCTGATAAGAGGCTCCTGAGGTATGGGAAATGGTCCACGTTGTCCAGGGCCGCACCGTGGATCTTGATGACTGGGGGGTAGTGCTGTGCAGCAAGGATGGGCTGATTAAAGTGCAACATCCCCACCGACACCTGGGAGTCCTTGGCCAAAGACCGCCCTAAGTGAAGGAAGTGCATCTGGGAGGGCGCTGAGCACCTCGAGTCTCATCGCCGAGAGCATGCAGAAATCAAGCGCAGGCAGCGGAAAGAGCGTGCGGCAAACCTGTCCCACCCTCCCTTTCCCTCAACGACTATCTGTCCTACCTGTGATAGGGACTGTGGTTCCCAAATTGGACTGTACAGCCACCTGAGGACTTATTTTAAGAGTGGAAGCAAGTCTTCCTCGATTCCGAGGGACTGCCTATGATGATGATGAGTCCCAGGTACTCTTCCCATGGTCTTCACCTGGCTTCCATGCTCAGCGTTAAATTTCCAGTCATTGGACACCGATCTGCATATGTAAAGAATGACCCAACTGGCTGCAGGCAGATGTTCTTGCCAACTGCTCAGAGGAGCAGGTTAAAAACGAAGACTGCAGGATCAGTGTGGGACATCGGCAGTTAAGTTACCTGGCCAATTTTAACTACCCATGCATTTGGTTTTTACTGGGTGGCTAGAATTAAAATCAGCCTTGTGTGTTAGCTTTGGCTCAGTGATAGTACTCTTGCCTCTGAGTCAGAAGGTTATGGATTCTGAACCCCACTCCAGAGAATTGAGCATAATGTAGGCTGACAGTTCTTGGGTGTATGTAAAAGATCTCATCACACAATTCAACGAAGAATAAGGGAGTGTCTAGGCCAACACTTAACCCTCAACATTACTGAAAAACAGATTATTTGGTTGCTATTTGTGGAACCTTCCTATGTGGCCATGTTTGACTATGTTTCTAAGCAAATGATACTTAAAGGGTTGACAGTGGATAGGCAGTGGCAAATATTTAAAGATCACATGGATGAACTTCAACAATTGTACATCCCTGTCTGGAGTAAAAATAAAATGGGGAAGATGGCTCAACTGTGGCTAACAAGGGAAATTAAGGATAATATTAAATCCAAGGACGAGGCATATAAATTGGCCAGAAAAAGCAGCAAACCTGAGGACTGGAAGAAATTTAGAATTCAACAGAGGAGGACAAAGGGTTTAATTAGGAGGGGGAAAATAGAGAAAAGAGGAAGCTTGCCGGTAACATAAAAACTGACTGCAAAAGCTTCTATAGATATATGAAGAGAAAAAGATTAGTGAAGACGAACGTAGGTCCCTTGCAGTCAGATTCAGGTGAATTTATAATGGGGAACAAAGAAATGGCAGACCAGTTGAACAAATACTTTGGTTCTGTCTTCACGAAGGAAGACACAAATAACCTTCCGGAAGTACGAGGGGACCGAGGGTCTAGTGAGAAGGAGTAACTGAAGGATATCCTTATTAAGCAGGAAATTGTGTTAGGGAAATTGATGGGATTGAAGGCCAATAAATCTCCGGGGCCTGATAGGTGGCATCCCAGAGTACTTAAGGAAGTGGCCCTAGAAATAGTGGATGTATTGGTGATCATTTTCCAACAGTCTATCGACTCTGGATCAGTTCCTATGGACTGGAGGGTAGCTAATGTAACACCACTTTTTTAAAAAGGAGGGAGAGAGAAAACAGGTAATTATAGACCAGTTAGCCTGACATCAGTAGTGGGGAAAATGTTGGAATCAATTATTAAAGATGAAATAACAGCGCATTTGGAAAGCAGTGACAGGATCGGTCCAAGTCAACATGGATTTATGAAAGGGAAATCATGCTTGACAAATCTTCTGGAATTTTCTGAGTAACTAGTAGAGTGGACAAGGGAGAACCAGAGGATGTGGTGTATTTGGACTTTCAAAAGCTTTTGACAAGGTGCCACGCAAGAGATTGGTGTGCAAAATTAAAGCACATGGTTTGGGGTAATGTACTGACGTGGATAGAGAACTGGTTGGCAGACAGGAAGCAGAGAATCGGGATAAACGGGTCCTTTTTCGAATGGCAGGTGCCGCAGGGCTCAGTGCTGGGACCCCAGCTATTTACAATATACATTAATGATTTGAATGAAGGAATTGAGTGTAATATCTCCAAGTTTGCAGATGACACTAAACTGGGTGGCGGTGTGAGCTGTGAGGAGGACGCTAAGAGGCTGCAAGGTGACTTGGACAGGTTAGATGAGTGGGCAAATGCATGACAGATGCAGTACAATAGGGATAAATGTGATGTTATCCACTTTGGGGGCAAAAACATGAAGGTAGAATATTATCTGAATGGCGGAAGATTAGGAAAAGGGGAGGTGCAATGAGACCAGGTGTCATGGTACATCAGTCATTGAAAGTTGGCATGCAGGTATAGCAGGCGGTCAAGAAGGCAAATGATATGTTGGCCTTCATAGCTAGGGGTTTTGATTATAAGGGCAGGGAGGTCTTATTGCAGTTGTACAGGGCCTTGGTGAGGCCTCACCTGGAATATTGCATTCAGTTTTAGTCTCCTAATCTGAGGAAGGACGTTCTTGCTATTGAGGTAGTGCAGCGAAGGTTCACCAGACTGATTCCTGGGATGGCAGGACTGACATGTGAGAAGAGACTGGATCGACTGGGTCTTTAATCACGGAGTTTAGAAGGATGAGAGGGGATCTCATAGAAACATATAAAATTCTGAGAGGACTGGACAGGTTAGATGCAGGAAGAATGTTCCCGATGTTGGGGAAGTCCAGAACCAGGGGACACAGTCTAAGGATAAAGGTTTAGCCATTTATGACTGAGATTTGAAGAAACTTCTTCACTCAGAGAGTTGTTAACCTGTGGAATTCCCTACTGCAGAGATTTGTTGATGCCAGTTCATTGGATATATTCAAGAGAAAGTTAGATATGGCCCTTACGGCTAAAGGGATCAAGGGGTATGGAGAGAAAGCAGGAAAGGGGTACAGAGGTGAATGTTCAGCCATGATCTTATTGAATGGTGGTGCAGGCTCGAAGGGCTGAATGGCCAAATCCTGCACCTATTTTCTATGTTTCTATGTTTCTATGTTTCAATAATGATTACAGTTCATTGGCTGTGAAGTGTTATGGAATGTCCAGAGAACATAAAAGGCAATATCTAAATGCAAGTATTGCAGTAATAGCTAATAGCATTGCCACAAGAGTACAAACTCAATGGTATACTGTATAAAATAAATGTCTCACAAATTAATAATGACCCCTCTTCAACTCATTCCATATTGACTTTGTATACTCATCAGAAATTAAGAAAATTGTGGATTAATCCTTACTTAGTTGCTAGCTGGATTATGTAAAAGGAAGACAGTACAGTTGGCTTTCTAAAAGGTTGGGATCAAAAGGATTGATGGAACTGTTTACATACATAAGAACATAAGAACATAAGAAATAGGAGCAGGAGTAGCCCATACGGCCTCTCGAGCCTGCTCCGCCATTTAATACATTCATGGATGATCCGATCATGGACTCAGGTCCACTTCCCTGCCCACTTCCCAAAACCCATTATTTCCTTATCGTTTAAGAAAGGAAATTTATGCCTTAAATTTATTCAATGTCCCAGCTTTCACAGCTCTCTGAGGCAGCGAATTCCACAGATTTACAACCCTCTGAGAGAAGAAATTTCTCCTCATCTCAGTTTTAAACGGGCGGCCCCTTATTCTAAGATTATGCCCTCTAGTTATAGTCTCCCCTATCAGTGGAAACATCCTGTCTGCATCCACCTTGTCAAGCCCCCTCATAATCTTATACATTTTGATAAGATCACCTTTCATTCTTCTGAATTCCAATGAGTAGAGGCCCAACCTACTCAACCTTTTCTCGTAAGTCAACCCCCTCATCCCCAGAATCAACCTAGTGAACCTTCTCTGAACTGTCTCCAAAGCAAGTATATCCTTTCGTAAATATGGAAACCAAAACTGCATGCAGTATTCCAGGCATGACCTCACCAATACCCTGTATAACTGTAGCAAGATTTCACTGTTTTTATACTCCATCCCCTTTGCAATAAAGGCCAAGATTCCATTGGCCTTCCTGATCACTTGCTGTACCTGCATACTACCTTTTGTGTTTCATGCACAAGTACCCCTAGGTCCCGCTGTACTGTAGCACTGCAATCTTTCTCGATTTAAATAATAACTTGCTCTTTGATTTTTTTTCTACCAAAGTGCATGACCTCACATTTTCCAACATTATACTCCAGTTGCCAAATTTTTGCCCACTCATTTGGCCTGCCTATGTCCTTTTGCAGATTCTTTGTGTCCTCCTCACACATTGCTTTTCCTCCCATCTTTGTATCATCAGCAAACTTGGCTACGTTGTACTTGGTCCCTTCTTCCAAGTTGTTAATATAGATTGTAAACAGTTGGGGTCCCAGCAATGATCCCTGTGGCACCCCAGTAGTTACTGATTGCCAACCTGAGAATGAGCCATTTATCCCGACTCTCTGTTTTCTGTTAGTTAGCCAATCCTTTATCCATGCTAATATATTACTCCCAACACCGTGAACTTTTATCTTGTGCAGTAACCTTTTATGTGACACCTTGTCAAATGCCTTCTGCAAGTCCAAATACACCACATCCACTGGTTCCCCTTTATCCACCCTGTTCATTACATCCTCAAAGAATTCCAGGAAATTTGTCAAACATGACTTCCCCTTCATAAATCCATGCTGACTCTGCCTGACTGAATTTTGCTTTTCTAAATGTCCTGCTACTGCTTTTTTCTATCCCAACATATCATCTAATCTTTTAAATTTGCTTTTATGGATTTGCATTTATATCACATATCTCATCTCTACAATTCATTTTATGTTTCATTAACAGGCTTTCACAACTGAAAGACAGCCTCTGAGGAAAGACAAAGCATTTTCATAGGACAGAATCAACTCGCAAACAATGCATCAATGTAACTTAATTTTAACGATTAATTACTTATCTAGTATGCACCATTAACATAATACGTGGCAGGGAACCTTGCAATATGATTAATATTCTACACAAGGCACTGACTAGAAATCATTTACAAATGATCAGGTCAGCCTAACCACTGGATAAAAAAATCCCATGGATACTGATAATGCATCCTTAATATCTCTGGATCTGTTTTTATTTTTTTGAAAATTATGTTATGAAACAGTAGTATGTTTATAACTATTGATTAAGATGCTCTTTGGGTCTTATTCCTGCATTTTGAGATATACAAAGATTTATAAACAATTTTAAGCCATTATTGAGTTAGGGCATATGGCCACCAATTTGATATCAAGATATGTAACTGGCTTTAATGAAACTTTCCAAACTAAAGATTTCACTGAATTCAAAAAATTGAGGTAAGTTTGACATATGAAATGCAGTACTTGATGTGAAATTAACTCAGTACACTCTAATAAACTGAAGTAATTGCTCAAAGTTTGTTTAAGAAGTTCTGATTTAAAATGTACACATGGCTCAATGCCAAGAAAAGTAGTGTGGAATAATTACTCTTCCTTGGAGAATGCAATGCAAAATATTACCATAAAATACAATTTCAAGCTGTATTCACGAGGATCATTGGCACAGCACAATATGGAAAATATGCCATTCTCACTGCCAATGTTATGTTTTCATTCTTTCCAGCAGGACATTCTACAGCTTATTTCTTAATATTGAAATCAAATGTGAAACAGACAAGCTTAAAAATCAAAATAACTTAAGATTTCAGATGATTCAATAATAAAGCATCTTAAATACTGAGAATACTGAAAAATCTAGTATTCTAACCACAAAATGATTAACCAGGGTTGATTTTCACTACCAGCGGAGAACGGGCAGGCAGTGGGCAGACCGTACCTGCAGCCTCCCTGTCCTTGCCAGTGTGCGGACACGGCCTCATTTCTATTCCACCGATGAGCAAAAGATGCTAAACTGGCACTCTGATTCAGCTTGTCGTTTCTGGGAGAGCAGGAATTTAGAGGCTGTTACAGACTCAGCGGGCCAAATGGCCCTTTCTGTGCTGTCAACATCTATGGGCCCAAATTTGACGAAGGCCCCTCGCCTGGTGCCCAAGTGACGCCCAAAGGACCGGCCATGGCCGCTGAGGTCCCTGACGGTTCTTTGGGCGGGCGGCAAATCTGTGACGTATGCTGCCAATCTGGGCGGCAGTCGACGGGAGCTCTCATTCTCGGCGGCAAAGGCGCTTTCCGCCCAAATGCCGCCGTGGATGGAGTCAGGCCCACGGAGGGTCCCATACTGAGACAGAACCTAGGGGTGGGGTGGGGAGGTGTGGGGGGTGGGTGGGGGCAGTAGATCTCAGGAAGGGGGGCTTTGGCCAGGCGAACAGTGATGTAACTTTTTATTTTATGAAGCTTTTCAAAAATATTACCTAATATTTACATTCTGATTTTTGCTGCCCCGCTCCACGTGAAAAAGGTGTCTAAATTCCTTCTAGCACCTCACAAAAAACATAGGGCCCGAAATTGATCACCTTACTGCCCACTGCCGCCAACATTCCTCATGAAGATCCGCCCAGTGCCACTTTCGATATGGGCTGGAGCAGGGGGGAGGGGAGAGCCACCGGGAAGCGGCCGCTGACGTCAGCGGATGGACAAGAGGCGTACGTGGACTCCCGCCCGCCGAGATGCCAGATTCATGTGGATGGGAGTCGGCGGAAGTCGGCGCCAGAACAGGGGTGGACCACTGGCTGGAGGCTGGCCTGTCCCAGACGGTAGGTATGAGGATCCTGAAAAAAAGGTTAGTAAACTTTTTTTATTCACAGCAACTTACCGCAATGATGTCCCCTGAAGGTCTTCAGATGGATTTGTTTTATTCCTGATGATTTTAATTTTCAGGTCTTCGACCCTCCGTGGGCCTGACTCCATTCCTAGCGGCACTTGGGCGGCAAAGGCGAGAGTGAGAGTTCCCGCCGGCTGCCGCCCAGATTGGCGACGTACGTCACAGATTTGCTGCCCCCCCAAAGAACGGTCAAGGACCTCAGCGGCTATCGGCGGTCCTTTGGGCGGCACTTGGGCAGGCGGGGGCCTTCGTCAATTTCGGATGCATAGAAGTTGACAGCACAGAAAGGGCCATTTGGCCCGCTGAGTCTGTATCAATCTCTTTATTAGAACAATCCAAAACTGATCCCACCGCTTTACTCTCTGCCCATAGCGCTGTACCTTTATTTTTCCCTTAAAAGGTGCAATTGTTTCTGCCTCAATTACATCTGGTTTCATCCTTCAGAAATTCTCTGAATATAGAAATTTCTCTTAGCCTCTCTCATTATTTTCTTAGTGAGAATTTTAAATTGATAATCCTTTGTCATGATTCCCCAATCAGAGTAAATAGTCTTTCCCTAAACATCCAGCAAAACCCTCGGTAACTTACAAAACCTCAGTTGAATTTCCTCTTAGCCTTGTCCCATAACGGGACAATGGAGATTGGGGAGTAATTTCTAACTGTACCACCTTTGAAAGCAATGAGATGACAATCGAATGGGTTCCATAATAGATGAGCGATCCATTCGCAGTCAGTGAGTTTTAAAATTATCCCCTAGAAATTTGTTATGTACGGGAATATAGATGAGATTAGGCACTAGGATTTTATAGCACAAGTTGGAATGCCAATGTATTGTGCTATCATGTCACCCACTTATGGCAATTTATATGTGCAAGTATGAAGGCACTACAGACAGATCTGTCCTTATCTCAAGTCTGCAAAGAGAAAGAAGAAAGACTGGCATTTATACAGTGCCTTTCACAACATTCCAAAGCGCTTTACAGCCAATGAAGTACTTTAGAAGTATAGTCACTATTATAATGTCGGAAACATGGCAGCCAATTTGCACACTCCAACGAACAACAATGTGATAATGACCAGATATTTTGTTTTAGAGCCTAGAGTTTAGGCTCAAATTCCTGGAGCAAGACTTGAACCCACAGCCCTCTGACTCAGAGTGACAGTGCGACCACTGAGCCACGGCTGACACCATGACTTATGCACTTTTCAGCCGAGGTCACTGGACAGCAATAAGCAAAAGTAAAGCCAGCCCCAGCTGCCTTTTTCCTTCTCTATCTCAGAGATACTGAAGTCCAAACTGTAACACCAGATGAGATGAGAAAACCTGGGGTTCGAAATTTGTCTCGGGTGGGGGCACAAAATGGGCGGTATCGGATCAGTCGCCCATTATGCACAGCACCTGATATTCAGTCCCATCAACTGCAATAGAACTGAATATCAGGCACTGCGTACAACAGGCTGCCGATCCAATACCACTTGTTTGGTGCCACCATCCGAGATGAATTTCTAGGTCCTGGTACCTTCTGGTCTGTATTGTTCAGTAACGCACTGGACAGTGGAATGATCCAGTAAGCCATCAGAGCAGCATTGAGCTGATTAATTTCCACCTCAACCATTTGCAACATAAAACCAGCAATGAAAAGTGCACTATAGTTTTTTTCACTCAGTTAAGCAGCACGATACATAGCTGCTGCATTTGTAATATGGCAATTTTTACCTCCGTAGTGCTCTCCTAATGCATAGCCATTGTTAACATTTTATCTTCAAATCAAAGAATAATGAAAAACTCACTCACATTAGGTATAAAATGAAGGCAATTCATGTTAATCTATAAAGAAATAAGAGAAGATTGGGTTATGCAGATATGATCACACTAATTCTACAAACACGGCAGGGTGCACTTCCCATGTTTGGAGTTTGTTTATACTTTTTTCCGATGAACTACCTAATTAAGGTCATCCCTCACCGCATGGTAACCTTAGTCCCAAGAATGTGAAAATCATCCCAATTCAATTTTATGGCATTCCTGACAATGATTAATGATCCCAACAACTGACAAGATCATCTGTCACCAAACAAAAGTGAACCTTTGTCAAATTTCTCTTTATTAATTTGAAAGGGGCCTGTGGAGAGACACATCATAGCCTGTCAGGGCAGACTGGATGGTGCAAGCAGGGGGAAATCAGATAAACTCCTTTTGTGGTACAAACTTAGATAATGCTCTCATCTGGTACATGTGAAGGTTAATTAATGTCTGTTCAATTTAGAGTATTACCATATACTCACACACACGGGTAGGCATGCAAAAATCACTAATAGGCTCCAAAGTGCAAACTACTATATCACTAACCTATAGGGACAGCTTCTTAAATAATTTTAAAGCTCTCAAGTGAATGGAAATTAACTAACTTCTGTTATATGTTTTAAGGAGGGAAAAACAGATTAAGAGAACTTAACTTTTCTCTGCTAAAATAGATGCTTTGTATGCCTCGTCCATGCAGTTGCTTTAAAGGGTATATTTGGCAAACTATATTTGACAACCTTTTTTAACATGTATTAAAGGAGAACATTACTGTGGGAACAATGCATTTAATTCAAATCTGTCATTCCTTTTAGATATGTCAAGTCAAAGTTGTTTTAAACTCGCTGACCTGAAGAAAACATCGTTTAATTCCCTTCCCTTACACTTATGAAGAACTAACATTTTAGGCAAGGCGGTAGCCAGAGAACCATTCAGTTGATGTCAATCAGCAGCTCAAGAAACTAAAAAGTTATTGATCCTCACTGATTCAATGGAGCCGTTGATTTACTCAGATTATAGCTGATGCCAGCTTGGCTTAGGTGGTACAGCTCTTCTCTCTCATGATGGGTGATGGGTGAACGGGACTTTATGCAAATTAGACAAAAGCAGCCGGGTTTTGGATGATCTCAAGTTTACATAAGGTAGAACATGTGAGGCCAGCCAGGAATGCGTTGGAATAGACAAGTCTAGAGGTTAACAAACGCATGGATGAGCTGAGGCAGGGGTGAATACAGGCGATGGTATGGAGGTGGAAATAGTTATGCCGCAGATATGTGGTTGGAAGCTCATTTCAGGGTCAAATATGACACCAAAGTTGCAAACAGTCTGGTTCAGCCTTAGACAGATGCTAGGGAAAGGGATGGAGTTGGTGAGAAGGGAACAGAATTTGTGGCAGGGACTGAAGACAATAGTTTTGGTCTTCCCAATATTTAACTGGAGAAAGTTTCTGCTCATCCAATACTGGATGTCAGACAAGCAGTCTGACAAAATAGAGACCATGGAGGGGTCGAGAGAAGTGGTGGTGAGGTAGAGCTGGATGTCATCGGCATACATATGAAAACTGACACTATGTTTTTGGATGGTGTCGCCAAGGGGCAGCATGTAGATGAGAAATAGGAGGAGGGCAAGGATAGATCCCTGGGGGACACCAGAGAGTGTGGAAGAGAAGCCATTGCAGGTGATTCGATAGATTCGATGGCTATGATTCAATAGGTAAGAATGGAACCAGGTGGACGATGGTGAAGAGGCGTTGGAGGAGGATGGAGTGGTCAACCGTGTCAAAGGCTGCAGGCAGGTCCAGAAGAATGAGGTGGGATAGTTTACCTTTACCACAGTCACAAAGGATGTCATCTGTGACTTGATGGGAGCCATTTTGGTAATATGGCAGGGGCGGAAACCGTGTTCAAAGGGGAGAAAAAAGTGGTAATAGAAGTGATGGCTCAGCTCTGGAACAACAGCCAAAATGGGCACACGAATGGACACAGGCAAAAATCTCAAATTATATAGGCATGGTTATGTAGCAATTATTGGGATACATATATCTTGGTAGTAGTAGGTTGGAGTTAATAGTAGAGAGTCCAGAGTTAAAGTCAGAGTTCCCATGGAGGGAAAACGTTGACATGGGTTGGATGGAGTCGGCATGGAGCATCGATGAACTGTTGTCCAAGTTCCAAGAAATGTGTAGCTGGCAAGTGAAATCCAGAAGCTATTTGAAGAGTAAAAAATTGGAGGATGGAGGTTATTGCCGTAGGAATGAAAATCAGTGCAGAAAGATGATGGCGAAGTAGACGCGAAGTTGGAGGTAACCATAGATCAGAAGTGGCAGGGAAAATGTAAAACCACCAGCCAGCCAGCAACAAAGCTGAAAAACCAGCAGAACGAGTCACACAGCTCAGCAGAGAAACAGCCGCAGTGGGAGAAGATGTTTAAAAGTTATTTTAAAAATGTTAGCAGCAGAATCATTGACACAGCTGATGAATCTTGCAGAGTAGTCAGGTGTAGTCGAGTGGAGAAGCATAATCTTAGTGCCCAGAGAAGTCCAGGAAATCGGAAACCAAATTTGAGAAGAGCTTTAGCTCAGTGAGAAGCAGATAGCAGGGTGGGCGCTGGAGAGTGGCGGTTTAAAACCGTTAGTTTGTAGCTAACTTGTAGTTGGGGCTAAAATGCACCAACTGATGGAGCCAGGGGTACTTGAACAGTGGAAGTGAAGAGAGTTGGGAGAGAAAGGGCAAAGGATGGCTGGAACATTCCCATGGATAGAAGTGAAGCAATGAAGCACTCCTTATGGAACTGCCAGCCTTCTTATCCATGTGTAAGGTGTCCTGCACTGTTAGGTGTGTTATCTATTAGATGAAATATTAGATCAAGGTCATTTATGGGTGGATATAAAGATCCCCTGGCAGTTGTTCAAGGAAGAGTAAGGAGTTCTCTCAGTATATGAGCCAACGTTCAACTCAGAGAGTACCACCGAAATGGATTAACTGAGCATTCATCACATTGTTATTTGTAAGACCTCACAGTGCACAAATTGGCTGCTGTATTTGCCTACAAAAGAGCACATGTCAAATGTAATCCATTGTCTGTGAAATGTTTTGGGATGTCATAAGGAAGTGAAAGAAATGGACTGGCAGGAGTTCAAGCTGGAGGCCCTGAATTTCCCTGGATTTCCTGCTGCTGTGCACTGCAACTTGGACAGAAGTGTAGCTGAAACCCTGTTTACATGTATAAAGGGGATTTCCACCACAATTCCGATGAGGTTATTGGAGCAGAGCAGCAGACAGTCCAAGGCAATTCAGGGCCAGATATGGCCCAGAATTTCCTGGAAAGTTTTGGTGTAAGAGCAGCATTGCATCATCTCTCTTCTGGAGGAAATTCATGCATCAGTGATTTACACTGGTTTTATGCTAAAACATTACAATGCGCTATCGTTTATGAAGCCTCTGAGATTCAATTGCTGAAATTGCCTGCTGCTAATTTACATAACTCTGCCCCTAAACAAAAGACCAGCTCATTCAAACTTCCTATATTTACATGAATAATGCGCTGGCGTAGATTACCCCCAAAATTTAGGCGCAACACAGCCCGAAGTCACACGATATCAGCGTAAGTGATATTTCTGGAGTTTAACAGCGATTTTCTTCACAATTTATTTTGAACTTTTCTCACTGAAACCTGCACTAAACTCACATTTCCAAAGTGTTATCAGTCTCAGTACATCCAAAATATTTTGTACTCCACCTGTCCCACGTGTCCAGAAGGACTAAACACTTGAATAGCCTTCCCGCTGGGGGTACCATGTTCTGCATAATAATGCAAGAGGAACATATTAATAGTCGGGGCCCGGGAACGGGGGCAGGGCCGGGGCCCGGGCCCGGGAGCAGGGTCAGGGCCCAGAAGCGGGGGGGGCCAGGAGCAAGGAGGCAAGGAGAGGGGCGGGGCCGTGGCCCAAGAGTGGGGAGAGGCCCAGGAGCAGAGGGGGAGCCGGGGCCAGGAGCCGGGGCGGGGTCCAGAAGCAGAGGTGGGGGGGCCGGGGCCCAGGAGCCGGGGCGAGGCCCGGGGGGGGCAGGAGTTGGGTGGGCCAGGGCCCAGCAGCGGGGGAGGGGGCTAGGAGCAGGGTGGGGCCGGGGCCCGTGAGCGGGTGCAGGGCCGGGGCCTGGGAGCGGGGGGGTGCACCCAGGAGTGGTGGGGGGGGCGGGGGGGGCGGCCAGGAGCGAGGCAGGGTCGTGGCCCAAGGGCGAGAGTAGCGCAGCATGTACCAGCAATGGGGTCGGGGCATAGGGAAGGTGCAGCACGGGCCAACAGCAAGGCTGTGAGGCCCGCACTGTGTCCTATGTAGGAGTATATGTGTGTACTAGGTCCATGCAGCGGAGCTTGGTCTCCAGTCATCTTGGATCTCCTTGCCACTGGACCAAAACCTTGCTCTGACTAGCCCGTGTGGTGGCTGGTGTGCAATGGCCATCCCACATTAAAAGAATTTACGCACAGGCATCTTCCAACCTTCAAAATGAAGTTCGGGACCTGGAACGTCAGGTCCCTCATGGAAACACCCAAGAACTCATTTTATGGTGTGGAAGTAGATCATCCTCGACCCCGAGGGACTGCCTAATACTATACTAATATACTAGGAAGAGGAAGAGGAGCAGTAGAGGCAAGCAACTCTGAGTGAGGTGCCATGGTAGAAGACAGCAGCCCACTTGGTATTATTCCTGTTGGCGACGCTGTATTTGTGTTGTTTTACAGATGTTTTTACGTTCTGGTATAGACAAACTAAATCCACAGGAAATGTTGGTCTAAGTTCCCGTCGGCAAGATAGGCATGAGAACTGCTGTAAATTTTAGCATAATTTCTGTGTAAAGGAGATCCAGGAAATTCTGGGTCTTTGGGTATAAAGTTAACTATAATATGAGACAATGGGTTCTAGTCATCCACAGGTCACAGAGAAGAAAAATATTGGCCTAAAATTTGTGGTAGGAGGCTTCCCGATGGCGGATGCCTCCGACCTGCAAAAAGTTTACGAATTTACCTGATGATCCGGGAGGTTCATAGTTTCACGCTCCTGGGCCTCTCCGGGTACCTGCGGGTAGAGGACCACATATCCCAGGGGCGCATGGGGTTCGCATTCGCCCCTGGGATCAAGTGAGCTTGCCCAACCAATAAAGGAAGGGAATCACCATTCATACTTATGTGGTTTCTGCTTGTATAGAAAGGACATGATTGCACTAGAGAGGGTGCAGAGGAGATTTACTAGGATGCTGCCTGGAATGGAGAATCTTAGTTATGAGGACAGATTGGATAGGCTGGGTTTGTTCTCATTAAAACAGAGGAGGTTGAGAGGAGACCTCATTGAGGTGTACAAAATATTGAGGGGCCTGGACATAGTGGATAGTAAGGGTCTATTTCCATTGGTGGAGAGGTCTATTACAAGGGGGCATAGTGATAAGGTGGTTGGTGGAAGGTTTAGAGTGGATTTGAGGGGGGGGCTTCTTTATGCAGAGGGTTGTGGGGATCTGGAACTCGCTGCCTGGAAGAGTGGTGGATGCAGAAACCCTCACCACTTTTAAGAGAAGGTTGGATGGGCACTTAAAGTTATGGACCTAGAGCTGGTAATTGGGATTAGACTGGATGACCTGTTTTTGGACATCACAGTTATAACGGTAAGTACTGTAGGGAATCGAATATGGCCAGGGTGATCTCCTGGACTAGTTTCGATCAGCTGGATGGGTCGCAGAGTAATTTTCCCAGATTTTTTCTCCCTAAATTGGCCTGGGTTTTTATCTGGTTTTTGTCTCTCCCAGGAGATCATATGGCTCTGGTTGAGGTGGAGTGTAGAATATTTCAGTATAAGATATGTCGCAGTTGTGTAAGGCGGACTGGTTGGGCTGGGTGCTCTTTGCCTTTCCGCCATTGTTCATAGGTTTATATGTAACCTTTACGGCTGCTGACTGAGGGCCGTGCGGCTCTTTGTCGGCCGGCGCGGACACGATGGGCCGAAATGGCCTGCTTCTGCGCTGTAAATTTCTGTTTCTGTGAACTCCCATAAGTATGAATGTGAATCACTTAAAAATATACGAACACATGAAATAAAAAAAAATTAAATTACATATTTAAAATTAATTAAATTGCCAATTAATTAAATATTTTAAATAAAAATTTAATTTTTTGAAAATAAATGTATATGTTTTAACGGGGCTAAAAATAAACTTACCTTAACGTATAAATGAGTGATAACATTTTATTTTTCTATTTTTTTAAAAACTCTTACGTTGGCAAAATCAGGCCATACGCCTGCTTTTACCAGGCGTAAGAATTTCAAGGGCATTCACTGGGCAGAAGTTGGGCAAATCGCCCAACTCTCTGCCCGTGGATGCCCATTTCTTTCACATTCATACGATCTGTCAGGCGGATTCTTGACAGATCGCAAGTTCCGGGTTTGAACGCATGCACAGAACTTGCGGGGTTCCTACGGGCATGTGCGCACCTCGTACCCACCTATAGGGGCCGCAAATTCAGCCCCATTATATTACACTACTGCCATCTAAAGTGCCCTAACAAGCCACTCAGTTGTATGGGCTACCAGGGATGGGCAATAAAGGTCAGCCTGACGAGCGACACCCACATCCTGAGAATTAATTTTAAAAAACACTTAGGAGGAGAAATTCGATCACGCTATAGTTGGGGCGGTGTCCCGAGCGGAGCGTTACATTTTACGCGGCAAATGGTTTGTGTCTGCAGTCACAAAATTCATCAGCTGGGCCTGGAGTTTGGAGCGGGGCGCTAAGGGAAGCATTGCACGCCTCTTTTAGGGCGCGAGGCCGGCTGAGCAAGGGAAAATCCCGAGCTAAACAGCCGGCCTCTGAGCGCCATAACAGAGGCTGGGGTGGGGAGGGGCGGGGGGAGTCCCTGAAAAAACCCCACCAAAAACATTCCTAATACATAGCTCCCGCTACCACAACATAAATCACAAAAAATAAAACATAATTAACCACATGTACGTGAGGACGGCATTACTTACCTCACTGCAGCCACTACAGCTTGGAAAGCCTGCTTTCACCGGCGTTCCCACCAGGGTGCATTATGCAGCACTAAGGTTTGGGCGGCAACCAACAATCGAGCTGGTGTCGCAACCAAGGGTGTTGCACAGCGACACACCACTTCCTGGCAGTAATGCTCCGTGCCCCGTCAATACTGGCACCGAATGTCCCAGCGGGGTGAGAGAAGCTGGGCGCCTGGGCGCAAGGGCTTTCCACCGCCATTGACGCCCTGGAGTGGCACTAAGAAGGGCGGCAGAAGACCGAAAATCCAGCCCTTAAAATTTTGCACTAGAATCACAGGCACATTTATTTGATTTATGGGGTACAGGTAATACTAAATTACAGTACTGTAGACATTTAAAACTAACTACAGCAAACATTAATCTCAATCACCTGATTAGGGTTAACAATGTAATAAAAGCCAACCTCGATGTCTGACTATTATCTTTAGTTAATTTCAACAGAATCACCACCTTGATCCACAAACTGGGATTGGCCACAAGCAACTGTAGCCGTGCACAGAAGAAGCAGGAGACTAGCTTGAGGGAATTTCTCCAAGGAAGCAAATATTGTGCCTATCTGTTACGATAGTGGATCAACAAGTATACCAATAAGCAGAACAGCATCATGGCAGCAGTGATTAGCCTATCCTCAATTTCTCAATACATTCACAATAGGGTGATATACTCAAAGGACACCCTCAAAGCCTCCCTGATGAAGTGCAACATCCCCACTGACACCTGGGAGTCCCTGGCCAAAGACCGCCCTAAGTGGAGGAAGTGCATTCGGGAGGGCACTGAGCACCTCGAGTCTCATCGCCGAGAGCATGCAGAAATCAAGCGCAGGCAGCGGAAAGAGCGTGCGGCAAACCTGTCCCACCCACCCTTACCCTCAACGACTATCTGACCCACCTGTGACAGGAACTGTGGCTCTCGTATTGGACTGTTCAGCCATTTAAGGACTCATTCTAAGAGTGGAAGCAAGTCTTCCTCGATTCCGAGGGTCTTTCTATGATGATGATGATACTAATATTAGAGCTCGAAACAGGTCATCATTAAACAATGTCTGGGGAAGTGATGATCCTGATGACAAGTTGGGCAACAGTAAGGGTACTATAAACATCAAGTTGGCTCTGTTGAATGAGAAGGTTGTGCGTTTAAGCCCCCTATGGCGGGCACTTCATTTCAGCACTGAGGGCAAGTTACATTCTGAGATGAGATGTTAAAATGAGGTCTTGTCTACCTGCTCAGATGGCCATAAACAAATTCATTAAACTATGTAAGGAAGAAAAGGGAACTCTCTAGGTGTCTTGCTTAACATTCCTTTAAGGCAGCCTTCGATCGCCTGAGGAAAAGAGTGTTTGAAGACCAGGATCTCAAATCTGGCACCAAGCTTATGGTCTACAGGGCAATACTGATACCCGCCCTCCTATATGGCTTAGAGACGGGGACTATAGACAGAAGACATCTCAAAGTGCTGGAAGTACCACCAGCGCTGCCTCTGCAAGATCCTGCAAATCCCCTGGGAGGATAGATGCACCAACATCAGTGTTCTTGCTCAGGCCAACATCCTCAGCATCGAAGCACTGACCACACTCGACCATCTCCATTGGACGGGCCACATCGTCCATATGCCCGACACAAGACTCCCTAAGCAAGTGCTCTACTCGGAACTCCTACACGGCAAGCGAGCCCCAGGTGGGCAGAGGAAATGCTTTAAGGGCACCCTCAAAGCCTCCTTGATAAAGTGTAACATCCCCACCAGCAGCTGGGCGTCCCTGGCCCAAGACCACCCATAGTGGAGGAAGAGCATCCGGGAGGGCGCTGAGCACCTCGAGTCTCGTGACCAAGAGCATGTAGAAACCAAGCGCAGGCAGCGGAAGGAGCGTGCGGCAAACCAGTCCCACCCACCTTTTCCTTCAGCCACTGTCTGCCCCACCTGTGACAAAGACTGCAATTCCCGCATTGGACTGTACAGCCACCTGAGAACTCACTTTTAGAGTGGAAGGAAGTCTTCCTTGATTTTGAGGGACTGCCTATGATGATGAACATCCCTTTTAAACCAACACTGACAAAAACAGATGATCTGGTCATTCATTAATTTGCTGTGTGTGAACTTTACTGTGTGAAAATTGTCTGATGTATTTGCCTCCATAATAAGTGACTGCATTTGAAAAGTGATCTGTTGGTTGTAAAGTGGTTTGGGACAGCCCGAGGATGTGAAAGACATTATATGAATACAAGTCGGTTCTTTTACAATTAGTTGCAATGCCCCTCAACTAAGGTGGAAAAAAATCTCCTGATCATTATTTAGTGATCCTGTTGAAAAGTGGCCTTGTGTGAGAACAGGATCATTTTACAGCTATGATGTTTTCTACAGCTGATACTAACTCTCTACATTCACATGCAAGGATAAAATCAGAAATTCTGTGCTCATGGAGTGGAGCATCAGTAGACAGGAGTGTACGTCGGAGATTGGGGACCACTGTGTTTTCCACTGACTTCAATGGAGCTGAATATTGGACAGGGTGTATAAGGGGTGACCGATATGGTACCGCACAAGACAAATATCGGGCGGGGATATAAGAGATGACCCATGCGATTCCACATATTTTACGGTGCCGCCCAAGACAAATTTCTACCTCTGTGCCTTCAATACAAGAGCAGGAGAAGATTGCAATAAAAGTTCTCTTAGAACCACAACTTTTGTCATTCAGATCATAAAACCTATCAAGATAATCACATCTTGAAATAAAATCCAATGCTACGGAGTCATTGGTCTGTTTTCAGTTTGCCAGCTTTATTTCTGTTTTTCTTTACTACTGATGACAGGAGAAATATTTGATTTTATTTCTTTCCCTGCTGATAAGCAAAGCAGGCTATGGAGCCAATCGCAAGACTCTTTTCTTTGGAACCGGCGCTGTAACCCTGGTACCTCCCACATTACTGCAATAATAAACGCTGGATGCCAAGTTTAAGCCTGTAAATTTTGAACATATAATATATATAATAATGTTAAAACTTTATTGAGTGTTACTATAATTTATTTTCAGAGCAACAAAATGCTCCAGTAACTAGAGCCCGAAATTGATGAAGGCCTCTGCCCGCCCAAGTGCCGCCCAAAGGACCGCCGATGGCTGCCGAGGTACCTGACGGTTCTTTGGGCGGGATTTTCATCACCAATGTCCCTTGAAGGTCGGCGGGCGGCAAATGAGGGACTTATGCTGCCAATCTTGGCGGCAGCCGACGAGAGTTCTCATTCTCGGCGGCAGAGGCGCTTGCCGCCCAAGTGCCACCGAGGATGGAGTCGGGCCCACGGAGGGTCAAAGAGCTGAAAAATAAAAATAAGTAGCAAAAACATTTTTTAAACTATCGGAAGACCTTCAGGGAACCCCATCAAGGTAAGTCGCTATGGAAAAAAAAATGTTCACTAACCTTTTTTCCACAATCTTCCTACTTACCATCAGGGACAGACCAGCCTCCAGCCAGCGATCCACCCCCATTCTGCTGCCGACTCTCGACTGCATGGATATCGCTACTCAGCCGTCCGCTGACGTCAGCGGGCGCTTCCCGGTGGCCCTCCCCTCTCGCCGCTCCAGGCCACGTCGAAAGTGGCACTGGGCGAATGTTGCAGAAGAATGTCGGCAGCTGTGGGTGGTAAGTTCACCAATTTCTGGCCCTAAGTGTTTGGATTTAAAAAATGTTAAACAGCTTTAGTAGAGGTCTGCATCATCAATTATTTCTTAAAGTCAAGCACATTTGTGGTATTCTATTGTTTTCTAATTTTAATCATCATTCTTCAGATGTAGCCGTCACTGACAAGGCTGTCATTTATTGCTCATCCCAAGTTGCCCTTGAGAAAGTGATGTTGTGCCTTGTTCTTGAACCACTGCAGTCCATGCGGTGAAGGTAGTTTATGCAATCTCACATTTCCCATAGAACTGATTCAGAACATCAACACTAGCAGTACATTTGGAGCCCACCTGAAACCACAGAGAGAACATAATGTCTATGAGAATTTGGGCAAGATCTACTTGTTCGGCATTTTTACCATGCACATTGATTTTATGTAATCCAGTCAAAGAGTCATTGGACCTATTCCATAAGAAAGAAAACCTCCCTGCTCTGTGATCCATGTCAGTAGGTTCATTTCATGCAAGCTCATATCTACTCTATAATTTCTTCCCAAATCATAGTCATCGGTACAAGCAACCCTGTGGGGATTCTAGCACAATTTCAAAGAAGCCGCAGTAATATAAATTTTGGAAAGCTGGGCGCAGACCAGAGACATTCCCAAGGGAAGGTAAAAATGATTGGAGGCTGCACTCAACCTGGGCCTCTCTTGCACGCTTTCGAGATGCTATGCATGGAATGGCTTTAGTATATGCCTAAGCTTGCTGCTCAGCCTATCAGCGGGGGAAGATGCATGTCACAGCAAGACTACAGACAGAGAAAATTAAGGAAAAAAATAAAATATAAAGCACAAAAATCAAAAAAAAAAATCTCAGCTCACCAAATTAATCCTTTAATGATTCCCATACTAAAAGAAAACAACTGTTCAAGCAATTTTGAGTAGTGCATCTTGAAATAAGTGTATCTGTTGGCTTTCTGCAGCTCTCTTCACATGCAAAAGATCACAGCAACATCAAAGAACACAACTGCAATACCCGACAGTTAACCAGCGATAAACCCCAAGTTGATACAATTATTGTATATTTAATGATGCTCAAAAATTGGCCAGAGAAAAACATACAACAATCGGTAACAACAAAATCAGTGGCTCCCTACAGTGAGGGTTATTTTAAAGTAGTTTTCAGCTAAGCCAAGTTCTTCAGCATGTCTCTATTGTTTCAGGGTTGTATGCCTCTTAACAAATGCCAATTCATTTCAATTTAGAAGACAATTCTTGATTTCATTGGACTGTAACAACATACTGCAGTGTTGCCACTACCAACAGTGGTGCAAGCTATTCAAGAAAAGTAGACTTAAATCTGAATGTTTGAAAACATAATTTGCCAATTCCTCTTCAAGGAGAAGAGTATTTTAATGAATTGCCACATGATCCTAAAACATTATGAAGAGAAATATCTGCACACTGACACTTACTGTGATTTATTTTTGTTCACACTGCTGGTGAATGTAGTCCTGGGCGTGAACTTCCTCGGGGCTTTTCCTGCTCTACTGCTGTAACTTCGCCAGAAGTTAAGCAGAAACACCTTTTATGTATGTTTTCACTTATGGTCGCCAAATGGGAGAAGCCCTGAGGAAATTCACCCCCCCCTACAGTAGGCATTTTGTTTAGAATCGCCTTTCTGGTATTGTTATGAATTCCTTGTCCAATTAAATCAATCAACAACAACAACAACGCATTTTTTAGTGCCTTTAATGCAGCAAAACCTGCCAAGGAGCTTCACAAGAGCATTATCAATCACAATTTCACACCGAGCCAAAGAAGAAGATAATAGGGCAGATGAGGCAGGTTTTAAGGAGCGTCTTAAAGGAGGAGAGAGAAGTAGAGAGGCGGAGAGGTTTAGGGAAGGAATTCCAGAGCTTTAAGGAGAAAATTCAGGAGCTTAGGACTTAGGCAGCTGAAAACATGGCCGCCAATGGTGGAGCAATTAAAATCAGGGATTCACAAGATGCCGGAATTGGAGAAGCACAGAGATATTGGACTGTTGCAGGACTGGAGGAGGCTACAGAGCTCGGGAGGGGATGAGACCATGGAAGGATTTGAAAACAAGAATGAGAATTTTAAAATTGAGGTGTTATCGGACCAGGAGCCAATGTAAGTGAGCAAGCACAGGGGAGATGTGTGAACGGGGCCTGGTGCGAGTTTGGATACGCGGCCATGGTTTTGAATGAGCAAAAGCAACAACAACTTGCACTCATATAGCGCCATTGACATAGTAAAATGTCCCAAGGCGCTTCACATTATCAAACAAAATGTGACACCGAGCCACATAAGGAGATATATGGGTAGCTTCGTAAAAGAGGTAGGTTTTAAGGAGGTAGATAAGTCACCAGGACAGGATGGAATGCAACCTAGGATGCTGAGGGAAGTGAAGGAAGAAATCGCGAAGGTACTGGCCATAATCTTCCAATCCTCCTTAGAAATGGGGCAGTGCCAGAAGACTGGAGAATTGCAAATGTTACACCATTGTTCAAAAAAGGGTGTAAAGATAAACCTAGTAACAATAGGCCGGTTAGTTTAACCTCAGTAGTGGGGAAGCTTTTAGAAACAATTAACAGGGACAAAATTAACAGTTGGACAAGTGTGGATTAATTAAGGAAAGCCAGCATGGATTTGTAAAAAGAAAATTGTGTTTAACTAACTTGATCGCGTCTTTTGATGACCTAATAGAGAGGGTTGATGAGGGCAAGGCGGTTGACATGGTGTAAATGGATTTCCAAAAGGCATTCAACAAAGTGCCATATAATAGGCTTGCCAGCAAAGTTCAAGCCCATGGAATAAAAGGGACTGTGGCAGCCTGGATACAAACGTGGCTAAGTGACAGGAAACAGAGAGTAGTGGTGAACGGTTGTTTCTCGGACTGGAGGAAGGTATACAGTGGTGTTCCCCAGGGATCGGTACTGGGACCACTGCTTTTCTTAATATATATTAATGACTTGGATGTGGGTGTACAGGGCACAATTTCAAAATTTGCAGATGCCACAAAACTTGGAAGTATAGTGAACAGTGAGGAGGATAGTGATCGACTTCAAGAGGACATAGACAGGCTGGTGGAATGGGCAGACACGTGGCAAATAAAATTTAAGGCAGAAAAGTGCAAAGTGATAAATTTTGGTGGAAAGAATGAGGAGAGGAAATATAAACTAAAGGATACAATCCTAAAGGGAGTGCATGAACATGGAGACCGAGGGGTAGATGTGCATAAATTGTTGAAGGTGGCTAGACAGGTTGAGAAAGCAGTTAAAAAAGCTTACGGGATCCTGGGCTTCATGAATTGAGGTAACAGCCGCGAGGGGGGAGATTTTGCGGCAGTCATAGAAGTCCAGCCCCGTAAGCTATATTGGGCTCACCAGCCCCGAGAGGAAGTGTTGCGCAAAATACCGTGCCCCACTTCCTCTCAGGGACCGGACCGGGGTGCAAAGGTACAAGAAATTTGCAGGGCTACGCGGTTGGACGCGTAGTCCTGGCAGGAAGACAAGGCCCTCCCCTACCATTCTACGGGAGAGAAATGGGGCCATCGCTGGACCATCAGGGAGCGGGGTGCCATGGCAGCAGCCCTGCACACAAGAGAGTGCCGGGCTGCAAGGTCGTGACACGGACCCCGTGATCTACAATCAAGGAGGCCATGTAAGTTGGACATTTTTATTTTTACTGCCGCATCTCCCCTTTAATTTTCACCCCACAAGCGGCCTACAGCCTGGTATGCCCCCTGCGAAGCTGTCGTGGGCATTGCCTGGTGCCTTCTGATTGCTTTTCACCGCTGATTTCTGTGCGTTTCCTCAGCCCTCCACTCTCTTGGCGTGCTTGGGGCGGTAATGCAAGTCGCGCAGGCCCCATAACCCCACAGAGAAAGCAATAAAAATGTTTCAACCCATCGTTGGCCCTTCCCTTTAAGCGAGGGAAGGAGCCTCTAATGGTGGAAGGACTGCACTGGACATTGCTCAGCGTTCTGCCACAATGCCCCTCTCACTCACTTTCGCTCTCTAAGCGAAGGGGTAGCGCTTGATTTAGCGCTCCACCTCCCTCTTGGAGCACGAAAGCTGAAGTTCCCAGGAGCAGAAAATCATTTTTGCCTGGTAATACTTCTGTGATAATTCAAAAGTTATCGCCCCAAAATAGGCGCTACGTAATCTCTAGCCCTGATTATGGGAGGAACGCTCAGTCTTTTTATTGCTTACTGACTTTACCCATCCCCTCCCCTTTGTTGAAATCTTGCTGGGTATAGTTCCATGGGCACCAGTTAATCCTCCAGTATTTTACCCAAGTAGTTATTGTTCACATAGACGCCATAACAGGTTTGACAGTGATGTGTTGGCATGCTGTTCATCTTGGGACCATCAGGGCTGAACCCAATCCTGTTCTCACCAATGTCCACAGTGTTGCAATTCCAGCAGGCCTCAGTCAGAGTGATCAAGTGAGGATCCCAGCCAATGTTCCTCACCTTCATCCAGAGATGCTGAAGCCAATTGCAGTGCCTCTATTGACATCTTGATTGAATCATCTAAATGATAACCTGGGCTCTATCTTCCTTGTTTGTATGGTACATCTACTCACTGAATAAAATTGGTAAGCAATCAGCGGGGCCGAGCCGAATGTTCACCCTTAATAGGAAATTAACCATAGTGATAAATAGGGTGGGGGAGGGGGGAAGGGGAAATCTGTACATGAAGTAAACTTGGTTATATACAAAACTAGCTCTTAAGTGGGATTAGCCTGTATAAGAAAAGAAGTGTTGTAATCTCCTGATAAAGGGCCTTGAAAAATGTTTGGAGTGTCCCCCAGATTGGGGGCACTTGATTTAATGTTTACTTTTTGTCCCCAAAAAGAGTTGTAACCTCCTGATAAAGGGCCTTGAAAAATGTTCGGAGTGTCCCCCAGATCGGGGGGGCACTTGATTTAATGTTTATTTTTTGTCCCCAAAAGAGTTGTAACCTCCTGATTCAGTCAAGTTCCTTGCATTGACTAGTTTATCAATCACTTGCATTGACTAGTTTATCAATCACTTGCATTGACTTGTTTATCAATCACTTTAATTGCAGGGTATAAAAGATCCATAAGCTTCAGAAACAAACAACATGAGAATTTTATATTAGATCATAAAGTATTCAACTCCTTGGGAACTAAATCTTTCTATGTTAGGCATTCACTACACATCCAGTCAATGTATTCCTGTATTAAGCATTCCCTGTGCATATACATCACATTGATGCTTCCATTGAGAGGATGAGATAAAAGTCTCCTTTCAGTGTTATTTTTTTCAGTGAAACACAACGTTGAGGAATTGGCATCACATGCAGCATCCAACACTATCTGGTAAGAACAGATGCCTTTTGCTTCCTACAGTAAGCAGTTTGCATGGTGGAATGAAATCTGGAATCCTATACAAGTCAACAAAAATGGCATATGCCTTCTTCTATAGCTAATGCTCCCCATAAGGCATCATATGAAAAGGAAAACATGGTTGACCAGAAGGTGTGTACCAAAAGACTTCAGGAACAAGAGGCTATAGATCCATTGATGTAAGGCTAGTTGCCAATATTAGCAGCTGAATGCACTATGCATTTGTTAAGCTATCAGCCGCTCTCTGCAAGTAACCCCCCCAACAAACAACCTCTTTTCCTTTTACTTCTTTCCCTGTCTTTTAAATCTCTTTTTGTTTGAGCTTCTTAATCATTTTTCCCAACTCTTTTATTACCATTCAGCATCTGCTATCTCCCAAGTGGGGCTCTTTGGGACATTGATTGTATTAAAGGTGCTATACAAATGCAAGTCATTTCTTTCTTCCAGTGGAGGCATTATTTGAAGCAAATGGGTTAACATCTGAATTAAAAGAATGTCATACAAAGGCATTAAGCGTTTCCCAATGGTGATTTTCAAGCTGTAGTGTGTATTGGAAGTATTTGAGCACAACAAGAACTGAAAGGCTGCTGATATCACTTAGTACTTCCCACATGTGGGTATCTGAGGGATAACCTACTACTGGCACAGAGCTTCATAAGCAGCAAGTGCAGGTCAGAGAATTGGCATTTTCGTACAATATCTCGATGGCCAACCTGCACTCACAATCTGGAGAGGCTCTGTGCCAGCAACGGGACCTCGCAAAATTACCTGGGTGTTATTCTGCTGGGAAAACAACATGATACGCTGACATATCTCTAAACATTACATGATGAACAATAAATTTAGTTTTTTGACAGTAATTGTCTGTTTTGGAAAAGATGTTCAAGATTTAACAAATTTCTGAATAAACATCAAAAGCTGCAGATGTATAGGCTGTGATATTCCTCCACTTAGCACCGGCATTTAAGGCCGGTTTCGGCAGAAAAATGGCAGTCGCCTCACTTCCGCCCATTTCTGGCACGGGCTGTGGCAGTCACCATTTTGGGCTGATCGGTAGCGTGACCGTTGCCTGCATTCACCAGAAGAATGCTGATGAAGCAGATCATGATGCCAATCAGCATACAATGCTGATTTGACGCACAACATGCTATTTTGGATACTCAACTGCACACCCTCTCCAAAGCATGCACAGCTGGAACTACATTCAACTGCACAAGTCCCCCCACCATCAGTGGTATTTAAAGGGATCATCACCATTTCAGATGGCTTGCTTTTTGATTTCTGCTGGTTCTGTGTAAGTCTGTGCATCTGTTTGGAGCGTTCTACAGTTGTTTGAAGTTGGTGAGGTGACAGGAAGTGGTGCTGCAAGTGGAGAAGGCCTTGCTTCTGCTTCTGCTTAGGGTTCTGCTTAGACCACTTGCTCCCCTTCATGGGGCCTCTACTTACAGTTCCCTTTACATTGCAGCATGACAGGGAGATGGAGCAGAAGCAGCAAAGAAGAGGAATAGCTACTCACAGAGGGAGGAGAAAGAGGGGCAGGAAAGCTCTCAGCAGGAGGCCTTACCCATCTAGGATCTTCCAAGAACACTTCACCTACCTGCATTTAAGCCAGGAGCAGTGTATTCGGAGGCTCCGTTTCATCAACAAGGTGGTAACAGAGCTCTGCTACCTCTTGGAACCACATCTGCAGCCTCAGAGCAGGATGGCGATATGCTGCCAGTGGCCCTCAAGGTGACCGTGGCCCTCAATTTTTTCATCATGGATCCGTCCAGCCTAGAGCAGGCGAAATAACTAACATCTCCCAGTTCGCCATCCATCACCGCATCGGGAGGTCACAGAAACTCTATACTCCAGGAGAAGGGACTTCATTGTCTTCTCTCTGAACAAAGAGAAGTCGGTGGAGCACGCATGTGGCTTTGCCAGGACATCGAGCTTACCATCGTGCAGGGTGCCATCGACTGCACACACGTGGCTTTGCAGGCGACGCATATCAATCCTATGATGTACCGCAACCACAAAGGCTACCATTCGCTTAATGTGCAGTTGGTGTGCAACCATGCCCAGCACATAATGATATGGTGAATGTCCGATATCCTGGCAGCAGTCATGATGCCTTCATCCTGCGGCAGACTCTTGTGCCAGCAATCTTTTTGCCACCACATCGAACCCAAGGGGGCTGCTCGGAGACAAGGGCTATCCGCTCTACACCCCGCCACAATACCTCCACTCATGGCCATCAGTCATATAATCACAGCCACGCTGCCATGAGGAAACTCATCGAGCAGACCATCAGGATGCTAAAGGAATGGTCCCGCTGCCTTGACCACTCCAGTATACACAGGAGCAGATGTTCCATTTTGTGGTTGTCAGCTGTATCTTCCTGAACTTGGCCATCATGAGGGCGCTGCTCTTACCACCATGGGTTCTGCATCCACTTCAGGAGGATTGAGGAGGAGGAAAAGGAGGAGGAGAAAAAGGAATAGGAGGAAGAAGAGGAGGATGAAGGGAGGAGATGGACAGCAGATCCCCATTCCAGACTCCAGTTCCAATGAATGAAACCCAGATCGCCGTTGCTCAACACTTCCTTACCTAATCATCCTTGTCACGGATCTTCACAGCGTCCTTTTGGGCACAAAGCTGAAATGAGAGCCACCACAAAACATAATTTATAAATGATTCAATCCAATAATACATACTGTCAATTAATCACCCTTGTGCATTCCCTGAATGCTTGTCTTTCGTGTTCGCTTGCCTGTTCTAGTGCTCCTATGCAGTGCTACCCCAGTGGCTGCAGCATGGCTGGTGGAAGGCTGCTGACTTTCCGTGGGAGAGTCTGCAGATGGCCTTGCAGATGACCTTGACCAGCTCTAGGCCTAGAAGTCTCGGCTGTAGACTCTACCACCTCGGCATGGGCGGCACCTGTCTGGGCTGGCTGGTTGACAGGGAACTGTAATGCCACTGGTGGAGTGACAGGGATGGGAGTATGAATGCTGTCATCCTGAGAGAATGATGAAGGGGAATGGGATGTGAAAAACAGGATTAGGTATGAGCATACCATCATCAGCAATGTTTTCAATCTCGCCACGGCCTCAGTGCTAGCTCCAATTATCTCCAGCACAGACTCCGCCAGCGCATTAAGGTTCTGCTTCAATCCTGCTGTCTGCTGCTGTTCATGGAAGTAGTGAGCCACGTTGGCCTGCAAGGGAGAGGGAAGTGTGTCAGTGAGTGTGGTGCAGTAAATGTGCAAGAGTGAGGTGAAGCCATGATTGTCAGAGATTATTGATAGGTGTGCGATGGAGGTGTGGTGCATTGAGCAGTGTGTGAGGCTAATGCTGCAGTTGGTGTGATATGGCATTTGAAGAACCATTCACTCACGTTGACCACTCGTGTGAAGTCATTAAATTTATTGCGGCACTGGATCCAGGTCCAGGAGGCAAAATTTGTGTTATTTACGGCTTGGGCTATCTCCTCCCAGCGCCTTCTTGCATTCTGTCTGGAAGGCCTCCTGCCCCCCTGTGGATAGAGGACCTCTCTTCTTCTGTGTATCCCCTAGATCAAGTATCCCCTGGATCAAGGTCACCAGTGATGCATCTGCGAAGCTCATGCCCTTTCTCTTCCCTGTTGCGATATAACTACATCCACAGTGACAAATGAGATGCTACTGCAATAAAACACCTATCCTTTAAGAAGTGCAGAGGGCCGAGGCAAAATTTTATTGACCAGTAGGCTGCACCCGACATTAGTCACCCTCTTGAGCACTGAGCCAACCAGCAGCGTGTTTAGCATTGAGCTCAGCACTTCAATCACTAAAATAAGGAGGCAGCATGAATTTTGAGTGCTGCCTGCGTCACTTTGAATGGGCGCGGGGAGGAATAGGAGCAGGTGTAGGCCATTTGGCCCCTTGCGCCTGCTCCACCATTCAATAAGAACATGGCTGATCTGATCCAAGTTTCAACTCCACTTCCCTGCCTGCTCCCCATAACCTTTGATTCCCTTATCATTCCAAAATCTGTCTATCTCCACTTTAAATATATTCAATGAACCAGCCTCCACAGCTCTCTCAAAGAGAGAATTCCAAAGATTCACGACCGTCTGAGAGAAAAAATTTATTCTCATTTCCGTCTAAAATGGGCGACCCCTTATTCTGAAACTATGCCCTCTAGTTCTAGATTGCCCCACGAGGGGAAACATCTTCTCTGCATTTACTCTGTCCAGCCCCCTCAGCATCTTGTACTTTTCAATAAGATCACCTCTCATTCTGCTAAACTTCAATGAGTATAGGCCCAATCTCCTCAACCTTTCCTCATACAACAACCCCCACATCTCAGGAACCAATCTCATGAACCTTCTCTGAACAGTCTCCAATGCAAGTGTATCCCTCCTTAAATAAGGAGACCAAAACTGTATGCAGTACCCCAGGTGTGGTCTCACCAATACCCTGTACAGTTGTAAAGTGAGGCGTACGGAAGCATCCGTAAGACAAAGGTCCTCCACCAGCCTGTCCTCGCTGCACAGCCCTGCACCCCAGTCATCAAGATCCACGGCGCAGCCCTGGACAACATGGACCATTTCCCATAATTTGGGAGCCTCTTATCAACAAAAGCAGACATTGACGATGAGATTCAACACCGCCTCCAGTGCGCCAGTGCAGCTTTTGGCCGCCTGAGGAAAAGAGTGTTTGATGATCAGGCCCTCAAAACTGCCACCAAGCTCATGATCTACAGAGCTGCAGTAATACCCGTCCTCCTGTATGGCTCAGAGACATGGACCATGTACAGTAGACACCTCAAGTCGCTGGAGAAATACCACCAACGATGCCTCCGCAAGATCCTACAAATCCCCTGGGAGGACAGATGCACGAATATTAGCATCCTCGACAAGGCCAAACCCCAGCATTGAAGCACTGACCACATTTGATCAGCTCCGCTGGGCAGGCCACATCATTCGCATGCCAGACACGAGACTCCCAAAGCAAGTGCTCTACTCGGAACTCCTTCACGGCAAACGAGCCAAAGTGGGCAGAGGAAACGTTACAGGGACACCCTCAAAGCCTCCCTGACACCTGGGAGTCCCTGGCCAAAGATCCCTAAGTGGAGAGGGCGCTGAGCACCTCGAATCTTGTCAACGAGAGCATATAGAAATCAAGCGCAGGCAGCAGAAAGAGCGTGTGGCAAACCAGTCCCACCCTCCCTTACGCTCAACGATTATCTGTCCCACCTGTGACAAGGTCTGTGGTTCTTGTATTGGACTGTTCAGCCACCTAAGGACTCATTTTAAGAGTGGAAGCAAGTCTTCCTCGATTCCAAGGGACCGCCTATGATGATGATGATGATGATAATGATGTAGCAGGACTTCCTTACTTTTATACTCCATCCCCCTTGCAATGAAGACCAACATTCCATTTGCCTTCCTAATTACTTGCTGGACCTGTATGCTAACTTTTTGCATTTCATGTACAAGGACCCCCAGATCCCTCTGTACTGCAGCATTTTGTAATCTCTCCTCATTTAAATAATAATTTGCTTTTTTAATTTTCCTAGCAAGGTGAATAACCTCACATTTTCCCACATTATATTCCAGCCAAATGTTTGCCCACTGTTTAGCCTGTCTCTATCCCTTTGTAGAATCTTAGCGTCCTCCTCATAATTTGTTTTCCCATCCATCTTTGTATGATCAGCAAATTTTGCTCCATTACACTCGGTCCCTTCATCCAAGTCATTAATATAAATGGTTGAGGCCCCAACACTGATCCCTATGGCAACCCACTAGTTGCACCTGAAAATGACCCATTTATCCCGATGCTAAGAGGCTGCAGGGTGACTTGGACAGGTTAGGTGAGTGGGCAAATGCATAAATGTGAGGTTATCCACTTTGGGGGCAAAAATATGAAGGCAGAATATTATCTGGCCACAGATTAGAAAAAGGGGAGGTGCAATAAGACCTGGGTGTCATGGTACATCAGTCATTGAAAGATGGCATGCAGGTACAGCAGGCGGTGAAGAAGACAAATGGCATGTTGACCTTCATAGCTAGGGGATTTGAGTAGAAGAGCAGGGAGGTCTTACTGCAGTTGTACAAGGCCTTGGTGAGGCCTCACCTGGAATATTGTGTTCAGTTTTGGTCTCCCAATCTGAGGAAGGATGTTCTTGCTATTGAGGGAGTGCAGCGAAGGTTCACCAGATTGATTTCCGGGATGGCAGGACTGACATATGAGGAGAGACTGGATCGACTGGGCCTGTATTCACTGGAGCTTAGAAGAATGAGAGGGGATCTCATAGAAACGTATAAAATTTTGACGGGACTGGACAGGTTAAATGCAGGAAGTATGTTCTAGAACCAAGGGTCACAGTTTAAGGATAAGAGGTAAGCCATTTAGGACCGAGATGAGGAGAAACTTCTTCACTCAGAGATTTGTTAATTTGTGGAATTCTCTACTGCAGAGAGTTGTTGAGACCAGTTCGCTAGATATATTTAAGAGGGAGTTAGATATGGCCCTTATGGCTAAAGGGATCAAGGGGTATGGAGAGAAAGCAGGAAAGGAGTACTGAGGTGAATGATCAGCCACGATCTTATTGAATGGTGGTGCAGGCTCGAAGGGCCAAATGGCCTACTCCTGCATCTATTTTCTATGTTTCGATGTTTCTTGGACTCTCCGTTTTCTGTTAGTTAGTCAATCCTCTATCTATGCTAATATATTACCCCAAATCCTGTGAGATTTTATCTGGTGCAGTAACCTTTTATGTGGCACCTTATCTAATGCCTTCTGGAAATCCAAATACATGACATCTACTGGTTCCCTTTTTTCCAACTTTTCCAACAGTTGCTGGGTCTATAGTTTCTTGCTTTCTGACTGCCTCCTTTCTTAAATAGGGGCGTTATATTTGTGATTTTCCAATCTGGGACACCTCCAGAATCCAGGGAATTTTGGTAGATACAACCATTGCATCCACTATATCTGCAGCCACTTCTTTTAAGACGCTAGGATTCAGGCCATCAGGTCCAGGGGACTTGTCCACTTTTAGTCCGAGTAGTTTGCCTAATACTTTTTCTCTAGTGATAGTGATTGTTTTAAGTTTCCCTCTCCCAATAGCCCCTTGATTATCAATTATTGGGATGCTTTTAGTATCTTCTGCTGTGAAGACCGATACAAAATATTTGTTCAAAGTCTCTGCCATTTCCCTGTTCTCCATTATTAATTCCCAGTCTCATCCTCTAGGGGACCAACATTTACTTTAGCTACTCTCTTCCATTTTATATACCTGCAGAAACTCATAGTATCTGTTTTTATATTTCTTGAAAATTTACTCTCATAAACAATAATCTCTCTCTTTATTTTTTTTTTTCGTCGTCCTTTGCTGGTTTCTAAATATTTCCCAATCCTCTGGCCTTCCACAGTTCTTTGCAACATTGTATGCCTTTGTTTTCAATTTGATACCATCATTTACTTCCTTAGTTAGCCAAGGATGGTTCATCCTTCTCTTCGAGTTTTTCTTTCTCACTGGAATATATCTTTGCTGAGAGTTATGAAATATCTCCTTAAATGTTTGCCACTGCTCATCTACCGTCTTACCTTTTAATCTATTTTCACAGTCCACTTTGGCCAACTCTGCCTTCATACCTTTGTAATTATCTTTATTTAAGTTCAGGACACTAGTTTGAGACCTAGATTTCTCACCCTCAAACTGAATTTGAAATTCTACCACACTATGATCACTCTTTCCAAGAGGATCCTTTACTATGACTACGACGAAGACAAAGGCGTTGCCAATTACAGAGGGAAAAGCATCGAGAGATGGAAAGAGAAAGGCTATGACAAAGAGAGGGAGCACCACAGGGAGAGGCCCATGGAGCACGCCACAGGGAGAGGGAAAAGCAGAGGGAAAGGGCAAGGGACAGACAGCTGCATCCAGCAGCACAGGGAGAAGCACATCAAGATGTTTGCAGAGGAAGAAGGTGACACAGGGCTGGCAACATCATCATCATAGGTGGTCCCTCATATCGAGGATGACTGGCTTCCACGCCAAAAAGGGATGAGTTCACAGATGTTTCCATGAAGGGCCTAATAATCCAGATTCCGAACTACATCCTGAAGGGTGGAAGATGCCTGTGCGTGGATTTTTTAGCGTGTGGTGGCCATTGCACATCAGCCACCACACGGGCTTGACAGAGCTAGGTCTTGTTCCAGTGGCAAGGATTAACCAGGATGACTGGAGACTAGCTCTGCTGCACGGACCTAGTGTGCACACATATCGCAGTGTGGGATCTTTCTAGGAAGTAACAGAAGATGACACGTCCTTACTACACAGTATAAATGCACACGAGGCCCATGCTTGAGAGAAGGTCAGTCTGTGACCTGTCCTTTATTCCTTAGCACTCAAGTGATGAAGGTGGGTGGAGCTTCAACTTTTATACCTGAAGGTCCAGGTTAGGAGTGTCTCCCACCTAGTGGTCAGTATTCTTACGGTGTACAACTTAGGTCAGTTTATACATGGGTTACAATGCTGGTTGAATACATGACATCACCTCCCCCCCCCAAAGTCTTATTGGGATCACAGGTTGAGTCTCTCTGGTGGTTTACGCTCCCTTGTAGAGCGCTTGAGTTGGGGCTCCGGTTGTTGGGCGCTGGCCTGAGTGTCTGCTGTTTGCAGTGCCTCAGGCCTGTCCGGACAGCCCACAGTGACTGGGCTCTCCTCCCTTTGGTTCCGGTGTTCGGTCACCTGTGGTGGAGTGAACTCTATATCGTGTTCTTCCTCTGCTTCTTCTATGGGGTTGCTGAACCTCCTTTTTGTTTGATCCACATGTTTGCGGCAGATTTGTCCATTGGTAAGTTTAACTACCAGAATCCTATTTCCCTCTTTGGCAACCACAGTGCCTGCGAGCCATTTGGGCCCTGCAGCATAGTTGAGGACAAAAACAGGATCATTTACATCAATACATCGCGCCCTCGCATTCCTGTCATGGTAGTGATATTGTGACTGGCGCCTGCTCTCGACAATTTCTTTCATGGTGGGGTGTATAAGGGATAATCGGGTTTTGAGCGTCCTTTTCATTAGTAGCTCTGCAGGTGGAACCCCTGTGAGCGAGTGTGGTCGGGATCTATAGGCCAACAGGAGGCGTGATAAGCGGGTTTGTAGGGAACCCCCTTGGAATCTGAGCATCCCCTGTTTGATTATCTGCACTGCTCGTTCTGCCTGGCCGTTTGAGGTCGGCTTGAACGGTGCCGTTATAATATGGTTAATTCCATTGCCTGCCATGAAGTCCTGGAATTCAGTGCTTGTGAAGCACGGGCCATTGTCGCTGACCAAGATGTCCGGTAGACTGTGGGCGGCTAACATTGCCCGTAGGCTTTCTACCGTGGCAGAGGATGTGCTTGAATTTAAAATGTCACACTCGATCCATTTGGAGTAGGCGTCTACTACAACCAAAAACATTTTCCTTATGAAAGGACCTGCGTAGTCCACATGGATGCGTGACCAAGGCTTGGCGGGCCATGGCCAGGGGCTAAGGGGGGCTTCCCTGGGCGCATGGCCCAGCTGGGCACACGTGTTGCACCTGCGAACACAAAGTTCCAGATCTGCGTCTATCCCTGGCCACCAAACGTGTGACCTGGCAATTGCCTTCATCGTGACAATGCCCGGGTGGCCATTGTGGAGTTCTCTGATGAACACCTCTCTGCCCATCTGGGGCATGGCCTGTACGTGGCTGCCCAGTCCCCATTCAGGACATATTTCTTGACTAGATACAATAGCGGGTCTCTATTTGTCCAGGCTTTAATCTGATGGGCTGTCACGGGTGAGCCTTCACTTCCGAAAGCTTCAACAGCATGACCATCTCAGCACCATGCTCGGTAGCCCCCTCAGTGGTGGCTAGTGGGAGCCTGCTGAGTGCATCGGCGCAGTTTTCGGTGCCCGGTCTGTGCCAAATTGTGTAGTCATAGGCAGCTAACGTGAGTGCCCACCTCTGTATGCGGGCCGATGCGTTTGCATTTATGGTCTTGTTGTCGGCCAAAAGGGGCGTTAGGGGTTTGTGATCTGTCTCCAGCTCAAATTTCCTGCCAAACAGGTACTGGTGCATTTTCTTTTCCGCATATACACATGCGAGCGCCTTCTTTTCTACCATCCCGTAGCCCCTTTCTGCCTGGGACAGACTCCTGGAGGCATAAGCTACAGGCTGTAACTGACCCTTGGCATTGACATGCTGCAACACACACCCGACACCATAGGACGACGCATCGCATGTTAACACAAGTTTCTTACATGGGTCATATAGCGTTAACAGATTGTTGGAACATAACAAATTGCGTGCTCTATTAAAAGCCCTTTCCTGGCTGTCCCCCAGACGCATTCACGACCTTTGCGTAGGAGTACGTGTAGCGGCTCTAGCAGCGTGCTCAATTTGGGAAGAAAGTTACCAAAATAGTTCAGGAGCCACAGGAACGAACGCAGCTCCGTCATGTTACGGGGTCTGGGTGCTCTCTGGATCGCTTCCGTCTTGGATGCAGTAGGGCTAATTCCGTCTGCTGCTACCCTCATCCCCAGGAATTCTACCTCTGGAGCTAGGAAGACGCACTTCGCCTTTTTCAGTCGCAGATCTACCCGGTCCAGTCTGCGTAGCACCTCCTCCAGGTTGTGGAGGTGTTCTTCAGTATCATAACCGGTAATGAGGATGTCGTCCTGAAAAACCACCGTCCCTGGAATCGACTTGAGGAGGCTTTCCATATTTCGTTGGAAGATCGCGGCAGCCGAACGAATCCCGAACAGACATCTGTTGTACTCAAACAACCCCTTGTGTGTCGTGATGGTGGTCAGCTTCTTCGACTCACTCGCCAGCTCCTGGGTCATGTAAGCTGAGGTCAGGTCCAATTTTGAAAAAAGTTTGCCACCGGATAGCGTCGCAAAGAGGTCCTCCGCTCTCGGTAGCGGGTACTGGTCTTGGAGTGACACCCGATTGATGGTGGCCTTGTAATCACCACATATCCTGACCGACCCATCCGCCTTGAGCACCGTCACAATCGCGCTCGCCCAGTCACTGAATTCAACTGGCGAGATGATACCTTCCCTCAACAGGCGGTCCAATTCGCCTTCTATCTTTTCCCGCATCACGTACGGCACCGCTCTGGCCTTCTGGTGTTCTGGTCTGGCATCCGGATTTATGTGAATCACTACTGTGGCCCACATGAAAGTGCCAATGCCGGGTTGAAATAATGAGTCAAATTTGTCCAGGACCTGTGAGCATGATACTCGCTCCACAGAGGAAATTGCATTGACATCGCCCCATTTCCAGTTCATGACAGCAAGCCAACTCCTCCCCAGTAGTGCGGGACCGTCCCCTGGGACAATCAAGAGTGGCAACCTGTTCTCCGAATCTTTGTGGGTCACGACTACCGTGGCGCTGCCTAGCACCGGAATGATCTGCTTTGTGTAAGTCCGTAGCTGTGCATCAATTGCCGATAATTTTGGCCTCCTGGCCTTGGATGCCAACAACTTTTCGAACTGTTTGATACCCATCAGGGACTGGTTGGCACCCGTGTCTAACTCCATTGATACTGGGATGCCATTGAGGAGCACTTTCATCATTATCGGTGGCGTCCTGGTGTATGAACTGTATACGTGCTCCACATGAACTCGCTGAACTTCAGCTTCCAGCGATTTCCCCCAGTGTCCATTTCTGCAATTTCTGCAGGTATTTTGCTCATCTCTGCAAACTCCGGATGAATGTATGCCTCCACTACTCCAGCATGAGTTGCGGTTTGAAACAAAAGGTCCCTTGCCAGTCGATCGTCCCTGACTGCCCCTGTTATTGTCCTTGAGTGCACCATTAACAGGTGTTGATGGCCCCATTACTGGCCGCATTGTCCCTTGCAATGGCGTGAATCGCTGTTCAGCTTGCCATTGTCTCTGTCGAACTCCCCCTCTGGGTTCGACTACATGTTGGGGCATGCCTGACTGCCCTTGTCTGCCTGGAGAACTGTGTGCTGCTTTAACAATGTTGAATCTCTGTCCCAACCATTCCTTAACACAGTTCCTCTCGTCTGTTCTGCTAGTGGCCATGCTCGCGTGGTTTAAATCCCAGTTTCTTGTCGCCATTGATACGTCCTTACTACACAGTATAAATGCACACGAGGCCCATGCTTGAGAGAAGGTCAGTCCGTGACCTGTCCTTTATTCCTTAGCACTCAAGTGATGAAGGTGGGTGGAGCTTCCCCTTTTATACCTGAAGGTCCAGGTTAGGAGTGTCTCCCACCTAGTGGTCAGTGTTCTCACGGTGTACAACTTAGGTCAGTTTATACATGGGTTACAATGCTGGTTGAATGCATGACAGAAGCCATCTCCAACATCTCACAGATTGCCATCCATTGCTCCATCCGCAAGGTCACAGATGCTCTGTACAGAAAGATGAGGGACTACATCTCCTTCCCCATGAGCAGAGAGAAGCAGCATGAGTGGCATGTGGTCTTGCCAGGATAGCGGGCTTCCCCACGGTGCAGGGCGCCATTAACTGCATCCACGTCGCTTTGAGGGCATTGTATCACAATCCAGAGATCTTCCATAACCACAAAGGTTACCACTCACTGAATGCACACTTAGTGTGTGACCACACACGCAGAATAATTACCGCCAATGCCCGCTATCCTGGCAGCAGCCACAAGGCCTTCATCCTGCGCCAGACCGGTGTACCAACTCTCTTCCGGACCCCAAATGAAGCTCGCAGCTAGCTGCTCGGAGACAAGGATTATCCGCCCTCCACCTAGCTCATGACTTCCCTCCGCAACCCCACCACTCCTGCCCCGCACTCGTACAATGAGAGCCAAGCCGCCACCAGGAACATCACTGAGCAGACCATCGGAGTGCTGAACCAACGCTTCCACTGCCTTGACCACTCAGGAGGAGTCCTCCAGTACCCGCCTGAGTGGGTGTCCCTATTCGTCATCATCTGCTGCATGCTGCACAACCTGGCCATCATGAGGGCACAGCCATTGCCATCAGGCATAGTTGTACCACCTCAGGAGGAGGAGGTGGACCAGGAGGAGCAGTAGGGAGTAAAGGGTTGTG
Source organism: Pristiophorus japonicus (assembly GCF_044704955.1). Classification (NCBI taxonomy): domain Eukaryota; kingdom Metazoa; phylum Chordata; class Chondrichthyes; family Pristiophoridae; genus Pristiophorus; species Pristiophorus japonicus. The sequence goes on along the minus strand of NC_091982.1, from coordinate 230,360,929 downwards.
GAGAGCAGGCAGGGTAGTGGAGAAGAGTCCATGATCAGATCAGCCATGATCTTATTGAATGGCGGAGCAGGCTCGAGGGGCCAAATGGCCTACTCTTGCTCCGATTTCTTATGTTAATATGTTCAACAGCAGGAGGATGAGGAGGAGCAGGAGGAGGAGCAACAGCCGTGACAGAGGAGGCAGCGAATCCATCACGATCCTACAAGGGAGGTCCGAGGCCGTCTCATCAGAGCTCGTTCCACTGATTTCCATCCCACTTCCCGGTTCCTGTGGATGTCTCCATCACCACATCCATTTGCCCTTCCATACCAAATCCCCAACACTGAAATCAGAGACCCAAGCAAATAAAATGTATAACTGTGTATTTAATCATCACCCTTGTGCATTTCCTTATAGCCCCTTTTTCGGCACCTATTCTACTACCCCTCCGCAGTGTCTCCCCTGTGGCTGCAGCATGGCTGGTGGAACACTGCTGTGTGTCAGGGCCAGAGACTACAGATGGCCTTGCAGGGCGCCCTCGACCAGCTCAGGCTGGGCAGCGGCAGTCTGAACTGGCTGGGTGACAGGCAGTGACACGTGCAATGGCGGAGTGATAGTGGTGGGCTCAGGAATGTTGTCATCCTGAGAGAGGACAGCAGGTTCCTGCTCCACCCACCCAGTGCCACTCCCCCAGGGCAAGACCTAAGCATCCTCACCAATCTGATGGAGCACAGATTGCTGGGCTGCTGCGACACCGTGTGATCTCCAGTCAACTGTGGTGGACCCAGTGGCTATGTCAGCAGTCAGGGCTTGCATGGCATCAAGCTGAGACTGCGTGAGGTTCCATGTGAGCAACTATCGACTCTATTGTAGCATTAAGAGGTTGCGTTGCTTCGGCCTGTGCCGCAATGGAAGGTGCCACATCACCCATGACACACGTCATGAGTTCTGGATCCACATGGTCAGTCTGGCAGTCCACCATCGTCTGCACACTGGCAATGACGGGCTCCATGTTGTGCACAGAACTGTCTACAATGCAGGAGGCGGACTCCTCCACGCTCCTTACCACTTGCAACAGGCTCTCAGGCACTCTTGCCATTGCCCCTATCATATCAGACTGCATGGCCATCACCCTTTTTGTGAACACCTCCACTTCGAGTTCCTCATCGGAGTCCTGTGCAGAACTCGTGTGCGAGCTCGCCCTCTGGGGAGATGGCTCCCGAGCTTCCCTTTCCCCTTGACCATGCTGCAGCCCGCTAGGCCCCGGTGCATCATCCAGTGCCTACCCATGCCCTAAACTAGCCTCTAATGACCACGTAGTGCCAGTATCTGAGCTGGTGCCTGCGGGTGACGCTTTGCTTGGCTCCTCCTCCTCCTCCCCCTCCTCATCCTCCTCTCCCTCTTCTCCCTTGTGACTGGGTTGGGTGGGCTCAGGCACAGGCTACTCATCTGCTGGCTGATTATATGAAAGCATAAATGGCACAAAAGTTGTGTTGAGGTGAGGGCAGGGGGGCAGGAATGGAACAAGGAATGCTGACAGAATGAGGAGCTGGAAAGTGAAAAGGCCTTCTGGTTTAACGGGGAAGAGTAGAATGAAATTAGGGGATAAAGATACTATTGTTGCCCCCAACAGGCTCGTTATCTCTGGTGGCCATGGGGTCCACCACCTGCGGACCAATGAGCCACAAGGTAGGCATGCAGGTACAGCAGGCAGTAAAGAAAGCAAATGGTATGCTGGCCTTCATAGTGAGGGAATTTGAATATAGGAGCAGGGAGGTCTTGCTGCAGTTGTACAGGGCCTTGGTGAGACCGCACCTTGAGTATTGTGTGCAGTTTTGGCCTCGTAATTTGAGGACGGACATTCTTGCGATTGAAGAGTGCAGTGAAGGTTCACCAGACTGATTCCCAGGATGGCAGGACTGACATATGAGGAGAGACTGGATCATCTCGGCTTATACTCACTGGAATTTAGAAGAATGAGAGGGGATCTCATAGAAACGTATAAAATTCTGATGGGACTGGACAGGTTAGATGCAGGAAGAATGTTCCCAATGTTGGGTAAGTCCAGAATCAGGGGACACAGTCTAAAGATAAGAGGTAAGCCATATAGGACCGAGATGAGGAGAAACGTTTTCACTCAGAGAATTGTGAACCTGTGGAATTCTCAACCACAGAAAGTTGTTAAGGCCAGTTTATTGGATTGATTCAAAAGGGAGTTAGATGTGGCCCTCACGGCTAAAGGGATCAAGGGGTATGGGGTGGGGTACTGAGGTTGAATGATCAGCCATGGTCATATTGAATGGTGGTGCAGGCTCGACGGGCCAAATGGCCTGCTCCTGCACCTATTTTCTATCTTTCTATTACTCGCTCCTCCAGGTCAGAAAGTTGGCACAGTTCAGCTTCCCCCCGTACCCGCCAGTCCCCTGCTGCACCATCCTGTTGTGTGCCATCCTGGCCTACAAAAGAATGGAAGCTGTGAGTAACAATCCATTTATTTACATGGAAGATATGCCTGCCATGGTTAAATAGCTGTGAATGTAGGCAAGGCGTGAAATGAGGCTGTGACTGAATTGGCGCAGATGGTTGATGGTTGCCTCTGGGTTAAGTATGGTTTGCCATTAGCCGCATAACAACGGGATCACGCCGTAAATGTACCCATGAGTTTCAGAAATGTTTTCTAGTTGCACTATAAAAACGAATTAAACTTCCCTCAGTCAGTTGGGGCTGGTATACAATGATGTAAGAAGCTTTTTACAGAGGAGATCTATCCTCCTGCAATGCCACTCAGCCTCCATGGCCCAGAAAGGGAACAATTGAAACTATGGAACCTCTTTCCTGCAGGTAATACATTGTGGGGGCCCCGACCTGCGAGAGACCATCAGCGGCAGGTCAGGGCCATCAAAGAAGCGGCGAGTGGCGGCCATGGACAACGTGGAGGCATACTACTCCAGAGAACAGGAGCTGGTGCAGGAGGGCAAAGGCAGCGATGAGTGATGTCATCAAAGTTCAGGTCGGTGATTAGAGCGGCGAGGTCGGGGCGAAGGAGCGGCAAGAGACTGTGGTGGGATGTCATCGGGGCCCGGGGAAGGCGTGAGTTCGGGGCCCAGAAGAGGCGAAGGCCCAGGGGCAGCACGGGTCAGCCCACATTGCGACGTGTGTGCGCACTAGGTCCATGCGGCAGAGCTGATCTCCAGATGTCTTGGGTAATCCTTGCCACTGGACCAAGACATAGAAACATAGAAAATAGGTGCAGGAGTAGGCCATTGGGCCCTTCGAGCCTGCACCACCATTCAATAAGATCATGGCTGATCATTCCCTCAGTACCCCTTTCTTGCTTTCTCCCCATACCCCTTGATCCCCTTCACCGTAAGGGCCCTATCTAACTGCCTCTTGAATATATCCAGGTGAACAACTCTCTGAGTGAAGAAGTTTCTCCTCATCTCAGTCCTAAATGGCCTACCCCTTATCCTAAGACTATGTCTCCTGGTTCTGGACTTCCCCAACATCGGGAACATTCTTCCCGCATCTATCCTGTCCAGTCCCGTCAGAATCTTATATGTTTCTATGAGATCCCCTCTCATTCTTCTAAACTGCAGTGAATAAAGGCCCAGTTGATCCAGTCTCTCCTCATATGACAGCCCAGCCATTCCTGGAATCAGTCTGGTGAACCTTCGCTGCACTCCCTCAAAAGCAAGAACGTCCTTCCTCAGACTAGGAGACCAAAACTGAACACAATATTCCAGGTGAGGCCTCACCAAGGCCCTGTACAGCTGCAATTAGACCTCCCTGCTTCTATATTCAAATCTCCTAGCTATGAAGGCCAACATAACATTTGCCTTCTTTAACGGCTGCTGCACCTGCGTGCCCACTTTCAGTGACTGATGGACCATGACACTCAGGTCTCGTTGCACCTCCCCTTTTCCTAGTCTGCCGCCATTCAGATAATATTCTGCCTTCATGTTTTTGCCCCCAAAATGGATAACCTCACATTTATCCACATTGTACTGCATGTGCCATGTATTTGCCCACTCACCTAACCTGTACTCGTCACCCTGCAGCCTCTTAGCATCCTCCTCACAGCTCATGCCACCACCCAGTTTAGAGCCATCTGCAAACTTGGAGATATTACACTCTATTTCTTCATCTAAATCATTAATGTACATGTGCTTTTATTTTGCACACCAATATCTTGTGCAGGACCTTGTCAAAAGCCTTTTGAAAGTCCAAATACACCACATCCACTGGTTCTCCCTTGTCCACTCTGCTAGTTATATCCTCAAAAAATACCAGAAGATTCGTCAAACATGATTTCCCTTTCATAAATCCATGCTGACTTCGTTCGATCCTGTCACTGCTTTCCAAATGCATTGCTATTTCATCCTTAATGATTGATTCCAGCATTTTCCCCACTACTGATGTCAGGCTAACCAATCAATAATTACCCATTTTCTCTCTCCCTCTTTTTTTAAAAAGTGGTGTTACATTAGCTACCCTCTAGTCCATAAGAACTGATCCAGAGTCGATAAACTGTTGGAAAATGATCACCAATGCATCCACTATTTGTAGAGCCACCTCCTTAAGTACTCTGGGATGCAGACTATCAGGCACCGGGGATTTATCGGCCTTCAATCCCATCAATTTCCCTAACACAATTTCCCGCCTAATAAGGATATCCTTCAGTTCCTCCTTCTCACTAGACCCACTGTCCCCAATACCTTCGGAAGGTTATTTGTATCTTCCTTTGTGAAGACAGACTTAGCTCTGTCAAGCCCGTGTGGTGGTTGGTGTGCAATAGGTGGAGGGACCGCCTATGATGATGATAAGTATGGTTTGCAGAGTGTGCACAGACAGAGGCTCAGAGGCTGGTATATAAGAGTTGTGGAAACATGTACTCACCTTGACCCCCACCCAAGTGAGGTCGTTGAATTTTGTGCGACACTGTGTAGGGATTCTACCCACAACCCTGCTGGCTGACATCTTCACAGCCACCTCTGCCCACATGGCCCGGAATAACTGTGGGGTTGGCCTTCTCCCAGATGGAGGGAACAATGTCTCCCTCCTTCTCCACACTGCCCCCACCAATGTCTCCAACACCAGGTCACTGAACCGAGTGGCCCTTGCATGAGCTTCTGCAGCAGCCATCACACGCCTTCCTTACAGCTCAGTCAAGTGAACAAACGATGAGAATAACCAGGTGCTGCCTGAAACCACATCCCCTTTGAGAACTGGAATGAACAACAGCATTATCAGTGAATGAAATTGGGTGCAGCCCCAGTAATAGTGCCCCTGCAGTGCCTCACTGAGGCCATTAGCATGTCAGATATCGCCTTGCTGCATTTCTGAGGGAAAAGTGCCCAATTTTCTACAATTTTGCAGCCCATCTCATCGGGCGCTAAATGTTCAATCATATAAAACTTAGCGCCCCAAACACAGTGCTACCAAATTTTGCTCCCTAAGAGACTCGGGGGTAGAAATTGTCCCCCGCCTGAAACGGGGCACACCCACACCGTTTCAATGGTTTTTACCGCAACTGTGGTTGAGGTCGCCTCTTAAGTGAAATTCCACTCTTGGTTGTTTTTTTTTAATTTGGATCCGGAAATCGCTCTTAATGGGGTGGAAGTTGGGGGAGGTGCGGAGTGACCACCGCAATGACGTCATCACAGCACTGTATCACCACAGCAGCACCTTCACAATTTAACAATTTTGGCCCAGTGGGCCACTAGGGAGAGGTTCAGCCGGGCCAGCGACCTGGCACCCAAGAGGGTGTGCCAGGCTATCCGTTGATGGCCCGGCCAAACCCGGGGGAATATATGTCGGGCCAACATGACAGTTGGACGACAAAAAAAAACATGACGTCAGCGGGCCCTCACCTTTAAGGGAAGCCGCATCGCCGCTGCAGAAGGCCTCAGCCTCACTGGACCACCAGGAAACATAGAAACCTAGAAAATAGTTGTAGGAGTAGGCCATTTGGTCCTTCGAGCCTGCACCACCATTCAATAAGATCATGGCTGATCATAGACATAGAATCATAGAAACATAGAAAATAGGTGCAGGAGTAGGCCATTAGGCCCTTCCAGCCTGCACCGCCATTCAATGAGTTCATGGCTGACATGCAACCTCAGTACCCCATTCCTGCTTTCTCGCCATAGCCCTTGATCCCCCTAGTAGTAAGGACTTTATCTAACTCCTTTTTGAATATATTTAGTGAATTGGCCTCAACAACTTTCTGTGGTAGAGAATTCCACAGGTTCACCACTCTCTGGGTGAAGAAATTCCTCCTCATCTCGGTCCTAAATGGCTTACCTCTTATCCTTAGACTGTGTCCCCTGGTTCTGGACTTCCCCAACATTGGGAATATTCTTCCTGCATCTAACATGTCTAATCCCGTCAGAATTTTAAACGTTTCTATGAGGTCCTCTTTCATTCTTCTGAACTCCAGTGAATACAAGCCCAGTTGATCCAGTCTTTCATGATAGGTCAGTCCCGCCATCCCAGGAATCAGTCTGGTGAGCCTTCGCTGCACTCCCTCAATAGCAAGAATGTCCTTCCTCAGGTTAGGAGACCAAAACTGCCAGTTCGTTAGATGCATTCAAAAGGGTGTTAGATATGGCCCTTACGGCTAAAGGGATCAAGGGGTATGGAGAGAAAGCAGGAAAGAGGTTAACCCGGGGACTGGGAGAAATTTAGATCACAGCAGAGGAGAACAAACGGTTTGATTAGGGCAGGGAAAATAGAGTACGAGAGGAAGCTTGCAGGGAACATTAAGACGGACTGCAAAAGTTTCTATAGATATGTAAAGAGAAAAAGGTTAGTAAAGACAAACGTAGGTCCCCTGCAGTCAGAATCAGGGGAAGTCATAATGGGGAACCAAGAAATGGCAGACCAATTGAACAAGTACTTTGGTTCAGTATTCACTAAGGAGGACACAAACAACCTTCCGGATATAAAAGGGGTCAGAGGGTCTAGTAAGAAGGAGGAACTGAGGGAAATCCTTATTAGTCAGGAAATTCTGTTGGGGAAATTGATGGGATTGAAGGCCGATAAATCCCCAGGGCCTGATGGACTGCATCCCAGAGTACTTAAGGAGGTGGCCTTGGAAATAGCGGATGCATTGACAGTCATTTTCCAACATTCCATTGACTCTGGATCAGTTCCTATCGAGTGGAGGGTAGCCAATGTAACCCCACTTTTTAAAAAAGGAGGGAGAGAGAAAACAGGTAATTATAAACCGGTCAGCCTGACATCAGTAGTGGGTAAAATGATGGAATCAATTATTAAGGATGTCATAGTGCATTTGGAAAGAGGTGACATGATAGGTCCAAGTCAGCATGGATTTGTGAAAGGGAAATCATGCTTGACAAATCTTCTGGAATTTTTTGAGGATGTTTCCAGTAGTGGACAAGGGAGAAGCAGTTGATGTGGTATATTTGGACTTTCAGAAGGCTTTCGACAAGGTCCCACACAAGAGATTAATGTGCAAAGTTAAAGCACATGGGATTGGGGGTAGTGTGCTGACATGGATTGAGAACTGGTTGTCAGACAGGAAGCAAAGAGTAGGAGTAAATGGGTACTTTTTAGAATGGCAGGCAGTGACTAGTGGGGGTACCGCAAGGTTCTGTGCTGGGGCCCCAGCTATTTACATTGTACATTAATGATTTGGACGAGGGGATTAAATGTAGTATCTCCAAATTTGCGGATGACACTAAGTTGGGTGGCAGTGTGAACTGCGAGGAGGATGCTATGAAGCTGCAGAGTGACTTGGATAGGTTAGGTGAGTGGGCAAATGCATGGCAGATGAAGTATAATGTGGATAAATGTGAGGTTATCCACTTTGGTGGTAAAAACAGAGCGACAGACTATTATCTGAATGGTGACAGATTCGGAAAAGGGAAGGTGCAACGAGACCTGGGTGTCATGATACATCAGTCATTGAAGGTTGACATGCAGGTACAGCAGGCGGTTAAGAAAGCAAATGGCATGTTGGCCTTCATAGCGAGGGGATTTGAGTACAGGGGCAGGGAGGTGTTGCTACAGTTGTACAGGGCCCTGGTGAGGCCACACCTGGAGTATTGTGTACAGTTTTGGTCTCCTAACTTGAGGAAGGACATTCTTGCTATTGAGGGAGTGCAGCGAAGGTTCACCAGACTGATTCCCGGGATGGCTGGACTGACATATCAAGAAAGACATCAACTGGGCTTGTATTCACTGGAGTTCAGAAGAATGAGAGGGGATCTCATAGAAACGTTTAAAATTCTGATGAGTTTAGACAGGTTAGATGCAGGAAGAATGTTCCCAATGTTGGGGAAGTCCAGAACCAGGGGTCACAGTCTAAGGATAAGGGGAAAGCCATTTAGGACTGAGATGAGGAGAAACTTCTTCACCCAGAGAGTGGTGAACCTGTGGAATTCTCTACCACAGAAAGTTGTTGAGGCCAATTCACTAAATATATTCAAAAAGGAGTTAGATATCGTCCTTAATACTCGGGGGATCAAGGGGTATGGCGAGAAAGCAGGAATGGGGTACTGAAGTTGCATGATCAGCCATGAACTCATTGAATGGCGGTGCAGGCTGGAAGGGCCGAATGGCCTACTCCTGCACCTATTTTCTATGTTTCTATGTTTCTATGTTTCTATGTTTCAAACAGGCCTGTGACTTATGGCAGCAGACACTGTATATGCTTATGTTCGAAAATGAACTATGTAGCCACTATGGAGCCAATCAGAGTTACTCCTTCATAATACAGTGGAGTTTGGTTATATGTAATAGGCTGGGACATAGAACAAAACTTCTTATAATCCAGTTTATATACATATGAATTAGTACTGAATATAAAAGATGAGCAATTATATGGCGTCTCGGGACGTCCTAAAGCACTTCACAGCCAATGAAGTACTTTTGAAGTGTCGTCACTATTGTAATGTGGGAAATACAGCAGTCAATTTGCACAATGCAAGTTCCCACAAACAGCAATGTGATCATGACCAAATTATCTGTTTTGGTGATGTTGATTGAGGGATAAATAAGGAATAATTCCTCTGCTCTTCTTTGAAATATTGGCATGTGATGTTTTACCTGACAGAGCAGTCGGGGTCTCGGTTTAACGTCTCATCTGAAAGATGACACCTCCCACAGTGCAACACTTCCTCAGTACTGCACTGGAGTGTTAGTCCAGATTTTTATCTCAAGTCTCTGGTGTGTGACTTGAACCCACAACCATCTGACTCACAGGTGAGAGTGCTGCCCACTGAGCTGACAGAAACAAATGGTTGCTTGGTAAAATTTTGTTCATAGTGGTTATTTTCTGAGAATACATTGTGGCTTTGTTTTGATTTGGGAGCAGTGGGAGAGGGTCCTGGGCCTAGAAATGTGATCGCTCCAATATTTGCATGGTGCACGTAGGTATCAATCCCTGCACCTGACTGATGAGACCCAGGGCACAACCAATATTGGGCATCGGGCCTCATCATTAAATTTCTAGGCCCTGGAGGTTAACAGTAATGGAGTGGGGTGCTGAAGTTTGGCAGAACTCTTAGGGAAACCTAAGGTTCTCTAACCTCCCTTTTCTTTCCAAAGTCCTAAAGCATGTCATCATCTCCCAGTTCTGTGTCAAACTATCAAAAATTTCTGGCTTCTGTACATGTCACAGACTGAGACAGCACATAAATAACATCCTTGTGACATTGACTGCGGTACGCTATCCTTCTATTTCCTCAGCCTTTGACACTATTGATCATACTTTTTTCCTCCATCGCTCCAGACCACGCTAGGGGACAACAATTGGAGCTGACTGGTGAGTCGCTAAACTGCCAAGAAGGCAGCGCGGGGCGCTCGTGACCTCCCCTTTAACTTCCGCCCTGCGAGCAGATGTAGACCTGGTTCACGACCTGCAACGCTGTTGCTGACACCTGCTCACACCAGCCTCGCAGGGCGCAGGGCAATATCCGCCACGATAGAATGGAGTCGGCACACGCCGATAAGAGGTCACCGTGCTCGGCAATGACATCATCGGCAGTTGCACGGTGGGCCAGGGTGCTACCCGCTAACTCCCAAGCAATATCCCGGGAGCCAGTAGTGCCCCTACCCCCCAGGTGAAAAGTGTTTGCGTCCCTGGAGGCGTTAACGGGCGGCGCAAAAGGGGGCAATTTTGATCCCCAAGTTTAGAAGAGTTGCCACTTCCTTCATCTTAACAATGGGAAGACCGAAGCCGTGGTTTTCAGTTTTCACCACAAATTCTATTCCCTACATACTGACTCCATTCCCTTCCTTGACGTCTCACTTTGAATCAGGATGAACATTGTACAAACTTGCTGTCCTGTTTAACTCTGAGATGTCTTTCAAACCACATAGTCTCTTATTTCGTCCTCAGCAACATTGCCTGTCCCCACCCTGCCTTACCATTTCTGCCACTCAAATTCTTAACACCAACTTGTATTTATATGCACCTTTAACATAGTGAAACGTCACAAGGCACTTCACAGCAGCATTATTAAACAAATAATAATTGACACCAAAACACCTTGCACCTTTTGTCGTCGGGATCAACATTTGTCTGATAATACTTCTGTGAAGTGCCTTGGGACTTTTTACCACATTAAAGGCACTATATAAATAAAATTGTTGTTATTGCTTTATCAACGCCAGGCTCAATTAATCCAATGCTCTCCTTATTGGTTTTCTTTTATCGACACTCATAAACCTCAACTTTTCCAACTGCAGCTCCTTGTATCCTGACATGCACTAAGCTCCATTCATTCATCACTTCCATCATGGATCTTCACTTACTCCCTGTCCCCTAAGGCATTTTATTTAAAATCCTCATTGTCATCTTCAAGTCCCTTGATAGCCTTACTCTACATTACCTTTGGCCCACCTTATTCTACATTACCTTTGATTGGTGTCAGATCTTTAAGTCATCTTGGCCTTGTCCTCTTGAAATACTTCACAAGACTCCTCCACCACTCTCTTCTTTGAAAACCTTTTTAAAACTTGTTTTTTATTCCAAGCATTTAATCATCCATTCCCGCCTCTCTTCCTTGGTTCAGTTCTCTGTTGTTCTTGCCACTACTCTGATAGCACCTCACAGCCAATACTGTTGAACTTTAGGCACTGTTGTACTGCAGGGAAATGCGGCAGCCAATTTGCGCACAGGAACATCCCACAGGCCAAACCTGCCAAGAGCTGTCAGGAGGTGGGTTTTTTTCCCAATAAATAATGGAATTGTGTAACAGGGTGCCAACTCATGTGGTGAACAGAGGTTCGCTGTATTCCTTCAGGTGAGATTTGGACCTGTTTCTGGCTTGAGCGGAGATCACTCATACAAAAGGTAGGTACTATTTAACATTAATCAGGCCCAGAGCGGTCTCCTGGACTAGCTTTGATCGGGAGTCAGGAGACGAATTTTCAAAAAATTTTTTCCTAAATTGGCCTGGGATTTTACCTGATTTACCTCTCCCAGGAGATCAGAAGACTTTTGGGTGGGATATGGAGGATATAATGTGATACACAAGGCATCGCAGTTGCGTGGGACTGGCTGGATGGACCAGACAGTCTTTTGCTGCCCGTCATTGTTTGTATGTTCGTAAGTGTGATGAAAAAAAGAGAGATTGTAAATGTTATAGCATAAGTTAAGACTTTTAATATATAAGGCCAATCTTTTCACCATCAGCTCTTAATTCTCTTTTAAGCATTACTGTAATCAGCTGCAATCTTCTAAAGTGGAATATTTGTGTGGCAACTTCTTCGGCAGTGATTTGTTTGACCCATGATTTTTCGATATGTTCTTTACTGCCACCTGTATTTGGAAAATTTAGGCTTTAAAATTAGCCTAATGTTTGATTGGCTTTATCTGGCAAATGAGAGACATAACCATGTTTTTCTTTCTTATGATCCAGATACTGTTGCTACAGAATCCATAGATTTGTAGCTTCATATTTATACTTGAAAGCTTTCACTTGTTACTGGCTCATTAAAAACCATTCACTGAAGTGATTTGATATCCAATGATATTTCCTACCATGTGAAAATCACCATCCCCTGCTAAGTTAATGTTTCTTCAGTTTATTGTATCTCTATAAAACATGTTCCCTTGAACAGAAACTTCACATTGATACACTAGGCTATATTTCCCTCTAATTCCTGAATTTTAATCATTCTTTTTTCATAAATGCTTTTTTATAACGAACCCGGAATTAAATAGCATGTGTGAACCGTCAGGCTATGTCATACAATGGAATTTCAGCCAAACGTGATTCTTCAATATTTCTCACTAGCTATCACATCACTTCCATGGTATGATGAAACTTGTGAGTCTCAGTGTGGAGTGGCAATAATTTTGCAAAATGGCTGTCATGATAAACCCATAAGCCTTCACAGTTTAATCTGTCGCTGGAGGTCTTTAAGGCTCAAATGACACAGCTCACTCACAGCCTCCCTGCTAAATATGAGCATCACCATGCACTGTTCCCTTCCATTATACCTAGGTAGCTAACACTATTATGATCATTTGTTTTGTGAGTTACATGTCTCCAATACCCGCTGCCCTCCCTTTCTTTTACCAAAGAGATACCCCAGAATGGCCACTACACCTTTGCTATGCACCAGGAGTCTACCTTCAGCTGAAAAACAAGATGTGGAACAAGGACCTTTTCTTCATATCCCACTCGCCCCATGTAAATCAGTGTGACTGGACTTCAGCAAAGCTTGAACAAATTTATTTTCACCCATTGCCAATAACCCATTTTTGAAAAGGAGGAATCCACTGAGAAACACTGGAGAAATAGTCCATTAATCCGTTATATCAGTCGTGCACCACTGTTCTTTTAGTACAAACTAGTGAAGAAAAATATCATGGATCTCGGTTACTTCAAGCATACTACTTACTACTACTTTTTGATTGGTAGTGTTAGGGAATGGGGAAATTAATTTTAATGGATGAAAAATCATGGGACTGGGAAATGCAATTTTCCGGTATGTGCTCCTGGAAAATTTCGGAAAAGTGCAAACTTACATCCCTCTACTTCAATATAGTCTAACATCAGTCTGTGCCACACATGGCCCAGAAGTATCTTTGTCTTCAAGAGACTTTGGGGGAAGTCCTACCCCAGTTGCAAAATTGGGGTGAATACCCCTCACAGGAAGTGGAGCGCAATGTTGCACGCTCCATTTCCTGTTGAGGGGATATTCAGGGCATTACTCAGGCGTGATCGGCAGTGCTACGCGACTTCTCCATGTAGACTGACATGTTTCAATGCCCCTCTCCTTCCATTAACAGGGAGGGCTGCTGCGCACTCTGCCGGTCTCCACTGGGCCACCAGCGCGGTATGGTGCCGTGACCGCAGCCCGACACCCAAACAGTTTATTGGGCCGCACAATGGTGGCCCGGACTACATCACAGAGCAGCAAGATGGGCCGACGGGTGAGTTGGCCAAAATGCTAAAATGTCAGCGTGCAGTACAGCACATCTCACCTTTAACCTCCGCCCTGGGAGCGGACGTTGGCCCAGTTCGCGACCCATGAGGCTGGTGCTGACACCGCTCACGGCAGCCTCGTGGGGCGCTGGCCAATTTCTACTTTGGGGCGCTAAGGGGTTGCCGTGCACAGCCGGATGCGCAGCGCTACTAGTGGGGAGCGGCACGACCGTGTTAGCACCTCCACTAACTCACGCACAATTTCGGGGGAGCCTCCTCCCCCCACTCTGGGTGAAAACAGGTTCACCTCCGGGGGGCGCTAACGGAAGGTGCACAAGACGGCAATTTTGCCCGTTTGTTCCAAAAAATCGAAGACTAATGGCAAAAGAATACAGTGCAAATTTTGTGCTTCAGCAGATATAACATCAGCTGCATCATTGACTTTCTCCGGTTGCCAATATATCATCATTATAGTGGAGTTTCTCAAACAGGCTGTTCCGCACTTTGCCAGGTCTTAAGTTTGCCTGAAGAATTTCCTTTAAAGTGACAACACCCCTTTAATGTGTGAGTGTCTGATTTCTTTTCCAAATGTTCACTCTGCTTTTTTTCGTAATACAATATATTAATTTCTACACAGCAGTAGGAAGGATGCAAAAAAATGCTAACATTTCTTGCCACTTGGTAAACAGCACTGCTTAAGTCGTTATTTTCTTTCCAAATTCAATTTCAGTTATCAAGGGGATCCTTGAACATGAACCAAAGGAAATTAACCCTAAAAGGCATGAGAGTAAACCTTTTTGTCAGTGTGAGCTTGACCAGTTTGTAATAGTCTTGCCCTGGAGTTAGAATGTTTTGGGGTCAAGTTCCTTATAGGATGTAAACACATAGGGGATAATTTTTTCAGCCCACCAGAGTTACTCTTTGAAAAATTGTGGCCAGTGGATTATATGCTGCTGGTAATGGCAGTGGAAACTGTCAGGGGGGTCGATAACCAGCGGACACAGATTCAAGATCATTTGAAAAAAAAACAAGTGGCGATGAGGAGAATCTCCTTTACGTAGGCCGTTATGATGATTTGGAATGCACTGTCTGAAAGAGTGGTGAAAGCAGATTCAGTAGTAACCTTCAAAAGGAAATTGGATATATATTTGAAAGGAAAACATTGAATGGCTGCGGGTAAAGAGCAGAGGATACTAATTTGAAAGCTCTTACACAGAATCAGCATAGTCACGATGAGCCGAATGGCCTCCTTCTGTGCTGTCTGATTCTATCGTCTTGAACCCCCTTGCCACTGGACCAAGACCTTGCTCAGCTAAGCCCGTGTACCCCCCCACCTTGCCACTGGACCAAGACCTTGCTCAGCTAAGCCCATGTACCCCCCTTGCCACTGGACCAAGACCTTGCTCAGCTAAGCCCGTGTGCTAGCCAGTGTACAATGGCCATCTCACATTAAAAGAACTCACGCACAGGCATCTTCCACTCTGTTATCATGAAGTTCTGGACCTGGAACGTCAGAACCTTCATGGACAACCCCAACAGTGACAGGCCGGAACGCCGCATCGCCATAGTTGCCCGGGAACTTAGTTGCATTGACATCCACATCGCCGCCCTAAGTCCGGTGGGCAGGGGAAGGCCAGCTCAAGGAACAAGGTGGAGGTTACATCTTTTTCTGGAAAGGAAAGCCAGAGGGAGAACACTGTCTTCACGGAGTCAGCTTCGCTACCAAAAATGAGCTAGTCCACCGCCTCAAAGACTCCTCCTGTGGGGTTAACGAACGCATCATGACTCTTCAACTCACTCTATCCCATAATCAATGCGCCACAGTCATCAGTGCATATGCCCCAACACTCGATGCAATGGATGAGACCAAAGAGGGTTTTTATTCCAACCTCAAAGTCCCTGACCCGCGTCTCCACGGGCGACAAACTGATCCTCCTCGGGGACTTCAACGCCAGGGTCGGCAAAGACACAGCCCTCTGGGTAGGCATGATTGGCAGAGAGAGGATAGGTAAAGCCAACTCCAGCAGAGCCCAACTCCTGACAAAATGTCTAGAATATGAACTTCTCATTACCAACATCTTGTTCCGCCAGAGGGACAAATATAAGGCATCGTGGTAACACCTTCGCTCCAAACACTGGCACCTGCTCGACTATGTCATCGTCTGAGCCAGGGATCGCAAGGATGTGCATTTCACCTACGCCATGACAGGAGCTGACAACTGTTGGACGGACCACCATCTAATCCGATCCATCATCGACATCAACAGAGCCCCAAAGCGGAGGGGGCAGCAGAAGCAGTGCTGCAAAAAAGTCAATGCTGAGGCACTTAAAGACCTAGTTAAGAGAGCCCTATACAGCCAGCGCCTCACAGTAACCTGACGTGCCTTGATGACCCTGAGATGCAGAATGCCCACAGCGCTCGGTCTGCCCTCCAGGCCTCCATAACCAGTGCTTGCGAAGAGACACTCTGTCATTTAAACAGAACTGGTTTGATGAGAATGACCAGGAGATCCAAGAACTAATAGATCGCAAGCGCAGGGCATTTCTGAGCCTTAAGCAACAACCCAACTCAGGAGCAGCAAAGCAACATTACAGACAGCTCAAGGCTGAGGTCCAACAAAAAACCCGGGACCTAAAGAACAGGTGGTGGATGGAGAAACAAGCACAGGGGATACAACAACTGGCCAACAGCCATGATGTGCGAGGATTCTTCATCACAGTCAAGGCCACCTATGGTCCAAACTCCCAAGGCCCTACCCCACTGCTGGCCAAGAACGGGGAAACACTCATCAAGGACACCGAGGCAGTTAGGGCCCGCTGGATGGAGCACTTCGAAGATCTCCTCAATCGAGACTCTGCCTTTGACCTAAGTGTTCTCGACTCCATCCCGCAGCATGCGACCTCCTCCATCATCTCAGTGAGGCCTCAACACTGCATGAGGTAGGAAAAGCTGTAAGACAGCTCAAGAGCAACAAGGCTACGAGAGCGGATGGAATCCCTGCTGAGGTGCTAAAGTATGGTGGAGAGGCGCTATTGGTGTGGATAATGACCTTATCTCTCTCATCTGGAGGGAGGAGAGCATGCCGGGAGATCTCAGCGATGCAGTGATCGTGATCATCTTTGTAATGTATGTATGCCTGGGTTTACCTGCCACCAGAGGGATCGACTGTCGGAGGTCATTGGGCCACAGACACAAGTGCAGCCCTTGTGCAAATAGATGTTAACAAATATGATGTGATTAGGATTACAGAGACGTGGCTTCAGGATGATCAGGGCTGGGAACTCAACATCCAGGGGTATTCAACATTCAGGAAGGATAGAATAAAAGGAAAAGGAGGTGGGGTAGCATTGCTGGTAAAGGAGAAGATTAACGCAATAGTTAGGAAGGACATTAGCTTGGATGATGTGGAATCTATATGGGTAGAGCTGCAGAACACCAAAGGGCAAAAAACGTTAGTGGGAGTTGTGTACAGACCTCCAAACAGTAGTAGTAATGTTGGGGAGGGCATCAAACAGGAAATTAGGGGTGCATGCAATAAAGGTGCAGCAGTTATAATGGGTGACTTTAATATGCACATAGATTGGGCTAACCAAACTGGAAGCAATACGGTGGAGGAGGATTTCCTGGAGTGCATAAGGGATGGTTTTCTAGACCAATATGTCAAGGAACCAGCTATGGGGAGGCCATCTTAGACTGGGTGTTGTGTAATGAGAGAGGATTAATTAGCAATCTCGTTGTGTGAGGCCCCTTGGGGAAGAGTGACCATAATATGGTGGAATTCTGCATTAGGATGGAGAATGAAACAGTTAATTAAGAGACCATGGTCCAGAACTTAAAGAAGGGTAACTTTGAAGGTATGAGGCGTGAATTGGCTAGGATAGATTGGTGAATGATATTTAAGGGGTTGACTCAGGATGGGCAATGGCAGACATTTAGAGACCGCATGGATGAACGACAACAATTGTACATTCCTGTCTGGCGTAAAAATAAAAAAGGGAAGGTGGCTCAACCGTGGCTATCAAGGGAAATCAGGGATAGTATTAAAGCCAAGGAAGTGGCATACAAATTGGCCAGAAATAGCAGCGAACCCGGGGACTGGGAGAAATTTAAAACTCAGCAGAGGAGGACAAAAGATTTGATTAGGGCAGAGAAAATGGAGTACGAGAAGAAGCTTGCAGGGAACATAAGGACGGATTGCAAAAGTTTCTATCGATATGTAAAGAGAAAAAGGTTAGTAAAGACAAACGTAGGTCCCCTGCAGTCAGAATCAGGGGAAGTCATAACGGGGAACAAAGAAATGGCAGGCCAATTGAACAAGTACTTTGGTTCGGTATTCACTAAGGAGGACACAAACAACCTTCCGGATATAAAAGGGGTCAGAGGGTCTAGTAAGGAGGAGGAACTGAGGGAAATCCTTATTAGTCGGGAAATTGTGTTGGGGAAATTGATGGGATTGAAGGCCGATAAATCCCCAGGGCCTGATGGACTGCATCCCAGAGTACTTAAGGAGGTGGCCTTGGAAATAGCAGATGCTTTGACAGTCATTTTCCAACATTCCATTGACTCTGGATCAGTTCCTATCGAGTGGAGGGTAGCCAATGTAACCCCACTTTTTAAAAAAGGAGGGAGAGAGAAAACAGGGAATTATAGACCAGTCAGCCTGACCTCAGTAGTGGGTAAAATGATGGAATCAATTATTAAGGATGTCATAGCAGCGTATTTGGAAAGAGGTGACATGATAGGTCCAAGTCAGCATGGATTTGTGAAAGGGAAATCATGCTTGACAAATCTTCCGGAATTTTTTGAGGATGTTTCCAGTAGAGTGGACAAGGGAGAAGCAGTTGATGTGGTATATTTGGACTTTCAGAAGGCTTTCGACAAGGTCCCACACAAGAGATTAATGTGCAAAGTTAAAGCACATGGGATTGGGGGTTGTGTGCTGATGTGGATTGAGAACTGGTTGTCAGACAGGAAGCAAAGAGTAGGAGTAAATGGGGACTTTTCAGAATGGCAGGCAGTGACTAGTGGGGGTACCGCAAGGTTCTGTGCTGGGGCCCCAGCTGTTTACATTGTACATTAATGATTTGGACGAGGGGATTAAATGTAGTATCTCCAAATTTGTGGATGACACTAAGTTGGGTGGCAGTGTGAGCTGCGAGGAGGATGCTATGAAGCTGCAGAGTGACTTGGATAGGTTAGGTGAGTGGGCAAATGCATGGCAGATGAAGTATAATGTGGATAAATGTGAGGTTATCCACTTTGGTGGTAAAAACAGAGAAACAGACTATTATCTGAATGGTGACAGATTAGGAAAAGGGGAGGTGCAATGAGACCTGGGTGTCATGGTATATCAGTCAGTGAAGGTTGGCATGCAGGTACAGCAGGCGGTTAAGAAAGCAAATGGCATGTTGGCCTTCATAGCGAGGGGATTTGAGTACAGGGGCAGGGAGGTGTTGCTACAGTTGTACAGGGCCCTGGTGAGGCCACACCTGGAGTATTGTGTACAGTTTTGGTCTCCTAACTTGAGGAAGGACATTCTTGCTATTGAGGGAGTGCAGCGAAGGTTCACCAGACTGATTCCCGGGATGGCGGGACTGACATATCAAGAAAGACTGGATCAACTGGGCTTGTATTCACTGGAGTTCAGAAGAATGTGAGGGGACCTCATAGAAACGTTTAAAATTCTGACGGGTTTAGACTGGTTAGATGCAGGAAGAATGTTCCCAATGTTGAGGAAGTCCAGAACCAGGGATCACAGTCTAAGGATAAGGGGTAAGCCATTTAGGACCGAGATGAGGAGAACTTCTTCATCCAGAGAGTGGTGAACCTGTGGAATTCTCTACCACAGAAAGTTGTTGAGGCCAATTCACTAAATATATTCAAAAAGGAGTTAGATGAAGTCCTTACTACTGGGGGGATCAAGGGGTATGGCGAGAAAGCAGGAATGGGGTACTGAAGTTGCATGTTCAGCCATGAACTCATTGAATGGCGGTGCAGGCTAGAAGGGCCTAATGGCCTACTCCTGCACCTATTTTCTATGTTTCTATGTTTCTATGTAAAACCTCCATGTTTAATCCTCACTTTGAGAGCTAATAAAATCGAGTCAGGTCGCACCTGATTGAGTTCATGGTAATAAGCCTATTGAGTTATTGCATACGCAACATTTGGCGACGAGGCACAATACAAACTTTCACGCACAAAACAAAAGAATGAGCACCGTTGGAATCCTGGAGCGATTCATGGAGCGAGAAGACTGGGAGGATTTTACAGATCGCCTCGCCCAGTACTTCGTGGCCAACAAGGTGGATTAAGACGCTGACGCAGTTAGGTGCAGGGTGGTTTTCCTCACGGTTTGTGGTCCAAAAATCTATGGCCTCATAAAGAATCTGCTCTCACCTGCTTGTCCAATGGAAAAGACCTATGAGGAATTCTGTGCTCTGATTCAGGACCATCTCAAACCTAAAGAAGGCATCATTATCTCGAGATATCAGTTTTACAAGCATGTTTGTTCTGAGGGCCAAGACGTGGCGGAATTTGTTGCCGGCCTGAGACTTCTCGCTGGGCCGTGTAAGTTTGGAACCGCGTTGGAAGACAGCTGCACGACATCTTTGTAATAGGCATAAACCACAAGGTGATCCTGCGGAAGCTGCTGGCCGCAGAGACGCTGGATCTGAGCAGGGCCATCATGATCGCCCATGCTTGCCTGACCACGGTCGATAGTACAAAGCAGATATCCTCGCAGAGTCGGAACTCCACGGCAAGTACTGTGCACCAGATTGTGTCGTCAGTTGGCAGAGCTGCACCTGGCAGGGCCTACCCGACTGAGTTTGCGAAACCTATAGCTGCTCGAAGTCCGCCATTGGGCACAAATCTGATTTCAACCTTATGGCATTGTGGGGGCAATCATCAGCCTCATCAGTGCCGTTTCAGACAGCATATTTGTCGAGGTTGTGCGAAAATGGGCGGATGTGTCTGCAGCTCAGCAAGCGTGCTGCAACACTCCACGTGGATGATGATGACTGATCCGGAGTGGATCCGGCTATGCAACCCGAGATACCCGAGGAGGAAGTGTAGAGTGTACATTTGTTTCTGACAAAGAGCCAACTGATAATGATTGAAGTAACATTGAACGGCGTGCCGGTATCTATGGAATTAGACACAGGTGCGAGTCAGTCAATTATGAGCCAGAGGACTTTCGAAAAGCTGTGGGACACCAAAGCCGTGAAACCCAAGCTGAGTCCAGTAAATGCAAAATTGTGTGCCTGCACCAAAGAGCTCCTACTAGTGATTGGCTGTGCAACAGTCAAGGTGTCGTACGATGGGGTGGTTCATGATCTATCGCTGTGGATCGTTCCAGGCAATGGTCCAACGCTGTTTGGCAGGAGTTGGCTCGAAAAAATAAAGAGGAACTGAAACGATATTAAAGCTTTGTCATCGGTGGATGACTCTTCGTGTGCTCAAGTTCTGAGCAAATTTCCCTCGCTGTTTGAACCGGGCATCGGCAACTTCACGGGAGCCAAGGTGCAGATCCACCTGGACTCGAATGCAAGACCCATCTATCACAGAGTTCGGGCGATCCCGTACATGATGAGGGAGAAGGTCAAAATCGAACTGGACAGACTCCAACGTGAAGGGGTCGTTTCACCTGTCGAATTTAACAAATGAGCTAGTCCAATTGTTCCTGTGCTAAAGAGTGATGGCACAGTCAGGATTTATGGAGAATACAAAGTTATGATCAACTGAGTTTCGAAACAGGATCAGTACCCATTACCAAAGGCTGATGATCTGTTTCCAATGCTCGCCGGGGGAAAGTTATTCACCAAATTGGATCTGACGTCGGCCTTTTTGACACAGGAGCTTGTCAAATCATCGAAGAAACTTACGTGCATCAATACGCATAAAGGGCTGTTCATTTACAGCAGGTGTCTTTTCGGAATTCGCTCGGCTGCAGCCATATTTCAGAGAAACATGGAGAGTTTATTGAAGTCCATCCCTAGAACCGTGGTGTTCCAAGTCGACATTCTGGTCACAGGCCGTGACACTGCCAAACACCTGCACAACCTGGAAGAGGTTCTACGTCGTATGGACAAAGTGGGGCTCAGGCTGAAATGTTCAAAGTGCGTTTTATGGCACTGGAAGTCGAATTCCTGGGAAGGAAGATTGCTGCAGACGGCATCAGGCCTCCAGACTCCAAAACAGAGACCATCAAAAATGCACCCAGACCCAGAATGTGACGGAGCTGCGTTCGTTCCTTGGTCTTCTCAACTACTTCGGTAATTTCTTTCCTAAATTGAGCACATTATTAGAGCCATTGCACATGCTGCTCAGAAAAGGCAACAACTGGGTTTGGGGTGTATCTCAAGATGACCTTCTAGAAATCTGCTTTGTTCCAACAAATTGCTGGTACATTATGATCCGTGCAAGTGTTTAGTATTGGCGTGTGACACTTCATCACATGGGGTTGGTTGCGTTCTCCAACAATCCAATGAGTCGGGCAAACTACAACCCATTGCCTACTCATCGAGAAGCATGTCTAAAGCAGAAAGAGCCTATGGCATGGTAGAGAAAGAAGGTTTAGCCTGCATATATGGGGTTAAAAAGATGCACCAGTATCTGTTTGAGCTTCGTTTCGAGCTTGAAACTGATCACAAGCCGCTTATATCTTTGTTATCAGAGCATAGAGGTATCAATACCAATGCATCGTCCCACATCCAGAGGTGGGCGCTGACATTATCTACCTATGATTATGTCATTCGCCATAGACCTGGCACCGAGAATTGTGCCGATCATTGAGCCGTTTACCGTTGCCCACGCTGGAGGTGGAAACACCACAGCCCACAGACCTACTGTTGGTCATGGCTGCCCTTGAGAATGAAAGGTCGCCTGTCATTGCTCAACAAGTTAGGACCTGGACCAGCCAAGATCCGATCTTATCAGTTGTAAAACGTTGTGTCCTTAGTGATGATTGGTCGGCCATTCTCAGGGAAGTGTGTGCTGAGATCAAACCTTACAACCGTCGCAAAGACGAACTATCCATTCAATCTGATTGTTTGCTATGAGGTAATCGTGTTGTTGTGCCCAAGAAAGGCAGGGAGAGATTTGTACCAGACTTACACAATACCCATCCAGGTATTGTGATGATGAAGGCCATTGCCAGGTCTCATGTTTGGTGGCCTGGCATTGACTCAGATTTGGAGTCATGTGTGCATCAGTGCAACACTTGGATGCAGTTAAGCAATGCACCAGTGGAATCTCCGCTAAGTCAGTGGTCGTGGCCATCCAAACCATGGTCGAGGATCCACATCGACTATGCGGGTCCTTTCCTGAGCAAAATGTTTTTGGTGGTGGTGGATGCGTATTCCAAATGGATAGAATGTGCAATCATGTCATCCAGCGCATCCACAGCCACCATAGCCTTTGTGCCATGTTCACCACTCATGGTCTGCCCGACATCATTGTGAGCGACAACGGATCACCCGTCACGAGTTTGGAGTTTCAAGAATTTATGAAACTCAATGGTATCAAGCACACAAGGTCAGCGCCATTCAAACCCGCGTCCAACGGTCAAGCGGAGCGGGCCGTCCAAACCATCAAGCAGAGCCTGAAACGCGTAACTCACGGTTCTTTGCAGACTCGCTTGTCACGTATACTGCTTAGTTATAGGACGAGACCCCACACGCTTACCTAGGTCCCCCCTGCTGAACTATTGATGAAGAGAGGTCTCAAGACCAGGCCCTCGCTTGTCCACCCTGATCTTAACGATCATGTCGAAAACAGATGTCAACATCAGCAGTGGTATCATGTTCGCACTGCCGTGTCACGCGACATCTCTATTAATGATCCTGTGTATGTGCTAAATTATGGTCAAGGCCCCCGGTGCGTTACTGGCACTGTTAGGGCAAGGAGGGTAAAAAGGTACTTATTGTCAGGCTCACTAATGGGCAAACATGCAGGAGACACATTGATCAGACGTAATTGCGGCACACAGACGAACCGGAGCAGCTTGAAGAAGACACCATCAATGACTAACTGACTCATATTCAGCCATCAGAAGACCCTGCTGTTGTCAGTGAATCTGAACCTTCAATCCCCGACATGGACACTGCCACTCCCATTAGATCGGCTACCCAGCCTCAAGTCATGAATAACTCTGAGAGCTCACCCAGATCTGGAATTGAACTGAGACGATCAACTAGGGAGCGGAAATCCCCGGACCATCTCAATTTGTAAATCGAACTGATACCAAGATCTTGGGGGAGGAATGATGTAATGTATCTATGCCTGGGTTTAACTGCCACCAGGGGGAGCGACCGTCGGAGATCATTGTGCCACAGACACACACATATAGGCCTTGTATTTAAAGAAAGCCTCCATGTTTAACCCTCACTTTGAGAGCTAATAAAGTAGTCAGGTCGCACCTGATTGAGTTCACGGTATTAAGCCTATTGAGTTATTGCATACGCAACAATCTTTTAAAAAGGGGACAAGTCCGATTGCGGCAACTACAGAGGAATCTCCCTGCTATCAGCCACTAGGAAAGTTGTCGCTAGAGTCCTCCTCAACTGTCTTCTCCCTGTGGTCAAGGAGCTCCTCCCGGAGTCACAGTACGGATTTCGTCCCTTATGGGGCACAACGGTCATGATCTTAACAGCGCGACAGCTGCAGGAAAAATGCAGGGAGCAGCACCAACCCTTATACAAAGCGTTCTTCGACCTTACAAAGGCGTTTGACACTGTCAACCGCGAGGGTTAATGGAGCGTCCTCCTCCGCTTCGGGTGCCCCCAAAAGTTCGTCAACATCCGACGACATGCAGGCCGTGATCCTTACCAACGGATCCATTACAGACCCAATCCACATCCAGACCAGCGTTAAACAGGGCTGCGTCATCGCTCCAACCCTCTTCTTAATCTTTCTCGCTGCCATGCTCCACCTCACAGTCAACAAGCTCCCCGCTGGAGTGGAACTAAACTACAGAACCAGTGGGAACCTGTTCAACCATTGCCGCCTCCAGGCCAGGTCCAAGATCACCCCAACCTCTGTCGTTGAGCTTCAGTAGGCGGACGACGCCTGCACACATTCAGAGGCTGAACTCCAGGATATAGTCGACGTATTTACTGAGGCATGCGAAAGCATGGGCCTTCTGCTAAACATCCATAAGACAGAGGTCCTCAACCAGCCTGTCCTCACCGCACAGCACTGCCCCCTGAGTCATCAAGATCGACGGCGTGGCCCTGGACAACGTGGACCATTTCCCATACCTCGGGAGCCTCTTATCAACAAGAGCAGGCATTGATGACGAGATTTAACACCGCTCCAGTGAGCCAGCGCAGCCTTCGGCCACCTGAGGAATAGAATGTTCAAAGACAAAGCCCTCAAATCTACCACCAAGCTCGTGGTCTGTAGTAATACCCGCCCTCCTGTATGGCTCAGAGGCATGGACCATGTACAGTAGATACCTCAAGTCGCTGGAGAAATACCATCAACGATGCCTTCGCAAGATTCTACAAATCCCCTGGGAGGACAGGCACACCAACATTAGCGTCCGCAACCAGGTCAACATCCCCAGCATTGAATCACTGACCACGCTTGATCAGCTCCGCTGGGCAAGCCATATTGTCCA
Source organism: Pristiophorus japonicus (assembly GCF_044704955.1). Lineage (NCBI taxonomy): Eukaryota > Metazoa > Chordata > Chondrichthyes > Pristiophoridae > Pristiophorus > Pristiophorus japonicus. Next base: position 230,335,923 of record NC_091982.1, on the reverse strand, counting down.
CATGCCAGACACGAGACTCCCAAAGCAAGTGCTCTACTCTGAACTCCTTCATGGCAAGCGAGCCAAAGATGGGCAGAGGAAACATTACAAGGACACCCTCAAAGCCTCCCTGATAAAGTGCAACATCCCCACTGACACCTGGGAGTCCCTGGCCAAAGACCGCCCTAAATGGAGGAAGTGCATCTGGGAGGGTGCTGAGCTCCTCGAGTCTCATCGCCGAGAGCATGCAGCAATCAAGCGCAGGCAGCAGAAGGAGCGTGCGGCAAACCTGTCCCATCCTCCCTTACCCTCAACAACTGTCTGTCCCACCTGTAATTCCCGTATAGGACTGTTCAGCTCCCTAAGGACTCATTCTAAGAATGGAAGCAAGTCTTCCTCGATTCTGAGGGACTGCCTATGATGATGATGATGATTCTATGAAATTAAGGCCATGGCCAGGATATTCTGATTTGGACGACTAGCAGCAATTCAGTGGGATCAGAGAACCCACCTTGAAGGAAAGGAATATCACCGCTGCAGACCTGAGGCGCCTCCAACAATAGATTGTGGCCAGTTGCTTCTGCAGCTGCTGAGGTCAAATTCAAACATTTTTTTTTCTTTTTAAATTTGTCTCGCTTGTTAACCTGCACTTAATTGATCTGTGATCAATTGCACTTGACTAGCAGACTATTTAACATTTTAATTTCCCTCTGCCTCAGTAGAAATGCTAGATATTAGAAATGCAATTGGATAACACTTTAACATCATTAATGTTTAATTTGAGTATGCCTGCCTATATTTAAAACCCACCATAATTTCCAATGAGAAATCCCAGAAGTGGCAATGGAGGCTGGGGCACAGTGAACGTGTCAGCTCTCTCCCATTTCTCACACCCAGCCACAGATACTGGACATAAATATCTCAGAAACACCAGACCCATATCTTTCTGTTCTGATGGATGTCAAAGATGCATTGGCACTGTTTGAAGAAGAGCAGGAACTTTTCCTGGCCAACTCACCTCCATCAACTAATGGTGTTTAAAATAAATTAATTGGTCAGAGTCATTGCTGTGTTCAGAAAGTTTGTTGCATATCATCATCATATGCAGTCCCTCAAAATTGAGGAAGACTTCCTTTCACTCTAAAAGTGAGTTCTCAGGTGACTGTACAGTCCAATGTGGGAATTACAGTCTCTGTAACATGTGGGGTAGACAGTGGTTGAAGGAAAGGGTGGGTGGGGAGTCTGGTTTCCCGCACGCTCCTTCCGCTGTCTGCGCTTGGTTTCTGCATGCTCTCAGTGACATGACTCGAGGTGCTCAGCGCCCTCCCGGATGCACTTCCTCCACCTAGGGTGGTTTTTGGCCAGGGATTCCCAGGTGTCGGTGGGGATGTTGCACTTTATCAAGGAGGCTTTGAGGGTGTCCTTGAAACGTTTCCTCTGCCCACCTGGGGCTCACTTGCCGTGTAGGAGTTCCGAGTAGAGTGCTTGCTTAGGGAGATATGTGTCGGGCATATGGACGATGTGACCCGCCCAATGGAGTTGGTCAAGTGTGGTCAATGCCTCGATGCTGGGGATGTTGGCCTGAGCGAGAACACTGATGTTGGTGCTTCTATCCTCCCAGTGGAACTAAACTATAGAACCAATGGGAACCTGTACTACCTTCGCTGCCTCCAGGCTAGATCCAAGATCGTCCCATCCTCTGTCATCGAGCTACAGTACGCGGATGACACTTGCGTCTGCGCACATTCAGAGACCGAACTCCAAGCCATCATCAATATCTTCACCGAGGCATACGAAAGCATGGGCCTTTCATTAAACATCCGTAAGACAAAGGTCCTCCACCAAACTGACCCCGGCACAAAGCACTGTCCCTCGGTCATCAAAATCCGCAGCGCGGCCTTGGACAACATGGACCATTTTCCATACCTCGGGAACCTACTATCAGCAAGGGCAGACATCGATGACGAGGTCCAACACAGCCTTTGGTCGCCTGAGGAAGAGAATGTTTGAAAACCAGGACCTCAAATCTGGCACCAAACTTATGGTCTAGAGGGCAGTAGTGATACCCGCCCTCCTATATGGCTCAGAGATGTGGACTATATACAGTAGACACCTCAAAGCGCTGGAGAAGTACTACCAGCGCTGCATCCTCAAGATCCTGTTGCATATGCTTACATAACCACAGTCACTGAATTTCAAAATAATGTATTATATGCAAAATGTTTTGAGCTATAAGATGCTCCATAATTATAAGTCTTCTCCAGTCCATATTTGCTCTTGCTGTTACATACATTCTTTTTCTGTCAGCAAATACAAAACAAATTTGAAGGAGCAGAGATTATTATCAGTCACCCAGCCTACATGTCATCATATGTGAGTCCATGAACATGTAAGTTGATTATGGTGGTAACTTGCTAAGTGGTCCTAACTTTGTAAGATTTAGATGTGGCATTAGTTGCATACTTCTGTGCCAGCAGCACAAAGGATGCTTTGCAGCAATATGGGCATATACTTGCATCTGCCAACGAACTGAACAGTTGCATATTGTGTTATTGCTGCCTCTGCGAAGGTGAGACTACAGTCGTGTTACCATTCCTTGTAAGGCCATATTTTAAAAGTAGCATGAATATTCCTACCTGGCAAATCTTGATGATTCCAATGAGTTTAGTTTTTTTATCTGCAAGTAGAATCTATGGATGTGGGAAATTGCACTGACACACTCACCCATATCCAACCCAGGCATTTTGAACGGTGTCCCTGATCAGAGGGTGCCCCTCAGCTCCAATGCAGGTAACCATTCTTTGCAGCACCTTTTGGACTAATATCTCCAGAGCTGAGGACTCAAAAGGATCAGTCTTGTTCCTCTCCCTCCTTGCTGCCATACTAAAGTGCTATCAGAAAAAGTTTATAATTAATTAATTGAAAGCAGCAGTCATTTTGGAGCTGTAAAGACTGGTGTCATACTTGGGTAAGAGTGGTGCAATCTGTCACATAGAAACATAGAAAATAGGTGCAGTAGCAGGCCATTCGGCCCTTCGAGCCTGCACCACCATTCAATATGATCATGGCTGACCATGCAACTTCAGTACACCTTTCCTGCCTTCATTTTTCTCAATTTTCTAAATTTCTAAGCCATAGTCGATTCAGTCTTTCCTCAGATGTCAGTCCTGCCATCCCGGGCATCAGCCTGGTGAACCTTCGCTGCATTCCCTCAATAGCAAGCACGTCCTTCCTCAGATTAGGAGACCAGAACTGCACACAATACTCAAGGGGCCCAAGTTTCGGGCCGCGCCTAAAACGGCGCAGCCCGGACCTGGACGCCCGTTTTTCGCGCCACAAAGTGCGCCTAAAAAAATCTTACCTATCCTCCGGCTCCCTGCAGGTCCTCTAGAGCTGGGTGCAGCGCTGCACGAGCTGTGGGGGACGGAGCCAGGTCCCTGCACTGAAAACAATGCCGGGACCTCTGCACATGTGCACTACAGTGGGCGCGCATGTGCAGTAGCTCCAGGCGCCCAAAACTGTGTGGGAGGGGCCCGAAGCACGCAGCCCCTAGCCCTGGCCGAATGGCCTCACTTCCCCCCGCGCCCCCCCCCCCCCGACGACCTGACCTCCGCTCCCCCCCCCCCCCGGCGACTCGACCTCTGCTTCCCCCTGCCCCCCCCCCAAGGCGATCCGACCTCTGCTCCCCTCCCCCGCGACTCGACCTCTGCTTCTCCCCGGCGACCCGACCTCCGCTCCCCCTCCTCCCTCCCCCCAGAGCTCCGCTACTCTTTCTCCCGCCCCCCCCGACCTCCGCGACTCCCCCCCCAGACCTCCGCGACTCTACCCCCCCTCCCCCCCAGACCTTCGCGACCCCCCCCGAGACCCGACGCCACCTACATGTAAATCCAGCCCGAAGTCTTGGGCCCGGCCGTTCAGCCTTCTTCCCCCCCTCCCTCCCTCCCTCCCTCCCTCTCTCTTTCCCTCCCTCCCTCCCTCCCTCTCTCTTTCCCTCCCTCTCTCCTTCCTTCCCTCCCTCCCTCTCTCCTTCCCTCCCTCCCTCTCTCCTTCCCTCCCTCCCTCCCTCCTCTCTCCTTCCCTCCCTCCTTCCCTCCCTCCTCTCTCCTTCCCTCCCTCCTCTCTCCTTCCCTCCCTCCCTCCCTCCTTCACTTCCTCCCTTCCTCCCTCCCTCTTTCCCTCCCTCCCTCCCTCTCTCCTTCCCTCCCTCCCTCCCTCTCCTTCCATCCCTCCTTCCCTCCATCCTTCCTCTCTCCTTCCTCCCTCCTCTCTCCTTCCCTCCCTCCTTCCTCTCTCCTTCCCTCCCTCCCTCTCTCCTTCCTCTCTCCTTCCCTCCCTCCCTCCCTTCTCTCTCCATCCCTCCCTCTCTCCTTCCCTCCCTCCATCCTCTCTCCCCCCTTCTGCCCCTCTCCCCCCTCCCCCCCTTCTCCCCCTCTCCCCCTTCTCCCCCCCTCTCCTCCCCCTTCTCCTCTCCCCTCCTCTCCTCCTCCCACCCCCCCACCCCCTCTCCTCCTCATCCCCCCCCCACCCCCCCTTCTCCCCCCCATCCCCCTTCTCCCGCTCCCCTCGCTGTCAGAAACACAGACATTGACAGACAGAGAGTGAGAGACACACACACAGACAGATAGAGAGATAGAGACACTGACAGAGACACACTGGGGGAGGCCGTCCGAGCACGCTGTTGGAGGACTCCCGGTGCTGCAGTCGGTAAGTAGAAAATGTTTTTATTTATTGATTTTTTTAATGTTTTTTATTTTTTATTAATTTTTTTGATTGATTTATTGGTTGATTTATTGATGTATTTATCATTTATTATTGATGATGGCTCTTTATTTGTAAAACTGACGTGTTTAATGTTTGTAAACTTCCCTTTAAACCCCCCCCTCCTCCATTCCCTACGCTAATTTGTAACCTACGCCTGATTTTCTAAAGTGTAGACAAGGTTTTTTCGAACGTACAAAAATCTTCACTTACTCCATTCTAAGTTAGTTTGGAGTAAATTTTCACTGCCTAAACTTTGAAAACAGGTGTAAGTGGCCAGACACGCTCCCTTTTGAAATAAAAATTCTGTTCCAAAGTGAAACTGTTCTAACTGACTAGAATTGGAGCAAACTAAATGGTGGGAATTCAAATTTCTAAGATACTCCATTCTAAACCAGTTGCTCCAAAAAAACAGGAGCAACTCAGGCCGAAACCTGGCCCCAAGGTGTGGTCTCACCAAGGCCCTGTACAACTGTAGCAAGACCTCCCTGCTCCTATACTCAAATATGAAGGCCAGCATGCCATTAGCTTTCTTTACTGCCTACTGCACCTGCATGCCTACGTTCAATGACTGATGTACCATGACACCCAGCTCTCGTTGCACCTCCGCTTTTACTAATCTGTCATCATTCAGATAATCTGCCTTCCTCTTTTTGCCACCAAAGTGGATAACCTCACATTTATCCACATTATATTGCATCTGCCATGCATTTGCTCATTCACCTAACCTGTCCAAGTCCCCCTGCAGCCTTTTAGAATCCTCCTCGCTGCTCGCCCTGCCACCCAGCTTAGTGTCATCTGCAAACTTGAAGATATTATATTCAATTCCTTCGTCTAAATCATTAATGTATATTGTAAATAGCTGAGGTCCCAGCACTGAACCCTGCAGCACCCCATTGGTCACAGCCTGCCATTCTGAAAAGCACCCATTTATTCCCACTCTTTGCTTCCTGTCTGCCAACCAGTTCTCTATCCACATCAATACATTACCCCAATAGCATGTGCCTGAATTTTGCACACTAATCTCTTGTGTGGGACCTTGTCAAAAGCCTTTTGAAAGTCCAAATACACCACATCCACTGGTTCTTCCTTATCTACTCTACTAGTTACATCCTCAAAAAATTCTGGAAGATTTGTCAAGCATAATTTCTCTTTCATAAATCCATGCTGACTTGGACTGATCCTGTCACTGCTTTACAAATGCGCTGTTATTACATCTTTAAAAATTGATTCCAGCATTTTCCCCACCACTGATGTGAGGCTAACCGATTTATAATTCCCTGTTTTCTCTCTCCCTTCTTTTATAAAAAGTGGGGTTACATTAGCTACCCTCCAATCCATAGGAACTGATCCTGTGTCCATGGAATATTGGAAAATGACCACCAATGCATCAACTATTTCTAGGGCCGCTTCCTTAAGTACTCTGGAATGCAGATTATCAGGCCCTGGGGATTTATCGGCCTTCAGTCCCTTCAATTGCCCTAACACCATTTCCTGACTAATAAGGATTTCCCTCAGTTCCCCCTTCTCACGAGACCTTCGGTCCTTTTGTATTTGTTAAGTCCTGACTCTAATGTATTGACTTACACGAGACACATGCTGAAGTCAAGGTCAGTCAGGACCTGCACCTTTAATTCACAGCTCTCCAGTGCTGCACTTGCCTGAGGCCTCCCTTTCTATACCACAGTGGGGCAGGTATGGAGTGTCTCCTGCAAGTGCACCCCTGGTGGTAAGATATGCTTATTGTTACAGGTCATATCCAGTTACAGTCATGTATAGCATGGTAAGATACAGTTATATACAGTAATGTGAGATACATGACATCACCCTCCCCCAAGGTCTTATTGCCTTTATAGATTCAGTCTCTCAGGTGGTCTGAACTCTTGCGTGGAAAGTCTTAGTTGTGGTTCAGTTGTTTGCCTTGGTGCCTGTTTTTCGTTCGGTGTGATTGCAGGTATCTCGCCTGGGCTGTCTGTTGAGACTGCCCTTTCCTCAGGTTGTTCCACCTGTCTGTCCACCAGGTGTGGTGTGAGTTCCACATTGTAGTCTGCCTCTGGTTCTTCAATGTTATCAGTGAATCTACTTTTTACTTGGTCTACATACCTCTGGCAGGTTTGGCCATTGTCCATTTGTACAACCAGTAGCCTGTTTCCCTCTTTGTCTGTTACTGTCCCTGCAAGTCATTTGGGACTCCGGCCAAAGTTTAGCACAAACACTTTGTCCCCTATCTCATTCCACCTCCTCCTCGAATTTTGGTCATGGTACTCAGTTAGCTTTTGACGCTTAGCCTCAATAATTTCATGTATGTCTGGGAGGATTAACGAGAGCCTGGTCTTTAAGGTTTGTTTCATCAATAGTTGCGCAGGGGGAACCCCAGTCAACAAATGCGGACGAGATCTGTATGCCAGCAGCAGTCGCGACAGGCTCTGCAGCGTGGGACCTTGGATTCTGAGCATGCCTTGTTTAATGATCTGCACTGCTCGCTCCGCTGGCCATTGGAGGCCAGCTTGAAAGGTGCCGTCTTAACGTGATTTATACCATGGTCAACTATAAAATCGTGAAATTCTGCGCTGGTGAAGCATGGACCATTATCACTGACCAATATGTCAGGAATGCAATGCATTGCAAACATGGTTCTAAGGCTCTCCACAGTGGTGGAGGTGGTGCTCGAGTTTAAAATGGTGCACTCGATCCATTTTGAAAATGCATCAACGACTACGAGGAAAATTTTGCCCATGAATGGGCCCACATAGTCTAAATGCACCTGCGACCACAGTTTGGTGGGCCAGGGCCAGGGGTTAAGGGGTCCTCCCTGAGGGCATTACTGAGTTGGGCACAAATGGTGCACTGACGGACGCAGAGCTCCAAGTCCGCGTCAATGCCAGGCCACCAGACATGAGATCTGGCTATGGCCTTCATAAGGACGATCCCCGTGTGATGGAGCTCCCGGACAAATGTCTCCCTGCCTCGTAAGGGCATAACTACTCAGCTGCCCCACATCAGGCAGTCTGCCTGAAGTGAGAGTTCATGCATGCGCCTATGGAAGGGTTTGACCTCCTCGGGGCAGGCATCGCGAGCCTCTGCCCAGTCACCTGTTAAAACGCATCATTTAACTTGAGATAATGTGGGGTCACTGGTCGTCCAGGCTCTGATTTGGCGAGCCGTCATGGGCGAACCTGTGGATTCAAAGGCATTGATTGCCATGACGATCTCACAGTCCTGTTCGTCGGACCCTTCTGTGGTCGCCAGGAGTAGCCTGCTAAAAGCTTCGGCACAGTTGTCTGAGCCTGGTCTGTGCCTTGTCGTGTAGTCGTAAGCCGCCAGCATGTGTGCCCACCGCTGAATGCGTGCCGAGGCATTGGCGTTGATTGCCTTGCACTCGGATAGTAGGGATGTGAGTGGTTTGTGGTCGGTTTCTAATGCAAACTTGGCCCCAAAAAGGTATTGGTGCATCTTTTTGACACCGTACACGCACGCGAGTGCCTCCTTCTCAACCATACCGTACCCACGCTCCGCCCGCGAAAGTGACCTGGAGGCATAAGCAACGGGCTGCAATTTACCCACATTGACGTGCTATAAAACGCACCCGACCCCATACGCTGACGCATCACACGTAAGGACTAACGTCCATCAGCGGCAATCCTTCTGCCCAAAAATTCAACCTCAGGCGCTAGAAACAGACACTTGGATTTCTTAACTCTTAGGCCTACCCGATCCAATCGACTTAGTACTTCCTCAAAGATTGCGGAGATGAGAGTCAGTGTCCCTGCCCATGATGAGTATGTCATCTTGAAACACAACCGTCCCCGGGATGGACTTGAGCAGACTTTCCATGTTGCGCTGGAATATAGCAGCTGCCGACCTGATGCCGAATGGGCATCAATTGTACACAAAAAGGCCTCGATGTGTGTTGATGGTGGTGAGTAGCTTAGACTCTTCGGTCAGTTCTTGCGTCATATACGCAGATGTGAGGTCAAGTTTCGAGAAAAGTTTTCCTCCAGCTAACGTGGCAAATAGGTCCTCCACTCTGGGCAGTGGGTATTGGTCCTGTAGGGAGACTCTGTTTATGGTAGACTTGTAATCCCCACAGATTTGCACGGATCCATCAGGCTTCATGACAGGGACGATGGGGCTTGCTCAGTCGCTGAATTCCACGGGAGAAATTATGCTTTCCCGCAGAAGCCGGTCCAGTTCATTTTCAATCTTTTCCCTCATCACATAAGGCACAGCTCTAGCCTTGTGATGGACCGATCTGGCATTCTGTGTGATGTAGATTCTAATTTTAGCCCCTTTGAAGGTGCCCACACCTGGCTGAAAGAGATGTTCAAACGGCTTAGAACTGTTGAGCAGGAGGTCCGTTCCTCTGACGACATGGCGTGAACATCATCCCATTTCCAATTAAGTTCTGCTAGCCAGCTTCTCCCCAACAGGGCTGGGAGATCTCCTGGGACCATCCACAGGGAAAGTCGGTGCACCATCTCTTTGTGTGTGACTGAGAGCATGGCGCTAACTAAGAACTGGGACGATTTCTTTAGTATAGGCCCTTAGTTTGGTGTCAATCTTTGTGAGTTTTGGTCTGTTGCTTTTGTGCGGCCACAGCTGTTCAAATTGTTGATTGCTCATGAGGGATTGACTGGCCCCCGTGTCCAGTTCCATGTTGACGGGTATTCTGTTGAGTAGAACCCTCATCATAATTGGAGGCGTCTTGGTGTAAGAACAGTGGACATTGATCATGTTAACCCGCTGTACCTCGGCGTCCTGTGCTCTGTTCCAACCGTCTTCTTGTCCGTTTTTCGACCCTTCCAATTCATATACCAGCTGAGCTGCTGTTTTTCTGCACATGCGAGCCAGATGCCCTGTGTGGTTGCAGTTTCTGCAAACGGCATGCTGAAATCGACACACCCTGATTGAGTGCCTTCCCCATCTCCAACACAGACCGTTTCCATTGTTTCCGAAGGATGAGCTGCGTCTGGCTGATCTCCCTTGAGCTTCTCTCAATCTGTTGTTGATTGCTCGCATTGTGGGTTGATGAGGTGTGATCGGCCGTTCATGTGGCCCTTGATTTTGATGGCTTCTGGTACCACTGTCTGCTGTTGAAGGCCTGCTCTCCTGCCTTTGTCTTTCTGTGGGGGTAGCGGTTTGTTTCACAATGTGAACCCCTTGTTCCGATGCCTCATTGGTTGTCGTACCCGAAGTATAGATCAGCCTCGTTTCTTCTTCGCCTGCCAAGAACGTCTGTGCGACCAGTGCTGCTGCCTCTAGAGTCAAGTGCTTGGTCTCGAAAAGCTTTCGGAATATGCCTGCGTGGCCTATTCCTTCAATAAAAATGTCTCTCAGTACTTCTCTCCTTAGTTCATCGGGGAACTCACATGAACTAGCCAGCCTCCGAAGTTCCGCCACGAAGTCGGGTATGCTTTGGCCCACACAGCATCTGTCGTTGTAGAACCTGTGTCTGGCCATGTGTAGGCTGCTCGCTGGCTTCATGTGGTCTCTCACCAGTGTACTCAACTCCTCAAATGCTGGTTTCTCGGGTGCCAGCAGGTCTTTCATTAAAGCATATGTTTTCGAGCCACAGCTGGTCAAGAGATGGGCTCTTCTCTTGTCTGCTTTATCGTCGCCCAGCCGTTCTTTGGTCACAAAGCTTTGCTGGAGCCTTTCTATAAAGTCATCCCAATTGTCTCCAGCATTGTATTTGTCATCTGAGCTGTTGGTAGCCATTCTGTGGATTCTGTGATCCCGTAACTCGTCGCCACTGTTAAGTCCTGACTCTAATGTACTGACTTACACAAGACACATGCTGAAGTCAGGTTCACTCAGGAACTGCACCTTTAATTCCAGCTCTCCAGTGCTGCACTTGCCTGAGACCTCCCTTTATATACCACAGTGGGACAGGTATGGAGTGTCTCCTACAAGTGCACCCCTGGTGGTGAGGTATGCTTATTGTTACAGGTCATATCCAGTTACAGTCATGTATAGCATGATAAGATAGTTATATACAGTAATGTGAGATACATGGCAGTATTTTCAGGAGGTTATTCATGTCTTCCTTAGTGAAGACTGAACTGAAGTATTTGTTCAATTGGTCTGCCATTTCCTTGTTCCCCATTATGAATTCACCTGATCCTGACTGCAAGGGACCTACATTAGTCGTCACTAATCTTCTTCTCTTCACATATCTATAGAAGCTTTTGCAGTCAGTTTTTATGTTCCCTGCAAGCTTATTCTCATACTCTATTTTCTCCTTCCTAATTAAACCCTTAGTCTTCCTCTGCTGAATTCTAAATTTCTCCCAGTCGTCAGGTTTGCTGTCTTTTCTGGCCAATTTATCTGCCTCTTCCTTGGATTTAGCACTTTCCCTAATTTCCCTTGTTAGCCACGGCTGTGCCACCTTCCCTTTTTTGTTTTTATACCACACAGGGATGTGCAATTGTTCTAGTTCATCCATGTGATCTTTAAATGTCTGCCATTGCCTATCCACCATCAATGCTTGAAGTATCATTCGCCAGTCTATCCTAGCCAATTCACGTCTCATTCCGTCGAAGTTTCCTTTCTTTAAGTTCAGGACCCTAGTCTCTGAATGAACTGTGTCACTCTCCACCTTAATGAAGAATTCTACCATATTATGGTCACTCTTCCCCAAGGGGCCTCGCATGACCAGATTGCTAATTAATCCTCTCTCGTTACAAAATCAAAAAGGGCCACATTACAACAGAATTCTAAAAGGACAAAGAGTGCTAAAAAAAACAAGCCTGAAGGCTCTGAGTCTCAATGCGAGAAGCATTCGTAATGAGGTGGATGAATTAACTGCACAGATAGATGTTAACGGATATGATGTAATTGAGATTATGAAGACATGGCTCTAGGGTAACCAAGGCTGGGAACTCAATATCCAGGGGTATTCAATATTCAGGAAGGACAGACAGGAAGGAAAAGGAGGTGGGGTAGCATTACTGGTTAGAGGAGATTAACGCAATAGTAAGGAAGGACATTAGCGTGGATGATGTGGAATCTATATGGGTAGAGCTGCTAAACACGTTCGTGGGAATTGTGTGCAGATCATCAAACAGTAGTAGGGAGGTTGGGGATAGCATCAAACAGGAAATTAGGGACGCGCGCAAAAAGGGGGCAGCAGTTATCATGGGTGACTTTAATCTACATATTGATTGGGCTAACCAAATTGGTAGCAATACTGTGGAGGAGGATTTCCTGGAGTGTATAAGTCACATGAGTCCTTGGATAGCACAAAAGTAAATATATCTCCTTCGATGTCTTTAGTTATGAAGATGTTGTGCCCTCATAAATCAGTTCGCCTCATCCAATTATACAGCATTATGGGAACACTCAAAGAATTTTCCCCATTCTTTCAAGTTTGTTAACTCCAACTAATACTGAAGCAATAATTGCCAACATACCCGGAAAGTGTGGCTTAGTAAACTGAAAGCCTCGACAAAAATGTAGAGGAAATTTAAAGTATGCAAGAAGTTTGATTCAGCAAAATACAGATCGGCAAAAATCTAAACTTCCAAATTCTATTATATAACTGCAGCTTTGCTCTGAGAGAGAATCCAAAGCAAGCCAGGACCATTTCTCTGTTATGCAGCCATTTTATATGGGTAAGGTTTGCACCAGGAACTTGCAAAATTCAGCATGGAACACAATTATTCTATTTGGGTGAGGATCATAAAGAACATAACAGATGAGGAAAGTTCACCCTGTTGTCTGAGACCACATTTTGGATCGACATGGATCACTTTAATCTCTCAAACAAAAAGAGAAAAGAAATACTAGAAAAAAACCCAGAAGATTCTGGAAAGACACAACATGTTGGTTAGCAGCTGAAAGTGAAAAAGATAGGTTAACATTTTGATGAAGGATCTTACCCGAAACGTGAACCTACCTTTCTGTTGCAGTGCATTTTCAGAATTTTCTGTTTTTATTTTATTTTTGTCTGGGTTGTTGCTCCTACGTTGAGCTAGTATCCTGCGTCTCTCCACTATTGCTCAATTGTTCCCTTGGTTAACACTGTTACCTGTCATGATTGATGGCTTCAAATTTCAGGATTTATGGATAGAATTCTACTTGAGCTTCTGGAACAGGTGCTAATCTTTTCATGGTTTCTTCATGGTCCCTTTGGTAACAACTTGGTGTTTGGGTTTGATGGCTGAGAACTTCTAAATGCATAAAGCCAAGAATTAAAACAGGAATGGTGGAAGAAACATTTCTGTAAGAAATATGTTTCCCTGAGGATGTAACCCTAAAATGATAACTCAATATGACATAAATTACAGCATCTCAAACAGGCAACAAAGAATTTTGCAGGCTTCAACAGCAGCTATCAATCTGTCAGTGAGGTTCAAGCATTTAGATACAGAGCAATATAATAACACTACAAAAGGTAGGAGCAGATGGTGTTAGATGTCTTGTTAGATATTTTACAGATGGAGAAGCAAGTAGAAAGCGAAATTTGATAGAACTAAAAGGAACCATGTCTTAGCATTGCATTTCCGAACGTAGAAAAAACCCCAATGTTTTAGCCATGTGTAATACAGTAAACAGAAATTAGATCATCTTCCCTTTATGACTTAGTGAGCTTATTCAGTGAATCGCTGAGCCGATCAAGCTAGAAGCCTCTCAAATTCGATTCTCGACCTGTGCTGAATTTGTTGTCCTGGGCGGAAGTGTTGTTGGAGCATTACAATTGCACTCAGTGCTCCTGGGTTAGAGAGAGAAAAATCAGCTAGGATTCCCACTTCTGATTGCTATACAGTGAATGTTGCTGTAAGTTTATGTCTATGGACAGCAGGTGAGGAGAGGATCATGCTCCCATAGTCAAATAGCCTGCCGGCACTCACTGTTAAGGTTCACACATGAAAACAGACAACTTGGGTGACTACCCAATATAATCTGGGGAACCATACTCTAGCAAAAAGGCAATGGCTGGCAAAAGTGGAAAGAACAAAAACAGGGAGACAATAGGTATCTTGAAAAGAAAGGAAAAATAGAGGCAGTCAATCACAGTACTACAAAAATGATAAATTCACTGATTTTTAAAATCGCATCTTCTGTGCATCTATATAAAAAAAATCTGTCGGCTGTTTATGTGCTTAAATATTAATATTACTAATATTACTAATATTAAATATGGAGGCTTTTAAAAATGATTATTAATACCAAGTACAAAAATAAACAACAAACAACAGCAACAATGAAGAAGAAGGTGTACATATTCTGGGGTTTCATCGTCACAGTGAATGTTTTAACATAATAAAGTTGTCTCACACTGCATGTTTTGCTTTTCTCATTCAGTGTATTAATAGCTGTGCACTACAGTGATTAGTCAAATCCATTCATTCTCTCTCAAGTCAAAGTTATCTTTTACAGGTGGTAGCATTGCAATTGTCACTTGTAAGACAAATCATTTATGTCTAATTCTAAATACAGGTGTTTTCAGAATGTGGATATGTTTCCCTTTCATTAACCCAAGGACCTCACATATGGAATATAATTTTCCGTGGTATACTAGTTTCAGTATCTAGGAAAATATTTAAAATGTTACTAATTTCACAATGGGATCACAAACTATTAGTCTGTTAATAGTTAAGTAATAGTTTGATCAGAGCAGGGGTAATATAAAAGTGATTCCATTTCTAGTATATCAATTTGCAATGAGACTCTATAATCCTGTAAGTACCAGATGTCTTTTGCAGCTTTTGCAAAGAGCATACTTATCTTCAAGTACATTGAATTATATAGAATTTTCAGCACAGAAACAGGAGAATTCAGCCCAACTGGGCTCCATACAAGCCACCTTGCACTCTATCAACATAGCCTTCTCTTCCTTTCTCCCTCATGTACCTAATTATTTTTCCTTTAAATGCATCCATGTGGTAGCGAGTTCCACTTTCTCACCACTCTCTGAGTAAAAGCATTTTCTCCTGAATTTCTTATTGGATTTATGAGTGACTATTTTATATTTATGGCTTCTAGATTTGGACTCCCCACAAGTGGAAACATCTCTACATAACAGGCACAGAAATGTTACAAACAGACATTAATAATATTATCTCAGTACTACCATGGAATTTTTGCTTATTAATCTCTTTCCTAGTTCCCTAAAATCAGCCTGCAGAACCTCATCCCTCGTTCTACCTATGTCATTGGTACTGATAACAACCTCTGGCTGTTCACCCTCCCAATTCAGTATGTTTTGTAGCCACTAAGTGACATCCTTGACGCTGGCACCAGGGAGGCAACATACCACCCCTAAATATAGAATCCCGTATCACTATTGTTTTCTTAACTTTCCTCCTCTCCACCTGTACAGCTGAGCCACCCATAGTGCCATGGGCTTGGTTCTAGCAATACCACCCAGAGGAAACATCACCCTCACCTCAATACCAGTTAGAAAGCGAGATGCACTCATGGGACACCTGCACTATCTGCTTCTTCCACCTTGTCTGTCTGGCGGTCACCCGTTCCCTCTCTGCCTGCACGCTCTTAAGCTGCGAAGTGACTACCTCCTGAAACGTGCTATCCACGGAGCTCTCAGCCACGCAGTGATGCCAGCTGCTTCTCAAGCTCCGAAACCCAGAGTTCGAGCTCCTCCAACCAATGACACCTCCTGTACATGTGGTTGTTCAGGACACAAGCATCCTGGACTTCCCACATGGCACAGGATGTGCATTTCAACGGGACTGAGGTGCCCTGCCATGCCTCTATTTGTTAGACTACAAACTAAACTTCTAACCCATTGCCCTAACATAGAGAAAAAAGACAAGGGTAATGCTCATCAACCAATTACCTATCTGCTGTCCTGTGCCATCACTTTTGAGTTTCTTCCTGTGCTTAGCCTACCTCTTCTGCTCTCGTGCCCTCCTTTTATTTGCCACCCCAGTCACATAGCTTCCTGTTACCCGCCAATTCACTCGCTCCGTGGCAATAAGGTCACTTTTGAATTTATTTCTCAGTTTTCCTCATTCAGCTCATGCTCTGGACTCTGACTTATTGCTCTCGCTGACTCTCTGCCGCCATTTCTCTTGCGTTTATCTGTTGTCCTCTTGCACTGTTTCTCCTCAGGCTCATTCACTCAGTTGGGTTTTTACAACAATCCAGCAGCTATTTTGGTTAATTTGTGGGCCGGCACCAAAAAATATTAGATTTATTGAAATCAATTTCACAACTTGCCATGGTGGGATTTGAACTCACAATCCCTGGTTGCATTGATGGTTATTTTCTGGTGCCAGCCACAAATTACCAGATTTATTGAATTCAAATTTCACAACTTCTGTGTTGCTATCCCAGTACCATAACCACTAGGCTACCATACCCTACACAGTGAACAGAACACAAACCCTTGTCTGTGATTCCCACATAGTAAATAGACCACAGGCCCACAATTGTGATTCACCAGGATTAATTTTCACCTTCACCGCCTGGCCGGTAGACTGGCAGAGTGGATCACCTGCCTACTATAGAACTCTTTAATTCCCCTTGAATCAATGGAAATTAAAATTGGGCAGGTTCTATCATGGTGGGCGATCTGCTCCACCAAAGTTTATGCTATACAAAGAGACCTAACTATGAATGAGTAGGAGACCAATCTGGAATCAACCTCCCCCCTGTCTCCACCACACTCACCTTCAACAACAAGTGTGAGGAGCTCGTGGACTTCTTTGTCTCAAAGATTGAGATCATCCGATCACCTGCCTCTTCCAGTTCCCTTCCTTCCCCTAGCCCACGGGGGCAAAGTTCCCTGAGGTTTTCCCCTGCCCTAGTTCTAAACTCACATCTTTCTCCAGTTTCTCTCTGATCTCCCCTCTTGACCACTCCATGCTCATCTTGTCCATGGGACCCTATTCCCATTAAACTTCTGACCACCCAATTTCCTTTTCTGGCTCCCATGTTAGCTGACATTGTTCCCTCTTTCCTCTAAATCTGCCGTCATCACCCCTCTCCTTAAAAAAAACAACCCTTGACCTCACTGTGCTTACAAACAACTGCCCATCTCCAACCTCCCTTTCCTCTCCAAAGTCATTGAATATGTTGTCGCCTCCCAAAATCATGCCCATCTTTCCCAGAACTCCATGTTTGAATCCCTTCAATCTGGTTTCCACCCCTGTCACAGTGCCAAAACGGTTCTCATCAATGTCACAAATGATAGCCTTTGTGACTGTAACAAAGGTAAACTATCCCTCCTTGTCCTCCTTTGACATGATTGACCACTCCATCCTCCTCCAACACCTCTCCACCATCGTCCAGCTGGGTGGGACTGCACTCACCTGGTTCCATTCTTATCTATCTAATCGTAGCCAGAGAATCTCCTACAATGGCTTCTCTTCCCACGCCCACATCATTACCTCTGGTGTCCCCCAAGGATCTATCCTTGGTCCCCTCCTATTTCTCATCTACATGCTGCCCCTTGGCGATATCATCCAAAAACACGGCATCAGTTTCCATAAGTACTCTGACCACATCCAGCTCTACCTCTCTACCACTTCTCTCAACCCCTCCATTGTCTCTAAATTGTCAGATTGCTTGTCCAATATCCACTACTGAATGAGCAGAAATTTTCTCCAATTAAATATTGGGAAGACCAAAGCCATTGTTTTTCGTCCCTACCACTAACTGCGTTCCCTAGCCACTGACTCCATCCCTCTCCCTAGCCTCGATCTGAGGCTAAACCAGACTGTTTGCAACCTAGGCGTCATAGTTGACCCTGAATTGTGCTTTGGGCCGCATATCATTGGCATAACTAAAACCGCCTATTTCCACCTCCGTAGCTTTGCCCGCCCTCCGCCCCTGCCTCAGCTCATCTGCTGCTGAAACCCTCATCCGTGCCTTTGTTGCCTCCAGACTTGACTATTCCAACGCACTCCTGACTGGCCTCCTACATTCTACCCTTGAGGTCATCCAAAACTCAGCAGCCCGTGTCCTAACTTGCACCAAGTCCCATTCACCCATCACCTCTATGCTCGTTGACCTCCATTAGCTCCTGGTGAAGCAACACCTCGATTTCAAAATTCTCATCCTTGTTTGGAAATCCCTCCATGGCCTCGCCCCTCCCCATCTCTGTAATCTTTCAGCCTCACAACCCCACGAGATGTCTGCGTTCCTCAAATCCTGCCCTCTTGAGCATCCCTGATTATAACTGCTCAACTATCGGTGGCCGTGCCTTCAGCTGCCTGGGCCCCAAGCTCTGGAACTCCCTCCCTAAACCTCTTCGCCTCTCTACCTCTCTTTCCTCCTTTAAGACACTCCTTAAAACCTACTTGTTTGACCAAGCTTTTGGTCAGCTGCTGTAATTTATTCTTATTTTTCTTATAACACCGCTGTGAAGCGCCTTGGGACATTTTACTATGTTAAAGGCGCTATTTAAGTAAACATTGTTGTTGTTGTTGTTGTAGATCACAACCTTGAGGATGTAGCTCCAGAAATATTAGTGCAGACAGGAAAATTGTTGTACCAACGTTCATTTAGCTAGGTGCCTCAGCTTCCATTTTGAGGAACAATCCTGTCCACATATACACAATAAAGTGGCACAAAACACCCTTTGCATCTCTTTCCCAACTACCACCAGTGCCCATCTTTTGTTGTACTGCTGCCTTAATCTGCACATTGAGAAGTATTATGTTACCTTCTGAAGTAAACTGTTGAGTCACATCAGCTGTGCATCGGCACAACTCACAAAGAAAAGTGATGGGGGGTTTTGCTCTGAAATCCGATCAGAGCAAATAACTTCCCACCATTCATACTGGGCCAGTTGATGTGGTTGTAATGAAAATTCAGAACAAATGTGGATTTGAAGCACAAGAATAAATAAGCATTTAAAGAGCTTTATGCGGTAGATTTTATAAAACTGCACAAAATTTTAAATTACAACAGCCAGATTCCATCTTCTTTAGATTTTCCCCAAAGATTAACCCTAACTTCAAATTACAATGCAAAATGAAGTGATGCTGTAGATTACAATACTGTCCTTTCACCTTTGGGATCTGCATATGAATCCAGACTGTTAGATGCAATGATAGCTGTAAGCAACCTAAATGAGACAAGTTTGATCAATGTCAACCCAGCCTGTCATGGGGCTAAATCCTTAACAATGAAGTTGCACTTAAGAACATAAGAAATAGGAGCAGGAGTAGGCCATACGGCCCCTCGAGCCTGCTCCGCCATTTAATACAATCATGCATGATCCGATCATGGACTCAGGTCCACTGCCCTGCCCACTCTCCATAACCCCTTATTCCCTTATCGTTTAAGAAACTGTCTATTTCTGTCTTAAATTTATTCAATGTCCCAGCTTCCACAGCTCTCTGAGGCAGCGAATTCCACAGAGTAGCAACCCTCTGAGAGAAGAAATTTCCCCTCATCTCACTTTTAAATGGGCGGCCCTTTATTCTAAGATTATGCCCTCTAGTTCTAGTCTCCCATAACAGTGGAAACATCCTCTCTGCATCCACCTTGTCAAGCCCCCTCATAATCTTATATGTTTCAATAAGATCACCTCTCATTCTTCTGAACTCCAATGAGTAGAGGCCTCACCTACTCAACCTTTCCTCATAAGTTAACCCCCTCATCTTCATAGTCTGATCACAGTTCTATCCCTGTATAATGTTTATCTATACACATGATCACAAGATCGGCAAGAAAGGCAAAGAGATTATTTTTCCGTGATTTTGTTTATGTGCTTTTACTCCTAGGTACACATGGAGATTTTATAATTTAAATTTACAGTTAAAATTTATATTAGCTGCTCTAATCAGGTTGGGATAAAGGCACAGGCCCTGAAGTTCCTTGAGACGTATTACGCATGATCATCATCATTGGCAGTCCCTCGGAATCGAGGAAGACTTGCTTCCACTCCTGAAGTGAGTTCTTTGGTGGCTGAACAGTCCAATACGAGAACCACAGTCCCTGTCACAGGTGGGACAGAGAGTCGTTGAGGGAAGGGGTGGGTGGGACAGGTTTGCCGCACGCTCTTTCCACTGCCTGCACTTGATTTCAGCATACTCTCGGCGATGAGACTTGAGGTGCTCAGCGCCCTCTCACAGTATACTTATGACTAAGGTCAGAGCATGTGGAGTCAGGAGTCAAGTAGCAGAATTGAGAGCAAGCTGGCTACAAAACAGAAAACCGAGATTAGGGTGTAAGGGTCGCTACTCAGCTTGGCAAAAAGAGGGAAGTGTTGTTCCACAGGAATCGGTGCTAGGACCACTGTTGTTCACTATTTGCATTAACGATTTGGAATCGGGAATCAGAAGTATGTGAAAAAGAACAAGAAGCTAAACTTGCAGAATGAGCAAGTAATTGGCAAATTAATTTCAATAAAGGGTAAGTGTGAGATGGTGCATTTTGGTAGGAAGAATAAGGAGGCCACATACTGTTTGGATATAATAGTCTAAATGGAACATAGGAATATGGGAACATGAGTAGGTCATTGAGCCCCTCGAGCCTGATCTGCGACCTAATTAGGCCTTTGGCATATATACCTTAATACCTTTAGTTAACAAAAAGCTAGCAATCTCCGATTTGAAATTAACAATTGATCGAACATCAATTGCCATTTGCGGGAGAGATTCAAACTTCTACCATTCATTGGGCTCAATATTCCCCAGTGATTTCCGCCATTTTTTTGGCGTGCACCGCTTTTTTTGGCTTAAGTTAAAATTTTAAAGTTTCCCCAAGGAATGTGCGCCAGCGTAACTCAGTTATGATTTTTTTTAGGTTCGTTATTTTTGCGTCATGGGGGCGCAATCTGATGTCTGCACCAGTTTTTGTCAATTATGGAAGATTGCCCCAAAAAAATTTCTTCCAGGTCACCATTCCCGAAAAACCTTCTGTTGAGTTAAGAAAAAGCAGCGCACATTGAAAAATCGGCGCAGAAAGACGCCACTGTTTTTCAGCCAGCGAAGTTTTGGAGGGAGTCAAAAAGACTGAAATATGCATCATAAAGATTATATCTTTTTACCTTATAACGTAGTAAATGGAAGTTTGATGGAATTCTGCAAGTTTTCATTTTGTTTCTACTGACACATCACCACCGAACGTCTGCAAACAGGGCTGGAGGGTCGAAGCATCGGCCGGCAGAATCGGTCCCGTTCCCGGACACGGGCTCGGGGCCCGGCTGCAAAAGAAGCCCACGGAGGGAGGGGGGCTGCTGTGGAAGGCGATCGGAAAGCATCAAAAACCTGCACTATCAATCAAATAAAGCCCGGGTGGGTCGGGGGGGATGTGGAAGGTGATCGAAGGCATCACAAGAATGCACTATGCAGCAAATGTATCCCGATGGGTTGGCTGGGGGGGGGTTCCCGATCACTGCGCCTGCTCAGACCAGGATGTGGACCATATAGACCTGTGGGGAGAGAGAAAAAAGAACCTTGTCCTGCCTGCCTGTTTATTTGAGCTTCTTGCAAAGGTAAAATTTAGTAATACTGACAATGCCATACCTTGTGCATGATGGTGCTACGGAGGAGAAAATTTATTCGACAGCATCGCATAAGGAACCTCAGAGCCCGTAAGGTGATGGGCAGCAGGCCTTACCCACGTTGGGTATGTCGAGACAGGCGATCGTACCTGCATCTGAGTGATGCAGACTGTGTCAGAAGGCTGTGTTTTCGCAAAGAAGTTGTAAGTGAGATCTGTGAATTGGTCAAAGCAGACCTGCACCCGAGAAGCATCAGGAGGACTGCTTTGTCAGTTGAAGTGAAGGTTACAGCTTCACTTTCATTGTATGCATCCGGATTATTCCAAGCTATAACTGGGGATATGGGCGCCATTTCTCAACATGCAACAAATGACTGCATTCGGCAGGTGACTGCTGCACTATATGCCCGGAGGAATGACTACATAAAGTTCCCCATGACCGCCCATGCAATGAGTGACAGGGCTGTGGGTTTCTCCAGGATTGCTGGCTTCCCAAAGGTACAGGGCTGCATTGATTGTACCCACATTGCCTTGTGAGCGCCTTTAGAGGATTCCAAGATGTACAGGAACAGAAAAGGCTTCCACTCCATTAATGTGCAGCTCGTGTGTGACGACATGCATCGCATCATGTCAGTTGGTGCAAGATATCCTGGGAGCATCCATGATGCATTCATCCTATGCGACAGCATTATATCTGCCATGTTTCAGCAGCAGCAGCCAGAAGGGCAGAGCTGGCTACAGGGAGACAAAGGGTACAGCCTCGCCACCTGGCTCATGACGCCCCTACGCGTAACCCGGATGGAAGCTGACCAGGAATACAACATGTTGCACATTGCAACGCGCAATATAATGGAGAGGACCATTGGCATCTTGAAACAGCATTTCTGATGCCTGGACCATTCCGGAGGCTACTTGCTGTACTCCCCTGAGATTGTCGGTCAGTTCACTGTTATGTGCTGCATGCTGCATAACTTAGCCATCATGAGGCAGCAGCAGCTGATAGTGGAAGACGCCTGAGGTGAGAGTGGCTGATGATAATGAGGAAGATGCAGATGACGAGGAGGAGGAGGAGGACGAGGAAGCCATGCAACTACCTGAACCAGGAGCACGACGGCGGAGGAGGGCAGGCCGTCGTGCCCCTTTAACGGTTGCTCGAGCCTTGTGCCAGCAGCTCATCCGTGAACGCTTTGCTGCCTGAAGGCTCAGCAGCAACTATTCCATGAGGACCATGTTTACTGTTTGGACCTGTTCCGTAATGTTATGTTGTGTTAATTGAACAAATAATGGAAATGATTCAGTTATAATTTAAAATATATTTTATTCAAAAGTTTAACAAATATTTGTTTGTACTTAACTTAACTTTAATAAACATATTCTTGTATGAAACTTTAAAATTTTTACTTAAGATCACTTACAAACTCTAAGATCACTTAAAAACTTCAAGATCAATTACTAAATTTTAACCTTGTAAATTTACATAACTTACAAAAAATTTTAATTTGAGAACAGTTACATTAGTAACTGCAATAATAATAATAACAACAACAACAGCAGCAAAGTAAGGCTGGACCTATCTCTCCTCCACCTTATTCCAAAACTGCCCGTTGCGCTTGGTCTTGGTGACTCCACCCCTGCCCGCAGGTGGTGGCGTAGTGTTTCTTGGGTTGATACCAAGCTTATTCTTTCAAACATCTCGGGTAATGCATATTTCTTGATGGGTGGGGGAGGGCCGGGGAGGACAGGCTGTAATGTGGAATTTCTGGCTTGGGCCTTTTCAGAGGCTGATATGGGGATTGCAGTGGGAGTGCCAGTTGATTCTGTCAATGGGTGCGGGGTCTAGGCAGCAGCTAACTCTGACAGTCCCTCCCTCATGTGCTGTGACAGTGTGTCAACTACCTGCAACATTCCCTCCCTCATGTTCGCCGCCAATGTATCAGCTACCTGTGACATGCCCTCCCTCATGTTGAGCAACAGTGTGTCAACTAGCTGCTACATTCCCTCCCTCATGTGCATCCACATGGTTTCTGCTGACTGAGATATTCCCTCCCTCATATTTCTCGTGAGAGTGTTGTTACTTCTCCCGATAGTCCCGATACCTCATCACCTACCCCACTGATGGTGTCCAGGAGTAATCAGGTAAGGTCAATGCTCTTGCCACTCACTGCCATCATCTGAACCACATCTGATGGATCCTGCACCTCAGGAGAGCGCTGTCGAGCTCTCCTTCCCCTCCTCACCCTGGGTGTGGCTCGCATCCCACTGGGCCCCGAAGCATCGGATGGTGGGGCCCTGGGTATGCCTGGCTGCATCCCACTGGGACTGGCAGTCTTGGACAGTGGGGCCCTGGTTGTGCCTCGCTGCACCCCACAGAAACCCCAGCCTTGGACGGTAGCAAACCATTATATGTCCCACCAACACTCAAAACACTACTCAGGGAAGGGGCTAGCATCTCAATGGGTGGCAACTGCACCTCCTCCAAACAGAGTACAACAGTGGGGACTTCATCCATCCCCTCCCCCTCCCCCTCCTCCCCTCATGCTTTTGGTCTGGAAGATGTTCTCCTCTTCAGGCTCATCTGAATCTGAATCTTCATCAGCCTTGTCAGGGTTGGCCTCAAGTTCTGCAAAATATAACGGAACAAACAAATGGTAGCAGCAGAGGAGAGGGCAGGTTGGCATGAGTAGGCACACATAGCGCAGGCAGCAGGCTCAATTGAAGGACCACGATGAATGATAGCATGTTGCATCAACTGAACAGTAGCTGACGGAAACATCCCCTGGAACCGAAGCATGGCTAGCCCGCGCAGTATTTAACATTTAGCAAAGCCAGACTGTGGAATTTGCAGGACATACCCTCTCCCTCGAGTATGGAGCCAGCTTGTGCAGTAGTGGTTGCTTTTCTCCAGGCAGGACCCATCAAAGCAGCGACCCTCTTTTCCAAGGGTGTCAGTTGGTGCCTCCTTCTGTTTGCCAGGCCTCCTCCTGTTCGAGTTCTTTCTCATTTGTCGTGTGCCACCTTCCTCTGCAAAGATGAAACCATAACTTTTTAGAGAGGGTGTATTTCTGCTGGGTGGGACATATACAGATGGCCACATTTACAATTGCAATTCCATTGAAAAATGAAAATATTATTTACACTAACTACTTGACCAAGGTCCTGCCATTTCTTTTTACACTGGCCTCCAGATCTCGGGGTAGTCACCATTGCACAGTAATCTTCTGCAACTTGGTTCCAGTGTTTCTTAATTTCTTTGGGTGGAATTTTTATGTGACCTCTGCTGGTGTCCAACTCCTGCCACCTGGCCTCAATTACAGTAACTAGTGCCTCCACTTCATCCTGTAAGAAATTCTTGGTACTTGCGCCGCGTTACATCTTGTATTGCAGATCCGATTTTAACACTGAGAATTAAAGTTCTCACACACAACTGGCTCTTTAAAAATGGCCAATTGCAGACTGGGAGCTGTACTGGGCACGTGCGCCCATAGGAATCACGTCAAAAAACGTCCTTTTCTTCCCGTGCATGCGCAGAAGGGGCGGCATCATTTTTCGGCGCAGACAGTAGGCTCCACCCCCCGAAGCTAAAGGACAGGCTGCGCGGCTCCAATTTTGAAAAATAGAATGGTGAAACTTGCCACATTTATTTTTGGAGTAATTCTGGCCTATAAAAACGGGCGTAACGCTGGCCAAAAAATGGCTTTGAGCAAAATTGAGCCCTTTGTGTGTAGAAGTGTTTCCCAATTTCACTCCTGAAATGTCTGGCTCTAATTTTCAGACTATGTCCCCTAGTCCTAGAATCCCCAACCAGCAGAAATAGGGTAAATAGAGAGAAACTATCGATTCCCCTTAATATATTGAAAACTTCGATCAGATCAATCCTTAATCAGTTCTCCAGTCACTCCTCGTAACTCAATCCTTTGATAAGAACATAAGAACATAAGAAATAGGAGCAGGAGTAGGCCATACAGCCCCTCGAGCCTGCTCCGCCATTCAATAAGATCATGGCTGATCTGATCATGGACTCAGCTCCATATCCCTGCCTGCTCCGCATAACCCCTTATCCCCTTATTGTTTAAGAAACTGTCTATTTTTGTCATAAATTTATTCAATGTCCCAGCTTCCATAGCTCTCTGACGCAGCGAATTCCACAGATTTACAACCCTCAGAGAAAAAATTTCTCCTCATCTCTGTTTTAAATGGGCGGCCCCTTATTCTACGATCTAGAGCTCTCTAGTTCTAGTCTCCCGCATCAGTGGAAACATCCTCTCTGCATCCACCTTGTCAAGCCCCCTCATAATCTTATACTTTTCAATAAGATCACCTCTCATTCTTCTGAATTCCAATGAGTAGAGGCCCAACCTACTCAACCTTTCCTCATAAGTCGACCCCCTCATCCCCAGAATCAACCGAGTGAACCTTCTCTGAACTGCCTCCAAAGAAAGTATACCCTTTCGTAAATATGGAAACCAAAACTGCACGCAGTATTCCAGGAGTGGCCTCACCAAAACTTATATAGCTGTAGTAAGACGTCCCTGCTTTTATACTCCATGCCCTTTGCAATAAAGGCCAAGGTACCATTGGCCTTCCTGATCACTTGCTGTACCTGCATACTATCCTTTTGTGTTTCATGCACAAGTACCCCCAGGTCCCACTGTACTGCGGCACTTTGCAATCTTTCTCCATTTAAATAATAACTTGCTCTTTGATTTTTTTCTGCCAAAGTGCATGACCTCACACTTTGCAACATTATACTCCATCTGCCAAATTTTTGCCCACTCACTTAGCCTGTCTATGTCCTTTTGCAGATTTGTTGTGTCCTCCACACACATTGCTTTTCATCCCATCTTTGTATCGTCAGCAAATTTGGCTACATTACACTCAGTCCCTTCTTCCAAGTCATTAATATAGATTGTAAATAGTTGGGGTCCCAGCACTGATCCCTGCAGCACACCACTAATTACTAGTTGCCAACCAGAGAATGAACTATTTATCCTGACTCTCTGTTCTCTGTTAGTTAGCCAATCCTCTATCCATGCTAATATATTACCCCCAACCCTGTGAACTTTTATCTTGCGCAGTAACCTTTTATGTGGCAGCTTGTCAAATGCCTTCTGGAAGTCGAAATACACCACATCCACTGGTTCCCCTTTATCCAACTTGTTCGTAACATCCTCAAAGTAATCCAGCAAATTTGTCAAACATGACTTCTCCTTCATAAATAATGCTGACTCTCTGCCTGACCAAATTTTGCTTTTCCAAATGTCCTGCTACTGCTTCTTTAATAATGGACTCCAACATTTTCCCAACCACAGATGTTAGGCTAACTGGTCTATAGTTGCCTACTTTTTGTCTGCCTCCTTTTTTAAATAGGGGCATTACATTTGCAGTTTTCCAATCTGCTGGGACCTCCCCAGAATCCAGGGAATTTTGGTAAATTACAACCAGTGCATCCACAATCCCTGCCACTACTTCTCTTAAGACCATAGGATGCAAGCCATCATGTCCAGGGGATGTATCTGCCTTTATTCCCATTATCTTACTGAGTACCACCTCCTTAGTGATTGTGATTGTGTTAAGTTCCTCCCCCCCTATAGCCCCTAGACTATCTGCTGTCGAAATATTGTTAGTGTCCTCTACTGTAAAGACTGATACAAAATATTTGTTCAGAGTTTCTGCCATCTCCATGTTCCCCATTACTAATTCCCCGGTCTCATCTTCCAAAGGGCCAACATTTACTTTAGCCACCCTTTTCCTTTTTATATACTTGTCAAAACTCTTGCTATCTGTTTTTATATTTTGTGCTAGTTTACTTTCATGATCTATCTTCCCTTTCTTAATCTTTTTTTTAGTAGTTCTTTGCTGGCTTTTAAAAGCTTCCCAGTCTTCTGTCCTCCCACTAGTTTTGGCCACTTTGTATGCTCTTGTTTTTAATTGGATACCATCCTTTATTTCTTTAGTTAGTCACGGATGGCTATCTGTTCTCTTACACCCTGGTAGGGATCAGCCTCATGGCTCTTTTCTGCACCGCCTCCATGGCTTGAATGTTTCCCTTGTGTCTTGGCACAAAACTGAAAACTTTACTCAAGGTGTAGGAGATGTTGTAGGTTTAGTTCAGGTTATGATGTGAGCTCAGACATGGCACTTTCTATCACGAATGAACCACCAACAGATTCTTAATATCTAACTAACTGGGGCTCATTTTTTTTTAAGTACATACTGTGAATCAAAACTCCAATCTTAATATTTTCCGGAATTGAAAATGTCTTTGTGCTTAATATTGCTTCAAATTTTTCAATAGATATAATTTTTAAATCTTTTTGATATAGGGGAAACAAAAACTAGGGGACACTAAAACTAGGGGACATAGTCTTAGAATAAGGAGCCACCCATTTAAAACTGAGATGATGAGAAATTTATTCTCTCAGCGGGTTGTAAATCTGGAATTCTATGCCCCAGAGAAACATAGAAAATAGGTGCAGGAATAGGCCATTCGGCCCTTCGAGCATGCACCACCATTCAATAAGATCATGGTTGATCATTCACCTCAGTACCCCTTTCCTGCTTTCTCTCCATACCCTTTGATCCTGTTAGTGATAAGAGCCATATCTAACTCCCTCTTGAATATATCCAATGAACTGGCATCAACAACTCTCTGCGGTAGGGAATTCCACAGGTTAACAACTCTCTGAGTGAAGAAGTTTTGCCTCATCTCAGGCCTAAATGGCTTACTCCTTATCGTTAGACTGTGTTCCCTGGTTCTGGACTTCCCCAACATTGGGAACATTCTTCCTGCATCTAACCTGTCCAGTCCCGTCAGAATTTTATATACTTCTATGCGATCCCCTCTCATCCTTCTAAACTCCAGTGAATACAGGCCCAGTCGATCCAGTGTCTCCTCATATGTCAGTCCTGCCATCCCGGGAATCAGTCTGGT
This sequence comes from Pristiophorus japonicus, assembly GCF_044704955.1. NCBI lineage: Eukaryota > Metazoa > Chordata > Chondrichthyes > Pristiophoridae > Pristiophorus > Pristiophorus japonicus. Next base: position 230,307,833 of record NC_091982.1, on the reverse strand, counting down.
AAACCTTCGGTGCACTCCCTCAATAGCAAGAATGTCCTTCCTCAGGTTAGGTGATCAAAACTGAACACAATATTCCAGGTGAGACCTCACTAAGGCACTGTACAACTGCAGTAAGATCTCCCTGCTCCTGTACTCAAATCCCCTAGCTATGAAGGCCAACACACCATTTGCCTTCTTCACCACCTGCTGTGCCTGCATGCCAACTTTCAATGACTGTGGAGCCTGGGTCATTGAATATGTTTAAGGCGGAGATAGACAGATTTTTGAATGATAAGGGAGTGAAGGGTTATGGAGAGCAGGCAGGGAAGTGGAGCTGAGTCCATGATCAGATCCGCCATGATCTTATTGAATGGCAGAGCAGGCTCGAGGGGCCAAATGGCCTACACCTGCTCCTATTTCTTATGTTCTTTCAGATGAGCCATTAATCTCCGCTCTCTCAGGTGGACGTAAAAGATCTCATGGCACTATTTTCAAAGAAGAGCAGCGGAGGTATCCCCGGTGTGCTGGCCAATATTTATCCCTCCAACAACATAACAAAAACAGATTATCTGGTCATTATCACATTGCTGTTTGTGGGAGTTTGCTGTGCACAAGTTGGCTGCCATGTTTCCCACATTACAACAGTGACTACACTCCAAAAGAACTTTATTAGCTGTAAAGCGCTTTGAGGTGGTCGTGAAAGGCACTATATAAATCCAAGTCTTTCTTAATCTTCTAAATCCTAGGGACTACAGCTCTAATTTGTGTAATCTCTCCTCGTAATTTCACCTTTGAAGTCCGGGTATCATTCTGGTAAACCTACGCTGCACTTCCTCCAAAGCCAATATATCCTCCTAAGGGGCCCAAGTTTCGGCCTCAGTTGCTCCTGATTTTTTGGAGCAACTGGTGTAGAACGGAGTATCTTAGAAATTCAAATTCTCGGCATTTAGTTTGCTCCAGTTCTAGTCAGTTAGAACAGTTTCACTTTGGAACAGAATTTTCTTTTCAAAAGGGGGCGTGTCCGGCCACTTACGCCTGTTTTCAAAGTTTTGGCAGTGAAAACTTACTCCAAACTAACTTAGAATGGAGTAAGTGAAGATTTTTGTACGCTCGAAAAAACCTTGTCTACACTTTAGAAAATCAGGTGTAGGCTACAAATTAGGCGTAGGGAGCGAGGTGGGGGGGAGGAGGGGGAAGGGAAGTCATTAAATTCTACAATCAATCCTTAGTAATACTTATACAAATATTATACAAATAAATCCAACCTGAATAAAAATTTATAAGCAAAGAAAAGATTAAATAAACCATGTTCCTACCTGTATGAAATAGCAGCAGCCTTCGAGCTGCTGTGCTTCAGGCAAGCCTTTCATGTTGGAGACAGGCAGGGGTGTGGCATCAGTGTCTCGACTGGAGCCCCAACAGCGGCAGCAAGCAGCCTTCGAGCTGAGCTGCTGTGCTGCAGGCAGGCCTTCATTCTGTTAGTAGCTGGCCGGCAGCTGAAGGATCAACACCGGACGCACGCAGCTTTTCAACGGGGCTGAGGCCATTCGGCCATGGGATAGGAGCGGCGTCAGTGGCTGGCCGGCAGCCGAAGGATCAACACCGGACGCACGCAGTTTTTCAAGGCGGTTGAGGCCATTCGGCCATGCTTAAGGGGTGGCTTTAGTGGCTCGATGGCAGCCGAGTCCTTTTAAAAATGGCCGAGTGCCAATGTTTGTTTGACACTGCGCGTGCGAGCACGCTCCAACGTGCACGCGCAGGGTTGCCGGCATCACGTTGGCTCATTTAAATTGGATCCGCCCCCCACTACTTACAGAATCGGCGCAAGCGTTTGGCTCTGCCCCCCGCTGTGAAGAGCGCGCTGCGCCAAGCTGAGATCAAGCTCCGAAGAGTCGGAGAATATCGAAGTTTTTTTCTAGCGCACTTTTAGGCGTGAAGAACAGGCGTCCAGCTCGGAGGTGCGCCGTTTTTGGCACGGGCCGAAACTTGGGGCCAAGGTGTGGTGCCCGGAACTGCTCACAGTGCTCCAGGTGTGTTCGAACCAGGGTTTTTTTTTAGAGCTGCATTATTCTAGTCCTCTAGATATAAAGGCCAACATTCCATTAGCCTTTTTAAAATTATTTTCTGTACCTGTTCATGACATTTAAATGATCTATGTACCTGCACCCCAAAGTCTCTTTGAACTTCAATTGTTTTTAACTTTTCACCATTTAGATCGTACCCTGTTCTATCCTTTTTAGGTCCAAAGTGGACGACCTCAAATTTGCAGAATGGGCAAATAATTGGCAAATGAAGTTCAACACAGGTAAATGCGAGGTAATACATTTTGTTAGGAAGAATAGGGAGGTCACTTATTACTTGGAAAATGCGAGTCTAGGTGGGGTAGAGGAACAAAGGGATCTTGGTGTACAAATATACCAATTACTAAAAGTTGCGACACAGGTTAACAAGGCAATAAAAAAAGCAGACCAAGCACTTGGGTTTATTTCTAGAGGGATGGAATTGAAAAGTAGGGAAGTTATGCTAAACCTGTATCGAACCTTGGTTAGACCACACTTAAAGTACTATGTGCAGTTCTGGCCGCCATATTATAAAAAGGTTATAGAGGCACTGGAAAGGATGTGGAGAAGGTTTACAAAGATGATACCAGAAATGTGAGGGTGTACATATCAGGAAAGGATGAACAGGCTGTGTCTCTTTTCTCTTGAAAAAAGAAGGCTGAGGGGTGACCTAATAGAGGTCTTTAAAATTATGAAAGGTTTTGATAGAGTGGATAGAGAGAGAATGTTTCCATTTGTGGGGAAGAGCATAACTAGAGGCCATCAATATAAGATAGTCACCAAGAGATCCAATAGGAAATTTAGAAGAAACTTCTTTACCCAGAGAGTGGTGAGAATGTGGAACTTGCTACCACAGGGAGTGGATGAAGCGAATAGTATTGATGCATTTAAGGGGAGGCTAGACAAGCATATGAGGGAAAAGGGAATAGAGGGTTATGCTGATAGATTTAGATAAGGAAAGGTGGGAGGATGCTCAAGTGGAGCATAAACGCCGGCATGGGCTGGTTGAGCCGAATGGCCTGTCTCTCTGCCGTATATCCTGTGGAATCTATCAATATCCCTTTGTAATTTTATGCTTTCATCTACACTGCCTACAACGCTACCTATCTTTGTGTCATTGGCAAATTTCGATATATATCTTTCTATGCCATCATCTAAGTCGTTAATAAATACTGTGGGATATCACTAGTCACATCCTGCCAGTTTGATTACCTACCTATTACCTCGACTGTCTGTCTCCTTCCCCTCAGCCAGTTTCCTAACCAGGTTAATAATTTACTCTCAATGCTGTGGCTTCTACCTTAATTAATAGTCTCTTATGTGGGACTTTATCAAATGCCTTCTGGAAGTCCATATAAATAACATCCATAGACATTCGATGTCCACTATTTTAGTCACCTCAAAAAATTCAATCAGATTTGTCAAACATGACCTACCTTTCACAGGAGGGCGGGTATTACTACTGCCCTGTAGACCATGAGCTTGGTGGCAGTTTTGAGGGCCTGGTCTTCAAACACTCTTTTCCTCAGGCGGTCAAAGGCTGTAGTAATACCTGCCCTCTTATATGGCTCAGAGACATGGACCATGTACAGCAGACACCTCAAGTCATTGGAGAAATATCACCAACGATGTCTCCGCAAGATCCTACAAATCCCCTGGGAGGACTGGCACACCAACATCAGCGTCCTCATTCAGGCCAACATCCCCAGCATTGAAGCACTGACCACACTCGATCAGCTCCGTTGGGCAGGCCACATAGTTCGCATGCCAGACTCGAGACTCCCAAAGCAAGTGCTCTACTCGGAGCTCCTTCACGGCAAACGAGCCAAAGATGGGCAGCGGTGCCATTACAAGGACACCCTCAAAGCCTCCCTGATAAAGTCTGACATCCCCACTGACACCTGGGAGTCCCTGGCCCAAGACCGCCCGAAGTGGAGTGCATCCGAGAGGGCGCTGAGCACCTCAAGTCTCAATGCCGAGAACATGCAAAAATCAAGCGTAGGCAGCGGAAAGAGTGTGCGGCAAATCAGCCCCACCCACCCTTTCTCTCAATGACTATCTGTCCTACCTGTGACAGAGACTGTAGCTCTTGTATTGGACTGTTCAGCCACGAAAGAACTCACTTCAGGAGTGGAAGCAAGTCTTCCTCGATTCCGAGGGACTGCCTTTGATGACCTTTCACAAATTCATGCTGGCTCTCTCTGATCAACTGAAAATTTTTGAAGTGTTCAGTCACCTTTAACTTAATTATAATTTCCTGACAACAGATGTTAGACTAACTCGGCGATAATTCCCTGGTTCCCTCTCTCGCCATTCTTAAATTAGCAGAGTGACATGCGCAATTTTCAAATCTAAAGGAACGGCTCCTGAATCAAGAGATAGAGGAGCAAAGGGATTTAGGGGTACAGATACACAAATCATTAAAAGTAGGGACACAGGTTAATAAGACCATTAATTAAAACAAACCAATCACTGGGATTCATTTCTCGAGGGGTAGAATTGAAAAGCAGAGACGTTATGTTAAACTTGTACAAAACCTCTGTTAGACAACACTTAGAGAAGGTTGAGGGGTGATCTGATAGAGGTCTTAAAGATTATGAAAGGGTTTGATAGGGTAGGTATAGAGAAAATGTTTCTACTTGTGGAGGAGTCCATAACTAGAGGTCAAAAATGTAAGATAGCCACTAATAAACCCAATAGGGAATTCAAGAGAAACTTCTTCACCCAAAGAGTGGTAAGAATATGGAGTAGTTGAGGCGAATAGCATAGATACACTTGATGGGAAGCTCGATAAGCACATGAGGTGGAAAATATGAGAGTTATATGAAGAGGGGTGGGAGGAGGCTCGTCTGGAGCACAAATGTCGGTCTAGACCAGATTGTCCGAATGGCCTGTTTCTGTGCTGTAGACTCTGTAGTGTATGTAGGCACCTTTAATAATGACTCCATGAGGCAGGGTATGATGCTTAAACTGTGTAGACCTGTAGTCCTTTATTTGCAGTTCCTGAGTGAGGACAACAAGCTGTGAGTTCCTTTTTGTGCAGTGTGCAGGCAACCCTTCGGTCTCCAGCAGCAGCACCCACTGGTGTACAAGTAATGTGTGTACAGTGTAAGGGTACATTCAGTGTTGCATAACAGTGTTACATACATCAAACAGTAAACAGGCATGCATACACAACAACACTCCCCCTTAGCATTTTTCATATCTTTACTGTCATGACCAGGGGAGGTGATCAGTGGTGAGCTATGGGAGGTTGTGGTGAGGGTTGTGTGGTTGCCAAGTGTGACCCCTGTGCTTCAGGCTGGCCTCGTACGTTTCCCCTCCCTCACACACAGACCAAGTAGGTGTCACTGTTGTGGGGTGGTGAGCAGGGCCACAAGACTCCTTGCCCACCAATTGGGATGAGGGTCAGGTCATCCCAGGGTTTGCCAGGGAAGCTGGAGGATATTGGCCTCATGCTACTGGTGTTGGCCCTGATGGCCAGGGGCTGTGGAGCTGGTCTGGTGCAGGTTGCCATTGGTGATGGCTGGGCTGCCCATTGACCACTGTCCCTGTAGTGGGTCTGCTCCCATTGGCTGTGTGTGTGTCCTGCAAGGGGCATCACATTCGTTCCAAAGATCCAGGCTACATGATCAGGTAGCCTGCTGGACCTGGGGGTCTCCCACAGGGGGATTCCATTGGCATCAGCATGGCCCCTGTAGGACCCAATGTCCTTTGGCAGTGTCCTACCGGTATACATGACACCTTGGCTCTGGTCACACATAGTCGAGCCTGCATTATACATTCTAGCATTTGCATCACTTTTGGGTGTCCTGGTTTCAACAGACATGGTTACATTAGGCATTTCACATTCTCTATCATTATTGTTAAGCATAATAAACTTGTTCTCAACCTTACTGACACCTGCATTCATCTCATTAGTCACATTAGTTAAACCAGCATCACAATTCATTGTTACATTGCATACATTTTCATACTTGCACCCTTTAATCGCATCTTTAACTTTAAAGTCCGTGTACTCAAATAGTTGAAACTTCCCCTTTCAATTGCTTTGGTTACCGGTCTCCTTTAAGTGAGCCTTCAAATCCAATTGGCTGCTCGGTGTCACATGATGCTCCTCCATGTTCACTCGTGATATGGCAGCGGCCATTTTGGTTACAGGTTCTGCTCCTCGTGGTGTGGCCGCCATCTTCTGGCTCTGCTGCAGGAAGGCTGTGGTGCTCTTTCCTTCTACAGGTTTGACCCTGGACGTCGGAAATCCATTTCTTTCGACGCCGTTCACCTCTTGGAGTGCTGCCTCAGTCCGGAAAGTGGAGTTTGGATCCTCAGTCTTGGAGATTTCGCCGGGAGATTTCGCTGGGCAGCCGAGCTGGACAGTAGAACCTCCGGATGCTGCGATGGATCCATGTTCGAGGTCGATTGCCGGAGCCCAGAGGTCTGGGAGCAGCTTCGCTTGGACAGGATGCCATTGTGGTTGATTGGCCGGATTCATTCAAAGTTCTTCAAAGGTCGCTTGGCTCATCACAGAAACTGGGACTCCGTCGACCACGGAGAACTTTCGGTGGAGCAGGTATGAGTTCCATACTCTTCTCCCAGGGGTTGAGCAACTTCACCTTCATCTGTGTCAGAGCCCCGGTGGTCAGCCAACTCATCAAAGACGCGGTGAGTAAAGCTTTTTCTACACATCCTTTGAAGGTGCCTTTTCTCTTTGCATGCATAGCCTTGGTAGCAGCATTGGTGGGCCCTGTGGTTTCCTCCACAGCGTCAGCACAGAGCTAGCCGGTTTTCCCCATGTGGCGGAATCAGGGTTGCAGGACTCGGGGCAGCGTTTCTGCCCTTAGAAGTATCAATGCGGTGCACTGCTCTCGTCCCTTAGTGCTTCATTTAAGTGGTCGCCAAAGTCGTACGGTGCAGCCAGTCTCCTTAAGTGTTCCAATCTTTCGACAAAAGCGTCCCAATCTTCCCCATCGGTAAATTGCTGAAAGATGCTGAGATTCAACATGCTGAGCATGTGGTTCATGACCTCGTATCCCATCCTCGTCGCCAGTTGTAATGTATGTAGGCACCTTTAGTAATGACTCCACGAGGCAGGATATGATACTTAAACTGTGTAGGCCTGTAGTCCTTTATTTGCAGCTCCTGAATGAGGACAACAAGCTGTGAGTTCCTATTTTATACTTGGTTACCTGCCGTGTGCAGATAACCCTTAGGTCTCCAGCAGCAGCACCCTCTGGTGTACAAGTAAGGTGTGTACAGTGTAAGGGTACATTCAGTGTTGCATAACAGTGTCACAGACATCAAACAGTAAACAGGCATGCATACACAACAGACACTTTGGCCCGAATTTTCCCATTGCCAAGCATTTGGGTTTGGGGACAGATCGGCAGTTAAAAGCACGGAAAATGACAGCCTGTTGGAAACCCGGTGTCACCCCACCGACTTCTGTATTTAACTCCGCCGCGTTTCAAGGCACGCCATGGACCCGCTCAGGAGGGAGTACCTTAATTGCTCTTTGAGACACCCTTAACTCTCTTTTTAATCTCAGGTTTTGGGTTTAACTTGTTGCACACAGGATTCGCGCACCTCGGGAACCTCTCCTGTGAAGGGAAGGCGGATGCTCAGTGGCCATTCTGCGAGTCCATTCAGTGACAGCTGGAAAAACCACAAATACTCACACCTTATACCTGCTTCCTTGCCTAATGCAAAGACTCTTGCTGACACCATTTTGTACAGAGATTTAGGTGTCAGGAGTTTGCAGGTCATTTCTGCAACCTCGGAAGTCACTCTCACCATCATCATCATAGGCAATCCCTCGGAAACGAGGAAGACTTACTTTCACTCCTGAAGTGAGTCCTTAGGTGGCTGAACAGTCCAATACAAGAGCCACAGTCCCTGTCACAGGTGGGATAGATAGTCATTGAGGGAAGGGGAGGGTGGGAGAGGTTTGCCGCACGGTCCTTCCGCTGCCTGCGCTTGATTTCTGCATACTCTCGGCGATGAGACTCGAGGTGCTCTGTGCCCTCCCGGATGCTCTTCCTCCACTTAGGGTGGTCTTTGGCCAGGGACTCCCAGGTGTCAGTGGGGATGTTGCACTTTATCAGGGAGGCTTTGAGGTGTCCCCGTAATGTTTCCTCTGCCCACCTTTGGCTCGTTTACCGTGAAGGAGTTCCGAAAAGAGCGCTTGCTTTGGGAGTCTTGTGTCTGGCATACGGACAATGTGGCCTGCCCAGCGGAGCTCTCACCATATTGCTGGTCACGATCAGAACATTGAAGGATTGTGCCTCTGATCTCCGCTTTACCTGCCATCTATTAGATCAGCATCGGTGCCACTTATGTTGTCTCTCCAGGTACCTCAGATTCGGACCAAGATGAACCGTAGCACCAACAACACCAGCCATACAAGCAGCAGCAGCAACCACAGCAGCCTTCTCCTCAAGGACCTGGTGAACACGCCTTACCAGTGGCTGTCAAAGTCACCACCGCCCTCAACTTCTTCACCTCAGCCTCCTTCCAAGGATCTGCCGCAGACATTTGCAGGATCTCGCAGTCGGTCACACACAGATGCATCACACCAGGTGACCGATGCCATGTTTAACAAGTCAGCCAATTATCTAAACTTTGCCACTAATAAAGCCATTGTTACTGGGTGGGTGCTTGGCTTTGCGACTCTGGCTGACTTCCCACAGGTGCAGGGCTTCATTGACTGTGCACATGTGGCCATCAAGGCAGCCCCACATCACCCAGGAGTATTTGTGAACCTCAAGTGCTTCCACCTTCCGGTTTTATTCAATAATAAGAATAAAACCAGACGGCATCGAACAGGCTCTTCACCCCAGGTTGTTGATGGTGGGGATTTGACGATGGTAATGCCGTTGAATGTCAAGTGGCGATGGTTAGACTCTCGCTTGTTGGAGATAGTCATTGCCTGGCACTTGTGTGGCGCGAATGTTACTTGCCACTTATCAGCCCTAGCCTGAATATTGTCCAGGTCTTGCTGCATGCGGGCATGGACTGCTCCATTATCTGAGGAGTTACGACTGGCACCGAATTCTGTACAGTCATCAGCGAACATCCCCACTTCTGATCTTGTGATGGAAGGAAGGTAATTTAAGATGGTTGGACCTAGGACACTGCCCTGAAGAACTCCTGCAGCGATGTCCTGCGGCTGTGATGATTGACCACCAACAACCACAACCATCTTCCTTTGTGCTAGATATGACTCCAGCCAGTGGAGAGATTTCCCCTGATTCCCATTGACTTCAGTTTTACTCGGGCTCCTTGGTGCCACACTCGGTCAAATGCTGCCTTGACGTCAAGGGCAGTCACTCTCACCTCACCTCTGGAATTCAGTGCTTTTGTCCCTGTTTGGACCAAGACTGTAATGAGGTCTGGAGCCGAGTGGTCCTGGCGGAACCCAAAGGGGCATCAGTGAGCAGGTTATTGATGAGTAAGTGCCGCTTGATAGTGCTGTCGATTACATTTTCCATCACTTTGCTCATGATTCAGAGTAAACTGATGGGGGGGGGGGGTTTGCGGGGGGGGGGGGTAATTGGCCAGATTGGATTTGTCCTGGTTTTCGTGGACAGGACAGGACATACCAGGGCAGTTTTTCACATTGACGGGTAGATCCCAGTGTTGTAGCTGTACTGGAACAGCTTGGCTGGAGGCACAGCTAGTTCTGGCGCATAAGTCTTCAGCACAACAGCCGGGATGTTGTCGGGGCCCATAGCCTTTGCTGTATCCAGTGTGCTCAACCGTTTCTTGATATCACGTGGAGTGAATCGAATTGGCTGAAGACTGGCTTCTGTGATGATGGGAACCTCAGGAGGAGGCCAATATGAATCATCCACTCAGCACTTCTGGCTGAAGATGGTTGTAAACACTTCAGCCTTGTCTTTTGCACTCGCCTGCTGGGCTGCGCCATCATTGAGAATGGGGATATTCATGGAGCCTCCTCCTCTCGTTAGTTGTTTAATGGTCCACCACCATTCACAACTGGATGTGGCAGGACTACAGAGCTTTGATCTCATCCGTTGGTTGTGGGATTGCATAGCCTTGTCTATCGCATGCTGCTTCCGCTGTTTAGCATGCATGTAGTCCTGTGGCTTCCCCAGGTTGGCACCTCATTTTTAGGAATGCCTGGTGCTGCCCCTGGCATGCTCTTCTACACTCTTCATTCAACCAGGGTTGGTCCCGTGGATTGATGGTAATTGTTATATATGCAGACTATAGTTATACTCGCTGTGTAGTCACTGTATAGTTGCATAAGCTGGAGACTTGTTTACCTGATGTATATCAATAAGGTTTACACTGTGTATATACTATGCTGGCACCACTAGTGGGTGCAATTGGTAGAGACCGGGGTTTCCTGTCCTGGTGGCAGAGGCTGTGTAAAAGAGAAGCCACCATGCGGCTGACTCACTCTGGCATTACGAATAAAGGACCAAGGTTACTACAGTTTGAATACAACACATTGCCTCATGGAGTCATTCATAGGTACATTACAGATACAACAGTAATGGTAGAGTGAGAGATATGCCAGGCCATGAGGTTACAGATTGTGATGGAATACAATTCTGCTGCTGCTGCTGATGATGGCCCACAGTGCCTCATGGATGCCCAGTTTTGAGTTGCAAGATCTGTTCTGAATCTATCCCATTTAGCACGGTGGTAGTGCAACACAACATGATGGATGGTCTCATCAGTGTGTAGATGAGACTTCGTTTCCACAATGACTGTGCGGTGATCGCTGCTACCAATACAATGGAGAGATGCATCTGCGATAGGTAGATTGGTGAGGACGAGGTCAAGTGGGGTTTTCCCTCATTTTGGTTCTCTCACCACCTGCTGCAAGCCCAGTCTGGCAGTTATTTCCTTCAGGACTCGGCCAGCTCGGACAGTAGTGGTGCTACCGAGCCACTCTTGGTGATGGATATTGAAGTCACCCATCCAGAGTACATTCCTTGCTCCTCTCAGTGCTTCTTCCAAGTGGTGTTCAACATGGAGGAGTACTGATTCATCAGCTAAGGGCGGGCAGTAGGTGGAAATCAGCAGGAGATTTGTTTGCCCATGCTTGACCTGAAGCCATGAGACTTCATGGGGTCGGAAGTCAATGTTGAGGACTCCCAGGGTCACTCCCTCCTGACTCTATACCACTGAGCCACCACCTCAGATGGGTCTGTCCTACCAGTGGGACAGGCCATACCCAGGGATGGTTATGGAGGAGTCTGGAACATTGGCTGAAAGGTATGATTCTGTGAGTATGACTATGTCAGGCTGTTGTTGCCTGACTAGTCTGTGGGACAGCTCTCCAATTTTGGTACAATTCCCCAGATGTTGGTGAGAAGGACTTTGCAGGGTCGACTGGGCTGGGTGTGCCATTGTCGTGTACAACTGAGTAGCTTGCTGGGCTATTTCAGAGGGCAGTTACGAGTCAACCACATCACTGTGGGTCTGGAGTCATATATAGGCCAAATTGGGTAAGGACAGCAGATTTCCTTCCCTAAAGGACATTAGTGAACCAGATGGGTTTTTACACCAATCCGCTAGTTTCATGGTCACCTTTAATGATACTAGCTTTTTATTCCAGATTTATTTAATTAACTGAATTTAAATTCCCCAGCTGCTATGATGGGATTTGAATTTGTGTCTCCGGATCATTCATCCAGGTCTCTGGATTACTAGTCCAGTGATGTTACCACTGTGCTACCGTTCCCAATACAGGTACAGCTATGGGACCAACAAGAACATCATTGAGCACAGTATTGCGCTATGAAGCCAAGTTTCAGTTTGCGGGACAAACCTGGGGTTCCCTACAATTTGCCCCAAACAAAGTCGGTTGCACACATATTAGAGTGCTGCATGTTGCACAACATGTCAATACAGAGAGAACTGCAGTTGAAGGAAGCAGAGTAACAGGAAGGGACATCATCTGGCACCACCTTACTTAAGGAAGGATATACTGGCTTTGGAGGGGGTACAGAGACAATTCACTAGGCTGATTCCTGAGATGAGGGGGTTACCTTATGATGATAGATTGAGTAGACTGGGTCTTTACTCGTTGGAGTTCAGAAGGATGAGGGGTGATCTTATAGAAACATTTAAAATCATGAAAGGGATAAACAAGATCGAGGCAGAGAGGTTGTTTCCACTGGTAGGGGAGACTAGAACTAGGGGGCACAGCCTCAAAATACGGGGGAGCCAATTTAAAACCGAGTTGAGAAGGAATTTCTTCTCCCAGAAGGTTGTGAATCTGTGGAATTCTCTGCCCAAGGAAGCAGTTGAGGCTAGCTCATTGAATGTATTCAAGTCACAGATAGATAGATTTTTAACCAATGAGGGAATTAAGGGTTACGGGGAGAGGGCAGGTAAGTGGAGCTGAGTCCACGGCCAGATCAGCCATGATCTTATTGAATGGCGGAGCAGGCTCAAGGGGCTAGATGGCCTACTCCTGTTCCTAATTCTTATGTTCTTATGTTCTTATTAAGAAAAAAATTGGATGGAAGGTGAAAAGGAGCAGAAGAAAGAGGGCAAGCACAATGCATTGCCACCAGAGGCCAGGAATCAGTTCACAGAACAGCGCTTCCAGTTACCTGCGTAATCCCCGCCCTGAACACTTTCTTTCAATAGATTGATGCAATTAATCCTCTTGCAGCAATCTCACAGAGCAATCTTCCACCTGGGAATGCAATTTCCCTTTAAGAGGTACATTTGTATTTTAAGTAAGTATCTGGATGCAGTGAAATTGGGATGACCACTCCCGCGATCAGCTGGAAACCCACCTGCCAAATTTAAATAGTTAAAATACCCCGAGCCTGAAATTTATGTCAGTGAGTGCGTTTTGTACGGGGCAACCTCCCCTCCTCACCTCCAATCCACCACCGACCTGCCCAAAACCTACTTCTGTTTAAAATCGATCCCTAGGTCTTTGAAGGATTTGCCGACCCATCTCGCATATTTCATTTTTTCGGCGCAATTCCCCCGATGTTAGCATAAACGAAGCAAAAGATTGCGGAATTTTAAGCGCAAATTGCATTCAACGCAATTCGCACATTTCTTTGTGAGTAAAGCAGATAGGTAAATAACCTGTTTCTATGTGTCTATCAATATTAAATGGAACTAGCAGCTAGGAGATACACAAAACCTAGCTGAGACCAGAGGCTAATTGACCTGGAGTAACCGCTCGAATGCTCTATTTTTTTATAGCATAACCAGTGCTAAAGATCACGGGGTTTTAAGCGCAAATTGCATTCAGTTCAACTTGAGTTTCCACACTCTTTTGCACTAATTTTAAAAGCATCAGGCTAGAAGCAGGCCAAGCCCACAGAGAGGATATTTCCACTCATTGGGGAAACTAAAACTAGGGGACATAGTCTTAGAATAAGGGGTTGCCCATTTAAAATTGAGATGAGGAAGAATTTTTTCTCTCAGAGGGTTGTAAATCTGTGGAATTCTCTGCCCCAGAGAGCTGTGGAGGCTGGGTCATTGAATATATTTAAGGCGGAGATAGACAGATTTTGAGCGATAAGGGATAAAGGGTTATGGGGAGCGGGCATGAAGTGGAGCTGAGTCCATGATCAGAGCAGCCATGATCTTATTGAATGGCGGAGCAGGCTCGAGGGGGCAAATGGCCTACTCCTGCTCCTATTTCTTATGTTCTTATGTTCTTAAAACTGGCCATGCCCCCAGGTTGAATTACTGACCATTGGGAGTTTCTGCTAATTGTGCTCAATTGCAGGCCTTCGAGGAGGCTCCAAAAATTGAGCTAGAACTTTCGGGCACAAGGACACTAATAGGTACATTTTGAAAGATTTGGAATTTTTAAAAAATTTACTAAGGAACTGACTACTGAACCCCAATCTAACTAGAAAATAGTTTCGTATATTTTTTTTAAGCAATTTTCAGTCATTTAAAATCAGGTTACTCACAGGTGGTGGATTGACACTGATTTAACATGTTTATTTTTTGTGATAAACCGACTTTCACCTGTATTAATCAAAGGTTACCAAGTTACCACTCTTAAATATAGCAAGCGATATGTTTCAAATCAAATTTTTTTTAAAAGACGTTTTAAAATGCGGCCCAATTGTGTTGGTTAATAGTAAATTTTGCATTTGGCAATGTGCAAATGAGTTTGAGCAGAAACTCAGGGAAAAGAAAATACTTTTCAAAACGGGCACAATTTTGAGGAGCGATTTCCACCAGAAATGCCAATTGAGCCCAAAGCAGAGACTCTACCCTACTGTGTTTAAGTCACACCCTACATATTCTCCCAGAATTTTCTGCATAATTTTGATTTGATTTTCTGCATGAATTTGCCTCATTTACATACACTGTACCAGCCTGCATATTATAGTTTTATGTTTCTCCCATTTTCTAATATGTCACCCTTTGGTGATTAAGCCACTACTTTTGCAGTGACATATTTTTTAATGGCATAATGATTTGAGTATGATAGTAGAGAGAAGAATTTCAAGCAAATGCATCAAATATTCTTGCGCTAGTGTCCCATGCTCAAGGCCAAAATGTATTAGATTTTGATAAGAAAAATACTATACGATACACAGAAGCCAATATATACCCAAAATGCATTACCATCATGATCTCCATCTTAATATATTGGAACATTAAATAATTTTATGAAATCCAGATTTGGTATTTTGATCCATAAACAGTGACTAATCACAGATGTTCCACTAAGTGAAGATGTATGAATAGTGTGCAAATGCATGACAACAAAAGGATTTTCCAAATACTTGATTCTGTATTTTGTTTTCTCATATTCTGTACGCAGAACCAGACCTCAACTTAGTATTTAACTTTTCTTAATTAAATAGAAACTTGATGGAGGAAGGGGAACCAGAGGTTACACTAGCTCAACCAGTGGATGCAGGGAGGATGTTTCCACTAATGGGGGAAGACTCGAACTAGAGGGCATGATCTTAGAATAAGGGGCTGCCCATTTAAAACAGATGAGGAGGAATTTCTTCTCTCAGAGGGTTGTAAATCTGTGGAATTCGCTGCCTCAGAGGGCTGTGGAAGCTGGGACATTGAATAAATTTAAGACAGAAATAGACAGTTTCTTAAACGATAAGGGAATAAGGGGTTATGGGGAATGGGCGGGGAAGTGGAGCTGAGTCCATGATCGGATCAGCCATGATCGTATTAAATGGCGGAGCAGGCTCGAGGGACTGTATGGCCTACTCCTGCTCTTATTTCTTATGTTCTTATGTTAACTGCCCTGTGCTAGAGTACGTAAAGAAAAAATCCTGGCTGAAGTACATGCTCCTTTCTGCTTCTAGAATGGGCTGTATATATTACAACGCATATCCATTTACCATTATATTAGTGTTAAGAAATGATTGGGCCAGAATTTGTTCCGGTTCCCTTCACCACCTTAAGTATGACATGGTGGGATTTCCAACCACAAACCAGTTGCATCCCTAATCTCGCCTCATTTCCTACAGTCAGGGGCATTTAAATATTCCATGCAAGCATCCACACTATTCACGGCACAGCTGGGGTGCCCGCTTGGCAAGGAAACATGTTGTGGCGCCTTGCCACAGCATATGCTGATTGGCTGTGCTGGCTGAAGACTTTTAAAAATAAAAAAGTGCTGTCAGATTTTGAATTTAGCCATTGATAATGACCCTCTCCCCGCCCTCCCCCAACCCCCATCAAGCCTTAATAATACTGTATTTCAGGAATGAACAGGCATAACTTGCACCTGGAGCTGTTGGGGCATAGATTATGGGAAACATGTCATACGATGGTATCCTATGTGCCCATCCCTACTCCAAATGCAAATTTTGATGAGCGGGGATTCAGTGTAACTGCATCCCACCCCAAATTCTGCCCTTGCCTGCTCAGTTTGCAATAGTTTCATGGCGTAACTTGAAATGAAATTCAACCCTGATGTCTTCATTCTATTATTCAACTTCATGGTTCCTAACTCCTAAGCATGAAATTGTAGGACTTCCTCCTATGTAGGTGTGTGCAGCTGTAAGGTAGGCTTGTAGGAAAAAGGGAAATGGTTGTCAGGAAGAACTACTCCAGATCATCCTGATCTGTCACTGATTATCAACTTTACCAATACCCATAACAAGAGGACCTAGATTAAGTAATTGATGATGATTAAACCTGGCACACAGCATTGGATATGGACATTTAGAACATCAAGGTAGCCAGCAAATGTTTATCCAGCTTATCCAACTGTGGTCCTTCTACCATGCTGAAAGCAGAGTTTCATCATTTAACTAATGAGGAAACTGAGGCTTGTGACAGCAGCCGTGGACAATATTACTGGAGTCTGGTTATGCAAATCTGTTCATGTGTCTAGATTTTGTCACCTATCATGATTGAGTTGCAGAGAGATAAACAGATACTGCTAAAGCTCTGCATCTGCAGAACCACCATTTGTTGGGCACAGTCGTTATCCATGCTAGCTATGCATTTGCACATTTCATGATGAGTTATGTTGATCAGCATATCACCTGTGAGGTGTTCTTTGTACCTGTTGTCTGCCCTGGGAGGGTTCAATCCTGAATGCATGCAATCTTAGATGGGATATTTCTATATGAGGAGAGTATGCATTCCATATACAGCAACCAGATTTCTTAGCAGCTGGGTTTGGAGATTCTTAAACATTTTAGGGGCGAAATCTGCACTGGGGTGTGCCCCGGAATTAGTGTTGTGATGAGCCTGCTCAGGACCTCCACCTCTGTCAACATTTGGGGGGGTCAGGGAGAGATCTCTTCATTACCAATACATGGGTAAGCACCTGCACCATGAAGGGTGCATCTAGAGAGCCCAGCATGGGAAAGAGGCCAGAATATCCGGTAGAGATTGCTGGGCCGTTGGAAGGGGTAAGGGTCAATGGTGAGAGGCTCCTTCGGAAACAAAACAAAACTCCCAAAGTGGCCCCCTTTGTAAGAGGGCCACAAAGTATTTGTTTAAGGGCTCTTTTTCAGAGGTCCAACCTTAACCCCCAGATGGGCTCCACTTTCACCGGTGGCCGAACCTCACGTACCTTTACCAATTTTCCTCCGGTTTCTCTAAGAGCTGGGGATGCGGGAGCTCCCAATGTAGGGAGTGCCTGTTTGCCTTACACCAATGATTTGGGGCTGGCAGAAGCTTTGCCTCCAACAAGCCATCCAGATGCTCTTATGTTAGTCTGGGATCCTGTGTCTCCAAGTCCCATCCTAATTTATGGCTCTTCTGGCACATTCCTGCCAAAGCTACATTAGGCCTGTGCCAGAAGGACTGAGGATTTACAGCCTCAACAATGAGCTTTGGTGCACGTCAGAGACACAACTGAGCAAAAAAATAGCTGTGATGGCAATCAGTTTTCTCGTGCTCACGTAATACTTTCCTAACTCTAAATGGGAGTCCAGTACCATTTTCATCTTGTGATTCTGATTACGATATGTGATGTGCTGGAAGAGTTGGTTTCTTGTGGCCTACAGCCATGAAATTCTATCCTTTGCGATTTTTTTTGTAGTACCCTGTAGTATAGAGTACATAAGGCCAGCTATTTTAATCAAAACAATATATTGTATTAAAGTTGTACACTAGACATGGTGGCTATTCTGCAATCATTTTATTTCTAAAAGCACTAAAAATACCTTCTAGTATAGTTTTTTAAACTGTGCTTACATATCGCTGCCATAATAAATCAATGTATAGTATTTTGCCTACAGTAGAAATAAATCAAATCTCAATTGCTTATGCAGATGACGTCAAGCCAGTCTCTTTTATAAACTCATCTACATATGTAAATTACAGCTGCCTGGTTTAATTTTTTTTACTACTCTTGGGAAATGAATCCTTTTCTGGAAAAGTATCATCTCTTCATTAACCAAACAATAAACAAATATATATATATATATATATAATTTTTAAAATGCTGTATAGCTTTTTCACCTATTGTGCAAAAATAATCTATTTTAACTGATCAAATTTTCTTTGTCCAATTAAGCCTGGCTAAAATACAAGTGAAGGTCGTGTCCTAAGTATAGACACAGAGAATTTCCTGGGGCTTCTCCTGCTCGGCCTTCCATAACTACGTGGACGAGGTTTCTGCCGAGATTTGGAGGGAAGGCTGCGTTTTTCACATTGAGGTTTTTGTGAATTTATAGTTTGTTTTTAAGGCTACTTGAGGACATTTGAGGACATTTTAAAGTATGGGGGGCTATAATATCTCTGCCATTATTGCTGGTTGCCTTTTCTATGCAGCATTGAAAGACGGCTTATTCAACAGCATTGTGAGTGTAATCAAAGAGTTCACAGATGTATGGGGAGGAGAACTTACCGCCCACGAGTTTACAGGGAACAGCACTCATACCTGCAGCTGTGTGAGGCACAGTGCGTTCGAAGGCTGCGTTTCCTAAAAGAGATGGTCACAGAGATATGCCAGCTGATAAAGGCAGACCTACAGCCTAGCAGCGGGAACAGGATGTCCGTCGAGGTGGTGACTGCAGCACTTGCCCTCTATGCCTTCAGCTCCTTTCAGGCATCAACAGACGACATATGCTCCATCTTGCAGTTCGCTACTCTTAGCTGCATTCGCCAGGTGACTACTGCACAGTGCGCACACAGGATGGACTTTATAAAGTTCTCAATGACCAGGGAGGCACAGAATGAAAGGGCTATAGGTTTTGCATGAATTGCTGGCTTCCCCAAGGTTCAGAGTGCCATTGACTCTACGCACATCCCCCTGCGAGCACCTTTAGAGGAGCCAGAGGTTTATCGAAACCGAAAGGGATTCCACTCCCTGAACGTATAGATTGTATGCGACTATACTCAGCACATATGACAGCCAATGCCCAGTTTCCAGGGAGTATTCATGATGCTTTCATCTTGTGTGAGAGCACTGTCTCATATCTGTTTGAGCATCAGCCACAAGGCCAGAGATGGACGCTGGGGGACAAAGGTTACGGCCTCGCCACCTGACTCATGACACCCCTCAGGAACCTTCAGATACAAGCCGAGCATCGCTATAATGACAGCCATATAGCCATATGCAACATCGGCGAAAAGACAATTGGAGTGCTCAAGCAGCGCTTCCGATGCCTGGACCTCTCTGGAAGCTGCCTGCAGTACTCCCCTCAGCAGGTCACTGAGTTCATTGTGGTGTGCTGCATACTACACAACTTAGCCATCATGAGGGGACAGGAATTGACACTGGGGACAGCAGCGCCACCTCAGGAGAGAAGGGAGGAGAAGGGGGAGGGGGGTGGGGGGGGTTAGGAGGAGGAGGAGGATGACGAGGAGCCTGGCAATGAACCCATGCCACGACCACCACCACCACCACAGGGGAGGCCTCGTGGAGATTTGCTTGAACGGTGAAAGGCATGTTTCATCATTGCCTGGCCACTCTATCCCACCATGTTGACTATTCCCCTTCTTATTCTACAAATGTAACATTGCCCAAGAATGGTTAGGTGAAAAAAGAATTTAAAAAACATTTGTAAATTCATGAAACACTTGTACATTGTTGAAACTTTGTAAATGTTAATTTTGAAACTTAAATACATTTTTAACTTGAACACAATTTGTTAAACTTTTAAAACTTATATAAAATAACGGAAACATAAAAACTACAGCAAAACAGCAACAGAACAACAACAACCCCTGCACCAAACATCTTTAAACTGCAGCCACCTTTCACCCCTGATCTTAACCCACCACTCCCCAACCACCCCCTCGCTTCTTACCCCTACCCACGTTGGGACCAAGACGGTGTGCAGCAAGGCTCGTAGAGCGCTGCTGTTGTTGGGGGAGAGACAATGGAGATGTCATTGGACCCCCTGGAGAAGCTTGGGGTATCGAAGGCCCGGCTTCTGAGTGGAAAGGCTCTAGCTCAGCCTCCCCACTCACAGGTACTGTCGGTCTGGGAAGTATGACACTGCAGTCATACCATCAATTGCACAGGGCATTGCCAGCCTCGGTGTTATCCTGGATCGCAGCTGCAATCTGCGACATGTTTGCAGATTGTGTCGCAGATTGTGCCGTGATGTTGCCGCAAATGCCACCCAGGGCCTGGAGGAGCTCTCGACCGAGTTCGACGCTCTCCCTTGACAGTCACACCATATCCAGGTGTGCATCTTCCTGTTATTCAGCAGACCAGCTTTGCCAACTCAACCTCAGTAGAGACGGCATATGGGGTTCAACCCTGGGGGTGCATTGCTGCACACCACTTGGATCCGCTGCCTCGGATGAGACAAAGCCTGTGAATGTGTTGCATTATATGTCGTCAAGAGACACTGCATCACATGACCCCAACCCAGCCCAGGGATTTTGCAGGACTTACCCTCAATTTCAACCATGGGCTCAGCACCTGCATCTGTAGTTGACCTACCGGAGGCACCAATTAAGCTAGCCATGTGTTCCTCCAGATCTGTTAAGGGATGCGCATTGAGCGGACCACCATCTGTCCATCGCTGATTGCGGCAATTATGCGACAACTTTTCCTGGAAAAATGACAATAGGAATGGTTACCAGAGTGCCCTTCTGCTCTTGTGGCACACACAGATAGCCATCAAAGCACTTACACCATACTGTGTGCATTTAATACAGTTCTCTGTTTAATGACACATGGTTCATGAGGAAGACATCGACGTGCAGAAACATCTTTTAAGATGTGAAAAAGCAATCTTAATAATGTGTAATGATCATTCATGGCAAATAAGGGGCAACACTAAGCCTACCTACAGCAACATGTGTCAGAATTACAATTTAAGTCATCAAGGAGTGCATCAATAAAAATATTACTTACTCTCGTAACGCTGCAATGGTCATTCCACCTTTTCCTGCATTGCTGGTGGTCCCTGCGAATGTCATCTACTGAGGAGACCTCCTCAGCAACAGAGGTCCAAAATCTCCTTATAACAGGTAGGGGGTTTATTCGATGCACCCTATTAAACTCCTCCCATCTACTTTCAATTGCTGTTATAAGTGCCTCATTCGCATCACAACTAAATTTCCTGACCCTCTGCCTACTATGATCAATCTGCTGCATCTTCCCCTGTCTCTGAAAAAAGACAGATTGAGAGCTGGGTGTACTGCGCATGCATGGGCACACCCTGACACCTGACCAGAATCGCAGGGGAAAAAAATACGGAAAAAAAATTCGGCAAAATTTAAAATTGCGCATGCGCAGAAGGTCCATTTTTTAATTCAGATTGCTGAATTCGGCTCCAGCGTATAAATTGCATTGTGCAAGGCCAGATTTTACCCGACCATTACTGCCGGTCACCGTTTAGCGAATTTTGCGGTATTCCGGCAGTGAAAAAACATTTAAATCATCAATTACCGCCCAAAAACCAGTCATAGTGCTATTTTTTGAATTTCTAGCCCAAAGAATATTTATTTTTATTTTTTGAATGAAATTTGGCAAATTAACTTTTAACAATGCCTGAAGTCAAAAGCAATAAAGTATGAAATAATATTTCAACAACTAATCGTAAACAATGAAAATATGAACCTGAATCCTACATTTTCAGAATGCATGAGCAGCATTATGCAAAAACAATTACTTTTTCATTATTCTACAGTATTTAAATCACACTAATTTAATACTGTAAAGGTGTAATTGTTAGGAATTGCCATATAATAATCAGTTGCTAAAATAGCACTTTCAATAAAGTGCCAATGTATTTTTCAATAATGGGCTTTCTTTTATGGTTTGTTGAACATCACCATTTTTTCTGTCTCTTGTCTTTGAAAATGTATCCCTAGAGATTGTAATGCAATACAGTATGACGAAAAATATAATAAAATCTGCATATAACATAAGAGCTTTATTTATTTACTTTTGCTATTGAGAAGATAACCCAACAGGCCAAAGGTTTGCTGGTAGCACATTGCTGACCTAGAAGGTCACAGCACATAAAGGTAGATGACTGACAGAGCATACCATCCCCATTTTCCGAATAAAGGTACATTGCACATATTATAAATTAATGCTGCAGTCTACAAACGGCCAAAATAAAACAGTATTTTAAAACCTCTAGATTTCACAGTCAAGTGGAAATATTTCACTAAATGGCAGCAAGAGGAGATTTCCTTGGAATGCACAGCTTGTATTGGGGCAACATGCACTCCTCTGTTTTATCTGAGGAGTTTTCTTCCCTTGAGAAATTCCTGACTAATAAGGTCAATTTCATTTGTTTAGCAACTTGGGAAACAATGTGGCAATACCCTGTACCTTATCAAAGCTCTAGAGCAAGAATAGTGAATGAAAAATGAGAGAACAGTCCATACTAACTACAACTTTCATTACAGTGTACAGGGTTGGGCCATTCTATTTTGTCACACATATTTTTAACATCAATGGAAATTAACTCAAAAGTTGAAGCAACATTGGATATTTCTCCACAGCTTAAACACCTTTTAAATACTATGACGGTGTCTTAGGGAAACCATGAGGTAGACTTCATGAATTTGTGCTCCTAGCTTCGTGAAACATAGAAACATAGGAATTTATAGGACAGGAGGAGGCCATTTTGGCGCATCGTGTCCACGCCGGCGAACAAAGAGCCCTTGGTCAGCAGCCCTAATCCTATGAACAATGACGGAAAGGCAAAGAGCAACCAGTCCACCTCACACAACTGCGACACCCCTTACACTCAAACATTCTACACTCCACCCCAACCGGAGCCATGTGATCTCTGGGAGAGGCAAAAACCAGATTAAAAACCCAGGCCAATTTAGGGAGAAAAATCTGGGAAAATTCCTCTCCAACTCATCCAGGCAATCGAAACTAGTCCAGGAGATCACCCTGGCCGTATTCGATTCCCTGCAGTACTTACCATTATATCTGCGCCGTCCAATAAAAGGTCACCCAATTACCAGCTCTAGGTTCGTAACCCTACAGGTTACGGCACTTTAAGTGCTCATCCAACCATCTCTTAAAAGTGATGAGAGTTTCTGCATCCACCACTCTTCCAGGCAGCGAGTTCCAGATCCCCAAAACCCTCTGCGTAAAGAAGCACCCCCTCATATCCCCTCTAAGCCTTCCACCAACCACCTTAAAAATATGCCCACTCATAATAGACCCCTCTACCAATGGAAATAGGCCCTTACTATCCACTATGTCCAGGCCCCTCAATATTTGTACACCTCAATGAGGTCTCCTTTCAACCTCCTCTGTTCCAATGAAAACAAACCTAGCCTATATAATCTGTCCTCATAACTAAGATTCTCCATTCCAGGCAGCATCCTAGTAAATCTCCTCTGCACCCACTCTAGTGCAATCACGTCCTTTCTATAATACGGCGACCAGAACTGCATGCAGTACTCCAGCTGTGACCTACCAAAGTAGTTAAGGAAGTGGCCCTAGAAATAGTGGATGCATTGGTGAAAATTTTCCAACAGTCTATTGACTCTGGATCAGTTCCTATGGACTGGAGGGTAGCTAATGTAACCCCACTTTTTAAAAAAGGAGGGAGAGAGAAAACGGGTAATTATAGATCAGTTAGCCTGATAACAGTAGTGGGGAAAATGTTGGAATCAATCATTAAGAATGAAATAGCAACGCATTTGGAAAGCAATGACAGGATCGGTCCAAGTCAGCATGGATTTATGAAAGGGAAATCATGCTTGACAAATCTTCTGGAATTTTTTCAGGATGTAACTAGTAGAGTGGACAAGGGAGAACCAGTGGATGTGGTGTATTTGGACTTTCAAAAGGCTTTTGACAAGGTCCCGCACAAGAGATTGGTGTGCAAAATCAAAGCACATGGTATTGGAGGTAATGTACTGATGTGGATAGAGAACTGGTTGGCAGACAGGAAGCAGAGAGTCGGGATAAACGGGTCCTTTTCAGAATGGCAGGTAGTGACTAGTGGAGAGCCACAGGACTCAGTGCTGGGACCCCAGCTATTTACAATATACATTAATGATTTAGATGAAGGAATTGAGTGTAATATCTCCAAATTTGCAGATGACACTAAACTGGGTGGCGGTGTGAGCTGTGAGGAGGAAGCTAAGAGGCTGCAGGGTGACTTGGACAGGTTAGGTGAGTGGGCAAATGCATGGCAGATGCAGTATAATGTGGATAAATGTGAGGTTATCCATTTTGGAGGCAAAGCCACGAAGGCAGAATATTATCTGAATGGCGGCAGATTAGGAAAAGGGGAGGTATAACTAGACCTGGATGTTATGGTTCATCAATCATTGAAAGTTGGCATGCAGGTACAGCAGGCGGTGAAGAAGGCAAATGGTATGTTGGCCTTCATAGCAAGGGGATTTGAGTATAGGAGCAGGGAGGTCTTACTGCAGTTGTACAGGGCCTTCGTGAGGCCTCACCTGGAATATTGTGTTCAGTTTTGGTCTCCTAATCTGAGGAAGGACGTTCTTGCTATTGAGGGAGTGCAGCGAAGGTTCACCAGACTGATTCCCGGGATGGCTGGACTGACATATGAGGAGAGACTGGATCAACTGGGCTTTTATTCACTGGAGTTTAGAAGAATGAGAGGGGATCTCATAGAAACGTATAAGATTCTGAGGGGACTGGACAGGAAAGATGCAGGAAGAATATACCCGATGTTGGGGAAGTCCAGAACCAGGGGACATAGTCTTAGGATAAGGGGTAGGCCATTTAGGACTGAGATGAGGAGAAACTTCTTCACTCAGAGAGTTGTTAACCTGTGGAATTCCCTGCCGCAGAGAGTTGTTGATGCCAATTCATTGGATATATTCAAGAGGGAGTTAGATATGGCCCTTACGGCTAAAGAGATCAAGGGGCATGGAGAGAAAGCAGGAAAGGGGTACTGAGAGAATGATCAGCCATGAGCTTATTGAATGGCGGTGCAGGCTCGAAGGGCCGAATGGCCTACTCCTGCACGTATTTTCTATGTTTCTATGTTTCTATTATACAATTTAAGCATAACCTCCCTGCTCTTAGATTCTATGCCTCAGCCAATAAAGGCAAGCATTCCGTATGCTTTCTTAACCACCTTATCCACCTCTCCTGCTACTTTCAGGGATCTGTGGACAACCACGCCAAGGTCCCTTTGTTCATCTACACTATTAAGTGGCCTACCGCTTAATGTGTCTACCCTTTCCTTATTAGCCCTCCCAAAGTGCATCACCTCACACTTCTCTAAATGAAATTCCATTTGCCACTGCTCTGCCCACCTGACCAGTAGATTAATATCCTCCTGCAGCCCATGACTTTCCTCATCATTATCAACCACTCAGCCAGTTTTAGTGTTGTCTGAACATTCTTAATCATACTCCATATATTCAAATCTAAATCGTTGATATATACCACAAAAAACAAGGGACCCAGTACTGAGCCCTGCGGAACCTCACTGGAAACATCCTTCCAGTCACAAACACATCCATCAATTGTTATCCTTTGCTTCCTACCTCCAAGCCAATTTTGGATCCTACATGTCACTTTGCCCTGTATCCCATGGGCTTTAACCTTCATGACTGGTTTACCATGTGGGACCTTATCAAAAGCCTTGCTAAAGTCCATGTACATTACATCGTACGGACTGCCCTCATCGAACCTCTTGGGTACCTCATCATAAAATTCAATCGGGTTGTCAAACACGATCTTCCCTTAACAAATCCGTGCTGACTGTCCCTAATTAATCCTTGCCTTTTCAAAAATAGATTTATCCCGTCTTTCAGGATTTTTTCCAATAATTTTCCCACCACTGAGTTTAGGCTGACAGGCCTAGTTACTCGGCCTATCCCTTTCTCCCTTCTTAAACAAGGGTAATACATTAGCAGTCCTCCAATCCTCTGGCACCATGCTCAAATCCAAAGAGGACTGGAAAATGATGGTCAAGGCCTCTGCTATTTCCTCTTTTACTTTGCTCAACAGCCTGGGATGCATTTCATCTGGGCCTGGGGACTTATCTACTTTCAAAGCTGCTAAACCCCTTAATACTTCCTCTCTCACTATATTTATTTCATCCGGAATATCACACTCCTCCTCAATAGCAGTATATGCATTGCCCTTTCCTTTGTGAAAACAGATGCAAAGTATTCATTAAGAACCTTACCAATATCATTCGCCTCCACACAAAGATTACTCTCATGGTCTCTAATTGGCTCTACCCTTTCTTTAGTTACTCTCTTACTCTTAATATATTTATCGAACATCTTCGAGTTTTTCTTAATTTTACTGGCCAAGAATTTCTCGTGCTCTCTCTTAGCATTCCTCATATCTTTTTTAATTTAGCCTCTTAACTTTCTATATTCCTCTAAAGATTCTATAGTATTTAGCCCTTGGTATATGACATAAGCGTCCCTTTTTTTCTTTATCCTCCCCTGTCTGCGCTTAGACATCCAGGGGGCTCTAGAATTATTATTCCTAACCTTTTTCTTTAAGGGCACATGTTCGGCCTGAGCCTTCCGGATCTCCTCCTTGAATGCCTCCCACTATTCCGACACTGATTCAGCCACAAGTAGCTGTTTCCAGTCCACTGTGGCCAAATCACTCCTTAACTTAGCAAAATTAGCTTTTCCCCAATTTGGGACTTTTATTCCAGGCCTATCCTTGTCCTTATCCATAACCAACTTGAATCTGACTGAATTATGGTCACTGGCACCCAAATACTCTCCCACTAATAACCCTTCAACCTGCCCAGCTTCATTCCCCAAAACTAAATCCAAGACCTTCTCATGATGGGCTTGCTACATACTGACTAAAAAAGTTCTCTTGAACGCATTTCAAGAATTCACGCCATATTTGTCCCAATCAATATTTGGATAGTTAAAATCCCCTACTATTCCTACCCTATGGTTTTTGGACTTCACAGCAATTTGCCTACATATTTGCTCCTCTCTCTCCCTCCCACTGTTTGGGGCTCTCTAATACACGCGCAGCAGTGTGATCATACAGGAGCACATACCAGGAGTTTGGGTGTGAAGCACATTCAAATGGACAGAAAACTGTACATGACACACTGATCCCCGTGCCTCAAATCCCAATATGTGTTCTCATCACACCAATTTCCTCATTAGAAGGGTTATTTCGTAAAATCTACCCCAATATATGGCCAAATAGTCAAGCAACCGTGTGGGATTAAAAGCAGATTCAGAAACCTAAAATTCCACATGACTAAAATTTGGGACTATATGATGTCACACTCAAACAATTCATAAACTGGTAAATTCACAGAAGTCTCCTCTCAACGTCCCTATCCTTATTCAGCATATTTAACACATTATTTTCAACCAACCACGAACCAGGGCTGCTTAACATCTTAATAAACAGCAAGTTAATTGCTTGGCCCCAATAAGAAACAACATAAATACGCTGAGCAGACATGTTACTACTAGGATGGATAAATTGAGTATAAAGGTGCTTATCCCGACAGGTATAACATAGAAACATAGAAAATAGGTGCAGGAGTAGGCCATTCAGCCCTTCGAGCCTGCACCACCATTCAATAAGATCATGGCTGATCATTTTTGCAACTTCAGTACCCCATTCCTGCTTTCTCTCCATACCCCTTGTTCCCTTTAGCCGTAAGGGCCACATCTAACTCTCTTTTGAATATATCTGACGAACTGCCCTCAACAACTTTCTGTGGTAGAGAATTCCACAGGTTCACAATTCTCTGAGTGAAGAAATTTCTCCTCATCTCCTCACCTAAATGGCTTACCCCTTATCCTTAGACTGTAACCCCTGGTTCTAGACTTCCCCAACATCGGGAACATTCTTCCTGGATCTAACTTTGATTGTGCAAGCAATATGGCCCAGAGGACAACAATATTCAGCTTTGCCAAATGCCACCAAATCCATATGCAAGAAAATAAAACTGGGAGGAGATCACCATGTCAATATCATGTCAATGTCAGGTCCACCACTCATTGAAGATGGTAGGATGTCAGGAAGAGATTTAATTATGTTCGGAGGAAAACCGGACAAAATCAAGTTGATAATAGGCAGAGAAGATGTACTAAAAGGAGTAGCAATACTGAAAGTTGGTAAGTCACAAGATTCAGATGGAATGCATCCTAGGTTGCTGAAAGAAGCAAAGGTAGAAATAACAGAGGCATTGGTCACAATCTTTCAATCCTCATTGGATACTGGAGTCATGCCGGAGCACTGGTCAGTTGCTAATGTTACACCACTATTCAAGAAAGGAGAGAGGGATAAATCAGGAAACTACAGGCCAGACAGCCTTAAATCGGTGGTGGGAAAGGTATTGGAAACCATTATCAAGGACAAAATAAACTATCATTTGGAAAGGCATGCGTTAATCAAGGACAACTAGCATGGATTTGTTAAAGGCAAATCGTGTCTGATTAAATTGATTGAATTCTTTGATGAGGTAACAGAGAAGGTTGATCAATGTAGTGCTGTAGATGTTGTGGGGGAGAAATTGATTATCGTCTTGTCTGGGGGCGGTAACTTTTGAGAGGTGGGAAACTTAGTGCCAGGCACAAAAGCTTCCTCTCTCTCAAAAAATTTGCTTTAGCACTCCCGAAAAAGCGTTAACGGGGTGTACACTTCAGTAGCGCTGCACACTGGGCCGTGCAGCGCTGCCGTGTACAAAGGGTCCTTCTCTCCCTTAAAGGGAAGGGCCATCGCTGCAAGCTCTGCAATTTTAAAAGCACCTACCTGGACCACCAAGGGAGCGGGAAAGCTACACGATCAGCCTGGCACTCAAGCAGAGTGCCAGGCTGAGCAATCGTGGGCAGGACCTCATGAAGAAAATGGCGAAAACAAAGATACAGTTTTTTTTTACTTGCCTCAGCCACCTTGCCTTTAGTCATCACCCCAGTCATAACTGGCCACCTGATCCACACCTCCTGCGGCTGCCGGTGTTTTTGCCCGCCGTTGCTACAAGGGG
Organism: Pristiophorus japonicus; assembly: GCF_044704955.1. Taxonomy (NCBI): domain Eukaryota; kingdom Metazoa; phylum Chordata; class Chondrichthyes; family Pristiophoridae; genus Pristiophorus; species Pristiophorus japonicus. Next base: position 230,278,972 of record NC_091982.1, on the reverse strand, counting down.
CGAATTTTGGGGCTGGGCACTAACGGGGTGATGCGCTCGGCGGCATCGTCACGATCTCTGAGCGTAGGTGATCAGGTTGCAATGCCGTAGTGTCGCCGCTAAACTCCTGCCCAATATGGAAGGAGATGTTTTTTGCTGCAGGCCCGGGTGCTACCTCATTTGCGCCCCGTTAGCATCCTCCTGGGGCGCTAACAGGCAGCACGAATGCACTGAATTTCTAGGCCTGAATATGTGGACTTTTGGAAGACATCCAACAAAGTGCCACACAGGAAACTTATCAAAAAGATGGAATCTCATGGAATTAAGGGGAAAATCGCGGTATGGATACAAAATTGGCTCAGTGACAGGAAGCAGAGGGTGGTGATGGATGGATATTTTTCAGACTGGGGGTGGTTTGAAGTGGCATTCCCCAAGGGTCAGTTTTGGGTCCATTACTTGTTTCAAATTTTATAAACGACCTAGACTCGGGTGTAGGGAGCAGCATTATAAAGTTTTCAGATGATACAAAACTTGGCAACGTAATAGATAGTGATGAGAATAGTTGTAGACTTCAGGATGACATAGTCATGATGGTGAAATGGGCAGAAACATAGAAACATAGAAACATAGAAAATGCAGGAGTAGGCCATTCGGCCCTTCGAGCCTGCACCGCCATTCAATGAGTTCATGGCTGAACATGCAACTTCAGTACCCCATTCCTGCTTTCTCGCCATACCCCTTGATCCCCCTAGTAGTAAGGACTACATCTATCTCCTTTTTGAATATATTTAGTGAATTGGCCTCAACAATTTTCTGTGGTAGTGAATTCCACAGGTTCACCATTCTCTGGGTGAAGAAGTTTCTCCTCATCTCGGTCCTAAATAGCTTACCCCTTATCCTTAGACTGTGACCCCTGGTTCTGGACTTCCCCAACATTGGGAACATTCTTCCTGCATCTAACCTGTCTAAACCCGTCAGAATTTTAAACATTTCTATGAGATCCCCTCTCATTCTTCTGAACTCCAGTGAATACAAGCCCAGTTGATCCAGTCTTTCTTGATAGGTCAGTCCCGCCATCCCGGGAATCAGTCTGGTGAACCTTCGCTGCACTCCCTCAATAGCAAGAATGTCCTTCCTCATGTTAGGAGACCAAAACTGTACACAATACTCCAGGTGTGGCCTCACCAAGGCCCTGTACAACTGTAGCAACACCTCCCTGCCCCTGTACTCAAACATAGCAGATGGAGTTCAATGTAGAGAAGTGTGAACTGATGCACTTGGGGGGGTTAATATGGAAAGACAGTATACTATAAATGGCATGATTTTGAAAAGGTAGATGAGCAGAGAGACCTCGGCATCCATATACACAAATCTTAAAGGTAGCAGGGCAAGTTGATAAGGTGGTTAAAAAAGCATATGGCTTACTTGGGTTTATAAAGAGAGGAATAGAACTGGTTAAGCCTCAGCTGGAGTATTGTAGAAAATTCTGGGCACCACACTTTCAGAAAGATGTAAAGATCTTAGAAAGGCTAGAGAGGAGGTATACCAGGATGTTTCCAGGGATTAGAGATATCAGTTATGAAGAGAAGTTAGAAAAGTTAGGACTGTTCTCAGAGAAGGTTAAGACGTGACCTAATAGAGGTTTTCAAGATGATGGGAGGTTTTGATTGAGTAGATAGAAAAGAATTATGGATGCGTCTAGTTGTACTAACTGAAATGCAGCCGTTTCTCTGATTGGTTCTCCAGACCTATTCCCTTAAAAGCTTGCGCCGTCTGCCACAAAATTAGGTTTCTGTGCCCCAAGAGGGAAAAGGAGCGCTAAATCAATCGTTGCACAATTTTTTTAGGGCGGAGGAACCTAAAATCTCAGCGGTAAATTTGCAGAAGGAATGCGCTTGGTGCAAAGGCCGCTATGCATCCTGTGGACAGCCGATTCTTCAAGGCGTGCTCAGATAAGTATGCGAATATGCAGTTCCAACTTCTCAGTCTGCTCAGAGCGGGAAAATGGAGGAGGAAGGAGGTCGCCATTGTGCACACCACTTCTCGGCCATGGCCGTGGATGCATTAGTGGAGGCTATGTCGAGAGAGTCCATGGTAATGCACCGCGAGCTTGTGGGTGCATTGGAAAGAGTCCCGCAGAGCATGGATGCATTTGTTCTGAGATTGGCGGAGGCGGCCTCAAGCATTGTCCATGCCTCTCAGCAGCCCAATGAGCCCATCCTTGCCCGGTTACAGAGGGAGATGGGCTCAACAAGCGAAAGTGGAGTGCCAGAGGTGATGGCGCGTGCCATGGTTGACGTGGCAGCAGTAATCACATCACAGGCCGAAGCCACGCAAGGCCTTCATGATGTGATGCAGTCACTGGTTGCTGGCATCAACTCTCAGACTGCTGCATTTCACACTCAGTGTGCTGTGAGTCAGTCTCAGATTGATGCCATGCAATCACTGACTGCTGCCATCCTCTCTGTGTTCCCTCCAGTCCGACGGCGAAGTGACGGTGCCAATCCAGGCCAGTTCCCACAGATTGCTCCGGATGCTGAGGCTCTGCCCCGGGGGAGTGGCAGTGGGCCGCTGGAAATGGAAGATGCTGTCCTTGCTCAAGATGACAGCATTCCGGCTCCCACCACTGCCACTCCGCCTTTGCACCTGCCACGGTCTACACCCCAGTCATCCGAGACTGCTGCGGCCCATGCTGAGGTGGTGCAGTCTGCAGCCGGGCCTTCCAGGCCCAGAGCTGGAGCAGGGCGTCCTGATAGGCCATCTGTAATGTCTGCCTTACAGACACAGCAGCTCTCAAGCAGCTTTGCTGCAGGCACTGCGGCCCCATTAAGGAGCAGTAGGCGTAGGAGGGGTGTTAAGGAAAGGCGTGGAAAATCTCTGAGCAAGTCTAAATAAAGGCTTTGGCCACCATGGACAGATTTCCTCATCCTGTAAATATCATTGTAAATATCTCGTTGCTGTTGTTTGATTCCTGCTATTGGTGTATGGGTCTGGGCCTAACATGGCACAGGGAAGCTGCTGTGGAATTACAAATAGCAGGGGCGTTTTTACACATATTGCTGAAGTTGAGTGTGCATTATTCTGCTTCAAGGGGCATTTGTTACATCTTTTGTTCGTTGTTGATGCGGAGTTATTGGTGTGATGTTTGAAGCGAGACTTTTGATGCTGTTAATAAAATGTTAATTAGATTGTTTGAATCCCGTCTTGTGTATTAACGTGTAATTTCACCGAGATGTGCCATTATCGTAGCAGATAGCCCAGCCAATATTAGCTGCATCTGTCAGCTTTTTTTCATTCAAGAGAAGCGATGCATTATGAGCCACTGACATGTGGCCCTTGCATCGGCAGCATTGGCACGGTGCCTCCACTATGCCTGCTGCTCCTCATCCTCATGAGGCTAGTCATCCTGGGCCTCAGCAGGCTCCTCTTCTTCCTCTTCCTCCTCCTGAGGTGGGGCTATGATCCCCATTGGCAATGCCTGGGCCCTCATTATGGCCAAGTTGTGCAGCGTGCAGCACACCACAATCAATGGCAGCACCTGTTGAGGACAGTATTGAAGGCTGCCTCCAGAGATCAGAAACGCTACTTCAGCACCCCTATTCTGCTCGATGATGTTGCGGGTGGTCACACGGCTGTCGTTGTAGTGATGCTCCGCTTGGGTGGTGGGGTTGCGGGGGCGGGTGGGGAGGTTATTAGTCAGGTGGCTAGGCCATATCTTTTGGCCCCGAGCAGCTAGCTGCGCCCTTCCCATGGTGGCTGAAACATTCGTGGCATATTGCTGTCATGCAGGATGAACACATCATGCTTGCTGCCAGGATAGCATTCATTGCGAGGATGCGCTGCGTGTGGTTGCACAACAGCTTCACATTCAGGGAGTGGTATCCCTTTTGGTTTCAGAAGACTTTGGCATTCTAGAATGGTGCTCACAAGGGCACCTGAGTGCAGTCAATGGCTCCTTGAACCATCGGGAAGCCTGCTATCCTGGCAAACCCACATGTCTGCTCATCCTATTCATCCCTGCTCATTGGGAACGTAATGAAGTCCATTCTCCATCTGTACAGAGAGCGTGTCACGTTGTGGATGTAGCGATGTGCAGCAAATTGAGAGACGCTTGCATATGTCCCCTGATGCAGTCTGGAAGGAGCCGGAGGCATAGAAGGTCAGCACCACAGTTACCTTCACTGGGACAGGCAGCACAGTCCTGGTGCTGAAGTCAGGCTGCAGGTCTCCATGCAAGAGATGGCATGTCTCTGTGAGGAACTCCTTTCGGAAGCACAGCCTTCTGAAACACTGCTCCTCCAACACGTCCAGATATGAGCGTTGCTCCCGTTAAATCCGTGGGAGGTAAGGCCTCCTGCTCTGAGGTCTATGGAGTCTCCTCAGTCATGGGTCAAGATGGCCAACAGCACTTCTATCGACAAGAGTATGTAGAAAATGATGCTGGTGTGATCGTAATGCCCCCATGGAACTCTCAAACTCAAGATGCTACGAACCTGTAAGATCAGATAAATTTGGTGCTGCCAAGTAAGAGGTTCATGCACGATGATCTGTCAAAATGTTGCACTCACTCTGACCTCCGATTAATCCAATTGCTCCTCCCTTTAAATAGCCTCCAGGTATCTCCTAAAGAAGTTGGGGCCACCTGGTTTCTCTGGCGTGTTCAGCAGCGGACACTAAATGAGGCGGAGACACTTAATTTTGGGAGCAGGGCGCTAGTGGGTCATTGCGTACTGACGTCATGATCTGACTGAAGTTACATGGCAAGACGGTAGCAATTTGCGCCACCGGTAACCATGAACCAAATATCCCGGTGGGTCACTATAACCTGCGCAGCCAGGCGGTAAGCCATTTCGGGGCACTAACTGAGGCGCTACACAACCGAATCTCTCGCCCATAGAGAGTAAGCTGAAGCAGAAAAAGGGGGCGTATGACAGATGTCAGGTTGGCAGCTAACATAAAAGGGAAACCAAAAGTCTTCTATAGGCATACAAATAGTAAACGGGTAGTAAGAGGAGGGGGTGGGGCCAATTAGGAACCAAAATGGAGACTGCCGCATGGAGGCAGAGGGTATGGCTGAGGTACTAAATGAATATTTTGCATCTGTCTTCTCCAAAGAAGAGGATGCTGCCAAAGTCATAGTGAAAGAGGAAGTAGTTGAGATACTGGATGAGATAAAGATTAATAAGGAGGAGGTACTAGAAAGGCGGGCTGTACTTAAAGTAAATAATTCACCAGGACTGGATGGGATACATCCTAGGATGCTGAGGGAAGTAAAGGTGGAAATTGTGGAGGTACCGGCAAGAATCTTACAATCCTCTTTGGATACGGGGCTGGTACCAGAGGACTGGGGAATTGCAAATGTTACACCCTTGTTCAAAAAAGGGTGTAAGGATAAACCCAGCAACTACAGGCCAGTCAGTTTAACCTTAGTAGTGGGGAAGCTTTTAGCAACAATAGTCAGGCACAAAATTAACAGTCACTTGAATAAGTATGGATTCATTAAGGAGAGCCAGCACAGATTTGTTGAAGGCAAATCGTGATTAACTGACTTGATTGAGTTTTTTGATGAGGTAACAAAGAGTGTTGGTGAGAGCAATGTGGTTGACGTGGTGTAAACGGACTTCCAAAAGGCATTTGATAAAGTGCCACATAATAGGCTTGTCAGCAAAGTTGAAGCCCATGGAACAAAAGGGACAGTGGCAGCACGGATATGGAATTGGCTCAGTGACAGGAAGCAGAGAGTAGTGGTGAACGGTTGTTTTTCGGACTGGAGAAAGGTATACAGTGGTGTTTTCCAGGGGTCGATTCTGGGACCACTGCTTTTCTTGATATATATTAATGATATATTACGGGGGAGAAATTCGGTCATGTCTCATTTGGGACGGTAACCCAGGTGGAGCATCTTTGAAAAGTTTGCGCCCTCCGCCCAGAAATCCGTCAGAATCGGTCGAAGAGCTGACAGGGGCGCTATATCAGCTATTGTACACTACAGCTGGGGGGTGGGAGGGGGCACGATTACAAACGTTTGGTCGGTAAATTTCCAGTTCCAGCTCCACAGGGTCTCCTTGGAGGAGCAAGGAGGATGCTAGCTACCTGCCAGCTTCTCACCCGCTGCCCTTGATGCCTTGCTGGAGGCAGTGGAGAGTCGCAAGAGTGCCCTCCAGCACCCTGGGATTTGAGAAGGCTCTGGAGGGAGGCGGCTGAGCATGTTACAGCCCGGAGCGCAGTGCCCACAACAGCAACTCAATGTCGCAATACATTCAACGGCCTCACTACGGTCGTCAGGGTGAGTACCCTTTCCATTCACCTTCCAATGTCTTCATGTGAACCTCACTGGTTCACACAATGTAAAAACTTTTCAGTGCCTACCCCTTCTCTGTGTAGCAGGCCATGCTCCGATTGCTGAAGCCAGCCTGAGACCCCTCCATCACCTCACATGCCCTGCCCATCCAGGCGTCTCTCACCTTCTCGCTCCTTACTCAGCCTGAGCCGACCTACCAGCACTTTTCAACTCTTCATCTGTGGTCCCAGTCCTGAGCCTATCCTTACTGGTAGCTGCTTGTGCCCCAGACCCACCGTTCACACATCCACTGTGCGAAGCCACGCAGCTGGAACTGCTGATATGCAAACTTCACCATATTACTCGCGAGTTCCCTACTGCAGACACACGTGACACACCAGCACCTACACAACCACTAGCAACTTTTGTCATTGCAGGACAAACTCATACACAATCTGCGTGAGTTGCACCGTTGGCAAGAGGGCCAGCCCTACCTGCAGGACCTGACCGAGGAGGAGGAGCGAGTGTCCGCCCCTATGGGTGTTGCAGTTGTGGTGATGGAGGGCAGGGAGGCGGAGCCCCCGCTAGACAGTGACGGTTTGTGAATGAGATGCCGTTTTGTGTGAGTCCCTTAGCCTTGAGGCCACAGGTCTTGCAGGATGTTGCAACCTTCCTTCTTGCCTTCCTGTCCTCTCCCCAGCCGATAACCGCACTTCTGTTGCTTTCTGTTTACAGATGATGAGCCAGAGGAGCGCCAGCCTGCCCGTCAGCCGATGTCTTCAGACGATGGGGAACATGAGGAGGTGGAGGAGGAGAGCAGAGTGCTGGGATAGGTGAGACGTCCACATTTGGATCGAGTGGGGAGAGCACCTCAGTCAAAGAAGTCGTGTTCCCGGGGTTGGCTGAACCTGAGGCTCCTGGCCCCAGTGGCCAGCAGCAATGCCCAGGGCGAGGAGAAGCTCGGGGGCCAGCTCTCCACAGGGTAAGTCAGCCCATGAGTCCTGCTCACAGAGAGCAGATGAGTACCTGAACTTGGAGGCTATGTCCAGGGAGACAATGTAGATGCACCACGAGCTCATGGGTGCATTGACGAGGATCCCGCCGAGCGTGAATGTGACGGTGGCCACCTGAACCTTGGCATTTGCGGTTCGGGAGCCCATCGAACCCATCCTTGGTCGATTGCAACGGATGCTCGACTCCACAAGTGACCATAGTTTCCAAGACATGATGGTGCGCACCGTGACTGACATGGCAGTAGCCCTTGAGCGGCAGGTCGTGACCACACAACACAAGCATTCTGCCATGTCGTCAGTGCGTGCTGGCAGCAATGCACTGTCTGCTCTGATAGAGGGTCACATTGATGCCACGCAAGCACTGACTGCTGCCATCGTGTCTGGGGCCCCATCAGTCCAACGGGGAGGTAACGGTGCCAAAGAAAGCCAACAATCTGAGCTCCACCAGATTGCTCCGGATGCTGAGGCTCTGCCCCGGGGGAGTGGCTGGCCGTCGATTGAGATGGAATGTGATGTCCTCTCTGGACATCATTCGGTCTCCTGACACTGCCATTGCACCTTTGCACCTGTTACGGTCTGCACCACAGCCATCTCACACTGCTGCCGCCCATTCTCAGGTGGGGCTGTCAGCAACCAGGCCTTCCAGGCCCAGAGCTGGTCCAGGGTGTCGTGCTAGGCTATCTGTCCTATCTCCCTCCAGCAGCCCTCAAGCAGCCTTGCTGCAGGCACTGAGGACCCATTGATGAGGAGGAGCAGTAGGTGAGGGAGGGGGGAGAGACAGAGGGGTGGGAAATGCGTACGCAAAACTCACTGATGAAAGGTCTGGCCATGGGCTCTATGTAGAAAAGGTGTAAATGTTATTCATCTGTTGTATTATTTGAAGGGGCGGGTGCCCCATTGTGTTTTCTTTGAGGGCGTGGGGTTTTTGGGGTAGTTTGAACGATGTGTTTCCAATAAAATGTAACATTGAACGTTTCCTTCAGCCCCGGTGTATGACTGTTGACGTGTAATGGAGAGGTGGCATTATCGTGCCACAATACATGCTCATTATCAGCTCACTCCATTTAAGCGAAGCGTTCCCTCATGAACCGCCGCTGAATAGCCCTGCTGCCACCAACATTGGCACGCTGGCTCCTCCGTGGCTGCTGCTGGTCCTCGTCGTGTTGCTGTTCATTCGGGATGTCAGTCGGCCCTTGGTCCTCCTCTCCCTCCTCCTCCACCTCCTCCCCTTCCTCTCTCTCCTCCTGCTGAGGTGGCCCTGCAATCCCCACTGGCAAGACCTGGGCCCTCATGATGGCCAAGTTGTGCAGCATGCATTCGGCGATGAGACTCGAGGCGTTCAGCGCCCTCCCGGATGCACTTCCTCCACTTCGGCCAGGGACGTCCAGGTGTCGGTAGGGATGTTGCACTTTATCAGGGAGGCTTTGAGGGTGTCCTTGTAACGTTTCCTCTGTCCACCTTAGGCTCGTTTGACATGAAGGAGTTCTGATCGAGCGCTTGCTTTGCGAGTCCCATGTCTCGTATGCGAACAATGTGGCCTGCCCAGCGGAGCTGATCAAGTGTGGTCAGTGCTTCAATGCTGGGGATGTTGGCCTGGTCGAGGACACTAATGTTGGTACGTCTGTCCTCCAGGGGACTTATATGATCTTGTGGAGACATCGTTGGTGGTATTTCTCCAGCGATTTGAGTTGTCTACTGTACATGGTTCATGTCTCTGAGCCATACAGGAGGGCGGGTATGACTACAGCCCTATAGACCATGAGCTTGATGGTAGATTTGAGGGCCTGGTCTTCGAACACCCTTTTCCTCAGGTGGCCGAAGGCTGCAATGGCGCACTGGAGGCGGTGTTGAATCTCCTCATCAATGTCTGTTTTTGTTGATATTAGGAAAGATGTGAAGGCCTTAGAGAGGGTGCAGAAAAGATTTACGACAATGATTCCAGGGATGAGGGACTTCAGTTACATGGATAGACTGGAGAAGCTGGGATTGTTCTCCTTAGAGCAGAGCAGGTTGACAGAAGATTTGATAGAGGTGTTAATATCATGAGGGGTCTGGACGGAGTTGATAGAGAGAAACTGTTCTCAATGGCAGAAGGATTGAGAACCAGAGGACACAGATTTAATGTCTTTGGCAAAAGAACCAAAGGTGACATAAGAAAAAACATTTTTACGCAGCGAGTGGTTAGGATCTGGAATTATTGTCTGGAAGGGTGGTGGAAGCAGACTCAATCACGGCTTTCCAAAGGGAATTGGATAAGTACCGAAATAAAAAAATTTCAGGGCTACAGGGAAAGGGTGGGGGCGTGGGACAAGCTGAAGTGATCTTGCAGATCGCCAGCACAGGCTCTCAACGAGTGAGTGACCCCCTTCTGTGCTGTAACCATTCTACAATTCTATGATTTTATGATAATAGGCTATAAATTGGACAGCCCCCGAAAACGGGTGCAAGGATCACAATGCGTGCTTAACCCACCCCTGTTCAAAGTAATGCAGGCAGCATGCAAACTAAACATGCTGCTGAGTAACTGCATGGGTCCAAGTTATGCGAGGCAAGCACCAATTAAAGCTGACCTACTGTTCTTAAAGCCAGCCTGCACCTCTTAAAGGGGAGGTGCATTCTGGCTGCAGTAAGTACTGGAAGTCATTGTAGAGGAGTGTGTGACTTACAGGAAGAGTGAAGATGGTGCAACATGGCAGAGAGATGGCTCCCAGATTTTCGAATGCAGCACTTAAGGCCCTTAACCAGATGGACAGAAGAGATGTCCTAAAATCCACAGGGGGCCTGGAGGCCTTCCAGACAGACGGTGAGTCAAGAATGGGAGCAGATAGCTATCACTGTCAATGTAAGCAGTGTTGCCCCGAGGACTTGGATACAATGCAGAAGAAGTTTAATTACCTCACTTGAGTGGTCAAGGTCAGTGAATACATCTTCAAATGCCACATCCCATAAACTGTACCACTAGCTCACACACTGCTCAATGCACCACACCCCATCACTCACCTGCCACTGTTTCAAACTTCACAACCACAGCTCACAGCTTACATAAACTGCCAGCTATATAACCATGACAGCCACATCAACCAAACAGTGAACCACAGGCACTGACAAACTTCACTGTCTCTTGCAGGACAATGTGGCACATAACCGTAGGCAGCGGCAGCAGCTAACCAAAGGCGGGGTAGGTGCACCTCCATAACCTGACCCCACTCGAGGAAACGATGCTTGCCATAATTCGAGTGGCTGTGACTGATACCGTGGTCAGCTGAAACTATTGATGATGACGGTATGCTCATACCTAATCCTTCTTTTCATAGTCCACTTCTCCCTCATCCCTCAATCTCTTCTGACTTGCAAAATCTAGATCGTGTAGATCATGCACTGCCGAAATTAACTGGCCTGAAGCTGGCTGACAAGTGATATTTCTCCTGTCTAATATAATATATTGTTTTACCATTGATGCAGTGCAGTGGTCGTCAATTTTTTTCTTATGTGATGCAAACACGCAACATTATAATATAAATCTCAATGTAAGAATTCCCATCCTGTGACATCACTGACAAAAATAATGTAGACAAGTAGATCGGAAGCCAGGAGTGAGGTCGGGGCCCGGGAGTGAGGTCGGGGCCCGGGAGTGAGGTCGAGGCCAGGGAGCGAGGTCGGGGCCAGGGAGCGAGGTCGGGGCCCAGGAGCGAGGTCGGGGCCCGGGAGCGGGGTCGGGACCCAGGAGCGAGGACGGGACCCAGGAGCGAGGTCGGGGCCCAGGAGTGGGGTTGGGAGGATCGAGGTCGGGACCCAGGAGCGAGGTCGGGGCCCAGGAGCGAGGTCGGGCCCAGGAGCGAAGTCGGGGCCCAGGAGCGAGGTCGGGGCCCAGGAGCAAAGTCGGGGCCCAGGAGCGGGGTTGTGAGGATCGAGGTCGGGACCCAGGAGCGAGGTCGGGACCCAGGAGCGAGGTCAGGGCCCAGGAGCGAGGTCAGGGCCCAGGAGCGAGGTCGGGGCCCAGGAGCGAGCTCGGGGCCCAGGAGCGAGGTCAGGGCCCAGGAGCAAGGTCGGGGCCCAGGAGCAAGGTCGGGACCCAGGAGCGAGGTTGATGCCCAGGAGCGGCGCAGAGTGTACCAGCAGTGGGGCCAGGGCCCAGGGAAGGTGCAGCATGGGCTAACAGCGAGGTCCAGGGAGAGAGTACCTGTGAGAAGGAGGGAGGAGGATAGTTGGAGTGTGTGTGTGTGTGTGTGTGTGTGTGTGTGTATTAGGTGCATGCAGGGAGCCGGCTCTCCAATCGTCTTGAACCCCCTTACCACTGGACCAAGACCTTGCTCTGTCAAGCCTATGTGGTAGCCAGTATGCGATAAAAGAATTCACGCACAGACATCTTCCACCCTTTAAAATGAAGTTCGGGACCTGGAACGTCAGGGCCCTCATGGACAATCCCAACAGCGATAGACCAGAATGCCATACTGCTATCGTTGGCCGGGAACTCAGACTGTTTCGACATAGACATCGCCGCCCTAAGTGAGACCCGGGGGGCAGGGGAAGGCCAGCTTAAGGTGGTTACACCTTTTTCTGGAAAGGGAAACCAGAAGAAAAATGCCACCTCCATGGGGTAGGCTTCGCCATAAACAATGAGCTAGTTGGTCACCTCAGAGACTCCCCTGCAGAACAAACAAACACCTCATGACCCTTTGGCTCACCCGAGCCCTGAACCAGTGCACTATGGTCATCAGCGCATACGCCCCAACACTGGAAGCTACAGACGAGACCAAAGAGGAATTCTACTTCAGCCTTGAACAATCCCTGTCAGGAGTCCCAACGGGCGACAAGCTGATCCTTCTCGGCGATTTTAACGCCAGAGTTGGAAAGGACACAGACCTCTGGGGAAGTGTGATCGGCAGAGAGGGGGTAGGGAAAGTCAACTCCTCCTGATGAAATGCTTAGAACATGGCCTGGTCATAACCAACACCTTGTTCCGTCAGAGAGACAAGTACAAGGTCTCATGGCAACACCCTCGCTCCAAGCACTGGCATCTGCTAGACTACGTCATCATCCGAGCGAGGGACTGCAAGGATGTCTGCATCACCCGTGCCATGACAGTAGGTGACGACTGCTGGATGGACCACCGCTCTGTCATTTCCAACAATTTAGCCCCAAAACAGCGGCGGCAACAGAAACGATGCCACAGGAAAATCAACGCTGGAGCACTCAAAGAGCCTGCTAAGAAAGTCCTATTCAGCCAGAGCCTCACAATCAAGCTGATGACTCCCAGTGACCCAGAGATGCAGATTGTCCACAGCATTTGGTCTGCCCTCAAGGCTTCCATAATTAGCACCTGTGAAGAGACGCTCGGTCACTTGACCAGGAAACATCAAGACTGTTTCGACGAGAATGACCAGGAGATCCAGGAGCTAATAAGCCGCAAGCGCAAGGCATTCTTGAACTGGAAACAGCAACACTACTCGAGAGCAAAAATGTAGCTCTATAGACGCCTGAAGGCCGAGATCCAACATAAAACTCGTGATCTAAAGAAGACATGGCGAGTGGAGAAAGTGCAGGAGATCCAGCAACTAGCCGACAACCATGATGTGCGTGGATTTTTTAGCGCAGTCAAGACCACCTACGGCCCAAGCACCCAAGGTTCAACCCCACTGAGGGCCAAGAATGGAGAGGTACTCATCAAGGACAGAGAGGCAGTCAGTGCCAGCTGGAAGGAGCACTTCGAAAATCTCCTTAACCGAAACTCTGTCTTCGACGTGAGTGTCCTCGACACCATCCCGCAGCATGCTACCTGCCACCACCTCAACACAAGCCCAGCATGACATGAGGCTGAAAAGGCCAAAGGACAACTGAAGAACAACAAGGCCTCAGGAGTAGATGGAATCCCTGCCCAAGCACTAAAGCATGGCGGAGAAGCACTATTGGCGAGAATCCATGAACTTATTTCTCTTATTTGGAAGGAGGAGAACATTCCAGGGGATCTCAGAGACACCATAATCGTGACCATCTTCAAGAAAGGTGATAAGTGCAGTTGCGTTAATTACAGAGGAGTTTCCCTGCTGTCTGCCACAAGGAAAATCATCGCAAGAATCCTCCTCAATCGCCTTCTCCCAGTGTCTGAAGAGCTCCCCCTCAATTCCACCAACTAAGCGGCACAACGGACGTGATCTTCACCAGGTGTCAAATTCAAGAGAAATGCAGGGAACAGCACCAACCTCTGTACATGGCCTTCTTTGACCTCACAAAGGCCTTTGACACGGTCCACCATGAGGGATTATAAAATGTCCTCCTCAAATTCGACTGCCCTCAAAAGTTTGTCACCATCCTTCGCCTGCTCCGCGATGACATGCAAGCCGTGATCCTGACCAACGAAACCACCACAGACTCAATTCACATACGGACAGGGTCAAGCAAAGCTGTGTCATCACACCAACGCTCTACTCGATCTTCCTTGCTACAATGCTCTATCTCACCCCCAGTAAGCTCCTCGCCGGAGTGGAGCTAATCTACAGAACAAACGGGAAACTGTTCAACCTCTGCCGCCTCCAGTCCAGATCCAAGGTCATCCCATCCTCTGTCATTGAATTACAGTACATGAACGACACTTGCGTTTGTATACACACGGAGGATAAACTCCAAACCATCGTCAACACTTTCACCGAGGCATACGAGAGCATGGGCCTTACATTAAACATCCGTAAGACAAAAGTCCTCTACCAACCTACCCCCACTACACAGTACTGCCCCTCGATTATCAAAATCCATGACAAGGCCTTGGACAATATGGACCATTTTCCGTACCTCTGGAGCTTACTATCAAAAAGGGCAGACGTCGATGACGAAGTCCAACACTGCCTTCAGTGTGCCAGTGCAGTCTTCGGTCACCTGAGGAAAAGTGTATGAAGACCAGGATCACAAACCCAGCACCAAGCTCATGGTCTACAGAGCAGTAGTGACACCTGCCCTCCTATATGCTTCTGAGTCAATGGGCTAGATTTTACACTTTTGTGCAGATCGCCCAAAATGGGCGGTTTCTGGTGTGGGCGGTAAAAATGGGTTTTCAGATCGCCGGCTTGTCGTCCATTTTCAAATCCCCTAGTCTCCATTTTAAAAATTGGCCGTTACCACGAGCAATCTGAAATGGGCGTTAGCATTAAATCTCTCTGACCTTTTCCATAAAGTGTCGCCTTCCTTAGCAACAGCATGGCAACACTTGTTTCCCGTGATTCAGGGGGTCATAATTTCATGCGCAGAAGAGGAGACAGAGAGAGAGGGAGCAGAGAGGGACTGAAAGCTTGTGTGGGTGTGGTGTGTGTTTGTCTGGCTGTTGTAGGAGGCATGAGGGAGATCCACCAGCAGAAAAAAGCCAACTAAGCACCAAGAACATACTTGGCACAGAGTTTTTGTCCAGCAAATAGAATATAACATGGAAGGGATAGAGGAGGCCCTGGAGCTGCTAGCCAGGAACAGTGGTGGCAGAGGGCTCCCAGTGGTCCCGGAGCGCGGCACTGCACCCCAAGTTGCTGCACCCCCATTGCCAACCATACATGAGAGCCAGAAGCAACATCTTGCTTCTGGCTCGGAGCACGTTCCCACCTCTGGACCATCCTCTCCCGTATCTGTCCAAGCAGGGCTTCGGCCGTCAGCCACACCCCCGCCCCAATGAAGCTTCACCTGAGGAACTCCTCGGCCAGGCAGCTTGGAATCAGGAGGGGAAGGGAAAGGGGTAGAGGTGGGGATGAGAAGCGGGGGCGGTGGGGGGGATTAGAAACATAGAATCATAGAAAATAGGTGCAGAAGTAGGCCATTCGGCCCTTTGGGCCTGTACCACCATTCAATAAGATCATGGCTGATCATTCCCTCAGTACCCCTTTCCTGCTTTCTCTCCATACCTCTTGATCCCTTTAGCCATAAGGGCAATATCTAACTCCCTCTTGAATATATCCAATGAACTGGCATCAATAATTCTCGGCGGTAGGGAATTCCACAGGTTAACAACTCTCTGAGTGAAGAAGTTTCTCCTCATCTCAGTCCTAAATGGCCTACCCCTTATCCTAAGACTGTGTCCCCTGGTTCTGGACTTCTCCATCATCGGGAACATTCTTCCCGCATCTAACCTGTCCAGTCCCATTAGAATCTTGTAAGTTTCTATGAGATCCCCTCTCATCCTTCTAAACTCCAGCGTATAAAGGTCCAGTTAATCCAGTCTCTCCTCATATGTCAGTCCCGCCATCCCGGGAATCAGTCTGGTGAACCTTCGCTGCACTCCCTCAATAGCAAGAACGTCTTTCCTCAGATTAGGAGACCAAAACTGAACACAATATTCCATGTGACGCCTCACCAAGGCCCTGTACAACTGCAGTAAGACCTTCCTGCTCCTATACTCAAATCCCCTAGCTGTGAATGTCAACATACCATTTGCCTTCTTCACCGCCTGTTGTACCTGCATGCCAACTTTCAATGACTGATAAACCATGACACGCAGGTCTCGTTGCACCGCCCACTTTTCTAATCTGCCACCATTCAGATAATATTCTGCCTTTGTGTTTTTGCCCCCAAAGTGGATAACCTCACATATATCCACATTATACTGCATCTGCCATGCATTTGCCCATTCACCTAACCTGTCCAAGTCACCCTGTAGCCTTTTAGCGTCCTCCTCACAGCTCACATTGGCACCCAGCTTAGTGTCGTCTGCAAACTTGGAGATATTACATTAAATTCCTTCATCTAAATCATTAATGTATATTGTAAAGAGCTGGGGTCCCAACACTGAGCCCTGCGATACTCCACTAGTCACTGCCTGCCATTCTGAAAAGGACCCATTTAACCCGACTCTCTGCTTCCTGTCTGCCAACCAGTTCTCTATCCACATTAGTACATTACCCCCAATACCACGTGCTTTGATTTTGCACACCAATCTCTTGTGTGGGAACTTGTCAAAAGCCTTTTCAAAGTCCAAATACACCACATCCATTGGTTCTCCCTTGTCCACTCTACTAGTTACATCCTCAAAAAATTCCAGAAGATTTGTCAAGCATGATTTCCCTTTCATAAATCCATGCTGACTTGGACCGATCCTGTCAATGATTTCCAAATGCGCTGCTATTTCAGCTTTAATAATTGATTCCAACATTTTCCCCACTACTGAAGTCAGGCTAACCGGTCTATAATTACACGTGTTCTCTCTCCCTCCTTTTTTAAACAATGGTGTTACATTAGCTACCCTCCAGTCCATAGGAACTGATCCACAGTTGACAAACTGTTGGAAAATGATCACCAATGCATCCACTATTTCTATGGCCAATTCCTTAAGTACTCTGGGATGCAAACTATCAGGCCCCGGGGATTTATCGGCCTTCAATCCCATCAATTTCGCTAACACAATTTCTGCTTTATAAAGATATCCTTCAGTTCCTCCTTCTCACTAGACCCTCGGTTCCCTTGTATTTCCGGAAGCTTATTTGGCTCTTCCTTCGTGAAAACAGAAGCTAAATATTTGCTTAACTCGTCCACCATTTCTTTGTTCCCCATTATAAATTCACCTGAATCTGACTGCAAGGGACCTACGCTTGTTTTCACTAATCTTTTTCTCTTCACATATCTATAGAAGCTTTTGCAGTCAGTTTTTATGTTCCCAGCATGCTTCCTCTCATACTCTATTTTCCCCCTCCTAATTAAACCCTTTGTCCTCCTCTGCTGTATTACAAAATTGTCCTAGTCCTCAGGTTTGCTGCTTTTTCTGGCCAATTTATATGCCTCTTCCTTGGGATTTAACACTATCCTTAATTTCCCTTATTAGCCACGGTTGAGCCACATTCCCTGTTTTATTTTTTACTCCAGACAGGGATGTACAATTGTTAAAGTTCATCCATGTGATCTTTAAATGTTTGCCATTGCCTACCCATCATCAACCCTTTAAGTATCACTCGCCAGTCTATTTTAGCCAAGTCACGTCTCATACCATTGAAGCTACCTTTCCCCAATTTCAGGACCCGAGTCTCTGAATTAACTGTGTCACTCTCCATCTTTTTAAAGAATTCTACTGTATTATGGTCACTCTTCCCCAAGGGGCCTCACACAACAAGATTGTTAATTAGTCCTTTCTCATTACACATCACCCAGTCTCAGATGGCTAGCCCTCCAGTTGGTTCCTCGACATATTCGTCTAGAAAACCATCCCTAATACATTCCAGGAAATCTTCCTCCACTGCATTGCTCCCAGTTTGGTTAGCCCAGTCAATATGTCGATTAAAGTCGCCCATGATATCTACTGTACCTTTATTGCACGCATCCCTAATTTCTTGTTTGATGCTGTCCCCATCCTCATTACTACTGTTTGGTTGTCTGTCCACAACTCCCACTAGCGTTTTCTGCCCTTTGTTATTCGATAGCTCCACCCATACAGATTCCACATCATCCAAGCTAATGTCCTTCCTTATTATTGCATTAATTTCCTCTTTAACCAGCAACGCCATCCCACCTCCTTTTCCTTTCTGTCTATCCTTCCTAGATGTTGAATACCCCTGGATGTTGAGTTCCCAGCCTTGATCTCCGTCCCTTCAACCACCGTCTGCCCCATCTGTGACAGAGACTGTAGGTCCCGCAGCAGTCACCTGAGAACTCATGTTAGTGTGGAAGCAAGTTATCCTCGACACTGAGGGACTGCCTAAGAGAGAAACAAGTAAATGAAGGCTGCCTTTGGTCTTTTACATGTTGCTTATGTAATCCCAGGTATCTGGTCTTTCGCATAGTTTTTATTAAAGAGTTATTCAAATACTAGTTTAACAGATACTTCAAAGTCTAAATAAATCATTAATTACACTACTCATTGCCTGAATAGCACTCCAACTCAAGACGGGATGAGTTTGAGTCGGGACAAGAAGACAAATAATAAGACCAGTGCTGCCCTGGAGAAAATTCATATGATAATAGTTAATTAGTAACTGATCTTCAAATGCTTTAATACATTTCTGGACTCTGTGTATGGAAGAATGCATATATAAATTGAGTGATCATACAGATTATCCAAACTATTTTAGGCTCCCTTGGGAATTCCATTTATCTCATCTGATTCACTAACTCTTTACAGGCACTAATACTATGTTACAAATTATTTACCTGATTTATCTGCTTCGATACAGCCGATAAACTGCTTATGTCTAGAATAAAAGTATGGGGACTTTCACAGTTCTAATCAAGAGATTCTAGTGGCATCATGGACTATGATAACCACGATGGAATGGTTTATAAATGTAAACCCAGCCTAAGGCTGGGTTATAGGATTATAATGTTTCTCATATATTGTTCTTTACAAGCTCCACTGGCTACCTGTGCCCCAATGAATCAATTTAAAAACCTTCAATCTCATCTCAAATCCCTCTATAATCTCACTCCAGTTTACATTCTCCAACCATCCACCCCAGTATGTCCTTGTTCATCCTTCTAATTTAGGATTACTGCTAATTCTTTGTTTCTTCCAGTCCATCATGAGAGACTGATCTTTCAATCACCCTGCTCTCTGGAAATCCCTGGCAAGTCCTCCTGTATTCAAGAACTAACTAAAAGGCCATCGGTTTGCCTTGTTTTTGGTTTTTTTATATGTTGCTTATGTAATCCCAGGCACAATATTTACCGTCCCGCCACCATTAGCGCCCTAAGAAGCCTCCAACCTAATTTCCACCTCGATGTGGAGACTGGGGGGAGGTGGCAAAAGACTACAAGAAGGTTCTTTAAAAGGCCTAAAGTACTTATCTTTAAAGTGTGTAGACCTTTTAAATGCCCTCTCACCTGCATGTCCACCTGAGGTCTTGCTTCCACCAGGTTTTATTAAGCATGCGAGAGAATTGGCCATGACCGTTGTTATGTATTAATGCTTGGGGGTCACCAGACACCAGAGGGCGCCGCGGTCGGAGGTCATCGGGCTGTACGCATGTGGCATGTGTGCTTGGTCACCTGTATATAAGCTGAGAGTCTGTCAAGCTGGCATTCTTGGGCTGGAATAAAGATAGATCAGGTTGCACCCGAGTGAGTTTACAGTATTCAGACTCTTGAGTCATTACAACCGTGGCTGGAAGATTGCATGGTGCCGATCCCCACCTCCTTCTGCACACCATAATGAGCCTCTCGCCTGCTTTATGCAAGAGCTTCAGACACTCAGCCTGAGTCCAATGGGAAGATTCAGTCGGGCCTTAACCAGTACAAATCTGCCAGCGCTGATACCTATGTATTTCCCAACCTCTATATTCCCAAGAGCACCCCAAATCTTAGCACTAGGAAAACAAAACTCGGCCCCATGTAGTCCATTCTACCTGTGCTTAAAGATAATTCGTACAGTATTTCCCAGTTAGTAATAAACCTAGCAGCCTTTTTTTCAGTCTGCTGCAATACTTCTAAAATATCCTTATTACTTCTCATTTGTACTCCACGTACAGCAAAATATTTGTTAAGTTCAACTTAAATTATTTAGGCAAACATAACTGATGTCTGCAACCTCCTTGGTTAATAATTTCCAATAATGTAAAATAACTGGGACTCAACAATCATATATTAATTGATTGATATATGTATTGAGCACATATCCTCACTGTTTACCTTGTCACTTGCTTCAAATTGGACAACTTGCTTCACTAGCAACTTCCAAGCATAGCATCTTGTTGGCAGTACATTGATCTCCCTTGTGATAGCCTCCCATGCCTGCTGAACCCTCTGATTTGTTGAGGGTTGCCATTTCACCTCACAGATGTAAGTTCACTGTTTCCAATTAAGTTTTTTATTCAGGAAAAGAGGAAAACATGTCTCAAAGTGAGGTGTTGTGTTATCTCTAATGAGGACCTTCATGGCTTTTTCTTGGCATCACTGGAGTAAAAAACGAAGAGTGCATGATTTGGATCAGTATCACAGGGTTATTTTTTTAACAGTGATTTATTGACTTATTATTATATCCCAGTCATATTTATAGAGATATCTATGAGGCCTGTTTTATATTTATACTTCTAGGATGGCTAAGACAATATTATGAAATCTTGTATATGTAATTTAGTAAAGCTTCAAACCCACAGAGTACCAAGGGATTACATAAAACAGATAATGATAGACAGGTGCCAAACATTCACCAGTGTAGCCTATTCAGTACAGCTATATTCAGTCACAACTAGTGCAAATATATGAAAATTAAAGTTCACAATCTTGCTTGCACTGGCATTACATATTTGATCCATATGTCTTTGGTACAAATCTGGTATTTGTACAATAAATTTTTTCAAGATTGCATCCACTCAATAAACAGGAAAATGTGTTATTCTGTCCAATGTATGTGCAGTTTTCTCAGCTACTTTGGTGTCCCAGAAGACTTGTAAACACATTTTGTAGCAAAAAATAGTCAATAGCATACTTGTTACGACCCATCAACTTCATTTAAAGGTCAAATATATAACAGCTGACTATCCCATGAGAGGGAGGGAGGCAGAAAGAGAAAAAAAAACATCTTAGTCCTACAAAAAATCAACATAGTATAGTTAACTTTACTTCAGTCTTTTGGAAAATACAATTTATTAGTTAAAACATTTTTCCATCTAAAAAAATTAATCAAAATGATTAAAGGAGCCGATTTTGCAGTCCTGATGCAGTAGTAGTGGGAACATTGTTCCTTAGGTACTCTGTGCACTATTAGCACAGAGACCTGGGGCTGGATTTTTGGCTTTGATGATTTCAGGGCGGTAAAGTTTGCGCCCGGGAACAGTTTGCGCCTGAGTAAGTAAAATTGGTCAGCTGGGCTCCGAGTCAGGGGGCACAGTGCTAAGGGAGGCGTTGTACACCTCTCGGGGCGTTAGCATGGGAAACTCCCGAGCTAAAGAGCTGGGTTGGGAGTGCTCCAAGAGATGCCTGGGGAGAAAAAGAAAACTACAAAAACATTGCCAAAACATTGCACACGCCACCACAACATAAATCTAAAAAAAATTAAAAGAAGAACCAATCACACTTACCTGAGGAGTCCATTACTTATCTCTCTGCAGTCGGTATAGTTGGATCGCCTGATTTCCCAGGCATTCACTGCGGGGTGCACTTTGGGGTGTACAGGTTGGGCTGAAGTCAAAACTCGCGCCGGTGTCGCAACCCGAGGCATTGCAAACCGGACCTAAGAATCCCCGCTGGAGGCTGACTGTCTGCCCAGAAGACCTCACCGATGCCATTTCCGCCACCCTGGGGCGAAAAACTGAGTGTAGAAGACCCGAAAATCCATCCGCTGACCTTGCATGAGTTTGTGAGGTAGGCCATTTATCTATCAGTGAAACATGCCCTGTGCAGATCAGCCGGTGCACAAGCACCCTGGGATCAATAGGCGGGAAAGCCCAAGAAAATAAAGGGCTGTTTAACACTCCATTAAAATAGTATAGTAATTTTTAAAAATCTATTAAGCACGTCAGCAAGGTGGGGAAGGACCAAGACGATTCCATTTGAGACATTGGACTTTTGCTCCATGGGTCATGCTGATACGTCCTTACTATACAGTATAAATGCACACGAGGCCCATGCTTGAGAGAAGGTCAGTCTGTGACCTGTCCTTTATTCCTTAGCACTCAAGTGAGGGAAGTGGGTGGAGCTTCCCCTTTTATACCTGAAGGTCCAGGTTAGGAGTGTCTCCCACAAGTTCACCACCTAGTGGTCATTGTTCTCATAGTGTACAACTTAGGTCAGATTATACATGGGTTACAATGCTGGTTGAATACATGACATCAACTCCCTCCGCCAAGGTCGTATTGGGATCACAGTTTGAGTCTCTCTGGTGGTTTACGCTCTCTTGCAGAGCACCTGAGTTGGGGCTCCGGTTGTTGGGCGCTGGCCTGAGTGTCTGCTGTTTGCGGTGCCTCAGGCCTATCTGGACTGCCCACGGTGACTGGACTCTCCTCCCTTTGGTTCCGGTGTTCGGTCACCTGTGGTGGAGTGAACTCTATATCGTGTTCTTCTTCTGCTTCTTCTATGGGGTTGCTGAACCTCCTTTTTGTTTGATCCACATGTTTGCGGCAGATTTGTCCATTGGTAAGTTTAACTACCAGAATCCTATTTCCCTCTTTGGCAATCACAGTGCCTGTGAGCCATTTGGGCCCTGCAGTGTAGTTGAGGACAAAAACAGGGTCATTTACATCAATACATTGCGCCCTCGCATTCTTGTCATGGTAGTCATATTGTGACTGGCGTTTGCTCTCGACAATTTCTTTCATGGTGGAGTGTATAAGGGATAACTGGGTTTTGAGCGTCCTTTTCATCAGCAGCTCTGCGGGTGGAACCCCTGTGAGCGAGTGTGGTCGGGAACTGTAGGCCAACAGGAAGCGTGATAAGCGGCTTTGTAGGGCACCCCCTTGGATTCTGAGCATCCCCTGTTTGATTATCTACACTGCTCGTAATGCCTGGCCGTTTGAGGCCGGCTTGAACGGTGCCGTTCTGACATGGTTAATTCCATTGCCTGCCATGAAGTCCTGGAAGTCAGGGCTTGTGAAGCATGGGCCATTGTCGCTGACCAAGATGTCCGGTAGACCGTGGGCGGTGAAAATTGCCCGTAGACTTTCTACCGTGGCAGAGGATATGCTTGAATTAGATGTCACACTCGATCCATTTGGAGTAGGCGCCTACTACAACCAATAACATTTTTCCCATGAAAGGACCTGCGTAGTCCACATGGATGAGTGACCAAGGCTTGGCGGGCCATGGCCAGGGGCTAAGGGGGGCTTCCCTGGGCGCATTGCCCAGCTGGGCACACGTGTTGTACCTGCGAACACAAAGTTCCAGATCTGCTTCTATTCCTGGCCACCAAACGTGTGACCTGGCAATTGCCTTCATCATGACAATGCCCGGGTGCTCATTGTGGAGTTCTCTGATGAACACCTCTCTGCCCATCTGGGGCATGACTACGCGGTTTCCCACAGTCGGCAATCGGCCTGAATCGAGAGTTCATCCCTGTGCCTGTGAAATGGTTTAAATTCCTCAGGGCATGCCCTGTACGTGGCTGCCCAGTCCCCATTCAGGACACATTTCTTGACGAGAGACAATAGCGGGTCTCGATTTGTCCAGACTTTAATCTGACAGGCTGTCACGGGTGAGCCTTCGCTTCCCGAAAGCTTCAACAGCCATGACCTCGTCAGCAGCATGCTCGGTAGCCCCCTCAGTGGTGGCTAGTGGGAGCCTGATGGGTGCATCGGCGCAGTTTTCGGTGCCCGTTCTGTGCCGAATTGTATAGTCATAGGCGGCTAACGTGAGTGCCCACCTCTGTATGAGGTTCGATGCATTTGCATTTATGGCCTTGTTGTCAGCCAAAAGGGACGTTAGGGGTTTGTGATCTGTCTCCAGCTCAAATTTGCTGCCAAACAGGTACTGGTGCATTTTCTTTACCGCATGCACACATGCGAGCGCCTCCTTTTCTACCATCCCGTAGCCCCTTTCTGCCTGAGACAGACTTCTGGAGGCATAAGCTACCAACTGTAACTGACCCTTGGCATTGACATGCTGCAACACACAGCCGACACTATAGAACGACGCATCGCACGTTAACACAAGTTTCTTACATGGGTCATGTAGTGTTAACAGATTGTTGGAACATAACAAATTGCGTGCTCTTTTCAAAGCCCTTTCCTGGCTGTCCCCCCAGACCCATTCACGACCTTTGCGTAGGAGCATGTGTAGCGGCTCTAGCAGCGTGCTCAATTTGGGAAGAAAGTTACCAAAATAGTTCAGGAGCCCCAGGAATGAACGCAGCTCAGTTGTGTTACGGGGTCTGGGTGCTCTCTGGATCGCTTCCGTCTTGGACGCAGTAGGGCTGATCCCGTCTGCTGCTTCCTTCATCCCCAGGAATTCTACCTCTGGAGCTAGCAAGACGCACTTCACCTTTTTCAGTCGCAGCTCTACCCGGATAGTCTGCGTAGCATCTCCTCCAGATTGTAGAGGTGTTCTTCAGTATCGTAGCCCATGATGAGGATGTTGTCCTGAAAAACCACCGTTCCTGGAATTGACTTGAGGAGGCTTTCCATATTTCGTTGGAAGATCGCGGCGGCCGAGCTAATCCAGAACGGACATCTGTTGTACTCAAACAACCCCTTGTGTGTCGTGATGGTGGTCAGCTTCTTCAACCCTCTCGGCAGCTCCTGGGTCATATAAGCTGAGGTCAGGTCCAATTTTGAAAAGCGTTTGCCACTGGATAGTGTCGCAAAGAGGTCCTCCGCTCTCGGTAGTGGGTACTGGTCTTGGAGTGACACCCGATTGATGGTGGCCTTGTAATCACCACATATCCTGACCGACCCATCTGCCTTGAGCACCGGCACAATTGGGTTCACCCAGTCACTGAATTCGACTGGCGAGATGATGCCTTCCCTCAGCAGGCGGTCCAATTCGCCTTCTATCTTTTCCCGCATCACGTACGGCACCGCTCTGGCCTTGTGGTGTACTGGCCTGGCGTCCGGGTTTATGTGAATCACTACCTTGGCCCCCATGAAAGTGCCGATGCTGGGTTGAAATAATGAGTCAAATTTGTCCAGGATCTGTGAGCATGATACTCGCTCCACAGAGGAAATTGCATTGACATCGCCCCATTTCCAGTTCATGACAGCAAGCCAACTCCTCACCAGTAGTGCGGGACCGTCCCCCGGGACAACCCAGAGTGGCAACCTGTTCTCCGAATCTTTGTGGGTCACGACTACCGTGGCGCTGCCTAGCACCGGAATGATCTCCTTTGTGTATGTCCGTAGCTGTGCATCAATCGGCGATAATTATGGCCTCCTTGCCTTGAACGCCCACAGTTTTCGAACTGTTTGATACCCATCAGGGACTGGCTGGCCCCCGTGTCTAGCTCCATTGATACTGGGATACCATTGAGGAGCACTTTCATCATTATCAGTGGCGTCCTGGTGTGTGAACTGTATACGTGCTCCACATGAACTCGCTGAATTTCAGCTTCCAGCGATTTCCCCCAGCGTTCATTTCTGCAATTTCTGCAATTTCTGCAGGTATTTTGCTCATCTCTGCAAACTCCGGCTGAGTGTGTTCCTCCACGCCTCCAACATGAGCTGTTGTTGGAAACAAAAGGTCCCTTGCCAGTCGATTGTCCCTGACTGCCCCTGTGACTGTCCTTGAGTGCGCCATTAACAGGTGTTGATGGCCCCATTACTGGCTGCATTGTCCCTTGCAATGGCGTGAATCGCCGTTCAGCTTGCCATTGTCTCTGTCGAACTCCCCCTCTGTGTTCGACTACACGATTGTCCTTGTCTGCCTGGAGAACTGTGTGCTGCATTAACAATGTTGAATCTCTGTCCCAACCATTCCTTAACACCGTACCTCTCATCTGTTCTGCTAGTGGCCATGCTCGCGTGGTTTAAATCCAAGTTTCTCGTCGCCATTGATACGTCCTTACTATACAGTATAAATGCACACGAGGCCCATGCTTGAGAGAAGGTCAGTCTGTGACCTGTCCTTTATTCCTTCGCACTCAAGTGATGGAAGTGGGTGGAGCTTCTCCTTTTAAACCTGAAGGTCCAGGTTAGGAGCATCTCCCACAAGTTCACCACCTAGTGGTCATTGCTCTCACAGTGTACAACTTAGGTCAGATTATACATGGGTTACAATGCTGGATGAATACATGACAATGCGAAGAAGAGTGGCACTGTTTGAAGCTTTGGAGAAACCTGCATTCTTCGTAAATTATGCATAATGCCTGGGTGGAGATGGCAGAGTGCATAAATGCAATATCTCAGAGGTATCAGACTTGGCAGCAAATCAGGAAGAAATTTTGTAGACTCAAGGGGACCGAAATTGCCTTCCACCCGAAACGGGGTGCACCTACCACCTTTTGGCATGCATGACCGTCCCAATGGATGGGGCGACCATTAGAGCGAAATTCAGCAATTTGTTGGGAAAAAAGGAGCGGTGTGGTGTTGGTGGCGGGAATGGGCTCTTTGTAGCGAACTGCCGATTAGAAACATAGAAATTTACAGGGCTGAAGGAGGCCATTTCTGCCCGTCATGTCCATGCCGACCAACAAAGAGCCGCATGGCCCTTGGTCAGCAGCCCTAAAGGTTACATATAAACCTATGAACAATGATGGAAAGGCAAAGCGCACCCAGCCCAACCAGTCTGCCCCACACAACTGCGACACCCCTTATGCTGAAACATTCTACACTCCACCCCAACCGAGCCACGTGATCTCCTGGGAGAGGCAAAAACCAGACTAAAACCTAGGCCAATTTCGGGAGAAAAAATCTGGGAAAATTCCTCTCTGACCCATCCAAGTGATTGAACCTAGTCCAGGAGATCACCCTGGCCGTATTCTATTCCCTGCAGTAATTACCATTATATCTGCTCCATCCAACAAAAGGTCATCCAATCTAATCCGAATTACCAGCTCTAGGTCTGTAACCCTGCAGGTTACTGCACTTTAAGTGCCCATCCAACCATCTCTTAAAAGTGGTGAAGGCCGAGAAATTCAGCTGATGCCGATTGACTGATGATGAGGCAACAGCTCCCTGGCCTTCTTAAAGGGCAGGTTTTACAGCTAGGCCCTGAGCATTGAGTTTGTCTCTGGTGCTTGTGAAGGAATGGCTAATACAAGAGCTTTAAGGAGAGCCAACTGCTTCCCTGATGTTGAACTTGAGACCCTCGTCCAAGCTGTGGAGGGAAGGAGGTGCGTATTGTATCCGGACACAGGAAACCCAGTCGCACTGTCTTTGTGAATGCCTGGAGAAAGATAACTGTGGAGGTGTCGGGGACCTCCATTCATGGCCGCACCACCATCCAATGCCGCAAAAGGCTGAACAACATCATTTAACTAATGAAAGTGAATACACTTTACGCTAACTCCGGACATTCCATCTCTGAGCCTCTCTTTCACCTACTCTTATTTCCCAGTTTCATTATTTAGTCAGTGATGCACCATTTGATTGCTGAGGCATGTATACATATGTGTGCATACTCACAATGGAGGGTCCCTTTCATGTGAGAGTTACACCTGCTTGAGGCGAGTGTGAGCCAGAGCAAGACCGAGACCCTTGAGGTGAGTGTGGGCCAGAGCAAGACCGAGACCCTTGAGGTGAGTGTGGGCCAGAGCAAGACCGAGAACCTTGAGGCGAGTGTGAGCCAGAGCGAAACCGAGACCCTTGAGACAAGTGTGAGCCTGAGCGAGACCGAGACACTTGAGGCGAGTGTGAGCCAGAGCGAGACCGAGACCCTTGAGGCGAGTGTGAGCCAGAGCGAGACCAAGACCCTTGAGGCGAGTGTGAGCCAGAGCGAGACCGAGACCCTTGAGGCGTCTGAGCCAGAGCGAGACCGAGACCCTTGAGGCGAGTGTGAGCCAGAACGAGACCAAGACCCTTGAGGCGAGTGTGAGCCAGAGCGAGACCGAGACCCTTGAGGTGAGTGTGAGCCTGAGCGAGACCGAAACCCTTGAGGCGAGTGTGAGCCAGAGCGAGACCGAGACCCTTGAGGCGAGTGTGAGCCAGAGCGAGACCGAGACCCTTGAGGTGAGTGTGGGCCAGAGCGAAACCGAGACCCTTGAGGTGAGTCTGAGCCAGAGCGAGACCGAGACCCTTGAGGCGAGTGTGAGCCAGAGCGAGACCAAGACCCTTCAGGCGAGTCTGAGCCAGAGCGAGACCGAGACCCTTGAGGCGAGTGTGAGCCTGAGCGAGACCGAGACCCTTGAGGCGAGCCTGAGCCAGAGCGAGACCGAGACCCTTGAGGCGAGTGTGAGCCTGAGCGAGACCGAGACCCTTGAGGCGAGTGTGAGCCTGAGCGAGACCGAGACCCTTGAGGCGAGTCTGAGCCAGAGCGAGACCGAGACCCTTGAGACGAGTGTGAGCCTGAATGAGACCGAGACCCTTGAGGCGTGTGTGAGCCAGAGCGAGACCGAGACCCTTGAGGCGAGTGTGAGCCAGAGTCAGATCGAGACCCTTGAGGCGAGTGCAGACATTGGCGACATGTCCGATGAGGGGGATGAAGAGGGGGACATTGCTGGCAGCACCGCGTCACTGCTTCCTACATTCCCACGCACCAGCTCAGATACCGGGAGTACGTGGTCGGGTCAGTTAGATTTAGGAATGGGGTCTGCACTGGGTGATGCACCAGGGCCTAGTGGGCTGCAGCATGGTGAAGGGAAAAGGCAACCTCGGGTGCCATCTCTCCGGGGGGCAAGGTCGCACGTGAGTTAGGCTGCAGAGCACTCAGACAAACCCCTCGATGTGGCAGCTTTTGAAACAAGGGTGCGGCCATGCATTCGCAGATGATGGGGGCAATGGCAAGGGTGTCTGAGAACCTGTCGCAAGTGGTCAGGAGCATGGAGGAGTCTGCCTCCCGCATTGTGGAGAGCTCTGCGCACACCATGGAGCCTATCATTGCCAGAGTGCAGACGATGGTGGAATCCTAGAGTGATCGTGCAGATCCAGATGTGGAGAGGTGCATCGTGGGCGATGTGGCAGCTGCCATTATGGCACAGGTGCAAGGGAACCAATGCCTCAGTGCTGTACTGGAAAGGATGACCGCTGTCCTGGAAGCTCAGAATGCTCTCATGCACTCTGGGCAACAGGCCGCGGAGTGTCTTACTGCTGTTATGTCTGGTGGCATCGAGACTGTGTCTGTCCTTATGCTGTCTTAGCTGGATGCCACGCGAGATCTGACTGCTGCCATCGTGGCTGAGTCCAGTGTCACGCCACCCCACCCAACTGTGCTCCAGCAGATTGGTGTTGATGATGAGGTGCTGCCCTGGGGTAGTGGTGCAGGCTCCTCGGACCAGGATCCTGATCTGTTTTCTCAGGATCACAGCAGTCCTGAGCCCAGACCTCCCATTCCGCCATTGCTGCCAAACTATGGCTTCGCTCAGCCAATTCCAACTGATCGCGCCAAGGAGAATGCGGCTCAGTCTGCAGCCGGCCCTTTCAGGGCCAGAGCTGCTCAAGGGCATCTGAGAAGGACACCTGTAGCTTCTACACAGTAGCTTTCCCAGAGCCATAATGCAGCCACAGGGGACACACTGCGGCGTAGTTCCAGGATAGTTATGTGTAAGAGGGGTTATAAGGAAATACACAAGGGTGAGAATTGATAATGTGTGTTTTTTGCACCATTATTTCTTGTGTAATAAATCTTTATTTTGGGTTAAAATATCTGTGCAGATCTCTCATTTCACTGTGGGGAATGGTGTGTTAAAGGGCTCCTTGGTTTGCCCATAGAGATGGACAGATGAAGGCTAAAATGCTCATGAACTCAGCGAAAACATGCAGCAACGGGACGGTTTAGGACTTCCCTTGCATGGTCTGGATAGCGACGCCACCTCCCGTGGTCAAACCAATGAGCTGACCCGCATCCTCCACCTCCTCCTGCTGTGCATCGTGCTGCTGCGCCTCCTCCTGTGCCTCCTCCTCCTCCTGCTGTGCATCGTGCTCCTGCACCTCCTCCTCCTGGTCCTCCTCCTCAGGAGGTACTGCTGCCTCGTCCTCCAATGTACCCTCATGATTGCCAGGTTGTGAAGCATGCAGCACACGACTACGAATAGGGACACCCGCTCAGGTGAGTAGTGCAGCACTCCTCCTGAGCGATCCAGGCAATGGAACCTCTGTTTAAGGATTCTGATGGTCTGCTCAATGATGCACCTGGTGGCTGAATGCGAGTCATTGTACGATTGCTGCGCAGCAGTCCTGGGGTAGCGAAGGAGAGTCAGCAGCCAAGTGCAGAGTGGGTAGCCCTTTTCTCCAAAGAGCCAGCCCCAATCCTGGTTTGGCCCAGCAAACACACCTGACACACCGGTCTGGCCAGGATGAAAGCATCGTGGCTGCTGCCAGGATACCGGGCACCAACTGCCATGATTTTGCGGTGGTGCTCACACACCAGCTGGACATTGAGGGAGTGGAATCCCTTGTGGTTTCTGAAGATCACGGGATTGTTCTGTGGTGCCCGCAATGCGATGTGGGTGCAGTCTATGGTGCTCTGAACCCCGGGGAAGCCCACAATCTTCCGAATCTGGTCTGCCACTCCAACTGCTTTCCCCTGCTCATAGAGAAGTACTCCCTCATCCTCTTATATAGGGCATCTGTCACCTGATGGATGGAGCTATGCACAACAAAGTGAAATGTTCGAAATGTGTTGCAGCTTGAAAAGAGCCAGTCGCATAGAAATTGAGGGCGATGGTCACCTTTGATGCAAATGACAGAGCTGTCCTCAACCTTGTTTGAGGCTGGAGGTTTGGCTGCAGGAGATTGCACAGCTCCGTGACGACGTCCTTGTGGAATCGCAATCTCCGCAGACACTGGTCATCCATCAGGTCCATGGAGAAGAAGTGTTGTCTGTGGGCCCTTTGACGAAAGGGCCTTCTGCCACCACGTCTATGTAGTCCTCTTCCTTTGACAGTTGCCTCATTGTCTTCTCCCTCCTGCTGTTTACCTACATCGCCAGAAATATCCATCAGGGAAATGCCGCGAGCGCCGGTCAATCCACTGCGACTCGGCGGCCAAATCCTCTGTGACCCGTGGCCGCCGCTTTCAGTCGGCCATGGGCCTTAGATAAAGGGGAAATTTCGGCCCCAGCAATTTGCTACAGCAAATGCATTGGCACTAGGTGTACTTTAGGTATGTGGCCCTGGATTCCGATGTGGAAAGAATTCTGTCAGATCAGTGGCAGCGAAGGTTTTGCACGAACCCACACACCGCAATCCATCCTGCCTTGGCCGATCTGGATGAGCCAAGTTCATTATCATATTTGTAGTGTGTTACCATAACGTTTTGAGTGGTGTCGAGGAACTCACTTCTGGGGAGACTGAGGAATATTACTGCTGCAGGCCTGGGGTAACTGCCTCTTGGGCAGCTGAAGAAAAGCTTTCAAATTTTGTAAAATTTTGAATTTTGCGCTTGCCAAAGATTGTGCAACAATAAATCGGAGTCAGCTTGTGGGACATTTAAAATTAACACTTCCCTCTGCCTCCTTCGCAATGCTGGATGCCAGAAATTCCAACATATTCCTGATGTTTGTCATTGCTAATACACATATCAGGAAAACATTGCCAAGTAATGCATTTCCATCACTTTTTTGGTGGCACAAACGTACACTCCCAAGCGAGTGTACTACCGCACTACCAAAGCACTCTGGGGCTGAAATTGCTCCTTTCTATAAGAGCCGTGACTGCCTCAAAGAGGTGCCCAGGGGTCGGTTGGCGCAGAAGGGCCCCCATTTTGAAAATTGCCCTCATGGATTTTCCCGGAGGTAGAACTTCTCCGCTCCGCCCATGTTGCTGCCCCATCGACCCCATCAGCAGTGACCCCCTTTCCGACCCACGTGGGAAATTGCCCCGCGGGAACAGATCGGCCACCACTCGGTGCCCCCGCCGGCTTTCCCAGGCGGGAAGTTTTTTGTGGCTGGGCGGCGCGTCCACCCTTAAAAGGTAGATTGCACTGCCATGGCTGGCATTTTATTTTAATTGTCAGCCAACTGCCAGTTGTGGCCACGGGTTCGACCAGGTCGTCAACAGACAGCAGGGCACACCCTCTTGGGTACCGGCCCGTCCGAAATCTTCCCTGGCGGCCAGTGTTTGCCACTAAAGTGGCTGCAGAGTTTGCAGCGGCCCTTCCCTTTAACGCACTGATGACTCGGAGTGACGGCCGTTTCGACCTGCCCACACTTCCGCCCCGCTGACGATGCCCGCTCCGACCCGCCCGCACTTCCGCCCCTGCCTGAGCTGCAGAACACTATGGAGAACATGACTACTCCAGGGCTTGTTACTGTTCTGTATGTAAACATTGTAACTGTGTAAGACTTGCCACCAGAGGGCACAACCTGTTGAAGGCCCAAGAGTTACCTGCACATCTGGTGCAAGGGAGCATAAAAGGTTGTCTGCCATGCTGCTTAGGCACTCTGGAATTGTATTAAAGAGACTAAGGTCACATTAGTTTTAGCTCACAGTACTCAGTCTTGTGGAGTTCTTCCACACTTAACAGTTACAGTGGGTCTTTAATTTCCATGATGTTAAGCCCAGGCATAATATCATTAATGAATGCTCTGATTAGGACGAGCGACCTGAGTGCCAATGTAAAACAGTCTATATTATCCAATTCAATACGGTGCAGAATCAGATTAGATAGCCACAATGCAAAATTTCAATTACCTTACAGATGTCTAGCAGCTGCTCCCACATGGATCATTGGGAATGCTAAGGGAGCACCCAGCAGCAGGGGGGTAGCACCGATTATGGAGTTGTCTTTCCAGGCAACTCCACAGCGGTCCCGCCAGCTGCCTCACTCAAATGACTCAAATGTGCTAGATAGCATGCAGGACCATTAGATGCGGCACCATCTCGTCACCCAGGACAAGGACATACTGGAACACTTCCATCCTGAGTGGCACTTACACCCAGCAGTCTCTTCCTCACACTGGATATCCCTTAGACAGGATCATAGACTGGGTAAAACATAGAAACATAGGAGCAGGCCACTCAGCCCTTCTAGCCTGCACCGCCATTCAATGAGTTCATGGCTGAACATGAAACTTCAGTACCCCCTTCCTGCTTTCTCGCCATAACCCTTGATCCCCCGAGTAGTAAGGACTTCATCTAACTCCCTTTTGAATATATTTAGTGAATTGGCCTCAACTACTTTCTGTGGTAGAGAATTCCACAGGTTCACCACTCTCTGGGTGAAGAAGTTTCTCCTCATCTCGGTCCTAAATGGCTTACCCCTTATCCTCAGACTGTGACCCCTGGTTCTGGACTTCCCCAACATTGGGAACATTCTTTCTGCATCTAACCTGTCTAAACCCGTCAGAATTTTAAACGTTTCTATGAGGTCCCCTCTCATTCTTCTGAACTCCAGTGAATACAAGCCCAGTTGATCCAATCTTTCTTGATAGGTCAGTCCCGCTATCCCGGGAATCAGTCTGGTGAACCTTCGCTGCACTCCCTCAATAGCAAGAATGTCCTTCCTCAAGTTAGGAGACCAAAACTGTACACAATACTCCAGGTGTGGCCTCACCAAGGCCCTGTACAACTGTAGCAACACCTCCCTGCCCCTGTATTCAAATCCCCTCGCTATGAAGGCCAACATGCCATTTGCTTTCTTAACCGCCTGCTGTACCTGCATGCTAACCTTCAATGACTGATGTACCATGACACCCAGGTCTCGTTGCACCTTCCCTTTTCCTAATCTGTCACCATTCAGATAATAGTCTGTCTCTCTGTTTTTACCACCAAAGTGGATAACCTCACATTTATCCACATTATACTTCATCTGCCATGCATTTGCCCACTCACCTAACCTATCCAAGTCACTCTGCAGCCTAATAGCATCCTCCTCGCAGCTCACACTGCCACCCAACTTAGTATCATCCGCAAATTTGGAGATACTGCATTTAATCCCCTCGTCTAAATCATTAATGTACAATGTAAACAGCTGGGGCCCCAGCACAGAACCTTGCGGCACTCCACTAGTCACTGCCTGCCATTCTGAAAAGTACCCGTTTACTCCTACTCTTTGCTTCCTGTCTGACAACCAGTTCTCAATCCACGTCAGCACACTACCCCCAATCCCATGTGCTTTAACTTTGCACATTAATCTCTTGTGTGGGACCTTGTCGAAAGCCTTCTGAAAGTCCAAATATACCACATCAACTGGTTCTCCTTTGTCCACTTTACTGGAAACATCCTCAAAAAATTCCAGAAGATTTGTCAAGCATGATTTCCCTTTCACAAATCCATGCTGACTTGGACCTATCATGTCACCATTTTCCAGATGCACTGCTATGACATCCTTAATAATTGATTCCATCATTTTACCCACTATTGAGGTCAGGCTGACCGGTCTATAATTCCCTGTTTTCTCTCTCCCTCCTTTTTTAAAAAGTGGGGTTACATTGGCTACCCTCCACTCCATAGGAACTGATCCAGAGTCAATGGAATGTTGGAAAATGACTGTCAATGCATCCGCTATTTCCAAGGCCACCTCCTTAAGTACTCTAGGATGCAGTCCATCAGGCCCTGGGGATTTATCGGCCTTCAATCCCATCAATTTCCCCAACACAATTTCCCGACTAATAAAGATTTCCCTCAGTTCCCCCTCCTTACTAGACCCTCTGACCCCTTTTATATCCGGAAGGTTGTTTGTATCCTCCTTAGTGAATACCTAACCAAAGTACTTGTTCAATTGGTCTGCCATTTCTTTGTTCCCCGTTATGACTTCCCCTGATTCTGACTGCAGGGGACCTACGTTTGTCTTCACCAACCTTTTTCTCTTTACATACCTATAGAAACTTTTGCAATCCGTCTTAATGTTCCCTGCAAGCTTCTTCTCGTACTCCATTTTCCCTGCCCTAATCAAACCCTTTGTCCTCCTCTGCTGAGTTCTAAATTTCTCCCAGTCCCCAGGTTCGCTGCTATTTCTGGCCAATTTGTATGCCACTTCCTTGGCTTTAATACTATCCCTGATTTCCCTAGATAGCCACGGTTGAGCCACCTTCCCTTTTTTATTTTTACGCCAGACAGGAATGTACAATTGTTGTAATTCATCCATGCGGTCTCTAAATGTCTGCCATTGCCCATCCACAGTCAACCCCCTAAGTATCATTCGCCAATCTATCCTAGCCAATTCACGCCTCATACCTTCAAAGTTAGCCTTCTTTAAGTTCTGGACCATGGTCTCTGAAATTACTGTTTCATTCTCCATCCTAATGCAGAATTCCACCATATTATGGTCACTCTTCCCCAAGGGGCCTCGCACAATGAGATTGCTAATTAATCCTCTCTCATTACAGAACACCCAGTCTAAGATGGCCTCCCCCCTAGTTGGTTCCTCAACATATTGGTCTAGAAAACCATCCCTTATGCACTCCAGGAAATCCTCCTCCACCGTATTGCTTCCAGTTTGGCTAGCCCAATCTATGTGCATATTAAAGTCACCCATTATAACTGCTACACCTTTATTGCATGCACCCCTAATTTCCTGTTTGATGCCCTCCCCAACATCCCTATTACTGTTTGGAGGTCTGTACACAACTCCTACTAACGTTTTTTGCCCTTTGGTGTTCTGCAGCTCTACCCATATAGATTCCACATCATCCAAGCTAATGTCTTTCCTAACTATTGCATTAATCTCCTCTTTAACCAGCAATGCTACCCCACCTCCTTTTCCTTTTATTCTATCCTTCCTGAATGTTGAATACCCCTGAATGTTGAGTTCCCAGCCCTGATCATCCTGGAGCCACGTCTCCGTAATCCCAATCGCATCATATTTGTTAACATCTATTTGCACAATTAATTCATCCACCTTATTGCGGATACTCCTCGCATTAAGACACAAAGCCTTCAGGCTTGTTTTATTAACACCCTTTGTCCTTTTAGAATTTTGCTGTACAGTGGCCCTTTTTGTTCTTTGCCTTGGGTTTCTCTGCCCTCCACTTTTCCTCATCTCCTTTCTGTCTTTTGCTTTTGTCTCCTTTTTGTTTCCCTCTGTCTCCCTGCATTGGTTCCCATCCCCCTGCCATATTAGTTTAAATCCTCCCCAACAGCACTAGCAAATACTGAGCACACATGCTCCATGCACAGGCAGAATAAATACAATTGGGTTTACTGCAAGTCAGTTAAGCTATGACTGTTCATTTGATGAGGTTGCATAAAATAATGGTGCAGGCATTGATTGGTATGGATGAACTATAACAATTGTACATTCCTGTCCAGCGTAAAAATAAAAAAGGGAAGGTGGCTCAACCATGGCTATCAAGGGAAATCAGGAATAGTATTAAAGCCAAGTAAGTGGCATAAAAATTGGCCAGAAATAGCAGCGAACCCGGGGACTGAGAGAAATTTAGAACTCAGCAGAGGAGGACAATGGGTTTGATTAGGGCAGGGAAAATGGAGTACGAGAAGAAGCTTGCAGGGAACATTAAGACGGATTGCAAAAGTTTCTATAGATATGTAAAGAGAAAAAGGTTAGTAAAGACAAACGTAGGTCCCCTGCAGTCAGAATCAGGGGAAGTCATAACGGGGAACAAAGAAATGGCAGACCAATTGAACAAGTACTTAGGTTCGGTATTCACTAAGGAGGACACAAACAACCTTCTGCATATAAAAGGGGTCAGAGAGTCTAGTAAGGAGGAGGAACTGAGGGAAATCTTTATTAGTCGGGAAATTGTGTTGGGGAAATTAATGGGATTGAAGGCCGATAAATCCCCAGGGCCTGATGGACTGCATCCCAGAGTACTTAAGGAGGTGGCCTTGGAAATAGCAGATGCATTGACAGTCATTTTCCAACATTCCATTGACTCTGGATCAGTTCCTATCGAGTGGAGGGTAGCCAATGTAACCCCACTTTTTAAAAAAGGAGGGAGAGAAAACAAGGAATTATAGACCGGTCAGCCTGACCTTAGTTGTGGGTAAAATGATGGAATCAATTATTAAGGATGTCATAGCAGTGCATTTGGAAAAAGGTGACATGATAGGTCCAAGTCAGCATGGATTTGTGAAAGGAAAATCATGCTTGACAAATCTTCTGGAATTTTTTGAGGATGTTTCCAGTAGAGTGGACAAGGGAGAAGCAGTTGATGTGGTATATTTGGACTTTCAGAAGGCTTTCGACAAGGTCCCACACAAGAGATTAATGTGCAAAGTTAAAGCACATGGGATTGGGGGTAGTGTGCTGACGTGGATTGAGAACTGGTTGTCAGACAGGAAGCAACGAGTAGGAGTAAATGGGTACTTTTCAGAATGGCAGGCAGTGACTAGTGGGGTACTGCAAGGTTCTGTGCTGGGGCCCCAGCTGTTTACATTGTACATTAATGATATAGATGAGGGGATTAAATGTAGTATCTCCAAATTTGCGGATGACACTAAGTTGGTGGCAGTGTGAGCTGCGAGGAGGATGCTATGAGGCTGCAGAGTGAGTTGGATAGGTTAGGTGAGTGGGCAAATGCATGGCAGATGAAGTATAATGTGGATAAATGTGAGGTTATCCACTTTGGTGGTAAAAACAGAGAAACAGACTATTATCTGAATGGTGACAGATTAGGAAAAGGGGAGGTGCAACGAGACCTAGGTGTCATGGTACATCATTCATGGAAGGTTGGCATGCAGGTACAGTAGGCGGTTAAGAAAGCAAATGGCATGTTGGCCTTCATAGCGAGGGGATTTGAGTACAGGGGCAGGGAGGTGTTGCTACAGTTGTACAGGGCCTTGGTGAGGCCACACCTGGAGTATTGTGTACAGTTTTGGTCTCCTAACTTGAGGAAGAACATTCTTGCTATTGAGGGAGTGCAGCGAAGATTCACCAGACTGATTCCCGGGATGGTGGGACTGACCTATCAAGAAAGACTGGATCAACTGGGCTTGTATTCACTGGAGTTTAGAAGAATGAGAGGGGTCCTCATAGAAACGTTTAAAATTCTGACGGGTTTGGACAGGTTAGATGCAGGAAGAATGTTCCCAATGTTGGGAAGTCCAGAACCAGGGGTCACAGTCTAAGGATAAGGGGTAAGCCATTTAGGACCGAGATGAGGAGAAAATTCTTCACCCAGAGAGTGGTGAACCTGTGGAATTCTCTACCACAGAAAGTAGTTGAGGCCAATTCACTAAATATATTCAAAAGGGAGTTAGATGAAGTCCTTACTACTAGGGGGATCGAGGGGTATGGCGAGAAAGCAGGAAGCGGGTACTGAAGTTGCATGTTCAGCCATGAACTCATTGAATGGCGGTGCAGGCTAGAAGGGCCGAATGGCCTACTCCTGCACCTATTTTCTATGTTTCTATGTTTCTATGAGAAAGCGGATTAGTGGGTAACAGGTAAATTTTAGTTTGATAGGGCTCAATTTTCCCCAAGGCCATTTTTTTGCGTATTGCCAGAGTTATGCCCGTTTTTCTTGGTCCCAACTACTACAAAAAAATAAGTAGCAAATTTTCCCATTCAATTTCTTCATTTTGGCATCACGCAGCCTGTCCTGTAGCTTCGGGGGGTGGGGGGGCGGTGGAGCCTAATGTCTGCGCCGAAAAAACAATGATTCCCTGTTCTGCGCTTGCGCGGGAAAAAAAGGACATTTTTGAGGTGATTGCTATGGGTGCGTATGCCCAGTACAGCTCCTGGTCTGCATTTGGTCATTTTTAAAGAGCCAGTTGTGTGTGAGAACTTTAATTCTCATTGGAAAAATCAGAGCTGCAATACAAGATGCAACGCAGCTCAAGGACCAAGAATTTCTTACAGGATGAAATGGAGGCACTGGTCAATGTAACTGAGGCCAGATGGCACGAGCTGGACACCAGCAGAGGTCACATAAAAGTTTCACCAAAATAAATGAAGAAACGCTGGAACCAACTAGCAGAAGATTACTGTGCAATGGTGACCACCCCGAGGGCTGGAGGCCAGTGTAAAAAGAAATGGCAGGACCTTGGTCAAGTAGTTAGTGTAAGTAATATTTTTATTTATTCACTGGAATTGCAATTGTAAATGTGACCATCTGTATATGTCCCACCCAGCAGAAAGATACTCTCTCTAAAAAGTTCTATTTTCATCTTTGCAGAGGAAGGTGGCACACAACAAAACGGAAAGAACTCGAACAGGAGGAGGCCCGGCAAATCTACACCCACTGACACCCTTGGAAGAGAGGGTTGCTGCTTTGATGGGTCCTACCTGGAGAAAAGCATCCACCACTGCACAAGCTGGGCCCACGCTCGAGGGAGAGGGTAAGTCCTGCAAATTCCACAGTCAGGCTTTGCTAAATGGTAAGTACTGTGCGGGCTAGCCATGCTTCGGTTCATGGGGATGTCTCCGTCAGCTACGCTTCGGTTGATGCAACGTGCTGTCATTCATCGTGGTTATTCAAATCAGCCTGCTGCCTGCGCTGTGTGAGCCTACTCATGCCACCCACCCTGCCCCCTCCTCTGCTGCTAACCATTTGTCTGTTCTGTTATATTTTGCAGAACTTGAGGCCAACCCTGATGATGCAGAAGCCAATGCAGAAGAAGACTCAGACATAGAAGAGCCTGAAGAGGAGAACACCTTCCAATCCCACCTTCCAGACCAAGAGCATGAGCATGAGGGGGAGGTGATGGATGAAGCTCCCACTGTTGTACTCACTTTGGAGGAGGTGCAGGTGCCACCATTAAGGTACCAGCTCCTTTCCTGAGTGGTACGAGTGTTGCTGGACATTCCATGGTTACCCACAGTCCGAGGTTGCGGGTTCCCAGTGGGATGCAGTGAGCCACACCCAGGGCCCCAGCGTCCGAGGCTGCGGGTCGCAGTGGGATGCAGCGAGCCACACCCAGGGCCCCACCGTCCGAGGCTGCGGGTCCCAGTGCGATGCAGCGAGGCACACCCAGAGTGAGGAGGGGAAGGAGAGCTTGACAGCACTCTCCTCAGGTGCAGGATCTAACAGATGTGGTTCAGATGATGGCTGTAATGTCCTTACTCAATGGCACAAAACCCACATGAGGCACATTCTATGGACAAGGTCACTCTATGACCTGAACCTTTATTCACAGGACCAAGAAGAGATGACCCTGCGTGAGACCTCCCTTTATATACCTGGATGACCAGGTAAGGAGTGTCTCCCACAAGTTCACCCCCTGTGGTCAAGGTGTGCATTGCTTAAGTATATATAGTATTGCAGTGGTGTTACATAGAGGTTACATACATGACAATGGCAATGAATGCGGAGAGCATTGACCTTACACTATCACTCCTGGACACCATCAGTGGGGTTGGTGATGAGGTATTGGGACTGTCGGGAGAAGTAACAACACTCTCACGAGAAATGGGAACACTGTCCGGGCACATGAGGGAGGGAATGTCTCAGGTAGCTGAGACACTGTCTGCGAACATGAGGGAAGGAATGTTGGAGGTAGTTGACACACTGTCAGGGCACATGAGGGAGGGAATGTTGCAGGCAGCAGATACACTGTCGGTGACCATGAGGGAGGGAATGTTGCAGGTCGCTGAGACACTGTCATGGCACATGAGGGAGGGAATGTCAGAGTTAGCTGCTGCAATAAGGGAACACGCCCAGGCCCTGTGCTCATTGACAGAATCAACTGCCACTCCCACTCCAACCCCCGGACCAGCCTATGAAGAGGCCCAAGCTGGGCCTTCCACATTACCGCCTGTCCCCATCACCCCTCCCCCCCCCACCCCACCCCTCTTCCCATCAAGAAGTGCGCATTACCTGAGATGTTCGAAAGAATAAGCTTGGTACCAACCCGAGAAACGCTGCGCCACTGCCTGCAGGCAGGGGTAGAGTCACCAAGACCAAGTGCAACGGGAGGTCTTAGAATAAGGTGGAGGAGAGATGGGTGAAGCTTTTCTTTGCTGCTGCTGCTGCTGATGTTGTTGTTGTTGTCGCAGTTGTTATTATTATTTGTTGTAACTGTTCTCAAATTAAAAGATTTTTGTAAGTTATGTAAATTTACAAGTTTAAAGTTTGTAAGTGATCTAAACAGAAAACTTTAAAGTTTGATACAAGAATATTTTTATTAAAGTTAAGTACAAACAAATGTTTGTTAAACTTTTGAATAAAATATATTTCACATTATAACTGAATCATTTCCATTAATTGTTCCATTAACACAATACAACATTACGGAACAGGTCCATTTGGAATAGTTGTCACTGAGCATTCAGGCAGCAAAGCATTAACAGATGAGCTGATGGTGCAAGGTCCCCCAACTCCTCCGCCGTCGTGGTCCGGGTTCAGGTAGTTGCATGGCTTCCTCATCCTCCTCCTCATCTGCATCTTCCTCCTCATCATCAGCCACTCTCACCTCAGGTCGGTCTTCTACTACCAGCTGTTGCTGCCTCATGATGATTAAGTTATGCAGCATGCAGCACACAACAGTGAACTGACTGATAATCTCAGGAGTATTGCAAGTAGCCTCCGGATGGTCCAGGCATTGGAAACGCTGTTTCAAGATGCCAATGGTGCTCTCTATTACATTGCGCATCGCAATGTGCGACATGTTGTATTCCCGGTCAGCTTCCATCCGGATTACACGTAGGGGCATCATGAGCCAGATGGCGAGGCTATACCCTTTGACTTCCAGTAGCCAGCTCTGCCATTCTGGCTGCTGCTGAACCATGGCAGATATAGCGCTTTCGCATAGGATGAACGCATCATGGATGCTCCCAGGGTATCTCGCATCAACTGACATGATGCGATGCATGCCATCACACATGAGCTGCACATTAATGGAATGGAAGCCTTTTCTCTTCCTGTACATCTCGGAATCCTCCAAAGGTGCTTGTAAGGCGATGTGGGTACAATCAATGCAGCCCTGTACCTTTGGGAAGCCAGCAATCCTGGAGAAGCCCACAGCCCTTTCACGCATTGCCTGGGTGGTCATGGGGAACTTTATGTAGTCATTCCTCTGAGCATATAGTGCAGCAGTCACCTGCCAAATGCAGATATGTGTTGCAGATTGAGAAATGGTGCACACATCCCCAGTTATTGCTTGGAACGATCCAGATGCATAGAATGAAAGTACAGCTGTAACCTTCACTTCAAGTGAAAAAGTAGTCCTCCTGATGCTAGGTTGCAGGTCTGCTTTTAGTAACTCACAGATTTCAGTTATGTCTTTGCGGAAATGCAGCCTTCTGACAAAGTCTGCATCACTCAGGTGCAGGTACGAATGCCTGTCTCGATATACTTGACGTAATTCAGGCCTCCTGCCCATCATCCTACATGCTCTGAGGTTCCGCATGCAATGACATCGGATTAATTGTCTCCTCTGCAGCACCATCATGCAGAAGGCTTGCACAAGGTATGGCATTGTCAGTATTGCCCCCATGATTAAATTGT
Organism: Pristiophorus japonicus; assembly: GCF_044704955.1. NCBI lineage: Eukaryota > Metazoa > Chordata > Chondrichthyes > Pristiophoridae > Pristiophorus > Pristiophorus japonicus. The sequence goes on along the minus strand of NC_091982.1, from coordinate 230,236,942 downwards.
ACCTTTGCAAGAAGCTCAAAATGGCAGGCCGGACAACGTTCTTTGTTCTCTCTCTCCCCCCAAGGTCGATGCCCTAGTGTGGACCACACCCAGGTCTGAGCAGGCGCAATGATCGGGAAACCACCCTCCCACCCCTGCCCCCTCCGGGGCTTCGTTTGATGCATAGTGGCAGAATGTAAGGCTTCTCATGCCTTCAGTTCACCTTCCACACTGCCCCCCCACCCGACACCCCCCCGCCTCCCCCTGCCCCGCCCAAGGGCTTCTTTTCAAGCTGAGCCCTGAGCCCCTATGTCCGGGCGAGGGACCGATTCTGACGGGCGATGCTCCGACCGTTGAGCCCGGTTTGGAGACGTTTGGTGGTGGCGTGGCACTTTAAAAAAAATCAAAACTTAAAGAATTCCATGAACCTTCCATTTTCTGCATTTTATGTGTGAAAAATTTAAGCTTGATGATGTATATTTATGTGTTCTTGACTCCCTCCAAAACTTCGCCTAAAAACAATGGCGTCTTTCTGCGCCGATTTTTTGATGTGTGCTGGTTTTTCTTAAGTGCCCAGAAGGTTTTAAGGGAATGGTAACATACGCTGTCCTAGGATAAATGCAAGTTGGCCAACTATTTACAATCTATATTAACGACTTGGAGGAAGGGACTGAATGTAACGTAGCCAAGTTTGCTGCTGATACAAAGATGGGAGGAAAAGCAATGTGTGAGGAGGACACACAAAATCTGCAAAAGGACATGGACAGGCTAAGTGAGTGGGCAAAAGTTTGGCAGATGGAGTATAATGTGGGAAAGTGTGAGGTCATGCACTTTGGCAGAAAAAATCAAAGAGCAAGTTATTATTTAAATGGAGGAACTGCCGCAGTACAGTGGGACCTGGAGATACTTGTGCATGAAGCACAAAAGGATAATATGCAGGTACAGCAGTGATCAGGAAGGCCAATGGTATCTTGGCCTTTATGGCAAAGGGAATAGAGTATAAAAGCAGGGAAGTCTTGTTACAGCTGTATAGGGTATTGGTGAGGCCACACCTGGAATACTGAATGCAGTTTTGGTTTCCATATTTGCGAAAGAATATACTTGCTTGGAGGCAGTTCAGAGAAGGTTCACGAGGTTGATTCGGGGGATGAGGGGGTTGACTTATGAGGAAAGGTTGAGTAGGTTGGGCCTCTACTCAATGGAATTCAGAAGAATGAGAGGTGATCTTATCGAAACGTATTAGATTATGAGGGGGCTTGACAAGGTGGATGCAGAAAGGATGTTTCCATGAATGGGGGAGATTAGAACTAGAGGGCATTATCGTAGAATAAAGGGCCACCCATTTAAAACAGAGATGAGGAGAAATTTGTTCTCTCAGAGGGTTGTGAATCTGTGGAATTTGCTGCCTCAGAGAGCTGTGGAAGCTGGAACATTGAATAAATTTAACTCAGCATTAGACAGTCTCTTAAACGATAAGGGGATAAGGAGTTATGGGGAGCGGGCAGGGAAGTGGAGCTGAGTCCAGGATCAGTTCAGCCTTGATCTTATTGAATGGCGGAGCAGGCTCGAGGGGCCGTATGGCCTATTCCTGTTCCTATTTCTTAAGTTCTTATGTTAAACTTTCTTAAATGGCACAGACATCAGGTTACGCCCCCTATGACACAAAAAAAAATTAACCTAAAAGAATCGTAACGAACTGAGTTACGCTGGCGCACAATCTTTGGGGAAACTTGTATTTTTTAATTTAGGCCATAAAAAGCGGCACGCGCAAAAAAAACGCCACAAATCACTGGAGAAAATTGAGCCCTTAGTTTGTTTTATTAAAATGTTCATTTTTTTCACTGTTGAAATTCACTATGGTAATTTCCTTTGTGCTTTAGATTTGAAGATATTGGTCCAAAAGATTGTGGTCCATGCGTAGCTTCAGAGTATATTGCGAACCTGCAAAAAGAATATACAACTACCTGACGGAGGCCTCCTTGGTGAACTTGCTCTCTGACGCTGCCTACTGGAGGGCAGCGTAATAGCCCATGGATCCCAGTGGTGCAACTTTGGGATCACGTGGACCTGGTCCACCAATCAGGAAACAGAATTAGATATTACATAATTTCAGAAGGGAATCCTGTAATCAGATTTAATTACAATTAATTTACAGGACTGGAATTTAATTCCTAATTAACTTCATTCCACCAACTTCACTACATCTTAGTTCTGTTAGTAAAAATGTAATTTTGCGAATAATAAATATCAACATCATTAAAACTCCAACCTTTGCAGAAACAAAAAAAACTCATTTGATACAATTAAACAATCCGATTTCCAAGATGAAAATGGTTAAGCCATGCCTGAGGTATCCTCTTATAGAAACATAGAAACATAGAAAATAGGTGCAGGAGTAGGCCATTCGGCCCTTCTAGCCTGCACCGCCATTCAATGAGTTCATGGCTGAACATTCAACTTCAGTACCCCATTCCTGCTTTCTCGCCATACCCCTTGATCCCCCTAGTAGTAAGGACCTCATCTAACTCCTTTTTGAATATATTTAGTGAATTGGCCTCAACAACTTTCTGTGGTAGAGAATTCCACAGGTTCACCACTCTCTGGGTGAAGAAGTTCCTCCGCATCTCGGTCCTAAATGGCTTACCCCTTATCCTTAGACTGTGACCTCTAGTTCTGGACTTCCCCAACATTGGGAACATTCTTCCTGCATCTAACCTGTCTAACCCCGTCAGAATTTTAAATGTTTCTATGAGGTCCCCTCTCATTCTTCTGAACTCCAGTGAATACAAGCCCAGTTGATCCAGTCTTTCTTGATAGGTCAGTCCCGCCATCCCGGGAATCAGTCTGGTGAACCTTCGCTGCACTCCCTCAATAGCAAGAATGTCCTTCCTCAGGTTAGGAGACCAAAACTGTACACAATACTCCAGGTGTGGCCTCACCAATGCTGATGTAAACAGGCCCGGTGCCTGTTTTCATGGTCAGGGTTTCCATGATTTGAGGTCGGTGGATTGACTTCCATGGGAGGGTAGCAGGTCCCGTTGCATGAGCATCCTGTTCTATGTCGGAACTCCAGGACACTTAATACGTCCTGGATAACCATGAGTGAAGTGCCGCCAGATGCTCAAGTTCATGCTCTGAGTTTCGGAGCTTGAGGAGTGGTTGGAGTCACCACAGTGCATCCGGGAGTCTGAGAGTTTCCCTGGACATATGTTCCATGAGGTGGTCACCCCACAGCTACAGAAGGGGCAGGAGGTGAGAGAATGGGTGACCACCAGACAGGGTAGGAGGAAGACGCAGGTATTGCAGGAATCCCCCAAGCCAGTGGCACTCGAGTTTTGAATACCAGGGAGAGTGACGACTCCTTGGAGGAATGCAATAAGAATCAAATTTCCTGCTCCATGGGAGATTTCATTGCGCACAGTTCTGCTTATGTATATATAAATGCAATTAATAACTTACTCCCTCAACATCACACATCGTTTTATATCTCCAATGCAAGATTCCTGAAGCACAGGCCGTTGCAATGGAGCTGGTTTTAAAATATCAATCACTATTTTATGCATGAGACACACAACAATGCCGTCAGACACAATTCTGATATAAGAAAATGTCAATCAAAAAACTAAAGTTTTTTGCAGTTAAATATCTAGATTGGAGCCAAAGTTAATTTGATACATCATAGAAACATAGAAACATAGAAAATGTGAGCAGTAGTAGGACATCCGAGGTCGAAGAGGACTACAAAAGGCCGCGAGTGCAGGAGTCGGGCAGCGTCGGTGAGAGGCGACAGTCCGGGGTGCGTGGAGGCCTACAAAAGGCCGTGAGACAAGGAGTCGGGCAGCATCGGTGAGAGGCTTGTGCAGCTACAGGGAGAAGGCAAAAAAGAAGTAGAAAGAAATAGAAAGGTGACGTCACAGCCAAGGGGGTCAGTGATTAGCTGGTGACTGGTAAGTAGTTATTCTTTTTTCTCTTCAAGATCAGTCAGTAACTTTTAGCATTGTTGTTGCCAATTTAAGTTCATCTAAGGGTTAAGTCATGGCAGGAGAGTTCGGACACATGATATGCTTCTCCTGTACCATGTGGGAATTCAGGGACACTTCCGGTGTCCCTGATGACTACGTGTGCGGGAAGTGTATCCACCTCCAGCTCCTGACGGACCGCATTGCAGAATTGGAGCTGAGGGTGGATTCACTCTGGAGCATCCACGATGCTGAGAATGACGTGAGTAGCACGTGTAGTGAGTTGGTCTTACCGCAGGTGAAGGGTCCACAGCCAGCTAGGGAATGGAAGACCAGCAGGAAGAGCAGTGCAAGGAAGATAATGCAGGGGTCCCCTGCGGTCATCCCCCTGCAAAACAGATACACCGCTTTGAGTACTGTTGAAGGGGATGACTCATCAGGGGAGGGCAGCAGCAGCCAAGTTCATGGCACCGTGACTGGCTCTGCTGCACAGGAGGGCAGGAGAAAGAGTAGGAAAACAATAGTGATAGGGGATTCAATTGTAAGGGAAATAGATAAGACGTTTCTGCGGCCGCAACCGAGACTCCAGGATGGTATGTTGCCTCCCTGGTGCAAGGGTCAAGGATGTCTCGGAGCGGGTGCAGGACATTCTGAAAGGGGAGGGTGAACAGTCAGTTGTCGTGGTGCACATTGGTACCAACGACATAGGTAAAAAAAGGGATGAGGTCCTACGAGACGAATTTAAGGAGCTAGGAGCTAAATTAAAACGTGGGAACTCAAAAGTAGTAATCTCGGGATTGCTACCAGTGCCACGTGCTAGTCAGAGTAGGAATCGCATGATAGCTCAGATGAATACGTGGCTTGAGCAGTGGTGCAGCAGGGAGGGATTCAAATTCCTGGGGCATTGGAACCGGTTCTGGGGGAGGTGGAACCAGTACAAACCGGACGGTCTGCACCTGGGCAGGACTGGAACCAGTGTCCTAGGGGGAGTGTTTGCTAGTGCTGTGGGGAGAAGTTAAACTAATATGGCACAGGGATGGAAACCAATGCAGGGAGATAGAGGGAGACAAAATGGAGACAGAAGCAAAAGACAGAAAGGAGATGAGTAAAAGTGGAGGGCAGAGAAACCCAAGGCAAAAAACAAAAAGGGCCATTGTGCAGCAAAATTCTAAAGGGTCAAAGTGTAATAAAAAGACAAGCACGAAAGCTCGGGGCCTCAATGCAAGGAGTATTCGGAACCCAGGAGAGGGCTCTGAGCTAGTTAGAGTGGGTGAGAGCGCAGATGAACAGGACCCCAAGAAAGAATGCAAAAGGCAGGAGGCAACAGAGCAGAGCAGCACTGGGGTAAGTGTAAACCACAAGGTGATAGGAAGGGACAATATGTATGAATATAAAGGGGCTGCAGGAGGGATCAAAGCTAAAAATCATGGTTTAAAAACTAGTATTAAAACACTCTACCTAAACGCACGCAGCATCCGAAATAAAGTAAATGAGTTGACGGCACAAATCATTACAAATGGGTATGATTTGATGGCCATTACAGAAACGTGGTTGCAGGGTGGCCAAGACTGGGAATTAAACATACAGGGGTATCTGACAATTCGGAAAGATAGACAACAAGGGAAAGGAGGTGGATTGGTTCTGTTAATAAAGAATGATGTTAGGGCAGTTGTGAGAGACGATATTGGCTCTGATGAACAAAATGTTGAATCATTGTGGGTGGAGATGAGAGATAGTAAGGGGAAAAAGTCACTGGTAGGTGTAGTTTATAGGCCCCCAAATAATAACTTCACAGTGGGGCGGACAATAATCAAGGAAATAATGGAGGCATGTGAAAAAGGAACGGCAGTAATCATGGGGGATTTTAACCTACATATCGATTGGTCAAATCAAATCGCACGGGGTAGCCTTAAGGAGGAATTCATAGAATGTATACGGGATTGTTTCTTAGAACAGTATGTTACAGAACCTACAAGGGAGCAAGCTATCTTAGATCTGGTCCTGTGAAATGAGACAGGAAAAATAAACGATCTCCAAGTAAAAGATCCTCTCGGAATGAGTGATCACAGTATGTTTGAATTTGTAATGCAGATTGAGGGTGAGGAAGTAGTGTCTCAAGCGAGAGAACTATGCTTAAGCAAAGGGGACTACAGTGGGATGAGGGCAGAGTTGGCTAAAGTAGACTGGAAACACAGGCTAAACGGTGGAACAATTGAGGAACAGTGGAGGACTTTTAAGGAGCTCTTTCATAGTGCTCAACAAAAATATATTCCAGTGAAAAAGAAGGGCGGTAAGAGAAGGGATAACCAGCCATGGATAACCAAGGAAATAAAGGAGAGTATCAAATTAAAAACCTATGCGTATAAGGTGGCCAAGGTTAGTGGGAAACCAGAAGATTGGGAACATTTTAAACGACAGCAAAGAATGACTAAGAAAGCAATAAAGAAAGGAAAGATAGATTCTGAAAGTAAACTTGCGCAAAACATAAAAACAGATAGTAAAAGCTTTTACCGATATATAAAACGGAAAAGAGTGACGAAAGTAAATTTTGGTCCCTTAGAAGATGAGAAGGAGGATTTAATAATGGGAAATGTGGAAATGGCTGAGACCTTAAACAATTATTTTGCTTCGGTCTTCACAGTGGAAGACACAAAAACCAAGCCGAAAATTGCTGGTCACGGGAATGTGGGAAGGGAGGACCTTGAGATAATCACTATCACTAGAGGGGTAATGTTGGACAGGCTAATGGGACTCAAGGTAGACAAGTCCCCTGGTCCTGATAAATGCATCCCAGGGTATTAAAAGAGATGACAGAAGTTATAACAGATGCATTCGTTATAATCTCCAAAATTCTCTGGACTCTGGGGAGGTACCAGCGGATTGGAAAGCAGCTAATGTAACGCCTCTGTTTAAAAAAGGCAGCAGACAAAAGGAAGGTAACTATAGGCCTGTTAGTTTAACATCTGTAGTGGGGAAAATGCTTGAAACTATCATTAAGGAAGAAATAGCGGGACATCTAGATAGGAATAGTGCAATCAAGCAGACGCAACATGGATTCATGATGGGGAAATCATGTTTAACTAATTTACTGGAATTCTTTGAGGATATAACGAGCATGGTGGATAGAGGTGTACCGATGGATGTGGTGTATTTAGATTTCCAAAAGGCATTCGATAAGGTGCCACACAAAAGGTTACTGCAGAAGATAAAGGTACGTGGAGTCAGAGGAAATGTATTAGCATGGATAGAGAATTGGCTGGCAAACAGAAAGCAGAGAGTCGGGATAAATGGGTCCTTTTCGGGTTGGAAATCGGTGGTTAGTGGTGTGCCACAGGGATCGGTGCTGGGACCACAACTGTTTACAATATACTTCGATGACCTGGAAGAGGGGACAGAGTGTAGTGTAACAAAATTTGCAGATGACACAAAGATTAGTGGGAAAGCGGGTTATGTCGAGGACACAGAGGGGCTGCAAAGAGATTTAGATAGGTTAAGCGAATGGGCTGAAGTTTGGCAGATGGAATACAATATCGGAAAATGTGAGGTCATCCACCTTGGAAAAAAAAACAGTAAAAGGGAATAATCTTTGAATGGGGAGAAATTACAACATGCTGCAGTGTAGAGGGACCTGGGGGTCCTTGTGCATGAATCGCAAAAAGTTAGTTTGCAGGTGCAGCAGGTAATCAGGAAGGCAAATGGAATGTTGGCCTTCATTGCGAGAGGGATGGAGTACAAAAGCAGGGAGGTCCTGCTGCAACTGTACAGGGTATTGGTGAGGCCGTACCTGGAGTACTGCGTGCAGTTTTGGTCACCTTACTTAAGGAAGGATATACTAGCTTTGGAGGGGGTACAGAGACGATTCACTAGGCTGATTCCGGAGATGAGGGGGCTACCTTATGATGATATATTGAGTAGACTGGGTCTTTACTCGTTGGAGTTCAGAAGGATGAGGGGTGATCTTATAGAAACATTTAAAATCATGAAAGGGATAGACAAGATAGAGGCAGAGAGGTTGTTTCCACTGGTCGGTGAGACTAGAACTAGGGGGCACAGCCGCAAAATACGGGGGAGCCAATTTAAAACCGAGTTGAGAAGGAATTTCTTCTCCCAGAGGGTTGTGAATCTGTGGAATTCTCTGCCCAAGGAAGCAGTTGAGGCTAGCTCATTGAATGTATTCAAATCACATATAGATAGATTTTTAACCAATAAGGGAATTAAGGGTTATAGGAAGCGGGCGGGTAAGTGGAGCAGAGTCCACGACCAGATCAGCCATGATCTTGATGAATGACAGAGCAGGCTCGAGGGGCTCGATGGCCTACTCCTGTTCCTAATTCTTATGTTCTTATGTTCTTATGTATTCGGACCTTCGAGCCTGCACCGCCATTCAATATGATCATGGCTGATCCTCTATCTCAACACCATGGCCCCAAGTTTCCTCACGCGGCGAAAAAGGCGCACCTCAGAGCTGGGCGCCTGTTTTTCGCGTCGAAAACGGCGCCGGAAAAAAAGTGCGGTATTCTCGAGCTCCTTGGAGCTCGATGTCTGCTTGGCGCGGCGCACAGGGGGCGGAGCCTACCACTCGCGCCGATTTTGTAAGTAGGAGGGGGCGGGTACAATTGAAATGAGGCTTCTTGGTGCTGGCAACCCTGCGTGTGCGCGTTGGAGCGTTCGCGCACGCACAGTCTGAAGTAAACATTGGCACTCGGCCATTTTTAAAAGTACTGCAGAAAAAGTGAAGATTTGTTTCTTGGACCCCTGCAAAGGCTTGTATTTTAATTTTCTTGATATTTCTGTGTATGAGGGAGTGTTTTTAGCAGCACTGGTGAATAAATCACCTGCTGAAATCAGTGAGTTCAGCTTTTCACTGCTAAACTTGCAGAACCGGTGTCTGCAAATTAAGGTCTGTGTGTTTGGAGAAATAAAAGTGCCAATTCAACTTTGCAATGGATCAACTTCCACCAAGAACAAAGAATTTCTTGCATGAGGAAGCAAACCATTGCATAATATGTGGTGCACCCATTCTGCAAATTTAAATATAAAGATGTCGATGTGGCTGCTTCTCCCTGTCCAAATGGCCTCAGTCAGTCCCCCTCACAGCTCGAAAGCTGCTGCTGTTCTTTCTTCAGCTCCCGGCCAGCCACTGACGCCGCTGCAATCCCATGGCCGAATGGCCTCAAGTCCGTCCGGGTGCTGCATCTTCGCGGGGAATGAAGGCCTGCCTCAAGCACCGCAGCTCAGCTCGAAGGCTGCTTGCTGCCTGCCGCTGCCGTCGAGACGAGACACTGACGCCACACCCCTGCCTCAAGCACTGCAGCTCAGCTTGAAGGCTGCTTGCTGCCACTGCTGTCGAGACACTGACGCCACACCGCTGCCTGAAAGGCCTGCCTGAAGCACTTTCACACAGGTAGGAACATGGTTTATTTAATCTTTTCTTTGCTTATAAATTTTTATTCAGGTTGGATTTATTTGTATAATATTTGTATAAGTATAACTAAAGATTGATTGTAGAATTTAATGACTTCCCTTCCCCCCCCACTCCCCCCCCCACCTCGTTCCCTACGCCTAATTTGTAACCTGCGCCTGATTTTTTAAAGTGTAGACAAGGTTTTTTCAAGCGTACAAAAATCTTCACTTACTCCATTCTAAGATAGTTTGGAGTACGTTTTCACTGTGGAAACTTTGAAATCAGGCGTCAGTGGCCGGACACGCCCCATTTTGAAAAAAAATTCTGTTCCAAAGTGAATCTGTTCTACCTGACTAGAACTGCAGAAAACTAAATGTGGAGAATTCCGATTTCTAAGATACTCCGTTCTACACCAGTTGCTTCTAAAAATCAGGAGCAAATCATGTGGAAACTTGGGGCCAGTATTCCCGCTTTTTCCCCATACCCCTTGATGCCTTTTGTTTCTAGAAATCTATCTATCTCCGTCTTAAATATATTCAGTGACTTGGCCTCCACAGCCTTCTGTGGGAGAGAATTCCACAGGTTCACCACCCTCTGAGTGAAAAAATTTCTCCTCATCGCAGTCCTAAATTTCCTACCTCGTATTCTGAGACCGTGACCCCTTGTTCTAGACTTCCCAGCCAGGGTAAACATCCTCCCTAGCATCCAGTCTATCCAACCCAGTCAGAATTTTATACGTTTCAATGAGATCCCCTCTCATTCTTCTAAACTCGAGTGAGTACAGGCCTAGTCGACCCAATCTCTCCTCATACGACAGTCCTGCCATCCCAGGAATCAGTCTGGTGAACCTTCGCTGCACTCCCTCTATGGCAAGTATATCCTTTCTTAGGAAAGGAGACCAAAACTGCACACATTACTCAGGTGCGGTCTCACTAAGGCCCTGTATAACTGTAGCAAGACATCCTTGCTCCTGTACTCAAATCCTCTTGCAATGAAGGCCAACATACCATTTGCCTTCCTAACTGCTTGCTGCACCTGCATGTTTGCTTTCAATGACTGGTGTACAAGGACACCCAGGTCCCTCTGTACTTCAACAGTTCCCAAGCCATCACCATTTAAATAATACTTTGTCCTTATGTTTTTCCTACCAAAGTGGATAATTTCACATTTATCCACATTATACTGCATCTGCCATGTGTTTGCCTACTCACTCAACCTATCTAAATCACCTTGCAGCGTCTTTGCATCCTCCTCACAACTCACACTAGTTTTGTGTCATCAGTAAACATTGGCACTCGGCCATTTTTAAAAGTACTGCAGAAAAAGTGAAGATTTGTTTCTTGGACCCCTGCAAAGGCTTGTATTTTAATTTTCTTGATATTTCTGTGTATGAGGGAGTGCTTTTAGCAGCACTGGTGAATAAATCACCTGCTGAAATCAGTGAGTTCAGCTTTTCACTGCTAAACTTGCAGAACCGGTGTCTGCAAATTAAGGTCTGTGTGTTTGGAGAAATAAAAGTGCCAATTCAACTTTGCAATGGATCAACTTCCACCAAGAACAAAGAATTTCTTGCATGAGGAAGCAAACCATTGCATAATATGTGGTGCACCCATTCTGCAAATTTAAATATAAAGATGTCGATGTGGCTGCTTCTCCCTGTCCAAATGGCCTCAGTCAGTCCCCCTCACAGCTCGAAAGCTGCTGCTGTTCTTTCTTCAGCTCCCGGCCAGCCACTGACGCCGCTGCAATCCCATGGCCGAATGGCCTCAAGTCCGTCCGGGTGCTGCATCTTCGCGGGGAATGAAGGCCTGCCTCAAGCACCGCAGCTCAGCTCGAAGGCTGCTTGCTGCCTGCCGCTGCCGTCGAGACGAGACACTGACGCCACACCCCTGCCTCAAGCACTGCAGCTCAGCTTGAAGGCTGCTTTCTGCCACTGCTGTCGAGACACTGACGCCACACCGCTGCCTGAAAGGCCTGCCTGAAGCACTTTCACACAGGTAGGAACATGGTTTATTTAATCTTTTTTTTGCTTATAAATTTTTATTCAGGTTGGATTTATTTGTATAATATTTGTATAAGTATAACTAAAGATTGATTGTAGAATTTAATGACTTCCCTTCCCCCCCCACTCCCCCCCCCCACCTCGTTCCCTACGCCTAATTTGTAACCTGCGCCTGATTTTTTAAAGTGTAGACAAGGTTTTTTCAAGCGTACAAAAATCTTCACTTACTCCATTCTAAGATAGTTTGGAGTACGTTTTCACTGTGGAAACTTTGAAATCAGGCGTCAGTGGCCGGACACGCCCCCTTTTGAAAAAAAATTCTGTTCCAAAGTGAAACTGTTCTACCTGACTAGAACTGCAGAAAACTAAATGTGGAGAATTCCGATTTCTAAGATACTCCGTTCTACACCAGTTGCTTCTAAAAATCAGGAGCAAATCATGTGGAAACTTGGGGCCAGTATTCCCGCTTTTTCCCCATACCCCTTGATGCCTTTTGTTTCTAGAAATCTATCTATCTCCGTCTTAAATATATTCAGTGACTTGGCCTCCACAGCCTTCTGTGGGAGAGAATTCCACAGGTTCACCACCCTCTGAGTGAAAAAATTTCTCCTCATCGCAGTCCTAAATTTCCTACCTCGTATTCTGAGACTGTGACCCCTTGTTCTAGACTTCCCAGCCAGGGTAAACATCCTCCCTAGCATCCAGTCTATCCAACCCAGTCAGAATTTTATACGTTTCAATGAGATCCCCTCTCATTCTTCTAAACTCGAGTGAGTACAGGCCTAGTCGACCCAATCTCTCCTCATACGACAGTCCTGCCATCCCAGGAATCAGTCTGGTGAACCTTCGCTGCACTCCCTCTATGGCAAGTATATCCTTTCTTAGGAAAGGAGACCAAAACTGCACACATTACTCAGGTGCGGTCTCACTAAGGCCCTGTATAACTGTAGCAAGACATCCTTGCTCCTGTACTCAAATCCTCTTGCAATGAAGGCCAACATACCATTTGCCTTCCTAACTGCTTGCTGCACCTGCATGTTTGCTTTCAATGACTGGTGTACAAGGACACCCAGGTCCCTCTGTACTTCAACAGTTCCCAAGCCATCACCATTTAAATAATACTTTGTCCTTATGTTTTTCCTACCAAAGTGGATAATTTCACATTTGTCCACATTATACTGCATCTGCCATGTGTTTGCCTACTCACTCAACCTATCTAAATCACCTTGCAGCGTCTTTGCATCCTCCTCACAACTCACACTAGTTTTGTGTCATCAATAAACTTGGAAATATTACATTTGGTTTATATATCTTTAATATTACTAGACAATCTACTATCTACAATCAAAGTCACCTATTGGAAGCAAAAGACGTGTAACAAAGACAGTCCTGCATGGATGCAGGAGAGATCAGAAAGCTGGACCCAGAATTTCATTCTCGAAGGAATGGATACAGCCAAAAATCCAGGAGTCTAGCCCAGATGGTGAAGATGAGATGTGGGTTGGGTCAGAAAATTCTTAGAGCAGACAGGGAAGCGCAAACCGTAGGGTTAGCTCCACTGGGAAATAGTTGCGACTAGCTCAGGCCAGGCCAGGAAGCACTTAGAATGTATCAGGTTAGGAAGCACATTGGGATGGTTTAAGTACACAGGGGGCAGGACTAAGATGCACAATGTAAATGTGACATTTTTTTTAATCACTACTGATCCCAATTTCATTATTAAGAAGTGGTCCAATTCTTCCATAAGACTTTGATTTTTAAACTTCAGTACTTAGTAGCCATTATTTTTTTTTAAATAAAAAAAACTTTCTAAGAAGTCCCAATTTTTTTCAATGTTTCCATAGGCACTGATTAATTACTAACTGCAGGTTTCAGATTTCATTACTGTGAGCAGAACCAGATTTTTTAGACATAGCCTGTAATTTTATTAGTTTTAAGAGGTCCCAAGTTTTCACAAAGTAAGTTATTTCATATTTTTTAAGCAGCATAAATGGGCAGTAGTCAGATGAAAATTGAAAGAAAACAAAACAGCAACTCACATTCGGAGGGCTGCCCATTCGTATTTTCTGGTGGTCTTTGATTTAGATGGCCAGTGCGACTGCTGGAAGCTGACAAGGGCTCAATGAATATATTCAAGTAAGGGTCAGATGGCACGGTTAAGATCCCAATGCGATATTCATGTCAATCAGCTCTGCCACCACTACTTCCTCAATTTTTTAATTTTTATTCGTTCCGGGATGTGGGCGTGGCTAGCAAGGCCAGCATTTATTGCCCATTCCTAATTGCCCTTGAGAAGGTAGTGGTGAGCCGCCTTCTTGAACCGCTGCAGTCCATATGGTGAAGGTACTCCCACAGTGCTGTTAGGGAGGGAGTTCTAGGATTTTGACCAAGTGACAATCAAGGAACAGCGATATATTTCCAAGTCAGGATGGTGTGTGACTTGGAGAGGAACTTGCAGGTGATGGTACTCCCATGCCCCTGCTGCTCTTTTCCTTCTAGGTGATAGAGGTTGGGGGTTTGGGAGGTGCAGCCGAAGAAGCCACGGCGAGTTGCTGCAGTGCGTCTTGTAGATGGTACACACTGCAGCCACGGTGCGCCGATGGTGGAGGGAGTGAATGTTGAAGGTGGTGGATGGGGTGCTGATCAAGTAGGCTGCTTTGTCCTGGATGGTGTCGAGCTTCCTGTGTGTTGTTGGAGCTACACTCATCCAGGCAAGTAGAGAGTATTCCATCACACTCCTGACTTGTGCCTTGTAGATGGTGGAAAGGCTTTGAGGTGTCCGGAAGTGAGACACTCACCACAGAAAACCCAGCCTCTAACCTGCTCTTGTTGCCACAGTATTTATGTGGCTGGTCCAGTTAAGTTTCTAGTCAATGGTGAGCCCCAGGATGTTGATTTTGGGGGATTCGGCGATGGTAATGTCATTGAATATCATGGGGAGGTGGTTAATCTCTTGCTTTTTGGAGATGGTCATTGCCTGGCACTTGTGTGGCGTGAATGTTACTTGCCACTTATCAGCCCAAGCCTGAATGTCGTCCAGGTCTTGCTGCATGTGGCATGGACTGCTTCATTTTCTCAGGCGAATGGCACTGAACACTGTGCAGTCATCAGCGAACATCCCCACTTCTGACCTTATGATGGAGGGAAGGTCATTGATGAAGCAGCTGAAGATGGTTGGGTCTAGGATACTGCCCTGCAGAACTACTGCAGCGATGTCCTGGGGCTATGATGATTGACCTCCAACAACCATAACCATCTTCCTTTGTGCTAGATATGATTCCAGCCAGTGTAGAGTTTTCCCCCATGATTCCCATTTACTTCAATTTTACTAGGGCTCCTTGGTGCCACACTCGGTCAAGTGCTGCCTTGATGTCAAGAGCAGTCACTCTCACCTCACCTCTGGAATTCAGCTCTTTTGTCCATTTTTGGACCAAGGCTGAAATGAGGTCTGGAGCCGAGTGGTCTTGGCGGAACCCAAACTGAGCTTCGGTGAGCAGGTTATTGATAAGTGTCGCTTGGTAGCATTGTCGACCACACCTTCCATCACTTTTCTGACGATTGAGAGTAGACTGATGGGGCGGTAATTGGTCGGATTTGTCCTGCTTTTTGTAGACAGGACATACCTGGGCAGTTTTCCACATTACAGGGTAGATGCCAATGTTGTAGCTGTACTGGAACAGCTTGTCTAGAGGGGTGGCTAGTTCTGGAGCACAAGTCTTCAGCACGACAGCTGGGATGTTGTCAGGTCCCACAAATTATAAGTGGTACAGGTTACTGGCACCCATTTCCAGCAGTACTTAAAGGGATATCCACCTGCTCTCATTTAAAACCCTGCAAGTTTTGGGAGACATTTTACTGGCAGTTTAGTGTTTTTTGGTAAATTATTCAATTTTAAAGTGCTTGAAGTAGCTTTAAAACCTTCTGAAATCTTAAGGGGCTACTGGCAATGCAATGTTTTTTTAAAGTGTGCAGCCTTCTAGCAATATCATTCTGGATAGAGAAGTAGCAGCAACATATGAAATTGAAACATAGAGCTGTAGCTGCAGGGGAATCAGCAAGAAGAAGGCGAGCTTGCAGGAATCCTTACCTTCTAATCAGTGTCTATAGGCCCAGAATAACATACTTGCACTTCTCTGAGGAGTAAGAAGGCTATACTTCTCTAGCGAGACTGCAATAGAATTGTATCGCCTCCTGTAACAAGATATGAAGCCTGCTGCCACAGCTAGCACTGTATTACCTGTTGCAGCCAAAATCATTACAGCCCTGAGCTTGTTTGCCTCGGGCTCATTCAGGCTGCAACAGGGATTATCAGCAACATCGATTGATCTGAAGTCGATGTTTGCATTAAGCAGATGACTGATGCCATTGTTTATTAAAGCAAACATTTTCAACACGTTCCTCGTGGACGAATGGAAACAGCACTACAAGGCTCTGAGGTGCATGTAGATTACAGGCCTCCCGCCAATGACAGAAATGAGGCGGGAAATTGCAGAGGCCCTCAAATTTATATTTCAAGGCTCTATTGAGTGTAGATATATGCCAGAGGACTGGAGATTAGCCAATATAAACCCCTTTTTTAAAAAAGGGAGACAAAACAAATACAGGCCAGTTTGTTTAACATCTGTGGTAGGGAAAATTTTAATTATACATGAAATTACCATGTATCTAGATCAAGAGAAAATTGTTAGAAGGAGACAGCACAAATTTTAAGAGGGACAATCGCATTTGACAAATCTCAGAGTTCTTTGAGGAAGTAACAGACATGGTAGATGAGGAAAATGCAGTTGATGCAGTGTACTTGAACTTTGTACAACACAGGAGACTATAGGAGAAATTTAATGGGTACAGAATTTGGGGAAGAAGATAAATGGGATTTAAAACTGGTTCGAAGGGAGTAAACAGAGGGAGTTATAAAGGTAGGGCTAAAAATTGGAGCCACTGGCCAAGAGAGCACAGGCAGTACTGCCATTTTGGTACGACTTGTTCATTAACATCAGTGTGGAGTTGATTTTCTGGTGTAATGTGCTCTTTGCAGCACTAATAACAGAAGGGGGCCAAAGGTCATCACTGTCTCCCACTTGCAGAGTAGGGGAACAGGGAAGAAAGGAGCGACCCAAACAGTAGCTGTACTGGCTCCAATAATATTAGCTGCCAGCTGATGTTTGTGGGTGTTTTTAAAGTTTATGAAATGAATGCATCTGTGTTCTGCATAAGAACATAAAAAATAGGAGCAGGACCCCTCGAGTCTGCTCCGCCTTTCAATAAGATCATGGTTGATCTGATCTGGGCCTCAACTCCATTTCCCTGCCCGCTTCCTATAACCCTTAACTCCCTTTCATTCAAAAATCTGTCTATCTCCACCTTAAATATATTAAATGACCCAGCCTCCACTGCTCTCTGGGGTACAGAATTCCAAAGATTCACGACACTATGAAAGAAAAAATTCCTCCTCATTTCCATTTTAAATGGGCGACCCCTTATTCTGAAACTATGCCCCTAGTTCTAGATTACTCCACGATGGGAAACATCCTCTCTGCATCTACCCTATCCAGCCCCTTCAGAATCTTATACGTTGCAATAAGATCACTTCTCAGTCTTCTAAACTCCAATGAGTATAGGGCCACCCTGCTCAACCTTTCTTCATAAGACAACCCATTCATCTCAGGAATCAACCTCGTGAACCTTCTCTGAAAGCCCTCCAATGCAAGTATATCCTTCCTTAAATATGGAGTCCAAAACTGTATGCAGTACTCTAGGTGTGGCCTTAACAATACCCTTTACAGTTGTAGCAGGACTTTTTTTTTATACAAGATATACTGCACAAGATAAAAGTTCACGGGGTTGGGGGTAATATATTAGCATGGATAGAGGTTTGGTTAACTAACAGAAAACAGAGAGTCGGGATAAATGGTTCATTCTCTGGTTGGCAATCAGTAACTAGTGGGCTGCCGCAGGGTTCTGTGCTGGGACCCCAACTATTTACAATCTATATTAACGACTTGGAAGAAGGGACTGAGTGTAATGTAGCCAAGTTTCCTGATGATATAAAGATGGGAGGAAAAGCAATGTGTGAGGAGGATACAAAAAATCTGCAAAGGGACATAGACAGGCTAAGTGAGTGGGCAAAAATTTGGCAGATGGAGTATAATGTTGCAAAGTGTGAGGTCATGCACTTTGGCAGAAAAAAATCAAAGAACAAGTTATTAATTAAATGGAGAAAGATTGCAAAGTGCTGCAGTACAGCGGGACCTGTGGGTACTTGTGCATGAAACACAAAAGGATAGTAAGCAGGTACAGCAAGTGATCAGGAAGGCCAATGGAATCTTGGTCTTTATTGCAAAGGGGATGGAGTATAAAAGCCTTGCTACAGCTGTACAGGGTATTGGTGAGGCTATACCTGGAATACTGCGTGCAGTTTTGGTTTCCATATTTACGAAAGGATATACTTGCTTGGAGGCAGTTCAGAGAAGGTTCACTAGGTTGATTCCAGAGATGAGGGGGTTGACTTATGAGGAAAGGTTGAGTCGGTTGGGCCTCTACTCATTGGAATTCAGAAGAATGAGAGATGATCTTATCGAAACATATAAGATTATGAGGGAGATTGACAAGGTGGATGCGGAGAGGATGTTTCCACTGATGGGGGAGACTAGAACTAGAGGGCATGATCTTAGAATAAGGGACCGCCCATGTAAAACTGAGATGAGGAGAAATTTCTTCTCTCAGAGGGTTGTAAATCAGTGGAATTTGCTGCCTCAGAGAGCTGTGGAAGCCGAGACATTGAATAAATTTAAGACAGAAATAGACTGTTTCTTAAACGATAAGGGGATAAGGGGTTATGGGGAGCGGGCGGGGAAGTGGAGCTGAATCCATGAGCAGATCAACCATGATCTTACTGAATGGCGGAGCAGGCTCGAAGGACCGTATGGCCTACTCCTGCTCCTGTTCTAATGTTCTTATACTCCAATCCCCTTACTATCAAGGCCAACATTCCATTTGCCTTCCTAATTACTTCCTGTACCTGCATGCTAACACATATGTTCGTAATAAAGTAATGAAACTGAGTACTGTAGACGTGAGTAAGTGTGACCTTAGAGCCTTTATTCTAACTCCAGAATGTTGGTACAGCATGGGAGTGCTGCTTATATACAGTGCTCTCAAGGGATGCTGGGATCCCTTGGGACTCTAACAGGTACACCCTCTGATGGCGGTATGATACTGGTTAAATAGGGTTGCATATATAACATCACTCCCTCCCAAAGTCAATAGTCAAACACTTATTTACAGGATGAGACAATCTGGGGCTTTACGCTCCCTTGTCGATCGTCTCGGTACAAATGCAGGTGTAGGTCAGTTGGTTGGTTCTTCGCTGGGCTGCTGGGCAGCTGGCCTTGCTGGGCTGCTGGGAATGGTGAGTTGAGCTTCGTGGTCAACCGTGATGTCGGTTGCCACTTGTGTGTGCTTTGGAGGATCGATGTTGGTGGTGTCCTCTTCGGGTTGCTCATAGCTGTCTGTGAATCGCAGTTTGGTTTGGTCCAAATGCTTTCTGCAAGTTAGCCCATTGGCAAGTTTGACCTGAAACACCCTATTCCCTTCTTTGGCTATGACAGAGCCAGCAAGCCATGTGGGACCATGTCCATAGTTGAGTACAAATACAGGGTTATTGACTTCAATATCACATGAGAAGTTTGCGCGATCATGGTACATGCTTTGTTGATGCCGCCTGTCCTCGACGTGATCATGGAGATCAGGGTGGACAAGAGAGAGCCGTGTTTTGAGCGCCCTTTTCATGAGCAGCTTGGCTGGGGGAACCCCGGTGAGCGAGTGGGGACTGGTGCAGTAGCTGAGCAGGACTCGGGACAGGAAAGTCTGCAGAGAGCCTTCCGACACGCGTTTCAAGGTTTGTTTGATGGTTTGGACTGCCCATTCAGCCTGGCTGTTGGATGCAGGCTTGAACGAGGCAGATATGACATGCTTGATCCCATTGCGGGTCATGAATTCCTTGAATTCAGCACTGGTGAAGCACGGCCCATTGTCTCTGACAAGGACATCAGGCAAGTCGTGCGTGGCGAACATGGCTCATAGGCTTTCGATGGTGGCAGTGGACGTGCTTACAGATATTATTACACACTCAATCCATTTTGAATAAGCATCCAAACAACCAAAAACATTTTGCCGAGAAACGGGCCCTCAAAGTCAACGTGGATTCTAGACCACGGTTTGGAGGGCCATGACCACAAACTTAGTGGTGCCTCTCTGGGTGCATTGCTCAGTTGAAGGCAAGTGTTGCATTGGCGCATGCATGACTCCAAATCTGAGTCGATGCCGGGCCACTACACGTGGGATCTGGCTGTAGCTTTCATCATTACTATGCCTGGGTGGGTACTGTGTAGGTCGTGTAATAATGTTTCATTGCCTTTCTTAGGCAAAACCACGTGATTGCCCCACAAAAAAAAGTCGGCATGTATGGACATTTCGTCTTTGCGCCGCTGGAACGGCTTGATCTCTTCATGCATCTCCACTGGGACGCTGGACCAGCTCCCATGGATGACAGTTTTTTACAAGGGACAGTAAAGGATCCTGGCTGGTCCAGGTCCTGATCTGGCGGGCCGTAACGGGTGACTTTTTGTTTTCAAATGCATCCATCACCAAGAACAAGTCTGCAGGCTGTGCCCTTTCCACCTCGGTGGTGGGCAATGGTAGCCGACTGAGAGCATCAGCACAGTTCTCTGTGCCTGGTCTGTGGCGCATTACATAGTTATATGCAGACAGTGTGAGCGCCCATCTTTGGATGCGGGCAGTGGCATTGGTATTAAGCCCTTTGCTCACTGAGAATAGCGATATGAGCGGCTTATGGTCAGTTTCTAACTCAAACTTAAAACCAAACAGATACTGGTTCATTTTTTTCATCCCATAAACGCATGCCAGAGCTTCTTTTTCAATCATGCTATAGGCCCTTTCGGCCTTGGACAAACTCTTGGATGCATAGGCGACCGGTTGCAATGTTCCCGATTCGTTTGCTAGTTGTAACACACACCCAACCCCGTAAGACGATGCTTCGCAAGCTAGCACTAAACCTTTACATGGGTTATACAGAACAAGCAGTTTGTTGGAACATAACAGATTTCTAGCTTTCTCAAAAGCAGCCTCTTGTGATTTCCCCCATACCCAGTCATCTCCCTTGCGTAGCAGCACATGAAGGGGTTCTAGCAAGGTGCTTAACCCGGCTAGGAAATTACGAAAATAATGAAGGAGTCCCAGGAATGACCGCAGCTCCGTCATGTTCTGTGGTCTCGGCACATTCTTGATGGCCTCCGTCTTGGCATTGGTGAGTCTGATGCCATCTGCCTCGATTCTTGTGTCTCAGAACTCGGCCTCTGGTGCCAGGAAAACACACTTTGAGCGTTTCAACCTGAGTTCCATGCGATCTAGCCAACTAAGAACCTCTTCCGAGTTCTTCAAGTGTTCGATGGTGTCCCGACCTGTGATCAATATGTCGTCCTGGAAAACCACGGTGCGCGGAACCGACTTCAGCAGGCTCTCCATGTTCTTTTGAAAAAGCCATGGCCGATCGAATCCCAAAAGGGCATCGATTGTAGATGAACAGACCTTTGTGCGTGTTGATGCAGGTGAGGCCTTTCGAAGATTCCGCCAGCTCCTGCGTCATGTAGGCCGAGGTCAGGTCCAACTTGGTGAACGTCTTCCCTCCTGCCAGGGTCGCAAACAGATCATCTATCTTGGGTAGCGGGTACTGGTCCTGGAGCCAAAAATGGTTAATCGTTACTTTATAGTCCCCACAAATTATGACCATGCCATTGTAAAGTCCTTACTCTATAGTATGAAACCACACAAGGTACATTCTGGGTACAAACTCACTCGGTGACCTGAACTCTTTATTCACAGAACTCCAAAAGCCGTGACCCTGCGTGGGACCTCCCTTTTTATACCTGAGTGATCAGGTAAGGAGTGTCTCCCACAAGTTCACTCCTTGTGGTCAAGGTGTGCATCTAGGTGAGTGTATACAGTAATACAGTGGTGTTAAATTGTGATTACATACATGACATCACCTCCCCCCCCCCCCCACAAAGTCTTATTGGAATCATAGGTTTAGTCTTTCAGGCGGTCTACGCTCCCTCGTGGAGCGCTGCAGTTGGGGCTCTGGTTGTTGGACACTGATGTGAGTGTCTGTCACTTGTGGTGATTCCGGCCTGTCCGGGCTGACCGAAGGGACTGTGCATTCTTTTGATTGCTCTTGTTGCTCGTTCACTGGTGGTGTGGTGAGCTCCATCTCATGGTCTTCTTCAGGTACCTCCGTGTCGATGCTGAACCTTTTTTTTACTTGGTCCAGATGCTTACGGCATATCTGACCATTGTTGAGTTTTACCACGATGACCCTATTCCGCTCTTTGTCAATTACAGTGCACTCAGCCATTTGGGCCCCATGGCGTGATTGAGGGCAAATACAGGATCATTTATTTCTATACATCTCCCCCTCGCATTACGGTCATGGTACTCATTTTGTGACTTGCGCTTGCCCTCAACTATGTCGATCAGGACTGGGTGAATGAGGGACAACTGAGTTTTGAGTGCCCATTTCATTAGTAGCTCTGTGGGCGGGACCCCAGTGAGCGAGTGCGGTCGGGATCTATAAGCCAGCAGGAGGCGCGATAGGCGGCATTGTAGGGAGGGCCCTTGAAACCTGAGCATACCTTGCTTAATGATTTCGACCGCATGTTCTGCCTGGCCATTGGAGGCCGGCTTGAACAGTGCAGTCCTGATGTGGTTGATGCCATTGCCCGACATAAACTCTCGGAATTCGTAGCTTGTCAAATATGGGCCATTATCGCTAACCAGGAAGTCCGGCAAGCCATGGGTTGCAAAGATCTCACGTAGGCTTTCCACGGTGGTGGATGACGTGCATGAATTCAGAATGATGCACTTGATCCATTTCGAGTACGCATCTACCACAATAAGGAACATCTTACCCATGAACGGGCCCGCGTAGTCAACATGAATGCGTGACCATGGCCTAGTGGGCTAAGCGGGGCCTCCCTGGGGGCATTACCAAGCTGGGCACACGTCGTGCACCTGCGAACACAGTGTTCCAGGTCTGCATCAATTCCAGGCCACCAATCATGTGACCGGGCAATGGCCTTCATCAGCACAATGCCTGCGTGCTCGCTGTGGAGTTCCCTAATAAATGCCTCCCTGCCCTTCTGGGGCATAACTACCCGGCTGCCCCATAGTAGGCAGTCGGCTTGGAAGGAGAGCTCATCCATCTGTCTGTTGAATGGTCTGACCTCCTCAGGGCATGCTCCGTGTGCGGGTGCCCAATCCGCAGTCAGGACACATTTCTTAATCAGGGATAGGAGGGGATCTGTTTGTCCAGATTTTGATCTGGTGGGCTGTGATGGGGGAGCCTGCGCTGTCAAAAGGTATCGACAGCCATGACCATCTCGGTGCTTTGCTCCGCTGCCCCCTCAGTGGTGGCCAGTGGAAGCCTGCTGAGCGCGTCAGCGCAATTTTCAGTGCCGGGCCGGTGCCAGATGGAGTAGTCATAAGCAGCCAGCGTGAGAGCCCATCGCTGTATGCAAGCTGATGCGTTGGTATTGACAGTCTTGCTGTCTGACAACAGGGATGTTAATGGCTTGTGGTCTGTCTCTAATTCAAACTTCCTACCAAATAGGTACTGATGCATTTTTTTTACACCATAGACACATGCAAGCGCTTCCTTCTCGACTATCCCATATCCCTGTTCTGCTTGAGAGAACGACCTAGAGGCATAAGCCACAGGTTGTAGTTGACCCTCAGCATTGCCCTGCTGCAACATGCACCCAACCCCATAGGACGATGCATCACATGTCAGAACCAATTTTTTACAGGGGTCGTACAAGGTCAACAACTTGTTTGAACAAAGTAGGTTTCGCGCCCGATTAAAAGCCCGTTCCTGACAGTCCCCCCAAAACGAATCGCAACCCTTACGCAGGAGCACGTGTAGCAGCTCCAACAACGTGCTCAAGTTCAGCAGAAAGTTCCCGAAATAGTTCAACAGTCCCAAGAATGAACGCAACTCCAATGTGTTGCAGGGTCTGGGTGCTCGGCGAATCGCCTCTGTTTTGGATTCGGTGGGCCAAATCCCATCTGCAGCAACCCTCCTGCCCAGAAACTCAACCTTAGGGGCTAAGAACAAACATTTAGACTTCTTGAGTCGCAGGCCTACCCGGTCCAGTCGGCGTAGCACCTCCTCCAGGTTGTGGAGGTGTTCCTCGGTGTCTCGACCCATGATGAGGATGTCGTCCAGGAATACGATAATTCCAGGAATGGACTTAAGCAGGCTTTCCATGTTTTGTTGAAAAATTGCGGCCGCTGATCGACTGCCAAACGGGCACCTGTTATAAACGAACAGCCCCTTGTGCGCGGTGATTGTGGTCAGCAGTTTAGTCGGCCAGTTCCTGGGTCATATAGGCTGAAGTGCGGTCCAACTTGGTGAACAGCTTGCCGCCTGCCAGCGTGGCGAAAAAGTCCTTCGCTCTCGGGAGCGGGTATTGATCTTGTAGGGACATCCGATTGATGGTGGCCTTGTAGTCGCCACAGATCCTGACAGAGCCATCCGCTTTTAGGACGGGAACGATGGGGCTCGCCCAGTCGCTGAATTCGATAGGCGAGATGGTGCTCCTCTCAACAGCCGGTCCAGTTCGCTCTCGATCTTTTCCCGCATCACTTACGGCACCGCTCTGGCTTTATGGTGCACTGGCCTGGCGTCCAGGGTGATGTGTATCACTACTTTAGTGCCTTTGAAAGTCCCGACGCCAGGTTGGAATAGTGAATCATAGAAACATCGAAAAATAGGTGCAGGAGTAGGCTATTCAGCTCTTCGAGCCTGCACCGCCATTCAATAAGATCATGGCTGATCATTCCTTCAGTAACCCTTTCCTGCTTTCTCTCCATAACCCTTGATCCACTTCACCGTAAGAGCCATATCTAACTCCCTCTTCAATATATCCAGTGAACTGGCATCAACAACTCTTTGCGGCAGCTATCTGAGTGAAGAAGTTTCTCCTCATCTCAGTCCTAAATGGCCTACCCCTTATCCTAAGATTATGTCCCCTAGTTCTGGACTCCCCCAACATCGGGAACATTCTTCCCTCATCTAATCTATCCAGTCCCATCAGAATCTTATATGTTTCTATGAAATCCCCTCTCATCCTTCTAACTCTAATGAATAAAGGCCCAGTTGATCCAGTCTCTCCTCATATGACAGCCCAGCCAGCCCTGGAATCAGTCTGGTGAACCTTCGCTGCACTCCCTCAATAGCAAGAACGTCCTTCCTCAGACTAGGAGACCAAAACTGAACACATTATTCCAGGTGAGGCCTCACTAAGGCCATGTACAACTGCAGTAAGACCTCTCTGCTTCGATATTCAAATCTGCTAGCTATGAAGGCCAACATACCATTTGTCTTCTTCACCGCCTGCTGTACCTGCGTGCCTACTTTCAGTGACTGATGAACCATGACACCCAGGTCTTGTTGCACCTCCCCTTTTCCTAGTCTGCCGCCATTCAGATAATATTCTGCCTTCGTGTTTTTGACCCCAAAATGGATAACCTCACGTTTATCCACATTATACTGCATCTGCCATGCATTTGCCCACTCACCTTACCTGTCTAAGTCACCCTGCAGCCTCTTAGCGTCCCCCTCACAGCTCACACCGCCACCCAGTTTAGTGTCATCTGCAAACTTGGAGATGTTACACTCTATTCCTTCATCCAAATCGTTAATATATATTGTAAAGAGCTGGGGTCTCGGCACTGAGCCCTGCGGCACTCCACTAGTCACTGCCTGCCATTCTGAAAATGACCCGTTTATCCCGACTCTCTGCTTCCTGTCTGCCAACCAGTTCCCTATCCACGTCAGTATATTACCCCCAATACCATGTGCTTTGACTTTGCACAACAATATCTTGTGCGGTACCTTGTCAAAAGCCTTCTGAAAGTCCAAATACACCACATCCACTGGTTCTCCCTTGTCCACTCTGCTAGTTACATCCTCAAAAAATTCCAGAAAATTCGTCAAGCATGATTTCCCTTTCATAAATCCATGCTGACTTGATCTGATCCTGTCACCGCTTTCCAAATGCGTTGTTTTTTCGTTCTACATGATCGATTCCAACACCTTTCCCACCACCGATGTCAAGCTAACCAGTCTATAATTACACGTTTTCTCTCCCTCCTTTTTTAAAAAGTGGTGTTACATTAGCTACCCTCCAGTCCATGGGAACTGATCCAGAGTTGATAGACTGTTGGAAAATGATCACCAATGCATCCACTATTTCTAGGGCCACTTCCTTGAGCACTCTGGGATGCTGATTAGCAGGCCCCGGGGATTTATCGTCCTTCAATCCCATCAATTTCCATGACACAATTTCCCGCCTAATAAGGATATCCTTCAGTTCCTCCTTCTCACTTGGCCCACTATCCCTTAGTACCTTCGGAAGGTTGTTTGTAACTTCCTTCGTGAAGACAGAACCGAAGTATTGGTTCAATTGGTCTGCCATTTCTTTGTTCCCCGTTATAATTTCACCTGAATCCGACTGCAAGGGACCTACATTTGTCTTTACTAATCTTTTTCTCTTCACATATTTATAGAAGATTTTGCAGTCAGTTTTTATATTCCCTGCAAGCTTCCGCTCGTATTCTATTTTCCCCCTCTTAATTAAACCTTAGTCCTCCTCTGTTGAATTCTAAATTTTTCCCAGTCCTCAGGTTTGTTGCTTTTTCTAGCCAATGTATATGCTTCTTCCTTGGCTTTAACACTATCCTTAATTTCCTTTGATCGCCATGGTTGAGCCACCTTCCCAGTTTTATTTTTACTCCAGACAGGGATGTACATTTGCTGAACTTCATCCATGTGATCTTTAAATGTTTGCCATTGCTTATCCACAGTCAACCCTTTTAGTATCGTTTTTCAGTCTATTCTAGCCAATTCACGCCTCATACCGTCAAAGTTACCTTTCCTTATGTTCAGGACCCTAGTTTCCGAATTAACTTTGTCACTCTCCATCTTAATAAGGAATTCTACCATATTATGGTCACTTTTCCACAAGGGGCCTCGCACAACAAGATTGCTAATTAGTCCCTTCTCATTGCACATCGTCCAGTCTAGGATGGTCAGCTCCCTGGTTGGTTCCTCGACATATTGGTCTAGAAAACCATCCCTAATACACTCCAGGAAATCCTCCTCCACCGCATTGCTACCAGTTAGGTTAGCCCAATCACTGTGCAGCTTAAAGTCGCACATGATTATTGCTGTACCTTTATTGCACACATCCCTTATTTCTTGCTTGATGCTGTCCCCAACCTCACTACTACTATTTGGTGGTCTATACACAACCCCCTCTAGTGTTTTCAGCCCTTTGGTATTCCGCAGCTCCACCCATACTGATTCCACATCATCCAGGCTAATGTCCTTCCTTACAATTGCATTGATTTCATCTTTAACCAGCAACACCACCCAGCCTCCTTTTCCTTTCTGTCTATCCTTCCTAAATGCTGAATACTCTTGGATGTTGAGTTCCCAGCCTTGGTCCCCCTGGAGCCATGTCTCCGTGATGCCAATCACATCGTATCCGTTAACTGCTATCTGGGCAGTTAATTCATCCACCTTATTCCGAATACGCCTCGCATTGAGGCACAGAGCCTTCAGGCTTGTTTTTTTTAACACACTTTGCCCCTTTAGAATTTTGCTGTAATGTGGCCCTTTTTGTTTTTTGCCTTGGGTTTCTCTGCCCTCCACTTTTACTAATCTCCTTTCTATATTTTGCTTCTGCCACCTTTTTATTTCCCTCTGTCTCCCTGCATAGGGTCCATCCCCGTGCCATATTAGTTTAACTCCTCCCCAACAGCACGAGCAAACACTCCGCCTTGGATATTGGTTCCGGTCCTGCCCAGATGGAGACCGTCCGGTTTGTACTGGTCCCACCTTCCCCAGAACCGGTTCCAATGTCCCAGGAATTTGAATCGCTCCCTTCTGCACCACTCCTCAAGCCACATATTCATTTGAGCTATCCTGCGATTCCTACTCTGACTAGCACTGGCACTGGTAGCAATCCTGAGATTACTACTTTTGAGGTCCTACTTTTTAATTTAGCTCATAGCTCCCTAAATTCGCCTCGTAGGACCTCATCCCATTTTGTACCTATGTCATTGGTACCTATATGCACCACGACAACTGGCTGTTCACCCTCCCTTTTCAGAATGTCCTGCACCCACTCCAAGACATCCTTGACCCTTGCACCAGGGAGGCAACATACCATCCTTGAGTTTCAGTTGCGGCCGCAGAAACGCCTATCTATTCCCCTTACAATTGAATCCCCTATCACTATCGCTCTCCCACTCTTTTTCCTCCCCTCCTGTGCAGCAGAGCCAGCCATGGTACCATGAACTTGGCTGCTGCTGCTCCCCCCTGATGAGTCATCCCCCTCAACAGTACTCAAAGCGGGTGTATCTGTTTTGCAGGGGGATGACCGCAGGGGATTCCTGCACTACCTTCCTTGCACTGCTCTTCCTGTTGGTCTTCCATTCCCTATCTGGCTGTGGACCCTTTACCTGCAGTAAGACCAAATCAATAAACGTGCTATTCACGTCATTCTCAGCATCGTGGATGCTCCAGAATGAATTCACCTTCAGCTCCAATTCCGCAACGCGGTCCGTCAGGAGCTGGAGGTGGATACAATTCCCGTACATGTAGTTGTCAGGGACACCAGAGGCATCCCTGATTTCCCACATTCTACAGGAGGTGCATAACATGTGTCCGAGCTCTCCTGCCATGACTTAACCCTTAGATTAGCTTAAATTGGCAACAACAGTGCTAAAAGTTACTCACTGATATAGAAGAGAAAAAAGAAAAACTACTTACCAATCACCAGCCAATCACTTACCCCCTTGGCTGTGACATCACCTTTCTATTTCTTTCTACTTCTTTTTTGCCTTCTCCCTGTAGTTGCACAAGCTGGGCCTTTTATAGGCCTCTCGCCGACTCACGGACTCACGCCTCAGTGACGCACCTCCCGACTGCTGAATTTGTGGCCTTTATATGCCTCTCACCGACGCCAGACTCATGCCTCAGCGACGCACCTCCCGATTGCTAAACTCGCGGCCTTTATAGGCCTCTCGCCGACCCTGGACTCATGCCTCAGCGACACTGTTGTAGGACTTGTGAGCACGAACTTCACTCCACAGATGACATTGCGTGAACATCCCCCCATTTCCAGTTCATCTCGGCTAACCAGCTCCTCCCCAACAGTGTGGGACCATTGCCCGGGACAATCCAAAGTGGTAGCCGATTCACTAACCCATTGTGTGTGACAGCCAACATTGCACTGCCTAGCACCGGAATGATTTCTTTCGTGTAAGTTCGTAATTGTCTGTCGACTCATGCTAATTTGGTTCTACTGGCTTTAAGTGGCCATAGCTTCTCAAATTGCTGAACGCCCATGAGTGACTGGCTGGCCCCAGTGTCGAGCTCCATGCATGCAGGGATACTGCTTAATAAAACCCTGATCATCATTGGTGGCGTTTTGGTGTATGAACTGTGAATATTCGCCACATGGACCCGCTGAACCTCGGCATCCATCGATTTGCCCCAAAGGTCATCCTGCCTCAAAGAACCCTCTTCTGGTCCATCCGCCTCATATATTAGTCTGGTTGCAGGTTTCCTGCACATTCGAACTAAATGGCCACTGAGATTGCTGTTCCTGCAGACAAACTGTTAAAATCTGCAAGATAGACATAGACATAAAAGACATAGAAAATAGGGGCAGGAGTAGGCCATTCGGCCCTTCGAGTCTGCACCGCCATTTAATGAGTTCATGGCTGAACATGCAACTTCAGTACCCCATTCCTGCTTTCTCGCCATACCCCTTGATCCTCCTAGTAGTAAGGACTACATCTAACTCCTTTTTGAATATATTTAGTGAATTGGCCTCAACAACTTTTTGTGGTAGTGAATTCCACAGGTTCACCACTCTTTGGGTGAAGAAGTTTCTCCTCATCTCGGTCCTAAATGGCTTACCCCTTATCCTTAGACTGTGACCCCTGGTTCTGGACTTTCCCAACATTGGGAACATTCTTCCTGCATCTAACCTGTCTAAACCCATCAGAATTTTAAACGTTTCTATGAGATCCCCTCTCATTCTTCTGAACTCCAGTGAATACAAGCCCAGTTGATCCAGTCTTTCTTGATATGTCAGTCCCGCCATCCCGGGAATCAGTCTGGTGAACCTTTGCTGCACTCCTCCAATAGCAAGAATGTTCTTCCTCAAGTTAGGAGACCAAAACTGTACACAATATTCCAAGTGTGGCCTCACCAAGACCCTGTAGAACTGTAGTAACACCTCCCTGCCCCTGTACTCAAATCCCCTCGCTATGAAGGCCAACATGCCATTTCCTTTCTTAACCGCCTGCTGTAACTGCATGCCAACCTTCAATGACTGATGTACCATGACACCCAGGTCTCGTTGCACCTCCCCTTTTCCGAATCTGTCACCATTCAGATAATAGTTTGTCTCTCTGTTTTTACCACCAAAGTGGATAACCTCACATTTATCCACATTATACTTCATCTGCCATGCATTTGCCCACTCACCTAACCTATCCAATTCACTCTGCAGCCTCATAGCATCCTCCTCACAGCTCACACTGCCACCCAACTTCGTGTCATCCGCAAATTTGGAGATACGACATTTAATCCCCTCGTCTAAATCATTAATGTACAATGTAAACAGCTGGGGCCCCAGCACAGAACCTTGCGGTATCCCACTAGGCACTGCCTGCCATTCTGAAAAGTACCCATTTACTCCTACTCTTTGCTTCTTGTTTGCCAACCAGTTCTCAATCCACGTCAGCACACTACCCCCAATCCCATGTGCTTTAACTTTGCACATTAATCTCTTGTGTGGGACCTTTTCGAAAGCCTTCTGAAAGTCCAAATACACCACATCAACTGGTTCTCTCTTGTCCACTCTACTGGAAACATCCTCAAAAAATTCCAGAAGATTTGTCAAGCATGATTTCCCTTTCACAAATCCATGCTGACTTGGACCCATCATGTCACCTCTTTCCAAATGCGCTGCTGTGACATCCTTAATAATTGTTCCATCATTTTACCCACTACCGATGTCAGGCTAACCGGTCTATAATTCCCTGTTTTCTCTCTCCCTCCTTTTTTAAAAAGTGGGGTTACATTGGCTACCCTCCACTCGATAGGAACTGATCCAGAGTCTATGGAATGTTGGAAAATGACTGTCAATGCATCCGCTATTTCCAAGGCCACCTCCTTAAGTACTCTGGGATGCAGTCCATCAGGCCCTGGGGATTTATCAGCCTTCAATCCCATCAATTTCCCCAGCACAATTTCCCGACTAATAAGGATTTCCCTCAGTTCCTCCTTCTTACTAGACCCTCTGACCCCTTTTATATGCGGAAGGTTGTTTGTGTCCTCCTTAGTGAATACCGAACCAAAGTACTTGTTCAATTGGTCTGCCATTTCTTTGTTCACCGTTATGACTTCCCCTGATTCTGACTGCAGGGGACCTACATTTGTCTTTACTAACCTTTTTCTCTTTACATATCTATAGAAGCTTTTGCAATCTGTCTTAGCTGAGTGTTTCCCCCCCACCTCCAGCATGAGTTAAAGTTTCCATTGTTGGGAACAAAAGGGCTATGGCCAGGCATTCCGCACTGACTGTCCCTTTGACTGTTCTTAGTGCCCTATTGTTGGGTGTCAATGGCCCCATCCCGGGTCGCATTGTCCACTGTGATGGCGTGAATGTCCGTTCAGCCTGCCATTGTCTCTGTTAAGTCCTGCTGTAGGGTCTATTGCTTCAGACTGCCCCTGCCTGCCTGCGGGGCTCTGAGTCGCATTGATGATGTTGACTCCCTGATCCATCACCGCGTTAGAGGCAGAATTGCGCACGTATATTATTTTCGTCTCTTCCTCCCCGCCACGAAAGTTTGAGCCATCAACGCCGCCGCTTCAAAGGTCAAATCCTTGGTCTCAATTAATTTGTGGAAAATTCCCGCATGATCGATGCCCTCGATAAAGAAGTCCCTTAGCATCTCCCCTCTGCAGGCGTCTGTGAACTTACAGAGGCTGGCCAAATGGTGGAGGTCCGCTACAAAGTCCAGTTAGCTCTGTCCTTCATGATGTCAGTGTGTGTAGAATCTGTGTCGGGCCATATATGTGTTAATCGCCGGTTTGAGGTGCTCCCCAATTAATTTGCTAAGTTCTTCAAAGGTTTTGTCCGTCGGCTTTTCAGGTGCTAGTAAGTCCTTCATGAGTGCATAAGTCTTTGGTCCGCAGCTGGTCAAGAGATGAGCCCTTCGCTTGTCGGCCGCTGCATCCCCCAGCCATTCTTTCATAACGAAGCTTTGCTGAACCCTCTCAACAAAATTGTCCCAGTCTTCCCCAACACAGTACCATTCCTCTGTGCTACCGGTGGCCACTCTCGTGAGTCATGAATTCCCATTTCTCGTCGCCAATGTAAAGTCCTTACTCTACAGTATGAAACCACACGAGGCTCATTCTGGGGACAAGGTCACTCGCTGACCTGAACTCTTTATACACAGGACTCCAAAAGCCGTGACCCTGCGTGGGACCTCCCTTTTTATACCTGTGTTATCAGGTAAGGAGTATCTCCCACAAGTTCACCCCTTGTGGTCAAGGTGTGCATCTAGATTGAGTGTCTACAATAATACAGTGGTGTTACATTGTGGTTACATACAAGACAGCCATCACCCTTGAGAACTGGAACAATTGGACTGGCCCGCTCGTTGAATTCCACCGGCGCGATGGTGCCTACTCGCTGCAGCCTGTCCAGCTCGATTTCCACTTTCTCTCGCATCATGTATGGCATCGCACATGTCTTGTGGTGGATGGGTCCTGTACCGGGAACCAAGTGAATCTGCATCTTTGCTCCTGAGAAACTTCTGATGCCTGGCTCAAACAACGATGGAAACTTGCTCAGAACCTGGGCAAATAAGGCGTCGTCGATGGACGAAAGCGCTCGGATGTCATCCCAGTTCCAGCGGATTTTTCCCAGCCAGCTTCTGCCGAACAGTGTGGGGCCATCTCCTGGTACAATCCATAGTGGTAGTTCATGCACCGCTCCATCATAGGAGACTTTTACAACTGCACTGCCAATTACAGGGATCAGCTTTTTAGTGTAAGTTCTCAGCTTGGTATGAATGGGGCTAAGCGAGGGCCTGTGTGCCTTGTTGCACCACAGCCTGTCGAAGGCCTTTTTGCTCATGATAGACTGACTCGCACCCATGTCCAGTTCCATGAATACTGGAATTCCATCCAGTTCAACTTTTAACATGATTGGTTTCATTTCGTGGTGAAGGTGTGTACCCCATACACTTCTGCCTTCTCGGTTCAAGTCTCTAGTTCAGCCTGATCCACCATGTTGCAGAGGATCGATCTTCCTCTGCAACATGGTGGTTTGCAGGGTTTTCAGCTCGTCTGCACATTCGCTGGAGGTGTCTCATTGTTCCACAGCCTTTGCACACATAGTGTTTGAAGCGGCATTGATGGGCTCGATGATCACCTCCGCAGTGCCAACAAGGTGTTAACTGCCTCGCGTTAACGTTTGATGGCGGACTCTGGGTCATCTGAGGTCATGCAGCTGCAGGCGTGTACATTCTGCCATATGCATTCCTGCCTAAAAACGATGTTACTTTGTGTACAGTACTTGCCGAAACCTCTTTATGCTGAAAAATTTGTTTGGTGTTATCGCTGGTGGACATAAATGCCTGGGCTATCGTTAAGGCTTTGCTCAGGTTCAGTGTTTCAACAGTCAATAGTTTGCGAAGGATAACCTCATGGCCAGTGCCAAGCATAAAGAAATCTCTTAGCATTTGGTCAAGGAATCCATCGAATTCACAATGTCATGCAAGGCACCTTAGTTCGGCAATGTAGCTCGCCACTTCCTGGCCTTCAGACCGTTGACTTGTGTAAAATCGATACCTTGCCATCAGAATGCTGTCCTTCGGATTTAGGTACTCCCGAACCAGCGTACACAGTTCTTCATATGATTTGTTTGTTGGTTTCACCGGAGCTAGAAGATTCTTCATGAGGCCATAGGCTGTTGCCCCACAGATGGTGAGGAGGATCGCCCTTCGTTTGGCAGCTTTCTCATCCTCTTCCAGCTCGTTGGCCACGAAGTATTGGTCAAGTCGCTCCACGAAGGTCTCCCAATCGTCCTCTTCTGAGAATTTCTCCAGGATACCAACAGTTCTCTGCATTTTCACGTGATGGTTCATTATCTCGTCGCCAGTTGTTATGTTCATAATAAAGTAATGTAACGAGTACTGTGGAGTCAGTAAGTGTGATCTTAGCTCCTTTATTCTAACGCCAGAATGTTGGTACAGTATGGGAGTCCTACTTATATACAGTGCTCCCAAGGGATGCTGGGATCCCTTGGGACTCCAACAGGTACGCCCTCTGGTGTCAGTATGATACTGGTTAAAGAGGGTTGCATATATACCACTAACTTATTGTGTTTCATGTACAAGGACCACCAGATCCCTCTATACCTCAGCATTTTGTAATTTCTCCCCATTTAAATAATAATTTGCTCTTCTATTTTTCCTCCCAAAGTGGATAAGCTCACATTTTCCCACATTATGCTCCATCTACCAATGTTTGCCCACTCTCTTAGTCTATCTATATCCCTTTGTAGATTCTGTGTGTCTTCCTCACAGCTTGCTTTCCCACCTATTTTTGTATCATCAGCAAACTTGGTTCCATTACACTTGGGGGCCGAAATTGTTCCGCCCGCATCAGCCGAGGTCCCGCTGCAAATGTCAGTTTTCTGGGCGATTCCTCCGGAACCACCCATCTGCCATTGAGGTTCTGCCCAGCGGAAAAGGGTTCCACCGACGCCAGATCGTGCTGCCCGCCCATGCTGGATATTGGAAAAGTGCCATTTTCATCAGTTATGTTGGCATCCAGTCGACCTGCTGCCCGCCAAAAGGACCACCTCGGGAAAAGCAGGTCTGACCTGGATGGCAGTCAGGCAGCAGTTAGATCGGGTGGGAGGAAGGGAGGGAGAGGTGGACAGCAGTCGGCCAGCAGTGAGATCGGGTGGGAGGGAGGGAGAGCTGGATGACAGTCGGCCAGCAGTGAGATCAGGTGGCAGGGAGGGAGAGCTGGATGGCAGTCGGCCAGTAGTGAGATCGGGTGGGAGGGAGGGAGGGAGGGAGAGGTGGACAGCAGTCGGCCAGCAGTGAGATTGGGTGGGAGGGAGGGAGGGAGAAGTGGACTGCAGTTGGGCAGCAGTGAGATCGGGTGTCAGGGAGGGAGGGAGAGGTGGACAGCAGTTGGCCAGCAGTGAGATCGGGTGGGAGGGAGGGAGGGAGAGGTGGACAGCAGTTGGGCAGCAGTGAGATCGGGTGTCAGGGAGGGAGGGAGAGGTGGACAGCAGTTGGGCAGCAGTGAGATCGGGTGGGAAGGAGGGAGGGAGAAGTGGACTGCAGTTGGGCAGCAGTGAGATCAGGTGGGAAGGAGGGAGGGAGAAGTGGACTGCAGTTGGGCAGCAGTGAGATCGGGTGTCAGGGAGGGAGGGAGAGGTGGATGGCAGTCGGGCAGCATGTAGAAGGGGTGGGAGGGAGTGCTGGAGGCCATCACATCACAGCAGCTGGGTGGATGCTGCATATTATGAGTGGGGCTGCTAGAAAAAAGTTAGGTACATGTTGCATTACTTTGATGATGATGTTTAAATTGGATGTCATAAACGCGACTGAAATGTATCTAAGCTGATGGAGGCTTTTTTGTTGGACCTTGCTGAAAGTCCTTCATTGAGAAGCCCAATGGCGAAGGGAAAGTTATTAGCCTAGAAATCCCAGTCAGCTGCTTCCCGCGGGCGATCGGATAAAAAAGTTAAAAATGATGCGCACTTACCTGAAGCTGCTGCGCCCACAAGGGATCCTGGTCCTGAGGTCTTCACTGACTGTGCGTTGCAGCGCGTGCACGTCAGGACGTGCGCAAGGCTGGAGCTGCAGTCACATGGCCCTGAGCAGCCAATCCAGGTAAAGTATATACTCATTCATAATAATGGGAACTCCCGAAGTTGGAATTCCCATTACTAAATGATTGAGAAACCCGCCCCCCCCCCGTCCAAACACCTAAACACAAATAAAAATTAGAAAAAATGCACCTCATAGTTTTATTAATTTAAATTAAAGTTATTTATGTATTATAAAAAATATATATTTTTTCAATTTTTTAAATAGTTTTCTTAATTATGATTTAAAATACACTTACCAAAGTGGGGATGGTTTTAACAATAAAATGTGTTTTTTTTTTTATTTTATTGTATTATGTTTTTGTGTGTTTTAAAACTCTTACGCTTGTAACAGTAGGCTATGCGCCTGCTTTTATCAGGCGCAAGAGTTTTCAGGACATCCGCTGGGCAAGAGATGGGTAAATACTGCAATCTTGCCCATGCGAATGTTCTAGCTGTGGAGATGCTCCAGCTCCAGCTTGACAGATCGGAAAAGCCGATTTTCAGCACATGCGCATTGTGCGCTGAAAACCGGCTTTTGTGATGCCTTCCCGGGTCCGTACACACTCCGTACAGACCCGCAAGGCCAAAATTTCTGGGTCAATATGAGTAACTGAAAAGTGTTCAGCATGTCACATGTTGTACATCCAAGCTGATTCATTAACTGTGTGACACAATGTACTGCAATGTAACTGATGACCATGTCATCTCAGGGGTGGTACTCCTCCATGTTTGGCCACAAGAAAATAGGGTTGAAGTGCAAGCCTTAAGGTCTGCCCTGCAAGTAGGTAAACTGAGAATCATTGAATGGCAGGCTTCCTCCATTGGTGACCCTTCCTTGTCGTCTTGTGATGACCGGATGACAGGACCCATTATACACTGCAGTCAGATGTGGATGGGAAGATATTCCTGATGAAGCAGATGACCTGAGGGACAGATTTGTGTTTCTCGCACCACACCACACATGATGTTAAAATGACATGCACAAACAGAGGGTCAGCAATGTGAGTGTGTTTACAAGTGCACAATAACAAAGGTTACATAAGATTATTACATTTACATCAATTTACAGGAGCAACGCCCACCTCTCTACCTGGCACCACCACCTCTCTTACCCCCTAGCAGCAATGCCCGATGTCCTCCTCTCCACGCCTACACGACGGCATGGCCCTCCCTTGCCCATCGCTGCCTCTGGTTGTGGAGGTTGTGCAGGAGGGTAGCAGGGTGTCTACAGATGTGTGCGTCTTGGTGAAAAGGTAGGGCATGGGACCAAAGGCAGCGGGATCTCCTGCTCCTCCGGATCTGTCTGCCTTGAGGGTGTGGGGTTGGGGGCTTACACTACATGCACAGAAGCCATCACTTGCCTCATGGCCTCAATGCTTTCCGTTGTGTGCTCTAAGACTGTAATGAGCCGGTCCATCCTCTGATCATACTGCTGGGTAAAGGAGGTGATGCTGCCAGCTATCCCAGCCATGGTCTGCAGCATGTCGCGACCTATCTCCACGCCAGTGCTTGATAGCTGCACCATCTGGTTGAGTACAGGGAGCCGTGATGTATCCGCAGATGGTTTCTCACTGCTGCTGGGTGCTGGGGCCTTGCTTCCCTTCGAGCCACGGCCTCTGTGCTTGGTAGAGCTTGCGTCTGTGGAGTCCGTTGGAAAGCCCAGGAAATCGGAGCCCGACGCCGAGGTTCTGCGGACACTTGGATCACATGGCAGAAGGCTGATGTCAGCCGCATCGGCTCCTCCAGGTCAAGGGGCAGAAAGATGGGCCCTTCTCCCTCCTCTCTCTCCTGTTCTTCCTGGCCCTGGGTAGTGGAGGTGGTAGCGGTGGAAATCGGTGATCTGGGGAGCTGGGGGAGTGGGGGGGCTGTGGAAGGCTGGAGGGAGGATCCAGTGTCTTCGAGTGTGGAGAATGTCGGGGTGGGAGAGGCTGGGATCTGACAGTTTCTGTGAAGGCCAGAGGTGGATGGTCTCTCCAGATCCATGCTGTCTGACTCAGCATCTGTAAGTAGAGGACAACATTTCAGTCTATAGGGAAAGGGTGGTGGTGGTGAAGCGGAGATGTGAGCCGTTCCATCTCACATTATGCCAGCAAAGAGTACCATCTGTACATGTCCACACCAATAATGGGCGACAAAGTGTGCATTCAACCGCGAGTGCCTTAACATTGCATGTACTTTCATACCATGAGCGTTGCTGACACCAGAGATGAGTATAACCTTACCACATGGTAGCACCGGATCTGCATCAATGTGTGTGGTTGCACGGCGGTGGTCACCCACCAATGCCAACGCATGCTCCTCCAGCCTGGTCAATTCGACCACCTCTTCTGACCCCGTCCGGTCGCACTCAGGCTTGCTTGGTTGGCTGCTTGTTTTTTCTGCACAAAGAAACATTGCAGCCTTTAGTCCCTTTGCTGATGCCCCCCGGCACCCCCCCCCCCCCACACACACACACTCCCACACACATACACACATTTGGCGTACAACGTTTTTGGCCTTGGAGAGGAGGGGGCGAATACATTTGTGCTCACTATAGCTGACGCCAGCAAATCGTTCCAACGTTTGCGGCATTGGCCCCTATCCCGCTCCACATTGCCCATTGCAGTCACCATCTCACCGATCTCCATCCAAAGACGTCGGTATTGGGCTGGTGGAGGCTTGCCACGACCATCCCAGGTGAGTTTGTTGTACCTGCACTCCACCTCCATCACTAGCTCCTCCAATTCCTGTTCCTGAAACCAGGGAGCTCTGGACCTGGTTCTGGCAGTCTTCATTGAAGATTTCTGGCCACTCATCCCCAATGATGAGAGGAATGGCTGCTGAAGAGTTTGTGGGTTGAAATTTCTCACACTGCCCCCTCTGTAACTCAGACTGCCCCTTCTCCAATGCCAGCTCTCTGCTCTCTAACTTCCAACTCTGTCCTCCGTAATGCCACCTCTCTGCTCTCTAACTTCCAACCCTCTCCTCTCCCCTTTCACACTCACAGGTGAAATAAAGTGCTCTCCTTTTATGTGCATGCGCAGTTCCCCAGTCAGCCTCCAAGGGCCACGAAAGGAGTACACATCGGATCAAGAAAACTGCAAAAAAATCAAAACCCAAAATCTCGCACATGCTCAGTGGAGGCCCTCCGAAGATCTCCGAATGGAGAAGCCTCCAACTGACACACAGTAGTGATGTCGGCCACCGAGTCCCGCTCCCGCCCACTCCCGGATTGACCTCCAACAATCACAACCATCTTCCTTTGTGCTAGGTATGATTCCAGCCAGTGGGTAGTTTTCGCCTTTGAGAGTGGAGAGATGAGATGAGACCCTGTCTGCCATATCAGGTGAATGTCAAAGATGCCGTGGCACTATTCAAAGAAGACCAGGAACGTTCACTCCAATGATCTGGCCAAAATTTATCCCTGAAACTGCACCACAAAAAAAGGATTACCTCATTGTTCTCATCGAGAGGTTAACTAATACTGTTGGTGAGGGTTTAAACTAATTTAGTGGGGTGGAGGGGAACCAGAAAATCGCAGAAAGGAGCAACAATGAGGTCAGAGAACAGAGAGATATAAACAGCAGTATAATTAGAATAATCCCAAAAATTGCAGGGACCAGATTGAGGAAAATAGCAAAAGTGAAGAAAGGTAATACATTTTCTGTCCGTC
Source organism: Pristiophorus japonicus (assembly GCF_044704955.1). NCBI lineage: Eukaryota > Metazoa > Chordata > Chondrichthyes > Pristiophoridae > Pristiophorus > Pristiophorus japonicus. The sequence continues at coordinate 230,197,884 of NC_091982.1, read as the reverse complement.
AATGTCTGTAGTGTAACTAATAAAGTTCATGGTGGCTGGTGTGCAATGGCTACCACACATTAAAAAAAATCCACGCACTGGCATCTTCTACCCTTCAAGATTTCGTTTGAGACCTGGAATTTTGGGTCCTTCATTGAAACACCTGTGAACTTTTTGACATGGAAACAAGTCATCCTCGATTCGAGGGACTGCCTATGATGAACTAATAAGGTTGCTGAGCTGCAGACACAATTTGCCACATGGGATTATGAAGTGGTTGCATTAACAGAGACATGGCTCAAACAAAGCGAGGACTGGGTTTTTAATATTCCTGTTTACCAAGTATTTGGAATAATAGAGAAGGAAAGAGAAGGGACGTGGCAGTATTGATTAAGGATGATGATACAGTTCTAAATAGAAAGCATATACTAGATGGTTTTAGGACTGAATCTATTTGGAATAAAAACTGGAAATGCTGGAAATTCTCAGCATATCAGGCAGTATCTGTGGCGAGAAAAACAGAGTTAACGTTTCAAGTCGATGACCTTTCGTCAAATCTGGAAAAAGTTAGAGATGAAACAGGTTTTAAGCACGTACAGAGGCAAGGAAAGTGGGAAAGAACAAACATGAAGATTTGTGAAAGGGTGGAAGGCAGGAGACATTAAATGATTAAAAAGTGATGATGGTGCAAGGCGAATAATGATGATGGTAATGAGACAAGTAATGAAAAAAAGATGGGTCTAGAATAAGTATGATTCATAGAATCATAGAATGGTTACAGCATGGAAGAAGGCCATTCGGCCCTTCGAGCCCGTGCCAGCTCTCTGCAAGAGCACTTCAGCTAGTCCCACTCACACACCCTTTCCCTCTAGCCAGGCAAATTGTTTTCTTTCAGGAACTTATCCAACTCCCTCTTGAAAGCCATGATTGAGTCTGCCTCCACCATCCTTTCAGGCAGTGCATTCCAGATCCTAACCACTCACTGCGTGATAAAGTTTTTTCTTATGTCGTCTTTAGTTCTTCTGCCAATCACCTTAAATCTATGACCTCTGGTTCTCGACCCTTCTGCCAATGGGAATAGTTTCTCTCTATCAACTCCATCCAGACCCCTCATGATTTTAACACCTCTATCAAATCTCCTCTCAACCTTCTCTGCTCTGAGGAGAACAACCCCAGCTTCTCCAGTCTATGCACGTAACTGAAGTCCCTCATTCCTGGAATCATTGACGTAAATCTTTTCTGCACCCTCTCTAAAGCCTTCACATCCACCCTAAAGTGCGGTGCCCAGAATTGGACACAATGCTCCAGTTGAGGCCGAACCAGTGTTTTATACAGGTTCATCATAACATCCTTGCTTTTGTACTCCTATACCTCTATTCATGAAGCCCATGATCCAGTAAGCTTTTTTAACTGCTTTCCCTACCTGCCCTGCTACCTTTAACAATTTCTGCACATCTACCCCTACATTTCTCTGTTCATGCAGCCCCTTTAGTATATATTTTCTCTCCTCATTCTTTCTACCAAAATGTATCACTTCACACTTTTCTGCATTAAATTTCATCTGCCCCGTGTCCGCCCATTCCACCAGCCTGTCTATGTCCTCTTGAAGTCTATCACTATCCTCCTCACTGTTCACTATACTTCCAAGTTTTGTGTCATCTGCAGATTTTGAAATTGTGCCCTGCACACCCACATCCAAATCTTTAATATATATCAAGAAAAGCAGTGGTCCCAGTACCAACCCCTGGGGAACACCACTGTATACCTTCCTCCAGTCTGAAAAACAACCGTTCACCACTACTCTCTGTTTCCTGTCTATTAGTCAAACTCATATCCATGCTGCTACTGTCTCTTTTATTCCATGGCCTTCAACTTTGCTGGCAAGCCTATTATGTGACTCTTTGTCGCACGCCTTTTGAAAATCAATGTACATCATGTCAACCGTATTGCCCTCATCAACCCTCTCTGTTACCTTATCAAAAAATTCAATCAAGTTGGTGAAATACGATTTTCCTTTAATAAATCCATGCTGGCTTTCCTCAATTAATCTACTTTTGTCCAAGTGACTATTAATTTTGTCCCTAGTTATTGCTTCTTAAAGCTTTCCCACTACTGATGTTAAACTGACTAGCCTAGAATTGCTTGGTTTATCTTTAGACCCTTTTTTGAACAAGGATGTAACATTTACAATTCTCCAGTCCTCCGTTTCTAAAGAGGATTGGAAGATTATGGCCAGTACTTCCTCGATTTCTTCCTTCATTTCCCTCAGCATCCGAGGATGAATCCCATCCGGTCCTGGTGACTTATCTACTTTAAGTACAGCCAGCCTTTCTAGTATCCCATCTTTATCAATTTTTTCACATCTGGTATCTCTTCTACCTCCTCCTTCACTATGTCTATGTGAGCACCAACTGGGACAAGGCTTTTACTCCCTGTGTGAACGAGAGCAGGGACTGTACAAACTGACCACAGCACCGTAGTACAGGGGGCCATTCAAGCGGGGGGGAATAAAAAGAAATGTTGTAGTGGTAGGGCACACTATCATTAGGGGGATAGATACTATTCTCTGCAACCGAGAGCGTGAGTCCTAAAGGCTGTGTCAGGGTTAAGGACATCTCCTCTGGGCTGGAGAGGAACTTGGAGTGGGAGGGAGAAGATCCAGTTGTCATGGTTCATGTAGTTACCAATAGATAGAACAAAGAAAGACAATCTGCTGAGGGAGTATGAGCAGTTAGGGGCGAAATTAAAAAGCAGAACCACAAAGGTAATAATCTCTGGATTACTACCTGAGCCACGAGCAAATATGCATAGGGTAAATAAGATAAGAGAGATGAACATGTGGCTCAAAGATTGGTGTGGGAGAAATGAGTTTCGATTTATGGGACACTGGCATCAGTACTGGGGTAAGAGGGAGCTGTTCCGTTGGGATGGACTCCACTTGAACCAGGCTGGGACTAGGGTCCTGGTGAATCAAATAACTAGGCTGTAGAGAGGACTTTAAAATAATTAGTGGGGGGAGAGGGTTCAGATGAGCGGAAATGTAAAAAGTCAAAGAGCAAGGAGAAGGCAATAGAATAGGGTAGCGGTGGGGGAAATGATAACCGGCGTGTGAAGGAAGGGAGAGAATGTATAAAAATAAGAGTGTATCAGAAAGTGGGGTCAAAGCAGGGAAAAATGGTAAATAGAAAAAATTAAATGCTCTTTATCTGAATGCACACAGCATTCATAACCATCATCATCATCATCATCACGCAGCATTCATAATAAGTTAGATGAGTTGACATCACAAATAGATATAAATGGGTATGGTCTGATAGCCATTACAGAGATGTAGTTACAAGGTGATCAAGACTGGGAACTGAATATTCAGGAGAAGCTGACAATTCAGAATGATAGACAAAAAGGAAAAGGAGGCGGCTTATCATTATTAATAAAGAATGAGATCAGTGCAGTAGTGAGAAATAATATTGGCTCAGAAGATCAAGATGTAGAATCAGTTTGGGTGGAGATAAGAAATAATAAGGGGAAGAAGTCACTGGTGGGCGTAGTCTAAAGTCCCTTAACAGTAGCCACACTGTAGGATGAAGTATAAATCAAGAAATAATAGAGGCTTGTAAGAAAGGTACGGCATATAATTATAGGCACTTTTAATCTTCATATTGATTGGACAAATCAAATTGGCCAAGGTAGCCTTGAAGAAGAGTGTAGCCTAGAGAGTTTCCGAGATGGTTTCCTTGAACAGTACATAGAAACATAGAAACAAAGAAAATAGGTGCAGGAGTAGGCCATTCGGCCCTTCGAGCATGCACCACCATTCAATAAGATCATGGCTGATAATTCCCTCAGGACCCCTATCCTGCTTTCTCTCCATACCCATTGATCCCCTTAGCCGTAAGGGTCATATCTAACTACCTCTTGAATATATCCAATGAACTGGCATCAACAACTCTCTGCAGCAGGGAATTCCACAAGTTAACAACTCTCTGAATGAAGATGTTTCTCCTCATCTCAGTCCTAAATGGCCTACCTCTTATCCTTAGACTATGTCCCCTGGTTCTGGACATCCCTAACATCGGGAACATTCTTCCTGCATCTAACCTGTCCAGTCCCGTCAGAATCTTATACGTTTCTATGAGAACCCCTCTCATCCTTCTAAACTCCAGTGAATAAAGGCACAGCTGATCCAGTCTCTCCTCATATGACAGTCCAGCCATCCCTGGAATCAGTCTGGTGAACCTTCGCTGTACTCCCTCGATAGCAAGAACGTCCTCCCTCAGATTAGGTGACCAAAACTGAACACAATATTCCAGGTGAGGCCTCACTAAGGCCCTGTACAATTGCAGTAAGACCTCCCTGCTCCTATACACAAATCCCCTAGCTATGAAGGCCAACATACCATTTGCCTTCTTCATCGCCTGCTGTACCTGCATGCCAGCTTTCAATGACTGATGAACGGTGACACCAAGGTCTCGTTGCATCTCCCTTTTTCATAATCTGCCGCCATTCAGATAATATTCTGCCTTCGTGTTTTTGCCCCCAAAATGGATAACCTCACATATATCCACATTATACTACATCTGCCATGCATTTGTCCACTCACCTAATCTGTCCAAGTCACCCTCAGCCTCTTAGCGTCCTCCTCACAGCTCACACCGCCACCCAGTTTAGTGTCATGTGCAAACTTGGAGATATTACACTCAATTCCTTCATCTAAATCATTAATGTATGTTGTAAAGAGCTGGGGTCCCAGCACTGAGCCCTGCGGCACTCCACTAGTCACTGCCTGCCATTCTGAAAAGGACCCGTTTATCCCGGCTCTCTGCTTCCTGTCTGCCAACCAGTTCTCTATCCACATTAGTACATTACACCCAATACCATGCGCTTTGATTTTGCACACCAATCTCTAGTGCGGGAGCTTGTCAAAAGCCTTTTGAAAGTCTAAATACAACACATCCACTGGTTCTGCCTTGTCCACTCTGCTAGTTACATCCTCAAAAAATTCCAGAAGATTCATCAAGCATGACTTCCCTTTCAAAAATCCATGCTGACTTGAACCGATCCTGTCACTGCTTTCTAAATGCGTTGCTATTTCATCCTTAATGATTGATTCCAACATTTTACCCACTACTGATGTCAGGCTTGTGGAACCAACCAGGGAGCAGGCTATCTTGGATCTGGTACTGTGTAATGAGACAGGATTAATAAATGATCTCATAGTAAAGGATCCTCCAGAAAAGAGTGACCATAGCATGGTTGGATTTCAAATTCAGTTGGAGGGTGAGAAAGTTGGATTTCAAACCAGTGTCCTAAGCTTAAATAAAAACGATTACAAAGCTATGAAGGTAGAGTTGGTTAAAGTGGACTAGGAAAATTGATTAAAGTGTTAGACGGTTGATAAACATTTAAGGAGATATTTCATAACACTCAACAAAATTATATTCGAGTGAGAAGGAAATCATTAAAGAGAAGGGAGAACCATCCATATTTAAAGAAGGAAGTAAAAGATGGTATCAAATTGGAAAAAAATGGAATTCAAAGTTGCCAAGATTAGTGGGAGGCCAGCGGAGTGGGAAACATAGAAACATAGAAACATAGAAAATAGGTGCAGGAGTAGGCCATTCGGTCCTTCGAGCTTGCACTGCCATTGAATAAGATCATGGCTGATCATTCACCTCAATACCCCTTTCCTGCTTTCTCTCCATACCCCTTGATCCCTTTAGCAGTAAGGGCCATATCTAACACCCTCTTGAATATATCCAATGAACTGGCATCAACAAATCTCTGCAGTAGGAAATTCCACAGGTTAACAATTATCTGAGTGAAGAAGTTTCTCCTCATCTCAGTCCTAAATGGCCTACCCCTTATCCTTAGACTATGTCCCCTGGTTCTGGACATCCCCAACATCGGGAACATTCTTCCTGCATCTAACCTGTCCAGTCCCGTCAGAATGTTATATGTTTCTATAAGATCCCCTCTCATCCTTCTAAACTCCAGTGAATACAGGCCCAGTCGATGCAGTCTCTCCTCATATGTAGGTCCTGCCATCCCGGGAATCAGTCTGGTAAACCTTCGCTGCACTCTTTCAATAGCAAGAACGTCCTTCCTCAGATTAGGAGACCAAAACTGAACACAATATTGCAGGTGAGGCCTCACTAAGGCCCTGTACAACTGCAGTAAGACCTCCCTGCTCCTATACTCAAATCCCCTAGCTATGAAGGCCAACATACCATTTGCCTTCTTCACCGCCTGCTGTACCTGCATGCCAACTTTCAATGACTGAGGTACCATGACACCCAGGTCTCGTTGAACCTCCCCTTTTCCTAATCTGCCGCCATTCAGATAATATTCTGCCTTCGTGTTTTTGCCACCAAAGTGGATAACCTCACATTTATCCACATTATACTGCATCTGCCACTCGTTTGCCCACTCACCTAACCTCTCCAAGTCACCCTGCAGCCTTTTAGCATCCTCCTCACAGCTCACACCGTCACCCAGCTTAGTGTCATCTGCAAACTTGGAGATATTACACTCAATTCCCTCATCCAAATCATTAATGTATATTGTAAATAGCTGGGGTCCCAGCACTGAGCCGTGCGGCACCCCACTAGTCACTGCCTGCTATTCTGAAAAGGATCCGTATATCACGACTCTCTGCTTCCTGTCTGCCAACCAGTTCTCTATTCCTGTCAGCACATAACCCCCAATACAATGTGCTTTAATTTTGCACACCAATCTCTTGTGTGGGACCTTGTCAAAAGCCTTTTCAAAGTCCAAATACACCACACCCACCGGTTCCCGCTTGTCCACTCCACCAGTTACATCCTCAAAAAATTCTCGTAGATTTGTCAAGCATGATTTCCCTTTCATAAATCCATGCTGACTTGGACAGATCCTGTCACTGTTTTCCAAATGTGCTGCTGTTTCATCTTTAATAATTGATATCAACATTTTCCCCACTACTGATGTCAGGCTAACCGGTCTATAATTACCCGACTTCTCTCTCCCTCCCTTCTTAAAAAGTGGTGTTACATTAGCTACCCTCCAGTCCATAGGAACCGATCCAGAGTTGATAGACTGTTGGAAAATGATCACCAATGCATCCACTAACTCTAGGGCTACTTCCTTAAGTACTCTGGGATGCAGACTATCAAGCCCCAGGGATTTATCAGCCTTCAATACCATCAATTTCCCGAATACAATTTCCCGCCTAATAAGGATTTCCTTCAGTTCCTCCTTCTCACTAGACCCTCGGTCCCTTAGTATTTCAGGAAGGTTATTTGTGTCTTTCTTCGTGAAGACAGAATCAAAGTATTTGTTTAACTGGTCCATCATTTCTTTGTTCCCCATTATAAATTCACCTGAATCTGACTGCAAGGGACCTACATTTGTCTTCACTAATGTTTTTCTTTTTACATATTTATAGAAGCTTTTGCAGTCAGTTTTTATGTTCCCAGCAAGCTTTCTCTCTTACTCTATTTTCCCCCTCCTTAATAAACCCTTTGTCCTCCTCTGCTGTATTATAAAATTCTCCCAGTCCTCAGGTTTGCTGCTTTTTCCAGACAATTTATATGCCTCTTCCTTGGATTTAACACTATCCTTAATTTCCCTTGTTAGCCACGGTTGAGTCACCTTCCCCGTTTTATTTTTACTCCAGACAGGGATGTACAATTATTGAAGTTCATCCATGTGATCTTTAAATGTTTGCCATTGCCTATCCACCGTCAACCCTTTAAGTATCACTCGCCAGTCTATTCTAGCCAATTCACGTCTCATACCATCGAAGTTACCTTTCTATAAGTTCAGGACCCTAGTTTCTGAATTAACTGTGTCACTCTCCATCTTAATAAAGAATGCTACCATATTATGGTCACTCTTCCCCAAGGGGCCTCACACAACAAGATTGCTAATTAGTTCTTTCTCATTAAACATCACCCAGTCTAGGATGGCCAGCCCTCTAGTTGACTCCTCGACATATTGGTCGAGAAAACTATCCCTGATACACTCCAGGAAATCCTCCTCCACCGCATTGCTACCAGTTGGGCTAGCTGAATCAATATGTAGATTAAAGTCGCCCATGATAACTGCTGTGCCTTTATTGCACACATCCCTAATTTCTTGTTTGATGCTGTCCCCAACCTCACTACTACTGTTTGGTGGTCTGTACACAACTCCCACTAGCATTTTCTGCCCTTTGGTATTCCGTAGCTCAACCAATATCGATTCCACATCATCCAAGCTAATGTCCTTCCTTACTATTGCATTAATTTCCTCTTTAACCAGCAACGCCACCCCACCTTCTTTTCCTTTCTGTCTATCCTTCCTAAATGTTGAATACCCCTGGATGTTGAGTTCCCAGCTTTGGTCACCCTGGAGCCATGTCTCCGTGATGCCAATTACATCATATCCGTTAATTAACTGCTATCTGCGCAGTTAATTCGTCCACCTAATTGCGAATACTCCTCGCATTAAGGCACAGAGCCTTCAGGCTTGTCTTTTTAAAACCCTTTGCCCCTTTAGAATTTTGCTGTAATGTGGCCCTTTTTGCTTTTTGCTTTGGGTTTCTCTGTTCTCCACTTTTACTTTTTTTCTTTCTATCTTTTGCCTCTGCCCCTATTCTACTTTCCTCTGTCTCCCTCCATAGGTTCCCATCCCCCTGCCATATTATTTTAACCCCTCCCCAACTGCACTAGCAAACACCACCCTAGGACATTGGTTCTGGTCCTGCTCAGTTGCAGACCATCTGGTTTGTACTGGTCCCACCTCTTCTACAGGTATATAAAATGGAAGGGAATTGCTAAAGTAAACATTGGTCCCTTAGAGGATGAGACTGGGGAATAATAATGGGGAACAGGGAAATGGCAGAGACTTTGAACAAATATTTTATATCGGTCTTCATGGCAGAAGACACGAATAACATCCCAATAATAGATAATCAAGGGGCTATAGGGAGGGAGGACCTTAAAACAATCACCATCACTAAAGAAAAAGTATTCGGTAAAATAATGAGACTAAAGGTAGACAAGTCCCCTGGACCTGATGGCCTGCATCCTAAGGTCTTAAAAGAAGTGGCTGCAGAGATAGTGGATGCATTGGTTGTAATCTACCAAAATTCTTTGGATTCTGGAGGGGTCCCAGCAGATTGGAAAACCGCAAATGTAACGCCCCTATTTACAAAATGAGGCAGACAGAAAGCAGGAAACTATAGACCAGTTAGCCTAATTTCTGTCATTGGTAAAATGTTGGAATCCATTATTAAGGAAGCAGTAGCAGGACTTTTGGAAAAGCATAATACAGTCAAGCAGAGTCAGCATGGTTTGATGAAAGAGAGATCAAGTTCGACAAATTTGCTGGAGTTCTTTGAGGATGTAACGAGCAGGGTGTATAAGGGGGAACCACTGGATGTGGTGTATTTGGATTTCCAGAAGGCATTCGATAAGGTGCCACATAAAAGGTTACTGCACAAGATAAAAGTTCACAGGGTTGGGGGTAATATATTAGCATGGATTGAGGATTGGCTAAATAACAGAAAACAGAAAGTGGGGATAAATGGGTCATTTTCTGGTTGGCAAACTGTAACTAGTGGATTGCCACAGGGATCGGTACTGGGACCTGAACTATTTACAATCTATATTCATGACTTAGATGAAGGCACTGAATGCAATGTAGCCAAGGTTGCTGATGATGCAAAGATGGGTGGGAAAGCATGTTGGGAGGAGGACACAAAAAATCTGCAAAAGGATATAGGCAGGCAAAGTGAGTGGGCAAACATTTGGCAGATGGAGTATAATGTGGGAAAGTGTGAGGTTATCCAGTTTGGCAGGAAAAATAAAAAAGCTAATTATTATTTAAATGGAGAGAAACTACAAAATGCTGCAGTACAGAGGGACCTGGGGGTCCTTATACACAAAATACACAATGTTAGTATGCAGGTACAGCAAGTAATTAGGAAGGCAAATGGAATATTAGTTTTATTGCAAGGGGGATGAAGTATAAAAGCAGAGAAGTCCTGCTACAGCTGTACAGGGTATTGGTGAAGCCATACCTAGAGTACTGCATACAGTTTTGGCCTCCTTATTTAAGGAAGGATATATTGCATTGGAGGCAGTTCAGAGAAGGTTCACTAGGTTGATTCCGGAGATGAGGGGGTTGACTAATGAAGAAAGGATGAGCAAGTTGGGCCTATACGCATTGGAGTTTAGAAGAATGAAAGGTGATCTTATTGAAACATATAGGCCCAGAAATCATAGCCTCCCTGGGTCCATACGAAGTTTCTGCTGACCCAGGAAGGCATCGGAAAAAAAGGGTTTCAGCACACAGTGCGCATGCGCTGAAAAGCAGCTTTTCCGATCTGTCAAGTTTCTGCCTTGACAGATCCTCCGTATCTCGGGAGCGAGGACATTTGCCAGGGCAAGATTGCAGGATTTATCCATATCTTGCCCAGCAAACGTCCTCAAAACTCTTGTGCCTGATAAAAGCATAGCCTACTTTTACAGGCGTAAGAGTTTTAAAACATACAAAATTATAATTAAATTAAATTTAAAAAACAATATATTATTTTTAAAAACCCTGCCCACTACATTACATTTATTTTTAACCATAATTAAAACTTTTTTTAAAAAAGGCAAATGTTTTTCTTTTAAAAAACATTCCTCTCAACTTTAATTTCTATTGAGTATTTTTTTAATGTTTTATGCAGTGTTTGGGTGTTTGAGGGGTGTTTCTTATTCATAGTAATAGGAGTTTCAGATTCGAAACTCCTATTACTATCAATGAGAAAATGCTTTACCATGTTTGGGTATCCAGGCCCACATGATCGCGCTCCATTGTGCAAGAAGAGGAGGCCTCGAATCCGGGATCTCTGGCGGGCATTCGACTAAAAGGTAAGTGCGCATCTTTCCTCTTATTTTTCATCGAACGCCCACGGGAAGAAGAAATAGAGATTTCTGGGCCATAAGATACTGAGGGGGCTTGACAAGGTAGATGCAGAGAGGATGTTTCCACTCGTGGGGGAATCCAGAACTAGGGGGCATAGTTTAAAAATAAGGGGTCGCCCATTTAGAACTGAGATGAGGAGGAATTTCTTCTCTCAGAGAGTCATAAATCTGTGGAATTCTCTGGCCCAGAGAGGTGTGGAGGCTGGGTCATTGAACATATTTAAGGTGGAGATAAACAGATTTTTGAGCGATAAGGGAGTGAAGGGTTTTGGGTAACAGGCAGGGAAGTGGAGCACAGCTCAAGATCAGATCGGCCATGATCTTATTTAATGTCGGAGCAGGCTCGAGGGGCCAAATGGCCTACTGCTCCTATTTCATATGTTCTTATGTTCATATGACCCCCCCCAGGTCCCTCTGTACTGCATAAAATAAAGAAATGCAACTACTATAACCATACTGTTACAAAATACAAATATTTAAAAATACAGTTGCATTCTTTACACATGTAACATGCTGTATTTTTAAATATACAACTCCTTGATCAGAATAAGTTACATGATTCTCTTCAGCAAAGTGATCTCACAAAAAACTGAAAAGTCTATTCTAAATCTAGTTTTGAAATGTTATACTCAAAGAACAAATATAAGTTACTTTTTAATTGAGCTAATTAAAGTGGCTCGGATACATGCTATGAATTGTCATCTGCCATGATGTTGAGTATCTTTACACCACAGTCCATCATTATAGGCAGTCCCACGGAATCGAGGAAGATTTGCTTCCACTCTAAAAGTGAGTTCTCAAGTGGCTGAACAGTCCAATACAGGAATTACAGCCCCTGTCACAGGTGGGACAGACAATCATTGAAGAGTAAGGGAGGGTGGGACTGGTTTGCCGCACGCTCCTTCCGCTGCCTGCGCTTGCTTTCTGCATGCTCTCAGCAACGAGACTCGAGGTGCTCAGCGCCCTCCCATAGAAACATAGAAACATAGAAAATAGGTGCAGGAGCAGGCCATTCGGCCCTTCGAGCCTGCACCAAAATTCAATATGATCATGGCTGATCATGCAACTTCAGTACCCCATTCCTGCTTTCTGTCCATACGCCTTGATCCCTTTAGCCGTAAGGGCCATATTTAACTCCCTTTTGAATATATCGAATGAACTGGCCTCAACAACTTTGTGTGGTAGAGAATTCCATAGGTTCACAATTCTCTGAGTAAAGAAGTTTTTCCTCATCTCAGTCCTAAATGGCTTACCCCTTATCCTTAGTCTGTGACCCCTGGTTTTGAACTTCCTCAACATCTGGAACATTCTTCCTGCATCTAACCTGTCCCGTCAGAATTTTATATGTTTCGATGAGATCCCCTCTCATTCTTCTAAATTCCAGTGAATATAAGCCGAGTAGATCCAGTCTTTCTTCATATGTCAGTCCTGCCATTCCGGGAATCAGTCTGGTGAACCTTTGCTGCACTCCCTCAAAAGCAAGAATGTCCTTCCTCAGATTAGGAGACTAAAACTGTACACAATATTCAAGGTGTGGCCTCACTGCTCTGCAACTGCAGTAAGACCTCCCTGCTCCTATACTCTAATCCCATAGCTAAGTAGGCCAACATGCCATTTGCCTTCTTCACCGCCTGCTGTACCTGCATGCCAACTTTCAATGACTGATGTACCATGACACCCAGGTCTCGTTGCACCTCCCCTTTTCCTAATCTGCCGCCATTCAGATCATATTCTGCCTTCTTGTTTTTGCCACCAAAGTGGATAACCTCACATTTATCTATATTATACTGCATCTGCCATGCATTTGCCTACTCATCTAACCTGTCTAAGTCACCCTGTAGCCTCTTAGCATCCTCCTCACAGCTCACACTGCCACCCGGTTTAGTGTCATCTGCAAACTTGGAGACATTACATTCAATTCCTTCATCTAATTCATTGATGTTGTAACTAGCTGGGGTTCCAGCACTCAACCTTGCAGTACCCAAATCGTCACTGCCTGCCATTCTGAAAAGGATTTGTTTATTCCTACTCTTTGCTTCCTGTCTGCCAACCAGTTCTCTATCTGCATCAATACATTACCCCCAATACCATGTGCTTTAATTTTGCACACTAATCTCTTGTGAGGGACCTTTGAAAGTCCAAATACACCACATCCACTGGTTCTCCCTTGTCTACTCTACTAGTTACATCCTCAAAAATTTCTAGAAGGTTTGTCAAGCATGATTTCCCTTTCATAAATCCGTGCTGACTTGGATTGATCCTGTCACTGCTTTCGAAATGCGTTGCTATTACATCTTGAATAATTGATTCCAACATTTTCCCCATTACCAATGTCAGGCTAACCGGTCTATAATTCCTTGTTTTCTATCTCCCTCCTTTCTTAAAAAGTGGGGTCACATTAGCTGCCCTCTAATCCATAGGAACTGATCCAGTCTATAGAATGTTGGAAAATGACCACCAATGCATTCACTATTTCTCGGGCCACTTCCTTAAGTACTCTGGGATGCAGACTATCAGGCCCTGGGGATTTATTGGCCTTCAATCCCATTAATTTCCCTAACACAATTTCCCGCTTTATAAGGATATCCTTCAGTTCCTCCTTCTCACTAAACCCTCGGTTCCCTAGTATTTCCGGAAGGTTATTTGTGTCTTCCTCCATTTAGGGCGGTCTTTGGCCAGGGCTCCCAGGTGTCGGTGGGGATGTTGCATTTTATCAAGTCGGCTTTGAGGGTGTCCTTGAAATGTTTCCTCTGCCCACCTGGGGCTCACTTGCCATGTAGGAGTTCGAGTAGAGCACTTGCTTTGGGAGTCTTGAGTCAGGCATGTAAACAATGTGGCCTGCCCAACTGAGCTGGTCGAGTGTGGTCAGTGCTTCAATGCAGGGGATGTTGGCCTGATTGTGGACGCTAACGTTGGTGCGTCTGTCCTCCCAGGGGATTTGCAGGATCTTGCAGAGACATTGATGGTGGTATTTCTCCAGCGATTTGAGGTGTCTACTGTATATGGTCCACGTCTTTGAGCCATACAGGAGAGCGGGTATCACTACAGCCCTGTAGACCATGAGCTTGTTGCCAGATTTAAGGGCCTGATCTTCGAACACTCTCTTCCTCAGGTGGCTGAAGGTTGCGCTAGCGCACTGGAGGCAGTATTGAACCTCGTCGTCGATGTCTACCCTTGCTGATAATAGGCTCCTGAGGTATGGAAAGTGGTGCACATTGTCCAGGGCCGCGCCATGGATCTTGATGACTGGGGGGCAGTGCTGTGTGGCCGGGTCAGGTTGGTGGAGGACCTTTATTTTACGGATATTTCGTGTAAGGCCCATGCTTTCGTATGCCTCAGTGAAGATGTTGACTATGACTTGGAGTTCAGTCTCTGAATGTGCGCAAGCGTCGTCTGCATACTGTAGCTCGATGCCAGAAGTTGGGATGGTCTTGGATCTGGCCTGGAGGCGACAAAGGTTGAACAGGTTCCCACTGGTTCTGTAGTTTAGTTCCATTCCAGCGGGGAGCTTGTTGAGTGTGAGGTGGAGCAGTGCAGCGAGGAAGATCGAGAAGAATGTTGGCGCGATGACGCAGCCCTGCTTGACCCCGGTCCGGACATGGATAGGGTCTGTGATGGATCCATTGGTCAGGATCACAGCTTGCATATCATCTCAGTCAAAGGTCAAAGAAGGCCATGTATATAAGAACATAAGAAATAGGAACAGGAGTAGGCCATACGGTCCCCTCGAATCTGCTCCGCCATTCAATAAGATCATGGCTGATGTGATCATGGACTCAGTTCCACTTCCCTGCCTGCTCCCCATAACCCCTTATTCCCTTATCGTTTAAGAAACTGTCTATTTATGTCTTAAATTTATTCAATGTCCCAGCTTCCACAGCTCTCTGAGGCAGCGAATTCTGCAGATTTACAACCCTCTGAGAAGAAATTTCTCCTCATCTGTTTTAAATGGGCGGCACCTTATTCTAAGATCGTGCCCTCTAGTTCTAGTCTCCCTCATCAGTGGAAACATCCTCTCTACATCCACCTTGTCAAGCCCTCTCATAATCTTATACATTTAGATTAAGATCACCTCTCATTCTTCTGAATTCCAATGAGTAGAGGCCCAACCTACCCAACCTTTCCTCATAAGTCAACCCCCTCATCCCCGGAATCAACCTAGGGAACCTTCTCTGAACTGCCTCCAAAGCAAGTATATCCTTTCGTAAATATGGAAACCAAAACTGCACGCAGTATTCCAGGTGTGGCCTCACCAATACCTTATATAGCTGTAGTAAGACTTCCCTGCTTTTATACTCCATCCTCTTTGCAATAAAGGCCAAGATACCATTGGCCTTCCTAATCACTTGCTGTACCTGCATACTATCCTTTTGTGTTTCATGCACAAGTACCCCCAGGTCCCGATGTACAAGTGTTAGTGCTGTTCCCTGCATTTCTCTTGCAGTTGTCGCACCATAAAAATCATGTCCGTTGTATCCCGTAGGGGACAAAATCCACACTGTGATTCCGGGAGGAGTTCCTCAGCCACAGGGAGAAGACTGTTGAGGAGAATTCTAGTGATGACTTTCCCAGTGGCTGATAACAGAGAGATTCCTCTGAAATTGCCGTACTTGTCCGTTTTTTTAAAGATGGTCACGATAACTGCATCTCAGATCTCCCGGCATGCTCTCCTCCTTCCAGATGAGAGAGATGAGGTCATGCATTCATGCCAATAGTGCCTCTCCGCCATGCTTTAGTGCCTCAGCGGGGATTCCATCCGCTCCGATTGCCTTGTTGTTCTTGAGCTGGCGGATGGCCTTTTCTACCTCGTGTAGAGCTGGGGTTTTGCTGAGATAGTGGCAGGTAGCATGTTGCTGGATCGTGTCAAAGACACTCGAGTCAAAGGCAGAATTTCGGATAAGGAGATCTTCGAAGTACTCCTTCCAGTGGGCCCTGATTGCCTTGGTGTCCTTGATGAGTGTCTCCCTGTTCTTGGCCAGCAGTGGGGTGGGGCCTTGGGCCATAGGGGGCCTTGACTGCGGTGAAGAATCCTCGCACATCATGGCTGTCAGCCAGCTGCTGAATCTCCTGTGCTTTCTCCACCCACCATCTATTCTTTAGGTCACGGATTTTTTGTTGGACCTCAGCCTTAAGCCGTCTGTAAAGCTGCTTTGCTGCTCCCAAGTTGGATTGTTGTTTTAGGTTCAGAAATGCCTTGCGCTTGCGATTTATTAGCTCTTGGATCTCCTGGTCATTCTCATTAAACCAGTCCTGATGTTTCCTGGTTGAGTGACCAACTGTCTCTTCGCACTGATTGTGGTGGCCTGGAGGGCAGACCAAGCACTGTGGGCATTCTGCGTCTCGGGATCATCAAGGGTTGCCAGGTTAGCTATGAGGCGCTGGCTGTATAGAGCTCTCTTAGCTGGGTCTTTGAGTGCTCCAACGTTGATTCTTTTGCGGCACTGCTTCTGCTGCCATCGCCGCTTTGGGGCTATATTGATGTTGATGATGGGACAGATTAGGCGGTGGTCCAGCAATCGTTAGCTCCTATCTAGCAGTCGTTAGCTCCTGTCATGGCACGGGTGATGCGCACATCCTTGCGATCCCTGGCTTGGACGTTGACATAGTCGAGCACTACAGTAATGATGCTTGGAAACCCCATGAAGTTGAGTCTTCCAGTGAAGCATAGGCTACTGATGGAAACTGTATAAATCATTTCAATATTTTCTTGTTACTTTTTCCATTTTATTATGTCTTTACTACATTACAAACCTTGGGGTGGATACTATCTCAGAGCAGGTTCACAGTGGGAAACTGTTCAAGCAAGTTGATTTCACAGCAGGCAAAGGCAGCAGACAGTGATTTTAACTGCCAGGCTTCATTTAAATGCCGCCAGTCCACTTTCTGCCCGGAACTGGCGGGCATAGATCGGGCATCCCTTGGCCGCCTGCCAACTTCCATCTAAGTGGTGCGGAGTGGGTTTCAGCCACACAAAGGAATATGTCCCAATGAGTGACGAAGCTATCAGGCCTGCACCACTCAGGATTCTTCGGCGGCTCCTGTGGTCACCAATCAAAAGTAAGTAAAACCTTTCTGTGGAGCCAGGAGGAATAGAAGCACTCGATTCGCTTCCACAATCCTGGCGATCGCACCCTCTCCCATTGCCTGATCCAAACCCCTCCCTAAACAGACCTGAGGGCCGCAGCCGGTGGCCCTAAATTATTTTTTCTTATTGGGCCAAAGATGTAGATGAGACCTGAGGGTCAATTTTGAGACAGCCTCAGACCTCTGTATTCAGGCATGTATTGCTCACGCAGCACCGAGTCTGAAAGCAGGTGTAGACTCATTTCTACCCATAAGAATGGTCACTTGGGAAAAATATGAAAGGGTGAGCAATGCCCATGGAACATACCCCAACAAGGAGTGATGGGAAATATATGTAGAAGTCTGTTTCCAGACAGTAACATATGTCAGAGGATTCATATGATAAATCACTGAAACATCACTTTTACAGTTTATGATATCAGCTGTAAACCTCATTCTGCTATTTCCTTATAACACACTTTCAACTTATTGTTAACATCACTCAGTTACTGTCTAGAACACATAGAAGAATCTTTACCATTTTTATATTTGATCAGCAATAAGCAGATTGAGAAAAGAATTTGTCTCTGACTGCATGCTGGATTCATTTTTGGTTTGGTATGTGTGTATATTTTAATATGAAGTTGTTTACATTACAATTTACAGTGCCAATTCTATTTCAACACATAATTGCAAAATTGTCATATTAATACACTCCCTGTGGCTATATTATTTCACACTCCGTCATTGTGAAGCTGTGTAACCCATCTAATGTGATCAAAAGCTGAGCACCTTCATAGCCCATTCAGGGCTAAAGAGGTGCTAAGAAAGGAAGGTTGTCAGCTGTAAATTTAGAATATCAAAGCATAGCCAATGCAGATAAGACGAAATATTTTCCTCAATTAATAAGAGGCAGAGATTTCTAGCACAAAGAAGACTATTGTTAACTTAATTTGAATGTACTAAAGAACCATTAATATATTGGCCACTGAACTTCATTTAATTTCTGAAATAGCATAGATTTCGCTTCCAGAGTGTTTCAGAAATACAGTCCAGCCTTGTTATTAGGAAGCCATGAACAGTAACAAAATAATGTTCTCCTCTGTTGGCTATGGTGACCGTTCTACAGGGATCAGGTTAATGTTCACTATAACAAGAAGGTTTCTAATTACAGTCTTTGCAAATGCATTATCGTTACTGGCCTAAAAAAGATTTTGGTTACTATAAAAACAAATTAGAAAATGAATTGTATCAAAACAGTCTAGTTTTATTTCATAGGATTTACATGAAAAAACTAAAATCAGAATTTCATTTTTATATTTTGTGAATCCTATCAAGAAGTGATTAATAACTGATATTTATGACACTTCTGTGAACTGAAAGCATTTGCAATTCACTAATATATCAACTGCTTTCTTTCCACAAAAAATAATATAATTGTTCGGTTTTGATAAAGTGGCAATGAAATGAAGCGGCTTCACTTGTTTTATGATACTTTAGGTGTCTTTACTGATGTTATTACAGAAAATGCTTTCCTCATTAACTTATCAATAAATAGTACAATAGGATTTATTATCAAAAATAGTTGTCATTGTATTCAGGTGAGGACAACATTGAGGATGTATTGATAAATCAATGATACTGCTTTCATGATGTTGATTTGTTTTCCTCAAATTACTGTGTCTTTACCAACACTCCAAATACATTGTAAAAAGTTGAGCAATAGTTTTATCTTGCCAATTTTCTTCCCATCTCTTTTCCCCTGAAGATGTTGACTCTTTCAGAGGTACAGCTCCATGTGCACTGTCTACAGTAAGTCGCCCATTAATTATATGTGAGCATTGACTGTTGGTATTAGAAGGGTATGCATCATTGCCAATCCCAATCAGGACCATTTTAGACCCTTACAGGCCCTGGCTGAAATGAGCTAATTCAGCACAGACCAAGGATTGAATCGTAGGCATTCCTGGATTGTGTGGATCTGCTACTCACTGGATTAACTAACTGAGCCAGAGAGAGAATCATGAAGTTGAGAAATATATATTTTTTAAATCAGACAAACTATCTTCACATATATTCACTCCAAATACTCTACATCCAGTGTCCCATTCTTGGCATATCATGCATCACACCACATATGATATACAACTCCTGCTGATTCCCACCCTCCATCGGGTAATGAATCAGTACTCCTCCATGTTGAACACCATTTGTAGGAAGCACTGAGGGTAGCAAGGGCACACAATATATTCTGCATGGGGGACTTCAATGTCCTTCAACAAGAGTAGCTCGGAAGTACCACAAGTGACCGAGCAGGCCAAGTCCTGAAGGACATAGCTGCCACACTGGGCTTGCGGCAAGAGGTGAGAGAACCAACATCAGGCTATAACATACTTGACCTCGTCGTCACCAATCTGCCTGTTGCAGATGCATCTGTCCAGGAAAATATTAGTCGGAGTGACCACTGCACAATCCTTGTGGAGACCAAGTCCCATCGTCACACTGAGGGCAACCACAATCATGTCATGTAGCACTATCACCATGCTGTGTGGGAGAACTTTAAAATAGTTCTAGCAGCTCAAAACTGGGCATCCATGAGACGCTGTGGGCCATCAGCAGCAGCAGAATTGTATTACACCACAATCTTTAACCTCATGGCCCAGTATATCGCTCACTCTTCCATCACCATCAAGCCAGATGATCACCCCTCATTCAATGAACAGTGTAGAAGAACATGCCATTAGCAGTGCCTGGTATGCCTGAAAATGAGATGGAAACCTGGTAAAGCTACAACACAGGACTACATGTATGCTAAACAGCAGAAGCAGCATGCTATAAACAGAGCTAAGCAATCCCACAGCCAATGGATCAAATCAAAGCTCTGCAGTCCTGCCACAACCAGTCATGAATGATGGTGGACAATTAAGCAATCCTTAATGATGACAGAGCCCAGCACATGAGTGCAAAAGACAAAGCTGAAGTGTTCATAACGATCTTCAGTCAGAAGTGCCGAGTAGATGATCTTTCGCAGCCTCCTCCTGATGTCCCCACCATCATAGATGCCAGTATCCACCCAATTTGATTCGCTACATGTGATATCAAGAAACAGCTGAGTGCACTGGACATAGCCAAGGCTCTGGGTCCTTAAAACATCCAGGTTGCAGTGCTGAAGATTTGTGCTCCAGAAATAGCCCTATCTCTAGCCAAGCTGTCCTAGTACAGCTACAAAACTGGCATCTGCCCGACAATATGGAAAACTCCCCAGGTATGGCCTATCCATAAAAACAGGACAATTCCAACCTGGCCAATCGCCGTCCTATCACCTGACCAGCAATCATCTACAAAGTGATAGAAGGAGTGGTCAACAGAGCTATCAAGTGGCACTTCCTCACCAATAACCTGCTCACCAATGCTCAGTTTGGGTTCTGCCAGGGCCACTCAGCTCCAGATCTCATTACAGCCTTGGTTCAAACATGGACAAAAGAGTTGTATTCCAAAGCTGAGGTGAGAATGATTGATAGTAGGGTAGATAAAGCTGAACCAGCAGATGTAGTAGATAGACTAGAGAAGCTGGGGTTGTTCTCCATGGAGTAAAGAATGTTGAGAGGAGATCTGATAAGAGGTGTTAAAAATCATGATGGCTCTAGACAGAGTAGATAGAGAGAAACTGTTCCTATTGGCAGAAGAATCGAGAACCAGAGGACACAGATTTAAGGTGATTGGCAACAGAACCAAAGGCGACAAGAGAAAAAACCTTTTTACACAGTGAGTGGTTCGGATTTGGAATGCACTACCTGAAAGGGTGGTGGAGGCAGACTCAATCATGGTTTTCGGAGGGATTTGGATAAGTACCTGAAAGAAAAAACTTGCAGGGTTATGGGGAAAGGACAGGTGAGTGGGATTAGCTGAGGTGCTCTTGCAGAAAGCCAGCATTTGTTCGATGGGCTAAATTACCAACCACTGTGCTGTAACCATTGTATGATTCTATTCAAATCTAGTAGATTGGGATTTCCAAAAGGTCTTCGATAAGGTGCCACATAAAAGGTTGCTACACAAGGTAAGGGCTCATAGGGTTGGGGTAATATATTAGTATGGATAGAGGATTGATTAGCGAACAGAAAACAGAGAGTAGGGATAAACGGGTCATTTTCCAGTTGGCTGGCTGTAACTAGCGGGTGCCACACGGATCAGTGCTGGGGCCTCAGTTATTTATAATCGATATTAATGACTTAGATGAATGGACCGAGTGCAATGTATCCAAATTTGATGATGATACAAAGCTAGGTGGGAAAGAAAGCTGTGAGGGGGTCACACAGAGCCTGCAAAGGGTTAAGTGAGTGGGCAATAAGGTGGCAGATGGAGTATAATGTGGGGAAATGTGAGGTTATTCACTTTGGTAGGAAGAATAGAAAAACACAATATTTTTAAAATGGTGAGAAACTATTAAATGTTGGTGTGATTTAGGTGTCCTCGTACAGCAAACACAAAATGTTAGCGTGCTGGCCTTTATTGTAAGGGGGTTGGAGTACAAGGGGAAATTCAGCTCCCCAAAAAGGCCGCTTACCACTGGAAAGCGGCGGAGTTGAGTGGCCGTCGATTTTCGGTCCAATGTCCGCCGCCAGCGAAATTCAGCTCGGGGAATATTCTGGCGGTCCCCACTTCCGCCCTGCCGCTGCCAACCGGTCCTAAGTGCGTGATCAAAGCATGCACCATCAATCTCCCGCACCTCCAGTCAAATTTAGCTGTAAAAATCCTTGATCCGCCAAGTGGTGCCCCCGACAGCTTTTTCTGTCGGCACACCCTGTCGTCTGTGTGTGGGCCTTGGCTGCGCGGCAGCCATTAAAGGCGAAGGCCCACTGCCATTTTAGTGATTTTGCCAGTCGACTTCCAGGTCAGCCGGACAATTGTGCCCCCGGGTTTGGCCAGGCCGCTAACAGGCAGCCTGGCACCACCTCTTGGGTGCCAGATCGCTGGCCTGGCCGAAACCCTCCCTGGTGGCCCAGTGGACTGAACCTAAAGAATCGCTGCTTCCCTCCCCTTTAAGTGAAGGGGAGAGACGTGGTGACACACACGCGTAATGGTGTCATGACCGCTCTGCTGCTGACTGACAGCGGCAGAGACTCCGTCCCGCCTTCACTTCTGCCGCTCTAGAGTGCTCACCGCCCCACGTCCGCCCCCATTATGACCGACTTCTGGTCCACTTCAAAAAAAACGACAAAGAGCTGAATTTCGCAAAAGAGGCCACCTCATCCAACACAGCAGAGAAATCACTTCAATAGCTGAAGGTGCGACCCGTTTCGGGCAGGGGTGACTTTCAGCCCTCAAGAGTAAGGAAGTGTTATTAAATTGTATAAAACTTTGATGAAACCACACCTGGAGTACTGTGCTCAGTTTTGGTCTCCTTATCTGAGGAAGGACATACATGCCTTGGAGGAGGTGCAACGAAGGTTCATTGGATTTATCCCTGGGATGAGAGGGTTGTCCTATGAGGAGTGATTGAGTAAATTAGGCCTATACTCTCTGGAGTTTAGAAGAATGAGGGGTGATTTCATTGAAACATATCAGATTCTGAAGGGGATGAATAGGATAGATGCTGAAAGGTTGTTTCCCCTGGCTGGAGAATTTAGAACTAGGGGACACTCTCAGGATAAGGGGTTGGCAATGTAAGACTGAAATGAGGAGAATTTCTTCACTCACAGGATTGTGAATCTTTGGAATTCTCTACCACAAAGGGCTGTGGATGCGGAGTCGTTGAACATATTCAAGGCAGCGATAGATAGATTTTTGGATAGGGGAATCAAGGGATTTGGGGATCGGGCGGGAAAGTGGAGTTGAGGTTGAAGATCAGCCATGATCTTATTGAATGGCAAAGCAGGCTCGAAGGATCATATGGCCTGCTCCAGCTCCTAATTTTTATGTTCTTATTTGGAGGAAGTGAGTGGAGTCAAAGGAGAAGTTGTTCAATGTGAGACCAAGTGTAGCCAGGCAGAGGAGGATGGTGGTGCACAGGGACTGGTTGGGTCTCAGATCAAGAAAGAACTTGAGAGCCCTCAGGCCATCCTGGTGGGGGATGGCGGTGTAGAGGGATTGGACTACCATGGTGAAAAGAAGACGCTTAGGGCCAGGAAACTGGAAACTGTTGAACTGATAGAGGGTGTTAGAAGAGTCCCAAATGTAGGTGGGAAGAGACTGGACAAAGGGAGAAAAATAGAGTTGAGATAGGGAGAAATCAGTTCCACGGGGCAAGAACAGGCTGAAATGATGGGTCTACCAGGGCAGTCCTGTTTGTGAATCTTGGGAAGGAGATAGAAGTGAGCTGTGCGAGACTGGGGGGATTATGAGGTTCGACACCATGGAAGGAAGATCTCCAGAGGAGATGAGGTCAGAAACAGTCTTGGAAACTATGGCTTGATGTTGGGCAGTGGGATCATGGTCCACGGGGTGGTAAGAGGAGGTATCAGAGAGTTAGCGCTCAGCCTCCACAAGGTCGTGGTCGGTTCACCAAACAACAACAGCGCCACCCTTGTCAGCAGGTTTAATAACAATGTTAGGGTTGGATTTGAGAGAATGGAGTGCTCCAAGTTCAGAGGGAGGTAAGTTGGAGTGAGCGAGGGGAGCAGAGAAATTGAGATGGCTGATGTCATGGTGGCAGTTCCCAATGCAAAGATTGAGACACGGTCAGAGGCCAGAAGGAGGGATCCAAGTAGAATGAGAATTCTGAAGATGGGAGAAAGGGCTCGCTTTACAGGGAGAAGACTTCTGGACAAAGTGTATGCGGAGGCGAAGGCGACAGAAAAAGAGCTCAACATTGTTCCGAGCTCAAAATTAATTGAGGTGGGGGCATAGGGGGATGAAGGTCAGGCCTTTGCTGGAGACTGATGATTCGGGGTCAGAGCGGAAAAGGTCAAGGCATTAGTGAAAATGCGGCAGGGGGTGCGATTGGAAGAAGGGATGTGGTCAAATGAATGTGAAAGGGAAGAAAGTTCCGAAGGGATGGTATCCAAGAATTGTTGAAGATTGTGATCCTATCCTTGACATCTGAAAGGAAGAGAAAATGTTTTTTGTTAAAGCACCAGATGAGGTGAATGATTAAATGGAACTGCAGATCAAGACAGCTTTTAGATAGAGTGAGTCGGTGCTGCCGGAGAGATTAAGAGCGTGCATATGGCAGCACATAGTGTTGATCTCAGGATGCGGCGAGAGCAGTGGTTCAAGGAACGCTGAATAGCTTGGAGATATCTGTAATTCTGGGTCGATCCAAAATGTGAAGGCTGTCATTTCAGTTGGAATCCATGCCCCCACCACAATGAATGTGGAATAAGTCAGAGCTGAAGACAGTTGCTGCGGAAAGAGATGTGCCTGTGAAGGTATGTTTTGGTAGAACCCGATCAAACACGAGAGGGGAAACAGAAAGCAATGAAGATGAGCAAAGTTAAAGAGACAGACGGAAATCCTGTTGGAGAGAAGAGCAGAACTTCTTCAAGGTGTGCATTGTTGGAAAAGTGGCTGTAAATTTTTGTGTCCATCCCTGGAAAAAAACTCTCCTTCAATCCCTTACCACTGCACTTTCTAATTCTCAACTGTCTAGCCTTTCGCTAACAATTTTCATGACATTTCTGCAGCTACTGATTTGTTAAATCACACCCTCTCCACTTTGATGCCCTTGTCCCCATTCAACTCAATACACTCTCACTCTAGTCATTCCCCATGGTATATCCCTCATCTCCACTCACTTAAGTCCAAGGGACTCAGACTTCAACATCTCTGGCAGATAACTGGTCTAACCATTCATCATTAGATATTGTTAGATCATATAAAGCACTATCGGGTCCTGCTCTCCTTCACTAAAACCGGCCACTATTCTAAGATCATCCCGGATGGAAAAGATAACACCAGGCTTCTCTTCTCCAGCATTAAAGGTCTTCTCAAACCATCCTCCCCTGCCTCCTCCTCCCTCACCTTCAACAATAAATGTGGAGCTCATGGACTTGTTTGTTAAAGACATTAACAACATCTGTTCAACTGCCACTGCTACTTCCCTCTCTTCCCCTAGCCCACCGAGCTTTATGTCCTCTCCGTTTTCCCCTGCTCTAACCTTAAATTTGCATATTTCTCTAGTTTCGCTCCTAATTCCCCTCTTGTACTTTCAAAGCTCATCTTGTCAATGAGACCAACCTCCTGCTCTCTCAATCCTATTCCTAATAAATTGCTGACCACTCAACTTCCCTTTCTGGTTCCCATATTACCGGACACTGTTAATGTATCTAATTCCTCAGGTATTGTTCCCCTCGCCTTCAAATCTGCCATCACCACCCCTCTTCTCAAAACAACAACCTTTAATAAGAACATAAGAAATAGGAGCAGGAGTAGGCCAGAGGGAGGGATCCAAGTAGAATTAGAATTCTGAAGATGGGAGAAAGGGCTCGCTTTACAGGGAGAAGACTTCTGGACAAAGTGCACGCAGAGGTGAAGGCGACAGAAAAAGAGCTCAACATTGTTCCGAGCTCAAAATTCATTGAGGTGGGGGCATAGGGGGATGAAGCTCAGGCTTTTGCTGGGGACTGATCGTTCGGGATCAGAGAGGAAAAGGTCAGAGACATTAGTGAAAATGCTGCAGGGGGTGAGATTGGAAGAAGGGATATGGTCAAACGAATGTGAAAGGGAAGAAGGTTCCGAAGGGATGGTATCCAAGAATTGTTGAAGCTTGTGATCCGATCCTTGACACCTGAAAGGAAGAGAAAATATTTTTTTGTTAAAGCGCCAGATGATTAAATGGAACTGCAGACCAAGACAGCTTTTAGATAGAGTGAGTCGGTGCTGCTGAAGAGAGAGATTAAGAGCGTGCATATGACGGCACACAGCGTTGAACTCAGGATGCGGCGAGAGCAATGGTTCGAGAAACGCTGAATAGCTTGGAGATTGTTATGTATGTAAACATTGTAACTGTGTAAGACTTGCCACCAGAGGGCGCAACTGTTGGAGGCCCAAGGGTCACCTGCACACCTCATGCAAGGGAGTATAAAAGGTTGTCTGCCATGCTGCTTAGGCACTCTGGAGTTGTATTAAAGAGACTAAGGTCACATCATTTTTAGCTCACAGTACTCAGTCTTGTGGAGTTCTTCCATACTTAACAGAGACCTATAATTCTGGGTGGATCCAAAACATGAAGTGTGTCATTTCAGTTGGAATCTATGCCCCCACCACAATGAATGTGGAATAAGTCAGAGCTGAAGACAGTTGCTGCGGAAAGAGATGTGCCTGTGAAGGTATGTTTTGGAAGAAACCTGATCAAACACGAGAGGGGAAACAGAAAGCAATGAAGATGAACAAAGTTAAAGAGACAAATGGAAATCCTGTTGGAGAGAAGAGCAGAACTTCTTCAAGGTGGGCATTGCTGGAAAAGTGGCTGTACATTTTTGTGTCCATCCCTGGAAAAAAACTCTCCTTTAATCGCTTACCACTGCACTTTCGAATTCTCAACTGTCTAACAATTTTTTGTTATATATGCATACTTGTATTTATTCTGTATAGCCACCAGAGGGCTCATCCCCTGGAGTCCCAAGGGATCCCATAATCCCTTGGGAGCACAGGTATTTAAGGAGGCCTCACAGGTTGGAGAGGCACTCTGGAGACTTGCAATAAAAGAATAAGGTTACACTTTACTTCGAGCTCACATTGTTCAGTCTGACTCTTTCTCCATACATAACAACTGGCGACGCGATAAAGATAGCGAACCCAAAGATGCAGAAAACAGTGGGCATCCTGGAGAAATTCTCGGAGGGAGATGATTGGGAAACTTTTGTGGAGCGACTCGACCAATACTTCATAGCCAACAAGCTAGAAGGAGAAGAGAACGCTGCCAAACGAAGGGCGATCCTCCTCACTATCTGTGGGGCACCAACGTATGGCCTCATGAAAAATCTGCTTACTCCAGCGAAACCCACGGAGAAATCGTATGACAATTTGTGCACACTGGTCTGAGAGCATTTGAACCCGAAGGAAAGCGGTCTGATGGCGAGGTACCAGTTCTACACCTATAAAAGATCTGAAGGCCAGGAAGTGGTGCGTTATGTCGCCGAGCTAAGATGCCTTGCAGGACATTGTGAATTTGAAGGACATTTGGAGCACATGCTCAGACTTTTTCGTACTTGGTATTGGCCACGAAACCATACTTTGCAAACTTTTGACTGTAGAGACCCCAACCTTGAGGAAGGCCATAGCAATAGCCCAGGCATTCATTGCCACCAGTGACAATACTAAGCAAATCTCTCAGCACACAAGTGCTGCTACAAGTACTGTGAACAAAGTGATGTTGTTTTCAAATTGTAACGTACAGGGCAGGACACACATGCCTGCAGTTGCACATCCGCAGTGTCTCAGAGTCCACCATCAAGGTGATGAATGCAAGCTCATTAATCATTGTTTCTGTTCATGCCGATTCAAAGGGTATGATGCAGGGGCTGTGGAACAATGGGACACCTCCAATGTATGTGCAGGCAAGCTGCAAACCCTGTTAAACCTGCAAACCAACAAGCTGCGGAGGAGGACAAATCCACGGAGGATCACGATGAACCAGAGCTTCAGACTGAGGAGGTAGAGGTACATGGAGTGCACACGTTCACCACAAAGTGTCCCCCGATAATGCTGAATGTTGAACTAAATGGACTCCCGGTGTCAATGGAGCTGGACACGGGCGTGAGCCAGTCAATCATGGCCAAAAAGACTTTCAAAAGATTGTGATGCAGCAAGACCTCAAGGCCAGTCTTAACTCCAGTTCGCACGAAACTAAGAACTTACACAAAAGAACTGATTCCCATAATCGGCAGTGCTACCATAAAGGTCTCCTACGATGGAGTGGTGCACAAGCTACCACTCTGGGTTGTACCGGGCGATGGTCCCACGCTGCTCGGCAGGAGATGGCCAGGAAAGCTATGCTGGAACTGGGACAACGTCCGAGCGTTATCGCCCACTGACGACACTTCATGTGCCCAGGTCTTAAACAAATTTCCTTCGCTGTTCGAACCAGGCATCGGGAAATTCCAAGGAGCAAAAGTACAGATCCACCTAATTCCGGGGGCGCGACCCATCCATCACAAGGCAAGAGCAGTACCGTACATGATGAGAGAAAGGGTAGAGATCGAGCTAGACAGGCTGCAAAGAGAAGGCATCGTTTCATCGATCGAGTTCAACGAGTGGGCCAGTCCTATTGTCCCAGTACTCAAGAGAGATGGCACCGTCAGAATCTGTGGCGATTACAAAGTACCTATCAATCGGTTCTCCCTGCAGGACCAATACCCACTACGAAAGGCCGACGACCTCTTTGCAACGCTGGCGGGAGGAAAGATGTTCACGAAGCTGGATCTGATTTCAGTCTACATGAAGCAAGAACTGAAGGAATCATTGAAGGGCCTCACCTGCATCAACACGCACAAAGGTCTTTTTATTTATAACAGATGCCCGTTTGGAATTCGATCAGCGGCGGCGATATTCCAGAAAAACATGATAAGCTTACTGAAGTCAGTCCCGCACACTGTGGTCTTTCAGGACGACATTCTGGTTACAGACCGGGACACAGTCGAGCATCTGCAGAACCTGGAGGAGGTTCTTAGTCGACTCAACCACGTGGGGCTCAGGTTAAAACGCTCGAAGTGTGTTTTCCTGGCACCTGAAGTGGAGTTCTTGGGAAGGTGGATTGCGGCGGACGGTATCAGGCCCACGAACGCGAAGACGGAGGCAATCGAGAAGGCATCAAGGCCACAGAATGTGACGGAGCGACGGTCGTTTCTAGGACTCCTGAACTACTTTGGTAACTTCGTATCAGGTCTCAGCACACTGATAGAATCACTGCATGTCTTACTGCGAAAAGGGGATGAATGGGCATGGGGCAAAAGCCAAGAAAATGCCTTTGTAAAAGCTAGAAAATTGTTATGCTGAAACAAATTGCTTTTGTTGTATGATCCATGTAAGCATTTGGTACTAGCATGTGATGCATCGTCCTATGGCGTTGGGTGTGTATTGCAGCAAGCTAATGATTTTGGGAAACTGCAACCGGTTGCTTACCCATCCAGGAGCCTGTGTAAGGCTGAGTGAGTCTACAGCATGATTGAAAAAGAAGCGTTAGTGTGTGTCTATGGAGTAAAGAAAATGCATCAATATCTGGTTGGGCTAAAATCCGAATTGGAAACTGACCATAAGCCACTTATATCTTTGTTTTCCGAGAGTAAAAGGATAAATACAAATGCCTCGGTCCGCATCCAGAGATGGGCGCTCACGTTGACCGCATACAACAACGCCATCCGTCACAGGCCAGGCACAGAAAACTGCGCCAGTGCTCTCAGTAGGCTGCCATTGCCCACTACGGGGGTGGAAATGGCGCAACCCGCAGATTTAGCCATGGTTAAGGAAGCATTTGAGAGTGAGGAATCAACCGTCACTTCCCGGCAGATCAAAACTTGGACGAGCCAGAACCCCTAATTGTCCTAGTCAAAAACTGTGTGCTTCACGGGAGCTGGTCCAGTGTCCCTGTAGAAATGCAGAAGAAGATAAAGCCATTCCAGCAGCACAAAGATGAATTGTCTATACAGGCAGACTGCCTTCTGTGGGGAAATCGTGCAGTGGTTCCCAAGAAGGGCAGAGATCTCCACTTTACCCACCCAGGCATTGTAATGATGAAAGTGGTAGCCAGAGCCCACGTCTGGTGGCCCAGTATTGGTGCGAACTTAGAGTCCTGTGTGCACAGATGTAATACATGCTCGCAGTTAAGCAATGCACCCAGGGAGGCGCTGCAAAGTTTATGGTCTTGGCCCTCCAAATCGTGGTCTAATGTATATGTCGACTATGCAGGCCCGGTCTTGGATAAAATGTTCCTTGTCATTGTAGATGCGTACTCCAAATGGATTGAATGTGATATAATGTCGGCTAGCACGTCCACTGAAACTGCTGAAAGCCTGCGGGCCATGTTTGCCACACACGGCCTGCCTGATGTCCTGGTGAGCGACAACGGGCCATGTTTTACCAGTACTGAATTCAAAGAATTCATGACCCGCAACGGGATCAAACATGTCACATCTGCCCTATTTAAACCAGCGTCTAATGATCAGGATGAGAGAGCAGTGCAAACCATCAAGCAAGGCTTGAAGAGGGTAACGGAATGCTCACTGAAGACTCGCCTATCCCAAGTCCTGCTTAGCTACCGCACGAGACCCCACTCGCTCACTGGGATCCCACCTGCTGAACTGCTCATGAAAAGAGCACTTAAGACAAGGCTCTCGTTAGTTTTCCCTGATCTGCATGAACAGGTAGAGAGCAGGCGGCTTCAACAAAGTACACACCATGATAGCGCCAAGGTGTCACGCGAAATTGAAATCAATGATCCTGTATTTGTATTGAATTATGGACAAGGTCCCAAGTGGCTTCCTGGCTCTGTTGTGGCCAAAGAGGGGAGCAGGGTGTTTCGGGTCAAACTTTCAAATGGACTCATTCACCGGAAACACTTGGACCAAATCAAACTCAGATTCACGGACTGTCCTGAGCAACCCACTTTGGACCCTACCTTCTTTGACCCCCAACATACACATTAGTGGCAACCGACACCAATAGCAGCCCAGCAGGGCCCAACACACCAGGCAGCACAGCAAAGCCAGCTGCACAGCAGCCCAGCGAGGGCCCAACAATTGATTCTCCAAAACCATCACACCGAGATGATCAACCAGGGCAGGAAGGGGCCCAGATCGACTCACATTGTAAATAGTTACGCTATTGACTTTGGGGAGGAGTGTTGTTATAAGTGTATACTTGTATATACTCTGTACAGCCACTAGAGGGCTCATCCCCTGGAGTCCCAAGGGATCACATAATCCCTTGGGAGCACTGGTATTTAAGGAGGCCACACAGGTTGGAGAGGCACTCTGGAGACCTGCAATAAAAGACTAAGGTCACACTTTATTTTGAGCTCACAGTGTTCAGTCTGACTCTTTCTCCATACATAACATTTTTCATGACATTTCTGCAGCTACTGATTTGTTAAATCACACCCTCTCCACCACTTTGATGCCCTTGTCCCCATTAAAATCAATACACTCTCACCCTAGAGATTCCCCATGGTTTACCCCTCATCTCCACTCACTTATGTCCAAAGGTCTCAGAATTCAACATCTCTGGCAGATAACTGGTCTAACCATTCATCATTAGATATTGTTAGATCATATAAAGCACTATCGGGTCCTGCTCTCCTTCACTAAAACCGGCCACTATTCTAAGATCATCCCGGATGGAAAAGATAACACCAGGCTTCTCTTCTCCAGCATTAAAGGTCTTCTCAAACCATCCTCCCCTAACTCCTCCTCCCTCACCTTCAACAATAAATGTGGAGCTCATGGACTTGTTTGTTAAAGACATCAACAACATCCGTTCAACTGCCACTGCTACTTCCCTCTCTTCCCCTAGCCCACCGAGCTTTATGTCCTCTCCATTTTCCCCTGCTCCAACCTTAAATTTGCATATTTCTCTAGTTTCGCTCCTAATTCCCCTCTTGTACTTTCAAAGCTCATCTTGTCAATGAGACCAACCTCCTGCTCTCTCAACCCTATTCCTACAAAATTGCTGACCACTCAACTTCCCCATCTGGTTCCCATATTGAGAAAGTGGAAATTGAGCTGGACAGGCTGCAGCGAGAAGGCATCATCGTGCTGGTGGAGTTGAATGAGTGGGCCAGCCCAATTATTCCGGTTCTTAAAGGTGATGGCACGGTCAGAAGAATTTGTGGGGACTATAAAGTAACGATTAACCGTTTCTCGCTTCAGGACCAGTACCCGCTTCCCAAGGCAGACGACCTATTTGCAAGCCTGGCTGGAGGACAGACATTCACCAAGTTGGACCTGACCTCGGCCTACATGACGCAGGAGCTGGTGGAATCTTCGAAAGGCCTCACCTGTATCAACACGCACAAAGGACTGTTAATTTACAATAGATGCCCGTTTGGGATTCGATCAGCTGCCGCAATTTTTCAAAGGAACATGGAGAGTCTGCTAAAGTCGGTTCCACGTACTGTGGTTTTCCAGGACGACATACTGGTCACAGGTCACTTGAAGAACCTGGAAGAGGATCTAACTTGGCTAGGTCGCATGGGACTCAGGTTGAAATGCTCAAAGTGTGTTTTCCTGGCACCAGAGGTCGAATTCTTAGGGAGAAGAATCGCAGCAGACAGCATCAGACCCACCGACACCAAGACAGAGGCCATCAAGAATGTGTCGAGGCCACAGAACGTGACAGAGCTGCGGTCGTTCCTGGGACTCAACTATTTTGGTCATTTCCTGCCCAGGTTAAGCACCTTGCTAGAACCCCTACATGTGCTGCTGCACAAGTGAGATGACTGGGTATGGGGGAAATCACAAGAGGTTGCTTTTGAGAAAGCCAGAAATCTGTTACATTCCAACAAACTGCTTGTTCTGTATAACCCATGTAAACATTTAGTGCTAGCTTGCGATGCGTCTTCGTACTGGGCTGGGTGTGTGCTACAACAAGAAAATGAATTGGGAACATTGCAACTGGTCGCTTATGCATCCAGGAGTTTGTCCAAGGCCGAAAGGGCCTATAGCATGATTGAAAAAGAAGCTCTGGAATGCGTTTACGGAGTGAAAAAAATGCACCAGCATCTGTTTGGTCTCAAGTTTGAGTTAGAAACTGACCATAAGCCGCTCATATTGCTATTCTCAGAGAGCAAAGGGATTAATACCAATGCCTCTCCTGCATCCAAAGATGGGCGCTTACGCTGTCTGCATATAACTATGTAATCCACCACAGACCAGGCACAGAGAATTGCGCTGATGCCCTCAGTCAGCTACCAATGCCCACCACCAGGGTGGAAATGGCACAGCCTACAGACTTGCTCTTGGTGATGGATGCATTTGAAAATGAAAAGTCACCCATTACAGCCCTCCCAGATCAAGACCTGGACCAGCCACCATCCTTTACTGTCCCTTGTAAAAAACTCTGTCCTCCATGGGAGCTGATCCAGAGTCCCAGTGGTGATGCATGAAGATATCAAGCCATTCCAGCGGCGCAAAGATGAAATGTTCATACAGGCGGACTGTCTTTTGTGGTGCAATCGTGTGGTTTTGCCTAAGAAAGGCAGAGAAACATTCATACGCGACCTACACAGTATCCACCCAGGCATAGTAATGATGAAAGCTATAGCCAGATCCCATGTGTGGTGGCCCGGCATCGACTCAGATTTGGAGTCATGCGTGTTCTCAACTGAGCAATGCACCCAGGGAGGTACCGCTAAGCTTTTGGTCATTGCCCTCCAAACCATGGTCTCGGATCCACGTTGACTTTGCAGGCCTGTTTCTAGGCACAAAATGTTTTTGGTTGTTGTGGATGCTTATTCAAAATGGATTGAGTGTGTAATAATGTTTGTAAGCATGTCCACTATCACCATCGAAAGCCTACGAGCCATGTTCGCCACGCACGGCCTGCCTGATGTCCTTGTCAGCCACAATGTGCCGTGCTTCACCAGCGCTGAATTCAAGGAATTCATGACCCGCAATGGGATCAAGCACGTCATATCTGCCCCGTTCAAGGCCAGGCAGAACGGGCAGTCCAAATCATCAAGCAAAGCATTCCTGGGCAGCACTCTATATAAACAAGCCTCCCATGCTGTACCAACACTCTGGAGTTTGAATAAAGGAGCTAAGGTCACACTTACTCACGTCTACAGTACTCAGTTACATTACGTTATTTTGACCATGAATATTTTGAGGGTTCAGGGGGCGCGTTCAGTGGCAGGTTGGATGGGAAAAAAATCGGGTCGAGACCCTGCTGTCAACCCGCCGCCATGCGTCTTTCCCAGATGTCGGGTCTGTCGGCGCTGAACAGACACGACATGCAGCAGTGGGGGAGGCAATTCAGGTCATTATAACCTTGTTAACAACACATTAAGAAGTATTTGGAGCTCACCTTTACATTTTACGAGGTCATCCACGGGGTCTATGCTGCTCGGGACCCATATCAGGTAAGCAGGTCGGGAGCTGAATGACCACAGAATCATCTCATTGCTTGGCTGCTGCAAAACTGCCATAAAAGCTCCTATCTCGCAGCTGTTCACTTTCCAAGCTCAGAAGAATTGCTTACTGCATTTGGAAGACAGATTGAGCATTATGCAGGTTGCGTGTTTGGAGTAAACTCTATCCAATGTCACCTCCTTGGAACAAGCTCGTTCAACATTGACAGATCACTTCTGTCATCTCAAGTTCACCTGCCATTTATTACATCAGCATCAGTGCCCTTGAAACTATCTCACCTTGGTCTTCAGAATCCCACCATGATCAGCCCCAACACCAGCAGCATCAGAAATACCAACAACACCACCAGCCTTCTCCGCAATCAACTGATGCTGCGCAGGATACAGGGCATCAGCATCGGCCACATTGCTACCCGGGATGCCAGGGATGGCCTCACCATGGCCACAATTTACTTCACTTGATGTTGTACACCCTGGCTGCCACATGATGTACCAGGTTGGCACCACCGTTCACCAACACCTTGAAGCATCCCTACAATGTCCATACAATTCCTTTCACACTCATCACATCACACCATTGCGGCAAGTACCGTTATGTTTCACCATTCACTGCAACTCACTAAGCCACTTCCAAAGGTGCACACAGATCTGCCCAAGAACGCAAAGTGTTCAAAATAAAGGTTTCAATGTTTGACAACACATTAGCAGAAACTTTACATAAACATTGTATAAAACACCCAAGTGCCTACTCTTGTGTGTTATTAGTTGGTATGCTTGGACTAGGATGAGGGTGAGTGTGAGGGCTGGCTAGTGAGATGGGGAAGTGATAATGTAGATAGAGAGAGAGGGCTGGGTGGAGGGGCAAGGTAAGTTGGTGTGAGTAAGGATGTGCAGTAGGATGGGGAAGGTAGCGTGATGGGGATGTGATGAGTGGCACAGCAGGATGAGGTTGAATGTGACTTTGCAGTAATGTTTTGTGATCTACTGAGATCATTGAAAGGTTTGCGCCACTGCAGCCTGGTCCTCCTAATGCCATCCCCGCTTGGGTCCTCCTATGCATTGTGCAACCAGGCTGCATTGGTGTTCTGGGGAGGTCCTTTTTGCCCTTTGGAAGGGAAGAGAACCTCCCTTCATAAGCATATGGAGGGAGTCATGGGAGAGTCTGGGTACAACCATGTACCATTGTGCAGTGCTTGTCAGTGTTTGCAGCACCTCAATGCTGTAGAACACTGACAGCACATCTGTCAAAATTAATTTGAGCATGGTCAAATGACATCATCAAACCCACTTCCTTCAATTGGCCGACAAACGCGCTGGGCGGTCTTAACAAACCCAATCAGGGGAAAATCATTTTTGACAGAGGGCTAGAGCCAACCAGCGAGGCTGAGACCCACAACCGACGTCACCCGCCATGGTCCCGTCTAGATAGGAGAAATCGCGGCTGTATGTGTGCAAAACCTTTCTTTTATTATTGTGTCGATTGGGTGACACATAAATGAGTACTGGCAGTAGCAACTGTAAAAGGAGAGTCACATCATAAATTTGATCCTGTAAACCCAGATTGATTTGGAGAAATTGTATGGAGGACAGTACATTTAAGGCAACTTTCTCTCCTTATTTCAACCACTCCTTTCTTAATGGCGCTGACTACTTGCTGGCATACAGTTCCATGGAAGTTGGTTGCCTTCCAGTACTTCACACAATTGAACTTGACAGTAAGGCTTGGAAATATGTGTTGATCAAGAGTGAATTATGGCTGAGTTTCTCCTCTCTCACCCAGGGCCATTAAGGCTAATTAATGCACCTCTGCTGCCACAATAGCTGTGATAAGACCTTATCCGTATATTGCGAGGGAATTGTAACATGGATGAGGGTGTGAGTGGGAGGATGTAATCCAGAAAAAATGAGAGCGTTTCGGGAAGCCGGCTCCAAGCTCCCGATTTACGCATTTAAATCAAGTGCGTGGAATCTGTATGGATGGAGCTGCGGAATACCAATGCTCAGAAAATGCTAGTGGGAGTTGTGTACAGACCACCAAACAATAGTAGTGAGGTTGGGGACAGCATCAAACAAGAAATTAGGGATGCATGCAATAAAGGTACAGCAGTTATCATGGGCGACTTTAATCCACATATAGATTGGGCTAACCAAACTGGTAGCAAGACGGTAGAGGAGGATTTCCTAGAGTGTATTAGGGATGGTTTTCTGGACCAATATGTCGAGGAACCAACTAGAGGGCTGGGCATCCTAGACTGGGTGATGTGTAATGAGAAAGGACTAATTAGCAATCTTGTTGTGGAAGAGTGACCATAATATAGTAGAATTCTTTATTAAGATGAAGAGTGACACAGTTAATTCAGAGACTAGGGTCCTGAACTTGAGGAAAGGTATCTTCGATGGTATGAGACGTGAATTGGCTAGAATAGACTGGCGAGTGATACTTAAAGGGTTGACGGTGGATAGGCAATGGCAAACAGTTAAAGATCACATGGATGAACTTCAACAATTGTACGACCCTGTCTGGAGTAAAAATAAAACAGGGAATGTAGCTCAACCGTGGCTAACAAGGGAAATTAAGTATAGTGTTAAATCCAAGGAAGGGGCATATAAATTGACCAGAAAAAGCAGCAAACCTGAGGACTGGAAGAAATTTAGAATCCAGTAGAGGAGGACAAAGTGGTTAATTAGGAGGGGGGAAATAGAGTATGAGAGGAAGCTTGCTGGGAACATAAAAACTGACTGCAAAAGCTTCTGTAGATATGTGAAGAGAAAAAGATTGGTGAAGACAAACGTAGGTCCCTTGCGGTCAGATTCAGGCGAATTTATAATGGAGAACAAAGAAATGGCAGACCAGTTGAACAAATACTTTGGTTCTGTCTTCACGAAGGAAGACACAAAAAACCTTCCAGAACTACTAGGGGACCAAGTGTCTAGTGAGAAGGTGGAACTGAAGGAAATCCTTATTAGGTGGGAAATTGTGTTGGGGACATTGATGGGATTGAAGGCCAATAAATCCCCGGGGCTGATAGTCTGCATCCCAGAGTACTTAAGGAAGTGGCCATAGAAATAGTGGATGCATTGGTGATCATTTTCCAACAGTCTATCGACTCTGGATCGGTTCCTATGGACTGGAGGGTAGCTAATGTAACACCACTTTTTAAAAAAGGAGGGAGAGAGAAAACGGGTAATTATAGACCGGTTAGCCTGACATCAGTAGTGGGGAAAATGTTTGAATCAGTTATTAAAGATGAAATAGCAATGCATTTGGAAAGCAATGACAGGATCGGTCCAAGTCAGCATGGATTTATGAAAAAGAAATCATGCTTGACAAATCTTCTAGAATTTTTTGCGGATGTAACTAATAGAGTGGACAAGGGAGAGCCAGAGGATGTGGTGTATTTGGACTTTGAAAAGGCTTTTTACAAGGTCCCACACAAGAGATTGGTGTGCAAAATTAAAGCACAGGGTATTGGGGTTAATGTACTGATGTGGATAGATAACTGGTTGGCAGTCAGGAAGCAGAGAGTCGGATAAATGGGTCCTTTTCAGAATGGCAGGCAGTGACTAGTGGGGTGCCGCAGGCTCAGTGCTGGGACCCCAGCTATTTACAATATACATTAATGATTTAGATGAAGAAATTGAGTGTAATATCTCCAAGTTTGCAGATGACACTAAGCTGGGTGGCGGTGTGAGCTGTGAAGAGGACGCGAAGAGGCTGCAGGGTAACTTGGGCAGGTTAGGTGAGTGGGCAAATGCATGGCAGATGCAGTATAATGTGGATAAATGTGAGGTTATCCACTTTGGTGGCAAAAACAGGAAGGCAAAATATTATCTGAATGGCAGATTAGGAAAAGGGAAGGTGCAACGAGACCTGGGTGTCATGATACATCAGTCATTGAAAGTTGGCATGCAGGTACTGCATGCGGTGAAGAATGCAAATGGCATGTTGGCCTTCATAGCTCATGGATTTGAGCATAGGAGCAGGGAGGTCTTATGCAGTTGTACAGAGCCTTGGTGAGGCCTCACCTGGATATTGTGTTCAGTTTTGGTCTCCTAATCTGAGGAAGGATGTTCTTGCTATTGAGGGAGTACAGCGAAGGTTCACCAGACTGATTCCCGCAGGACTGATATATGAGGAGAGACTGGATCGACTGGGCCTGCATTCACTGGAGTTTAGAAGGATGAGAGGGGATCTCATAGAAACATATAAAATTCTGATGGGACTGGACAGGTTAGGTACAGGAAGAATGGTCCCGATGTTGGGGAAGTCCAGAACCAGGGTACACAGTCTAAGGATAAGGGGTAAGCCATTTAGGACTGAGATGAGGAGAAACTTCTTCACTCAGAGAGTTGTTAACCTGTGAACTTCCCTACGCAGAGAGTTGTTGATGCCAGTTCATTGGATATATTCAAGAGGGAGTTAGATATGGCTCTTATGGCTACAGGGTTCAAGGGGTATGGAGAGAAAGCAGGAAAGTGGTATTGAGGTG
Organism: Pristiophorus japonicus; assembly: GCF_044704955.1. Taxonomy (NCBI): domain Eukaryota; kingdom Metazoa; phylum Chordata; class Chondrichthyes; family Pristiophoridae; genus Pristiophorus; species Pristiophorus japonicus. The sequence goes on along the minus strand of NC_091982.1, from coordinate 230,159,398 downwards.
AATGATCAGCCATGATCTTATTGAATGGTGGTGCAGGCTCGAAGGGGCGAATGGCCTACTACTGCACCTATTTTCTATGTTTCTATGTTTCTATGTTAGGTTGCATGCACGCAACCCCCTCGGGAGAGGCGGGTTGTCAATTTCAATATGCTGATTGCTCAATAAGGGTTAATATTAATGTGGGTTTTGCAATTTAATTTTGGCTCCACAGGTTTCCTGGGCTTTCTGGAACTCGCCAGTGAAAACAAGGTGTGAAGACAGCGGCAATTGAGGGAGCCGAAGCCAAGACAGGGAAATATGCCAGTCAGTACTCAGTACTCACAGTGAAAGGGTTTGTACATAGTTCTTGTGCTGAGAGGTTATTTTATACACTTTGGAGCTGTCTTTACAAATTTTGGAGATATCATCTGCACTTTCGAGGTTTGGAGATATGATCTATCAGATCAGCATGGGTGCCGCATAAGGTTTCTTACTTTGGACCTCAGCTGAGAACTTTGGACCAAGATGGCTACCAGCAGCAGCAGGATCTGAACCAACAGCAGCCTGCTGCTCAGAGACATTGTAGCTCCACAGGAGAGAGGGGAGCAATGAGCGGTGCAGCTCGCAGGAAGCCATACCTGGCACACAGGGTCAACAGGCAGAGGATAAGCTTGCTGGACATGTTGGAAAACCAGTGACTGAGGAGACTCAGGATGTCATGTTAGGTGGTGGCAGACATTTGCAGCCTGCTGGAACAAGATCTGTTGCCAACTGGACCTGGTGGCCACGCTTTATCTGTGGCTGTCAAACTCATCACCGCCCTCAACATTTTGCCTCAGAATTCTTCCAGGGCTCTGCCTGAGACATTTGCAGGAACTCGTACTCAGCAGCACACAAATGCATAAGACAGGTAACTGATTTCTTGTTTACCAGGGCCGGAAATTATGTGAATATCGCCTGCAATTACACCAGTTAGAGTGATTGGGCAATCAGGTTTGTGGCTATAGCTGGCATTCTACACATGCAGGGTGTCATCGACTGCACACGTTTGGCAATTAAGGTACTCATAGATCACCCAGTTGTACTCCATCAATGTCTTCTCTTCTTAGGCAGTCCCTCGTATCGAGGATGAGTTCACAGGTGTTTTAATGAAGGACCTGATATTCTGGATCCCGAACTACATGTTGAAGGGTGGAAGATGCCTGTGTGTGGATTTTTTTAACGTGTGGTGGCCATTGCACACCAGCCACCACATGGGCTTGACAGAGCTAGGCCTTGGTCCAGTGGCAAGGATTAACCAAGATGACTGGAGACCAGCTCTGCTGCATGGACCTAGTGCGCATACATATCGCAGTGTGGGCTGGCCCGTGCTACCTCTGGGCCCTTGGCCCTGAACTCACGCCTCTCCTGGGCCCCGATCACATCGCTCTACAGTCTCTCGCCGCTCCTTCGCCCCGACCTCGCCGCTCCTGCTGTAGCTGTCCACGCTCCAATCAGCGCCATCAATGTGCAGCTGGTATGAAACCACAAAAAAAACCTTTATACAGGTGTGCGCAAGATTCCCAGGCAACTTCCATGATGCTTTCGTCCTGCGGCAGTCCTCTCTCCCTGATTTCTTCGCACCTCGGAGCAGAGTTACTGGCTGGCTGCACGGAGACAAGGAATACAGCAGCACACATTGCTGCCTGGGATGCCCTCATTATTGCGAGGCTCACTTAGGTTCCACCAGTATACCCATCTTAGAACCACATGCAAAAGCTAATTTTGCTCTGCCCCCCACCCCCCCCCCCCAACTCCTCCAATGCCACGAACACAAAGGAGTCCTGCAAAGGGGGCATAGTTTCAGAATAAGGGGTCTCCCATTTAAAACGGAGAAGAGGAGGAATTTCTTCTCTCAGAGGGTCATGGATCTGTGGAATTCTCTGTCCCGGAGAGCTGTGGCGGCTGGGTCATTGAATATAATTAAGATGGAGATCGACAGATTTTTACACGATAAGGGAGTCAAGAGTGCAGGGAAGTGTTGAGGCCAAGATTAGATCAGCCATGATCTTTTTGAATGGTGGAACAGGCTCGAGGGGCCAAATGGCCTACTCCTGCTCCTATTTCTTATGTTCTTAAGTTCAAACAACCATACCTGCCTTTCACAAGCCCTCACTGCTTGGCATCAATTCATGTCTTCTCATTCATCATCACACAACTGAAAAGACCAGTTGTCAGCCAGCAACCAAGAATGTGCAAAAGAATAATATTTCTGTCTCACATATCAAACAGAAACTTAGCATTCTAACAATGTGTGCACACCCTTGTGCAAGTACAAATCTTTACTCTTCCTTTCCCCATTGCTTCTACATGATGCAATCCCAGTGGCTTAAACAGAGCTAGAGGCAGGCTGCACACACCTCTGCACTGACATCCACTGAGTTTTGGAGCCCGTGCCAAAGACTGCTCCGTCTGCACCTGTACAGGGGCAGGTTCAGCCATCGGGACACAGGCAGCATATGGGGAAACTGACTGAGTGGGAGGGGTGGGGGTGGAGAAGAGACTGGGGCAACGGGTGAGAAGTGCAAGCACTTTGAGCTGAGTCTCCACTTTTACGTCCCCTTTCAACATCATCCCTCTCGTTGCCCAACCACACTTCCCTGCTAGCAATGAACCGGAAAACATTTTGCTGGAGATCACTGGGGCGATGAATGGCCAAGGCTAGGGTATCATTGATCCTATTAATGTGACATTCATAATGTGCAAGCCATTGGTGAAGGACTGCAGGTACTGTGTGACTGCCTCATTTGATGCTCCATGCAGGTGGCTACTTTTTCCACAGACAAGGACATCATCATAAAGACCTGCAACATCATACCACTCATGCTTGAGACAAACTCCTCCAAACTCACTGCAAGCGTGCATTGTGCGGCTGGAGCGCCTGACTGTATATTCTCTGCTGCCGCTCCAAATATATCCTGTACGTCGATGGCCTGAGGTACAGTATCTGCATCCAGTTGAGCAGAGTTTGGAGTGTCCTGCACCCTCCAACACGGACTCTCCACTGCTGCCCGTCTCCATCATCTGCTCTTGCTCACTTGTGATGTGTGAGCCACCAGGTGAAAACCCAACTATCTGCCTTACTGATCCCACTGCAGTGCGATTATCTGAGCTGGTGCATGGTCTCTATGATTCATATGACGGTGCACCCTCAGAGGGAGTGACCTCCTGTGAGGAGTCATCGTCATCATCCGAGACCTGGCCCCCTGCTGCGGGATGCATGAAGGCCCTGTGGGAGATAAAAGACATGAATGAGTAATGTCAAGGTAAGAATGTATGAACTTATCATTATGCACATGATCATATTTCACTCGCTGATGACATCAAGTCAACATGAGTTAGTGCTCTATGCCATGTGGCTGTCTGATATTTAATTCTGTCACCAGATAGCTTCCCATCTCCAACAGCCAGCTACACCGAACCACCACTGATTTCCAGCGCCTGCTCCTCTGCACCTGTTAACTATGAGATGGCTGGAGGACTACCTCCAGTTATCTCCCTCATGTTCTGTGCTCTCTTCTCCTACAAGGAGGGAAAGAAGTGACCTATAAGTGAGAGTAATGGCAAGTGTTGAACGAATGGATGGAGAGCATTTGTTCAGAGTGGCCATAAGGTAGAGGCAAGGCATTGGATAAGGATGAGGGTGTGTCAGTGGTGAATGGACAGATAGGGATGTGAGGAAGTGCATCGACAGAGAGGGATGGGTGTACTTGCAAGGTAAGCTGGTGTGAGGATTGATGTGCTGGAGTAGGCTTGAGAAGGCAAAATAAGGGGGTTGGGGTGATACACACATCAGGATGTAGGTAAATGTACCATTGCTCTCACTTTTCTAACCCTGCTTAGGGCATTGAACCTCTTCCTGCACTGTATAGAGGACTGTAGCACCACACTCTTGCTGCTGACCTCTTGTGCTACCTCCAAACCATGTCTTCTTGGTATCCCTAGCCTGCTTCTTCCTGCTGTTGCTATGGAACAATATATTCCTCCGGCCCTCACAGACCCCACCAGCACATCCAGAGAGGTGTCACTGAAACGAGGCACAGCCTTTCATTGTCTGAATTCCTTTCTGGCAATTCCTGCTCTTTGTCTCCCAACTCCAAACTCCTTCAAATTGCATGTTTGGAGTGTCCCTTTAAATGCTCGAGTTGAAATCATGTCATGTTTGTCATCATCATGCCTGCTGACACTAATTGGTCAGGAAACGCAGACATCATATGGTTAAAAAAAGCCACTGAGAGACACGCTGCACTTACCTCCGGGTTTAGCAGACACCGCCCGTCTTGCTCCTGGTGCATCACAAACTTAAAATCCAGCCCATTGTCACCTATGGCTCAAGTTAGCACTCTCGCCTCTAAGTCAGAAAGCTACGGGTTCTGAGTCCCACTCCATGGACTTGAGCACAAAATCTAGGCTGACACTTCAGTGCAGTACTGAGGGAGTGCTGCATTGTCAAAGGTGCCGTCGTTCAGATGAGACCTTAAACAGAGGCCGTCGACCCTCTCAGGTGGACGTAAAGGATCCCATGTCACTATTTTGAAGAACAGCAGGAGAATTCTGGCCAATAATTATCTCTCATTCAACATTACTATTATCATTATTATCTATTATCATTACTTGAAGGGAAAAAATTACAGGGCTAGGGGGAAAGAACATAGAATGGGATTAAGGGCTCTATTAAAGAGCCGGCACAGGCACGATGGGCTGAATAGCCTTCTTGTGACCTCTATCATTCTATGATTCTGTTATTTGTTTGTGAAAACGTGCTGTGTGCAATTTGCCTGCAACGTTTCCTACGTTACATCAGTGACTAAACTTCAAAAGTAATACTTTGGCTGTAAAGTGTTTTGGGACGTCCTGAGGTTATGGAAGGTGCTATATCAATGCAAACCTTTTTTCTTTCTATGTGCCCCTGCAATATGCTTTAGCAATAACAACAAATTGTATTTATAAAGTACATTTAACGTAGTGAAACATCCCAAGGCGCTTCAAAGGAGTGCTATGCAACAAAAAATTTGACACCAATCCACATAAGAAGATATTAGGGCAGGTGACCAAAAGCTTGGTCAAAGAGGTAGGTTTTAAGGAGCGTCTTGAAGGAGGAGAGGTGGAGACGTGGAGAGGTTTAGGCAGGGAACTCCAGAGCTTGGGGCCCAGGCAACAGAAGGCATGGCCACCAATGATTGAGCAATTATAATCTGGGATGCTCAAGAGGGCAGAATTAGAGGAGCGCAGACATCTCGGGAGGTTGTGGGGCTGGAGGAGATTACAGAGATAGGGAAGCATGAGGTCATGGAGGGATTTGAAAACAAGGATGAGAATTTTGAAATCGAGGCATTGCTTAACCGGGAACCAATGTAGATCAGCGAGCACAGGGAGTGATGGGTGAGTGGGACTTGGTGCGAGTTAGGACATAGGCAGTCAAGTTCTGGACCAACTCTAGTTTACGTAGGGTAGAATGTGGGAGGCTAGCCAGGAGTGCGTTGGAATAGTGAAGTCTAGAGGTAACAAAGGCATAGATGAGGGCTTCAGCAGCGGATGAGCTGAGGCAGGGGCGGAGACCGGCGATGTTACGGAGGTGGAAATAGGCAGTCTTAGTTATGCTTCGGATACGTGGTTGAAAGCTCTTTTCAGGGTCAAATATGACACCAAGATTGGGAACAGTGTTCTGCCTCAGACAGAAGTTGGGGAGAGGAATGGAGTTAGTGACTAGGGAACGGAGTTTGTGACTTCGGTCTTCCCAATATTCGATTGAAGAAAATTTCTGTTTATCCAGAACTGGACGTCGGACAAGCAGTCTGACAATTTAGAGGCCTTGGAGGGGTCGAGAAAAGTGATAGTGAGGTAGAGCTGGGTGTCATCAGCGTACATGTGGAAACTAATGCTGTGTTTTCGGATGATGGCACCAAGGGGCAACATGTAGATGAGAAATAGGAGGGGGCCAAGGATAGATCCTTGTGGGACATGATTCGGGGATTGGGAAGAGAAACCATTCCAGGTAATTCACTGGCTAGGATTAGATAGATAAGAATGGAACCAGGTGACTGTAGTCCCACCCAGTGGATGACAGTGGAGAGGCATTGGAGAAGGATAGAGTGGTCAACCATGTGAAGGCTGAATACAAGTGAAGAAGGATGAGGAGGGATAGTTTGCCTTTGTCACAGTCACAATGGTTATCATAGCATAGTTAAATAGCTCATAATTAAATTTTCTGCAGGTAAGATAACTCGGCACAGACTAGGAACTGAAACGGGGACCATCAGGTCAATATGGTTACATGCTGCCTTTAACAAATGATTCATGAGCCCCAGCGATTACATTTGATTGCAAGTATCCACAGCTCAACATTATGGCATGCAAATTATGTGGACATGATTTCTAACAGAATTACTGTACAATGACTGCAGTTTCTGTAAATAATTTCACAATCCTCTACCTCATCACAGGTATAACACATGGGTCTGGGCTGGCAGCACACAGGAGAGCACAGTTAAAGCACTCCATGGAAGGGCTGAGCCATGGCAACATACAAGCTTTGGGGAAACTGGGACTTTGAAACACTCTGGGCAGGACTGGGATCTGGAAGTTTTTGACCAGGGCTCCGGAAGCATGCACTGAGAGTCTGTGGCTGGCAACATTTTGGGAAGGGAAGCAAGGAGCTGTTATAATTCAGAAGAGACAGTGCTCTGGCAGCAGTTGGGACAAGAGATCCTCGGGCCCCAGCAGCACTTGAGAAAAGAGAACAAGTCTACAAGTAGGAAAGGCCCAGGAGGGAAAAGGAGATGGGTGGGCATGGCAAAAAAATAGACAAAGTGACTGTCAAACAGTGGCTGAAAAAAATGTCTTCTGACATCATACATGTGCAATGAGGAATACTAATGGTCCAGGCTTCTGCAGAAGCTCCAAGAGATAGAAAGGAAAAGGTAACCTTGAACGTAGAGAAGAAATATCAGTAGGACAGGGCCAACTGAAGAATGGAAGCATCAGGAATGGAGAAGAACTCAAATCCTAGGACCCAGAGAGAGGATCAGGCCTATTTGGAGGGAAATTGTTGCAGACATTTGTTAGATACAATAGGTAGGATTATTGGGTAAATTAAAAGTTTTTCATAATTATACATTTTTTTCAACACTGCTCTGAATTTAACTATTAGGAGTATATAGTGGAATGAGAGAGGGAAACTCAGTAGATTAAATAGTAAAATTGCAATAATTTGATTGGTTGCTTTCATCTGGCTAACAGATCTCTGTAAAATTATAGAAATAAAGTGAAAAGAAAATTAATTATACTGACAGTTTCTTTAAGTTAATGGAAAATTTGTATCAATCAGAAATTTTCGCGCCCTATAGACACATCAAAATTTGTTCCCACGCTTTAAGATTTTCCCAGCAACCATGGATACACATAAGATGCAAGAGTTTTATATTGTTGTGTAATTAAATAAAAAGAGTAAAGGTCAACAAAAGGACCATTTTCCAATAAATAAAACATATACAACATTTATCACTCATATCTATTTGTTTATTTTTGTCCCAACAGTGTGTTTTGATTAAAACATTAAAGGAACTAGCTTTTGGGGAGTTACTAAGCTTGGCTGTGAAAGGGATCTGAATTAACATAAACACACGGAGCTGAAATAACCATGCCTCTATTATGGTGAAAGTAATTTATTTTGCTTATTATATTAGGCTTGGTTACTCCTCTGAAACAGCACCCATGATAACGTTGTTAGCAGGTAGCATCCTAAAAGATAAAAATTACAACCGTAGCTCCCAAATAGCAAGTTTATCCAGTAAATAGCTAGACTCTATAGGAAAGGAAGGTTTCAGGTTCAATCCCCAGTCTATTCTGAGTTAGCTCATTTCACTTATTGGGCTACATGGGCCTCAGTAGCCCAAGGTTAGGAAGGGAGTTTCCTGCTCCTGATCAGTAGTTAGTAACCCCTGCTGAAAGTGCACTGTTGACATCAGCTGTGCTGTGCCTTGAAGTCAGACATTCCATTTCAAGACTCACCCATAAATAATTTCCACTTGGGTGTGGTACTGCAAGGTGACAGACATCCCTGGAGCTATATCCCAGCAAGGAATTAATATCTTTGGGAAAGGAGAGAAATTAGCAAAATAAAACATTAAAAATAATAAAAGCAGTCAGATAATAAAACAATGTTAAAGTTGACCATAATTTTTTGGGTTTGATTGATAAAAGTTGGACTGATGTCAAATCTCCCTCTTTAAACCCTAGTTATAAATAGATTTAAAACAAGACATTAAAATTATGTAAAAAAATCTTGTATTTTATCAAACTGTGCAACGTTATTGCAACATGGTAGTGAAACTATAAATATATATAGCAAACGGAGAGAAAAAGGATGGAAAATACACCCATATAATGAACATGCACCTACTATACTAGTATTTAAAAACAAAACTGGTACCAGTCATATCTAATTACTGTCAAGGTAGCTTTCCCATTTACTTTTCATGTAGAGGTTGAATGCACTTAACTAATGGGGTCACTACCTGTGTTCATTAATTGAAATCACACTAGTGATGGGTCATGTGACCTTTTTTAATAACATGTCGAAGAATTTGACATCATGTTGTAACAACATGCCAAGCTTTAAAGTTGTTTTCCTCGTAGACCACCTCCTATGCATGACATTATGCACTGGGAAAAAAATATTCTATGTTTTGTAAATCTATTGACTATTCATTACTCTTAGTGCAACACACAGACACTTCTGTACATGGGCAGCTAGTATTTGTATCACATATGCTTGAGCTGAGGAATTCAAATGGGCATTCATACTCTACACCCAATTTTACAATCTTTATTTTTTTTAGTTGTTCAAGAGTTACACGTCCAGGTATCCATTTTGACACCAATCTGATCCTAATGACCTGAATCTATGCCAACTCCAGTGGCCGTTGGGCCAGAAATCAATTCATCAGCCCAGATGATGTTCCCTCCAAAAATATTATATTAATCAAAAAAACAAGAGAAAAAACTTCTCGCTGTGATGTGTGCACCCTGCAACCATCCTTCCCACGTGCAAACCCCAAAATATGCACAAAGTAGAGGCAAGAATGTGTCATACTATTTAAGTATGTTCAATGTATGAATTGCATACTGCACTATACAGATGTGGGACGGTTACATAGTTAGTGTGAATGGGAGTGGTAGCATGTCCATATGTGCCAAAATGCATTCATGATGTTCATGAAGAAAATCCGGCCTTTAACCCGTTGGATATTTTTGCAAATTTGCCCAGATATAATGAATTTTAAAGTGATATTTTCCATCAAATCTTCCCTGGGAACAGACAGTAAAATATAAATTATAAACTTAAAGAAATAACGAATTTAACAAAATATTTCTGAGAAAGAAAAAGCATCTTTGTAAATATTCTTGCCTATTATGTATATTTTATACACTGTTTGATGTTAAGTTGAATGTGAACAAATTCTGTGAGTGATTTACATGTGTCAGGAAAGTACTCTTATCAAACTGAAACTGCGTGTTGTGTATGTGTTTCTATATGTCCATGTCTGTGCTAGCGATGGCAGCAGCAATAGCCAGGACATCTAGGTAGCGATTTTGTTTTCCAGCAGTGGTATTCCGATGGGACAGGACTTCTGCCTGCCCCTCCAAAATTACCATAACCCTGACCCAGTTTTCTGTATTGTGCATAAAGTAGGGGGAAGAATGTGGATCATTACAGATGCTTGCTAGGTTCCCAGAGGAACTGCTGTCATCAAGATGGACCCCACCAGTTATTGATCACACAATCCTGCCAGGGTTGCAGTAGAACCATCACTCCAGCACCAGAAGAGACGTCTGCGCATTTAAAGGACAGCAGAATCCTGTAGACTAATAGAACTGCAGTCTTGTTGGACTCAGCAGCCAAGTGATGTCTGACAAAGACCTGTACCCTGGCTCACCCAACTACCATTGACATTTGCATATGATGAGCATAGAAGGAGCAGCCAATAGGAGTCCCTGTGGGGGGGTGACCAATTTTGGCAGAATTGCAGAGGAGAATCCCACCCTTCATAATTCCCAGTAATTTTTAAGGAAAACTGTAAATGCTGAAATCCTGAAATAGAAACAGCCATCATCTGTAAAAATTGGGTATGTACCTTTCATCAGAGCCACTCTGATGAAGAACGCACACCCGACATGTCATAATCTGTCTTTTCTCTTTACAGGTGCTGACTGACCTACTGTGTATTTCCAGCAATTTTTGTTTTTAATTTGGCATCTCCTGGCACCTCCTACCAGTGAGCACTCATGATATCCAGTGACCTGACTATGTATTGGATCTGGCACGACTGCCAATGTAAGAACCAACATCACGCATGTTGAATAGGTGGCTTATCACTGTGTGTGTCAAGAGCAACTTATTGGGTGCACCATAATAACAAAAATCTAAATATACAAACAACCGAACATTAACATTTTACTTCAGTTTGTAAAATCTGCTTTGAATGACAGCTGTTTCATAATTATTATTTTGCAAGAGCAAGGTAGCCTTCCAAAACCTTAAACAAAGAAAATACAATGTGAGTGAAATTACGCTTTGTGATATTAGTACACAAATACACCCTTTTAAATAGCTGTCAGAGGAACTTCATTTGAACATATTAATGTGTTGCAAGCTAATATTGTATGAATATATGTATGATTTCACCCCAAAAGGCAGAATCGAAAGCACAATAACCAGCAATATATGCTGAACATGATACATTGACGTCACAATGAAAAATACTAATGCAATTCCCAGCGTTGCAATTGTCAATCAACCTAAATCACCAATTTTTCAAGTTTTGATTCTTAACTTTCCCTGAAACACATAACTGCACCTTAATTCACAAAGTTAAAACATATTTTGTATATTATACTTAATATTAGAGCAGTTTGATACTTTTAAGTAAACAGGAAACAGGATATAAGAAACCAAAGCCACTTTTACAAGGCATCCTATTACAATTCTTTGCCTTGGGGATTCACATTAAAAGTTAAGTCATAAACATAATTTACTAAAGTGTCATATGTTCAGTTATAGTGAATACAAAACTGCAGTGCCATTCACCATAACTGTAGCAGAGTCACAGGGGTTTCATTAAGTTTTACAATCAGCAGACACGGCAGTTTTTACTGGTGAAAGGCTATTAATAAAGGCTTGTGATATAAACTCTGAAGGAAGTTAATAAAACACTTAAATGCACTGTATTTTAATGTTAGCAATGGTAATTGTGTGCGTAGCAATAATGGGCATCTTTAAAAGCATCACAATTGATAACAGACAATGAAACACAAACAGGATGATTAAATCGTCAAACTCTCAATAATAAATTATGGAGTAGTTATGACCACTTGAATACACTAGCTGCAAGACACTGTCACATTGCACTGTTGGAACTGTAAATGAAAGCAATGCCTTAGAAAAGAGGATCAGACGACCTTCGGCAATAATTTATGTGACAACATTTAAATAAGTTAACCATTTTATTCGTTAGTTTAATGAAATTATGATAATTTGTTAAATGTAACAAATGTTTTGTTTCAAAATATATCCTTAACCACAACACGACAATGTGGCCCAATAGTTGTTATTCAGCAGTTAATTATTTCTTCATGCTCAGTGCATTGCCAAACAATGCAACAGCAGCTAAATAATAAGGACTGATGGGGATTGAGCAGATTCATTTAAATCTGGGCAACAAATCCTTGACAAATATATTTAGTTGCCTTAATCTAGTTATACATTATAACAAAGAGTTGAAATTGCCCCTTTTTCAGAGGCCCGACTCGCGGGTCGGTTACCCTACCTGTTGTTTTGCGTGGGCTGCAGGCCCGACCACGCTGCCCTGGTGATCCAACAGAGGCCATCAGAGGCTTTGCAGAGTGCGCAGCGGCCCTCCCATTTAAGCGAAGGGGGACCAGTGAATGTGGTGTATTTGGATTTTCAGAAGGCATTTGATAAGGTGCCACACAAGAGGTTATTGAACAAAATTAGGGCTCATGGGATTGGGGTTAATATACTAGCGTGGATAACGGCCAGAAAACAAAGAGAAGGAATAAACGTGTCATTTTCAGGTTGGCAGGCTGTAACTAGTGGGGTGCCCCAGCTATTCATAATCTATATCAATAATTTGGATGAGGGGACCAAATGTACTATATCCAGGTTTGCTGAAGATACAAAGCTAGGTGGGAATGTAAGTTGTGAGGAGGATGCAAAGAGATTTCAAGGGGATATAGACAGGCTAAGTGAGTGGGCAAGAATATGGCAAATGGAATATAATGTGGAGAAATGTGAAGTTATCCACTTTGGTAGGAAAAATAGAAAAGCAGAGTATTTTTTAAATGGTGAGAGATTGGGAAATGTTGGTGTTCAGAGGGACCTGGGTGTCCTTGTACACAAATCACTGAAAGTTAACATGCAGGTGCATCAAGCAATTAAGAAAGCAAATGGTCTGTTGGCCTTTATTGCAAGAGGATTTGAGTATAAGGGTAAAGATGTCTTACTGCAATTATATAGGACCCTGGTGAGACCGCACGTGGAGTATTGTGTACAGTTTTGATCTCCTTACCTAAGGAAGGATACACTTGTTATTGAGGGAGTGCAAGGAAGGTTCACCAGACTGCTTCCTGGGATGGAGGATTGTCCTATGAGGAGAGATTGAGTAGACCAGGCCCATATTCTTTAAAGTTTAGAAGAACGACAGGTGATCTCATTTAAACAATACGTACAGGGCTTGACAGGGTAAATGGCTGAGGAGTCTAGAACTAGGGGTCACAGTCTCAGAATAAGGGGTCGGCCATTTAGGACTGAGATGAGGAGAAAATTCTTTATTGAATCTGAAGGGTGTTGAATCTCTGGAATTCTCTACCCGAGAGGGTTATGCAAGTTCAGTCTTTGAGTATATTGAAGACAGAGATCGAAAGATTTTTGAATATTAAGGGAATCAAGGGAAATGGCGTAAGTGCAGGAAAGTGGAGTTGAGGTAGAACATCAGCCATGATCTAGTTGAATGGCGGAGCAGGCTCAAGGGGTTGCATGGCCTACTCCTGCTCCTAATTCTTATATTCTTATGTTCTAAGCACGTCAGCGCTACACGGAGCATCCACGTAGCACTCCCAAAACGTGCCTCGTTAGCACCGCTGGTCCTGCCCCTAAAGTAAGTGGAATGCACGAGATTGCGCTCCATTTCCTTTTAGGGACGGTATGCCAAATTTAGCGGTTGGGCGGCACTTTAGGGCGTAGGGAAATTCACCCCCAGAAACTCTTTTTAAGGAACTAGTACCAAGCAACTCGTTTAGTAACCATACTGAGCATCCTGGATTGATAATTTTTAGCCATTCTTATTGGTTACAACGGTCCTTTTAATAAAACTAGTACATATAAATAGAGCTATTATGTAAGGTACACTAGATCTTTTTGCAAAATAAATTATGGTGCTTTGAAAGTTACCAGGAATGTTATATTCATGTAAAAATATTGGGGGGGGAAATTTGGTACCTTGGCGCCTCCCGTTAGTGGCAGCAGATCGCGCTAATGGGGCACTAGAGCATTATTGCCGGGATGGGGTGAATTTAACGCAGCATGCCAAATCCAGCCACCTCCCGCGGCGCCACCGCTAACAGTTATCGCCGGGAACCTCAATACCAAGTGGATCGTGACGTCAGTGAATGTGCAATGCTCACTGACTGCCCGATCTGCGAAATTGATTGTCACCACCTAACTTAACGTCTGGACAAAACAGCGACAGGGAGAGCTGGTGTGAAGCCACAGGAAGCTGGCTCCAGGGAGGTTATTTAATGGGATCGTCAGTAATGAGTCACAGCTGGAGGTTAGTGGAGTTCCAGTGCTTTCTTGTCAGTTTCACATAGTGCAACAATCTCATTCCATAATGTCAATGTTATTTAGCATCAGTAGTGTTGTGGCAATTAAAAAGTAGCAACATTTATTCTTTAAAAATCAAACTGTTACACTTGGTAACATTAACAGTTGACCTCACCTTCAAGGACCTACGGTGAAGAGACCGACATTAGCGAGAAATACTGGAACGTAGCCAGAGGGAGGGGGAGGGCCATCATAGCTCACAACAGGAGGCATTACCCTCTGAGGGTATTCCGAGATCACTTCTCCTACCTCCAATTAAGCAATGAGCAGTGTATTAGATGGCTCCACTCACCAAGGAGGTGGTCACAGAACTCTTCTGCAACTAGCCCTCCAGCCTCAGAATAAGGTGACCACGGCTCTCAGTGGCAGTCAAGGTCACCATCGCCCTCAATTTCATCATCAGCGGATGCTTCCAGTCTTCAACAGGAGACATAGCTACAACCTCGCAGTTCACCGTCTATTGCTGCATCCGGGAGGTCTACAGTTTGAGAAGCGACAACATTTCCTTCCCTATCACAAGAGAGATGCAGGACGAGCGTGCATGTAGCTTTGCCAGGATAGGGGATTGCACCCACGTGGCTTTGTGAGCACTGCATAACAATCGTGAGATCTTCCATAACCACAAAGGCTACCATTCACTTAATGTGCAGTTGGTGTGTGACCACACATAGCTAATCCTCAATGTCAATGCCCGCTATCCTGGCAGCAGCCACGATGCCTTCATCCTGCGCCAGACCAGTGTGCCAGCACTCTTCCAGCCACCACGTCAAGCTCGCGGCTGGCTGGTCGGAGACAAAGGCTATCCACTTTCCACCTGGCTCCATAACCCCAACACTTCTGCCCAGCACTTATATGAGAGCCATGCTGCCAGCAGAAACATCATCATCAAGTAGGCCATCGACAAATGTTACACTACCTTGACCACTTGGGAGGAGTCCTTCAGTACTCGACTGAGCGGTCTGCTGCATGCTCCACAACTTGGCCTTCATGAGGGCCCAGCCCTTGCTACCAGGGATTGTGGGACCATCTCAGGAGGAGGAAGAGGGAGAGGAGGAGGAGGACGAGGAGGAAGAGGGAGATGAGGAGAAGGAGGAACATGAGCAAGGGAGGGAGGAGGCAGCCACTTAATTGTCCTTCTAGAAGAGCGGTCCATGACCGCCTGATCAGACCGCGGTTCGAATGAATTAAACCCCAGATCCCCATTGCTCACCACATCCCTATCATTCCATCCCTGTCACAGGCCATATCACATCGCAAAGCTAAGATGAACACACCACAAACTGAATTAATAAATTTATCAAAAATTAGTGAAACCATGTTTAGAACAAAAATTTTAACTATTCACCCTTGTTCAATCCTTTGGTGCCTGTCGTTACTGTGCCTTTGCCTACTCTAGTGCTCCGACAAAGTGTTGGCCCAGTGGCTGCAGCAGGGCTGGTGGAAGGCTGCTGAAGGTCCGTGCGGGAGACTTCAGATGCCCTTGGCCAGCTCTGGGCCTGGAAGTCCCGGCTGTAGACTGCACCATCTCAGCATGGGCGGTTATAATCTGGGCTGGCTGGGTGACAGGCAGCAATAACAACAATGGCGGAGTGGCAGTGGTGGGAGCAGCAATCCTGAGAAAGGACAGCAGGTTTCTGCTCCACTGACCCACTGCCACTCCCCCAGGGCAGCACCGCAGCAGCCCTAGCAATCTGTTGGATCAAAGATTGCTGGCCTGCTGCGACTCCGTGAAAGCCCCGATCGACTGTGGTACACCCAACCATGATGGTAGCAGTCACAGCATGCATGGCATCAAACTGAGACTGCATAAGAACAGTCTGAGATTGGATGCCAGCAAACATAGACTGCATTACAGTATGAAGACATTGTGTTGATTTCGCCTGTGCTACAGTGGAAGCTGCCAGATCATTTAGCACACATGGCATCAGGTCTGGATCACCACGGTCTCCCTGGGAGTCTACCATCGCCTGCAGATTGGAAATGATGGGCTCCATGGTGTGCGCAGAGCCTTGTGCAGTTTTGGAGTCGGACTCATACATGCTCCTTATTATTGCCGAGAGTCTCTTCGGCATGCTTGCAATTGCACCTATCATCTCCGTGTGCATACCCATCACCCTTCTTCTAAACGTTTCCCCATTGCGATCCTATTTGGAGTCCGGTGCAGCAGAGGTCGCGCGCAAACTCACCCTCTGAGGGGTTGGCCCCCGAGCTACCCTTTCCCCCTGGCCTTGCTGCATCCCACTCGTCCCCGGTGCCTCACCCTGTGCACATCTCGCTACTACACCAGCCTCTAAAGAAGGCGTAGTGTCAGTATTTGAGCTGGTGCCTGTGAGTGAGACGTACTGTGACATGGTGTGTTCTTCCTCCACCTCTTCTCTCGCCTCACTCTCTATGGTGTCCTGAGGGACAAGCTGCTCAGGTGCTTGCTCATTATCTGAAAGCATAAAAGCACATGAGTCGGGTTAAGGTGAGGGGAGGTATCAGGATGGGAGAAATGCATGTGTATAGCATGATTAGCTGGAAAGTGCAAAATGCTTGTGGGGTGAGGGGGAAATAGGATGTGATTAGAAGGAGTAGGGATGAATTTACAATTGTTGTCCCCAAGGGGGCCAACGTCGCTGGAGGCCGTGGGGCCAACCACCTGGTGCCCAATAATCTTCAGCACGCGATTCTCCAATGCAGACAGTGGTTGTGTGTCGGCTTGTCCCCCGCCTGTGCCCTCCCGCTCCCTCCTGTTGTGAGCCACCTTAGCCTGTAAGAGAAAGGAGTGTGCGTGAGTGGAGCAATGTGTTTGGGCTATGTGCCTGCCACAGTTGGACGGCTGTCATTATGTGCAAGCTGTGAAATGTGGGTGCGAGCGTTACTAGGTAGAGATTGTTGGTGGGTGAGTGCTGGGGGTGTGGTGCTTTGGGTAGTGTGTGAAGACTGCGGTTCAGATGGTGGTATGTATCATTTGTTGAAGCATTCATTCACCCTGGCCACCCGGGTGATGTTGTTAAATTTCTTCCTGCACTGTGTGTGAGGCCTGGGGAGCACAGTGCTGCCCGAGACATGCTACGCTACCTCCCTCCACATGGTGCGGGACACTTATGGCGAGGGCCTCCTGCCACTTGCCGGGTAGAGCATCGCCCTCCATCTCTCCACAGCGAAGACCAACACCTCCAATGCTTGATCGCAGAATCTGCGGGCTCTCTCCCAGGGGCATGAATCTGCCATGAGTACAGCTGCTTCAGTCCTCCAGCTCCTTCTCCTTGACCTGCTGTTGATTGCTGAGGCAGCTGCACTGCCAGCAATGCTGGGAATAAGGTTCTGCAGCATCAACGAACCTCCCCTTTAAGAACTGAAAAACGCCTGTGGCAATCATGACTTTCGATTGGACTACACTTGATATTGGTCCACCCTTTGAGTATAACACGAATGTGCTTGGGCTTAAAGGGTTAGAAATTCGGTAGGTTAGCGCCTTCCATTAGCATCTGGGGTGGGTCACTAACAGGGTGATAAGGGGTTTGTGACCAGGCGTGATGAATGCAGCGATAACCACGAACTTCAGTGCTGGATTAGCACTGGCACTAATTCATAGTGCCTGTGCCTCTAGCAACTTGCAGGTCGTAAAGTGTGCAGCACCTCGTTATCACCCTGGATGTAAAACATTGCTGGGCGATAATTTCTAGCCCATTGTACCTAGAAGTCAACAGTGGATTTAAGAGGACAGTTTTTAGTCAGGAGAATAAAAGTATAATAGTCACCGATGACAAAAATGTTCATACACACAGCAAAAGGCATCTCTAGTAATTATGGAATTCGTACTGCAATAATGCCACTGTAGCTCTGATCATCACCCTCCTCTGCTTGGCTCGACTAGTTCTCACCCTCAACAACTTCTCTTTCCCACTTCTTTTTCCAGATAAAAGAAATAACTTTCTTTTTATATAGGTCACCATCATCATCATAGGCAGTCCCTCGAAATCGAGGAAGACTTGCTTCCACTCTAAAAGTGAGTTCTCATGTGACTGTACAGTCCAATATGGGAATTACAGTCTCTGTAACAGATGGGACAGACAGTCGTTGAAGGAAAGGGTGGGTGGGGAGTTTGATTTGCCGCACGCTTCTTCCGCTGGGGATGTTGCACTTTATCAAGGAGGCTTTGAGGGTGTCCTTGAAACATTTCCTCTGCCCACCTGGGGCTCGCTTGTCATGTAGGTGTTCCGAGTAGAGCTTGCTTTGGGAGTCTCGTGTCGGGCATGCGGATGATGTGGCCCGCCCAACGGAGCTGGTCGAGTGTGGTCAGTGCTTCGCTGCTGGGGATGTTGGTCTAATCGAGAACACTGACCGTGGTGCGTCTATCCTCCCAGTGGATTTGTAGGATCCTGTGGAGGAGCGCTGGTGATATTTCTCCAGCGCTTTGAGGTGTTTATTGTATTTTATATAGGTGTCGCTATGGGAACCAGTGAAAGTCTCAGCTATGCCTCCCTTTTTATGGAATACATATAACATTCCTTATTCCAATCTTACTCAGGCTGCCTCTCCAAATTCTTTCTCTATAATAATTACATGTGTTTTGTATGCAACACCTTGTAACCAGCACTCTACCGCCACCAGGGGGCTCATCTGCTGGAGTCCCAAGGGATCCCAGCATTCCTTGGAAGGCACTGCATATAAGCAGGCCTCCCATGCTGTGCCAGCAGTCTGGAGTCAGAATAAAGAGACTAAAGTCACACTTACTCAAGTCTACAGTACTCAGTCGCATTGCTTTATTTGAGACATAACAACTGGCGACGAGAAATAGATAACGAACCATCACATGAAAATGCAGAGAACTATTGGTATCCTGGAGAAATTCTCAAAAGGTGACAATTGGAAAGCCTTCATGGAGCGCCTCGACCAATACTTGGTGGCCAACAAACTGAAAGGGAATGAGAACGCTGCCAAATGAAGGGCGATCCTCCTCACCGTCTGCGGGACAACAATCTATGGCCTCAAGAAGAATCTTCTTGCTCCCTGTGAAACCAACAACCAAATCATATGAAGAACTGTGTACGCTGGTCCAGAAGCATCTTAATCCACAGTAGAGCATTCTGATGGCAAGGTGTCAACGGTCTGAAGGCCAGGAAGTGGCGAGCTATGGCGCCGAACTAAGGCGCCTTGCAGGACATTGCAAATGCTAAGAGACTTTTTTGTGCTTGGCATTGGCCATGAGGTTATCCATCGCAAACTATTGACTGTTGAAACACCGAAACTGAGCAAAGCCATAAAGATAGCCCAAGCATTTATGTTCACCAGCGATAACACCAAATAAATTTCGCAGCATAAAGAGGTTTCGGCAAGTACTGTACGCAAAGTAAAGTCATTTTTAGGCAGGAATGCATATGGCAGAACGTACATGCCTGCAGCTGCACGACCTCAGATGACTCAGAGACCGCCATCAAGAGTTAACGCGAGGCAGTTAACACCTTATTGGCGCTGCAGAGGTGATCATCGAGCCCATCAATGCCGCTTCAAATACTATGTGTGCAAAGGCTGTGGAACAATGGGACACCTCCAGCGAATGTGCAGATGAGCTGCAAACCCTACAAACCACCATGTTGCAGAGGAAGACTGATCCATGGCAGATCAAACTGAACTAGAGACTCAAACCGAGAAGGCAGAAGTGTATGGGGTACACACCTTCCACGGAATGTCCATCGATCATGTTAAAATTTGAACTGAAAAGTTGAACTTAACGGAATTCCAGTATCCATGGAATTGGACACCAGTGCGAGTCAGTCCATCAAGAGCAAAAAGACAAAAGCAAAAAAGCGAGGCTGCGGTGCAACAAGGCACAAAGACCCAAGCTGAGCCCTATTCATACCAAGTTTGTGGTCATGGCCCTCCAAACCGCAGTCTAGGATCCACTTAGACTTTGCTGGCCCGTTTCTGGGCAAAATCTTTTTGGTTGTTGTGGATGCTTATTCAAAATGGATTGAGTGTGTAATAATGTCTGTAAGCACGTCCACTGCCACCATTGAAAGCCTACGAGCCATGTTTGCCACGCAAGGCCTGCCTGATGTCCTTGTCAGCGACAATGGGCCATGCTTCACCAGCGCTTAATTCAAGGAATTCATGATACGAAATGGGATCAAGCACGTCACATCTGCCCCGTTCAAGCCCGCGTCTAACGGCCAGGCAGAACGGGCAGTCCAAAGCATCAAGCAAAGCTTGAAACACGTGTTGGAAGGCTCCCTGCAGATGCGCCTGTCCCGAGTCCTGCTCAGCTACCGCACAAGACCCCACTCGCTCACCGGGTTTACCCCTGCAGAACTGCTCATGAAAAGGGCACTCAAAACAAGGCACTCTCTAGTCCACCCTGATCTCCATGATCATGTTGAGGGCAGGCCGCATCAATAAAGCATGATCGCGCAAATTTGTCATGCGATATTGAAGTCAATTACTCTGTATTTGTACTCAACTATGGACATGGTCCCAAATGGCTTGCTGGCACTGTCGTAGCCAAAAAAGGGAGTATGGTGTTTGAGGTTAAACTTGCAAATGGACTAACTTGCAGAAAGCATTTGGACCAAACCAAATTGTGATTCACAGACAGCCACGAGCAACCTGAAGAGGACACCACCAACTTCGACCCTCCGATACATACACAAGTGGCAATCGACATCACGGTTGACCACGAAGCTGAACCCATCATCCCCAGCAGTCCAGCAAAGCCAGCTGCGCAGCCGCCCAGTGAAGGCCCAACCAATTCACCTGCACCTGTGTTTGTACTGAAACGATCGACTAGGGAGCGGAAAGCCCCAGATCGTCTCACCCTGTAAATGTGTACTATTGACTTTGGGGGAGGGGAGTGATGTTATGTGTACAACACCTTGTAACCAGCACTCTATCGCCACCAGAGGGTGCATCTGTTGGAGTCCCAAGGGATCCCAGCATCACTTGGGAGCACTGTATATAAGCAGGTCTCCCATGCTGTGCCAGCACTCTGGAGTCAGAATAAAGAGACTACGGTCAAACTTACTGATGTCGACAGCACTCAGTCACATTGCTTTATTTGAGACATAACATCCTGAATGGTATTTTGTGATCTCATTCTGATCTGAAGAGTTTTATTGACTATGGGCTAGAAATTCCATCACTGCCCATTTGGGGCGATAACTTTTGAAATCACCAAAAAGTATCGCCAGGTGATTATAATTTTCTGCTCCCAGGAAATTCAGCTTTAGCGCTCCAAGAGGGAAGTTGAGCATTAAATCAAGTGATAACCACTTCTCTTAGTGTGCTAAAGTGTGAGAGCGGGGCAGTAATGACAGAGCATTGAACAATGCGCAGTTATCATCATCATAGGCGGTCCCTCGAAGCGAGGATGACTTGCTTCCATGCCAAAAAGGGATGAGTTCACAGATGTTTCAATGAAGGACCTAATATTCCAGGTCCTGAACTACATCCTGAAAGGTGGAAGATGCCTGTGTGTGGATTCTTTTAATGTGTGGTGGCTGTTGCACACCAGCCACCACACGGGCTTGACAGGGCTACTGGAATCAGAGGCTGTTTCCCTTGCTTAAATGGAAAGGCCAATGATGGTTAAAAACATTCTTCCGCTCAGTTTTGTGTGGTCAGCCGGCCTGTGCGACAGCCATTACAGCCCCATACACTCTCAGAGAGTGGACAGCTTGGACATCGCACAGCAATGAAGCCTCAAAAACTTTGAGCAGGCACCAGATTGTGCAAAGAATAAAGCCTGAAAACTACCTTTAATCAGCGCTCCCCATGCAGCCAGCTGAGGTGACAACTTCTGGCTTGTTGATGGCTGGCGATACAGCAGGAAGCGGGAGCCAATTTCACATTCGGGAAGGTAACTGCACACTGCACACTTTATGACATCGCAATCTGCGGGGCGCTAGAGACCAAGGCAGTAAGTGCTAGTACCAGCGCTAAACCGGCAGAGAAGTTGGCGGGCATTGCTTAATTCGCCACGCCCGGTCGCTAACCCCTTAATGCGCCGTTACCACCCCCCCACCAGGCACTAACGGGAGGTGCAAAAACAACCAAATTTCTCCCCCTATGTTTCTTGCCTCATCTTTCACCTGCTTGTTATTCGCCTCTGACTCTTCCCTTCTCTTTCTGGACTGCTCTTCTCTGTCTCCGGCAACTGGCTTTCCAATGATATTCATTACAAGCCCATATACCCCACAGCTTCATTCACTTCTTTCAGCTTCTCCATCTCCACTTTATCTAAAATACTTCTGGTCCCGGTCTTCCCAGCTTTTTTCTTTGTAGATGCTGACAGTCCCTATTGTATGTTTCCATTTTTTTCCCTTTTTACCTCAGATTTACAGCATTTGCAATTTTGTCTTTTTATCTCAAATCTGTGATCTTTTAAGGTGTTACAAATCTGTAATTTTTATCTTAGGTATTATAATAAAGTAAGGTAAGTATATGAAAATATTTGTAAACTTTCCCAGATGTCCCTCATGGCACTTTGGATTGTAGTTTTTGAAGCATGATATTCCTGCGCCTTGCCTAAATGGTTTAATGAAAATTGCTCTACTTCGGTAACACTGCTTTTTTGAAGAAGCTGTGATACATTTTCGCATATCTAAAAAGCTAATTCAGTAAAACATTAACAAAGAGACACTCACATGCGTTAATTCATAATTAAAATATTGGCAGTAATCATGAAAAAGATAATGTTCTTCACACAGATTTGCTGTGAAAAATATACTTGTCATGCAGATTTCAAGGAGCATTTCAACAAAACTAGGATTATGGGTTGTATTTTCCTTTGATTGAGAAAATAAAACAAGAGGAAGTCCTATGTTTCTTTGTTATTTTTGACCCGCATTCAAACAGCGACCAAATCTGATGTTCCTGTAACAGTAATCTTTGAATGCTCCTCAAGCAGTTAACAAACCATTTAGCCATTATAAGTGTCAGAAATTCTGTTGATCCAGCTGTGGAGTATATAATATTTGTCCTAAATGGCTCAATGAAAATTGAGGAAGCCCTGATTTACTCAGGAGGTATGGCATTTCCAGGCACAGGAGTCAGATGTGAGTCCCTGGAAATAAACAATGTACTCCGACTAATCTTCACAAACTCACTCATTCCATCATGCATTTCTTTTTAGTTTTAATAATGAATTTATCACAAAATGCAGAATCTGATTAAGAAAGCTACGTTGTATTTTGGCAGTGAAACTAAAGTATTGTAGGTAATTATCACAAGATGAGAATCCGGGTTGGGGGTTTGGCAATTGGGAATGGGGCAAGTGGTGCTTGACAGTGGCCCATATTCAGTTAAGTACTTTTTTTAAATGCAACTCCTTTAAGGATAGGTGGTTAGGCCACATGTAGGCCAGGTAATCCTGAACCTATCCAGCCCACACCGGCTACATTCAGTTCAACCAATTTCTGGTTTGAGACATAAAATAGGGGTGTTAGGCCCCATATTAGCATATACAGCCCCAAGACAATATGGCATTGGACATGTTTCCGACACTGTTCGGGCTCCGGGTTTTGGCCCCCTAAATTGGACATCTTTGCACTGGCTTTCTGCATGGAAAATGGATACAACTAGATCCAATTTCACCCACCAAGAAAGGAGTGATGCATTGGAAACCCATTGTGAAATATTTAGCTGCAAATCAGCGACATCCGTACAGTGACACTTCAAACAAAATTTGTCTTTCTTTTGCCAGCTGACATAGTCCCTGGCTAAAGACCGCCCTAAGTGGAGAAAGTGCATCCGGGAGGGTGCTGATCACCTCGAATCTCAACGCCAAGAGTGTGCAGAAATCAAGCACAGGCAGCAGAAAGAGCGTGTCTCAGGAGGGACTTGATCAGCTTACCTATGGCCAGGGAGGCACAGAGTGCGAGGGCTATAGGTTTCTCCAGCATTGCAAACTTCCCCAAGGTGCAGGGAACAATAGACTGTACGCACATCGCGATGCGGGCACTTTTTCAGGATGCTGAGGTTTTCAGGAACCGCAAGGGATTCTACTCCTTGAATGTCCAGCTGGTTATATAAGAACATAAGAAATAGGAGCAGGAGTAGGCCATAAGGCCCCTCGAGCCTACTCCGCCATTTAATAAGATCATGGCTGATCATAGTTGTTGTCCACCAGCAAATTATACTGACAGTGAATGCTCAATTTCTGGGCAGCATCCATGATGTGCACATCCTGCGTGAGAGCACTGTAATGAGCCACAAGGTCAATGCTTGGTGACAAAGGATATGGCCTCGCCACCTGGCTGATGACTCCTCCTGCATGACACCCACACTGAAATACAATGAGAGCCACAAAGCAACTCGCAATATCGTGGAGAAAACCATTGGAGTGATGAAGCAGCTCTTCAGATGCCTGGACCACTCAGGAGGCGAGCTCCAATACCACCCTGAGCAAGTAGCTCAATTCGTGGTGGTCTGCTCCATGCTGCACAACTTGACTATCAGGAGGGGACAAGAGTTGCCTGATGAGTCTGACAGTCCACCTCACTCAAGAGAGGAAGAGGAGGACGAGTAGGCAGACGCTGACATCGGGCCAGAAAATCAGGCTGACACTGAAGCCATGCCCCCGCCCCCCGGTGTAGACTACATGAAAGGCCCATGGTGGCATGATAACTGCAAGAGCCTTACGTCAGGAGCTCTTCAATGATCGCTTTGCCTGAAAGAACGTTGGTGTTATTTACAAGGCTGACACAATGCTGGGTGTGCAAGTCATACATCAATAGCGGGCATCACTTGGTGACAGTTAAAGTTTAAGTTAATTGAAGTTAAGTATGATTATACCCTTTGATGTTAAGGAATCACCAGCGTGTAATGGTGCAGCTATCTGAGCCAATGTGCTACAAGGTTTTGTTAAATAAAAAAAAATTTAAACCGAACATTAGTCTGAAATCATCAGTATTTCTGTACAAACTAACCCTTTCCCGCACCTCCTCCCCGCCCCACTTCTCCTCCCCACCTCTACTCCTTACCCTTACCCTCCTGACTCCAAACCGCCTGGCCGAGGAGGTCCTCAGGCGATGCTTCATTGGGGGGAGGGGTGGGGGGGAGTGGGGGGCGGGGTGGTGACGGCTGAAGCGCTGCTTGGACGGATACGGGAGAGGATGGTCCCCAGGTGGGAGCGTGCTCCGAGCCATAAGCAAGGTTTTGGTTGGCAATGGGGGTGCGTCACCTTGGGGTGCAGTGTGGCGCTCCGGGACCACTGGGAGCCCTCTGCCACCAGTGTTCCTGGTTACCAGCTCCAGGGCCTCCTCCATCCCTTCCATTTTATATGTTATTTGTTGGACAAAAACTCGGTGCCATCTATGTTCTTGGTGCTTAGTGGGCTTTTTGCTGCTGGTGAATCTCCGTCATTCCTCCCACAACAGCCAAACAAGCACACACCACAGCCACACACGCTTTCAGTGCCTCTGAGCTCCCTCTCTTTCTGTCTCCTCTTCTGCGCATGTCATGGTGACCCTTGAACTCCTGAATCGTGGGAATGGAGCATTGCCATGCCGTTGCAAAGAATGCCCACACTTTACGGCAGAAGGTCAGAAAAATTTTACCCGACCGCCCATTTGTTATCGCTCGCGATAACGTCCATTTTCAAAAATGTAAACTAGGTGTTTTGAGAATGGGTGAGAAGCCGGCGATCTGAAAACCCTTTTTTAACGCCCACGCTGGAAATCACGTCCATTTTTGGGCAATAAACACAAAAGTGGAGGTTCTAACCCCAGGTCTGAACTGGATTATTTATTTTCGATTTGAGTGTACAGCTATAGAAAACTGCCTCGCGTTCTCATTAATAGTGTGCTGACAAGAAAAATATGGCTTTTCGAAGAAAGTTTTCCTAATTTACATCAGCCTAGTTTTGGAGAGATATAAATCCTCAGATTACTACTAAACATGAAGAAATAATTAATTTGCATTTTCAACTGATAAAGCACTGCATATTGCACACACCTACATTTTTGTGGTAAAGTTGATATTACCTATTTACTCCTGAAGATTTTACTCCATGACAATGAAATTTATGTAATATGAAATTGAGTTAAGTTGTGTAAATTAGAAATAGTTTAATAAACTAGTCTGTATAAAGATCTGAATGAATAAATTGTCATGTTTTTTAATTTAGTCAGAAGATGTTAGCCAGCTTCAGGGACAAGATCTCACATATTGTTTGTTCTTCTGACTAAATTACACTGCAAATTACATCAGGTTAGACATTAACCTTGGTTTTTATAAATCTTTCAACAATCCCTACACAGATGTCACAACTGCCACAAATCATTTATTTTTTACTTGTTCATGTACATTAGTCTATGTTCAGCCTCAAATATTTCTGCAGCCACCAAGCAAAACATATTGGGACTAATCACAAATTGCTGAAATTAGCATTAACGGGGCTATTACAATCTCAACGTAGAGTCAGTAAATTTACCACCCCTTTAACACTAATGCTCTGCCCACTGCCATTTTTACAGGGACCTACCACTGTGTGGTCGAAGCCTGCCTGTTTCAAGTGGTTGGCCCCTTTTAACATGCCAATCAGGGTTCCATGACATCTATAAAATGCTGCTTTCCATTTTCAGACAGAACTGGCCGGAGCATGCTGTTATGTTTAGAATAACTCCACAAGACTGAGTACTGTAAACTTAAACTAATGTGACCTTAGTCGCTTTAATAAAACACCAGAGTGCCAAAGCAGCATGGCAGACAACCTTTTATACTCGCTTGCACGAGGTGTGCAGGTGACCCTTCGGCCTCCAACAGGTGCGCCCTCTGGTGGCAAGTCTTACACAGTTATGAAGTTGACATACATAATACATGAACCATGCACCCTCTGACCAGTTTGACTGGCGATACAGCTGAAGAGAATCCGAAAAAGTAATTATTACATTATTTTTGTTGGGCCAGGGGCAGCAGGAGTGCACCTCCGGGCCCCACAAAACTTGTTGTGTATCTGTAAAGCATGCACTTCCATGTTCCGGCACCAGGGAGCTCATCCCCTGAAGTCCCAAGGGATCCCAGCATCCCTTGGGAGCACTGTATACAAGCCGGCCCCTAAGGCCTGTTCCTCACTCTGGAGTGTCTTATTAAAGACTGAGGTCACGGTTACTTTAACCTCCCTGTGTGCAGCCTCACCTGTGTTAGGAACACAATAACTGGTGACGAGAATACGAATCCAATGCAAAGATGCAGCAAACTTTGGGCATCCTGGAGAAGTTCTCGGAGGGTGAGGACTGGGAAGCCTATGTCGAACGACTAGACAACTTTGTAGCCAACGAGCTGGACGGAGAAGGAAGCGCTGCAAAAAGGAGAGCGGTCCTCCTCACAGTCTGCGGGGCACCGACCGACAGCCACATGAAGAATCTTCTGGCTCCGGTGACACCCACAGATCAGTCGTATGAGGAGCTGTGTACAATGGTTCTGGAGCATTTTAACCCAAGGGAGAGAGTGCTGATGGCAAGGTATCGGTTCTACACGTGCCAGCGATCTGAAGGTCAGGAAGTGGCGAGCTATGTCACCGAGCTAAGGCGACTTGCAGGACAATGTGAGTTTGATGGCTACCGGGAGCAACTGCTGAGAAACTTTTTTGCACTGGGCATTGGCCACCAGACCATCCTGCAGAGACACCGACCCTCAGTAAGGCCATTGCGATAGCACAGGCGTTTATGTCCACCAGTGATCACACCAAACAAATCTCTCAACACACAAGTGCTAACAATGTTCATAAATTAACTGGAACTGTGTTTGCGAGCAGAAATGTACAGGGCAGAACCCATGAGTCTGCAACTGCCAGAAGGCCTCAGGTGACCCAGATGATTCAGAGTCCCCAACAAAGGATGAATGCAAGGCAATTCACACCTTGTTGGCATTGTGGAGGCTTCCATTCAGCCTATTCATGCCGCTTCAAAGGGTATGTTTTCAAGAGCTGTGGAACAATGGGGCACCTCCAACGAGCTTTCAAACGAGCTACAAGCTCTGCAAAACCTGCAACCCACCATGTGGCAGGTGAAGATCAGTCCATGGTGGATGAATGCAATTTCGAGCCTCAGAGAGAGGAGGCAGATGCTGAAGTACACAGGGTTCACACATTTTCGACGAAATGTCCACCTATAATGCTAAACGTAAAATTGAATGGTTTATCCGTAGCCATGGAACTGGACACTGGCGCTAGCCAATCCATCATGAGTAAAAAGTTGTTTGAGAGACTGTGGTGCAACAAGGCATTCAGACCAGCCCTGAGCCCCATCCACACGAAACTGAGAACGTACACCAAAGAGCTTATCACTGTCCTGGGCAGTGCCATGGTCAAGGTCACCTATGAGGGCACGGTCCACGAACTGCTACTCTGGATTGTCCCGAGCGATGGCCCCACACTGCTTGGAAGGAGCTGGCTGGGCAAAATCCACTGGAACTGGGACGACATCCGAGCGCTATCACATGTCGATGAGGCCTCATGTACCCAGGTTCTTAACAAATTTCCTTCTCTTTTTGAGCCAGGCATTGGAAACTTTTCCAAAGTGAAGGTGCGGATCCAGTTGGTCCCAGAGGCATGACCCATTCACCACAAGGCACGAGCGATACCTCACATGATGAGGGAGAGAGTGGAAATCGAGCTGGACAGGCTACAGCGCGAGGGCATCATCTCCCCAGTGGAATTCAGCGAGTGGGCCAGCCCGATTGTTCCAGTACTCAAAAGTGATGGCACGGTCAGGATTTGCAGCGATTATAAAGTAACTGTTAATCGTTTCTTGCTACAGGACCAATACACGCTACCTAAGGCAGACGACCTATTTGCGACGCTGGCAGGAGGCAAGACATTCACCAAGCTCGACCTGACTTCGGCCTACATGACGCAGGAGCTGGAGGAGTCTTCGAAGGGCCTCACCTGCATCAACACGCACAAGGGACTGTTCATCTATAACAGATGCCCGTTTGGAATTTCATCTGCTGCAGCAACCTGCCAGAGAAACATGGAGCACCTACTCAAGTCGGTACGACACATGGTGGTCTTTCAGGACGACATATTGGTCACTGCAAAGCACCTACAAGACCTGGAGGAGGTCCTCCAGCGACTGGATTGCATAGGACTGCGGCTGAAGAGGTCGAAATGCGTCTTCATGCAACAAAAGTGGAGATTTTGGGGTGAAAGAGCACGGCGGGCGGCATTCAGCCCACAGATGCCAAGACAGAGGCTATCAGGAATGCGCCCAGGCCACAGAACGTCACGGAGCTGCAGTCGTTCCTGGGACTCCTCAACTATTTTGGTAACTTCCTACGGGGTTAAGCACCCTTTTAGAGCCCCTACATGAGTTATTATGTAAAGGTGAGAACTGGGTATGGGGAAAACAATAAGTAATTGCTTTTGAGAAAGCTAGAAACATTTTATGCTCCAACAAGCTGCTTGTATTGTATAACCCGTGTAAAAGACTTGTACTAGCATGTGACGGGTGTGTATTACAACAAGCTAACGTTGCTGGGAAGTTGCAACCTGTCGCTTATGCTTCCAGGAGCTTGTCTAAGGCCGAGAGAGCCTACAACATGATTGAGAAAGAGGCATTAGCGTGTGTGTTCGGGGTAAAGAAAATGCATCAGTACCTGTTTGGCCTCAAATTTGAGCTGGAAACCGATCACAAGCCCCTCACATCCCTGTTCGCTGAAAACAAGGGGATAAATACTAATGCCTTAACCCGCATATAAAGGTGGGCACTCGCGTTATTAGCGTATAATTATACCATCCGCCACAGGCCAGGCACCGAGAACTGTGCGGATGCTCTCAGTTGGCTACCATTGCCCACCACGGGGGTGGAAATGGCGCAGCCTGCAAACTTGTTGATGGTGGCGCAGCCCGCAGACTTGTTGATGGTCATGGAAGTGTTTGAAAATGATAAATCACCTGTCATGGCCCGCCAGATAAGGACTTGGACCAGCCAAGATCCTCTGCTGTCCCTAATAAAAAACTGTGCACTGCATGGGAGCTGGGCCAGCATCCCCGTTCAAATGCAAGAGCCAATCAAGCCATTCCAGCGGCGAAAGGACAAGCTGTCCATTCAGGCAGACTGCCTGTTGTGGGGTAACCGCGTAGTGCTACCCAAAAAGGGCAGGGAGACATTCATCTTGGATCTCCACAGCACACACCTAGGCATAGTAATGATGAAAGCAATAGCCAGATCCACGTGTGGTGGCCCGGTATCGACTCTGACTTCGAGTCCGGTGTACGGCAATGGAACGTGTGTGCTCAGTTGAGCAACGCGCCCAGAGAGGCACCACTAAGTTTGTGGTCCTGGCCCTCCAGACCATGGTCGAGGATCCATGTCGACTATGTTGGCCCGTTTCTCTGTAAAATGTTCCTGGTGCTGGTGGATGCGTTTTCAAAATGGATTGAATGTGAAATAATGTCGGGAAGCACCGCCACCGCCACCATTGAAAACCTGAGGGCCATGTTTGCCACCCACGGCCTGCCTGACATACTGGTCAGTGACAATGAGCCATGTTTCACCAGTGCTGAATTTAAAGAACTCATGACCTGCAATGGGATCAAACATGTCACCTCGGCCCCGTTTAAACCAGCCTCCAATGGGCAGGCAGAGCGGGCAGTACAAATCATCAAACAGAGCCTTAAATGAGTCACAGGAGGCTCGCCTGTCCCGAGTACTGCTCAGCTACCGCACGAGACCCCACTCGCTCACAGGGGTGCCCCCGGCTGAGTTACTCATGAAAAGGACACTTAAAACCAAATTCTCGCTGGTTCACCCCAACCTGCATGATCAGATAGAGAGCAGGCGGCAGCAACAAAATGTAAACGATGGTCGCGCCACTGTGTCACAGGAAATTGATCTGAATGACCCTGTGTATGTGCTAAACTATGGACACGGTCCCAAGTGGATCACGAGCACAGTGATAGCTAAAGAAGGGAGCAGGGTGTTTGTCGTCAAACTAGACAATGGACAAATTTGCAGAAAGCACCTGGATCAAACGAGGCTGCAGTTCACAGACTGCCCTGAACAATCCACAGCAGACACGACCTTTTTTGAGCCCACAACAGACACCCAAAGGATCAACGACACCACGCCGGACCAGGAAATGGAACCCATCACGCCCAACAGCCCAGCAAGGCCAGGCTCACTTAGCAGCTCTGCAGGGCACAGCCAACCCAGTGAGGGCACAGCCAACACACCAGAACAGACATTTATACCGAGGTGGTCCACCAAGGCCGCAAGAGGCGTCGGGAGGTGAGTGGAGAGACGTGAGTCCGGGGTCAGCAAGAGGCCGACAAAAGGCCGCGAGAGGCGTCGGGAGGTGCGTGGAGAGACGTGAGTCCGGGGTCGGCGAGAGGCCTACAAAAGGCTAGCCGGTGCAGCTACAGGGAGAGGGCAAAAAAGACGTAGAAAGAAACAGAAAGGTGACGTCACAGCCAAGGGGGTAAGTGATTGGCTGGTGATTGGTAAGTAGTTTTTCTTTTTTCTCTTCTGTAACAGTGAGTAAACTTTCGCATTGTTGTTGCCAAATTAAGTTTATCTAAGGGTTAAGTCATGACAGGAGAGCTCGGTCACATGATATGCTCCTCCTGTACCATGTGGGAACTCAGGGACACTTCCAGTGTCCCTGACGACTACGTGTGCGGGAAGTGTATCCGCCTCCAGCTCCTGACAGACCGTGTTGCGGAGTTGGAGCTGAGGGTGGATTTACTCTGGAGCATCCATGATGCTGAGAATGACGTGAGTAGCACATGTAGCGAGTTGGTCTTACTGCAGGTGAATGGTCCACAGCCAACTAGGGAATGGAAGACCAGCAGTAAGAGCAGTGCAAGGAAGATAGTGCAGGGGTCCCCTGCGGTTATCCCCCTGCAAAACAGATACACCGCTTTGGATACTGTTGAGGAGGATGACTCATCAGGGGAGGGCAGCAGCAGCCAAGTTCATGGCACCGTGGCTGGCTCTGCTGCACAGAAGGGTGGGAAAAAGAGTGGGAGAGCTATAGTGATAGGGGACTCTATTGTAAGGGGAATAGATAGGAGTTTCTGCGGCCGCAACCGAGACTCCAGGATGGTATGTTGCCTCCCTGGTGCAAGGGTCAAGGATGTCTCGGAGTGGCTGCAGAGCATTCTGGAGAGGGAGGGTGAACAGCCAGTTGTCGTCGTACATGTAGGTACCAACGATATAGGTAAGAAGCGGGAAGAGGTCCGACAAGCTTAATTTAGGGAGCTAGGAGTTAAATTAAAAAGTAGGATCACAGGATTGCTACCAGTGCCACGTGCTAATCAGAGTAGAGGGAGCAGGATAGTTAGAATAAATATGTGGCTTGAGCAGTGGTGCAAGAGGGAGGGATTCAAATTCCTGGGACATTGGAACCAGTTCTGGGGGAAGTGGGACCTGTACAAAAGGGACGGTCTGCATTTGGGCAAGACTGGAACTGATGTCCTAGGGGTAACATTTGCTAATGCAGTTCGGGAGTGTTTAAACTAAAATGGCAGGGGGATGGGAATCTCTGCAGCGAGATAGGGCGAAGTAATATGGAGTCAGAAACAGATGGTAGAACGGTAAAAAGCAATAGTGGAAGGCCGAGTAAACAAAGGCAAGAAACAAAAAGGGCCACACTACATCATAATTCATAAAGGACAAAGGGTGTTAAAAAAACAAGCCTGAAGGCTTTGTGTCTTAATGCAAGGAGTATCCGTAATAGGTGGATGAATTAACTGTGCAAATAAATGTTAACTATTATGATGTGATTGGGATTACGGAGATGTGGCTCCAGGATGATCAGGGCTGGGAACTCAACATCCATGGGTATTCAACATTCAGGAAGGATAGAATAAAAGGAAAAGGAGGTGGGGTAGCATTGCTGGTAAAAGAGGAGATTAATGCAATAGTTAGGAAGGACATTAGCTTGGATGATGTGGAATCTATATGGGTAGAGCTGCAGAACACCAAAGGGCAAAAAACGTTAGTGGGAGTTGTGTACAGACCTCCAAACAGTAGTAGTGATGTTGGGGAGGGCATCAAACAAGAAATTAGGGGTGCATGCAATAAAGGTGCAGCAGTTATCATGGGTGACTTTAATATGCATATAGATTGGGCTAACCAAATTGAAAGCAATACGGTGGAGGAGGATTTCCTAAAGTGCACAAGGGATGGTTTTCTCCACCAATATGTCGAGGAACCAACTAGGGAGGAGGCCATCTTAGACTGGGTGTTGTGTAATGAGAGAGGATTAATTAGCAATCTCGTTGTGCGAGGCCCCTTGGGGAAGAGTGACCATAATATGGTGGGATTCTACATTAGGATGGAGAATGAAACAGTTAATTCAGAGACCATGGTCCAGAACTTAAAGAAGGGTAACTTTGAAGGTATGAGGCGTGAATTAGCTAGTGATTGGCGAATGATACTTAATGGGTTGACTGTGGATGGGCAATGGCAGACATTTAGAGACCGCATGGATCAACTACAACAATTGTACATCCCTGTCTGGTGTAAAAATAAAAAAGGGAAGGTGGCTCAACCGTGGCTATCAAGAGAAATCAGGGATAGTATTAAAGCCAAGGAAGTGGCATACAAATTGGACAGAAATAGCAGTGAACCTGGGGACTGGGAGAAATTTAGAACTCAGCAGAGGAGGACAAAGGGTTTGATTAGGGCAGGGAAAATAGAGTACGACAGGAAGCTTGCAGGAAATATTAAGACGGACTGCAAAAGTTTCAATAGATATGTAAAGAGAAAAAGGTTAGTAAAGACAAACGTAGGTCCCCTGCAGTCAGAATCAGGGGAAGTCATAACGGGGAACAAAGAAATGGCAGACCAATTGAACAAGTACTTTGGTTCGGTATTCACTAAGGAGGACACAAACAACCTTCCGGATATAAAAGGGGTCAGAGGGTCTCGTAAGAAGGAGGAACTGAGGGAAATCCTCATTAGTCGGGAGATTGTGTTGGGCAAATTGATGGGATTGAAGGTGGATAAATCACCAGGGCCTGATGGACTGCATCCCAGAGTACTTAAGGAGGTGGCCTTGGAAATAGCGGATGCATTGACAGTCATTTTCCAACATTCCATTAACTCTGGATCAGTTCCTATGGAGTGGAGGGTAGCCAATGTAACCCCACTTTTTAAAAAAGGAGGGAGAGAGAAAACAGGGAATTATAGACCGGTCAGCCTGACATCAGTATTGGGTAAAATGATGGCATCAATTATTAAGGATGTCATAGCAGCGCATTTGGAAAGAGGTGACATGATAGGTCCAAGTCAGCATGGATTTGTGAAAGGGAAATCATGCTTGACAAATCTTCTGGAATTTTTTGAGGATGTTTCCAGTAGAGTGGACAAGGGAGAACCAGTTGATGTGGTATATTTGGACTTTTAGAAGGCTTTCGACAAGGGCCCACACAAGAGATTAATATGCAAAGTTAAAGCATGGGGGTAGTGTGCTGACATGAATTGAGAACTGGTTGTCAGACAGGAAGCAAAGAGTAGGAGTAAGTGGGTACTTTTCAGAATGGCAGGCAGTGACTAGTGGGGTACCGCTAGGTTCTGTGCTGGGGCCCCAGCTGTTTACATTGTACATTAATGATTTGGACAAGGGGATTAAATGCAGTATCTCCAAATTTGCGGATGAAACTATGTTGGGTGGCAGTGTGAGCTGCGAGGAGGATGCTGTGAGGCTGCAGAGGGACTTGGATAGGTTAGGTGAGTGGGCAAATGCATGGCAGATGAAGTGGATAAATGTGAGGTTATCCACTTTGGTGGTAAAAACAGAGAGACAGACTATTATCTGAATGGTGACAGATTAGGAAAAGGGGAGGTGCAACGAGATCTGGGTGTCATGGTACATCAGTCATTGAAGGTTGGCATGCAGGTACAGCAGGTGGTTGAGAAAGCAAATGGCATGTTGGCCTTCATAGTGAGGGGATTTGAGTGCAGGGGCAGGGAGGTATTGCTCCAGTTGTACAGGGCCTTGGTGAGGCCACACCTGGAGTATTGTGTACAGTTTTGGTCTCCTAACTTGAGGAAGGACATTCTTGCTATTGAGGGAGTGCAGCGAAGGTTCACCAGACTGATTCCCGGGATGGTGGGACTGACCTATCAAGAAAGACTGGATCAACTGGGCTTGTATTCACCGGAGTTCAGAAGAATGAGAGGGGATCTCATAGAAACATTTAAAATTCTGATGGGTTTAGACAGGTTAGATGCAGGAAGAATGTTCCCAATGTTGGGAAGTCCAGAACCAGGGGTCACAGTCTAAGGATAAGGGGTAAGCCATTTAGGACCGAGATGAGGAGAAACTTCTTCACCCAGAGAGTGGTGAACCTGTGGAATGCTCTATCACAGAAAGTTGTTGAGGCCAATTCACTAAATATATTCAAAAAGGAGTTAGATGTAATCCTTACTACTAAGGGGATCAAGGGGTATGGCGAGAAAGCAGGAATGGGGTACTGAAGTTGCATGTTCAGCCGTGAACTCATTGAATGGCGGTGCAGGCTCGAAGGGCCGAATGGCCTACTCCTGCACCTATTTTCTATGTTTCTATGTTTCTATGAATGGCTCCCGACTGCCTCACCTTGTAAATAGTTTTCACTTTGACTTTAGGCGGGGAATGCTGTTGTGTATCTGTAAAGCATGCACTCCCATGTTCCGCCACCAGGGAGCTCATCCCCTGACGTCCCAAGGGATCCCAGCATCCCTTGGGAGCACTGTATATAAGCCAGCCCCTAAGGCCTGTTCCTCACTCTGGAGTGTCTTATTAAAGACTGAGGTCACTGTTACTTTAACCTCCCTGTGTGCAGCCTCATCTGTGTTCGGAACACAATAAAAATAATCTGCTCCACTGCCACCTTGTGCTCCCCCACTCCATGAACCGCGAACACCCCTGCAACTTACCACTTACCTTTCTGCTGGTGGGCAGCCTCTGGATTGTCCAATATTGCGCCACCTGAATACAGTAAATTGCATAGGGAAGCACATTTGCAAATCATAATCCTCACCATGACTGGTTGAATAATTGATGAGTTTATTTTTGTTTATTTTCAAAATTGAGTCACCTACAGAAATCATGCAATTCCTCCCAAGCTTAAAACTGATATTAAGGAATTCCTTTCAAATTTAAGTCATGAATCTTAACAACAGCAATGACGACGTATAATTATATATCTTTTTCACATAATTAAATGTCCATGGCACTCTATGAAAGGATTGTTGGACACTTAGCAGGAAGTTGGGAAGAAGTTAGGGGAGATGACCAAAGGTACAATCAAAAGGATAAGTTTTGAGCAGGCTTTTGGTGATGGAGAGAGTTAGCAATGCAAAGAGGGAGGGAACTGTGGACTGCAGAGGTATAATGACTGAAAGCTCTGATGTGGAGCAGAGAGAGGGAGTGACATACACTGGAACAGCAAAAGATTTATTTTGTAACATTGGATGAAAATCTTGCAGAATAAGGAAATGTTGGAACGTGAAGACATAAATTATGATTTTGAAGTGGCTGCACTTGGGGTCATTGAACTCGTGGCGGTCGCTCATGACAGGTGTACTAAGTTTTGGTCCAATCTTAGTATTCTCTCAGGTACAGCTGTGCTGGTCACTCCTGTAAGGCATCTGAGCATCTTACATATAGGGCTGTGCTCATACTGCCTAACAAAACTACAGTATAGCCCAGGGATACAACAATTGTGCTCCCTTGACATATGAACTGGATATTCTTGCTTTCGTATGTGCTTCCATGTGTGGCTCTTCTTCAACGCAGACTGAGAAACGATTTGGTCAAACAAGGACATACAAGAATCATAAAGCCGCTTTAATTAATAGCAAGTTAACATATAAAGCAACAGTTCTGACTGACCCAGTTCAATCAATGAGCAAAATTTGCTTTTGTATAATAGTTCAAAATAATGTACATGCTACACTTCCCAACATCATTTGGTCACCATGCTTGACTTAAAATAAATCTCTAATTATCATCCTGCATTCTGTCTAAACTTGGAAAAGTTTGCTTTTCAAAGACTTGACTGATTGGGCCAAAAATTCAATACCTGGAAAGCTGGTGCTCTCCCCACCTTTTTGTGGCCATTAGCGGCAAAACATTTTTGTGGCTGGCCTATCCCATATTCAGCTCCAAAAGAGAACAAATGGGTTCCAGTGCTAATGAACCCTTCCAAAGTGGATTTTTCAGTGGTGTGGCTGTCTTAATTTGAGCGTTATCACCACTGAGAAATTCAGCATGGAGGTAAGGGTTTCTAATGAGCCAGTTCGCTAGTCTTTTTAAAGGCCAGGGTTTGCAGCAAGGCCCTGAGGGGGGAAACAGTTTGAAAGGATGGCTGGTATAAGAGGTGCAAGGAGAGCCAACAGGTTCACTGATATGGAGCTGGAGACACTAATGGACAGTGTGGAGGACAGAAGAAGAATACTATTTCCTCACGTGGCGAGACCTGGCAGACCGCCAGTACATAATGCATGGAGGGAAATTGCAAGGGAGGTGTCAAGCAACTCCATATATGTGAGGACGCACCCTCCCAGGAGGGTGCTGGTCAGCCCGCACCCAGCCCTTCCAGGATGGCAATGGGTTGAAGCCTCCAAGCTCTGGGGCGATGGGGATCCTCCTCCTCCTGCACCTCCTCCTCCTCGTGTGTCACCTCCTCTGGAAAATGATGGTCAAGGCCTCTACTATTTCCTCTTTTACTTCGCGCAACAGCCTGGGATGCATTTCATGCGGGTCGGGGACTTTTCTACTTTCAAAGCTGCTAAACCCCTTAATACTTCCTTTCTCACTTGTGATATCTTCAGGGAAGCACATAACAAACAACTTGTAAGATGGCTGCAGGTTCCGGCAACCTCTGACCTGCTGGTCAGGTGACCTGCTCTTTATTAAACAGCACTAGCTGCAGTAATACGGGCGTCCACAGCATGGAGCTACAGAATTACACTTCTCCCTCCTTAATGAAGAACTTATTATAACCAACAATCATACATAACTTGCATGGTTATACATAACAAAGGATATAGATTTATTTTGCCATATTTACAAATCAAGCTTAACCACTTGTTTTCTGTTTCGAAGAGGACACCTTCGCTCTCGAACAGAAACTTCCAAACATGGTGTTAAATTTAAACTCATTCGAGGCTGATCCTGAGGGAAGTTTTCCTCCAAGGGCTGCCCTTGATTTCCATTTGAACCCTCTCCAACTTCATACTGGTTTTTTTCGTGACTCGGGCTCAGACTTAAATTCTGACTTTCTCTTGGATTTGTTTCCAGTACATTGGATGTAGGATTTGCTACTGGTGTATCAAAACTATCTCATGAGTTAGAAATAATTGAATCACTCCAACTCTCAACTACTTCCATGTCTGTGGGTAAAATATGATCAATGTGAACAAATTTAACCTGTCCATTATCAAAAATCTTGACCAAATAGGTGCGAGGACCACATATCTTTACCATTCTTCCGGGTAACCACTTTACCCATTTGTGGTGATGGTTCTTCACTCTCACCTTCTGATTTAATTTCACATTTTTCTCTTTTACTCGACCTCTATCATGATTCTCTTTCTATCTTAATTCTACGGACTGTGCCAAGTTTGGTTTTAACAACGAGAATCTGGTACGTGGCTGTCATTTGAGAAACAACTCTGCTGGTGTTCTACCAGTAGTTGTGTGAGGAGTATTATGATACGTTATTCAAAAATTAGCCAATTTGTGATCCAGTGAAAACTGCTGTTTCTTTGGATTTGGATCCAACATTTGTTTGATGAGGGCACGTTTTACAATTTGTACAGTGTGCTCTGCTGCACCATTCAAAGCAAATTCTTCTGACCAAAATTGTGGTCCATTATCAGAAACAATTTCTTCTGGGAGGCCAAATGAAGAAAATAAACTTCGCAAAATGTCTAATGTTTTACTTGTTGTTATTTTCCACATTGGAAACACCTCAACCCACTTCGAATGACTATCAATCACAATGAACAATTGCTGTCCTTCTAGCTCAGCAAAATCAATATGTAGCCTTTGCCACATCCTGGGAGGCCATTTCAATGGCTGTAATGGTACTGATGGTGGTTGCTTGCTTACCGATCGACATGTCGTACACTGACTTACGATGTACTCTATATCTTTATCAAGACTTGGCCACCATAAGTAACTGCGTACAAAACTCTTGGTCAAGCATATTCCCAGGTGCTGGTCATGGAGGTCTCCTAACAATTTGGACCTGAATTGATTTGGTATAACCACTCTTGCATCCCACATATACAATTTTTATCAACTGATAATTCATTCCTATGAATGAAGAATGGATGAATATCTTTGTCTGTTACCTGTTTTGGCCATCCGTTTGCAATATAATCATACACCTTTGACATCACTGGGTCACGTTTGATTGCTCTACCAATCTCTTCAGCTGTGGCTGGCAGTTCATCAATGTATGAAAAATAGAACACTTCTTCCCTATTGGGTGTAACTTGTGATGGGGAAGGCAATCTAGACATAGCATCAGCATTACTGTGATCAGCTGATCATCTGTATTCAATATCATATGTATATGCTGACAAAATCAAAGCTCATCTCTGCATTCGGGCTGCAGCTAATGTTGGAACTGGGGACTTTGGATGGAGGATTGCTGTTAGGGGCTTATCGTCCATAACGAGAGTAAACTTACGACCATAGAAGTATTTGTGGAACTTCTTGACCCCAAAAATTAATGCCAAAGATTCCCTTTTGATTTGCACATAATTACGCTCACTGGCACTGAGAGTGCGTGAAGCAAAAGCAATTGGTCTCTCCTCCCCACTACGTAATACATGAGAGATTACTGCCCCAACTCCATATGGAGAGGCATCACATGTTAGCTGAGATACGTCATAGTAACATGGTGCTCTCTACCAAGTTGCTTTTACACTCCTTGAATGCTGTATCACATTCTTTTGACCACTTCCAATGGACCTGTTTTTTCAATAGTTCATTCAATGGATGTAACACTGTAGCCAAATTTGGTAGGAACTTCCCACAATAGTTCAAAAGACCCAACAATGATTGATGTTCAGTGACATTCTTGGGAGTGAGTGCATTTCTGATTGCATCCAGTTTTTCCTTGGTTGGATGCAAATCATCTTTGTCTACTCTGTACCCTAAGTACTCCACTGAGTTTTTAATTACTCACACTTGCGAGCAGACATTCGTACTCTTTGCTTATCTAGCCGTTTGAAGATTTCATTCAATATGTTATTATGAATTTGCCTATGTGGTGCTGAATTGAGTATGTCATCTAAATAACATACTACCCCTTGCAAAATCTGGTTCATTACCCCTTGGAATATGGCAGGGGCGGAAGATACTCCAAATGGTAGCCTATTAAATTGATATAAGCCTAGATGGGTATTTATAGTCAAGCATGACTTGGACTCCTCATCTAGTTCAAGCTGTAAGTAGGCATTCCTAAGATCCAACTTTGAGAAAATCTGACCCCCTGTCAGTCTTGTGAACAGATCTTCTATATTCGGCAATGTATTGGGGACATTACCCTCTAGAACCTGATTTATGGTTACTTTATAATCACCACACAACCTTACCTTACCATCAGACATTCATACTCTTTGCTTATCTAGCCGTTTGAAGATTTCATTCAATTTGTTATTATGAATTTGCAATATGATTGGGTGTAGCCCAATTGCATCGATCTATCTTAAAATTAATGTTCTCAGTCTCTAGTCTTTTGAGTTCTTGCTCAAGTTTCTCCTTGAATGCATATGGTACGGAACGTGGTTTGCAGTAAACCAATTTAGCATCCTTGTGTACCCTGACACTTGCCTTGAAGCCTTGGATCGAACTGCCCGTTTCACAGAACATCTTTGGATAATTCTTGCTGACATCATCCTTTGACGCAAATCTTGTTTCAACACGAAAAATCTCACTCCAATCCAGCTTCAGTGATCCCAACCAATTTCTTCCTCATAAGGCAGGCTTGTCTCCTGCCACTACTATGAGAGGCAAGCTCTGAACTTGATCCTTGTATTTCACCGATACGGTGATACGACCTACCACCGGAATGTTCTCTCTCGAGTAGCCTCGCAGGTCTATTCAGGTGAATTTATAATGGCGAACAAAGAAATGGCAGACCAATTGAACAAATACTTTGGTTCTGTCTTCACGAAGGAAGACACAAATAACCTTTTGGAAGTGCTAGGGGACTGAGTGTCGAGTGAGAAGGAGGAACTGAAGGATATCCTTATTAAGCGGGAAATTGTGTTCGGGAAATTGATGGAATTGAAGGCCGATAAATCCCCGGGGTCTGATAGTCTGCATCCCAGAGTACTTAAGGAATAATGAGTGAATTGGTGGTCATTTTCCAACAGTCTATCGACTCTGGATCAGTTCCTATGGACTGGAGGGTAGCTAATGTAACACCACTTTTTAAAAAAGGAGGGAGAAAGAAAATGAGTAATTATACACCAGTTAGCCTGACATCAGCAGTAGTGGGGAAAATGTTGGAATCAATTATTAGAGATGAAATAACAGCGCATTTGGAAAGCAGTGTCAGGATTGATCCAAGTCAGCATGGATTTATGAAGGGGAAATCATGCTTGACAAATCTTCTGGAATTTTTTGAGGATGTAACTAGTAGAGTGGACAAGGGAGAACCAGTGGATGTAGTGTATTTGGACTTTCAAAAGGCTTTTGACAAGGTCCCACACAAGAAATTGGTGTGCAAAATCAAAGCACATGGTATTGGGGGTAATATACTGATGTGGATAGAGAACTGGTTGGCAGACAGGAAGCAGAGAGTCAGGATAAATGGGCCCTTTTCAAAATGGTAGGCAGTGACTAGTGGAGTGCCGCAGGGCTCAGTGCTGGGACCCCAACTCTTTACAATATACATCAATGATTTGGATGAAGGAATTTAGTGTAATATCTCCAAGTTTGCAGATGACACTAAACTGGGTGGTGATGTGAGCTGTGAGGGGGATGTAAGGAGGCTGCAAGGTGAATTGGACAGGTTAGGTGAGTGGGCAAATGCATTACAGATGCAGTATAATGTGGATAAATGTGAGGTTATCCACTTTGGGGGCAAAAACGCGAAGACAGAATATTATCTGAATGGTGACAGATTCGGAAAAGGGGAGGTGCAACGAAACCTGGGTGTCATGGTTCATCAGTCATTGAAAGTTGGCATACAGGTACAGCAGGCGGTGAAGAAGGCAAATGGTATGTTGGCCTTCATAGCTAGGGGATTTGAACATAGGAGCAGGGAGGTCTTACTGCAGTTGTACAGGGCCTTGGTGAGGCCTCACCTGGAATATTGTGTTCGTTTTGGTCTCCTAATCTGAGGAAGGACTTTCTTGCTATTGAGGGAGTGCAGCAAAGGTTCACCAGACTGATTCCTGGGATGGCAGGACTGACATATGAGGAGAGATTGGATCAACTGGGCCTTTATACATTGGAGTTTAGAAGGATGAGAGGGGATCTCATGGAAACATATAAGATTCTGACAGGACAGCTTAGATGTGGGTAGAATGTTCCCAATGTTGGGGAAATCCAGAACCAGGGGACACGGTCTTAGGATAAGGGGTAGGCCATTTAGGACTGAGATGAGGAGAAACTTCTTCACTCAGAGTTTGTTAACCTGTGGAATTCCCTGCCGCAGAGAGTTGTTGATGCCAGTTCATTCAAGAGGGAGTTAGATATGGTCCTTACAGCTAAGGGGATCAAGGGGTATGGAGAGAAAGCAGGAAAGGGGTACTGAGAGAATGATCAGCCATGATCTTATTGAATGGTGGTGCTGGCACTACTCCTGCACCTATTTTCTATGTTTCTATGTTTCGATGTTTCTATCTTGGCATTCTCCAATGGGAAAATCCGCAATTTGTTGAGGTATAGTGACTCCGGTACTACACTCACGGATGTACCAGTGTCGATTTCCATGGGTATCTTGAATCCTGCAACATCTATGTGGATTATGATACTTTTTGAATCGCCGTCCGTTAACCTCGTGCTCCTGATGACGTTTAACTCTAACATCTCCTCGTCCTGTTGTTGTTCTTCCATGCTATGTAGTCTCTGGGGATTTCTACTCCTAGCTTTGAAAGCTGGTTTACCCTTCATTCGGCATGCCTTCACAAGATGCCCAGTTTTTCTGCAGACGAAACACTCTGCTTTCACATGTGGACAACTTTGAGCAATGTGTTGTCCCAGGCACCAATAGCAGGACGTCCATGTTCTGTTCCCATTTCCAATTTCTGAGACTCTGGGGCCCCACCGCCTTTTACTTTGAACCTGAAGATGATTCACCTTGGTTGTCTGATATCTGAAATTAGTATGAAAATCTTGGGAATATTGGTCGGCCATGCTCATCGACCTAGCTGTCTGACAAGCTAAATTAAAAGTCAAGTTAGGTGTTGTCAATAACTTTCTTCTGATTGCATCATTTTTCATCCCACAAAGGAAACGGTCTCACAAGGCTCGCTTCTGAAAGTCTCCAAAATTACAGTGAATCGATATCTTTTTTAATGCTACAATGTACTCACTGATATTTTCATCGGCCTTCTGATTTCGTATTCCGAGGATAACTTTCAGCAATTTCTAACGGAACGAGGCTGTAATGTTTTTCTAGCTTAGTTAGAATCTGTTCCAGTGTTATATCCTTTGACTTGTCCAGCACAAGCAACTTTATCAGTGTTTCATACAACTCGGGCCCAGCCTCAGTTAAGAATACAGCTCTTTTTCATTTCAACACCGCCCGGTTATTGTCTTCATTACCGGGAATTTCAATGATATTATCTGCAGTGAAAAACATTTCTGAAACGTTCATGGTCATGTTGAAATGCCCCCAAATGCCCTATATATCCAATAGGGTCAGCCATTTTGACTCTGGCAGTTTAACCCAGTGTGCTCGTAATTTACCTCAGATTTGTAGCTATTTCCAAAAACAGAACAGCTCTCAAAGTCTGGCTGAATCCTTCATCAACAAAAATGTCAGCTTTGTAT
Source organism: Pristiophorus japonicus (assembly GCF_044704955.1). NCBI lineage: Eukaryota > Metazoa > Chordata > Chondrichthyes > Pristiophoridae > Pristiophorus > Pristiophorus japonicus. The sequence goes on along the minus strand of NC_091982.1, from coordinate 230,115,537 downwards.
TATCCGATTACATCCCATTCCCGTCGCCAAATATGATATCTTCAGGGAAACACACAACACACAACTTGTAAGATGGTTGCAGGTTCCGGCAACCTCTGACTTGCTGGTCAGATGACCTGCTCTTTATTAAACAGGACTAGCTGCAGTAACACAGGTGTCCACAGTGTGGAGCTATAGACATTACATCACTATGTTTATTTCATCCAGAATATCACACTCCTCCTCGATAGCAGTATCTGCATTGCCCCTTTCCTTTGTGAAAACAGATGCAAAGTATTCATTAGGCCACAGCTGGAGTATTGCGTGCAGCTCTGGTCGCCGTATTATAGGAAAGAGGTGATTGCACTAGAGAAGGCGCAGAGAGATTTACTAGGAGAATCTTTTCGTTATGAGGACAGATTGGATAGGCTGGGTTTGTTCTCATTGGAACAGAAGAGGTTGAGAGGAGACCTCATTGAGGTATACAAAATATTGAGGGGCCTGGACATCGTGGATAGCATTACCAAATAGGGCCTATTTCCATTGGAGGAAGGGTCTATTATGAGGGGGCATAGTTTTAAGGTGGTTAGTGGAAGGTTTAGAGGGGATTTGAGGGGAGGCTTCTTTACGCAGAGGATTGTGGGGATCTGGAACTCGCTACCTGGAAGAGTGGTGGATGCAGAAACCCTCATCGCTTTTAAGAAATGGTTGGATGGGCACTTAAAGTGCCGTAACCTGCAGGGTTACAGACCTAGAGCTGGTAATTGGAATTAGATTGGATGTCCTTTTGTTGGCCGGTGCAGATATAATGGTAAGTACTGTAGGGAATCAAATACGGGCAGGGTGATCTCCTGGACTAGTTTCGATCGTGTGGATAGGTTGGAGAAGAATTTTCCCAGATTTTTTCTCCCTAATTTGGCCTGGGTTTTTATCTGGTTTTTGCCTCTCCCAGGAGATCACATGGCTCCGGTTGGGGTGCAGTGTAGAATGTTTCAGCATAAGGGGTGTCGCAGTTGTGTGAGGTAGACTGGTTAGGCTGGGTGCTTTTTGCCTTTCCGTCATTGTTCATAGGTTTATATGTAACCTTCAGGGCTGCTGACCAAGGGTCGTGCGGCTCTTTGTCGGCCGGCGTGGACATGATGGGCCGAAATGGCCTCATTCTGCGCTGTAAATTTCTACATTTCTTCTGTGCTTCCTCCTCCTCCTACATAAGCACATAAGAAATAGGAACAGGAGTAGGCCATTCGGCCCCTCAAGCCTGCTCTACTATTCAATAAGATCATGGCTGATCTGATTATGGACTCAGCTCCACTTCCCCACCCGCTCCCTATAACCCTTATCCCCTTATCGTTTAAGAAACTGTCTATTTCTGACTTAAATTTATTCAATGTCCCAGCCTCCACAGCTCTCTGAGGCAGTGAATTCCACAGATTTACAACCCTCTGAGAGAAGAAATTCCTCCTTATCTCTGTTTTAAATTGACGGCGCCTTATTCTAACATTATGCCCTCTAGTTCTAGTCTCCCCCATCAGTGGAAACAACCTCTCTGCATCCACCTTGTCAAGCCCCCTCATCATTTTATACGTTCTGATAAGATCACCTCTCATTCTTCTGAATTCCAATGAGTAGAGGCCCAACCGACTCAACCTTTCCTCATAAGTCAACCCCCTCATCCCCGGAATCAACCTAGTAAACCTTCTCTGAACTGCCTCCAAAGCAGGTATATCCTTTCGTAAATATGGAAACCAAAACTGAACAAAGTATTACAAAACTGCATGCAGAATACCAAAATCTTGTATAGCTGTAGCAAGACTTCCCTGCTTTTATACTCTATCCCCTTTGCAATAAAGGCCAAGATTCCATTGGCCTTCCTGATCACTTGCTGTACCTGCATACTATCCTTTTGTGTTTCATGCACAAGTATCCCCAGGTCCCACTGCACTGCGGCACTTTTCAATCTTTCTCCATTTAAATAATAACTTGCTCTTTGATATTTTTCTGCTAAAGTGCATGACCTCAGGCTTTCCAACATTATACTCCATCTGCCAAATTTTTGCCCACTCACTTAGCCTGTCTTTGTTCTTTTGCAGATTTTTTGTATCCTCCTCACACATTGCTTTTCCTCCCATCTTTTTATCATCAACAAACTTGGCTACGTTACATTCAGTCCCTTCTTCCAAGTCGTTGATATAGATTAACGACTTGGGCCGCCTCCTCCTCCTCCTCCTTCAACTCCTCCTCCTCCTCCTCCTGCATCTCCTCCTCCTCCTGCATCTCCTCCTCCTCCTGCACCTGCACTTCCTCCTCCTCCTCCTCCTCAGGTGGTACTGCTGGCTCGACCTCCAGCGGCTGTCCCCTGATGGCCAGGTTGTGCAGCATGCAGCAGACCATGACGATTATGGTGACCCATTGAGGAGGATACTGCAAGGTGCCACCAAAGTGCTCCAGGCACCGGAACCTTTGCTTAAGGATGCTTATGCAATGCTCAATGATGCACCTGGTGGCACAATGAGCGTCATTGTATGCATGCTCTGGCGCTGTCCTGGGGTCCGCAGTGGAGTGAGCAGCCAAGTGGACAGTGGATATCCCTTGTCCCCAAGCAGCCAACTGCAATCCTGATTCGGGCCGGTGAAGATGGCGGGCACACTGGTCTGGTGCAGAATGAACGAATCATGGCTGCTGCCTCCCTTGCCCGCTGCTGGTGATGCCTTCTCCTGCGTGCTGCCCTGCTTCTGACTAGGTGTCGCCCTCCCAACACCCCCCCCATCCTCAGGGTGAACCCTGCTAAGCAGGTCTCTGCAGCCCACAGGCCTCCACTAAAAAGTCAGACCTGAAAGTTGTACAAAAGTATGTGCAAACCTCTATGCAGCACTCAGCAGATTGAATGGAGCCAGAACAATTAATAAAACTATTAAAAGATAAATACAGTGGATGCTGTAATCTTAAATAAAAATATTAAATTAATGACAATATTTCCCTACCAAAGGGCCCCGATCGTGGCAACACTTCAGCGGTGTCCCGTTCGAGCACCGACTCGGGGGTACCGCTGTGAAAATACTTACCTTTTTGCAGCTGAAAATCCCGGTCCTGGTGGCTTTCCAGCAGCCCGCATGCTGCAGAGCTCTCCGCTGGAAAGTCTCCTTTATAGCGGCTTCATCGTGCCATTTCCAGCGGAAATGCGCACCGCTCAAATCCCCCCCGAGCTGAATATGGCTCGGGGAGGGAAAATCATCTGACCACAGCAGCCCATCGATTTTATCGGTCGCCCGTCCAAACTCCGCGGTAGCCATCCCTGTCTTTGTCCCTGTTTTTTATTTCCCTGTATTCACAAGCAGAGCTGAGGGTGAATGCCAAACAAATCTCGCCAAGCACCCAAGACCATGGACATTCTAACACAATGGGGGAAATTTTAACCTCAGGAGCATGTAGGTTTGGTTTCGGGTGGGGGGTTAAAACCGGCAAAATTGTGAGCGCGCCGGGAAGCTGGCTCCAACCCGCCAACGTCAGCGTTTAACTTGAGAACGTTAGGCTGCTTGCATACAACCCTCTCGGGAGATTTGGGTTGTCTATTAACATATGCTAATTGCTCAATTGCAGCAATATTTCAACACACTTTTGAATTTAATGGGGCATCCACAGATTTCCTGAAACTCACCAGTGAAAGCAAGGGGAGAACACAACGGCAATTGAGGGGTCTGACGGAAATACTGCAATAAATGCTCAGGCCTAGAAATTCAATGCCTTAACGCTAGCGAGTTTTGTAGAAAAAATGGTGGCCGCCTCGATTCCGGCCACTTTCGACATGGAATGCGGCAACCGCCATATTGGGCAGGTCGGCAGCACGCACCACAAGTATATTAATTACCAGGAGCATGACACCAATTGGCGTGCAACATCGAATTGATGTACACTCACCCATTCTGGGTGTTGCCGCTCCTCTTACCACCCTCTCCAAAGCACACCCATGTGTACAGCCGTTGGCAGCGTGTCGAGGTGGAAGAAATCAGCAGTCAGTTATAACCTGCATAGTGAACAGCTGCTGAGATAACTGGTTACTATGGGGAGCTCAAACTATGTAATTGGACTGAAAACTGCTTCTGATGAGATGCATCAAATCTCTCCCCTGGAAAGTCAAACAGTACAGGATTAAGTTATCCAAGGGTTAAGTCATGACAGGACAGCTCGGACACGTGTTATCCTCCTACTGTCTTATGTGGGGAATCAGGGACGTGTCCGGTGTCCCTGATGACTATGTGTGCAGGAAGTGCATCTGCCTCCAGCATTGCGGCACTGGAGCTGCGGGTGGATGAACTCTGGAGCATGCACGATGCTGAGAATGATGTGAATAGCACATTTAGTGAGTTAGTCTCACTGCAGGTAAAGGGTACACAGCCAGATAGTAAATGGGTGACAAACAAGAAGAGCAGTGCAAGGAAGGTAGTGGAGAGGTCCCCTGCGGTCATCCCCTTGCAAAATGGATACACCGCTTTGGGTACTGTTGAGGGGGATGAATCATCAGGGGGGAGCAGCAGCAGCCAAGTTCATGGCACCGTGGATGGTGCTGCTGCACAGGAGGGCAGGAAAAAGAGTGGGAGAGAGATAGTGATAGGGGATTCAATTGTAAGGGGAATAAATAGGCATTTCTGTGGCTGCAACCGAGACTCCAGGATGGTATGTTGCCTTCCTGGTGCAAGGGTCAAGGATATCTTGGAGCAGGTGCAGGACATTCTAAAAAGGTAGGATGAACAGCCAGTTGTCGTGGTGCATATAGGTACCAAAGATATAGGTAAAAAACGGGATGAGGTCCTACGAGACGAATTTAGGGAGCTAGGAGTTAAATTAAAAAGTAGGACCTCAAAAGTAGTAATCTTAGGATTGCTACCAGTGCCACGTGCTAGTCAGAGTAGGAATCGCAGGATAGCTCAGATGAATATGTGGCTTGAGGAGTGGTGCAAAATGGAGGGATTCAAATTCCTGGGACATTGGAACCGGTTCTGGGGGAGGTGGGACCAGTACAAACCGGACAGTCTGCACCTGGGCAGAACCGGAATCAATGTCCTAGGGGGAGTGTTTGCTAGTGTTGTTGGGGAGGAGTTAAACTAACATGGCAGGGGGATGGGAACCTATGCAGGGAGACAGAGGGAAATAAAATGGAGGCAGAAGCAAAAGATAGAAAGCAGAATAGTAAAAGTGGAGGCAGAGAAACCCAAGGCAAAAACAAAAAGGTCCACATTACAGCAAAGTTCTAAAGGGGCAAAGTGTGTGAAAAAGACAAGCCTGAAGGCTCTGAGCTTCAATGCGAGGAGTATTCGGAATAAGGTGGACGAATTAACTGCGCAAACAGCAGTTAACGGATATGATGTAATTGGCATCACGGAGACATGGCTCCAGGGTGACCAAGGCTGGGAACTCAACATCCAGGGGTATACAACATTTAGAAAGGATAGGCAGAGAGGAAAAGGAGGCGGGGTGGCGTTGCTGGTTAAAGAGGAAATTAATGCAATAGTAAGGAGGGACATTAGCTTGGATGATGTGGAATCGGTATGGGTGGAGCTGCGGAATACCAAAGGGCAGAAAACGCGAGTGGGAGTTGTGTACAGACCACGAAACAGTAGTAGTGAGGTTGGGGACAGCATCAAACAAGAAATAAGGGATGTGGGCAATAAAGGTACAGCAGTTATCATGGCGACTTTAATCTACATATTGATTGGGCTAACCAAACTGGTAGCAATGCAGTGGAGAAGGATTTCCTGGAGTGTATTAGGGATGGTTTTCGAGACCAATATGTTGAGGAGCCAACTAGAGGGCTGGCCATCCAAGACTGGGTGATGTGTAATGAGAAAGGACTAAATAGCAATCTTGTTGTGCGAGGCCCCTTGGGAAAGAGTGACCATAATATGGTAGAATTCTTTATTAAGATAGAGAGTGACACAGTTAATTCGGAAACTGTGGTCCTGAACTTAAGGAAACATAACTTCGACGGTATGAGGGGTGAATTGGCTAGAATTGACTCGCAAAGGATACTTAAAGGGTTGATGGTGGATAAGCAATGGCAAATATTTAAAGATCACATGGATGAACTTCAGCAAATGTACATCCCTGTCCAGAGTAAAAATAAAACGGGGAAGGTGGCTCAACCGTGGCTAACAAGGGAAATTAAGGATAGTGTTAAAACGAAGAAAGGGGCATATAAATTGGCTAGAAAAAGCAACAAACCTGAGGACTGGGAGAAATTTAGAATTCAACAGAGGAGGACTAAGGGTTTAATTAAGATGGGGAAAATAGAGTACGAGAGGAAGCCTGCAGGGAACATAAAAACTGACTGCAAAAGCTTCTCTAAATATGTGAAGAGAAAAAGATTAGTGAAGACAAATGTCCCTTGCAGTCGGATTCAGGAGAATTTATAATGGGGAACAAAGAACTGGCAGATCAATTGAACAAATACTTTGGATCTGTCTTCACGAAGGAAGACACAAATAACCTTCCGAATGTACTAGGGGACATTGGGTCTAGTGAGAAGGAGGAATTGAAGGATATCCTTATGAAACGGGAAATTGTGTTCGGGAAATTGATGGGATTGAAGGCCGATAAATCCCCAGGGCCTGATAGTCTGCATCCCAGAGTACTTAAGGAAGTGGCCCTAGAAAAGTGGATATATTGGTGATCATTTTCCAACAGTCTATCGACTCTGGATCAGTTTCTATGGACTGGAGGACAGCAAATGTAACAGCACTTTTTAAAAAAGAAGGGAGAGAGAAAACAGGTAATTATAGACCAGTTAGCCTGACATCAGTTCTGGGGAAAATGTTGGAATCAATCATTAAGGATGAAATAGCAGCGCATTTGGAAAGTAGTGACAGGATCGGTCCAAGTCAGCATGGATTTATGAAAGGGAAATCGTGCTTGACGAATCTTCTGCAATTTTTTGAGGATGTAACTTGCAGAGTGGACAAGGGAGAACCAGTGGATGTGGTGTATTTGGACTTTCAAAAGGCTTTTGACAAGGTCTCGCACAAGAGATTGGTGTGCAAAATCAAAGCTCATGGTATTGGGGGTAATGTACTGATGTGGATAGAGAACTGGTTGGCAGACAGGAAGCAGAGAGTCGGATAAACGGGTCCTTTTCAGAATGGCAGGCAGTGACTAGTGGAGTGCCGTAAGGCTCAGTGCTGGGACCCCAGCTCTTTACAATATACATTAACAATTTGGATGAAGGAATAGAGTGTAATATCTCCAAGTTTGCAGATGACACTAAACTGGGTGGCGGTGTGAGCTGTAAGAGGCTGCAGGGTGACTTGGACAGGTTAGGTGAGTGGGCAAATGCATGGCAGATGCAATCCAATGTGGATAAATGTGAGGTTAGCCATTTTGGGGGCAAAAACACAAAGGCAGAATATTATCTGAATGGCGGCAGATTAGGAAAAGGGGTGGTGCAACGAGACCTGGGTGTCATGGTTCATCAGTCATTGAAAGTTGGCATGCAGGTACAGCAGGCGGTGAAGAAGGCAAATGGTATGTTGGCTTCATAGCTAGGGGTTTTGAGTATAGGAGCAGGGAGGTCTTACTGCAGCTGTACAGGGTCTTAGTAGGCCTCACCTGAAATATTGTGTTCAGTTTTGGTCTCCTAATCTGAGGAAGGACGTTCTTGCTATTGAGGGAGTGCAGCGAAGGTTCACCAGACTGATTCCAGGGATGGCTGGACTGTCATATAAGGAGAGACTGGATCAACTGGGCCTTTATTCACTGGAGTTTAGAAGGACGAGAGGGGATCTCATAGAAACGTATAAGATTCTGACGGGACTGGACAGGTTAGATGCTGGAAGTATGTTCCCATTGTTGGGAAAGTCCAGAACCAGGGGACATAGTCTTAGGATAAGAGGTAAGCCATTTAGGACTGAGATGAGGAGAAACTTCTTCACTCAGAGAGTTGTTAACCTGTGGAACTCCCTGCCTCAGAGAGTTGTTGATGCCAGTTCATTGGATATATTCAAGAGGGAGTTAGATATGGCCTTTACGGCTGAGGGGATCAAGGGGTATGGAGAGAAAGCAGGAAAGGGGTACTGAGGGAATGATCAGCCATGATCTTATTGAATGGCAGTGCAGGCGCGAAGGGCCAAATGGCCTACTCCTGCCCATATTTTCTATGTTTCTATGTCTATGTTAACAGGAGGTAAATACTTTTAAAATAAACCACACTGTACTACAGTTGTAAGAATCTCAGGAAAAAATTAAAGCTGCATTTCCTTAAATTTTATACATTGGGTTTTCTAGTTCAGGAACTGATAAAATAAAATTATGCAAAGTTTATGTTAAGTATTGAATAACTCCACGAGGCTAAGTACATTGAGCTAGTTCAGGCATGACCTTACTCCAATTTATTTACTCTCAAAGTGAGGATTCAACACGGCTGCCAACATTATATACACAGCTTGCACGTGTCTGCCAGTGACCATTACGACTCCGACAGCCACGCCCTCTGGTGGCAGGTAAAACCCAGTTAACATGCATAACAGTTTAGAAGTCTGTTTGTAAAAGGCTTCACACCATATTCTCACCAAGAGTTCTTCAAAAGTCTGCTGTTAAAAATTTAATTTTATTCTCTTCTGCATGATTTACACCAGTAAACTCCTGACCAAGGGGTTCATGTTACCCACTTTAAAAAAAAAAATATTTCAATTGACTTCACATGCAATGGTTTAATGACATCTATGCCACAGTCTTTAAATGGTATTTCCAGTCATGGTCCCTCTTGATCTGACCTGAGCTTTAAGACCCATTCACCAGAGAGTGAGTCCCCTATATATGTAGGCTTGTGCACGATCAATGCTCACTGCAAGACAGTGCATTCTCATCCCTCTCCCCCTCCAGCACCATGGTGGAGCACAACCTTCACTTAGCAACCATCAGGGTGAAACATCTGAGGACCTATGGCAGCCAGTAAAGGTGGGTGTACCAGGCAATCTGTGGACCCCACACAAGACCCAGACAAATGTCTGTGAAAGTAAGAGGGGAGACGTGGACAAACAAATGCGTTCTAATGTGTCACAATGGACAATGCTCCAACCCTACAAGGGCCATCAGCGAACTTGATATCTCCTGACCCAGCAAAACCCAGGAGCCGTCACCAAATGATCCAAAAAAGCATGTTGCCCGAGAACGCTGCACCGAACCTTCAGACGCAACCTTCAGCCTAGTGCTGAGGTTACTATTGGAAAGAGTGCATGGCACAAGAGATTCTGCACTCCATTCATGTAAATCAACAGGCAGCACCAAAACACCAGTGCTGCCTGCGCTCTCTTTATGGGCGGCCATTAACGTCAGCCCGTGCTGTCACCGTCCATTTTCTGGCCTAATTGAATTTCTAGGCCTCAGCACTCACAGCTGCTTTCATACTTACTAATGGGAAAGGGTGCGTTCACAGTCCTTTTTCTGAGAGTTTACTTTCTACACATTGGTGGTTTTCTGAATCCTAACAGGATGGGTGTCTCCTTGGCAGCCTTAAACTGGACATTGGACGAGGAGCAATATGACAATCACCTGCAACAGCAGTCTGCCGTTGAGAGGAGGTGGGCGCCGGAGGGACTGGAGTGCATCATCACCCCCGACAACCAAATTTTAATTTTATTTTATGTCTAAAATTTTAATTGTTTAATTTGCCGGTTTAATGCCCCCCTCCCCTTTTAGCCAGGGGGCACGTGTATAATTTGTGTTAATGCCCTCAAAACAAAAACAAAAAAAAGGGGGCACTGGAAAAAATTATTTTGGAGTGTGACCCCCCCCCTTGCAGGGGGCATTTGTTTAAAGTGCACAACTAAAATAGTTGAGACCTGCAGCTGGACAGCAGGGAGGGGAGCCGCAAAGAGGAGAGCAGCAGAGGTGTGCAACTCTCAGGAGGTACTACCCACAACACAGGCCGAACAGGCAGAGGCTGAGGTTTGTTGACGTTGGAACAGAAGTGCTTCAGGAAACTCAGGTTGTTTGCGTTAGGTGGTGGGAGACATTTTCAGCTTCCTAGAAGACCTACTTGTTGCTGGACCCAGTGGCCACGCATTAGCTAAGGCTGTCTAAGTGACCACTGCCCTCAAACACTTTGCCTCCGGATTCTTCCAGGGCTCTGCTGGAGGCATATCCAGTATCTCCCACAAATGCACAGGTGACTATTGATTTGTTTGCCAGGCGCGGCAATTATGTGAACTTAGCCTGCAATGAAGCCAGTCAGAATGAGCGGGCGCTTGGGTTTGCGTCTCTGGCTGGCTTCCCACAGGTGCAGGAAGTCATCAACTATACACACGTGACAATCTGCACACCCCAGATCAACCAGAAGTATTTGTGAACTGCAAGGGCTTCCATTCCAGCAATGTGCAGCTGGTGTGCAACCACAAAAAGATGTGCACAAGGTTCCCAGGGAACTTCCATGATGCTTTCATCCTGCAGCACTCCAAGCTCCCGAACACCTAAGGGGTGGCTGCGAGGAGTCAAGGGATACCTACTTTAAACTTGGCTGATGACACCTGTCAGAAACTCAACCAAGGAAACCCAACAGCACTACGATGAATGCCATATGACCACCAGATGTGTGATCAAACAAGCCATCGGTATGGTGAAGATGCGCTTCAGGTGCCTAGACAAATCCCTTCAGTATGCACCAGCCAGGATGCCCAAAATGATCGTGGTGAGCTGCGCTCTGCACAACATTGCGCAGCAGAGCAGTTTGGATCTGCAGAAGGAACAAAGCGCAGAGCACATATTGTCTGCGGATGAATCCGTGGAGGTGGAAGGTGACGCTCACACTATTGTTCGGGATGCCAGGGTTTTCCTTATTAATGCAAGCTTCACTTAGGTTGCATCAATGAACCGATGTCAGAACCATGTGCAACTGCCGGTCTTCCCACCTCCCGACCCTCACGGGTTTCCCACGCGATATCGGGTTTCCCCACGCGATATCGGATCCCACACGATATTGGGCCCCATCGCTCCCACAGTGCCTCCGTTAATATGGCAGCCAATGGGAGTGAGGTGATTATGAATGACCGTGACAGACTAACAAATTGTTTTTGTTTACACCTTACGGAAATAATTTCAAAGCATAGCTCATGTGCATTTTAATTATTTTTCATCTCAGTGCCTTCTTTTAAATTGTGTAACTACACTGTTTTATAACTCAACCCTTAAATGTAATCATTTTTCCAAATCCTTTCAGTAAAAAAATGATTTAAAATCCCAAAATGTGACATGGGGTTAATAGGTTTGGAGGACTATGTGCAGAATAGGATATAAGCTTCAGAGATGTGGGTGAATTGTACTTTGTGTCGAATGAAGATGAGAAGCCCTGAAGCAAAGGTTTCAGCAGCAGGTTGAGTTGAGATTGGGCATAGGTAGAAGAGGTTTTGGAGAAATTTAAAATCAGAACTTATGAAAAAGAGTCTTCATTCTGGCTTATCTTAAATGTCATGATTCTATTATAAAACAGTTTGCCCCCTTGAATTTAATACGAGATGAAGTTGTTGCTCTGTTTCAGTAAAGGTGAATCCAACACTCTTAAGTTACACCAGTGCTTGCCCTTCAGACTGTAAAGCTTTATTGCCAGAGATCGCAAAGACTGCAGATTACAAACTCTGCTTTGTGTAAACATAGCTTTTCACATTAATACAGAGGATACTTAATGGCAGACTGGAATATGCCAGATCTTCCATTAATCAAGTGCCCCAGATATCGCAAATCATGAGTGAGCTTATGAAGTTCTTCCTTCATTGCATATTCCATTGGTCACCATTCTGCATTATTTTTATACCATAAACTTGTTATTGTTTATTTTAACATGAATGCTATTTCAGCCCGGAAGGTCTTGAATCACCCCATTTCCTTGATTAATGATTAAAGTTAAAACAGTAAACCTTTTTGAATCCCTGCAGAGACATTAATGAAAATATATGTTTTACTTACCCCAGTACTTGAAAATGGTATTTCCGGGATCAGCCTCTACCGCTGTCCATTACAATCTTTGTCTCAGTGGACTTAGATCTGTCTCATCACCTCTTAGTTTCTGTTCCTTTTGGCCTTTCTGTCTTTTCTACCTATTGAGTTTGAAATCAAAGCAGGTATTGAAGCAGGATACATCACCATTAGGTATGGGCAATTCATTGGAGTGATATCACATCTGTAAGTTATCTGCACATTTTCTACCCTTGTGATATCATAACATCTGGAATAATCTCTTTTCCTGCCTGCTGGAATGAAATTGTCCACAAAAACAGATTTCATTAGTATTTTTGAGGACAGTAAGCTTCCCACTATTAGAGCCTAGCACAATAATCTCCAAAGGGCATGCTACTGTAATATATAACGCCCACTAAACAGTTGTCAAGATGTTATTGGAAAAAAGTAGTTTAAGCAGCATTTTATTTCTGAAGATTAGGTTGCAAATTTATTGCAATCACTGGTGATAAATGCTTATTTTTACAACAGTCTGAAGTTGATACTATGACACACTGACAATACAGCAATCATAAATCACAAACTGCACTTAGCTGAAAGCAAGGATAATAAAGCTGAATACATATTAATTTACACAGTCTTTTGAACGTATTGTTGCCTCCACAAAAATGCTGCTACTAATCTGAATTTAGTGAGGTAACAAACATGTGCAGTAACAGTTTTTCAATCCACAGAACCATTTGTACCTGTGATAATTTAAATTAACAAAGGGGCTTTCCTAGATACATTTTTGTGGCCAAGAACAGGCTCTGTATGATCCATGTAATTATCATCAAACAGGACCAGAGCAAATTAATATTGGTTAAATATAATGGAAAAATGGAAAGGTATTACAAGTGTGTAACAGAATCAAGGCCTTCTGATGATATCATAATGCAAGAGTGTAAAATTTAAAGTGGTTTATTCAGTTATTAGAAATTTGAGCTTATATGTCCATCTGAAGTGTTTTCCCAGACATTTGTTTTGTTTTATGTAATAACGTATATACGGTTTTCTGCTTTTACAGCATCAGGTTTTCATATTCACATTTTGAACATTAGCTTATGTTGTATTTTCCTTGCTCCCATTTTTACCCTTACAGTTGTTGAGTTTTACTTTGTGGCCTCCATCTCATGACAGAAAAGAGAGGATTGATTTGAACATATTTCTCACATAACAGGATGAGGTGACTTTACTGAAATGTAGCACACTACTTATAACCAAAGCTTTCAGGCATCAGCAAGGCATATATCCATAGTGTAAAGCTGATTAAAAGCAAAGTTCTATAGTCTATCACATAATTCATAGGGGACAGCCTGTACGTGCTTTAATCCTAAATTACTATAGTCTAGCAATTCTGTTGAAAAATAGTAAAAATAATGCCAGGCACTAATGATTCTCTCCTGCCAGGAAATCCAAGAGGCGCTAAAGTCCAAGAGCGGGGCGGTAGCGGCAGAGCACTGAACAATGTGGAGCACAATGCTAACGGCTTCAGAGGCTGCGTCCCTCGCTTTAAGAAAAGGGCCAATGATAGTGCACAACCTACTTTACTGCATTTCTGCGTTGCAAGGCAACCTGCGCGACTGTCATTACAGCCCCAAACACTCTCAGAAAGTGGAGGGCTTGGACATCTTGCAGCAACGAAACAGAAAAAACTTTGAGCAGGCACCAGACTGGTGCAAATAATAAAGGTTGGCCTACCTGAAAACCAATCCCTTTAATTAGCCAGCCGAGTTGACAATGCCTCCTCTTCCTGCCGTTGTTCACGCCCAGCGATAAAGCAGGGGGCAGAGGCATTTTCACATCCGGGGCGGTAACGGGGCGCTGCGCATTTAATGACATCACGATCTGCGAGGTGCTAGAGGTACAGGCAGTAAGTGTTGGCGCCAGTGCTGAACCGGCACTAAAGTTCGCAGGCATCACAGAATTCGCCACGCCCGGTCACTAACCCCTTAGCGCGCCGTTAACTCCCCCTTACCAGGCGCTAATCGGAGGCGCTAAGCAGCCAAATTTCTTCCCCTATAGATCCCATAGTTTTAGTAGAGGGCTTTTACAACTGCTTTGAATGCTTCTATGGGAGATGGGATAGCTTGCCTCTATATGATTCTTTTGCTTTCTCCCAGTGGGACGTACCAGCATAGTTCATGCGTGCATGAGATAACGTGAGATTATCACCAAATACAAGAGAGGTGGCTGGTCTGCTGGGCTTTTACCAGGATATTCACTGTGCTGTGCCTCTTATACTATTGATGGGTCCACTGAAAAATGCTGTGGAACCAGTGGAACAGAACGGGCTACCTAGAGGGCTGTGAATCAGTTGCACTTGTATTCTTCACAAAATAGTTTTATTATCTGTGCCTCAAAACTTTAGACAATGATTTTAAAAAAAGACACAAACAAATTTAAAAAGTGATTCATGAAATCTTATTCACAATAATACCTCTTGTAACGCCCATGAACAAAAAATTTATATTTTACATGTTCTCCCACATCTCAATGACTTACAATCACGCAGGAATACTAGTTTCCTCTGAGCAGCACTGTGATGCCCACATGTGGACATTGTTCTCTGGACAGTGCCCACTGAATCACCACCAAACCATGATGAAAAAATTCAAGGTCACGTCACAGCCTTGGGCAGAGCAGCTCTAGCGACAGAAGAGACCCTCAGTCCTCTGCTATCATGTAATGCAGTTCAGTAATTTCCTCTCTAGGAGCCTCGACTTCCTAGGTGGAACATCCTGGCACTTCCTCAAATATCATTTTCTTCTAAGAGTTCTGTACTTGTTCTGCTTGAACCTTCATTAACCTAATTCCTCATCTAAAATTACAATGCTCAGCTATGATAACAGCAGAAGTCAAGTGGCTGTCAATCTCGGCCATTTTGGCCTCCAAACCCTCACTCGTAGGGCTGGTAAAGGATGGACCAATATTGGGTGCAATCTAATCTCAACTCATCATTACCACAGGCTTTTCCCAGTACATAAAGGGGAGGTACATTGATACTGCAGCACCTCATTCTCAGCATTGTTGGCAGTGCAGCTGCCTCAGCAAGGAGAAGCACAACAAGGAGAAGGAGCTGGAGGACTGAAGCAGGTGTGCTCGTGGCAGATCCACCTCAGTTGGGTGGTCAGGCTGATTGAATGCTTCAACAAATACTACATACCACCATGCCGTGCCTTCTGTTGCCTAGGCCTGAAGCTCTGGAATTCCCTGCCTAAATCTCTGTACCTCTCTTTCCTCCTTTAAGACGCTCCTTAAAACCTACCTCTTTGAACAAGCTTTTGGTCACCTGCCCCAATTTCTCCTTATGTGGCTCATAGAAACATAGAAACATAGAAAATAGGTACAGGAGTAGGCCATTCGGACCTTTGAGCCTGCACCACCATTCAATATGATTATGGCTGATCATTTTTGCAACTTTAGTACCCCATTCCATACCCCTTTCACTCCATACCCCTTGATCCCTTTAGCCGTAAGGGCCACATCTAACTCCCTTTTGAATATATCTAATGAACTGGCCCTAACAACTTTCTGTGGTAGAGAATTCCACAGGTTCACAATTCTCTGAGTGAAGAAGTTTCTCCTCATCTTGGTCCTAAATGGCTTAGCCCTTATCCTTAAACTGTGATCCCTGGTTCTGGACTTCCCCAACATCGGGAACATTCTTCCTGCATCTAACCTGTCCAGTCCCGTCAGAATTTTATATGTTTCTATGAGATCCCCTCTCATTCTTCTAAATTCCAGTGAATATAAGCCTAGTCGATCCAGTCTTTCTTCACGGCTCGGTGTCAAATCTTTTGTCTCATAATGCTCCTGTGAAATGCCTTGGGACAGTGTACTACGTTAAAGACATTATATAAATACAAGTTGTTATTGTATCTGCACCACAAGCTTCATACACTGCCCAAAGCACCAGACACCCAGCATTCACCCAACAACAATTTCGACCTACCAACAATCACTCCCACAGCTCACGTCTTGCACACAATGACAGCTATTCAACTATGGCAGGCACAAGGGTCATTAGTTTTTAGAATGAATGTGATGTGTGATAGGTTTATGCATAAATGTATTAATGGAGTTTGCAATATTTTGTGGTCTCATTTTACCTTTATGCCCAGGAGGATGCTGTGATATGATGTGACACAGGGATGGTATGATTGGCGTGTGGTTAGCAAAAGGGATCTGTGGTTTAAGTCATCCTGGTGAGAGTACTGATGTCCCTCCTCATCCCTCTGCACACATGTTCCCACCTTTATCACTTCCTACACTCCCTCCACTGTAGATCCTGGAGGGCGAGGTGGCATGCCAATACAGTCCCTAGTAATGTTACCAAGTGTAGCAGTTTGAATCTTTGAACAATAAATGTAGCCACTTTACACTTTCTAGAACAATGCTGATAAAAAAGAATCTTGAAATTACTCATGCAAACTCATCTACGAGTTGAAACCGACTAGAAACCACAGAAACTAACCTGTCCTTGTTACATTTAGAATAACTCCACAAGACTGTACATCTTAAGCTCAAACTGTTGTGACCTTGGTCTCTTTATTGTAACTCCAGAGTCAGGAAGCAGCATGGTGAATCACCTTTTATACCTCTTGCCCAGAGTGCACAGGTGACCCTTAGGTCTCCCACAGGTGTGTCCCCTGGTGGCAAGTCTTACACATTGGTGAGGTTTACATACATAACAGCCCTGGCAATTGCGAGTGATTAATGTAAATGTCTTTAAATAACAGCCCTGGAGCCGGCATCCTGCAGCTGTGCACCTCCTCTCCCTGTCGCTGTCTGGTCGAGGCGTAAAGGTAAGTGTCTATAATGAATTTGGCAGATTAGGTGCCCTCTAACGTCACGATCTGCCTGGCATTGAAGTCCCCGGTGGTGCCTCATACTGACAGCGTAATGGGCGGTCCGGATTCGCCTCGACCCGCCGCTACTGTATCAGCGCCCCGTTAGCACTAGCTGCAGGTGTGAACAGGAGATGCTAACCAACTGAATTTTTCTCCCTGAGTGCCTAGAGTGCCTGTTAACCCCAGAATAAGAGCACCCTCTATCCCATCCACATTGCAAAGTGTACATTTCTCCACTTCCTACATCAAAAGTGGCTGCTCTGAGTGAATTTGCCAAATTAAAGTTGAATTATAGGCAATTTTTTTGCCATGAGTTCACAATCATTCAGAACTTGATTAAGAATCCCTTGCTCATTTCATGTATAGCCAACAGATTGAGGAGACTTTCATCCTATCAATCTAGCCTTGACTCAAGCCCAGGACCCAGACGTAGGAGAACATTGTGTTAATCTACTGGGCCACCCAGTCTCAGCAAAGGAGTTGTTATTCCTTATATTAAGGGGCATAACAACAGGGTGAACTGGAACAAGTCTATACATCTCAATCTGTACTGAAGTGTGAAGGAGCAATCTCAGAGCTTTCTTGTGGCTTAGCACATTCCCTAAGGATAGGATCTGGACTTGCCCTATGCACTCCAGTGCAGATTCATCAGATCTTTTGTGCTCACAGTCATCAGGATATATTAGTGCATTGAATGTTGCAATAAGTATGACAACCAAGGAGTTTTGGAAGAAGCTATGGAATTTGAACTTGCCATCATACAAGAGAAAATACAGATTTAAAAAAAATAATCACAATGGACCACCAAGATGTAAACCAATTAAAATAATATTTTTTTAAAAACCAGAAATACTCCATGACGTTCCTGAAAATAATCATGATATACTCATGAAGTTAATACCACAAAGCACAGTAAAGCAGGCTGCAAACGGTTTAAAAATAAAATGCACCCCTTGGTCTGCTGTTTGCTTTTAAAAATCCTTCCAGTGCCAATGTTTGCGGTCCCACACTACTGGGTTTGAAAAGTGGGCTCAATGGAAAATGCACTGCTATGCCAATTTATGGAAAAATTATGCATATTACAAACAGCCTTCGATTATTTTAAAAATACGACATATATCCTTATGCCAAAATGACTGTTACATAGCACATTTCACAGGACAATATTTATTCTAAAGCATCTAAAGTTCTGATGATAAATTATCAAAATGGCAACCAAAAAATTAAATTAGGAAAATTGGTTACAATCATTCCTTTACAGTGACAAAATATACCATTGCATAATTTTAATGTTGTGTAATTCAACCAAAGAGATAATATAGTAGTCAAAACAAAATTAGAAAGTTATGTTTCTTGGCACCTTTCTACATTAAATTTAATTTGTACCATTTAAAAAAATGAAACATGTGAAGTTAGGGGGAGCTCGATATCACCATTATCGAGACAGTGAATACTACAGGCAGGCTCTCTGGGTAGTGATTTCCCTCTGCTGGCACCCTCAGAGATGCCACTAGTCCCATGTTACAGTGGAAAACTAACAGATACTCAAATTTAGTTAGAAAGGGGGAAGGAATTGGTTAACTCTTACTAATATCCGAAGTTTCCTGTAAAACCTATGAAATAACATCATTTTCAAAATCACTGCTAATGCAGCGCATTGGTGTACCAATATGCTGTGCCATAAAGTGCTAAGACACAAGTCCAAGGTTTGATTCTCAGTTTGTGCTAATTTAGTTAATCTCGGCCAATGCAGTGGTTAGGGCACTTCAACTGGCCTGAGGTATGGAAAATTCTGCTGGGATTCCTCTTGCTATGTACTGTCCAGTAACCCCTGCTAGTAAGTGAATCTGTGTGGTCATTAGATGAAGACTGGAACAGGCTTTGCTGTGATGCGTTTGATGGTAGGGCAGCATGCCAACACTCACTGTCCAAGCTCACAAATGAACCAACGAGATACCAGAGAACTGTTGGGGCCATGGAACTGTTCTCTTCTTCTTCGGGAGTCCCCCAGAGTCGAGAATGACTTGCTTCAACACTAAAATGCGTTCTAATGTAACTGATGAGACCGATGCAAGCCAGGTCCAGAACTTCATTTTAAAGGGTGGAAGATGCCTGTGCGTGATTTCTTTTAACGTGGGGTGGCCATTGCACACCAGCTACCACACAGACTTGACAGAGCAAGGTCTTGGTCCAATGGCAAGGGGATCCCAGACAATTGGAAACTAGGCTCTGCTGCATGGGCCCAGCACACACACACACATACACACACACATTCTTACTGACACCCTCCCTTCCTCCCTTCCTCAGGTCCTGGTTTTTTCACTCAAAGGGTGGTGAACCTGTGGAATTCTCTACCACAGAAGGCTGTGGAGGCCAAGTCACTGAATATATTTAAGAGGGAGATAGATAGATTTCTAGACACAAAAGGCATCAAGGGGTATGGGGAAAAAGGCAGGAATATGGTGTTGAGATAGATGATCAGCCATGATCATACTGAATGGCGGTGCAGGCTCGAGGGGCCAAATGGCCTACTACTGCCCCTATTTTCTATGTTTCTATGGTTTCAGAGATCGCAGTGTAGGTAAGCGCATTAATCTTGGAGCAGCTTACATATTGTCCATAGAATACTGACAGCATACCCCGGGCTCCCTGGCTCCAGCTCCAGCTCGCTGCTCTCCATGTGCAGGCTCTACTGTTCTCTCTCCAGCCGCTCACGCTTTGATTGTTGGTTACATGCGTATTCTGGCCTCATGACCCGACCTCGCTGCTGGCCTCAGATCCAGACCTCGCTGCTAGCCTCGTGTCCTGAACTCCCTGCTGGCCTGTGCTGTACTTTTCCTGAGCTCTGGCCTCATTGCTGGCCCGTGGTGAACCTTTTCCGGGCCCTGACCTCGTTGCTGGCCCGTGGTGAAACTTTTCTGGGCCCCAACCTCATTGCTGGCACATGGTGAACCTTTCCTGGGCCCCGAGCTCGTTGCTGGCCCAAGGTGAACCTTCCCTGGGCCCCGACTTCGCTACTGGCTCATGGTGAATCTTTCTTGGGCCCCGACCTCGCTTCTGGCCTGTGATGAACCTTTCCTGGGCTCCTAAGATGGTGCTCCTAGGCTCCCTTTTGCTGAGGTATGGTTGGACTTCGACCATGTTGCTGGCCTCTCCAGCTTGGCGATTCGGCTCCGTTTCTTAATCCGATGGCATCAGGCGGCAAGCGGCGGGTAAGCCGGTAAAAAAAAACGGCATCAGGGGGCGGGGGATCGCGGGCGGCAAAAAAACGGGATGTTTTAACGGCCGACCAGAGAGGAAATGGCGAAAATAATCCCGGGGATTGGGAGAGGGAGCGGGAGCAGTGGTTTTCATGGCCACCTTCTTAGGAGCCCAGATACCCCAGAATGAACGTGCCTTCAGGAGAAGAGAGGAGAAAAGAGAGAGAAAATTGGAAAAGCAATGCACAGGAGTGACAAGACACAGGTTTACATTGATGACATCACATAATGAGGCAGATTTTCCCTATTTATGTGCCTAGGTATTGGATTGGCTGGGAACAACGAATAGAAGAAAATTAGGTGGGGAGCATTGTACAATTTTCCATCATTAATTTTAACGATTGTAAAATGTAGCAGGCTGGCTCCCCTATGGGCATATTACACACACCAATCAACGTTACTCTGATCACTGTGCCCAGATGATCCAATACATCCAGCCACAAGAACAGGAAAATCTGCCCTAATAAATTCCTGATTTCAGTAAAGTGAAGCTACAAACAGAAGAGGAAAGTTGGGATGATGGCAAACGGCTGAGATGGATACCTCCAGAATGAGAATGGAGATAATGTCAGAAAGACATGTTCACACTTTCTGCTCTCTTATCTACGAGTTTACAGAGTTGAACTGTTAGGGATCTGGAAGTAGGCTATCTGCCTACAGTCTCAGTTGTGGAATTGGGGGTGGGGGGGGGGGGGAGGAGGGAGGAGGCACAAGTTAGGGAAAGGCGAAATAAACACCAAAAAAGGAATACATTTATTTTTTTAAGTATGGATATTCTTTAAAGAACCAGTAACAGCTGTTAAGCTACTGAACAGTGCACTGATTTTTGAACTGTGCATTGTGCAATTTGATAAGATGCAATTAAACAAAACAGCTGTCTAAAACCTGCCACTGCCTTGTCACATAAATAAACTCCTGTCGGAGTTAACAAGATAAATCCTGACAAGCTAATAATGGATGAATTCAGTATCATTATTGGCATATCCCGGTAGATACCAGGATTTAGCCATCAGACAATTAGTCAGCTTTGATGATTCTATAAGAAGACATATTACTAGTGTCAACAGCGAACATAGTGCTTTGGTTGCCAGTCGCACAAGACACAATACAATCCTCACAATGATGGTAGTGGTCTCGCTCCACTTGGATCGTGTTTTGATTGCTGGGCATATGAATTTTTTTTGTATGTTAACTGTAACAATGCACTCAAAATGGCCACCTTCACATGAGGCATAACATAAACATAAAAATAATAGAAATTAGCAAAGGGTTAGCAAAGTAGTCTTTCATCTCTGAGACCTAAAATCCAAATCCAGCCTAACTGGTGGAATAAAAGTCTCCTCTGTATTAGTGTCAGGCCTCATTAATATTAATTTGGCAAGCTGCCGGCAGCTGTTGCACGTCCACAGACAGCTTACCCATTCGCAGAAAATGACTACCGGGCCACGTGCCTCGAGGGCAGTGGCCCCAAGGTAAGTCCTGAGACAAGAGGGTACAGTGGCAAGGGCAGGGCGGGGGTGATAGAGTCGGGGAAGTTTTTTTATAAACTTACCTTTTCATGGTGATTGTTGCTTAGGCCATAGCGACATTTAAGAATCCAGAGCAAAGCAGGCCCAATTCCTGTTCTGCTCAATCCAAATCAATTTTTGCGAGGGATCTAAATTGCATATGTAAGGGCCTAATGCTCAGGATGTCTGTAAAGGCACCTTTACCAATATGGTGGTGCCCATAATACAGGAGCAAATTGTCTGCAGGAAATTTCCCTCTGAAATTGAACGTTTCTGCCCATTTTGGAAAACAGGAACAGCAAAGACAATATTTCCCCCCTTCATCTCAAACCTGTGAATTTCAACTCTAAACTATTATCACAGGAAGGAACAACAGAGAAAGAAATAAACAGAAAAGGAATCTCAGAACTGTTTGATACTGGAAATAAAACACACAACGTGGACATTTGAGGGTAGAATCCAATCAGCAAAGTTCACACCTGAATCCTTATTGGGTTCACTGTACATTCCTATGTGGGTTACTTTTATATAGGTGTTAACCCGTTTAAAATAAACAGGCTAATGCCAGCACAAAAATAGCTCACACAGAAATGTAGTTCCAGCACATTAGTCATTTGTACATGAATGTCGCTGACTGGAATTTCAATGCTTGGATTACTGATATTTAACAGAAATTATTTTCAAGCACATTAGTATTATTGTTATTCACTCTATCATGTTATGTTATTTTATGATTTATTTTTATTTAGTTCATTTTCTCCCCTTTAATTCTTTTAACTTCACCCTCTACTCTATTTTTTCAATAATATTATTTAATCACTCATGGTGTTGCATACAGAGTTAAGAACAAGTGCAGTCTTCAAGAGAAATGGGCTAAAATACATCAGATCAGCCCAACAGTGTCTGCATAATTGGCCCCCTGAACAATCACTCCTTCATCAACATGTCAATTGGCATCCATGAGCTCACATTGGACAAATTCACTGAAACATGGCTCAGGAGTGGCAATATTTTTCCCCTCATCAAAACCTCCATGTTTGACATTACAGATGCAGCATCAAGAATCCGGAACCCTCGGGACTGAGGCCTTTCTGGATTTTCAATCGTATTTCTGTCATCACGAATCCGGAAACACCCGAGTCCGGGTTCGGGTATTTCCGGATTTCAGAACGACAGAAAGGGGAGGCGGGGGGGCCCCGCCGAAGAGGTGTTCGGGCGAGCCCCTCCGTGCAGGAGGTGTTCGGGCGGGCCTTGCCAAGGAGCTGTTCGAGTGGGCCCCTCCGTGCAGGAGGTGTATGGGCGGGCCCTGCCGAAGAGTTGTTTAGGTGGGTCCCTCCATGCAGGACGTGTTTGGCAGGCTGGCAGTGAGGCCACAAGGTAAGGGCAGCGGCAGCGAGTGGGATGAGGTGAGCGGGGTGAAGCGAGGCCTGAGGTCGGGCAGGGGTGTGCCCAGAGGTTGGCAGGGTCCAGATTCCAGAACATTTTACGGATTCCGGACGACCTTTCCACCGATCGGTTCAGAGTCCCGATCATTCTGGATTGTCGCCGCTGTACCTGTATATCTTTCACCAGTTGCCTGCCTAAACTGCCAAAGTGGTGGCATAATGCTCTGCATTATCATAGTTGGCAACCCCCCCCTCTGACACCTTGTTCTTCTTTGAGTACATCACCCTATTCCATTCCCTTCTGCCTCTCATTTAAAATGCTTGTTGAAGGACTTCTCAACCAAGATGTCTTCTCTTCTTTCCTCCCTTAGCCTCTTCTCTGAACATCTCCACATACTTGGTGACCTCAACCGACACATGAACACCCTCTTGTGACTTCTATGCCATCCTTTTCTCAGTCAATCTCATCCTTGACATAAACTCTCCCACCTATACCGATAGCTAACCTTGTTGACCACACGATCCCTTGTGGCCACTCCACCCCTGAAGTCTTAATCACCAACAAGACAATCTCAGATCACTTCCTCATCAGGATCAGATTTGGTTTTCACAAATGTATTCACTAAGGAGGATACAAACAATCTTCCGGATATAAAAGGGGTCAGAGGGTCTAGTAAGGAGGGGGAACTGAGGGAAATCTTTATTAGTCGGGAAATTGTGTTGGGGAAATTGATGGGATTGAAGGCCGATAAATCCCCAGGGCCTGATGGACTGCATCCCAGAGTACTTAAGGAGGTGGCCTTGGAAATAGCGGATGCATTGACAGTCATTTTCCAACATTCCATTGACTCTGGATCAGTTCCTATGGAGTGGAGGGTAGCCAATGTAACCCCATTTTTTAAAAAAGGAGGGAGAGAGAAAACAGGGAATTATAGACCGGTCAGCCTGACCTCAGTAGTGGGTAAAATGATGGAATCAATTATTAAGGATGTCATAGCAGTGCATTTGGAAAAAGGTGACATGATAGGTCCAAGTCAGCATGGATTTGTGAAAGGGAAATCATGCTTGACAAATCTTCTGGAATTTTTTGAGGATGTTTCCAGTAGAGTGGACAAGGGAGAAGCAGTTGATGTGATATATTTGGACTTTCAGAAGGCTTTCGACAAGGTCCCACACAAGAGATTAATGTGCAAAGTTAAAGCACATGGGATTGGGGGTAGTGTGCTGACGTGGATTGAGAACTGGTTGTCAGACAGGAAGCAAAGAGTAGGAGTAAACGGGTACTTTTCAGAATGGCAGGCAGTGACTAGTGGGGTGCCGCAAGGTTCTGTGCTGGGGCCCCAGCTGTTTACATACTACATAATGATTTAGACGAGGGGATTAAATGCAGTATCTCCAAATTTGCGGATGACACTAAGTTGGGTGGCAGTGTGAGCTGCGAGGAGGATGCTATTAGGCTGCAGAGTGACTTGGATAGGTTAGGTGAGTGGGCAAATGCATGGCAGATGAAGTATAATGTGGATAAATGTGAGGTTATCCACTTTGGTGGTAAAAACAGAGAGACAGACTATTATCTGAATGGTGACAGATTAGGAAAAGGGAAGGTGCAATGAGACCTGGGTGTCATGGTACATCAGTCACTGAAGGTTAGCATGCAGGTACAGCAGGCGGTTAAGAAAGCAAATGGCATGTTGGCCTTCATAGCGAGGGGATTTGAATACAGGGGCAGGGAGGTGTTGCTACAGTTGTACAGGGCCTTGGTGAGGCCACACCTGGAGTATTGTGTACAGTTTTGGTTTCCTAACTTGAGGAAGGACATCCTTGCTATTGAGGGAGTGCAGCGAAGATTCACCAGACTGATTCCCGGGATGGCGGGACTGACCTATCAAGAAAGACTGGATCAACTGGGCTTGTATTCACTGGAGTTCAGAAGAATGAGAGGGGACCTCATGGAAACGTTTAAAATTCTGACGGGTTTAGACAGGTTAGATGCAGGAAGAATGTTCCCAATGTTGGGGAAGTCCAGAACCAGGGGTCACAGTCTGAGGATAAGGGGTAAGCCATTTAGGACCGAGATGAGGAGAAACTTCTTCACCCAGAGAGTGGTGAACCTGTGGAATTCTCTACCACAGAAAGTAGTTGAGGCCAATTCATTAAATATATTCAAAAGGGAGTTAGATGAAGTCCTTACTACTCGGGGGATCAAGGGTTATGGCGAGAAAGCAGGAAGGGGGTACTGAAGTTTCATGTTCAGCCATGAACTCATTGAATGGCGGTGCAGGCTAGAAAGGCTGAATGGCCTGCTCCTGCACCTATTTTCTATGTTTCTATGTTTCTAACCATGTCAAGCATTACTGTCCTGACTCTATTCAAGCGAAACTGCCCACTGCTCCAGAATCACTGTAGAGAGCAAAAACAATCCAAAGTTCCTTTACTCGTAGGTTAACTGCCTCCTCACATCTCTTTACCACATTCCCTCTACCTATATCCTCACCCCAACTCCAAATGTGAAGAGCTCATGGATTTCTTTAAGTCTGAGATTAAGTCCATTCATGTAACTGCATCTGCCATTACCTGTCCTTCTTCTCCCGCTCATGATTCCTCCGATTCTGAAACTCACTCTAGCCCTAGATCTCCCATATATTTGCTGTTCTTCCTCCCATCACCACCCGCCAACAACCTCCCCCCCCCCCGCCCCACCCTCAAAGTTCTCTCCTCACTCATTTTTTCTATAAGAATAATTACCTGACCCTTTGCTGCATTCCGTACTCAACTTCTAACCACTCAACTTCCACTCCTGGTTCCCGTTTTAGCTAACAGCATTAAAATTTCTCTTTCTTCAGGTACCATCCTTCTCCCCATTAAAATCACTGTTACTAGCACCTTCTCAAAAAAAAACTACCCTTAATCCATCCATCATCTGCAACTACTGCCCCATCTCTAACTGTCCTTTCTTCTCTAAGGTTCTCAAACGTGTTGGTATCTCCCCGCTCCTTACCCATCTTCTCAAAAGTCCCCATTCAAATATATCTGGTTTCCACGCTGGTTTTCACAGCAGCAAGATGGCCATAGCAAAAATTAATAACAATCTCTCTGTCACTTTGACCATGGTGCATCATCCCTCCTTGCCCTCTTAGACCTCTATGTAACATGCAAGTCTGCTCCATTGTTCAGCTCCATGGTATTCCTCTTGCATCTCCGTGCTACTCCTATCAAGGTGACCACAATTAGCACATCTACAACAATAACCTGCAGTTATATAGCTTAGTTAACATAGAAAAGCTTCCAAAGGTACTTCAGGCCAACAATGAAAAAGAGACACAGAAGGAAGAGGAAATTGGGATGGGTGACCAAACTTTTAGCCAAAGAAGTGAGTTTTAAGCAGGGTTTTAAAGACTGCTGTCTTCTGTGCCTGTTGCTGTCTGCAAAATGACTGCTGCCAGAGACCCGTTTTCCAGATGGTGCTGTCGAAGTTCTGGTGGAGGAGGTCATCAGAGGTCCTCTTCCCCAGTGATGAATGCAGGATGTCCCTCCAAATAGCCAGGCAACAGTGCACAGAACTTGCCAAGCAAGACAATGCCAGAAGCATCTCACTGAAGACCTGTCATCAATGCCAGAAGAAATTCAATGACTTGACTATAGTTGCTAAGATAAGACTCCTAATCACAACTCTCTTACTCTCTGCACAGCCCTGTACCACTCTACTGTAGTCCCAGCACTAACAAGTCTTCCTTCCCCAGCTACTCACTTCCTACTGCCAATCACAGCAGCAAACTTCAATAAATACATCTTCTTCTGCTTCCACTCAGCACTTACTACTACATTCACAAATGCGGGCCTCTCTTTCCCAAACCTGCTTCTTTTTTCTCTCACCATGTACACTATGCTAAGCTGTCACAGGTATCTTCACAGCCCATCAACAGACCACACACCAGCACATTCCCACTCCTTGCAGGACAATAGTACACAATAGGAGGGAGATGACTAGAACAGGAGGAGGGCTAGCAGCAATGCAGGTCTTGGCACCAATGGCAGAGACTGCCATTGATGTAACTGGCCTGGAGAGGGCACAAACAATGGCAAATGATGAGGCTGAAGGAAACATCCTGCATCTTCCTCTCCTTTTCTCTTGAGACTAAACTCTCTCCCTCACACACTCTGCACGACAACCTGATGATCTATAGAGCACCTTAATCTTTTTTGTGCCCTTTCCAGGTTCATCACAAGTCCCAGAACTGGCTGCACCAGAAGAGGAGGAGGGCAGCACTTCAGAAGTTGCACCACCACTCTCTGTAATTCTTGCAAGCACCAGCTCAGAAATTGGCACTCTGTGGACTGTAAGAAGTGAGTTATCGGAACCAACACTGGGTGATTCACTGAGCACAGGTGAGCAGGAGCAAGAGCAGGGGTAAAGGAAATCACAGAGCTCAGCTCTCATGAGGATGAGCCCATGTTCTTGCTGTGCTATAAAGAGCACAGATGAGTACTTCCAGAGCCCAAGCCTTTAAAAGGCTGATAGGTGTGCCCCAGCAATTGTTTGGTCCATTGAACTGACTACCAGGGAACTTCTGCACCGACGTCAGAGTGGAGGAGTCCACTTTCAACTTGTGTAGGGTCATTGCACATGGCATCGAGGTAATGGAGTCAACCATGAAGTCCATGGTCAACTCTATAAATGCTGCAGCTCTGCCCTTAAATCAGAAGCTTTGTCACCAGCACGAGCAGCTTTTGATGAAGCTCTACTCTAAGGAGAACAACCCCAGCTTCTCCAGTTTATCCATGTAACTGAAGATTGAGAGGAGATTTGATAGAGGTGTTCAAAATCATGAGGGGTCTAGACACAGTAGATAGAAACTGTTCCCATTGACAGAAGGGTCGAGCACCAGATGACACAGATTTAAGATGATTGTCAGACAAACCAAAGACGACGTGAGGAAAAACTTTTTTACTCAGCAAGTGGTGAGGATCTGGAATTCATTGTCTGAAAGGCTGGTGGAGGCAGATTCAATTGTGGCTTTCAAAAGGGAATTGGATAAGTACCTGAAGGAAAAAATTGGCAGGGTTACAGGGAAGATTCTGGTACAGGTGGTAGTATGTAGCATCCGTTGAAGCATTCACTCACCCTGACCACCCGAGTGAGGTTGTTAAATTTCTTCTGCACCGTGTGTGGGTCCACATGGTATGGAGGACTTGTGGTGAGGGCCTTCTGCCACTTGTCAGCTGGAGCATCGCCCTCCATCTCTCCACAGCAATAACCAATGCTTCATCGGAGAATCTGCAGGCTCTCTCCCTGGGGTGTGGATCTGCCGTAAACACAACTGGTTCAGTCCTCCTCGTCCTCGTCCTCATCACCCTCCTCGTTCTCCTCCTCCTCATCATCATCATCCTCGTCCTCCTCCTCTTCTTCCTCCTCCTCATCATCCTCGTCGTCATCCTCCTCCTCGTCCTCCTCGTCGTCGTCGTCGTCGTCGTCGTCGTCGTTGAGGCAGTTGCACAGTCAGCAATGCTGAGAATGAGGTGCTGCAGCTTTAAATCTCCACTTTAAGTAGCGAAAAAAGCCTGTGGCAATGGTGAGTTGCAATTAGGCTACACCTGATATTGGTTCACTTTTTAAGTGTTACACCAATGAGCTTGGGTTTTAAGACTTGATTCAGGACTCCAATCATTTTATTGAGCAGTGAACTCGAATTTTTCGTGCTGTATAAGGCATTTGCGCATGGTGCTAATTCTCCAACTTTTCGACTGGGTCCAGTTTTGAAAGCTTTTAATTTTAAATGAGCTGACCCTGCAGTTTCTGAAAGGGTTAGATTCGTGGTCATTCGACAGGCTTCTATACTTCTAGCTGCAGATCATGTGATCCAGAATTAGTCTTTTGTGCTACAAAATGTTTAATAATAAATTGCCATAAATCCAAAGTGCATTCATAGTTGATGTACAGTGCATAATAATATCACTCCTCATCCACTTTTTAAAGTTAATATTGGTAACGCAAAATAAGGTATACATTTACCTAAATTTACCCAAAAACTAAATTTTTGGTTTGAAAACTGAACAATTTTTCTTGGGAGCCACTGTTTGAGTCTTGCTCCAGTTATTTTCTGAAATGTGTGCAGTGCAACAGTACAAAAAAGCCAATCATAAACAGTACTAACAATGCATTCTAATTATATAAACATGGCTATATTAAAGCGCATTACAATTGCATGTGTTTGAAAGAGACATGGACAGGGATGACAAAACTTCCCCAGAGCCATGTGGACCTGTGTTTTTGAAAAAAGAAATCTGATATTATGATGGGGGAGGATGTGAAGATGAACTGTTTGGTACAGGGAGATACAGCTAAACCCCAGAGGGAAAAAAAAAACACTTTTTGTTCAATTAGGTGAATGTTGGCTTCACAGTATATAGGGACATTGTGGAGCTAAGAAAATGTTCTCAGGCTGAAGAATTAATGCAAAGAGAATGAATGGGGACAGCTAGGTACAGGAAACACTTGAGAGGCAAGGCAGGATTTAGAGATTCTGCATAAGGAGGCAATAACTGGTGTGCAACAGCATGACATCACTGAGACACATAGGAACCAGCAGTGCCAGCAGTAGCCCTTGGATCAACAGCAGTAACAGCAGCTGCATATTCATTGAATGAAAATGTTTCCTGTTACGGTAAATGTCTTCACTCTCTGAAGATGCTCAGAAGCATACAAGCGTGCAGTCTATCGCTCCCAGGACATTAGAAGCCCAGCTAAAGCGTAAAACTGCTGTTTGATCTGCTGTTAGCACAGATGGGCCCTGGGAAAGCCTTTATAACAAGCTGTTCTGCTGACCGTTGCGGCAGTGACCTTACTGACACATTGCAAATGGAAAGCCTGCATATGGAAGATATGTCACCTGTTGGTATCTGAAGGGCGCCAGCAGCTTAGAAGATTAGGGAGGTAGTGAGCCTGACCACAAATAGTGCTTGGCTGCAAGCTCTGAGCTCCTTCTGCAGCTATTGACTGATTAGCTGAACAATATATGAAGAAGAACTTTGTTTCTGATGTCTTGTTGGTGTCATCCTTGGGCACAATTCCTCACCTTCAGTGTAATCACAACTCTTCTCCCTCTCATGCAGCCTCCAACTGCATAACAATCTTGCAGCCAATCTAAAGATAAATGGTGTTTTTACAAGTGCCAGTCTCAATACACCCCTTGTGGGTGATTTACATGTGATTTGCCTCTTATCAAGCATTAAAAGCTTCTCAAATGCCATAAAATTTAAACAAAGCCTTTTCCAAATGTTGAATACTCAAGGCATAACTGGTCATTTTGTTTTCCCACCACTAGAATCCATAATAATTGAGAAGTAGAAATCACTAGAGTCCAAAATCTACTGCCAGACCACTGCTCCAACTCTTCGTGCCCTGAAGTGGTTATCACTTACTGTAGCTCCTCTTATGAACTGTTTAAATATATAGGAGGAAAAATGTTCAAAACATTTTTAAACATGCAGTATACATGAATCACTGCATACAGGCTGCAGGAACACACATATTGCATGCTAGTATGTGTACTTTAAAAACAAATTATACTTTTTCCTCCCACATATTTGAACAGTTAATAAACTGGTAAGTAGTACCACTGGTAAAGCCACAACAGTATTAGTATGGGGAGCTGATGGCTTGGCCAGATTTTTTAGCGATCCGTTTCTCCCTTTGGTTGATGAAACCACCTTACAGTATAAATAGGGATGCTTTAGCAAAAGAGCGAAACCATAAGTATACAGAGTTGTTTTTAAAAGCACCTCTGCGTTATAAAGACAATATTTGCACAGGTATAAGTCATTTGCATGCAAACCTGCAAGCTGTGTAAATAGATATGGAAAATAGCACTTGGAAGCACAAATGCAGGTGCAGAAGACTTGAAGCATCTGTGATCTTATCAACAATACCTCTACTGAATGTACTGTTCCATAACTAATTCAGTTTCAGCCAGCAGAGAGATTTTCATATACATTTTTCAATCTGCGATCAAATGCATTTTTATTCCATGCCCAGCTTGGAAAATGCTACAAGTCCCTGACTTAAAGGGGTCGAGTTTCCACCAACCCTTAGAACGGCACATCTCCATGGGGTCCGCCGACTTTCTGGAACAAAAATCACGCCTAATCCTTACCGTGGTAATCTCCGTGCTTATCAGGCCTCCTTCGGACTCGGCGGTGTGCAGCAGAACCAGCGGGGGTGGGGGGGGAGAGGGCGGAGCCAGGTCCCGGTGCTGAAAACAGTGCCAGGACCTCTGCACATGCGCATTAGAGTGTGCACACATGTGCAGTAGCTCCTTGCCCCCAGATTCTGTGTGCGCGTGCTGCAGGCTGTGCGAGAGGAATCCGAAGCACGCCACCCATAGACCTGGCTGAATGGGCTCCCCGCCGCGACCTGCGAGGGAACTTGCGTTTATTACCATTTTCAATTAATCTAGCGCGATAAGTCATCAAACAGGAAAGATGGGTAAAGACTTGGATATTCTTGCAGTTCATGTCTTAATAGTGTTGGGAAAAATAGCCCTTTCAATAAGAAAGTAATGGCTAGCATACATCCTTCTGATTTTCTCCTCTCGCTACTCTTCTGAAAGCGGTGAGTTATAATGGATACTGTTCCACAGTGCAAGGCACCTTCCACTAACTTGCCAACGGTCAAGATGTCAGCAGGATGGGACCTGGACAGGCTCATCTGTTTAACGTTGCCTCCCCTCCACCCCCCTCCTCTCCCTGCCCCCTCCTCTCCAGTCCCTGCTCCTCTCCCCCGTCCTCTCTCCCCCCTCCTCTCCTCTCACCCCCCTCCTACCCTCCTCCCAGTACTCCCCTCTCCCGTTCTCCCCTCTCCCCTCCTTCCCTCTCCGTCATCGGCGGCCCGCTGCCTTCCCTTCACATAAAGGTAGAACTTCTATTTTTTATTTGTTATTGATTGATTGATTGCTTATTACTTTGGTCTTGGTGATTTAGGTGCAGGGTTCATTCTATTTTTTATTTTCTGAATGAATTGCTTATTATTTTTTGTGCTTTGTTTAGTGCTTTGTAAGTCTTAGTGCTTTAAATGTACTGCTTTGTTTAGTGCTGTAGGGGAGGACGAAAACCCCCTCATTTTACCCAGAAGAAAAAGGGCTGTGGGATCGGTCTGTGCTGTAAATTGAAACCGAGACGGTTTGACATTGGCAGAGCAGTGATTGGACGGGGGAGGATACTGGAGGGCCAATGGTGGGACAGAGTCAGCCCAAAGCATGGGGCTCTCAAGCCAATGGGAGAGTACTTGCTCGAAAACTGTGGGACTGACCCATAGCCATTATCGGGCTATTGTCTTCCCCATGTTTACACTATGGAAGGAAATTATGCAGACATTCAGAAAACTAGGGAACCCAAAACAAACCAAGGGCCTGCACAATGGCTACAGGAGGCCAACCCAATTAACACCTACTCAAACCTTGAGTAGGTTAGAAAAACTGAATTGGAGGAAAATTATGCAGACCTTCAGAAACCAGGGAACCCAAAACAACCCAAGGGTCTACACAATGGCTACAGGAGGCCAACGCAATCAAAACCCACTCAAACCTTGAGTAGGTTAACATCAGTGGAAAAAACCTGCAATAATCTAAAACTGCTGCATTTTTCAAAATCACAAAGCCCACCAATGGGAAGAATCGATTTCAGCAGGAGAGGCGGACTGGATAATCTGGCTATAAAAAGGGGTTTCTGACGTAGTGTGTGTGGTTCCCTGCCCTCATGATCCAACAACCAGCAAGCCTCTTGACACTGAAGGAAAACCAGTGTCCGAAGACACCGAAGATAGAAGAAACAAACCATTAGATTGCAGAAGGCGCAGTAGTGAGTATAACCTATGATCCCCGGAACTCCCAACTCAGTTAGGCCAGGAAAGGTGGGAGTTTGGGCATTGTACTGCTAAACTTGTGTAAAGATTTTCGTTGTGTCCGTTTAGTGGGATTTCGGGGGATTGTTTTGTTGGTGTATTGCTGTTTGTTGAGATACACCTTGTCAAATAAATTGGAAGCCTAAAGTTCCTCTTGGAATCACCTTGTCTCAGTTCTATTGTGTTACATCTCCTGATCGTGAGTCTTATGTCAGAACAGTGTAAGGGAAGCTAGGAGCGCCTCGAAAACGCTCAACTGTGTGTCACAGGCTAGGGAAGAAGGGGTTAGGAGTGTTTGACACTCACAGGTGCCTCACAGGCTAGGCATAAGCTGTGGGAACGCACGAGTCTCAAAACCCCCTTCATAAGCTGTGGACACAGTCTCTCCAGTTTCTTAAGTCTCTGCATGGTTTTTCTGAGCGTACAAAAGTGGACACATACGCTGGCCTAAGTTAGCTTGGAGTAACTTTTCGCTGGCTAAACTTGCTTAAAAGGCCAAAACAGGCGTAAATGGCTGGTAACACCCCCCCTTTGAAAAGAAAACTGAACTAAAAAGAAACTGAACTAACTCACTGAAACTGGAGCAAACTAAATGTGGAGAATTGCAATTTTTAAGATATTCCAAAAAAAACTAGTTGCTCCAAAAAAATAAGAGAACTCCTGTGGAAACTTGGCCCCAAAGCATGTAATACTCAAACACATTCTGCAGTGGATTGTTTGGAAGCATTAGGAATAATGGGCCTAGAATTCTGGTCTCGCGCAGTGTGAAGCGCAGACGGACCCGGCGAGGCTTCGCAAAAGCCGGTTCTGGGGGCGCGATGTGCATGCGCCAAAAACCGGCTTTTCCAATCTGTCAAAATTTCTCTTGACAGATCCTCCGTATCTGAGAAGAACATCCGCACGTGAGAGATTGGGCTACTTGCCCAACTCTTGCCCAGTGAATGTCCTTCAAAATTTTACGCCTGGTAAAAGAAGGCGCATAGCTTACTTTTACCAGCATAAGAGTTTTAAAACATATAAAAATTACATTTAAACACTCATTTTTATATTAAAAACTATGTCCATTAAGGTAAGTTTATTTTTAAAACTATTAAAACACATTGAAAAAATTCCAAAAAATATTTTTTTTTTCTAAAACTTTTAATTACATTTAATTTCAATTAATTTTAAATATGTGAGGTGTTTTATTTATTTATTATGCTGTGTTTCAGTGTTTTACAGGTTTTTCTCATTGATAGTAATGGGAGTCCGTACAAACAGAGCTCCCATTTTTATCAATGAGAATACTGCATCGTGATTGGTGGTCCAAGCCCACTTGACTCCAGCTTGTATGTACGTACCTGAAACCATCACTGCGCATCCCTGGGGATACTTGTGCATGAAACACAAAAGGATAGTATGCAGGTACAGCAAGTGATCAGGAAGGCCGATGGAATCTTGGCCTTTATTGCAAAGAGGATGGAGTATAAAAGCAGGGAAGTCTTGCTACAGCTATATAAAGTATTGGTGAGGCCACACCTGGAATACTGCGTGCAGTTTTGGTTTCCATATTTACGAAAGGATATACTTGCTTTGGAGGCAGTTCAGAGAAGGTTCCCTAGGTTGATTCCGGGGATGAGGGGGTTGACTGATGAGGAAAGGTTGGGTAGGTTGGGCCTCTACTCATTGGCATTCAGAAGAATGAGAGGTGATCTTATTGAAACATATAAGATTATGAGGGCGTTTGACAAGGTGGATGCAAAGAGGATGGGGGAGACTAGAACTAGAGGGAATGATCTTAGAATAAGGGCCGCCCATTTAAAACTGAGACGAGGAGAAAATTCTTCTCTCAGAGGGTTGTGAATCTGTGGAATTCGCTGCCTCAGAGAGCTGTGGAAGCTAGGACATTGAATAAATTTAAGACCGAAATAGACAGTTTCTTAAATGATCAGGGGATAAGGGATTATGGGGGGCAGGCGGGGAAGTGGAGCTGAGTCCATGATCAGATCAGCCATGATCTTATTAAATGGTGGAGCAGGCTCGAGGGGCCATATGGCCTACTCCTGTTCCTATTTATGATGTTGTTATGTTGTTCTTATGAATCTAGGCCTGCGACCAGAATCTCTACATTCCTCCTGGACCACCAGGTACTTACGTAGATTTTTTCCGGGTCGGTGGCATTCATGCAAAGGAAGTCGCCGACCACAATTTTCCTCCCAATAAATGTCCCTTCAGAATCACATCACATTTTTATTATCAGTCCAATTCACTCTAAAAAAGACAACTATTGGAAATAGTAATTGACAACTCTGATCAATTATATGCTGCTTTAGTTTTTTTGTAGTTTTAGAGTTAAATCTCTCTTGCATCTGTAAAATTGAATCCAATCAGGTTGATATTTCATAACTCACAACAAAAATATATCCCAATGACTGTAAAAGAAGGGATAACCATCCGTGGCTAACTAAGGAAATAAGGGAGGGTATCAAATTGAAAATAAGGGCATACAATGTGGCCAAGACTAGTGGGAGGGCAGAGGATTGGGAAACTTTTAAAAGCCAGCAGAGAACGACTAAAAAAATGATTAAGAGAGGGAAGAAGATTATGAAAGTAAACTAGCACAAAATATAAAAACATATAGTAAAAGTTTCTACAGGTACATAAAAAGGAAAAGAGTGGCTAAAGAAAATGTTGGTCCCCTGGAAGATGAGACTCGGAATTAATAATGGAGAACAGGACAATGGCACAGATGTTGAACAAATATTTTGTATCGTTCTTCACGGCAGAAGACACTAAAATCATCCCAATAGTGGATAATCAAGGGCTATAGGGAGGGAGGAAATTAACACAATTACTTTCACTAATGAAGTAGTACTCGGTAAAATAATGGGACTAAAGGCGGACAAGTCCCCTGGAACTGATGGCTTACATCCTAGGGTCTTAAAAGAAGTGGCTGCAGAGATAGTGGATGCATTGGTTGTAATCTACCAAAATTCCCAGGATTTTGGGGCGGTCCTAGCAGATTAGAAAACCGCAAATGTAATGCCCCTATTTAAAAAAGGAGGCAGACAAAAAGCAGGAAACTATATACCAGTTAGCCTAACATCTATCATTGAGAAAATGCTGGTTTTCATTATTAATGAAGCAGTAACGGGACATTTGGAACATCATCATTCAATCAAGCAGTCAACATGGTTTTATGAAAGGGAAATCATGTTTGACAAATTTGCTGGAGTTCTTTGAGGATGTAATGAGCGGGGTGAATTAGGGGGAACCAGTGAATGTGGTGTATTTGGATTTCCAGAAGGCATTCGATAAGGTGCCACATAAGAGGTTACTGCACAAGATAAAAGTTCACAGGGTTGGGGGTAATATATTAGCATGGATAGAGGATTGGCTAACTAACAGAAAACAGAGTCGGGATAAATGGGTAATTTTCCGGTTGGAAAACAGTGACTAGTGGGGTGCCGCAGGGATCGGTGCTGGGTCCTCAACTATTTACAATCTATATTAATGACTTGGATGAAGGGACCGACTGTAATGTAGCCAAGTTTGCTGATGATACAAAGATGGGTGGGAAAGCAAGTTGTGAGGAGGACACAAAAAATCTGCAAAGGGATATAGACAGGCTAAGTGAGTGGGCAAATATTTGGCAGATGGATTATAATGTGGGAAAATGTGAGGTTATCCACTTTGGCAGAAATAATAGAAAAGCAAATTATAATTTAAATGGAGAAAAATTGCAAAGTGCTGCAGTACAGAGAGACGGGGGTACTTGTGCATGAAACACAGAAAGTTAGTATGCAGGTGCAGCAAGTAATCAGGAAGGCAAATGGAATGTTGATTTTTATTGCAAGGGGGATAGAGTATAAAAGCAGAGAAGTCCTGCTGCAACTGTACAGGGTATTGGTGAGGCCATACCTGGAGTACTGCATACAGTTTTGGTCTCCGTATTTAAGGAAGGATATACTTGCATTGGAGGCTGTTCGAGAAGATTCACTAGGTTGATTCCGGAGATGAGGGGGTTGACTTATGAAGATAGGTTGAGTAGGTTGGGCCTATACTTGAGAGGTGATCTTATTGAAACATGTAAGATAATGAGGGGGCTCGACAAGGTGGATGCAGATACGATATTTCCACTCATAGGGGAAACTAAAACTAGGGGACATAGTCTAAGAATAAGGGGCCGCCCATTTAAAACTGAGATAAGGAGAAATTTCTTCTCTCAGAGGGTTGTGAATCTATGGAATTCTCTGCCCCAGAGAACTGTGGAGGCTGAGTCATTGAATATAATTTATGTGGAGATAGACAGATTTTTGAGCGATAAGGGAGTAAAGGATTATGGAGAATGGGCAGAGAAGTAGAGCTTTTCATGATCAGATCAGCCATGATCTTATTGAATGGCGGAGCAGGCTCGAAGGGTCTTATGGCCTATTCCTGCTCCTATTTCTTATGTTCTTATGTTCTTATGATTCAAGTCACTCAGCATTCTTGAACAGACTAACAAATTAAATGTGCTGCTGTAATGAAATATTCCAACTTGGATAAAAGGAAAAATTTGCAACATACAACTTCTCCTTCCTCAAAACATTGTGGACTATAAATTGCGTAGTGCCCCACTTAGGGTGACAACTTTTGAGGGAGTGCAAAAGTGTCGTCAAGCGCTACCCAATTCCAGCAGTTGCAAACTTGCAGTTCTGCGCCCCAGGAGGGAAGTGAAGCGCTAAATCAAACGTTACCACTTGCCTTGGAGCGCTAAACCAGGCAGGAAGGGCGGTAGCGGTACAACCCTACACAACGTCCAGTGCAGCGCTGCTGGTATCAGAGGCTCCTTCTCTCCCTTAAAGGGAAGGGCCATTGCTGCAGGCTTTGCAATAAATCGATGTCTCTGCTCGCCCACGGTAGCCGCGATCCATGACCATCAGCCCCAAGCACTCTAACAGAGTGCAGGGATGATCAATCACGGCGGAAGAAAAGCAAATAAAATTGCACAGGTGGCTCAAAAAAGATTTCTCACCTACTTGACCGGCAATCCCTTGAAATACCGCTACCGCTCCACAAGTGGCTGGCCTACCTGACAACACCTTCTGCAGCTGCCGGTGTTGACGCCCGGTGATGCTGCAGGGTCGGAACTGAAGTTTGCGTCGCAGGAGATCGTGGTGTGGAGGGTTACCGCTGCCACAAACCTTCAAGGCAAGTTCACGGGTGCCCCCGATCGCAGAGCTGGTAGCACCCGTTATCGCCCCCCAGAGGTGTTAACGGGAGGTGCAAAGAAGGCCAATTTCTCCCCCTGCATCTCCAGTCAATAACCAACTTTTAACTGCACATGTAAAGTAGGTTGTACTCCTAAACATCCTCTGGGTTGCAGGAAGATGTGCGATAGCCTTTGGGCTATAAAGATGGAGAAGTGGAGAGAAAAAGATAAGAAAAAAAAAATTGTAATGTCCTTACTAATAATAGGCAACATTTTAATTTATTAGAGAAGGTTAAGAAGAGACGAATTAGGACAGGATAGCAAATTGGTTAAAAGGGAGAAAACGGAGGGCTAGAAATTGTGTAGCAGCCCGTTTGGGGCAATAACGTTTGAAGGAGCACAAAGTTATCGCCAGACGAAAACGATTTGCTGCTCCTGAAAACTTCAGCTTTCGCGCTCCAAAAGGGAATGGAACGCTATATCAAGTGTTACCCCTTCACTTAGAGTGCTAAAGTGTGTGAGAGGGGCGATAGTGGCAGAGCGCTGAACAATGTCCAGTGCACCACTGCCGTCTTTAGAGGCTTCTTCCTTAAAGGGAAGGGCCACAGATGGGTTCAATCAACCTTCAAGCTCTGTCTGTTAGGCCATGGGACCTGCACTATGTGCATAGCAGCCCCAAGCACTCTAAGAGTGCAGGACAGAGGTATCATGGGGTCAAAAGAAATCAGAAGGCACCAGACAGGGGGCAGTAATAAAGTTTGCCCTACCTGACCACCACTGCCTTTAAATATCGCTCCCCAAGCGGCCAGCCGAGGTGACAATACTTCCTGCAGCTACCGTTGTTGATGCCCGGCAATGCTGCAGGGGCCGGGAGCGAAAATCACCTCTGGGGCGCTAACAGGGCGCTGCGCACCGGATGACATCACCATCTATGAGGCGCAAGAGAGCGAGGCGGTAAGTGTTAGCGCTAGCGGAAAATCGGCAGGGAAGTTCGCGGGCATCGTTAAATTTGTCACGCCTGGTCAGTGCTAACAGGAGGCGCAAACCAGGTGAATTTCTCCCCCAGAGACTAGGAGTTAAGGGCAGTCAACCAGGATAGTTGGAGTAAGTAGTTAGTGTCCCACAGAATTCAATTCTGGAGCAATTTGCAAATTATACTAAATTAGGAAGTATATTTAATTCTTTAGAAGAACAAAGGAAGCTTCAAAGTGATATTGATAAGATAGGGGAATGGGATAAAAAGTGGCAGATGGAATTTAATGTCAGTTAGTGTAAAATGATATCTTTTAGTTAATAAAAACACCAGTAATAGTACTTTGAATGTAAATAGAAGAGCAGAGGGATTTAGGGGTACAGGTTCACAGAAGATTACAGGCACCACTCAGTTTTTATCCCAAGAGGTAATGGGGGTTAAATTGGACATGGGCCTTAAACAGGTGCGGGGATTGCGATGCGGGATTAACCTCCGCCTGTTGCTTCTGATGCAGGCAGCATCCAACTTTGTGCTGCCTGCTAATTAGATGATTGCAACATGCAACCAGCACTAACCATACTGTTGAGTGGCTGTGCACCTCAGTGGGGGGCCCAAAATTGTGAGAGGTCATCACCACTTAAAGCTAGCCTGCACCTCTTAAGTTTTTGTGGAACTCAGGCTGACATGGAAAGAGACTGAATAATGGCAGAAAGTCGGCTCCAAGATTTTCCGACACTCCACTGGAGAATTTGGAGAGGAGGAGTGATGTGCTCTATCCACAGGAGGCCAGCAGTGGGCATCAATGCCAGGAGTCAAGCCCGGGGCCTGGATGCAGAGCTGCAAAAAGTTCAATGACCTCGCATAGGTGGTCATGGTCAGTGAATGTATCTTCAAATGCCAGATCCTACTAATTGCACCACTAGCCTCTACAACTGCTCTATGCACCACACCCCCATCACTCACCTACTAACAATCTCTACCAATCAGAACTCATACCGAATATTCATAGCTTGAACTCACTCTCACACAATTAGCATGGCTGCAAGCCTCACAGCCACATCTCACAGCTTGCACACACTGCCAGCTATTCAACCATGACATCCACATCACCCAAACAGATTGCACCACACTCACTGACATACTTCCCTCTCCCTTGCAGGAAAAGGTGGCGCACAACTAGAGGCAGCAGGACCTAACCAGCAGGGGATAGGCAGGCAACCATTGCAGTGGCCAGCACTGAACCCGTGGCCTGTGGCAGGGCTGAAACCATAGTAGATGACAGTATTCTCATACCTAATCTTCCTTCTCATATCCCACTTCCCCCTCATCCCACAATCTCTTCTGATTTACCAGCTGTAGATGGTGTAAGCATGCACCTCTTACTTCCCCTCTGCCCTCAATGCAACTCTACCCTTGTATATTTCTCCTTTCAGATCCACAAGAACTGCAATCTGGCCAGGCAGTGGTAGAACAACAGGCAGGTCACCAAAAAGAGAATGATGATGAAGTCACAGCATCGTCACTCGATTTCACACTCGCAGCCACCAGCTCAGATACTGACACTGTGTGCAACTTAGAGAATAGTTTAGAGGCAGGATTTGCACGTGGTCGGACACCGGGAATGACTGGCCCGGAGCCAGGGCAGGGGGCAAGGGCAGTGCAGATGCTCGTTTCCCAGAGAACAAAGTCGCACACAAGTTCTGCTGCAGAGGAGTCAGATGTGTACTTAGATGGGGCTGGTTACAGAAGAAGGCTGATGAATATGCACAATGAAATGCTTGGTGCATTGGCAAGCCTGACAGAAATAGTGCGTGCAATGTCAAGGAGCATGAAGGATTCCACATCAACTTGGCACAGGGCTTTTTGCAGAGCTTGCAGCCCAAACTTTCCAGCATGGAAGTTCTAGCCAAATCCATTAGCACACTTGTGGACCCAACCATGATGCAGTGTCTGATTGCCAATGTCTCAGCTTCCATTGTAGCACAAGCAGAAACCACATAACATCTGGGTGCTGCAGCGAAAGATCAGACTTGTGTCATGCAAGTCAGCTTGCTACCATGCCAGCTCAGACTGCTATCATACAAACTCAGCATGCTGCCTTACAAGCTCAGACTGCTGCCATCTTAGCTGTGGATACTAGTGTTCAAAGGGGCTTGCAGAGTGTCACAGCAACAATCTGTAATCCAACTGATTACCTTAGTTGCTGAGGCGCCGCTTCCAGGGAGTGGCAGTGGTTCCGTGGAGCACAAATCTCCTGTCCTATCTCAGGATGACGGCATTTGTCCTCCCACCACTGCCACTCCCCCAGTGCCCTTGCTGTTGACCATCAGCCAACTAGCCCAAATTGCTGCTGCCCATGCCAAGATGATTCAGTCTGAAGTCAGGACTTCTAGGCCTAAAGCTACTCAAGGTCGTCCGACAAGGCCATCTGCAGTGTCCCCCACTGAAAGTCAGCAGGCTTCCACCAGTCATGCTGCAGCCACTGCAAGGGAGCACTAGCACAGGCAAAGGCACCCAGAAGACTAGCACTAAGGGAATTCACAAGGATGATTAATTAACGTTTGTATGCAATATGGCATGCTTTGATTTATAAATTGGGACTGACCAAGCTGACACTGCGATGGTCAGTAGCAAAGGGATTGTATTTATTGGTATCGCAGTTGGATGAGTTGTTCACTGACAGCCGAGCAAGAAAGTGGCTGTAATGGTTGCCACCTCCCTTTCTCTTCCTCTTCCTCCTCCTACTCCTCCTCCTGCTCCTCAGCTGCTCACAAGGACTAGTGGCAAGCAATGTGCCCTCATGATGATGAGGTGGTACAGCATGTATCAGACTACCA
This sequence comes from Pristiophorus japonicus, assembly GCF_044704955.1. Taxonomy (NCBI): domain Eukaryota; kingdom Metazoa; phylum Chordata; class Chondrichthyes; family Pristiophoridae; genus Pristiophorus; species Pristiophorus japonicus. The sequence goes on along the minus strand of NC_091982.1, from coordinate 230,073,701 downwards.
TAAATCTTGACACCCGCGCTGCCGAGTATTACATAAGAATATAAGAACATAAGAAATAGGAGCAAGGGTAGGCCATATGGCCCCTCGAGCCTGCTCCACCATTTAATAAGATCATGACTGATACGATCATGGACTTAGGTCCACTTCCCTACTTACTCCCCGTAACCCTTTATTCCCTTATCGGTTAAGAAACTGTCTATTTCTGTCTTAAATTTATTCAATGTCCCAGCTTCCACAGCTCTCTGAGGCAGTGAATTCCACAGATTTACAACCCGCAGAGAAGAAATTTCTCCTCATCTCAATTTAAATGTGCGGCCCCTTATTCTAAGACTATGCCCTCTCGTTCTAGTCTCCCCTATCAGTAGAAACAACCTCTCTGCATTCACCTTGTCAAGCTCCCTCATAATCTTATACGTTTCAGAAAGATCACCTTTCATTGCAGGGTTCTTCCAGAGCAGTCCAGGCAGCGGAAGCATTAAGCATGCCAATGGTGTGCTCTATCACATTTCATGTGGCAGCATGGCCTTTATTGTATGAATGCTACCCACATGTGCATGGGTCACAAACCAGAGTCATAAGTCATTTTGGTTGCAGTACATCTCAGAGTTGACATAAGTCAGAGTTGACAAAGCGACGTGCATGTAGTCAATGGCACCCTGCACCATGAGGAAGCCTGCAATCGCCGTGAAGAAGCATACTCACTCCACCTACTGCTCTCTGGCAAGAGAGAATGAAATGTAGCCAGCTCTCTTGGAATAGAAAGCCTCAGTACACAACAGTGGACAGCAAACTGCAAGATGTTGCAAATATCTCCGCATGAAAGTTCACCTCCTCAGTCACCTTCACAGCCACTGGCAACATGGTCCTCTCCCTTCTCTGACGTTGCAGTTGTTGCTGCAGCAGCTGGCAGATTTCAAAGAAGACGTCCTTAGTGAAGCATAGACGCCTCACACACTGTTCCTCACTAAAGTTGAGGTAGGAGAATTGCTCCCTGAACACTCTGGGGGGATATGGCCTCCTGCTAGAGAGCCCTTCTCCCTCTCCTTCTCTTCCCTCTTCTAGCAGCTTGCCAGCTCTGTGTCACCTGTGCTCATTCTCCTAGTCATGCTGTATTCCAAGGGGTTTGTCTAATACTATACCCGATTTTATATATGCAGACTATAGATATACTCTCTGTGTAGTCACTGTATAGATGGAGACTTGTTACCTGATGTACTATCAATAAGGTTTACATTGTGTATATACTATGCTTGCACCACTGGAGGGTGCAACGGGTGGAGACCGGGGTTTTCTCCCCCAGTGGCAGGGGCTGTCCACCAGAGGGCACTGCGGTGGGAGACCTGAGGGTCACCTGTATAGGTGTGCAGGGCCCAGTATAAAAGGCTGCCCACCATGCTTGTGCCTCACTCTGGAGTTACGAATAAAGGACCAAGGTCGCTACAGTTTGAGTACAACACATTGCCTCGTGGAGTCACTCATAAATACATTACAGACATAACACCCATGTCTGGGAGAAACTGGTTTGTGCAGAAGCTTTGAAGTCAGGAAAAAGTCCTTCAGCACCTGCTCATCACTCCCTGTACACTTTAGCAACTTTAAAGAACTCTAGAAAGCACCAAACATTTGTACAATCGCAGCAAGAGCCAGTAGAAATCAATCAGCAACTAACCTGAGAGTAGTTGATGATCCTTTTAAATAGAGCTGGTGGGGGTTCCTTCCTGCTGCTGAACACGTCTTCAGCTGTGCGAGGTTAAGAGAGGGCACTGGCTGGAGCATTGTGCTTCAAAATGGCACGCTGGTGCCCAATCAACGCCTCAATGGAATCCAGGTGGCGCCACTATGTCTATGGCACAGCTCCAAATACTGCCCAAAGCCCGGAATTTGAGCCGACACTTAACGGCCCACTTAGTGCTGCTTAGTGCCTCCAGGTAAGTGTGCAATGCCATGATTTAATGCTGCTATCCACTCTTTAGGCGGAAAAACTGAATTTCGCGTTTGGGGTCCGCGCCTAACGCCTGCCATTAAAAATTTCTCTCAGCCAGTGACAACACCTCAAAAATGGCGGTGCTGAATTTCGACCCCTTAAAACCACGCAGAGAGTTATGAGGATGTGGAAATCACTTCCAGGGTTCAAGTTTGAGGCAGAAAATACATTAACATTCAAGGATGGGCAGGTGGAGGAAGGGGCGAGAAAGGGATATTGAAACAGGGCAGATAAATGTGATTCTGACTAAGTGCTCACATGGAGGAAAAAAGCCAACCAGTTGGGCTCAATGGCTTGGCTCCATGTTGTAAGTTCTATTTATTTCTGTGTATTACTAACTCATATCGGTCTTCACAGTAGAAGACACTAAAAACATCCCAATAGTGGATAATCAAGTGGCTATAGGGAGGGAGGAACTTAATACAATCACTATTGCTAAAAAAGTAATACTCAGTAAACTAATGGGACTAAAGGCAGACAGGTCCCCTGGACCTGATGGCTTGCATCTTAGTGTCTTAAAAGAAGTGTCTGCAGAGATAGTGGATGCATTGATTGTAATCTACCAAAATTCCCTGGATCCTGGGGTGGTCCCAGCAGATTGTAAAACCGTTAATGTAACGCCCCATTTAAAAAAGGAGGCAGACAGAAAGCAGGAAAATATAGACCAGTTAGCCTAACATCTGCCATTGGGAAAATGCTGAAGTCCATTATTAAGGAAACAGCAGCAGGACATTTGGAAAAGCACAATTCAATCAAGCAGAGTCAACATGGTTTTATGAAAGGGAAATCATGTTTGTTGACAAATTTGCTGGAGCTCTTTGAGGATGTAACGAGGAGGTGAATAAGGGGGAACCAGTGGATGTGGTGTATTTGGATTTCCAGAAGGCATTCAATAAGGTGCCACATAAAAGATTACTGCACAAGATAAAAGTTCACGGGGTTCGGGGTAATATAGTCAACCTATCTTCATCAGTCAACCCCCTCATCTCCAAAATAAACCTAGTGAACCTTCTCTGAACAGCCTCCAATGCAAGTATATCCTTCCTTAAATATGGAGACCAAAACTGTATGCAGTACTCCAGGTGTGGCCTTACCAATACCTTGTACAGTTGTAGCAGGACTTCTCTGCTTTTATACTCTATCCCCCTTGCAATAAAGACCAACATTCCATTCGCCTTCCTGATTACTTGCTGTACCTGCATATTAACTTTTTGTGTTTCATGCACAAGTACCCCCAGGTCTTTTTGTACTGCAGCACTTTGCAATTTTTCTCCATTTAGGTTATAATTTGTTTTTCTATTATTTCTGCCAAAGTAGTTAACCTCACATTTTTCCACATTATGCTCCATCTACCAAATTTTTGCCCACTCACTTAACCTGTCTATATCCCTTTTCAGATTTTTTGTGTCCTCCTCACAATTTGCTTTCCCACCCATGTTTGTATCATCAGCAAATTTGGTTACATTACAATCGGTCCCTTCATCCAAGTCATTAATATAGATTGTAAATAGTTGAGGACCCAGCACCGATCCCTGCGGCACCCCACTAGTCACTGTTTGCCAACTGGAAAATTACCTATTTATCCTGACTCTCTGTTTTCTGTCAGTTAGCCAATTCTCTATCCATGCTAATATATTAGCCCCAACCCCGTGAACTTTTATCTTGTGCAGTAACTTTTTATGTGGCACCTTATTGAATGCCTTCTGGAAATCCAAATATACCACATCCGCTGGTTCCCCCTTATCCACACTGCTTGTTACATTCTCAAAGAACTCCAGCAAATTTGTCAAACATGATTTCCCTTTCATAAAACCATGCTGACTCTGGTTGATTGAATCATGCTTTTCCAAATGTCCCAGTACAGCTTCCTTAATAATGGACTCCAGCATTTTCCCAACGACAGATGTTAGGCTAACTGGTCTATAGTTTCCTGCTTTTTGTCAACCTCCTTTTTTAAATAGGGGTGTTACATTTGCGGTTTTTCAATCTGCGGGGAACGCCCCAGAATCCAGGGAATTTTGGTAGATTACAGCCAATGCATCTACTATCTCTGCAGCCATTTCTTTTAAGACCCTAGGATATAAGGCAGATGGGGCCTTGGTTTAGTATCTCATCCGAAAGATGGCAGCTCCGACTGTGCAGCACTCTCTCAGCACTGCACTGGAGTGTCAGTCTAGATTTATCTACTCAAGCCCCTGGAGTGGGACTTGAACCCACAACCTTCTGACTCGGAGGCAAGTGTGCTATCCACTGAGCCGAAGCTGACACTTCCAAGAAGGAAGTGGCACTCTTGAGTTAGCACTCCATTTCCAATCTCGGAGTGCAAACAGCAATTTTTTTTTAAGTTTGAAATTGTTACTTTTAAAAGTTAATGCCCCAAACGGGGCAATGGTGAATTTCTCCCTCCAAGATAACGATAAAGAAGTCTGGAAAACACCAAACACTTCTGCAAACTCAGCAACAGCTTGTAGAAGTCAATCAACAACTAACCTGTTGGTAGGTGATGATCCCTTTAAATAGCACTGGTTTGGGGTCCTTCCTGCTGCTGAATGCATGTTCAGCTGTTTGAGGTAAAGAGAATTAGCTCCAGCTTTGAAATCGAAATGGCAGTGCTGCCGTTAAATCAGCATTACACGCTGATTGCCATCACAATTTGCCTATTCTGAATATTTACAGCGCACGATCCCAGCGCCGTGCTCATGTCCTCACCAAAATAGCCGTGTGCGCTTGCTGCCCGGACACCATTTTCGAGCCAATTCAGCACCCGTAGCAGCCTAACAACGGACGCTATGCAACCAAATTTTTAACCCTATGTTTGCAGAGAGGCATTTTTGAAGCACAATGAACATTTCATTGTACTTTAGATGTGAGCCATGATGGAGTTTTGGTATCTTTTAGCAGGGTTAATGCAAAATCATTGAGCAAGCAAATAACATGTTAATGCATTAAAAAAAGCAAAATACCATGTAATCTTACAATGGCTCACAACTCATTTGGCACTGAAGTACAGAATGCAGTCAGTCCTATTTTAGTGTAGAATTTAGCCCATAGTATCTACAGTATAAAAATTGCTTCAATTTTACTTTATCACATAAAGCTTTACACCAGTGGCAGCAATATTTGGAGTGTGGCATTGCACTCATATACCAATACATAAATAAATATTGGTGAAGCCCAAAAATGTTGCACAAGGGCTAACGCACTCAGCAATTATAGGGACAGATTGCCTATAGGGAACGGTTAAAGGTAAGTAGATTCAAATTAATTCCCTACTTCCTAGATTGTGCCCATCAGGGGGATTGCATTCAATGCTCCACTTGCACTAGATGTGGCAGAGGAGAATGAACCACAATAGGAAAGGGCTGTCTTTCCTATTCAGGTGGTATGCATTCCATATTGTTAAGTACTCCTGCTCCAGTAAATGGTGGATCACTTGCACTAGGCACAACTATCTAGCAATGACAGTGGACTCAAGTCAGGTGTGTGATGGAATATCCACCACTCGTCTGGATGGGTGCAGCTGCAACAGTACACAAGATCAACACTATCCAAGAGAGAACAATCTGCTTGGTTAACATCCCTGCTACTGGATTCAACATCTACCCTCTTCACCTCAGGTTGCAGTGCCGCAAGTCACCAAGCTTACTCTGAGAGCAAGTCCCCACCCCACGACTCTACCTCCAAGAAAGACAAGAGTAGTAAGAGCATGATAAAAGCATCATCTCCAAGTTCCCCTACAAGTTACACACCATCCTGACTTGGACCAATCCGCCATTCCTTTATCACTGCTGGGTCATAATCTTGGAATTCCTTACCTAACACCATTGTGAGAGCACCATTAGCACAATGACTGCAGAATTTCAAGGAGATGACCCGCCGCCACCTTCTCAAGCAACTAGGAACCGATAATAAAAATATGATTTTTCCAGTGTCATCAACATTTTATACTATAGACTGAGAAGAACAAAATCTTGGGCTAAATCTTTCGGAAATAGGGTGTCTCGCGGTGAATACTATTAGTTAGACTTTTTCCTGCACCTATAACTTGAAATTTTTTTGCGCCGTAACCTACTGGAACTGCAAACTGATATCGTGGTGAAGAGAACGGGGCATCTGGGACCTTAGTGAAACACAGAAACAACAGTGCATCTCATTAACGAATGAGATTTAAGGGTTGAGAAAGAAACAGGGGAACGATGGAGAAGGAGGGGGATTTACAGTGGGTGAAATAGAGTCAAATCAGTTAAAGAGAAAAAAAGAGAAGAAAAGAAAGATTGGATTAAGAGAGAGAGAAGAGAGACAAAAAGGAAAAGTGTTGTGTATGGAGACAGAGTCAGCCTGAACACTGTGAGCTCAAAGTAAAGTGTGACCTTAGTCTTTTTATTGCAGGTCTCCAGAGTGCTTCTCCAACCTGTGAAGCCTCCTTAAATACCTGTGCTCCCAAGGGATTATGGGATCCCTTGGGACTCCAGGGGATGAGCCCTCTGGTGGCTGTACAGAGTAAATACAAGTCCACATATATAACAAAAAGCAAGAAAAACATTTTTAAAAATTGAAATGTGAACATTTCAAAATCTCTTAACAACAATTTACTACATTCCGGAATGAGACACAGGAGTGTAAACTGTTCCTTTTCTGGGCCAGAGAGATTGGCATTGCATTAACAATTATAATGTTGTTAAAAGGGTATTTACACTATTAATTATGAGCCCTAACTGTCTGCGGCAATTTTAGTGCACAATTAGCATGAAGATCCAGCAGATTCTTAAAAATAACGGAGAGTCTGAGGGTGAGATGCCGTTTGCGCGAGGCAAATGGCGCAGCGGCGTAAATCGACCAGTAAATTCTGGAGATTCGTACTCACGCTGTAACTCTTCATCCCGTGTACTTGCTGGTCAATTTGTGCATTAACAACAGCCATTATTTTTCCAGGAATATTTGACCCCATTTCTCTCCCAGAATTTTTAGTAACTCACAATTAGCCCCCTATTAGCACACAGACAGAAATGTCTAGGCTTGTCCCTCAAGAACTGTCCACATCTTTTGCCTTACATAGAAACAGATTTTAGACAAAGATAAGCAGCTAAATGTAAGCTTTCACTGTGTGCCAATGTAAAAATTGCTGTTCAGGCTTTCCCTAAATACTATGGGGAAGAAATTGCCCACCACCTGAAACGAGTGGCACGTATCGTTTCCAAAGTGTTCTGGCCAACCAAATGCAGAAAGGCAATTTTTAAAATGGCGGCCTCTCCACAGAGACTCAGTTGCCATTCCACACCGATCCATGGCCGCCGCTTTCAGGCGGCCATGGGCCTAGTAGAAAGGGGCAATTTCGGCTCCTATTGGTTGACAGCTTACTATTGAGGGAGTGCAGCAAAGGTTCACCAAACTGATTCCCAGGATGGCAGGACTGACATATGAAGAAAGACTGGATCGACTAGGCTTATATTCACTGGAATTTAGCAGAATGAGAGGGGATCTCATAGAAACATATAAAATTCTGAAGGGATTGGACAGGTTGGATGCAGGAAGAATGTTTCCGATGTTGGGGAAGTCCAGAACCAGGGGTCACAGTCTAAGGATAAGGGATAAGTCATTTAGGACCAAGATGAGGAGAAACTTCTTCACTCAGAGAATTGTGAACCTGTGGAATTCTCTACCACAGAAAATTGTTGAGGCCAGTTCGTTAGATATATTCAAAAGGGAGCTAGATGTGGCCCTTACAGCTAAAAGGATCAAGGGTATGGAGAGAAAGTAGGAATGGGGTACTGAAGTTGCATGATTAGCCATGATCTTATTGAATGGTGCTGCAGGCTCGAAGGGCCGAGTGGCCTATTCCTGCACCTATTTTCACAGATTGCCACAGATAGAGCAAGTCTCCTGAAATCTGCATCCTTATACAAGTCTTGCTTGAGGTTCTGCTGTCTAAAACAGTTGCCCCATTATTGTGATATTGTCCACTAAAGATCATGTCAATACCCACCGTGTTCTTTTTACCTGCAGACCTGTCAGGTTAACACCAGTAATCAGATTTATTTATTGGTAGAGTGAGATATGGCAAGGTATTGCATATGCAATACTTAAAACAAAAAGGATAGGATCAGTCTACAAGAGTTTAAAATGCCCTTTTCAGAATGTATTTTTAAGATTAATAAGTGACAGGACTTTTGGATGAACAGTGTTTTGCACAATTTCACAAAGTGAAGTTATACATGGATGACACAAAATCAAAACCTATTAAGTTCAGGGGCCGAAATTGCCCCTTTGTATAAGGCCGCTGGCCGCCTGAAAGTGGCGGCCGCGGGTTGATGTGGAATGCCCGCCGAGTCTCCGCGGCGGAGCTACCATTTTGAAAATTGCCCTTCCTCAGGTTTAGAGTGGTGTAGGGGTCCGCTCCACCAGTTTTCCCATCGAGGCATGCACGCACCGAGCTTTTATTGACTGGCGTGGACCCCTTCCTGAAATTGCCCCTCGGAAAATTGTCCTTTTCCCAGAATTGCCCCGCGGGAGCAGTGCCATCGGCTGTCGGTGCCACTGACAGCTTTTGCGCCGGTACACTCTCTGTGGCTTGGCGGCGCGGCCGCCCTTAAAGGGGAGGTGCCGTTGCTGGCGACACCATGTTTTTTTTTGTCGGCCGACAATTATGGCCGCCTTTTGGTTGCCAGGCCGCTGACCCAGTCGAACCCTCCCTGGTGGCCCAGTGTTTTACACTAAAGTGGCTGCAGAGTTTGCAGCGGCCCTCCCCTCCACCCGCCTCCACTTCCACCCTGCTAGTTATGCCCATTTTGCCATGCCCCCACTTCCGCCCTGATGATGAGTCCACTTCTGCCCCGTTCCAAAAAAACCCCAAAGTGCTGAATTTCTACAGAATGGCACCCCATGCATTGGAGTGGCCAGAACACTTCAAAAATGGTAGGTGCACCTCGTTTCGGGCGGTGGGCAATATCGGCCCCCAGATCTCCAAATCAAACTAAAGTTGAGTAGTCAAGCAACTTTTGACATTATTAATTTCAGGACAGGTTCTCACAAAAACAATGAGACTCCATCCAGAACAGACATATCCATCCCAGTGTTACAATTTTATTGTGCAGATATTAATTATATTGATCACCTTTACCATAGAAATAATGAGCTTCAACCAGAGATATGGCTAGCTGCTACCTAATGTATAAAGCACATTCATCTTATCTATCTAAATTCATATAAAAGTACAAGTAGAAATATTCATATTTTTGACACAACAGCATGTGGGCTGGAATTGTGCTCTCTGTGATAATGTTACTGCACAATCATGGCTTACAGCACAATCGTTCTTTTGGTACTAGTCATTATTCTTAGCGTAGTTACAATCAGTGTTTTCCACACATGAATTATGCCACACCGTAAAAGATCAGTACATAATACTACTAAACAGAAGCAGTCCCAACTAAACAGTAATTTTCCACAAATTGTTTGAATGAGTTATAACCTACAAGATATGTTTTGAATTAGGGTCTAATACCTTGCATGTTATCTGACTAGGCATTAGTCATAATCCTCCTATATATGAAACTGATCTTATTTATAAAAATATAGCATTGCATACAGACAAAATGAGAGTAAGCAGTGGTAATATAAGCTAAATGATATTGGTCTACAACACATAACACAAGAGAGGAAGCTCTGGGTACTCATGAATAGTTATTTGAAACCATCAGCACAGTGTGCAATAACAGTAAAACAAAAATAAGAGCGTACAGTATACGGATATAGCATAAATAAATTGATAACAAGCTTGTACAAAGCTGACCTTACCTGGAGAATTGTATACAATTCTGGTCACAAAATTAATACAGTGTAATATAGTTTAAAGAAACAAAGGTGGGGAAGGGAAGAAGATGAGTAAGCAGAAAGATGAGAAAAGAGAGAAGTGTTACACAGGAGGTGAAAAACACAGCACATCAAAAAAGAATAGATCAGGAAGTTGATTTTATGATCTGCAATGCATTCCTGAAAGGATGATGGAAGCAGATTCAATAGTAACTTTTAAAAAGGAATTGGATAAAGACTTGAAAAGGAAACATTTGCAGGGCTATGGGGAAAGAGTAGGGGACTGAGACTAATTGGATAGCTGTTTCAAAGAGCTGATGGGCTGAAACGGCCTCCTCTGTGCCATATTATTAAGGATGTCATAGCAGTGCATTTGGAAAGAGGTGACATGATAGGTCCAAGTCAGCATGGATTTGTGAAAGGGAAATCATGCTTGACAAATCTTCTGGAATTTTTTGAGGATGTTTCCAGTAGAGTGGATAAGGGAGAACCAGTTGATGTGGTATATTTGGACTTTCAGAAGGCTTTCGACAAGGTCCCACACAAGAGATTGAGCACATGGGATTGGGGGTAGTGTACTGACATGGATTGAGAACTGGTTGTCAGACAGGAAGCAAAGAGTAGGAGTAAATGGGTACTTTTCAGAATGGCAGGCAGTGACTAGTGGGGTACCGCAAGGTTCTGTGCTGGGGCCCCAGCTGTTTACACTGTACATTAATGATTTAGATGAGGGGATTAAATGTAGTATCTCCAAATTTGCGGATGACACTAAGTTCGGTGGCAGTGTGAGCTGCGAGGAGGATGCTGTGAGGCTGCAGAGCGACTTGGATAGGTTAGGTGAGTGGGCAAATGCATGGCAGATGAAATATAATGTGGATAAATGTGAGGTTATCCACTTTGGTGGTGAAAACAGAGAGACAGACTATTATCTGAATGGTGACAGATTAGGAAAAGGGGAGGTGCAAAGAGACCTGGGTGTCATGGTACATCAGTCATTGAAGGTTGGCATGCAGGTGCAGCAGGCGGTTAAGAAAGCAAATGGCATGTTGGCCTTCATAGCAAGGGGATTTGAGTACAGGGGCAGGGAGGTGTTGCTACAGTTGTACAGGGCATTGGTGAGGCCACACCTGGAGTATTGTGTACAGTTTTGGTCTCCTAACCTGAGGAAGGACATTCTTGCTATTGAGGGAGTGCAGCGAAGGTTCACCAGACTGATTCCCGGGATGGCGGGACTGACCTATCAAGAAAGACTGGATCAACTGGGCTTGTATTCACTGGAGTTCAGAAGAATGAGAGGGGACCTCATAGAAACATTTAAAATTCTGACGGGGTTAGACAGGTTAGATGCAGGAAGAATGTTCCTAATGTTGGGGAAGTCCAGAACCAGAGGTCACAGTCTAAGGATAAGGGGTAAGCCATTTAGGACCGAGATGCGGAGGAACTTCTTCACCCAGAGAGTGGTGAACCTGTGGAATTCTCTACCACAGAAAGTTGTTGAGGCCAATTCACTAAATATATTCAAAAAGGAGTTAGATGAGGTCCTTACTACTAGGGGGATCAAGGGGTATGGCGAGAAAGCAGGAATGGGGTACTGAAGTTGAATGTTCAGCCATGAACTCATTGAATGGCGGTGCAGGCTAGAAGGGCCGAATGGCCTACTCCTGCACCTATTTTCTATGTTTCTATGTATGATTCTATGATGGTATGATGTTAAAGAGCATGGATTCAAAAGAATAAGATTATTAAGCAGACCAGGACAGCTATTTTGTTTAAAACAAAGAAGGTTTCTAAGAATATAAGAACATAAGAAATAGGAGCAGGAGTAGGCCATACAGCCCAACGAGCATGCTCCGCCATTCAATAAGATCATGGCTGAACTTCACAAGACTCAATAAAACCCAGTCAGTTGGGTCTAGGTCATCCACAATGTGGTATGCTAACATGTTTGAGGACTCATAGGGGGGCATCAAGGGATACAATGCAAATATTCGGATTAGGTCGGATGTCAAACCTAATTTTTGTAGACCAAGGCCAGTACCATATGCATTAAAATCACAGATTGAGCAAGAGCGTGATAAGTTGGTGAAAAACGGAGTTTCAGTAAAGACTGATAGGAGTTACTGGGCCACCCCATTAGTTGTAGTTCCGGAAGCAGGCAAACCGGTATGGCTCTGTGGGGATTATAAAATTACCCTGATTCGAGCAGTTGATGATGAACAGTACCCTTTACCAACATCACAGGACCTGTATGCAGAACTGGCGGGAGCCAAAGTCTTCACAAAACTGGATCTTTCCATGCCTATGCTCAACTCCACATTGACAAGGATAGTCAGCAATATCTGACAGTCAACACACACAAAGGTTTATATTCATACACTAAGGTATCAAGTCCTCACTAAAGATATTTCAGGCTACCATGGATCAGATTTTACAGGGAATAAATCAATGTTTGTGCAATCAAGATGATGTGTTGATAGCCAGCGACACAGAGAGGGAAAACCTGAAAATCTCAGACGGTTCAATGACCATAATCTGATGCTGAAAAGGAGTAAATGTGCATTCATACAGCGTGAGGTGGTTTATCTAGGATTGCGGGTAGATAAAAATGGTCTCCAACCAGTTAAAGAGTAAGTGCAAGCCATCATGGTGGCTCCAGAGCCACAAAGCGTTACTGAATTACAATCCTTTTTAGGCACAGTCCAATATTATGCTCGTTTCTTTCTTGGACTATCAACAGTGCTCGCACCACTCCATTATTTATTAAAGAAAGGTGTGCGTTGGATATGGGACAAAGAGCAACAGAATGCATACGACACATGCAAGTGACGTTTAAGCAATAGTGCTCTTCTCGTTCATCATAATCTGACTCGTGAACTAAGACTAGCATGTGATGCCTCTGGGTATGGAGTGGAAGCAGTGATCAGCCATGTTATGATTGATAGACAGGAAAAAACGGTTGCATTTGCATTGCGTAAGCTAATAAGCCACTGCAAATATGGATTCCAAAGAATACATATTGATTTTTGCGAGAGGGGCAGTGATAATTTTCTGGATCTAATTGATAGCTATTCAAAATGGTGTAAGTACAGCATATGGAGTCATCTTACGACCACATCATCATCATCATAGGCAGTCCCTCGGAATCGAGGAAGACATGCTTCCACTCCCAAAGTGAGTTCTTTGATGGCTGAACAGTCCGATACGAGAGCCACAGACCCTGTTCCACAGGTGGAACAGACATTCGTCGAGGGAAGGGGTCAGTGGGGCTGGTTTGCCGCACGCTCCTTCCGCTGCTTGCATCTGGCCTCTTCACGTTCTTTGCGTTGAGATTCGAAGAGCTCAACGCTCTCCCGGATGCACCTTCTCCACCTCGGGCAGTCTTCGGCCAGGGTCTCCCAAGTGTCAGTGGTGATTTACCAGAGAGGCTTTGAGGGTGTCCTTATAACATTTCCGCTGTCCTCCTTTGGCTCGTTTACCAAGAAAGGAGATCTGCATAAAGCATTTGCTTCGGGAGTCTCTTATCTGGCATGCGAACTATAGCCTGCCCAGTGAAGCTGATCGAGTGTGGTCAGTGCTTCAATACTGGGGATGTTGGCCTGGTCAAAGACACTGATGTTGGGGTGCCTGTCCTCCCAGGGGATTTGCAGGATCTTGCGGAGACATCGATGGTGATATATCTCCAGCGACTTGAGATGCCTTCTATACGTCGTCCATGCCTCAGATCCATACAGGAGGGCGGGTATTACTACAGCCCTGTAGACCATGAGCTTGGTGGTAGATTTGAGGGCCTGGTCTTCAAACACTCTTTTCCTCAGAAGGCCGAAGGCTGCATTGGCACACTGGAGGTAATGTTGAATCTCCATATCAATGTCTGCCTTTGTTGATAAGAGGCTCCCGAGATATGGGAAATGGTCCATGATTGCAGAGCATACATTGGATGAATTACGGGACATTTTTGCAAGCCATGGCCTGCCCGAAGAAATGGTGTCAGATAATGGGCCGCAATTTCGGTCCATGTAATTTGTGAATTTTGCCAGACACATTGGGCCCAAATTTCCCCAGGAGTTGCTCTGTTTTTTTTGGAGCAACTTGATTTTTCTGGAGTATCTTTTTAGTTGCAATTCTGGCCATTTAATTTGCGCCAGTGTAAGTGAGTTAGTTAGGTTTTTTTTTTAGCTTCGTTTTTTTTTCAAAAGGGGGCTTTACCAGCTGCTTACTCCTGTTTTGGCCATTTAATCAAGTTTAGCCAGTTAAAGTTACTCCAGACTAACTTAGGCCAGCACAAGTGGACACTCTTGTACGTTCAGAAAAACCTTGCGGTGAATTAAGAAATCAACGCAGGCAGCCAGAGATAGGGGAGGGGAAAGGGACCTTGCAAAGCACTAAACACCTTCACAACAACATTAAAGAAGCATAAATACATTTAAAGCACCAAGCACTAAACAAAGCAGTACATTTCCACCAAGCACAAAAAGTAATAAGCAATTAAGTAACAAATAAAAAATAGAAAGAACCCTGCACCTAAAGCACCAAGACCAAAGTAATAAGCAATCAATCAATCAGTAAATAACAAATAAAAAATAGAAGTCCTACCTTAGGGAACGCAGCGGGCCGCCGATGAGGGAGCCCATTCGGCCAGGGCTCGGGGCAGCGTTCTTCGGGCCCCTCCCACACAGCCTGCAGCGCGCACTCACAGATTCGGCCTGCCAGGAGCTACAGCACATGTGCGCAGACTCTAGCACGCATGTGCAGCGGTCCCGGCATTGTTTTCAGCGCTGGGACCTGGCTCCGCCCCCAATCCACTGGCCCACACTACGCCACCACCAAGGAGAGGCTGGGGAGCGGCCAGAACTGGGGAAGATTTTCGGCGCACTTGGAGGCGGACAAAAGCGGCACACCTCGGGTGAGGGTGCTAGAAAAAGATGTTGCCGAAATTTGAGCCCAATGGTAGCAAACACATGTAGCAAGCACCATACCATCCTGCTTTGAATGGTGCAGCTGAAAGGTCAGTCAGGATTGTCAAGGAGCTTTGCGGAAACAAGTTTTCCAGACTGGATCATCGGTGATCATGAAGCATAGGTTAGTAAATTTTCTTTACAAATACAGAACTACGCCTCATTCTACAACAGGGTACACACCTGCTGAATTATTGATGAAGCATAAGCTGAGGTTGTGGCTCAGTTTATTGCAACCGAACTTGCCTGATAAAGTAGAGAAGGCACAATCGGTGCAGAAACGTTATTATAATTCCGGTATTAAAGAGCAGTGCTTTCATACGACTAATCAGGTCAGAGATTCAGTCCATTAAAAAGAGCTGCTCCACACAAATGGGACATTGGTACAATTATTAAGGTATGTGGCACCAAATAGTACCTAGTCAAAATTTGTGAATATATCAGGAAGGTTCATATGGATCAAATGTTTCTAGCAAGTGATGCATCTTTGGTACCATGAGTAGATGATTATGAGTCTGACTTGGATAATGATCAGAGTGAGTTGGCAGGTCCAAGTACTTCAACGAACACAACAGTAACAACGTCCATATCGCCACCAACTCAGATGAAGCCGACTGAAGGCAGTTCTGCGGGTATGGGACAATCTCGCAAAGATTCGGGGGCCAAAATGGCCCCTTTCCTTAAGGCCTCTTACCACTCGAAATCAGCGGCCACACTGCAGAGTGCAATGGCTGCAGATTTTTCATGGAATGGTCGCCATTTTGGAAATTCCACTCCTGTGGTATCCCAGCGTTGACCCACTCCCCGCACTACCACTCCGTTGCTGCCGATCCATCCGAAGTGTGTCATCAGAGCGCGCACTGGCGATGCACCTCCCCCGATCGCGAAATTACGCTGAGAAAATCTTGCTGCCGCTGCTCGGTATAGACTGCGTTTGCAGTGCTTCTAAATTGGCAGTGCGGCTGCCATTAAAGAGGAGCACCTACTGCCACCGCTGCTATGTTTTTGTTTCTGTCAGCCGATTGTCGTGTCGGGCCGACAATTATGCCCCCCAGTTCGGCCGGGCCGCCAGCAGGCAGCCTGACACCCCCTCTTGGGTACCAGTCTGCTGGCCCAGCCAAAATCCTCCCTGGTGGTCCAGTAGATCGAATTTAAAAAATCACACCGATCTCCCCTTTAAGTGAAGGGGAAAGACGTGGTGATGCGGCATCGTGATGACGTCATTAGCACTACGCTGATGATTGATAGTGGCAGATAATACATCCGCCCCCAACTTCCGTCCCTCCAGTGCGCGACATCCGCTCAGTGCCACACATCCACCCCCATTATAACCCAATTCCGGTCCACTGGAAAAAAAAGCCAAATAGCGAAATTTCGCTCAAGAGGCCACCGCATGAACCGCACCGGTAAACAGAAACGAAACACGGTAGTTGCGCCCCGTTTCCAGTGATAGGAAATTTAGGCCCCGCTGCATCTCCCGATGGGGGAGGTGGAGTTTGGGTTCAGTTGAGAAGATCAATGAGAAAATGCAAACCAACTAGACAGGATATTGATAACTGAGAATATCAAGATCTTAGAAGAAAGCGAAGACTAGGACTGATGTAAGAGTTTCAAGAACACAGAAAGATAGAGGTGAGGAATCTTGTGCTACACACCTTGAAAACAGAAATTCCCCGAGACAGTCTCCTGAGTCAAATAAGAATATAGAAAATGGGCATAGCCAGCCAATTGCAAAGAAATGGAGGTCGGAGCAGGAGGACACTAAAAGCTTACGAGAAGCTCAGTCAAATTTGTAAAATTGTAAGCACGATAAGTAATCTTTTGAAATATTGTATAAATATCTTGCTTCTAAAAAAAGGGGAAGCAGTGTAATGTATGCTCACAAATTTGTAGAACCAGTGCACTGTGAGTGGCTTAGCCAGTTACGTGATGGTCTCAAGACTCAATAAAACCCCAGCCAGTTGGGTCTAGGTCATCCACGATGAGGTATGCAGTTGTGAGCCTAGTGGATGAACTGGTAATGTGTAGTGTGATTGTTAAACCTTTGGTAATAAACCAACTAGATCTTAATAACAATGTTGCTATGAATTCTTAAGCAAAGCCCCATGAAACAAATACATGACACCACCCTATCCCCATAAGCTTTGATTCCCTTCATGCCAAAAAAAATCAGCCTTGAATATAATCATCGACTGACCAGAGAGTGGTCTGTACAGAGTGGTCTTAACCAGAGTGCTTCTAAACAGAGAGTTAAAGTTGGGAATTTGGAGAGAGTGGGAATTTGGAGAGAATAGAAACATAGAAACATAGAAAATAGGTGCAGGAGTAGGCCATTCGGCCCTTCGAGCCTGCACCAACATTCAATGAGTTCATGGCTGAACATACAACTTCAGTACCCCATTCCTGCTTTCTTGCCATACCCCTTGATCCCCCTAGTAGTAAGGACTACATCTAACTCCTTTTTGATATATTTAGTGAATTGGCCTCAACAACTTTCTGTGGTCGAGAATTCCACAGGTTCACCACTCTCTGGGTGAAGAAGTTTCTCCTCATCTCGGTCCTAAATGGCTTACCCCTTATCCTTAGACTGTGACCCTTGGTTCTGTACTTCCCCAACATTGGGAACATTCTTCCTGCATCTAACCTGTCTAAACCCGTCAGAATTTTAAACGTTTCGATGAGATCCCCTCTCGTTCTTCTGAACTCCAGTGAATACAAGCCCAGTTGATCTAGTCTTTCTTGATATGTCAGTCCCGCCATCCCGGGAATCAGTCTGGTGAACCTTCGCTGCACTCCTCCAATAGCAAGAATGTCCTTCCTCAAGTTAGGAGACCAAAACTGTACACAATACTCCAGGTGTGGCCTCACCAAGGCCCTGTACAACTGTAGTAACACCTCCCTGTCCCTGTACTCAAATCCCCTCGCTATGAAGGCCAACATGACATTTGCTTTCTTAACCGCCTGCTGTACCTGCATGCCAACCTTCAATGACTGATGTACCATGACACCCAGGTCTCGTTGCACCTCCTCTTTTCCTAATCTGTCACCATTCAGATAATAGTCTGTCTCTCTGTTTTTACAACCAAAGTGGATAACCTCACATTTATCCACATTATACTTGATCTGCCATGCATTTGCCCACTCACCTAACTTATGCAAGTCACTCTGCAGCCTCATAGCATTCTCTTCGCAGCTCACACTGCCACCCAACTTAGTGTCATCTGCAAATTTGGAGATATTACATTTAATCCCCTTGCTAAATCATTAATGTACAGTGTAAACAGCTGGGGCCCCAGCACAGAACCTTGCGGTACCCCACTAGTCACTGCCTGCCATTCTGAAAAGTACCCATTGACTCCTACTCTTTGCTTCCTGTCTGCCAACCAGTTCTCAATCCACATCAGCACACTACCCCCAATCCCTTGTGCTTTAATTTTGCACATTAATCTCTTGTGTGGGACCTTGTCAAAAGCCTTCTGAAAGTCCAAATACACCACATCAACTGGTTCTCCCTTGTCCACTCTACTGGAAACATCCTCAAAGAATTCCAGAAGATTTGTCAAGCATGGGAAGGAGGTGTTGCTTTTTGCCTCCAATACTTGTAGTGCTTTGTGTAACAGATAAATATTGAATTTAATCTACATGTAACTTAAACTAGATCTAGTAATTAGTTAAAAAAACAAAATTATAAGCTAAGTAATTAAATACTTAGGGGGCGAAATTGCCCCTTTCCTTAAAGCCAGTTACCAGCGAAAATCAGCTGCCACGCTGCGGAGAGGAGTGGCCACCAACTTTTCGTGGAATGGCTGCTGATAACCCAATTGCACTTCCGAGGTTTCCCGGCAGTGCCCCAATCTCCACCCACTCCCCCATCGACCCCACTACCGCTCCTTTGCTGCTGATCTGTGTTAAGTGCGTCATTACTGTGCGCAAAGCCCATCTACCACCCCGACAGTGAAATTCCGCTCTGAAAATCTTCGGCCTGCCCGGCGGTGGCAAAACAAGCTTTTCCCCAGTGGTCCAGTGAGACTGTGGCCTTCTGCAACGGCCGTGCAGCTTCCCTTGAAGAGGAGGACCTACTGCCACTGCTGCTATGGTTTTTTATGTGGCCAACTGCCTTGTCGGCCCGACAATTATGCCCTCGGGTTTGGCCAGGGTGCCAACAGGCAGCCTGGCACCCCCCTTGGGTGCCAGACCACTGACCCGGCCAAACTCTCCCTTGTGGCCCAGTGGACCAAAGTTTTAAAATCTCAAAGGCTCTCCCCTTTAAGTGAAGGGGAGAGCCGTAGTGACGCGGCGCCGTGATGACGTCGACGCGGCACCGTGATGACCTCATCACGGCGGTCACCCGCACCGCACCACCCCCCCCCCAACCTCCGCCCCTCAGGTGTTTCCACCGCCGCATATCCAACCCTCTCGTGTATTCACTGCCCCCATTAAGAGCGACTTCCAGATCCAAGTAAAAAAACAAGGAGCGGAATTTCGCTCAAGAGGTGACCTCAACTACCCCATTGGTGCAAACACACAAAACGGGGTGGGAACGCCCCATTTCGGGCGGGGGGCAATTTCAGCCCCACAAACTTTAATTAATTAAATAGATAAAACAAGGTTATATAGGGATGGCTGTGCAGGTGATGTGTTGCAACTACAGCTTGTGGCATTTTGTGGAGACCATTGCAATCCCAGATGACCAAGTCTGCAATAAGTGTCTGCATCTCAAGGAGTTTTGGCTCAGATTTGTTGAGCTGGGGTCCGAGGTGCAGATAGTGTGGGGCAGCAGGGAGGGGGAGAGTTACCTGGACACTTTGATTCAGGAGGCAGTCACACCCCTTAGGTTAGTTAGGTGGTAGTACGTGGTTGGTTAGTGGTCAGGGAGAGGAGGGTGTGTGACTGAGACTCGGGCAGGTAAGGGGACCACAGGTGCAGTGCTGGAGGAGCCTTGGACTTTGCCCTTATCCAACAGTTATAAGGCTCTTGCAGTCTGTGTGCATGAGGGCAAAGTCTGTAGGGTGGATGAGCAAACTGACCATGGAGGCACAGGAGGCCATTCAAATGGGAGGAGTGAAAAGGAAAGTTGTAGTGGTAGAGGACAGTATAGCCAAGGGAACAGATACTGTCCTCTGCAGCTTCGACCAGAGGTTCCGAAGATTTTGTTGCCTCCCCGGTGCCAGGGATAAGGGTAGCCCTCCCACCCCTTATTAGTTTGGAGGAGATTTGATAGATGTGTGTAAAATTATGAGGGGCTTTTAAAAGATAAATAAAGAAAGTAGCAAATTTTGTTTTTAAGTTGTGTGGATGTAGAGAAACAAAGGGACATTGGAGTGCATGTCCACAGATCCCTGAAGGTAGCAGGCCAGGTACATATGTAGTTAAGATGGCATAGAATACTTGACTTTATTAGCCGAGGCATAGAGTACAAGAGCAGAGGGGTTATGCCTGAACTGTATAAAACATTAGTTAGGCCACAGCTAGAGTACTGTATGCAGTTCTAGTCACCACATTACAGGAAAGATGTGATTGCACTGGAGAGGGTACAGAGGAGATTTACGAGGATGTTGCCTGGACTGGAGAATTTTAGCTATGAGGAAAGATTGGATAGGCTGGTTTGTTTTCGTTGGAACAGAAGAGGCTGAGGGGAGACCTTAGTGAGGTGTATAAAATTATGAAGGGGCTTGGATTAAGTGGATAAGAAGGAGGTTGGAGTGGTTGGGGGTTAATATATTATCATGGATAGAGGATTGGCTAACTAACAGAAAACAAAGAGTCGAGATAAATGGTTCATTCTCTGGTTGGCAACCAGTAACAAGTGGGGTGCCGCAAGGATCAGTGCTCGGACCCGAACTATTTACAATCTTTGTCAACGACTTGGAAGAAGGGACTGAGTGTAATGTAGCCAAGTTTGCTGATGATACAAAGATGGGAGGAAAAGCAATGTGTGAGGAGAACACAAAAATCTGCAAAAGGACATAGACAGGCTAAGTGAGTGGGAAAAAATTTGGCAGATGGATTATAATTTTGGAAAGTGTGAGGTCATGCACTTTGGCAGAAAAAATCAAAGAGCAAGTTATTATTTAAATGGAGAAAGATTGTAAAGTGCCGCAGTACAGCGGGACCTGGGGGTATTTGTGTATGAAACACAAAAGGATAGTATGCAGGTACAGCAAGTGATCAGGAAGGCCAATGGTATCTTAGCCTTTATTGCAAAGGGCGTGGAGTATAAAAGCAGGGAAGTCTTGCTACAGCTATACAAGGTATTGGTGAGGCCACACCTGGAATACTGCGTGCAGTTTTAGTTTCCATATTTACGAAAGAATATACTTGCTTTGGAGGCAGTTCAGAGAATGTTCACTTGGTTGATTCCGGGGATGAGGGGGTTGATTTATGAGGAAAGATTGAGTAGGTTAGGCTGCTACTCATTGGAGTTCAGAAGAATGAGAGGTGATCTTATCGAAACATATAAGATTATGAGGGGGCTTGACAAGGTGGATGCAGAGAGGATGTTTCCACTGATGGGGGAGACTAGAACTAGAGGGCATGATCTTAGAATAAGGGGCCGCCCATTTAAAACAAAGATGAGGAGGAATTGCTTCTCGCAGAGGGTTGTAAATCTGTGGAATTTGCTGCCTCGGAGAGCTGTGGAAGCTGGGACATTGAATAAATTTAAGACAGAGATAGACAGTTTCTTGAGCGATAAGGGGATAAGGAGTTGTGGGGAGCGGGCGGGGAAGTGGAGCTGAGTCCATGATCAGATCAGCCATGATCTTATTGAATGGCGGAGCACGCTCGAGGAGCCGTATGGCCTACTCCTGCTCCTATTTCTTATGTTCTTATGACTTATTTCCCTTAGCAGAGGGGTCAACAACACGCCCTTACTGTTGGCAGCCATCTCAGACTGCTCCAGCCCATGCCAAGATGGTGCAGTCCGAAGCTGGGCCTTCTGGACCTAAAGCTGCTCGAGGTCATTTTGACAAGGCACCTGCAGTCACCCCCACTGAAAATCAGCAGCCTTCCAGCAGCCATGCTGCAGCCAATGGGGTAGCACTGCGTAGAAGCACTAGGACAGGCAAACACACACGGAAGACTGTCACTAAGGGAATGCAAAAGGCTGATTAATTTACATTTGTAGGCAATATGGCATGCTTTGATTTATAAATTAGGTCTGGCCATGCTGACACTGTCACAGTCAGTAACAGAGGGAAGGTAAGGTGTGGTACTGTTGGTGAATGGGAAATGGGAGGCTGAGGTGCCGCACCAAGGCAGTTGCAATGGCTAGATGGAGCCATCGCTTCTCGGCCTTTTGGCTAAGATCAAGTGTAGTATCTGTTCTTATCAGTTTAATATCTCCTATGGGGACATGATATTGAATTGATTTTTGGACAGGGAGCTGGATCAGGGGCATGCCCCGTCCACTCCATGCACTGATCTGGTATTGCAATATTTCCAGGAACGGTGCAACTTCACCTCTCGGCCTTTTGGCCTAAGATCAAACACATTGGCGCAAAGTGATCTTTGGCGTTAGAGTTGATCTGGAAAGAAATTGGATTAAAAAAAAATAAATAAATAAATAAATAAAAATGGCTAGATGGAGCCATGCTGCAGCCACTGGGGTAGCACTGCATAGCAGCACTAGGACAGGTAAAGGCACACAGAAGACAGGCACTAAGAGAATGCACAAGGATGATTAGTTTACATTTGTATGCAATATAGCATGATTTAATTTATAAATTTGTCTTGGAATGTTCTATTTTGTGGCAGCTTTTATTTTTGCATTGGGGAAGCGGACGCTGTGATAGTCAGTGATGGAAGATAATGTGAGGGACCATTGGTGAATGGAGAATTGGGGTTGCGGGTACTGGTATCGCACTCGAATTAATTCTGCACGGCCAATCAATTTAGTTAAACATGATTTGTCTTTAATAAATCCATGCTGGCTTTCCTTAATTAATTGACACTTGTCCAAGTGACTGCTAACTTTTATCATTTAAGAACATAAGAACATAAGAAATAGGAGCAGGATTAGGCATTTGGCCCATCACCCACTCCACCATTCAATAAGATCATGGCTGATCTGATCAAGGACTCAGCCCCATTTCCCAACCCGCTCCCCATAACCACTTATCCCCTTATCAGTCAAAAATCTGTCTAACTCCACCTTAAATATATTCAATGATTCAGCCTCCAGAGCTCTCTGGGGAAGAAAATTCCATAGATTTACAACCCTCTGAGGTAAGAAATTCCTCCTCATCTCAGTTTTAAATGGACGGCCCCTTATTCTGAGACTATGTCCCCTAGTTTTGGTTCCCTATGAGTGGAAATGTCCTCTCTGCATCCACCTTGTTGAGCCCCCTCATTATCTTATATGTTTCGATAAGATTACCTCTCATTCTTCTGAACTCCAATGTGTATCGGCCAAAATTAGTGAACCTATCTTAGTAAGTCAACCCCCTCATCTCCGGAATCAACCTAGTGAACCTTCTCTGAACAGCCTCCAATGCAAATATATCCTTCCTTAAATATGGAGACCAAAAAGGTGTGGCCTTACCAATAAATACCCTGTATAATTGTAGCAGGACTTCTCTGCTTTTATACTCTATGCCCCTTGCAATAAAGGCCAACATTCCATTTGCCTTCCTGATTACTTGCTGTACCTGCATAACTTTTTGTGTTTCATGCACAGGGACCCCCCCCCTTCCCCCCCAGGTCCCTCTGTACTGCAGCACTTTGCAATTTTTCTCCGTTTAAATTATAATTTCTGAAAGCTTCCCCAATGCCGAGGTTAAACTGACTGGCTTGTAGTTGCTGGGTTTATCCAAAGGGTGTAACATTTTAATTTCTCCAGTCCTCTGGCACCACTCCTGTATCTAAGGAGGATTGGAAGATTATGGCTAGTACCTCTGCGATTTCCACCTTAATTTCTCTCAGCATCCTCGGATTACTTATCTACTGCCAGCCTTTCTAGTATCTCCTTTTTATCAATTTTTATCCCATCCAGTATTTCAATTACCTCCTCTTTCACTCTGACTTTGGCAGCAGCTTCTTCCTTGGTGAAGATAGGTGCAAAGTACGCATTGTTCCCTAAATGTTCCCCGACTGACACTTGCTCCACTTGACCGACCTCATTCCCCAGAACCAGATCCAGCAATGCCTCCTTCCTCATTGGACCGGAAACATACCGATCAAGAAAGTTCTCCTCAACACACTTGAGAAATTCTTTCCCTCTCTGCCCTTTACACTATTACTATCCCAGTCTATACTAGGACAGTTGAAGTTCCCCATTATCACTACTCTATAGTTCTTGCACCTCTCTGTAATTTCCCTGAAAATGTGTTCCTCTAGAAGCTCAGAATGCTCTCATGCACTCTGAGCAACAGACCACGGAGTGTCTTACTGCTGTCATGTCTGGTGGCATCGAGACTGTGTCTGCCCTCATGCAGTCTCAGCTGGATGCCACACGAGATTTGACTGCTGCCATCATGGCTGGGTCCACCACGGTTCATGGGAAGCCTTCTGGTGTCGCGCCATCCCACCAACCTGTGCTCCAGTAGATTGGTGGTGATGGTGAGGTGCTGCCCTGGGGTAGTGGTTCAGGCTCATCGGAGTAGGATCCTGATGTGTTCTCTCAGGATCACAGCAGTCCTGAGCCCAGATCTTCCACTCCGTCATTGCTGCCAACCATGGAATCGCCCCAGGAAATTCTGACTGAGGGCACCAAGGAGGATGCGGCCCAGTCAGGACCAGAGCTGATCGAGGGCTTCCGAGAAGGACATCTGTAACTTCTACACCTGAAACACAGCAGCCTTCCCAGACCCAGCATGCAACCACAGAGGAGAAACTGCGGTGTAGTTCCACAATCGGTATGCGTAAGGGAGGTTATAAGGAAATGCATAAGGGTGAGAATTGATTATGTGTATGTTTTGTGGATCCACTATTTCTGGTATAATAAATCTTTATTTTGGGTTTAATTATCTGTGCAGGTCTCTCATTTGACTGTGGGGAATGGTGTGTGAAAGGGCTCCTTGGTTTGCCCATAGAGATGGACAGATGAAGGCTAAAGTGCGCATGAACTCAGCGGAAACATGCAGCAATGAGATGGACTAGGACTTTCCTTGAAGGGTCTGGATGGCGATGCCATCTCCTGCGTGGCCGGTGACCCACATCCTGCCCCTCATCCTCCTGCTGTGCATCATGCTCCTGTGCTCCTCCTCCTGGTCCTCCTCCTCAGGTGGTACCGCTGCCTCGTCCTCCAATGGTTGTGCCCTCATCATTTCCAGGTTGTGAAGCATGCAGCATACGACCACGAATAGGAACACCCACTCAGGCGAGTACTGCAGCAATCCTCCTGAGCGATCCAGGCAACGGAGCCCCTGTTTAGGGATTCCGATGGTCTGCTCAATGATGCACCTGGTGGCTGAATGCGAGTCACTGTACAATTGCTGCGCAGCAGTCCTGGGGTAGCGAAGGGGGGTCAGCAGCCAAGTTCAGAGTGGGTAGCCCTTGTGCCCAAGGAGCCAGCCGCAATCTTGGTTAGGCCCAGCAAACACACCTGACACACCGGTCTGATGCAGGATGAAAGCATCGTGGCTGCTGCCAGGATACCGGGCACCAACTGCCATGATTTTGCGGTGATGCTCACACACCAGCTGGACATTGAGGGAGTGGGATCCCTTGCGGTTTCTGAAGATCACGGGATTGTTCTGTGGTGCCCTCAATGCGATGTGGGTGCAGTCTATGGTGCTCTGAACCCCGGGGAAGCCCACAATCTTCCGAATCCAGTCTGCCTCTCCAACTGCTTTCTCCTGCTGATAGAGAAGGAAATGTACTCCCTCCTCCTCTTATACAGAGCATCTGTCACCTGACGGATGGAGCTATGTGCGGCGAACTGGGAGATGTTCGAGAGATCTGCATTTGCAGCTTGAAAAGATCCAGTCGCGTAGAATTTGAGTGCAATGGTCACCTTTGATGTGACGATCAGAGCTGTCCTCAACCTTGTTTGAGGCTGAGGAGATTGCACAGCTCCACCACGATGTCATGGCGGAATCGCAGTCTCCAGAGACACAGGTCATCCGTCAGGTCTATGTATGAGAACTGCTGTCTGTAAACCCTTTGTCAATAAGGCCTTCTGCCACCATGTCTATGTAGGCATCTTCTTCTGACAGCTGCCTCATTGCCTTCTCCTTTCTGCTCTTGTTGGTCCTCACCCTCTGCAGCCTGCTGCTGGCAAACATCTGCCTCCTGTGCATGCTGCCCCCTGCCCTTCTGGCCCACTATGTTGTGCAGGGAGTCAGCGTACCTGACCCTCCTCCTGACGGCAGGCCCTTTCTGAGGTCCTTCCTGGGCCACCTCTCTGGGTTCAGCTCTGTCGCCTTTTCCATGGCCGTCTGTATGTTCCTCAGCCATGTGAGCTGCATCCCTTGCCCGCTGCCTCTTCAGCCATTGTAGCCGGCGACACCTTCTCCCGCATGCCTCCTTCCCATGCACATTGTGCAGGAGGCGTTGCGCTGCCAGCACTGACCCCACTTAGATCTCCTCCGCAAGCACAGCCTCCACAATCACGGCTCTCTGTTGTAGAGGTGAAGAGCCTGGTCCACTATAACTCAATCCCGCTGTCAACAAGGCAACTCACAATGTTTGAAACAGTCCGAAAAAATATCACAGACAAGAATGCTGCTACACGCAACACGCCTTTAAAGGCCGCTGGCGATCTTGAGCAAGCAGTGTGTCCTGACCCAAAAACCTGTCGTTAGCACCGACAGGCTGCCAGAAGACTACTTGAGGTGAATTTACCTTCCGGGGCGGGTCCGTGGTGGTGCGTGCTCTGATGACGTTGTTAACAACGCATCTGCAGGAGCAGGGGGGAAGTGGGGCGAGTGGGGTGGATATCCACACCGCCAGAAAAATCCATGAGGGCAATGACATGGCCATTCTGCAACGACCCATGGCCGCAGCTTTCAGGCCACCAGAGGCCTTATCGAAAGGGGAAATTTCGGCCCCATCAGCACTGTAACATTCTCCTTCACCGATACTGCCACCCCATCTCCTTTCTTTTCTGGACACTTTAGATCCTAGAATATTTAAAACCCAATAATCCTGCCCTTTTTTGAGCCAGGTCTCCGTTATCGCCATGATATCATATTCCCATTTGGCTTTTTGCGCCTGCAGCTCACCAACCTTATTTACTGTTGTGTCCTTAGATGCTCTAACAATGACTCCACGAGGCAATTTGTTGTACTTGAACTGTTGTGACCTTAGTCATATATTAGTTAACTCCAGAGTGAGGATCACACCTGGTGGCCTGCCTTTTATACTAGGCCAGGCACACCTGTACAGGTAACCTATGAGTCTCCCACTGCTGTGCCGTCTGGTGGCACACCTTAAGATAGTACCAACTGTAGCCATGTAGGATATGTTATCGATGTAAACTTGTATTTACTCTGTACAGCCACAAGAGGGCTCATCCCATGGAGTCCCAAGGGATCCCATAATCCCTTGGGAGCACAGGTATTTCAGGAGGCTTCACAGGTTGCAGAGACACTGTGGAGACCTGCAATAAAAGACTAAGGTCACATTTTACTTTGAGCTCACAGTGTTCAGTCTGACTCTTTCTCCATATACTATAACTGGCGACGAGATACAGATAGCGAACCCAAAGATGCAGAGAACAGTGGGCATCCTGGAGAAATTCTCGGAGGGAGATGATTGGGAAACTTTTGTGGAGCAACTCGACCAATACTTCGTGGCCAACGAGCTAGATAGGGAAGAGAGCACTGCCAAACGAAGGACAATCCTTCTCACCGTCTGTGGGGCACCAACATATGGCCTCATGAAGCATCTGCTCACTCCAGCGAAACCAACGGAGCAATCGTACGATGATTTGTGCACACTGGTCCGAGAGCATTTGAACCCGAAGGAAAGTGTTCTGCTGGCAAGGTATCGGTTGTACACCTACTAAAGGCCAGGAAGTGGCGAGTTATGTCGCCGAGCTCAGATGCCTTGCAGGGCATTGTGAATTTGAAGGACATTTGGAGCACATGCTTGGAGACATTTTCGTACTTGGCATTGGCCACAAAACCATACTTCGCAAACATTTGACTGTAGAGACCCCAACCTTGAGTAAGGCATAGCGATAGCCCAGGCATTCATTGCCACCAGTGATAATACGAAGCAAATCTCTCAGCACACAAGTGCTGCTACAAGTACTGTGAATAAAATTATGTTGCTTTCGAATCGTAACATTCGATTCCTGTAATCGGCAGTGCTACCGTAAAGGTCTCCGACGATGGAGCAGTGCACAAGCTACCACTCTGGGTGGTACCGGGCGATGGTCCCATGCTGCTTGGCAGGAGCTGGCTGGAAAGATATGCTGGAACTTGGACAACGGCCGAGTGCTATCGCCCGCTGACGACACTTCATGTGCCCAGGTCTTAAACAAATTTCCTTTACTGTTCGAACCAGGCATCGGGAAATTCCAAGGAGCAAAAGTACAGATCCACCTAATTCTGGGGGCGTGACCCATCCATCACAAGGCGAGAGCAGTACCGTACATGATGAGAGAAAGGGTAGAGATCGAGCTAGACTGGCGGCAAAGAGAGGGCACCATTTCCCCGATTGAGTTCAACAAGTGGGCCAGTCCTATCATTCCAGTCCTCAAGGGAGACGGCACCATCAGAATCTGTGGCGATTACAAAGTAACTATCAATTGTTTCTCCCTGCAGGACCAATACCCACTACCAAAGGCCGACGATCTCTTTGCAATGCTGGCGGGAGGAAAGACATTCACAAAGCTGGATCTGACTTCAGCCTACATGATGCAGGAGTTGGAGGAATCATCAAAGGATCTCACCTGCATCAACACGCACAAAGGTCTTTTTGTTTAGAACAGATGCCCGTTTGGAATCCGATCGGCAGCGGCGATATTCCAGACAAACATGGAAAGCTTACTGAAGTTGATCCCACACAACGTGGTTTTCCAGGACGACATCCTGGTCACAAGTTGGAACACAGTCGAGCATCTGCAGAACCTGGAGGAGGTTCTTAGTCAACTCAACCGTGTGGGGCTCAGGTTAAAACGCTCGAAGTTTTCCTGGCATCTGAAGTGGAGTTCCTGGGAAGGAGGATTGCGGTGGACGGTATCAGGCCCACCAACGCGAAGACGGAGGCAATCAAGAACACACCGATGTCACAGAACATGACGGAGCTGCGATCGTTTCTGGGACTCCTGAACTACTTTGGTAACTTCTTACTGGGTCTCAGCACACTGTTAGAACCATTGCAAGTCTTACTACAGAAAGGGGACGAATGGGTTTGGGGCAAAAGTCAAGAAAATGCCTTTGTAAAAGCGAGAAAATTGTTAAGCTCAAAACAAATTGCTTGTGTTGTATGATCCATGTAAGCGTTTGGTATGAGCATGTGATGCGTTGTCATATGGCGTCAGGTGTGTATTGCAACAAGCTAATGATTTTAGGAAACGGCAACCGGTTGCTTATGCATCCAGGAGTCTGTATAAGGCTGAGAGAGCCTACAGCATGATTGAGAAAGAAGCGTTACCGTGTGTCTATGGGGTAAAGAAAATACATCAATACCTGTTTGGGCTAAAATTCGAATTGGAAACTGACCAGAAGCCACTTATATCCCTGTTATCCGAGAGTAAAGGGATAAATAC
The DNA here is from genome assembly GCF_044704955.1 of Pristiophorus japonicus. NCBI lineage: Eukaryota > Metazoa > Chordata > Chondrichthyes > Pristiophoridae > Pristiophorus > Pristiophorus japonicus. The sequence goes on along the minus strand of NC_091982.1, from coordinate 230,044,294 downwards.
CAACGCATCAGACCGTATCCAGAGATGGGCACTCATGTTGTCCACATACAACTACGCCATCCACCACAGGCCAGGCACAGAAAACGGGCGCCAATGCTCTCAGTAGGCTGCCATTGCCATTGGGGGTGGAAATGGTGCAGCCCGCAGATCTAGCCAGGGTTATGGAAGCATTCGAGAGTGAGCAATCACCCGTCACTTCCCGGCAGATCAAAACCTGGACAAGCCAGGACCCCTGATTATCTTGAGTCAAAAGCTGTGTGCTTCATGGGAGCTGGTGCAGTGTCCCAGTGGAAATGCAAGAAGAGATAAAGCCGTTCCAGCGGCGCAAAGATGAAATGTCTATACAGGCAGACTGTCTTCTGTGAGGCAATCGAGTAGTGGTCCCTAAGACGGGAAGAGTCACCTTCATCAATGACCTCCACAGTACCCACCCAGGCATCGTAATGATGAAAGCGATAGCCAGACCCCACATGTGGTGGCCCGGTATCGATGCGGACTTAGATTCCTGCGTTCACATATGTAATACATGCTCGCAGTTAAACAATGCACCCAGGGAAGCGTCACTAAGTTTATGGTCTTGGCTCTCCAAACCATGTTCTAGGGTACACGTCGACTATGCAGGTCCGTTCTTGGGCAAAATGTCCTTTGTGGTTGTAGACGGGTACTCCAAGTGGATTGAATGTGAGATAATGTCAGCTAGCACGTCCGCTGCCACTACTGAAAGCCTGCGGGCCATGTTTGCCACACACGGCTTACCCAATGTCCTGGTGAAAGACAACGTGTCATGTTTTACCAGTGCTGAGTTCAAAGAATTCATGACCTGTAATGGGATCAAACATGTCACATCTGCCCCGTTTAAACCAGCGTCCAATGGTCAGGCAGAGAAAGCAGTGCAAACCATCAAGCAAGGCTTGAAAAGAGGGTAACTGAAGGTTCACTGCAGACTCGCCTTTCACGAGTCCTGCTTAGCTACTGCACGAGACCCCACTCACTCACTGGGTTATCCCACCTGCTGAACTGCTCATGAAATGAGCACTTAAGACAAGGCTCTCGTTAGTTCACCCTGATCTACATGAACAGGTAGAGAGCAGGCGGCTTCAACAAAATGTGCATACCATGATAGCGCAAATGTGTCACACGAGATTGAAATCAATGATCCTGTATTTGTATTAAATTATGGACAAGGTCCCAAGTGGCTTCCCAGCACTGTCGTGGCCAAAGAGGGGAGCAGGGTGTTTCGGGTCAAACTTTCAAATGGACTCATTCACCAGAAACACTTGGACCAAATTAAACTCAGGTTCACGGACTATCCTGAGCAAGCCACCTTGGACCCTACCTTTTTTGACCTCCCAACATACACACCAGTGGCAACTGGCACCATGGTTGACCACGAAGCAGAACCCATCATCCACAGCAGCCCAACGAGGGCCCAACAAATGATTCAACAACACCAGCTTTCACACCGAGATGATCAGCCAGGACAAGAAGGGCCCCAGATCGACTCACATTGTAAATAGTTACACTATTGACTTTGGGGGGGGGAGAGTGTGTTATATATGTAAGCTTGTATTTACTCTGTACAGCCACCAGAGGGCTCATCCCCTGGAGTCCCAAGCGATCCCATAATCCCTTGGGAGTACAGGTATTTAAGGAGGCTTCACAGGTTGGAGAGGCACTCTGGAGACCTGCAATAAAAGACTACGGTCACACTTTATTTTGAGCTCACAGTGTTCAGTCTAACTCTTTCTCCATACACTGCAGGATACATGACATTTACCATGCTTTGTGCGTTTATACACATGCACTCTCTTAGACCTTGTATTCTCTCTTAACTGACAATACCTAGTACCTTACTATTTCTTAATCTAGTGTTATCTGTCTCTCCCAATTCTTAGTGCACGTTGCTTCTCCCTTCTAATGCTACATTCTGGTGCCCAAATTATTTTAAACCCTCACCAACAGCACTAGCAAACCCCCACCCCATGAGGATATTGCTCCCGGCTCTGATGAGGTGCAAACCGTCCAGCCTGGACAGATCCCACCTCCCCCCGAACCTGTTACAATGTCCGAGGAATCTAAAGCCCTCCCTCCTGCACCATCTCTCCAGCCACGCATCCATCTGCTTTATCCTACTATTTTTATACTCACGAGCTCGTGACACCAGGAATAATCCAGAGATTACTACCTTTGAGGTCCTGCTTTTTGGTCTCTTTCTTAACTCCCTAAAATCTGCCTGCAGGACCTCATCCCTCTTTCTACTTATGGCATTGATACCGATATGGACCGCAACCTCTGGCTGTTCACCCATCCCCCTCAGCATGTAATGCAGCTGCCCAGTGACATCCTTCGCCCTGGCACCAGAGAGGCAACATACCATCTAGGAAGCACGTCTGTGGCCGCAAAAACACCTATCTGTTCACCTAAATATCGAATCCCCGACCACTATTGCTTTCCCGATCTTCCTCGTCCCACCTCCCCACCCCATACAGCTGAGCCATCCGTGCTGCCGTGGACTTGGCTCTGGCTGTACTCCCCAGAGGAACTTTCAGTACTGAATACTGGTTAGAGAGTGAGATGTACTCAAGGGACTCCTGCACTACTTGGCTGCTCCTCCTTGCCTGTATGAAAGTCATCCCTTCCCTCTCTGTCTGCACACTCTTATGCTGTGAGGTGACCACCTCCTTAAACGCGCTATCTATGTAGCTCTCAGTCTCGTGGCTGCACCGCCATGACTCCAGCTGCTGCTCAAGCTCAGAAACCCACAACTCAAACTCTTCCAGCCGACAACACTTCCTGCACATGTGGTTGTCCAGGACACTGGCAGCCTCCTGGAGTTCCCACATGGCACAGGAATACACACTTAGTGCCAAAAAATACATCAATTTCTAACTCTCCTCAACGACTGAGCAGCCACAGCCCTCTGGGGTAGAGAATTCCAAAGATTCGCTACCCTATGAGTGAAGATATTTCTCCTTTCCTCAGTCCTAAATGGCCGACACCTTATTCTGAGATTGTGACCCCTAGTTCTAGACACTCCAGCGAGGGGAAACATCCTCCCCGCATCCAGTCTATCCAGCCCCGTCAGAATTTTATACGTTTCAATAAGATCCCCCCTCATTCTTCTGAACTCTAGTCAATACAGGCCGAGTCAACCCAATCTCTCCTCATACGACAGTCCTACCATCCCAGGAATCAGTCTGGTGAACCTTTGCTGCACTCCCTCTATGGCAAGTATATCCTTTCTTTGGTAAGGAGACCAAAACTGCACACAATACTCCAGGTGCAGTCTCACCAAGGCTCTGTATAACTGTAGTAAGACATCCTTGCTCCTGTACTCAAATCCTCTTTCAATGAATGGCAACATATCATTTGCCTTCCTAACTGCTTGCTGTACCTGCATGTTTGCTTTCAATGACTGGTATACAAGACCACCCAGGTCCCTCTGTACATCGACACTTCCCAAGGCATCACCATTTGAATAATACTTTGTCCTTACGTTTTTCCTACCAAAGTGGATAACTTCACATTTATCCACGTTATACTAAATCTGCCATGTGTTTGCCCACTCACTCAACCTATTTAAATCGCCTTGCAGCTTCTTTGCATCCTCCTCACAACTCACAATCCCACCTAGTTTTATGTCATCAGTAAACTTGGAAATATTACATAAGAACATAAGAACATAAGAAATAGGAACAGGAGTAGGCCATACGGCCCCTCGAGCCTGCTCCGCCATTCAACACAATCATGGCTGATCTGATCATGGACTCAGCTCCACTTCCCCGCCCGCTTTCCATAACCCCTTATCCCCTTATCGTTTAAGAAACTATCTATTTCTGTCTTAAATTTAATCAATGTCCCAGCTTCCACAGCTCTCTGAGGCAGCGAATTCCACAGAGTTATAACCCTCTAAGTGAAGAAATTTCTCCTCATCTCAGTTTTAAATGGGCGGTCCCTTATTCTAAGATCGTGCCCTCTAGTTCTAGTCTCCCCCATCAGTGGAAACATCCTCTCTGCATCCACCTTGTCAAGCCCTCTCATAGTCTTATACGTTTCGATAAGATCACCTCTCATTCTTCTGAATTCCAATGAGTAGAGGCCCAACTACTCAACCTTACATTTGGTTCCCTCATCCAAATCATTTATATACATTGTGAATAGCTGGGGCCTAAGCACTGATACCCGTGGTACCCCACTAGTCACTGCCCGCCACCCAGAAAAAGACCCATTTATTTTTACTCTCTGTTTCCTGTCAGTTAACCAATTTTCAATCCATTCCAGTACATTACCCCCCAATCCTATGGGCTAGAACCCCCCAATTTTGTGCTTATCGCCCAAAAATGGGTGTTATTTCTGGCATGGGCATTAAGAAAGGGTTTTCAGATCGTCGGCTTCTCGCCCATTTTCAAAACACATAGTTTACATTTATGAAAATGGCCGTTACCGCGAGCAATATCAAATGGGCGGTAGCGTTAAATTTTTCAGACCTTCTGCTGTAAAGTGTGACCGTCCTTAGCAACGGCATGGCAACGCTCCATTCTGCGATTCTGGAGGTCAAGGGTCACCATGACATGCGCAGAAGATGAGACAGAGAGAGAGGGAGCTCAGAGGCACTGAAAGCGTGTGTGGGTGTGGTGTGTGCATGTTTCGCTGTTGTGGGAGGCACAAGGGAGATTCACCAGTAGCAAAAAGCCGACTAAGCACCAGGAACATAGTTGCAACCAAGTTTTTGTCCAACAAATAACATATAAAATGGAAGGGATGGAGGAAGCCCTGGAGCTGGTAGCCAGAAACACTGGTGGCAGAGGGCTCCCAGTGTTCCTAGAGCACAGCACTGCATCCCAAGGTGACGCACCCCTATTGCCAACCACACATGAGAGCCAGCAGCAACATTTTGCTTATGGCTTGAAGCACGCTCCCACCTCGGGACCGTCCTCTCCTGTATCCATCCAAGCAGCGCTTTAGCCGTCACCCCCCCCCCCCCCCCGCAATGAAGCATCACCTGAGGACTTCCTCGGCCAAGCGGCTTGGAGTCATGAGGGTAAGTGGTAGAGGTGGGGAGGAGAAGTGGGGGGCGAGAGCGGGGGGGAAAGGTTGGTTTGTACAGAAAGACTGATGATTTCAGACTAATGTTCGGTTTAAATTTTTTTATTTAACAAAACCTTGCAGCACATTGGCTCAGATAGCTACACCATTACATGCTGGTGATTCCTTAACACTTAACTTCAATCAACATAAACTTTAACTGTCACCAAGGTGATGCCCACCATTGATGTGTGACCTGCACAACCAGCAGTGTGTCAGCCTTGGAAATAACACCAACTTTCTTTCAGGCAAAGCGACCATTGATGAGCTCCTGACGTAAGGCTCTTGCAGCTATCATGCCACCATGGGCCTTTTATGCAGCCTACAGGGGTGGCGGGGGCATGGCTTCAGCATCAGCCTGATTGCCTGGCCCGATGTCAGATTCCGCCTCATCGTCCTCCTCTTCCTCTCTCTGGTGAGGTGGACTATCAGACTCATCAGGCAATTCTTGTCCCCTCCTGATAGCCAAGTTGTGTAGCATGGAGCAGACCACCATGAATTGAGCTACCTGCTCAGGGTGGTATTGGAGCTCACCTCCCGAATGGTCCAGGCATCTAAAGCACTGCTTCAGCACTCCAATGGTTTTCTCCACGATATTGCGAGTTGCTCTGTGGCTCTCGTTGTATTGCCTCTCGGCCTCAGTGTGGGTGTCACGCAGGGGGGTCATCAGCCAGGTGGTGAGGCCATATTCTTTGTCCGCAAGCATCCAGCATTGACCTTGTGGCTCATTGTTAAACAAGTCAGATAGGATGTGCGCATCATGGATGGTGCCCGGAAATTGAGCATTCACTGTCAGTATAATTTGCTGGTGGTCAACAACCAGCTGGACATTCAGGGAGTGGAATCCCTTGCGGTCCCTGTAAACCTCAGCATCCTGAAAAGGTGCCCACATCGCGATGTGCATACAGTCTATTGCTCCCTGCACCTTGGGGAAGTTTACAATTCTGGAGAAACCTAGAGCCCTCTCACTCTGTGCCTCCCTGGTCATAGGGAAGTTGATCAAGTGCCTCCTGCATGTGTACAGGGCTACAGTGACATGTCTAATGCACCGATGTGTGGCATGCTGAGAATGTCCGCAAATGTCGCCAGCTGTGGCCTGAAAATAACCCAAGGCATAGAACGACAATGCCTCGGTGACTTTGACCTCGACGGACAGTGCAGTTCTGATGGTGCTGGCACGCTGCAGATCTGCCCTTATTAGCTGGCATACCTCAGTGATAACCTCTTTATGGAAGCGCAGTCTCCGAATGCAGGTGGTGTCGGGCAAGTCGAGGCAAGAATGCTTCTCCTTGTGCTTGAGGGGGCATAACGTCTGGTCTTCCTCATCTGTCTGTCACTTCGTATATTGGGCACATAATGCAGTGCAGCATTCCTTCGGCGATGTCGAGTCTGCTGCATGTATTTGGTCACCAAGAGAGGGTGAGAAAGGATAGGACCCATTGCAGTAGCTCTCTGTTTGCCACCGACTGCACACAAATAAGGAATGTCCCGATGAGCACACCTCTTCAATCCCAATCAGTCAGTGTGGTCAAGATGTTTTTAGAGATGTTCACATCAACTCCAACGACCTGCAGAGTACTCCACCGAGGTTGAATCACAGCAGCCTTTTAAAGGACTCGACATGTGATCTACAACATGGTGTCCATAACGCTGTGATTCGTTCCAGTTAGTTCCACTTTTCGTGGGTGCTTTTTTGAGCGAGCGATATTGTGGGCGATATGTGTGCGAAGTGGCGAAGTTGACGATAGGCGATCTCCATGGCCGCTAGTTTGGATAAATATACTCTTTACGACCAAAAAACAGTTGCCGGGCACTAATATTGAATCTCCGCGTTAATTCTGCATGGAAAGTAACGCTGGGTGATATTATGGGCGCTGAATTTGCCCATTCTGCTGATTCCGCCCAAAAAAAGTGGGCGGGTGGTGATATATTTTCTCGCTGTTAAGCACATGGGGAAAGTAATGCTCGGCGTTAAGTTTCCGAAAAATGCCCGCCAGTTTCCATTTTGTGCCAAAATGGGCAATATATGGGCGTTATACGTCATTTCAGCAGTAAAATGGGCGTTAAGCAGACAAAAAAGGTGGAGGTTCCAGCCCCATGTGCTTTAATTTTGCACACTAACATCTTATGTGGGATTTTATCAAAGGTCTTATGAAAATCCAAATACACTACATCCACTGGTTCTCCCTTATCTATTCTATCAGTTAAATAATCAAAAAACTCCAGTAGGTTTGTCAAACATGATTTTCCTTTCATAAATCCATGCTGACTTTGTCTAATCCTGTTGATATTATCTAAGTGTGCCGTTATCACATCCTTTATAATAGACTCTAGCATTTTCCCTACTACTGATGTTAGACTAACCGGTCTGTAGTTCCCTGTTTTCTCTCCCTCCTTTTTTAAATAGTGTGGTTACATTTGCCACCCTCCAATCTGCAGGAACTGTTCCATAATCTATAGAATTTTGGAAGATGACAACCAATGCATCTACTATTTCCATGGCTACTTGTTTTAGTACTCTGGGATGAAGATCATCAGGCCCTGGGGATTTATGAGTCTTCAGTCCCATTAGTTTCTCCAGCACTATTTTCTTACTAATAATCATTTCCTTTAATTCCTCTTGCTCACTCGACCCTTGGTTCCCTAGCATTTCTGGGATGTTATTTGTGTCCTCCATGAAGACAGAACCAAAGTATTTATTTAATTGTTCTGCCATTTCCTTGTTCCCCATTACAAATTCTCTCGTTTCTGTCTGTAAAGGACCTACATTTGTTATCCAGCTAACTTTTTTCCAGCAGTCCCACTCATGATGGTCCAGCATCTAATTAAAACGAATCGCCCGGCAAGAAAATGGGCGTTGCACTTGTATTGTCAGCGGTTTTCTCAGCGGTTAAGGGGAAACTAAGTAAAATGGGCGGTTCTTATTGGAATGGACAGTAAGTATGTAAAATTTAATCCGAGGCTGCGGTTGGGCCTAGGGAGGGAGGAAAACTTTTTTTTTTAATTTCAATTTAAACAAAACATAAAAAGAATTCCCAAGACACTTTTACACGTAATTGCCGTTTTTAAAATTAAAAAATAAATAACCTTTAACTTACCTTTCTTTGCAGAATACTCACCTACCGCCCTGTTTAAGCAGCTTTTACAGGGCGGTTCCCTCGGCGATCTGGACGGGCTTCCATTGAGGCCAAACTTACGCCCTGGCGATTTTTCTCGGCGTTGCACGTCGGCGGTTTGATCCCGGTGGGCGTGTTCAGATATGGACGATACCATTATAAAACTTAGGAGGAAACTTTCGCCAGGCGAAAAAACAGCTGCACCGCCAAGAAAATAGCCGAGAACCTGCCGAAACTGATAGGAAAATCTAGCCCCAAGACTCTTAAACACTACACAATGAGAAAAAAGTGAGGACAAAAGAAAATAGCATCTTATTAGGTTCAGTCTTGTTAGTAGCGTCAGTCTGTTCAGGAGCTCACATTTTCCAAGTGGATGTCCAAATTCTGACTATAAAGACAAGTTAACATCATAACCAAAATTAAATCAGAATGAAAATTTTTTTTCAAATGACTGTTCTTTCAGGTGCTAAAAACTGTTGATAATCAGTAAAGAAAGCAAATGGCATGCTGGCCTTCATAGCGAGATGATTTGAGTATAGGAGCAGGGAGGTCTTACTGCAGTTGTACAGGGCCTTGGTGAGGCCTCACCTTGAATATTGTGTTCAGTTTTGGTCTCCTAATCTGAGGAAGGATATTCTTGCTACTGAGGGAGTGCAGCGAAGGTTCACCAGACTGATTCCTAGGATGGCAGGACTGACATATGAAGAAAGGCTGGATCGACTCGGCTTATATTCACTGGAATTTAGAAGAATGAGAGGGGATCTCGTAGAAACATATAAAATTCTGACGGGATTGGACAGGTTAGATGCAGGAAGAATGTTCCCGATGTTGGGGAACTCCAGAACCAGGGGTCACAGTCAAAGGATAAGGGGTAAGCCATTTAGGACCGAGATGAGGAGAAACTTCTTCACTCAGAGAATTCTGAACCTGTGGAATTCTCTACCACAGAAAGTTGTTGATGCCAGTTCGTTAGATATATTCAAAAGGGATTTAGATGTGGCCCTTACGGCTAAAGGGATCAAGGGGGATGGAGAGAAAGCAGGAATGGGGTACTGAAGTTGCATGATCAGTGTAGGGGAGGACGAAAACCCCCTCATTTTACCCAGAAGGAAAAGGGCTGTGGGATCAGTCTGTGCTGTGAATTGAAACCGATGGAAGGAAAACTTTGGGACACAAATGGAGACCCCCCCCCCCCCCCCGTGTTTGGACTCATAGGAAAGGGAATTTAATTTGGAACTATCTACCAGAAAGTTTGAAATCCTAAAGTGCACATGGAAGAAACTATGAACTTTAATCGAATTTGGGATTTTTTTAAAGGTCTGCAAGAAAAGGGATGGAGTCAATATCAAAAGGGCCAGTTTGGACATTGGAACTAATCAAATTGTCTGGGAACTGTATACCCTCGAAACTTGCCCCTTGAAAACATTAGCATTTAAACAATGCCACATACATATTCCAACACCTTTTTCATCAGGCATAGAAATATCTGGCTCAGGCCAGACTAGCACAATGGCTACAGGAGGCCAATGCAATCAACACCCACTCAAACCTTGAGTAGGTTAAGATCAGTGGAAAAAAAACCTAAAAACCTCAAACTGCTGCATTTTTCAAAATCAAAAGTCCACCAATGAGAAGAATCGACTTCAGCAGGAGAGGCGGACTGGATAATCTGGCTATAAAAAAAGGGGTTTCTGACGTAGTGAAGAAGAGAGGAGTGATGATTTTCCCTGCCCTGGTGATTCAACAACTACAACCACAGGCCTCTCGACACGGAAGGAAAACCAGTGTCCGAAGACACCGAAGATAGAAGAAACAAACCACCAGACTGCAGAAGGCACAGTAGTGAGTATAATCTCTGGTCCCCAGAACTCCCAACTCAGTTAGGCCAGGAAAGGTGGGAGGTTGGGCATTGTACTGCTAAACTGGTGTAAAGATTTTTGTTGTGTCCGTTTAGTGGGATTTAGGGGGATTGTTTTGTTGGTATATTGCTGTTTGTTGAGTTACACCTTGCCAAATAAATTGGAAGCCTAAAGTTCCTCTTGGAATCACCTTGTCTCAGTTCTATTGTATTACATCTCCTGATCGTGAGTCTTATGTCAGAACCGTGTAAGGGAAGCTAGGAGCACCTCGAAAATGCTCAACTGTGTGTCACAGGCTAGGGAAGAAGGGGTTAGGAGTGTTTGACACTCACAGGTGCCTCACAGGCTAGGCATAAGCTGTGGGGACGCACGAGTCTCAAAACCCCCTTCATAAGCTGTGGACACAGTCTCTCCAGGGGTGCTCTTGCAGCACTCAGGGTACCTCACAGGCCAGGCATAAGCTGTGAGGGCAGAAGCCCAGCGAGAGACACCCAAGGCACAACAACAACCCTGTGAAAACCCCTTACAGAACATGGCGACCCAGATGGGACATAAGCAAACAGGAGATAACTCCCATGCACCCTGAGCGCCCAGCAGGCGGAACTCTCGGCGGTGATGTATGTGGTCACACACCCCGAGGAATTCCCTACCCCATACACGATTTGCTCGGACAGCATGTTCACTTGCAATTCATGTACAGAGTATCTGGCGATTTGGTCACGCCGGGGGTACACCTCTGCGGATGGGAAGCCCCTTGTGACCAAATCCCTGCTCAAAAAGATCGTGGCTGCAGTGGGAGAAACCGGGGATGTATATATCCATAAGGTAAAGGCCCACTCCAAAACTGAGCCACGGGGGGAAGGTAACCAGCAGGCAGACCTGCTGGCAAGGGAAGGTGCTCTCACAGGTTGCCCATTGGACCCATATGAGGCAGTCAGGATAGCAGCAGCAAGAAGCAAGCCAGGGACACAAGGGAGCGTAGGGGCGGCTGCGGCCCCGGACCTTAAAGTAGTCCAGATGCAGGATCCGATCCTGAAGGCTGCCTTGGCTGCTATCAAAAGGGGGGAAAAGGCAGAGGGCCCATACAGTGCTGTAGATATTGCTGTGCGGGAAGGCATGTTGTTTAAAGGGGACAAATGGGTAGTGCCACCACAACACCGGAGGGAATACCTTCAGCTGGCCCATGAGGGTCCAGGTGCGGGACACCCTGGGCCAGAATCTACCTGGCAACGGGTAGAAAAGGCAGGGTGGTGGCCAGACCTCCGGGAAGACGTCCGCAACTTCTGTGCGGGCTGTCTGGTTTGCGCTGCAAACAATCCAGACCCTCAGAAAAGGAAGGCATCTATGGGACACGTCAGGCGGGTAGAGGGACCATGGCAGTCGATCCAGATCGACTACATCGGACCCCTACCGGCCGCCCAGGGAGGTTATAAATACTGCCTTGTCCTGGTGGATGTGTTTTCCAAGTGGGTGGAAGCCTTCCCTTGCCGAACAGCTACCGCGGTGGGGACTGCAAAAATCCTGGTGAGGGAGGTGTTCTCTCGGTGGGGTCTACCTCAAATCGTGGAGTCCGACCGAGGAAGCCACTTCACCGGCCAGGTGATGCAGGCCACCCTAAAGGTGCTGGGGATAAGAGCCAAATGGCATGTCGCCTACAACCCTCAGTCCTCAGGCCCCGTAGAACGCCTGAACCGGACCCTAAAGGAAAGGCTGCGCAAGGAGACGGGAGACTCACCAAACAAGTGGGTGGAGGTCTTACCGTTGGTCCTCATGGGAATCCGGGCCAGTCAATCAAAGAGCACAGGGTACTCACCCCATGAGCTGATGACGGGCCGGATCATGAGAACCCCAGTGCATGTGTTGGCGCCGGTTCTCACCGAAGGGCAGCTCCGAGAGGTGAACTGGGACCGGTTTGTCAGGAACCTGTTTGAACACCTGAAACAGATTCACTGGCAGGCTGCTAGTAACATGGGCAGACAGCATCAGAGTAACCGATTGCTGCTAGAACCCAGCAAACACCACGAATGGGAGATAGGGGACCAGGTCATGGTGAGGAACTATGCTCGGGTCGGGGTTTTTGAAGCATTATATATGGGACCATACAGCATAGTCGACAAGGCTAGCCCTATGGTCTATGCGGTTCGACTGCCTCGCCGGGTGAAGTGGTATCACATTAATCAGTGTAAATTGTTTGACCCCAAAAGAGGTAAAAAACAGAGGGGACGAGCAAGGGAAGGGAATCAGGCACTGGGGGAAGAACAGGCCCCAGTGGATTTGGAGGCTCCGAAGGAGGCAGCGGGCCCCGAAGCTCTACAGCCGGGGCTGGTTCATTGCTCCTGTAAGGCTATCCCACCACTGGGTAGAGGTTCCCAGCCCACTAACAGAAGTAGGGAGAAAGGCGCTACCATTAGCAAGGTTCAAGGGGAAGCTGAACCTCCCATGGTGGATCAGCTGGGGCTAGCCCAAGAGGTGGAGGAGATGGCACTGCAGCCCATAACGTGGGACTCTGCAACGACAGTAAGGAGGAGTAACAGAGTGCCACAGCCCAGGGCGCCGTGGTCCCCTGTTTACTTAGCCTCCCGTCCCAGACTGATACGGCGAAAGACAACAGGGAGGGTGCTCTGTTGCGCTAGCAAGGGTCTCCCACCGATTATCCGGGGCTCGGGACGGCCTTGGAGGGCAGCACAAGACTCATTAAGGGGGACCATACGAGCCCCTCAGCGGAGGACATCTTGGTCCCCAGGGTACGGTCAGCCAAGTGGTCGACGACGCCAGTACAGCGACAGGATATAGCTTGGCCACCCGGGGACGGGTGGCGGTGTGTATATTTTCCCTTCCTGTTTTGTTACTTTGTGTTGTGAGTATATGTGTTTAGGTAAGGCAGTGACGGTTGGGTACAGCATTTTTGTGTTTGGAACATGTTACGCGGGCCGAGCCTGGAGAGGTCTCGCAAGGCAAGGCCATGTTCTTCTTGCCTTTCAGATGTCAACACCTCCCTACTGGACGTTAGTGATGCTGGTATCGCTAAGGATCTGCACCGGGCACCGAGGGGACACCGAGGACTCCCTAGTTTTCGGATGCTCCGGGGGCAGAGCGCCGACAGTGACCACAGGAGAAGGGACTCCGGTGGCGGATAGCCGGGTCACCTACTCCCATGAGGGGAAATGGCCTGGGTGGTTGGGATCGAACTCCACCAAATACTCCAACCATAAGGACTTTACCTACGGAGAGGCCTCCATCCCCTGCCCGGAGATCACTGTGACCACTTCCAGAGTGAGAGTGACAGAAGGCAGGAAGGTATGCCTAACTTGCCAAGGGGACATACCTCTGGGACGGTGGTGGTGGCTCAGAAAGCTCAAGGGGGACATGGGAGACCGACACTCGGACTGGGAACGTCTGGATAATGATACCTACCGAACCATCATGGGGTCATCTGGCGGGGTCACGGTGTGCTGGGAGAAATAGTGGGCGTACGACCAAGGAATTTATCTGTGTATGTGGGGATCCACTCGCGTGTGTTCAGAGGGGGTCTCCATTGCTTTTTATAGGTGGTGGCAGGATGTCGGGGATGGGGTGGTATGGGATCGCAGCGGGGAGGCGTGTATGATCCCTAATCCCCGGGTACCAGTAAACGCCACCGAACTTGTAGTTCGGGAAAGAAAACCCCCACCAACGGCCAAGCCCACTGTCCCACACGAGTGCCCGACAACAACCAGGGGGCCGGGGAATGGTTTAGTGTTGGTCCCGACCGAGAAACTATTTTATCAGGGGGTACACTGCACGGTGACATCAGTGGTGCTAAATCTGACAGAAGTCCGCCTACCTACGTGGTGTCCCCGGGAAACCGAGCTGTTATACCAGGCTCTGCTGCGGGAGATGTTCCGGAAGTTCTATGAACTGGACTTTGGGGATGTCAAAGTGACAGACTTGTATAAACAGTGGGATAGGGCCGAACCAGGCAGGCAGAAGCGTGGCACTTTAAATGACATTCTTACGGGGTTTAACACCGGGGCGTCCGCCATAAACAGTTTGGATAACATGCAGCTGGCCCTCCAGATAAATGGGTTAAAGAATCAGCTGCGCAAAGTCCTGGGGGACGAGAATACCGTAGTGGGATCCGCGCTCCACGAAGAGGTGGCAATGACAGTTCACTTACAGGAGATTATCTCTCAATTGGAGGCACAGGCCAGGGCTGTAAACGCCTTGATTCGAGAGGATAGAAACGCCTCCGATCAAGCCGCCCAAAATGAGGTGTGCGTGCTCTATGGGGCCTGGTTGCTGGGAGAGGGACGGAGTAACCTCGAGGATCTGAGACAGGGACAGGTCCCCTCCTGGATCAGCAACCAGCACTTAGCAGCACTGCACCCTTACGATAATGTTTTGAGTCCTTGCCAACTTCGTGTAGCATCGGAAGCCTACCCGGTACCGGTGGACTGTGGAAAGTCAAATCATACCATCATGGGTGTGGTGGTCAGGATGCCCGTGATGGGGGCGTCCCCACAACCAGCACCCCTGTACCGAGTGGAAAATGTGGGAGTCATTCGTGGAGGGGTGCATGTTCGATTCCAAGAGGTCCCACCTTATGTCACAATGTGGGAGCACACTGTGACAGGTACAGACCTCTCGGGTTGTCGGAGCAGGGGAGCACAGGTAATCCTGTGCCCCCAGCACTTGAACGCTTTTGCAAGGCCACAATGCGGGTTCAGCACTGCTGGGGCAGAGCCTATCAATTGCACAATGGAGGTAATGGCCCCTAACCACATGCCTCCACAGGTAGCATATGTAGGCGGTGGGACATATTGTGTCACCACAAGTGCCCAACGGTATGAACACGGACCGGGAAGGTGGTGTCCAATTCCGTACAGCAACTTTTGCTTTAAACCCAGGGCAGAGGTTCAAGTGGCACACACCAGAATCACACCCATCCCTGAACCTTCCACAATTCACCTCACGGTACAAAACAACCTCAGCCATCTACAACAATATGTCGCCCAGTTTGGCTATCCCATTGCCCCACTACCTGAGAAACTTACAGCCCTCCTCCAGGCAGTGGATTTGTCTCAAAAACATTTTTACACTATGGAGCAGGAAATTGAAATTCTAGCAGGGGAGATTGCCCAGATTAAACCCCCAGCATGGTGGGATTT
Source organism: Pristiophorus japonicus (assembly GCF_044704955.1). Classification (NCBI taxonomy): domain Eukaryota; kingdom Metazoa; phylum Chordata; class Chondrichthyes; family Pristiophoridae; genus Pristiophorus; species Pristiophorus japonicus. The sequence continues at coordinate 230,029,087 of NC_091982.1, read as the reverse complement.
GGGAATACGGGCAGACATACCTGCATGGATCCGGGTGGGATCGCATGCCTTAGTAATCGGCCAACTCCTGATTGTAGCTTATCTGCTAGTTACAAGCTGTAAGCTCAGGAGAAAAAGAAAAAGAACGCAGTTCCTCAGGCTACTACACAGCCAGGAGAGCCGTTGCTAAACACTCAAGGTGTGTAAACAAAGCTTGACCGCGACACTTAGGCGGTTTTGTTATTTCCAGGGATGACTGCGTTTTCATACATGGCTCCTGGGGAGTTTGCAGGGCAGGTTTCTTTGTTTTACGTTTGAGACCGAAATGAGACTCAATGTACAATTACTGCTGTAACCTTAAGTACATATATGTATGTTGCTGTCGTGTATTGTAACCTGTTGGATTTCTGTGTTTAGTACCGCGTTAAAAGGAATTACGATATATATCGACGGGATCAGTTTAGAGTTAAACTGGGGAAAGTTGGGCAATTTGGGAGACCTAGGGTTTTCTCACCACCCTGAACTTTGACACACTCGAGTGGTGTCTGACTGTGTCAGATGGGGGATTATGTAGGGGAGGACGAAAACCCCCTCATTTTACCCAGAAGGAAAAGGGCTGTGGGATCAGTCTGTGCTGTGAATTGAAACCGATGGAAGGAAAACTTTGGGACACAAATGGAGACCCCCCCCCCCCCCCCGTGTTTGGACTCATAGGAAAGGGAATTTAATTTGGAACTATCTACCAGAAAGTTTGAAATCCTAAAGTGCACATGGAAGAAACTATGAACTTTAATCGAATTTGGGATTTTTTTAAAGGTCTGCAAGAAAAGTGATGGAGTCAATATCAAAAGGGCCAGTTTGGACATTGGAACTAATCAAATTGTCTGGGAACCGTATACCCTCGAAACTTGCCCCTTGAAAACATTAGCATTTAAACAATGCCACATACATATTCCAACACCTTTTTCATCAGGCATAGAAATATCTGGCTCAGGCCAGACTAGCACAATGGCTACAGGAGGCCAATGCAATCAACACCCACTCAAACCTTGAGTAGGTTAAGATCAGTGGAAAAAAAACCTAAAAACCTCAAACTGCTGAATTTTTCAAAATCAAAAGTCCACCAATGAGAAGAATCGACTTCAGCAGGAGAGGCGGACTGGATAATCTGGCTATAAAAAAGGGGTTTCTGACGTAGTGAAGAAGAGAGGAGTGATGATTTTCCCTGCCCTGGTGATTCAACAACCACAACCACAGGCCTCTCGACACGGAAGGAAAACCAGTGTCCGAAGACACCGAAGATAGAAGAAACAAACCACCAGACTGCAGAAGGCACAGTAGTGAGTATAACCTCTGGTCCCCAGAACTCCCAACTCAGTTAGGCCAGGAAAGGTGGGAGGTTGGGCATTGTACTGCTAAACTGGTGTAAAGATTTTCGTTGTGTCCGTTTAGTGGGATTTAGGGGGATTGTTTTGTTGGTGTATTGCTGTTTGTTGAGTTACACCTTGCCAAATAAATTGGAAGCCTAAAGTTCCTCTTGGAATCACCTTGTCTCAGTTCTATTGTGTTACATCTCCTGATCGTGAGTCTTATGTCAGAACCGTGTAAGGGAAGCTAGGAGCGCCTCGAAAACGCTCAACTGTGTGTCACAGGCTAGGGAAGAAGGGGTTAGGAGTGTTTGACACTCACAGGTGCCTCACAGGCTAGGCATAAGCTGTGGGGACGCACGAGTCTCAAAACCCCTTCATAAGCTGTGGACACAGTCTCTCCAGGGGTGCTCTTGCAGCACTCAGGGTACCTCACAGGCCAGGCATAAGCTGTGAGGGCAGAAGCCCAGCGAGAGACACCCAAGGCACAACAACAACCCTGTGAAAACCCCTTACATCAGCCATGATCATATTGAATGGTGGTGCAGGCTCGAAGGGCGAATGGCCTACTCCTGCACCTACTTTCTATGTTTCTAAGTTTCTATAACTTACTTCTCAATTTACTTGTGTTTTACTCAGAGAATGGTTGGACCATACTTGGAATATTGTGAACAGTTTTCAGGCTAGAAATTCGGTTCTCGCTGATAATTTAATTTTTTCTCCAAAAATACCGTTATCGCAATGCTATCGCTATGAGGCCGTAACTTCAAATCAGCATTGCACAAAGAATGGCGGTGCAAACCACGCACCTCGCCAACTTTAGTCCGAGGCCAATATCGCTGCGAGTTGGGCCTAAGGAGGGCGGTAAAACACCTGAAACTAAATAGGAAAAAAGGAAAAAAAAATGTACAAATCATTTACAAGACACTTATCTAGCGAATCGCGGCAAAAGAATTGCAATTTTAGTTTCCATATTTACAAAAGGATATACTTGTTTGGAGGCAGTTCAGAGAAGGTTCACTAGGTTGATTCCGGAGATGAGGGGGTTGATTTATGAGGAAAGGTTGAGAAGTTTGGGCCTCTACTCATTGGCATTCAGAAGAATGAGAAGTGATCTTATCGAAACGTATAAGATTATGAGGGGGCGTGACAAGATGGATGCAGAGAGGATGCTTCCACTGATGGGGGAGACTAGAACTAGAGGGCACGATCTTGCTTGTGGTATCTAAAACATTTTCCTTCAAAGTCAACCAAAATCAGGGACAAAACATACAGGTTGACATCACGCTGTGCAATATGAATATAAGATGTGCAAACACATTCAGATTAATTTCCTTTTGTCTCCTATTTTAACAAAGATATTAAATTGTTTTTTTTTCATTAATATCACAGTTCGATTTCAATCCACTTATTTTTTTTCCTCCATGCTTGGAGTGTTCGCAACCTTTTCTGAGTGCAATCTACAATGTTCTACACTGGTCCAAGATGCAGAACAATTCAGAAGTTTCAAGGATAGTTGAGGGGGCCGAAATTAAGTCCCGCCCCAAGTTTTTTTCCGCTCAATCCATGGGGCAGAGAATCCGGAGAAATTCAGGACTTGGAATTTTTTTTTCGGTCGGGGCGCATGTTGTGTCGTCAGTGGGGTGGAGATGTGGGCGAGTCACATCAGCCATCGCTCTGAGTCATCAGCGCCGCGCCACATCGCGCTCACGCGTCACAACGTCCCTCCCCTTCAGTTAAAGGGGAGAGCTGCTACAACCTCTGTAAAGTTTTAGTTACATCCAGGGAGGGTTTCGGCCGGGCCATGGCCTGGCACCCAAGAGTGATGCCAGGCTTCCTGTTGGTGGCCCGGCCGAACCCGTGGGCATAATTGTCAGTCCGACCTGACAGTGGGCCAACAATAAAAAATAAAATGGAGTCGCCAGCAGCACGACCTCCCCTTTAAGGGCAGATTCAGTGCCCTGCTGGGGAAAGCTGTCAGTAGTACCAACTGGCAGTGGTACCGTTGCCGCGGGGCAATTCCGCACAAGGCAATTTCCCGCGGGGCAATACCACACGAGGGGCGGAAAGGGGGTCGCCGCTGGTCAGCGCATGCCCGATGCGACGGGAAAACAGGTGGAGTGGAAACCCGTTCCCGCTGTCTCCGGGCCGGGGGCAATTTCGGATGCATTGGCCCATCTGTCCGCCTCTGGTCAGAAAGGCCTCTTCGGGGTGGTAAATGGAGCTTATGGAGGGGGGCCTCGAGATCTCCATACATCAGAAAGTACCTTGACTGCATATGATCAATATATTATTATCGGTCTCCAGTTATAGCTGAGAAACAAAGCTGAGAAACACCTCCTGGTGCAATGTAACAATGAATTGCACCTATGTGGTAGGATACCGAAACGTATAAGATTATGAAGGGGCTTGAGAAGCTGGATGCAAAGAGGATGTTTCCACTGATGGGGGAGATTAGAATTAGAGGGCATGATCTTAGAATAAGGGGCTGCCATTTAAAACAGAGATGAGGAGAAATTTTTTCTCTCAGAGGGTTGTAAATCTGTGGAATTCGCTGCCTCAGAGAACTGTGGAAGCTGGGACATTGAATAAATTTAAGACAGAAAATAGACAGTTTCTTAATCAATAAGGGGATAAGGGGTTATGGGGAGTGGGCGGGGAAGTGGAGCTGAGTCCATGATCAGATCAGTCATGATCTTATTGAATGGCAGAGCAGGCTCGAGGGGCTGTATGGCCTACTCCTGTTCCTATTTCTTATGTTCTTATGTTCTTCTATGGTTTTACATCTGTGACTTCCACACAATGGCCAAAATTTCCTCGGGCCTGTACAGGCGCGATTGGAGATGGATCCGGTGGTAAATCTGAAATATCTTGCAGTGGGTCACGAACTCGCCATCAGCCCGCCCCCACACGCCTATTCCCTCGGGCGCGTTTTCCGGCGCGGAAGCAACTCAAACGGCAGAGGCAAACAAGTTAATTTAAATCATTATTAGGTACTTGTCAGACTCTGAAGAGTTTTTTTAACCCTACCGTTCAAATTTCACAGGATGACCACGGGAATCATGCAGCTCGGGAACCACGTCGATCAACCTGAGGTGGAAGTTGAGTGACCATTGATAAGAACATAAGAACATAAGAATTAGGAACAGGAGTAGGCCATCTAGCCCCTCGAGCCTGCTCCGCCATTCAACAAGATCATGGCTGATCTGGCCGTGGACTCAGCTCCACTTACCCGCCCGCTCCCCATAACCCTTAATTCCCTTATTGGTTAAAAATCTATCTATCTGTGACTTGAATGCATTCAATGAGCTAGCCTCAACTGCTTCCTTGGGCAGAGAATTCCACAGATTCACAACCCTCTGGGAGAAGAAATTCCTTCTCAACTCGGTTTAAAATTGGCTCCCCCGTATTTTGAGGCTGTGCCCCCCCTAGTTCTAGTCTCCCCGACCAGTGGAAACAACCTCTCTGCCTCTATCTTGTCTATCCCTTTCATTATTTTAAATGTTTCTTTAAGATCACCCCTCATCCTTCTGAACTCCAACGAGTAAATACCCAGTCTATTCAATCTATCATCGTAAGGTAACCCCCTCATCTCCGGAATCAGCCTAGTGAATCATCTCTGTACCCCCTCCAAAGCTAGTATATCCTTCCTTAAGAAAGGTGACCAAAACTGCACACAGTACTCCAGCTGATTAGTGCATAGCATGGAAAGTACAATAAAACTCCCACCCCACAGTTGATCATTTTCCTCAGGCAGAAGTTGTCTTCAGGCTGCAGGTGTTTCCATCCAGTATCATGTCATCGGTACAAACTATCACATCATTGACAGATTGTGTCTGTCATCTCTACTTCGCCTGCCACCTAATCCATTACCATGGGTGCTGTCTATACTGTCTCCCCTTGGTCCTCAGAATCGGATTACGATGAGCCCCAACACCAGCAGCATAAACAACACCACCAACCTTCTCCTCAACCACTTGATGCTGCACAGGACAGAGGGCATCAGCGCAGGGCTGCACCATGCCGGAGGCGATACTCCCAATACAGGGTATACAGGCAGAGGATGAGCTTCCTCAACATGACAGAGCAGCAGTGCCAAAGGAGGCTCAGGATATTGCGCCAGGTCATCACAGACATTTGTACATTGCTGGAGCAAGACCTGAAGCCCAGAGGTGCAGGTGGACATGACTTATCAGTGGCTGTCAAAGTCACCAGCATCCTCAACTTCTTCGTCTCAGGCTCCTTCCAGGGATCTGCGGCAGACATTTGTGGCAGTCAGCCTCCCACAGATGCATCACACAGGTCACCGATGCCCTGTTTGACAAGTCAGTCAATTATATCATCTTTGCCACTGATAAAGCCGGTGGTACTGAGCCGCTCTGGCTGGCTTCCCACAGGTACAGGGCATCATCAAATGCACACATCAGGACACCCCATCATCACCCAGGAGTATTTGTCAACCGCAAGGGCTTCCACTCCCTCAATGTGCAGCTCATCTATAACCATCGGAAGATCATCATGCAGGTGTGCACCAGATTCCCTGGCAGCTGCCATGATGCTTTCGGCCTGCCCTAGTCCATGCTCGCTCATCTCTTTGCTCCTCCAAACAGACTTACCGGCTGGCTGATTGGAGACAAGGTTTATCCACTGAAGACGTGGCTCATGATACCCTTGAGGAGACCAAGTACTGAGGCCCAGGAGAGATATAATGAAAGCCACATTTCCACCAGATGTGTCATAGAGCAGACAATAGGCATGCTGAAAATGCGCTTCAGATGCCTTGTCAGATCTGGAAAAGCCCTGCAGTATTCAACAACCAGGGTTTCCAGAATCGCCCTGCACAACATAGCGTAGCAGTGAGGATTAGCACTGCATGAGGAACAAGGCACTGAGTGCAGATCCTCTTCAGAGGAGGAGGAGGAGGAAAAGGAGCAGGAGGAAGCTGCAGTCCAAATCTCACCAGCACCTGAGCACACTGGTGCCCGGGACTCCAGGGATGGCCTCATCATGCCAGATTTACTTAACTTTGCGCATTACACCCATATGGCTGCCATATGCTGCATCAGGTTGGCACCACCTCACAGCAACACCATAAAGCATCCCTACAATGACCAAGCCATTCCTTTCACACTGACTACCATTGCTGGGGGTGACATTATATCTCACCATTCACTCCAACTCACTAAGCCACTGCCAAAGGTGCAAACAAATTTGTCCATGTGGTGAAAACAAAGATTTTTATGTGTGACATTACAGTAATAGAAACTTTACTAAATCATTTAACAAAACACCCCAGTGGTTACCCTTATGAATCTACTAAATCAAAAGCAAAATACTGAGGGTGCTGGAATCTGAAATAAAAAGAGAGAATGCTGGAAATCTCAGCGGGTCAAGCAGCATCTGTGGAGAGAGAGACAGAGTTAACGTTTCGGGTTGATGACCCGTCACAGATGCTGCCTGAACTGCTGAGTATTTCTAGCATTTTCTGTTTTTACTTGTGAATCTACTTGTGTATCATCTTTCTCTTCTGCATGCTTCTACAAGGTGCTACTCCTGTGGCTTCAGGAGAGGTAGCAGCAATCTGCTCACTTCCCTGCTGTGACTGCTCAGACGCTTTTGTCGGATGTCCTCTGGGTTTTGGAGCCTCTGATGGCCCCGCCAAAGTCTTCCTGTGACTGTGCAGGGGCAGACTTGGCCATTGCGATCTGAGGAGGCATCTGTGGCTCTGACTGAGGGGGTGGCAACAGAGGAGAATTGTGAGTGCTTTGTGATGAGCCCCCACTTGCACGACCCCTATCACCATCATCTCTCTCATGAGCCGCCCACACTTCCATGCTAGCAAAGAGCTGGAGATTATCTATCTGCACAGCAGTGGGGCCATGAGGACCCACATTTACGTTGACATCCCTCCTAGAGAGATCTATGAACCTCTGCCATCTATTCTCTGTGCTCCTATGAGTGGCGTATTAGCTGCTCCATGCAGGTGGCCATTCTATCCATGGAAGAGCCTACAGTCGCCATCGCCTGTGACATAGTGGTGCTCATGCTGGAGATGGGCTCCTCCATTGTCTGCATATTTGCAGACATCATGGTGGCAAAATCTGTCAAAGCCTCCTACATGTCATTCTGCACCTCCAGGAACACACTCTTTTTGGATGGCCCCCGAGGCTCAGCGTCTGCATGCAGCTGAGCAGAGCCGGGTGTATCCTGAGCCCTTCGGCGAAGACTCTGCACTGCTGTCCCTGACTCCACCATCTGCTCTTGCTCACTTGTGAGTTATGAGGCACCAGGTGACAACATCACACTATCTCACGTGGCACCCACTGAAGTGTGCTGGAGCTGGGTGCGCTAGTGACGGTACGGCCTCAGAGGCTAAAGGCTCCTCTGAGGAGTCGTCTTCCTCTTCCTCCTGGACAGTGTGGGGTGCGGGGGGAGGTGGGGGGATGCTATTGATGGAACTGTGGGAGAGTAGAAGTTACTTAGATATATCATATGAACATTGGGTACAGATATCATTATGCACATGGTGACCGTTCAGTGGCTGCTGACATCAGTCCACATATGAACATTGGGTACATAGAAACATAGAAACATAGAAAATAGGTGCAGGAGTAGGCCATTCGGCCCTTCGAGCCTGCATCACCATTCAATATGATCATGGCTGATCATGCAACTTCAGTACCCCATTCCTGCCTTCTCTCTATACCCCTTGATCCCTTTAGCCATAAGGGCCACATCTAACTCCCTTTTGGATATATCTAACGAACTGGTCTCTGTGGTAGAGAATTTCACAGATTCACAATTCTCTGAGTGAAGAAGTTTCTCCTCATCTCGGTCCTAAATGGCTTACTGCTTACCCTTAGACTGTGATCCCTGATTTGGACTTCCCCACATCGGGAAAATTCTTCCTGCATCTAACCTGTTCAATCCCGTCAGAATTTTATATGTTTCTATGAGATCTCCTCTCAGTCTTCTGAATTCCAGTCAATATAAGCCTAGTCGATCCAGTCTTTCTTCATATGTCAGTCCTGCCATCCCGGGAATCAGTCTGGTGAACCTTCGCTGCACTCTCTCAATAGCAAGAATGTCCTTCCTCAGATTATGAGACCAAAACTGTACACAATATTCAAGGTGTGGCCGCACCAAGGCCCTGTACAACTGCAGTAAGACCTCCCTGCTCCGATATTCAAATCCTCTCGCTATGAAGGCCAACATGTCATTTGCCTTCTTCACCGCCTGCTGTACCTGCATGCCAACTTTCAATGACCGATGTACCATGACACCCAGGTCTCGCTGCACTTCCCCTTTTCCTAATCTGTCACCATTCAGATAATATTCTGCCTTCCTGTTTTTGCCACCAAAGTGGATAACCTCACATTTTTCTACATTATACTGCATCTGTCATGCATTTGCCCACTCACCTAAACTGTCTAAGTCACCCTGCAGCCTCTTAGCATCCTCCTCACAGCTCACACTGCCACCCAGCTTTGTGTCATCTGCAAACTTGGAGATATTACATTCAATTTTTTCATCTAAATCATTAATGTATATTGTAAATAGCTGGAGTCCCAATACTGAACCTTGCGGCACCCCACTAGTCACTGCCTGCCATTCTGAAAAGGACGCATTTATTCCTACTCTTTGCTTTCTGTCTGCCAATTAGTTCTCTATCCACATCAACACATTACCCCCAATACCATGTGCTATGATTTTGCACACTAATCTCTTGTGTGGGACCTTGTTAAAAGCCTTTTGAAAGTCCAAATACACCAAGGACGTTCTTGCTATTGAGGGAGTGCAGCGAAGGTTCACCAGACTGATTCCAGGAATGGCTGGGCTGTCATATGAGGAGAGACTGGATCAACTGGGCCTTTATTCACTGGAGTTTCGAAGGATGAGAGGGTATCTCATAGAAACATATAAGATTCTGACGGGACTGGACAGGATAGATGCGGGAAGAATGTTCCCGATGTTGGGGAAGTCCAGAACCAGGGGACCTAGTCTTAAGATAAGGGGTAGGCCATTTAGGACTGAGATGAGGAGAAACTTCTTCACTCAGAGAGTTGTTAACCTGTGGAATTCCCTGCCGCAGACAGTTGTTGATGCTAGTTCACTGGATATATTCAAGAGGGAGTTAGACATGGCCCTTATGGTTAAGGGGATCAAGGGGTTTGGAGAGAAAGCAGGAAAGGGGTACTGAAGGAATGATCAGCCATTATCTTATTGAATGGCGGTGCAGGCTCGAAGGGCCGAATGGCCTACTCCTGCACCTATTTTCCATGTTTCTATGTTTCTACATCACTGGTTCTCCCTTGTCCACTTTACTAGTTACATCCTCAAAAAATTCTAGAAGATTTGTCAAGCATGATTTCCCTTTCATAAATCCATGTTGACTTGGACCGATCCTGTCACTGTTTTCCAAATGCGCTGCTATTACATCTTTAATAATTGATTCCAACATTTTCCCCACCACCAATGTCAGGCTAACCGGTCTATAATTCCCTGTTTTCTCTCATCCTCCTTTTTTAAAAAGTGGGGTTACATTAGCTACCCTCCAATCCATAGGAACTGATCCAGAGTCTATAGAATGTTGGAAAATGACCACCAATGCATCCACTATTTCTACGGCCACTTCCTGAAGTACACTGGCGAATAGAAAATCTATTGTAATTTACAGATACCATTATGCACATGGTAACCATTCAGTGACTGCTGACATCAGTCCCCATATGAATGACCAGTGTATCCCATTTAGCTGTATGATATGTAATTCTGTCACCAGGTTGCTGAGATATCCCCCTCTCTCTGTCTCCCACCTCCAGTTGCTCGGTGACTCCACAAACTTCCAAGGCAGCTGCCTCTGCTAATGACGTTCCACCTTCGGTTCTCTCCCTCTCCATATTATTCTGGGCTATCTTTTCTTGCAAGACTGGAAAGAGAAGGTTGACTGAGAGTGATGGAATCAGTGTAAGGAATGGATGGGTTACATCTCCAGAGGGAGACTATGATGGAACGGGGTGGCAATGCCAAGTGGCCTCCTTGTGTGTTGTTAGTTAATATGATTGCAATAGGATGGGTGTTGAGTGTGAGGGGTGACTAGTCAAATGGGGGTGTGATAATGTAGATAGAGAGAAGGATGGGTGGACATGCAAGGTATGTTGGTGTGAGTAAGGATGTGCAGCAGCAGGATTGAGAAGGCAGAGTGATAGGGATGTGATTGGAGGCACAGCATGGACAAGTTGAGTTTGGCTTTGTACTCACCTTTCCTGATCTGATAAGATCATTGCAACATTTCCGGTATTGCACCCAGGTCCTCCTGACCACATCCCTGTTGTTTATCTCCTCTGCTATTTGCAGCCAGGCTTTTTTGATCTCCTGGAAGGAGTACATCAGAGAACCTGGATACAACCCTCTGTCTCAGTGCAGTCCTATTTGGCACCCCTTCCAGTGGTCCAATTGTGCAGTGTGCTGCCTACACGCTCCTAGATGAACCTTCAAATGTAGTGTGACCAGGGCCCCTTTAAATATTCCAGCTGAAAGCGCGTCTTCGCTGACATCATGAGACCCGCACCATTTAATTGGGCCGAGTAATGTGCAGGACGGGCTTAATAGGCCCCATTGGCGCAAAGTCGATCTGAGGAATGGCATGGAATCATGAACGGGGTTGCGACCCGCCACGGTGACTGCCCACACCCGACCTGCCCAGGTACAGAAATTCCGGCCAATGAATTTGCGATCTTAGCCAGATATCAATTGAAAAAATGTTATTTCTGGGCTGGGGAATCATGTTGAATATGTCGGGGAGAGGAGGACTACAAACAAACAGATGGGAAAACAAAGAGGGTAATTTTAACCCCCAAAAACAGGTGGGTTTAGGTCAAGTGGGAAGTTAAAACGTATAAAATCTCAAACCCGAAACCAACCCGCCTCAAACTCACCCACTTCCAGTTTTAACAGAGGTAGAGCAGGGACGGGTGACCAACCCACTCCCAGAAGGTGGGACCCTCATTTAAATATTTTAATGAGACTGTGTGCCTAATATTTTATCTGTGTTACAGGCTTAACCCAGCAGCTAAAGGGTGGTAAGGAATGCTGCCTGGAACAAGTAAGTGCATTTCCAGCACTTGCTAGCCAGAGGAACACAGTATCTTCCACACACTGAGATAGTTGGAAAATAGCTACATTGGAGATATTATTCATTACAATCAGATACTAGCTGTAAGATCAACCAGAACAGGTCCTTCTGATCTGAAAGGCAGCAATTCTAATATTGTTGAACCAAGGTGTAGGATGAAATGGAGCAGCCTCAATGAATTATTTTGCTAATATTAACTGGCATGATTTTATCAAATATGATTTTTCACTACTGATTTGAGGTCATAAAGTACAGAAAACCAACAACCAATCAAAATGAAAGTGCGAATCAATTGCTATTTTAGTGAAAGTTGAAAATACTGCAAATGTACAACTGTCAATCCACATCAGAAAGCAAAAGAAGAGTTCTGATAACAAATACCACGTAAAATATTAACTTTTCATTCTCCTTTAGTTACGGATTCATCTGCTACGCCATTCCATTATTTTTGGTTTTTATTTTAGTTTCCAAGATTGCAATGTTTCTTTTCTTCTGAAATACTTTAATGTAATTGGCCACATTCCCTGTTGCATCATAAATGGACATCTAATAAATCAAATATAACTGACATGATTCTAGAATTAATTCACTGACAATATTGCTGGCTGGTTATATATTGTGTTAAGAGAATCTTAGAACTGTACAGCACAGAAGGAAACCATTCAGGCCATCGTGCTGTGCCAAATTTTTTGAAAAAGCTAGCTAATTATTTTTGATAGTTACTATTGAATCTGTTTCCACCACTCTTTCAGGCAGTGCATTCCAGATCATGACAACTTACAGCATAAAAAAATTGTGCTCATCTCCCCTCTGGTTCTTATTTTCAAATCCTTCCACGGCCTCACCCCCCTCTATCTCTGTACCTCCTCCAGCACTACAACCCTCCGAGATCTCTGTGCTCCTCCAATTCTGCCCTCTTGCGCATCCCTAATTTTAATTGCGCCACTATTGGCAACCATGCCTTCAGCTGCCTTGGCCCTAAACTCTGGTATTCCCTCCCTAAACCTCTCCGCCTTTCTACCGCTGGCTCCTCCTTTAAGATGCTTCTAAAATCTACCTTTTTGACCAATCTTTTGGTCATCTGTCCTCATATTGCCTTATGTGGTTCAGAGTCAAACTTTGTTTGATAATGCTCCTGTGAACTCCATTGGGATGTTTTACTACATTAAAGGCGCTATATAAATACAAGTTGTTGTTTAATGAACTATCAGATTATTTGCCTCATAATTATGTCTTTTCTGAAATCCAGTGCCGACAGTAATCATGCTAGCTTTCATACTTTGTCTTAAAAACAAAACAGAACAAGTAGCATAAAAGAAAGAAACTCCCAAGTGTATTTTGAAAATGGCTCCAGGATTTTAAAAAAGCCAATGGCCACAGTGTTTATTCACTGCACAGGAGCCATTTATTGCCCTGACACTCTGGGACTCTTACATTTATTGCATAATTCCATCAATTATTGACATGATTAATTTAATGTTCATGAGTATTATTCATCATAAAAGTGCCAGAACATCTTAGATAAATGTGTATTCAATGTGTTGCACAGTAAGAAGCACAATATATAACATAGTTTAACGGAACTCAAAATGGAGGCTGTTCATCAAGCACTGAATGCTTCAAATATTTACATATTTAGCCACTTGCAATGTATACTTGCATTCTCCAATATGAACTGAATGATTCCTGCATTTCATAGATGAACTACAAATTAATTTTTTTGAATTCTTATTTCCTCAGTAGGCATGCCCCAAGACACAGTAGTGTTATCCTTCTCAAACAGAACAGTAGAGCAACTCTAGTCTGCAAATATATTCAGGCACAATCCATGCCCCTCCTTGGTTGACTATTTGGAGCTGTATTTATTTTCTAATCTTGTTTTTTAAACACATCACACATCTGTCAGTGGAAATAGTTATTAACGGCATAATTGTGAACCAAGATTGTTCTCCTGTTAATTCTCTCTACCTCCACTTCCTTTGAGGAAGTGTCCAGCCTCCCCTTGGGACATGTCCCCAATGGTCCAGCCCAAACCAGTAACTCCCAAAAGTTAATCAAGGAAAGGACAAGAAGCCAGAGTACAGCTGTTATCAATAGTACAGTTTAAACACAAGCATGGGAACAAAGGGTGGAGGCAGTGGGGTGGAGGGGACGCTGGTGAGAGGAGTTCAAAAGCAGAAAACTAATCAGATCTTAAAATGCTTTCATGTTAATGTTAAAAATAAAATGTTGGAATTACAGCTGTATATCTTTAAGGGAAGCTTCCATATTCTAAGGTATTATTCGATGAAAATTATGAGTTAGAATCTCAGTTAAAGGCATTAAACAAATCTGAAATCAGACAAAAAGCTGAGGGTGTAGCTTTTTTTAATGAATATTTAACTGTTTTAGAGAGGGTTGATATTGGTTTGAAGGGTGAGGAAGCTGGGTTTAAGTTATTGATCCAAAATTGATTGTTGGTACATGTTACATGCCTCCACATAAAGGGGCCCTATCAGGAAGAAGTATTCTGGGCACAAATTAAAAGGACAACAGAATCAAGTAATGTTTGAGTTATGGAATCTTTTAATTTCCCAGGTATCCAGTGGTCTACTACTGATCAACTAAGTATTGAGGGAGTAGAGCTGAAATATTTGTTGAGGTTATAAATGATTGCTTCCTTACACAGCATGTTATAGACATTATTAGGAGAAATTGTAGTATGACTTAACTCTTGGTAGTTTGTCTGTGAGGAATATCTAAGCAACAACCACCATACGCTATTAGATTCAACTTGATCAGTTAAGCTAATGCAACTGAAAATGTAATGTAAGTGCCAGTTTATAAGACAGATAAATTAACAAAGACAGCAGATGGCTTGAGTAAGGTTGACAAAGAGATCCTGTTTGGCAGATTTAATTGCAGCACAGATGAAAAATGGAATACTTCTAAAACCATTTGTATGGTGAAAGAAGTCGTATATGTCCCTAAGGTCAAAAGAAAGGCACATGGTAAAACAAAAACAAAATAGCTAACTGGTGATGTCCAAAGAAATATTAAGCTAAGCAGAAATATTTTCCCAGGTATAAGATAAATAATCCTCAAGAAAATAGAGATAGGTATCAGCTCATCTGAGGGCAATGAAATCTGCTATCACACTAGCTAAAAGGGCATTGGGAAAGAAGATAGTGGATCGGTGTTGTAGTAATAGTAAGGTCCTTTTCAGCTACGTTCGGATTCAGCAGGCCATTAAAGACTGCATAGGGTCACTGAAGGATTCCATAGGGCAGATTCCAATGGAGTCCTAGGTCATGGCTGATGTTTCAAATGGTTATTTTGTATCAATCTTCAGTACTAAAGATGAATACTGAGTTACTAATGCTATGGCATAGAGGTAATACTAAAATTGAATGTATAGAAGTGGATGTAGAAATAGTCCCCACTAGAATTAGGGCTCTTAAAACAGATGCCTTGATGACATCCATCTTAAGAGGCTGAAAGAAATGGGGCTGTAAAACATGAACCACTGACCCATGTATTTAATAGCTCACTGAGATGTTCCCATGGGCTGGAGAAAGGCCCATGTGGTGCCTATATTTAAAAAGAGCAGTAAATCAGGAGCAGTAAACTACAGACCCATTAGTTTAACTTCAGTTATAGGAAAGCTGCAAAAATGTATTAGAGATGCTTTGTATGATCACCTTGAAAGAGCAAGGTGATCATACAGAGATTCGGGAATTGCAACATTACTTGTGGAAAAGAGGTCCTGTATCACCAACTTGATTGAGTTTTTGAGAAGCGTATAAAGTTGGTGAATGATGGAAGCCCAATAGATACTGTGGGGGAAAAATTTGTGTTCACCAGCAAAGTTGCCAGTGTCACCGGGAACTGCAGTTAACGGCCGCTGGAAATGGCCGCAATTCTAAGCAAGTGAAATTGGTCTGTGGGACATGGAGCTAGGTGGTGCAGTGCTCACCTTCCATGCAATGCCATCCTGGTGGCATTGCTGGACGAATTAGGAATGAAGTTCCTGTCCAGGTGCAGCATGCAATTTCTCACAGCCTCTGTGAGTGAAACTGTGGAGCTTGCAAAGAATTGTGGGTAGTGAAGAAGTCTGATATTTAAAGGGGCCATGCACACTAATGTTTCAAATACAGTAGACACCTCAAAGCGCTGGAGAAATACCAGCAGGGTTGCCTCCGCAAGATCCTGCAAATCCACTGGGAGGATAGATGCACCAACAGCAGTCTTCGTGATCAGGCCAACATCCCGAGTCTCGAAGTACTGACTACACTCGACCAGTTACGTTGGGCGGGCCACAACGTCCGCATGCCCGATGCAAGACTGCCAAAGCAAGCGCTCTACTCAGATCTCCTACATGGCATGCAAGCCCTAGGTGAGCAGAGGAAACGTTTCAAGGACACTCTCAAAGCCTCCTTGATAAATTGCAACATCCCCACCGGCACCTGGGGATCCCCGGCCCAGGACCGCCCTAAATGGAGGAAGAGCACCAGGAGGGCGCTGAGCACCTCGAGTCTCATTGCCGAGAGCATGCAGAAATCAAGCGCAGACAGCGGAAGGTGCGTGCGGCAAACCAGACTCCCCACCCTTTCCTTCAACCACTGTCTGTCCCACCTGTGACAGAGACTGTAATTCCCGTATTGGACTGTACAGTCACCTGAGAACTCACTTTTAGTGTGGAAGCAAGTCTTCCTTGATTTCAAGGGACAGCCTATGATGATGATGATGCACACTGAAGCAATACAAAATAAAATGCAGTGAATCAATACATTCTTCAGCCCTTTCTGACTTTAAAAAAAATTTAACATTTAAATGAAGTACCAAATGTGAATATTCAGCTGTTAAAGCTGAATTATCTTCCTAACCTCATTAAATGGGAATACTAATACAAATGGGAGTACTAATACAAATGGCTCAGCAAGCCAGGGAAGGGGCACCGAGGGTCTGACATGCAGCACTCCAGCTTTTTACAGGGGGTCAACACTGCAAGGGGAAGGAGGCCTTGCAGCAAAAACGATGTGAGGGTACATCACTAAGGCTGTCACTTCCAGCAATGTTCCCCCCACCACCTGGCTCCAGTGCCCAAAGAAGCTTCATGATCTCAGACCACTGGTCAAGGTCAGTGAATGCATCTTCAAAAGCTGTCTCCTACCAATTGCACCACGAGCCTCACGCACTGCTTAATGCACAACCCTCAATCACTCACCTACCAACAACGTGGCACATCTCCCATTCCTAGCCTAACCTCACCCCCTCGGAGGAGATGGTGAAGGCCATTCTTGGCAGGGTTGTAAGGGGAAAATGAGAAGGCTTCTCCTCCCACGAGCGGGCCCCCTGGTAAGACCTCCCTAGATCTCTAATTGGACTACCTTATCAGTGCTACTTCTCTAATTGGACTACCTTATTAGTGCTACTTTGGATTGACAGGCCAAGACCCTCGTGACCACCTTAGGCCGTGACTAGAATGACTTCATTAGGTCAGAATTTGTTGATTCTCCTTGGTGCCCGTGAGTACGCCTCAAGCCTCTTCGCAAGGTCTTATCAATGTCTGTTTAGGTTCTCACATCGTATCCTGTCGGAATATTATTGAATTGATAACTTCTGGAGCCTTGGTACAAGGCCGAAGAGAGGCCTTTTACCTCCTTATGGGTCGGTGCAGGAACCAGCACTTTAACCCTTGTCCCACTGGTACCCCTAATGCCAAATTTCTCTTACAATTCCCCCCTTTTGGCCCTTGGCTATACGCCAAGCTGGCCATACTTCCCGATAACTATCTCCCTGTAGGCAAGTTCCAGATAGGTCCGTTCACCTGGGTGGCCATCTCCCAAGCTTCGGGACCTCCTGAGACCTTTCCTGCAGAGTTAAAAAAGATAAGTCCTTCCTGTAGGACTGCTTCAATTTTCATCCCTTATGGCCTTATTCATAGTGCGTGCCCTGACGTATCGTTTGGCCTGTTTAATTCGTGCACATGTTAATCTCATCATGACCATCAGAACCAGGCCCTGTATTACTACAAGTACATGTGATATAATTCTTATCCATGGGTGGATCTGAATATTAAGTCCAATGTTCCACAGCTTTGAGTACCAGAGCTGATCAGCTAGCATCGCGTTAGTGTCTCTCTGTAGGTTGTCTACTTCTTCCATCAGCTGGATATACTGTCGTCTTTGATTCTGGATTCCTTGCACCAAACGTAATTGTTCCTCATTTAATTCCTGTGCCTTGCGGTTCCTATACCGCCTCCTTGTACCCCTCTCGGAGGGTATCCGTGACCGTTCCGTGGATGATTTCCGTTGTCTTGGGATGTATGTGGTATCCATTTATGTCTATTTTTCCCATGGGCCTGAAACAGAAGTTAGGGTTGGTGATGACACAGGGGGTGACTCCTCCCCTGGTCTTAATCGTCAGGTTGGCTGCTCCTGTGCTCATGCACCAAATCTCCATTCCCTTGTGGAGCAGCGATTGTTTCAGAATCGTGTTCGAGAGGAGTAATACTCAGCATGCATCCGTTTGTTTGGTGGAATCTGCAATCATCATTCGTCATTCGTGGCGTACCTCGACATAAAATCACTTGATTATTTTTATAGCAATCAGTTATGTCAACGCCTTTCGTACTAATTTAATTTTAATCACCCGTCTGGCAGGCTGATGGTAAAGCAACCAAGTTTGGTTTCTTACTTCACCAATCTGGTATAAGGGGTCTCCTTTTGTTACATCATACTGTGGTATGGACAACATAAATCCGATCATATTCACCCGTCCAGTAATACATCTGAAATTTGGTACCCATGCGTGACTATTCCTTCGTACCTCGCATTTGTCATTCATTTTTTTATCGAGAGTCCAATTGTTAAGTATGCTGTTCGGGATCCAATCTGATATGTCCCAATTCTGGAGTTGCTCCAAGTTATGTTATACTTCACTTAATCCAGGCCCCATACCCAGAGCAAACTATCTCAGCTTGTAATCGTTTACTTATGTCGTTCCCCATTGCGTGGATCAAATTTATTATCTTGGCATGCTTCTGTAATGTATGGGCCACTTGTAACAGTTCCCCTTCCGCGCCATCTCCCAACCGCGCTTGTAGGGCTTGGTTATCCATGTCCCTCCCCAGTAAACCCCTCAAGATTTACGTTAAATTGTTAACCCGGTAGTCTATTGCATACAGGTCTGTGGAATTCATCGTCGTAACCCCTGCCGCATAACCCGTGCCTAGTGTTTCCAGTATTCCCCTTTTGGTCCTATGAACTTGCTCCTGTCCTCGGAATCTACTGGCGCCCATGGCATCGGCAGCCTGCTGCATTACAACCTTACTTAATACACTATACATAGCCATGCGTTAAAATAAGTTCTGTCCTTGCTCCAGTCCTTGGCTGCTGGGATGCATATTTCGGCAGTTAAATTAAACAAAGCTAGTTCATGTAGTTGTGTCTTTCCTGCGTGTGCTATATCTCTCGTAGTCCATCTGTATTATCCAGTGCCTGCATGGGCCTTAAGGTTCCCAGTATCCTGAGTCTCTAGAGTCGAAGCAGCCGCTGCGGTCCCATCTCGGTGAGTGTTTTATCTGCAATTTTAAACAGATAGCCTGGTCATCACCAGGTGTTAGGTTCTGGTCTACTCATCTTTTATCCATGCAGGTCGAGGTCACTCTGTGAAATCGGAGGTAAGAGTTAGGTTCGGTTTGTGGACTACACTTACCCATCATGGGCTCTATTGCCGTAGGTGATGGTGCTATGGCTGCGCACTGCACTATCCGTCTGGTCCCATTTTTAAAAAAATCTCTTTCAGCTTATTTATCTTAGCTTTTAACTCTTGAATTTGTTTTGTTTGAGTATCTTTCTTTTATTTGTATCAGGCAAGTATTATTACATGGGCTAGTTCTGTTTTATTTTTATTCTGACTATCCCACCATTTCCTCTATCTGTCAGATGAGTCTTTTTTATTCTGTTGAGAAATCCAAATTAATAATATCCAGTATAAAACAGCTGTCAATGGAAAGGGTTAACTCCTTTACAGGTTTGTAAGAAAGCCTGATGTCATTACGTGACTTCGCGTAATCATCCGAAAAATTCTTTTTTAAGTCTTTGTGCCTTCAAAACTTGCTTAGAAATTAGGAATCCGTTAAAACAGCAGAAATCATTAGTACAGCCATCATAATAAAAATATTCTCAACAGGAAAGACGGCATTTTAGATTAATAATGAGCATGGTGGATAAAGGTGTACCGATGGATTGGTGCATTTAGATTTCCAAAAGGCATTCGATAAGGTGCCACACAAAAGGTTACTGCAGAAGATAGAGGTACGCGGAGTCAGAGGAATTGTATTAGCATGGATCGAGAATTGGCTGGCGAACAGAAAGCAGAGTCGGGATAAATAGGTCCTTTTCGGGTTGGAAATCGGTGGTTAGTGGTGTGCCACAGGGATCGGTGCTGGGACCACAACTGTTTACAATATACATAGATGACCTGGAAGAGGGGACGGAGTGTAGTGTAACAAAATTTGCAGATGACACTAAGATTAGTGGGAAAGTGGGTTGTGTAGAGGACATAGAGAGGCTGCAAAGAGATTTAGATATGTTAAGCAAATAGGCGAAGCTTTGGCAGATGGAATACAATGTCGGAAAGTGTGAGGTCATCCACCTTGGGAAAAAAAACAGTAAAAGGGAATATTATTTGAATGGGGAGAAATTACAACATGCTGAGATGCAGAAGGATCTAGGGGCCCTTGTGCATGAATCCCAAAAAGTTAGTTTGCAGATGCAGCAGGTAATCAGGAAGGCGAATGGAATGTTGGCCTTCATTGCGAGAGGGATGGAGTATAAAAGCAGGGAGGTCCTGCTGCAACTGTATAGGGTATTGGTAAGGCCACACCTGGAGTACTGCGTGCAGTTTTGGTCACCTTACTTAAGGAAGGATATACTGGCTTTGGAGGGGATACAGAGACGATTCACTAGGCTGATTCCGGAGATGAGGGGGTTACCTTATGATGATAGATTGAGTAAACTGGGTCTTTACTCGTTGGAGTTCAGAAGGATGAGGGGTGATCTTATCGAAACATTTAAAATCATGAAAGGGATAGACAAGATAGAGGCAGAGAGGTTGTTTCCACTGGTAGGGGAGACTAGAACTAGGGGGCACAGCCTCAAAATACGGGGGAGACAATTTAAAACCGAGTGGAGAAGGAATTTCTTCTCCCAGAGGGTTGTGAATCTGTGGAATTCTCTGCCCAAGGAAGCAGTTGAGGCTAGCTCATTGAATGTATTCAAGTCACAGATAGATATATTTTTAACCAATAAGGGAATTAAGGGTTACGGGGAGAGGGCGGGTAGGTGGAGCTGAGTCCACGGCCAGATCAGCCATTATCTTATTGAATGGCGCAGCAGGCTCGAGGGGCTAGAGGTTCCTAATTCTTATGTTATATGTGATGTTAACTCCAATTTTTTTTAACTTCTAATTCAAGTACTTGCCAAAGATTTTTTTTAATTGATTTAAAACGAGACCACACATTTTTAATAGCTATTTTGTTTACTGAAATCCAATTTTCACATACGCTGTATACATTCCAACATTTCACTGGGCAAATCTTGTGTTTTATTTCTCTCTCAGCACAAAATCTAAACATCCTTGCCAGTTCCATTTTCGATAAGAATTTAAAAATTCAGTAAGATTCTCTAATTACCAGCTTTTTCTTTCTGTGCTGAGTTCGCATAGCTTAGATCTTTTCTCTTCGTTATTTTCAAAACCCTCCTGCTTGTTTAGACTGTTATGGACATTTCTTGATAAACAACGTCCATTTTGGAAATCTTTCAAACTGCAGTGAAACTTTCTCATAATTTAAAATCATTATCAATGGAGAGTGTCTTTTACCTCTTCAAATTCATTTTTTTCAATTAAACCAATATCTTTTTCACAGCCGATATCAACTAGTATTTAGTAAGTTATGTCTTTTTCCATTGCAAACACCCTTTTTTTTTCCCAGCACCTAATTAGTGCGTTACGTCTTTTTTTTTCAGATCACCTTTCTTCAAATTAGGTTTTGTGACTCCGTAAATTTGTTAATTTAAAATCATCAGACAATCGAAGACACTATTTCTTTCAAATTCGTTCAATTTGTTTACTTTCAAAGTGGCGTCTTTATCTTTTTATTTTCTCCATAACTAGAATGGAGTCTAGCACATAGGCTTTGAGGGCTGCTTTTCGTTATCTCAAAATGTTCCAGTTTCAAGGTCGTGACAATGTCTTTTTCTAAACTGCGAAAGCTTGCTGTTTTAACATTTTTCAAAAGTCCCTTTTATACCTTCGCAGATAGCTCACCACTCGCCCAGGAGTTTGACCTGATCTGGGAAGGTATTTCTAGATTGTTTCCAAACCTTTTAGTTTTATTTCTCTTTTTTTTTTAAGAGATCAGATTTAATTTAATAATTTTTTTTTGTTTGAATCCATCTCAGTATTTTGCTGTGCCTTCTCTTAATATCTCCGAATCCGTCAAGGTTTTACACAAAGGAAAATGGGAGCGTACTTCCCCAGCCCGCAGCCTCGAGAGATCCTCTCATGCCTTTTTTAAAAGGCATTCTTTATCTCATTCCTAGACTAAATTTATGTCTTTCAACCCAATGTAATCAATTATTGCATGTTTTCTGTCGACAAGTAAGTGAGCGTGTCAAATAAATCCTTTTTTTTAACCACCGGGACCAAATATTTTTTATCTTTTGCTCAACAAACCTATCCTTTGTGCATTTCCTAGCTCCGTAACTTATCATCCGAATAAATCCACACCTGCGTTTTTAACTTAAAATGTCTTAAAACTTCCCACATACAGGACAACACTACAAAGGGTTAAAAAAAACGTTCACTCTGTTTGGAAAAGTGGGTGGAGCTGCACTATTTTTCCAAACAGGCTTTCAGAAACATGAAAAATTCATTCCTCAGTCAAAAAATCACACAAGGACTCTCACTCAACGACAGGCATTCACAAAAGTCTCTCTTCATTCAACAAAGCCTATTAATTGTTCGGCCTGCTCTATTTTTGGATCCATATGTCACTTAAGATAGTCACTATCAGCTTTTTTATGGCATTACGTAGTTACGCAAGTTACAATTGGTTTTATTCACCTTTTTAATAGCCGTGTTACCCATCTTCTTCGGGGCTATCTTGGACACTCCCTTTAATTCGTGTTAGGTATGCAGGATGTTATTTATATCTATATGTCTTCCCTTGGCGCCGTACACTCGTACTGCCACGTTTTGGGTCAATATATCCCGTCACTGCAGGGACGTCGTCTCCATGTCCTCAATATCTATATGTCTTCCCTTGGCACCGTACTCTCGTACTGCCACGCTTTGGGTCAATATGTCTCGTCCCTGCACCGTGCACTCGTACCGCTTCGGGTCAATAGACCTTCCTCTATATCTTCCCTTGCGTCATACCCTCGCAGTGCCGTGCTACCTCCACGCGCGCGTTTTAGGATGCACCTTTTGACCCCCTTCAACCTCTCGATCATCCCTGTCCTCCATCTCCGTCCCTCCTGGACCTGCTACAAATGGTTCTTTGTACAGATGTCTTCCCTTGCGGTTTACAATGCCACAGCTCTAATTTGAAGGTGGTAAATTAAAACATACTCACCCCAACAGCTGGGTCATTGTTCCGTTCGGGAAGTCTGTATCCTGTTCGTGACGCCAAATGTAAGGGGAAAATGGGAAGGCTTCTCCTCCCACGAGCGGGTCCCCTGGTAAGACCTCCCTAGATCTCTAATTGGACTACCTTATCAGTGCTACTTTTCTAATTGGACTACCTTATTAGTGCTACTTTGGATTGACAGGCCAAGACCCTTGTGACCACCTTAGGTCGTGACTAGAATGACTTCATTAGGTCATAATTTGTTGATTCTCCTTGGTGCCCGTGAGTCCGTCTCGAGCCTCTTCGCAAGGTCTTATCAATGTCTGTTTAGGTTCTCACATCGTATCCTGTCGGAATATTATTGAATTGATAACTTCTGGAGCCTTGGTACAAGGCTGAAGAGAGGCCTTTTACCTCCTTATGGGTCGATGCAGGAACCAGCACGTTAACCCTTGTCCCGCTGGTACCCCTAATGCCAAATTTCTCTTACAGGGTTATGGTTGAGCTCTTGGCCAGCGGCGGGGCTGAAAGGATATAAGATGCAGGTATCCTCATACGTTATCCTCCTTCTGGCATGCACCTCTTGCTTTCCCACCCTCTCGTAAGCACAACTCCACCTTTGTGCCGTCCTCATTTCACACACCCAAGAAATGCAGTCTGCCCAGTCAGTGACTCAACAAGAAGAGGCAGCCTGACAAGTCAGTGGGACTGCAGACGGATGATTCCACCCTGGATATCCTGACCCCAAAGGGGCTGTTTGGTGTAAGAATCAGTGGAAACAGCGACAGACTTCAACGCATTTTGGACTTTAAGTTTTGGACTTTGCTTTTGGACATATTTTCTGTTACTGCAGAAGAACAGACAGCATGACTTGGGACAGGTCCAAACATGTTCCACAGGAATACACATCAGATAGTAGGGGATGGGTCAAATGTCTGAAATCACAGGAAGATGGCTGATGGGACCCTTTGTCATGTAATGGGAACCCATCAGTGAGAGATCAGGTAAACTGGTCAGTGCTCAAGCCATTGAAATGACGGAGAGCCCCGGAGCGCGGGAACCTCAGGACAAAAGAAAGCTATTGACCACCCAGACTCGTTCCCCAGAACAGCCCAGTAACAAAGGCACAGGATTCATTGCTCTTTCAGTTGGACTGTCTCAGGCAAAGGCTGGTTTTTGGCACGAAGAATTCAGAAGCATTTTTCAGGTGTAAGAAACGCAGTTTTCTGCCATCTCTCTCTCTCCTCTTATGCTTGCTTCGTTCAACGCACTCAAACACCAAGCACTCCATCCTGGACGGAGAGGAGAAACCATCATTAATGAGCAAAGAGAGCCTCGGTCATCAGGTAAGCCAGAGGGGTAACTGGTGAGCATTATCCCAGCCCACGCATCTTTAAAATCACCACATAGTGTGTCCTAACCAAGACTTAGGGGTTTAGTGGGGAGGTTTCTGCACGGTTCATAGGTGTTTGCACATTCTGTTGGACAGATTCGGTGGTGCCCTGTCGAACCAAGCAGGGGTGTTTTAGTCATGGGCACTTCGCGATAGGGGCCTGTTCAGATGGGCAGGGTTGTGTGTTGTACTGTGTTTGTTTGTTTTATGCCACCAGGGTGTGTTTTACTGGGTGCAGGTGTGTGCTTTAACTTGAATAAAAGCATTGTGATGGTTGAGACCGAAAGATATGGCTATAACTGTGTATTCTGTTCACCACTATAATTGCGATGTTTAGAACTGTTGTAACTGGGGTGATTCGAAACCACCAAGGGCAAAACCACTTACACTAGGATGCATCCTTCCATCTGATTTCTCCTCTTCAGCTTCCTCCTCTTCTGCATCTTCCTCTTCCCTCTGCAAGCAGATGCTGTAAACGTGAAATGACAGCATAAAATGCTGGAAATACTCAGTTGGTCAGGCCGCACATTGACCTAAGACGTGATCGCTGTTTTTCTCTCCGAAGATGTTGCATGACCTGCTGAGTATTCGCAACATGTTCTGTCTACTCAAAGGCCTTCATTTACCATCTGAGCTCTTGCAAGCATCCAGCAGCAATCCCTACACACTTAAAAAAACTTTTCACATCTAATGCAGCAAGCCACCACTTCAATAAAATCAAAAAACCCTTAAATTCAAATTTACCTGAGTGATGTGTCTCTCCCTTTAAGAGCTGCAGACATCGTCACTGTCAGCCTATTAGGACCCAGTGCTGAATTCAGCGCTAGGGTCGAAGTTCGCGTTGGTGTTATGTCGGCGTTGCACGCCAATTGGCATCATCACACTGCCATTTTTTTCCAGAGTGCTGCCAGTTACCAGCAACACAAAGGGGGAGAACAATACGACGGCCACCACGGGAACCAACATTAGCTGGAGAAATAGCGGCAGCCGGCATTTTATTGCCATTTCATGGTGCTACAGAGTTTCAGTAAGGAAATGAATTTCTAGCTCTGTGTCTCTAGATTTTCAAAACGCCTTTGATAAAGTTCTGCACAGAAGACTACTAACTAGGTTGCATCTTATAACAGGCAGATCTTAGGTTGGAGAACAAATTGGTTGCACAGACAGAGGACAGTTATTAATATTAGCAGCTCCATGTGGGGGCGGTCACTAGTGGAGTCCATCAGGGATCAGTGTTGCGTCGGTTACTCTATTAACGATCTGGGAGAAGGCATGAGTGGAACAGGGACCAGGTATGTGGATGAAAAAGATATATGTAGGAGTTAAGACCTTAGTCTGCTGGTGGATCCATATGCGCTGTGTGAATGGGCATATATCTGGCACATCTTTCAATATAGACAAGAGCAGCGTTACTCATTTGGCAAGGAGAAATTCCAAACATGTGTATACTATTCAGAGCTGCGTAGTCAAGGCTGCTGAGCAGCAGATGGAGCTGGGGGTTGTAGTTAATGAATCACTGAAGATCCGTGACCAGTGTCACAAGACTATTATTAGGCCAATTAATCATAAAACTATGGGTGCGAAAATGCCCTGTTTTATAGTCCCATTAGCGCCTCCGGGGGGGGGGGGGCACAATGAGGTTATCACCGAGGGGAAGAGGTCGCGAGCATCTCTTGGGAAATTGCCCCGGAGGTTGAGGGAGCATTGTGTCATTAGCGCCGCGCCCCACGATTTATGCCTCGGGCTGGCGTACAGACAACGGTGATGTCATCCGCCACCGTTGAGGGGTGGAAAGGCCAAATTCCACACCGGGAGTGAAACTTCCAGGCCAGGCCCGGAAGGTTACCACCTCCAAATGGGGTGCGGGGCAACTTAGCACCCTAGAAGTACAATCCTTACTTGATACTATTGTGTTCCTAACACATATGAGACTGCACACAGGGAGGTTAAAGTAACAGTGACCTCAGTCTTTATTAAGACACTCCAGAGTGATTAACAGGCCTTAGGGGCCGGCTTATATACAGTGCTCCCAAGGGATGCTGGGATCTCTTGTGATTTCAGGGGATGCGCTTCCTGGTGGAGGAACATGGGAGTGCATGCTTTACAGATACACAACATCACTCCCCACTAAAGTCAAAGTGAAAACTATTTACAAGGTGAGGCGGCCGGGAACCTTTCTTTCCCTGGTGGACCGCCTCGGCACAAATGTCTGTTCTGGAGTGTTGGCTGTGCCCTCGCCGGGCTGGTGTGTTGTTGGCCCTGCAGGGCTGCTAGGTGAGCCCAGCCTTGCTGGGCTGTTGGGCGTGATGGGTTCAATTTCCTGGTCCGGCGTGGTGTCGTTGATCCTTTTGATGTGTGTTCAAAAAAGGTGGTGTCTGCTGTGGGTTGTTCAGGGCAGTCTGTGAACCGCAGCCTCGTTTGGTCCAGGTGCTTTCCGCAAATTTGTCCATTCTCTAGTTTGACTACAAATAACCTACTCCCTTCTTGAGCTATCACCGTGCCCGGATCCACTTGGGACCATTTCCATAGTTTAGCACATACACAGGGTCATTCAGATCAATTTTCCGTGACACAGTGGCGCGACCATCATTTACATTTTGTTGCTGTCGCCTGCTTTCTACCTGATCATGCAGGTTGGGGTGAACCAGCAAGAGTATGGTTTTAAGTGTCCTTTTCATGAGTAACTCAGCCGGGGGCACACCTGTGATCAAGTAGGGTGTCGTGCGGTAGCTGAGCAGTACTCGGGGCAGGCGGGTTTGGAGTGAGCTTTCTGTGACTCGTTTGAGGCTCTGTTTGATTGTTTCTACTGCCTGCTCTGCCTGCCCATTGGAGGCTGGTTTAAACAGGGCCAAGGTGACATGTTTAATCCCATTACGGGTCATGAATTCTTTAAATTCGGCACTGGTGAAACATGGCCCGTTGTCACTGACCAGTATGTCAGGCAGGCCGTGGGTGGCAAACATAGCCGTCAGGCTTTCAATGGTGGCGGTGGCGGTGCTTCCTGACATTATTTCACATTCAATCCATTTTGAAAAAGCATCCACCACCACCAGGAACATTTTATCGAGAAACGGGCCCGCATAGTCGACATGGATTCTCGACCATGGTCTGGAGGGCCAGGACCACAAACTTAGTGGTGCCTCTCTGGGCACGTTGCTCAACTGAGCACACACACTGCATTGCCGTACACAGGACACTAAGTCAGTGTCAATACCGGGCCATCACATGTGGGATCTGGCTATCGCTTTCATCTGGCTATCGCTGGACCGGCTTGATTAGCTCTTGCATTTCAACGGGGATGCTGGCCCAGCTCCCATGCAGTACACAGTTTTTTACGAGGGACAGCAGAGGATCTTGGCTGGTCCAAGTCCTAATCTGGCGAGCCGTGACAGGTGATTTATCATTTTCAAACACGTCCCTGACCACCAACAAGTCTGGGGGCTGCGCCACCATCAACAAGTTTGCAGGCTGCGCCATTTCCACCCCCATGGTGGGCAATGGTAGCCGACTGAGAGCATCTGCACAGTTCTCGGTGCCTGACCTGTGGCGGATGGTATAATTATATGCTGATAGCGCGAGTGCCCACCTTTGTATGCGGGCTGAGGCATTAGTATTTATCCCCTTGAATTCAGCGAATAGGGATATGAGTCGCTTATGATCGGTTTCCAGCCCAAATTTGAGGCCAAACAGGTACTGATGCATTTTCTTTACCCCGAATACACATGCTAATGCCTCGTTCTCAATCATGCTGTAGGCCCTCTCGGCCTTAGACAAGCTCTTGGAAGCATAGGCGACAGGTTGCAACTTCCCCGCAACGTTAGCTTGTTGTCGCACACACCCGACTCCGTATGATGATGCATCACATGCTAGCATGAGTCTTTTACATGGGTTATACAATACAAGCAGCTTGTTGGAGCATAAAATGTTTCTGGCTTTCTCAAAAGCAATTACTTGTTTTTTTTTCCCATTCCCAGTTCTCACTTTTATGCAATAACACATGTAGGGGCTCTAAGAGAGTGCTTAACCCCGGTAGAAAGTTACCAAAATAGTTGAGGAGTCATAGGAACGACCGCAGCTCCGTGATGTTCTGTGGCCTGGGCGTGCTCCTGATAGCCTCTGTCTTGGCATCTGTGGGTCGAATACCGTCCGCCACGATCTTTCTCCCCAAAAAACTCCACTTCTGTTGCCATGAAGACGCGTTTCGACCTCTTCAGCCGCAGCCCTACACGATCCAGTAACTGGAGGAACTCCTCCAGGTTTTGTAGGTGCTTGACGGTGTCCCAACCCGTGACCAATATGTCGTCCTGAAAAACCACTGGTGTGGTACCGACTTGAGTAGGCTCTCCATGTTTCTCTGGAAGATTGCTGCAGCAAACCGAATTCAAAACGGGCATCTGTTGTAGATGGACAGTCCCTTGTGCGTGTTGATGCAGGTGAGGCCCTTCGAAAACTCCTCCAGCTCCTGCGTCATGTAGGCCGAAGTCAGGTCGAGCTTGGTGAATGTCTTGCTTCCTGCCAGCGTCGTAAATAGGTTGTCTGCCTTAGGTAGCTGGTATTGGTCCTGTAGCGAGAAACGAGTAACAGTTACTTTATAATCGCCGCAAATCCTGACCGTGCCATCCCTTTTGTGTACTGGAACAATCAGGCTGGCCCACTCGCTGAATTCCACTGGGGAGATGATGCCCTCGTGTTGCAGCCTGTCCAGCTCGATTTCCAATCTCTCCCTCAACATGTGAGGTACCGCTTGCGCCTTGTGGTGAATGGGTCATGCCTCTGGGATCAAGTGGATCCGCACCTTCGCCCTGGAAAAGTTTCCAATGCCTGGCTCAAAAAGGGAAGGAAATTTGTTCAGAACCTGGGTACATGAGGCCTCATTGACATGTGATAGCGCTCGGATGTCATCCCAGTTCCAGTGGATTTTGCCCAGCCAGCTCCTTCCAAGCAGTGTGGGGCCATCGCCCGGGACAATCCAGAATGGCAGTTCGTGCACCGTGCCCTCGTAGGTGACCTTGACCATGGCGCTGCCCAGGACAGTGATAAGCTCTTTGGTGTACGTTCTCAGTTTTGTGCGGATGGGGCTCTGGGTTGGTCTGATTGCCTTGTTGCACCACAGTCTCTCAAACAACTTTTTACTCATGATGGGTTGGCTAGCGCCAGTGTCCAGTTCCATGGCTACGGGTAAGCCATTCAATTTTACATTGAGCATTATAGGTGGTCATTTCGTCGAAAATGTGTGCACCCCGTGTACTTCAGCATCTGCCTCCTCTCTCTGAGGCTCAAAATTGCTTTGATCCACCATGGACCGATCTTCCTCTGCCACGTGGTGGTTAGCAGGTTTTGCAGAGCTTGCAGCTCATCTGCAAGCTCGTTGGAGGTACCCCATTGTTCCACAGCTCTTGCAAACATACCCTTTGAAGCGGTATGAACAGGCTGAATGAAAGCCTCCACAATGCCAACAAGGTGTGAATTGCCTTGCATTCATCCTTTGTTGCGGACTCTGAGTCATCTGGGTCACCTGAGGCCTGCTGGCAGTTCTAGACTCATGCTTTCTGCCCTATACATTTCTATTCGCAAACACAGTTCCAGTTAATTTATGAACATTGCTAGCATTTGTGTGCTGAGAGATTTGTTTGGTGTTATCACTGGTGGACATAAACGCCTGTGCTATCGCAATGGCCTTGCTGAGGGTCGGTGTCTCTGCAGTCAAACGTTTTCGTGGGATGGTCTGGTGGCCAATGTCCAGTACAAAAAAGGCTCTGAGCATTTGCTCCAGGTAGCCATCAAACTAACATTGTCCTGCAAGTCGCCTTAGCTCGGCGACATAGCTCGCCACTTCCTGACCTTCAGATCGCTGGCACGTATAGAACCGATACCTCGCCATCAGCACACTCTCCCTCGGGTTAAGATGCTCCCGAACCAGTGTACATAGCTCCTCAAATGACTTATCTGTGGATTCCACAGGAGCTAGAAGCTTCTTCATGAGGCTGTAGGTCGGTGCCCCGCAGACCGTGAGGAGGACCGCTCTCCTTTTTGCAGCGCTTCCTTCTCCGTCCAGCTCGTTGGCTGCAAAGTACTGGTCTAACCGTTCGACATAGGCTTCCCAGTCCTCGCCCTCCGAGAACTTCTCCAGGATTCCCACAGTTTGCTGCATCTTTGCGTTGGATTTGAGTACTCGTCGCCAGTTGTTGTGTTCCTAACACAGATGAGACTGCACACAGGGAGGTTAAAGTAACAGTGACCTCAGTCTTTATTAAGACACTCCAGATTAACAGGTCTTAGGGGCTGGCTTGTATACAGTGCTCCCAAGGGATGCTGGGATCCTTTGGAACTTCAGGGGATGCACTCCCTGGTGACGGAACATGGGAGTGCATGCTTTACAGATACACATCAGATACAAGGGGGCACAAAATGCCTACCACTGAAAACGCGGTGCACCTAACCTGTTTCAGCTGTTTTCACCACCGTAAAGGATGTGGTGACCTCATGAGCAAAATTCCATTCTTTGGCTTTTTTTATTTCCAGCGGCCCGGAAGTCAGTCATAATGGGGTCAGAAGTGCAGTGGAGAGGGGAAGTTCACACACTAGTGGGGCGGAGGTGGGGGGCGGGCAGACTGTCTGCCGCTGTCACTCATCAGCGTAGCGTCATCACGCTGGCGCGTCACCACGTCTCTCCCTTTCACCTAAAGGGGAGGGCCACTGCAAACTCTGCGTTTATTTTCGTTAGGTCCACTGGATCACCAGGAAGGGCTCCTACTGGGCCCCCGGCCGAACTCGGGGCCATAATTGTTGGGTCTTTATGGGGATATGATTGATAGGCATGGGAGGACAAGCAGACCTCAGTACAAGTTACGGAAGCATGCCAGGAAGTACTTATTTCTGAAGAGCCATAGAGTAGGTTGGCGATACATGTGCTGAGTGTAGATTCACTACAATCCTTGAAAAGGGAGCTGGATCGGTGGAAGCTATCTTGTTATAGAAGACAGGTGGCTTAACTGGTACCGGTGATATACTGGAGCTGGTTTGATTATCTTTGGAGAGGAATGTCACAGATCTTTTTCCTAAATTCGCCTAAGTGTTTTCTCTTTTTTTTGCTTCACCCAGGAGATTATATGATTATGGGGGGCAAGGGGGAAGGTAATGTGTGTAGGTTGCACCATGTCAGGATAAGATAGGTTTAATTAACCTGTTTCTTATTTCCTATCCTTTTTGATATGTTCGCAACTCACAAAGAGTGAAATGGATGTGTAAGTCAACGTTTTGCCGTACTATATTGCTGGTCTTTGGTCAGCTAACACAGAAACGTGAGTTCTGGGCCCAGAAGAGGCGAGGGCTCAGGGGCAGCACGGGCCAGCCCACACTGCGATGTGCACGCATTAGGTTCGTGCAGCAGAGCAGGTCTCCAGTCGTCTTGGTTAATCCTTGCCACTGGACCAAGACCTAATTCTGTCAAGCCCATGTGGTGGATAGTGTGCAATGGCCACTACACGTTAAAAAAATCCACGCACAGGCATCTTCCAACCTTCAGGATGTTGCTCCTTCATTGAAACACCTATGAACTCATCCTTTTTGGCAGGAAGCAAGTCATCTTCAATATGAGAGACTGCCTGAGAGAGAGAGAGAGAGAACACAGCACACAAAAATATCTCCTTTATTTGCGACAACAACCTTGCATTTATATAGCGCCTTTAACATAGTGAAACTTCCCAAGGCACTTCACAGGAGCATTGTCAAACAAAACTGGGCTTGAGCCACATAAGGAGATATTGGGACAAATGACCAAAAGCTTGGTTGAAGAGGTAGGTTTTAAGGAGCGTCTTGAAGGAGCAGCGAGAAGTAGAGAGATGTAGAGGTTTAGAGGGGGAATTTCAGAGCTTAGAGCCTAGGCAGCTGAAGCGACAGCCGCCAAGGGTCGAGCGATTAAAATCAGGGATGCGTAATGGAGGAACACTGAGATCTCAAAGGCTTGTAGAGCTAGAGGAGGCTAGATATGGAAGGGCGAGGCTATGGAGTGATTTGAAACCAAGGATGAGAATTTTCAAATTGAGGCCTTGCTGGACCTCAAGTTTACAGATGGTAGTACATGGGAGACCAGCCAGGATTGCAGTGCTATTGTCAAGTCTAGAGGTAGCAAAGGCATGGATGAGTGTTTCAGCAGCAGATGAGCTGAGGGAGGGGCAGAGCCAGGCGATGTTCCGGAGGTAGAAATAAGCGGTCTTAGTGATGACATTACATAGCAACGAGTGACTATTCTATGGATTTGAAAGTGCAAACCTTGGCTCAGTAACAGCACTCTCACCCAAGTCAGAAGGTTGTAGATTGAAGCCCCAGTCCAGAACTTGAGCACATAATTTAGGTTGACACTTCAATGCAGTGCTGAGGTACAGCTGCATTGTTGGACTAGCTGTTTTCCAGATGGGATATTAAACAAGACCTCGTCTGTCTTTTCAGGTAGACTTAAAAGATCACATGATACTTGTTAAAGAATTGCAGGAAACTTCTCCCAGCATCCTCAAGCAACACAACAAAGACAAATGATTTGGTCATTTAACTTGTTGCTGTTTTGGGGACCTTGCTGTGTACAAATTGGTTGTCGTGTTTCCCTATATTACAACAATGACTACATTTCAGAAGTATTTCATTGGCTGTGAAGCAATTTGAGATGTCGTGAGGTCATCAAAGACACTATAGAAATGTCTTTCTTTCTTAAAGTTCTTTCTTTCTGTTATATCTTGAATAAAGAGTCAGACCAGATACTGCAAGCTCAAAGTAAGTTGTGACCGTAGTCCTTTATTACAGATCTGAATGCCTCTCCAACCTGTGAGGCCTCCTTATATACAGGTGCTCCCAAGGGATTGTGGGATCCCTTGGGACTCCAGGGGATAAGCCCTCTGGTGGTTAGACATGGTATTTACAGGTTTACACACAAAACAACACTCCCCCCACAACCCCACCCCAAAGTCAATAGTGTAACTATTTACAATGTGAGTCGATCTGGGGCCTTCCTTTCCCTGGTTGATCGTCTCGGTGCAAATGTTGGTTTTGATTAGTCCTGCTGGGCTGCTGCGTGTGATGGGTTCTGCTCCGTGGTCAACCCTTGGGTCGGTTGCCACTTGTGTGTGTGTTGGAGGGTCGAAAAAGGTGGAGTCTATTGTGGGTTGTTCTGGATAGTCCGTAAATCTGAGTTTGGTTTAGTCCAAGTGTTTCCTGAAGATGAGTCCATTTGAGAGTTTGACCACAAATACCCTATTCCTCTTTGGCCAAAACAGTGCCAGAAGCCACTTGGGACCTTGTCCATAGTTCAACAAAAATACAGGATCATTTATCTCAATTTCGCGTGACATATTTGCATGATCATGATATGTATTCTGTTGAAGTCGCCTGCTCTCTACCTGTTCACGTAGATCAGGGTGGACTAACGAGAGCCTTGTCTTAAGTGCCCTTTTCATGAGCAGTTCAGCGGGAGGGACTCCAGTGAGCGAGTGGGGTCTTGTACGATAACTAAGCAGGACTCTGGATAAGCAAGTCTGCAGTGAGCCTTCAGTTACCTTTTTCAAGCTCTGCTTGATTGTTTGAACTGTTCATTCTGCCTGACCGTTGGACGCTGGTTTAAACAGGGCAGATGTGACAGGTTTCATCACATTGCGGGTCATGAACTCCTTGAACTTGGCACTGGTAAAGCACGGCCCATTGTCACTTCAAGGACATCAGGCAAACATGGCCCATAGGCTTTCAATGGTGGCAGCGAACGTGCTTGCCAAAATTATTTCACATTCAATCCATTAGGAGTACGCATCTACAACCACTAAGAACAGATGAATGGTCCTGCATAGTCGACATGGACCCTGGACCACAGTGTGGAAGGCCAGGACCATAAACTTAATGGCGCCTCCCTGGGTGCTTTGCTTAACTGTGAACATGTATTACATTTGTGCATGCAGGACTGCATCGATACCGGGCCACCACATGTGGGATCTGGCTATCGCTTTCATCATTACGATGCCTGAGTGGGTGCTGTGGAGATCACTGATGAAAGTGTCCCTGCCCTTTTTTGGCACGACTACCCGATTACCCCATAGGAGGCAGTCTGCATGTATAGACATTTCATCTTTGCGCCGCTGGTACGGCTTTATTTCCTTGTGCATCTCTAATGGGACACTAGGCCAACTCCCGTGGAGCACACAGTATTTTACGAAAGACAGTAAGGGGTCCTGGCTCGTCCAGGTTCTAATCTGTCGGGCGGTAACGGGTGATTGCTCACTCTCAAATGCTTCCATGACCATGACTAAATCTGCGGGCTTTACCATCTCCACTCCTGTGGTGGGCAATGGCAGCCTACTGAGAGCATCGGCACAGTTTTCTGTGCCTGGCCTGTGGCGGATGGCGTAGTTGTATGCGGACAATGTGAGCACCCATCTCTGGATGCGGGCCAATGCATTCATATTTATACCCACGCTTTCAGAAAAGAGGGATATAAGTGGGTTATGGTTGGTTTCCAATTCAAATTTGAGCCCGAACAGATACTGATGCATTTTCTTTGCCCTGTAAGCACACGCTAACGCTTCTTTTTCGATCATACTATAGGCCCTCTCGGCCTTAGACAGACTTCTGGATGCATAAGCAACCAGTTGCAATTTCCCAAATTCATTAGCTTACCCCGACCCCTTACGACAACGCATCATCTGCTAGTATCAAATGTTTACATGGATCATACAACAAAAGCAATTTGTTTGAACATAACAGCTTCCTAGCTTTCTCAAAGGCATTTTCTTGGCTTTAACCCATACCCATTCATCTCCTTTATGCAGTAAAGAGTGCAGAGGTTCTAACAATGTGCTAAGACCCGGTAAGAAGTTACCAAAATAGTTCAGGAGTCCTAAAAGCGACCGCAGCTCCGTCACGTTCTGTGGTCTCGGTGCGTTCTTGATTGCCTCCGTCTTTGACCCGATTCTTCTCTGCAGGAACACCACTTCAGGCGCCAGGAAAATGCACTTCCAGCATTTTAACCTGAGCCCCACACGATTAAGCCGACTAAAAACCTCCTCCAGGTTCTGCAGGTGTTCGACGGTGTCCCAACCTGTAAGCAAGCTGTCGTCCTGGAAGATCACGGTGCACAGGACCGAAATCAGCAAGCTTTCCATGATCCTCTGGAATATCGCCATGGCCGATCGAATCCCAAATGAGCATCTGTTGTAAATGAAGAGACCTTTGTGCATGTTGATGCAGGTGAAGCCTTTCGATGATTCCTCCAGCTCCTGCGTCATGTAGGCCGAGGTCAAGTCTAGCTTCGTGAGTGATTTCCCTCCCGCCAGTGTCGCAAATAGGTCGTTTGCCTTCGGTAGCGGGTATTGATCCTGCAGTGAGAAACGGTTTAGTTACTTTATAATCACCGCAGATTCTGACGGTGTCATCTCCCTTGAGGACTGGCACAATCGGACTGGCCTTTCATTGAATTCGATCGGCGAAATGATGCTTTCTCGGTGTAGCCTATCCAATTCGATCTCTACCCTCTCTCTCATCATGTAAAGTACCACTCTAGCCTTGTGATGGATGGGTCGCGCCCCGGAATCAAATGGATCTGCACTTTTGCTCCTTGGAACTGCCTGATGCTTGGTTCGAACAGCGAGGGGAACTTGTTTAGGATCTGGGCACATGAGGTGTCGTCGACGGACGAAAGCACTCGGACGTCGTCCCAGTTCCAGCGTATCTTTCCCAGCCAGCTCTTGCCGAACAGAGTGGGACCATCGCCCGGTACCACACAGAATGGTAACTCGTACATCGCTCCATCGTAGGAGACCTTTATGGTAGCATTGCCGATTATGGGAATCAGTTCTTTTGTGTACGTTCTCAGTTTAGTACGAATGGGAGTCAGGACTGGCCTTGAGGCCTTGCTGCACCACAATTTATTAAAAGTCTTTTTGCTCATTATGGACTGGCTTGCGTCTGTGTCCAGCTCCATGGACACCGGGAGTCCATTTAATTCAACCTTCAGCATTATTGGGGGACACTTTGTGGTAAATGTGTGCAGCCCATATACCTTTGCCTCCTCGGTCTGAGGCTCTGGTTCATCGTGATCCACCATGGATCTGTCCTTCTCTGCAACGTGGTGGTTTGCAGGATTAGCAGGGTTTGCAGCTCACCTGCACATACGTTGGAAGTATCCCATTGTTCCACAGCCCTTGCAAACGTATTCTTTGAAGCAGCATGAATGGAAACGATGATCACCCCCACAGCGCCAACAAGCTGTTAATGGCCTTGTATTCACCACCCTTGATGGTGGACTCTGAGTCATCTGTGGATGTTCATTGCAAGTGTGTAAGTCCTGCCCTGTACATTTCAATTCGAAAACAATGTTACTTTGTTCACAGTACTTCAGCAGCACTCGTGTGCTGAGAAATTTGTTTGGTATTGTCACTGGTGGTGAAAAACGTCTGGGTTTCGTTATGGCTTTACTCAAGATTGGGGTCTCAACAGTCAAAAGTTTGCGAAGTATTACTTCATGGCCAATGCCAAGTACAAAGAAATCCCTAAGCATATGCTCCAAGTATCCTTCAAATTCGCAATGTCCTGCAAGGCGCCTTAGCTCGGCGACATAGCTTGCCACTCCCTGGCCTTCAGACCTCTTGTACGTGTAGAACCGATACCTCGCCATCAAAACTCCTCCCATACCATTGTGCACAACTCATTGTACGACTTGTCTGTGGGTTTTGCTGGAGCGAGCAAATTTTTCATGAGCCCATGTGTTGGTGCCCACAGACAGTGAGGAGGACCGCCCTTCATTTGGCAGTGTTCGCTTCTCCTTCCAGCTCATTGGCCACAAAGTATTGGTCGAGTCGCTCCATGAAGTTTTTCCAATCATCTCCCTCTGAAAATTTCTCCAGGATGCCCACGGTTCTCTGCATTGTTGCGATGGGATTCGTCATTTGTATCTTGTCACCAGTTGTTACGTCTTGAATAAAAAGTCAGACCAGATACTGCAAGCTCAAAGTAAGGTGTGACCGTAGTCCTTTATTACAGATCTCAGAGTGCCTCTCCAGCCTGTGAGGCCTCCTCATATACAGGTGCTCCCAAGGGATTGTGGGATCCCTTGGGACTCCAGGGGATAAACCCTCTGGTGGTTAGACATGGTATTTACAGGTTTACATACATAACACTTTCTACAGCATCAACAATATCATATTGAAATTTGGCAGAGATCATGCATGGTATTATGCAGGACACGAGGCACTACCTGCCTGTGAGCATCAGTTAGAATATGTATTGGATAAACTAAGTCACTGCTGAAAAATAGTTTCATTTAGCAGAAACTTGAAATAAAATGTCTGCATAGAATTTAACATAATCAGAGCACATGGAAGTCTGTTTATTTTTAAATCACTTAATATGTTTGTATTTACACAGATGAGCTTGTTGCTAAAATTATAAAACTAAATGCTTCAGCTATATTCCCAATGACCCACATAATAAACATCTGAGTCTGAGGAACCTTCCCGGTGACTGGAAGATTGTCAAAGTACATTCCCTCTTCAAACATGAAAACCAACTTTAACACTTTTTTTGAAAAGCAGTTGGCTTAATAATTCTACATTTCTTCATTTGTGTGGCTTGACTCACTGACATGGAAAAAGAAAGACTTGCATTTATATAGCGACTTTCACGACCGCAGGACATCCCAAAGCACTTTACAGCCAATTAAGTACTTTTGAAGTGTAGTCACTGCTGTAATGTAATGGGCTCACCAAAGAACCACCAAAGAGCAATTGGGGCAAGGGATTCGATAGTTAGGAGTACAGACAGATGTTTCTGTGGCCGCAGGCATGCCTCTAGGATGGTATGTTGCCTCCATAGTGCCTATCACTGAACGGGTGCAGGACATTCTGAGGGGGGAGGGTGAACAGCCAGAGGTCATGGTCCATATCAGTATCAATGATATAGGTAGAAAGAGGGAGGAGGTCCTGCAGGCAGATTTTAGGGAGCTAGGAAAGAGATTAAAAAGCAGGACCTCAAAGGCAGTAATCTCCGGATTACTCCCGGTGCCACATGCTAGTGAGTGCAGAAATAGGAGGATTGAGCAGATGAATGCGTGGCTGGAGAGATGGTGCAGGAGGGAGGGCTTCAGATTCCTGAGGCATTGGGACTGTTTCTGGAGGAGGTGGGCCTTTACAAGCCGGAAGGGTTGCACCTCAACAGGTCCGGGACCAATATCCTCACAGGGGGGTTTGCTAGTGCTATTAAGGAGGGTTTAAACTAGCTTGGCAGAGGGATGGGAACATGAGAGTAGATTCAGAAAGGAGAGAAGCAAAGGGCTGGGAATGGAAGGCAGAAAATTAGTAAGCAAGTTTGGAAGGCAGAGAAAACAAAGGCTAGAAAATAGACAACAAGGGAGGTTGTTAGTGCTAAATGGAAGGAATCTAGGGAATAAGACAGATGAGCTGAGGGCACAGATAGACACTTGGGAGTATAATATTACAGCTATTACTGAGACATGGCTGAAAGAAGGGCAGGAATGGCAACTCAACATTCCTGGTTACAGGGTTTTCAGACGAGATAGAGAGGGGGATAAAAAAGGAGGGGGGTTTGCAATATTGATTAAAGAAACAATTACAGCTGTGAGGAGGGATGATGGATCATCAAATGAGGCCATATGTGTTGAACTGAAGAACGAAAAAGGCTCAATCGCACTACTGGGAGTGTACTATAGACCCCCAAACAGTCAGAGGGAGATAGAAGAGCAAATATGTAGGCAGAATTCTGAGAAGTGCAAAGGCAACAGGACAGTAATAGTAGGGGATTTCAACTACCCTGCTATTAACTGGGATAGAATTAGTGTGAAAGGTATAGAGGGAGCAGAATTCTTAAAATCCAGTTAGGAAACTTTTTTAGCCAGTACATACTTACCAAGACCAACAAGAGAGGGCACAGTTCTGGACTTAGTTTTAGGGAATGGAGCTGGGCTGTGATAGTGATCATAATTCAGTTAGATTTAAGGTAGTTATGGAAAAGGACAAAGACAGACCAGTAATAAAATAGGGGGAAAGCCAATTTTACTAAGCTGAGATATGATTTAGCCAAAGTGGATTGGAAACAGTTACTTGAAGGTAAATCAGTGTCAGAGCAGTGGGAGGCATTCAAGGAGGAGATCCTGAGGGTACAGAGCAAGTATGTTCCCTTAAAGAAAAAGGATGGGGCTAACAAATCTAAAGCCCCCTGGATGTCAAAGGGCATACAGGGTAGACTAAAGAAAAAAATGGAACGTTATGACAGTTACCGAGGGCTCAATATTTCAGAAACCATAGAGGAGTATAGGAAGTGCAGGGGTGAAATTAAAAAGGAAATTGTGGTGTTCCTGCACCATACTACAAACTCACACGAGGCATGTACTGCAGATAGTCACTGCGTGACCTTAACCTTTATTCCCAGAACCAAGGAGTGCTGACCCTGGGTGGGACCTCCCCTTTTATACCTGGAAACCCAGGTGAGAAGTGTCTCCCACAAGTTCATCCCCTGTGGTCAGGGTGTGCATTTCTAGGGTATAAGTACAGTGTACAGGAGTTGCATGAAGGTTACAGTTACATGAAGGTTACCGTTGCATGATGGTTACGTACATGACATCACCTCCCCCCTTACGTCTTTTTGTGTCAAAGGGTCTTTCAGGTGGTCGACGTGCTCTCGTGGAGCGCCGCAGTTGTGGCTCTGGTGGCTGAGCCTCGGCATTCGTCTCTGTCACCTGCGGTGATTCCAGCCTGTCCGGGCTGGCCGCAGGGACTGTGAATGCTGTGAATTGTCCTCGTTGCTCATCCACTGGCAGTGGTGTTGGTGACATCTCATGCTCTTCTTCAGGTTCCTCCGTGTCTATGCTGAACCTTTTCTTTACTTGGTCCAAGTGTTTGCGGCATATCTGCCCATTGTTTAGTCTGACCACTATGACCCTACTCCCTTCTTTGCCAATTACTGTGCCCTCAAGCCACTTGGGTCCCAAAGCATGGTTAAGAACAAATACTGGGTCATCCATTTCTATACACCTCCCTCTTGAGTTTCGATCATGGAACTCGGTTTGGGACTGGCGCTTGCCCTCAACAATGTCTGCCAGGGCTGAGTGAATGAGGGACAGCCGCGTTTTAAGCGTGCGTTTCATGAAGAGTTCCGCTGGCTGGTCTCCCGTGAGCGAGTGCGGGCGGGACCTGTAGGCCAGCAGGAGGTGCGATAGGCGGTATTGAAGGGAGGGTCCTTGGATGCGTAACATGCCCTGTTTTATGACTTGGACTGCACGTTCCGCCTGGCCATTGGAAGCTGACTTGAACGGCACTGTCCAGACGTGTTTGATACCTTTGCCCGACATAAACTCCTGGAATTCATGGCTGGATAAACACGGGCCATTGTCGCTGACCAGGATGTCTGGCAAGCCGTGGGTCGCGAAAACCGTACGCAGAATCTCCACGGTGATGGATGTCATGCACGAGTTTAATATGATGCATTCGATCCATTTCGAGTATGCATCGACAACGATCAGGAACATTTTCCCCATGAACAGGCCCGCATAGTCTACGTGAATACGTGATCATGGTCTGGTGGGCCAAAGCCACGGGCTGAGTGGGTCCTCTCTGGGGGCATTGCCCAGCTGGACACATGTCGTGCATCTGCGAACCCAGTGTTCCAGGTCTGAGTCAATCCCCGGCCATCATACATGTGACCGGGCAATCCCCTTTATTAACACGATGCCAGGGTGTTCGCTGTGGAGTTCCCTGATGAACACTTCCCTGCCTTTCTGGGGCATGACTACCCGGCTGCCTCATAGCAGGCAGTCGGCTTGGATGGAGAGCTCATCCATCCGTCTCTGAAATGGTCTGACCTCCTCGGGGAACGCCCTGTGTGCGGGCGCCCAATCCCCAGTCAGGACACATTTCTTTATCATGGATAGGAGGGGGTCTCTGTTGGTCCAGAGTTTGATCTGGCGGGCTGTGATGGGGGAGCCTGCGGTGTCAAAAGCCTCAACGGCCATGACCATCTCAGCACTTTGCTCTGCTGCCCCCTCGGTGGTGGCCAGTGGGAGCCTGCTGAGCGCGTTAGCGCAATTTTCGGTGCCTGGCCGGTGCCGTATGGTGTAGTCATACGCAGCCAGCATGAGAGCCCATCGCTGTATGCAAGCTGACGCATTGGCATTGACAGCCTTGCTGTCGGACAACAGGGATGTTAACGGCTTGTGGTCCGTCTCTAGCTCGAACCGTCTACCGAAAAGATACTGGTACATCTTTTTCACACCGTAAACACAAGCGAGTGCTTCCTTTTCAACCATGCCGTATCCACGCTCTTCCTGGGAGAGTGACCTGGAGGCATAAGCCACTGGTTGGAGTCGGCCGTCGTCATTACCCTGCTACAACACACACCCAACCCCGTAAGACGATGCATCGCACGTTAAAACCAGCTTTTTAAAGGGGTCATACAACGTTAACAGTTTGTTAGAACACAGCAGGTTCTTCGCCTTATTGAAAGCCCGTTCTTGACAGTCCCCCCCAAAGCCATTCACAACCTTTACGCAGGGGCATGTGTAATGGCTCCAACAATGTGCTTAAGTTCGGCAGAAAGTTCCCGAAATAGTTCAAAAGTCCCAGGAATGATCGCAACTCCGACGCGTTGCCGAGCCTGGGCACCCAGCGGATCGCCTCCGTTTTTGATTCAGTGGGCCGGATCCCGTCTGCGGCAACCCTCCTGCCCAAAAAATCGACCTCTGGGGCCAAAAACACACACTTGGCCTTTTTCAGCCGCAAGCCTACCCGGTCTAGAAAGCGTAGCACCTCCTCCAGGTTGTGGAGGTGTTCCTTGGTGTCTCGGCCCGTTATAAGGATGACGTCTTGGAATACGATTGTTCCAGGAATGGATTTGAGCAAGCTTTCCATGTTCCGCTGAAAGATTGCTGCCGCCGAACGAATACCAAACGGACACCTGTTGTAGATAAATAATCCTTTGTGGGTCG
This sequence comes from Pristiophorus japonicus, assembly GCF_044704955.1. Taxonomy (NCBI): domain Eukaryota; kingdom Metazoa; phylum Chordata; class Chondrichthyes; family Pristiophoridae; genus Pristiophorus; species Pristiophorus japonicus. Next base: position 229,986,628 of record NC_091982.1, on the reverse strand, counting down.
TGATGGTGGTCAGAAGCTTGGATTCTTCCGCCAGTTCCTGAGTCATGTAGGCCGAAGTGAGGTCCAGCTTCGTGAACAGCTTGCCACCTGCCAGCGTGGTTAAAAAGGTCCTCCGCTCTCGGGAGCGAGAATTGGTCTTGCAGCGACACTTGGTTGATGGTGGCTTTGTAGTCGCCACAAATCCTGACCGAGTCATCTGCTTTAAGGACAGGAACGATGGGACTTGCCCAGTAGCTGAATTCAACGGCTGAAATTATGCCCTCGCTGAGCAGTCTGTCCAATTCACTTTCAATTTTCTCACGCATCACATACGGCACCACTCTGGCTTTGTGGTGCACTGGTCTGGCGTCCGGAGTGATGCGTATCACTACTTTAGTGCCCTTGAACATTCCGACACTGGGTTGAAACAGTGACCCGAATTTTTGTAGGACCTGTGAGCATGAATTTCGCTCCACAGATGAAATGGCGTGCACATCCCCCATTTCCAATTCATCTCGGCTAGCCAACTCCTCCCCAAGAGCGCGGGGCCATTTCCCGGGACGATCCAGAGTGGCAGCCGGTTCTGTGATCAATTATGTGTTACCACCAAGTTTGCACTGCCTAGCACTGGGATGATCTCGTTGGTGTACGTCCGTAGCTGCATGTTGATGCGTTCCAGTTTGGGCCTGCTAGCTCTGTGTGGCCATAGTCTCTCAAATTGTTGGGCACTCATAAGTGACTGGCTAGCTCCCGTATCCAGCTCCATGCACACCGGGATGCCATTCAATAAAACTTTCATCATCATGGGTGGTGTTTTAGTGTATGAGCTGTGGACGTCAGCCACGTGAACCCGCTGAACTTCAGCATCCATGGCTTTTCCCCAGGCATCATCCTGCATTGCAGACCCCTCGTCTGGTTCCACTGTCTCACAGATTAGCCTCACCACAGCCTTTTTGCACATCCTGGCCAAGTGTCCACTGACGTTACAAATTCTACAGGTATATTGCTGGAACCTGCAGCTTTTCGCAGTATGTCTACCCCCGCATCTCCAGCATGAGCTGAGATTGTTGTTAACAAAGGGACTTTTACCAGGCATTCCTCTCTGATTGCCCATTTGGTTGTTTCTAAGCACTCTGATGGTGGATGTTAATGGTCTCATCGCGGGACGCATTGTTTCTCGTGATGGCGTGAATTGCCGATCCCCTTTCCATTGTCCCTGTTGCAGGCCCACCCTGGAGTCTGTGGCTGCCTGGCGGTTTTGAAATGCCCTTGCCTGCCTGCGGGGTCCCTAGCCGCGTTCACAATGTTAACTCCCTGGTCCATCGCCACGTTGGGATCAGGGCTGCGTGCGTAAATTAGCTTGGTCTCCTCTTCCCCTGCCATGAAGGTCTGAGCTATCAATGCCGCCCCTTCTAAAGTCAAGTCCCTGGCCTCTATGAGCTTCCTGAAAATCTTGGCGTGATGAATGCCCTCAATGAAAAAGTCCCTTAACATCTCCCCCCTACAGACGTCTGTGAACTTACAGAGACTGGCCAAGCGCCGCAGGTCCGCAACGAAGTCCGAGATGTATTGTCCCTCCCGACGCCGGTGTGTGTAGAACCGGTGCCGGACCATGTGTACGCTACTCGCTGGCTTGAGATGCTCACTGATCAGCTGGCTGAGCTCTTCAAAGACTTGTCCACTGGCTTTTGGAGTGCAAGCAGGTCTTTCATCAGCGCATACATCTGTGGTCCGCAGCTGGTCGGTAAATGCTTGTCAGCTGCTGTCGCTCCCAGCCAATCCTTCATGACAAAGCTCTGCTGGAGTCTTTCCACGAAGTTGTCCCAGTCCTCACCCACACAGTAACGTTCCTCTGTGCTACCGGTGGCCATCCTCGTGGTTCGGTGATTCCCGTTTCTCGTCACCAAATGTGGTGTTCCTACACCGTACTACAAACCATAGAGGAGTATAGGAAGTGCAGGGGTGAAATTAAAAAGGAAATTGTGGTGTTCCTGCACCATACTACAAACTCACACGAGGCATGTACTGCAGATAGTCACTGCGTGACCTTAACCTTTATTCCCAGGCCCAAGGAGTGTTGACCCTGGGTGGGACCACCCCTTTTATATCTGGAAACCCAGGTGAGGAGTGTCTCCCACAAGTTCACCCCCTGTGGTCAGGGTGTGCATTTCTAGGGTATAAGTACAGTGTACAGGAGGTGCATGAAGGTTACAGTTACATGAAGATTACCGTTGCATGATGGTTACATACATGACAGAAATTAGGAAAGCAAAGAGAAGGAATGAAAAAATATTGGCAAGTAAAATCAAGAAAAACCCAAAGATGTTTTATAAATACATTAAGAGCAAGAGGATAACTAAAGAAAGAGTAGGGCCTATTAGAGACCATAAAGGTAACCTGTGTGTGAAGGAGAAAGACGTTGGTATGGTTCTTAATGAATATTTGTGTCTGTTTTCACAAAAGAGAGGGACGCTGCAGACATTGCAATCAGGGAGGAGAAGTGTGAAATATTAGATGAAATTAGCATAGTAAGAGAGGATGCATTCAAGGGTTTAGCAGCTTTGAAAGTGGATAAATCCCCAGACCCGGACTAAATATATCTCAGGCTGTTAAGAGAAGCAAGAGAGGAAATAGAAGAGGCTCTGACCATCATTTTCTGATTCTCTCTGGCTAAGGTGTGGTGTTGGAGGACTGGAGGACTGCTAATGTTGTACATTTGTTCAAAAAGGGAGAAAGGGATAGACCGAGTAATTACAGGCCATTCAGCAGAACCTCGGTAGTGGGAAAATTATTGGAACAAATTCTGAGGTACAGGATAAATCTTCATTTAGAAAGACATGGATTAGTCAAAGACAGTCAGCATGGATTTGTTAAGGGAAGGTCGTGTCTGACTAACTTGATTGGAATTTTTGAGGCGGTAACAAAGAGGGTCAATGAGGGTAGTGCGTTTGATGTGGTGTATATGGATTTTAGCAAGGCTTTTGACAAGGTTCCACCTGGCAGACTGGTCACGAAAGTAAAAGCCCATGGGATCCAAGGCAAAGTGGCAAGTTGGATCCAAATTCGCTCAGAGGCAGGAGCAAAGGTTAATGGTCGATGGATGTTTTTGTGACTGGAAGGTTGTTTCCAGTGGGGTTCCGCAGAGCTCAGTGCTAGGTCCTTGCTTTTTGTGGTACATATCAATCATTTAGACTTGAATGTAGGGGGTATGATTAAGAAGTTTGCAGATGATTAAAAAATAGTCTGTATTGTTGGTAATGAAAAGAAAGCCATAGACTGCAGGAAAACATCAATGGGCAGAACAGTGGCAAATGGAATTCAATCCGGAGAAGAGTGAGGTAATGCATTTGGGGAGGGCTAACAAGGCAAGTGAATACACAATTAATGGTAGGATACAGAAGTGTGGCGGTAGAGAGGGACCTTCAGTTCATGTCCACAGACCCCTGAAGGTAGCAGGACAGATAGATAAGGTGGTTAAGAAGGCATTCAGGATACTTGTCTTTATTAGCTGAGGCATAGAATATCATTATCATCATCATAGGCAGGCCCTCGGAGTTGAGGAAGACTTGCTTCCTTAGGTGGCTGAACAGTCCAATACGAGAGCCACAGTCCCTGTCACAGGTGGGACAGATAGTCGTTGAGGGTAAGGGAGGGTGGAACAGATTTGACGCACGCTCTTTCCACTTGATTTCTGCATGCTCTAGCTGAGGCATAGAATATATGAGCAGGGAGGTTATGCTTGAACTGTATAAAACACTATTTAGGCCACTGCTAGAGTACTGCATGCTGTTCTGGTCACCACATTACAGGAAAGATGTGATTGCACTCGAGAGGGTACAGAGGAGATTTATGAGGATGTTGCCTGGACTGGAGAATTTTAGCTATGAGGAAAGATTGGATAGGTTGAGGTTATTTGCTTTGGAATAGAGGAGGCTGAAGGGAGACCTAATTGAGGTGTATAAAATTATGAGGGCCTAGATAGAGTGGATAGGAAGAATCTATTTCCCTTAGCAGTGGGGTCAATAACCAGAGGGCATAGATTTAAAGTAATTGGTAGAAGGTTAAGAGGGGATTTGAGGTGAAGTAGATCTTCTAAAATTAAAAATAAGTTTGTTCATTCTTATACTGGGTCCATAACACCTACTTCAAGCTCATTTATTAACTATAATGAAGCTTCACTGTGACCTGTGGAAAATTGTTGTGTAGGATCACTCCAAAATAATGAGGCTCCACTCTAGTTGGATGTATCTTTCTTGACATACATGGGGTGACTGACACAGGCAACAATGTGCTGTGAATCAGAAATCTTAAATTGTTTGAAGTTAGTCTTCAGACATTTATATGTCAAATGATAATTTAAAATGGTCCATATCTGATCTGTGTTAGCTTTAAGTTGCTGATCTTCAATGTTGAACTTTAGATACAGTCAAGTCTGCCTAATGTTGGACCAGACAAAATTATAACATTATTTGTAACATAATGTGCTCTCTTATAAAAACTTGCAAACACTTCCAGATTGTTTGGAAGACATTTACAATTTCAAGGTAATCTAAAATATGTTAAAATCCAATTATTTTATTTTACTTTTACTATAATATGTGTTATCTTTTAAAAAGGTCAGTTATTTTGAAACGTCTTATCTTTGAAATTGAATCACAAGCAATTGCTTCTTCAATATTTGCCAGACAGCCAACATTTTTAAGTTAAATGTCGCTGGAACAGCACAGCATATAATTGTGAATCTTGCAATAGGCTGCTGGAGTCACAGGTTTAGGAACATCATCATCTTCAAAATTCTTGGTCTCCTTACTAGTTCCAGCTCAAGTTGGATCAAAGCTTTGATGGAGGCTTTGGTGCTCAAAGTGATAAAGTCAGACTGAGGAACATCAGCAGGGATCAGTCCAGCTTGCTCCACCTTTTCTTTGCTGACCATACACACAGTTTGCAATGTTGTGCTGAGTCACAAGATCCCAACACCTAGCAACTAAATTAGGGGCATCCAGCAGAATGATTGAGAATTCAGACTTGGCTTTGTAAGCAGCTAGTCTTTTTCTTGCCAGCAGCTTCCAATAGTGGCCATTGATATCTCCTGCCGTTCATCGGAGGATACTTAGAAGTGGTATTCTTTGAAAGACGGACAAGTTCCATATTCGACTGGCCAGAAATTTCAGGATGTGTAGGACAGTTATCCATAATGATTAACAAGTTTCTTAGCTGAAATTTTCTGTCCAAGGATTGAAGATTCTTTTCAAAAATCATAGAAGATCGTCGATTCAAATGATCAATAATGCCTCCAGGAAGTACCGGGCACTTTAACTCCTCAGATCTGTCCATATTGGCACCCAGAAGAAATCACATGCTCCTCGCTACATTTCCCACAGCACACTTCCTGTCACAAAAAGTGCAAGTTAAACATGGCAAAAGCTTTGAGAAAACTTTTACTTTATCGAGGTTGGATAAATCACATGGTCAGCCTATTTGAAGTATTGCAGGCAGAGCTAATGAAAGCCATTCTTTTGTCATTTCAGGGGTTATTTCATTGGCTTGTCTGACCATTTTCTTGTGCATTATATCATGAACGTTTTTCCATCTCGTGATCCATCCCATTGACTTTAGAGAGATCGCTATACCCGATTTCTTCTGCAATTTTGATGGATTTCGCCAATAAAATTTGTTCTGAAATTCTGGGGTAATTTCTATTGCACGCTGCCTTAAACCATTCAAGAAGTTCTGCACTAACATCATTGTCTTTAGAAGTTTCATGTCACTTCTGAAATTTCTGTTTCTGACCCATTTAAAGACAGAATCTCATTGTTCTTTGCAGTTTTTGCTGATGTCTGCCTGAGTGGCACCATGGGGGCGAAATTGGGTTCCTTTGTACCTCCTGTTAGCGCCTCTGGCAGGTGATAATGGAGCGCAAATGGTTTTGTGACCTGGCGCGGCAAGATCAGTGACACCCGCCATATTCGGCGAGAGTTTTGCAGCGGCACTACGGCGTTGTGCCCCAATCTCCTTTGCCCGGAGATCATGACATCATCACCATGCGCACCGCCCCGTTAGTGCTCCGGACCCGAAATTACGTTGTGCCCCCTGCAGCAGCACCGGGCGAAAACATCGACAGCTGCAGGAGGCATGCATCGGATGGGTAGCCGCTTCAGTAGTGATGATTAAAGTGAGGTGGCCGAGGTAAGTAAAAAAAATCTTACCTACTCTCTTCCAGCTTTTTTCGTGGGTTCTTGCCTGCGATCAATTAGCCCGGCACTCTGCTTGATTGCCGGGCTGATCATGTGGGATCGCAGCTGCCATCATGGAGAAGGTAAGCTGTTTTTCCTTTGCAGAGCCTGAAGCGATGGCCCTTCTCTTTAAGGGAGGGAAGGAGCCTTTCAACGCAGCAGCGCTGCATTGCCCAATGTGCAACACTGCTGAACTCACTGCCCCGCCTACTGCCGCTTGATTTAGCGCTCCACTTCCTTCTTGGAGCGCAAATAGTTTAAAGTTTGAAATAATTGGCGCCTGCCGCTAATTTTTCAAACTTTTAAAAGTTAACGCCCCAAACGGGGCGATATCCAATTTCACTCCCATATTCGTTTGATAATTCAGTCTGTAACGATGACATTTTCTCCAGAGGAGCGTTAACTTTGTACTTGTAGCTCAAATTCAGATCTGTGCTCTTTCATTTTTAGTTGATTCCATTTTAACTAAAATAACAACCAATAAAATACCATAGTGGAACAGCATCTCCTAATAGGAGATACCATAGGCAGTCCCTCGAACGAGGATGACTTGCTTCCACATGAGTTCACAGATGTTTCAATGAAGGAACCAATGTTCCAGTCCTGAAAAACAGTTGAGGGGGTGGGTGGAAGATGCCTGTGCGTGGATTTTTTTAACGTGTGGTGGTCGTTGCATACCAGCCACCACACAGGTTGACAGAGCTAGGTCTTTATCCAGTGGCAAGGATTAACCAGGACGACTGGAGACCAGCTCTGCTGCACGGACCTAGTGCGCACACATATTGCAGGTAGGTCCGTGCTGCCCCTGGGCCCTTGGCTCTTCTGGGCCCCATACCCTCATTCGCCGCACCTTCACCCACGATGTTACAGGACCCGGAGCTCCAGCTCTATTTATAGCCCCGACCTGTGGTAGTGTTCTCACACAGGTCGGGGCAGCCCACGATGTTCTGCTGTGTAGCGGGACAATGGAACGCATTGTGGCGTCGAGGAAGCCCCGCCCCTGTTGCTCCTTGCTCTCCGCGGTGGGTGGACCTGTGCTGCCCGAAGATGGCAGCCGAACTCCCCGCAATCCCCGACAGTAACGAAGGCCCTTCCACGCCCAAAGGTGCCCCCCAGCCGCCGCCGGCTTGGCAGCCAAATTTCGCCATCCGCAAGTGTCCGTGAGTAAGTGAGTCCACAGGGAGGCTAGGCGCGCTGCCCGGGCCGCTCCTCCCTCCTCCGCAGCGGCTCTAAAACGTCATCCATTCGCCGGTAATCTCCAAATAGGCTGGCCCCGCACTTGCGCACAACTCCGCACAACTCCATCGAGCTCAAAGGCCGCGAGCAGAGCCGGCCAACAAACCGCCAACTGCCTGCCTGCACGCCGCCACTCAGCCCGCAGCCAATGGCGAGGCGGTGCCGGGCACCAGCATAGGAAACCCAACCATTGAAAAATTGTAAATATGATAATAATCTAATCATATCAATCTATGGTCATTAAAATTTGCAAACTCAATGAAAATTTTGGAGGGTCACACATTAGAAGCATAGAAATCTTTAGCGCAGAAGGAGACCATTTTGACGCATCATGTCCGCGCCGACCGACAAAGAGCCACACGGCCCTCAGTCAGCAACCCTGAAGGTTATATGTAAACCTATGAACAATGAACAATTGCGGAAAGGTAAAGAGCATCCGGCCCAACCAGTCCGCGCCACACAACTGCGAAACCCCATGCATCACAACATTTTATACTCCACCCCAACCGGAGCCATGTGATATCCTGGGAGAGGCAAAAAAAAAGATAAACACCCAGGCCAATTGGGGGGAAAAAATCTGGGAAAATTCCTCCCCAACCATCCAGGTGATCAAAACTAGTCCAGGAGATCACCCTGGCAATATTTGATTCCCTGCTGTACTTACCATTGTATCTGTGCCAGCCAACAAGAGGTTATCCAGTCTAATCCCACTTACCAGCTCTCGGTCCGTAACCTTGCAGGTTACGGCACAAGTGCCCATACAAGCACCTTTTAAATATGGTGAGTGTTTCTGCCTCTACCACCCTTCCGGGCAGCGAGTTCCAAACCCCCACAACCCTTTGTGTGAAGAAGCTTCCCCTCAAATCCCCTCAAACCTTCCATCAACCACCTTAAAACTATGCCCCCTTGTAAATGACCCTTCCACCAAGGGAAATAGGCCCTTACTATTCACTACATCCAGGCCCCTCAAAATGTTATACACCTCAATGAGGTCTCCTATCAGCCTCCTCTGTTCCAAAGAGAATAAACCCAACCTATCCAATCTGTCCCCATAGTTAAGATTCTCCATTCCAGGCACCATCCTCGTAAATCTCCTCTGCACCCTCTCCAGTGCAATCACGTTCTTTCTATAATACGGCGACCAGAACTGCACGCAGTATTCCAGCTGTGGCCTAACCAGAGTATTATACCTTTTAAGCATAACCTCCCTTCTCTTGTATTCTATGCCTCAGCCAATGAAGACAAGCATTCAGTATGCCTTCTTAACCACTTTATCCACCTGGTCTTCTACTTTCAGCAATCTGTGGACAAGCCCCCCCAAAGGTCCCTTTGTTCATCTACACTACTAAGTGGCCTACCATTTAATGTGTATACCCTTTCCTTATTAGCCCAGCCCAAGTGCATTACCTCACACTTCTCCGAATTAAATTCCATTTGCCACTGCTCTACCCTTCTGGCCAGTAAATTGACATCCTCCTGCAGTCCATGATCTTATTAAATGGCGGAGCAGGCTCAAGGGGCCGTATGGCCTACTCCTGCTCCTATTTCTTATGTTCTTATGTTCTTATGACTTTCCTCTTCATTAGCAACAACACAGCCAATTTTAGTGTCATCTGCAAACTTCTTAATCATACCTCCTATATTCAAATCTAGATCTATGCTACAAAAATCAGGGGAACCAATACTGAGCCCTGCAGATCCCCACTGGAAACATCTTTCCAGTCACAAAAACATCCATCAACCATTACTCTTTGCTTCCTACTTCTAAGCCAATTTTGAATCCAACTTGCCACTTTGCCCTGGATCCCATGGGCTTTTACCTTCGTGACCAGTCTGCCATGTGGGTCCTTATCAAAAGCTTTGCTAAAGTCCTTATACACTACATCGTACATACTACCCTCATCAACCCTCCTGGTTACCTCCTCAAAAAATTCAATTAGGTTAGTCAAACACGATCTTCCCTTAACAAATCCATGCTGACTGCCCCTAATTAATCCTTGCCTTTCTAAATATAGATGTATCCTGTCCTTCAGGATTTTTTCTAATAATTTTCCCACCACTGAGGTTAGACTGACAGGCCTGTAATTACTCAGCCAATCCGTTTCTCCCTTCTTAAACAAGGGTACCACATTAGCAGTCCTCCAGTTGTCCGGCACCATGCCCAAATCCAAAGAGGACTGCAAAATGATGGCCAACGCCTCTGCTATTTCCTCCTTTACTTTGCTCAACAGCCTGGGATGCATTTCACCTGGGCCTGGGGACTTATCTACTTTCAAAGCTGCTAAACCCCTTAATGCATTGACACAGAGAGAGAACTATACACCAACTGAGAGATAAAGATAAACACCAAAGCGCCTTTACCAAATAAAGCTTCAGGAAATCAGAACAGACTGAACGCCCCGCAGCCAACAATTAATTGAAATCACTGAAATGATTTAACATCCCCTTATACACTGGAATATCATTGTTAAAAAACCCTGAAAAAGTGAAGCCTTGTTGAATGATGTGTCAACAAGAGCAGGCATCGACGACGAGATCCACCGCCTCCAGTGCACCAGTACAGCCTTTGGCAGCTTGAGTAAAAGAGTGTTTGAAGACCAAGCTCATGGTCTACAAGGCTGTAGTAATACCCGCCCTCCTGTATGGCTCAGAGACATGGACCATGTACATGGACCGTGTACACATCAAGTTGCCGCAAAAATATCACCAACGATGTCTCCGCAAGATCCTACAAATCCCCTGGGAGAACAGACGCACCAACATTAGCATCCTCGTCCAGGCTAACATCCCCAACATTGAAGCACTGACCACACTCGATCAGCTCCGCTGGGCAGGCCACATAGTTCGCATGCTAGACACGAGACTCCCAAAGCAAGTGCTCTACTCGGAGCTCCTTCAGGCAAATGAGCCAAAGGTGGGCATTGGAAACATTTCAAGGATACCCTCAAAGCCTCCCTGATAATGTGCAACATCCCCACCGACACTTGGGAGTACCTGGCCAAAGATCGCCCTCAGTGGAGGAAGTGAATTCGGGAGGGCACTGAGCACCTCAAGTCTCAACGCCGGGAGCATGTAGAAATCAAGTGCCGGCAGCGGAAAGAGCGTTCGGCAAACCAGTCCCACCCACCCCTTCCCTCAACGACTATCTGTCCCACCTGTGACAGGGACTGTGGTTCTCGTATTGGACTGTTCAGCCACCTAAGAACTCACTTCAGGAGTGGAAGCAAATCTTCCTCAATTCCGAGGGACTGCTTATGATGATGATGATGATGATGATACTGGGTTTCTAACAGCGTACTGAGTCAGAATTACTGCTGAACAATCATTCTAGCCTGAAATCTAATATTATATTTGTGGAATGTCAGATGTTTCTATTATGATAAAAATTCTGTGGTTTCCAATATATGTATGTATATATTTTTTATATTTGTTTATGATATTTCAGCTTCTACCTTAATCGCTTGTGTATGTCACAATCTTTATTTCACTCCCTGTAAAATGATTAAAAAGTGAAGGAAAATCATTGCATTTTACTTCCTGGTTGGCTGTCTGAGAATTCTTCAATGTGATTGGCTGCTTAGTCAGAATCAAATTAACATCAGGAGTGGTGAAACCCAAGCCACAGAGATCGCTACATCTTCGTAGGCAGCTTTCTTCGCTGCTGACCACAAAATCCAGGCCAATATTATAAGACTATAACAATATGCAAACTAAAATGTGTACAAAACATATGAAGCAGAGCCAGAAAAGGCTGATAGCATAACATTATGCGGATTATAAAATTAAGTGACTTAATATTATGCAAACTTGACTGTAGTTTATCATCCAACTATTTATTAATGAATTGCTGGAAGAATGATGCTCCCAAAAGAGAATGTGCCTACATAGATGATAATTATGATGAGTTTTTTTCCCAGTAGTGATTATCCAGTTCACACGACCACCAGTATTGAGCAGAAATGGCTTGATTATAATGGCCCTAAAATTGTGGTCTCCCTAATGGCGTACTCTCAGAGTATGCCATTGTAATCCATTTGAAAGGCCCTGCAACTTCCCGGTTTCCGCACGCACATCACAAAATCCGGAACTTGCGATCTGACAGATCATCCGAACCACATGGAAAATCAGTATTGCTGGTGCAAAGTTGGGTTATTTGTCCAACAACTGTCCAGCAATTGCCCACAAAACTCTTACAGCTGGTAAAAACAGGCCTAGGGCCTACTTTCATCAGTACAAGGGTTCATGTAAGCCTTAAATTAAACAATTAAAAATCCAAAGTAATGCACATACATGTTGAATTAATATATGCAAATATTGGTCCAGATTAAGATGTTAAAAATTATTTATCAAAAAAAATATTTTTTATTGTGGTTGGGGCAATGAAGGAACTTTTGAATAAAATTGTAATTCAGTACATTAATATTTATTAGAATTGTGTAAATTGTGTAATTATTTTGGGATTCCATTGCATATCATTGGGGAAATTCTCTTCATAAATGATTGCAATGGAATCCTCTTTTGTGATTGGAGGTCCAAACCCACATGATCCCAGGGACACTTCTGAACCGCCTGCATCCCTGGGATTTGTGAGCCTTTGCACTGATGTCCGCCTGGAGACCCGAGACTGGAACTCTCCGCAGCTTGGACACCTGGCGGTAGGTTTGGATTTTTTCGCAGTTCAGAGGCATACTCCGGAGGTATGCCTCCAACTGCAATTTCGACTCATTTATCATGTCATTATAGGCAGTCCCTCGAACGAGGGTGACTTGCTTCCACACCAAAAGGGATGAGTTCACTGATGTTTCAATGGAGGACGCAATATTCCAGTCCTAAACTCCAGGAGTGGAAGATATCTGTGCATGGATTTTTTTAACGTGTGGTGACCGTTGCACATCAGCCACCACATGGGCTTGACAGAGCTAGTCCTTTAGCCAGTGGCAAGGGTAAACCAGGACGACTGGAGACCTGCTCTGCTGCACGGATCTAGTGCGCACACATATCGCAGTGTGGGCAGGCCCATGCTGCCCCTGGGCCCTCGGCTCTTTTGGGCCCCACACCCTCATGTGCCGCACCTCCGCCACGAGTTGCTGTACATTCTATGCAACACCATGAACAGTCAAATCAAGGGAATCAACAGTCTTAAAGACTGAACAACAGGACAACAATTTATCCGGTCCATATTATCAGCAAGGTCCTGTGCAACACAACAGTGTGAACTCGCTGGTGTTCCTGCAGGTTATAGGACTTTTTAAAGCTCTTTCCACGGGCAGAACATTCAAACAGTCTCTTGTCGGTGTAGGCGCGCTGGTTTGTCCGCTGGACGGACGATTCACTGAATTGCTTGCCACACTCGGAGCAGGTGAATGATCTCTCACCGGTGTGAACTCGCTGGTGCCTCAGCAGGGTGGAGAACAGAACAAATCCCTTCCCGCACATGGGGCAGAGAAAAGGCCGAACTGCAGTGTGATAGCGCAGGTTGTCTGCGCTTTTAAAGCTCCTGCCACAGGAAGAACACCCAAACTGCCTGTCACCACAAGCAATAAACACCAAGCTGTGGTGCATTAAGTGGTTCCGGAAGATTGCACTTCTTTTAGTATTCAACATATTCATTCAATTGACTTCAGAAAGTCTCTACCAAATTTTAAATGGTCGTCTACTCCAATGGAAATTTGTTATCTCATATGAGCATGTCGTAGGCACATGCAAGTTGATATAAAAACCTTGGCTGTTACTTGTGGTTATTGTCACATATAACAGCCCTGCAAAATGGTCTGTCTCTTAATAAATAATTGTTGATGATGTCAACATTTATGGGAGTAGTGGTCCAGAATTAACATTGTTACCACCAGAATCACTCACACTGCACTTGCACCACTATATATCTGCCAATTAAAAATGTATAATTAAACAAAGGTGTGTGTATATATAAAAACCTAATTATTTGGCATTATAGACTGCAGATTTCCATAGTTTAAAACTAAACTCCATTCCGACTTTATTTATATTTTCTGAAAATTTTATTAGCTTTACTTACTTGTATTTTTTGATGCAGAACAAACTCTTTGTGACACCCTAAACTCCACCAATCCCACACACCACTCCCATCCCTATAGCTTCATAATGTCAGCCATTGTAGCTGATAAATACCTACCTAAAAATTGCATTTGTCAAATATTTGAGCTTGTTTAGATTCATCAATAAGTTATAAATGGGACATGCAATGACCATTATATTCTTCTTTAAAAATTCAGCTTTCCTTGATATAACCAGATACTGATATTTTAATCATTCTGTTGCTAAGTTTTGATTATTGTAAAATTATTCATATTGTAATACAATAATTATACATTTGCCATTATCAAATTGTGAAACAAACATACCACCTCAAGATAACTTAAGAGACATATACTTGACTTAACTTTGTCAACATCAATCAAGAGTAAGTTATCATTCAATTCCGGTATCACTTCCCCATCTTTTTTTTCCTCAAAACATAATGGAGCTGAAATTGTCCCTCTCCTTAAGGCCTGTTACCACCGCAAAGCGGAGGCTGCGCTACGGAGTGGACTGGCCGCAGACTTTTTGTGGAATGGCCGCTAATAGCCCAATTGCTCTTCCGAGTTTTCCCGGCAGTGCCCTGATCCCACCTCCCCTCCCCACCCCCACCCCCACCCCATCGCTCTGCTGTTGTCAATCCGTCTTAAGTGTGTCATCACCGTGTGCACCACCGATCTACCCCCCACCCCCCCGACGGCGACATTCCCCTCTGAAAATCTTCAATGGTGCCAAAACCTGTTTTTTTTCCCGGTGGTCTAGTGAGGCTGTGCCCTTCTGCAACAGCGGTGTGGCTTCCCTTAAAGGGGAATATGCACGACCGCTGCTGCCATTTTTTTTTTGTCCGGCTTAAATGTCGGCCCAACAATTATGCCCCCAGGCCTCCAGCAGATAGCCTGGCAGCCTCCCCCGCCCCGCCCCCCACCTCTTGGGTGTCAGGCTGCTGGCCTGGCCAAAACCCTCCCTGATGGCCCAGTGGACTGAAATTTTCAAATCGCAAAGGCTCTCCCCTTTAAGTGAAGGGGAGAGCCACGGTGACATGACGTCGTGATTACATCATCGCGGCGGTCACACCGCACCACCACCAATTTCCACCCCTCAGGTATTGCAACCGCCAAGTATCCGCCCCTCTCATGTAGTCACCACCCCCATTAAGAGCGACTTCCAGATCCGAATAAAAAAAACAAAGAGCAGAATTTCGCTCAAGAGGCAACTTGAACCACAGCTGCGGTAAAAACCATTGAAACGAGGTGCATGCGGCACGTTTTGGGTGGGGGGCAATTTCTACCCCAAAGTGTTCTAAATCTTTTCAATATGGTGCATACATTATGAAGCAGAAGTATAAACTGCTTTAAATTTGTTGTAGTGCTTATCTGAAGCTCCTTCATTTTCTCATTAACCTTGTTTTTAAATATACAATATTTTAAGGATGAATTATTTTGCTCATCAATTTGAAGAAATCAGGTGAATCAGGGAAATGCAGTAGGCATTATCTATTTGCATTTCAAGAAAGCTTTTGATGACGTGCCCCATGAGAGTCAGTGTGCTAAAATTAAGTCCCATGGTATGAAGTGTGATATGGAAAAGAAAATTGTTTTACACGTCGGCAGCAAGTTGAAAACCTGCACCATAGAGTATAACATGAGTTAAAGGTGACAGGAAGGGAGAACTAATTGACCGCTCTCTAAAGGTTTAATTGCCCAATTTCAGGAGGCTGCAGCCAAAGTAAACAGGATTTCGAGCTATACTGCCGGTACTATTCAATACTATTCATACAAGAGCCATGATAATACGGTTGTACAGGCTTTGATGAGGCCTGATTTGGAGTACTGTGTACAATTTTCGCTCCCCATCCCTCAGCCCCATCCCCCCACTTCATAAAGGATGTTGTGACTCTATAGAATGTACAGAAATGGGCAACAAGGATAATCCCCACCCTAAATGCATTTAGCTATGAAGATACACTTCATGCCTTGGGTTTGGATTTGCTGGAGCAGTGTATACTTCAAGGGGATCTGATTCAAACATTTAAAATGATTAAAGTGCCTTGATAACATGCAAGTAGTTACAGTATAGTGTTTGAGATAATGAAGCCTGGTCAAATTATTAACCATCCATTTAAGATAGGAAAGCAGGGAGTGAGGTTCAGTGTTTGGAAGTTTTATTTTTCTAAGAGTGATACGGGATTCTGGTGATGGTAGTTGTCATGTATGTAACCTTCATGTAACTGCAACCTTCGTAACAACATTGCATACTGTATACACCTAAGAAATGCACACCTTGACCACAGAGGATGAACTTGTGGGAGACACTCCTCACCTGGTCATCCAGGTATATAAAGGGAGGTCCCATGCAGGGTCATCACTTCTTGGTCCTGTGAATAAAGGTTCAGGTCACAGAGTGACCTTGTCTGCAGAATATGCCTCGTGTGAATTTATAGTAGTGTGTAAGGAAACTACATTTGGCGACGAGAAACGGGAATCAACAACTTACAAGAATAGCCACCAGTAGCACAGAGGAACGGTACTGTGTTGGTGAGGACTGGGACGATTTCGTTGAGAGGCTCCAGAAGAGCTTTGTCACGAAGGATTGGCTGGGAGCGGCAGCGGCTGACAAGCGAAGGGCGCATCTACTGACCAGCTGTGGACCTAAGACATACGCGCTGATGAAAGACCTGCTCGCACCCGAGAAGCCGGCGGACAAGACCTTTGAAGAGCTCAGCAAACTGATCGGTGAGCACCTCAAACCGGCGAGCAGTATATACATGGCCCAACACCAATTCTATACACACCGACGTCGAGAAGGACAGAGCATACCGGACTTCGTTGCAGACCTTCGGCACTTGGCCAGCCTCTGTAAGTTCACAGACTGCAGGGGGGAGATGTTAAGGGATTTCTTTATTGAGGGCATTAGTCATACTGGGATTTTCAGAAAGCTAATTGAGACCAAGGACTTGACCTTGGAAGCGGTGGCATTGATGGCTCAGACCTTCATGGCGGAGGAGGAGGAAACCAAGATAATATACGCGCGCAACTCTGCTTCCAACGTGGCGATGGATCAGGGAGTTAACATTGTAAACGCGACTCAGAATCCTGCAGGCAGGCAAGGGCAATTCGACACCACCCAGGCAGCAACAGACTCTAGAGTGGGTCCTCAACAGAGACAATGGCAGGTTGAACGGACATTTACACCTTCACGGTGGACAATGCGTCCCGGGATGGGGCCATTGACACCCATTAACAGAGTGCTCAAGAGTAATCAAAGAGACAATCAGAGAGGAATGCCTGGTAATAGCCCTTTTGTTCACAACGATCTCAGCTCATGCTGGAGGTGTGGGGGCAGACTTGCTGCAAAAACCTGTAGGTTTCAACAATTTATCTGTAGAAATTGTAACTTCAGTGGACATTTAGCCAGAATGTGCAGGAAGCCCGCAGCGAGGCTAATTTACGAGGCAGATGAACCAGAAGAGGGGTCTGCAAGGCAGGTTGATGCTTGGGACAAAGCAATAGACGTTAAAGTTCAGCGGGTTCATGTGGCAAACATCCACAGCTCATATACCAAAACGCCACCTATGATGATGAAAGTCCTATTAAACGGCATCCCGGTATGCATGGAGCTGGACACAGGGGCCATCCAGTCACTTATGAGTGTCCAACAATTCGAGAAACTATGGCCACTCAGAGCTAGCAGACCCAAACTAGAATGCATTGACACGCAACTACCGACTCACACCAAAGAGATCAGCCCAGTGCTAGGCAGTGCAATGTTGGTGGTCACACATAATGGATCAGAGAACCGGCTGCCACTCTAGATTGTCCCGGGAAATGGTTCCGCGCTTTTAGGGAGGAGCTGGCTTGCCGAGATGAACTGGAAATGGGGGGATGTGCACGCCATTTCATCTGTGGAGCGAAGTTCATGCTCACAGGTCCTACAAAAGTTTGAGTCACTATTTCAACTTGGTGTCGGGACTTTCAAAGGTACCAAAGTAGTGATACGCATCACCCCGGACACCAGACCAGTGCACCACAAAGCCAGAGCTGTGCCGATTGTGATGCGGGAGAAAATTGAGAGTGATTTGGACAGGTTGCTAAAAGAGGGCATAATTTCGCCCGTTGAATTCAGCGACTGGGCAAGCCCCATCATCCCTGTCCTAAAAATGGATGGCTCGGTCAGGATCTGTGGCGACTACAAGGCCACTATCAACCAAGTGTCACTACAAGACTAATAACTGCTTCCGAGAGCGGAGGATCTTTTTACCACGCTGGCAGGCGGCAAGCTGTTCATAAAGTTGGACCTCACTTCAGCCTACGTGACCCAGGAACTGGTTGAAGAATCCAAGCCACTGACCACCATCACCACGCACAAGGGGCTGTTTGTCTACAACAGGTGTCCATTTGGCATTCGATCAGCGCCGCTATCTTTCAAAGGAACATGGAAAGTCTGCTCAAATCCATCCCTGGAACAATTGTATTTCAGGACGACATCCTTATCACGGGTCAAGACACCGAGGTACACCTCCACAACCTGGAGGAGGTGCTACGCCGACTGGACCGGGTACGCCTGCAACTAAAGAAGTCCAAGTGTGTGTTTTTGGCCCCAGAGGTTGAGTTTTTGGGCAGGAGGGTTGCCACAGACAGGACCCGGCCTATCGAATCCAAAACGGAGGCGATTCATCGTGCGCCCAGGCCCGGCAACACATCGGAGTTGCGTTAATTTCTGGGACTCTTGAACTATTTCGGGAACTTTCTGCCGAACTTAAGCACATTGTGGAGCCACTACATGTGCTCCTGCGTAAGAGTTGCGATTGGTTTTGGGGGAGGGCTGTCAGGAATGGCTTTCAATTGGGCGCAGAACCTGCTTTGTTCTAATAAGCTGTTGACTCTGTACAACCCCTGTAAGAAATTGGTTTTGACATGTGATGCATCATCCTATGGGGTTGGGTGCGTGTTGCAGCAGAGTAATGATGAGGGCCAACTCCAACCTGTGGATATGCCTCCAGGTCACTCTCCCAAGCAGAACGGAGATATGGGATGTTTGAAAAGGAGGCACTTGCATGTGTCTACGGGGTGAAAAAGATGCACCAGTACCTTTTTGGCAGAAGGTTCGAGTTAGAAACGGACCACAAGCCGTTAACATCCCTGTTGTCCGACAGCAAAGCTGTCAATGCCAATGCGTCAGCTTGCATACAGCGATGGGCTCTCACGCTGGCTGCATATGACTACATCATACGGCACCGGCCAGGCACTGAAAATTGTGCAGATGCGCTCAGCAGGCTTCCACTGGCCACCACTGACGGGACAGCGGAGCAAAGCGCTGACATGGTCATGGCCCTTGAAGCTTTTGACAGCACAGGCTCCTCCATCACAGCCTGCCAGATCAAAATCGGGACCAACAGAGATCCCCTCCTATCCTTGATTAAGAAATGTGTCCTGACTAGGGATTGGGCGCCCGCACACGGAGCATGCCCCGAGGACGTCAGACCGTTTCACAGATGGATGGATGAGCTCTCCATCCAAGCTGACTGCCTACTATGGGGCAGCCGGGTAGTCATGCCTCAGAAGGGAAGGGAAGCATTCATCAGGGAACTCCACAGCGAGCACCCAGGCATCGTGCTAATGAAGGCAATTGTCCGGTCACATGTATGGTGGCCGGGAATTGACTCAGACCTGGAACACTGTGTTCGCAGGTGCACGACGTGTGCCCAGCTGGGCAACGCCCCCAGGGAGGCCCCACTTAGCCCGTGGCCCTGGCCCACCAGGCCATGGTCACGTATTCACGTAGACTACGCGGGCCCGTTCATGGGAAAAATGTTCCTCATTGTTGTTGATGCGTACTTGAAATGGATCGAGTGCATCATTTTGAATTCATGCACGACATCCACCACTGTGGAGAGTCTGCGTGCGGTCTTTGCGACCCACGGCTGCCGGACATCCTGGTTAGTGACAACGGCCCGTGTTTCACTAGCTATGAATTCCAGGAGTTCATTTCGGGTAATGGCATCAAACATGTCAGGACGGCACTGTTCAAGCCGGCCTCCAATGGCCAGGCGGAACATGCGGTCCAAATCATAAAACAGGGCATGCTCCGGATTCAAGGACCCTCCTTTCAATGCTGCCTATCGTGATAGGTCCCGACCGCATTCGCTCATGGGAGTGCCGCCCGCGGAACTACTCATGAAACGTGCACATAAAACTCAGCTGTCACTCATTCATCCTGTCCTGTCAGACATTGTTGAGGGCAAGTGCCAGTCCCAAAATGAGTGCCATGACCATAACTCAAAGGGGAGATGTATAGAAATCGATGACGCTGCATTTGTTCGTAATAACGCTTTGGGGCCCAAGTGGCTTGAGGGTACTGTAATTGGCAAAGAGGGGAATAGGGTCATAGTGGTCAGACTTAACAATGGACAGATATGCCGCCAGTATCTGGAACAAGTAAAAAAAAGGTTCAGCATGGACACTGAGGAACCTGAGGAAGATCATGAGATGTTGTCCACACCACCGCCAGTGAACGAGTGACAAGAACATTCAGCAGCATGCACAGTCACTGCGGCCAGCCCGGACAAGCTGGAATCACCACAGGTGACAGAGATGCATGCCAAAGCTCAACAACCAGAGCCCCAACGGTGGCGCTCCACGAGAGAGCGTCGATCTCCTGAAAGACTTAATCTTTGACCCCATAAGACGTTGGGGGGGGGGGGGGGGAAGGGAGGTGATGTCATGTATGTAACCTTCATAACAACACTGCATACTGTATACACCTAAGAAATGCACACCTTGACCACAGGGAGCGAACTTGTGGGAGACACTCCTCACCTGGTCATCCAGGTATATAAAGGGAGGTCCCACGCAGGGTCATCAATTCTTGGTCCTGTGAATAAAGGTTCAGGTCACAGAGTGACCTTGTCTGCAGAATGTTCCTCGTGTGAATTTATCATAGTGTGTAAGGACACTACAGTAGTGAAGCATGATTCCATTCAGTCCTTCAAGAAGGCATTAGACATGTTTTTGACAAGATCATGGCAGAAGGAAGATAAGTCTAATTATTCTGGGAAATACCTAACATGTCTGTTTTTTTGCCCCTTCCAAGCAGTAGAAGAGTGTAAAGATAGGTCATGGGTGTTGTAAAGCATGCACTCCCATGTTCCTCCACGACGGAGCTCATCCCCTGAAGTCCCAAGGGATCCCAGCATCCCTTGGGAGCACTGTATATAAGCCGGCCCCTAAGGCCTGTTCCTCACTCAGGAGTGTCTTATTAAAGACTGACGTCACTGTTACTTTAACCTCGCTGTGTGCAGCCTCATCTGTGTTCGGAACACAATAACTGGCGATGAGAATATGAATCCAATGCAAAGATGCAGCAAACTGTGGACATCCTGTAGAAGTTCTCGGAGGGTGAGGACTGGGAAGCCTATGTTGAACGGCTAGACCAGTACTTTGTAGCTAACGAGCTGGATGGAAAAGGAAGCACTACAAAAAGGAGAGCGGTTCTCCTCACAGTCTGCAGGGCACTGACCTACAGCCTCATGAAGAATCTTCTGGCTCCGGTGAAACCCACAGATAAGTCGTATGAGGAGCTGTGTACACTGGTTTGGGAGCATCTTAACCCGAGGGAGATTGTGCTGATGGCGAGGTATCGGTTCTACACTTGCCAGCGATCTGAAGGTCAGGAAGTGACGAGCTACGTCGCCGAGCTAAGGCAACTTGCAGGACAATGTGAGTTTGATGGCTACCTGCAGCAAATGCTCAGAGACTTTTTTGTACTGGGCACTGGCCACAAGACCATCCTACGAAAACGTTTGACTGTAGAGACACCGACCCTCAGTAAGGCCATTGCAATAGCACAGGTGTTTATGTCCACCAGTGATAATACCAAACAAATCTCTCAGCACACAAGTGCTACCAATGTTCATAAATTAACGGGAACTGTGTTTGCGAATAGAAATGTATAGGGCAGAAAGCATGAGTCTAGAACTGCCAGCAGGCCTCAGGTGACCCAGATGACTCAGAGTCTGCAACAAAGGATGAATGCGAGGCAATTCACACCTTGTTGGCATTGTGGAGGCTTCCATGCCGCTTCAAAGGGTATGTTTGCAAGAGCTGTGGGACAATGGGGCACCTCCAAAGAGCTTGCAAACGAGCTGCAAGCTCTGCAAAACCTGATAACCACCACGTGGCAGAGGAAGATCGGATCAAAGCAATTTCGAGCCTCAGAGAGAGGAAGTAGACACTGAAGTATACAGGATGCACACATTATTGATGAAATGTCCACCTATAATGCTAAATGTAAAATTGAATGGCTTCCCGTAGCCATGGAACTGGACACTGATGCTAACCAATCCATCATGAGTAAAAATATGTTTGAGAGACTGTGATGCAACAAGGCATTCAGACCAGCCCTGAGCCCCATCCACAGGAAACTGAGAACGTACACCAAAGAGCTTATCACTGTCCTGGGCAGCGCCATGGTCAAGGTCACCTACGAGGGCATGGTGCATGAACTGCCACTCTGGATTGTCCCGGGCGATGGAAGGAGCTGGCTGGGCAAAATCCGCTGGGATGACATCCGAGTGCTATCACATGTCGATGAGGCCTCATGTACCCAGGTTCTGAACAAATTTCCTTCCCTTTTTGAGCCAGGCACTGGAAACTTTTCTGGGGCGAAGGTGCAGATCCACTTGGTCCCAGAGGCATGACCCATTCACCACAAGGCACGAGCGGTACCTCACATGATGAGGGAGAGAGTGGAAATCGAGCTGGACAGTGTGCAATGCGAGGGCATCATCTCCCCAGTGGAATTCAGCAAGTGGGCCAGTACTCAAAAGTGATAGCACAGTCAGGATTTGTGGCGATTATAATGTAACTATTAATCATTTCTCGCTACAGGGCCAATACCCGCTACCTAAGGCAGACAACCTATTTGCGACGCTGGCAGGAGGCAAGACGTTCACCAAGCTCGACCTGACTTCAGCCTACATGATGCAGGAGCTGGAGGAGTCTTCAAAGGGCCTCACCTGCATCAACACGCACAAGGGACTGTTCATCTACAACAGATGCCCGTTTGGAATTCGGTCGGCTGCAGCGATCTTCCAGAGAAACATGCAGAGCCTACTCAAGTCGGTACCACACACGGTGGTCTTTCAGGATGAAATATTGGTCACGGGTTGGGACACCGCCGAGCATCTACAAAACCTGGAGGAGGTCCTCCAGTGACTGGATCGCGTAGGGCTGTGGCTGAAGAGGTCGAAATGCATCTTCATGGCAACAGAAGTGGAGTTTTTGGTGAGAAAGATCACGGCAGACGGCATTCGGCCCACAGACACCAGGACAGAGGCTATCAGGAACGCGCCTAGGCCACAGAACGTCAAGGAGCTGCGGTCGTTCCTGGGACTCCTCAACTATTTTGGAAACTTCCTACCGGGGTTAAGCACCCTCTTAGAGCCCCTACATGTGTTATTGCGTAAAGGTGAGAAAGGTATGGGGAAAAAAATGAAGTAATTGCTTTTGAGAAAGCCAGAAACATTTTATGCTCCAACCATCTGCTTGTATTGTATAACCTATGTAAAAGACTTGTGTTAGCATGTAACGCATCGTCGTACGGAGTCGGGTGTGTATTACAACAAGCTAACATTGCAGGGAAGTTGCAACCTGTCGCCTATGCTTCCAGGAGCTTGTCTAAGGCCGAGAGGGCCGACAGCATGATTGAGAAAGAGGCATTAGCGTGTGTGTTCGGGGTGAAGAAAATGTATCAGTACCTGTTTGGCCTCAAATTTGAGCTGGAAACCGATCACAAGCCCCTCACATCCCTGTTCGCTGAAAACAAGGGGATAAATAGTAATGCCTCAGCCCACATACAAAGATGGGCACTCGCACTATCAGCATATAACTATACCATCCACCACAGGCCAGGCACCAAGAACTGTGCGGATGTTCTCAGTCGGCTACCATTGCCCACCACGGGGGTGGAAATGGCGCAGCCTGCAAACTTGTTGATGGTGGCGCAGCCCGCAGACTTGTTGATGGTCATGGAAGCGTTTGAAAATGATAAATCACCTGTCACGGCCCACCAGATTAGGACTTGGACCAGCCAAGATCCTCTGCTGTCCCTAGTAAAAAAAACTGTGTACTGCATGGCAGCTGGGCCAGCATCCTCTTTGAAAGGCAAGAGCCAATCAAGCCGTTCCAGCGGTGAAAGGACGAGCTGTCCATTCAGGCAGACTGCCTGTTGTGGGGTAACCACGTAGTGCTACCAATAAAGGGCAGGGAGACGTTCATCTCAGATCTCCATAGCACACATCCGGGTATAGTAATGATGAAAGCGATAGCCAGATCCCACGTGTGGTGGCCCGGTATCGACTCTGACTTAGAGTCCTGTGTACGGCAATGCAGCGAACGTGCTCAATTGAGCAATGCGCCCAGAAAGGCACCACTAAGTTTGTGGTCCTGGCCCTCCAGATCATGGTCGAGGATCCATGTCAACTATGCGGGCCCGTTTCTCGGTAAGATGTTCCTGGTGCTGGTGGATGCTTTTTCAAAATGGATTGAATGTGAAATAATGTCGGGAAGCACCGCCACTGCCACCATTTAAAGCCTGAGGGCCATGTTTGCCACCCACGGCCTGCCAGACATACTAGTCAGTGACAATGGGCCATGTTTCACCAGTGCCAAATTTAAAGAGTTCATGACCTGCAATGGGATCAAACATGTCACCTCGGCCCTGTTTAAACCAGCCTCCAATGGGCAGGCAGAGTGGGCAGTACAAACCATCAAACAGAGCCTTAAACAAGTTACAGAAGGCTCACTCCAAAAACGCCTGTCCCGAGTACTGCTCAGCTACCGCACAACACCCCACTTGCTCACAGGGGTGCCCCCAGCTGAGCCACTCATGAAAAGGACACTTAAAACCAAACTCTCGCATGTTCACCCCAACCTGCAGGTAGAGAGCAGGCGGCAGCAACAAATTGTAAACGATGGTCGCGCCACTGCGTCACGGGAAATTGATCTGAATGACCCTGTGTATGTGCTAAACTATGGACATGGTCCCAAGTGGATTGCTGGTGAGGTGATAGCTCAAGAAGGGAATAGGCTCAAAACATTTTTGCCCACAAAGTTTTTGAAAGTGCAAGCTGATAATGGCACAACGAGGGAAACAGGGCATCTGGGACCAGAGCGAACAGGGCAACCAGCGATGTATCGCTTAACCAATCAGATCTGACACATTCTTTATAACTATAGCCCAGATCTTGCAGTAGAATTCATAGTTCAAGATCCCAGAGTGAGAACTGTCTTTTTCTTATTCTGCATTCATCCTGCTGAATTCAGTATCAAAACATATTAAACCAGACCCATTCTTTGAATGTAATGAGAATTATAATTAATATATTACAAGTAACGTTCACGCCACACAAGTGCAAGGCAATAATGACCATCTCCAAAAAGAGAAAGTCTAACCACCTCCCCTTGACATTCAATGGCATTACCTTCATTGAACTCCCCCACCATCAACATCCTGGGGGTCAACATTAATCAAAAACTTAACTGGACTAGCCACATAGACACTGTGGCTACAAGAGCAGATCAGAGGTTGGGTATTCTGCAGCGAGTGACCAATTTTCTCCTAATTTTTTTTGCCGGGGGGTGCGCAGTCCATTCAAAATTCCGCACATGCATGGTTTTTCTATTCAAAGCCAGCTCACCGGCTGTACAGGATCTGCAGAGAGCTGCATGGCATGGGAACATTGCTGCTGACTCCCCAAAGTGTTTCCACCATCTACGAGGCACAAGTCAGGATTGTGATGCAATACTCTCCACTTGCCTGGATGAGCTCAGCACCAACAACACTCAAGAAGCTCAATACCATCCAGGAAAAAGCAGCCCGCTTGACTGGCATCCCATCCACCACCTTAAACATTCACTCCCTCCACCACCGGCGCACCATGGCTGCAGTGTGTACCATCTATAAGATGCACTGCAGAAACTCGCTAAAGCTTCGGCAGCACCTCCCAAACCCACAATCTCTACCAGCTGGAAGGACAAGGGCAGCAGACGCATGGGAACACCACCAACTCCAAGTTCCCCTCCAAGTCACACACCATCCTGATTTGGAAATATATCGCCGTTCCTTCATCATCGCTGGGTCAAATTCATGAAACTCGCTCCCTAACAGCTCACCACCACCTTCTCAAGGGCAATTAGGGATGGGCAATAAATGTTGGCCTTGCCAGTGATGCCCACATCCTGTGAATGAATGTTAAAACATTTATTACACATTTTAATTTTTCACTCCACTTCTATTTTCTCCTTATTCTTCTTGCTTTATTTTAGGATCACCTTTTTATCTCCAACCCTATGATGTTTGCTGGATGAGAAGATGGGCAAGCAAGTTGCTGCCACTAACGCAAACAGTTACATATTTTATTAAATACGACACAACCCGTTGGAAATCAAACACAAGATCATGTAATCAAAATAAAATGAATGCCATGCTTTGGTGATTTTAATGGCATACCAAACATTAATCTGAATTAGATGTTTTGACTGTGTGTCTATTGTACCATAATGAATCACTGGTGACCATCAGATCTGCCTTAACGTGCTGTGGCTGTCATGGCAAAACAACTTTCACAAGATAAACACACAAAATAAATCACTTACAGGTGAGTGCAGCAATCAAAATAATTATAATAAATGTATTTCTGATTATACTTCTGTAGTTCTTTAAAGCAGTGGTTCTCAAACTTTTTTGGTTGAAGGACCCTTTCCAAATGGATTAGTAATCACGGACACCCTATCTAAATTATACTATATAGCACTCATAATATGAAAGTGCTGCAGGAAAAGAGTGTTGCAATAATGCTTTTAAGAAAACAGGTATTTACTTACAGGTATCAGTGACAATGGTGCGCCTGTTTCTCACTGCAAAGTATGTCTATCTTTGGTGTGATGTTTGACAGTAACACTATTATTGACGGTTGCTTTATCCAATCAACACTCTCCAATGATTGGTCTCTCACCAATCAGAAAAAAGGGCATGGTCATTTTATGGATTATTTAAAAACCTATATTAATGATTTATATATATGTGTGTGTGTGTCTGAGTTTGTATATTACAATAATTTAAAATTAATTATAGATAGATGCACTCCATAATTGATTCCATTGGTTAAAAGCCAAGCCTAGTTTTTAAAGTATGATTCTATCTATTCCTCACCACAAACCAGATGTTAGCGTGTCGTATAATTGACGCATCAAAGAACCAATAAATGGTGACTCTCTGTTCCTATCTGGAGCTTTCCAACCAATCAGTTCACAAAGAGGTGATGCTTAGCGAATTTGATGGGTAGAGGAAAGTTATTATTAGTGTTAATAACGTTTAATTTATCGTTAATAAAGTGGTCTCTGGTTAGAAACCTTTTTATTTCAATATGCTTCATATGAAACTTATGAAGGAGGCGGTTTAGTTCACATATTCTTTGGAAAGTCTCTAAAGACCTCCAGGGGTCTGCGAACCTCAGTTTAAGAACCACTGCTTTAAAGCACAGCATTTTTTATAGAGCAGACACAAGGCTGCCAGCTGTGAAATAAAATATTATACCATAACTAAACCTGACCACAAGCTGTAAGGCTCTATGTTCTGTTTACACTAAGGCTCTGTCTTTCAATGTTTTTGTGGGTCAAAAAATTCATCCATGGTATTTGATTTCCATGTCTCCACAAACCAAAACTATGTTTTAAGATAGCAATAAACTTATCAATCCCCAAGTATCCTTTGCAAAAAATAATTTCTCTCCAATATTAAACACGTCTTGTGCATATGCTTTTCTCAGTGCACAAAAGCTATTTATTTCCATATATGTTCCGTGACTCTTATATTGGAAGAGTTTTCAGAAACTTAGAAGCAATATAGGATACACATCAGAGATGAGTGTTAACATAAAACAGACCTAGTAGCTTTGACCATATAATTCACAAGTACTGCAGACACAAGTGATTTATTTTCTACCAACCACAACTACTAACCTGCACTGTATACAATACATTTTATATTTTAAAAGCATTCTTTTACAGAGATTTGTTGAATTCATTTTGTTGGTTGATATTGCAGTATAAGGATGCAGTGTGGCACACCTGATGACATTTTGTTATGTGATTTAAAATCTGGGAAAAAAAGTTTAAAAGGCAAAAAAATTAAAAAGATAAAATATAAATTCTGTAAAAAAAACTAATAAAAAGCCTTTGAAATGAACATGCAATCAAAATGGGAGATTTCTCAACAATTTAACAAAACTGTTCATGCATTGATTTTATAGAAGCATATACAACTATGTGTGAGCAGTTGGTATCTCTCAAACACATATTGTATAAATCTCTGTAAACTGTGCATGTTAGAAGATGTAGATTAAGTTATTTACAATGCTATACCTCAGGCATTAAACGTTTATGGCTAGTTGCGTGTGTGTCATCACAGCTCCACTAATTTTCACTATCATTGACAACTTGACCTTTGTAGCTATTCATTGTAAATGTTTTGTGAATTTTTTTTTTGTTTCTCCGCAGCGGTATCGGCCTCGTACTAAAGTTAGCGAGGATCGCGGTTTTCACTGTGAATTCTCGTGCAATGCCGATTTTTACCGCTGCGCAAATTAAGGCCTGAATATTGGGGCTGATAACGATAGCAAAACGATAACGGTAATTTTGGCAAAAAAATACCGTTTTCGCTGAGAACTGAATTTCTAGCCCTGAAGGTTTTTGAGAGTTAATAATAAGAAACTGTTCCCATTGGCAGGAGGGTCGCTCACCAGAGGACACGGATTTAAGGTAATTCACAAAATAACCAGAGGGAGATGAGGAAATTGTTTTTATGCAGTGAGTTTTTATGATCTGAAATATACTACCTTAAAGGGTGGTGGAAGCAGATTCAATAGTACCTTTCAAAAATGAATTGGATATATACTTGAAAAGGAAAAATCTGCAGGGTGACTGGAAAAGAGCGGGGAGTAGAACTAATTTGATAGCTTTTTCAAAGTACCGGCACAGGCATGAAGGGGTGAATGTCTTCCTTCTGTGTTGTATGATTCTATGAAAGAATTATATATTACGTAAAATAAGGAATGGTCAAGGGATAGATCAATTATGTATGAAGTTCTCATTGATCCAGAGCTTATATGTACAGAAAATATGATGTTTTATCTGTAAATCACCCCATTCTAAATATTCAGTTAACAATGACGAACAAAATGAGTGCAAATTACAAAATGACTTAGAGTTATCTTCTCTTATCCAAATATTCACCGTGTCATTTTTTCCTTAACAGGATTTATAAATGTTCTTAGAAAATATAGATAAATCCATTTTATATTAAGTGGAATCAACAAATGGGCTTCTGAATCATTTATATAATGTTGTTGTATTACTGCGGGTACCAGTTTGACACCGCTATCTGATGTATCATTAACACTACTGCAGCGCAAGGCAATAGTACTGAATAATACGACCAGTTTGGCACTATATGACACCAAGGGAGAGCTGGGCACATGTCTGAATGTGTACATACACATGGTCTGTCAACCAGTATCCAAACGCTGGTGGCATTTTTAAAAGTTAGCAAAGAGCCAACAGTTCAGAAGCTTTTTTTCTAATTTTACAAAGTTAAATGCTATCAACAAAAAATGTTAAACTTTAAAATTGATTTTGTTTAAGTTCATGTGCACCATTTGCAGTTATATTGCAGCCAATGTGATGCTGTGAGACTATCTTCTCCCAAAACACAAATCAATACTGAAGATGTTGCCTTAATTTATACTACATATTTTGCATTGCTGCAAAGGTGAAATCCCTTCTCAGCAATAGATTTCAATATTTAAAGCGTTTTGGGTCATCATGACGTCATGAAGGACACTATATAAATGCAAGTTCTTTCTTTATCCATAATCGAATCAGTAACTTGAATCCCAAGCCAATGAGCATCTGACACAACTTCAGTTCCATGCAAAAGTAGTGTTATAAGGGTGATGTTATTTCTGTTGGTTCCATGTTGCTTTCATCTAGCAACAGAGGAGCACTGCCAATGGATGCAACCACTGACCAGCTAGTTAAAATGTAATGTTCAAAGAGACGAGGCTGCCCCCTAAATTAAATACAGACAAATTTAAGTGTAAAAATATCTAGCTGTGAATTGTTTTTAATGTGATTTTGCACAGTACTGCAGCATTCCATTGTGTGATACTGTACAGACCATCAGTCCAGTCAGATGCCAGAGTTACACTACTACTTCATTTTACATCAATGCCCATCAACACACATCGGAATGCTCTTTACATTAACTGCACTTATACTACTTTCCTGGTCTGAGACCAGTAGCAGGATCCATTTACCCATGGCTGCAAATTCAGCTCATGCATGTGTGCAAAAATTGGTAGAGCTCCAGTACCCCAGGTGAAAATAATTAATCTTTTGCAAATGTGAAGAAGTGTCTGTTTCCTCAAAACATTAGAAAAATACTCTACAGTAAATATATAAAGTGAATAGAAACACCAATTACATAGATTGTACAGCACAGAAATAAGCCATTCAGTCCAACTGGTCCATGCGAGTGTTTATGCTACACACAAGCCTCCTGCCACCCACTTTATTTAACCCTATCAACATAATCTTCCATTTGTTTCTCACTCGTGTGATTATCTAGCTTCCCCTTAAATGCAATCAACCACCATCCATATTTTAAGCCAGGCTTCGTATTGCAATGAATATAAGAAAATAAGAAATAGAAGCTGGAGAAGGGCATATGGCCCCTCGAGCCTGCTCTGCCATTCAATAAGATCATGGCTGATCTTCAACCTGAATTCCGCGTTCCCTCCAGATCCCCATATCTTTTGATTCCCTTAGTGCCCAAAAATCTAGCGATCTCTGTCTTGAATATACTCAATGACTGAGGCAAAGAATTCCAAAGAAATTCCAAAGAATTCCTCCGGGCAAAGAAATTTATCTTCCTCTCCGTCCTAAATGGCTGATAAATACAAACTAAATGGAATTTATATGCCACCAACCACTAAGGGCAATTAGGGATGGGCAATCAATGTTAGCCATGCCAGCGACGCCCACATCCCACAACAAATAATAAAAAAATAATTTTAAAAAACATGTTGCCTACCCCAAGTTGTGTGAGAAGTCTTCCAGTAGGGGCATCTCACCTTGCTGGACTTCAGTGCAGAGGCAGGTGAGGACCTGTCTTTGGTTTAATGCAGCCACTTTCCACATTGCACATGGGCGCAGAAAAGGTGTAAGTGCACCCACTGAGGCGGTGATTGCTCCAATAAACGCTGCAAGAGATGTGTGAGAGAAAGAATCTGGGTCCAGTTACAAAAAAACAATTTAAACCTTGTAATTGCTCCAATAAAAGCTGCAAGAGTTGCGTGAGGGAATGAATCTGGGTCCAACTATCAATTATATATTTTTTTAAACAGGTAATTGCTCCAATAAACGCTGCAAGAGGTGTGTGGGGAGAAAGGAATGTGAGTTCAGCTATAAAATTAAATTTTTAACAGAAAAAAAACCCAACGTGTAGACGTCGATCTGAAGGGCGCTGTCTGCGGCCCAATTTGCCCCCCGCTGCCTGCTCCAAGCTCGGCGCTTGGCACACGGGCGTGGAGTTTAAAAAGGCGGGAATGTGCCTCGTGAGGAAATCGGGGCGCGCCGCGGCGGGGGGGGGGGGGGGAGTGGGACGCCATGCGATTGGATAGTGCAGCACGTGCGCGCGCGCGGGCTGGGGAGGGGGCGGGGCCTGGGCACGCGGCTGCAGGTTGCCCCGCCCCTCTGTCCCAGGAGGGTTGGGAGCACGAGCTGGATCCTGGACCAGGTGACAAGATGGCAGCCTCGCGTGCTGCTGCCTGCAGCTTGCTCCTGGTCAAGCAACACTACAAACTCACCCATCCGCTGCCTGCAGCTTGCTGCTGGTGAAGCAACACTGCAAACCCACCCATCCGCTGCCTGCAGCTTGCTGCTGGTGAAGCAACACTGCAAACCAACTCATCCGCTGCCTGCAGCTTGCTCCTGGTCAAATAACACTGCAAACCCACCCATCTGCCGCTTGCTGCTGCTAAATGTGGCACAATGCATGCAACTGCGCCGAAACCTTTAACCCAATAATTAATTTAGTATTTGCACGTCATTTTACTTTTCATTCCACTATTTAATCCGGATTCTTATTCTGCACCCCCTGCAAATTTACCACCACCACCCAAAGAATATCTGCGCGTATAATGCAAGGAAACGAGAGAAAGCTCGCGGTAAAGTTTGCTTCAGAATCGAGCAAAAAAAGAGAAGTGGGGTGGAGGTGGGCGTGTGAATTGAAGAAAAGCGTACGTCGGGAATGGGAGAGGGAATTATTAGGAGTAACTTCTCACCCGGAATCAGTGCCAGAGAGAAGCATCAGCGACTGTGAATAAACACACAGCAAGAAAACAAAATTACAACCAACAACACCAAGAATCCACACAACTTGCTCCCAACCAGCGCCAAGTGGGCACAGCCCCTTCATATTGCATCGCCTGATATTACTTGTACTTGTTCTTTATCACAGATTGCCATATTACACAAATGTTGATATCTATAACTGCAATAGTCCTTAACATTCCAGGCTCATTCTTAGTCACGAAACACATATTTATAATTTTGTATGTGAACGTTCAATGAAACTCTGCGTTCCATACGTAAAAGTTCCTAAGAAATCACAGAGAAATTGTTTTATGCTTGATAAATGTATTATTTGTGTCGTAATTATTTTGATGATTATTAATAACTATCGCCACAATAATCATTTAAGTTGTAAACTGACGCAATACTATTACGGTCTACACATATACCATTGTTGGACTTACTTCAAAGTGATCCTGACAAGAACCTTCCTCAGCAACGAGGCCAGGCTCTGAGCATTTTCTCAAACACTGGACCCCGCAGAATGAAAAAAGCATTTACTGAGTGCTTCAAAGTTCCGCACAGTAGAATTGTAAATTGTAGCTGATAACAAAGCATGACTATGCATGTCATGTACAGTTTAAAATGTGTGTAAATGACAATGCAACATACAATGAACAATATGCAAATGCAGTATACAAATAAACGATATAATTACGACACTTTTCGAAGTAATGTAGTGGGATCATGTTGAAATGCACACTTCCCTTTTGCGTTCAACTCGTCGCTTGCCAATCAGATAACCGTCACACAAAATCTTCCTTGATGCTTCGCAATCTCTCCTTAGTCTCGTAGTGTTACTGATTCTCCAATTGGTGTTTGATGGCAGTTTCTAAAATAATGTAGTGATGTTTTTTGTTTACCTTCGGTTCCTGCGGAGGAAATAATCTGGAAAAATGACAACATACCTAAAGAGGTAATATTTGAAACGCACACAGACAGAGAATAAACGACAAAGAAACCAGGTTCTTCGTGACAGGTCTAGTACTTGTTGGTAAACATTTGCAGGACTGTAATGTATTATGTTACTTTTCGAAATGAAGCATTGGCTGGACGCCTACACAAAGACATTAAAATAAATTAAAGCATTAGTTATCAAACATACAATCCTCGTGCATTATAAAACATGCATTAGTTTTAACTACCATTGTTGAACTTATGTACGTTGTCCATACATCACATCACACGTGTATCTACCGATTGCCCCGTCCTTACGATAGAAAGATAACCGACATTTTAATAAATCTTTTAAGCACCAAGATCAAATCTGTATAGAAAAACTGAGAATGTTACGGTGTTTCAATAAACGTGGCATGTATCGTTATTTTTTTTAAGTTTACTATTTATAGTTTAAATTAGGACACTATATCACCATCAACAATTAAACCATAGACGCCAGACAGTAAAAGCAATATTCATGTTTTTAATGTTATACCCGTCTATTGCTTTTTACAATCCGCATGCATAAGATATTGTCACAATTATTATCATGTTAAAGTTTGTGTAACACATGCGGCGAAATATAATATTGCTTTGTTGAGTAATGGGTGTTTTTGAATCGAAATTAGCAGCTAAAAAATAAAGACAAAAATATACTTCACAGCGGCAACACTGGCATGTGAAAGAGAGCATGCAGTTTTACCTCCAGTATTGGAAATACTGCCCAAGCAAACCGGCGGAACATTCTACATTGAGCAACCAAAACCCTTGCTTGCATAGTATGCACTAATATTGTTACCATTATGATGGGCATGCATCGTTAGTACTCGGTAATAGCTGTTTATATTACATTTTAGTGACCACGACAAACCAAACTTTTCCATGCGACCTGCAAATCCTAGAGTATTTAATAATCCCAAGGTTAAAATAATACAGAAAAGAGATACACAATATTATGGTAATGTGCATAAGGCAGTGGTTAATGCAAAGATTTTACTTTTATCGCTGTCTATTCAGAGCCTAAGATAGATTTAGCGAGGAATAAAATCAACAAAACCATTCACAGATTGTGCGCTCTTATTGTTTATGTTGTATTAGTTTTCACTACAGGTGTTTATTTCGCGTTGGAGCTGCTACATTATGCGCACCTTTACCTATGGTTGTTGCGACGCGTATATTTTGTGACATAATTCAACGATTAACAATATTTGACTCAGCCGAAATGTGTACTGTACTTAAAATTGGAGAGTTTATAAACAGCAACAATAAACTGGGCAGGAATGGAAATATATTACCAATATATGTTAGACTTACTAAATAACTATTATGAAAGTGAATCTAAGTTGACTCGTATTGTTTAAAGTGGACATTGTACATTGTCAAATTGAATAGACCGCGAGATTAATTTATTATTCTGGCGTACGATTACCAATCTTACTTTCGTGAAGTCCTAAATATAATTATATATATATTATGGACATCAGCAATGCAAATGAAAGATACTAGTGTGAACTGTATATATATATATATATATATATAAATGAAAAGGATATAATACAATGTCATTTTGTTTTTCCCGCGATAACAGCAGTCAGTATCCACATAGAGAACATTCATCCAACATAATTCTACTTTAAAGATGCAATCCGCGCAACGGTGGTTTACACCGGTAATATATTTTCTGAAACCCTGATAAAGTAATTTTCCACAGACAATACGGAAAAGTGCTGCTTTAACGTGAATATTATCCCGCCGTAGAAAAATATGACTTTTAAATCATGGGTTGGTGCATTTTAATAACTTGGTCATATGGGAACTGATATTAAAAATGACTCCACCGTATTACTTACACACACTAGCTGAAAATCGTTTTAAAAAGTACTTATATCAATAAGTTTAACGTTTTAATTTAGGTAAATAACTATATCGCAAATTTATAGCTCAAGGAAGCTGCAAAGTAATTTAACATTTTGATTCTGGTTGTGTATTTACTGTAAGTATAAATATGTATGCGAAGACATTTAAAACATTATAATTTATACAGATTTAATTATTGTGGTCTCACATTAGCGTGTCTTAAAAGCTGCCGTAAGTGACTGGTAACTAATTTGTCCTGCTCGGTGCCAGTGGACAGCCTTTACTATAAGGTCAGTAGATGGTGATTGTAATAAATATTCACCAGCACGTGTAGCACTGTTGGCCACATTTCCACTCAGTACACTGCGCATGTACCGCGACTGGCTGCACCACAACCCACTGTGACTCCGCCAAAGTGAAGTTCCGCAAATGTTTCACCCGAACAGAAATCTCTCTGTGGTCTAAAATTCATTTGGGAAGAGGATTGTTTTTAAATAACCGTAAACAGTATTCATTTTCCTTTTCCGATTGCCTCGGTTGAAACTGTTCATATTTGAACCTCTGAGAGAAATTCTAACGCGAAATGTAGCATGCTTTTTATGCTAATTCTCCTTAAACCTTTTTTTGTGTAAAGTGCGTCATCTGGTAACTCCGTGCTATTTTGCGCTATCATTCTAACGCTGGAATAAATGTTACAAATTGATGACAGCTTCCAGCTGCAGGTTAAAAATAGCAGTGATGTTCCACAGGCTGATCGTGTTTCTTTAGTTAGTGAATTGCATCGCTCTCAAGAGCCCATGGGCAGTCAGCTTGCTTTCTGTAGGTAAACAGGGAGAAATTGTAAAGACACAAAGATCGAAACCGCATCGTTTAAAAGCTCGGTTTAATTTAATTTACAATTCATTGTCTAGTACGTGAGCTTAAAAACAAAAATGCGCGGTGATATGCTTTTGTAACGCACATACATTTCTATAACCCTATTTCATTGAATTGATTCTAGTTACAAATATTGAAACGGTCGTTTTCTGTGAGTGGAACTGTTTGGCAGAAATGCGTACTCTTTTCTAAAATAGGAACAACTCGTTGCACCGAACGTGACAGATCAGAGTGAAGAATTCATAAAGTGCGACCCCCATCCTCCCACCCGAAAACTATACAGGCCAATCAATGCGTGTAGATAAGGCACTTATTATTGTTGGATACGTTCAGTTATTTTGGCCCGCCTAATAAGGACAGGAATCGTCA
The DNA here is from genome assembly GCF_044704955.1 of Pristiophorus japonicus. NCBI lineage: Eukaryota > Metazoa > Chordata > Chondrichthyes > Pristiophoridae > Pristiophorus > Pristiophorus japonicus. The sequence continues at coordinate 229,950,615 of NC_091982.1, read as the reverse complement.
GTTGTAAACATCAAGGTATTCGCTGCTTTAAGAGCGGTCTTGTGCAAGCAGATACTGTATAGAGACGGAGATTTTTTTTAAATAAGTATTTTACTGTCTCCTTTGTTTGTCTCCAATGTTGCATTTATAAGTAAACAAGGTTCGTGTTTGGAGAACCAGTGATATAAACAGCACCAACCTGCTCTCATGTTATCAGTACGTGCCTGTTTTTAAAAAATATATCGTCATGTTCAGCACCAAATAGGAAAATCCACTGAGTGTGTTCTGCTTTTGGCATTCCATACAGTACTACATTATATTTTCCAGTTAAACAGTGCATAAATCAAAAATAGGTCTGAAAGCATTTTCTCTGAAGCAAGCCATTGACAACGTGGTCTTCGGTTTCTGCTAAATAGTGTTGAACAGTCCAATCTATCGCTAACCCTCGTGGGTTTCAAAAATCAATAAACCATGAAGCAAATAGCAATAAAATAAAATGTATATTTTTTAGAAATTTAGCAAGAAATAAAATCCACTTGGCCAATAACGTTGCTCGTGTACTTCCAGGTCCGTTTGAGGTATGCCAAAAAAGTCAAAAATCTTCCGCTGTTCGGGATTCTTTGGGTTTTGGTCGCAATGATTCGAATCGTTGTGTTAGAATTTGAAACAATTTTTCGTTTGTGTTTAATTTCCATTTATTAAAGTTATAAATGCTAAACTTGTGCTTCCATCGATCGCCAAGTACTCCTAATGCTCGGCAAATCACCGATAGGTTTCGAACCGAGAGGTAAATAAAGATAAAATTTTCGTATTTTCTATCAATAAAATGAAAGCAAGTAAATTTCAGAATGTCTAAAGCCTGTGGTCAGGGTGTTTGACAGCCACTTTCCACAATCTCAAGGAATGGGAAGCCCAGGTTCGTGTCCGTGCAGTTTCGCAACCTGCAGACCAGGTTCAAAACACAATGCGCCTTTCACGCAAACATCTTGTCAATAATGGGCCAGTTACTGTTGCATTTTCACACAGGTACCAAAAACTAAATCCTGCATATTTATTTTATTTACTGACGTATCAGGGCAAAAGTTCCAATATGTACTGACAATGTTGTGCCTATTAAACAGTACTAGAACCGATTTACTGTTTTTGTTTACAAACAGTACGCTCTCCTGCACGGCATTGCTGTCTGTGATTTGGGGACTTAGAGTGATGTGCATTTACGTAACTCTTATAATGCTAAATATTTTCACTGAATGGTTTAAACTGGGTTAAATATTTATTTCAAGTGTTTTATTTCGACTTTAATGGTTCTGTTCCTAAGATTCACAAATGGGCAAATAAATAAAAAAATATATCAAAGTATTTAGGCATATGCAGCATAAAATCTCTGCAAATGACCTTTTTTATGTTGTTGCTCAGTGAGGCTCCATCACACTCGCAGCTCAGCCTGCCTTCAGAATCCTCACAATCCTTCCTTCTGCAAGGTGGCGCTCTATGATTTGATTTTACTCTCAACACTGCCATGGCTGACTCTTACCGGCTGCTGAAAAGCGTAATTTCAAAAGTGCCATTATTCACGAACATACATAAGGCACTTGTTTGTTTTTTTTTAAACTATACAAGCTAATGAATTACTAAATGAAGTATATCTTCACTGGGCAGAATCAGCATCCTGCACACTGCCTGTTAGTCAGTTAAAACTATTTCAATCCGATGTTATAAAACACAAACATTACGTTTCAGAGTATGATTACTGAACTAATATTTACGAATGTAATTGTATTTGGTGCTACATTGCGCTTTCTAGACCGGGTGAACTTATATTTTTCTCTAAACCGCCTGCTACCACATAGCACTGGCCTTGCTAACCCTAATCTTTGAATAAGCAGTTAAACTATCAATCTCATCTCCCGGAAGGTCAGTTTCTGTTATGTACTCTATGGACATCACAAGCATTCGTAACTTTAGCTAGCATCATGATTTGTGTTGTCTGTTGATATGTTGTCTGCTTAATGGGGCGGTCATGCAAGCTACAATGGAGAACAAAGCCCAAGAGTTCCAACAAGCGTAGCTAAGTTAGTGGAAGTAGTATAGCCCGCAAATCTATCAAAGTAAATAGCAAAGGAGACAATCTGATTTAGTGAAACAGGCGTTCGGCTATAGTCATTAAGCATAAGTAATTTAGAGTTTTATTTTTTCCTCATTTAGTAATTTGCTATCAGAACATCATCGAATGGAACGGATTTTTTTAAGTGAATGGGAATTAAATAAGTAAGGCGCATAAAGAAAATCAGATTACATAAAATAAATTGTGTTCTTGTAGATTTAATTTCGCACTAAGTGGTTGGGTTTAGAACCATTGGTTATAATTCACAGTAAAGAACATAAATTAAAAATGATTTCAATTAATGTCAGCTAATAACGATTATAATTGCAAAGATATGAAAGCACGAAGGTCTCAGCTAATTGTAAAAACGCACACATGCATTTTTTGCCCCTCCCATGAAAAAAAGTTTGAGAAATCTGTCAGAATTGAATCTTTAAAAAGTGTTTGCAATAATACATAATTATATTGATATGTTTTAAATTCTATGCCTTTCAAAAAAATCGTAATGTTGATGGCAATATTTACCAGCGCACTTCCATAAGCAAATGTGTCCAAAAAGGAGACATTATTCTTTCGCTAACTTCCTGTGAAGTGAGGCGGGTATCTTTGCACGACGCATCAATTAAATGCCCAGCGTTAATATTTATATCGGAAGAGTAATCTTTTTTCTCTCTCTAATATTTTATGGCTGCTATTGCAAGCTCTGCAAAGTTAATTTAACATATTATTATATAGTGATCCAAAATTTTGGTTTCATAAATTTAGGTATGAATACTAATTACGCACTAAGCTAATATCAGCAGGGATGCTTTCATCCATCATTTTTATATCTCCAAAGGCACTTTTCTGATGGTTTAATAGAGACAATTCCAGCAAAGTAAAAATATGTATATATATTTTCACTCCCTGTTTCCTTGGTTATTTTATTCTGTGACGTGCAATAGTTTGCCGTTATGAATAAAAATACTGAATGCAACGCACTGGATTTTGGAATCTTTAATATTGTAGGAAATGTTATGGAACAGTTTGTAAACTAGGCTTTACATACGAATGCATCTTTCATAAATATCGAATATCTGTAACACGTAATACCGGTAATTTACGTACATGCGGATAAATATGGAGATTGGGAATATATACATAAATTTATCGCAACTGCGAAGGCAATGAACAGATAAATTTCTTATTTTGCTTTAATATCAAGTCTTACATAAAACAAAGTTACATTTTAACACGGAGTTCCAAGCTTGCACTACGATTTTTTTGACATAACAAGCAACACTTTGAACACTTCACTACTCCGACTGGACTTTGGGACGAAAGGTTTGCACTGGATACAAAAAGCACATTAATAACAATAGTATCTGCTAGCTTTCTGACGCTCAGTTGAGACTGAAATACAAAGTAATTCACATTTTGGTACACATCGACTATAGTAACTTTTTTTTGCCATCCATAAACAAATAATTGCATTTTTTTCCAACCGTCGCCCAGATATGCAAATACCACGTTGACAAATCCCCTGTGATATGTCTATGTACAGGATTCAAACATTAGACTCTTAAACTAGTAATTCTATATTTACAAAAAGGAAAGAAAAAAGGCCGCTGCCATAGAACACATGCAATTTCAGAGCTTTGTCAGTTCTTTCTTTAAACCTAGCACTTGGCAATGGCTAGAGAAATAGCATCGTCCTACATGCATTTTAAGATTCGCTACTACGCAACCTTTCAAAGGTTTTGGTTTCTTCCTTTCTTATTATTCCTTTCGGCGTCTATTGGCAGCATTTTTTTGTCTTTGATTCCTCGCGATCGTAACTTTGGAGTCTTTTTTGAAAAGTTTTTTGTTTTTTTTTGTATTTTTTGATGTATGTTTACTTAAACGTACCATTCGTTAAAGTTCGATGAAAGCGTGCTGTGGTTGGATGTGTGGTGGATTGCAGAAGATGTTGGGGACATTGAACTGTTGGTCTGGTTTTCTGTGGAGGGCGACACGATGGTGGGGGGTGTTGAGGACTCGTAGCCAGAACTTGCCGCAGGAGAAGGCTGTGACCCTTGAGAGGATGCTTCGTGGACCTACAAAAACCATCCACCATATAAAAAACAGCCTTAAAGACAACTAGAGCGCGGGTGTAAGGCTTTGTAATAAATTTGTAAAATATATATTTACACAATATACCGCTTAAAATAATAAGGCCTTTTTAAAAATTATATCTAGGTTTTAAAAAATCTGTTGTGATATTCCAAATTTTAAAGTAAACAAAGGTAGCAGAAATTGCCCGATATAATTTTTCATTGAGATGAAAGCTGTCAGAACTGTAAACGATGTTTAGATTTGACCTATGATAGAATAAAATATATTGACCATACAAGGCTATAAAAGGGATACTAGCTCTTTAATTTAATGTGCACAGCGTTGAGCTGTCAGCTATTCAAGATGACCATTCTCTTTCCTTATGCCCTATCAAAACACATTTGTATTTATTAACTGCAACTATAAATGCTTCGGAATCCAAATTGTAATTTTTTTATTTACCTTCATGTGTTTCCGTAGCGAGCTGGGATGGGTATAGGACTTGTCACACATTTTGCAGAGGTACGGCTTGTCAGAAGTGTGCACGTGCATGTGCTTTTTGCGATCGCTGCTGTTAGCAAAACGCCTGTCGCACCCTTCGAACTCACACTTGAACGGCTTCTCGCCTATCAACGATGACAATTTTTTATTAATACAATTTTTAGCTCTTTTCAAATTCACTATTTATATAAAACCCTAAAATTACGATAAAAAACGAAGCAAATCAGCCATCATGAAAACAAACACTTATTTTGAATCACCCTTCCTCGCCAATCTACAACCATGCCTCGCAAATCGCAGAGAACTGCGGAATTTTCTAAATATATGCCCATGCACATAGTTCGGAATATTATGAAGAATGAATAAGACTAATTAATAAATGTTGATTCTTTGCTTAATTTATGATATCGACAGAGACTGGTTACACGATGTTGCAGCTGCCGTAGCGGCCTTACTTGCATATATAAATGTTTACTACCCTTTTAAAATTGCAGTGGTAGGTTGAATAAAGTTTAAAATATGTACCAGAACAGTTTTAGGTTTCTATTTCTTATTTATAATATTGTCCCTCTCTGATACAAGCAGTGCTTTCATGATAGATCAATGTAATAGCCCCTTGTAACGCAATCGCTGAAATAGCATTTTAAGAAAGACAACGGAAATGATTATTTGCTAATTCTATTTACATTTTCGCTTTAATTAAACCGTTTCCAATTCTGTTTATTTAAAGTAGGAGTTAGTGGACATCTCATGCAGTGAAGTGAATTGTTGCTAAGTGCCCCTGGAGGTTTTATAGTCGAGAAAGTGTTAAATCTCGACTTTGCAAAATTTTTACAACTACCTAACCATTATCTGTCATTAACATCGACATTGTTGGCGAGTGTTATTTTTTTCACAAACGCCTATTGTGAACCAAGTTTTAAAAGGTTGTGAGCTCTGGGGAGTCCAAAATATATGTCTTAAGGCATACACACATATAAATACATATATTCACACACATATATATTTACATGTATACAACGTTTGTGTATACGAAAGTTGATTTGGCAGTTATTTATATAGACGCACTTATATATATAGAAAGATAGACATAAATATGCAAGCATAGAATGAGGCAGAGAAGAGGAAGCGAGGAACAAGAATTTTCTCTATTTGTTGGTTTTGAATTTCTAACGAAACTAGGCAAACCAGCAACAGTGAGTATTTTCCTCTTTAGATAAAATTAAGCTTAATGATAATTTAATTGAAAATAAACTATTACAATATATTTGTAGGTTAACTATTTTTCCATCAATATTGTAATAATTATGTATATTGTCGTACAACCGCACAAAATGTAATATATTTCTATATATATATTTAAAACAGCGCGCCCACAACATCAATATACAGAGCACAGAGAGTTAAGCAAAATCAAAATACTAAACATGTTAATTTTATTCTGATATAAATATTTATCTGCACATGCATCTACAACACGTTTACTAAATAAATACGTGGAGTATCCCATTTATTTAAAAATGAAAGTAAGATAGAAACGGCTATAAAGTCTTTGTAATATTTCATTTTCTCCTTTACTCTTTAGAATACATTCACCATACCTGTGTGAGTTCTTTTGTGGATCTTGAGATTTTCTGATCTGGCAAAGACTTTGCCGCAGCCAGGGAATGGACAGGGGAATGGTTTCTCGCCAGTGTGGACTCTGATGTGATTTACAAGTTTATATTTGGCTTTGAAAGGCTTTCCCTCTCTTGGACACTCTTCCCAGAAGCAGATATGGTTGGACTGCTCTGGTCCCCCAACGTGTTCCACTGTTACGTGAGTAACCAGTTCGTGCATCGTGCTAAAAGTTTTGTTGCAGGATTTTTTAGGATTCGTCAACTGTTCGGGCTCTACCCATTTACATATGAGTTCTTGCTTAATAGGCTGCCTCATATAACGAAAGAAGGCCCCGGCCCCATGGTGGGCCGCCATGTTCATGTTCATGGGGCCATAGCTGTGTAGCTGGGTCGAGGCGTAGTGGTCCGATCTGGGACTAGTGACCTGGCTGTATTGATCTGCTCTGCCGTACATGTCCCCAGAAAAGCCTAGGCGCATTTGGCCGTTCATTACATGTGCATTGGGAGAAGCGTGGGTCGTCGCCTGCTCGTGAAGCCCCGGGAAGAGTAGGTGCCCCGCAGCGTCAGTATGTCCATGGGGTCCCGCAAAACTGCCCGCAGCCGCCGCCGAAGCGAACAGGCTGTGCCCGGCGCTGGCTGCTGCCGCTTCCCCAAAGCCCCGATTGCGAAACAAAAAGTCCCGGGTCGAGTTGAACGCCGCGCTACTGTACGAACTCACATGGCTGGGATGGTGACCCAGAGCCGCGGCGTAGCCTGGAGCCTGCGACGTGAAGGCAGTTTGACCCGATGCGAGATCGTGAGTGCTGGGGCTGATTTTAAAAGCACCCATCCCGTCAGCGAAAGGATTTATCCCCAGCCCCACTTCTCGGTCGTTGACATCGCCTGTTGAGTGATGTCGGGATGATCCGAAGGTAGTCACTCCTAGAGTAGGATACTGAGGTCCAGCGTCCAGAAGCATCGTCTGGCGATGGGGGGAGAGAAGGAATAACGATAGAAAATAAAGAAAAGCGAACAACAAAGAATTCACAACGAAACTTGCTTAATATAAAACAGTCTCTGAGTCTGTTTGCAGGACTTGCAAAAACTCCTTATTTTTCTTTCTCCCTCTTCGCTCTTCGGCGTGTGGGAATTTGCTGGAGATATTTTCCTCCTCTGCAAACGCAAATCATGCAATATTGTCTTTTGCGGTTTATCTTCCTGGGGAGAAAGTTTCACCTCATCAGCCGGGCGGTGAGCTCGAGAATGATAGCGGCAATCATTCCTGCAGATAAATGAATTGAGAAGACAACACCATCCCCTTGATGAATGGGAGTTGGGGGAGGAGTCACGTGGCGCTCGACGTCTATGCCCATTGGCCAGCCCCGTGCTGCCCCGTTGCGCCCTGCCGCCAATCAACGGCCCGCGGCGCTCGTCCCGCCTCCTGATTGGCCCGCTCGCCTCATCAATCCCAGGTATTGTGCGCGCCTGACAGTCGCTCCTGATAAATTATTGTCGAGTCCAGATTTTCTTTCTTTTACTCTCTTTTTTTTTATATAATATGGAAAGAGGAGGGGGGGCTGGGGGGTGGTGGGGGAGGGGGGGGGTGGTGGTGGGAGAGAACTGAAGAAAAACTCTTGTCTTCTTCGACTTCACAATTCAGTCACCCCTTGTCAGACTGTTTGAAATTCGTTAATGTGCCACAACTCCAGACGAGAAAAAAAGCGGGCGGCTTCCTTTGTTGTTCAGTAGCTTTTTGATCGCCGGTGAAAATTCACTTACCCAGATGACTGAGCAAAAAGAGAAAGAACACTCTTTTGAATTGGGTTAGGAAAATGCATATGTTTGGATTCAGTACAAACATACAACACTTGGTTGTTTTCGAGACGAAACCCTTGATTAACCTGTCTTTCCCCATGTAAAAGGCGATTGAAAACATCTTGCTTGGGCCTTTTTTTCCATGGTGACAATGAATTACTCTATACATATCTATAGGTTCTCAAACAATTGCAGAGTAGCTGCAAGTAAGGATTTCCCTCATTTTTTTTAAAAGGGTTTGGTGTTCTTTTCTTTGATTACGAACAAAGAAAGAGAAAATGGTTTATGAATACTGTCAGTTAAGAAAAATGTATCTCCTTCCCACATCATGTTTTAGTTTATACCTTGCCATTCACAACCCCAAATATGTTAAAGTCCATCTTCTGTGTTTCTGTAAAGTAATTTATTTATTTACGTGAGGCCAACAGTTTGCATATTCATTAACTCTAATTATATTCTAGTAATAGAAACGTAAAAAGCCAACAAAGAATCGGAATCGTTCAATTTACCTTTTGTTAACCACTTCAATGAGCTTCCTTGAAGCTAAATCTGTGTGTTAAAGTCTTATTTTATAACAAAGAAGCCTTACCGCATCCTTTAATAATTATCTCCGTTAGTAAACCATCACTTTGGAAGGACACTGATTGAAATAGTTGTCTTATTTCCTCCCCCCACCCCCACCCCCACCCCCTCTCCCACCCCGTCCCCTTCCAATTCAGCTTTTTCTTATGGAACAACATATTTACACGAAGACTTGTGCTTGCTTACTTTTTTTTAACTCATATTTTTTAAAGGTTTTCACATAACGGTACAACAGGTTAACTTCGAAAAAGATTGTTCGCGCGAAGGTATTGGCGTAAGTGAAAGCCCCGGCGGTTTAAATGACTGCCTTCCGACGCTCTACGGCAGCCAAGTTCCAGTTATATTTAACAGCAGCGCTTTTGTTCAAGGAAACAAGTTTATCATTAAATGTTAGGAAGCTGAGGGACAAGGCTCACGCGAGGACCTTGTAGCTCCAAATAATTTAAACCCGGTGCCTCTGGAGTGCGTATTCCCAGTCCACGACAATTTGAGGCTGTACGCTTACTTTGCCGAAAGAATACGAGGCGGTGTGGATGTTTAATAGAGAATTACAAATGAAGATTTTAGGTGCTTTAATGATCTCGAATTGTCTTATGCGAGGGTATCTGTTATAGTTAAACTGACTTTTCCGATGCAATAGATCCCACGCTTGTTGTGCGCATAATGAAATGTTATTTTTTTGCTTTAGTCATGTACTCTGCTGCCTAAGAATTAAATGGAACGTGATATTGTCTTGCTGAGTGATTACAATAGCTACCATCATAGCATTACTTTAAATGATGCAATATACTGAAAACATGGATATTAAAATCACAGCAGTCTAGTAGCAGAAGCTGGAGTAATTTGATTCAAAAAGATTTACTGCTCATTGAAAGAGTGTGCAAATTCTAAAGGGACACTTTAAGAGTATGAAAGTAAATGTTTCCCATAGCATTATCTTTAGGCTACATCTCCAAATATACAAAGAAGGCTGATTTTAAAAGTTGTGGGATGGTAGAAGTTATCAAGTGGGATTTGCGGCGCTCTCCGCAGGAAACGCAGGCTGCTTGAGTTCAAAGCCACATGCACCGACGTGACATATAAGACATTAAAATATCATCCTGACGGCTCATTTCTGCTCCATCATACATTCTCTAACTGCTTCCAGAAATCTTGAAAAGGCGAAATGAAGAATGACTACCTATTCAGAGCTACAAAGTAGATTTTTTTTTACTTCGAAGTTACCTGAATTAAAAGATCGAAGACATCTTCCTCAACAGGTGGAGGACGGTAAGAGAGGCACGTGTATTCAAGTGACTTTTACTAAACGACTCCTGACCCCTGGATTTCCATCATCTTTCATGTAAATGCAATTGACTAAAAAGAGAATAGAGATATCAGTCAGATTTTTGTTTCCTCAGAATAGCCCTTGTCAGGGGCCATCATGTTCTAATAAAAGCAAAACTAGGTGCGAATGACTGTGAATTATGCATTTCCATTCGAATGCACTTGTGTGTACCGATATTATCCCTCGGATTGTTTTCAGTCGATGGATAGCAAAGCATTTAGTTGTTCTGTGAAGGGAGGGTGTGGGGAGGATATTTGCCTCGGGGTTGAAGTGTTAGTTTACAAAAGAAATTGTTTTTACTTGATTTAAAATTCTGACTATTTTCATTGAGCCTAATTTAAAATTTAAATTTGATTTATAACTTGAAACGAAGTTAATCTTTCAATCGTTTATTTGCGACTAATATGTATGATCTGTTGTTCTCGTTAAAATGCAGTTTTACTTGTATGTACACTTGCACCTAGGATTGTTTTAATGCGCGAATGTATGTTTGAGTACAGTGGAAGCTCTTCAAAAAGTGCGCTGAGCAACGCGTGTCCTTTATCCGCGTTCTCCTGTTAAGCAATGCTTTAGAATATTGAGGTAATGAATTGGTGTTTGCATCCACGTTCCCTTTAAACACATATTCCCATTAATGGAATGCCATTTAAGTGAATTCAATTGTAATGCAAAAGTTATCTTGCAAATTTGTTCCTGATGACTGACCCCAGCACCGCATATTTAATTGGCACCTTTTTTAGACATGATCTTATGCATTATTTGAAGTGCCCTGATACTAAATGTCAGAGTATAGTTAGGATTCTTGGTATACCGTTTCAGTGTCTTAGATACCGTTTCGTTTATTATACTTATCCCTATTAAAACTGATTCGAATGAAGTTAGTCAGTTGGCTTTTGCGCGCAAGGATAGCTCTGAAGTCGCCGACTTTTGAAATACCATATCGTTTGACCCCTGACCCGTGACCGACCACATGTGCCAGAACCACACAATGCCACATAATGCATACCTTAGAAAATATCAGCTTTGCTCAAAGTAAAAAGTCAGCGACTACAGTTGAAAACAATGGTTCAAAATATAAGTGCTCTTTATTTTGACCAGCAAACGGATGCATTTTTTTCCTATTATCACGTTGGTATAAAGCTGTCCTATAGTTATATCCACAATAGTAGATACGACGGGATTCCAGTGGTGGGTGCTTCATGGTTTGTTTCTTTTTTGTGTTTTTTAAAACTTCCTTTTCTTATTATTCATGCAACCGAGATTAAGTATGATTTGTACACTTGCACTGAAAAAACCCTCAACAAAGCAATCCCAATTTCAGATCGTATTCCAGCGATGTCTGGGCAAACTCAAATATCAGCTCCGCTCAAACCGTTAGTTAAAATAGTACCCAACGCCTTGCATTATACATCCGATTAAGCAGACATTCGTATTTCTAGTATTTTATTTCAAGCAGCCCACGACTTTAAATTAAATTTCCAACTGCCAAATGTTTGTCTTAGAAACTTTAGGGGATGGGGAAGTTTTGAAGGTCACCCTTGCCTTACCTATTATCCGCCTGCCCGCCTTGCGATCAGTGCATCACATCACTGTTACAGATGTGATTGGTATTTGGGACGATTTGTTCATACAGAGCTATTTCCATTTTCTGAAATTATTTCCAATATATATATAAAGTAATACTCCTATGTGAATTTCGCGTTACAATCTTTACAGATCTTTTACCCAACGTATCGAGGTGTCCCCTCTGACACTAATTGTTTTATCTTTTTACTGAATTTATTCTATGGCTAGAGATGGTTTAAAGATTACGCGAAAAGTTAACACTTCGAGATTTCCAAATTTTGGGAAAGACAAACGTTGTATCCTTGTGTTTGCCGCCCGCCCCCCCCCCCCCCCCCACCCCCTTCGGACAACTGTGGAAGAGTAACCATGACAGGGCCTATGATGACTTTGGAAATACGCGTGTTTTGTTGAAATGTTTACTTTCGATTTTTTTTAAACAAGCTACCGTAAAAGATGTCAGCACACAAATGCTTTCACATTGCATCTGAAAATTCACCAGATTTGGGGGTCTGGGAGGGCTGTGGGGGAACGAGTTCGTGAGGACTATCCAGCGCCTCACTATCAGCAGCAGTAGTTAAGTTTAAAGTTAAGGACACAAAGTTACAGAAAGAACTGAAATGTCACAAATATATTCTGCAAATAATATGGTATTGGGCCAAATAAAATTCGAGAAAAAAACACGTAAAAAAACATAGGAAAAAATAGGAGGCCATGCCTACTCTGGTGGTTTATGGATCAATAATGTATTCTTGAAAATATTGCCTTCACACAGTAAACGTTTTTTTTTGTATTATTGGATGCATTTTACACACAAGTAGCCTTTCAATTGTTCAACAGGACAAAGGGTTGCCCCATTGGATTTGGCCAGGTATCCACTGCACGCTATGCGTCCGATCTTGTAGCATAAAAACCTGACTTGAAGACATTGAAACTAAAAATATAAGCCAACCGTGTCATTTTGTCAATCGTATTATTTATTAAAAGAACATTTGTATCGTTAAAGTACACGCCGAACAACTTTCAACTTTGCTTCATTGCAGTCGTTTAGTCTATCTAGTTGTCTCGCTATTTCGTTATCTGGCTACTTATTTATCTGCAACATTGTACCAAAGAAAGTTACTACGACTGCACTTTTTTTTAGGTTGTCAAACATCCCATGGTGTTCCTGGCGCTGTCTGAGGTATGTGTAATTTAATGGAATGGACGAATCTCGGAATAAAGTGCATACTCTTACAAAATTACACTCATCGTGAAAGATGACGCTGCAGTGGCTATTTTGCAGGTCTGTGTATTTTTTTAAATTGCTGCAGATGCACCCACACACATACACATATATAGACGCACATAGATACCACATACATGCAAACACAGACACACACACATATATACACCCACATACGCTCATATACATGCACAAAATCATGCTTCGTCACAGTTTTTGGGGGGATTTCTTTCCATTGACCTAATTTAAACTGCCAATCCCTGGATTATTTTCCGACTTGTCTGATACGTTGTACAAGTTTAAAATATAGGCATCGCCTGTTCCAATACAGGTGCGACGCCTAATTTCGTCGAATTATTAAGTTGCTGCTAAATGCGAAATAGAAATTGCACTCACTGAAATGCAAACTTGCATGTGACAGAATCAATTGTTCATAATATTCGAATTCCCACAACTATCTTTGAAACCACTTTTTATAATAAACTAATGTAATGGCAATTTTAGGTCTTACCATGATATGCCAAGGAACTAAAAGTTGTAATTTGCTCATTTGGTAAGTTATTGGCACAAAGGGTTATATTATCTTCTGAATAAATATGAACACGGTGAATCTGTAACCGCAATCGTTGCCTAGCGAGACTATCGGTATAAAAAAACACTTACCTATGGAATTAGGATCAAACATAAACATTTAAAAAGGCACTGGGACCTCTCTTAACTCATGGTTTTCAACCTCCAGTCTGTATAGTTGTCACTTACAGTGTTTTATGTGGTCGCATACTGTACAAATTAGTGACAGTACATCCCACAAGCAGCTGTTTGCGTGGCAGTACTAGAATTAATATTTGACGACCATCGCATTGTAACAACAACCTTCGACCCAGTGTGCTTGGACTGCCACATTATTCTATGACACTTACATTCTTTAATTCGTTTACGGACGATTTGAGTGTAATGCATGTTGGAAGCGTATTTGGATCAATTTAAGACTGAGGCTTTGATCTCTTTCATGGGTTTCTCCCCTCTTATAAATATCGGGGTTACAGGTATCAACATTGCAGTGTTTATTCAAAGCCACATCCATTCGGACCGCATCAGAAAATGTTTCCAAAATTACAATCTGTTTAACGATAGAGAGGTAATGTACAGAAGTTAGCAGAAATACATTTATCGGTTTATTGTCGCCAAAATTAGTTGCTTGTGACAAACTGCCAGGAAGATAACCACAACTTTGAAAGTGTAGATATTTTCCTCACAATTGTTCTGTATTTACACAGTGAGAAAACAGCCGCACAACTTGTGGACCCACTTAAAACTAAAGCCATCAGAGCATTAATATTTTCTGGTAATACCAATAAGGATATCGCTCAAATTTGTAGACTTCACAAGTATTTTTTTTGTAAATTGGTTTGTTATTGTAAAATATTTAAAATATTCACAAATAGACTGCTTTGCATTAGTTACATAAATACAATGTCGCGTTTAAACGAGCTCCTTGTTAGTGTAACCATTCTGCATTGATACAATCGTGTGCATATTATATAGAATGAATAGTGCAAGATGTCTTGTTTCTAGTTTCTTTCTCTAGCTTTTTAGAGAGCTGCAGCCATACATTGGTTCTAGGGAACATAGACCACGATGACTATCTCCGCGATCAGCACAGCAGGTAAATTAACTAGTCATATGGTGTCCGTTTCTGAAATGGAATTGTGTTTGAAATCTCGCAATATCCTATACTATTGAGGTTCTATATGCAGTATGTTTACATTGCGGCGATATTAAAGGTGTAACTCGTGACCTCAAATGAACTATAACTAGAGGTGTATATAGGGTTCCCAGTTTTCTCCGCCATGGTGATAACTTGTTATCACACCTTAACTTCCTTCGATGGTAAAAGCATCGTGAAACAAATGCTTCCTTCCTTCTAGTACCTCATGCCTGTAGAATACGACTATACTGCCTCGATACAGGTTTCATAGCCTTTTATTACTTCAATTGTTATTACTAATGTATAATAGCATGTTTTTATTTTAAAACATTTGCACTATTACATGTGTGCAAAGCAGGTATGATGTCGTACCTGGAACATTGTCCAGGCAAAACCAAACAATGCAATCAATAGGTGCTGCTTGAAGAATACTTTCAACAATGTCATTAACCAACCAACAGTCTAACGGTTATTGGTACATAAAATTAACATCGTCAGTTACTAGAGGGAGGGGTTTCTATGCGGCATCCTATATAGGGCAAATGCAGAATAAATATATTTTTAAAGGAATAAATCGGCAATAAAGTAAAGGTAACGCGTAACCCTGCTTTCAGTTCTTTAACTTGCACCACATTGATGATACTAATTAACCGCAGTGTATCATTCAGTATTTTATAGTTACTACGTTTTTTTAATCTGGGTTAGTAGTCTTCTTTAATTCTTGTTTCTTAACAGGAACTGTTTGCACACTTTGCACATAAACATGCTACACGACTTTTTCTTAGTCAAAATTCTTTAACTAAACATTTACAAATGCATCTCGATGAAGGCAGAATGCACCGAATTCTAGCAACATATATGATTACGAACGTAAATCATACACAGCTTAGCTTGTGTGTGTGGAATCAATCCGAGCAATTCGTAAACTATCCCATTCTATTTTGCATTTTTTTAAAATTTTGCAGCAGTTCATGTTTCTCAATGTTATTTATTTTTTGGATGATTTAATGGGGAAATCATTGCCCTTCCCCAGAAACCGTGCGATTTAAACTGCAAACATGCACAAATCCATACACATACAACCACGCCAAATTAATCTGTAGTAAAAATGAAGTATTTCCTTGTTCATTACGCTAAACGTTTGGTGGGAGGGTTGAAAGGTACAAGTATAACGCATGGAATCTTGGGAATCTAAATTACGAGGCTTCTAGCTGTTTTTCAAATCGAGTTTGTGATTAAAAAGGGCTTATGAAAATATTGCATTAAAACAACGTCAGAGCTCAGCTTCAGTAAAAAAGAGAGGGTTTTCCCTAATTTGCTTCATCTCAACGGTTTCTCGAAAACAAATTTCGCGAAAAAATACTTTAATTTGGAATTTACACTACTCAGTTGTAATTTAACCAAAGTGAATACCACGCCTATTTGTTGCATTTCTAATAGTTTTTTTTTCCACTGGGCTTCACTCTGCACTAAGGTTTAATCAAGGTTCCTTAGCATCTCTGTTGGACTTCTTTCGTGTTGATCCTGCAGTCTGCAAACCTGGAATTCTGCAATAATTTCCTGTTTATAATGGGGTACAGGAAGCTGTGAACTGCCCGCCATAAGAGGGGTATAACGTCTGCATCGTGTTATTCTGTGACATCTTAATCACATAGAGAAATATCCTGTCGATAACAAAAGTAGTAGTAACACACTCATTTCTGGAACATTTTGTTTGGGGCACAATATAAACCATATTTAGAGGGGGGGAAACGTTCTACACTTTATCAACGTTTACAATCTTTGCAAATAAATTAAACAATAGGTTGGAAAGATCAATTACGTAAAGTGAAAAGGTAAACCGAAAAATCTTCACCTTATCTGTATATTTATATATGAGTGCAGCCATTGTGGTACGGTACACATTCTATAGTTAACTTATAGTACAAAACACCGCATCGGGTTAAAATACGTTTACGATGAAGAATCAACAACGTGTTCGCAATATATATTTCAAATTAAGAGTATTGTTTTCTCAAAAGTCAGTTGTAATGAAATAGTATTCCTTTCTAAGTCTTATATTTCAACATTAAATAATATAGTTCTATGTAACGTTATGTATAATAAACGTAGACTTGTATAGTATATTGCACTCAATCACAAGCTGTAAGTTGGTTATTTTACAATACGTTTACTTAGGAGTTTTTATTACACTATGTTTACGTTTTAGGAAACATTTATATATTGGAACGTGCGTAAGCATTGAGTCCTTTTCTAGGGACACTCATTTGCGACTGAGAAATTGCTCGAAAGACAACGGACAAACTGACAGCAAGGTGGGGGCTTGACCAGGTAATGCAGCAGCACATGTGCAACTCCCAGTCTAAGCCTGCAGTGTGAAGCCCTGGAGGTTGAAATACAAGTGTGTCAACACTCACAGATCCACATTACATTCTTCTCTATTATACGTTAGAGCTGTGCGTGAAAAAATTAACTCCAAATCGTGCTGGCTTTTAACTCAGTTTGTGATTCCGGGTGATGATCTGAGACAAGGATTCAACATTATGGCCGATGTAAATAATATGGAAGAGGGGTGGGGGCAATAGCGTGAACAGAGGGGGAAAAGGCAGAAATTGAAACACTTATTGTAGATAATGAGAAAAATACATAGCCTTATGCAACTTTAATCTAGCCTTCCTGATGTAGCATTAAAATATTCTAAAGCCTTTACTACCCACGTTTGAAATGACTACTAAATAGTGAATATGAGTTATTTACATTTTTTGCATTATCTGAACGGCGTGTCTTCAGCTAATTTACGTTTTCGGGTTTAGTGTTTACAAATTCAGCGAACCATTCATTATATTTAACACACTTGCTTACGACTGCATAGAATTGTTTTGAACAACTGTGTGATCTTTTTTTCCCACCGCTATGCCCTTACCCCTCCCCCCACGTGTTCTCATCTGATCATACTTTTTTTAACCATTTTTCTTTCTTGTTCGGAGTGTTTGCCTGTCTCGGGATATGTTCCTCGCACGTATAGCACTGCTTACGTCTTTCTGCTTCTTATTTCTCTCCCACCTTAAATTTGCTATTTCTCTTCTCTCCCCCCACCCCCCACCCCCACCCCATAAATTTCTGCCCACGCTATTGCTCCCACCCCTCTTTCAAAAACCTACCTTTTCTCTCTCTTGTATTGTAGGTCTGCTGTGTGCTAGACTGCAGGCTTCAAGCCCTGTCGCAGATCAGTTTAGGACGGCGGCCTAAATCCACGGATATCGCAGCACCAGGTTTCCGCTCCCCTTTAGCACTCTTGTTGAACAATCTAAAGGGCTACAACGTACAGATTTGAGTTAGTAGCCCGTTTTGTCACTCTCCTGCTCCCTGAAAAATAAAGTCTAAACTACTTTTTACGTACACGGCGCGATGGTTAGAGAGACGTGTGTGCTCAGATCGAGTTAAGCGGACGATATGCACGAAGGACAAGTTACAGTGGGGGAGGGATTGTGGCTAGCATTACGTTCTGGTATTAGAAGAAAAATATGAAAAGGTGAGGCTGATATAACGAGCGGAGTTCGGTGTAAAACGCCTCTCACTCGTGTGTACGGAGACGGATACAAGCCACAGGCAATCTATCATTGCGCTATCTTTCTCTATGCCTCCCGATGGTGCACTACAGTTTACTTTTTTGTCCCTTAGCGATGCGAGTTTCCTATTCGCAGATTACACAGCGTTTATAGACTCTCGAAGCACGGTGGCGGTTCGCCTTCACAAATTGTGTCTTGGAATTGGAAACACGTTTTTTTTTAACTGCAATGCACGTTTGCATCCATGTGATGCAAGCGGTAATTCAAATCTCTTGACAATCTGTCGAAACACAGTATTGAAACAAAAAAAATTGCCAGGCCTAAGAAAATAAAAATGCCCCCCCCCCCCCCCCCCAACGCCCCCACCCACATCCCTCCACCAGAACCACAACTTCCCCGGATTTTGACTTACAGAATTACCAACCCGGGACTGTAGTATTTTGCATTTGTATCAGTAAGTTCGGTCATGCTGAGCAAAGTTTCAGGCTCAGTCTCGGGGAGAGAAAAAAAGTTAACAGATGCCACTGACTGGGATCGCTTTGATCGTCTGAGCTGCTAAGGACAACCAGCCGTCTGATTTTGTCAAAAAAACATAACACGCCTGGAAGTCGGCTGGTGTCAGCAGAGATAAAAATCACCAACTAATTTCAGCCTGAGCGTAACAGGCCGTAACCTCATTTGCAGTTCAGTGCTGCCTGTACCTTCCTTCGTGCCCACAAAAAAATTAAATTCTTGCATTAGCCGCAGGAGCTGGTGTGGATAAATAAAGAGGTGTGCGGGACACGGTGCGAGATATTGTTAAGTAGATGGTGGTATTTGACCGGTTTGATGGAAGGATAAACTTTCCAACGCTTCTAACTGTATATTTGTTCGTGAAACAAACACCAGTATAACACCTCATAAATTATCAAACCCTGATGCAATACACTTTTTCTCTGTCCTCTTTAGTCTGATAGACGGTTGCATTTCAACCCCATCATAAAAGTGCGAGTAGATATCTATTAATAAGCAGCGGATCTAATTTAATTTTATAATTTAAGGAAACTTAAATAATATATAAATATAGCTTAATAATTAAGGAGTAACCTTTAACCAGGGCCGTTAAATCCTGACCCAATCCATTGTTGCTTGATGGATCTTATTTGTCTTCCCCCTCCCCTGAATACTCCCAAAAAGGAATTACAACATGATCAAGAGTTTAACATAGATGGTAAAAAAAACACTAAACAGTCACACTTTGCGGTTAAAAAATTCCCGCTCAGATCAACTTTTAAAGATCTGCATTGTTGTTATTGAAGCAAAAAGTGGCGTTCAGTAACAGAAAATCTGTGAAAACGAGCTTACAAAACAGTTGCAAGGATTTGCTAATAAAATTAGTATGTTGCAAGAAACTAACAAAACAAAACCCACATCCTGCAGCCAAAAAGACTTTTCCATGTTCTCTTCAACACCCCTCTCCCTCAGTGCAATACGCATGTGCCTGACTGGGGTCCGTAACTGGCGCTGTCAATCATCGAAAACTGACCAATGAGATTGCGTGTTGCTCGCGGAGCTCGACGGGCTGCAAAGCTGTTCATGAATCTCAATTCAGTTTCTCAATGCGTCCTGCTGCTGCTATCCGTCTGCACTCTCTACACCGAATGGCTATCCACGTTGGCAAAGAGCGAGTTTCTAAAGTTCGGTAACTTTAAAAAAAAGTTTCTTTTATTATTTTCCTGCTGTCAGGCATTATGAGCATGGATGCTTTGGGGAGTCCGATGATGGACCCATCATTCGCCAAAAGAAACCCAGCGCTGAGATTAGTAGATTTGGCAGGAGCTCACCACCATCATCACCACCATCCCCCTCAGAGCATGACAGGCTTCCCGGGGCTCAGCGGCCATCCCCACTCAATGGCACACACGCACCCTGGGGAGAGTGCTGGAGAACCCCGCCTGGGGCCGAGTCCATTCGGGCCTGAACACATGGGGCACCCTGCAGCCGCTGCTGCGCTTAAACTCAGCCCAACCCATCCCCACCACCATCACCACCATCATCACCATCATATGGCAGGCCACGCTGAGATTGTCTCCAATCCAACGGCAGCTTTTGGCCCAGCGCAGGCGGCAGCAGCAGTCAGTTACTCGGTCTCGCACTCCCACGCCAGCTATACTGCCCAGGCTATCTCGGCAGGTAGAGACTTCCTCATCCGCAGAGATCTGACATCCTCCGTCATGCCAGGGCTCACTGATCAATATCCTGGCACAAGTTCTCACCACGGAATGTTTGTATCAACAACAGGTAGCTACCCCGGACACCATGGCCACCCCGAGGCTGGAAGTCACTCTTTATTCCCTGGACTCCATGATCAGGCTCCCCATGCAGCCCCAACTGGACACCATCTGAACGGACAGTTAAGACTGGGGCTACCTGGAGACATGTACGCCAGGTCTGAGCACTACAGCCAAGTGGCAAGTTCCAGGAGTGATCCCTTTGCCTCTTCCCCTCTACATGGGTACGGTGGCATGAATATTAACATGAACTTAACTGCCCACCACGGTCCAGGTGCTTTCTTTCGCTACATGAGACAACCCATCAAGCAGGAACTGATCTGCAAGTGGACTGAACCGGACCCTGTCACTAAAAAGCCATGCTCAAAAACTTTTAGCACGATGCACGAACTGGTTACTCACGTAACAGTGGAACACGTTGGAGGACCAGAGCAGTCCAACCATATCTGCTTCTGGGAAGAGTGTCCAAGAGAGGGAAAGGCTTTCAAAGCCAAATATAAACTTGTAAATCACATCAGAGTCCACACTGGCGAGAAACCATTCCCCTGTCCATTCCCTGGCTGCGGCAAAGTCTTTGCCAGATCAGAAAATCTCAAGATCCACAAAAGAACTCACACAGGTCAGTATTTTCAAAGGATCATTAATCTATTATTATTTCATTTTCGGTATACAAAAGTTAATAAAATAATGTTCCCGGGTTATTACCGGTGGGAATTCAATACAATGCTCAGCGAAGCTGGGCTTTATGTGGCTTGGAAAATAGCCTAAATATAACAGCATTTCTATAAATCACACAGCTCCGAGAACTTTGTAATGTTGTGGATAATAAATAATTAATATTTTTTCGCTGTAAACGGTCTTCTGGTTGCAGATAATAAAGCTGCCCTGATTCAATTTCTACTGAAATGAAAAGTCACTTGGTTTCTCCCTTTCAGCTGCAGTTAAAGTTTGTTACAAAACATGACACTCGGATCTCTATGAACACTCTTTTGACGTTAAATAGATTTCAGTGAAAGCTTTTGTAGATGATTTAGAATTATTAAACAGTAGAATGCATTGTCTATTTTTTCCGGTTTTTTTGCTAGGATTCACACACATAAATGTATTAATTTCAATCATTATATGTTGCATCTGTGCTCAAGTGTGTATGCGCTTAGGGTAATCTACTGACATTAATATTAAAACAAATCTAAACATGTTATAGATCTAAGACTAATGAAAACAAATGTGCAGGCCTACCTTCCGAAAAATGTCATTTGCAGAATCATTTGTGAAACTGGGACATGTGTCAAAAACATCTGCTGGCTCTACTTAGCAGCAAGTAAATTGAGTAGATCGAAGCTTATTCAAAGCTACATTTGAACTTCCCAAGACAGAGTAATCTATAAGTAATGAAACCGCACTTATAACATTTTCACACTCCCTGGAACAGCCTCTATTAATTGGTTTTACAGCAGCGGTTCGATACTCGCTCTCTGTATTGTAGTCTGCCTTGCGCGCGGCCTTGCTCGGCTACAACACATTTCAGGGAAATGTAGATCTGAGAAATTTACCCCCGAGTTTCTCCTTAAACGTTGAACATTTTTCAATGTTATGATTCATTCTGTGTTAGCAAAACCTTGGTTAGTTCCCTTTACATCTCGATTATAGTTGGCGGAGTGGAGGATGGAGATTGCGGTGGAGGGGGGGGGGGGGAAGATTCTCCGTGAAATCAGTAGTCACAATTTAACCCGAGGCACTGTGCTGCACTGAAACTTGTAAACTCTTCTCAAACTGTCCGCTCGCCTTCTTTGCTTCTTTCTGCCTCAATTATCTCCTATATTTATTCTCTCCATAATTGTGAAATGTTGGTTGGCTTTTTATTAGAATCGAAGTGCATTTTCAATATAAATCGGATCAAGAGGTGGTTTGTAGGCCTTTTTATAGGTATAATCCTGCATACATGTTAAATTCAAAACATATTTTTCCCTGTACAGTATAAAGTAAACATCGCTGATGGCGCCAATAAATGGCAGCATATGGATAAAACAATAATATGCATAGAGCATTGTTGAGCAGAGATAAAAATGTATATTTAAAAATACATCACGTAATGATGACATTACGTTTAGTGCTTTTAAATAGTCTAAAGTATAATACACTTAAATGCATGTTGTGTTGTGGGTGCAGAATAGCCACACTGACTGAGTATCTGACACTTGATAGCATTGTATTGTGCTTGCCTAAACAAACTTTCCCAGCACTTCATCGACTTCAGCTCAGCAATTTAGAGTGCTGAGCACTTAATTTACAAGAGCAATTCATTCGACCGGTCGTATTTCTATTTATTTAAAAATAATATAGTAACCAATAAAGGAGCTGTGTATTTAGTAGCGTCGAATGCTTACACATTCCCATATTTCAGTTAAATGGCGATCTCCATATGCTGCAATTAATCATTGTAATTGTGATAAATATTGCATTTCTCTTTCAGTTTAAAATTGCGAACACTAATGTTACTAAATTCTTAAATAAAAAATAGCAAGTATAGTAATTCTATTAACAAAGTAATTATCTTGTAAAATATTCATGCCGTTTGATTGGCTTCAGTCCTTTATAGGCAAGTTTTATTGAATTGAAATCCCGTCCCTTTTACATTATTTATTTCAACAAGCATGAAAAGATCGCCTCTGGGTAAACAGAGGCTTCAGTAGTTTTGTCACCTCACTTATAAAATATTACCGTATAAAGTCTAAATCTAGAATTAAACATGGATATTAAAAAGATTGATTAGAACGTGCAAACAGCTTGTAGAGTTTATCACCAGGTAGCCATTTTTTTCTAAGTTATCCAATGCAAAGTTTAAATTCAATTTCAAGGAGGCTTTTTCGACTTATTTATTTTAGCCAGGACTAAGCTAACTGGTGAGATGACGCTTAACAAGGATTGGTCGCAGTTAATCTTACATTACTCACTCCTTTATACACAGCATTAATAGTAAAGAAGGAAAAATGTGTAGCCAGGAGGAGTTTAGAGCTCTCGGGAATTGACAGAGCAGACTTCATGCTCGTAGTGTCGGACGCTCCAGACACGGCACAATAACAGTGTTTATGAGTCTGGGCTCCCCCATGGGTCCACTAACTTACTACTAGCTTGTACTACACTAATATCGTTGATTGGTCGTCTCAACCTAGCAAGTGAAGGTCAAATTATTCTAACGGCTTTCTGAACGTTTGGCTAATTACGGTGTAATATTAAATCGACATTTTGAAAGTTCGGTGAAGGGTCTCTATTGTAAAGCACGTAGCTTTGCACTGTAGCCGCATTATTCTACATTTACCACAGATAGTTTTTAAAAAAATCTTACTTTTAATGATGTTGTAATGTTTTATTAGAATAATCATAATTAAAGTTTTTTTTTAAAGAAAAGTTTGTTATTCCCCATCCCTGCTGTTTCAGAAATTCATTGTAAGCCACTATGAGCAAGTGACTGCTGCTTAGGCCTCGGCGTTAAACCTTGCTTTAACTTTACTAACACGGATAAAGTACGACTGCACACCTTATCTGCAAGAACGTGCCTGCAACACATCACTGCAATATGAATTCGTCAATTAGCTAATTTAATATTTTACTGAAACGTGTGTTAGAGGTTACGCTGTTGTTTTAATAGTGGAGCATAATATCTTAATGTTAATAATGAATGATAATACCTTAACGTTTGTGACTCATCACTCTGCCCCTTGTGGTTTTCTTTTAGGAGAAAAACCCTTCAAATGCGAGTTTGAAGGCTGTGACAGACGTTTTGCTAACAGCAGCGACAGGAAAAAGCACTCTCATGTGCATACAAGTGACAAGCCCTATAACTGCAAAATAAGAGGCTGTGATAAATCGTACACGCACCCCAGTTCCCTTCGTAAGCACATGAAGGTCCACTGCAAATCTCCTCCTCCCAGCTCGGGCTACGAATCCTCCACCCCTTCGCTGGTATCTCCTTCTTCGGACTCAGGTCGGGACCCCCCGGCTTCAGCCTCCCAGCTTGACCCCATCACATCTTCCCACGCAGCTAACCTGAGCGAATGGTATGTGTGTCAGAGCACAGGAGCAAGTGGTATCCCAACACCTCCAAGCAATTCGTCATCGCCTGGACCAGGAGAGCACTCTTACAGAAACTCTGATCACAGAACTATCCACTAACCAGGAATCGAAGGCCACTTGGACATGCATCCATAATAAGAAATATTGACTACGTTTTTGTTCATATGATGTTTGCAATGCCATACTCTCTGCAGTATTTGACTTGAGGAACTATTTGAGTTTCTGGAGGCCGAGCGCCTAGGAAACGTGAAAATAATGTCATGCACTGGCATACAAAAAAAATATAAAGACATGTATTAAAGAGAAAGTATCCCTAAGTGTAATCTTACACAAGTTGCAGTTAATAGTCAAAAACTGCGCATCTTGAACAACACAACATCTCCGTTCACATACAAGTGCTCCCCACCATATAATATTGTTTTCATAAAATGTTGCATAAAGAAAATCGTTGTTCGATTTCTCGTTATTATTTTTCCCTCTTGTGGAAAAAATACACCGCTATATCGATTTGTTAAGAAAGTATATTGCATTTCTTTTTGAAAGCCAGAAGGATGTTAGAAGATATTCTGTACACCTGATGTGAATAGTAATGAACAAAGGCCTTTGTAGGCCAAAACAAAATGGATACTGTCTCTTTAAAAGCCTGCCTAGCCTTTGACTTTGTTGAAACATTTCTGCAAACTACATTTTCCTGTTAGACATTTTTGCAGAATAAGCCTGTAAAAACATATAAATCTTGGTATTGACATATACAGCGTACGCCTGTGTTAAATAATTCCTTTCTTTTTTTTTCTGGTTTGTTTTCCTTGAAATAATTTATTTAAAATGTTACAATAAAACACATTTTGTATAAATGAACCAAAGTGTTTTATTACAAGGCGATTAGACAGTGTACATTTTTTTGGAATATTTTAAATAATTAGCGTGTGTTCTGTAAATTATAGTGTTTTATAAATGGAGGTTTTGACCATGTAGGATAATTTTCTTTCTGTAATTTTGATCCTGTTTTGATATACATGGGTACTGGTTTGTAATAAATTGATAATAATAGGAATACTGTTTAAAAACTTTTAGAAATTGATTCATTTGTTGTTAATATGTATAGTAAAGCATTGGTTCTGTCTTATCTCTGTGACATATATTTAACCACCACTACAGAGCAAGCTCTAACTCATTGACTTGGTCTAATTCCTTTTTTTTGTAGTCAGGAGCAACACACATTTTGGTACTTTTGTTTTACGCTACAAGCACGATTTAAAAAAAAACGCATTCTCGTTAAAATGTAACATCGGCGAAGCACGTTTTTCCTTTTGTGGAACCCTTAAAAATAGTTGGTGAAAGAGTTGTAAGACCGAAGTATTGTTACGGTGAAATCCTACTGTTTAAGCAGAAATCGTTGGAATGTGTACTGAAACCACTTTGTATCTTGCCAATGTACGAATGAACTGTGCATAGTTTATAATTGTATTGTCAAAAACTCACAAGTAAATGCGTCTTGTAAAAAAATAAATTTTGTAAAATAATTTTTTTAAATGGCTGTTTGTTAC
The DNA here is from genome assembly GCF_044704955.1 of Pristiophorus japonicus. Lineage (NCBI taxonomy): Eukaryota > Metazoa > Chordata > Chondrichthyes > Pristiophoridae > Pristiophorus > Pristiophorus japonicus. The sequence goes on along the minus strand of NC_091982.1, from coordinate 229,924,680 downwards.
ACTTACAATGAAAAGGTGAGATTACGCAGAAGACTATTACACATTATGTATAGAGAGATGATAGTAGATAGATAGAGAGATAGATAGATTGGTAGATATATACATAGAAATTTGGTTGATAACCAGAAAAAATACATCACTTTTTAAAAAATTTAATTAAAACATCGCACAAAACATTTAATCAACATAAAAAAACATTAATAAACCACTACCGTCACAAATTAATTTGGTATCAGTTTAGTGCAAATATCCCCTTACGCATGAATCAAAGATCTGTATTTGACAAAAATAGTTATCCTTTGGGAATCACATGAACTGGAAAATAAACGTGTTTTACTCAAATCCAAACAACGAATTATAATTGAAATATGAACTACCTTTCTCTCGCCCTTCCTCATACACACATACAAAGACTTAACTAGGGAGTTTAGGGTTTGCCATGAGCAGTTTCGTAGCTTAGCCGTTTTCACGTTTTTCTGCTATAGGGCCTAGCAAATGGGGATATAACGTGTTGCACAGTAAGGGGACTAGGTTGCTATGCAAGATAAATAAAATGGGGTTAATATATTCGTTTCTCCCTCAGAGAAAGCCTAATCTACTATATATTCCAGTAAATTCTGGACAGCTGTGAAAAGATATTAATAATCCAATCATCTTTTCCTCAGTTTGCTCTGTTGCACCGCCAGTGACTAAGGCTGCCTGACTTCCTTCACAGCTTATTGAATAAGTTAGTTTGCTTTCATTCCTTAATTATGTTTTCCGTGAGATCTGGCGCAGAAACCATTGCCGATCAAAAATAAAAGTAACTATAAGAAGAAAATTTAAATAGAGGACAAACATCTTCAGAAAGACGTGACATTCATTTCTTACAATATCCAAATTCACGTGAAAGACACGGAGAGCAACCGAAACTTTTTTCGATGAGCAGTTGAGCCAGAAGATGAGACCACGGAAGAGTAATACTAAAGTCCATAAAAGTTGAGTAATAGTATGGATAGTAAAGCTTTTATTTATTGTAATCTACTTTAGATCAGATTATATTGGCGTGTGATATATTCGCTAGAAAACGATAAAACTAATGACATGGACGTTTAGACAATATTTCAAAGTTTTGGAGTCGTAGATGGTATAAAAAAGTAATTTTATACCCAAGTTTATAAATGGAATTCATTGAGATGGGTAGTTATTCATCTTTAATTTTTCATTTATTTGTTGCAGATGTCCACCCAGTTGCTATAGGTAATCCAGGCAAAAGCCTGAATATCCTCGTGGAGACATCAAAGCAGAGAAATCTACAAAGAAGTATTTCTTCGCAACGGTGAATCTTCATGGTGAGTTAGGATTTCTATGGCAATAGACAAGTCATACTTAAATACTGAAAGCCAAGTCTGGAGCTGGTCCAGTCTTTTCATTAAGGACGGAATGTTTACGTCTTAAGAACCATATGTAAGCAGGTTTGTGTGTGTGCATCTATATATGCGTGTGTGTGTATATATAGAAATATATGTTTTGCGCTGTGCAGCTCATTGTAATGTAACTTTAAATCTCAAAGAAAGTCTCACGCGAAGCATGACTTGTACCAAATTCAACTAAAACATCAAATATAACCCCTCAACTTCCCCGCCAAAAATAAAGAGAAGGCTTGAGTTAGAGTGCCAATTAACTTGTTTCCTGTTTCTATCTTATATAGTTAATCAGAGAGCGAGTTAAACTTTCTGTAAACTTTTTAAAAGGACTAGGAGATTTTTTTTTCCTCTCCAAAGAACGAGAGAGAAAATAAAAGAAGGCTTCTAATCAGACTCGGGCTGTTCAAAGAGCTGGATTTTAGAATTCCAAAGTGTGAGTTTTATGGTACATCAGCACCGCACGGTAGGATCGCTATGGTAATGAACGCAGCAATGGCAAACTGGCTTCAAAGGAGGCACACTCGATTCGAGACACTCTATTAAGATACATTTGCGTTGACCTTTGGTTTCATGCTAGGTTAGTACAGTCAATCTTCACTTCATCATAATCTTTAATATTTTGGTGTTGGGACGAATTCTCAGGCGGATTAGGGTTGGCCTGAATCGAGCTGGCTTGGCTCCTCGGAGAGGGAGCCCAGCGGGTTCGATTTGGGCTCTGCGAACAGATAAGTTGGGAATTCGTCTTTTAGTAATTGTCTTGTTGTTTATTTTATACAAGTACCTAGTGAATGGCGAAAAATAAACACGGTGAAAAATAACCAAACAGTCGAGTCCTCTTTAGTGAAAACCCTTGTGGCTGAATAAAAAGGATGGTACAATCTCTATTCAGGGCAGAAGTCTTTGAAGTGGGAGTTATTATCTAAGGGATTCTTCCTCGTCGTCTTAACGACGCTGATGAAACGGAAAGCGTTCTTTGTCAGCGATTTGTTCTCCTCTCTGTCAAGCGTTTTCTGTCCGTTAGTTCTGAACCGTTTCTAAAGAGATAAAAGATGGAAAGACTTGTATTACTACCTTGAGCAGACAGGACAGTGTTAGAACTGTTGCTACATTTTAGATTGAACGACAATTGTATCGATGTTTCTGCCGTACCTGTTCAAATCCATGTTCAAACATTAGTGCAGTCCCGAAACTTCTAAATGTGTATAACTGTTAAAATAACTATTATAGAAACAGAACGATGACATAAAGCGTTACTATCTTTGAGTGATGTGAAAAGGGTAATTATTTATGAGTTTTCCTGCCATTTAAACATACATAAAATGAAAACTTCCTGCATTAAAATCGACCATTTTATTTTCTTACAGCAATGTAACATCAACGTTGAGAATCATTCATTAACAAATCTCGGGTTTTGTATTTCAAACTCCTGCACGGTCGCCATTTTGTTCAATGCAATTTACTCCAGGATTGCATTAAGCTTTAGTTGCAGGAATCTCTATTACTCAAAGGCATTACATTTGCTCTTCCCGTTTTAGTCCTTTCCTTCCTCTCAATTCTATTAGCAAAATCAGCTTCTGCTATTTTTCTTTTATTCGTTTTAAATTGGAGACTGAAAAAAAACTTTAGTGAACAAAGTGTATTAAAAACAGTAAATCCAATCGGCGCAATAATATGGCCTGCGTTGAATATGAAATAAAATAACTCATTACACATCATCATTTTAGTTTGCAACTCACTTACAGAATCATTTTGCACAGAGGAGTAAAATCAGAACAATAAATACGTATTTCTTTCCCTTGCTGTTTACTAGCCCTGAACAGATTTAGGGCCGAGTTCTCCTTAGTAAATGTACTTTCCCCCGCTCTACAATCGCGTGAAATGTCTGCATCTTTTGTTTGCTGTTCACTTTTTGATGATGTAGTTTTTTTTCTCCAACAACACGGCAAACCGGCACTATACAAGAAGTGCTGGGCATTACATTGCGCCTGACACCACTAAAAAAGGAATCTGTTAAAGAGCATTCAACCTGAAACAGATTCTTTCAGACGTTTTTTTCACAAAACCTTGTTTAACAATATAAGCTAGTTTTAATTAAACTATTGATAGCTCTATCCCTGTCGCCTTTAAAACTGGCCACAATTCCGTCCTGTTAGGTTCCATGTTAAAGTCCACGCGAGGTTAGGCCTGAAGAAACAATGGATATCTAACTTTTAATCATGAATTCTTTCAGGTGGGATTATTATAGCATCGCGTCGCAAATCAATCGTTTCAAAATTTGTGTAAATTGTCAGTGAAATAAGTTAGCAGTCTACTTGTTTCATAAATAGATGGTTCTCGACGTGACAGACAAGTTGCAATTTGCAGGAAAGCAATTTTCTAATGAATTCATTACCATGATTACTGAATTTCGTCCAGTAGAACCCTCCCCCAAATCCTAGAAGCATTTTCTTATTTTGCATTGAAGTTTAGGGGCCTTAAATTGAAACCTGGGTCTCGGACAAATAATTAATTATTGTCAATCAAGTCGGAAGGAATTATTGGCAACTGCATTAAGTACATTGTGGTTCTTAATAAAATATCATAATGGATACAGAAAATCACATCGAATTACTGTCAAAAATGTGAGATATTTATTTTAATCGACCTTACACACTCTTAATGCATACTGATTATTCTTAAGGTTATCAAGTTTTTACAATAGTTACTCAGACAAAATGCTGGCAGCAAGTCTCTTAATGTAGATGTTAAATGACTGGGGGAGGTATTTCCTCATATCACCATATCTGAAACAAAAATTGCATTATATTATTTTTGTATGAATTGCAACACGTAGCTGACAACTTCAAGATGTAGTCTTACTCTATTAAAATATTGTTTGATTACATCGTTTAACTCAAATTGGTTTGAGTCATGTGCTATCACGTCGAGTGAGCTGCTTGCCCTAATCAATAAATAGAAAACTAATGGAGCTTTTACAGGCATATCTTATAAAAGTGTTGTATGTACAAATTTTCTTTTAGCTGGGAGCAGTCACAAACAGTGAAATAAATGACATAAGATGTACCCAGACGATGGCAAGGCAATCAGCAACACGATTTTGTTAACAGTCGGTTTTGTATCAGTCGAATGGTTCTGTTTTGATCGACATATTTTAAAACATAAACGTAGCAGCAACACTAAGTAAAACAATTTGAGTTGATTTGAGTCCCCTGATTAACATTTAAAAAAAATCACAAGTCGACTCTATAACTCCGTTAAAACACCTTGAAATCTAAAGCTACACGCATGCGCTCTGTTTTACGATATGGTTGATGGTGAAGTGAGCAAGCAATTTTTCCGGTGACTTAACAATTTTTGTGTCGTCTCTAATTTATGAACCTTTATGGACCATGTGAATTCTTAAGTTATCAATACGTCGAAAATCGAAATTTAATCGCACATTCGCTATATCGTCACACACTTGTTTACTTTGATATTTGTCCAAAATGGTGGCCAGAAAAAAATGAAGAGGTGACAACACTTACTAATTAATCCACACGGTGAAAGGCTATAATGCTTGACTGAGGATATGCAGTTATTACACTTGACTATAGTCAACAAGAGATGGAAAGGCACGTTGGACAACATGGTGAGAGACGTGTGGCCATCATTAGTGGTTCTTTTATTGACACTGGCTTTTCTTTCTCATCATTGACAAACCATTTTGGAGGGATTCATCCCCTGTTGCTTCCTATCATCTACCCCATCCAAGCTTCTGGAGAGCATTAATTAACGTCCATTCACTGATAAGTCCTGACAACAAAGCAATGCATGTATAAGGACTAGCACCCCGAAACAATACGGAGACCAGAATACAAAACTATGAAGTGGGCAAAAAGTAATCAACTCATATTTATCCCGCATCCTGATTTTCTAAGTAATCCTTTTGCTATTGCAGATTTTCGATTTTGCACGTGAATCCAGAAACACTGTGTCTTGCGTCTAATGACTATTCTGCATAAAACGTGACGTCAGAATTTATAAGCTAAACAGAATTTCAGCAACCGATCGGTTAAGTCACAATAACCTCACACTCGGTAACCTTCTGAGCCAATATCCTCACAATAAGCATACCGTGCCCTGTCTCCTTCACTGCAATACATTTGTACGAATTAGATGAAAGTGATATGTGATCGATAATGATTATGGCATTGCATAAACAGCGATTTTAATTTTGTTTTCCCTCCTTAAGTTTGTTAATTTTGTAAAATGATTTTAACAGTTTCTTGCGGTGTCCTTGTATAATATTTAGTTTAAGGCGTGCATCCGCAATGTGAACAGTTGAAACAAATCTAATGCTAGATTCACAGCCGTATCTGGTACAGATAATAAAAGCACCTCAACTGTGGCTTAGAATGGATTTCCCAGGGAAAGGCCCACCTCTACTTAAGGCATATAATGTTAATGCAGGAAGAGTCTCCTTGGGAATGATAGGCATCTATGTAATTTTATTCAATGCTAGTCTACAGATATCAGATTGCAAGACAAGCAAATTATTGGTCCAACAATTCATGTTCAATGTGCTCCAACTCAACTCTGTTTGATCCTGTCACGTTCAGTATCTTATTTTTTTTATCTTCCTTTATTTATGGAACAAGATGTGCCTTGCAATTTTGTTAAGAAAAAGCCGCAACAATATAATTTGAGTAATATTGCACAATAACTCTTGGTTATAGTCAAACTAATAAGAACTAGAATAACGGAAGATCGCTTCTCAGAAATAATATTTGTCCGAAGCAATCACCCCTGGTAGAGATTCTGACGTCGTCAATGTCACCCACATGACTTGTTAAGACCGTATAGCTTCGGTAAACCTTTGAAGCTGTGGACCATATGTTGATTTATACAGATCATAATAAACCATGGTAACATCAGATATTAAGTGGTAAATGCGGTTCCTAAATACGAGAGCTAAAAGCGCGCTGGCGAGTAAGGACAAAACAAGGCAGTTTAACTGACTAGTAAACATTGAACTGAGACTCCATAGAATCCAAATGATAGTTAAAATTTATTTACTCTCCCAAACAGGCAATAACCATTTCAAAATCTTTTAAATAGTTTTTAATTTTACGGCCATTCCAAAAACCTAATTAAACACTTACATTAAGACCGCTTTTCAGTTTTATTTATATGTAACCTATTTTTATAATAATGTATGAAAATAGGTAAATCTCAAAGATATCGTGAAATTTACTTTTCTTTTCTTACTTCTGGTGGAATCATTCTTAAGAAAACGCACCAACAATAGAATGGGCCTTGACATCTGTAAGTCTGTAATCTTGACGTTTTTAATATTTAAAGGGATTACATTTGCAATGCATTTAACAAAATATCCAAGCAGAAACACTCTGTTTGTGGCGTTGATAAACAATAATAATGATATTTTATGTTTTTAGATATTAACATAAAAGATGCATGCTGTTAGAATAGGATAGTACTCATACAGCTTACATACACTGCCACATATACATTGCATGCATATTCTATACATACTAGGATTTCGTGTTACATGATAAACATTAAAGCTAATCTTGTTGATTTTTACCAGCTGTATCAAGTACAGACCCGATTAAAATCATATTTACAGACCTATTTCTAACAAAACATTGAAACGGACTTTTAAATCATGTTCACCGCGACAAATATTTCAGTGGCGCAATTATGAAATGGCACAGTACAGTTTAAAATACCCAACATTTCCATTTGGCGTGTGAAACACAGGAAGTCGATGAAGACATGGTATAAATTCTAATAAATCAACTACAAGCAAGGTGGCATTCGCCAAAATTATCTCGGCAAATGAATCCAGCGTGATTTTCTTTTTAACATAATATAAACGCAGATATAAATATCTTCTGCATTATATTTTCTTGAACTATTGTCAACATATATTGTGGAAAAGATATCTGGATTAGCAAGTTAGGATAATTGAGGTGGGGCATTTCTTAAAGGTTCATCCAATGACACTAATAATGTAATTCAACATTTTTGTTTGTTTAATTAAGAAAACAAATAACATTTCTGCACTGATATAGATTTTAGAAAAGTACTGTTGTTTTGAAAAACGACATTTAACTTCTTATTGCAGATAGACCCAAAATATAGACCTTTAATGTTAAAAAAAACACTGATTACGAATTAGCTGAAATTATCATCAGTTGCATTATGATGCATGTTTATAGGTTTTTAATTAATAAATATAGTACAGTTATGAGCGTCAGATGTTTTGCCCTAGTTATAATGGTCCAATATAGTTATTTTGAAAACTTGGTATGCCTCAAAAATATCAAACGACTTTGAAGTCCTTATTTGGGGTATAGAAACACAACTGCCATTCAGGTAATGCAAGGGTCGGACGATGTACATATGGTGATGTTCATTTTCTAAAGTTGAGATTAATAACATGTAGTGGTGTTTTCATACGCTCCAGTATTTCTCTTATCCCTGCATCTGGCGCTGTTCTAGATACATCAATCAAGCTTGCAAACTTCAGCTTTGCAGAAATGACAAATACAGCCAGTCTGGTGTTTATGCAGCATGTCTTAATCACGAATATATGTCAATATGATTCGTGGTATAATATTACTGTTATGTTATATCTTGTTTGTGTATGGGGAAGTGAAAAAACACATTGCATTCACCGATATTTGTAGGTGTATACTTTGATGTGTATATCGGATGTGTGTGACATTACACGTATATATTTCATAGGAAGTATTTGGAAACAACCAAAGCTATATACATATATAATTGTAAATATACCAGCTGTAAGGAAATAAATTGGAGCATAACCCCATTTTAATAAAATTTGAATGAGTTACAATATTTTTTCTGGACATGGAATCATATTTGTTGGAACATAATTTTAAATTGTTTAATTGTCGTTTTGCCTTTTTCCTTGTTTGTGTTCTTTGGGTAACATAATTGCATTCCAAGAGTTTCAAGCTTACACTTCTACCTCCATTATGTTGCTGTGAACTTGTATATACTGATTTATATATGTTTTCTTAAATACACGTTTATCAGCATAACTTTGATAAAAGTATAAGATGATTGGAAAATTGAAGTAATAATAAGTCGTGGTTTAGTGGCTGAGTAGGAAAGTTCAAATTTATATTTCAATATATGCAGTCAAATAGTGAAATACCACATTAGCAAAGGGGGAAAAAAGCCTCGTTTCTTCATTGCATTTTTAATTACGACTGCGGGTAAGGAGATTATTGTCATCCTGTGTTCATAAAAGAATCAAGCTCCCCTTTAGATTTCTAATTTCTGGAAAATAGAGGCTGACCTTTCAGAAGCTGTTATAGAAATACAGAGGTTCATTTGAGTGTGAAATATCATTTCATTGAAAAATAATGGAGTCGGTAATCCCACTTCCGGAAACTGTCCTGAATTATTTAACAAGACTCCTTTAATAGGGGATTAGTAGGAGCCTTAGAAAAAAATCTTTGCGTTCTATTCAATGTCTTATTTTATGTTATAATTACTAGATATAAAGATGTACAGATTAGTATGCAGAAATCGTCCTGACAACACGCAGGTGCTATTCTAATCATTCAGCTTTCTTAATTAACGAATCATGTAAGAAAATAGAATAATAAAAACATTTCCGTGAAAGCTGAGGAGGTTTTGTTAGAGACTGTGTGAATGATGCCTTTAACAAGGAACTGAAGGGTCAGACAGCAATGGACTGACTTACGACCTTTTATGTGGAAACAATCTCCTTTAAGTTTTAACTTGCAGCTTGTATATTAAGGAGACTCTACTTTTTTAGTAAATTGTATCTCTTCTAGATTCAGCATAACTTAGTCGCCTTCAGTCCGTCGACAAATGCAAGTTACTTTCTGCTGTCAATGCATTGAAATTGTACAACCCCACTGGGGTGTGTTGCAAGTCTAGATATCTAAAACCCCAGTCTTCAGTAAACATTGCACCTCTAGCAAAGTTCAGTATAATTGCCGGAAAATTTTATACATTGCCTTTTCTCACGCTCTCGCTAAAAATATGGACGCTAAACATTCATATATTTGCCTTCGCTATAAAAAGAGACTGTTAATATTTCCTCTTGACAAGGTTTTGCACGTGACGTGAAATTTTGAGGTGGACACGAGGTATATTTTAGTTATATGCCGATTATATGTACATGAGATGAATGGAAAATGTGAGAAATAATGTTTAAACCCGTAACATTAACATTAATAATATATTTATTCATTTGTATATTTAGTCTGTTTGTTTATTTATCTCATTTTATTTTGATCTTAGTGAGCAACAATTTTATAACATTTTAAACCGAGAACACTTGAAGTTTATTTGCGTTACGTTCAGTCCAGTACTGGTCGTTCTTTATTTACTTGAACATATGTGCGTATATATGATATTAGATATATATTATATCTATATGTATGTGTAATAGTTTAAATTATAATACAACTTCATTGTGGTACTATTTGAATGATTAATAACATTACCTCAAAAATGCCCCTGAGCAAGCTGTGATCCCTAAATGGTCACATGACTCACATACACTCAAGAATGAGAGGATCCATATTTTCCCAATAATTTTGGAACCAATTACAACGAGCAGTTTACTAACTAAAATAACCAACCGACACACAAGTAAGCAAGTAACGGTCCGATTAAGTAGGATTTATATAATCTCCCTGTTTATTTTTAATTGTTTTTTTTAAACAAACTTGTCTGGCTCCTGCGATCACTCATGTGTTTTTATATTCCTTTTTTCCCATTTGTGCCACTTACCTCGTTCATCCTGACCACTCCCTCCCGTTTCCTTCCTCTTTCTCCCCTGTCTCTTACACACATACGCGCACACACACACACACACACACACACAGTGTCAATACTCATTTCTAAGATTAGTGCAGCGGGTGTAAATGATAGGTTTCTAAAGAAGCGATGCAAAGTACTCCAGCAGTTTTGGAACACAATAAAAGTATTAGGATATCAGCCGCACTCCAAATGATCACGCGTTAAATTATTTTGCTTTCACGGATGAAGAGGTTTTCTACAATGTAAATCAAGCGCCTTCGTTATTAAGTCTGAACACTAATCTCTAACAACCTTTACATAATGTGGCAGAATGTGCCACACTATTTCGCACCTGCACTATGAATAGAAACGTCTTTTGAATATAAGACACGCTTGTTGCCCTTCTGTTCCAAAGCAGTTGTCTGAATAAGTCAAGCGTCCTGAATGCCCATACTTGCTTTTCTGTTCCCCCTTTGATCACAGAAAATTTCTTCTAATTTGTCCTTTTCTTTGTAACAACGTTTCCAAATCTTTTTTTTAAATCACTTTCCAAAACGCATTTTGTAAAAAGAACATAAATCGGCAGGAAAACAAAAGTCCTTGGGAAACATTTAAAGTCATTCAGGGTTTTGCAATGCTGTAGAATGTAAGAAAGATTGTTGCATGTTACTTGATTGAAAGTGATGTTTAAATGATCATAACCTTGAATACCAGCGGCGGGCAGTTCGCGGGGAGAACATTTTCACAAATATCAAACATTGTTTGGTCAAAGCTGACTCATCCCGTTGTGTTTAATTAATCGCGCGGATTAAAACGGGAGGGTTACAGGAACCATTATCAGTACACACCAAAGATTTCGGGGCTACAGCAGACTTCGCACAACATTATTCGACAATTTGTTTTAAAATGAAACGTCTTGGTGGACTTTTCTCTTGGACTCTGAAGGATCCACTGGAATATGAAGCAAAATCGCAGCTCACAATCCATTGTTTCCTTAAACTTGACAGCACATACCCAGAACGTTTTCAAAACTGCCTGCAGTTATATTCTCCCAGTACCATAATCGGCATCTGACATTTCATTGTACTATACACACAGGGAAATGCTAAAGGGTTTGTTGCATGTTTGATTTGAAACATAGATTATTATCTGGTTATTTCAGAACATTTAATTTCATGCCAATAAATGTACATACATTTTGTTTTCGGAGGTTGGAGGGGGTGCTTTTTATAAGTAGACCAACTAGCAGTTCACAAAGGAAGTCTCCCCCACCCCCACCCCCCTCCCCGCGGAAAGTGTGGCTGTGAAAATCCCTTCAGGATCAGCTATAATGGAGTGTCCTGGAACTAAACAGCAAAGGTAACAAGCTGAGTGACCCTGGGTTGTTGGAGGTCAAACGAAAGACCAACTGGAATGCAACAAAAATCCTATTCTAAGTCATGAATAGAAAATATAGAATTACTTACACTATCAATAATTATGATGTAGTAGACAACGTTTCCATATTGTAATAACCGGCTGTATGTAAATACGTGTACATGTAATGGAAAGAAACCCAAAGATTTGTGATTAATGCAATTCTCACCACTTTGTGGTTCGATTTAAAGCACATATTTAAAATGTTATATTTAAACAAATCTGTGATAGTCTGATTGTCCAGGCAGAATAATATACATGGACAGAAAGCAGTTAACAAGAAGAGACCGATTACCTACTTCTCTCTCCAAGTGCTGCACGGGTTAATGCATTTGAAAAATAGTCTACCGGTAATTTGCTCTGTTTATACGCTTAGTTTTTGTTTATTTATTTTTTCCTTTAGTCCCAACCCTCCGGCAATAATATATGCATTTCAATCTTTTGGAAGTCTAGCATCACTACCAGGAAGTAAACCTATAGAGCAAAATTCAATATTTGTTTTTTTTGTGCATCAGGTGTTCAGTTGTCTCTGGAAATATATCGCAACTTACTTTCTCAGTTCTGTGTGCAACAACCACGGGGGTCTAATACAATCCAAATAAGGGTGATTGCAGTGGAAACAACTCCCTAAATTAGTGCCACGTCAGTGTATCTCTCGACTTCATTAATATGTAACAGGGTTGCCTGTTAATCTCCTAAACCTGTGTTCCCCCTCTAAAATGGCACTCTGGGACAAATTGTACATTAGATCAATCACGCCTAATGCAGCAAGGTTTACTGAAGAAAAAAGCTATTTACACCTTCAAATGGAAGCTTTTCAGATTTAAGAGAAGGGGTCATATATCACCAAGAACAAATGATTATGAATTGGTAAACGCGCCCTCCAGCGATTAGCTCTTCGACGCTATTTATCATTTTTTTTGTCTTTTAAAATCATCTGGCAGTCTCGCAGGAAGCATGACGATCAGAGAAGAAACTAACACTGCAGGAAAGTTTGTTTTATGTATGTACTATAAGTCATCAAAACCCTCCCGTCAAAAACAAAACGAGTGCCACTCTGTCCCAGCGCAGACAAAAGTATCCCTCAGCTTTTCTCTGTTATCTGAACATAATGTTGGTACACAAGAATTTCCATGTCACACTTGTTTGGCAATTTAAAAAAAACGTAGGTCTACGCTTTACACAACAAACAAATAACAAATACGATGTAACAGATAAGTGCGCTACATCCATTCGATTGTGTTTAATAGGCTGGTAACATAAACTGGCATGTCACAACCCAATATCTACTGTAACCACCATTGTTGTTTCAATGAATGCTGTTGCACCAGGCAAAATGTCACTGAGATGAGGAAGTATAAGAGTTTAAGTAAATTATAATTCGAAGATGTGCGGAGCAGGATATGAAAGATGGTGGGGATTGAGGATAGGTGAACTGCATTAGACGTGTTAAAACGATCACATTCAAATGGCCAACCTATGGTGTTGAGGAACACAGGGAGCAAGGGTCGTTTGTTATATAACCCAGTCTGCAGCACAGTCCAAAAGGTCTGTCAGCAACAAGTTTCATGTAACTCCTCAGGGTTTACGCCGAGAAATAATGGAAGTAAGCAACACCGAGGCCGTCTCTGCATTTCAAAATAAATGTACATCACCAGAAATAGATAACAAGTGTTTAGTTACACTATGATTCTCACCTTAGACTCAAAATGGATAAGGTGATGATAAAACGGTTTGGTGAGATGCTTCACCTTATACATTAATTGAACAAGATTAAGTTAGACCATTGAAATCTGATTTAAGTCGTGCTGCCCTTTAACTTTATACATCATACGCCAGTATAGGTTACCCTTTTATAAGGTATGCAAAGAATAAAGCGATATCATGAGTTGGGTGTAATACTATATGTGTTCACAAACACTGGGACAATCCGAGGGGCCTCTCCCCCGCTGTTTAAATACATCAAAATTCTGTTCCTTCTGCATCTTGATATGACCTTCGTTCTCATCTGTCCAAAAGAAAAATCATTAGTTAATCGTTACATAGACGTGGCCGTTGTATAAATAATTAAACCAGCTCGTTGATACCCTTTTATTAAGCAAAGTTGGTCCTCTGACAAAGAATTAACTACACAGAACTTTGGATTTTCTCATCTCTTGAAGAGCCCCGCCCGCAAAGTACAGAATATTTGATACAGGTAATAACTGCATTCGAAACATTTAAGGGCTTAATTTTGTTTCTGATAAATCGTTTTTAAAAATAACAATTCAGTGCAGGTGATACATATGATCAGCAGTACCCCAGAGCCGACAATTTCAGAATCTGTAGTCAAATGTTTCATATTGTTGTGCCATAAATCGGCTTTCAATAGTGTGACAAGTACGTATTTTCTTGAAGTATCAAATTTAATATGTCTGGTGAACATGGATGGTGGCTATAACTCTCTCAGTAGGAAGTCTTCTCTTTTAGGTCGCCGTGGTGTAAACTTTTAACAACAGGAACATTGAAATATTCACGAGATTACTCAATGAGGTAACTTCCTCCTGAAGCGTGTTTATCAGCGGCTGGGGGTGAGGGGCTACACCTTTAGATATACTAATGGGAATTTTCAACGTATGACGTAGATATTTTCCTGCACTTCTGCTTAAAAAACTCTGAAGTTTTTATTTTTAAAAAACGCAACGGTTTTGACCATATAGGCAAAGTTTTAGTCCAAATATTTGAACAAACGAGTAAATAACGAAATAATTCGTTTGTGCTCGTTAAAGACGCTGCGAAATTGTTAATCAAACAAAACTTCTGTCTCACCAGTTCGCATTTATAATTCAGAATAAAACTATTGCAGGACTTTGCAGGTAAGTAGGTTTTGTTAAGGTGATAACTCCAGATAATCTCTACAATGATACTGTAAATATCCAGATTTAATTCGTGCGGCAACGTAATTAACCAACGACAGGTGATGGCGACAAGACACATTTGCAATATTGCTTTGGTAAGCTAGACTGACTGTTACTATAATAAGTATGGTTTATTCAATCTACAACAAAGGGAATGCAATAAAAATTTTATATATGCACCCCGGTGCTATTCATATTAAGATATATGTTCATTTTGCAAATGAACCATGTTCTCAATAATCGTCTTTAAATTATCAAAATCTTTTGGGGAGAATATTAGAGATAAGCATTGCAAATAAATTAGATTAGATTTCACTTATTATCTAAACGTTTGTATCAACTAAATACAATTTTCTTCATATTAATATTCGATACACATTGAGTTATCTTATTAAAATGACAATTTATTTTGTCAATTTAATTTTCGGGCGATTTTTAATAGCATAAATCCTATAACTGACGTTTTCGGGGTTAATGCGATTAATTCATAATTAATTGTTAGACTTTTATATGGGTGGATTGATAAATATACATACAGGTATGTAAACATATATTACAACACATGCTACAGCATTTCTTGCACTGTTTTACTTGATCAAAATAACATTGGATAATTTGTAAAATTCAAATAATCCTGAATACTTTGAATGTATAACCGGCTTTTAAAAAGTTTTAACATCGCATACAAATGATGCAGGCCGACATGTTTTGGTGCCTGTTCGTCCATGTGATACAGAGAGTTAATCATCAGAACTGGCCTCTTGTGTTGTACACGTACCCTGGGCGATATTGGTATAGTATCAAAGGGAGCAATGCATGGCACACGGTGGAGACAGGTGCGATGTAGAGGTAGAAATAATACTTGCACCAACATCCTCACTTCATGCAAGATATGCAAGTGACGAACAGCTTGTTCCTGTTTTAAAATAGCTCACGTTGGCTTATCTGCACTATTTCACACGTCAGTTACACACTGCGTTGTGTAAAGTGAAACTACTGTTCCAGATACATAAATTCATTTTGCGCACTTTACGAGGCATCATACAGTTTGGGTCATTTTGTGGTGTCCCGCAGAAAAGACATTATGTCTCCCATATTTACATACTTTCTAATATTTGTCAAACAATCATAAATTATAAATTAATGAAATGTTGTGTGGTCTTTGGAGATCCGACTAATGAAGACATTTACCTTTTTGTGATTTTCAAGCGTCTATTTGCAGGTTTAATGACATCTAGGCTATCACGGCTTATTAAGCTTTATTAGATTTGCTCTTCACCCCCGCTGTCACTCAGATGTCTCAGCGTCAATGTCACCTGCTACAGGTACAAAAAACACGCAAGGCTTTCCAGGCTAAAATGTGCAAAAAGCGAATGCTAAAGCTCCGAATGTTTTCAAAAACATTAGATTACAATTCATGTGATATACCAGCTGTGGCACTATATGCACTATTTCCCCCTTCATCTCAATTTAATCTCAAAATTCATGCTGTATAGTTGGTTCATAGTGCTCTTCCCCGCATGACATCTATGGAGAAAACAGCAATACAACATACTTCTATTAATCAGAGGCACAAAGTACAACCATCCAGAAGTCTTGAAACACTATTTTACAAAACACGCCATCTTTGCAAATGCATTATTTTAGAAATATGTTAGCAATTATTTTTGGGGAATTTCTTTAAACACTTTGATTGCGAATAAGACAAGTTGTAATTGTTTCTCTTAAAATCTATGAATATTAAAATGAAATACTAGGCAATGTCAATCAATTTTTATGAGTAATTCAATTTCTCTAACTAGTTTTGCTGGGTTGCCTCGCAACAAAGACAAGAAGATATAAAGAACTGGGATGGAAGCTAATGCAATCAAGTGGTATAATTCGATTGCTTATTTTACAAATTTCATGAGCATGTGGTAAAACAACTACTCTGTAATGTGACTATTCGAACAGACTCTGATCAAACCTCCCTGTGCAAGGTCCACATGGGATATCATTGGTGCCTACTTGAACCCAGGCACTCCCTTAATTTAATTCCCCCCTCTTGCGATCCAGTTGGAAAGAAGAAAAAGTAAGCGTACCCATTAAATTATTAATCTCCTTCTGCACTAAATAAATCACTCTGCCATGTGAGGATATACTTTGTGTCAAACTAGTTACCTGCATCAACCGAACCTTCTTGAGCATGTTTGACGGCTCCAAAGGTTTGTGGTGACTGGGAAAGCAAATCTAAATCTCTCAGATCTAAACGAGAGACTTTTGTTCCACTCTGATTAAAATAAAATCGAACAAAACAAAACAAAATAATTGCAGTGTAAATTAAACTGTGGACGAATGCAAAATCGCACATGAGTTTTTAATATTACATTTCGAATTTCAATTTGCTTTGTCCGTTTGTTTTTAGAGTCTGCTATTTATTCCCAAACAAGAAATTACTTTTAATACACAGAGGAGAATTGCTAAAGTGCATGTTGGTAAAGGGAGCATGTGTTCTGTAATCATCAAAAATTGATATGTGCCGCCAGTAAAGTAATTATGCACCATCCTGAGAATATGAGGACAGTATATTGTTAATCCACTTGCACACCCGTTGACTTGCAGCATCAGGCTGCAAATAGCTTAATTAAGTCATACACGTGGAATATAAGCATATTGTTACTTTATATTATGCACACTATATCTTAATTTATGGGGCAATTAATGTGCGTGACAGAATGCGGGCGAAAATGTTGACTGTGGAGACCTAAGTTGCTCACTGCTGGCAATTGTGTCAGGATGTATAAACGCAGCCAGGGTCATACCTGCATAGTAAAGCTAATCTGTTCACTTTATTTCTTAAAGTCAGCTTGCTTTCAACATGTCAAATATGGAACTTTTAGTCCGCCTGCATGAAAAACAACAAAATCTTATCAAGCATCTGAGCAAGGTGTAATTTCACTGTGGCTCCCTCTGTCGACTCTTGTATCATATAAGATAATCAATACCTGATATGAACAAACTTCATACCTTTATGCAAGGGTCGTCATGTTCTCTTTGATCCCAAGCAACTCCAATACTGCGCATCATTGCACAATGTCAAATTGAAATGTCCCGTTACAATCGAGCACAAATAAGAAAACAATGTACTGTATTTTTACTGCACATGTTCAGCTTTCTGTCAGACAATGCACAATGCCTATTATATTTATGTAGACGATAGACGATGCAATGCATTTTTCTTGCTATTTTATATTTTAAAAAGCTACATTTATTGTGGTAATTATTAAAGCGGCTTTGAATACCAATATATGTACTATTTATAGAAATATAACAGTAAGGGTAAAACATGTGTCTATTTACAGTCTAGAGCCAATCAGAGCTTTGAATTTTGAGCACCTGCACAAAGCGAACAATAACTGAGCTCATCAGGTGCGACAGGTTAAAGTGATGCTTACAGGCCATTTAATCCAAATTATCGGACCCATATCAACTCATAAAATGATCAATTACTAACCGGTGACTAACTGGTTAATGCGCGGGACTCGCGTTTTAATGACATTTACATGCACTCGACATTCATCGGAAGTGAATTATTTTTTGATAATTGAGTTGATTTCGAAACAGCTTGTTTCTTTCGGGTGCATTTAGTGTAAACCGTGTGAAAGAGTGAATATATTTAATCAGAATACTCAGTGGAAAGGAGTATTACCCTTGGTAAGATGCTGTCAGCACACTTTTTGTGTTGTAAATTTTCTCCCACTGTCGCAGTACAGTTCAAAGTAATCGGCAATTTGCACACGGAAACACGTGACGTTCGACCTTTGTTTCTAATATGTATACACATTGATATTCTATATATTATCCTCACGCCCAAAGTTTGGATTCAGTTTGAATCTATTTCATTGTAGTGTTTGTGCATAGAACGAACAATAGGAAGAAGCGTACTCATTTCTTTCAGTGAACATCTAACAGTTTACAGTCTATTTTCTGAAACGGCAAAGATTAGAGAAAAACAAATATCCTTTAAGTGAAATTGTTTTATTTCATTGAGTTAAACAGAGTTCACGTTTTGCCAACACAAAATGTTTTATTCACATTGAGCATTCACTGATCGGGAATTCAGGGTGCAGTGTATATGTTGCACAATGTTTGCCTGTTTATTTGTCATCGAACAGTTTTCAAAATGTCGAATTTGGTTTTTTCGATAATAGAAGTCAAGTAACATTGTTGTACAGTAGGTGACAGTATACGATTTATGCTGTAAATATGGTTCATTGTGCTCTATGGACAAAACAGTATCGAATTAACTGGTGCTACCAGCTGAAATGATCCACTTAGCAGAAACTAATCCACTGAACTAGATAGAAATGTTATTTCAATTATTAGGTGCTGCCTTAGGGTACAGAGGTGCTATCGCTTTTGCGTCGACATCAAACAGTTCTGGGTGCAATGCGCGGCTACAGTGGTGGTATAACTTTGTATTCCCTTGTCCAGTGCGCTAAAGCCGGCAGATATGAACACCCCAGTAGGACGCCTTCACATCGCACATTGAATTCTCGCCGGAGTGCAGTATAACTCCGGCCGAATGCGAAGTGGCTTATAACGTTACACTTCAATATTTTTAATGTTATTGAAGTGGATACTGTCTCAACTCTCATCCAACATTCGCATTCAGCTTCCTGGGTTCCACATACTCCCAAGCATTTATATGCATTGGCTTTAGTGGTAGTCCTAAATTCAACTCGCAACCATTGGCAATGACAGTATAACTCTAGTCTGCCAGCTGAGATGAAACAGCACGGTTATCAGTATGGTTCACCTAGTTCCTAAAATGGAATCAACCACATTGTATATAAGCAATAGATTACTATAGAGATAAATTTATAAGACTGTGTTAAATGCAATAATCTTTAATTTGACGCCACCATTTGAAAATTGGTGAAAATAGTCGATTTGTGCGTGTTTATGTAGTTTGTATGTGTGTATAAGAAGTTGTGTTTGTGTTTGCTTGTATCTATAAATATATTCGTGTGTATGGTTGCGCCAATTTGTATTTTTTGTGTATTTGTCTGTTATGTGTCGGGGAAACGATTTCACTGAAGTTTTAGATACAGAGTGAAGCACAATCAGTTCTATAATAATACAGACCGGAATCTGAGAACAAACACACAGGGTACAAGGTACACAAAAGATTTGGTAATCCATTTTAATGAGATTCGCAGTGTTATTTGAAACAGATTGCATTTCTGTGAGAACAGAGACATACATTTAGATTTTATTTTTAAAAGCCGCATAGTGCAGGTATTGCAACTCATTGAATGACAAGGAATTGCAATAAAAACAACTCTTGCTCCTTTGTAAAGAAGTACTATTATTTTAGATCGGAGCTGGGAGCTAAATAGTTGGTTTCTTATCGTCCATATGACAAGCAATTACACAGCCCAACACTGGTAAAATCAAACATAGTTTACCCAAATCTGTTACTGATCTTAAGGGGACTTTGGTCTTAAACGTGATGATTTGTCATTGAATATCATAATTCTGAAATGTAATTTTGCCAAGATGGCATTAATCTGATTTAAAATTATTGCTATTTGATGTAATTATGTTTACAAAGTCGAATGAAAAGAAAACCATTTGTTTTTGGTTCCTTTCCTCAATTTAGCAAAACAAACACAACACTTTTTCAGTAATTGACTGATGAAATCGTATCGAATGAGATCATTGTGAAAAATAACCAATGCAAGATTATCAAAACGTGATCCATTGAACCATAACTCAACCAAACATGTTTCCAAGAACACTTGGTTACTCTGTCTTTGAAAACATATTTTTGCCCTTTCAGTTTGTCCAACTCCAAAGCAGCTGCCTGGCCTGTTTACCTCGGAAAGGGAAAGATTTACCACAGATATGACATCTGGTTGTTTTTCGGCTGATAACATCTTTTCATCTCTCACCCATGGTATATGGTTGCAGCTTAAAATCTCTATCGTCTCTCTTTAAAAAAAAATCATCAGAAGCGAAGTTTCCCTGAGATTTTTAAAGGGCTAAAATAATAAGGCGACCACTGTGACATTCTCTCAGCTTAGGCCATTTTTCATAACGCAGCTGATACCCTTTGTGTAGCTATAGGGACTTCACAGATGAATAACGAGAAATCTCTTTAGGAACTCTCTTGCTCTTCATATATGCTTAACAGTTATATGTTAACGGAGGGTATACAGTATTTGACGTTCAGATAACAAATGGGAGAAAATAGTGATTTGGTTCCTTTTGAAGCCATTGTAAGGGCAACTTTTGCTTCCATTTGCCTCAGTAACAAGTTGCAAAGCATGTACAGAAACTGCACAGGTGGCGCTGAGAGGATCAGGGTCACTGGGCTGTGAAGACCTGTTCACAGAGAAACAGTTTAATAGAGAATATCATCCCCCCTCCGCTCCCCCCTACCCCCCTGAAAAAAAAGTTTTATCAAAACTTGGAGGACAGAGGACACCAGTCTGGAAAAAAGATAAGGCGGCAGTGATCGCCTGGATGAGTTATACAAACTATACACCTTAAAATGATTCGTAAAGTGGCCTGTTAATCATTCTGGTAAGTAAATTTCCCTTTAATTTCCATTGTTTTTATAATATATTAATATAAGTGTTTGATGTGTATTATATATGGAATAATGATTACTTATTACATTTTGGATGATTAGCAAGCCGCCATTATCTATTTAGATAAAGCCATTTAATATTCTCGGTACAGCAACAACAGGTATGATAGGTGTCCTTGGTACTACCCCGAGCCGTCTATTTTATTTTCCTCATCAAGCATAACAAAAACATATCCGTTATTAAAAGAGCTTTCTTGCAGGGAGATTATTGATGTAGTCTTTGCATTTGAGAACGCGTGATTAAAATGGGCCGTTGTGCGTGTCCCCGGAGTTACTCTACAAATTGAGGGAGCACCCGTTAACCGAGGGGCCTCGCAGAACACCGCAGCCAGTGCACATGCATTTGATAAAATCTCAGGGTTGCGCCAGCTTGTGCGTGGACGTGGATCGGTCAGTGGGGCTGTAATGAGCTCGGCTGCTGATGGAACCACTCTGAACTCCCAGGCGGTGCCTGCTCCCTTCTAGCGAGGTACTTTTACACTTGCGTAAGTGTGAAGCAGGGAACTGCAATAAGTTGCGCGAATTAACCCGCTGGCTTACAAAATCAATTCAAAATTACTTCAAAGGAAGTTAGCCTGAACTCCTTCCGACGTGGACGTAACTTACACACTATAACTGACTGCAATAATAGTTTGCCTTGCGTAAACTGATCAGAATGCATTTGTGGTGATGAATTTATGTTTTCCTCTCCAAAGAAACGAACTTATTTTACGTTCACGATTGTGCCCTAATGATAAACAGAGATTGGCTGGGAAGGGTCACTTCTATCTCCAGTAAATACGTCCTATCAATGTAATTCGACCCATTAGCCAGTATTCCATGCACTATTAGTGCAGCACATTATTAACTGCAGACCAACGAACCCCACCCCCACTCTTACACCAGGGGCAGTTCAACATTTTTGATACAAGTAAGAGAAGAGTTTCTCTCCGTCCGCTACTCCTCCCTTATAAATTAAGAACGACTCACACAACATGATTTTTTTCCGTGATTTATTTTTTCTTTAAGTCAATTTGTTCATTAATCTTTTCCACTAAAGTACTCAGTATACTTTGAGGAGAAATGGAGAATGTCCCTTTCCTGCAATAAAAAGTTGTCATTTTCTAAAATATGGAGGAGACTTGCAAATTTATTTTTCCGCCAATGACCCAGAGTCCCGACAAACACATTTTGCCATCATAAGTTAGCAACTTCACTCTTGATGGCACATGACTGATTTTTCCCATAAATCTCCTAACTGATTCGAATTTATAGTGAAAACGGCAGGGAATTTCAGCAAAAGACCTTAGGACTCTTAAGGCCACTTGGGGAATGAGATGTGAACAGGAAAGGAGGGGGTGGTTGGTGGCGCTTCGGCCCTTTTCATCTTTGTTAAATGACTACGTTTGCGATTGTTAAAAAATACAAAACAAAACAAACAAGTAAAGACTTTAGTCTATTATTCTGGAGATCCGTGCTCAAGAAGGCAAAGGGCAGCCCCATCATGAAATCTCAATTCCACCGAAGTCAGAGATTTTAAAGAGGCGCAAATTATTGGTTCCATTGAATCCAAAATGTCGACAAATTTGTTCCGCTTATTAGAGGTGAACTTTTGCAAAATGAATAAAAGTGCCGACGATCCTCAGGCTGAATGTGTAACTTTACTGAAAAAAAAAGTGAACGATAAGTTTGAAAGTCGTGGTTTTATTATATGGGAAGAAGTTTCCAAAAAGCTTCGTCAAATAATACCAGCCTTGTTTATAATAAAGCTGTCTCCATCACATAGGCGCAGCGTGAGGCGGATATGGAATAATTGTCCTGTATGCAAAAAATCAGTTCATTTATTCATTGGCATACTAAACAAAAGAAGCTATTTAAACTGTTTAAATTATCTAATTTTCAAAAGAGTATAACGTGTCCACGTCAGCTGACCCGGGGACACACTTGGTAGATGCATTTAATAATGTGGTTACTTTCATTCTGCAAAATAAAATCAGTTTGTCTACCATCCTTTTTATGATGCTTATGCAGTACATCACACTTCTCCATCCCATATCTTAAGGTGCGCTTTGCATGCCTTCATTAATATATGCGTCTAACAAAGAAATCGGGGATTAAGACTTGCTCACTGCTTTTCTGAAAACTATTTCTTGGCAGAAAAATAATCGCAACTTGCCAGAAATAGATGGCCACATATAGCTCACTTTAAAATAAAACAGAGAAAATACCGCTAATTCAGCATTTCACTCAATCGAAACAGGATTAAGATAAGTAAAACAGTCCGAACAAATAATAAGGGGGGGGGGGGCGGAGGGAGGTCAGAGAAACTCCCCCCCCCTATCGAAATAACTAAAGTTGCTGAAATAATATCCGCCCCACATAACTGCGACACCCCTTGCACCGCAACATTCTATATTCCACCCCAACCGGAGCCATGTGGTCTGCTGGGAGAGGCAAAAACCAAATAAAAACTCAAGCAATTAGGAGCAATTTTCCTGGAGCTCCACGCACCCACTTCCACTCCAGGGACTCGATGTAACCACCCACGGCGAGACCGGGATGGTTGGCATCATGACCCTAACTTTAATTGCAAAAATAGACATGACTCTTGCCAAAAAATTGTAGTCATGTATGTGGTGAATATGATTATAGTTTTAAGTAAATATCGAACATGACCACCAGAAACCAGTTCATCGATGAAACACAATGTAATTCAAAGGCTGTTCACAGAATAGGCAAGAACAGTCAACTCTCACGACATTATATAAAGTGCATTGATAAAAAACGATCTGTGGTAGAATGTAAATATCCCACATTATGTTTGGGAAATAGAGGCAACCAGCATGGACATTTATTTGAATTACTTTACCAATAAACACAATTAATATAGAAGCCCATAGGTTAAAATGCCTGAAGGCGCTTACTCTCGTTCAGTGTATCTATGTACCACATAAGATGATTAATATAAGGTCTGGTGCACGACAAAAAATAAATACTGTTTCATGTTTACAGCAACAGGGTAGTTCTGACAGATTGAAGATCTGCCATCACCGGCCGAGCCGGGCAATAAACAATTAAACAGATTTGCAATGGTGTAAATATGACCATGGACTACAACACTGTAGCGTTATCAGGCTATTACACTCACTATTCAACCTTTATCAGAAACAACCTTCCAACCCCTCCCCCTTAACATTGAATATGGGAGATAGTGGACTGTTCATTGGACAGACTCTGAAGTGCAATGCAATGCAGTAGCTAAAAAAACAGGATTTGAAAAGGTTGCTAAGTAGCCACATATTCATTCGGTTTCTCCAAAAATCATTTAATGCCGCGATTTCAAATTTACTGGCAACCACTTGATGATTTTAAAGTCAGAAGCAAGCACGGAGCACCACAATTGTAGAGGGCATGCAGAACAGCGCCACACCAGCCAAATCTGTTGCGGAATGGTACCCAGCAACAAGGATACGAGTTTATTAGTCAAGGAACTTTAACATTAAGAATTCTAGCTAAAATGATTAATTTGTGAAATCAACACTTGCAGAAAGATCGCTCCCCTTCCTTTGAAATATATCGACTGAATCGTGCAACGTTATAAAGCGAGATAGTGCAGTTATTTTTCTCGGTAAATATTGGTTTGAATACTGCTATGTAATTATACCAGAGTCCAATTAAAGATGGCCAATGAATATTGTTACACTGTCTTTTATGACGTTTATATTACGTTCAAACTTTCCAAACTTAATTAGCGATTACTTCGGAATAGTCTAACTGTAAAAGTCCTCCAGTACTAACTCAAATCAGTACTCCCAGTGAGAAGGGAAAATCACCACTAAATTTCTCTCATGGACTTACTGCAGCCTCACTTTTGGTGTGGGTGCCAGAATTTAATATTGAGAGGAAATGGATCGCTATTTGTTCCCATTAGCATCATCACATTCAAAGTAAATCTATTCACGAAAGTACCTGCAATTTGTCAATACATTTGTTTAGAAGCGTTTCAAGGTACAGATACCTTAAAAAATGTGTTCAGGATAGAAGACATGAGAACGAATAATTCTAATTTTCCGAGAGTTGATATTGAAATAAAGAACACCGCGAGTCTCTATGAAGTCTGCATACAGGTTATATACTTTTTCCCACATTACCACAGTAACTCCATTCCAAAAGTACTTAATTGGCTGTAAAGCGCTTTGAGACGTCCAGTGGCCGTGAAAGGCGCTATATAAACGCAAGTCTTTATTTACAACACTCCAAACGCAAACCTCTGCATTAACCTTTAACTCATCTCAGTTTTGGCATGGCAAATAAAGGGAATTTTACCCAGCAAAATAAAGTGCCACTATAACCGCCAAATTCATGACCATGCAGTATATATCCAAGATATACTACTTAATTAGAATAATGTTCACTTTACAAAGTTGAAAATGTGTTTTTCATTTTGGCACAACTGAATGGGAACTGATTCAAGCCAACATGTTTCCAATAGCCCACTGACTGATGTAGTTTAAACAGCGAAGGGAGGTTCCATTCGATGTAAAGTGTCCTGAAGCATAGGTGGTGTAATTTCCCTCTGCATTCCACATTTATTATTTTTTTGGCAGGGGGGAAATATCCATATTAGTGAAGAAAATACAAGCAAACACGGCCCTCAGATAAGGTGAACGCAACTGAGTATTCCAGGTCCTTGAACCCTAACTAGATGACTGGATAGTTGAACCAGCAAACAATTGTTCTGAATAGAAGTTGACCTTAGTTTATTGATTTGTTTGCACAAATGTTTGCCTAAAATACTATCAGTCCTGACAGGAGGGCCCCCCATGCTGCGCGGTGTTGAGATTTCAACAACCGCGTTATCTGTAGCCCAACACCAAATAACTGTTTTAAATAACAATAGAGATAGATAGATAGATAGATAGATAGATAGATAGATAGATAGATAGATAGATAGATAGATAGATAGATAGATAGATAGATAGATAGATAGATATATAGATAGATAGATAGATAGATAAATACATAGATGATTATAAGTAGTGTTACAACAGAGAGAAAAGGTAAATACATGCATATAAACTGTTAATAAAGGCAGAGTATATATTAAAATCGATGCATGGACAGGTTGCCAGAGAGAGACTGAATGCATGTATGAAAGTTAGATTCATATAGATTGTACTGTTTATCAATATATCTACTTAAAAAAGCATCAAAGGTTAAAACCGGTTCTGGTTTCCTATCTCCTTCAAAACAATGGGGAAAGGATATACACTCCCCTCCCCATAAAAGACGATGCAATACAATGATTTGTATTTATCTTCTTTAACAACATAAAAATGAATCAATTGCAACATCTAACTAATTTATACAGATATTTTAATTGGGAACCATCAGCTATTCCAAAGATATCTGCTTTTCTAGAAAGCCATAGGTTTTCTAGGAAGCCATAGTTAATAAAATATCGGTTCGCTTACATGGGTAAATACCATATTTACTTGCCCTATCCCCCAGAAGGTGTTTGCTTTTCAGATAAAATACTGCTATTAGTCTTGCCGATTCAATGATTTTTAATTGGTCTGCAAAATAACGGTGGCTCACCTGGTTTCACCTTTCTCACATCACAGGTTCCTTAAATAAGGACAACCCCAAACCTTTTCATAGCTATATATCTTTCTTCCTTTCTTTCTTTCTCTATTTTCGCTCTTTCTCCTTTCTTTCTTCTTTCTTCCTATACATCTTTCTCTTTCTCTATGTTTTCATTATTTATTTCTGTATTCATGTATGCACATAATGATGTGAGGACTAGACATGGAAGAGAAAGAAAAAAGTTACATTTGAATTATACTGTATTTCTCCCTCTCTCTCTCTGTACATTGTAAAACAATCTCCATAAAATATTTCTATCATGCAATACTTCTCTTTCCTCTCTCTCGATATAAAATCCATATGCTTGCGAGACTATCTCTGAGGAAACTTTGATCATTAGCCATATTAACTGGACTTCAAGAGTTGCATTGTCATATAATTTTTAATAACTGAACTCTTGTCTCAGATCAATAGCGTTGTTTTTCATTTTTTGTGCGCTGAACATAATCTTCTAGTATATCTCAAACATTTGCGATAATTGGCCAAAACATTGGGCATGTACGGTTCGAGATTCACACGAACTCTGTCCATCTTCTTGTTTTATTATATTTTCAATCTATAACATCGGCGCTTCTTTTATCAAAGTTGAAATTAAGTTTTTGACCTTGCTAATTGCATAACTTCAATGTAATGGAGAATTCTGTACGTTCCAGGTAAACAGCGAAAATTGAGGTTAAATATCATTTATGAGGCGGACTTAAACGATTCTAATTTATTTGTGATAGATTTGAATGTTCACGTTAAGGCCGGAGACTGGAATTATGAATTATGTTTAATAGAATAAAATAATGCTTTTTAAAAAAATAAACTAATTAATACATTGTCGTTGGCTCGATTGGCAAGCTGCTATTTCCTTTACTGAACAAATCGTATTTGGTTTTAGACACATTATCCAACATTTATTGTTACAACTTTCTTAGAGGACAAAAGGATGAAGAAAATGAAAGATGAGTTTGTAGGAAAAAATCAAATTGCACACGTTTTTCACACATCGGTGGTCTTGCTCTCCTAGTTCAAATGGGTATAAATTCGTTGGTGCTTGAGGACAATACCTCTGAGGCTTTCACAATTAATGTTTACAGTAAACTGGACCAGTTTTATATGACCGCATCAGTGTAAACATTGCCCAAACACGTTCCTGGTCTGCACGCTGATCATTTAACCCTCAGGTCTAATCTGCTATATCCCTTCACAGATTCATGTTAAGTCCTGTTGCTCAAGTCCACATCGGCAAATAGTTAAAGAATTCGCTGCTACTCCAACACTGCATTTCTTTTGAGTGCAAAACTGATTTTTTGCAATCTGTTTTATGAACTTGGTTATACACTTAGCAGGAGCAAAGAGAAAATTTGCTACAATACGAGACTTAATTAATCTGGAAAAGGCGATATTTACAATAATGGCACTCTAGGATTTCTTGATGAGCTTCCTTAACACATAACTAGCTCTACTCTAGCTGAGAGATGGGCAGTTAACAGATTAGCAGTGGCGAGGATAGTGATAATGGATGGAGAGCCATACACTTAACAGAAATGGCTGCCATAAAATGAGCAGGGAAACGTGTTGGCTATAAACCATCTCTATCTCTAATCAATCAAGCCATTTATTATATATCTCCCATATTTATATCTAGTGAAGAAAGTTTCTCCCATGTATGGCAAAACATCAGAGCCACAGTGCGCGTCATAAATATCACCTGTATAAATATCACTAGTATTAATATGACTAGTGAAACCGACAGACTTAATTTAGTTAGAAAAATAAGCAGATTTTTAAATGCTGCATCTCTGTGGCTTATTTTCACCAAAGCCAAATATTTTCTAACGAAAACCTCGATGCTGTGTGTATTCACTTCAAGTGAAAATCATATATTTCCCTAATGCATTAACTCTTCAAAGCCTAAATAGGTTTTATTTTAGTGAAACAATTTGCCACACTTTCTCTTATGTATACACACACACACAGAAAACATTACAGAGCACAAAGCGGCTAAGTTATGTATAGGACGCATGAATCATGGCTCCATTTATCGCGCATTCACACAGTCCTGAAAAGATTAATATTCGCTTTAAAAATCACTGACACACTTGACCCCGATAAAGTCAGTCGCCAACAAAACTTCAAGTGATTTGGATCAAGATTGAATTGACTTCAATAATTGATTGGAACTTTTAAAAAGACATTCTAACACGATGCGTGTCTGTGGTGACCTCTTTTTAAAAAAAGGCCGTGGGGGTGGGGCTGACTTATCTCCAAAAAGTGAGTGAGGAAATGTTAAGATTTATTAGATTCCGTTACATGAAAGGGTTCTTTTCATTTTGTACCGAGCTCTAGACGCCATTGAAGCATGCCAGGTAGCACATGTGCACACAGAGCCGATTGCTTTTTACTGTGGATCCGGAGGCTGCGCCCTATCACCGGGGAGCCCAGCAACAGGGGGAAAAAAAGCACACTAAACGCCTCAAGGAACTGCTAAGACTTAGCCAACTTTCTCCCCCGCCACGCCCCCCTCCCTCTTTTTTTATTTTGTATTTTCTGACCTCGGGCAATAAACAATGCTAAGATCCTGTTAATCGATGAAGCAAACAGTGTGCTACAGACGAAACATGAGTTCTCTGCTTTTTAAAAAATAGACGCATTTGGGAGAGTTCCATGGCGGGTTGCATCAGAAGTCAAGTTTAGAAGTGCACCGAAGGCGATAAAACGACCAGTCATATTTATTTTGGCATCCTTAGTGCTTAGTTAAAGCGGGGGATGAAATAACAACATCTAACTCAAGTATTGTACTTCAGGAAGGGGCTTTGGACTTTGATGGTGTCCATTTGGGAGGAGTTACTAGCTGGGAAACGTGCCTCTAAAAGCAGACACTTGTTTTATGCTTATAACTGACCAAATACATTTAGCACCAGCTAAATATATATTGAGTTCACATTATCATCACGCAGGGTTGTATGATTTAGTTTCAAATAAATGAACGCAATAAATATACTCAAATCTCTCGCCACCTCCAGACAGAACAAAGATAATTATACTGAGACGAACTTTTCAGAAGTTATTTGACTGAAGGTGCTTCACAGATTCTGTGGCATAAAATATTTGTTGAGGAGAAAGGGAAGGGGAGGGAGGGGAGGCTCGTTAGCGCTTTGGTTATTTTTCATTGACTGCTTTCCCCTTTTTAGCTTCACAGATCAAAAGTAAGGGGGAAAAAAAGTTGGCGACCCGAAGATGTACATTGTTAGAATGACAAGCTGACGATCCCCCAGAGAAACTGCGAGAGAATGCTTCCTCCATCGGAAGTGGCTGCATGGCAAGCGAAAACTCACTTTTCAAGCTCTTGAAAGTCATTGTCTTTCGGGCTTACCATACAGTAGATTGTCATGGCAACGCAACCTGCTGGTGTTACAAAGAGTTTAAATGTTGAAAGGCAGCTGAACTGACTAGAGTAAAGAGCAACAGAATAAACAGTATTTTGATTCATTTCGAGGGTTACAAAAAAAAGCAGACTATGAATACCGGCATTGTCCATGCTTTTCTAAATCTGATTCACCATATCATAACCCCTAGGAAGAAGAAAACATCAATATCGCGAAAGGAAAGAAGATGTTTCTATGGAAAACCTAGGAATTTACTCCATAACAGATCTGGTGAAAAATCAAAGAGATCAAAGCGAACGCTCCTGGGAGTTAGATGCAGCTCTGAATCAAAGATGTACGAGGTGGACTCCAAAGTGCTTGGCTTCATTTCAAGTCTGAATCCCAATTTCAAGGGAAATGCTGTCGAAACTTCACCCCCCGCCCCTCCCGCCCCAAATCAGTCAAAACCAACACTTCAGCAGGTGCTGATGAAGGCATAAGCATCGCATCAGTCCGGCCAATGTGCATGCATGACATTCAAATAACACTGTTAGAGCCCGTACATTATTACCACTTTGTTCTGCAAATGCATATTAATGAAAAAGAGAAAAACAAAACAAAACGACACATTCCCCAGACACCACTGCAGTTAAATTTAACAATATAACTGGACTGTAATTTAAAAAAGAGTAAGTAACATTCTTATCCCTATCAATTGTAAAAACTCGGGAATATACAGGATCTATACTTGTTCGTGCAACTCGTGGGATCTATATTTAGCATGCATTATTATGTATTGCATTCCTAACTGAAACCTTTCCCCAGTGACCATTAAAAGTGTTTTCATTTTTAAAAGTTATACTATTGACACAAAAGCATTATTCTTTATTGAGTTTGAGTCTGCGCGTGTTGGCATATTTGGAAAACTGTAATCAAGGGAGTGGATTCTTTTGACATCTGGTACAATCTGGATTTATTTTATATGGTATATAAAACGTTTTCTACTATTAATAACTATAAAACAAAACAAATCTAGGTGATTATTTTTCGGCCAAGTTCAGTTTTTCAACAACAGAAAGAAAGATAATACCGACAATATAACACTTTTGAACCTGATCTTAGTAAAAATTGGGAAACAATACAACCAGCTCTCGCAGGAAGGTCCAAAGAGCGTGGAGAGATACCGAAAGGGGCAGCATTCTGTGTGGTATCTTCTACATGATAGAGAAAGTTTGCCCAAATCAAAAGTTGATCATTTTCATAAAATTCAAGGAAAACGATGAAAAATGCTCGCAGTAAAATTGCAGCAGGGTCAACAACAAACACACAATCAATAGTATCCTTCCCTCAGTCTATTTTTAATGGAATAAAAACTCGTTTCTAAGCAAAGACGAACCCCTCGAAAAAAGGAGTTAGGGTATCTCTACTTAAAACAACATCTCGTGTAGATATAGACGATTACTATTTGAAAATTATTCGAAAATTCAATTTAACGCATTTGAAACTCTTACTGGATAGTTTCTTAATTGTATTTTGAATATTTCCAATTGTTGTTTAGGTCATTACAACCGCACAACCGTAATAAACAATTACTGAAAACTTCCAGAAAGACTGTGCAAGTGCACACGACGTGTACAACATTTTTCTTCAATGCATCTATCTATAGATATAAGAGAAATAGATTGATAGATTATAGATAGGATCATGTTGATCTCTAATCACCGCTAGTATTTTCAGCAGATGTGCCGTGGTAGAGTTAGTTTGTGGTATATCTCCAGTACAGATTAGGTCGGCCGACAAGGGATACTATATCTTATTTTAAGGATGTTGGATAAGTGTATGTATAAGAAACAAGTGTTACTTGCAGGTCAGAAAGAGAGCCCTAAGTAAACACGGTTCACAGAAGTCTAAACCCTTTGTGGTGCCTGTGCAGCTGGCCAGCCTCCC
The DNA here is from genome assembly GCF_044704955.1 of Pristiophorus japonicus. Classification (NCBI taxonomy): domain Eukaryota; kingdom Metazoa; phylum Chordata; class Chondrichthyes; family Pristiophoridae; genus Pristiophorus; species Pristiophorus japonicus. Next base: position 229,892,588 of record NC_091982.1, on the reverse strand, counting down.
ATTGTCCTGAACTAGACCAAGTGGAAGATCCCTGCTGAACCTTACCAACTGAATGCACAAAAACAGATTGGGATGTTCTGCATGCATGGGCAACATTGCGGTCCAGAATCCCCCCTTTTCCTCGCTCCTTTTGGAGGGATGACACTCCAGACATTTTCTGACAATCACAAAAGCATGGCCTGCTTTAGAATGGATTTTGAGCAAAAAAAGGAGGGTGAGAAAAGAATCAAGTTGATAAAAGCCCCAAAAGAAAGGCCGGCCTGGACAATAGGAAAGGAAGTAAAAGACAGAAGTAAAAGGGGAGGCAAGAATTATCTTGTTAAACAGTAGTTCTTTTTGTCCCAAGTTGTCTCTGTGAAAGTTGGTAGCAGTATCATGACACAAAAAACAAGCATGGACCCACACCAATTTCAATCAAGGATCATGAGCTTTTAAAAGCCTTGATGGCTTATTTAGGTGACAGAAAAATTAAGGGAAGCTTAAATGACTTTGAAAGGTTACACGGGACGCTTTGAATTGCAGCTCTTCAAAAACACTTGTGCTGCTGGAGTTGACTCAAATTGAATAAATGGTAAACATGAAGTAAAAAGGAATGAAAAGCTAGTTAAAAAGAGACAAAAACAAGTAGACAATGATAAGCAAAGACCACACGGTAACCCAGCTGTTGTCTGATGGATTGTTTAAGACACGAATAAGCAACAAAAAAGTGAGTAGCGACAGAAACGTGATCACAAATCGACTGAGTATTTCGAAACAGAAAACGTGTGAACTTCCTATCTCTGTGTTTGGAAATTTAATGTAGAAGTTTTCAGATATGAATTAAAAAAAAACGAATACAACGTCCAATTAGAATAATTGTTAAAAAAAAACAAGGAAATGCAGTCTTTGTTGAGTTGTAACTGGGGGGGGGGGGGGCTCTGTTTTTCCAACCTTTTACCGATTTAGCGAAAACAGAATGCATTTGATGTAGGAGAGAAAGTTACCAGTAAGAATAAACCAATAGATTGCAGACTAAATCTACAGTAGACAAAGAACACAAAGTAAAGGTTAAAGCTTGTGCCTAATACATAAACACACTTTGTGACTACATTTAAACAGTTGTCTAATAAAAGTGAAAGATTCTTCAACCCACTTGGACTCTAAATAATCTTAGATGATAAAGCTACTTTAAATTGGTCACATTTAATTATTTAGTGTGTCTTAGTTAAAATCCTTTCTTCAGTTAGGATTTAAAACAGAAGGGCGGGATTCGTTTTAAATATTTAGTGGTTAAAACAACTAGTTACATAAATGTAAAAAACACAATCTGAGTATTTTTGGTAGCCGTTTTGTTTTATTTTGTCTCCATGAAAATCTGTCGTTGATAAATTCCCGTCCTGATGTATCGGTTTCTGTTCTATCCCTGGGTTTCTGAGCATATCTGACCTCCTGAAACCATTCTTCAGGGTCCAAAATTGTACAAAACTTCAGTTTAAAAAAAAATCCTGTGTGAATATGGCCCTATTGTGCTGGTTAGAATGGGTAATAAACCTATGGTGATGGGCATTCAGTCATATTCACTTGATTTGTGAAATGAATGTGTTGCAACAAAAAGGCAGAAAGACTTCTGAATTTTCGCGGTTGTTAAGAGAACCGTGCAAACGTTTTGCATAGCCTTTAGCAACAACACAAAAAGATGCTTTCACCTATTTAATTTTCAATGGACAGCATGGGTTTGAATACTTTGTGGCATGATAATTCTTAAAATGAAAGTAGATTGAATTAAGTTACAGCGTTTGGAATACTTTTTTTTATATCTTTTAGCCCGGTCTTTGGTATGTGCCTGCAGCAGATGAATGGAAAGCAAGGTCCAGAAATAAAAGGAAAGGTATGTGAAGAATGTTGCAAAATGCAAAACCTTTTTCGGGCGGTTAAACTATGCTTCACCGTTTCTAATTACTTTTGGTATTGGCAATTAAACTCAAAGTTATTGACCAGAAGGTAATGTATACCTTGAAAACATATGGCTTGAAGCACGCTTTTCAGTTCTGGTAGTTGCAGCAAATACGGCGGACTACTTTCCCTCTATTTTTCTCCAAAATGTAGCTCTGGGATGTGAAAAGTCTAAAAAAAATCTTTGGGAAAAATGGTGCAGTTCTTTTGGATGCGTTTTGCATGTTGCATTTTAACATCCATGTTGGATTTATTCCACAAAACGATAGAGTTGATGTAAATGCTGCAGAATGTGAATATAAGCACATCAGTAATCTTTTGCGAGGGATGTTTATGTAGGAATTTGACAGGGTATTTGTACCTTGCAATCACTTCAGATATCTGTTGCTTCACGATAATCAACTTTCCGTGATCACTTTTTAAACTTACACTGATTAATCCCTCAATCAGGATGTCATCAGGTCTCAACTACATAGATTATCCTGTTCCATGATGTCTGCCACAACACTCTTGCTGGATTAAGTATAAACCATAAACCAAGTCAAACTGCTCCCACAAAATCTAACATTTAAAAATACATTTAAATACATAATTAATCTTATCAAGGTGTGGTGGTGCTTATAATTCATTCAAATATTGATCTGAAGCTTTATGATGCCAAATGAATTTACGAGTGAGATTGTTTTGTAATCGCTCATGGATATTTTATTCTATATATGGTAATATATTTTTATATCTAGCCTTATCAAACTAGAAAGAACTAAAACAAGATGAAATGCTTATGATGACATACACATCAATTCACCAAAAATTGTGTTAAGATTTAAACTTTAGTGCCAGTTTATTTTTCTGCAATGGTTGAATGGAAATTGCATTTGAATGCAGTAAAACAAATATTGCTTAATATCTAAAAAAACTTCTATGCTAATTTAAAATGTATACTACTATAATGTTTGCAGACATAGTTGATCATCAAATAATTGGCGAATACTACAATTTAGCAATTTCCTTGAAGTGCAGGTGCATTTTGTCCAGTTTCAGCAATATGCTATGCAATTTATCATTATAACAGTGCAGATTATATGCTGAGTGAGGAGACCGAAAGTTGAATAAAGAAAAATGTGATAGGTGAGCACCTTAACAATATTTACTCGCCTGTTCCAGAGTAATAATTACACAATCTGGCTATTAGTAGGTAGTTAGGGTGGAGGATGGGGAGTGTTCTTTAAACCAATATTGCGATCAAAATGTAAGCAACATTCATAGATTGTGGTAGGGATTGATATGCAATCAGTGGCCAATCAAGTCAGTGAATTTTAGTGACCTCCTCAAACATTATGTTCATACATCAACAACTGTTGTTTCGGACAGCTTAAATAATTACTTTTCCCACCAATTTGGTTTGTGATTCAAAAACCAAAAACAGTGGGCTCTAATGCATTACAAAAGCTCACATCCATAAAACAGTCATTATCTACTAATGACGGTAATGAACTTTCCAACATAGTTTTGTGCTGGAATAGGGGACAGAGAGCAGATTAAAGCAGGAGGCATAGCTAAGTGCTTTCATCAGTTAAAAGTCCCTAGTTCCAGCATCAAACATGACAGAAAATTCACTAACTGCATTAGTAGACAGTGGTCATTCTAAGGACACAGATTTTTATTATTTTTTCAAAAGTGTTGTTCTGCCAATCAAATCATTCATTTTTATCTACTGCACAATGGAATTTGCTTTGCCACTGGTATTCAAGATCTTGAGAAACTGATTATTTCAAATGTAATTCTAAAGCATTATATTAATGTATTGATTGGAAATGATCTAAAAACAGCATCCAACCCAACATTAAACAACCAAAACAGCCCCATCTGATACAGCACAAGACAACACAACAAAAACAACATTGCACAACCCAATGCAAGTATATAGTGAAATGTAAGAGGTGAATCTGCTCAATATGTAAAGTAATATACTTTGTCAATGAGTAACTACTAGTAACAATCATAATTGGCTCATGTTTTGCATTATGGAATAAAAACAGGAACATATTTTAGATGTTTATAAAGTTAAACCCAGTTGGCAAATGGTACATTGTGTTGGTATACCACTGGTGGGATGCAGATTCACATCCATGATCCCCAACATCTTGAGTTCCCCATTTAGCTGGATCATCCTGGATAAAATCATACAGTTAAAGCAAGGCTTTAAGAGGATATGGTACTGCAGTACTTATGTTACTGAACTAGTGTTCCAGAACCCTGAATTGAGTGGAATTGAGCATATAGATCAGATAACGGTAGATTTTATTCCCTAGCTGTACTGAAATTTGCGGATCTTCACCATGTGGCAGTAGGAATGCTACAATTGGCTTCAGCATGCTGTGGCCAGGGAGGGAATAATTAACCAGGGTTCAATTCCTGCACCCTTTCCAGTAACCCCTGTAGTTTGCATATGGATGCCAGGTAGGGAGCAAGCCCTCAGCTTACGGGCATACGATCCTCCCATTGTCAAATAGCATTCCAACACTCACTGTCTCGGATCACACACGAAGAATGGCCTCTTGGGTGGGATACCAGAGGGAGCCCAGAGCTCGAGGAATCATTAACCCATCCTGATCCAGTGCCTTCAATACAGGAAGAGAGAAATTGCATGATGACGATAAAGGCACATACATTTCTGCCATACACTCCAAGAATAAACGTAATGGATAGATTATTTCCATTCCTGCACCTCGTAAAGGGGCCTGCCTGATTTTCCATCTATTAATTTAAATGGATGGAAAATTGGAGGAGTTGCCTTACGGGCATACGATCCTCTCAGCTGATTTTCCTCTAAGCCCTGTGCCCAGGTGGTCCCATATACTCAGGTGCAGGAACAGGAAAATCTACCCTCATAAAAATGTCAGCCATTAGTCCCTCACTGAAGGTTGCCACAATGTACTTCCTCGTATTGAGTGCATAAATTAAGATTCTTTGCAGTTATATAAAAAAAGATGATTATCAGCCACACAACACATGTATAATATTTTTGAAATAATTATAAGGTGATACTGTATATGAATTGATGCCAGTGTTCTAATAACACAATTCAGTGCAAAGTATTTGACATGGTAGGCAGTGGTACTTGCACTTAATGTTGGGATGTACTTTCCTTCTCAGAGACTATGAAATTACCTTGTGCTAAGCTTTTCTATGAAATTCTTTTGTACATTATTTTAACAGAGGTATTAATCTGTTTAATTCGGATAATTATTTTTAAAATTGTTTTTTAATTGGCACCTTAGAGAAATTAATGTGCCTGAGTGTGTAAGAAGTATAAACCTGTGAGTATAGTTTAAATCACATTATAACTAAAACACTCAGAAATTGATGCTTCAGAAATATTTAATAATGTTAATTCAGCTGCATCACACTGTTTGGTTACGTCACTCCCACAGACCAGATCCAATATTCCGTTCAGGCTTCCAGAGCTGTACAAAAGCAACAAGACTCATCAGCCTGCATTTTGTGATCAGTGTTTTTTTTAATAGTGGTGGAAACCCCATTTATTTCAAAGTGCAAGTCAGTGGCATTAAAATAACACCTATTGGAAAATCCAGCTCTGTTATCTGAAATTATGATATGGAGAATTCAGCTCTCCATCTTTCCTTATTGACTGTAGTCATTGTGCTCCCAAAGACGTGATCCTGAGATGAACATTGAGCTGAACGTTTGCAAGTTTGTGTTACTGCACATTTCTTTTTACAACGGTGTTAAACTTGTATTATGAATCTGGATCTATATGACTCCAGAGCAGAATGAGACTCCCTGGCTTTGGTTTGACATTCCATGAAGGATAAATCCACTGTGGTGTCAAATCTGGTTTCAAAGTGCCCAGGTAGTCCATTGGATTTTCAAGACACTTATTAAAGTTACATTACCTCAATTTAAATGTATAAAGGGTAGGGATCCTCCTTCTCCTTCTCTAAACATGCAAATTTACAACTATTAGGAGAGAGCTTTGTTCAGATGTATAATCAACTTTGTTGAGATGTATCGTGGGAATGGTGCTGTCTGGGAGGGGGAGGGGGCGCAGAGAAGGGGGGGGGTGGGAGGAAGGAGTGGGGGTTAAGATGGCAGAGATGATGGTTCATGTCATGTTCCTGAAGCATTCCCATGCTCCACCATTTTCACTAGCCTGAAATCAGGCATGGAAAGGCCACCTGCCTCAGAGCATCAGGGACTTAATTTAAATGGCAAAGTCGCGTAACAGTGACATCATATGGACATGCTCACCATTTTAACAACACGCCCACCTAAAGCCCACATGGTCTCAAATCCACCAGCGATAGCTGGCAGCAAGCAGGATCCAGGGCATAGGACATCCAAGTATGCACATTTTTTTAGTTCGCGTCTACTGGTTCCTCATAATATAAGAACATAAGAACATAAGAAATAAGAGCAGGAGAAGACCACATGGCCCCTCAAGCCTGCTCCGCCATTTAATACGACTGTGGCTGATCCGATCATGGACTCAGGTCCACTTCCCTGCCCGCTCTCCATAACCCCTTATTCCCTTATCATTTAAGAAACTGATTATTTCTGTCTTAAATTTATTCAATGTCCCAGCTTCCACAGCTCTCTGAGGCAGCGAATTTTACAGATCCACAACCCACTGAGAGAAGAAATTTCTCTTCATCTCAGTTTTATATGGGCCGTGCCTTATTCTAAGATTATGCCCTCTAATTCTCGTCTCCCCTATCAGTGGAAGCATCCTCTCTGCGCCCACCTTGTCAAGCTCCTCCATAATCTTATATGTTTCGATAAGATCCTCTCATTCTTCTGAATTCCAATGAGTAGAGGCCCAACCTCCTCAACCTTTCCTCATAAGTCAACCCCCTCATCTCTGGAATCAACCTTGTGAACCTTCTCTGAACTGCCTCCAAAGCGAGTATATCCTTTAGTAAATATGGAAATCAAAACTGCACGCAGTATTCCAGGTGTATTCCAATACCCTGTACAATTGTAGCAATACTTCCCTGCTTTTATACTCCATCCCCTTTGCAATAAAGGCCAAGATTCCATTGGCCTTCCTGATCACTTGCTGTACATGCATACTATCCTTTTGTGTTTCATGCACAAGTGCCCCCAAGTCCCGCTATACTGCAGCATTTTGCAATCTTTCTCGATTTAAATGATAACTTGCTCTTTGATCTTTTCTGCCAAAGTGCATGACCTCACACTTTCCAACATTATACTCCATCTGACAAATTTTTGCCCACTCACTTAGCCTGTCTATGTCCATTTGCAGATTTTGTGTGTCCTCCTCACACATTGCTTTTCCTCCCATCTTTGTATCATCGGCAAACTTGGCTACGTTACATTCAGTCCCTTCCTCCAAGTTGTTAATATATATTGTAAATGGTTGGGGTCCCAGCACTGATCCCTGCGGCACCCCTCTGGTTACTGATTGCCAACCCGAGAATGAACCATTTACCCCTACTCTCTGTTCTCTGTTCGTTAGTCAATCCGCTATCCATGCTAATATATTACCCCCAACCCTGTGATCTTTTATCTTGTGCAGTAACCTTTTATGTGGCACCTTGTCAAATGCTTTCTGGAAGTCGAAATACACCACATCCACTGGTTCCCCTTTATCCACCCTGTCCGTTACATACTCAAAGAATTCTAGCAAATTTGTCAAACATGACTTCCCCTTCATAAATCCATGCTGACTCTGCCTGACTGGATTTTGCTTTTCCAAATGTCCTGCTACTGCTTCTTTAATACAGGCAACTCTCGATTATCTGGGGTCCTCGGGGATTGGGCTATTCCGGGTAAACGATTTTGCCGCTAGGGCGAGTACAATAGAGTATATTTTCTATCAGTCTTGCTTGCTTCCTGCAATTTTATTTCTTTCTTACTTTCTTTCTGCACAACCAACATGTTATCAACTTATATAGATGTGTATCGCTGTAAATGCATTTTATGAAAAAGTGAGACCATCATCGGTCAGCGGAGAAAGAGCACAGACAAGTCGGACGGTGCCAGTATGCAGGGTCCGCACCTGAGCCATGCATGTTTATTTAGCAACACAACAGAAACAGCAACGGCCCCCTTCTTTTCCCGTCGACTACTATTAAGAAATCTTCCTTTAACATTACAATGCATTTCATTTAAATTTTTGGCGAGAGTGCAAACGGGATTGCTTCTGGCGTCCGAAAATCGGGAGAGATGTGTAACAGCCGTTTGACCATGCATCGTCCGACTTACACTCTGGCCAAGAGTTAAAATATCCCCGATAAGCACACGGTTTCAGATGTGCAGAGATGAGATAAACATTACTCAATGTTATTGACCAGAAGGTAATGTATACCTTGAAAACATATGGCTTGAAGCACCCTTTTCAGTTCTGGTAGTTGCAGCAAATACGGCGGACTACTTTCCCTCTATTTTTCTCCCAAATGTAGCTGTGAGATGTGAAAAGTCTAAAAAAAAATCTTTGGGTGCGGGGGGACGGTGGCGGGGGGGGAGGGGTGGGGGTGGGGGAGATGGGTGTGGGGGTTGGGGTGTGGTCAATAAAATGGGCAGCATCAGACTTCAGTGGAAAGACAAATCCAGCTGGGTCGGGCATGTGGTTGGGCGTGTGCCGTTGCAGCGGGTTCTCCGTTAGATCCGTGTACGGATAATCGAGAGTTGCCTGTAATGGACATCAACATCTTCCCAACCACAGATGTTAGGCTAACTGGTCTATAATTTCCTGCTTTTTGTCTGCCTCTTTTTTTAAATAGGGATGCTCCTCCTGGCCCCACAAGCATCCCTTGGATCTCTGCTGCCCCAGGCTTCCCCCCCGATCATGAAATGACCGACCCACCCCAGTTCTTTACTTACCTTGCCATGAACCAGTCCCCAATGACAGACTCACTTCCCTTGAATTCTGACTGTGCTCACTGGCAGTGATGCCATTCCCACTGGTTTCCGACGGGAGCCAGATTCAGAGCATGTAAATGAGGCCTGGGAGTTAAAATCATATTCTGGCAGGGAGGTGGGGGGCAAATGGTTTGCCACACACTTTGGTCACCCCCGCACCCTGATTCCCATTTTGAGTTAAATATGGGGCTATCTCAGCTGCATTGTGACCGGATATCAGCTGGGCTCTTTAAGGGTGGTGAGAAGGATAAGATGTTAGCCTACAGGGAAGGAAGAGATATTACCGGTGATTCAATTATTTCCAACCTTATACACCTTCTGGGAATTAGTTACAGAACAGCATTGGATCAAGCCTCTTGTTTGCCGTTTCATTTCGGGAATGATACATATCACAGAAAGAGGGAATGTAAAGAGGGGATAGAAAGTGTTCATGCACTCCAAATGAGTCTAATGCAAATAATAAACTCAGAACTACTATGCCAATAAAGAATCTACTTGAATTAGGCAATGAAGTGAACAATAGTCAGTTAGCAAATCTTTGTATCATGACACGTACAAATATTCATTCAGCAAATAAATTGCAAAAAAAGCAATCCTGAACACTCAAAACATTCAGCAATTAAATGTGAAAAAAGTAACAGAGAACGTTGAATTCTATTTTTAAAAGTATATGTTTCTCTGATACGCTACTGTTTATGAAATTTGGCAGAGGATATATTAAGTGAGTTGAGCATTAAAAGCCAAATAAATTGGGGAATATTTTATTTCTGGATCAGGCTGTTAGGCTTGGATCAGGTACTTAACTCCATGGAGGGAATGGGAATTGGGATTTTATTCTGGACCAGAATTATGCTTGGATTAGATTTTGTGTTTATCTGGAATCTAATGTACTTGAAAGAAGCTAGGGAATGCTTTGGAACCTGTTATACAAAACTGGTAAAATAAAAATAATACTCTAATGCATTGAACTGAGCGGTAGGGTGTATTTCATAGCTATGATTCCATTCAAAGGAAATATTATGATGTGCAAAACTTTAGAAAGAATGTGTCTATAATTTTGCTACATTTTTTTTAAATTAGTTCCTGGGATGTGGGTGTCGCTGGCAAGGCCAGCATTTATTGCCCATCTATAATTGCCCTTGAGAAGGTGGTGGTGAGCCGTCTTCTTGAACCACTGCAGACCGTGTGGGGAAGATACTCCCACAGTGCGGTTAGGGAGGGAGTTCCAGGATTCTGATCCAGCGATGATGAAGGAATGACGATATAGTTCCAATGTGCCTTTAATTTTGCTACATATAGTAAGCAGGAGAAAGTTTTCCCCTCCCCCTTAGGAACCTTGACAAGTACAGGATCAGAACTACTCAATCACGCTAATCTTCTTTTCTACACTGTAGTTGGTGTGAGGACATGTGGCCAGTATGTTAACAGTGCCAAAGCCAAAGGTTGATTGGGGTTGGGCGAGGGGTGGGTGGGGTGGGTGGGCAGGGAGGGGGGAAGCATATTATATTGGCACAACAATTTTTCCTAAAAATTTCTGGCCAAAGTGGGCTTTGTATGTTATACACAGGGGTATGTTATCATTGAAAATGTATGTATGAGTAAAAAATTATGTAATATACTTTCTCCTTTCCATTTTGTGGTGTCCGGAGCACTATTTTCAGCCAAGAGCACGAGTCAATGACCTGGTGCCAGCCACTTGGGGATTGCACTCTGTAGAGATGTGTGATTGTGGCCTAGGTTGGATCTTTCTCCGCGGGCCGTGGGAGCATCGTGGCAGCCCCGACCTGTGAGAAAACACATCTGCTGCAGATCAGGGCCATAACAGGAGCTGAGCTGCGGGCCCTGAGAGCAGCGTGGCGGCGTACCACTACAGGGAGCAATGCGAGCTGATGTAGGAGGGCAATGGCAGTGAAGAGGGCGACTGGATTGGATGTCACCAGGTCAGTGATTGGAGCATGGGCAGGTAAAGCAGGAGCGATGAGGTCGGGGCGAAGATGCTGCGAGGTCGGGGTGGAGGAGCGGCGAGAGTTTGCAGAGCGATGTAATTGGGGCCCAGGAGAGGCATAAGTTCGGGGCCCAGAAGAGGCTAGGGCCCAAGGGCATTGCGATATGTGTGCACACTAGGTCTGTGCAGCAGAGCTGGTCTCCAGTTGTCTTGGTTAACCCGTACCACTGGACCAAGACCAAGCTCTGTCAAGCCCGTGTGGTGGCTGGTGTGCAACAGCCACCACACGTTAAAAAAATCCATGCACAGGCATCTTCCACCTTTTAATATGCAGTTCGGGACCTGGAATATTAGGTTCTTCATTGAACCACCTGTGACACATTAAACTCATCCCCTTCCGGCGTGGAAGCAAGTCATCCTCGATTTGAGGGACCACCTAAGAAGAAGAAGAAGAAGGTTCGTCCTCTGCTCAGCGTCTCCTTAAGGTGATCATTGATACTGCCTACTCACTAGTGATTTTGGGACCAGTCCAATGCAGTGCAAGGGCATTTCTGGTCTTGTACTTGCATTGCAATAATGCCAGACACAAGTTGCAGATGAATGAAGCTGATCTGACAATTTGGCCAGGCCCCAACAAGGAAAAGCTGGAGATTATTCTGTGAAATGAAATAGTGAAGTACAGATGGTCAGTAGCTTTTCCAGAGCTGGAAGTGGTTTCATTTTAGCTTGTGTGTATAATAATCCTTTGCTACCTTTAGACATTTTGGGGAGAAAATACATATATTTATGCTATAAGTAACAGAAAAAAAGATCTGTATTTATATAGTACTTTTCACATCTTCAAGATGTTCCAAAGTTTTCCACAGTCAATTCATTATTTTTAGGAGTGTAGTCACTGTTGTTTTTGTAGGCAAAGGCGAAGTTGTGCATGGCGAAGTCCCACAGACAGCAAAGGCCAGTAAATTTGTTTTTTGGTAGTATTGGTTGAGGCCAGGACCCCTGTTCTTCTATGAAAAAGGACCATGGAATTGTTTACATTCACGTGAACAAGCAGACAGGGGTGCGGTGTAATGTTTCATCTAAAAGATGTATAAAGAGTAATTCAACCAATTGTTCCATTAATATGCTTCCGCTATTACTTAACCCGTGTAGATCCTGGAAGGCAAAGCTTTCCAAGTGACTAAAATATTCTAAAATTTGAAGTGTTACTGAGTAGAATGAAATTTGATTTAGTTCAACTTTTGTCCCCCTATCTTCTTAACACTTTTGATTAGATCAGTTTTCTAAAGTTAATCATAATATTTCATCAGTGATTTTTAAAAAGGGCACTGAGACAGAAATTATTTTTGTTTAAGTTTTGTACTGATTGGTTGATGCTTTTATTGACGCCAAGTTTTAACAAGTATTTTGGGGTTAATTGGAAAAAAAATGTGTGAATCCCCTCTAATAATAAATTATACTAACATTCAGAGCGATATTAGCAAAGACTTCAGTCACTGGGTTTGGAAGGTGGCCCTCAATTAGACCTTAGTGAAGAAAGGAACGAATCCAATCAAATTCTGTGCTTATTTAATCAGATTTCAGCAGCAGCAATCTAACTAAATGTAGCAAAAGCTTTCTGTAGATTAGAGCAGTGCCTTCCTGAGTTTATATGCAGATAGTTAGAAAGTGCGGATATGGTAAAATTGTGGTTAGATGGATTCATGCATTGTATTAAACACCGCAGGCAGCAGCAGTAACAGGATAGTGTGTCATTTATTCACCTCGGAGACTGGAAAAATAAAGTTAGCCCACTGTGAGTTTACATTTCTCTGAGAACATGTAAGGAGTTTATGTCCAAAAAAAAGCAGGCAGACAAATCAGTTATCTTCCTTGTACATTGGCTTTTGGAACTCTCAGCCATTGTATTAGAAGACTACACATGTTGAAGAAGGCACCCCGAAGAATATCTGTTGTGAAATTCCAGATGATATTGCAGTTAGCTCAAAAATTATCTGAATATAATATGTTTAATATGCGTATCTGTCCTGGTGGCTGAAACTGCCAATTAGACAGCTGTTTAAATGTCACGTGCTTTCCGAATGGCAGTGAGTCATTTGTGGGTCGAACTGTTGTTTTCAGTAACCCACAAAGAACAGTTTTTAAGTTAAATTAAGTTGAAATTAAGTTAAGATAGCAAGAGTTTCTATAGGTATATAAAATGGAAGAGTGGCTAAAGTAAATGTTGGTCCCTTAGAGGACGAGACGGCGGAATAAGTAATGGGAAGCATACAGATGGCAGAAACTCTGAACAAATATTTTGTATCAGTCTTTATGGTAGAGGACACCAACAATATCCCAACAGTGGATAGTCAAGGGGCCTTAAGGGGGCAGGAACATAACACAATCACAATCACTAAGGAGGTGGTACTCAGTCAGATAATGGGACTAAAGGCGGATAAATAACCTGGACCTGATGTCTTGCATCCTAGGGTCTTAAGAGAAGTAGCGGCAGGGATAGTGGAAGCATTGGTTGTAATTTACCAAAATCCCTGAATTCTGGGGAGGACCCAGCAGATTGGAAAACGGCAAATTAAAGAAGTAGTAGCAGGACATTTGGAAAAGCATAACTCGGTCAGGCAAAGTCAGCATGGATTTATGAAGGGGAAGTCCTGTTTGGCAAATTTGCTGGAATTCTTTGAGGATGTAACAAACAGGGTGGATAAAGGGGAACCAGTGGATATGGTGTATTTGGACTTCCAAAAGGCATTTGACAAGGTGCCAATATAAAAGGTTACTGCACAAGATAAAAGTTCACAGGATAGGGGGTAATATATTAGCATGGATAGAGGATTGGCTGACTAACAGAAAACAGAGAGTTGGAACAAATGGTTCATTCTCGGGTTGGCAATCAGTAACTAGTGGGATGACACAGGGATCATTGCTGGGACACCAGCTATTTACAATCTACATTGACGACTTGGAAGAAAGGACCAAGTGTAATGTAGCCAAGTTTGCTGACGATACAAAGTTGGGAGGAAAAGCAATGTGTGAGGACACAAAAAATCTGCAAAAGGACATAGGCAGGTTAAGTGAGTGGGCAAAAATTTGTCAGATGGAGTATAATGTTGGAAACTGTGAGGTCATGCACTTTGGCAGAAAACATTAGAGATTATTTAAATGGAGAGAAATTGCAAAGTGCTGCAGTACAGCGGGAACTGGGGGTATTTGTGCATGAAACACAAAAGGTTAGTATACAGGTAGAGCAAGTGATCAGGAAGGCCAATGAAATCTTAGCCTTTATTGCAAAGGGGATGGAGTATGCAGTGGATGTAGCAGGCCAATTGGATAAGGTGTTTAAGAAGACATTTGGAATGTTTGCCTTTATTGGCCCAGGCATAGAAGATAAGAGCAGGGAGGTTATGCTTAAATTTTATAATACTTTGGTTAGGTCACATCTGGAGTACTGCGTGCAGTTCTGGTCACTGTATTATAGGAAGGACGTGGTTGCACTTGAAAAGGTGCAGAGGAGATTTACTAGGATGCTGCCTGGAATGGAGAATCTTAGTTATGAGGACAGATTGGATAGGCTGGGTTTGTTCTCATTGGAACAGAGGAAGTTGAGAGGAGACCGCATTGAGGTGTACAAAATATTGTGGGGAGGCTGTCCAGCAGCTTCATCTGGTATAAAGTCCCATCCTTAGTTTTTTTATTTGATGTTTAGCCAATTATGCTTAGACTTAGAAATCAATCACAAGATTCATCTCATTGGTGTTTGTGGGTGGTAGTACGCAGGAGGAATGATAATAATGGAAAGATGAAGGGAAGAAGCAACTCCAATTACATACAGTGTTACACAATTTGTTAACATTTTAACAAGAAAGTTGGATGGCCCAGGGCATACTTTCCTCAACATTTCAAGACAGATAAATAATTTAAGAATCAATGCATTTTCCCCGAATGTTTAGATGGGTATTATACTTACAGAACACTCTTTAAATAAAATAGGTAGGCAGGGTGCCACATACATTCTAGAATCGACACACGGGGCCAGACTGTTGGAATGTAGCTTCAATCCGCTAGCTTTCCATTCACAGTTCTTTAGGGAGGGGTGCAGAGTGTAAACTCAATTGACCTCTTACAAGAAGGTTGAGAAGAGTGAAAGGGACTCATCCATACGACACTTCTATACTCCTTCCGGTTAGAAATTAGAAGGTAAATAGCTTCAATAAACAAGCCAGATAGAGTAATCAAACATGATCGTGAATCTTAAAATTAAACATTGTTAAAAAATCTTACTTTGTAGTTTTCATGGGAAGCTTTAGAGAATCATGGAACGTGATTCGCAAAGCACTGGTAGAAATCCGAGGATCCTGTGCAATAAAATGGAATACTTATTCAGCAAATATATTCAGTCGAGTATGGGAGTCCAAACCCCTGTGCATATTATGGACAAAGCCACTGGCATTACTTTCTCTGTGGGGAACGAAGATGGAATGACAGGCTAGATTACCAGAATACTGGTTAATCACAGAATGGATGCCAAAGCACTGGTAAATGACAACATGGATCAAGAAAACACTAGTTAAAAAAAACACACCGTAAAAATAGAATTTGACTTCGTCATTCAACAGATGCCAGCAGCCCTGATCATTAATAATTACATGTTGTCATGATGTACCAATATTCAGAGTGTTGTACAGATGAAGCTGCATTCCAAAAGTAGGCACTGGATCATGATAAACTTGAGGTTTTAGTATTAGTTTTAGATTTTACCCTATCTCACTTAACTAACAGGGTTGGAGGGTAATTAGGGACTCATATAATGCATATATCTACCTGAAAATGCAAATGACCAAGGTTTGTAAATTTTCCAGTCCTTGAGTCAGTGCATAAAATACCTTTACTTTATTAAAGTAACCCAAGAACATACTGTAACATAAAGCAGTCACACTTGAATCTTGAATATTTAATGTTTGTTGTTCTTGCTCAAAACTGATTTTTGGAGTATTTATTTTTTGGAGAATATCATTAATAAAATAAACACATAACACATTTAAAATGAACCAGTGTTAAATATGATACCTTTTGAAACTTAAGTTAAATAATGGCCTTTTTCTGTGCTGTATATTCTATGTAATTTGACGTAAATTTTTTTTTTGAGTATTTCTGTTTTTCATAAATCATAGAATCCTAGAAATTTATAGCACAGAAGAGGCTATTTGGCCATGCCAGCCAACAAAGAGTTATCCAAACTAATCCCACTTTCCAGCTCTTGGTCCATAGCCTTGTAGGTTACGGCACTTCACGTGCATATCCAAGTACATTTTAAATGTTATGAGGGTTTCTACAACCCTTTCAAGCAGTGAGTTCCAGACCCCCAGCACCCGCTGGGTGAAAAAATTTTGCATCAGAACACCTCTAGTCCTCCTATCAATTACTTTAAATCTATGTCCCCTGGTTATTGACCCCTCTGCTAGGGGAAATAGGTGCTTCCTATCCACCTTATTTAGGTCCTTCATAATTTTATCCACCTCAAGTAGGTCTCCCCTCAGTCTCCTTTGTTCCAAAGATAACAACCCCAGCTTATCCAATCTTTCTCCATAGCCAAAATTCTCCAGTCTGGGCAACATCCTCGAAAATCTTCTCTGTACCCAATCTAGTGCAATCACATTTTTCCTGTAATGTGGTGATGAGAACTGCACGCTGTACTCTGGCTGAGCCCTAACCAGTGTTTTATACAGTTCAAGCATAACCTCCCTGCTCTTGTATTCTATGCCTTAGCTAATAAAGGCAAGTATTCCATATGCCTTCTTGACCACCTTATCTACCTGGCCTGCTACTTTCAGGGATCTGTGGACATGCACTCCAAGGTCCCTCTGTTCCTCTACACTTCTCAATGCCCTACCATTTAATGTGTATTCCCTTGCCTTGTTAGCCCTCCGCAAATGCATTACCTCACACTTCTCCGGATTGAATTCCATTTGCCAATGTTCTGCCCACCTGACCTGTTGATTGATATCTTCCTGCAGGCTACAGCTTTCTTCTTCATTATCAGCCACACGGCCAATTTTTGTATCATCTGCAAACTTCATAATCATACCCGCTACATTTAAGTCTAAATCATTGATATATACCACAAAAAGCGAGGGACCTAGTACTGAGCCCATTGGAAAGAACTGTCCAGTCACAAAAACATTCATTAACCATTACCCTTTGCTTCCTGCCTCTGAGAAAATTTTGGATCCAACTTGTTACTTTGCCTTAGATCCCATGGGCTTTTACTTTTGTGACCAGTCTGCTATGTGGGACCTTATCAAAAGTCTTGCTAAAATCCATATAGATCTGCATCAAATGCACTACCCTCGTCAACCCTCCTTGCTACCTCCTCAAAAATTTCAATCATGTTAGTCAGACACGACCTTCCCTTAACAAATCCATGCTGACTGTCCTTGATGAATCCATGTCTTTCTAAATAACGATTAATACTGTCCCTCAGAATTTTTTCCAATAATTTTCCCACCACCAAGGTTAGGCTGACTGGACTGTAATTACTTGGTCTATCCCTTTCTCCCTTTTTAAACAACAGTGCAACATTAGCAGTCCTCCAGTCCTCCGGCACACACCTTTAGCCAGAGAGGATTAGAAAATGATGGTCAGAGACTCTGCTATTTCCTCTCTTAACAGCCTGGGATACATTTCATCCAATCTTGGGGATTTATCCACTTTCAAAGATGCTAAACCCCTTAATACTTCCTTTTTCACGATGTTTATTTCATTTAATATTTCACACTCCTCCTCCCTGATTGCAATGTCTGCAATGTCCCTCTCTTTTGTGAAAACAGACACAAATATTCATTAAGAACCATACCCACGGCTTCCGCCTCCACAGACAGGATACCTTTATGGTCTCTAATAGGCCCTACTCTTTCTTTAGTTATCCTCTTGCATTTAATGTATTTATAAAGCATCTTTGGCTTTTCCTTGATTTTACTTGCCAATATTTTTTCATGCCCTCTCTTTGCTTTCCTAATTTCCTTTTTAATTTCACCCCTGCATTTTCTATACTCCTATGGGTTTTCTGCAGTATTGAGCCCTCGGTGTCAGTCGTAAGCCTCCCTTTTAAAAAAATCCTATGCTGTATGCTCCTTGACATCCAGGGGGCTCTAGATTTGTTAGTCCCATCCTTTTTCTTTAAGGGAACATACTTGCTCTGAACCCTCACTATCTTCTCCTCGAATGCCTCCCACTGCTCTGACACTGATTTACCTTCAAGTAGCTGTTTCCAGCTGAATCACATCTCAGCTTAGTAAAATTGGTTTTTCCCCCAATTGAGAACTTTTATTCCTGGTCTATTTTTGTCCTTTTCCATAACTACCCTAAATCTAACTGAATTATGATCACTACCACCAAAATGCTCTTCCACTGATATCCCTTTCACCTGCCCAACTTCATTCCCTAAAACTAAGTCCAGAACTGCACCCTCTCTTGTTGGGCTTGCTACGCACTGGCTAAAAAAATTCTCCTGAATGTATTTTAAGAATTCTGCTCCCTCTATACCTTTCATACTAATTCCATCCCAATTAATATTAGGGTTGTTGACATTGTTATTATGACTGCCCTATTATTTCTCAGAAATTTGGCTACATATTTGCTCTTCTATCTCCCTCGGACTGTTTGGGGGTCTATATTACACTCCCAGCTGTGTGATTGCCTCTTGTTTATTCTTCAGTTCAACCCATATGGCCTCATTTGATAATCCTTCTAACATATCATCCCCCCTCACAGTTGTAATTGTTTCTTCAATCAATATTGCAACCCCCACCCCTCCTTTTTTATTCCCCTCTCTATCTCATCTGAAAACCCCATAACGAGGAATGTTGAGCTGCCACTCCTGCCTTTCTTTCAGCCATGTCTCAGTAACAGCTATAATAGCATACTGCCATGTATGCCTTCAGTTCATCTGCCTTATTCCCGAGACTATTTGCATGAAGTATATACCATTTAGCACTGCCAAACTCCCTTGTTGTCTATTTTCTAGCCTTTGTTTCCTCTGCCTTCCAAACTCGCTTCTAATTTTCTGCTTTCCATTTCCAGCTTTGTTTCTCTCCCTTTTGAATCTACTCTCAGATTCCCATTCCCCTGCCAAGCTAGTTTAAACCCTCCCTAACAGCACTAGCAAACCCCATCCCCCCACAAGGATATTGGTCCCGGACCTGTTGAGGTGTAACCTGTCCGGCTTGTACAGGTCCCACCTCCCCCAGAAATGGTCCCAATGCCTCAGGGATCTAAAGCCCTCCCTCCTGTACTATTCCTCCAGCCTCACATTCATCTGCTCTCTCTATTTCTGTACTTACTAGCATGTGGTACTGGGAGTAATCCGGTGATTACTACCTTTGAGATCCTGTTTTTTAATCTCTTTCCTAGCTCCCTAAAACCTGCCTGTAGGACCTCATCCCTCTTTCTACCTATGCAATTGGTACTGATAATGACCACGACCTCTGGTTGTTCACCCATCCCCCTCAGAATGTCCTGCAGAAATTCAGTGAAATCCTTGACCCTGACACCAGGGAGACAACATATCATCCTGGAGTCACATCTGCGCTTGTCTCTTCACATAAATATTGAATCCCCTATCACTATTGCTCTTCCACTCTTCTTCCACCCCACCGCCGCCACCGCCCCCCACCCCACCCCTCTCCCCCATGCAGCTGAGCCACCCATGGTACCGTGAACTTAGCTCTGGCTACACTCCCCAGAGGATCCATTGCCCTCACCAGTATCCAGAATTGAAAACCGGTTAGCAAGCAAGATTCACTGAGGGGACTTCTGCCCTATCTGCCTGGTCCTTCTTGTCTTCCTTGCAGTCACCCATTCCCTCTCTGCCTGCACACTCTTAAGCAGTGGGGTGACCACCTCCTGAAACATATTATCAATGAAGCTCTCAGCCTCGCAGATGCACTGCAGAGACGCCAGCCGCCGCTCTAGCTCCGAAACCCGGAGCTTGAGCTGCTGTAACTGGTGACACTTCCTGCACACATGGTCGTCCAGGCCATGAGAAACGTCCAGGACTTCTCACATGGCATAGGATGTGCATTGCACAGGACTGCCTCTATTTATTAGATTATTAACTAAAGTTTTTAGTATACCCCTCTACCCTAACATTAGAGAGAAGAAAGGACAACAGTAATACTCACCAACCAAGAAATGAACCTCGAGAGAATACAAGACTTAAAATTGTGCTGTATTAGCATACAAATGTTTAATATATTTGCATTAAATTACTTTCTCTACTGTTTTAATGGCGATGTTAATCTGTTTATTTTGAACAAGTTAATGCCTATGTTTAATTAGCAGATAAAGGAATTTCATAGAAATGGGTTAAGCATTGCAGTGTTAATGTCATACAGTAACCATTGGGCACTAATGAGAGCTTTTGCTGTGCTCTGGTTGTTTATAATTTTAAACTAGTGATTTTTTTTGCACTTATTATTCATCCACCAAATATATTGATATGTTATAAAATTCAAATTCGTTTAAAGGGTTGAGGACTATTTTATCAGTACATTTTAAAGCAACAATAAAGAATATTTGAGGTAAAATATATCGTGAAGCCTGGAGCTAGACAACTCGTTCCAGTGTATGATAAATCTCAATTCAGTACATTCATAAACTCATGCATCTTTGGAGCAGAAGAATGGAGGATAACTCTTCCCAGAGCCCTTTTCCTCTAGAATATCAATCTGAAGATGTGACTATCAGTAATTTGAATCTTTAAACTCTGACAAGGTGATACTCGGAAGAAGTTATTAATGTTTTCATTATTCAGGGCACTAAGTATTTTAGTGTGTGGACTTGGTAGGTATAACAGAGTGAGATGTGATTATAATTTTTTTTCTAACTTTTATCGCTGAAGTAGTTCGATGCCACAATTGACACAGAAAGGGTTACAAAATGGTGCATTGTTAAGGTTTATATAATGGTCCTAAAACAAAATGAGCTGTAATTAATGAAAAGTGATTAAGAAGTACTGGGGATTATCTTAATCTATGTTAAATGCAAGGGATGGGAAAATCTGATGGGCTAGAAATTTGGCAATTTTGTGACCAAGTTTTTGATGCTAATTCACCTTTTTTGGCGAAAAACCAGTCGGTGGAAAATTCGGAGATACTTTGCGGCGGCGGCTTTCAAATACCGCTGGAGAGAGGAGCTCCGCTGTGCAAGACTTGAAATATCGCTTTCGCCAAAAATTTGGCTCTGGGCGCACCCGTATTTTGCACCAGGGAAAAAGCTGCGTTGTAGCCCTTGCAGCAGCAGTAAGTATGAAGACCTGCAAAAAAGGTGAGTTAAAGTTTTTATTTTTAAATTCTTTTGCAGCAATTCGCTAGATAAGTGTCTTGTAAATGTTTTGTGATTTTCTTTTGTTGTTTATTCCAATTTATTTTCAGGTGTTTTTCCGCACCCCTTGGGCCCAACTCGCAGCGGTATAGGCCTCGGACTAAAGTTGTCGAGGATCGCGGTTTGCGGCGCGAATCCTTGTGCAACGCCGATTTTTACCGCTGCACAAATTAAACCATGAATTTACGGCCTCATAGTGACAGCGTTGCGATAACAGTAATTTTGGCAAAAAAATAAAGTTATCGCTGAGAACCGAATTTCTATCCCTTTAAGTATAAATGAAAGCTGAAAATATTAATGAATATCACTGCAGCCTGGTTGATAGTATAACAATTCTCTGCGGCAGCCTGAAATGAGCCTGTGTCATAAAAATTGAGTGCAATGGTCACCTTCATAGCCACAGAGACAGCAGTGTGTGCAGTAGGTGACAGAGTTGCCTTATTGCCTCTTTGGTGAAGTGCAGAATGGCAACTAAATCATTTCCCAGCTGCAGACATTGCTATTCAAACTCTCCAGACTCTTGCAAAATCTCTTCACTTCCGCCTGTATTAACTGATCCTACCAATTGCAGTGCCTTACCATTTTCAGGCTAAGCTACTCAGAGCACTACTACCCCTCATTATAATATATGTTAACAAAGTCAGTCAGACTTGACAGGCAGATCGCAGAAAGGGTCGAGAAGTACAAGGGGAAGAATGTCTGAAATTGAATTAAATTGATTTCTATCTGATTTTCCTGTGGGAAAGAATTACCTGTGCCATTTTTGCACCGCTAGCATGCCAAAAACAGTAAAGGAATTCATCCCACTGCCTTACAGAATTTAATCTACAGTTTCTTTCAAACTCTTTAAAAAAAAATCCTAAAATCCTGAGAAAACGAGAGAACATAACTTTGTACTCTTCAAGCCATGCTGATGCACTGATTGCACACTGGCAAATCTTTCAAATTGCACATTAAGAATGTACAGACATGATTGAAAGCTCCGTCCAACTGTTGTAAAGTAAGAATGTCTAGTTGAAGCTCAAGCGTTTGAGATGGGTTGAGACCTTGCAGTAAACACTTTAATGAAAGTCTTAAATTAAATTGATTTCTACCTGATTTTCCTGTGGGAAAGAATTACTTGTGTCATTTTTGACAATTCAATGGCTAAATGTAATTGTGTTATCCCCAAAAATGTGATTTTTATATTTTGTTTAAAACCTTATTTTGGATTTTAGAAATTTCAGTTACTGAAAAAGAAATGGCAAATGATTTTTTCAGAAACCATTTTGAGTGATATGATTGGTTCACCAACAAACTGTGATGAGGAAAAGTTGACATGTCGAGATAAGGTTTTTCCATTATATTTTTTACAAATGGATTTCCATCATAAACTTTATCATTGGCAGTTGCAGTGTTAAATGTTGACATAACAAGCACGACGCAAATAGTGACATGGGAGGTAATAAACGGCAACAGGATATGCACACTGCATCCAGGATCTTTAATAATATATATTAAAGAATAACACACATAGGAATGTGTTTCTTGGCACTAATGGGTAGATTTTCAACTTGCCACCTGGGCATAAATCTGGCATTGTAGATTGATCACCCGTTATAGAAACTACCCGACTTTCAGTTCCAGTGGAAATAAATCAGGTGTTTTTTATGAAGGGTGGCTGATCCACAATGCCAGTTTTATGCCCGGGTAGCAAGTTGAAAATCTACCCCAACATGACTTGGAATATTTTTGGAACATGCTTACAATTCTGTTCAAGGGAATCTTCAAAATGTATTTAAATTGTCATTTATACATAACAACCAGAGGAATTCTTACCCCTTTGCTACCTTTGTCATGCATTCCCGGCAATCTGTTATCCTAGTTATTTCACAAATCACTGTGTAGAAAGTATTATATCTGTAAAAGGTTTACCCTTTTTCTGATCTCCCTAATGGAATGTCAGATCCAGTGACTTGAACAATTCATCAAACTAAATGTAACATGATATGGTCATTGCTAATTGTTATCTATAGATATTATGTCCATATTTACAGATGCATAAGTAAATTGGCAGAAAGAGATGGATGTCACTGATATAATTGCCTGCAAAGAAAATAATATTTCTGATTTGATGACTCTGCTTTTAATTAAACTCCTTTTCTATCTTGTTAGGACACATGTAAGAGAAAGTATCATCAAAGGTCACTGGGTTCATTGTAAGATCACATCAAAGAGGAAAAACATTGTAGCATTTAAACTTAATGGCAGGTGCACATAGGGGTGCCAAGTCATATCAGGGTGGTCTAGGGAAGACTGCAGAAAAGCCATCCTGTCCACAGACCCTTTTATCTGTCAGGGATGGTAAAGACCTTAGGTTAGAAAGAGTTTCAACACTGATTAGAAGCAGTGGACTTCAAGGCTCTCTGATTTCAGCACTGCCCAGCATGGAGGCTGTCGCTATGTTCCCTACCAACAGGAACATCTGGGTAACAGAAAAAAGAACCTCATGGCAGTGTCACAGAACACTGGGCTGTCAATGTAATTCTCGAGAAGCATAGTTCCAAGACTGTTCAAATTATCGGGTCAAAGACACTTCAAAGGAGTGTGGGGTGACAGATGTAAAAAAGTTATGATGAACATGAACACGAGGGAGAAAACGGTGGCAGTGCGGAGAGACCTGCTCAGAAAGAATACTGGCCATTCAGAGTATATAAGCCGAGAAAATAAGGACCGTATTTCTTCCCCTGTAAATAAACAGATGTCTCAATTTTCTGACACTCCTTCCCCCCCCCCCCATCGTGAGAAATAAAATATACCTGAGACTGATGGAATGCCTACAGTGCCGATGGAACACATTTAAAACCCCATGAATGTTATTATAAAATATTAGTGTGCTCAGTTCTCATTTGGACTTACGATTTTACTGTTGTTTTATGGCGCTGCACTGAAGTGAGTATATACATAATTCCTTTTGCATTTTCTTTGGCAATTTTGTTCCTCCCCTCCTCTCATTTGTTAGTCATTTCCCCGTGTTAGATTTGTCCACACGGTGCACCATTTCCTGATTGTTCAGCTGATCGACTGATCTCACCTCAGGCCACAATCTGTTCATCTTGGTACTGGACTTTAACAAATAATTTGGTTTATGTTCTAACTTTACCCCTCTGTTTCTAAAAGCGACAGCTCATACTGCGCTACAATTCCATCAACAGCAGCGCTACCTCTTCCAAATGGCCGTTCTTCATCTGTGCATTTTGTTTGATAACGCTCCTGTAAAGCGTCTTGGAATGTTTTACTACATTAAAGGCACTATATAAATGCAAGTTGTTGCTGTTTGTTGTGTCTGGGCAGTAGGTGGCGGTGGGGTAGCCAACCGTGGAAGTCATCACAGCCAAGCCCGGTCGTGTCCTTACCCAATATCCACACAATCTCACACACACAAACAGGCATTTTCCAAGCAGAGATCAGCATGTAGTAATCAAGAGTAGGATTTCTGTCTGGTTGTTTTCTCTTTATCCTATCCTGGTACTGCTGAAACCATCTGTACCACCCACTGTCATTCTGACTGAAATCAGTCAACTCACATAGACCAAGAAACAGTGTGGAATATGTCATTGCAAAACACCACTCCAAACTAAACTGAGGCACTATGACTAAAGTACAGGGACTAAACCTAATGAAAGCAACTTTAGGACTGATGTCAGGACGTTGTATCTCGCACACCGAATGGTCAACAAATGGAATAGACTTCTGGGCAGTACACTGGACACAAAAGCCCCAGAATGTTTGAAAAAAACAGGTAGATACTGTGGTGAGGGTCTGCTGAGTGTTTTTGAATGAATGAGCTAAGGTGGGTCGAATGACTTTCCTCACCATATCTATCTCAGGAATAAGACTTTGATAATTCCCTGGCCTGTGTGTTTAAGTACTACTGCAGACAGTGCATTTACCCAGTGAGGAATACTTTCCTTTTTAATCAGAGACATGTGATAGCTTCGATGTTGCTGTTTGAAATATATATATTTGTTGTTTCCAGAGCCTTGTTACCATATCCAGAGCCTTTTTTGCAAACCATTGTTGGTTTGGAGTTTATTACAAGATTCATATGTCGATATCAATTCAATAAAACTCAAGAAGTTTGAATAATATGCATTAATATACTACGAAAAATACATTGAGCAGTTTAAACTTTGTGTTTATTACCGATTTTTTGGTCTCACTGTGCCGTGCTGTATTCTCCATGTCAAAAGAGGAGAACCATTTCCCAGTGCCCACAGATGGGATTGCAATTGTCACTCGCTCCCCGACAAATAAGCCGAGATATTACAGTTAGCAATATTAGCAGATAAGTGCTCAATGCATTTGAAATTCAACTGTTTGCTATTTTAACACAGGGTTTAAACCATTTATGTTAAAAGGGTTAGTACATCCACAAATGTAGTGGACTGAATTATGTCCTATGCTCAGAGACATGGACAATGTACAGTAAACACCTCAAGTCGCTGGAGAAATACCACCAATTAAGTTTCCGCAAGATCCTACAAATCGCCTGGGAAGACAGACGCACCAACATTAGCGTCCTCGACCAGGCCAACATCCCCAGCATTGAAGCACTGACCACATTTGATCAGCTCCACTGGGCAGGCCACATTGTTCGAATGCCAGACATGAGACTCCCAAAGCAAGCGCTCTACTTGGAACTCCTTCACGGCAAACGAGCCAAAGGTGGGCAGACAAAATGATACAAGGACACCCTCAAAGCCTCCCTGATAAAGTGCAACATCCCCACTGACACCTGGGAGTCCCTGGCCAAAGACCGCCCTAAATGGAGGAAGTGCATCCGGGAGGGTGCTGAGCACCTCCAGTCTCATTGCCGAGAGCATGCAGAAATCAAGCGCAGGCAGCGGAAGGAGCGTGCGACAAACCTGTCCCACCCACCCTTACCCTCAACGACTATCTGTCCCACCTGTGTCAGAGACTGTGGTTCTTGTATTGGACTGTTCAGCCACCTAAGGACTCATTTTAAGAGTGGAAGCAAGTCTTCCTCGATTCCGAGGGACTGCTTATGATGATGATGAATGTATTAAGCATTTTTCTAATAATATTGCCAACTATCATCTTTTAGGTTTTGTTCTTTGATATATTATATACAGGATATTGTGTTCCTAACACAGATGAGACTGCACACAGGGAGGCTAAAGTAACAGTTACCTCAGTCTTCATTAAGACACTCCAGAGTGAGGAACAGGCCTTAGGGGCCGGATTATATACAGTGCTCCCAAGGGATGCTGGGATCCCTTGGAACTTCAGGGCATGTGCTCCCTGGTGGTGGAACATGGGAGTGCATGCTTTACAGATACACAACATCACTCCCCCCGAAAGTCAAAGTGAAAATTATTTACAAGGTGAGGTGGTCGGGAGCCTTTCTTTCCCTGGTGGACCGCCTCGGTACAAATGTCTGTTCTGGTGTGTTGGCTGTGCCTTCGCTGGGCTGGCGTGTTGTTGGCCCCGCAGGGCTGCGAGGTGAGCCTGGCCTTGCTGGGCTGTTGGGCGTGATGGGTTCAATTTCCTGGTCCGGGCGGTGTCATTGACCCTTTGGGTGTGTGTTGTGGGCTCAAAGAAGGTGGTGTCTGCTGTGGGTTTTTCAGGGCAGTCTGTGAACCGCAGCCTCATGTGGTCCAGGTGCTTTCTGCAAATTTGTCTATTGTCTAGTTTGATTACAAACACCCTGCTCCATTCTTCAGCTATCACCGTGCCCGCGATCCACTTGGGACCATGTCCATAGTTTAGCACATACACAGGGTCACTCAGATCAATTGCCCATGACACAGTGGCGCGACCATCGTTTACATTTTGTTGCTGCCCCTGCTCTCTACCTGATCATGCAGGTTGGGGTGAACCAGCAAGAGTCTGGTTTTAAGTGTCCTTTTCATGAGTAGCTCAGTCGGGGCACCCCTGTGAGCGAGTGGGGTCGCGTGCGGTAGCTGAGCAGTACTCGGGACAGGTGGGTTTGGAGTGAGCCTTCTGTGACTCGTTTCAGGTTCTGTTTGATGGTTGTACTGCCCGCTCTGCCTGCCCATTGGAGGCTGGTTTAAACGGGGCCGAGGTGACATGTTTGATCCCATTGCGGGTCATGAATTCTTTAAATTGGCACTGGTGAAACATGGCCCGTTGTCACTGACCAGTATGTCAGGCAGGCTGTGGGTGGAAAACATGGCCCTCAGGCTTTCAATGGTGGCGGTGGCGGTGCTTCCCGACATTATTACACATTCAATCCATTTTGAAAAAGCATCCATCACCACCAGGAACATTTTACCGAGAAACGGGTCCGCATAGTCGACATGGATCCTCAACCATGGTCTGGAGGGCCAGGACCACAAGCTTAGTGGTGCCTCTCTGGGCGCGTTCTCAACTGAGCACACACACTGCATTGCCGTACACAGGACTCTAAGTCAGACTCGATACCGGGCCTCCACATGTGGGATCGGGCTATCGCTTTCATCATTACTATAACCAGGGGTGTGCTGTGTAGATCCGAGATGAACTTCTCCCTGCCCTCTTTGGGTAGCACTATGTGGTTATGCCATGACAGGCAGTCTGCCTGAATGGACAGTTCGTCCTTACGCCACTGGAACGGCTTGATTAGCTCTTGCATTTCAACAGGGATGCTGGCCCAGCTCCCATGCAGTACACAGTTTTTTATTAGGGACAGCAGAGGATCTTGGCTGGTCCAAGACCTAATCTGGGGGCCCGTGACAGGTGATTTATCATTTTCAAATGCTTCCATGACCATCAACATGTCTGCGGGCTGCACCACCATCAACAAGTTTGCAGGCTGCGCCATTTCCACCCCCGTGGTGGGCAATGGTAGCCGACTGAGAGCATCTGCACAGTTCTCGGTTCCTGGCCTGTGACAGATTGTATAGTTATATGCTGATAGCGCGAGTGCCCACCTTTGTATGTGGGCGAGGCATTAATATTTATCCCCTTGTTTTCAGTGAACAGGGATATGAGGGGCTTGTGATTGGTTTCCAGCTCAAATTTGAGTCCAAACAGGTACTGATGCATTTTCTTTACCCTGAACACACACGCTAATGCCTCTTTTTCAATCGTGCTGTAGGCCCTCTCAGCCTTAGACA
Organism: Pristiophorus japonicus; assembly: GCF_044704955.1. Classification (NCBI taxonomy): domain Eukaryota; kingdom Metazoa; phylum Chordata; class Chondrichthyes; family Pristiophoridae; genus Pristiophorus; species Pristiophorus japonicus. Next base: position 229,864,307 of record NC_091982.1, on the reverse strand, counting down.
AGCTCCTGGAGGCATAGGCGACAGGTTGCAACTTCCCCGCAAAGTTAGCTTGTTGTAATACACACCCGACTCCATACAACGATGCATCACATGCTAGCACAAGACGTTTACACGGGGTATACAATTCATGCAGCTTGTTGGAGCATAAAATGTTTCTGGCTTTCTCAAAAGCAATTACTTTATTTTTCCCCCATTACACAATAACACATGTAGGAACTCTAAGAGGGTACTTAACCCCGGTAGGAAGTTACCAAAATAGTTGAGGAGTCCCAGGAACGACCGCAGCTCCGTGACGTTCTGTGGCCTGGGCGGGCTCCTGATAACCTCTGTCTTGGCGTCTGTGGGCAGAATGCCGTCCGCCGCGATCTTTCTCCCCAAAAACTCCACTTCTGTTGCCATGAAGATGCATTTCGACCACTTCAGCCGCAGACCTACGCTGGACGACCTCCTCCAGGTTTTGTAGGTGCTCGACGGTGTCCCGACCCGTGACCAATATGTCGTCCTGAAAAACCACCATGAGTGGTATTGACTTGAGTAGGTGCTCCATGTTTCTCTGGAAGATCGCTGCAGCCGACCGAATTCCAAACGGGCATCTGTTGTAGATGAACAGTCCCTTGTGCGTGTTGATGCAGGTGAGGCCCTTCGAAGACTCCTCCAGCTCCTGCATCATGTAGGCTGAAGTCAGGTCGAGCTTGATGAATGTCTTGCCTCCTGCCAGTGTCGCAAATAAGTTGTCTGCCTTAGGTAGCGGGTATTGGTCCTGAAACGAGAAACGATTAATAGTTACTTTATAATCACCGCAAATCCTGACCATGCCATCACTTTTGAGTACTGGAACAATCAGGCTGGCCCACTCGCTGAATTCCACTGGGGAGATGATGCCCTCGCATTGCAGCCTGTCCAGCTTGATTTCCACACTCTCCCTCATCATGTGAGGGACCGCTCGCGCCTTGTGGTGAATGGGTCGTGCCTCTGGGATCAAGTGGATCCGCACCTTCGCCCCGGAAAAGTTTCCAATGCCTGGCTCAAAAACGGAAGGAATTTGTTAAGAACCTGGGTATGTGAGGTCTCATCGACATATGATAGCGCTCAGATGTCATCCCAGTTCCAACGGATTTTGCCCAGCCAGCTCCTTCCAAGCAGTGTGTGCTTTCGCTCGGGACAATCCAGAGAGGCACTTCATGCACCGTGCCCTCATAGGTGACCTTGACCATGGCGCTGCCCAGGACAGTGATGAGCTCTTTGGTGAACGTTCTCAGTTTCGTGTGGATGGGGCTCAGGGCTGGTCTGAGTGCCTTGTTGCACCACAATCTCTCAAACATCTTTTTACTCATGATGGATTGGCTAGCGCCAGTGTCCAGTTCCATGGCTACGGGTAGGCCATTCAATTTTACATTTAACATTATAGGTGGACATTTCGTCAAAAATGTGTGCTTCAGCATCTGTCTCCTCTGTCTGAGGCTCGAAATTGCTTTGATCCACCATGGACCGATCTTCCTCTGCCACGTGGTGGTTATCAGGTTTTGCAGAGCTTGAAGCTCATCTGCAAGCTCGTTGGAGGTGCCCCATTGTTCCACAGCTCTTGAAAACATCTCCTTTGAAGCAGCATGAATAGGCTGAATGGAAGACTCCACAACACCAACAAAGTGTGAATTGCCTTGCATTCATCCTTTGTTGCGGACTCTGAGTCATCTGGGTCACTTGAAGCCTGCTGGCAGTTGCAGACTCGTGGTTTCTGCCTTGTACATTTCTGCTCGCAAACACAGTTCCAGTTAATTTATGAACATTGCTAGCAGTTGTATAATGAGAGACTTGTTTGGTGTTATCACTGGTGTACATAAAAGCCTGTGCTATCGCAATGGTCTTACTGAGGATTGGTGTCTCTAGTCAAAAGTTTTCGTAGGATGGTCTCGTGGCCAATGCCCAGTACAAAAAAGTCTCTGAGCATCTGCTCCAGGTAGCCATCAAACTCACATTGTGCTGCAAGTCGCTTTAGCTCGGCAACGTAGCTCGCCACTGCCTGACCTTCAGATCACTGGCACGTGTGGAACCGATGCCTCGCCATCAGCACGCTCTCCCTCGGGTTAAGATGCTCCCAAACCAGTGCACACAGCTCCTCATATGTCTTATCTGTGGGTTTCACCGGAGCCAGAAGATTCTTCATGAGGCTGTAGGACAGTGCCCCGCAGACCGTGACCAGGACCGCTCTCCTTTTTGCAGAACTTCCTTCTCCGTCCAGCTCGTTGGTTACAAAGTACTGGTCTAGTTGTTCGACATAGGCTTCCCAGTCCTCACCCTCCGAGAACTTCTCCAGGATGCCCACAGTTTGCTGCATCTTTGTGTTGGATTCGTATACTTGTCGCCAGTTATTCCGTTCCTAACACAGATGAGACTGCACACAGGGCGGTTAAAGTAACAGTGACCTCAGTCTTCATTAAGACACTCCAGAATGATGAACAGGCCTTAGGGGCCGGCTTATATACAGTGCTCCCAAGGGATGCTAGGATCTCTTGCGACTTCAGGGGATGCGCTCCCTGGTGGCGGGACATGGGAGTGCATGCTTTACAGATACACAGCACAGGACATGTTAGCAATGTTAAATTTTATGCTTTGGTCCCTTTTTTTGCATTTCCCTGTTTCATGTACCTTTCTCCAGCTGAACCAATGGTGGTGTCCAAGGACAATGGTTTAACTTTAAGAACTTAAGAACATAAGAAATAGGAGCAGGAGTAATCCATACGGCCCCTCAAGCCTGGTCGGCCATTCAATCAGATTATGGCTGATGTTCAATCTCAACTCCACTTTCCCATCTGTTCCCCATGTTATGTATTTAACCCCTTATAATTTTGTAACATGCATCACACCTGTCCACCAGAGGGCCTACCTGTCGGAGTCCCAAGGGATCCCAGCATCCCTTGGGAGTACAGTATATAAGCAGGCCACCCACGAGGTACCCGAAGTCTGGAACTACAATAAAGGAGCTAAGGTCACACTTGCTCATTACACACAGTCCTCGGTCTGACCAGTTATTATGAGTATAACAATTGGCGACGAGGTAACCAACCTTTCTCAAAAGGGTATGATTGGGAGGCCTTCGTGGAGAGACTCGACCAATACTTCATAGCAAACGAGCTGGAAGGGGACGAGAACACAACCAAATGAAGGACAATCCTCCTAACCGTCTGTGGGCCACTACCTATGGCCTCATGTAGAATCTCCTGGCCCCGACTAAACAAACAGATAAATCCTACGAAGAACTGTGTATACTGGTCCGGGAGCATCTAAATCCTAAGGAAAGCGTTTTAATGGCGAGATATCGGTTCAACACGCGTCAACGGTCGGAGGGCCAGGAAGTGGCGAGCTACGTCGCCGAACTAAGGCGCCTTGCAGGACATTGTGAGTTTGAGGGATTCCTAGAACAAATGCTCAGGGACCTTTTTGTACTGGGCATCGGATATGAGACAACCCTTCGCAAACTGTTGACTGTAGAAACTCCGAATCTGAGTAAAGCCATAACGACAGCCCAAGCATTTATGTCCACCAGCGACAACACCAAGCAAACTTTGCAGAACAAAGAAGTTTCGGCTAGTACTGTGCATAAAATAACGTCGGTTTTGAACAGAAATGTACAGGGCAGAATGTATATGCCGGCTGCTTTGGCCCGACCTCAATTGAACCAGAGTCCGTCATCATGTGTTAATGCGAGGCAGTTAACACCCTGTTGGTGCTGCGGGGGTGATCATCGGCCCCATCAATGCCGCTTTAAGCACTATGAGTGCAATGGCTGCAGAACAATGGGACACCTCCAATGAATGTGCAGGTGAGCTGCAAACCCTGCAAACCACCATGTTGCAGAGAAAGATCGGTCCACAGTGGATCAGACGGAATTGGAAACTTGTACGGAGGAGGCAGAGGTGTACAGGGTACACACATTCACGACGAAATGCCCACCAATAATGTTGAAATTGGAACTGAATGGTATTCCAGTGTCCTTGGAGCTGGACACGGGGGCAAGCCAGTCCATAATGAGTAAAACAGCTTTCAACAGGCTGTGGAGAAAGAAGGCACACAGGCCCAAGCTCAGCCCCATTCACACCAAGTTAAGGACTTATACAAAGGAACTAATCCCGGTAATTGGCAGTGCTGAAGTCAAAGTCTCCTATGATGGAGCAGCACATGAACTCCCGCTATGGACTGTGCCAGGTGATGGCCCCACGTTATTTGGCAGAAGCTGGCTGGGGAAAATCCGCTGGAACTGGGACGACATCCGAGCAACTTCGTCAGTTGACGACACTGCATGTACCCAGGTTCTAAACAAGTTCCCATAGTTATTTGAGCCAGGCATTGGAAGTTTCTCAGGGGCGAAAGTGAAGATCCATTTGGTTCCCGGTACGCGACCCATCCACCACAAGGCTCGGGCGGTACCGTACATGATGCGTGAAAAAGTGGAAATCGAGCTGGACAGGCTACAACGTGAAGGCATCATCGCGGCAGTGGAATTCAACGACTGGGCCAGTCCGATTGTTCTGGTACTCAAGAAGGACGGTACGGTTAGAATTTGAAGTGACTATAAAGTAACAATTAACCATTTGTCACTGCAGGACCAATACCCGCTATCCAAGGCAGTTAACCTATTTGCGACCCTGGCTGGAGGGAAGACATTCACCAAGCTGGACCTGATTTCCGCCTACATGACACAGGAGCTGGAGGAGTCTTCAAAAGGCCTCACCTGCATCAATATGCACAAAGGTCTGGTTATTTACAACCGGTGTCCGTTCGGGATTCTGTCGACTGCAGCGAGCTTGCAGCAAAAAATGGAAAGCCTGCTAAAGTCTGTTCCTTGTACAGTGGTCTTCCAGGACGACATATTGGTTACAGGTCAGGACACCATGGAACACTTGAAGAATCTGGAGGAGGTTCTTAGTCGGATGGATCGCCTGGGGCTCAGGTTGAAACGCTCAAAGTGTGTTTTCCTGGCACAGGACGTCGAATTCTTCGGAAGAAGGATCACAGCAGACGGCATCAGACCCACTGATGCCAAGACGGAAATCATCAAGAAGGCGCCGCGCCCATGGAACATGACAGAACTGTGGCCGTTTCTGGGACTCCTTAACTACTTCGGTAATTTCCTACCTGGGTTAAGCACACTACTAGAACTCCTGCATGCGCTATTGCGCAAGGGAGATGACTGGGTATGGGGGAATTCACAAGAGGCTGCCTATAAGAAAGCCAGAACTTTACTGTGTTCTAACAAATTGCTTGTCCTGTATATCCCATGTAAATGACTAGCGTTAGCTTGCGATGTGTCGTCATATGGGATCGGGTGTGTGTTACAACAGGCTAATGAATCGGGAATTTTGTAACCGGTTGCGTATGCATCCAGGAGTTTGTCCAAGGCCGAAAAGGCCTACAGCATGGTTGAAAAAGAGGCTCTGGCATGCGTTTACGGGGTAAAGAAAATGCACCAATACTTGTATGGCCTCAAGTTTGAATTTGAAACAGACCACAAGTCGCTCATATCGCTATTCTCAGAGAGCAAAGGGGTCAATACCAATGCCTCTGCCTGCATCCAAAGATGGCGCTCACGCTGTCGACATACAACTATGTAATTCACCACAGACGGGGCACAGCGAACTGCGCAGATGCTCTCAGTCAGCTACCGCTGCCCACCACCGGAGGGGAAATGGCACAGCCAGCGGACTTGCTTATGGTCATGGAGGCATTTGAGAATGAAAAATCCTCCGTTGCAGCCCACCAGATCAGGACCCGGACCAGCCAGGATCCTTTACTGGCTCCAGTAAAAAAACTGTCCTCCATGGGAGCTGGTCCAGTGGAGAGGCAGGAAGCGATTAAGCCATTGCACAGACACAAAGACGCGCTGTCCATGCAGGCAGACTGTCTCTTTTGGGGCAATCGTGTGGTCCTGCCCAAGAAAGGCAGAGACACATTTATTGGGGAACTACACAGCACGTACCTAGGGATCGTGATGATGATAGCCATAGCCAGATCCCACGTGTGGTGGCCAGGCATCAACTCAGATTTAGAGTCATGTGTACACCAGTGTAATGCTTGCTGTCAGTTGAGCAATGCACCCAGAGAGGCACCGCTAAGTTTATGGTCCTGGCCATCCAAACTGTGGTCAAGGATCCATGTAAACTATGCAGGTCCATTCCTAGGCAAAATGTTTTTGGTGTCATGGATATTTACTCAAAATGGTTTGAATGTGCAATAATGTCTGGAAGCACGTCCACAGCGACCATTGAAAGTCTAAGAGCTATGTTTGCCACGCCTGCCCGATGTCCTAGTCAGTGACAATGGGCCGTGCTTCACAAGTGCCGAATTCAAAGAATTCATGACCCGCAACGGGGTCAAACATGTCACATCTGCGCCGTTCAAGCCCGCACCCAATAGCCTGGCAGAATGGGCAGTCCAGACCATCAAGCAAAGCTTGAAATGCATGTCGGAAGGCTCCCTGCAGAGCCGGTTGTCCCGAGTACTGCTCAGCTACCGCACCAGACCCCACTCACTCACAGGGATTCCCCCAGCCGAGCTGCTCATGAAAAGGGTGCTTAAAATAAGGCTCTCTCTGGTCCACCCTGATCTACATGATCACGTGGAGGACAAGCGGCATCAACAGAGTGTGTACCATGACCGCACACACTTGTCACGCGATATTGAGATCAATGATCCTGTGCTTGTGTTCAATTATGGTCATGGCCCCAAATGGCTTGCTGGCACGGTCACAGCCAAAGAGGGGAATAGGGTGTTTCAGGTCAAACTGACCAATGGACAAACACCTTCTGCATCCGGGACCATCAGTGAGGGAATAGTGGCCATGAGGGAGGGAATGTTGCAGGCAGTTCAGACAGTTTTGCTCAACATGAGGGAAGGAATGTTGCAGGCCGCTGAGACACTGTCAGGGCGCATGAGGGACGGCATGTTGGAGTTAGCTGCTGCAATAAGGGAACACACCCAGACCCCGCGCCTATTGACAGAATCAACTGTCAGTCCCACTGCAATCTCTACACCAGCCTCTGAAGAGCCCCAAGCCGAGCTCTCCAACTTGCCACCTGACGCCGACGCACCCTCCCCCCGCCTCAAGAGATGCTCAGTACCCGAGATATTTGAAAAAATAAGCTTGGTACCAAGCCCAGAAACACTGCGCCACCGCCTGTGGGCAGTGGTGGTGGAGTGTGCAAGACCAAGCACAGCGGGCGTTCTTAGAGTAACGGGGAGGAGAGATGGGTGCAGCTTTTCTTTGCTGCGGCTGTTGTTGTTATTATTATTGTTACTATTGTAACTGTTCTCAAATTAAAAGTTTATTGTAAGTTATGTAAATTTACAAGTTTATAAGTGATCTTAAAATTTTTAAATGATCTTAAAGAATGATCTTAAAGTTTGATGCAAGAATCATTTTATTGAAGTTAAGTACATTGTAAACTTTTGAATAAAATATATTTCACATTAAAACTGAATCATGTTTCATTAACAAAACACAACATTATGGAACAGCTCCAAATAGTAAATATGTCCATTTTTAATAGTTGCCGCTGAGCCCTCAGGCATCAGTAAAGCGTTCACAGATGAGCTGCTGGTGCAAGGCTCGAGCAATCGTTAAAGGGGCACGATAGCTCGCCCTCCTCCGCCATCCTGCTCTGGCCTCAGGCACTTGCATGGCTTCCTCATTCTCGTCATTCTCCTCCTCCTCCTCTTCCTCCTGCTCGTCACCTGCATCTTCCATATCATTATTGTAGTGTCTCTGCACCTTGTTACAAACTCATACGAGGCATGTATATATCAGACACGGTCACTCTGTGACCTTCACTTTATTCCCAGGACCAAGGAGTGCTGACCCTGGGTAGGACCTCCCCTTTTATACCTGGAAACCCAGGTGAGGAGTTTCTCCCGCAAGCTCACCCCCTGTGGTCAGGGTGTGCATTTCAAGGGTACAGGTACAGTGTGCATGAGTTACAGTTACATAACTATTGTCATTGCAAGATGGTGAAATACATGACGATTATCATCAGCCATTCTCACCGCAGGTTGGTCTCCCACTACCAGCTGCTGCTGCCTCATGATGGCTAAGTTATGCAGCATGCTACACACAACAGTGAACTGACCAACAATCTCAGGGGAGTACAGCAAGTAGCCTACGGAATGGTCCAGGCATCGGAAACGCTGTTTCAAGATGCCAATGGTCCTCTCTATGATGCTGTGCATCGCAATGTGCGACATGTTGTATTGACGGCCAGCTGCCATCTGGGTTACACGTAGGGGCATCATGAGCCAGGTGGCGAGGCCATACCCTTTGTCTCTCAGTAGCCAGCTCTGCCTTTCTGGGTTGCAGGTCCGCTTTGACCAACTCACAGATCTCACTTACAACTTATTTGCAGAAATGCAGCCTTCTGGCACAGTCTGCATCACTCAGATGGAGTTACGAACGCCTGTCTCGATACACCCGAGGTGGATAAGGCCTCCTGCCCAGTAGCCTACGGGCTCTGATGGTCCTGATGCGATGAAGTCGAATCAATTGTCTCCTATGTTGCACCATGATGCAGAAGTCTTGCACAAGTTATGGCATTGTCAGTATTGCTCCCATACTTAAATTTAACGTTTGAAAGAAGCTCTAAACGGCAGGAAAGCAGGCAGTTAGGACAGGTTTGCAATTCTCTCTCTCCCCAATGTCTGTATGGATGGACCACACCCAAAGATCTTGTGACTTATCCTCTCTCCCCCCCCCCCTTTATTAATTGGAGCCTTATGACTTCTCCTCTCTCTCCCCCCCTTTACTGTTTGGAGTCTTGTGACTTCTTATGGTGTATGAAATGATACAATGAACGCCATACTGTGAGCAAGTAACCAGTTGTAACCTGGTCAGTCTTTAATGGCTTCCAGAAGTGAAGATACAAAGGTGAAGTTCAGGTTATATACCGGGCCCAGCCCGAGTGTACCTATGACCCTAGGACCTCCGACGGTAGTGCCCTCTGGTGGTGGGCAGACCTTATGTACATACATTACAGTTCTCCTCTCTTCTCCCCCCCTTTACGAATTGGAGTCTTGTGACTTCTCCTCGCTCCTCCACCCCTTAACTAATTGGAGTCTTGTGACTTCTCCCCTCTCTCTCCCTCCTCTCTCCCCCCACTCCACCCACTCATTACAGTCTTCAGTGCAGAAGGCACCTCGCTCCCTGGCCTCCAAGCCTTCCGATCAGCACCTCGCTCTCTCTCTTTCTCTCCTACACCCCCCACCACCCCCATGGCTTGTTTTGTAGCCAAACAGGTGTGGGGCCAATTCTACCAGCCAAACCTACGACCCTCCAGCTCTGCTTCAAGACGTTCGCTGGTGATGTGTGACTGAGTAAAAAAAATGAGAGAACTTCTGAAAACCAACAAATTTATTCTTCCACGTTGACAGATAAAACAAAGTTGAACTTTATTATAGATCTTTAGAGCATTCTTGACTCCCTCCAAAATCTTCGATTTAAAAATAATGGCGTCTTTCAGCGTAGATTTGTGAATGTGCGCTGGCTCTCTTAACTCGCCAGATACACCGAACTAAGAGAAAAAAATGTTGGCCAAACTGCGAACAATTGAAAAAACCGGCACAGACATGATGTAAAAGAAAACTGACCTAGAAAAATCGTAACTAAGCCGGCGCAGATCGCAGGGGGAAACTTGGAAAAAAAAAATGCCAAAAACGGCCTGTACCAAAAAAACGGTACAAGTAAACGGGGAGAATTGAGCCCAATATCTGGTCATTATCACATTGCTGTTTGTGAGTCCTTGCTGTGCATAAATTGACTGCCGTGTTTCCTATAATATAACAGTGATCACACTTCAAAAGTACTTTGCTGTAAAGTGCTTTGGGACATCCTGAGATCATGAAAGGCATTTTATAAATGCAAGTCTTTCTTTTTTCTTTCTGCAGAAGTTACTGCAGCCGATCGCGCGGACCCTTGACAAAATTCTTGACGTGAGTGCCTGGAGGAGTGTGAGACTTGCTGAAATGACGAGCCCTCGGAGTTTTATTCCCTTCCTTTTGGGAAACACTTGGCTATCTCTCAGTTGACAAGACTTAGACCAGGAGCTTGTTCTGTGGCCCAGCAGATCAACATTAGGTGTTGATCAGTTGTGTTCCTTCTCAAGATTCATCATCATCATAGGCAGTCCCTTGAAACGAGGATGACTTGCTTCTACGCCAAAAATGGATGAGTTCACAGGTGTTTCAATGAAGGACCTAATATTCCAGATCCAGAACTACATCCTGAAGGGTGGAAGATGCCTGTGCGTGGATTTTTTTAACATGTGATGGCCGTTGCACACCAGCCACCACACAGGCTTGACAGAGCTAAGTCTTGGTCCAGTGGCAAGCATTAACCAAGACGACTGGAGACCTGCTCTGCTGCATGGACCTAGTGCGCACACATATCGCGGTGTGGGCTAGCCCGTGCTACCCCTGGGCCCCTGACCCCAAACTCACACCTCTCCTGGGCCCCGATCACATTCCTCCACAGTCTCTCATCGCTCCTTCGCCTCGACCTCGGTGTTCCTGCTGTATCTGCCCACGCTCCAATCACCAACCTGGACCTTGATGACGTCACTCTTTGCTGTCGTCTCCCTGCTGCAACAACTTGCGCTGCTCCGTGAGACTACTTAATACTTTAATGACTGGATGATGCACTGATTCATACCGCCCACCCTTGCTGCTGTATTTTGCTGTTTGGGCACAAATCAGGGGATATGAATTAGGGGTAACACAAGTGTTCTGGCATAATACAAATCCTGATCAACACTCTCTTCTGGGTGATTTGCACCCTACTTGCTCAGCAGAAACCTGGCGGGTGGTAGTTAAAATCGCCCTGGCTCTTACCTGTCCGAAAGCTGCCATGATCGCAACATTGCAATTTTAACCTCCTCCCCTGAGCAAGCAGCAAGGACACACGCCCGTAGCCAACAGTGTCCTTCTTTACATATGCATGTTGCGGCCTGATGACATCATTGAGACCCGACTGTAATTTAAACTCAGGCCTGAGCTGGGACTCCACCTGGAGTTAAAATTGGGGCCATGCTGGGTGTAGCTGCATGTTACAGGGGATATCCTTTGTCTTGTATATGTTACAGGCCAGTTGTCCCACAGAGTTTGCAATGATAAAGGCTCTGGAACTCCCTCCCTAAATCTCGCCACCTCTCATTCCTCCTTTAAGATGCTCCTTACTGCTTTGAGTAAGCTTTTGGTCACCTGCCTTAATTTCTCCTTCTGTGGCTTGGGGTCAAATTTTTTTTGTTTTATAATATGCCTGTGAAGCGCCTTGGGACGTTTTACTATGTTAAAGGCACTATATAAATACAAGTTGTTGTTGTTGTTGAAGTAAAGCAAAGTTAGAAATAAAGTTTAGAAACGTATAAAGCTGATACTCATACTAACATTAACATTTAACTGGCATTCAAATGTTAGCAAGCTGAACACTGTGCATACGAAACAGTATGCATGTGCAGAAGGCCATTTACTTGGGCCAGGGAGAAACAGGCAGCTGGCAGTAGCAATCCATTGGCCCCTCGTTGCTCTCAGTGGGAACCGGTTTCAAACCTGCAGCATAACAATGGCACTCACATAGACAGAAACAATAGCTCAAAATGTCCCGACAGGTTACAACACAACCAAGTGGATCTGATGATGTCAAATACAAGAACAAAATTAAACAAATTTATAGAAAACAGACTCAGGAAACTTTTATTTAAAAAAAAATAATACAGACTGGTTTTCATTTTCTGTCATTGTGCTTCCCTGTTACCTTGCATCTCGACTGCCTATTTCGTTCTCAGAGCTACCATTGTAGCTCTTGTGGCAAAGCTACATTTAAGAAGAAGGCGGAGTTTCCCTGTAAAATTAAATGTACTGTCTATCATGTGACTGGAGGAGACATGTTCCTTGAAAAATAGTTCACTGATATATTCAATATCTCCTATATATTACAGGAAGAAACTGCACATGGGAGGTTTGTTTTACACTGAAACCTTTGACTTTTAAAATGAGTTACCATAAAATACATACATTAAACATGAATACTAATGGGATACCATTGAAATTTTTTTCTAATGATTCACTTACACATTAGAAAAAAAAATGATTTGCGATAATGCACATAGACCATCCAAAGGTTTCAGACGACGATTTTTAAAATGAATATATAGAACACAAATACTGTATTACCCATCTAACAAGAAACAGGCTCAATAATGCAATCAGATGATTAAAAGAACATTACCTGAGCCTAGAGAGCTACTGAACGAGCTATGCTAAATTGGATGATTTCTGGTTGGTGATTAATTGAACTTCTAAACCATATTTTAGCATGCTTTGTTTTTCTGTCCCCAGTCAACTCGTATTATTAAAGAGAAATTTCGTATATCTCTCCTGGAGTCCAATTAAGGATTTGCATCATGACTAGATTTTTCACTTTAATTACTGTATATGAAGTAGGTTTTGACTTATTTCCTTATTTATCAAACTATGTAGAAGAAACAGAATTCATCAAATAAACAGATATCTGTGGCTATAATTGCAGCATACACTGAATGTGTAGAAAGAAAATATGAGGCTCCAAATTTCATCACATTGTACATAATAAACATCTGAATAATTAAAATATACATAAATCACAGCAATAGCAGTAATAAGAAAAGAACAAGACACCTTCGATTGATTGACATAATATAGTGTGCCACTTTACTCACACGATATCTCATGATTTTGTGTTGAATTGGGGCAACGATACACCAAAATGGTCTGTTCTTTTTCAAGTTGGCAAACTAAACACAGGATGAATCTAGATCCAGGATAAAAACAGAAAACAGTAACAAACAAATTAGACATAAAGAATACTTTTTTTGTCTTCTGGAGCCAGTTCTGTTTACTCTAGTTTCAAATCATTCTTTACGCTACTAATGAGGGCTGGCATCATACAATAAATGTACTTGTTTTTTTCCAGAAAGGCCTGGAAGGACTCAGTATTATAATCGCCCTACTATACGCACGTCTGTGTGTGTTTCTGTGTGCGCGTGATGTGTATGTATGTACTTACACATGTAAATGCAAGTGTGGTCATGCAGTCTCATGTATGTGCATGTGTGAATTAAGAGATTGTGTAGGTGTTTGACGGAGTGTGTGTAAATCTGTAGTTCAAATTGATTTCACCATCATACACAAGGACACGAGAAATAAGAGCAGGAGTAGGCCATTTGACCCCTCGAGCCCGCTCCGCCATTTAATAAGATCATGACTGATCTGATCATGGACTCAGCTCCACTTCGCTGCCCACTCCCTGTAGCCCTTTATGCCCTTATCGCTCAAAAATCTGTCTATCTCCACCTTAAATATATTCAAAGACCCAGCCTCCACAGCTCTCTGGGACAATGAATTCCACAGATTTACAACCCTTTGAGAGAAGAAATTCCTCCTCATCTCAGTTTTAAATGGGCGGCCCCTTATTCTGAGACTATGCACTCTAGTTTTAGTTTCCCCCATTAGTGGAAATATCCTCTCTACATCCATCTTGTCGAGCCCTCTCATTATCTTATATGTTTCGATTCTTCTGAACTCCAATGAGTATAGACCCAACCTACTCAACCTATCTTCATAAGTCAACCCCCTCATCTCCGGAATCAGCCTAGTGATCCTTCTCTGAACAGCCTCCAATGCAAGTATATCCTTTCTTAAATACGGAGACCAAAACTATATACAGTACTCCAGGTGTGGCCTCACCAATACCCTGTACAGTTGTTGAATACTCCATCCCCCTTGCAATAAAGGCCAACATTCCATTTGCGTTCCTGATCTCTTGCTGTACCTGCATACTAACTGTTATGTATTTAACCCCTTGCAACCCGCATCATACCTGACCAAAGGGCCGACGTGTTGGAGTCCCAAGGGATCCCAGCATCCCTTGGGAGCACAGTATATAACAAGCCACACATGAGGTACCTGCACTCTGGAACCTTAATAAAAAGGAGCTAAGGTCACACTTGCTCATTGCACACATACTCAGTCTGACCATTTGTTATGAGGTAACGAACAACCGCGCGAAAATGCAAAGAACAGTTGGCATGCTGGAGAAGTTCTCAGAGAGGGATAACTGGGAGGCCTTCATGGAGAGACTCGACCAATACTTCATGGTCAACGAGCTGGAAGGGGACGAGAACGCGACCAAATGAAGGGCGATCATCCTAACTGTCTGTGGGGCAACAACCAATGGCCTCATGAAGAATCTCCTGGCCCCGGCAAAACCAACAGAGAAATCCTACGAAGAACTGTGTATGCTGGTCCCGGAGCACCTAAATCCTAAGGAAAGCATTTTGCTGGTGAGATATCGGTTCTACACGTGTCAATGATCGGAGGGCCAGGAAGTGGAGAGCTACCTCACCGAACGAAGGCGCCTAGCAGGACATTGTGAGTTTGAGGGATTCTAAGAACAAATGCTCAGAGACCTTTTTATACTGGCATCAGACATGAGACAATCCTTCGCAAACTGTTGACTGTAGAAACTCCGAATCTGAGTAAAGCCGTAACGATAGCCCAAGCATTTATGTCCACCAGCAACAACACCAAGCAGATTTCGCAGAACAAAGAAGTTTCCGCCAGTACTGTGCATAAAGTAACGTCGGTTTTGAGCAGAAATGTACAAGGCAGAACGTACACGCCGGCTGCTGTGGCCCAACCTCAATTGAACCAGAGTCCGCCATCATCTGTTAATGTGAGGCAGTTAACACCCTGTTGGTGCTGCGGGGGTGATCAACGGCCTCATCAATGCCGCTTTAAGCACTATGCGTTCAATGGCTGCAGCACAATGGGACACCTCCAATGAATGTGCAGGCGAGCTGCAAATCCTGCAAACCACCACGTTGCAGAGGAAGATCGATCCACAGTGGATCAGACGGAATTGGAAACTCGTACTGAGGAGGCAGAGGTGTACGGGGTACACACGTTCAGAATGAAATGCCCACCAATAATGTTGAAAGTTGAACTGAATGGTATACCAGTGTCTATGGAGCTGGACGCGGGGGCAAGTCAGTCCATAATGAGTAAAAATGTCTTCGACTAGCTGTGGGGAAAGAAGACACACAGGCCCAAGCTCAGCCCCATTCACACCAAACTAAGAAAATGAACAAAGGAACTAATCCAAGTAATTGGCAGTGCTGAAGTCAAAGTCTCCTATGATGGAGTAGTACACAAACTCCCGCTGTGGATTGTGCCAGGGGTTGTGCCAGGGGTGCAGATGGGAGGGATTCAAATTCCTGGGACATTGGAACCGGTTCTGGTGGAGGTGGGACCAGTACAAACCAGACGGTCTGCAGCTGGGCAGGACCGGAACCAAGGTCCTAGGGGGAGTGATTGCGAGTGCTTTTTGGGAGGAGTGAAACATAGAAACATAGAAACATAGAAAATAGGTGCAGGAGTAGGCCATTCGGCCCATCGAGCCTGCACCGCCATTCAATAAGTTCATGGCTGAAAATGCAACCTCAGTACCCCATTCCTGCTTTCTCGCCATACCCCTTGATCCCCCTAGTAGTAAGGATTACATCTAACTCCTTTTTGAATATATTTAGTGAATTGGCCTCAACAACTTTCTGTGGTAGAGAATTCCACAGGTTCACCACTCTCTGGGTGAAGAAGTTTCTCCTCATCTCGGTCCTAAATGGCTTACCCCTTATCCTTAGACTGTGACCCCTGGTTCTGGACTTCCCAACATTGGGAACATTCTTCCTGCATCTAACCTGTCTAAACCCGTCAGAATTTTAAATGTTTCTATGAGATCCCCTCTCATTCCTCTGAACTCCAGTGAATACAAGCCCAGTTGATCCAGTCTTTCTTGATATGTCAGTCCTGCCATCCCGGCGGGAAACGAATATAGCAGGGGGATGGGAACCTATCAAGGGAGACAGAGGGAAGTAGAATGGGGGCAGAAGTAAAAGATAGAAGAAAAGTAAAAGCGGAGGGCAGAGAAACCTAAGGCAAAAAGCAAAACGGGCCATATTACAGCAAAATTCTAAAGGAGCAAAGTGTGTTAATATGACAAGCCTGAAGGCTCTGTGCCTCAATGCGAGGAGTATTCATAATAAGGTGGATGATTTAACTGCTTATGATGTAACTGGCATCATGGAGACATAGCTCCAGGGTAACCAAGGCTGGGAACTCAACATCCAGGGGTATTCAATAGTTAGGAAAGATAGACAGAAAGGAAAAGGAGGCGGGTGGGTGGTATTGCTGGTTAAAGAGGAAATTAATGCAATAGTAAGGAGAGACATTAACTTGGATGATGTGGAATCGGTATGGGTGGAGCTGCGGAATACCAAAGGGCAGAAAACGTTAGTGGGAGTTGTGTACAGACCACCGAACCGTAGTAGTGAGGTTGGGGACAGCATCAAACAAGAAATAAGGGATGTGTGCAATAAAGGTACAGCAGTTATCATGGGTGACTTTAATCTACATATTGATTGGGCTAACCAAACTGGTAGCAATGATGTGGAGGAGGATTTCCTGGAGTGTATTAGGGATGGTTTTCCAGACCAATATGTCGAGGAACCAACGAGAGAGCTGGCCATCCTGGACTGGGTGATGTGTAATGAGAAAGGACTAATTAGCAATCTTGTTGTGCGAGGCCCCTTGGGGAAGAGTGACCATTTTATGGTAGAATAATTTATTAAGGTGGAGAGTGACACAGTTAATTCAGAAACTAGGGTCCTGAACTTAAGGAAAGGAAACTTCGATGGTATGAGGAGTGAATTGGCTAGAATTGACTGGCAAATTATACTTAAAGGGTTGATGGTGGATAAGCAATGGCAAACATTTAAAGATCACATGGATGAACTTCAACAATTGTACATCCCTGTCTGGAGTAAAAATAAAACGTGAAAGGTGGCTCAACCGTGGCTGACAAGGGAAATTAAGGATAGTGTTAAATCCAAGGAAGAGACATGTAAATTGGCCAGAAAAAGCAGCAAACCTGAGGACTGGGAGAAATTTAGAATTCAGCACAGGAAGACAAAGGGTTTAATTAAGAGGGGGGGGAAATAGAGTACGAGAGGAAGCTTGCCGGGAACATAAAAACTGACTGCAAAAGCTTTTATAGATATGTGAAGAGAAAAAGATTAGTGAAGACAAACGTAGGTCCCTTGCAGTCGGATTCAGGTGAATTTATAATGGGGAACAAAGAAATGGCAGACCAATTGAACAAATACTTTGGTTCTGTCTTCACGAAGGAAGACAGAAATAATCTTCTGGAAGTACTAGGAGACCGAGGGTCTAGTGAGAAGGAGGAACTGAAGGAAATCCTTATTAGGCAGGAAATTGTGATAGGGAAACTGATGGGATTGAAGGCCAATAAATCCCCGGGGCCTGATAGTCTGCATCCCAGAGTACTTAAGGAAGTGGCCCTAGAAATAGTGGACGCAGTGGTGATCATTTTCCAACAGTCTATCGACTCTGGATCAGTTCCTATGGACTGGAGGGTAGCTAATGTAACACCACATTTTAAAGAAAAAGCGGGTAATTATAGACCGGTTAGCCTGACATTGGTAGTGGGGAAAATGTTGGAATCAATTATTAAGGATGAAATAGCAGCGCATTTGGAAAGCAGTGACAGGATCGGTCCAAGTCAGCATGGATTTATGAAAGGGAAATCATGCTTGACAAATCTTCGAGAATTTTTTTGAGTATGTAACTAGTAGAGTGGACAAGGGAGAACCAGTGGATATGTTGTATTTGGACTTTCAAAAGACTTTTGACAAGGTTCCACACAAGAGATTGTTGTGCAAAATCAAAGCACATGGTATTGGGGGCAATGTACTGACGTGGATAGAGAACTGGTTGGCAGACAGGAAGCAGAGAGTCGGGATAAATGGGTCCTTTTCAGAATGGCAGACAGTGACTAGTGGAGTGCCGCAGGGTTCAGTGCTGGGACCCCAGCACTTTACAATAGGCATTAATGATTTAGATGAAGGAATTGAGTGTAATATCTCCAAGTTTGCAGATGACATGAAACTGGGTGGCAGTGCGAGCTGTGAGGAGGACGTTAAGAGGCTGCAGGGTGACTTGGACAGGTTAGGTGAGTGGACAAATGCATGGCAGATGTAGTGTAATGTGGATAAATGTGAGGTTATCCACTTTGGTGTCAAAAACACGATGGCAGAATATTATCTGAATGGCGGCAGATTAGGAAAAGGGGAGATGCAACAAGACCTAGGTGTCATGGTACATCAGTCATTGAACGTTGACATGCAGGTACAGCAGGCGGTGAAGAAGGCAAATGGTATGTTGGTCTTCATAGCTAGGGATTTGAGTATAGGAGCAGAGAGGTCTTACTGCAGGGAGGTCTTACCCCAATAGCATGTGCTTTGATTTTGCACAGTACAGGGCCTTGTTGAGGCCTCACCTGGAATATTGTGTTCAGTTTTGGTCTCCTAATCTGAGGAAGGACGTTCTTGCTATTGAGGGAGTGCAGCGAAGGTTCACCAGACTGATTCCCGAGATGGCTGGACTGACATATGAGGAGAGATTGGATCAACTGGGCCTTTATATACTGGAATTTGGAAGGATGAGAGGGGATCTCATAGAAACATAAGATCCTGACGGGACTGGACAAGTTAGATGCAGAAAGAATGTTCCCGATGTTGGGGAAGTCCAGAACCAGGGAACACAGTCTTAGGATGAGGGGTAGGCCATTTAGGACTGAGATGAGGAGAAACTTCTTCACTCAGAGAGTTATTAACCTGTGGAATTCTCTTCCGCAGAAAGTTGTTGATGCCAGTTCATTGGTTATATTCAAGAAGAAGTTAGATATGGGGATCAAGGGGTATGGAGAGAAAGCAGGAAAGGAGTACTGAGGGAATGATCAGCCATGATCTTATTGAATGGTGGTGCAGGCTCGAAGGGCCAAATGGCCTACTCCTGCACCTATTTTCTATGTATCTATGTATTTATGTTTCCTTGGCCCCACGTTGTTTGGCAGAAGCTGGCTGGGGAAAATCCGTTGAACCGGAATGACTTTCGAGCGCTTTCGTCTGTTGACGACACCGCATGTACCCAGGTTCGAAGCAAATTCCTTTCGTTATTCGAGCAAGGCATTGGAAGCTTCTTGGAGGCGAAAGTGCAGATCCATTTGGTTCCCGCTACGCGACCCATTCACCACAAGGCTCGGGCAGTACCGTACATGATGCGTGAAAAAGTGGAAATCGAGCTGGACAGGCTACAACGTGAAGGCATCATCGCGCTGGTGGAATTCAACGAATGGGCCAGTCCAATTGTTGCGTTACTCAAGGAGGATGGTAAGGTTAGAATTTGCGGTGACGATAAAGTCACGATTAACCATTTTTCGCTGCAGGACCAGTACCTGCTACCCAAGGCAGATGACAAATTCGCGATCCCCTGGTTGGAGGGAAGATGTTCACCAACCTGGACCTGACCTCGGCCTACATGATGCAGGAGCTGGAGGAGTCTTCGAAAGGCCTTACCTACATCAACATGCACAAAGGTCTGTTTATTTACAACTGGTGCCCGTTTGGGATTCGGTCGGCCGCAGCGATCTTCCAGTGGAACATGGAGAGCCTGCTAAATTCAATTCCTTGCACAGTGGTCTTCCAGGACGACACATTATTTGCAGGTCAGGACACAATGGAGCACTTGAAGAACCTGGAGGAGGTTCTTAGTCGATTGGATCGCATGGGGCTAAAGTTGAAATGCTCGAAGTGTGTTTTCCTGGCACAGGACGTCTGATTCTTCGGAAGAAGAATCGCAGCAGACGGCATCAGACCCACCGACGCCAAGACAGAGGCCATCAAGAATGCGCTGCGACCACAGAATGTGACGGAGCTGCAGTCGTTCCTGGGACTCCCTTAACTACTTCGGTAATTTCCTATCTGGTTTAAGCACCCTGCTAGAACCCCTGCAAGCAAGGGAGACAACTGGGTATGGGGGAATTCACAAGAGTCTGCCTTTAAGAAAGCCAGAAACTTATTGCATTCTAACAAACTGCTTGTCCTGTATAACCCATGTAAACGATTGGTGTTAGCTTGCGATGTGTCGTCATACGGGGTCAGATGTGTGTTACAACAGGATAATGAATCAGGCAATTTGCAACTGGTTGCATATGCATCCAGCAGTTTGTCCACGGTCGAAAGGGCCTACAGCATGGTTGAAAAAGAGCCTCTGGCATGCATTTACGGGGTAAAAAAAATGCACCAGTACTTGTTTGGCTTCAAGTTCGAGCTTGAAACTGACCACGAGCCGCTCATATCGCTGTTCTCCGAGAGCAAAGGGATTAATACCAATGCCTCTGCCCGCATCCAAAGATGGGCACTCACGCTGTCGGCATACAACAATGTAATCCGCCACAGACTGGGCACAGAGAACTGTGCAGATGCTCTCAGTCGGCTACCATTGCCCACCACCGGGGTGGAAATGGCACAGCCAGCGGACTTGCTCATGGTCATGGAGACATTTAAGAACGAGAAATCCCCTATTACGGCCTGCCAGATCAGGACCTGGACCAGCCAGAATCCTTTCCTGTCCCTGGTAGAAAACTGTCCTCCATGGGAGCTGGTCCAGTGTCCCAGTGGAGATGCAGGAAGTGATTAAGCCGTTCCACAGACGCAAAGATGAGCTGTCTTGTGGGGCAATCGCGTAGTATTGCCCAAGAAAGGCAGAAACACATTCATTTGCGAACTGCACAACACCCACCCTGGCATCATAATGATGAAAGCCATAGCCTGATCATACGTGTGGTGGCCTGGTATCGACTCAGATTTAGAGACATGTGTGCTCCAGTGCAACACTTGCTCTCAGTTGAGCAATGCACCCAGAGAGGCACCGCTAAGTTTGTGGTCCTGGCCATCCAAACCGTGGTCGAGGATCCATGTAGACTATGCGGGCCCATTCCTAAGCAAATATTTTTGGTTGTCGTGGATGCTTACTCAAAGTGGATTGAATGTGCAATAATATCTGTAAGCACATCCACGGCCACCATTGAAAATCTACGAGCTATGTTTGCCACACACGGCTTGCCCGTTGTCCTAGTCAGCGACAATGGGCCGTGCTTTACCAGTGCTGAATTCAAAGAATTCATGAACCACAATGGGGTCAAACATGTCACATCTGCCCCGTTCAAGCCTGCATCCAACGGCCAGTTCAGACCATCAAGCAAAGCTTGAAACGCCTGTCGGGAGGCTCCCTGCAGACCCGGTTGTCCCGAGTACTGCTCAGCTACTGCACCAGATCCCACTCACTCACCGGGATTCCCCCAGCTGAGCTGCTCATGAAAAAGGCGCTCAAAACCAGGCTCTCTCTGGTCCAACCTGATCTACATGATCATGTGGAGGACAAGCGGCATCAACAAAGTGTGTACCATGACCGCGCAAATTTGTCATGCGATATTGAGATCAATGATCCTGTGTTTGTGCTCAATTATGGACATGGTCCCAAATGGCTCCCTGGCACGGTCACAGCCAAAGAGGGGAGTAGGATATTTAAGGTCAAACTGACCAATGGACAAACGCACAGAAAACACTTGGACCAAATCAAATTGCGGTTCACCAACAGCTACGAACAACCTGAAGAGGACACCACCAACTTTGACCTTCCAACACACACACAAGTGGCAACTGACATCACAGTTGACCACGAAACCAAACTCATCATCCCCAGCAGCCTGGCAGGGCCAGTTGCCCAACAGCCCAATGAAGAACTGACCAACCCAACCACACCAGCATTTGTACCGAGACGATTGACAAGGGAGCACAAAGCCAAAGATCGTCTCACCTTGTAACTAAGTGTACTGTTGACTTCACGGGGGAGTGATGTTATGTATTTAACCCCTTGCAACCCGCATCACACCTGACTACCAGAGGGCCTACCTGTTGGAGTCCCAAGGGATCCCAACATCCCTTAGGAGCACAGTATACAAGCAGGCCAGCCATGAGGTACCTGCACTCTGGAACCTTAATAAAGGAGCTAAGGTTGCACTTGCTCATTACACACAGTACTCAGTCTGACCATTTATTATGAGTGTTTCACGTTTCATGCACAAGGACCTCCAGGTCCCTCTGTACTGAAGCACTTTACAATTTTTCTCCATTTAAATTATAATCTGCTTTTCTATTTTTTCTGTCAAAGTGGATAACCTCACATTTTCCTACATTATACTCCATCTGCCAAATTTTTATCCACTCACTTCGCCTGTCTATATCCCTTTGCAATTTTTTATGTCTCCTCACAATTTGCTTTCCCACCCATCTTTGTGTCATCACAAAACTGATTATATTACACTGGGTCCCTTCATCCAAGTCATTAATATAGATTGTAAATAGTTGAGGCCCCAGCACCGATTTCTGCGGCATCCCACTAGTTACTGTTTGCCAACCGGAAAATTACCCGTTTATCCCGATTATCTGTTTTCTGTTAGTTGGGTCAGTGAAGTATTAGATCTATAGGAGCAATCACGTCTAGTTCAAAGTTCAAACAATCTTGGCCACAGTAACATCCATACATGATTAAAACAATGGAGTAGAATTTCAACTTGCCGCCCAGTTGTAAAACAGAGTTGTCAGTGGAAATAAAAGCGAGAGCGCTGGAAATCTGAAATAAAAGCAGAAAATTCTGGAAATACTCAGCAGGTGAGGCAGCACACATGGAGAGTGAAACAGAGTTAACCTTTCGGCTCGATGACCTTTTGTCAGAACTGAACCGTTAACTCTGTTTCTCTCCCACAGATGCTGCCTGAATTGCCGATGGGCTGCCCGTTATAGAAACTGTTAAGTATACAAGAACTCCACGAGGCTGAGTACTGTGAGCAAAACTTATTGTGACCTTAGTCTTCTTTATTACAACTCCAGAGTGCCTAAACAACATGGCGCCAACCTTTTATACTGGCCTTGCACGTGTGTGCAGGTAACCATTAGGACTGCAACAGTTGTGCCCTCTGGTGGCAAGTATTACATAGTTACATACATAACAGAAACCACCCAATTTCTAAAATGGGCAATTGATCCACAACACCAGATTTATGTCACAGAATTATGGGGGGAGAAATTTGGTCACATCTCTGTTGCAGCGTTATGGTATGCGTCTCCCACCGCAAAATTCATCAGCTGGGCTTGGAGTTTGGAGCGGAACGCTAAGGGAGGCATTGCACACCTTTTTTAGGGCGCTAGGCCGGCTGAGCAGGTGAAAATCCTGAGCTAAACAGCCGGCCTCAGAGCACCATAAGAGAGGCTTCCGTGGAGAAAAAAACCCTGAAAAAAACCCACCAAAAACCTTCCCAATTCATTACTGATGCAACCCCAACATAAATCGCAAAAAGAAAAACAATCACGCTTACCTGAGGTAGACATTTCTTCAATCTCTTTGGCCGGTACAGTTTGGAATGCCAGCTTTCACTGGCGTACCCACCAAGTTGCCTGGCTGTGGGGCGCTATGGATCGGGCGTGATCCAATTATCGAGCCGGTGTGCAACCAGAGGAGCTGCACACCGGCTCGCCTCTCCCGGGCGGTACTGCTCTGCACCCCCGCAAACCCTGCACCGAATGTGCAGGCGGGATGCTGCAAGCTGGCCATCCGGGAGCAAGTGCTTTCCACCGGGGCAGCAAAAAACCGAAAATCCAGCCCCATATAGAATTTTACAGCATAGAACGAGGCCATTTGGTCCACCTTGCCTGTGCTGTCTCTTTGAAAGAGCTGTCCAATTTAGTCCTATACCCCAGCTTTTTCCCCATAACCCTACAAATTAGTCCTTTTCAAGTACATGTCCAATTGCCTTTTGAAAGTTCCTATAAAATCTGCTTCCACCACCCTTTCAGGTAGTGTGTTCCAGGTATTAAAAGCCTCCGTGTAAAGAAGTTTCACCTTGTTTCCCCTTTAGTTCTTCTGCCAATTATTTTAAATATATGTCCTCTGTTACTGGCCCACTTGCCCGAGAAAACTGTTTCTCCCTACTTGCTCTATCAAAACTCATCCTAATTTTGAACACCTCTATTAGGTCTCCCCATAATCTTCTGTGGTTTTAGGAGAACATTCCCAACTTCTCCAATCTCTCCACATAACTGATGTCCCTTATCTCTGGTATCATTCTGGTAAACCTCCTCTGTACCCTCTCCAGGGTCTTGATATCCTTCCGAAAGTGTGTTGCCCAGAAATGTACAACACTCCAGCTGAGGCCTGACCAGAGATTTGCACTTTTTTCCTTTTGTATTCAATACCCTTATTTACAAAGCCAAGTATCCTGTACATTTTCTTAACTGCCTTATCAACTTGCCTTGCTACTTTCAAAGATTTGTGAATTTTCACTCCAGCCCCCTCTGTCTTGGACCACGCTCCAAATAGTACCATTTAGATTATACTGCCTCTACATATTGTTTCTCCCAAAGTGTGTCACTTCACACTTAAATTGTATCTGCCATGTGTCTGCCCATTTCACCAGTCTATGTCCTCCTGAAGTCTGCTACTATCATGCTCACTATTTACTACATTGACAAGCTTTGTATCATCTGCAAACTTCAAAATTGTACTCCCTGTACCCAGGTGCAGGTCGTTTATACATAAGAAAAGATACCGACGCCTGGGGGACCCAACTGCATACTTCTCTCCAGTCAGAAAAATATCCATTCACCACTACTCTCTGTCTCCTATCCCTTAGCCAATTACGTACCCAAGTTACCATCGACCCTTTAATACCATGTGCTTCTATTTTCCAGATAAGTCCAGGCAGTAAAACTACCCCAAATATGTTCTATCATCTTTCCATTCAAATGTCCTATCTCAACAGTGTAAATTGGCTTTTCCATATTAATTGTGACATCTGACTCCACCTGTCAGATATTTGAGAAGATTTTCCCGTTAGTGTGTTAGCCTATGACTCTATGACGCTAGCCACCAGATGGCATTATGAAGCACATTTTTCCGCAGTAACTGTCATTTTTAATTTCCAAAATAAAGGTTTAAACAATTTTTTTTAAATCAAAGAATTAAAAATATCACAATGACATGATTACATCCATCCACTGAATTGTCTTTGGCATCTTTTCATGCCTTCAACAACACTTTTACTTCAAGGCCTCAGCCTTTCTCAAAAGCTTACATTTTGACTGGATATTTTTAGCCCACAACAATCACATTTGTGCATTCTGAACACGTGCAGGTTGCAGAACTTTCCATAACACGGACTGTGCACACTGAGCAGGTGGAGTTTACAGAACTTTCCAGAACACATACTGAGCAGGTGCGAGCGGCAGCATTTCGCGGTGTCAGCACCAACAGGGACTGAAAGGTAGAAGCGTGTCTCTGTGGGAAAAAAAGATTAAACTCTCGCGGCTTTTATACAGGTAAATTATTCATTAATACAAACGCAGTACTAATATGAGCTCCTCATAGAAAAGCAGCATATTTTTCGATGGTTAACAAGAAAATTAAGTGTTTTTAGAGACCGGATTTTCTTTAACAGTCATTTTTGGTTGTGTAAATAAAGTTAAGAAATCGGAACTCTTTTGAGACTTAACATTTTTTAATATAAAAATTTGGAAACTGCATAAAAGATAAATGCTGGACATTAAAATTTGTGTTTGTTTATGGAAACTTATGTTTATTAAAGACTGCATAATTTGGCAAACCCACTAATACTACATTCCTGGTGCATGCCAGGACTGCCTAAATCATGCACCGCCAATCCATAATTTTCTGTCCATCAATTTTAGCAAGCAGAAAATTTACACTTAAATACAGGCAAGAATGTACAGAGAAACAGGCTGATGGTAGGAAAGTAGTGTTCGGGCCGCCTGACGTGTAGGGAGTGGGCGCCTGATGGTTTGATGGGACTAATGGTAATTTGGGTTTCATTCATGGTTGTTGGACCTTGTTCTTCACTTGAATGTCAGATTCCTGGAACCCCTAATACTCCCAAGTCCTGCTGAACCTCAGGATTTCCCTCCAGATTTACTTTTGCCCAGCCTGCCTAGATCCGACAACCCATCCGTCTCAATGCTTGTAGGTACTTAGACTGCATTCTCACTGCTTCCCAATCCCATAACTGCCCCAAGTGCTCCCAGATCTTGAGTATTCCGTTCCCAATTCTCCTAGGTTTCAAGATTCCTCTCCCACTAATCCCAGATCCAGGCATATCTAGAACTTCAGTTTCCAGTGTTGCTGGGAGCCCATCTTGAAGTACTGCTAGAACCTAATGCCACCATCATCATCATCATAGGCTGTCCCTCGGAATCGAGGAAGACTTGCTTCAATTCTTAAAATGAGTTCTTGGGTGGCTGAACAGTCCAATACGAGAGCCACAGTCCCCGTCACAGGTGGGACAGATAGTCGTTGAGGGAAGGGGTGGGTGGGACTGGTTTGCCGCACGCTCTTTCCGCTGCCTGCGCTTGGTTTCTGCATGCTCTCGGCGATGAGACTCGAGGTGCTCAGCGCCCTCCCGGATGCACTTCCTCCACTTAGGGCTCCAGGGACTCCCAGGTATCAGTGGGGATGTCGCACTTTACCAGGGGAGGCTTTGAGGGTGTCCTTGAAACTTTTCCGCTGTCCACCTTTGGCTCGTTTGCTGTGAAGGAGTTCTGAACAGAGCACTCCAGTG
This sequence comes from Pristiophorus japonicus, assembly GCF_044704955.1. Lineage (NCBI taxonomy): Eukaryota > Metazoa > Chordata > Chondrichthyes > Pristiophoridae > Pristiophorus > Pristiophorus japonicus. The sequence continues at coordinate 229,837,690 of NC_091982.1, read as the reverse complement.
TACTGTCAGATGCCAGGGCCACCCCACTGCTGATAAGTCAAGTGGCCTTTGTACTCCTGCTTTGCATAATATCACTGTTATCATAAAACCTAAGACTTGCAGTGAGAAATGTCACAGGAGCTCTACTCATTCAAAATAAAACTTTAAACATTTTGTTACTGACTCATAGTACCTTGTTGTCCCATACTAAGCAGGTCCAAAATAGGGCGCTATATATCTCTACATTTGTGACAATAAATGGCTGTGAAATGCGTCACTCCAAACGGATGCTGCACCAGTTCATTAGTTTCCTGCTGCCATTATATTGTACTTTTAGTGATGGTTTCACACCAAAGTTTTGTCACACCAGCCCTAAAAGTTTAATTGATACTATTGCCAGTTGGTATTGATGTAAGCAAAACCATAGTCCCTCATTGCTTTTTTTTTAGTACACTAGGATGAAGCACACTTTTTACTTCCTTAAAACTATTTTTTCCCTGAAACTCGGATACCTCATGTACCATCATTCTATTTTTACTGATTGGAAAGAACTGACTGTGCACCAGTTCCTATTGAACAGCAGAAATATCAGCAGAAATATCACTGCAGTTGGGGCTGGTAAGAAGTGACCTGGGCATGTATTTGAGCATGTATGCAGGACCACCCTCCTACAAATAACATTCCATACTAATATGGGCAGACAGCGTAACTAGCTATTTTCTTGTGTCAGTACTGGCTGTCCTGTTTCTGTAAGTGCAGTGAAACAACAGCATTAAAATAAGACTCATGCTATATATTGTGTATGTAGGCACTGTATTAATGACTCCACGAGGCAGGGGTATGGCACTTGAACTGTACAGACTGTAGTCCTTTATTGCAACTCCTAGAGTGAGGACACCAAGAGGTGAGCTCCCTTTTATACTGGGTTACCTGCAGGTGTACAGGTGACCATTAGGTCTCCAGCAGCAGCACCCTCTGGTGTACAGGTAAGGTGTATAAACAGGGTGAAAGTACATTCAGGTCTAGTGTTTCAGTACATCATTGGCATGCACACATAAAACTATAGACTTCCAATAGACTGATGACCAAGGCAGAAAAAAGTTCCAGAACACTGTCTCACAAAAAGCTGCTAAAGCTGAGTGAATTGAAAATTTCAAAACTGAGATTGATAGATTTTTGTTAGGCAAGTGTATTGAGGGTTACAGAACCAAAGGTGGTTAGATAGCATTAAGATGCAGATCAGCCATGATCTAATTGAAGGGCGGAACAGGCTCAAGGGGTTGAATGGCCTCCTCCTGTTCCTATTCTCCTATGTTCCTAAATAAATACAGAGAGATAAAATAAATGCATTAATTTAGCATTTAAAAACAAAAGAAAACACACCTTTTGTCCCAGTTGATTCTGCTTGAATTTTGAGGCTGATGAAATTCAAACATATAATGCAAAACAGACAAAAAAACCCCGACGAAGGGTTTAAATTGTTTTTACACAAAAAAATGAATTTGAAGCAGTATTATTACCTCAATGCAGAGTTATCAAGCATGCACAATTCTTAAAATAGCAAAAGAACATGTTTCAAGAACTGCACTGCTGTACTGGTTGTAGCAGGAGGTTCTCGTTGCATGTATTGTTTTTTGATCCGGCCCCATTATCTGATCATATATCTGCTGCAGTGCAAACTTTTTGTGTGTTCCATTTGTATTTTTATCACAGGATCATATTATTATGTTCTCCTCTATTTACTAATATGGTAACCTGCGAAACAATTTACTAGACAGACTGCCCTTTTAAATGCTTAAGTGTAATTTTTCAGTCCTGCAATTAAAGGTAATGGGTTGTTTCTGCGAGTCTCCCCTAACCTTCTTTTCTTGAATAAATGAATGCAGAGCTCAATAAACATTGGGGCAATCCTGGGATTTTTTTTTAAAAGGTGAGATTTGTGGTCACTAATATATTTTCAAAATGCAGCCTGTGTAGGTCATCAAAAGCAACATCCACATCTTTCTATAATTAGCACCTGAAGAACATGTATTTTCAATAGCAATTTCTCTGGGAATAACAATGACTGTAGCTGCTGCTGGGTGTTCGAAGGCAAGATGGTAAAAGCTTTGATGGACGTTTCAGCTGCTAATTGGTCAACGTAGCGTTTCCTCAGTTGTACACATGATCACCATACAAGATCTATTCTCCAAGTCATTTTACTGTTTCTGCTGTAGAGATTTAGATTGCTGCATCGATCATATACTCACAGTAATATGATGCACTGCTATCCAGTCAATGTGTTGCGCACTATCAAGCTACATCAAGCCCAATCAGCAAAGTATATTACTATTATTCAAAAATGTTTCATTCAGATTAGCAGATGCAGTAGTAACTTTCAAAAGGGAATTGGATATATACTTGAAAAGGAAAACATTTTACTGTGCTATGAGGAGAGAGCAGGGGGTGGGATTAATTGGCTAACTCTTTCAAAGAGCTGACACAGATTCAATGGGCTGAATATCCCCCTTTTTGTGCTGTACAATTAATTCTATGATTATACAAACTTCATTACAGATTACACAAATTAGGGTTGTATTTGCTAGAATTTAGGAGGTTAAGGGGTGATCTGATCAAAGTTTTCATGATATTAAAGGGAACAGATAGGGTAGAAAGAGAAACTATTTCGTTTGGTTGGAGATTCTAGGACTAGGGGGCAATTGATTTGAGATCAATTGTTAATTTTAAATCTGAGATTGATGGCTTTTTGTTAACCAAAGGTATTAAGATAAGTGCAGGGGTGCAATTAATAAAGATATCAGGAAAGCTAAAAGAGAGCATGAAAGAATGTTGGAAAGTGAAATCAGGGAAAATCCAAAGATGTTTTATAAATACATTAAGAGCAAGAGGGTAACTAGAGGAAGAGTGGGGCCTATTAGAGACCATAAAGGAAATCTGTGTGTGGAGGCAGAAGACGTGGGTATGATTCTAAATGAATACTTTGCATCTGTTTTCACAAAAGTGGGGCGATGCAGACTTTGCAATGAGGGAGGAGGAGTGTGTGATATTAGATGAGATACACATAGTGAGAGGAAATATTAAGGGGCTTAGCAGCTTTGAAAGTGGATAAATCTCCAGGCCCGAATGAAATGTGACCCAGGCTGTTAAGAGAAGCAAAAGAGGAAATAGCAAAGGCTTTGACCATCATTTTCAATCCGCTCTGGCCACAGGTGTGGTGCCAGAGGACTGGAGGACTGTTAATGTTGTACCTTTGTTTAAAAAGGGAGAAAGGGATTGATTGAGTAATTACAGACCAGTCAGCCTAACTTCAGTGGTGGGAAAATTATTGGAAACAATCCTGAGGGACAGGATAAATCTTCATTTGGAAAGGACAGTCAGCATGGATTTGTTAAGGGAAGGTCGTATCTGACTAACCTGATTGAATTTTTCGAGGAGATAACCAGGAGGGTCAATGAGGGAAGTGCATATGATGTAGTGTATATGATTTTACCAAAACTTTTGATAATGTCCCACATGGCAGACTAGTCATGAAAGTAAAAGTCCATGGGATCCAGGGCAAAGTGGCAAGTTGAATCCAAAATTGGCTCAGAGGCAGGAAGCAAAGGGTAATGGTTGATGGATGTTTTTGTGACTGGAAAGCTGTAATCCAGTGGGGTTCCGCAGGGTTCAGTGCTAGGTCCCTTGCTTTTTGTGGCATTTATCAATGACTTGGACTTGAATGTTGGGGGTATGATTAAGAAGTTTGCAGATTATACTAAAATTGGCTGTGTGGTTGATAATGAAGAAAGCTGCAGACTGCAGGAAGATATCAATGTACTGGTCAGTTGGGCAGAACAGTAGCAAATGGAATTCAGTCTGGATAAGTGTGAGGTAATACATTTGGGGAGGTCTAAAAAGGCAAGGGAATACACATTAAACGGCACGTCACTGAAACGTGTAGAGGGACAAAGGGACCTTGGAGTGCAGATCCACAGATCCCTGAAGGTAGCAGGCCAGGTAGGTAAGGTGGTTAAGGCATATGGAATACTTGCCTTTATTAGTCAAGGCTTGGAATACAAGAGCAAGGACATTATTTATGCTTGAACTGTATAAAACACTGGTTAGGCCGCAGCTGAAGTACTGCGTGAAGTTCTGGTTACCACATTACAGGACAGATGTGATTGCACTGGAAAGGGTGCAGAGGAGATTTGCAAAAATGTTGCCTGCACTAGAGAATTTTGGCTATGAGGTAAGATTGGAGATGCTGGGTCTGTTTTCTTTGGAACAGAGGAGGCTGAGGGGAGACCTGATTGAGCTGTATAAAATTTTGAGGGGCCTGGATAGAGTGGATAGGAAGGGCCTGTTTCCCTTGGTGGAGGAGTCAACAACCAGGGGGCAGAGATTTAAAGTAATTGGGGGGGGTTATAGTGGAGATACAGGGAAAAATGTCTTCACCCAGAGGGTGGTGGGGGTCTGGAACTCATTGCCTGAAAGAGACAGAGACAGAAAGCCTCACCACATTTAAAAAATACTTGGATGTGCAAGTGCCGTAACCTACAGGGCTACGGACCAAGAGCTGGAAAGTGGGATTAGGCTGGATAACTCTTGGTCGGCTGGATCGGACACGATGAGCCAAAATGCCTCGTTCCATGCTGTAAATTTCTATGATTCTCTGATATGGGCCAAAGGCAGATATATGGACTTAGATCGCAGATCAGACATGATCTCATTGAATGGCGGAACAGGTTTGAGAGGCTGAATTTTCGTGTTTCTATGTTCCTATGATAAAATAACTGTGAAAGCTCATATAATGAATTTGCATTATTGTCAATCAATTTTAAGATTCATACCAAAGCAACATTGCAGCACTAATATAAATTAAATGAATGGTCACAGAAAATCTCCTCAACAGGATGGCAGGTCATGGGAGTTTTGAACTGCAGAGACAATTACTGTGCAACAGGAAAGAACATTGATACAGTTAATACACTAGAATTGATCAATGACTCCACTGTTGTATGCGGGGAAATGAACATATCACCAGATGCACAATGCTTTTTTAGCAAATCAAGTGATCGAGATCATTCTTCCCGTGACCTAGTTCTGTTTACCAGTAAAACAAATCTGTCAATCAGAGTGCTTTTATATAATGATTTTTGTGCTATTCAGTATGAGGGATGTTGGTTCATGTTTTGGTTACCCCATAGCAACACAAAGCACACCCAGGTTTGTGTCTCCACAGACACAGCATTTAATTTTCCATTGCACTCGATATTCATCCCATTCACCACCAGCACACTGGCTGTAGTATGTATGACGTTCAGCATGCACTGCAGCAATTTGTCAAGGCTAATCCAACAGCACCTTTCTCTGCTGTGACATCTACCCCTGAGAAAGACAAAAACAGCAATGTCATGGGAATACTATCAACTCCAGTTCCACACCATCCTGACTTGGATTTCCAGAAGGCATTTGACAAGGTGCCACATAGAAGGTTATTGCACAAGATAAAAGATCACGGGGTTGGAAGTAATATATGAGCATGGATAGAGGATTGGCTAACGAACAGAAAACAGAGAGTAGGGATAAATGGTTCATTCTCGGGTTGGCAATCAGTAACCAGTGAGGTACCGCAGGGATCAGTGCTGGGAGCCCAACTATTTACAATCTATATTAACGACTTGGAGGAAGGGACCGAGTGTAATCTAGCCAAGTTTGCCGATGATACAAAGAAGGGAGGAAAAGCAATGTGTGAGGAGAACACAAAAAATCTTCAAAAGGACATAGACAGGCTAAGTGAGTGGGCAAAATTTGGCAACTGGAATATAATGATGGAAAGTGTGAGGTCATGGACTTTGCCAGGAAAGATCAAAGAGAAAGTTATTATTTAAATGGAGAAAGATTGCAAAGTGCTGCAGTACAGCGGGACCTGGGGGTACTTGTGCATGAAACACAAAAGGTTAGTATGCAGGTACAGCAAGTGATAAGGAAGGCCAATGGAATCTTGGCCTGTATTGCAAAGGGGATGGAGTATAAAAGCAGGGAAGTCTTGCTACAGTTGTACAGGGTATTGGTGAGGCCACACCTGGAATACTGCATGCAGTTTTGGTTTCCATATTTACGAAAGGATATACTTGCATTGGAGGCAGTTCAGAGAAGGTTCACAAGGTTGATTCCAGAGATGAGGAGGTTGACTTATGAGGAAAGGTTGAGTAGGTTGGGCCTCTACTCATTGGAATTCAGAAGAATGAGAGGTGATCTTATCGAAACATATAAGATTATGAGGGGGCTTGACAAGGTGGATGCAGAGAGGATGTTTCCACTGATGGGGGAGACTAGAACTAGAGGGCATGATCTTACAATAAGGGGCCGCCCATTTAAAATTGAGATGAGATATTTATTCTCTCAGGGTTGTGGATCTGTGGACTTCGCTGCCTCAGAGAGCTGTGGAAGCTGGGGCATTGAATAAATTTTAAGACAGAAATAGACAGTTTCTTAAACGATAAGGGAATAAGGGGTTATGGAGAGCGAACAGGTAAGTGGACCTGAGTCCATGATTGGATCAGCCATGATCTTATTAAATGGCGGAGCAGGCTCGAGGGACCGTATGGCCTACTCCTGCTCCTATTTCTTTATGTTCTTATGTTCTTATGTTCTTATATGTCACTGTTGCTTCAATATCCTGGAATTCTCTCCCTCATACCATCGTAGGACCATTATCACGACAAGGACTGCAGTGGTTCAAGAAAAAGCCACATCACCACCTACTCAAGTCAGCTACCAATGGATACTAAATGCAGTCTTTCCACTGTCGCCCTCTCCTGATAAGTAACAAACATAATGGAAATTACCAAGTTAAAGTCGGTTTTGCACTTTGGATCCACACTCATGTGGAACTTGCTTGAAGATGCCAAACACATTTCACATAAGGCTCAAATAGTCAGCAAACAGAAAACTTTCAAACCATGATTCTGAGCCAAGTTTAAACCCAGGTCTCTGAGATAAAGGGACAATATACTGAGCTGAGCTACCTTTTTCTCCCAACCAACTTATTCTTTCCACTGCAGAGTCCTTTCACTGCCATCAATGTAAATTGATAATGATTACAATACATGTACAAAGATACTTTTATTTGTGTACCATTAGTGAAATATAAGGCACTGTCTACATAACCTTGCTCCTACTGCAAATGTACAGTCTGTTAGGTCTTGATCACCTCACATTCAAGGTGGTGTGGTATATTGGGCATTAATCCTTGGAATCTGTGATGAATATATCCAGTTTTATTTTGATTTTGTTTTATATTTTTGTGTTTTTTCTTCTGTTTTATTCTGGGGAAGTGTTTGGGGAAAAATAGTTCTAGCTACTTCTGAGATCTATATACAGTTCCCAACTGGAAGGAAATTACTATAGGTTGAATGAAACAATACATGGCTTGTGTCACAGTGAGAAGTTCTGGGATGATTCATAAGAACATAAAAAAAATAGGAGTAGGGGTAGGCCATTCAACCCCCTGAGCCTGCTCCGCCATTCATTAAGATCATGGCTGATCTTCGACCTCAACTCCACTTGCCTGCACTATCCCCATATCCCTTGATTCCCTTAATGTACAAAAAGCTGTCAATCTCTGTCTTGAATATACTCAACGACTGAGCCTCCACACCTCTCTTGAGTAGAGAATTCCAAAGATTCACCACCTTCTGAGTGAAGAAATTTCTCCTCATCACAGTCCTAAATGGCCAACCCCTGATTCTGAGACTGTGACCCCTGGTTCTAGATTCCCCAACCAAGGGAAACATCCTCCCTGCATCTACCCTGTCAAGCCCTGTAAGAATTTTGTATGTTTCAATGAGATCACCTCTCATTCTTCTAAACGCTAGAGAATATAGGCCTAGTATACTTAATCTCTCCTCATAGGACAATCCTCCCATCTCAAGAATCCATCTGGTGAACCTTCGTTGCACTCCCTCTGTGGCAAGTATATCTTTAGGTAAGGAGACCAAATCTGTACACAATACGCCAGGTGTGGTCTCACCAGGGCCTATATAATTGCAGTAATACCTCTTTAATCTTATACTCAAATCCTCTTGTAATAAAGGTCAACATCCCATTTGCTTTTCTAATTTTATGTCAACTTTCAGTGATTCGTCAGTGATTCGTGTACAAGGACACCCAGGTCCTTCTGAACACCAATATTTCCCAATCTCTCACAATTTAAAAAAATACTCTGCTTTTCTATTTTTCCTACCAAAGTGGATAACTTCATATTTCTCCACATTATATTCCATTTGTCATGTTCTTGCCCACTCACTTAGCCTGTCCATATTCCATTGAAGCCTCTTTGCATCCTCCTCACAACCTATATTCCCACCTAGCTTTGTATCCTCCGCAAATTTGGATGTATTACATTTGATCCCCTCATCTAAATCATTAATATAGATTGTGAATAGCTGAGGTCCAAGCACTGATTCTTGTGGTACCTCACTAGTTACAGCCTGCCAACCTGATAAACAATTCATTCTTAGGCAGACTTGAACCACCAACCTTTCAGTTAACAGCCGAACATGCTGACCAATTGCGCCACAGAGATTCCTGAGAGCACTTCATAGTTTGTAGCATTCTTTGTTTCAACCAAATGCATTATTATGCTTTTGTATTTCTTCTCTTCTGAAGGTACTGACTCTTGTTGGTGTATAGTCATGTTCAGCCATGAACTCATTGAATGGCGGTGCAGGCTAGAAGGGCCGAATGGCCTACTCCTGCACCTATTTTCTATGTTTCTATGTTTCTATGTTAGTCCCACAGCTGGAAGCCGGGCTCCAGTACCTTACTAAAGCCATCTCAGTAGGAGAAAAGATGACTTTCCATGTGTATATCTTGACCCTGAGTATTATTAAGCTACACAATAACAGCCAACTCTAATTCTCTTTTCACCCAATGTCCACACCTGCATAATTTCCATCTTGCTAGATAGCGATATTAGCTTATTTTCCACTTCCTAACCATGGGGCATTATCTTCATTTGTCGGCTTCTTAGGCCATCCTTCGTATCAAGGATGACTTGGTCCCACACTAAAAATGGATAAATTCACATATGTTTCGATGAAGGACCTGATATTCCCGGTCCCGAACTACATGTAAAAGGGTGGAAGATGCCTGTGTGTGGATTTTTTTTAAGTGGTGGCCTTTGCACACCAGCCACCATATGGGCTTGACAGAACTAGGCCTTGTTCCAGTGGCAAGGATTAACCAAGATGACTGGAGACCAGGTCTGCTGCACGGACCTAGTGCGCACACATATTGCAGTGTGGGCTGGCCCGTGCTGCCCCAGGGCCCTCGCCTCTGCTGGGCCCTGAACTCGTGCCTCTCCTGGGCCATGATCACATTGCTCCATGATCACTCGCCATTCCTTCGCCCTGACCTCGCCGCTCCTGCTGTACATGCCCATGCTCCAATCATCAACCTGGACCTTGGTGATGTCCAATCCAGTCGTCATCTTCACTGCCGTCACCCTCTTGCACCAGTTCGTGCTGCTCCCTGAAGTGGTATGCCGCCAAGTTTGTGTCCCTACAGCTGCCTCAGTTGAGGTGATCTAAACCTGCACAGACTTGGAGTTGCATAATATCACTGCAGTATAATGCCAGCCTAAATAGTGAGAGCAGTCGGGAAAGAATGGAAAATTCAATTTATCAGCGATGAATTTAAAGTTTTGCACATGATTCAAAACATGTGGGTTGTATGTATACAGTGAATGGAATTGAGTTAACACAGTGAAGCTTAGAAAGGGACCTGGAAGTAAGAGTAGATATGTCACTTTTAATATCCAGAGAATGTGATGAATCATTAAAGGAGCTAATAGAATGATGGGATGTATAGTCAGAACAGTGGAATACAAGCCTACAGAAGTTATGTTGAGCCTTTACAACGTACTAGTTCGACTACACTTAGGGTGCACTTGCATTGTAGCTATACGTCTGGTACTAGTAAATGCAATTTGGATTCCAGCCAAACAGTACTGTGTTTGTATTGCTTGGCTCCTACCTGGCTGGAACTTTAACTATTCTGCCCAGGAGAGATGTCTGCACATGTCCAGAGATATGTATGCAGGGTTCTCTCCTAACAGTTGTAAATGTAACTATTTCATGAAGGGGAGAGGTGTTTCCCCCCCAGCCCCAACACTTAATTTAACATCAGGTAGGCCTGAAAAATGCCCGAGGCAGACTCTCATAGCAGGTTTGACACCTCACATGGGATTACATAGGATATATGGCACAGAAACAGGCCATTCGGCCCAATCAGCCCATGCCGGCGTTTATGCTCCACTCGAGCCTCCTCCCGTCTTTCCTCATCAAAATATATCAGCATAACCCTCTACACCCTTCTCCCTCATATGCTTATCTAGCTTCCCCTTAAATGCATCAATACTATTTGCTTCAACCACTCCTTGTGGTAGCGAGTTCCATATTCTAACCACTCTTTGGGTAAAGAAGTTTCTTCTGAATTTCCTATTGGATATCTTGGTGACTATCTTATATTGATGGCCTCTAGTTATGCTCTTCCCCACAAGTGGAAACATTCTCTCTCTATCCACTCATATCAAAACCTTTAATAATTTTAAATACCTCTATTAGGTTACCCCTCAGCCTTTTTTCAAAAGAAAAGAGACCCAGCCTGTTCAACCTTTCCTGATATGTATACCCTCACATTTCTGGTATCCTTGTAAATCTTCTCTGCACCCTATCCAGTGCCTCTCTACCCTTTTTATAATATGGCAACCAGAACGTACGCAGTACTCTTAAGAGTTGTCTAACCAAGATTCGATACAGGTTTAGCATAACTTTCCTACTTTTCAATTCTATCCCTCTAGAAATAAATCCTAGTGCTTGGTTTGCTTTTTTATGGCCTTGTTAACCTGCGTTGCAACTTTGTGATTTGTGTATTTGTATTCCGAGATCCCTTTGTTCCTCTACCCCACCTAGACTTGCACCCTCCAAGTAATAAGTGACCTCCCTATTCTTCCTCCCAAAATGTAATACCTCACATTTATCTGTGTTGTATTTCATTTGCCAATTATATGTCCATTCTGCAAGTTTATTAATGTCCTCCTGTAATTTGTTGCCGTCCTCCTCAGTATTGACTATCTCCCCCCCCCTCCCAGCCAATTTGGTGGCATCCACAAATTTAGAAATTGTGTTTTTGATTCTAAGCTCTAAATCGTTAATATAAATTGTAAACAGCAGTGGTCCCAGCACTGATCCTTGTGGAACACCACTACCCACCTTCTGCCACTGAATAGCTACCCCTTACCCCCACTCTCTGCTTTCTGTCTTGAAGCCAGCTAGCTATCCAATCTGCTACTTATCCACTGACTTCGCATTGTCTGACCTTGTTCATCAGTCTACTATGGCGTACCTTATCAAAAGCCTTTTGGAAAATCTAGATAAACGACATCAACTGCATTACCATTGTCTATTCTCTCTATTACCTCCTCAAAACAAATTCAATGAGGTTGATCAAGCAAAACTTTCCCTTTTAAAATACTGGCTCTTCATTATTGTATTTTTGGTTTCTAGATGTTCTATTTTCTCCTTTAGTAGGGATTTCATTATTTTTCCTATCACTGATGTTAAGCTGACTAGTCTATAATTCCCTGGACATGCTCTGTCCCACTTCTTAACTACAGGTATTACGTTAGCTATCCACCAGTCCTCTGGCTCTACATATTTTTCTAACAAATTATTAAATATGTGTATTAATGCCTCTGCTGTCTCTTCCCTAGATTATTTTAAAATGCGCAGATGCAATCCATCCGAACCAGGGGCTTTAACCTTTTTGAATTTGATTAATTTATTTAATATATCCCCTCTTTTTATTTTAAATGCACTTATCTCATTACTAATCTCATCATCCAATGTCATGTCCACCTGCTCTATCTCCCTGGTAAATACTGAAACTTAATAATTATTCAATATTTTTGCCATCTATCTATCTGTGGTATTACCCTGTTTATCCCTTAATAAGAATATAAAAACATGAGAAATAGGTTCTGGAGTAGGCCATTTGGCCCCTTGAGCCTGCTCTGCCATTCAATAAGATCATGGCTGATCTGATCATGGCCTTAACTTCACTTCCCTCCCCACTCCCCATAACCCTTGACTCTCTTTCAAAAATCTGTTATTTCCACCTTAAATACATTCAATGACCCAGCCTCCACAGCTCTCTGAGGTAGAGAATTCCAAAGATTCACAACCCTCTAGGAGAAGAAATTCCTCCTCACTTCCATTTTGAATGGACGACCCCTTTACAGTGCAAGTATATCCTTCCTTAAATAAGGAGACCAAAACTGTACACAGTACTCCAGGTGTAGTCTTACCAATGTCCTGCACAGTTGTAGCAGGACTTCCTTACTTTTATAGTCCATTGCCCTTGCAATAAAGGCGAACATTCCATTTGCCTTCCTAATTACTTGCTGTACTTGCATGCTAACTTTTTGTGTTTCATGTACAAATACCCCCAGATCCCTCTGTACCACCGTATTTCATAATCTCTCCCCATTTAAATAATAATTAGCTTTTTGTTCCCTACCAAAGTGGATAACCTCATACTCCATCTGCAAAATTTTTGCCCAATCACTTAGCTTATCTATATCCATTTGTAGATTCTTTATGTCCCCGCAACTTGCTTTCCCACCTATCTTTATATCATCAGCAAATTTGGCTACATTAAACTCGGCCCCTTCATCCAACTCATTAATATAAATTATAAATAGTTGAGGCCCCAGCACTGATCCCTGTGGCGCCCCACTAGTTACAGTCAACTAACATGAAATTGATCCATTTATCCTGATTCTCTACTTTCTGTTAGTTGGCCAATCCTCTATCCATGCTAATATATTACCCCCAACCCTTTGAGCTCTTATCTTGTGTAGTAACCATTTTTTGTGCCATCTTATCGAATGCTTCCTGGAAATCCAAACACATGACATCTACTGGTTCCCCTTTATCCACCCTGCTCGTTACAGCCTCAAACAACTCGAGCATATTTGTCAAACATGATTTCCCTTTCATAAAAGCAAGCTGACTCTGCTTGACTGCATTATGATTTTCCTGCTACTACTTCCTTAATTCCAGCATTTTCCTAATGACAGATGTTAGGCTAACTGGTCTATAGATCCCTGCTTTCTGTCTCCCTCCTTTCTTAAATAGGGGCATTACATTTGAGGTTTTCCAGTTCGCTGGGACCTCTCCTGAATCCAGGGAATTTTGGTAGATTACAACCAATGCATCCACTATCTCTGTAGCCACCTCTTTTAAGACCCTAGAATGCAGGCCATCAGGTCCAGGGGACTTGTCCACTTTTAGTCCTATTAGTTTGCCTAGTACTTTTTCTCTACTGATAGTGATTGTTTTAAGTTTCCCTCCCCCAATAGCCCCTTGATTATCAATTATTGGGATGCTTTTAGTGTCTTCTACCATGAAGACCGATACAAAATATTTGTTCCAAGTCTGTTTTCTGTTTCCCATTTTTAATTCTCCAGTCTCATCCTCTAAGGGACCAATGTTCACTTTAGCTACTCGCTTTTTTTATACCTGTAGAGCTGCTATTGTCTTATATTTTTTGCTAGTTTACTCTCCTAAGCTATCTTCTCTATCATTTTTTTAAGTCGTCCTTTGCTGATTTGTAAAAATTTCCCAATCCTCTGGCCTTCCACTGTACTTTGCAACATTGTATGCCTTTGTTTTCAATTTGATACCAGCCTTTTCTCACTGGAATATATCTTTGCTGAGAGTTATGAAATATCGCCTTAAATGTTTGCCGCTGCTTTTCTACAGTCTTACCCTTTAATATATTTTCCCAGTCCACTTTAACCAGCTCAGCCTTCATACCTTTGTAATTACCTTTATTTAAGTTAAGGACTCTAATTTGAGAATTAGCTTCATCACCCTCAAACTGAATTTGAAATTCTACCATGCTATGATCACTCTTCCCAAGAAAATCCTTTTCTACGAGATCATTAATTAATCCAAACTTGTTGCACATTACCAGATCTAAAATAGTCTGCTCTGTGGTTGGTTCCACAACGTATTGTTCCATGAAACCATCCTGCATACACTCTATGAACTCTTCCTCTAGGCTACCTTTGCCAATTTGATTTCTCCAATCAATATTAAGATTAAAATTGCCCATTAATATTGCCGTACCTTTCTTACAAGCCTCTATTATTTCTTGATTTTTACTCTGTCCTACAGTGTGGCTACTGTTTGGGGGCCTGTAGACCACTCCCACCACTGTCTTCCTACCCTTATTATTTCTTATCTCCACCCAAAGTGATTCTACATCTTGATCTTCTGAGCCACTATCATTTCTCACTATTGCACTAATTTCATCCTTTATTAACAGAGCAACCCCACCTTCTTTTCCTTTCTGCCTATGCTTATGAAATGATACACATCCCTGATTATTCAGTTCCCATCCTTGGTCACCTTGCAACTACGTCTCTGCAATGGCAACAGATCAGACCCATTTATTTCTACTTGTGCCATCAACTCATCTATCTTGTTACGAATGCTGCGTTTGTTCAGATATAGAGCTTTTAATTTTGTCTTATATGTATATGATTTGTCCCTTCATGTCACACTCTGGTTATCATGACCCGTATTGTTACCCCGTACTTTTGCCTTCTCATTTCACTTTTTTTACATTTCTGTTCAGCAGATTCCCTTCCCCACCCCCCATTTAGTTTAAAGCCCTATCTACAGCCCTAGTTATTCTATTCACCAGGACTCTGGCCCCAGTCTGATTCAAGTGAAGCCTGTCTCAACAGAACATGTCCCTCTTACCCCAGTACTGGTGCTAGTGGCCTATGAATTAAAACCCATTTCTTCCCCACAAATCTTTGAGCCATGCATTCATCTCTCTGATCTAATTTACCCAAATTTTCTCATGGCTCAGGTAGTAATCTAAAGATTATTACCTTTGTGGTTCTGCTTTTTAATTTAGTCCCTGGCTGTTCATACTCCCTCAGCAGAACCTCTTTCTTTGTTCTATCTATGTCATTGGTACCTACATGGACCACGACAACTGGATCTTCCCCCTCCACTCCAAATTCCTCTCCTTAACCCTGGCACCAGGCAGACAACTCAGCCTTCGGGACTAACGCTATCATCTGCAGAGAACAATATCTATCCCCCACCACTACAATGTTCCATTTTAGTCCCCCCACTTGAATGGCCCCTGTACCACGGTGCTGTGGTCAATTTGCTCATCCTCCCTGCAGTCCCTGTTCCCATCCCAAACTTTTTGTTTTGTTTTATGTGCCTTGATAATTTAATTTCATAGTTCTTCTTTGTCTTCCTTATTGCTTTTTTGACTTAATCTCCTAATCTCTTAGTATTCTCCCTTCTCATGCACTCTCGCTGTCTATACTTAATTGTATGCCTCTTTCCTTACCCTCAATTGTTCCCTTCTGGATTTATTCATCCATGGAGTCTCATTAATGTTTAGTTTGTTCTTTCCTTTTAGCGGAATATATTGGCCCAGAAATCGTGGCATCCCCAGGTCCGTACTGAGTGTGTACAGACCTGGGAAAGCATTGCAACAGCCGGTTTTCAGCGCACAATACGCATGCGCTGAAAAATGCTTGATAGATCCTCCGCATCTCGGGAGCGAGGACATTTGCAAGGGCAAGATTGCAGTATTTTCCCATATCTTGCCCAGTAAATGCCCTGAAAACTGTTGCGCTGATAAAAGCAGGTGCATAGCCTACTTTTACAAGCGTGAGAGTTTTAAAACTTACAAAAATATAAAATAAAATTTTAAAAACACATTTTATTGGTAAAAACCTTCCCCACTACAATAAGTTTAATTTAAACCATAATTAAAAAACCTTAAAAAAAATTGGAAAAATATTTCTTTTATAAGACATGCATAACTTTAATTTAAATTAATATTAAATATATGGTGTATTTTTTCTATTTTTTTATTCGTGTTTGGGGGGTTTATCAATCATTATAATGGGAACTCCAACTTGCGGAGTTCTCATTATTATGAATGAGAAAATACTATACCTGGATTGGCTGCCCAGTGCCATGTGATTCCAGCTCCAGTTTACGGACATCCCGACGTGCATGCGCTCTGACGCACAGTGAGTGGAAGCCTGGGATCGGGATATCTTGTAGGCACAGCAGGTTCAGGTAAGTACGCATCTTTTTCCCTATTTCAGTCGATTGCCCGCAGGAAGCAGCCAACCGTGATTTCTAGGCCATTGTTCCTGCATTCTGTTGAACACCATTTTAAATGGTTCCCATTGCTGTTCTACACCGTTGTTTGCCAATATTGTTGCCCATTTTATTTTCTCAAGTTCTATTCTCAGCCCCTCAAAATCAGCATTCCTTCAATCTATTAACCTAGTT
The DNA here is from genome assembly GCF_044704955.1 of Pristiophorus japonicus. NCBI lineage: Eukaryota > Metazoa > Chordata > Chondrichthyes > Pristiophoridae > Pristiophorus > Pristiophorus japonicus. The sequence continues at coordinate 229,821,320 of NC_091982.1, read as the reverse complement.
TCCTTCTCAATTATCATTTAAAGTGTATTATATTATGGTGACTATTGCCGAGCTGTTTCCCTACTTTTAGTTCTCTTCTCTGCTCTGGTTCATTCCCTGTTGCAATGTTTAATTCCCAGTCCTGATTTTTCTATAGCCACGTCTCTCTAATCCCTACTAGGAGAGGCGTGAATCTGGGGCCCAGAAGAGGCGAAGGCCCAGGGACAGCATGGGCCAGCCCACTGCGATATCTGCGCGCTGGGTCCGTGCAGGTCTCCAGTCGTCCTGGGTAATCCTTGCCACTGGACCAAGACCTAGCTCTGTCAAGCCCGTGTGGTGGCTGGTGTGCAACGGCCACCACAGGTTAAAAAAAATCCAAGCACGATGTAATTCTGGATCGAGAATATTAGGTCCTTCATTGAAACACCTGTGAACTCATCCATTTTTGGCTTGGAAGCAAGTCATCCTCGCTTCGAGGGACTGCCTATGCTGTTGACTATGTCTGGTTCCTCCCGCTGCCATTTTATTGCAGAAACTGCATTGGTGTACAGACAGTTGAAATCATTTTTAATAGGATTTTCTCTCACTTGTATGTTTAACCATCATTTTAGACTCCTGGGGGCCGAAATTGAGCCTCGCCCGAAACAGGGTGCACCCTCCGTTTTTTAAAGTTTTTCTCCTCCGCAACCCATGCCCTTGTAGCAGGTTGGTCACCCCGACCAGTCATCAGCGCCATGCTGATGACGTGGACGTGGATGCGCTGCGTCGCCCTGACGCGTAACAAAGTCCCTTCCTTTCAGTTAAAGGGGAAGGCTGCTGCGAGCTCTGCATATTTTTCACATAGATTCACTGGGCCACCAGGGAGGGTTTCAGCTGGGCCAGCGGCCTGGCACCCAAGAGGGGCGGCCCGGCTGAGCCTGGGGGCATAATTGTCGGGCTGACCTAGCAGTCAGCCGACAAAAAATAAAATGGTGTCTCCGGCAGCGCCACCGCCCCTTTAAGGGCAGCCGCACCGCCGACCAACAAGTGCAGTGACAGAAAAAGCTGTCGGGGGCACCGACCGGCGGCTGGAAGACCGTTTGAAGTGAATTTAACTTCCAGTCCCACTCCGTTGCGGTGTGCGCTCCGATGACGTCGTTAATGATGCATCTGCCAAAACAAGTGCATTGCGCGCCGAAAACCGGCTTTTGTGGGGACTCACCAGATCCGTATGTATTCTGTACACACCCAGTGAGGCCAGAATTTTCGCCACTATATGTCGTGCCAAAATTTGCTGACAAAATAACCGCGAGTTAAAGATGCACACTGTTATTAGTGTGTTTAAAAAAAATTCCAGCAATTTGTGGCAAGAAAGAAAAATGCCATGAGTTATGAATCACCACGCAATTTGTTGGATGATTTGTGCCGTTCCACCATTAGTCTCGCAAAAACATAATCTCACCATCAGTCTCCCCATGAGCTTCAAGAAATTGATGGACTTGTGTCATAAATACGAATTAATCTTGCTGCAGAAAGTTAGGGCTGGTATTTCATGATGTAAAGATGAGATTTATGGTCCTGACATGCAACTTAACCTCAGAGGCACAGAAAAGGAACAATTGAAGCTGTGGAGTCTCATGCCAATTGTTCCTAGGGGTTTTTAACATTTTTAATTTTAAAGTTGATTGTTTTCTTTCCTATATTTTCTTTATATTCTTCATCAAATCTTTCTTTCCTCTCATTATTTCTCTTTCTGACTCTAAAATGACTTTAAATTGACTTTAATTCACCTTATTTCCTTCTCTGTTGTTTGCTCTGTTTCATTCTCTCAAATTTCATTGGGTAAGGAAATAGACAATTGGGCCGTCGTTCACCAAGGTCCCAGATATCCCGTTGATCTGACTGTTGTTATCAGCTTGCACTTCCAGCAATTTGTGGTGCGAGAGAAAAAATCTTCGATGCCCCGCTCCTGCAAATTCTAGCCTGTTTTATAGACTAACTGGCTTACTTTAAAACAGTGTTGGTTTTCTAGTTGCATACTGTAATTTGACAATTTGTCTGATAGAGCAGTCAGTTAGCTATAGGTGAAAAAGTAAGAAAGCTCACAGGACCTCAAGGTATACAGCATTATGTGATAGATACTGCGGTATTTCAATTCTTCCCAGCAATAGATTATCAAGAAATGATAGATTCATTAAAAAATGGAAAACAATCCCAGGAGGTCCCTATAAGCTGAACAATTGCAAATGTACTTTGAATTTTTATTACAAAAGTAAAACGTTTTTGTAAAATGAATCAATCACTTTTACTTTCTTATAATTATAATGCTGTACTCCTAGCAATTATGTTTCTTACCTTGATGCCCGCTCTTCATAAGGTGACATTAAAATGTTTGTTTTTCTAAATGTGTGCAAAACAGGCATTATGTTTAAAATGTAAGACAATATTGATAACAATTTGCAGTGATTTAAAACAACTCCTTGAGCTATGTTCATGAGCTAAAACTGCTGCATTCATAACCATTTTCTTTTTATAGGAGTTGTAAGATTCATTATGAAAACCAGCATGTTATTGCTGTTATAAAAAACATTAGAGGTTTTTGTACTGAAGGTACTAAATGATTCCAAATCAAGATTATGGCTCAATATGGCTTTCATGGGCTTGTAGAAGCAAGAGAACCTGATAACTATGGCTGTTTGGTTGCTTGGGTTCCAATTTTTTTTTGTCTCCAATGCCAAATGAAACCATTGCACAGAAAACAGAACAGAAGGATAATGCAAGAGATCTACTGAGCACAATAAAATATACCATGGTATAATCCTTCAGTGCTTTCTATAGAATTCTCTCTTTATCTCACAAGGCAGAGAAACTTAGTGTTATTTTGGCTTGGCAATGGGATAAATGTAAAAATTCCAACAAATCTCATCAACATGTATTTTTCCCATTAATAAATCTGCAATGATGCGGTAATGTACAAGATTTAATGCAGATTGGAAACACTTGTGGCCTTTGAATTACAATAGTAACTGCTGTGCATTATTGGGCAAAACCAGACCCGAGGTTTAGAATGTAGGAACAGAAGAAGGTCATTCAGCCTCTCAAGCCTGTTCATAGAATCATAGAAGTTTACAGCATGGAAGGAGGCCATTTCGTGTCCATGCTGGCCAACAAGAGGCTATCCAGCCTAATCCCACTTTCCAGCTCTAGGTCCGTAGCCTTGTAGGTTACGGAACTTCAGGTGCACATCCAAATACTTTTTAAATGTGGTGAAGGTTTCTGCCTGTACGAGCCTTTCAAGCAGTGAGTTCCAGATCCCCAAAACCCTCTGTGTGAAGAAATTCCCCCTCAAATCCACTCTAATCCTTCTACCAATTACTTTAAATTTATGCCCCCTGGTTGTTGACCCCTCTTCTAAGGGAAATAGACCCTTTCTATTCACTACATCTAGGCTCCTCATAATTTTATATACCTCAATGAGGTCTCCCCTCAGCCTCCTCTGTTCCAATGAAAACAAATCCAGCCTATCTAATCTGTGCTCATAGCTTAGATTCTCCACTCCCAGCAACATCCTCATAAATCTCCTCTGTACCCTCTCTAGTGCAATCATGTCCTTCCTGTAAAGCGGTGACCAAATCTGCACGCAGTACTCCAGCTGTGCCCTAACCAGTGTTTTTTACAGTTCAAGCATACCCCCCCTGCTCTTGTATTCTATGCCTCAGCTAATAAAGGCAAGCATTCCGTATGCCTTCTTAACCACCTTATCTACCTGGCCTGCTACTTTCAGGGATCTGTGGACATGCACTCCAAGGTCTCTTTGTTCCTCTACACTTCTTAGTGTCCGACCATTTAATGTGCATTCCCTTTCCTTGTTAGCCCTCCCCAAATGCATTACCTCACACTTCTCAGGATTAAATTGCAACTATTCTGCCCACCTGACCAGTTGATTGATATCTTCCTGCACTCCGCAGCTTGTTTTCTTCATTATCAACCATCAATATCATCATCTCCACAGTCGATTTCAGTATCATCTGCAAACTTTTTAATCATACCCCCTATATTCAAGTCTAGATCATTGACCTATATCACAAAAAGCAAGGGACCCAGCACTGAGCCCTGCGGAACCCCACTGGAAACATCATTCCAGTCGCAAAAACACCCATCAACCATTACCCTTTGCTTCCTGTCTCTGAGCCAATTTTGGATCCAACTTACCACTTTGCCCTGGATTCCATGGGCTTTTACTTTTGTGACCAGTCTGCCATTTGGGACCTTATCAAAAGCTTTGCTAAAATCCATATACATAACATCATATGCTTTGCCTTCATCAACCCTCCTGGTTACCTCCTCTCAAAACTCAATCAAGTTAGTCAGACACGACCTTCCCTTAACAAGTTTGTGCTGAGTGTCCTTGATTAATCCGTGTCTTTCTAAGTGAAGATTTATCCAGTCCTTCAGGATTTTTTCCAATAATTTTCCCACTACTGAGGTGAGGCTGACTGACCTGTAATTACTCGGTCTATCCCTTTCTCCCTTCTTAAACAAAGGTACAACATTAGCAGTCCTCCAGTCCTCTGGCACCACACCTGAATCCAGAGAAGATTGGAAAATGATTGTCAAAGCCTCTGCTATTTCCTGTTTTGCTTTGCTTAACAGCCTGGGATACATTTCGTCTGGGCCTGGGGATTATCCACTTTCAAAACTGCTAAAGCCTTGTATTCTCTCTCTCTCCCCCCTAATATTTCACACTTCTCCTTGATGGCTGTGTCTGCATCACCACTCTCTTTTGTGAAAAGAGATGCAAAGTATTCATTAAGAACCATACCCACATCTTCTGCCTCCACACACAGATTACCCTCATGGTCTCTAATAGGCCCTACCCTTTCCAACATTCAATTAGATCATGGCCGATCTGTATTTTAACTCCATCTAACCCTTAATACCCCTGCCGAACAAAAATCTATTAATCTCAGTTTCAATTGACCCCCAGCCTCAACAGCTTTTGGGGGCGAGACTTCCAGATTCCATTACCCTTTCTGACATCACCCCTGAATGACCTAGCTCTAATTTTAAGATCATTCCTTCTTGTTCTAGTCTCTCCCACCAGAGAAAGTATTTTCTGTCCATCTACCCGAGCAAATTCTTTAATCATTTTAAACACCTCAATTAGATCACCCCTTAATCTTCTTGACTCAAGGGAATACAAGTCTAGTCTATGCAACCTGTCCTCATAATAAACACAAAATGAGGGCAATCCATCTGGGTATGATCTGATAGCCATTACAGAGATGTGGTTGCAAGGTGATCAAGGCTGGGAACTGAATATTCAGGAGTATTTGACATAGAAACATAGAAACATAGAAAATAGGTGCAGGGGTAGGCCATTCGGCCCTTCGAGCCTGCACCACCATTCAATATGATCATGGCTGATCATTGACCTCAGTACCCCTTTCCCACTTTCCATATCCCTTGATCCCTTTAGCTGTAAGGGCTATTTCTAACTCCCTCTTGAATATATCCAATGAACTGGCATCAACGACTCTCTGCGGCAGGGAATTTCACAGGTTAACAACTCTCTGAGTGAAGAAGTTCCTCGTCATCTCAGTTCTAAATGGCCTACCCCTTATTCTAAGGCTGTGTCCCCTGGTTCTGGACTTCCCCAACATCGGGAACATTCTTCCCGCATCTAACCTGTCCCGCCCCGTCAGAATCTTATATGTTTCTATGAGATCCCCTCTCATCCTTCTAAACTCCAGTGTATAAAGGCCCAGTTGATCCAGTCTCTCCTCATATGTCAGTCCAGCCATCCCTGGAATCAGTCTTGTGAACCTTTGCTGCACCCCCTCAATAGTAAGAACATCCTTCCTCAGATGAGGAGACCAAAACTGAACACAATATTCCAGGTGAGACCTCACCAAGGTCCTGTACAACTGCAGTAAGACCTCCATGCTCCTATACTCAAATCACCGAGCTATGAAGGCCAACATGCCATTTGCCGCCTTCACCGCCTGCTGTACCTGCATGCCAACTTTCAGTGACTGATGAACCATGACACCCAGGTCTCGTTGCACCTCCCATTTTCCTAATCTGCCACCATTCAGATAATACTCTGCCCTCGTGTTTCTGCCACCAAAGTGGATAACATCACATTTATCCACATTATACTGCATGTGCCATGCAGTTGCCCACTCACCCAACCTGTCCGAATCACCCTGCAGCCTCTTAGCATCCTCCTCACAGCTCACACTACCACCCAGTTTAGTGTCATCTGCAAACTTGGAGATATTACACTCAATTCCTTCATCCAAATCATGAATGTACAATGTAAAGAGCTGGGGTCCCAGCACTGAGCTCTGTGGCACTCCACTAGTCACTGCCTCCCATTCCGAAAAGGACCCGTTTATCCCGACTCTCTGCTTCCTGTCTGCCAACCAATTCTCTATCCACGCCAGTACGTTACCCCCAATAGGGTGTTAAAAGAACAAGCCTGAAGGCTTTGTGTCTTAATGCAAGGAGTATCCGCAATAAAGTGGATGAATTAAGTGTGCAAATAGATGTTAACAAATATGATGTGATTGGGATTACGGAGACGTGGCTCCAGGATGATCAGGGCTAGGAACTCAACATCCAGGGGTATTCAACATTCAGGAAAGATAGAATAAAAGGAAAAGGAGGTGGGGCAGCATTGCTGGTTAAGGAGAAAATTAAGGCAATAGTTCGGAAGGACATTAGCTTGGATGATGTGGAATCTATATGGGTAGAGCTGCAGAATACCAAAGGACAAAAAACGTTAGTGGGAGTTGTGTACAGACCTCCAAACAGTAGTAGTGATGTTGGGGAGGGCATCAAACATGAAATTAGGGGTGCATGCAATAAAGGTGCAGCAGTTATAATGGGTGACTTTAATATGCACATAGATTGGGTTAACCAAACTGGAAGCAATACGGTAGAGGAGGATTTCCTGGAGTGCAAAAGGGATGGTTTTTTAGACCAATATGTCGAGGAACCAACTAGGGGGGAGGCCATCTTAGACTGGGTGTGTGTAATGAGAGAGGATTAATTAGCAATCTCGTTGTGCGAGGCCCCTTGGGGAAGAGTGACCATAATATGGTGGAATTCTGCATTAGGATGGAGAATGAAACAGTTAATTCAGAGACCATGGTCCAGAACTTAAAGAAGGGTAACTTTGAAGGTATGAGGCATGAATTGGCTAGGATAGATTGGCGAATGATACTGAAGGGGTTGACTGTGGATGGGCAATGGCAGACATTTAGAGACCGCATGGATGAACTACAACAATTGTACATTCCTGTCTGGCGTAAAAATAAAAAAGGGAAGGTGGCTCAACCGTGGCTATCAAGGGAAATCAGGGAAAGCATTAAAGCCAAGGAAGTGGCATACAAATTGGCCAGAAATAGCAGCGAACCCGGGGACTGGGAAAAATTTAGAACTCAGCAGAGGAGGACAAAGGGTTTGATTAGGGCAGGGAAAATGGAGTACGAGAAGAAGCTTGCAGGGAACATTAAGACGGATTGCAAAAGTTTCTATAGATATGTAAAGAGAAAAAGGTTAGTAAAGACAAACGTAGGTCCCCTGCAGTCAGAATCAGGGGAAGTCATAACGGGGAACAAAGAAATGGCGGACCAATTGAACAAGTACTTTGGTTCGGTATTCACTGAGGAGGACACAAACAACCTTCCGGATATAAAAGGGGTCGGAGGGTCTAGTAAGGAGGAGGAACTGAGGGAAATCCTTATTAGTCGGGAAATTGTGTTAGGGAAATTGATGGGATTGAAGGCCGATAAATCCCCAGGTCCTGATGGACTGCACCCCAGAGTACTTAAGGAGGTGGCCTTGGAAATAGTGGATGCATTGACAGTCATTTTCCAACATTCCATTGACTCTGGATCAGTTCCTATGGAGTGGAGGGTAGCCAATGTAACCCCACTTTTTAAAAAAGGAGGGAGAGAGAAAACAGGGAATTACAGACCGGTCAGCCTGACATCGGTAGTGGGTAAAATGATGGAATCAATTATTAAGGATGTCATAGCAGTGCATTTGGAAAGAGGTAATATGATAGGTCCAAGTCAGCATGGATTTGTGAAAGGGAAATCATGCTTGACAAATCTTCTGGAATTTTTTGAGGATGTTTCCAGTAGAGTGGACAAGGGAGAACCAGTTGATGTGGTATATTTGGACTTTCAGAAGGCTTTCGACAAGGTCCCACACAAGAGATTAATGTGCAAAGTTAAAGCACATGGGATTGGGGGTAGTGTGCTGACATGGATTGAGAACTGGTTGTCAGACAGGAAGCAAAGAGTAGGAGTAAATGGGGACTTTTCAGAATGGCAGGCAGTGACTAGTGGGCTACTGCAAGGTTCTGTGCTGGGGCCCCAGGTGTTTACACTGTACATTAATGATTTAGACGAGGGGATTAAATGGAGTATCTCCAAATTTGCGGATGACACTAAGTTGGGTGGCAGTGTGAGCTGCAAGGAGGATTCTATGAGGCTGCAGAGCGACTTGGATAGGTTAGGTGAGTGAGCAAATGCATGGCAGATGAAGTATAATGTGGATAAATGTGAGGTTATCCACTTTGGTGGTAAAAACAGAGAGACAGACTATTATCTGAATGGTGACAGATTAGGAAAAGGGGAGGTGCAAAGAGACCTGGGTGTCATGGTACATCAGTCATTGAAGGTTGGCATGCAGGTACAGCAGGCGGTTAAGAAAGCAAATGGCATGTTGGCCTTCATAGCGAGGGGATTTGAGTACAAGGGCAGGGAGGTGTTGCTACAATTGTACAGGGCGTTGGTGAGGCCACACCTGGAGTATTGTGTACAGTTTTGGTCTCCTAACCTGAGGAAGGACATTCTTGCTATTGAGGGAGTGCAGCGAAGGTTCACCAGACTGATTCCCAGGATGGCGGGACTGACCTATCAAGAAAGACTGGATCAACTGGGCTTGTATTCACTGGAGTTCAGAAGAATGAGAGGGGACCTCATAGAAACGTTTAAAATTCTGACGGGGTTAGACAGATTAGATGCAGGAAGAATGTTCCCAATGTTGGGGAAGTCCAGAACCAGGGGACACAGTCTAAGGATAAGGGGGAAGCCATTTAGGACCGAGATGAGGAGGAATTTCTTCACCCAGAGAGTGGTGAACCTGTGGAATTCTCTACCACAGAAAGTTGTTGAGGCCAATTCACTAAATATATTCAAAAAGGAGTTAGATGAAGTCCTTACTACTCGGGGAATCAAGGGGTATGGTGAGAAAGCAGGAATCGGATACTGAAGTTGCATGTTCAGCCATGAACTCATTGAATGGCGGTGCAGGCTAGAAGGGCCGAATGGCCTACTTCTGCACCTATTTTCTATGTTTCTATGTTTCTATACCATGTGCTTTGATTTTGCACACCAATCTCTTATATGGAACCTGGTCAAATGCCTTTTGAAAGTCCAAATACACCACATCCACTGGTTCTCCCTTGTCCACTCTACTAGTTACATCCTCAAAAAATTCCAGAAGATTTGTCAAGCATGATTTCCCTTACACAAATCCATGCTGACTTGGACCAATCCTGTCACTGCTCTCCAAATGTGCTGCTATTTCATCCTTAATAATTGATGCCAACATTTTCCCCACGACTGATGTCAGACTAACTGGTCTATAATTACCCGTTTTCTCTCTCCCTCCTTTTTTAAAAAGTGGTGTTACATTTGCTACCCTCCAGTCCATAGGAACTGATCCAGAGTCAATAGACTGTTGGAAAATGATCACCAATGCCTCCGCTATTTCGAGGGCCACCTCCATAATTACTCTGGGATGCAGACAATCAGGCCCTGGGGATTTATCGGCCTTCAATCCCATCAATTTCCCCAACACAATTTCCCGCCTAATAAGGATATCCATCAGTTCCTCCTTCTCACTAGACCCTCGGTCTCCTAGTACTTCTGGAAGGTCATTTGTGTCTTCCTTCGTGAAGACAGAACCAAAGTATTTGTTCAATTGGTCTGCCATTTCTTTGTTCCCCATTATTAATTCACCTGAGTCCGACTGCAAGGGACCTCATCTTGACTAATCTTTTTCTCTTCACATATCTATAGAAGCTTTTGCAGTCAGTTTTTATGTTTCCGGCAAGCTTCCTCTCGTACTCTATATTCCCCCTCCGAATTAAACCCTTTGTCCTCCTCTGCTGAATTCTAAATTTCTCCCAGTCCTCAGGTTTGCTGCTTTTTCTGACCAATTTGTATGCCTCTTCCTTGGATCGAACACTATCCTTAATTTCTCTTGTTAGCCACGGTTGAGCCATCTTCCCTGTTTTATTTTTACTCCAGACAGGGATGTACAACTGTTGCAGTTCATCCATGTGATCTATAAATGTTTGCCATTGCCTATCCGCCGTCAACCCTTTAAGTAACATTTGCCAGTCTATTCTAGCCAATTCGCGCCTCATGCCGTCGAAGTTAGCTTTCTTTAAGTTTAGGACCCTAGTTTCTGAATTAACTGTGTCACTCTCCATCTGAATAAAGAATTCTACCATATTATGGTCACTCTTCCCCAAGGGGCCTTGCACAACAAGATTGTTAATTAGTCCCTTCTCGTTACACATCACCTCGTCTAGGATGGCCAGCTCTCTAGTTGGTTCCTCGACATATTGGTCAAGAAAACCATCTCTAATACACTCCAGGAAATCCTCCTCCACCGCATTGCTGCCAGTTTGGTTAGCCCAATCTCTATGTAAATTAAAGTCGCCCATGATAATTGCTGTACCTTTATTGCACATGTCCCATATTTCTTGTTTGATGCTGTCCCCAACCTCTCTACTACAATTTGGTGGCCTGTACACATAGAAACATAGAAAATAGGTGCAGGAGTAGGCCATTCGGCCCTTCGACCTGCACCGCCATTCAATGAGTTCATGGCTGAACATGCAACTTCAGTACCCCATTCCTGCTTTCTCGCCATACCCCTTGATCCCCCGAGTAGTAAGGATTACATCTAACTCCTTTTTGAATATATTTAGTGAATTGGCCTCAACAACTTTCTGTGGTAGAGAATTCCACAGGTTCACCACTCTCTGGGTGAAGAAGTTTCTCCTCATCTCGGTCCTAAATGGCTTACCCCTTATCCTTAGACTGTGACCCCTGGTTCTGGACTTCCCCAACATTGGGAACATTCTTCCTGCATCTAACTTGTCTGAACCCATCAGAATTTTAAATGTTTCTATGAGATCCCCTCTCATTCTTCTGAACTCCAGTGAATACAAGCCCAGTTGATCCAGTCTTTCTTGATATGTCAGCCCCGCCATCCCGGGAATCAGTCTGGTGAACCTTCCCTCAACAGCAAGAATGTCCTTCCTCAAGTTAGGAGACCAAAACTGTACACAATACTCCAGGTGTGGCCTCACCAAGGCTCTGTACAACTGTAGCAACACCTCCCTGCCCCTGTACTCAAACCCCCTTGCTATGAAGGCTAACATACCATTTGCTTTCTTAACCGCCTGCTGTACCTGCATGCCAACCTTCATGACACCCAGGTCTCGTTGCACCTCCCCTTTTCCTAATCTGTCACCATTCAGATAATAGTCTGTCTCTCTGTTTTTATCACCAAAGTGGATAACCTCACATTTATCCACATTATATTTCATCTGCCATGCATTTGCCCACTTACCTTACCTATCCAAGTCACTCTGCAGCCTCATAGCATCCTCCTCGCAGCTCACACTGCCACCCAAATTTGGAGATACTACATTTAATCCCCTCATCTAAATCATTAATGTACAATGTAAACAGCTGGGGCCCCAGCACAGAACCTTGTGGTACCCCACTAGTCACTGCCTGCCATTCTGAAAAGTACCCATTTACTCCTACTCTTTGCTTCCTGTCTGCCAACTAGTTCTCAATCCACGTCAGCACACTACCCCAATCCCATGTGCTTTAACTTTGCACATTAATCTCTTGTGTGGGACCTTGTCGAAAGCCTTCTGAAAGTCCAAATATACCACATCAACTGGTTCTCCCTTGTCCACTCTACTGGAAACATCCTCAAAAAATTCCAGAAGATTTGTCAAGCATGATTTCCCTTTCACAAATCAATGCTGACTTGGACCTATCATGTCACCTCTTTCCAAATGCGCTGCTATGACATCCTTAATAATTGATTCATCGTTTTACCCACTACCGATGTCAGGCTGACCGGTCTATAATTTCCTGTTTTCTCTCTCCCTCCTTTTTTAAAAAGTTTGTTTGCATTAGCTATCCTCCACTCCATAGGAACTGATCCAGAGTCTATGGAATGTTGGAAAATGACTGTCAATGCATCCGCTATTTCCAAGGTCACCTCCTTAAGTACTCTGGGATGCAGTCCATCAGGCCCTGGGGATTTATCGGCCTTCAATCCCATCAATTTGCCCAACACAATTTCCCGACTAATAAGGATTTCCCTCAGTTCCTCCTTCTTCCTCGACCCTCTGACCCCTTTTATATCCGGAAGGTTGTTTGTCTCCTCCTTAGTGAATACCGAACCAAAGTACTTGTTCAATTGGTCTGCCATTTCTTTGTTCCCCGTTATGACTTCCCCTGATTCCTCCCACCAGCGTTTTCTGCCCTTTGGTATTCCGCAACTCCACCCATACTGATTCCACATCATCCAAGCCAATGTCTTTCCTTTCTATTGCATTAATTTCCTCTTTAACCAGCAACGCCACCCCGCCTCCTTTTTCTCTCTGTCTATCCTTCCTAAATGCTGAATACCCCTGGATGTTGAGTTCCCAGCCTTGGTCAACCTGGAGCCATGTCTCCGTGATGCCAATCACATCATACCCGTTAACTGCTATCTGCGCAGTTAATTCGTCCACCTTATTCTGAATACTCCTCGCAGTGAGGCACAGAGCTTTCAGGCTTGCCTTTTTAACACACTTTGACCCTTTAGAATTCTGCTGTAAAAGTGGCCCTTTTTGTTTTTTGCCTTGGTTTCTCTGCCCTCCACTTTTACTCTTCTCCTTTCTATTTTTTGCTCCTGTTTCCATTTTATTCCCCTCTGTCTCTCTGCATAGGTTCCCATCCCCCTGCCATATTAGTTTCACTCCTCCCAAACAGCACTAGCAAACACACCTACTCGGACATTGGTTCCGGCCCTGCCCAGGTGCAGACCGTCCGGTTTGTACTGGTCCCACCTCCCCCAGAACCGGTTCCAATGTCCCAGGAATTTGAATCCCTCCCTTCTGCACCACTGCTTAAGCCACGTATTCATCTGAGCTTTCCTGCGATTCCTACTCTGATTAGCACGTGGCACAGGTAGCAATCCTAAGATTGCTACTTTTGAGGTCCTACTTTTTAATTTAGCTCCTAGCTCCTTAAATTCATCTCGTAGGACCTCATCCCATTTTTTTACCTATATCGTTGGCACCTATGTGTACCACGACAACTGACTGTTCACCCTCCCTTTTCAGAATGTCCTGCACCCGCTCCAAGACATCCTTGACCCTTGCAGCAGGGAGGCAACATACCATCCTGGAGTCTCGGTTGCGGCCGCAGAAACGCCTATCTATTCCCCTTGCAATTGAATCCCCTATCACTATTGCTCTCCCACTCTTTTTCCTGCCCTCCTGTGCAGCAGAGCCAGCCATGGTGCCATGAACCTGGCTACTGCTGCTCTCCCCTGAATAGTCATCCCCACCAACAGTACTCAAAGCGGTGTATCTGTTTTGCAGGGGGATGACTGCAGGGGACCCCTGCACTACCTTCCTTGCACTGCTCTTCCTGTTGGTCTTCCATTCCCTATCTAGCTGTGGACCCTTTACCTGCGGTAAGACCAACTCACTAAATGTGCTATTCACATCATTCTCAGCATCGTGCATGCTGCAGAGTGAATCCACCCACAGCTCCAGTTCTGCAACACGGTTCGTCAGGAGCTGGAGTCGGATACACTTCCCGCACACGCAGTTGTCAGAGACACCGGAGGCGTCCCTGATTTCCCACATGGTACAGGAAGAACATAACACATGTCCGAGCTCTCCTGCCATGACTTAACCCCTAGATTAACTTAATTTGGTAACAACAATACTAAAGGTTACTGACTGAAATAGAAAAGAAAAAGAAAAGCTACTCACCAATCACCAGCCAATTACTTACCCCCTTGGCTGTGACGTCACTGTTCGATTTCTTTTTACTTTTTTGCCTTCTCACCCTGCTGCAGCTGGACAAGCTAGCCTCTCCAACACTCCCTGAACTGCCGCCACATTGGGCCTTTTATAGGCCTGCCTCAGCGATCTCCCGCCTCTCCAACGCAATTCGTAAGGATAGACAGAAAGGAAAAGGTGGGGTAGCTCTGTTAATAAAGTGCGGTAGTGAGGAATGATATTGGCTTAGAAGATCAAGATGTAGAATCAGTTTGGGTGGAGATATGAAATAATAAGGGGAAGAAGTCACTGATTGGTGTAGGCTACAGGCTCCCAAACAGTAGCCATACTGTTGCATGGAATATAAATCAAGAAATAATGGAGGCTTGTAAGAAAAGGACGGCAGTAATCATGGCGATTTTAATCTTCATATTGATTGGACAAATCAATTGGCCAAGGTAGCCTTGGGGAAGAGTTTATAGGGCTCAATTTTTCCCAGTCATTTGTGCCATTATTTTGGCGCACGCTGTTTTTACTGGAGTATTCATTTTTTTCAAAGTTTCCCCTGTGATCTCCGCCGGCGTAACTGACTTAGATACGATGTTTTAGGGCCAGCTTTTTTTTGACATCATGTCTGTGCCGGTTTTTTCAATTGTTCGCAGTTTGGCCAACATTTTTTTCTCTCCGGTCGGTGTATCTGGCCACTCCCAAAAATCCTTCTGGTGAGTTAAGAAAGCAGCGCACATTCACAAATCTACGCTGAAAGACGCCATTGTTTTTAAGTCAAAGATTTTGGACGGAATCAAGAACACTGTCAAAATCAATGATCAAGTTAAATTTTTTTTTTACCTGTCAATGTAGAAGTGTAAATTTTTTGGTTTTCAGAAGTTCTCATTTTTTAACTCACTCACACACCACCAGTGAACGCCTGGAGGGTCATAGGTTTGGCTGGCAGAATCGGCCTCGCGCCCGGACAAAGCGGCTTGGGGTTTGGCTACAAAACAAGTCGTGGGGCGGGGGGGGGGGCAACAGGAGAGGAGAGAGCGAGGTGCTAACCGGAAGGCTTGGAGCCCGGGGCGGGGAGTCGGGGTGGGTAGAAAGAAGTCACAAGACCTTTGAGTATGGTCCATCCATACAGGAGAGATACAACTGCGAACCTGTGCTGCCTGCTTTCCTGCCGTTTTGAGCATCAAAGGTTAAATTTAAGTCAGCGACAACTATTCCACATGGACATGTTTACTGTCTGGAGCTGTTCCGTAATGTTGTGTTAATGGAACATGGTTCAGCTTTAATGTAAAATCTATTTTATTCAAAAGTTTACAATAAGTTAACGTTAATAAAATTATTCTTGTATCAAACTTTACTTTAAGATCACACTCTTTAAAATCACTTAAAAACTTTTAGATCACTTACAAACTTATAAATTTACATAACTTACAAAAAACTTTTATTTTGAGAACAGTAACAATAATAATAACAACAGCAGCAGCAGCAGCAACAAAGAAAAGCTGCATCCATCTCTCCTCCACCTTATTCTAAGCTTGGTCTTGCACACTCCACCACCACTGCCTGCAGGCGGTGGCACAGTGTTTCTGGGCTTGATACCAAACTTATTCTTTCTACAATCTCGGGTACTGCTCTTGAGGGTTGGGGGCGTCAGGCGGCAAGTTGGAGGACCTGGCTTAGGGCTCTTCAGAGGCTGGTGTGGGGATTGGAATGGGAGTGGCAGCTGATTCTGTCAGTAGGCATGGGCTCTGGGTGTGTTCCCTTATTGCAGCAGCTAACTCCAACATGCCATCTGTCATGCGCCCTGACAGTGTCTCAACGATCACGAGGTTTGCACTACCTCTGACATTCCCTCCCTCATGGCCACTCTACCCTCACTGATGGTCCCGAATATCATTCCTATTTCTTGTGAGAGTGTTGTTACTTCTCCCGACAGTCCCGCTACCTCATCACTCACCCCACTGATGGTCTCTAGCAGTGATCGGGTAAGGTCAATGCTCTCCATGCTCAATGACATCATCTGAATCACATCTGTTCGATCCTGCACCTCAGGAGAGCACTGTCGAGCTCTCCTTCCCTTCCTCCCCACAGGTGTGGCTCGCACCCCAACACTGGAACCCGCAGCCTGGGACGGTGGGGCCCTGGGTGTGCCTTGCTGCACCACACCACTGGGACCCGCAACCTCAGAAGGTGTGAAACCATGGAATGTCCCACCAACACTCAAGCCACTAGTCATGGAAGGAGCTATCACCTCCATGAGCGGCACCTCCTCCAAAGTCAGTACAACAGTGGGAGCTTCATCCAGCTCCATCCCCTCCCCCTCACCCCCATGGATGGATTGGAAGATGTTCCGCGTCTGAATCATCTGCTACATCATCAGGGTTGGCCTCAAGTTCTGCAAAATATAACAGAACAGACAAATGGTTAGCAGCAGAGGAGAGGGCAGGATGGGTGGCATGAGTTGGCTCCCACATCGCAGGCCAGGCAGCAGCTTGATTTGAAGGGCCATGATGAATTTGTAGGACTTACCCTCCTCCTCGAGTGTGGGCCCAGCTTGTGCAGTACTGATTTGCTTTTTTCCAGGCAGGACACATCAAAGCAGTGAGCCTCCCTTCCAAGGGTGTTGGTGGGTGCAGATTTGCCGGGCCTCCTCCTGCTCGAGTTCTTTCCCTTTTGTTGTGTGCCACTTTCCTCTGCAAAGGTGAAAATGCAACTTTTTAGAGAGGGTGTCTTTCTGCTGGGTGAGACATTTTCAGCTGGTCACATTTACAATTGCATTGAATAAATAAAAATATTACTTATACTAACTACTTGACCAAGGTCCTGCCACTCCTTTTTACACTGGCCTCCAGATCTCATGCTGGTCACCATTGCACAGTAATCTTCTGCAACTCGGTTCCAGTGTTTCTTCTTTTCTTTTGGTGGAACTTTTATGTGACCTCTGCTGGTGACCAGCTCCTTCCATCTGCTCTCAATCACAGTAATTAGTGCCTCCACTTCTTCCTGTAAGAAATTCTTGGTCCTTGCACTGTGTTGCATCTTGTATTGCTGCAGCTGCGAGTTTTCCAATACTCTCAAGCAGCATTTGGAGCACACACAACTTTCTCTTTAAAAATGGCCGATTGTCAAATCCTAGCTGTACTGAGCATGCACATCCATTGGAACGACGTCAAAAAACGTAACTTTTTTTCGCCCGCGCATGCGCAAAAGGAGCAGCATTATTTTTCGGTGCAGACAGCAGGCTCCACCCCCCCGAGGTGACTGGACACACTGTGCGGCCCCAAATTCGAATTATACATCGGGGAAATTTTGGCAAAATATTTCTGCCGCACTTCTGGCCTAGAAAAATGGACATAACTCTGGCAATACACCAGAAAACGGGCTTGGGGAAAATTGAGTCCATTGAGTGTATCCGGGATGGCTTTCTTGAACAGTACGTTGCGGAACCAACCAGGGAGCAGGCTATCTTAGATCTGGTACTGTGTAATGAGATAGGATTAATAAAGAGTCCTCCAGGGAAAAGTGATCATAGCATGGTTGAATTCCTAATTCAATTGGAGGGTAAGAAAGTTGGATCTCAAACCAGTATCCTGATCTTAAATAAAGGAGATTACAAAGGTATGAAGGCAGGGTTGGCTAAATTGGACTGGGAAAATAGATTAAAGTATGGAATGGTTGAAGAGCAGTGGCAGACATTTAAGGAGATATTTCATAACTCAACAAAAATATATTCCAGTGAGAAGGAAAGACTTTGAGAAGGGAGAACCATCCATGGCTAACTAAGGAAGTAAAGGATGGTATCAAGTTGAAAGCAATAGCATACAAAGGGGCCAAGATTAGTGGGAGGCCAGAGGATTGGGAAACTTAAAAAAAACAACAAAGTATAACTTAAAAAAAATAGAGAGGGAAGATAGAATATGAAAGTAAACTAGCAAGAAATATAAAAACAGTTTCTACAGGCATATAAGAAGAAAGAGAGGAGCTAAAGTAAACTCTTAAAGGATGAGACTGGGGAGTTAATAATGGAAAATAGGGAAATGGCAGAGCCTTTGAACAAATATTTTGTATCGGTCTTCACAGTAGAAGACATTAAAAACATACCAATAATGGATAATCAAGGGGCTATAGGGAGGGAGGAACTTAAAACAATCACTATCACTAAAGAAAAAGTACTCGCTAAAAATAATAAGACGAAAGGTGGGCAAGTCCCCTGCATCTGATGACTTGCATACTAGTGTCTTAAAAGAACTGGCTGCAGAGACAGTGGATGCATTGGTTGTAATCTACCAAAATTCTCTGGATTTTGGGGAGGTCCCAGTGTATTGGAAAACCGCAAATGTGTAATGCCCTTATTTAAAAAAGGAGGCAGACAGAAAGCAGGAAACTATAGACCAGTTAGCCTAACATCTGTTGGGAAAATGCTGGAGTCCATTATTAAGGAAGCAGTAGCAGGACATTTGGAAAAGCATAATACAGTCAAGCAGAGTCAGCATGGTTTTATGAAAGGGAAATCATGTTTCACAAATTTGCTGGATTTCTTTGAGGATGTAACGAGCAGGGTGGATAAGGGGGAACCACTGGATGTGGTGTATTTGGATTTCCAGAAGGCATTCGATAAGGTACCACATAAAAGGTTACTGCACAAGATAAAAGTTCACAGGGTTGGGGGTAATATATTAGCATGGATTGAGGATTAGCTAACTAATAGAAAACAGAGAGTCGTGATAAATGGGTAATTTTCAGGTTGGCAAATGGTAACTAGTGGTGTGCCACAGGGATCGGTGCTGGAGCCTCAATTATTTACAATCTATATTAATGACTTGGATGAAGGGACCGAGTGTAATGTAGCTAAGTTTGCTGATGATATGAAGATGGGTGGAAAAGCAAGTTGTGAGAAGAACGCAAAAGATCTGCAAAGGGATATAGATAGGCAAAGTGAGTGGGCAAAGAATTGGCAGATGGAATATTATGTAAGAAAGTGTGAGGTTATCCACTTTGACAGAAAAAATAAAAAAGCAAATTATAATTTAAATAGAGAAAAATTACAAAATGCTGCACTACAGAGGGGCCTGGGGATCATTGTGCATGAAACACAAAAAGTTAGTATGCAAGAACTGCAAGTAAACAGGCAAATGGAATGTTGGTCTTTATTGCAAAGGGGATGGAGTATAAACACAGCGAAGTCCTGCTACAACTGTACAGGGTTTTGGTGAGACCACACCTAGAGTACTGCATAGAGTTTTGGTCTCCTTATTTAAGGAGGGATATACTTGCATTTGAGGCAGTTCAGAGAAGGTTCACTAGATTGATTCCTGAGATGAAGGGGTTGACTTATGAAGATAGATTGAGTAGATTGGGCATATACTCATTGGAGTTTAGAAGAAGTCTAGGTGATCTTATTGAAACATATAAGATACTGAGGGTGCTCGACAAGGTAGATGCAGAGTTGATATTTCCACTCGTGGGGGAATCTAGAACTAGGGGGCATAGTTTCAGAATAAGGGGTCGCCCATTTAAAACGGGGATGAGGAGGAATTTCATCTCTGAGGGTTGTAAATCTGTGGAATTCTCTGCCCCAGAGAGCTGTGGATGCTGGGTCATTGAATATATTTATGGTGGAGATATACAGATTTTTGAGCGATAAGGGAATAAAGGGTTATGGGGAGTGTGCAGGGAAGTGGAGCTGACCCCAGGATCAGATCAGCCATGAACTTGAATGGCGGAGCAGGCTCGAGGGGCCAAATGGCTTACTCCTGCTTCTATTTCTTATGTTCTTATGTAAAAGAATTGCATATTCTTTGAGATTCCACATAGTCTTTCTTCGTAAAGGACATATTCTATTAAGATGTTGCAATGGAATGGAAACAGTATTGGAGCCGACAGAGATTAAGGAAAAATATGTAAGAGTAAATTATTAGACAGTAATTCAATCTTGAAATTCAATGGCTAAAACTGTTCAAGCAGTCGGGTCAATGCCATGCATGGAAATGATTCAGAGAAGAGTGAACAGGAAGATTCCAAGCTTTAGGAGCTTAAGTTATGAAGAAATGCTCAAGCAACTAGATTTCGGTGAAGATATGAAACCGGTCTTTAAATTAACAAATGGTGGGGATAAGGTTAAAATAAACAAAACTATTTAACTAGGATGAAGAACATAGAATTAGAGGTTACAAATTTACAATCCTTTAGCAAGGATAGAGATTAGAAAAAGCTCCCTCCCCCCACAGGATAATAAATATGTGAAGTAGCTGTTTGAGTCAATTAACACCATTTAAAAGGGAGCTGGATTGCTAACTGTTGAGAATGGGGACTGAGGGTTGTAGTAATGTTAACATAGAAACATAGAATTTACAGGGCAGAAGGAGGCCATTTCGGCCCATCGTATCCACACCGGCTGACAAAAAGCCACAAGGCCCTTGGTCAGCAGCCCTAAAGATTAGATATAAACCTATGAACAATGACTGAAAGGCAAAGAGCACCCAGCCCAACCAGTCCACCTCACACAAATGTGTCACCCCTTATACTGAAGCATTCTACACTCCACCTCAACCGAAGCCATGTGATCTCCTGGGAGAGGTAAAAAACAGATTAAAAACCCAGGCCAATTTAGAGAGGAAAAAATATGGGAAAATTCCTCTCCGACCCATCCAGGCGATCGAAACAAGTCCAGGAGATCACTCTAGCCATATTCTATTCCCTGCAGTACTTACCATTATATCTGCGCGTCCAACAAAAGGTCATCCAATCTAATCCCAATTACCAGCTCTAGGTCTTGTAATCCTGCAGATTACTGCACTTTAAGTGCCCATCCAACCACCTCTTAAAAGTGGTGAGGATTTCTGCATCCATCACTCTTCCAGGCAGCGAGTTCCAGATCCCTACAACCCTCTGTGTAAAGAAGCCCCCCCCCTCAAATCCCCCCTAAACCTTCCACCAACCACCTTAAA
This sequence comes from Pristiophorus japonicus, assembly GCF_044704955.1. Taxonomy (NCBI): domain Eukaryota; kingdom Metazoa; phylum Chordata; class Chondrichthyes; family Pristiophoridae; genus Pristiophorus; species Pristiophorus japonicus. The sequence continues at coordinate 229,800,290 of NC_091982.1, read as the reverse complement.
ACTATTCCCCCTCGTAATACACCCCTCCACCAATGGAAAAAGACCCTTACTATCCACTATGTCCAGGCCCCTCAATATTTTGTACACCTCAATGAGGTCTCCTCTCAACCTCTTCTGTTCCAATGAGAACAAACCCAGCCTATCCAATCTGTCCTCATAACTAAGATTTTCCATTCCAGGTAGCATCCTAGTAAATCTCTGCACTCTCTCTAGTGCAATCACATCCTTCCTATAATACGGCGACCAGAACTGCACGCAGTACTCCAGCTGTGCTCAGGGATCTGTGGACAAGCACTCCACAGTCCCTTTGTTCATCTACACTATTAAGTGGCCTACTGCTTAATAGTGTATACCCTTTCCTTATTAGCCCTCCCAAAGTGCATGTTGGAGGACATTTCCTAAGGCAAAGGCACCTGCAAGGTACATATAAAATGGCTGGGATTCCGCAAAGCATTAGGGGGAACTGAGCTAGCCGACTTGACTACATTCCTAGTTAACTGACATAACTGCATTTTCTCACACAGGAACACACAAAAAGGCACATTCAGCAGAATGTCACTAATCAACAACCTCCAGACCCCCAGACAAGATGTCCTGGTAAAATGCTAAACAATGGTACTCCTGTAACAGTGTTAAGATAAGGAGGCTATGCGCACACAGAACCCAAGGACAGTAGATAAGGGGAGGGCCTGGAAAACATCACGAGACCATGAGTAACCCCTCAGCTGAACATGAAGTGATCACGCAGTCCCTTGCTTTTGGCCCAAATAAACCTGTATGTAATCTATAATCGTTATGGTTGGATTGTGTCCAGGCGAAATGGGCTGAGTAACTGTTGTAAACTGTTGTAAAACATATAAGTATCGGTGAATTTCTTTGTTCGGCGGAGAGGAGTGCCTGGTGTTAACCGGAGGCTTTCTCCCCGCCGGCGTAAATAAAACCGTTTTGACATTTGGAACCGACCCGAGTGACGAGTGATTCTTCCAGGATTCATTCGCGCTAACAGTGCAACACCTCACACTTCTCTGAATTAAATTCCATTTGCCACATCTCTGCCCACCTGACCAGAAGATTGATATCCTCCTGCAGCCCATGACTTTTTAACAGTACTACATTTTTTTAAAGAATAGTAAGGGAACCAATTAAATGCTTGTTAAATTAGGAATCGATGTAGGAGAGGGTAGTCCATGATAGAATGTTGGTTCGAGTGGGCTAGATATATTGAATGACTATCACTCTGGACTTCATTTTTATGAATTCAGAATATCTGTAGTTTGGGGATGGCGGTCAGCATGCTGCATAAGATTTAATCTCTATTCTTTCATCTTGATAAGATATTTGATAACTTGAGTGCATGGAATCAGAAAAAGCCATATGGCTTATCAGGTCTGTTATTTCAAGAGAACGTATAGAATCCACTTTGTCATTGACTGACTTTTGCAACGTTTCTCCTCACTTCCTCCAAAGGTAAGTCAGGCAGAACTCCAGAACACCTGCTTAATGTTACATTTAACATTATAAGTTCAAGGCTAGCTGCCTTCCACCATATGACACTTCCATGGTCTCTGCAGCCCAGAAATCATCATGTTCCATATATCAATCTGGGCTTCTCCATGTAATTCTTGGTCTTGTTCATAACCAGATATCTATCCAGCTCTTTTTCAAGGGTATTAGTTGACACCGTATTAGTTGCTTTAGCTTCACAAAAACAATACTCTGTGGAGGAAAAAAAAAATTCCACCTCAAGCCTCACTTGAAATTTCTTAATTATATACTTATGTTCTCTAGATCTGTGCTCAAGGTCTGAATGAATTAATCTGATTAGTTCTACATTTTAAAAGCCTGAAATATAATTTCACTCAATCTCGGTTTCTCAAATGGAGACAGTTGTGCAAGTCACTTGTCATAACAGTGCCCCAAGTCCCCGCAATGACATAATTGCTCTTTTCTGAACATACTCCATTGGATCTATGTCCTGCACAAAATATCCAAAATATGACTACAGCAGTGAGCTAGCTACACAAGGTTAAAATAACTTGTTTTAAACATATAAGGAGCACTTTCCTGCTCCTATTTTCCCAGTGGGAAACTGTGCTCATGGGAAGTGTAGGTCAGAGATTCAATACTATGGTGTTGTAGCCCTATGTTCCATCTGGCCATCCTTCAAATATAGCTTCCCCACTACAGAATTGGTCCCAATATCAAATTTGTCCAAAATACCGAATTAGCCTTGTTAGGAACAGCTTCACATTATTTGAATGCTCTATGTGATTGGTTTGTATTTACTCCCTGTTGTGTAAGTGTAAAGCATGCACTCCCATGTTCCGCCACCAGGGAGCGCATCCCCTGAAGTCCCAAGGGATCCCAGCATCCCTTGGGAGCACTGTATATAAGCTGGTCCCTAAGGCCTGTTCCTCACTCTGGAGTGTCTTACTAAAGACTGAGGTCACTGTTACTTTAATTCCCTGTGTGCAGTCTCATCTGTGTTAGGAACACAATAGCGACGAGTATACGAATCAAACGCAAAGATGCAGCATACTCTGGGCATCCTGGAGAAGTTCTCGGAGGGTGAGGACTGGGAAACCTATGTCGAACGGCTAGACCAGTACTTTGTAGCCAACGAGCTGGACGGAGAAGGAAGCGCTGCAAAAAGGAGAGCGATCCTCCTCACGGTCTGCGGGGCACCGACCTACAGCCTCATGAAGAATCTTCTGGCTCTTGTAAAACCCACAGATCAGACATATGAGGAGCTGTGTACACTGGTTTGGAAGCATCTTAACCCAAGGTAGAGCATGCTGATGGCGAGGTATCGGTTCTACACATGCCAGCGACCTAAAGGTCAGGAAGTGGCGAGCTATGTCGCCGAGCTAAGGCGACTTGCAGGACAATGTGAGTTTGATGGCTACCTGGAGCATATGCTCAGAGACTTTTTTGTACTGGGCATTGGCCACGAGACCATCCTACGAAAACTTTTGACTGGAGAGACACCGACTCTCAGTAAGGCCATTGCGATAGCACAGATGTTTATGTCCACCAGTGATAACACCAAACAAATCTCTCAGCCCACAAGTGCTAGCAATGTTCATAAATTAACTGAAACTGTGTTTGTGAGCAGAAATGTACAAGGCAGAAACCACGAGTTTGCAACTGCCAGCAGGCCTTAGGTGACCCAGATGACTGAGTCCGCAACAAAGGATGAATGCAAGGCAATTCACACCTTGTTGGCGTTGTGGAGGCTTCCATTCAGCCTATTCATGCTGCTTCAAAGGGTATATTTGCAAGAGCTGTGGAACAATGGGGCACCTCCAACGAGCTTGCAGACGAGCTGCAAGCTCTGCAAAACCTGCTAACCACCATGTGGCAGAGGACCTGATCCATGGTGGATCAAAACAATTTTGAGCCTCAGAGAGAGGAGGCAGATGCTGAAGTACACGGGGGTGCACACATTTTCAACGAAATATCCACCTATAATGCTAAATGTAAAATTGAATGGCTTACCTGTAGCCATGAAACTGGACACTGGCACTAGCCAATCCATCATGAGTAAAAAGATGTTTGAGAGACTGTGGTACAACAAGGCACTCAGACCAGCCCTGAGCCCCAACCACACAAAACTAAAAATGTACACCATGGCATTGCCCATGAGCTCTTTGGTGAAGATCACCTACGAGGGCACGGTTCATGAACTGCCACTCTGGATTGTCCCGGGTGATGGCCCCACACTGCTTGGAAGGAGCTGGCTGGGCAAAATCCGCTGGAACTGGGATGACATCCAAGCGCTATCACATGTCGATGAGGCCTCATGTACCCAGGTTCTTAACAAATGTCCTTCCCTTTTTGAGCCAGGCATTGGAAACTTTTCCGGGGCGAAGGTTAGGATCCACTTGGTCCCAGAGGCACGACCCATTCACCACAAGCCTCGAGCAGTACCTCACATGATGAGGAAGAGTGTGGAAATCAAGCTGGACAGGCTGCAACGCGAGGGCATCATCTCCCCAGTGGAATTCAATGAGTGGGCCAGCCCGATTGTTCCAGTACTCAAAAGTGATGGCACGGTCAGGATTTGTGGCGATTATAAAGTAACTATTAATCGTTTCTCGCTACAGGACCAATACCGCTACCTAAGGCAGATGACTTATTTGAGACGCTGGCAGGAGGCAAGACGTTCACCAAGCTTGACCTGACTTCAGCCTACATGATGAAGGAGCTGGAGGAGTCTTCGAAGGGCCTCACCTGCATCAACATGCACAAGGGACCGTTCATCTACAACAGATGCCCGCTTGGAATTCGGTCGGCTGCAGCTATCTTCCAGAGAAACATGCAGAGCCTACTCAAGTCGGTACCACGCATGGTGGTTTTTCAGGATGACATATAGGTCATGGGTCGGGACACCGTCGAGCACCTACAAAACCTGGAGGAGGTCCTCGAGCAACTGGATCGCGTAGGGCTGCGGCTGAAGAGGTTGAAATTGTAAGTGGTGGATTTCCGGGAAGTCAGCTTTCCCTTCTGACCTTATGAGCGGTTTCGAATCGCTCCCACACCCTTGGTTCTAGACTCAGGAATTATGAAGGGACTGTGACAGACTTGGACAGACAATCGCTTTCAAGGTAGGAAGCAGGTATGGCTTTATTGTGTTCAAAAGGAAGTAAAACGCACACCTTTAATAACACACACAGAATAGTAATACCAATACACACTGAGGGGTACAACACATTGAATACATTATCAACATACAGCCTGTGGGGAAAGAATACAGCTTAAACTCTAAATGGGGTAAAGAGGAGAATGCAGATACATTTACACAAGTTATCCCAGCCTCCCCCTCCCAATTCCCCTAACTAAGTTATAGCACTGGGGGTTCAGGGGCTATACTCATCAATCCATTTTGACAGATGCCGGTGAATCACGGTTTCGGGGTTCACTGCACGTGGCCTTCTAGGCAAGCCATACCCCGGACGGAGGAGAGGACTTTGGACTGCGTAGTCTTCAGTTGGGGTGAGTCCGTTAATGCGGTAAGTTGCATTTTGGATGTATGGGGTAAGTACCCACTTTCTTTGGTTAGGAATAGTTTTAGTGAGTACTTTTTGGTAATTTCTCACCCGTTGGTCATTCAGAAGTAGATTGTAGAGTGGAAATAAATGTTGATTCTTCGGTTTTTGCTGAGTTGATTTCGTTTGGTCGCTTCGCTGGTTGTGGTGGCCCGGGTTTGTCAATTTGGTTGTTGAAAACCTTCCATTTCGTGGGCTTCGTGCTCAGTCGGTCCTTGATGATTTCTTGTAGTTTCCTTCACTACTCCATTTCTTCACTCCATACCTCTGGCTGCTTGAGTGTTCTTCCTTGTAAAAGTGGGAATAGATATACTCTAAAAAGGCTTCCTTGTCTCCTACCAAATCTGGCGCAGCTCTTTGTTTCAAGGGAGCTGCTCATTAGTTTTGAGCTCTCTTCTTTGTCAGAATTTGTTGGGCTCGTTCAGCAGTAATTTGATTATGATATGTGAAGCAGTGTTCAAACTCTTGGGCTGTTGGGATGGGCCCGTGATTTCTCTGGGCCTATTTGCACATGCATGCCAATAATAGTCTCCGGTGATTAGCCTGATAGCTGTTGGTGCATTTATGTCCCAGGGAGTGAATTTTTATGTCTCACAGTTCTTCTTAGTTATCGATCGACTCATTCTCCCAGAAAAAATAGCTACAATACCCAATTCCTGAGTGAAGTCCCACCCTCTGTTCTGGCAGTCTGTTCCAAAAATATTCTTTTCGAGATCTTAAACTTATAAAGCTCTTGGGTATCTTCCTCAGAGTTTTTCCGAGGATACCAAAATGTTCATTGAGTTCCAAATTAAATTCCCTTTCCTATGAGTCCAAACACTGGATCGGGGTGGGGGGGTCTCCATGAACTCATCCCCTGCTATCTCCTGCAGGCCTCGTCTGCCCCTTTAAACGTATTTGTGTCCAGAAGTTTTTCCTTCCATTTCAAAAGTCCAGAAAGGGATTCTTCTCCTCTGCAGGAGAAAGATACAAGGAATCTATGCGAAATATTGGTAAGTTCTACAAAATGCGTCTTCATGGCAACAGAAGTGGTGTTTTTGGGGAGAAAGATCACGGCGGACGGCATTCGGCCCACAGACGCACAGACAGAGGCTATCAGGAACGAGCCCAGGCCACAGAATGTCATGGAGCTGCGGTCGTTCCTGGGACTCCTCAACTATTTTGGTAATTTCCTACCGGGGTTAAGCACCCTCTTGGAGCCCCTATATGTGTTATTGCGTAAAGGTGAGAACTGGGTATGGGGAAAAAAACAAGTAATTGCTTTTGAGAAAGCCAGAAACGTTTTATGCTCTAACAAGCTGCTTGTATTGTATAACACGTGTAAAAGACTTGTGCTAGCATGTGATGCATCGTCATACGGAGTCGGGTGTGTATTACAACAAGCTAACGTTGCGGGGAAGTTGCAACCTGTCGCCCATGACTCCAGGTGCTTGTCTAAGACTGAGAGGGCTTACAGCATGATTGAGAAAGAGGCATTAGCATGTGTGTTCGGGGTAAAGAAAATGCATCAGTACCTGTTTGGCCTCAAATTTGAGCTGGAAATCGATCACAAGCCCCTCGTATCCCTGTTCGTTGAAAACAAGGGGATAAACACTAATGCCTCAGCCTGCATACAAAGGTGGGCACTCGCGCTATCAGCGTATAACTATACCATCCGCCACAGGCCAGGCACCGAGAACTGTGGGGATGCTCTCAGTCGGCTACCATTGCCCACCACGGGTGTGGAAATGGCGCAGCCTGCAAACTTGTTGATGGTGGCGCAACCTGCAGACTTATTGATGGTCATGGAAGCGTTTGAAAATGATAAATCACCTGTCACGGCCCACCAGATTAGGACTTGGACCAGCCAAGATCCTCTGCTGCTCCGAATAAAAAAACTGTGGACTGCATGGGAGCTGGGCCAGCATCCCCATTGAAATGCAAGAGCTAATCAAGCCGTTCCAGCGGCGAAAGGTCGAGCTGTCCATTCAGGCAGACTGCCTGTTGTGGGGTAATCGCATAGTGCTATCCAAAATGGGAAAGGAGACATTCATCTCGGATTTCCACAGCACACACCCGGGCATAGTAACGATGAAAGCGATAGCCAGATCCCACGTGTGGTGGCCCGGTATCGACTGTGACCTAGAGTCCTGTGTACGGCAATGCCGCGTGTGTGCTCAGTTGAGCAACGCACCCAGCGAGGCACCACTAAGTTTGTGGTCCTGGCCCTCCAGACCATGGTCGAGGATCCATGTCGACTATGCGGGCCCGTTTCTCGGTAAAATGTTCCTGGTGGTGATGGATGCTTTTTCAAAATGAATTGAATATGAAATAATGTCGGGAAGCACCGCCATCTCCACCATTGAAAGCCTGAGGGCCATGTTTGCCACCCACGGCCTGCCTGACATACTGGTCAGTGACAACGGCCCTATTTTACCAGTGCCGAATTTAAAGAATTTATGACCCGCAATGGGATCAAACATGTCACCTCGGCCCCGTTTATACCAGCCTCCAATGGGCAGGCAGAGCGGGCAGTATAACTATCAAACAGAGCCTTAAACGAGTCACAGAAAGCTCACTCCAAACCCGCCTGTCCCGAGTACTGCTCAGCTACCACACGAGACCTCAATCACCCACAGGGGTGCCCCCGGCTGAGCTACTCATGAAAAGGACACTTAAAACCAGACTCTCGCTGGTTCACCCCAACCTGCATGATCAGAGAGCAGGCGGCAGCAACAAAATGTAAATGATGGTCGCGCCACTGTGTCACGGGAAATTGATCTGAATGACCCTGTGTATGTGCTAAACTATGGACATGGTCCCAAGTGGATCTGGGCATGGTGATAGCTAAAGAAGGGAGTAGGGTGTTTGTAGTCAAACTAGACAATGGACAAATTTGCAGAAAGCACCTGGACTTGCGGTTCACAGAAAGCCCTGAACAACCCACAGGAGACACCACCTTTTTCGAGCCCACAACACACACCCAAAGGATTAGCGACACCATCCCGGACCAGGAAATTGAACCCATCATGCCCAACAGCCCAGCAAGATCAGGCTCACCCAGCAGCCCTGCAAGGCCAACAACACGTCAGCCCAGTGAGGGCACAACCAACACACCAGAACAGACATTTGTACCGAGACGGTCCACCAGGGAAAGAAAGGCTCCCGACCGCCTCACCTTGTGAATAGTTTTCACTTTGACTTTTGGGGGGAGTGATGTTGTATATCTGTAAAGCATGCACTCCCATGTTCTGCCACCAGGGAGCGCATCCTCTGAAGTCCCAAGGGATCCCAGCATCCCTTGGGAGCACTGTATATAAGTCGGCCCCTAAGGCTTGTTCCTCACTTTGGAATGTCTTAATAAAGACTGAGGTCACTGTTACTTTAACCTCCCTGTGTGCAGTCTCATCTGTCTTAGGAACACAATACTTCCAAATCTTTTTCTTTCGCTAATGGATATTTCTTGATTGTTTTATAATTCCTGTTCCAATGCACATAATCGCAATAAAGTTCACATCACAATAATAATAGTGCAGTTTGCAGCTTAGTAAATAATGTAATGATCCAGACTGCTGAAAAGAGTCGCAAAAGACATTGAATGAGCAAGTTCTCTCAGCTGAGGAACAGTATCTGGACAGAGAGAAACTCAGAGGAAGGCAAAATGAAAGTGTAATTTAAAATAGGGCAGGAGCCTGGGCCCTGAAATTCCTCAGATCTCACTCTGCTGGCATAAGTGCGTTGGAGTGCAACTCTAGTCTACCCAGACTAATGACCATACACCTCATCCTCAGTTGTGTAAGGGGTCATTTGCATGAACAAGGGTGCAATATTAGCATCTGGCCCAATGTTACACATAGCACACATTGTTCATCACCTCTCCCTTATAACACCTCATCCACCATATTTGATATGCAAAGCATCATGTACGATTTGCTCAAATATTATATTCATAAACCAGAACAACTCAACAGGTGGGGAATATACAAATCAACAAATAGAAAGTAAGACTGAAAATTACTGACTGCGAAGGTACTCTTTCACTGTGATAAAGCTGGATAAATTAAAAAAAGGCAGTTGGCTGCCATTGCCAATAAAAAGAAGGCAAACTAATCGGATTGTTCAAAGTATCCTTTGAAATCAGTTCAGCTCGCTTTTGGGGTTTTCCACTTGCTACTGAAAAAAGGTTTGTAACAAAATGGAAACATAAACGTTACAAAATTTGCAGGAAAAAGACTCAATTTCCCAGCATTTTCTATGTTTGAAGTGCTTTAACCACAAGGCTGTGCCTATTTGAGAAGCCTCATCCTGAGATTGCCAAAGCCATCACTTGGGCTTGGAGACTCACCAGGTTGCAAGTTACAGCTCCCACTGTGCATTTGTGCTTAGAACTTGCAATTTTATTTTAATGATTGTCAGCAAGAGTGGCATTAACAAAGTATACTGGGACTTGCTGTTTGTAAACCGTGTCCCTACTGCACTCCCCTGTATTAACGGATAGCAGATGAAAGCTGCCAAGGAAACCATTTTTAGAAGCTGTAAAAGATTTTTGTTTTATTTCAGGAACAAAGTAAAAAATGGAATCTTCAACTTTTTTTCCTAAGAAAACTTTGAAATCAAAAATTGTTGATCTGAAAATATACCAAGAGAATTGAACACAGAAGCAGCTGAAGAGAAAGTTGGTGAGTTCTAAATGCTATAGTATATTTATACTGAAAACTCAAAAACAATCATTGTTCATCCGCAACAGTAAATCTGAAAGTACTGTACTGTACCTTGAATCTGTTTTGGATGGAAGTTCTAAACGTCTTGAGATAAACATATATATTTTTAAGTAGAATGTCTACTGTTGTAGAGATAGCTAATAAAAATAGTGGGAAGGCACATGTATTGAATTGCACATCTTCAAAGGCTTACTACCGTTGAGTCAATAATTTGCAATGAGATGATAAAATTCTATAAATGCTGAGAATGTTGAAATAGTATAGTATCACCAGACGCAGTGCATAGAGGAAGGCATTCCGATTGAAACTCACGGTAAATTTATTTGGTATTTTAGAACAAAATGGCAGCTACTGTAGTCATTCAGAGGTGTCATACTAAATAGATTGCAGTTAACAATTTGGAATGTGGGTAGATTTTCCTGGTCATGTGCTTTGCCTCAGTGCATTGCCTCAGTGCAACAAATACAGGAAACTCAGTGGGAAGAAGTCCCACTTAAATGAATGGGCAGAAAATAAGGTAGGCTTCTTTGTGGATGTGTGCTCATCCCTGCCTGATTTTCCAATAGATCAAATGCTTTCAGGCATAACACCCTGACAATGTACCCGTACAACTGTAAATTTATACCATGAATCTCCAGCAGTATAATCAACATCGTTATTTTCAGGACAGGAAAAGGACATTTGGCCAACAGGCCTGTCTCTTCATAGTCATGACCAATGTAACAGAGGGAGAGTGGGACGATATCTGAGCCATCGGCTTTTGAGAACTCTGTATCTGCTATAGGGGCACAGCTTTAAGAAATTGTAAGAAATGTCAGAATGACCAAGGCAAGGCAGTATAGCCTTAAGAAATCTTTAAAGGCAGTTAAGGTCAGGATAGACTCCCAGCCTGGAGGGATAAATAGTTCAGTTGGGAGAGGAAGGAGCGAGGAGTGAGAATGTGTATGCTGGAAAGTAGTCCCTGTTACTACTTTGTTCATCTGTGCACTTAAGACATAACTGCTGTGGGTGAATAAACCGCGCTTGCTTTGACCATTAAGCTGTAGTCTGCGTGCTTAATTGACCACTGGGTCCCAGGCCTGTTTCAGCATGTAACGCCAAGTTGTAAGGGTAATTAACACATGTATGATATTTATAGTGACAAATACCGGGTACAAACTGGACAAGTATTTAATCAATCTGGACTTTGACAGCTGGCTGACAGGAATACACCGACAGACAGTGGACGTTCTAAAATTAGTTCCAGCAATTGGAGATGCTGGAGGTTTTGAGAGTAGTGGATTTTTTTCTGTATTGTAACCACATTCTACTTCATTATAAACCATGAATATTTAAAGAAAAACAACTTACTTGTAGAATAGCAACTTTCTGACTCTCGCTGGTAGTGATTCATAACCTCAAATCTCAATCAAAAGGCCATGCAACCCTGTTGTGCTAGCCAGACAATGAAGTCAAATCAAGCATCCCAATGGAGATACCTTTTGACTGAAATCTATTGATCCATGGAAAGTTACACGTGGAATTTTTTAATCGAGGAACAACACCCTGTTGTCTGGTTGTAACAATTACATTACTACTGCATTGTCACTGGGAACATGGTTTGGTTTAAGTTATGGGTGACTCTGTCAATTTGAACTTTGTTGTGTGTCTTGTCACAAGGCAAGCACTTCTAGAAAATTCACCTGTGGAGGAAGATTAATACCACTTTAGTGTTGCGGTTATGCTACTGCTTTTGGAAAGATACAAAGTAATTTCAGATGTGTGTCAATATAAAAGCAGCAGTAAAACTTGGAAATCAAAAGAGCAATCTGACTCCCCACTGCACTAAAGGCAGGTGACGAGAGCCCATCCTTAGGAGGTAGTTGCAAACCTCTTGGATTTCATACTGGGTGCAGTTTAATCACTACCCACTCAAAAGACAAATTTTAAAAACTTCACAGCCAGCCTTTTGGACTACCTGGAAACTTTGTTGCACTTCTGGTGAAGTTTAGTGTTCACGTGCGTAAATGAGAGTTTCTGGAAGAGTTACAGCAGCAGAAAATCCAAGAAAATTCAGGGCTTAATCTTCGATGTTACATTAAAATTCAACAAGCTGGTGCTCTGCACATGCATGTAGGTCACTGCTCATTTTTGATGGGCAAAGTGTGACTCTGTCAGGAGCCTCGTACTTTGCCCATCACACTCTGCAGGTACCATAGTACCATACCTATGGTGTCATCGTAGAATAGAATCATAGAATGGTTACAGCACGGAAGAAGGCCCTTCGGTCCGTTGAGCCCATGCCTGCCAATTACATAGAATTTACAGCACATACGCAACACCAATTGCATTTATATGCATCTTTAACGTAGCAAAACAACACTGGCCATTCGGCTGGTCTGTGCCAGCTGCACACAAGCCTCCTCCCACCCTACTACATAATCAGCATATCCTTCTATTCCTTCCTCCCTTGTGTACTTATCTAGTGTCCCCTGCAATTCACCTCAACTACTGCATGTGGTAGTGAATTCCACATTCTAACCCTGCTCTGAGTGAAGAAGTTTCTCCTGAACTATCTTCTATTTATGACCTCATATTTTGGACTCCTCCACAAGTGGGGCACCAAATCCTCATTAGTAGAATTAATAAGGTGTGACCAGTTATACAGCCTACAATCACCCATAAACCTGCAACGTGTGCGATTTCATGTTTCATGCTGGTTGCGCAATGCGAGGCTGGATGTGGAATGGACCACGATGTAGGATGCAAAAAGGAAATTTTAATGAATTTTGATTCTTTCAGTTCCTTCTAATAAAAAAAAACAAAATCTATTTATGTACCAAGTTAAATATGATGCCTTTCATGCAGAAACTTTCAAATACAACAGGACCTGAGATTCCTGGGCTGCTCTTCCACCTCTGGCCGCCAACTGCTAAGCTGAGCTGAATCTTGACTAGAATTTAACAGCAGTAGTGCAAGTGGGATTTGATTAGAAACACTTGGCTCCTACCTTGTATAGCCTTTGGTTCACCTCCACAACCTTTGATCCCATCTTCAGAGCCTTTGACACAACTCCTGCAGCCTATCACAAGGGTGGAGGATGGTGATTGTTTCTTCCATATTAAATGAATCACTGGGCAGGGAATTAATCTTAAAGATAGCTAATAACTGATTTAATTTGCTTCCATTGCTGATTTTCTAGTTTTAACTTAATTTATAATTAATGGTAAATATTATTTAATTTTCTTTAATTATAATTAATCTTTATTATAGTGATTTTACTATTGTATACTCCTTATTGACTTATTTACAATGTAATTTGAATTTTTTTTTGTTTTCTCGCCCGTGTCTATCTGCGGTGGCATTTTGTCTGCTGCTTCAGACCCGAGCCTTTAACCTCTTTTTACACTTCCTGCTCCCGCTTTTTCTCTGTTTCCCTCAATGGTCAATATCGAACGTGTTGTAAAATTGTTGTGAAGCACCTTGGGACATTTTACCACATTAAAGGCGCAATATAAATAAAAGTTAATGGCTCTGAAATTCTGGCCGGAGGCTTCCCACAGGCAATTGCCTCCGACCTGAAACATTTCTACGATAGTACCTGGTGGTCCGGGAGGAGCGTAGGATTCCAGAGGGGAAACCTTCTCTTCCCGTGCTGCAAAGCATGCTCCTGTCCTCCAGGTTCCCACGCAGAAGGTGCAGTCACATGTGACTGGTCAACCAATCATGTATAATATTCCACAGCTTTCTCATTAATAGCAATGAGTACTCTGATTCTACGAGTTCTCATTGCTATTAATGAAAAAAAAACAAAGACACTGAACACATGTAATAAAATATAAAAAACACAGGCGGTGGGGAAAATGTTGAAATCAATAATTAAAGATGAAATAGCAGCGCATTTGGAAAGCAGTGACGCGATCGGTCCAAGTCAGCGTGGATTTATGAAAGGGAAATCATGCTTGAGAAATCGTCTAGAATTTTTTGAGGATGTAACTAGTAGAGTGGACAAGGGAGAACCAGTGGATGTGGTGTATTTGGACTTTAAAAAGTCTTTTGACAAGGGTCCCACACAAGAGATTAGAGTGCAAAATTAAAGCACATGGTATTGGGAGTAATGTATTGACGTGGATAGAGAACTGGTTGGCAGACAGGAAGCAGAGAGTCGGAACATAAGAATTAGGAACAGGAGTAGGCCATCTAGCCCCTCGAGCCTGCTCCGCCACTCAACAAGATCATGGCTGATCTCGCCATGGACTCAGCTCCACTTACCCGTCCGCTCCCCATAACCCTTAATTCCCTTATTGGTTAAAAATCTATCTATCTGTGATTTGAATACATTCAATGAGCTAGCCTCAACTGCTTCCTTGGGCAGAGAATTCCACAGATTTACAACCCTCTGGGAGAAGAAATTCCTTCTCAACTCGGTTTTAAATTGGCTCCCCCGTATTTTGAGGCTGTGCCCCCTAGTTCTAGTCTCCCCGACCAGTGGAAACAACCTCTCTGCCTCTATCTTGTCTATCCCTTTCATTATTTTAAATGTTTCTGTAAGATCACCCCTCATCCTTCTGAACTCCAACGAGTAAAGACCCAGTCTACTCAATCTATCATCATAAGGTAAACCCCTCATCTCCGGAATCAGCCTAGTGAATCATCTCTGTACCCCCTCCAAGGCTAGTATATCCTTCCTTAAGAAAGGTGACCAAAACTGCACGCAGTACTCCAGGTGTGGCCTCACCAATACCCTGTACAGTTGCAGCAGGACCTCCCTGCTTTTGTACTCCAACCCTCTCGCAATGAAGGCCAACATTCCATTCGCCTTCCTGATTACCTGCTGCACCTGCAAACTAACTTTTTGGGATTCATGCACAAGGACCCCCAGGTCCCTCTGCACCGCAGCATGTTGTAATTTCTCCCCATTCAAATAATATTCCATTTTACTGTTTTTTTTCCCAAGGTGGATGACCTCACATTTTCCGACATTGTATTCCATCTGCCAAACCTTAGCCCATTCGCTTAACCTATCTCAATCTCTTTTCAGCCTCTCTGTGTCCTCTACACAACCCGCTTTCCCACTAATGTTTGAGTCATCTGCAAATTTTGTTACACTACACTCTGTCCCCTCTTCCAGATCATCTATGTATATTGTAAACAGTTGTGGTCCCAGCACCGATCCTTGTGGCACACCACTAACCACCGATTTACAACCCAAAAAGGACCCATTTATCCCGACTCTCTGCTTTCTGTTTGCTAGCCAATTCTCTATCCATGCTAATACATTTCTTCTGAATAAATGGGTCCTTTTCAGAATGGCAGGCAGTGACTAGTGGGGTGCCACAGGGTTCAGTGCTGGGACTCCAGCTATTTACAATATACATCAATGATTTAGATGAAGGAATTGAATGTAATATCTCCAAGTGAGCTGTGAGGAGGATGCTAAGAGGCTGCAGGGTACTTGGACAGGTTAGGTGAGTGGGCAAATGCATGGCAGTTACAGTATAATGTGGATAAATGTGAGGTTATCCACTTTGGTGGCAAAAACAGGAAGGCAGAATATTATCTGAATGGTGACAGATTAGGAAAAGGGGAAGTGCAACGAGACCTGGGTGTCATGGTACATCAGTCATTGAAAGTTGGCATGCAGGTACAGCAGGCTGTGAAGAAGGCAAATGGCAGGTTGGCCTTCATAGCTAGATGGTTTGAGTATAGGAGCAGGGAGGTCTTACTGTAGTTGTACAGGACCTTGGCGAGGCCACACCTCGAATATTGTGTTCAGTTTTGGTTTCCTAATCTGAGGAAGGACGTTCTTGCTAGTGAGGGAGTGTAGCGAAGGTTAACCAGACTGAGTCCCGGGATGGCAGGACTGACATATGAGGAGCGACTGGATCGACTGTGCCTGTATTCACTGGAAATTAGAAAAATGAGAGGGGATCTCATAGAAACATACAAAATTCTGACGGGATTGGACAGGTTAGAGGCAGGAAGAATGTTCTCGAAGTCCAGGTTCTGGGGAAGTCCAGAACCAGGGGTCACAGTCTAAGGATAAGAGGTAAGCCATTTAGGACCGAGATGAGGAGAAACTTCTTCACTCAGAGAGTTGTTAACCTGTGGAATTCTTTACCGCAGAAAGTTGTTGAGGCCAGTTCGTTAGATATATTCAAAAGGAAGTTAGATATGGCCCATACGGCTAAAGGGATCAAGGGGTATGGAGAGAAAGCAGGAAAGGTGTACTGAAGTTGCATGATCAGCCATGATCTTAATGAATGATGGTGCAGGCTCAAAGAGCCACATGGCCTACTCCTGCACCTATTTTCTATGTTTCTAAGGGCCCAAGTTTCGGGCCGTGCCTAGAATGGCGCAGCCCTGACCTGGACGCCCGTTTTTCATGCCACAAAGTGCGCCTAAAAAAAACTTACAGATTCTCTGGCTCCCCGTTGGTCCTCTGGAGCCGGGCGCGGCGTAGCACGAGCTGTTGGGGGCAGAGCTAGGTCCCTGCCCTGAAAACAGTGCCGGGACCTCTGCACATGCACGCTGCAGTAGCTTCAGGTGCCCAAAACTGTGTGGGAGGGGCCCGAAGCACGCAGCCCCGAGCCCTGGCCAGATGGCCTTTCTGGGGCTGCCTGCATAAGGCTGCCTCCCACACCCAGCTCCTGCTTCCTCTCGACCCGACTTGACTCCCGCTCCCACCCGCCACCCCCGCCCCCGGACCGGACCTCACCGCGACACCGACCCGACTCCCGCTTCCCTCCGTCCCCCATCCCCCCCCCACCCCCGGACCGGACCGGACTGGACGCGACCGCCCGGACTGGACCCGACCCGCGCTCCCCACCCCTCCCCACCCGACCTGACCTCCCTCTCCCTCCCTCCCCCCCGACCCGAACCGAACCTCCCTCCCTCCCACCACCCCCACGACCCGACCTGCACTCCAGATCCTCACCCCCCTCCACCCGGACCGGACCCGACCCAAGCTGACCTCCCTCCCCCAGCCCCCGACACGAACCGACCCGACCCGACCTCCCTCTGCCGACCCGAACTGACCCGACCCATGCTCCCTCCCTTCCCCCCCACCTCCCCCCCGCCTACCCGAACCAACCTGACCTCCCTCCTCCGCCCCCCCCCCCCGACCCGACCCGTGCTCCCGACCGCCCCACCCCCCCACCCCCCCGGACCCGACCCGACCTCCCTCTGCCCCCACCCCCCCCCCCGACCCAAACTGACCCGACCCACGCTCCCTCCCCTCCCCCCCCCTACCCGAACCAACCCAACCTCCCTCCTCTCCCCTGGACCCGACCCGACCTCCCTCCACCCCCCCAACCTGACCCGCGCTCCCGACCCCGACCCGCGCTCCCCCCGACCCGACCCACGTTCCCCCCGACCCGACCCGCGCTCCCGACCCCGGACGCCAGACCCGACCCAACCCAACGCCACCTACCTGTAACTCTGGTGCTGGGGACGGGCCCTGCCCGAAGTCTTGGGCCCGGCCCGTTCAGCCTCCCTCCCCCTTCTCCTTTCCCCCCCCTTCTCCTTCACCCTCCCCTTCACCTTTCCCCCCTTCTCCTTTCGCCCCCTTCTCCTTTCCCCCCTCTTCTTCCCCCCCTTATCCTTCCCCCTTCTCCTTTCCCCCCTTCTCCTTTCCCCCCATCTCATTTTCCCCCTTCTCCTTTCCCCTTCTTCTCTTTCCCCCCTTCTCCTTTCCCTCCCACTTCTCCTTTCCCCCCCTTCTCTTTTTCCCCCCTTCTTCTCTTTTCCCCCTTCTCCTTTCTCCCCCCCTTCTCCTTTCCCCCCCTTCTTCTCCTTTCCCCTCCCTTCTTCTTTCCCCTCCCTTCTCCTTTCCCCCCATTCTCCTTTCCCCCCTTCTCCTTTCCCCCCTTCCCTTCCCCCCTTCTCCTTCTCCTCCCCCCTTCCCCTTCTCCTCCCCCTTCCCCTTCTCCTCCCCCTTCCCTCCCTCCCTCCCCTCCCCCTGCCCCCTCCTCTCTCCCTCTACCACCCTCCTCCCCCTCCCCTCGCTGTCAGAAACACAGACACTGACAGACAGAGAGTGAGAGACACACACAGACAGACAGACAGAGAGATAGTGACACTGACAGAGACACACTCGGGGGGGGGGGCATCCCAGCAAGCTGTTGGAGGGCTCCCGGTGCTGCAGTCGGTAAGTAGAAAATGTTTTATTTACTGATTTAAAAAAAAAATATATTTCTTATTAATTTTTTTTGATTGATTTATTGGTTGATTTATTGATGTTTTTATCATTTATTATTGATGATGGCTCTTTATTTGTAAAACTGAAGTGTTTAATGTTTGTAAACTTCCCTTTAAACCCCCCACCCCCCCCCATTCCCTACGCCTGATTTGTAACCTACGCCTGATTTTCTAAAGTGTAGACAAGGTTTTTTCGAGCGTACAAAAATCTTCACTTACTCCATTCTAAGTTAGTTTGGAGTAAGTTTTCACTGCCGAAACTTTGAAAACAAGCGTAAGTGGCCGGATACGCCCCCCTTTGAAAAGAAAATTCTGTTCCAAAGTGAAACTGTTCTAACTGACTAGAACTGGAGCAAACTAAATGCCGAGAATTTGAATTTCTAAGATACTCCGTTCTACACCAGTTGCTCTAAAAAATCAGTAGCAACTGAGGCCGAAACTTGGGCCCATTATTTCTACACCTCAATTTAAATGAATTGAAATTAAAGTTAATAAATATGAGAGTTTCTTTTTCTGAGTTTTTAAAAAGTTTTTTTAATTATGGCTAAAAATAAATGTAACGTAGTGGGCAGGGAAATATGTCTTTTTAATTTAATTATATATTTCTATGTTTTTAAACTCTTACGCCTGTAAAAGTAGGCTATGCACCTGCTTTTATCAGGCGCAAGAATTTTGAGGACATTTGCTGGGCAAGATGTGGGTAAATACTGCAATCTTGCCCTTGCAAATGTCCTCGCACCCGAGATATGGAGGATCTGTCAAGCCAGAAACTTGATAGTTCGGAAAAGCTGGTTTCAGCGAATGCGCATTGTGCGCTGAAAACCGGCTTTTCCGATGCCTTCCCGGATTGATAGAAACTTCGTACGGGCCCGGGGAGGCCAGGATTTCAGGGCCATTATTATTATCTATCCACTATTCAAATTCAAATGAAACCTACAATTTTTACACTCTCGTTGTAATGGGGCAGATAATGCACTTAGCTTTGCTCACTTTTCTTCTACCACCAGGTTTGCGCTGGGGGAGGTTGCGGGGGCAGAGAGGTTCTCCCTGTTCATCTCTGTCTCTTTATTGTGGAGATGCAGGCATGTTAGCATTACACTACAAAGGATTCTGGAGAAAAGATGTGGAAATACTGCAAACAGAAGAAAAAGAAAACGGGTCTCGCTCTCTCTGAGGATCTCTGCGAGGAGTCTCTCACTTGGCAACTTTCTCTGTGTCTCAAAAAGTCTCTCTTGCAATAATGGATTGATACATTATCATGCCAAAAGACACGAGATATTAATAAGCCAGGTGACCTGGGAGAATTATGACAGTGAGGTCAGAGGGCAAAGATAAGAAAGAAAGACTTGGGTTTATATAGCGCCTTTCATGACCATCGGACATCTCAAAGCGCTTTACAGCCAATGATGTACTTTTGAAGTGTAGTCACTATTGTAATGTAGCAATCGCAGCAGCCAATTTGTGCACAAGCAAGTTCCCACAAACAGCAATGTGTTAATGACCAGTTATACTGTGTTTGTTATGTTGATTGAGGGATAAATATTGGCCAGGGGATAACTCTCCTGCTCTTCTTCGAAATAGTGTCATGGGATCTTTTACGTCCACTTGAGAGAGCAGATGGGGCCTCGGTTTAATGTCTCATCCAAAAGACAACACCTCCAACAGTGCAGTGCTCCCTCAGCACTGCACTGGAGTGTCAGCCTAGATTATTTTTGTGTTTAAGTTCCTGGAGGTGTACTTGAACCTACAACCTTCTGACTCAGAGGTGAGAGTTCTATCGACTGAGCCACAGCTGACACAGATAGTGGTAGAAGTTAGCCTGGTGGTCAGAAACAACTGCATCAGTATATCTGGTGGCCATGAAATGTTAAAAGAGATGGGAATAACTTTAACTTTGGGCAATGGTGTAAAATGGGCGATATCGAATTAGCCGCCCATTGTACACCATGCCTGATTTTCCTTTCCATTGACTTCAAACAAACTCCTGAACGACCACTCTACAAATCTGGTGAGAGAGCAAGCAACAATACCATGAAGTAGTAATGAATCAAGAGCTGAAATGATGTCCCAGCCCACTTTAATCTCTGCTCAGCAGCCCCGCTGACCATTTTCTGGAGGGTGAGCATGCAACACCGACGGTAACTACTTTTCATTAGCATTATGATCAGGCCAATTTGCATCTAATAAAAATGCTGGGGGTGAAATTCCTCTTGGGCATCGCGCAAAATAGACAATAACAAATCTGTAGTGAGGTCAATGGGAAAGTAAATCGGGCATAGTGTAAAACCGGCGGCCGATTCGCTATTGTCTGTTTCACACTACTGCCCAAGGTGAATTTCATTCCCGATGGGTCTTTTCCAACACAGCTATGAACAGCCTGTAAATCCTAAATGTGATTCCACCATGTGGAGTATTGTTCATCAGCTCATGCGGGGTTAACAATAAACCCTGGGGCCGAAATTCAGGGTCTCAAAGAGACCCGTTAGTGCCCGTTTGCGGCGGCCATTCCTAAAAATCGAATGACAGCTGCTTTGGGCTCAACAGGCCGACCCGACATAAATTTAGGTCGGGGATTTTTCAGCCTGGACCCCATACTGCCCAAGTAGTATCACTGCTAATAAAATCAATAAAGATACTTACCCAACGATTTTCACCTCACTCCGTCGATCCCCCGCTGCCCGGTGCCCCTGACAGGTTTCTCTGTCGGTGCATCTCTGCAGAGTGACTGCAGGCCGGCAGCGTGGCCGCCCTTAAAGGCGAGGGCCCACTGCCTCAGCCACAGTGCAAGAATTTTTGCAGGCCGACTTGCTGAAAAAATACTGGCCCCGGATTTGGCCTGCCTGCCAACGGGCAGCCTGGCAT
Source organism: Pristiophorus japonicus (assembly GCF_044704955.1). NCBI lineage: Eukaryota > Metazoa > Chordata > Chondrichthyes > Pristiophoridae > Pristiophorus > Pristiophorus japonicus. The sequence continues at coordinate 229,779,502 of NC_091982.1, read as the reverse complement.
CCCCTCTTCGGTGTCAGGCCACTGGCCCAGACGAAACCCTCCCTGGTGGCCCAGTGGCCAAAGTTAAAAAATTATCGCATCTCTCCCCTTTAACAGAGGGGAGAGAGCGTGGTGACGCACGTGCGCTGTGATGTCACCACACTGATTGACAGCGGTGGGCGGGCTTTCTGACCCATTTTCAGCCAGTCAGCCTGGCTTTGAGTCTAAGACCCACCCCCATTATGATCCATTTTCTGCAGGATTTTGAAAAAAATTCAAAGTCCTGAAAATGGATCTACTCAGTGGACCAACAGTTCCAGCATTGAGTAACGTCTTAAAAACTCATAGGAGCGCCATCTGAATTTCAGCCCCCTTCTATCTTGAAATGCATTCAAGAGAACTTTTTTAGTCAGTATGAAACAAGCCCAACACGAGAGGGGGCGGTCTTGGATTTAGTTTTGGGGAATGAAGCTGGGCAGGTTGAAGGGGTATTAGTGGGGGAGCTCTTGGGTGCCAGTGACCATAATTCAATCAGTTTCAAGTTGGTTATGGATAAGGACAAGAATAGGCCTTGAATAAAAGTTCCGAATTGGGGAAAGCAAATTTTGCTAAGTTAAGGAGTGATTTGGCCATAGTGGACTGGAAACAGCTACTTGTGGGTAAATCAGTGTCAGAACAGTGGGAGGCATTCAAGGAGGAGATCTGGAAGGGTCAGACCAAACATGTGCCCTTAAAGAAAAAGGCTAGGAAAAATAATTCTACAGCCCCCTGAATGTCTAGGGACTTACAGGAGAGGATTAAGAAAAAAAGATGCGCTTATGCCATATACCAACGGCTAAATACTTTAGAATCCTTCGAGGAACATAGAAAGTTAAGAGGCAAAATTAAAAAGGATATTAGGAATGCTAAGAGAGAGAACGAGAAATTCTTGGCCAGTAAAATTAAGGAAAACCATAAGATGTTCTATAAATATATTTGGAGTAAGAGGGTAACTAAAGAAAGGGTAGGGCCTATTAGAGACCATGAGGGTAACCTTTGTGTGGAGGCGGAAGATGTTGGTAGAGTTCTTAACGAATACTTTGCATCTGTTTTCATAAAGGAAAGGGGTAATGCAGATACTGCTATCGAGGAGGAGTGTGATATTCTGGATGAAATAAATATAGTGAGAGGGGAAGTATTAACATAGAAACATGGAAAATAGGTGCAGGAGTAGGCCATTCGGCCCTTCGAGCCTGCACCATCATTCAATATGATCATGGCTAATCATGCAACTTCAGTACCCCATTCTTGCTTTCTCTCCATACCCCTTGATCCCTTTAGCCGTAAGGGCCACATCTAACTCCCTTTTGAATATATCTAACGAACTGGCCTCAACAACCTTCTGTGGTAGAGAATTCCACAGGTTCACAATTCTCTGGGTGAAGAAGTTTCTCCTCATCTCGGTCCTAAATGGCTGACCCCTTATCCTTAGACTGTGACCCCTGGTTCTGGTCTTCCCCAACATCGGGAACATTCTTTCTGCATCTAACCTGTCCAATCCCGTTAGAATTTTGTATGTTTCTATGAGATCCCCTCTCATTCTTCTAAATTCCAGTGAATACAAGCCTAGTCGATCCAGTTTTTCTTCATATGTCAGTCCTGCCATCCCGGGAATCAGTCTGGTGAACCTTCGCTGCACTCCTTCAATAGTAAGAATGTCCGTCCTCAGATTAGGAGACCAAAACTGTACACAATATTCAAGGTATGGCCTCACCAAGACCCTGTACAACTGCAGTAAGACCTCCCTGCTCCTATACTCAAATCCTCTCGCTATGAAGGCCAACATGCTATTTGCCTTCTTCACAGCCTGCTATACCTGCATGCCAACCTTCAATGACTGATGTACCATGACACCCAGGTCTCGTTGCACCTCCCCTTTTCCTAATCTGTCACAATTCAGATAATATTCTGCCTTCCTGTTTTTGCCACCAAAGTGGATAACCTTACATTGATCTACATTATACTGCATTTGCCATGCATTTGCCCACTCACCTAACCTGTCCAAGTCACCTTGCAGCCTCTTAGCATCCTCCTCACAGCTCACACTGCCACCTAGCCTAGTGTCATCTGTAAACTTGGAGATATCACATTCAATTCCTTTGTCTAAATCATTAATGTATATTGTAAATAGTTGGGGTCCCAGCACTGGACCTTGTGGTACCTCAACAGTCACAGCCTGTCATTCTGTAAAGGACCAGTTTATTCCTACTCTTTGCTTCCTGTCTGCCAACCAGTTCTCTATCCACGTCAATACATTACCCCCAATACCATGTGCTTTAATTTTGCCTAATAATCTAATGTGTGGGACCTTGTCAAAAGCCTTTTGAAAGTCCAAATACACCACATCCGCTGGTTCTCCCTTGACCACTCTACTAGTTACATCCTCAAAAAATGCTAGAAGATTTGTCAAGCATGATTTCCCTTTCATAAATCTATGCTGACTTGGACCGATCCTGTCACTGCTTTCCAAATGCGCTGCTATTACATATTTATTAATTGATTCCAACATTTTCACACTACCGATGTCAGGCTAACTGGTCTATAATTCCCTGTTTTCTTTCCTTCCTTTTTTAAAAAGTGGGGTTACATTAGCTACCTTCCAATCTGTCATGTATTCAACCAGCATTGTAACCCATGTATAAACTGACCGAAGTTGTACACCGTGAGAACACTGACCACTAGGTGGGAGACACTCCTAACCTGGACCTTCAGGTATAAAAGGGGAAGCTCCACCCACCTTCATCACTTGAGTGCTAAGGAATAAAGGACAGGTCACAGACTGACCTTCTCTCAAGCATGGGCCTCGTGTGCATTTATACTGTGTAGTAAGGACCTATCACAATCCATAGGAACTGATCCAGAGTCTATAGAATGTTGGAAAATGACCACCAATACATCCACTATTTTTATGGCCACTTCCTTAAGTACTCTGTGGTCCAGGCTATCAGGCCCTGGGGATTTATTGGCCTTCAATCCCATCAATTTCCCTAACACAATTTCCTGACTCATAAGGATTTCCTTCAGTTCCTCCTTCTCGCTAGACCCGCGATCCCCTAGTATTTCCGAATTGCTCTGAATATCAATCTCGATCGTGTACCTAAGTCCTGGAATGGGGCTTGAACCCAGAACCATCTAACTCAGAAAGGAGTGTCACCAACTAAGCCAAGCTGGCACATCAGAATAGACTTATGATCCAGGTTCTTGCAGGCGGTGCAAATCCACTCCGACAATCCTGATGTCAAACTACAGGAGACCTGAGAACAACACAACAGTCACTATTTCAATGCAGGAAATAAATTATAGGCTTTCAGCAAGGCTTAGTTTGGGATTATCACCTTTATGTGGATCTAAGAGGAGCGTCATGCTTATATCACCAGGCTATTCTTTCTCAAAACGAAGAAGGAACTTGTAGTCCACATGTAAAGATTCTTTTCATCCTGAGAAAAGTAACAGCGAGTCAAGACACTTTAGATAAGAAAATAGAGAAATTAGCTATGAGATATGGAAGCTCTGTCAAAAGAGACTGGGTAGATTTCCAACTTCCCGTCCTGGTGTAAAAAATTGTGGATCATCGGCCCGACATTGAAAACACACGATTTTGTTCCCAATGATTGGAGATGAAAATCTGGCAATTTTTAGATCAGATATTCTGCACAGCCAGTTGTATGCTCTGGCGGCAAGTTGAAAATCTACCCATGTTTAGGTTTGATTTCAGTTACATCGGGCCCAAGTTTCCACATGATTTGCACCTGATTTTTAGGAGCAACTGGTGGAGAACGGACTATCTTAGAAATCGCAATTCTCCACATTTTTTTTTCTGCAGTTCTAGTCAGGTAGAACAATTCTACTTTGGAACAGAATTTTTTCTTCAAAAGGGGGCGTGTCTGGCCACTGACACCTGATTTCAAAGTTTCCACAGTGAAAACGTACTCCAAACTAAAGTAGAATGGAGCAAGTGAAGATTTTTGTAGAACTGAAAAAACCTGTTCTACACATTAAAAAATCAGGCGCAGTTTACAAATTAGGCGTCCAGAACGAGGTGGGGGGGGGGGGGGGGGGAACTCATTAAATTCCACAATAAATCCTTATTTATAATTCTACAAATATTATACAAATAAATCCAACCTGAATAAACATTTATAAGCAAAGAAAAGATTAAATAAACCATCTTCCTACCTGTGTGAAAGTGCTTCAGGCACGGAGAATGCTGCTGTCAGCCTGAGGCGCCCGTTCTTCCCGCGGGGGGGTGGGGGGGAGGGGGAGGCGCCCGTTCTTTCCCGCGGGGGGGGGGGGGAGGGGGAGGCGCCCGTTCTTTCCCGCGGGGGGGGGGGGGAGGCGCCCGTTCTGTCCGCGGAGGGGGGGGAGGCGCCCGTTCTGCTCGCGGGGGGGGGGGGAGGGGAGAGGAAGCGCCCGTTCTTTCCCGCGGGGGGGGGAGAGACGCCCGTTCTTCCCGCAGGGGGGGTAGGAGGCGCCCGTTCTTCCCGCGGGGGGTGGGTGGGAGGCGCCCGTTCTTCCCGCGGTGGGGGGGGGGAGGAGACAGTGAGAAGGCTGCAAGTGCTGATGTGCTGATGGCAATGTGCTTTTATTAAAAAAATGTTCAAAAATTAAACAGCTACAAAGAACTACAAAAATGGCCAAGTGCCAATGTTTTTTTCACACTGCGCGTGCGCGAACGCTCCAACGCGCACGCTCAGCGTTGCCGGCAGGAAAAAAACTAATTTAAATAGTACCCGCCCCCTCCCACTTACAACATCGGCGTGAGTGTAGGCTCCGCCCCCCTGGGCGCCGCGCCAGGCAGACAAGGAGCTGCAGAGCGCTCCAGAATCGCGATTTTTTTTTTTAGGCGCCGTTTTAGGCGCGAAAAACGGGCGCCCAGCTCGGAGGGGCGCCCGTTTTTTATCGTGTGGAAACTTGGGCCCATTGAGTCTACAGCACAGAAACAGGCTATAAAGCCCAAATGGTCTATGCCGGCGTTTATACTCCACATGAGCTTCCTCACAAGCAATAAGGGTAATTTAAACTTTCACAGCAGGATGAAAATGGGTGATAGCGAATCAGCAGCCGTTTTATACATTGGCTGATTTTATTTTTTATGCAATATAAAATCAGGAGAGATGTAAAACCGGTGGTTGATTCGCTATTGCCCATTTTCTTCCCAACGATAAAAGTTAGAATGACCTGCGTTTCTTTCAATTTTGGCTACATTCAATGAGCCACTTGGTTGGTTTACTGACTGGAATACTTTGTAACAGCAGAATAATTCACCTTGGGACTTCCTAATGACCTCAATGCAAATAATGGACCACCTAATGACCACTGTGGAACAACAAAAAGAATCCCATGATCCAGACCATCACCTGAAGTGAGGAACACGAATGCAGGAAGTTAGCAAAAGCATAAGGAAGGAAATATCAGATTGACTGAACTATTGCGCCCTTTCAGGAAGAAGGATCACCTGCAATGCAATGTGACACTAGGAGCCCGAATTGTGGACCTTTGCAGTGGGATCATGTTACGAACTCTCGTATGTTTTTAATTATGAGTAAGACAGTTGAGCACAACTAGCGCATGTCACATATGCACTATTGGTTTTAAAGTTTATACCAAAGATCACACTACTGACCTGTAACAGGAAATTACTTTCAGAAAATCAGGAAGTAAATACACAAAAAGTAAAATACTGTACACAAAGACAGCAACTGGACTTGGTGGTTGGGGGGGGGGGGGGGGGCGGGGGCAGTTGGGGGAAGAAAGCATCTACAGATAAGAGGAAGGGCCGCTTTCATCAGAGCTGTGATCAAAACCATTTCTGCTATTTCCTGTTATGTATTCTTTATCTGCCTCTACAGTATTCATAATAACAAGTATTAACTTCTTGTTATGCTAATCAGAAGCCTTGAAATCTAATTTATTTTGTTTCACATTATTTATTTGATCTCCTTTGTGCATTTGATATTTACCAAAGAGTTTCATCAATTCAGTAGCATCTCACAAATATATTTGACTTGTGTGAAATTGCTGCTATGCTCACAATTTTTGCTTTAAAGATTGAATGTGAAAATGATGGTTGGTAGACAAATACTCAGCATGTTTGGATGACGTTATTTTAAATGGCTAAAATTGCTGTTATAATAGAAAGGAAAGTTGCACAAGTACATTAATCGTTCATCCACCAATATTGCCAACTGCAATTTCTAGGTTCATAAATATTAACTGAAATAATTGCTTTTGCAACAACAATCATCGATAAATATTATTTTATTCACTTTTTTTATCATTTAAATTTCAGAAAAACTTTGAATCGTAAATCCAGTGAGGTTATCTTTCGATCAATTATTGTCGGTAGCTAAATAGTGTTCAATAATTTACCACGAGAAACCTGACATTATTATCATGATGTTTATAATGCATATCTTGTGGAATTTATTCTTACTCGGGGTGAAATTTGGCTTGTGCAGCTGATGATGATTGGCAGCCCATTTGCACCTTGTCTTATTTTCTCTTCCATTTATTTCAATTGAAATTAAAATGGGGCTGAGTATAAAAATGGCTTTTAATTCGCTGTTGCCCGTTTTACGATACTGCCCAAGAATATAAGAACATAAGAAATAGGAGCAGGAGTAGGCCATTTGGCCCCTCGAGCCTGCTGTATCATTCAAGAAGATTATTTATAATCTGCTCCTGGCCTCAACTCCACTTCCCTGTCCGCTCCCCATAACCCTTGATTCCCCTATAGTTCAAGAATCTGTCTATCTCCACTTTAAATATATTCAATGAATCAGCCTGCACAGCTCTCTGGGGTAGAGAATTCCAAAGATTCATGATCCTCTAAGAGAAGAAATTCCTCCTCTTCTCCATCTTAAATGGGCGACCCTTTATTCTGAATCTATGCGCCCTAGTTCTAGATTCCCCCACATGGGGAAACATCTTCTCAGCATCTACCCTGTTAAGTCCCCTCAGAATTTTATGTTTCAGTAAGATCACCTCTCATTCTTCTAAACTCCAATGACTACAGGCCCAACCTACTCAACCTTTCCTCATAAGACAACCCCTTCATCTCAGGAATCAAACGAATCAACCAAAAGTCACTCCCACTGATTTTATAATGTTGCACCCAGAATCCTATTAAGTGATGAAATGTTAATAACATAGAACAACATGGAGAAAACTATTGAGACAAGGTAGTCAATATTGATTGAGAGGTCACATTCACTCCCTTTTACTTCTGGAAACTTGTGTCATGTCTAACATGTGGAGAATAAAAAGGAGTAACAGTGGAAAAGGTTAGGTTTTTTTTGTTCTTGTTTTCTAGTTTCCAAAATGTAAATTTTTAGGGGCCGAAATTGTCTCTTCCCCCCCGCCCGACTAAGAGTAGACGCACTTATCAATCTTTAAAATTTTACTCCACCCCAATCCAGGGGGCAGATCTTGTGCCGATATTCACCTCTTTGTTTTGTGTTTCCGCTCGGGGTGATGTTGAGGGGTGGAAGTGCCCTTGGATCTGGTCGGCGGCCCAAATGAGTCATCAGCGCTGTGCTGCTGACATCAGCGCGTCGCGGACGTGCCTTGTCGCATTGCTTCGTCACAACGTCCCTCCCCTTCACTTAAAGGGGAGGGCCACTGTGAGCTCTGCAATAAGTTTAGTTAGGCTCACTGGGCCACCAGAAAGGGTTTTGGCCGGTACCCAAGAAGGAGTGCCAGTCTGCCTGTTGGCCGATCCCGTAACCTTGCAGTTGGCCCACAATTAAATAAAATGGAGGTGCCGGCAGTGCGATCTCCCCTTTAAGGGTGGATGTGCCACCTAGCCACACACAGCTTCCCGCAGGAGAAAGCTGTCAGTGGCACCGACCAGCAGCCACTCCGCTCCCACGGGGAAATTTCCAGCGGGGGTCGGAAAGGGGGTCGCGTCGGGCGCCCGTGGGGTTGACAACACGGGGGCAATTTAGAGGCGATAATGAAGCTTAAAGAGCGGGACAATTTCGGCCCCTTAAAGTTTTGCATTTTAGTTACTTACAGCTTTTAATAATAAAAACACTTGGCTGGAAAGGACAGAGTGTTCTTCTGGCAGATTACCATCCTGGTGCAAACAAAGAGAGCCAATTATTTTCACTGATCTGCACCAGATTTATTTAACACTGCCAATTCTTTATTTAATATGCACATTATTTGCAGACATGGGCATCTTGGTAGTCTTAAGATTTAATTTAAGGGATTTAGGACAGAGAGCAGGAGAAACCTTTTTTTTTTACACAGGGTTGTGAAGCTGTGGAATTAGTGATTGAAGCAGAGACCATGGGCCCAAGTTTCGGCCTGAGTTGCTCCTGTTTTCTTAGAGCAACTGGTTTAGAATGGAGTATCTTAGAAATTGCAATTCTCGGCATTTAGTTTGCTGCAGTTCTAGTCAGTTAGACCAGTTTCACTTTGGAACAGAATTTTTTTTTCCAAAAGGGGGCGTGTCCGGCCACTTACGCCTGTTTTGAAAGTTTAGGCAGTGAAACCTTACTCCAAACTAACTTAGAATGGAGTAAGTGAAGATTTTTGTACGCTCAGAAAAACCTTGCGTACACTTTACAAATCAGGCATAGGTTACAAATTAGGCATAGGGAACGGTGGGGGGGGGGGGGGGGTGGCGGAGTGGCGGGGGGGGGGTGACAGGAAGTAATTAAATTCTACAATTATTCAACAGTCACACTTATACATATAAAGATCCAACCTGAATAAAAATTTATAAACAAAGCAAAGATTAAATATTCCATGTTCCTACTGTGTGAAGCAGCAGCAACTTTCGAGCTGCGATGCTTCAGGCAGGCCTTCCTTCCATCAGTGTCTGGACGGCAGCTGAAGAAACAGCAAGCAGCTTTTGGGCTGCGAAGGGGACTGGGGCCGTTCGGCCAGGGGATAGGGGAAGCATCAGGCCACAGCGGACGGCAGCAGCAGCCTCCGAGCTGCGAAGACTTAGGCCGTTCGGCCAGGGGATAGGGGAAGCATCAGGCCACAGCGGACGGCAGCAGCAGCCTCCGAGCTGCGAAGACTTAGGCCGTTCGGCCAGGGGATAGGGGAAGCATCAGGCCACAGCGGACGGCAGTAGAATCTGGCAGCAGCAGCCTCCGAGCTGCGAAGACTTAGGCTGTTCGGCCAGGGGTCCACGAGAAAAATTAACATTTTTCCTCTAGTCCCTTTTAAAAATAGCCGAGTGCCAATGTTTATGTGCCACTGCACGTGCGCGCGCGCTCCAACGCGTACGCGCAGGGTTGCCGGCATGACGTTGCCTTATTTAAATTAGCCCCACCCCCCACTACTTGTAGAATCGGCACGAGTCTCTTGCTCCGCGCCCTGCTGTTCTGTGTGCGCCGCGCCAAGCTGCTGAAGACCTGCAGGGAGCCGGAGAATATGCAAGTATTTTTTCGGCGCACTTTCGAACGCGAAAAACGGGCGTCCAGGTCGGGGCTGCGCTGATCTAGGCGCAGCACGAAACTTGGGCCCCATATTAGGTTAGATAGCTGGTTGAAGGAAAGGCGGATAAAGGGTTATGGAAACAAGATGGGCTCATGATATTAGGCCTATTGCTTGTTTTTGAGGATAAACACCGACGCAGACATGTGGGACTTAATGCTCTGTTTCTGTGTTGTAATTTCTATGCAACATCACAGGGCCCTGCCTCAGCGGTCCAAGAATCGGTCCAAGTCAGCATGGATTTATGAAGGGGAAATCATGCTTGACAAAACTTCTGGAATTTTTTGAGGATGTTACTAGTAGAGTGGATAAGGGAGAACCAGTGGATGTGGTGTATTTGGACTTTCAAAAGGCTTTTGACAAGGTCCCACACAAGAGATTAGTGTGCAAAATAAAAACACATGGTATTGGGGTTAATATACTGACGTGGATAGAGAACTGGTTGACAGACAGGAAGCAGAGTCGGGATAAACGGGTCTTTTTCAGAATGGCAGGCAGTGATTCGTGGAGTGTTGCAGGGCTCAGTGCTGGGACCCCAGCTCTTTACAATATACATCAATGATTTGGATGAAGGAATTAAGTGTAATATCTCCAAGTTTGCAGTTGACACTAAACTGAGTGGTGGTGTGTGCTGTGAGGGGGACGCTAAGAGGCTGCAGGGTGACTTAGACAGGTTAGGTGAGTGGACAAATGCATGGCAGATGCAGTATAATGTGAGGTTATCCACTTTGGGGGCAAAAATGCGAAGACAGAATATTATCTGAATGCTGGCAGATTAGGAAAAAGGGAGGTGCAACGAGACCTGGGTGTCATGGTTCATCAGTCATTGAAAGTTGGCATACAGGTGCAGCAGGCGGTGAAGAAGGCAAATGGTATGTTGGCCTTCATAGCTAGGAGATTTGAGTATAGGAGCAGGGAGGTCTTACTACAGTTGTACAGGACCTTGGTGAGGCCTCACCTGGAATATTGTGTTCAGTTTTGGTCTCCGAATCTGAGGAAGGACGTTCTTGCTATTGAGGGAGTACAGCGAAGATTCACCAGACTGATTCCCGGGATGGCCGGACTGACATATGAGGAGAGACTGGATCAACTGGGCCTTTATACATTGGAGTTTAGAAGAATGAGAGGGGATCTCATAGAAACGTACAACATTCTGACGGGACGGGACAGGTTAGATGCAGGTAGATTGTTCCCGATGTTGGGGAAGTTCAGAACCAGGGGACACAGTCTTAGGATAAGGGGTATGCCATTTAGGATTGAGATGAGGAGAAACTTCTTCACTCAGAGAGTGGTTAACCTGTGGAATTCCCTGCCGCAGAGAATTGTTGATGCCAGTTCATTGGATATATTCAAGAGGGAGTTAGATATGTCCATTAAGGCTAAAGGGATCAATGGGTATGGAAAGAAAGTAGGAAAGGGGTACTGAGGGAATGATCAGCTATGAACTTATCGAATGGTGGTGCAGGCTCGAAGGGCCGAATGGCCGACTCCTGCACCTATTTTCTATGTTTCTAGCTCATCTGCTACTGAAAACCTCATCTATGCCTTTGTTGCCTCAAGACCTCACTATTCCAATGCTCACCTGGCCAGCCTCCCATCTTCCACCCTCCGTAAACGTGAGCTCATCCAAAACTCTTCTGCCTGTATTCCGTTCCATTCACCAAGTACCATTCACCCATCACTCATCATCCCTGTGCTTACTGACCTACACTGGCTCCCGGTCTGGCAACACCTGGATTTCAAAATTCTCATCCTTGTTTTTGAATTCTTCCATGTCCTCACCCCTCCCTATCTCTCTAACCTCCTCCAGCCCTAGTGGAGGAGATTAGAGATAGGGAGCGGCAAGGCTGTGGAGGGATTTGAAAATAAAGATGAGAATTTTGAAATGGAGACATTGCTTAACCTGGAGCCAAAGTAGGTCAGCGAGATGGGTGGGCGGGACATGGTGCGAGTTAGGGCACAGGCAGCCGAGTTTTGGATCTCCTCTAGTTATGGAGGGGAAGAATGTGGGAGGTGAGAAGTATGAAGAAAGAGTCTGATTGGATACTGTGAGCTCAAAGTAAAGTGTGACCTTAGTCTTTTATTGCAGGTCTCCAGAGTGCCTCTCCAGCCTGTGAGGCCTCCTTAAGTACTTGTGCTCCCAAGGTATTATGGGATCCTTTGGGACTCAGGGGATGAGCCCTCTGGTGGCTGTACAAGGCAAATACAAGTTTGCATACATAACAACACTCCCCCACCAAAGTCAATATTGAAACTATTTACAAGGTGAGACGATCTGGGGCCTTTCTCTCCCTGGTTGATCGTCACGGTGCAGATGCTGGTATTGGAAAACCGCCTGTTGGACCCTCACTGGGCTGCTGTGCAGCTGGCCTTGCTGGGCCGCCTGGAGTGGTGAGTCCTGCTGGGCTGCTGCGAATGGTGGGTTCTGCTTCGTGGCCAACCGCGGTGTCGGTTGCCACTGGTGTGTAGTTGGGGGGTCAAAGAAGGTCGGGTTGCTCAGGATAGTCCGTGAATCTGAGTTTGATTTGGTCCAATTGTTTCTGGTGAATGAGTCCATTTGAAAGTTTGACCCGAAACACCCTGTTCCCCTCTTTGGCCACAACAGTGCCGGGAAGCCACTTAGTACCTTGTCCATAATTCCATACAAATACAGGATCATTGATTTAAATTTCACGTCACAGATTTGCGCTGTCATGATATGTACTTTGATGAAGCCGCCTCCTCTCTACTTGTTCATAGTTCACCCTGATCTATAACAAGAGTCTTGTCTTGAGTGCCCTTTTCATGAGCAGTTCAGCAAGTGGAATCCCATTGAGCGAGTGGGGTCTTGTGTGGTGACTAAACAGGACTCAGGATAGGCAAGTCTGCAGTGAGCCTTCAGTTACCCTCTTCAAGCCCTGCTTGATGGTTTGCACGGCTCTCTCTGCCTGACCATTGGTTTGAACGGGGCAGATATGACATGTTTGATCCCATTGCGGGTCATGAATTCTTTGAACTCGGCACTGGTAAAACATGGCCCGTTGTCGCTCACAAGGTCATCGGGTAGCCCATGCGTGGCAAACATGGCCCGCATGCTGTCCGTGGTGGCAGCGGACGTGCTTGTCGACATTATCTCACATTCAATCCATTTGGAGTACGCATCTACAACCACAAGAAACATTTGACCTAAGAACGGGCCTGCATAGTCGACGTGGACCTTAGACCATGGTTTGGAGGGCCAAGACCTAAACTTAGTGGCGCCTCCCTGGGTGCATTACTTAAGTGCGAGCATGTGTTGCATCTGTGCATGCAGGACTCTTAAGTCCGCATTGATACCAGGCCACCACACATGGGATCTGGCTATCGCTTTCATCATTACGATGCTTGGGTGCGTGCTGTGGAGGTCACTGATGAAGGTGTCTCTGCCCTTCATGGGAACCACTACCCAATTTCCCAACAGAAGCTAGTCTGCCTGTATTAACATTTCATCTTTGCGCAGTTGGAACAGCTTTATCTCTTCCTGCATTTCCACTGGGACACTGGGACACTGCTCCCGTGAAGCACATAGTTTTTAACTAGGGACAGTAAGGGGTCCTGGCTCATCTGTCGGGCTGTGAAGGGTGATTGCTCACTCTCAAATACTTCCATAATCATGACTAAATCTGCGGGCTGCGCCATTTCCACCCCTGTGGTGGGCAATGGCAGCCTGCTGAGAGCATTGGCACAGTTTTCTGTGCCTGGCCTGTGGCGGATGGCGTAGTTGTATCCAGACAACGTGAGCGCCCATCTCTGGATGCGGGCCGATGCATTAGTATTAATCCCCTTACTCTCGGAAAACAGGGATATCAGTGGCATATGACCAGTTTCCAATTCAAATTTTAGCCCAAACAGGTATTGATGCATTTTCTTTATCCCATGGACACACGCTAACGCTTCTTTTTCAATCATGCTGTAGGCTCTCTCAGCCTTAGACAGATTCCTGGATACATAAGCAATCGGTTGCAATTTCCCGAAATCATTAGCTTGTTGCAATACGCAACCAACGCCATACGACGACGCATCACATGCTAGTACCAAACGCTTACATGGATCATACAACACAAGCAATTTGTTTGAGCATAACAATTTTCTATCGTTTACAAAAGCATTTTCTTGGCTTTTGCCCCATACCCATTCATCTCCTTTACACAGTAAGCCGTGCAATGGTTTTAACAGTGTGCTGAGACCCGGTAAGAAGTTACCAAAATGGTTCAGGAGTCTTAGAAACCACCGCAGCTCTGTCATGTTGTGTGGCCTCGGTGCATTCTCGATTGCCTCCGTCTTCGAATTGGTGGGTCTGATGCCGTCCGCCGCGATTCTTCGCCCCAGGAACTCCACTTCAGGTGCCAGGAAAACGCACTTTGAGCATTTTAACCTGAGCCCCACGCAGTTGAGTCGACTAAGAACCTCCTCCAGGTTCTGCAGATGCTCGCTTGTGTCTCGACCTGTCACCAAGATGTCGTCCTGGAAGACCACCGTGCACGGGATCGACTTCAGTAAGCTTTTCATGTTTCTCTGGAATATCGCTGCCGCTGATCGAATTCCAAACGGATATCAGTTATAAATGAAGAGACCTTTGTGCATTTTGATGAAGATGAGGGCCTTCGATGATTCCTCCAGCTCCTGCATCATGTAGGCTGAGGTCAAGTCCAGCTTCGTGAACGTCTTTCCTCCCGCCAGCATAGCAAAAAGATTGTCGGCCTTTGGTAGTGGGTATTGGTCCTGCAGGGAGAAACGATTGATATTACTTTGTAATCACCACGGATTCTGATGGTGCTGTCTCCCTTGAGGACAAGAACGATCGGACTGGCCCACTTGTTGAATTTGATCGGCGAGCTGATGCCCTCTCATTGCAGTCGGTCTAGCTTGATCTCTACCCTTTCTCTCATCATGTACGGTACTGCTCTCGCCTTGTGATGGATCGGTCGCGCCCCCGGAATTAGATGGATCTGCACTTTTGCTCCTTGGAACTTCCCGATGCCTGGTTCAAACAGCGCAGGGAACTTGTTTAAGACCTAGGCACACGAAGTGTCGTCAGCGGACGAGAGCGCTCGGACGTCATCCCAGTTCCAGCGTATCTTTCCCAGCCAGCTCCTGCCGAGCAGCGTGGGACCATCGGCCGGTACCACCCAGAGTGGTTGGAGACTTTTACAGGAGCATTGCCGATTACGGGCATCAGTTCCTTTGTGTAAGTTCTCAGTTTTGTGCGAATTGGAGTCAAGAATGGCCTTAAGGCCTAGCTGCACCACAATTTTTCGAAAGTCTTTTTGCTCATAATGGACTGGCTCGTCCCCGAGTCCAACTCCATTGACACTGGGAGTCCATTTAGTTCAACCTTCGTCGTGATGCACCGTGGATCTGTTCTCCCCTGCAACATGGTGGTTTGCAGGATTAACTGGATTAGCAGCTCGCCTGCACATATGTTGGAGGTGTCCCATTGTTCCACAGCCCTTGCAAATGCTCCCTTTGAAGCGGCATGAATGGGAACAATGATCACCCCCGCAGCACCAACAAAGTGTTAATGGCCTTGCATTCATCACCCTTGATGGTGGACTCTGAGACATCTGTGGATGTGCAGCTGCAGGCATGTGGGGCCTGCCCTGTACATTGCGATTTGAAAACAACATCACTTTGTTCACAGTACTTGTAGCAGCACTCGTGTGCTGAGAGATTTGCTTAGTATTGTCACTGGTGGCAATGAGCGCCTTGGCTATCGCTATGGCTTTACTCAAGGTTGGGGTCTCTTCAGTCAAAAGTTTGCGAAGTATCAATTCATGGCCAATGCCAAGTACGAAAAAGTCTCTGAACATTTTCTCCAAATGTCCTTCAAATTCGCAATGTCCTGCAAGGCATCTTAGCTCGGCCTCATAACTTGCCATTTCCTCACCTTCAGACCTTTTGTAGGTGTAGAACAGCTACCTCGCCATCAGAACGCTTTCCTTCAGGTTCAGATGCTCCCGGACCAGTGTGCACAAATCATCTTACGATCTCTCTGTGGGTTTCGCTGGAGCAAGCAGATTTTTCATGAGGCCATACGTTGGTGCCCCGCAGACGGTGAGGAGAATCGCTCTTCGTTTGGCAGCGTTCGCTTCTCCTTCCAGCTCTTTGCCACGAAGTATTGCTCGAGTCACTGCACGACGGTTTCCCAATCACCTCCCTCTGCGAATTTCTCCAACATGCCCACTGTTCTCTGCATCGGTGAGTTCGCTGTCTGTATCTCGTTGCCAGTTGTTAAGTATGAAGAAAGAGTCTGACGGGATACTGAGAGCTCAAAGTAAAGTGTGACCATAGTCTTTTATTGCAGGTCTCCAGAGTGCTTCTCCAGCCTGTGAGGCCTCCTTAAGTACCTATGCTCCCAAGGGATTATGGGATCCCTTGGGACTCCAGGGGATGAGCCCTCTGGTGCCGGTACAAGGTAAATACAAGTTTACATATATAACAGGAGGCCAGCCAGGAGTGCATTGGAATAATGAAGTCTAGAGGTAACAAAGGCATGGATGAGGGCTTCAGCAGTGGATGAGCTGCGGCAAGGGCGGAGACTGGTGATGTTAAGGAGATGGAAATAGACAACCTTCGTTATGCTGCGGATATGTGGTAGAACGCTCAATTCGGGGTCAAATATGACACCAAGGTTGCAAACAGTCTGGTTCAGCCTCAGACAGAAGTTCGGGAGAGGGGTGGAGTCAGTGGCTTGGGAATGGAATTTGTGGCGGGATCCAAAAACAATGGCTTCAGTCTTCCCGATATTCAATTGGTAAATTTTTGCTCGTCCATATCTGGATGTCGGACAAGCAGTCTGACAATTTAGAGAGCGTGAAGGGGTCGAGAAGTCGTGGTAAGGTAGAGCTGGGTGTCATCAGCGTACATGTGGAAACTGATGCTGTGTTTTTGAATGATGTCACCAAGGGGGCAACATGTAGATGAGAAAAAGGAGGGGGCCAAGGAAAGATCCTTGGGGGACACCAGGGGTAATGATGCAGGGGCGGGAAGAGAAGCCGTTGCAGGTGACTCTCTGGTTATGGTTAGATAGATAAGAGTAGAACCAGGCAAGTGCAGTCCCACCCAGCTGGATGATGGTGGAGAGATGTTGGAAAAGAATAGTGGTCAACAGTGTCAAAGACTGCAGACAAGTCCAGAAGGACAAAGAGGGAAAATTTGCCTTTGTCACAGTCATAAAGGTAGAGACAGATAAGGTAAATGGAACGTTCTACTATTCTAGTTTGCTGGATTAGAAATTGGACCTTGTGTACATTTTACCGGTGTAACAAAGACCAATTTCAGAGATCAATATCCACCCCAAGGCTGCCTGAAACAGGCGTTCTGCCCTTTCATATTTTATTGAGCTTTTAGGACCTTTCTGCCAAATTAGGCAGTGAACAGGTGTAGGGCAGCTTCACTGCGGATTCTTCAATGGTTGCCACCAAATTGTCAGTTTAAAAGAACTAATTAAAATATACTTTCGGCCTGAAATGGGTGAACCATCTGTGGAGACATAAGACTCCAGCAGCTCAACCATCTAATAGTAATGAGAGCCGAGGCCCAATTTTGGGACCGAGACTGTGCCGATTTTCGGATTTTTCCGGATTTCGGACCTCGCTGTTGGCGCTCCTCGCCGCTTGCTGAACCTTCCTCCTCGCCGATCTACCGATTCTCGCCGCCTGCGGCCCCCCAACGCTCCATTTTTTACTGGTTTTTAACCAGTTTCCTCATCCCTCGCCGCCCGATGTCGCCGGCTTGGAGAGGTCCGATGGTTGGGCAGCCACCATCTTGGCCGCCTCCCCCACTACAGGTTCAACGACTCAAATCCGAAAACCAAGCGGCGAAGGGGATAATTAGTCCGGCCTGCAGGTTTCTGGACTGGGATTCCAGATTTATTTTAGCGAATATCAAATGGGATTTTCTCAAAAATGTCTGGTTTTCGGAGAATTCCGATTTTGAGATGTTGTACCTGTACTCGTATTTTGGTTATGTGTACACATACAGTTGAAAAAAAACCTGTTATATTGTAATTCTCTTGCTGAATCCATTTTCGAATTCATTACTAGTGTAATAATTGAATAATTGACAAACTCTCTACTGGAAACCATTTCCCTACTTAAATGATTGCTTTATAAATAAAATGATTGTTCCTTAGCAACTGAATTTATATGATGGCTGCTATTTATCTGCTGGCATGCCTACAAAACTGTTTCAATTAAAAGAAAAACAAAATGTAATTTCTGACTGTATATAGAGTGCTTGCACCACAAGGGGAACATTCAGTAAATAAAGTTTTGCTTTACTTTATGCGTGGGCCAAATTCATACTGAAATTGCTGCTTGTAATTTTCCCCAAACCTCAAGGGTTAACAGTGAAACAGAAATCTTCGACCTTTACATTTTTTACATTTTCCATTGGAAAACATCTATATGAATATTTTTATGTGGAATGTTGGAAATATTTGTAAGGACGGCATGAGGTAAGCTTTCCTCTGTGGAGCAAAATTGTAATTGTCCTTTTGTAAATGGGTGAACTTGCTACACTTAGCACAGAGAAAATTCCTCTGCCCTGTAACTATCTCTGCAACCTCCTCCAACCCCACAACCACCTCCTTTCCAAAACCTCTGATTCTACCTCATCGACATCCACACCCCTTTACTTCACCATTAGCAGTAAACTAGGTACGATGCTCCAGAATCCCTCACGATACACCTCTGCTTCAATCTCCTCCTTTATGAACCTCTTCAAAACCAGAATCTTTTGGCAACCACTTCTTTGCCTTGTTCAATTTTTTTCTTTCACCATTATGAAGCAGCATGGGACTTTATTAATGTTCCCTTTTTAGAGAAAGTACTTGGCAGTAATACTCAGATGTCAAAAGCTACATAAATGAAAGATGAGACCTAGTCCGTAATAGGACACTCTCGAATAGATTAATTTATTATTATTTACAAAGTATTTTTTCTCTCTGCCTTTTTGCTTCTGCCAGAAGACTGGTTAGCCTGACATCAGTGGTGGGGAAAATGTTGGAATCAATTATTAAAGATGAAATAGCAGCGCATTTGGAAAGCAATGACAGGATCAGTCCAAGTTAGCATGGATTTATGAAGGGGAAATCATGCTTGACAAATCTTCTAGAATTTTTTGAGGATGTAACTAGTAGAGCAGACAATGGAGAACCAGTGGATGTGGTGTATTTGGACTTTCAAAAGGTTTTTGACAAGGTCCCACACATGAGATTGGTGTGCAAAATTAAAGTGCATGTTATTGGGGGTAACGTATTGACATGGATAGAGAACTGGTTGGCAGACAGGAAGCAGAGAGTCGGAATAAACGGGTCCTTTTCAGAATGGCAGGCAGTGACCAGTGGGGTGCCACAGGGTTCATTGCTGGGACCCCAGCTATTTACAATATACATCAATGATTTAGATGAAGGAATTGAATGTAATATTTCCAAGTTTGCAGATGACACTAAGCTGGGTGGCGATGTGAGCTGTGAGGAGGATGCTAAGAGGCTGCAGGGTGACTTGGACAGGTTAGGTGAGTGGGCAAATGCATGGCAGATACAGTATAATGTGGATAAATGTGAGGTTATCCACTTTGGTGGCAAAAACAGGAAGACAGAATATTACCTGAATGGTGACAGATTAGGAAAACGGGGAGGTGCAACGAAACCTGGGTGTCATGGTACATCAGTCATTGAAGGTTGGCATGCAGGTACAGCAGATGGTGAAGGAGGCAAATGGCATGTTGGCCTTCATAGCTAGAGGATTTGAATATAGGAGCAGGGAGGTTTTACTGCAGTTGTATAGAGCCTTGGTGAGGCCACACCTGGAATATTGTGTTCAGTTTTGGTCTCCTAATCTGAGGAAGGATGTTCTTGCTATTGAGGGAGTACAGCGAAGGTTCACCAGACTGATTCCCAGGATTGTAGGACTGACATATGAGGAAAGACTGGATCAACTGGGCTTGTATCCACTGGAGTTTAGAAGAATGAGAGGGGATCTCATAGAAACATATAAAATTCTGACAGGATTAGACAGGTTAGAGGCAGGAAGAATGGTCCCGTTGCTGGAGACTTCCAGAACCAGGGGTCAAAGTCTAAGAATAAGGGGTAAGCCATTTAGGACCGAGATGAGGAGAAATTTCTTCACTGAGTGGCTAACCTGTGGAATTCCCTACCACAGGAAGTTATTGATGCCAGTTCATTAGATATATTTAAAAGGGAGTTAGTTATGGCTCTTACGGCCAAAGTGATCAAGGGGTATGGAAAGAAAGCAGGAAAGGGGTACTGAGATTGAATGATCAGCCATGATCTTATTGAATGGCAGAGCAGGCTCGAAGGGCCGAATGGCCTGCTCCTGCACCTAATTTCTATGTTTTTATGTAAAATCATGGGTGGGATTTTGCAGTAAAACTAATGGCGAGGCGAACAGCGTTCACCATTATTGAAGTGTAAAATGCCTGCACGTGCGCAGTTAAATGCGTAAATTAGGAAGTTGCTGTTTGAGGTACCATTTTCCTCCAGAAGCTGCGCTATAAGAACATAAAGAAATAGGAGCAGGAGAAAGCCATAAGGGACCTACTCCACCATTTAATACGATCATGGCTGATCTGATCATAGATTCAGGTCCACTTCCCTGCCCACTCTCCATAACCCCGTATTCCCTTATCATAGGTATAATCTCAGGATTGCTACCAGTGACACGTGCTAGTCAGAGTCGGAATCACAGGATAGTTCAGATGAATACGTGGCTTGAGGAGTGGTGCAAATGGGAGGGATTCAAATTCCTGGGACATTGGAACCGGTTCTGGGGGAGGTGGGACCAGTACAAACCGGACGGTCTGCACCTGGGCAGGACCGGAACCAATGTCCGAGGGGGAGTGTTTGCTAGTGCTGTTGGGGAGGGTTTAAACTAATATGGCAGGGGAGTGGGAACCTTTGCAGGGAAACAGAGGGAAGTAGAATGGGGTCAGAAGCAAAAGATAGAAAGAAGAAAAGTAAAAGTGGAGGGCAGAGAAACCCAAGGCAAAAATCAAAAAGGGCCACATTGCAGCAAAATTCTAAAAGGGAAAAGTGTGTTAAAAAGACAAGCCTGAAGGCTCTGTGCCTCAATGCGAGGAGTATTCGTAATAAGGTGGATGAATTAACTGCACAGGCAGCAATTAATGAATATGATATAATTTGCATCACGGAGACATGGCTCCAGGGTGACCAAGGCTGCGAACTCAACATCCAGGGGTATTCAACATTCAGGAAGGATAGACAGAAAGGAAAAGGAGGTGGGGTAGCGTTGCTGGTTAAAGAGGAAATTAACGCAATAGTAAGGAAGGACATTAGCTTGGATGATGTGGAATCTGTATGGGTGGAGCTACAGAATACCAAAGGGCAGAAAACGCTAGTGGGAGTTGTGTACAGACCATCAAACATAGTAGTGAGGTTGGAGACAGCATCAAACAAGAAATTAGAGATGCGTGCAATAAAGTTATAGCAGTTATCATGGGCGACTTTAATCTATATATAGATTGGGCGAACCAAGCTGGTAGCAATACGATGGAGGAGGATTTCCTGGAGTGTATTAGGGATGGTTTTCTGGACCAATGTGTCGAGGAACCAACTAGGGAGCTGGTCATCCTAGACTGGGTGATGTGTAATGGGAAAGGACTAATTAGCAATCTTGTTGTGCGAGGCCCCTTGGGGAAGAGTGACCATAATATGATAGAATTCTTTATTAAGATGGAGAGTGACACAGTTAATTCAGAGACTAGGGTCCTGAACTTAAGGAACGGTAACTTCGATGGTATGAGACGTCAATTGGCTAGAATAGACTGGCAAATGATACTTAAAGGGTTGACTGTGTATAGACAATGGCAAACATTTAAAGGTCACATGGATGAACTTCAACAATTGTACATCCCTGTCTGGAGTAAAAATAAAATGGGGAAGGTGGCTCAACCGTGGCTAACTAGGGAAATTAAGGATTGTGTTAAATCCAAGGAAGAGGCATATAAATTGGCCAGAAAAAGCAGCAAACCTGAGGACTAGGAGAAATTTAAAATTCAGCAGAGAAGGACAAACGGTTTAATTAGGAGGTGGGAAATAGAGTATGAGAGGAAGCTTGCAGGGAACATAAAAACTGATTGCAAAAGCTTTAGATATGTGAAGAGAAAAAGATTAGTGAAGACAAACGTCTCTTGCAGTCAGATACAGGTGAATTTATAATGGGGAACAAAGAAATGGCAGACCAGTTGAACAAATACTTTGGTTCTGTCTTCACGAAGGAAGACCCAAATAACCTTCCGGAACTACTAGGGGACCGAGGGTCGAGTGAGAAGGAGGAACTGAAGGATATCCTTATAAGGTGGGAAATTGTATTAGGTAAATTGATGGGATTGAAGGCCGATAAATCCCCAGGGCCTGATAGTCTGCATCACAGAGTACTTAATGAAGTGGCCCTAGAAATAGTGGATGCATTAGTGATCATTTTCCAACAGTCTATCGACTCTGGACCAGTTCCTTTGGACTGGAGGGTAGCTAATGTAACACCACTTCTTAAGAAAGGAGGGAGAGAGAAAATGGACAATTATAGACCCATTAGCCTGACATCAGTAGCAGGGAAAATGTTGGAATCAGTTATTAAAGATAAAATAACAGCACATTTGGAAAGCAGTGACAGGATCGATCCAAGTCAGCATGGATTTATAAAAGGGAAATCATGCTTGACAAATCTTCTGGAATTTTTTGAGGAAGTAGCTAGTAGAGTGGACAAGGGAGAATCAGTGGGTGTGGTGTATTTGGACTTTCAAAAGGCTTTTGACAAGTTTTCACACAAGATTGGTGTGCAAAATTAAAGCACATGGTATTTGGGGTAATTTACTGACGTGGATAGAGAACTGGTTGGCAGACAGAAAGCAGAGAGTCGGGATAAATGGTCTTTTTCAGAATGGCAGGCAGTGACTAGTGGGGTGCTGCAGGGCTCAGTGCTGCGACCCCAACTATTTACAATATACATTAATAATTTGGATGAAGGAATTGAGTGTAATATCTCCAAGTTTGCAGATGACACTAAGCTGGGTGGTGGTGTGAGTTGTGAGGAAGATGCTAAGAGGCTGCAGGGTGACTTGGACAGGTTAGTTGAGTGAGCAATCGCATGGCAGATGCAGTATAATGTGGATAAATGTGAGGTTATCCACTTTGGTGGCAAAAACAGGAAGGCAGAATATTATCTGAATGGCGCCAGATTAGGAAAAGGGGAGGTGCAACGAGACCTGGGTGTAATGGTACATCAGTCATTGAAAGTTGGCATGCAGGTACAGCAGGCGGTGAAGAAGGCAAATGGTATGTTGGCCTTCATAGCTAGGGGATTTGAGTATAGGAGCAGGGAGGTCTTACTGCAGTTGTACAGGGCCTTGGTGAGATCTCACCTTGAATATTGTATTCAGTTTTGGTCTCCTAATCTGAGGAAGGACATTCTTGCTATTGAGGGAGTGCAGCGAAGGTTCACCAGACTGATTCCCGGGATGGCTGTACTGACATATGAGGAGAGACTGGATTGACTGAGCCTTTATTTACTGGAGTTTAGAAGGATGAGAGGGGATCTCATTGAAACATATAAAATTCTGATGGGACTGGACAGGTTAGATGCAGGAAGAACATTCCCAATGCTGGAGAAGTCCAGAACCAGGGGACACAGTCTAAGGATAAGGAGTAAGCCATTTAGGACTGAGATGAGGAGAAACTTTTTCACTCAGAGTTGTTAACCTGTGGAATTCCCTACCGCAGAGAGTTGTTGGATGCCAGTTCATTGGATATATTCAAGAGGGAATTAGATATGGCCCTTATGGCTAAAGTGATCAAGGGGTATGGAGAGAATGCAGGAAAGGGGTACTGAGGTGAATGATCAGCCATGATCTCTTGAATGTTGGTGCAAGCTCGAAGGGCCGAATGGCCTACTCCTGCACCTGTTTTCTATGTTTCTATGTTCAAGAAACTGTCTATTTCTGTCTTAAATTTATTCAATGTCCCAGCTCCCGCAGCGCTCTGATGCAGTGCATTCCACAGATTTACAACCCTTTGAGAGAAGAAATTTCTCCTCATCTCAGTTTTAAATGGGCAGCCGCTTATTCTAAGATTCTGCCCTCTAGTTCTAGTCTCCCCCATTAGGAAACATCCTCTCTGCAAATACCTTGTCAAGCCCCTCATAATCTTATATGTTTCGATAAGATCACCTCTCATTCTTCTGAATTCCAATGAGTAGAGGCCTAACCTACTCAACCTTTCCTCATAAGTCAACCCCCTCATCTCCGGAATCAACCTAGTGAACCTTCTCTGAACTGCCCCCAAAGCAAGAATATCCTTTAGTAAAAATGGAAACTAAAACTGCACGCAAATATTCCAGGTGTGGCCTCACCAATACCTTTATATAGCTGTAGCAAGACTTCCCTGCCTTTATACTCCATCCTCTTTGCAATTAAGGCCAAGATACCATTGGCTTCCTAATCACTTGCTGTACCTGCATACTATCCTTTTGTGTTTCATGCACAAATACCCCCAGGTCCCACTGTACTGCGGCACTTTGCAATCTTTCTCCATTTAAATAATAACTTCTTCTTTTTGATTTTTTTCTGCCAAAGTGCATGACCTCACACTTTCCAACATTATACTCCATCTGCCAAATTTTTGCCCACTACTTAGCCTGTCTATGGCCTTTTGCAGATTTTTTGTGTCCTCCTCACACCCTGCTTTTCCTCCCATCTTTGTATCGTCAGCAAACCTGGCTACATTACACTCAGTCCCTTCTTCCAAGTTGTTAATGTAGATTGTAAATAGTTGGGGTCCTAGCACTGATCCCTGCGACACCCCACTAGTTACTGGTTTCCAACCAGAGAATGAACCATTTATCCCAACTCTCTGTTCTCTGTTAGCCAATCTTCTATCCATTCATATTACCCCCAACCCTGTGAACTTTTATCTTGTGCAGTAACCTTTTATGTGGCACCTTGTCAAATGCCTTCTGGAAGTCCAAATACACCACATCTATTGGTTCCCCTTTATCCACCCTGTCCATTACATCCTCAAAGAACTCCAGCAAATTTGTCAAACATGACTTCCCCTTCATAGATCCAGGCTGACTCTACCTGACCGATGTTTGCTTTTCCAAATGTCCAATTCTCGCTAATCCACAATGCTCGCCTATCCAGTCTAGTTACTAGATTACTTTATTAGATGTATCTATTAAAAAAAAAATCATTGTGTTTCATCATTTAAGAACATAAGAACATAAGAAATAGGAGCAGGCCATTTGGCCCCTCGAGCCTGCTCTGCTATTTAATAACATCATGGATGATCTGATCATGGACTCAGCTCAACTTCCCTGCCCGCTCCCTGTAACCCTTTACTCCCTTATCACTCAACAATCTGTATCTCTGCCTTAAATATATTCAATGACCCAGCCTCCACAGTTCTCTGGGGCAGAGAATTCCATAGATTTACAACCCTCAGAGAAGAAATTTCTCCTCATCTCAGTTTTAACTGGGCGGCCCCTTATTATAAGACTATGTCCCATAGTTTTAGTTTCCCCTATGAATGGAAATATCCTCTCTGTATCCACTTTGTCGAGCCCCCTCATTATCTTAAGTTTGAATAAGATCACCTCTCATTCTTCTGAACTCCAATGTGTATAGGCCCAACCTACTCAACCTTCCTCATAAGTCAACCCCCTCATCCCTGGAATCAACCTAGTGAACCTTCTCTGAACTGCCTCCAAAGCAAGTATATTCTTTCGTAAATATGGAAACCAATAACTGCACGCAGTATTCTAGGTGTGGCCTCACCAATACCCTGTATAACTGTAGCAAGACTTCCATGCTTTTATACTCTATCCCCTTTGCAATAAAGGCCAAAATTCCATTGGCTTTCCTGATCACTTGCTTACCTGCATATTAACCTTTTGTGTTTCATGCACAAGTACTCCCAGGTCCTGCTGTACTGTAGCACTTTGCAATCTTTCTCCATTTAAATAATAACTTGCTCTTCGATTTTTCTTTTCTCACACTTTCCAACATTATACTCCATCTGCCCACATTTTTGCCCACTCACTTAGCTTTTCTATGTCCTTCTGTAGGTTTTTTGTGTCTTCCTCACACATTGCTTTTCCTCCCATCTTTGTATTGTCAGAAAACTTGACTACGTTACACTCAGTCCCTTCATCCAAGTCGTTAATATAGATTGTAAATACTTGGGGTCCCAACACTGAACCCTGCGGCACCCCACTAGTTACTGATTGCCAACCCGAGAATGAACCATTTATCCTAACTCTATGTTTTTTGTCAGTTAGCCAATCCTCTATCCAAGCTAATATATTACCCCCAACCCTGTGAACTTTTATCTTGTGCAGTATCCTTTTATGTGGCACCTTATCAAATGCCTTCTGGAAGTCCAAATACAGCACATCCACTGGTTCCTCCTTATTCATGATGTTATGTATGTTAACTGGGTTTTACCTACCACCGGAGGGCGTGACTGTTGGAGTCCTAATGGTCACTGGCAGACACGTGCAAGCCATGTATATAATGTTGGCAGCCATGTTGAATCCTCAGTTTGAGAATAAATAAACTGGAGTAAGGTCATGCCTGAACTAGCTCACTGTACTTAGCCTTGTGGTGTTATTCGATACTTAACAATTGGCGACGAGTTAAAAATACGAACTTTCACGCAACCATGTCTGTTGGAATTTTAGAGAGATTCGTGGAAGGGGAAGACTGGGAGGATTTCACTGATCGCCTCAACCAGTACTTAGTAGCCAATTGATTGGAAGGAACTGGTAAAGCAGTTAAGCGCAGGGCGGTTCTCCTCACCCTCTGTGGGTCAA
Source organism: Pristiophorus japonicus (assembly GCF_044704955.1). Lineage (NCBI taxonomy): Eukaryota > Metazoa > Chordata > Chondrichthyes > Pristiophoridae > Pristiophorus > Pristiophorus japonicus. The sequence goes on along the minus strand of NC_091982.1, from coordinate 229,753,163 downwards.
AAATTTATGTCCTTATCAAGAATCTGCTCTCTCTGACTCGACCAAGGGATAAGATTATGATGAATTGTGTACGCTGGTTTGGAATCACTTTAAAACGAAGGAAAGCATCATCATGGCGGGGTATTGTTTCTATATGCACAATCGCTCCGAGTGCGGAATTTGTCGGTGACCTGAGACGTCTCGCTGGGCCGTGCAACTTCAGAACTGCATTGGAGGAAATGCAGCGGGACATTTTCGTGCTTGGCATTGGCCACGAGGTCACCCTTCGAAAGCTGCTGGCCAACTGAGCAGGGCCATCACGATCGCCCAGGCATGCATATCCACGGAAAAAAACTCGAAACAGATATTTTCCCAGCATCGAAACTCACCGGCAAATACTGTGCATAAAATAATATCATCGGCAAGCAGAGCTGCACATGGCAGGGCCTACTCGCCCGCATTCGTACGACCTGCAACTGCTCAAATTTCGCCATGGGGGTGAATCGAATCTCGCCATGTTGGCGTTGCGGGGGTTATCATCGGACCCATCAATGCCGATTCAAGCAATATGTGTGCAAAGGCTGTGCAACAATGGGGCACCTTCAGCGAATGTGTCCGCAACTGAGCAGGCGTGCTGCGACAGGCCACGTGGCTGAGGATGATCGATCCAGCGTGGAGCAAGCTGCACAGGCAACTCAACCCAAGGTTCAGGATGAAGTAGTGTATGAGGTACATTCTTATCCCAAAAGTCCTCCGATAATACCGGAAGTTAAATGGGTTCCAGTATCCATGGAATTGGACACAGATGCGAGTCAGTCAATAATGAGCCAGAGGGCTTTCGAAAAGCTGTGCGACACTAAGGCAAAAAGACCCAAACTGAGCCCAATCAATGCGAAGCTGCATACCTACACCAAAGATCTCATACCCGTCATTGGCAGCGCGGCAGTAAAGGTAGCGTACGATGGAGCTGTGCATGATTTATCATTGTGAATCGCTCCAGGCAATGGCCCAACGCTTTTTGGCAGAAGTTGGCTTGAGAAAATTAAATGGAGCTGGAACGATACTAAAGCCTTATCAGTGGATGATGCTTCGTGTGCTCAAGTACTGAGCAAGTTTCTGTTGTTGTTCGAACCAGGTATCAGCAACTTCACGGGAGCCAAGGTGCAAATCCACCTAGGCCCGGATGCAAGACCCGTCCATCAAAAGGCTCGGGCGGTTCCGTATATGATGAGGGAGAAGGTCGAGATCGAACTGGACAGACTTCAACGGAAGGAATCATATCACCAGTCGAGTTCAGCAAATGGGCCAGCCCAATTGTCCCGGTGTTGAAAAGCGATGGCATGGTCAGGATCTGCGGCGACTACAAGGTAATGATCAACCATGTCTCGATACAGGATCAGTACCCGTTACCCAAGGCTGACGACCTGTTTGCAATGCTAGCAGGGGGGAAGTCGTTCACCAAATTGGACCTGACCTCCGCTTACATGACACAGGAGCTGGTCGAATCTTCGAAAAAACTGACGTGCATCAACACGCACAAAGGTCTGTTTATATACCACAGGTGCCCTTTCGGAATTCACTTGGTGGCAGCCATATTTCAAAGAAACATGGAGAGTTTGCTTAAGTCCGTCCAGAGAACCGTCTTGTTCCAAGATGACATCCTGATCACCGGTCACGACGCCACCGAACAGCTGCATCACCTGGAAGAGGTTTTACATCGTCTGGACAGAGTGGGACTCTGGCTAAAATGCTCCAAGTGCATTTTCATGGCATCAGAAGTCGAATTCCTGGGGAGAAAGATTTCAGCAAATGGCATCAGACCTACGGACTCGAAGACTAAGGCCATCAAGAATGCACCCAGACCCCAGAATGTGACGGAGCTGCGTTCGTTCCCGGGTATTCTCAACTATTTCGGTAACTTTCTACCTAGTTTGAGCACATTGCTAGAGCTCTTGCACATGTTGCTGAGAAAGGGTAGTGACTGGGTTTGGGGCAAATCTCAAGACAGAGCCTTTGAGAAGGCCAGGAACCTGCTATGTTCCAATAAATTACAGGTACACTATGACCTATGTAAACGGTTAGTGCTGGCCTGCGACACCTCACCATATGGGGTCGGTTGTGGACTCCAGCAAGCCAATGTATCAGGCAAACTCCAAACAGTTGCATACGCGTCTAAAGGTCTGTCTCAGACTAAAAGCCTATAGTATGGTAGGCTTTAGTATGCGTATCTGGGGTTAGGAAAATGCACCAATACCTGTTTGGGCTTTGGTTTGAGCTTGAAACAGACCACAAGCCACTCATTTCATTGTTTTCTGAGAGCAAAGGTATGAACACCAATGCCTTGTCCCATATCCATTGATGGGCACTGACATTATCTGCTTATGGTTATCATCTGCCACAGACCAGGCACTGAAAATTGTGCTGATGCGCTTAGCCGGCTACCATTGCCCACAACCGGGGTGGAAATGCCGCAGCCGGCAGACTTGTTGCTGGTCATGGATGCCTTCGAAAGCGAGGGGTCACCCATCATGGCTTGCCAAATTAGGACCTGGACCAGCCAGGACCCTGTACTGTCAAGCGTAAAAAGGTGTGTCCTAAATGGAAATTGGTCTGCCATTCCCAGGGAAATGCAAGATGAAATTAAGCCTTATAGCTGCCACAAAAATGAATTGTCTATTCAGTCTGATTGTCTGTCATGGGGTAATCATATTATTATGCCAAAAAATGGCAGGGAAGCTTTTGTGCGAGATTTACACAGTACCCACCCAGGCATTGTCATGATGAAGGCCATTGCCAGGTCTCACGATTGGTGTCCGGGCATTGACTCGGACTTGGAGTCATGCGTGCATCGGTGCAACACTTGCATGCAACTGAGTAATGTACCTGTGGAGACTCTGCTGAGTCTGTGGTCATGGCCATCCAAACTGTGGTCAAGGATCCATGTAGACTTTGACGGCCCCTTTCTCGGCAAAATGTTTTTAGTGGAGGTGGATACTTACTCCAAATGGATTAAATGCATAATCAAGTCATCCAGCATGTCCACAGCCACTATTGAAAGCCTCCGGGCCATGTTCGCCACCCATGGCTTGCCTGACGTCCTTGTCAGTGACAACGGACCCTGTTTCACCAATTCGGAATTCCACGAGTTTATGATCCGTAATGGCATCAAGCATGTCCAATCTGCCCCTTTCAAACCCACTTCTAGCGGTCAAGCGGAGCGGGCTGTCCAAACCATTAAGAAGAGCCTAAAACACCTGACTCACAGCTCCCGACAGACCCGCTTTTCCCGCATTCTGCTCAGTTACCGGACGATACCCCATGCGCTCACCGGGTTCTCTCCTGCTGAGTTGTCAATGAAGAGAGGCCTCAAAACCAGGCTATCCCTTGTACACCCGGATCTCAATGATCATGTCGAAACCAGAAGGCAACGGCAGCAATGGTACCACGATTGCATGGCCATATCACATGACATTGCTGTTCATGACCCTGTGTTTGTCCTGAATTATGGTCATGGTCCAAAGTGGGTTGCTGGCACGGTTTTGGCCAAGGAAGGGAACAGGGTGTTTGTAATCAAACTGTTAAATGGCCAAACATGCAAGAGGCACATCGACAAACCAAACTGCGATTCACAGACAACCCAGAACAAATTGAAAATTACATCATCATCGACCAACCACTAGTTGACTCTTAGGTTGATCTTCATGAATGACACTTCATCCCCGATAGTCCTGTCAGACCGACTGCTCCGTAATGGAGCAATGGGCCTACTAACTCACCCAAGTTTGGGTTTGAACTGAGAAGATCAACCAGGGAGCGGAAGGCTGCGGACTGTCTCAACTTGTAAATACAACCTTGGGGGAATGATGTTATATACATTAACTGGGTTTTACCTGCCACCGGAGGGCGTGACTGTCGGAGTCCTAATAGTCACTGGCAGACACGTGCAAGCCGTGCATATAATGTTGGCAGCGATGTTGAATCCTCACTTTGAGAATAAATAAACTGGAGTAAGGTCATGCCTGAACTAGCCCAATGTACTTAGCCTCATGGAGTTATTCAATACATAACACACCCTGTTCGTTACTGTTGTGTATCTGTAAAGCATGCACTCCCATGTTCCACCACCAGGGAGCGCATCCCCTGAAGTCCCAAGGGATCCCAGCATCCTTTGGGAGCACTGTATATAAGCTGGCCCCTAAGGCCTGTTACTCACTCTGGAGTGCCTTAATAAAGACTGAGGTCACTGTTACTTTAACCACCCTGTATGCAGTCTCATCTGTGTTAGGAACACAATAACTGGCGACGAGTACACGAATCCAACGCAAAGACGCAGCAAACTGTGGGCAACCTGGAGAAGTTCTCGGAGGGTGAGGACTGGGAAGCCTATGTCGAACGGTTAGACCAGTACTTTGTAGCCAACGAGCTGGATGAAGAAGGAAGCGCTGCAAAAAGGAGAGCGGTCCTCCTCACGGTTTGCGGGGCACCGACCTACAGCCTCATGAAGAATCTTCTGGCTCCGGTGAAACCCACAGATAAGTCGTATGAGGAGCTGTGTACATTGGTTCGGGAGCATCTTAACCCGAGGGAGAGCGTGCTGATGGCGAGGTATTGGTACTACACGTGCCAGCGATCTGAAGGTCGGGAAGTGGAGAGCTACGTCGTCGAGCTAAGGTGACTTGCAGGACAATGTGAGTTTGATGGCTACCTGGAGCATATGCTCAGAGACGTTTTTCTACTGGGCATTGGCCACGAGACCATCCGATGAAAACTTTTGACTGCAGAGACATCGACCCTCAGTAAGGACATTGCGATAGCACAGGCGTTTATGTCCACCAGTGATAACACCAAACAAATCTCTCAGCGCACAAATGTTAGCAATGTTCATAAATTAACTGGAACTGTGTTTGCGAGCAGAAATGTACAGGGCAGAAACCACGAATTTGCAACTGTCAGCAGGCCTCAGGTGACCGAGATGATTCAGAGTCCGCAACAAAGGATGAATGAAAGACAATTCATACCTTGTTGACGTTGTGGGGGCTTCCATTCAGCCTATTCATGCCGCTTCAAAGGGTATGTTTGCAAGAGCTGTGGAACAATGGGGCACCTCCAACGAGCTTGCAGACGAGCTGCAAGCTCTGCAAAACCTGCTATCCACCACGTGGCAGAGGAAGATCGGTCCATGGTGGACCAAAGCAATTTCGAGCCTCAGAGAGGAGGCAGATGCTGAAGTACATGGGTTGCACACATTTTCGACGAAATGTCCGCCGATAATGCAAAACGTAAAATTGAATGGCTTACCCGTAGCCATGGAATTGGCGCTAGCCAATCCATCATGAGTAAAAAGATGTTTGAGAGGCTGTGCTGCAACAAAGCACTCAGACCAGCCCTGAGCCCCATCCACAAGAAACTGAGAACATACACCAAAGAGCTTATCATTGTCCTGGGCAGCGCCATGGTCAAGGTCACCTATGAGGGCACGGTGTATGAACTGCCACTCTGGATTGTCCCGGGCGATGACCCCACACTGCTTGGAAGGAGCTGGCTGGGCAAAATCCGCTGGAACTGGGATGACATCCGAGCGCTATCACATGTCGATGAGGCCTCATGTACGCAGGTTCTCAACAAATTTCCTTCCCTTTTTGAGCCTGGCAATGGAAACTTTTATGGCGCGAAGGTTAGGATCCACTTGGTCCCAGAGGCACGACCCATTCACCACAAGGCGCAAGCTGTACCTCACATGATGGAGTGAGTGGAACTCAAGCTGGACAGGCTGCAACACGAGGGCATCACCTCCCCAGTGAAATTCAGTGAGTGGGTCAGCCTAATTGTTCAAATACTCGATGGCATGGTCAGGTTTTGCGGCAATTATAATGTAACTATTAATCGTTTATCGCTACAGGACTAATACCCGCTACCTAAGGCAGACAACCTATTTGCGACGCTGGCAGGAGGCAAGACGTTCACCAAGCTCGACCTGACTTTGGCCTACATGAGCCAGGAGCTGGAGGAGTCTTCGAAGGGCCTCACCTGCATCAACACGCACAAGGGACTGTTCATCTACAACAGATGCCTATTTGGAATTCGGTCGGTTGCAGCGACCTTTCAGAGAAACATGGAGCGCCTACTCAAGTCGGTACCACGCATGGTGGTTTTTCAGGACGACATATTGGTCACGGATCGGGGCACCGTCGAGCACCTACAAAACCTGGAGGAGGTCCTCCAGCGATTGGATCGAGTAGGGCTGCGGCTGAAGAGGTCGAAACACATCTTCATGGCAACAGAAGTGGAGTTTTTGGGGAGAAAGATCATGGCGGACGGCATTCGGCCCACAGCCTCTGTCTTGGCGTCTATTAGGAACGCGCCCAGGCCACAGAACGTCACAGAGCTGCGGTCGTTCCTGGGACTCCTCAACTATTTAGGTAAATTCAGACCGGGGTTAAGCACCCTCTTAGAGCCCCTACATGTGTTATTGCGTAAAGGTGAGAACTGGGTATGGCGAAAAAACCAAGTAATTTATTTTGAGAAAGCCAGAAACATTTTATGCTCCAACAAGCTGCTTGTATTGTATAACCTGTGTAAAAGACTTGTGCTAGCATGTGATGCGTCGTCGTACGGAGTCGGTTGTGTGTTACAACAAGCCAATGTTGCGGGGAAGTTGCAACCTGTCGCCTATGCCTCCAGGAGCTTGTCTAAGGCCGAGAGAGCCTACAGCATGATTGAGAAAGAGGCATTAGCGTGTGTGTTTGGTGTAAAGAAAATATATCAGTACCTGTTTGGCCTCAAATTTGAGCTGGAAACCGATCACAAGCCCCTCATATCCCTGTTCGCTGAAAACAAGAGGATAAATACTAAAGCCTCAGCCCGCATACAAAGATGGGCACTTGCGCTATCAGCGTATAACTATACCATCCGCCACAGGTCAGGCACCAAGAACTGTGCAGATGCTCTGAGTTGGCTACCATTGCCCACCATGTGGTTGGAAATGGCACAGCCTGCAAACTTGTTGATGGTGGCGCAGCCCGCAGACTTGTTGATGGTCATGGAAGCGTTTGAAAATGATAAATCACCTGTCACGGCCTGCCAGATTAGGACTTGGACCAGCCAAGATCCTCTGCTGTCCCTCGTAAAAAAACTGTTTACTGCATGGGAGCTGGGCCAGCATCCCCGTTGAAATGCAAGAGCTAATCAAGCCGTTCCAGCGGCAAAAGGACGAGCTGTCCATTCAGGCAGACTGCCTGTTGTGGAGCAACCACGTAGTGCTACGCAAAAAGAGCAGGGAGATGCTCATCTCGGATCTCCACAGCACACACCCGGGTATAGTAATGATGAAAGCGATAGCCAGATCCCACGTGTGGTGGCCCGGTATCGACTCTGACTTAGAGTCTTGTGTACGGCTGTGCCGTGTGTGTGCTCAGTTAAGCAACGTGCCCAGAGAGGAACCACTAAGTTTGTGATCCTGGCACTCCAGACCATAGTCGACGATCCATGATGACAATGCGGGCCCGTTTCTCGGTAAAATGTTCCTGGTGGTGATGATACTTTTTCAAAATGGATTGAATGTGAAATAATGTCGGGAACCACCACCACCATTGAAAGTCTGAGGGCCATGTTTGCCACCCACGGCCTGCCTGACATACTGGTCAGTGACAACGGCCATGTTTTACCAGTGCCGAATTTAAAGAATTCATGACCCGCAATGGGATCAAACATGTCATCTCGGCCCCGTTTAAACCAGCCTCCAATGGGCAGGCAGAACGGGCCGTACAAACAATCAAACAGAGCCTTAAACGAGTCACAGAAGGCTCACTCCAAACCCGCCTGTCCCGAGTGCTGCTCAGCTACCGCATGAGACCCCACTCGCTCACAGGGGTGCCCCCGGCTGAGCTACTCATGAAAAGGACACTTAAAACCAGACTCTCGCTGGTTCACCCCAACCTGCATGATCAGGTAGAGAGTAGGCGGCAGCAACAAAATGTAAACGATGGTCGCGCCACTGTGTCATGGGAAATTGATCTGAATGACCCTGTTTATGTGCTAAACTATGGACATGGTCCCAAATGGATCGCAGGCACGGTGATAGCTAAAGAAGAGAGCAGGGTGTTGGTAGTCAAACTAGACAATGGACAAATTTGCAGAAAGCACCTGGACCAAACGAGGCTGCAGTTCACAGACTGCCCTGAACAACCCACAGCAGACAGCACCTTTTTCGAGCCCACAACACACATCCAAAGGATCAACGACGCCACGCCAGACCAGGAAATCGAACCCATCACGCCCAACAGCCCAGCAAGGCCAGGCTCACCCAGCAGCCCTGCAAGGCCAACAACACGCCAGCCCAGCGAGGGCATAGCCAACACACCAGGACAGACATTTGTAATGAGGCGGTCCACTAGGAAAGAAATGCTGCCAAGCGCCTCACCTTGCAAATAGTTTTCACTTTGACTTTGCGTGGGAATGATGTTGTGTATCTGTAAAGCATGCACTCCCATGTTCCGCCACCAGGGAGCGCATCCCCTGAAGTCCCAAGGGTCCCAGCATCCCTTGGGAGCACTGTATATAAGCTGGCCCCTAAGGCCTGTTACTCTGGAGTGTTTTAATAAAGACTGAGGTCACTGTTACTTTAACCTCCCTGTGTGCAGTCTCATCTTTGTTTGGAACACAACAGTTGCATCCTCTAAGAATTCTAGCAAATTTGTCACACATGACTTCCCCTTCATAAATTCATGCTGACTCTGCCTGACTGAATTGTGCTTTTCCAAATGTCCTGCTACTGCTTCTTTGATAATGGATTCCAACATTTTCTCAAGCACAGATGTTAGGCTAACTGGTCTATAGTTTCCTGCTTTTTGCCTGCCTCCTTTTTTTAAATAGGGGTGTTACATTTGCAGTTTTCCAATCTATTAGGACCTCCCCAGAATCCAGGGAATTTTGGTAAATTTCAACCAATACATCCACTATCCCTGCCGCTACTTCTCTTAAGACCCTAGGATGCAAGCCATCAGGTCCAGGGGATTTATCTGCCTTTAGTCCTATTATCTTACTGAGTATCACCTCCTTAGTGATTCTGATTGTGTTAAGTTCCTCCCCCCATAGCTCCTGGGCTATCCATTGTCGGAATATTGTTAGTGTTCTCTACGTAAAGACTGATGCAAAATATTTGTTCAGAGTTTCTGCCATCTCCATGCTCCGCATCACTAATTTCCCGGCCTCATTCTCTAAGGGACCAACATTTACTTTAGCCACTCTTTTCCTTTTTATATACCTGTAGAAACTCTTGCTATCTGTTTTCATATTTTGTTTACTTTCATTGTCTATCTTCCCTTTCTTAATCATTTTTTAGTCATTCTTTACTGGCTTTTAAAAGCTTCCCAGTCTTCTGTCCTCCTACTAGTTTTGGCCACTTTGTATGCCCTTGTTTTTAATTGGATACAGTTACACTCATAATAAAGGATACAACTGAGTACTGTATGCAATAAGTAAGTGTGACCTTAGCTCTCTTAATTAAACTCCCGAGTGCAGGTACAGCATGGGAGACCTGTTTATTTACAGTGCTCCCATGGGATGCTGGGATCCCTTGGGACTCCAACAGGTAGGCCCTCTGGTGGTGGTGTGATATGGGTTGCCAAGGCTTACATACATAACATCACTCCCTCCCAAAGTCAATAGTACACTTATTTACAGGGTGAGACAATCTGGGGTTTTTCGCTCCCTTGTTGATCGTCTTGGTACAATTGCAGGTGTGGGTGAGTTGGTTGGTTCTTAGCTGGGCAGCTGGCCTTGCCGGGCTGCTGGGGATGGTGAGTTCGGCTTCGTGGTCATCCGTGATGTCAGTTGCCATTTGTGTGTGTGTTGGAGGGTTGAAGTTGGTGGTGTCCTCTTCGGGTTGCTCATGGCTGTTTGTGAACCACAATTTGGTTTGGTCCAAATGCTTTCTGCACGTTGGCCCATTGGCCAATTTGACCTGAAACACCCTACTCCCTTCTTTGGCTATGACCGTGCCAGCAAACCATTTGGGATCATGTCAATAGCTGAGTACAAATACAGGGTCATTGACTTAAATATTGCGTGACAAGTTTGCACGATCATAGTACCTGCTTTGTTGATGCCACCTGCCCTCATCGTTATCATGGAGAACAGGGAGGACAAGAGAGAGCCTTGTTTTGAGCGCCCTTTTCATGAGCAGCTCAGCTGAGGGAACCTGGTGAGCGAATGGGGTCTGGTCCGGTAGCTGAGCAGGACTTGGGACAGTCGGATCCGTAGGTAGCCTTTCAACACATGTTTCAAGCTTTGCTTGATGGTTTGAATTGCCCGTTCTGCCTGGTCGTTGGATGCGGGCTTGAACGGGGCAGATGTGACTTGCTTGATCCCATTGCGGGTCATGAATTCCTTGAATTCAGCACTGGTGAAACACGGCCCATTGTCGCTGACCAGGACATCCGGCAGGCCATGTGTGAAAAACATGGCCCGTAGGCTTTTGATGGTGGCGGTGGACGTGCTTACAGACATTATTACACATTCAATCCATTTTGAATAAGCATCCACAACAACCAAGAACATTTTGCCTAGAAATGGACCTGCAAAGTCAACGTGGATCCTAGACCACGGTTTGGAGGGCCACGACCACAAACTTAGCGGTGCCTCTCTGGGTGCATTGCTCAGTTGAGAGCAAGTGTTGCATTGGTGCATGCATGAATCCAAGTCTGAGTCGATGCCGGGCCACCACACATGGGATCTGGCTATAGCTTTCATCATTACTATACCTGGGTGGGTACTGTGTAGGTTGCGTATGAACATTTCCCTGCTTTTCTTAGGCAAATCCATGCGATTACCCCACAAAAGACAGTCCACCTGCAAGGACATTTCGTCTTTGTGCCTCTGAAATGGCTTGATCTCTTCATGCATCTTCGCTGGGACGCTGGACCAGCTCCCATGGAGGACACAGTTTTTTACGAGGGACAGTAAAGCATCCTGGTGGGTCCAGGTCCTGATCTGGCGGGCCGTGACAGGTGACTTTTTTCCGTTTTCGAATGCATCCATCACCAAGAGCATGTCTGCAGGCTGTGCCATTTCCACCCCGGTGGTGGGCATTGGTAGCCGACTGAGAGCATCAGCGCAGTTCTCTGTGCCTGGTCTGTGGTGGATTACTTAGTTGTATACATAGTTGTGAGCGCCCATCTTTGGATGCGGGCAGAGGCATTGGTGTTCATCCCTTTGCTCTCTGAGAATAGCGATATGAGCGGCTTATGGTCAGTTTCTAGCTCAAACTTGAGACCAAGCAGATACAGGTGCATTTTTTTTCACCCCGTAAATGCACATCAGGGCATCTTTTTCAATCATGCTGTAAGCCCTTTCGGCCTTGGGCAAATTCCTGGATTCATGGTCGACCGGTTGCAATGTTCCCGATTCGTTAGCATGTTGTAACACACACCCAACCCCGTAAGACGATGCTTCGCAAGCTAGCATTAATCGTTTACATGGGTTATACAGAACAAGCAGTTTGTTGGAACATAACAGATTTCTGGCTTTCTCAAAAGCACCACTTGTGATTTCCCCCATACCCAGTCGTCTCCCTTGCGCAGTAGCACATAGGGGTTCTAGCAAGGTGCTTCACCCGGGTCCGAAATTACCAAAATAATTGAGGAGTCCCTGGAACGACTGCAGCTCCGTCACGTTCTGTGGTCTCAGCGCGTTCTTGATGGCCTCTGTCTTGACGTCGATGGGTCTGGTGCCGTCTGCCGCGATTCTTGTGCCTAAGAACTCGACCTTTGGCACCAGGAAAACACACTTCGAGTGTTTCAACCTGAGCCCCATGCGATCTAGCCGACTGAGAACCTCTTCCAGATTCTTCAAGTGTTCGATGGTGTCCCGCACTGTGACCAGTATGTCATCCTGGATAACCACGGTGCGTGGCACTGACTTTAGCAGGCTCTCCATGTTCCATTGGAAAATTGCCACGGCCAAACGAATCCCAAACAGCCATCTGTTATAGATGAACAGACCTTTGTGCGTGTTGATGCAGGTGAGGCCTTTCGAAGATTCCTCGAGCTCCTGCGTCATGTAGGCCGAGGTCAGGTCCAGCTTGGTGAACGTCTTTCCTCCAGCCAGGGTCGCAAATAGGTCATCTGCCTTGGGTAGCCAGTACTGGTCCTGTAGCGAATCGTTACTTTATAGTCCCCACAAATTCTGACCATGCCATCGCCTTTGAGAACCGGAACAATCGGACGGGCCCACTCGTTGAGCTCCACCGGCGCGATGATGCCTTCTCGCTGCAGCCTATCCAATTCAATTTCCACTTTCTCCAGCATTATATATGGTACCGCCCGTGTTTTGTGGTGGATGGATCATGTACCGGGAACCAAGTGGATCTGCACCCTTGCCCCCGAGAAGCTTCCAATACCTGGCTCAAACAATGACGGGAATATGCTCAGAACCTGGGCACATGAGGCGTTGTCAACGGACCCCTTTCCTACTTTCTCTCCATACCCCTTGATCCCTTTAGCCGTAAGGGCCACATCTAACTCCCACTTGAATATATCTAACGAACTGTGGTAGAGAATTCCACAGTTTCACAATTCTCTGAGTGAAGAAGTTTCTCCTCATCTCAGTCCTAAATGGCTTACCCCTTATCCTTAGACTGTGACCCCTGGTTCTAGTCTTCCCCAACATCGGGAACATTCTTTCTGCATCTAACCTGTCCAATCCCGTCAGAATTTTATATGTTTCTATGAGAGCCCCTCCCATTCTTCTAAATTCCAGTGAATATAAGCCTAGTCGATCCAGTCTTTCTTCATATGTCAGTCCTGCCATCCCGGGAATAAGTCTGGTGAATCTTCGCTGCACTTCCTCAATAGCAAGAATGTCCTTCCTCAGATTAGGAGACCAAAACTATACACAATATTCAAGGTATGGCCTCACCAAGGGCCATGTACAACTGTAGCAAGACCTCCCTGCTCCTACACTCAATCTTCTCGCTATGAAGGCCAACATGCCATTTGCCGCCTTCACCGCCTGCTGTACCTGCATGCCAACTTTCATTGGCTGATGTACCATGACACCCAGGTCTTGTTGCACCTCCCCTTTTCCTAATCTGTCACCATTCAGATAATCTGCTTTCCTGTTTTTGCCACCAAAGTCGATAACTTTACATTTATCTACATTATACTACATCTGCCATGCATTTGCCCACTCACCTAACCTGTCCAAGTCACCTTGCAGCCTCTTAGCATCCTCCTCACAGCTCACACTGCCACCCAGCTTAGTGTCATCTGCAAACCTGGAGATATTACACTCAATTCCTTCGTCTAAATCATTAATATATATTGTAAATAGCTGGGGTCCCAGCACTGAACCTTGTGGTACCCCACTAGTCACTGCCTGCCATTCTGAAAAGGACCCGTTTATTCCCACTCTCTGAATCCTGTCTGCCAGCCAGTTCTCTATCCATGTCAATACATTACCCCCAATACCATGTGCTTTAATTTTGCACACTAATCTCTTGTGTGGGATCTTGTGAAAAGAATTTTGAAATTGAGGCATTGCATAACATGAGAGTCTGAGAAATGCATCGATTCACATGATTCTCTCACTAGAGCCACAGTGAAAATCCCCATCCAGAATCCATTGCACCCAGGAAGCCTGCAACCGATTGTGTGAAAGAAAATAACGCGCAACTAATTAAATAGAATATTCTGTAACTGAAGTAAACAATGGACCAGGTTTTATTACAATGTATTTATCATTCTTTTACCTGCAGTGAACAACATCCCATAACACACACAGATTATTTAATATGTTATGGAACATTATTAAATAAATTAATGGAAAGGAATAATTTGATTGTTCAAGAGAGCAGATGTTTGTGCCTGATGACAGTCTGCATCCTAAAACAAGTATGAAGGATCACAATGTGAGTTCTTAATGGGCTTGCCTTATTCTAAGAACGAATTCCCAAATTGTTCCATCTATTAATGGATGTAATGAATGCTCCAGCATCTTTTTAATGCCGGAATTGGGGACAGAGAGCTGATTATAGCACGGGGTGCAGCCAAGTACTTTAATCAGCTCCCAGTCCCCAATTTCAGCATTAAACACACTGGAACATTCATTATAACCATATTCACCGTAGTGCACTCCTCGTTATAAAATGCAAAAAAGCTTGGCTCCCAAGCACTGTGTTATAATGAGGGTGGAGTGTAATTATTAAGTTCTTTACCTCAGTATGTGTTCGCTGATTGCTTAAATCTTGCGTTTAAAAACTTCTAAGCCGTAATATATTTTAATGATGTGCAACAAACTGAGTTTTAAAACTGAACAGATTTAAAATCTGGCAGTTATAAAGGACTGAGAGATTCAAAACCTGTTCCAAATCACAGTGGTTTTGGCACAATTCAAGCATAATGATGTTTGAAAAAGCATGTGTGCACTGTAGGTTGGACTAGCGGGTCGATACGAAAGTGATGTCTTATTTACAGCAATCTAAGCCTGCTTTAGGCCTACCAGATGCAGTTCGACTCACTTGAAACCCACTCAACGTACTGAATATTTGGCAGTTGGTGCGTCGTTATGTTTTAAAATTAGTATTCTATTTCAGATTTCTACTTTATTGAATTTTGGTTTTATTTTAGTACCAGCCAGAGCTGCAACTCAATGCCGAGACAAGAGAATATTTAGTTTGTGTGCAGGAATCAACAAAATGGTTTATTCTAATGACTGCATTACTTGAATACTTGGTCTAATATCAAGCTTTCAACAATAATGGCTTTCATCTTGCACCTATAGAGTTGTGCTACTCAGGCATATCCATCCATGGCATTTCATACCTACTGCTGCTTAGTTCATTATATACAGGCGCACACGGCAGTGTACAAAGTATTATTCCCTGTTAATTAAATGAAGCCAAACATAAATTAGTTAGACAAATTGATTTGTCTTTGTAACACTATCACAAAACTTTTTTTTGTCCTCATCTTAGTTTAGGTTGTATGTGCACTCAGTACCTTAACTTTCTTTCTCCCCCCGCCCCCCCCGCCCCCCTCCTTTTTTCCCTCTGATCTGTGTCTGGAGTCGTGTGGAGGGATCTAATCTTTGGAGTGAAATTATAGGTCTACAGATGTTTTCAAGATGTTTCCCTGTCAGTAGCAGATTATCCCCTGTAGCAAAATCTCATTAAAGTGCAATTTACAGAGCTTTGCTGCTGTTGCCATCAACCAAAATTAAAGGCATTAATTTTTCAAAGTTCACCAGAAGTCTTTACATAAATGATGTAGCAGTTTGGGGATACCAATTTACATAAGTGATATTTGCAGAATTAACCCATATTAGTTGTTCAAATGCTGTAGCGGTAAAAGGAAAGAGGGGTGGTGGGGGGAGGGGGACAATGAATTTGCAGATGTACTTGTAGAACATGAGTCATGTTGTAAAGAAGTGTTGAAATAAAACAAGGGTCACATGCTGGGAGGAATGTCAAAAGAGAATTCTGATGTTTTTGCACCAAACTCATAAGTGTTGCAATTGCAGCTATGATAACCAGACCCAAGATCAGATGGGACACTCAATGAGCCTTTAAATTTCACTTTGAAACATCTGCAGACAATATTGCACAGAAATCTGTATTATTTTCTGAATGCATTTGTTTAGAGCATGTTGAGTCAAGAAAATAAAACAATGGCAGAAGCTGAAGTTAAAACAATTAGTTGACTGTTCAGCCATCCATCAACGACTGTACATAAAGACCGTAGTAAAGATTTTATGATAAACTGCTGGCAAATAACAATTGTCACTTTTCCCTTAAATAGTCCATATTTCCATCTTGCTGTTACCTACCCATTCCTAATTTCATCTGATTATACTGTTTGTTGATGTAATAATTAATTAGTTAATAACCGTTCCAACATAATTGACGGAAGATAATTAAGACACAGTACATTTCTGAACTATTGTTCCTGGTTTATTTATACTTTTAAAAATTGCTGTGCCTTTGTCATTTCCCATGCATTTCTACATATAGCAGTCATCCATTTATGTCAGTGATTATGTCACCGCTTCTAAAATAATAAAAATAATCTTCGCGCGTGCTACACGCAAAAATTAGGAATTCTTCAAACTCATTGGAACAAGCCACTGGGTTTATTTGTGGAATTTTCAATAATCCAATATAACTGATGTTTGCCATTTAAAGTTTCTAAATCTAAACTTTGAAATTTCGCAAAAATCAAATTGATTTAAATTTGTTATTTATTGTGTTATGTTTTTTCCCATTTCCTCTTACAGTTTGTAAATTTGACATGGTATTGGGTGGCGCCATTAAGAAAATACTTCGATTTTGACTGTCTTGGATCCAAAGTGGATGTCCTCACACTTCCCCACATTGAACTCCATCTGTCACAACTTTGCCCACTTACTCAGAAACATAGAAACATAGAAAATAGGTGCAGGAGTAGGCCATTCGGCCCTTCGAGCCTGCACCACCATTCAATAAGATCTTGGCTGATAAGTCACCTCAGTACTCCTTTCCTGCTTTCTCTCCATACCCCTTGATCCCTTTAGCCGTAAGGGCCACATCTAACTCCCTCTTGAATATATCCAACGAACTGGCTTCAAAACTCTCTGTGGTAGGGAATTCCACAGGTTAATAACTCTCTGAGTGAAGACGTTTCTCCTCATCTCAGTCCTAAATGGCTTACCCCTTCTCCTTAGACTGTGTCCCCTGGTTCTGGACTTCCCCAACATTGGGAACATTCTTCCTGCATCTAACCTGTCCAGTCCCGTCAGAATTTTATATGTTTCTGTGAGAATCCCCTCTCATCCTTCTAAACTCCAGTGAATAAAGGCCCAGTCGATCCAGTCTCTCTTCATATGTCAGTCCAGCCATCCCAGGAATCAGTCTGGTAACCTTCGCTATACTCCCTCAATAGCAAGAACATCCTTCCTCAGATTAGGAGACCAAAACTGAACACAATATTCCAGATGAGGCCTCACCAAGGCCCTGTACAACTGCAGTAAGACCTCCCTATACTCAAAACCCCTAGCTATGAAGGCCAACATACCATTTGCTTTCTTCACCGCCTGCTGTACCTGCATGCCAACTTTCAATGACTTATATACCATGACACCCAGGTCTCATTGCACCTCCCCTTTTCCTAATCTGCTGCCATTCAGATAATATTCTGCTTTCGTGTTTTTGCCCCCAAAGTAGATAATCTCACATTTATCCACATTAACCTGCACCTGCCATGCATTTGCCCACTCACCTAACCTGTCCAAGTCACCCTGCAGCCTCTTAGCGTCCTCCTCACAGCTCATACTGCCATCCAGTTTAGTGCAAACTTGGAGATATTACACTCAATTCTTTCATCTCAATTATTAATGTATATTGTAAATAGCTGGGGTCCCAGCACTGAGCCCTGCTGCACCCCACTAGTCACTGCCTGCCATTCTGAAAAGGACCTGTTTATCCTGACTCTCTGCTTCCTGTCTGCCAACCAGTTCTCTATCCACATCAGTACATTACCCCCAATACCATGTGCTTTAATTTTGCACACCAATCTCTTGTGTGGGACCTTGTCGAAAGCCTTTTGAAAGTCCAAATATAACAGATCCACTGGTTCTCCCTTGTCCACTCTACCAGTTACATCCTGAAAAAATTCCAGAAGAGTTGTCAAGGATGATTTCCCTTTCATAAATCCATGCTGACTTGGACCGATCTTATCACTGCTTTCCAAATCAGCCGCTATTTCATCTTTAATAATTATCCCAACATTTTCCCCACTACTGATGTCAGGCTAACTGGTCTATAATTACCCGTTTTCTCTTTCCCTCCTTTTTTATAAAGTGGTGTTACATTAGCTACCCCCAGTCCATAGGAACTGATCCAGAGTCAATAGACTGTTGGAAAATGATCACCAATGCATCCACTATTTCTAGGGCCGCTTCCTTAAATACTCTGGGATGCAGACTATTAGGCCCCGGGGATTTATCGGCCTTCAATCCCATCAATTTCCCTAACACAATTTCCTGCCTAATAAGGATATCCTTCTGATTCTCCTTCTCACTAGACCCTCGGTCCCCTAGTACTTCCGGAAGGTTATTTGTGTCTTCCTTCGTGAAGACAGAACCAAAGTATTTGTTCAACTGGTCTGCCATTTTTTTGTTCCCCATTATAAATTCACCTGAATCTGACTGCAAGGGATCTACATTTGTCTTCACTAATCTTTTTCTCTTTACATACCTATAGAAGCTTTTGCAGTCAGTTTTTATGTTCCCTGCAAGCTTCCTCTCATACTCTATTTTCCCCGTCCTAATTATACCCTTTGTCCTCCTCTGCTGAATTCTAAATTTCTCCCAGTTCTCAGGTTCTGGCCAATTTATATGCCTCTTCCTTGGATTTAACACTATCCTTTATTTCCCTTGTTAGCTACGGTTGAGCCACCTTCCCCATTTTATTTTTACTCTAGGCAGGGATGTACAGTTGTTAAAGTTCATCCATGTAATTTTTAAATGTTTGCCATTGCCTATCCACTGCCAACACTCTAAATATCATTTGCCAGTCTATTCTAGCCAATTCACATTCATACCATCGAAGTTAGCTTTCTTGAAGTTTAGGACCCTAGTCTCTGAATTAACTGTGTCACTCTCCATCTTAATAAAGAATTCTACCATATTATGGTCACTCTTCCCCAAGGGGCCTCGCACAACAAGATTGCTAAATAGTACTTTCTCATTACACATCACCCAGTCTAGGATGGCCAACCCTCTCGTTGATTCCTCAACATATTGGTCCAGAAAACCATCCCTAATACACTCCAGGAAATCCTCCTCCATCGTATTGCTACCAGTTTGGTTAGCCCAATCTATATGTAGATTAAAGTCGCCCATGATAACTGCTATTCCTTTATTGCATGCACCCCTAATTTCTTGCTTGATGCTGTCCCCAACCTCACTACTACTGTTTGGTGGTCTGTACACAATTCCCACTAGCGTTTTATGCCCTTTGGTATTCCGCAGTTCCACCCATATAGATTCCACATCATCCAAGCTAATGTCCTTCCTTACTTAATATGTCTATATCCCTTTTTAACTACCTGTTTCTATCTGTACAACCCACTGTACCTCCTAACTTAGTGTCATCTGCAAATGTGGATCTACAACGCTCTCTTTCATCTAAATTATTGATGTATATGGTGAAAAGCTGATGACTCAGTACACATCCCTGGGGAACACCACGTGTCACATCCCACCAATCAGAGTACACTTCCTTTCTCTCTCCCAACTCTCAACCAGTTGTCGCAAGGTTACGTCCTGTTACATGCTTTTAGTTTTGCTAATATTTGCCTGTGGAGCCTTATCAAACGCCTTGTGGAAGTCCATATAGACAGTCCTCTATGCATCATGTCAGTAACAACCTCAAAAATTCAACTAGATTAGCCTGAGATGAGTTACGCTTCACATCCCTATCTTTGATCAGATCATACTTGTCCAAAAGCTCAGTCATTCTGTCACTGATAATAGATTCAGTAACTTCCCTCCAACTGATGTTAAACTGACAAGCCTGCAGTTTCCTGCTTACTTGTTCCCTCCCTTTATAAATAATGGAGTGACATTTGCAATTTTTCCAATCCAAAGGCACAATTCCCAAATCTAGAGAGCTTTGAAAAATCATGACTAATGCATATAAAATTTCTTCACCTATTTCTTTAAACCTTTGTGGTGGAAATCATCAGATTCTGGAGATTCGTCTCTCTTAAGTCAAATTATTTTCTTCATTATCAATTTTAGATTTGTAAATCCAATAAATTCTCCCCCTTAATCTATTTATAGGTTTATCTGTACCGCTGTTATTTTGTCCTCTTGCTTTACTGTGAAAACGGATACAGCAGGCTCGAAATTCAGAACCACTGGAAAACTGGTGCTCCCCCACCATTTTGTGGCCATTAGCATCAAAATTGTTTTGTGGCTGGGCCACCCCATATTCAGCTCCAAAAGTGAACAAATGGGTTCCAGCGCTAATGAACCTTCCAAAGTGGATTTTTCAGTGATGTGGCTGTCTTAATTTGAGCGTTATCACCACTGAGAAATTCAGCATGCAGGTAAGGGTTTCTAACGAGCCAGTTGCTCCCTGGCCTTTTTAAAGGCCCGGGGTTGCAGCAAGGCCCTGACGTAGGGGAAGGAGTTTGGAAGGATGGCTGGGGTAAGAGGTGCAAGAAGAGCCAACAGGTTCACTGATATGGAGCTGGAGACACTGATGGACGATGTGGAGGATAGAAGAAGAATACGGTTTCCTGACATGGGGAGACCTGGCAGACCGCCAGTACATAATGCATGGAGGGAGATTGCAGAGGAGGTGTCAGGCACTTCCATATATGTGAGGACGCCCCTCCCAGGAGGGTGCTCGCCAGTCTGCACCCAGCCCTTCCAGGGTGGTGATGGGTCGACGCCTCCTAGCTCTGGGGCGACGGGGATCCTCCTCCTCCTGTGCCTCCTCCTCCTCCCTCAGGTGGTACTGCTGGCTCGACCTCCAGCGGCTGTCCCCTCATGATGGTCAGGTTGTGCAGCATGCAGCAGACCTCGACAATTATGGAATTCGTTGAGAGTACTGCAAGATGCCACCAGAGCAGTGCAGGCACCGGAACCTCTGCTTAAGGATGCTTATGCAATGCTCAATGATGCACCTGGTGGCATAATGAGTGTCATTGTATGTATGCTCTGGCGCTGTCCTGGGGTTCCGCAGTGGAGTGAGCAGCCAAGTGGACAGTGGATATCCCTTGTCCCCAAGCAGCCAACCGCAATCCTGATTCAGGCCGGTGAAGACGGCGGGCATACTGGTCTGACGCAGAATGAACGAATCATGACTGCTGCCTCCCTTGCCCACTGCCTGTCTGCACGGTGCTGACGGCGATGCCTTCTCCTGCTTGGCACCCTGCTTCTGAGCAGGTGTACCAGGTGCCACCCTCCCAACACTCCTCCCATCCTCAGGGTGAACCCCGCCAAGCAGGTCTCTGCAGCCCACAAGACTCCAGTAAAGAGTCAGACCTGAAAGTTATACAAAAGTATGTGCAAACCTCCGAGCAGCATTGAGCAGGTTGAATGGAGCCAAAACAATTAATAAAACTATATGAAAAGATAAATACAGTGGATGATGTAATCTGAAATAAAAACACTAAAATTAATAAAATTATTTCCCTACCAAAGGGCCCCGATCACGGCAACACTCCAGCGGTGTCGCGTTCGAGCACCGCATCGCATACCTCGCGGGGGCACTGCTGGGAAAAGTCCTCACTTTTTGCAGCTGAAAATCCCAGTCCTTGCCGCTTTTCAGTGGCCTGCACGCTGCAGAGCTCACCACTGGAAAGTTACCTTTACAGCTGCTTCACCATGCCGTTTCCGACAGAAGTGCGAACCGCTCAAATTCCGCCCCCCCCAAGCTGAATATGGCTCGATGAGGGGAAAAAAAATCACCTGACCGCAGTGGCTGATCGATTATTTTCGCCCAAATCCCGCGGCAGCCATCCCTTCAGGGACGGTGATTTTCATTTTAAAAAGTCTGCTATTTTCTTGTTGTTCAGTGTAGTCTTAACTGCATGGGCCCACATTCACCTTTACCACTCTTGCGCTTCATGTATTTTAAAAACTTTTACTGTTGGCTTTGATATCCCTTGCAAGTTTTTTTTTCATATTCCCTTTTATCACCTCTTATTACTTTCTTTGTATCCTCCTGGATCTCCACATTTCCTTACATTTGAGGAAGCCATTTCTTTAAGCTTGACACTGTCATACTTTCTCTTTCCTTATTTCTCAATCTCGTTTTCAGCGTACAAAAGCAAAATACTGTGAATGCTGGAAATCTGAAATAAAAACAGAAAATGCTGGAAATACTCAACGGGTTGGATGCTGCCTGACCTGCTGAGTATTTCCAGTATTTTCTGTTTTTATTCTAGTTTTCAGCATATTATACATGCATAATTTACAGCTGGCCAGGGGCCGGTTAATGCACGGACCTACAGGGGCCCTGCTCAATATGGGCTCCCCAGTAAAACACACCATTACATACAAAAATTGGATATAGCTGCTGAATCAGTTGCATTTTAGCCTCGCATAATGTGATCAGGTTTGCTTTATTTTTAATGCAGTATGCAAACATTCTACGGGCCCATTCATGTATTTTACGACATGTTTGTGTTTTATTGGATTTGGGAAGGGGTCGTTCGTGGGGTGCAGAGGGACCCTGAATATTCTTAGCACCCAGGGTCCCGAGAATTCTTAAACTGACACTGCAACTGCTGCAAATCAATTGGAAAATAAATCAAATCCCACAGGCCTGATTATCCTTGGCTGGCATTGTATAAATGCAATGGATCTTCCGCCATGCATGAACTTCAGAGATGCAGTGCTGACTAAGCTGGATCCTATCTTTTCTTGGATGCAGCCTCCAGCAGAGGGTAGTCGGATAGTGATCACAAGTGCTCTCAAATGGGCAACACACAACTGGTTTAAGATGAACGAGCCATGAGTTGACCCCGGTAACTTGGCAGTTACCAAGACAATCATCATCTGGCCATTACATGCTAGCTGTATGCAGAGGGATTAACCATCCTTCTGGGTGATATACAACACTGGATTGACTGGTGCACTTTACACCACTTGGGTATGGTCCACCACAGTCAACGCTCTGAGGAGAGCCAGCTCTGTTACTAGTCAAGGTGTTAGTACTGTGAGAGCACTTGCTATTTAATTTGATGCAGAAAGGAATTTATATTGATGTTTAGTTGAATAAAAAGTGTTGTGCATTCAAATCTAAGCTGATAAAAGTTCTATTTGTTCAATTTTTAAAAATATAAGTTGCTCCAAATTGTTCGGGCTGGATTTTCATTGGGCTTGTGCCTCTTTTGACACCCCGGAGGGACGGTAATGGTATGCAAATGATTTCCGGCCGGGTGGCCATCTTCCAGCGTCCCAGCAGGAAATTTGGTGCCGGTTTTGCGGAGTCACTGAGCAGTACCGCCCAGGAGCATCGAACCAGTATGCAACGCTCCCAGTTTCGACAGCGCTATGACTTTTGTTTCCCGCTGACGCCATAGTGCGCAGTAGTGGGACGGCCTGGTCATCTAGCTGTGACAGATGGAGTTCAATGTGGGAAGTGTGAGGACATCCATTTTGGATCCAAGAAAGACAAATCGGTCCGAGCTGTTCCGATGGCAGCGAGGGAAGGAATGTCGACATGAGGTAAATGATTATTTTTTTTATTTTTGCGATTTATGTTTGTGGAGTGAGCAAGGTATTGGGAATGTTTTTTGTGTTTTTTTTTGCCGATTTCTTTTTCCAAGGAAGTCTCTCTTAGGGCACTCCAAGGCCGGCTCTTTAGCTGGGGATTTTCAGTTGCTCAGCCGGCCTAACGTCCTGAGAGAGTTGTGGAACGCCTCCCTTAGCGTTCCGCTCCACACTCGGGGTCCAGCTGATGAATTTTGTGGCTGCAGATGCAAATCATTTCCTGGTGCAAAATTTACCGCCCCGGTCCATTATCTCCTGAAAAAGCCTCTATCTGAAAATCCAGCCCAATGTCTTTCAGGTACCAAAAGATAAAAATAGTGGAGGAATATGCCCTTCAATTTATTTGCAAAATCTTCAAAAAGTTCTGCACAGTATATTATTCAAATGGACGCACATGGACAGCTGAGAGTAAGAATCCTGATCAGCTTTATATGTAGTGAACATTGTGAATGCGTTTGTGAAGATTTTCTCATCACTAATTCTACTGAAACCACAAATGTTTTCTTTCATAATTATTTCACTGGAAATAGAGAGCAGCGAACGCTTTCCTGAGCTCATTCATGATGTTGCTACACATAACAACCAGAAGAACTCCTACCCTATGTTTCTGCCAGAAAAAACTATATCAACATATAATTTATATGTGCTAGTGACAGAATCGAGGGAATGTAATTACATTTTGTATTTGCTGTGAGATTTGCTGCAGTAAAATATGCTAAAAAAAACACGGGCTTTTATATTAGTAAAAGGGTTACATAAAGTATTTAGTATATGTCTTGCAACTTATCCTTGTAATCCTTTTCTACAGAGCTTTCAACCAAAAATAAATATAATGCAACTGAGTCCTACTCTCTGAAAATAGTTCTCTTAATTTAATTGGGTTTTAAATAGTCTCACTCTTTGTCCTAAAATATTATTTCTTCTCAAGGCCAACCCTCGTCTTTCCTCATTTAGCTGTGTACTAATTGCAGCTCACAGATTTAGGAAACAAAAATGATTTTGTTCTTAATTTTCTTAATTAATAGTGCATTCATTTTGTGCTATTTTAGTCCTCTTTTAATCATTGCACTCCTTGCTTTGTTTACATGAGTAATAAATCCTTGAGGAATACTGAAATATGGTTTATTGTAAATATGGTGCTCTCAAATAACTCGTAAACTATAGTTGCATTCTGGGCCAATCAGGAACAATACGCAATGCTAAAAACCTCTTAATGGGCCGACAGATGCTTGCAATGTACAATCTTGGGCTGACTGCATGCTCTTTCCCTGGCACCTCTCAGAACCCTTCCTGCACCCTCCAGTTCACTTTCTATTGATTTTACTCCTTGTCAAAAATATTTCAAAATCTTATCAAGTATAAGAATCTTTTTAGGGAATGATTTTGTCGACATGCTTTATTGAAAATGCTTATTTCTATGATAACAGCTCCAGACTCCATTCATCCTTTGGTTTTCCCTCCCTCGCTATCTGACATCTGCTTAAAAAACCCGAGATCAGAAATTCACTACATATATAAGGAATCGTGGGTATGATAGCATACTGGTTATTTTATTGGACTAGTAATCCAGAGGCCTGGACAAATGATCCGGAGACTTGAGTTCAAATCCCACCCATGGCAGCTGGGGAATTTAAATTCATTAAATAAATCTGGAATACAAAGTTGGTATCACGATGACCATGAAACTATTGGATTGTCGTAAAATCCCATCTGGTTCACTAATGTCCTTTTAGGGAAGGAAATCTGCCGTCCTTACCTGGTCTGGCTTATATGTTGACTCCAGACCCACAGCAATGTGATTGACTCTTAACTGCCCTCTGAAATGGCCTAGCACGCCACTCAGTTGTATTCAAGAAGGCAGCTTGGCACAACCTTCTTGAGGGCAATTGGGGATGGCCATTAAATGCTAGCATTGCCAGTGAATGAATTAAAAAAAAATCACAGGTGCCATAGACCCAATTCCTAGGCTGCAATTTTCATTCCATCTAATATTTTTTCTGCTGGTGTGGGA
The DNA here is from genome assembly GCF_044704955.1 of Pristiophorus japonicus. Classification (NCBI taxonomy): domain Eukaryota; kingdom Metazoa; phylum Chordata; class Chondrichthyes; family Pristiophoridae; genus Pristiophorus; species Pristiophorus japonicus. The sequence continues at coordinate 229,727,911 of NC_091982.1, read as the reverse complement.
GTCAAGGATAAGGAGACATAACCTTAAAATCAGAGCGTGACCATTCAGGATAGAAGTTAGGAAACACTTCTTCACGTATAGGATTGCAGAAATATGTAACTCTCCCACAAAAATTTGGCAGATGGAGTATAATGTTGGAAAGTGTGAGGTCATGCACTTTGGCAGAAAAAAATCAAAGAGCAAGTTATTGTTTAAATGGAGAAAGATTGCAAAGTGCTGCAGTACAGCGGGACCTGGGGGTACTTGTGCATGAAACGCCAATGGAATCTTTGCCTTTATTGCAAAGGGGATGGAGTATAAAAGCAGTGAAGCCTTTCACTGGTGAGGCCACACCTGGAATATTGCGTGCAATTTTGGTTTCCATATTTCCGAAAGGATATACTTGCTTTTGAGGCAGTTCAGAGAAGGTTCACTAAGTTGATTCCGGAGATGAGGGCTTTGACTTCTGAGGAAAAGTTGAGTAAGTTGGGCCTCTACTCATTGGAATTCAGAAGAATATGAGGTGATCTTATCAAAACGTATAAGATTATGAGGGGGCTTGACAAGGTGGATGCAGAGAGGATGTTTCCACTGATGGGGGAGACTAGAACTAGATGGCATGATCTTAGTAAAAGGGGCCACCTATTTAAAACAGAGATGAGGAGAAATTTCTTCTCTCAGGGGATTGTAAATCTGTGGAATTTGCTGCCTCAGAGAGCTGTGGAAGCTGAGACATTAAATAAGTTTAAGATAGAAATAGACAGTTTCTTAAAAGATAAGGGGATAAGGGGTTATGGGGAGTGGGCGAGGAAGTGGAGCTGAGTGCATGATCAGATCAGCCATGATCTTATTGAATGGCGGAGCAGGTTCGAGGGGTCGCATGGCCTACTCCTGTTCCTATTTCTTATGTTCTTATGTTCTTAAAAAGCTGTTGAGCCTAGATCAATTGATAATTTGACAACTAAGGTTGATAGATATGTGTTCGGCAAGGGTATAAAGGGCTACATAATCAGGGCACAGATCAGCCATGATCTCATTGAATGGCAGAACAGGCTCAAGGCGTTGAATGGCTACTCCTGTTCCTCTGTTCTCAACTGATCTATCTCTCCCTGCCTTTGTCCAAATCAAACAAGGAATTAAGAAAATGTTATGATTTACAGTGCACTAAGCCGTTACATTTTGGCTTGTTATACTGATCAAATTCAATAGCATTAAAACAGCTAAACATGAAGGAACATGTTGTTTACTTATGGTATTTAGAGTCGAGCATGGCTCTGCTTGCTCTGTCAAGCCTAGAATACTTACAACACACACGAGTATCAAAACACTGCTTCATGTAAACGTTGGTGTGGATGTTAGACGTGAATTTTCCATACCCCACTTAGTTTATAATCTCAGGAGAGATGCCAAGTGGAGACAAAGGCACTGCCAGGAGAACAAATAAAAGTCGGAAGTAACCAGAGCCAGTCATATATCTGTGCATTGCCAGAGGCCTGCAAGCAAACTGCATGTATGACCTCTTGTTCTTGGAATGGTGCAGGAAAAGGCCTCTAAGAGGGGAATATTGTAACCAATTTAGAAAACTAAAACTCAAAACCGAGTATTTACTACATTCTTTCCTGTGAAAATGTTGGCAAGTATAGTGACATAAAATGTAATTCCCAATCCCACCCCCTCCTGTTGTCAAACACTGCACATGACACGGTCACCAGGAAAATAATTTGATATTAAACTTGACTCTCTGTTGAGTGGATATGCTGTCCGCTTAGAGCCAAAGCTGACACCTACTTTACAGCAGTTATAGGTCCCGTTGGAGACGACGGCCATTGCATATGGTTTGCAGTAGGTCTTAAGCATAGAATGAGAAAAATTTGCTTGGCTCATCAAGTTAGCATCTTTCACAAACAAAATGTAATCTATTCTATCATAGAATCTATTTCATCTTCTGAGGGAAAATTATATGCAAATACTTCTTCACCGCCAAAAATAATCAAACAAATTTCCTGGATATCTGTACATCTCTACATGGCTACTATTCAATGTTGATGCATTTCACAGACACAAAACCACCCTTCCTAGGCCCAACAACGCAGGACTTTGTGTCTCACAGAGTACTCAATCATCTCTAAAAGAAAGACTTGCATTTATATAGCGCCTTTTAAGACCTTAGGATATCCCAAAGCGCTTTACAGCCAATGAAGTACTTTTTGAAGCATAGTCACTATTGTAATGTTGTAATCTCTGTTTATACTTGCTCAATGACCTTCAGTCCCCTTCCCAACCAGGTATTTATGACACTCTTCTTTTGAAGGCGTTGATCAGAACAGCATTATCTGCGTTTTTGCTGGAAGTCTATTCCACATATCTACCACCCTATGGAGGAACATTGAGTGTTAATTTTCACTGTGTTCTCTGATGGCACAACAATATTGGCTATTGCCTGCTTTTCAGATGCAAACATATGTGCTTGCATTTATTGTATTTTCTGTGTGTGATTTCAGATGTCGAGAATTTGCAGTTTATTTTTATCTTCACTAGTAATAATTACCCTCTCAAAGTATTCCAGTGGATTCGTGGGGCATAACCTATTACTTCTAAATCTGTGATGACTACTCCTTGTACCCTCTGCACTCTAACTAATTAACAGTGTCCCATATAATGTTCTACAGTATTTGCTCCACCATAGGTGTTAGGTTAACTGGGCTATAATTTTCAAGTTCATGCCTCATGCCTTTCTGAAAATCTACAAATATGAATTATTCATATGCTTAGCATATTATATAATATTTTGCATTATCCATCTATGTATAAGAAAGCTTAACCAATAACTACAGCTGCTGCTGTAATTTAAAAAAAAAAATTCTCAGGTTGTGGGTGTCGCTGGCATTTATTGGCCCTCCTTAACAGAAAATGTGAGTTCGTTCCAACACCTCTGGGAATTTTCTTCCTGTGAGTTGGTTACCTGTCACCTAAAATGTAGTGATTATAAGAACATAATAAATAGGAGCCAGGTGTAGGCCATTTGCTCCTCGAGCTTGCTCCGCCATTCAATAAGATCATGGCTGATCTGATCCTGGCCTCAACTCCACTTCCCGAACCATTCCCCATAACACTTGACAACTTTATCATTCAAAAATCTGTCTATCTCCACCTTAAATACATTCAATGAACCAGCCTCCACAGCTCTCTGGTGTAGAGAATTCCAAAGATTCACGATCCTCTGAGAGAAGAAATTCCTCCGTTTTAAATGGGCGATGCCTGATTCTGAAACTATGCCCCCTAGTTCGAGTCGGGATAAATGATTGATTCACTGGTTGGCAACCAGTAACTAGTGGGGTGCCGCAGGGATCAGTGATGAGAGCCCAACTATTTACAATCTATATTAACGCCTTGGAAGAAGGGACTGAGTGTAACGTAGCCAAGTTTGCTGACGATACAAAGATGGGAGGAAAAGCAATGTGTGAGGAGGACACAAAAAATCTGCAAAAGGACATAGACAGGCTAAGTGAGTGGGAAGAAATTTGGCAGATGGAGTATAATGTTGGAAAGTGTAAGATCATGCATTTCGGAGAAAAAAATCAAAGAGCAAGTTATTATTTAAATGGAGAAAGATTGCATTACAATACAGCAGGACCTGGAGGTACTTGTGCATTAAACACAAAAGGTTAGTATGCAGGTACAGCAAGTGATCAGGAAGGCCAATGCAAAGGGGATGGAGTATAAAAGCAGGGACGTCTTGCTACAGCTATACAGGGTATTGGTGAGGCCACACCTATAATATTGCGTGCAGTTTTGGTTTCCATATTTACAAAAGGATATTCTTGCTTTGGAGGCAGTTCAAAGAAGGTTCACTAGGTTGATTCCGGAGATGAGGGGGTTGACTTATGAGGAAAGATTGAGTAGGTTGGGCTTCAACTCATTGGAATTCAGAAGAATCAGAGGTGATCTTATCGAAACGTATAAGATCATGAGGGGGCTTGACAAGATGGATGCAGAAAAGATATTTCCACGAAGGAGGACACTAGAACTAGAGGGCATGATCTTAGAATAAGGGGCTGCCCATTTAAAATTGAGATGAGGAGAAATTTCTTCTGAGGGTTGGAAATCTGTGGAATTCGCTGCCTCAGAGAGCTGTGGAAGCTGGGACATTGAATAAATTTAAGACAGAAATAGACAGTTTCTTGAACGATAAGGGGTTATGGGGAGCGTGCAGGGAAGTGGAGCTGAGTCCATGATCAGATCAGCCAAGATCTTCTTGAATGACGGAGCAGACTCAAAGGGCCATGTGGCCGACTGTCCCTATTTCTTATGTTCTTATGTTCTTACTCCCCCACGAGGGGAAACATCCTCTCTGCATCTACCCTGTCAAGTCCCTCAGAATCTTATACGTTTCAATAAGATCATCTCTCATTCTTCTAAACTCCAATGTGTATAGAAAAATAGAAACATAGAAAATAGGTGCAGGGGTAGGCCATTCGGCCCTTCGAGCCTGCACCAACATTCAATGAGTTCATGGCTGAACATGCAACTTCAGTACCCCATTACTGCTTTCTCGCCATACTCCTTGATCCCCCTAGTAGTAAGGACAACATCTAACTCCTATTTGAATATATTTAGTGAATTGGTCTCAACAACTTTCTGTGGTAGAGAATTCCACAGGTTCACCACTCTCTGGGTGAAGAAGTTTCTCCTCATCTCGGTCCTAAATGGCTTACCCCTTATCCTTAGACTGTGACCCCTGATTCTGGACTTGCCCAACATTGGGAACATTCTTCCTGCATCTAACCTGTCAAAACCCATCAGAATTTTAAACATTTCTCTGAGATCCCCTCTCATTCTTCTGAACTCCAGTGAATACAAGCCCAGTTGATCTAGTCTTTCTTGATATGTCAGTCCTGCCATCCCGGGAATCAGTCTGGTGAACCTTCGCTGCACTCCTTCAATAGCAAGAATGTCCTTCCTCAAGTTAGGAGACCAAAACTGTACACAATACTCCAGGTGTGGCCTCACCAAGGCCCTGTACAACACTAGTAACACCTCCCTATCCCTGTACTCAAATCCCCTCGCTATGAAGGCCAACATGCCATTTGCTTTCTTTACCGCCTGCTGTATTGCATGCCAATCTTCAATGACTGATGTACCATGACACCCAGGTCTCGTTGCACCTCCCCTTTTCCTAATCTGTCACCATTCAGATAATAGTCTGTCTCTCTGTTTTTACCACCAAAGTGGATAACCTCACATTTATCCACATTATACTTCATCTACCATGCATTTGCCCACTCACCTAACCTATCCAAGTTACTCTGCAGCCTCATAGCATCCTCCTCACACTGCCACCTAACTTAGTGTCATCCGCAAATTTGGAGATACTACATTTAATCCCCTCGACTAAATCATTAATGTACAATATAAACAGCTGGGGCCCCAGCACAGAACCTTGCAGTACTCCACTAGTCACTGCCTGCTATTCTGAAAAGTACCCATTTACTCCTACTCTTTGCTTCCTGTCTGCCAACCAGTTCTAAATCCACGTCAGCACACTACCCCCAATCCCATGTGCTTTAACTTTGCACATTAATCTCTTGTGTGGGACCTTGTCGAAAGCCTTCTGAAAGTCCAAATACACCACATCAACTGGTTCTCCCTTGTCCCAACCTGCTCGATCGTTCTTCATATGACAACCCCTTCATGTCAGGAATCAACCTAGTGAATCTTCTCTGAACAGGCTTCAATGCAAGTATATCCCTCCTTAAATAAGGAGACCAAAACTGTATGCAGTACTCCCAAGTGTGGCCTCACCAATACCCTGTACAGTTGTAGCAGGACTTCACAACTTTTATACTCTATCTCCATTGCAATAAAGACCAACATTCCGTTTGCCTTCCTAATTACTTGCTGAACCTGTATGCTAACTTACGGTGTTTCATGTAAAAGGACCCCCAGATCCCTCTGTACTGCAGCATTTTGTAATCTCTCCCTATTTAATAATTTGCTTTTTTATTTTTCCTACCAAAATGGATAACCTAACATTTTCCCACATTATACTCCATCTGCCAATTTTTTGCCCACTGACTTAGCTTATCGATATCCCTTTGCAGATTCTTTGCATCCTCCTCACAACTTGCTTTCCCATCTATCTTTGTATCATGCTCCACCTCACAGTCGACAAGCTCCCTGCTGGAGTGGAACTAAACTACAGAACCAGTGGGTACCTGTTCAACCTTCGCCGTCGCCAGGCCAGGTCCAAAACCACCCCAACCTCTGTCGTCGAGCTACAGTAAGCGAACGACGCCTGTATCTGTGCACGCAGAGGCTGAACTCCAGGACATAGTCGACGTATTTACTGAGGTGTACAAAAGCATGGGTCTTGTGCTAAACATCCGTAAGACGAAGGTCCTCCACCAGCATGTCCTCGCCGCACAACACCTACCCCCAGCCACCAAGATCCACAGCGTGGCCCTGGACAAACGTGGACCACTTCCCCTGTCTCGGGAGCCTCCTATCAACAAGAGCAGGCATTGACGACGAGATCCAACACTGCCTCCAGTGCGCCAGTGCAACCTTCGGCCACCTGAGGAAAAGAGTGTTTGAAGATCAAGCCCTCAAAACTGTTACCAAACTCATGGTCTACAGGGCCATAGTAATACCCGCCCTCCTCTATGGCTCAGAGGCGTGGACCATGTACAGTAGACACCTCAAGTCGCAGGAGAAATGCCACCAACGATGTCTCCGCAAGATCCTACAAATCCCCTGGGAGGACAGACGCACCAAAGTTAGCGACCTCGCCCAGGCCAACATCCCCAGCATTGAAGCACTGACGACACTTGATCAGCTCCGCTGGGCAGGCCACATAGTTCGCATGCCAGACACGAGACTCCCAAAGCAAGCGCTCTACTCGGAACTCATCCACGGCAAACGAGCCAAAGGTGGCAGCGGAAACGTTACAAAGACACCCTCAAAGCCTCTCTGATAAACTGCACCACTGACACCTGGCAGTCCCTGGTCAAAAACCGCGCTAAGTAGAGGAAGTGCATCCGGGAAGGCGCTGAGCTCCTCGAGACTCGTTGCCGAGAGCATGCAGAAATCAAGCGCAAGCAGTGGAAGGAGCGTGCGGCAAGCCAGACTCCCGCCCACCCTTTCCTTCAAACCCTGTCTGTCCCAGCTGTGACAGAGACTGTGGTTCTCGTATTGCACTGTACAGCCACTAAGAACTCATGCTAAGAGTGGAAGCAAGTCTTCCTCGATTCCGAGGGACTGCCTATGATGATGATGATGATCCTTATTAGTCAGGAAATTGTGTTAGGGAAATTGATGGGATTGAAGGCCGATAAATCCCCAGGGCCTGATAGGCTGCATCCCAGAGTACTTAAGGAAGTGGCCCTAGAAATAGTAAATGCATTGGTGGTCATTTTCCCACATTCTATCGACTCTGGATCAGTTCCTATGGATTGGAGGGTAACTAATGTAACCCCATTTTTTTAAAAAGGAGGGAGAGAGAAAACAGGGAATTATAGACTGGTTGGCCTGACATCGGTAGTGGGGAAAATGTTGGAATCAATTATTAAAGATGTAATAGCCGCGCATTTGGAAAGCAGCGGCAGGATTGGTCCAAGTCAGCATGGAATTATGAAAGGGAAATCATGCTTGACAAATCTTCTGGAATTTTTTGAGGATGTAAGGGAGAACCAGTAGATGTGGTGTTTTTGGACTTTAAAAAGGCTTTTGACAAGGTCTCACATAAGAGATTTGTGTGCAAAATTAAAGTGCATGGTATTGGGGGCTAATGTATTGACGTGAATAGAGAACTGGTTGACAGACAAGAAGCAAAGAGTAGGAATAAACGGGTCCTTTTCAGAATGACAGGCAGTGACTAGTAGGGTACCGCAAGGTTCACTGCTGGGACTCCAGCTATTTACAATATACATTAATGATTTAGATGAAGGAATTTAATGTAATATCTCCAAATTTGCAGATGACACTCAGCTGGGTGGCAGTGTGAGCTGTGAGGAGGATGCTAAGAGGCTGCAGGGTGACTTGGACAGGTTAGGTGAGTGGGCAAATGCATGGCAGATGTAGTATAATGTAGATAAATGTGAGGTTATGCACTTTGGTGGCAAAAACAGGAAGGCAGAATATTATCTGAATGGTGTCAGATTAGGAAAAAGGGAGTTGTAACGAGACCTGGGTGTCATGGTATATCAGTCATTGAAAGTTGGCATGCAGGTACAGTCGGTGGTGAAGAAGGCAAATGGGCATGTTGGCCTTCATAGCGAGAGGATTTGAGTATAGGCGCAGGGAGGTCTTACTGCAGTTGTACACAGCCTTGGTGAGGCCACACCTTGAATATTGCGCACAGTTTTAGTCTCCTAATCTGAGGAAGGATATTCTTGCTATTGAGGGATTTCAGGGAAGGTTCACCAGACTGATTCCCGGGATGGCAGGACTGACATATGAAGAAAGACTGGATCGAATAGGCTTTTATTCACTGGAATTTAGAAGAATGAGAGGGGATCTCATAGAAACATAAAATTCTGACGGGATTGGACAGGTTAGATGCAGGAAGAATGTTCCTGATGTTGGGAAGTCCAGAACCAGGGGTCACAGTCTAAGGTTAAGGGTGAGCCATTTAGGATCGAGATGAGGAGAAACTTCTTCACTCAGAGAGTTGCTAACCTGTGGAATTGTCTACCGCAGAAAGTTGTTGAGGCCAGTTCGTTAGATATATTCAAAAGGGAGTTAGATATGGCCCTTATGGCCAAAGGGATCAAGGGGTATGGAGAGAAAGCAGGAAAGGGGTACTGAGATTTAATGATCAGCCATGATCTTATTGAATGGTGGTGCAGGCTCGAAGGGTCGAATGGCCTGCTCCTGCACCTAATTTCTACGTTCCTATGTTTCTTTAGCCATCTCTTTTAAGACCCTAGGATGCAGGACATCAGGTCCAGGGGACTTGTATATGAAGTAAAGAATGAAAGACAGAAAGACAATGACTTTGGCTCTATTGGAGACCGAGCTTAACATTGATTTTTTTTTTAGCGTCAGCTCCGTGGGTAGCAACTCGTCTTTGAGTTAGAAAGTTGTGGGTTCAAGTCCCACTCTAGGAACTTGAGCACATAAATCTAGACTGACACGGGAGTGCTGCACTGTCAGAGGTGCTGTCTTAAACAGGCCCCGTCTGCTCTCTCAGGTGGACGTAAAAGATCCCACGGCACTATTTCGAAGAAGAGCAGTGGAGTTATCCCCAGTGTCCTGGCCAATATTATTCCCTCAATCAACATGACAAATAAAATCAGATTATTTGTTCATTATCACATTGCTGTTTTTGGGAGTATGCTGTGCGCAAGTTGGCTGACTCGTTTCTCACATTACAACAGTGACTACACTCCCAAAGCACTGTTGGCTGTAAAGCGCTTTGGGACATCTGGTGGTCGTGAATAGCACAGTGCGGATTTCGTCCCCTATGGGGCACGATGGACATGATTTTTTTCAGTGCGACAGCTGCAGGAAAAATGCAGGGAACAGCACCAGCCCTTATACATGGCCTTCTTCGACCTTACAAAGGCCTTTGATACTGTCGACCGCGAGGATCTGTGGAGTGTCCTCCTCCATTTCGGATGCCCCCAAAAGTTTGTCACCATCCTCCGCATGCTCCACGACGACATGCAGGCCATGATCTTTAACAACGGATCCACTACAGACCCAATCCACGTTCAGACCATGGTCAAACAGGGCTGCATCATCGTCCCAACCCTTTCTCAATCTTCCTCGCTGCCATGCTCCACCTCACAGTCGACAAGCTCCCCACTGGAGTGGATGTAAACTACAGAACCAGTGGGAAGTTGTTAACCTTCGCCGTCTCTAGGCCAGATCCAAGCCCACCCCAACCTCTGTCGTCGAGCTACAGTACCTGCATCTGCGCACATACAGAGGCTGAACTCCAGGTCATAATTAATGTATTTACTGAGGCGTACGAAAGCATGGGCCTTACGCTAAACATCCGTAAGACAAAGATCCTCCACCAGCCTGTCCTCGCCGCACAGCATTGCCCCCCCAGTCATCAAGATCCACGGCGCGGCCCTGGACAACGTGGACCATTTCCCATACCTCGGGTGCCTTCTATCAACAAGAGAAGACATCGACGACGAGATTCAACACCGCTTCCAGTGCGCCAGCGCAATATTCGGCCCCCTGAGGAAAAGAGTGTTTGAAGACCAGGCCCACAAATGTACCACCAAGCTCATGGACTACAGAGCTGTAGTAATACCCGCCCTCCTGTATGGCTCAGAGACATGGACCATGTACAGTAGACACTTCAAGTTGCTGGAGAAATACCACTAACTATGTCTCTGCAAGATCCTACAAATCCCCTGGGAGGACCGATGCACCAACGTTAGTGTCCTCGACCAGGCCAACATCTCCAGCATTGAAGCACTGACCACACTTGATCAGCTCCGCTGGGCAGGCCGCATCGTTTGCATGCTAGACACGAGACTCCCAAAGCAAGCGCTCTATTCGGAACTCCTTCACGGCAAACGAGTCAAAGGTGGGCAGAGGAAACGTTACAGGGACACCCTAAAGCCTCCCTGAAAAAGTGCTACATCCCCACTGACATCTGGGAGTCCCTGGCCAAAGAGCACCCTAAGTGGAGGAAGTGCATCCGGGAGGGCACTGAGCACCTCGAGTCTCATCGCCGAGAGCATGCAGAAATCAAGCGCAGGCAGCAGAAAGGGCGTGCGGCAAACCTGTCCCACCCACCCTTTCCCTCATCGGCTATCTGTCCCACCTGTGACAGGGACTGTGGTTCTCGTATTGGACTGTTCAGCCACCTAAGGACTCATTTTTAGAATGGAAGCAAGTCTTCCTCGATTGCAAGGGACTGCTTACCTTCCTTCCTCTCTGTCCCTCTCTCTGTCCCCCCCGCCCCCCTCTTTCTCTCTCTCTCTGTCTCTGTCTCTGTCTGTCTCTCTCCCCCTTTTGCTCGCTCGCTCTCCTCCTTCCTTCCTTCCTTCCTTCCTTTCGGAGGATATTGTACCTTATCAGAAATAACTTCAAGTTAAATATTCTAAAACCAAGCTCTTATAAATATTACCATCGGTATTTAATTCAAAATAAACAAAACTTGTAGCTCACCTAAGGCAAGGTAAAACAATTAAAATCCAAGGAATACTTTTCTCTCTTTTCACCGCCCTATAAGGCACTAATGCCTCTATATTTGGTTCCAAGCGTTAAGGCTATACAAGGGAAAAAGTGACGAAAAAGGACCAACCACTGAGCCCTGTTGCATTCGATTACATGAGTCAACCAATGTAACATTGCTGTTAATTTATTTCCAATCTGCACCATCCAACACTTGTTATTTTTCATTGCTTCATGGTCAAAGTCAAAGCCTGTTGTGCCCTACATGACCTGGTACATGCAGAGAAATTCAGTGTTATCTTGCAATCAGTTGGATAGTAAACCGAGAACTAACATGGAATCTCTGCATGTTTCAAATGAGTCAGTGCTCAAAAACATACTTCTGAAACTGAAAACATTCGCAATATAGTCATTGAGCTATGGCCCAACCTTGATATAATGGAATGGGTAAAGAAAGACTTGAATTTATATAGCGCCTTTCACGACCACCAGGCATCTCAAAGTGCTTTACTTCCAATGAAGTACTTTTGGTGTGTCGTCACTGTTGTAATGTGGGTAGCGGTTTTCAATCCAGTCAGCTGAAAGCTGTGTATTTGGGGAAATATAAAAAATGAATGCAGGTATCAGTAAGGGCCCTACGTGCATATAAAGGGAATTCCCATGCAGAAGGGAGCTCTGGTATGTATTACAAGTCAATAAAAAAACAATTTGGAATTATAGTCATCAAAACACTGTATCTGCATAAGGGTTGTAAAGTGTTCAGGTCTTGTTCTTGGGAATTCTGTAAGTGGGCAAATCTGTAAGTGAACCACCGAATGTCTCAACGCGCTTTACAGCCAATGAAGTACTTTTTGGAGTGTAATCACTGTTGTCATATAGGAAACACAGCAGTCAAATTGCGCACAGCAAGCTCCTACAAACAGCAATGTGATAATGACCAGATAATCAGTTTTTTTTGTTATGTTGAGTGCGGGATAAATATTGGCCAGGACACGAGGGATAACTCCCCTGCTCTTCTTCGAAATAGTGCCATGGGATCTTTTACTTCCACCTGAGAGAACAGGCGGGGTGTAGGATTCACAAAATTCTGGGACCCGTACTCAATGGACATGTGTCTGGAATTTAAAAGGGAACTGTGTTAGACTTTTGGAGGAGAAATGTAGACAGACGTATCTCACTATTAGGTGTCTTTGGACTAAAATAGGGCCTTTTAGATTCAGTTTGGACATTTTAAATTGTATGCTGGGCTGCTAACCCACCTGGGAGGCAGGCCCCAGGGAGACATTAGCAGTCTAACAAAAGCCCACGTACCAGGGATGCAGATACCTACATATTTGAATAGTTCTTAAAAAGGCTAGACAGAGAAACCCTGGTATCAGCAAAACACACAATGGACAGTATCAAGACCTGATTACATTCGAACAGCACCATTCGAAAACCCTATCAACACCTTTGGGAATCTTGTTTCATCTTGTATCATGTTGTATCAAGGACTTTCAAAAGGCTTTTGACAAGGTCCCACACAAGAGATTGATGTGAAAAATTAAAGCACATGGTATTGGGGGTAATGTACAGACGTGGAGAGAGAACTAGTTGGCAGACAGGACGCAGAGTCGGGATAAACGGGTCTTTTTTCAGAATGGCAGGCAGTGACTAGTGGGATGCCGCAGGGCTCAGTGCTGGGACCCCAGCTATTTACAATATACATTAATGATTTGGATGAGGGAATTGAGTGTAATATCTCCAAGTTTGCAGATGACACTAAGCTGAGTGGCGGTGTGAGCTGTGAGGAGGACACTAAAAGGCTGCAGGGGGACTTGGACAGGTTAGGTGAGTGGGCAAATGACTGGCAGATGCGGTATAATGTTGATAAATGTGAGGTTATACACTTTGGTGGCAAAAACACGAAGGCAGAATATTATCTGAATGGCAGCAGATTAGGAAAAGGGGAGATGCAACTAGACCTGGGTGTCATGATACCTCAGTCATTGAAAGTTGGCATGCAGTTACAGCAGGCGGTGAAGAAAGCAAATGGTATGTTGGCCTTCATAGCTAGAGGATTTGAGTATAGGAGCAGGGAGGTCTTACTGCAGTTGTACAGAGCCTTGGTGAGGCCTCACCTGGAACATTGTGTTCAGTTTTGGTCTCCTAATCTGAGGAAGGATGTTCTTGCTATTGAGTGAGTGCAGCGAAGGTTCACCAGACTGATTCCAGGGATGGCAGGACTGACATATGAGGAGAAACTGGATCGACTGGGCCTGTATTCACTGGAGTTCAGAAGGATGAGAGGGTATCTCATAGAAACATATAAAATTCTGACGGGACTGGACAGGTTAGATGCAGGAAGAATGTTCCCGATTGTTGGGGAAGTTTAGACCCAGGGGACATAGTCTAATGATAAGGAGTAAGCCATTTAGGACTGAGATGAGGAGAAACTTCTTCACTCAGAGAGTTGTTAACCTGTTGAATTCCCTACCGCAGAGAGTTGTTGATGCCAGTTCATTGGATATATTCAAGAGGGAGTTAGATATGGCCCTTACGGCTAAAGGGATCAAGGGGTATGGAGAGAAAGCAGGAAAGGTGTACTGAGGTGAATGATCAGCCATGATCTTATTGAATGGTGGTGCAGGCTCGAAGGGCCAAATGGCCTGCTCTTGCACCTATTTTCTATATTTCTATGTTAATGCTCAATCAGCCCACCAAAATTCTCACAAAGGGATCACATTAGAGTTGATCAACCAGCCAAAATTGCACAAAAGCAGACATCAAAAATCAACTGTGCACTCAGGTATAACTGGGGGCCTTGGTAGTGACTTTTTGGGCTGGTGGATACTTTTGGGCTGAGGAAACACCTTTTGAAGAAACGCACCCGAGAACACTCTGAAAAAGCTCTTGGACTCTGGGCTCTTTGACTCTGGCTTTGAAACATCTAACTTGCCACATGAGGTTACAGCAACGCAACAAGAAGAACCTAACAAGAAGCCTCAGAGTCACTGAAAAACCAACAATCATCCAGCGCTGACTCAAGGAAAAAAATTTACTTACCTTCAAAACGTCGACCAGTGCTAATACCGAAGACACCGCAACTAGCCAAAGAATCCACAAGATTGAGCAGAGAGAAAACAGTGTGCAACTGGTCTAAACTGTGGAGAAATCCTTTGGTGAGCATAGTCCCTGCAATTTTAGAGCCTAACTTAGTTAGTGTAGTGGTGGGAGGTGTTTTTTTTTTCACTGCATAACCTCTGTACCCGTTGCGTATATGTTTTCCCCCTTTTTCTGTACATTTTGTTATAAATTATTCAGTTAATTAGTGTGGTGTGCTATTTTCTAAATAAAATATTTGTTCTTGGACCAAACAGTTGTCTGTCTACATCTATAACATCCCCTAAATTATTCCAAGCCCAAGAACCAGGGAGTGGGACGATTCGAACCGTCAAGGTCAGAAAAGGCTGACAAACCCACCACCCCCTACAGGGGCCTCAGTTTAACGTCTCATCTGAAGGACGGCACCTCCAATAGTGCAGCACTGCACAGGAGTTGAGCAGCATGTGGACTGAGAAGTGTCGAGGAACAAAGGGACCTTGGAGTGCATGTCCACAGATCACTGAAAGTAGCAGGCCAGGTAGATAAGGTGGTTAAGAAGGCATATGGAATGCTTGCCTTTATTAGCCGAGGCACAGAATACAAGAGCAGGGGGGGTTATGCTTGAACTGTATAAAACACTGGTTAGGCCACAGCTGGAGTACTGCGTGCAGTTCTGGTCACCGCATTACAGGAAGCACGTGATTACACTGGAGAGAGTACAGAGGAGATTTACGAGGATGTTGCCGAGAGTGGAGAATCTTAGCTATGAGGACAGATTGGATAGGCTGGGTTTGTTTTCCTTGGAACAGAGGAGGCTGATGGGAGACCTCATTGAGGTGTATACAATTATGAGGGCCCTAGATATAGTTGATAGAAAGGGCCTATTTCCCTCAGCAGAGGGGTCAACAACCAGGGGGCATAAATTTAAAGTAATTGGTAGAAGGTTTAGAGGAGATTTGAGGGGAAATTTCTTCATGCAGAGAGTTGTGGGGGTCTGGAACTCACTGCCTGAAAGGGTGGTAGAGGCAGAAACCCTCACCACATTTTAAAAAGTACTTAGGTGTGCACCTGAAGTGCTGTAACCTGCAGGGTTACAGACCTAGAGCTGGAAAGTGGGATTAGGCTAGATAGCCTCTTGTTGGCCGGTATGGACACGATGGGCCGAAATGGCCTCCTTCCGTGCTGTAAACTTGTATGATTCTAAGGAGATGCCCTGTGGTGGAAGGGGTAGAGTTTGCAAACAGCATCCTTTTGTGAACAGTTATTCTTCTCACTTATAAACACTCCCAGAATTTACCTCAGAAAGTCTTTTTGGGGGGATTTAAAAAAGGAATCTGTAGACTTAGGGATCTGGTGGAGCTAAGCAAGTATGAGATGGAAGGTTCTGCTGGACTTTGGGCCGGGACTTGGGTTGCAGAGCTTTTGGTTAGCTGAAGTTTGTCGAAGGGTGGGTGTGGGAAGGCTGGTGAGGACAGAATTGGAGAAATCAATTCTTGAGGTGATGAAGGTAGCAGGATTGAGTTTGGTCCATAAGTGGGCAATCTTCCAGAAGTGGAAGGTGGTCGATGACAGATTAGATATGGGGTTTAAAGCCCAGTTCAGGGTTGATCAGAAAGATTGCAAACCATTAGTCCTCGGTTCAGCTTGAATGAACAGCCAATGAGTTTGATGAATTTAGAGCCAAAAGCACATAGGCAATGCTGAAAGCCAAACAACGTAGCTGTAGTCTTGTCAATGTTGAGCTGTGGATTTCTGCTCATTCTGGACTTGATGTCAGATGGGCAGTTGAACAGTACAAGAACAACCTTGGAGTCAATGACGGTGGGGGAAGAGGTGGAGTTGGGTGTCATCGAAGTGCATGTAGAGCTCACCCTTTGCTTAAGGATAAGGTTGCCTATGGTTACAATAATAATGAGTAGTAATGGGCAAGATGGAGCTATGGGGTATAGAACAACTCTTGGAACAGAGGTAGTGACTCTATTGGAAGAAATAAGAGTCGAACTTGACAACTTAGTGCCATAAGGGTGGAGCATAGAAGAGAGACTGTGGAGGAGACTGAAATGGTCAAGTGTCAAATATAACATGAAGGGACAAGAAGGGTTTGCAATTACACAGGATGTAGAACCATTGACGTTTACAGTACAAAAGAAAGCCATTTGCCCATCATGTCTTTACTGGCAGTTTGAGTTTCATCAAGGGGTGGTTGGAAACTGTAATTCAGCCTGGAAGTCATGAGACACATTAGTAGATAGTTCACCAGACTGCACCTGCTCCACGACAACATGCAAGCCGTGATCCTTACCAACAGATCCATCACAGACCCAATTCATGTCCGGACCAGGGTCAAGCAGGGATGCGTCATTGCCCCAACCCTCTTCTCAATCTTCCTCGCAGCCATGCTCCACCTCACAGTTGATCAGTTCACCGCTGGAGTGGAGCTAAACTACAGAACCAGTGGGAAGCTGTTCAACCGTCGCCGTCTCCAGGCCAGGTCCAAGACCACTCCAACCTCTGTCATCGAGTTACAGTACGTGGACGACGCCTGCGTCAGTGCACACACAGAGGCTGAACTCCAGGACATAGTCAACATATTTATCGAGGCGTATGAAAGCATAGGCCTTACGCTAAACATCAGTAAGACAAAGATCCTCCACCAGCCTGTTTTCGCCGCACAGCACTACCCCCCAAACATCAAGATCCACGGCGTGGCTCTGGATAACGTGGACCACTTCCCTTATCTCGGGAGCCTCCTATCAACAAGAGCAGGCATTGATGATGAGATCCAACACCGCCTCCAGTGCGCCAGTGCAACCTTCGGCCACCTAAGGAAAAGAGTGTTTGAAGATCAGTCCCTCAAAACTGTCACCATGCTCATGGTCTACAGGGCCGTAGTAATACCCGCCCTCCTATATGGCTCAGAGACGTGGACCATGTACAGTAGGCACCTCAAGTCGCTGGAGAAATACCACCAGCGATGTCTCCGCAAGATCCTGCAAATCCTCTGGGAGGACAGATGCACAAACATTAGCGTCCTCGTCCAGGCCAACATCCCCAGCATTGAAGCACTGACCACACTTGATCAGCTCCGCTGGGCAGGCCACATAGTTCGCATGCCAGACACGAGACTCCCAAAGCAAGCGCTCTACTCGGAACTCGTCCATGGCAAACGAGCCAAAGGCGGGCAGAGGAAACGTTACAAGAACACCCTCAAAGCCTCCCTGATAAAGTGCGACATCCCCACTGACACCTGGGTGTCCCTGGCCATAGACCGCCCTAAGTGGAGGAAGTGCATTCGGGAGGGCGCTGAGCTCCTCGAGTATCGTCGCCGAGAGCATGCAGAAATTAAGTGCAGGCAGCGGAAGGAGCGTGCGGCAAACCAATCCCACCCTTTCCCTCAATGACTATTTGTCCCACCTGTGACAGAAACTGTGCTTCTCGTATTGGACTGTACAGCCACCTAAGAACTCATGCTAAGAGTGGAAGCAAGTCTTCCTCGATCTTGAGGGACTGACTATGATGATGAGTTAGGTACCAATGAAGCATTCAAGGATTGTGGAGTTAGGGTATGTTCAATTCATACTTTTACACCATGGTTCTGGCCTTTAGACTTATTAGCTAACATTGATTAGATACAATTTTTCTCGATGCTTCATTCCAGTTTCATTTTAAGTATGAAATGTGCTATCTTCACATAAGGTTCTCCTGGAACGGTGCGGGTGGGGGGTGGGAGTAGTGGGGGATAAAGATTACATCCTTTCCTGCCCATCCCATTATCTCTACTTACCTCAAATTGGAACAGCAGATTGCCTACTTTACATCATCTAAAGATGAGAGGGAAATCCCCGCAGACACTTCAGTGTGAGGCCCAGACTATTTTAACTCCTGAGCCTCAATTCAATTTGACTTTACCTTTTCCTGTCCAAAGCCAGCAGGAATGTTAAGTAGATCCCTGGCTGCTTGGGGTGATCTGTCCTCCCATGCTTGATTTCAGATAAGTTAAATTAATGGGGTGGGGGCGGGTGGGGGTTGGGGTTGGGTAAGGGAATGTTCTCTCATTATAAGAGTTTACGGGGCCGAAATTGCCCCCGACGGAAAAAGTGGAGCACTCACCATTTTTTAAAGCTTTTCTCCGCCCCAATACATGGGGTGGAGACTTGAGCAACATTCAGCTCTTTGTTAATTTTTTTCCTTGGGGCGGTGTTCCAGTTGGCTGCGGGGCGGAAGCGCCCTTGCATCGGAGCGGCCGTCGCTAACAGTCATCAGCTTCGCGCTGATGCGTCACAACGTCTCTCTCCTTCAGTTAAATGGGAGGGCCGCTGCAAGCTCTTCAGCCACATTAATGGCACCCACTGGACCACCAGGGAAGGGTTCGGATGGGCCAGCGGCGCAGTACCCAAGAGGGGGTGCCAGGCTGCCTGTTGACAGCCCGGCTGAACCCGTGGCTGCCATTGTCGGGCCGACCTCGAAGTTGGCCGACAGTTAAAATAAAATAGCACCCTACCCTTTAAGGACGGACGCACCACCCAGCCACACACAGCTTCCCACAGGGGCACTGAGCGACGGCCGATCCCATTCCGCGGGGCAATTCCCCTGAGCAATTCCCCACGCGGGGCAGAAAGGGGGTCACCGCCAGTCGGAAGGGGGTTGGCATGTGCCCGACGGGGCTGCTACGTGGGTGGCGCAGTGACGATCACTGTAGGCACAAACATGGAGGACGATTTATTAAATGTCGGGCACTCCACGTCGACTAGGCAGTGAGTCCTTACTGACCCATGGGTGCCTCTTATACAAAGGGGCAATTTTGGCCCCTACATATTCCCAAATGCCTACATAAAAATCATTATAGGAAGTGCTCTTTATTGACAGGAAGTGCGTACCAGATACAAATGTTAAAATATTCTGAATGTTGAACTGCAGAGGGAACATTCTGGTATTCGAGCAGTTAACGACAAGGGCATTCAAATTGATGCCTTGGATTACTGAGGTTAAAGAAGCTGGGAACATTTACAGAAGCAAAGACGGCTCAGGAAAGATCTTACTGGGGTAGTCAAAATTCGAAGGACATTAGCTAAATTCAGCCTTTATAACATACTCGACATAATTATGAATTCCTAAGGCTCAAAGTCAGAATGGGGAAGGTGACCCAGCAGTTTAGATTCAACTACTTTGCCCAAAGGTGATAAATATTTGGAGTAGACTGGCCAGGGGAGACAGTGGAGGAGGATATTGTCAACAAGTTCAAGAGGGAATGTGATAGTTATTTGGCAGAAAGAACAATTGAGGGTTAAGAGATAAGTTGTGAATGGTATCTTTTGGGATAGGCCAGATGATTACTCTATGCTCCCACATTCCAATACCTTCTGCTCCAATAATGCTTTTTATTTATTTGTTTAAAAAAAATATTTTAAATCCTATTTCTGCCTTGCAGTTCATGATATCATCTGAACCACTCTGACATTTCCTTGTAATCACTGCCTCTTAAAATTGTTATCGACCTAAAACCCTCTTGTGAATCTTGCAGCGATGGCATCGCAATAGCCTCTCGCAGTCCTTCAGCTTTGCTTTTAACTGTCGTTACTATTGTTTTCACTTTATTAAAATTATAGTGCATATTATAAAAAATTACAGCTGGTAGCAAGTGAGTGCAATTTAATCTCAGGGTTTAGATGTCATCCAAGCATGCCTAGAGCAAATTACAGACTTATTAAACTCTCAACCATCCATAAATCTGTTTATCTTCTGCTTTACGAAAGAGCAATTTAAATCGTTTTTCTTCTCCTATAAAGCCCGTGTTTCATTATACACTTAATACTTTCAATCTTTGATATACAGATAAATTGGAGAAAAGGACAACTGATGTTTTGTTGTCCCTCATTAAAGTTATTTCATTTCTCCTCATGCACAACATGCTCTGCTTGAAGGACATGACTTAGTCCCAGGCCTCTGCCAGTGCCACACTTGAGTCATAAGAACATAAGAAATAGGAGCAGGAGTAGCCCATACGGCCCCTCGAGCCTGCTGCACCATTCAATAAGATCATGGCTGATCTTCGACCTCAACTCCACTTTCCCATTCAATCTCCATATCCCTTGATTCCCCTAGACCCCAAAAATCTATCTATCTCAGCCTTGAATATATTCGGAGACTCAGCATCCACAGCCCTCTGGGGCAGAGAATTCCAAAGATTCACAACCCTCTGAGTGAAGAAATTCCTCCTCATTTCTGTCTTAAATGGCCGACCCCTTATCAGCCACTTCAGGCTGGGGAAACAATGTCTCAGCATCTACCCTGTTAATCCCCTTCAGAATCTTGTATGTTTCAATGAGATCACCTCTCATTCTTCTAAACTCCAGAGAATATAGGCCCAATCTAAACAATCTCTCATCATAAGACAGCCCTCTCATCCCAGGAATAAATGTAGTGAACCTCTGTTGCACCACCTCTCAGGCAAGTATATCCTTTCTTAGATAGGGAAACCAAAACTGTGCACAGTACTCCAGGTGTGGTCTCACCAAGGCCCTGTACAATTGTAACAAGACTTCCTTACTCTTGTGCAACACGAGTCAGACATGACTTGCTCTCCACTTTTCCCTTCATGTCCATGCTTGTGGAGGGGGTGGGAGTAGTTGGCAGAGGGAGGAAGAAACACATGGGTGCTGGTGGCAAGACGACTGAGTTTGCAAAGTTATGGCATGGAGAATCATCTGTGCAATGCTACATGCTACCGCTCCATGGGACAACATGCTAGTGACCAGATACTGCTGTTCATCCCTCCATTATTCAGAAAATGATTTTGAATGGGTTATACACCTTGGATTTCCTCTCTTCTTGCGCTGGGGAAGATGCAATAGTGGGGAGGGAAAGTGCATAAATCAATGTGGAACCGCACAGCATCGCGAGTCCCACATGCCCTTGTGTTGTTTTTGGGCTTCTGATCCACCTTGCCTGAGAAGTGGCCACCCACTGAAGGATTCATGGATGTGAATGAGATACAGAGAAAGAAGTTTTCAGTGTCTTCATCCTTCTCGACCTCTTCAGCCTTTAGCAGGGTCGATCATGTTGTCCTCCTCTAACGCCTCTCCTCTGTTGTCCAGTTTAGAGGGACTGCCTGGTTCCACTCTTGCCTATCTGGCTGTAGCCAGAAAATCTCCTGCAATTGCTTCTCTTCCTGCCCCCATTCCAGTATCTCAGGAGTCCCCCAAGGATTTATTCTTGGCCAATTCTTATTTCTCCTCTATATGCTACCCCTTGGTGATATTACAAAGTATTTTATAAACCCAAATAGGCCATTCGCCCAACTGGTCCATGCCGGTGTTTATGCTCCTCATGAACCTCCTCCCACCCTTCTTCATCTAACCCTATCAACATATCCTTTTATTCCTTTCTCCCACATGTGTTTATCCAATTTCCCCTTAAATGTATCTATGCTATTTGCTTTAACCACTCCCTGTAGCAGCGAGTTCCACATTCTCACCACTCTCTGGGTAAAGAAGTTTCTCCTGAATTCCCTATTGGATGTGCTAGTGACTATCTTGTATTTACGGCCCCTTGTTTTAGTCGCCCACAAGTGGAAACATCTTCTCTGCATCTATCTTGTCAAACCCTTTCATTAATCTTAAAGACCTATATCAGGTCACCTCTCAATCTTTTTTTAGAGAAAAGAGCCCCAGCCTGTTCAAACTTTTGTGATGGGTATGTCCTCTCAGTTCTGGTATCATCCTTGTAAATCTTTTTTGCACTTTCTCCAATGCTTCTACATTCTTTTTATAATATGGAGAGCAGAACTGTTCACAATATTCCATGTGTGGTCCAACCAAGGTTCTACAAATTGAACATAACTTCTCTGCTTTTCAATTCTATCTCTCTAGAAATGAACCGGGTGTTTTTGTTTTGTTTAATGGCCTTATTAACCTGCATTGCTACTTTTAATGATTTGTGGATCAGTAACCCCAGATCCCTCTATTCCTCGACCAAATTTATTTTCCAAGGCTTGCTTATTATTCCTACTAAAATGTACCACCTCACAATTATCTACATTGAAGTTAATTTGCCAATTACATGCCTATTCTGCAAGTTTATTCATGTCTTCCTGTATTTTGTCCCAGTCCTCTTCTGCATTAACGACACCTCCCAATTTGGTGTCGTCGATACATGACGTCAAGTTCCACATGCAAGGTAATGACATCCAACTCTACCTCACCACCTCTTCTCTCAAACCTTCCACGGTTTATGTGTTGCCAGGCTGCTTATCTGACATCCAATCTTGAATGAGCCGAAATTTTCTCCAATTGAACACTGGGAAGACAAAGCCATTGACCGGAATTTTCTCAAGGGATGCAAGTTGAGGGTGGCAGGTCTCTGAGGCGGGTGGGAAACCTGGGAGGCCAGTTTCCCGCAGGCCCTGATTTGGATATGAGACCTCAGATGCAAGGGGTTGGTCTGGGGGAGGAATCGTGGGTTCGGCATGGTCGAGGATCAGTGAAGTGGGGTGTCAGGGTAGCGGGGTTGGGGGGGTGTTGGCATAGTCAGGGATTTGATGGTGGGGGTCGGGGTGGGGGGTTTGTCGGGGATTGGTATGGGCTAGGTCAGGGATTGTGGGGGTTGACAGGGTGGGGGGTGGTGTGGGGTGTTGGCTGGGGATCGGCAGGAGGGGGAGAAAGGATCAGGGCCAACCATTGGAGGATTGTGGATGGCCTCAGCATCATTGGTGGGGCAGGGAAGGCCTAATGGGGGGTTATCCAATCGCGGAATGTGGGTTTGGTAGGGACCCTGGATCTAGGAGGTAGGTATAAAGCCACTTGCCTCCTGGATGCAGCAGTGCTGTGCACTGATCAGCTCCGCTGGGCAGGCCACATTGTTCGCATGCCAGACACGAGACTCCCAAAGCAAGTGCTAACCTGAGGAAGGACATTCTTGCTATTGAGGGAGTGCAGCGAAGGTTCACCAGACTGATTCCTGGGATGGCGGGACTGACCTATCAAGAAAGACTGGATCAACTGGGCTTGTATTCACTGGAGTTCAGAAGAATGAGAGGGGACCTCATAGAAACGTTTAAAATTCTGACGGGGTTAGACAGGTTAGATGCAGGAAGAATGTTCCCAATGTTGGGGAAGTCCAGAACCAGGGGACACAGTCTAAGGATAAGGGGGAAGCCATTTAGGACTGAGATGAGGAGGAATTTCTTCACCCAGAGAGTGGTGAACCTGTGGAATTCTCTACCACAGAAAGTTGTTGAGGCCAATTCACTAAATATATTCAAAAAGGAGTTAGATGAAGTCCTTACTACTAGGGGAATCAAGGGGTATGGTGAGAAAGCAGGAATGGGGTACTGAAGTTGCATGTTCAGCCATGAACTCATTGAATGGCGGTGCAGGCTAGAAGGGCCGAATGGCCTACTCCTGCACCTATTTTCTATGTTTCTATGTTTCTATGTTTCTACTCGGAACTCCTTCACGGCAAATGAGCCAAAGGTGGGCAGAGGAAACGTTACAATGCCTCCCTGAAAAAGTGCAACATCCCCATTGACACCTGGGAGTCCCTGGCCAAAGATCGCCCTAAGTGGAGGAAGTGCATCCGGGAGGGCGCTGAGCACCTCGAGTCTCATCACTGAGAGCAGGCAGAAAGCAAGCGCAGGCAGCGGAAAGAGTGTGCGGCAAATCAGTAGTTCCCACCCTTTCCCTCTGAGCACCTCGAGTCTCACCTGTGACAGGAACTGTGGTTCTCGTATTGGACTGTTCAGCCACCTAAGAACTCATTTTAAGAGTGGAAGCAAGTCTTCCTCGATTCCGAGGGACTGCCTGTGATGATGATGATGATGGAGGCAGCAGTCCTCGCCTCAGTTTAACTGCCGGGTTTCACGAACCTGTCCATATGCAGTTAAATTCAAAATGGGGGTGAAAAAAGAAGCTGCCAGCCTCATTACAATATTTCAATTGGCGTACCGCCCCCTGGGAACGGGTAGGTCGCCTGCCACCAGCCTGCCTCCATCAAAACCGGAAGTGAGCCAGTTGGAGGCGGGATCAGGTTGGGAATCCCAACAATTTAACTGCCCCCGTGCTCCAAACCCAACAATTTTTTTTTAGGGGAAAATTCCATCGTCTTTGGCCCTGCCGCAAACTCTGTTCCCTAGCAACCGATTCCATTCCCCTTGTTGGCCCATTCTTTTTCTTTGTGAAGCTCTTGCGGTGATTTTCTATGTGAAAGAAGCTATATATAAATGCAAGCTTTGTTCAAGGTAGGGAGAGGTCTCTGCACATGTCACTTTTCATTCACCCTCTGCCCTCCCCCACTCCTCCGGTCCCCCTTTACATAGATGGCGTAACCTGACCTAGTTTCCAGATGCTCCCGCAGACGCCTGCCAAAGTTATGGAACAGACGCAGGTTTTATTTCTGTTGCTCCACGTGCTTACATGAATCTTGTGCTGAACTGAGGTGGCTAGAATACACGGAAGGGCACGCATAATTTCCTTCACACTTAGACTTCAGAAACAGTATAATGGAAGCTGTAATGCTGTGAGTGATTGGCAATAAATGTGATAAAATATTAGTGATTCTATAATTCGACTGTCGGGTACAAAGGCATTAAGAGAGCTATGCAATGTTAATTAAATACATCTTCTGCTCAATATTCCGATCCAATGAATTTTAACTTGCTACTAGTAATATCCAACAGGGTATTGGAACGAAAGTTTGAAAATGTCAATTAGTAAGTGGAAATGAGTCAATTGACATTTGCAACTGCAGCAAAGGGCAGAAGTTGATGACCATGCAGGTGAACTTTGTTTCAAATCAAATGGAAGCAAAATAGCAATACCTCCAATGGAGTCTGTGAAGCTTTTAAAACTTTTTAAACTTTAATGATTGAAAACATGGCTAGATCAAAGGTAGTACACAAGAAAGTATGTTCTGCAGATGAGAAACGACAAAATGGATTCCAGAAAGATCTTTACGTGGTCGACGTGATTGCCAATATGTCCAATGTTCTTGGCAACAGGGACGGCACATCTGCTGAATGTCTACATTAGGGTGAGTGATAATGCTTTTTAAATTTACTCGTAACTAAGACATAGTATAATGATGTTCGAAAGGTCTTCTATAATAATATTTAGTATATTGTTTTGAAAATCCTTCCAGTCTCGGTCTACAGTTGCTTGCTGTGCTTGAAATAAATAAGTTTACTACTGATTCTGTATTTTCTGGAACAGTCTTACTATAAAATTCTGCCTGCCATGAATAGTCCAAAGCTAATGAAAATATTCTTTCATGTGTCTACAGATGAATTTTCCAGATCCTGTTCCAGATCTTGCTATTGAGGGAGTGCAGCGAAGGTTCACCAGACTGATTCCAGGGATGGCTGGACTGTCATATGAGGAGAGGCTGGATCAACTGGGCCTTTATTCACTGGCGTTTAGAAGGATGAGAGGGGATCTCATAGAAACATATAAGATTCTGACAGGACTGGACAGGTTAGATCGGGAAGAATGTTCCCGATGTTGGGGAAGTCAAGAACCAGGGGACATAGCCTTAGGATAAGGGGTAGGCTATTTAGGACTGAGATGAGGAGAAACTTCTTCACTCAGAGAGTTGTTAACCTGTGGAATTCCCTGCCGCAGTGAGTTGTTGATGCCAATTCATTGGATATATTTAAGAGGGAGTTAGATATGGCCCTTGCGGCTAAGGGGATCAAGGGGTATGGAGAAAAAGCAGGAAAGGAGAACTGAAGGAATGATCAGCCATGATCTTATTGAATGACAGTGCAGGCTCGAAGGGCCGAATGGCCTACTGCTGCATCTATTTTCTATGTTTGAATTTACTTCAAGATATAAATCACTATTTTCAATGAGAAGGGCAAAGATGATGATGCCAATGATAAGGTGAGATGAGCTACAGTCTATAATGACACATAATTTGGGATCCCGTCCTTGCACAGTGACTCACAGAGCTATCTCTCTGCCGTACAAGCCAGGAATGTATCAAGAAAGACCGAGAAACACCTATCGGATCCAGTGGGAAAGGGCAGGCACCATTTATTATTTTTGCCAGTTCTCCATTCCCATTTCACATACGAATTGAAAAGCTACAACACACTACCTGTTCTGCCTCCTTGTTGTAACCCCAATAGTTTCTGGAACTTTTGTTCATATGATACTGTTTTTTATCGTCTGCCTTCCTCTTTCAGCCCTGCAGTACTTGGCTGAGCGGGTCTCAAGATTTGCGGTGGTGGTGGTATGCAACATGCTGTACAACCTTACCATCATGAGGAAATAGCCGTTGCCATCATCTATCAGGTGAATAGCTGAGGACGCAGGAGGATGAGAAAGAGGAGACAGAAGAACAGGAAGGGAGGCTTCATCCTAGACAGCCCCTTTCTTGCGGGCAGTACATGAAGAACTAATTCAAGTGCGATACCAGTAACGTCAATCCCAATTATCCATTTACCAACAGTCCCACACTCCTTATCTAGTATTTTTTAAATGGTGAGAGATTGGGAAATGTTGGTGTTCAGAGGGACCTGGGTGGCCTTGTGCACAAATCACTGAAAGTTAACATGCAGGTACAGCAAGCAATTAATAAAGCAAATGGTATGTTGGCTTTTATTACAAGAGGATTTGAGTATAAGAGTAAAGACGTCTTACTGCAATTATACAGGACCCAGCTGTTAGTGGGAATGTTGCACTTTATCAGGGAGCACTACCTCAGTGGCTACAACATGGCTGCTCGAAGGCTGCTGATTTTTGGTGGAGGAGACTGCAGATGGTCTTGGAGAATGACCTCGAGCAGCTCCTGGCCTAGAAGCCCCGGCTTCAGACTGCACCATCTCGGCATGGATGGCAGCAATCTGGGCGGGCTGGCTGGCTGACAGGCAACAGCAAGGGCATTGGTGAAGTGGCAGGGATGGGAGCAGGAATGCTGCCATCCTGACAGGACAGCGGTTCATGCACCATAGAGCCACTGGCATTCCCCCCCCGAGGCAGTGCCTCAGTAATCCGAGTTATCTATCGGAGGACATATTGCTGTACTGCTGTAACAGCCTGGAAGCTCCTTTTGAATACTGGTATCCAGAGCCATGATGGCAGCAGTCTGAGCTTCCACAGCAGCACTCAGATGTTAAATAGCTGCTGCTTGTGCTGCAGTGGAATCTGAGTTATTGACCACCAGACACTGCATCATGGTTGTTTCCAGATGTAGTTGGCCACTAGTTCCACGCTGGAAAGGCTGGGCTCCATGCTCTGCGCAAAAGCCTGTGCCAAGTTGGTGCCAGACTCCTCCCTGCTCCTTGACATTGCATTCAAGCTTTCTGGCAGGCAATGCACTCAGCATTTTGGTGTGTACACCCTTTAACCCTCTTCGGTATCCTGGCCCATCGGAGTCCTCATCGGAGTCCACTGCAACAGAACTCGTGTGTGATCTCTCCCTCCGGTGCGTTGGCATCTGTACTATCCTGCCCCCTGCCTTGGCTGCAGCGGACTTGTGCCTGGTATCTCAACTCATGCAGATGCCGACTCAATGCTATCCTCTAAATTACGTGCAGAGTCAGTATCTGAGCTGGTGGCTGTGAGTGGAAAATCGAGTGATGGTGTGCCTTCAGCAGCACTGTCTTCTTGCTCTTCCTCCCACTGCATTGGTAGGTTGCAGTTCTTGGATATCTGGAAGGAATAAGGGGCATGGGTAAGTTTGTGATGAGGGGAGAGAAGAAAGTAAGAAGTGCATTCTTACACCATTTGTAGCTTGTAAGTCAGAAGAGATTGTGGGATGAGGGAGAAGTGGGATGTGAGGGAGGAATAGTTTTGAGGATACCATCATCTTCAATGGATTCAGCCCCACCAGTGGCCACGGCCTCAGCAGTGGCCCTTTCCATAATGGCCAGCACCATATCCTCCATGGGGTTAGAACATGCAGGCATGCCTCTCCCCCTCCAGTTCGTTCCAGCTGCCTCCGGTTTTGCACCACCTTCTCCAGCAAGAGTGTGTCAGTGAGTGTCATGCAATATGGTTTGGTGATGTGCCTGTCATGGTTTAATAGCTGGCAATGTGTGCTAGGTGTGAGATGTGGGAGTGAGGCTTGCAGCATGCTAAATGTGCGATGTGAAGCATATTTATGACTCCTGATCAATAGAGATTGTTGGTAGGTGAGTGATGGGGTGTGGTGAATTGGGCAGTGGTTGAGGCTAATGGTACAGTTTGTGGGATGTGGCATTTGAAGACGCATTTACTGATCTTGAACACTTGTTTGAGGCCATGAAACTTCTTGCGGCATTCCATCCAGGTCTTTGTGGCTAAACTCCTGGCTTTGACCTCTGCGGCTATCTGTTCCCAGTGCCTTCTCATTGTGTTTCTGGAGGGCCTCTTGCCCCCCTGAGGAAACAGAACATATCTCCTCCGTTTCACCACCTCCACCAAGATGCCAGTGCAGCGTCCAAAAACTGGGTGCTGCTCTCCCCCATGGTCGGCCATTCTGTACTCTTTCACGGGTCAGATTCAGTTGCAAAACGACTCACGGCACCAGCTCCAGCCATAATGCACTGCCCCTTTAAAAGGTGCAGGCTAGCTTTAAGTAGTGCAAGTTACTAACGATATTGGACTGTGTGCTGATGCGTGCAGCTAATGAACAGCATGGTTAATGCTGGCTGCATGCAGAAATCAATGGGCCAAAAACGTAATTAAAATTAATAGAAATAAAATTAAATGTTTCAGAATTTTTTATTTTTTTTAATTAAAAATGTTTTAATACTGTTAAAATAAACTTATCTCAATGGACAGGGTTTTCAATATAAAAATTAGTCATAACATTTATTTTTTCTATCTTTTAAAACTCTTACGCTGGTGAAAGCAGGCCTTACACCTCCTTTTACTAGGCATAAGAGTTTTAAGGACATTCGCTGGCAAATAGCCCAACTCTCCGTCCGCGGAGGCCCTTTACTTTCGCATTCGTACAATCTGTCAAAAGAAATTTTGACTGATTGCAAATGCCAGGTTTAGGCGCATGCGCAGTGAATGCCTAAATCATGAACTTGCAGGGCCTCTTCGGGCGCGTGCGCACATCGTACGCACTCGGAGATGCCGCAATTTTCGGCCCACTGTAATGAGCAGGCAGCATGAAATTGGTGTACACTGAACGGGCGCAGGTTAATCGCGCCTCATGATCCCTGTGCCCATTTTTGGGGGCCATCCATTTTAACCCCCATCGTCTGTGGTTAACATGGCTATAAGTACCATTAATGCTGAGAATGCAATTGTCATTTGGTGGCAATTAAATGGTAAAATGACCCAAATTCTGAAAATATGTCTCCTGGAATTTTTTCTTTAATTCTGTAATTGCTTTTGAAATATTAAAAAAGCTTTTTCTCAAAATGATTCACAATTTATTGTGTATCCCATTAATAAAATAAGTAAATGAAAGCAATCTCCACCTGGTTACTCTTAGTACTTTGGGACATTTAAATACATTACTTGAACTTAATATAGTGAAATTTGTCTTACCTAGCTTTTCAATGTATCATTGAATTAAAACTAGTCAGTGAAAAATTGTAATAATTTTAGAGTCTCCAGAGTCCCTCCTGTTTGCATATTCAGTTGACTAATCTAATCTCTCCTGCTGTTATGGGTTCTCACTTTTAAATACCGAGCATCCCATTTATTTGCATTTTAGAAAAAAATTGTATTTATTTTTGCAAACAAAAAAAATTGAAAGCATTTAATAAACATTTCTGACAGATATTGGTTGCCCAGACTTGACCCAGTTTATAGCTTTACGTTATTAGTCTAATCTCCCTTGATTCTTGTCCCTGTATTTGATAATATATTACGAAAGGCATTCTTCAGGGTTCCTCCTCCCTGTCCCAATCAGCGCTAATAGAAATATAGTGTGTTGCTCCCCAGTTTTAACAAGCCATTCTTTATTTGTAATCTATTATGGCTGTGTAAGGGAATATTACAGATCTGCACCGTGTTAAAATGCTAAACTTCCCATATGATTCATAGTTATAAATCATACATAATCAAGCTCAATAAAACTTTAATAAGCTAACACAGCATCTCGGGCTATTTGTATTTTCACATGCTGTGTAATAGTCTGGCATGATTTCTTTTGTTACTTTTTATTGATAATTTGCATTGATTACCTCCTGCAATGGATGCTCCTCTCATTAAGATGTCTCATCTATGAAGTAAAATGAAGAATAATTGGGGAAATTTTTTTTTGTGATCTATAGATTGCATTGCGAAAGATTTTGTACCAGGACTAGATCATTCCCTTTGCTAACTGGTCTGGAGCAAGGTACTTTCCTGCTTTAGTAAGAACATAAGAACATAAGAATTAGGAACAGAAGTAGGCCATCTAGCCCCTCGAGCCTGCTCCGCCATTCAACAAGATCATGGCTGATCTAGCCGTGGACTCAGCTCCACTTACCCGCCCGCTCCCCATAACCCTTAATTCCCTTATTGGTTAAAAATCTATCTATCTGCGATTTGAATACATTCAATGAGCTACCTCAACTGCTTCCTTGGGCAGAGAATTCCACAGATTCACAACCCTCTGGGAGAAGAAATTCCTTCTCAACTCGGTTTTAAATTGGCTTCCCCGTATTTTGAGACTGTGCCCCCTAGTTCTAGTCTCCCCAACCAGTGGAAACAACCTCTCTGCCTCTATCTTGTCTATCCCTTTCATTATTTTTAATGTTTCTTTAAGATCACCCCTCATCCTTCTGAACTCCAACGAGTAAAGATCCAGTCTACTCAATCTATCATCATAAGGTAACCCCCTCATCTCCGGAATCAGCCGAGTGAATCGTCTCTGTATCCCCTCCAAAGCTAGTGCATCCTTCCTTAAGTAAGGTGACCAAAACTGCACGCAATACTCCAGGTGTGGCCTCACCAATACCCTATACAGTTGCAGCAGGACCTCCCTGCTTTTGTACTCCATCCCTCTCGCAATGAAGGCCAACATTCCATTCGCCTTCCTGATTACCTGCTGCACCTGCAAACTAACTTTTTGGGATTCATGCACAAGGACCCCCAGGTCCCTCTGCACCGCAGCATGTTGTAATTTGTCCCCATTCAAATAATATTCCCTTTTACTGTTTTTTTTGCCAAGGTGGATGACCTCACATTTTCCGACATTGTATTCCATCTGCTAAACCTTAGCCCATTCGCTTAACCTATCTAAATCTCTTTGCAGCCTCTCTGTGTCCTCCACACAACCCGCTTTCCCACTAATCTTTGTGTCATCTGCAAACTTTGTTGCACTACACTCTGTCCCCTCTTCCAGGTCGTCTATGTATATTGTAAACAGTTGTGGTCCCAACACCAATCCCTGTGGTACACCACTAACCACCGATTTCCAACCCGAAAAGGACCCATTTATCCCGACTCTCTGCTTTCTGTTAGCCAGCCAATTCTCTATCCATGCTAATACATTTCCTCTGACTCCGCGTACCTTTATCTTCTGCAGTAACCTTTTGTGTGGCACCTTATCGAATGCCTTTTGGAAATCTAAATACACCACATCCATCGGTACACCTCTATCCACCATGCTCGTTATATCCTCAAAGAATTCCAGTAAATTAGTTAAATATGATTTCCCCTTCATGAATCCATGTTGCGTCTGCTTGATTGCACTTTTCCTATCTAGATGTCCCACTATTTCTTCCTTAATGATAGCTTCAAGCATTTTTCCCACTACAGTTGTTAAACTAACCGACCTAGAGTTACCTGCCTTTTGTCTGCCCCCTTTTTTAAACAGGTGTTACATTAGCTGCTTTCCAATCCGCTGGTACCTCCCCAGAGTCCAGAGAATTTTGGTAGATTATAACAAATGCATCTGCTATAACTTCCGCCATCTCTTTTCATACCCTAGAATGCATTTCATCAGGACCAGGGGACTTGTCTACCTTGAGTCCCATTAGCCTGTCCAGCACTAACCCCTAGTGATCGTGATTATCTCAAGGTCCTCCCTTCCCACATTCCTGTGACTGCAATTTTTGGCATGGTTTTTGTGTCTTCCACTGTGAAGACCGAAGCAAAATAATTGTTTAAGGTCTCAGCCATTTCCACATTTCCCATTATTAAATTCCCCTTCTCATCTTCTAAGGGACCAACATTTACTTTAGTCACTTTTTCCGTTTTATATATCGGTAAAAGCTTTTACTATTTGTTTTTATGTTTTGCGCAAGTTTATCGTTTTATATATCGGTAAAAGCTTTTACTATCTGTTTTTATGTTTTGCGCAAGTTTACTTTCATAATCTATCTTTCCTTTCTTTATTGCTTTCTTAGTCATTCTTTGCTGTCGTTTAAAATTTTCCCAATCTGCTAGTTTCCCACTAACCTTGGCCACCTTATACGCATTGGTTTTTAATTTGATACTCTCCTTTATTTCCTTGGTTATTCACTGCTGGTTATTCCTTCTCTTACCACCCTTCTTTTTCACTGGAATATATTTTTGTTGAGCACTATGAAAGAGCTCCTTAAAAGTCCTCCACTGTTCTTCAATTGTGCCACCATTTAGTCTGTGTTTCCAGTCTACTTTAGCCAACTTTGCCCTCATCCCACTGTAGTCCCCTTTGTTTAAGCATAGTACGCTCGTTTGATACACTACTTCCTCACCCTCAATCTGTATTACAAATTCAACCATACTGTGATCACTCATTCCGAGAGGATCTTTTACAAGGAGATCGTTTATTATTCCTGTCTCATTACACAGGACCAGATCTAAGATAGCTTGCTCCCTTGTAGGTTCTGTAAGATACTGTTCTAAGAAACAATCCCGTATGCATTCTATGGATTCCTCCCCAAGGCTACCCCGTGCGATTTGATTTGACCAATCGATATGTAGGTTAAAATCCCCCATGATTACTGTCATTCCTTTTTCACATGCCTCCATTATTCCCTTGATTATTGCCCGCCCCACCATGAAGTTATTATTTGGGGGCCTATAAACTACGCCCACCAGTGACTTTTTCCCCTGACTATCTCTAATCTCCACCCACAATGATTCAACATTTTGTTCATTAGAGCCAATATCATCTCTCACAACTGCCCTGATATCATCCTTTATTAACAGAGCTACCCCACCATCTTTCCCTTCTTGTCTATCTTTCTGAATTGTCAGATACCTCTGTATGTTTAATTCCCAGTCTTGGCCACCCTGCAACCACGTTTCTGTAATGGCCACAAAATCATACCCATTTGTAATGATTTGTAATGAACACAAAGCAACTTGTCAGCTCTCAAGTTAAAACAGTGAGCTTGTGGCTCATCTCCAATCTTTCATTGTTTCTTTCTGTTTTATTGCTACATATCCTTTGTGGCCTGTTATAGCCCTTGATTCATTTAAATGTTATTCTTTTTTTAAGATTAAATTCCCTTGATTACAGTTTGAGTCACAGTATCTAGCAAGTGAAAAGTTAATTTACTCATGCTCAAAAGTGATGCACTGCAACATTTTATTAACTTATTAATGCAATGGTAATTCATAACTATAGTGGTGCCTGTTGGGCTAATTCATCCTATACTTTTCCCACCTCATTTAAGGAGATACTACATGTGCCCAAAATGATGCAAGAAAATTTGGCAATGTCCTGTGTTTTAGATTATCACAGTATCTACTGTGGCTCAGTTGGTAACATGCTGGCCTCTGAGTCTAGAAAATGCTGGGTTCAAGTCCCATTGTGCACATTGGCTGCCATGTTTCCTACCTTACAGCAATGACTACACTTGTATTTCATTGGCTTTTTATTGCTTTGGGACGTCCTGAGGTCATGAAAGTCGCTGTTCTTCTTTCTTTATAGGTATGAACTCACATTTTTTATAATTCTATAACTCCACCTGTAAAACTTTTTATCCTTGAATGAACACAGATGAATGACTCGAGATACCATTACTGGGTTATAGTCATCCTCGCTAAATGAAACAAGAAAACGTTTCACGGGAAGACACCAGGCAGGATGTTCCTTGATTGCAGTCTAATTTTTGGGGGGTATTCAAAGGGTGTTGGTGAATGAGGGAGCGGGGGGCATAAGTTTGGGTGAGGTCCCATTACACCGGATAGCTGTCCATCTTAACCTGCATTCTAATATTCTTTCAGCATCACTTCTGCCGAACTTCATAACTGCCTGCCCAAAGTACAGGTGGGTATATTTAAATGAGGTGGTAATAATGTGGTGATGTTGTACTTCGTATTTTCCATCGTTGGCACTTCATTTATGCTGGACTTTACTAATGTCTGTGTAAGCCAGGCATCCAGCCAGCATTGTTGGCACTCGAAATGCTCAAGTGAATTTAAAGGAGCACAGCGAGCAATTTTGAAGCATTGGTTAAAATCATGATGTTTTCTACATTTTTACCAGTTTCTTTGTTTTGCTACTGACGATTGATTCTAGGTTCTCTATTGTACATTTTGCTTTGTGCCTTTCATTTTTACCCCTCGCCTATTATACGTACATAAGCAACAATGGGATTATTATTGAGAATATCCCAGTATCTGTGTTTCTTGTGGAAGGAAGAGATAAAGGAACAGAGTGGTTAGGCACCATGAGCTATGTGGCATTGACCTGCGAATACTTTCACTCCAGAGTGTATACTAAAGCACACCTTGCGTCTAACTCCACATGACCTTCGCGTGTTGGTTATGGGAAGGAATTTGCGCATCACAAGGAAAGCCATTAGTGAATTATGCCACTTACTGGAACATGACCTGCATTGTCAGTGACCATCAAGATCACCAACTGAATTATGCCATGGTGATATTCCAGACCGGCTCTGCTTTGGTACAAAGGCCTTATAAAGGAAACTCCTCATGGAAGCACTGGAGGAGGAAGATTCCCCAGGATAGCCGGGAAATCAGGCTGATGAGCAGGAACATCATTATAGGCAGTCCCTCGAAATCGAGGACGACTTGCTTCCACTCTAAAAGTGAGTTCTTAGGTGACTGAACAGTCCAATACGGGAATTACAGTCTCTGTCACAGGTGGGACAGACAGTCGTTGAAGGAAAGGGTGAGTGGGGAGTCTGGTTTACCGCACACTCCTTTGCTTGCTTTCTACATGCTCTCGGTGACAAGGCTCGAGGTGCTCAGTGCCCTCCCGGATGCTTTTCCTCCACTTAGGGTGGTCTCTGGCCAGGGACTCTCAGGTGTCGGTGGGGATGTTGCATTTTTATCAAGGAGGCTTTGAGGGTGTCCTTGAAACGTTTCCTCTGCCCACCAGGGACTCACTGGCTATGTAGGAGTTCCGAGTAGAGCGCTTGCTTTGGGAATCTTGTGTCAGGCATGCAAACAATGTGGCCCGCCCAACGGAGCTGTTCGAGTGTGGTCAATGCTTCGATGCTGGTGATGTTGGCCTGATTGAGAACACTGACGTCGGTGCGTCTGTCCTCGCAGAATCTTGCGGAGACATCGTTGGTGGTATTTCTCCAGCGATTTGAGGTTTGTCCTGAATATGGTCCACGTCTCTGAGCCATGCAGGAGGGCGGGTATCACCGTAGCCCAGTAGACCATGAGCTTGGTGCCAGATTTGAGGGCCCGATCTTCGAAAACTCTCTTCCTCAGGCGGCCAAAGACGACAGCTAGCTGCCAGATACCAGTCACTTGTGCCAATCTGATACAGGAGACTGTCTTGACTACCACATCTCCCCACTAC
Source organism: Pristiophorus japonicus (assembly GCF_044704955.1). Classification (NCBI taxonomy): domain Eukaryota; kingdom Metazoa; phylum Chordata; class Chondrichthyes; family Pristiophoridae; genus Pristiophorus; species Pristiophorus japonicus. Next base: position 229,692,076 of record NC_091982.1, on the reverse strand, counting down.
ATTAACAGCCCTGTTACATCTTCCTCCTTTCCATCACATTTGTGATACAATAATATCCTGTTTATACGACACTTAAGCAAATTGATAACCTATAGGGCCCTATCTGTGTGCTTCAAATGCTAAGCCCATTTGTGCAGTCTCCACAAAACCACTTCCCAACATTGACAAAAACAATGTCTGTGTGTCCAAGAATTTAAGAGCATAAGAAATATGAACAGGAGTATTCCATTCGGTTCCTTCAATAAGATCATGGCTGATCTTCGACCTCAACTCCATCTTCCTGCACTATCACCACATCATTTCATGAATATCCAAAAAATCTATCAATCTCTGTCTTGAATATACTCAACAACTTAGCCTCCACAGTCTTCTGGGGTGGAAAATCCCAAAGATTCACCACCCTCTGAGTGAAGAAATTTATCTTCGTCTCAGTCCTAAATGGCCGACTCCGTATTCTGAGACCCCTGGTTCTAGACTCCCCAGTCAGGGGAAACATCCTCCGTTTATCTACCCTGGCAAGCACTAAGAATTTTGTACATTTCAATGCGATCAATGATTTTAGTGAAGCATAATTTTATTTACAACAACAACTTGTATTTATATAGCGCCTTTAATGTAGGAAAACGTCCCAAGGCGCTTCACAGGTGTGTTAGAAGACAAAACAATAAATTTGGCACTGAGCCACATAAGAAATTACGCAGATGACCATAAGAACATAAGAAATAGGAGCAGGAGTAGGCCATTTGGCCCCTTGAGCCTGCTCCACCATTTAATAAGATCACGACTGATCTGATCCTGGCCTCAACACCACTTCCCTGCCCGCTCCCCATAACCTTTGACTCCCTTATCTTTCAAAAATCTGACTGTCTCCACCTTAAATACATTCAATGACCCAGCCTTCACTGCTCCATGGGATAGAGAATTGCAAAGATTGACAACCCTCTGAGAAGAAATTTCTCCTCAATTCCATTTTAAATGGGCAACTCCTTATTCTGAAACTGTGCCCCCTAGTTCTAGATTCGCCCACGAGGGGAAACATCCTCTCTGCATCTACCCTGTCAAGCCCCCTCAGAATCTTCAATAAGACCACCTCTAAGTCTTCTAAACTCCAATGAGTATAGGCCCAACCTGCTCAACCTTTCTTCATACGACAACCCCTTCACCTCAGGAATCAACCTCATGAATCTTCTCTGAATCCACACTGCCTCCAGTGCAAGTACATCTTTCCTTAAATATGGAGACCAAAACTGTATGCAGTACTCCAGATGTGGTCTTACCAACGCCCTGTATAGTTGTAGCAGGACTTCCCTACTTTTATACTCCATCCCCCTTGCAATATGGGCCAACATTCCATTTGCCTTCCTAATTACTTGCTGTACCTGCACACTAACTTTTTGTGTTTCATGTACAAGGACCCCCAGATCCCTCTGTACCACTGAAATTTGTAAACTCTCCCCATTTAAATAATTTGCTTTTTTATTTTTCCTACCAAAGTGGATAACCTCACATTTTCCCACATTATACTCTATCTGCCAAATGTTTGCCCACTGACTTAGCCTAAATATATCCCTTTGTAGATTCTTTGCGTCCTCCTCACAACTTGTTTTCCCACCTATCTTTGTAGTGTCAGTAAATTTGGCTACATTACACTCGGTCCCTTCATCCAAGTCATTAATATAAATTCCTATAAATTAACATAAAGGCCTAGCTCTGTCATGCCCGTGTGGTGGCTGGTGTGCAAATGGTCACCAAACAGTAAAAATATCCATGCACAGGCATCTTCCACCCCTGGAGTTCAGGAATGGAATAGCGGGTCCTTCATTGAAACATCAGTGAACTTATCCCTTTTGGTATAGAAACATAGAAAATAGGTGCAGGAGTAGGCCATTCGGCCCTTCTAGCCTGCACCACCATTCAATGAGTTCATGGCTGAACATTCAACTTCAGTACCCCATTCCTGCTTTCTCGCCATACCCCTTGATCCCCCTAGCAGTAAGGATAGAAACATGGAAGCAAGTCATCCTCGTTCGAGGGATCACCTATGATGAAGCACCAATGGGGAACAAAGAAATGGCAGACCAATTGAACAAATACTTTGAATCTGTCTTCACTAAGGAAGACACAAATAACCTTCTGGAAATTCTCGACGTTCGAGGGTCTAATGAAAAGGAGGAACTGAAGGAAATCCTTATTAGTCAGGAAATTGTGTTAGGGAAATTGATGGGATTGAAGGCCGATAAATCCCCAGGGCCTGATAGGCTGCAACCCAGAGTACTTAAGGAAGTGGACCTAGAAATAGTGGATGCATTGGTGATCATTTTCCAACATTCTATTGACTCTGGATCAGTTCCTATGGACTGGAGGGTAGCTAATGTAACACCACTTTTTAAAAAAGGAGGGAGAGAGAAAACAGGGAATTAGAGACCAGTTAGCCTGACATCGGTGGTGGGAAAATTGTTGGAATCAGTTATTAAAGATGAAATAGCAGCGCATTTGGAAAGCAGTGACAGTATCGGTCCAAGTCAGCACGGATTTATGAAAGGAAAATCATGCTTGACAAATCTTCTAGAATTTTTTGAGGATGTAGCTAGTAGAGTGGACAAGGGAGAACCAGTGGATGTGGTGTATTTGGACTTTCAAAAGGCCTTTGACAAGGTCCCACACAAGAGATTAGTGTGCAAAATTAAAGCACATGGTATTGGGGGTAATGTATTGACGTGGATAGAGAACTGGTTGGCAGACAGGAAGCAGAGTCGGAATAAATGGGTCCTTTTCAGAATGGCAGGCAATGACCAGTGGGGCGCTGCAGGGTGCAGTGCTGGGACCCCAGCTATTTACAATATACATCAATGATTTAGATGAAGGAATTGAGTGTAATATCTCCAAGTTTTCAGATGACACTAAGCTGGGTGGCAATGTGAGCTGTGAGGAGGATGCTAAGAGGCTGCAGGGTGACTTGGACAGTTTAGGTGAGTGGGCAAATGCATGGCAGATGCAGTATAATATGGATAAATGTGAGTTTATCCACTTCGGTGGCAAAAACAGGAAGGCAGAATATTATCTGAATGGTGACAGATTAGGAAAAGGGGAGGTGCAATGAGACTTGGCTATCAGCTGTTGAAGGTTGGCATGCAGGTACAGCAGGCGGTGAAGAAGGCAAATAGCATGTTGGCCTTCATAGCTAGAGGATTTGAGTATAGGAGTAGGAAGGTCTTATTATACAGAGTCTTGGTGAGGCCACATCTGGAATATTGTGTTCAGTTTCGACCTCCTAATCTGAGGAAGGACGTTCTTGCTATTGAGGGAGTACAGCGAAGGTTCACCAGACTGATTCCTGGGATGGCAGGACTGTCATATGAGGAGAGACTGGATCAACTGGGCTTGTATTCACTGGAGTTTAGAAGAATGAGAGGGGATCTCATAGGAACGTATAAAATTCTGGCAGGATTGGACAGGTTAAAGGCAGGAAGAATGTTCCCATTGCTGGGGAGTTCTAGAACCAGGAGTCACAGTCTAAGAATAATGGGTATGCCATTTAGGACCGAGATGAGGAGAAACTTCTTCACTCAGAGAGTGCTTAACTTGTGGAATTCTCTACCGCAGAAAGTTATTGAGGCCAGTTCGTTAGATATATTCAAAAGAGAGTTAGATCCCTTATGGCCAAAGGGATCAAGGTGTATGGAGAGAAAGCAGGAAAGGGGTACTGAGGTTGAATGATCAGCCATGATCTTATTGAATGGCGGTGCAGGCTCGAAGGGCCAAATGGCCTGCTCCTGCACCTAATTTCTATGTTTCGATGATAATATAAATTGTAAATATTTGAGTACCCAGCACTGATCCCTTTGGCAACCTGAAAATGATCCATTCATCCCGGCTCTCTGCTTTCTGTTAGTTGTTGAGGCCAGTTCATTAGATGTATTCAAAAGGGAGTTGGATGTGGTCCTTACGGCTAAAGGGATCAAGGGGTATGGAGAGAAAGCAGGAATGGGGTACTGAAGTTGCATGATCAACCACCATATTGAATGGTGGTGCAGGCTCGAAGGGCCGAATGGCCTACTCTTGCACCTATTTTCTATGTTCGGTTTCTATGTTAGCCAATCCTCTATCCACGCTAATATATTACCCGAACCCTGTGAGCTCTTATCTTGTGCAGTAACCTTTTATGTGGCACTTTATCGAATGCTTTCTGGAAATCCAAAAACACGGTTTTGGTTCCCCTTTTTCCACCCTGCTCATTACATCCTCAAAGAACTCAAGCAAATTTGTCAAACATGATTTCCTTTTCATAAAACCATGCTCGCTTTGTTTGACTGCATTTTGATTTCTAAATGTCCTGCTACTACTTCCTTAATGATGGACTCCAGCATTTTCCCAATGACAGATGTAAGGCTAACTGGTCTTTAGATCCCTACTTTCTGTCTCCCTCCTTTTTTAAATAGGGGCGTTACACTTGCAGTTTCCCAGTCCACTGGGACCTCTCCAGAATCCAGGGAATTTTGGTAGATAACAACCAATGCATCCACCATCTCTGCAGCCACCTCTTTTTTAAGAACCTAGGATGCAGGCCATCAGGTGCAGGGGACTTGTCCACCTTTAGTCCGATTAGTTTGCCTCGTACTTTTTCTCTAGTAATAGTGATTGTTTTAATTCCCACCCCCCACCCCGCCCCAATAGCCTCTTGATTATAAAATATTGAGATGCTTTTAATGCCTTCTACCATGAAGACCGATATAATATATTTGTTCAAAGTCTCTGTCATTTCTCTGTTTCCCATTATTAATTCCCCAGTCTCATCCTCTAAGGGACCAATGTTTACTTTAGCTATTCTCTTCCTTTTTATATACCTCTCGAATCTCTTACTGTCTTGTTATATTTCTTGCTAGTTTACTCTCATAAGTTGTCTTCTCTTTTTAGTCGTTCTTTTTTGGTTTCTAAAAAATTTCCCAATCCTGTGTCCTTCCATGTTCTTCGCAACATTGTATGCTTTTGTTTTCAATTTGATACCAGCCTTTACTTCCTTAGTTCACCACGGATGGTTCATCCTTATCTTAGAATCCTTCTTTCTCACTGGAATATATCTTTGCTGAGAGTTATGAAATATCTCCTTAAATGTTTGCCACTGCTTTTCTATAGTCTTAATATATTTTCCCAGTCCACTTTAACCAGCTCTGCCTTCATACCTTTGTAATTACCTTTATTTAAGTTCAGGACACTAATTTGAGAACTAGCTTTCTCATCCTCAAACTGAATTTTAAATTTTACCATGCTATGATCATTCTTCCCCGGAGGATCCTTCACTACAAGATCATTAATTAATCCAGACTCATTGCACATTACCAGATCTAAAACAGTCTGCTCCGTGGTTGGTTCCGCAGTATATTAGTCCAAGAAACCATCCCGCATACATTCGATGAATTCATACTCCAGGCTACCTTTGCCAATTTGATTTGTCCAATTAATATAAAGATTAAAATTGCCCGTGATTATTGCAGGCAAATTCTTTCAAGCCTCTTTTATTTCTTGATTTATACTCTGTCCTACAGTGTGGCTACTATTTGGGGACCTGAAGACCACTCCCACCACTGACTTCCTAGCCTTATTATTTCCTATCTCCACCCAAAGTGATTCTGCATCTTGATCTTCTGAGCCAATATCATTTCTCACTACTGCACTGATCTCATCCCTTATTAAAAGAGCTACCCTACCTCCTTTTCCTTTCTGCCTATCCTTACGAAATGGCTAACACCCCTGAATATTCAGTTCCCATCCTTGGTCAACTTGCAACCACATCTCTGTAATGGCAATCAGATCATACTCATTTATTTCTACTTGTGCCGTCAACTCATCTATCTTGTTACAGATCCTGCACGTGCTTTCAGATATAACAGATTTAAATTTTATCTAGTGTGTATATGCTCTGTCCCTTCCTGTCACACTCTGGTTATCATTACCCCTATTACTACCCTGCACTTTTGCCTTCTCATTTCTCTTTTTACATTTGCGCTCATCGTATCCCTCCCCCCGCACCTCCCCCCCACCACACACACACTATTTAGTTTAAAGCCCTATCAACCGCCCTAGTTATTCAATTCGCCAGGACACTGGCCCCAGCGTGGTTCAAAGTGAAGCCCGTCCCAATGAAACAGCTCCCTCTTATCCCAGTACTGGCGCCAGTGCCCTATGAATTGAAGTCTATCTCTCCTACACTAATCTTTGAGCCATGTGTTCATCTCTTTGATCTTATCCACCCTATGCAAATTTGCTTGTGGCTCAGGTAGTAATCTCTGGCCCCTAGCTGTTCATATCCCTCAGCAGAACCTCTTTCTTTGTCCTACCTATGTCATTGGTACCTACATGGACCACAACGACTGGATCTACCCCGTCCCACTCCAAGTTCCTCTCCAGCCTGGACGAGATGTCCTTAACCCTGGCACCGGGCAGGCAACACAGCCTTCGGCACTCACGTTCTCGGCTGCAGAGTACCTTATCTATTCATAGAAACATAGAAACATAGAAAATAGGTGCAGGAGTAGGCCAATTGGCCATTCGAGCCTGCACCACCATTCAATAAGATCACGGCTGATCATTCACCTCAGTACCCCGCTGCTGCTTTCTCTCCATACCCTCTTGATCCCTTTAGCCGTAAGGGCCATATCTAATTCCCCTAACTATACTGTCTCCTACCACAACAATATTTTTTTTTAGTCCTCCCAATTGAATGGTCCTCTGTACCACGGTGCTGTGATCAGTTTGCTCATCCTCCCTGCAGTCCCCGCTCTCGTCCATACTGTCATGTATGTAACTACAATGTAACACCACTGTATTACTGTATACACTCAACCTAGATGCACACCTTGACCACAAGGGGTGAACTTGTGGGAGACACTCCTTACCTAATCAGGTATAAAAAGGGAGGTCCCATGCAGGGTCACTGTCTTTGGAGTCCTGTGAATAAAGAGTTGAGGTCACAGAGTGACCTTGTCCCCAGAAGGCGCCTGGTGTAGTTTCATACTGTAGAATAAGGACTTTACATTGGCGACGAGAAACGGGAATTCATGACCCACGAGAATGGCCACCGGTAGCACAGAGGAACGGTACTGTGTTGGGCAAGACTGGGACGATTTTGTCGGGAGGCTTCAGCAAAGCTTCGTTACGAAAGATTGGCTGGGGGATGCAGCGGCTGACGAGTAAAGGGCTCATCTCTTGACCAGTTGCGGACCAAAGACTTCCGCACTCATGAAGGACTTACTAGCACCTGAAAAGCCGGCGGACAAAACCTTTGAAGAACTCAGCAAATTGATCGGGGAGCACCTCAAACCGGTGAGTAGCATACATATGGCCCGACACAGATTCTACACCCACTGACGTCATGAAGGACAGAGCAGACCGGACTTCGTAGCGGACCTCCAGTGTTTGGCGTAAGTTCATAGACGCCTGCAGGGGGGAGATGCTAAGGAACTTCTTTATCGAGGGCATCGGTCATGCGGGAATTTTCCACAAATTAATTGAGACCAAGGATTTGACCTTGGAAGCGGCGGCGTTAATGGCTCAAACTTTCATGGCGGGGGAGGAAGAGACGAAAATAATATATGGGCGCATTTCTGCCTCTAACGCGGCGATGATTCAGGGAGTCAACATCATTAATGCGACCCAGAGCCCCACTGGCAGGCAGGGGCAGTGGGAAGCAATAGACCCCAGAGCAGGACTTCAACAGAGACAATGGCAGGCTGAACGGACATTCACGCCATCACAGTGGACAATGCGGCCCAGGATGGGGCCATTGACATCCACTAATAGGGTATTTAAGAGCAGTCAAAGGAACAGTCAGCCCAGAATGCTTGACCACAGCCCTTTTGTTCCCAACCAAGGAAACTTTAATTCATGCTGGAGATTTGGGAGAAAACACTCAGCTAGATCTTGCAGATTTCAACAGTTTGTCTGCAGGAGCTGCAATCTCAGTGGCCACTCAGCTCGAATGTGCAGGAAGTCTGCAACTAGACTAATATGAGGTGGATGGACGAGAAGAGGGTTCTTTGAGGCAGGATGACCTTTGGGGCAAATTGATGGATGCTGAGGTGCAGCGGGTCCATGTGGCGAATATTCACAGTTCATACAGCAAAACGCCACCAATGATGATGAGGGTTTTAGTAAATGGTATCCCTGTATGCATGGAGCTGGACACTGGGGCCAACAAGTCACTCATGGGCGTTCAGCAATTTGAGAAGCTATGGCCACTCTGAGCCAGTAGACCCAAATTAGCACGTGTTGACACACAATTACGGACTTACACGAAATAAATCATTCCGGTGCTAGGCAGTGCAATGTTGGCTGTCACACACAATGGGTTAGTGAATCGGCTACTGCTTTGGATTGTCCCGGGCAATGGTCCCGCACTGTTGAAGAGGAGCTGGTTAGCCGAGATGAATTGGAAATGGGGGGATGTTCACGCAATGGCATCTGTGGAGCGAAGTTCGTGCTCACAAGTCCTACAACAATTCGATTCACTATTCCAACCTGGCGTCGGGACTTTCAAAGGCACTAAAGTAGTGATACACATCATTCCGGACTCCAGGTCAGTGCGCCACAAAGCCAGCGCGGTGCTGTATGTGATGCGGGAAAAGATCGAGAGCGAACTGGACCGGCTGTTGAGAGAGGGCATCATCTCGCCTGTTGAATTCAGCGACTGGGCGAGCCCCATCGTTCCCGTACTAAAAGCGAATGGCTCTGTCAGGATCTGTGGCGACTACACGACCACCATCAATCGGGTGTCCCTACAAGATCAATACCCGCTCCCGAGAGCGGAGGACCTTTTCGCCACACTGGCAGACGGCAAGCTGTTCACCAAGTTGGATCTCACTTCAGCCGATATGACCCAGGAACTGGCCGACGAATCTAAACTACTGACCACCATCACCACGCACAAGGGACTGTTCGTTTATAACAGGCGCCCGTTTGGCATTCATTCAGCGGCCGCGATTTTTCAACGAAACATGGAAAGCCTGCTTAACTCCATTCCTGGAACGACCATATTCCAGGACGACATCCTCATCACGGGTCGAGACACCGAGGAACACCTCCACAACCTGGAGGAGGTGCTGCACCGACTGGACCAGGTAGGCCTGCGACTCAAAAAGTCTAAATGTTTGTTCTTAGCTCCTGAGGTTGAGTTTCTGGGTAGGAGGGTTGCTGCAGATGGGATTCGGCCCACCGAATCCAAAACAGAGGCGATTCGATGAGCACCCAGGCCCTGCAACACATCGGAGTTGCGTTCATTCCTGGGACTGTTGAACTATTTCGGGAACTTTCTGCCGAACTTGAGCATGTTGTTGGAGCCGCTACACGTGCTCCTGCGTAAGGGTTGTGATTGGTTTTGGGGGAACTGTCAGGAAAGGGCTTTTGATCGGGCGCAAAACCTACTTTGTTCAAACAAGCTGTTGACCCTGTATGACCCCTGTAAAAACTTGGTTCTGACATGAAATGCATCGTCCTATGGGGTTGGGTGCGTGTTGCAGCAGGGCAATGCTGAGGGTCAACTACAACCTGTGGCTTATGCCTCCAGGTCGCGCGCTCAAGCAGAACGGGGATATGGGATGGTCGAGAAGGGCAATGGCATCAACCACGTCAGGACTGCGCCGTTCAAGCTGGCCTCCAATGACCAGGCGGAACGTGCGGTCGAAATCATTAAGCAAGGTATGCTCAGGATTCAAGGGCCCTCCCTACAATGCCGCCTATCGCGCCTCCTGCTGGCCTATAGATCCCGACCACACTCGCTCACGGGGGTCCCGCCTGCAGAGCTACAAATGAAACGGACGCTCAAAACTCAGTTGTCCCTCATTCACCCAGTCCTGACCGACATGGTTGAGGGCAAGCGCAAGTCACAAAATGAGTACCATGACCGTAATGCGAGGGGGAGATGTATAGAAATAAATGATCCTGTATTCATCCTCAATCACGCCATGGGGCCCAAATGGCTTGAGGGCACTGTAATTGACAAAGAGGGAATAGGGTCATTGTGGTAAAACTCAACAATGGTCAGATATGCCATAAGCATCTGGACCAAGTAAAAAAAAGGTTCAGCATCGACACGGAGGTACCTGAAGAAGACCATGAGATTGAGCTCACAACACCACCAGTGAACGAGCAACAAGAGCAATCAGAAGAATGCACAGTCCCTGCGGTCAGCCCGGAGAGGCCAGAATCACCACAGGTGACAGACACTCACGTCAGTGTCCAACAACCAGAGCCCCAACTGCGGCGCTCCATGAGGGAGCGTAGACCACCTGAAAGACTAAACCTATGATTCCAATAAGACTTTGTGGGGGGGAGCTGATGTCATGTATGTAACCACAATATAACACCACTGTATTACTGTATACACTCAGCCTAGATGCACACCTTGACCACAAGGGGTGAACTTGTGGGAGACTCCTTACCTGATCACTCAGGTATAAAAAGGGAGGTCCCACGCAGGGTCACTGTCTTTGGAGTCCTGTGAATAAAGAGTTGAGGTCACAGAGTGACCTTGTCCCCAGAAGGTGCCTCGTGTGGTTTCATACTGTAGAGTACGGACTTTACACATACGGGGAGCAAGAATCTTGTACCTGTTGGACAGTTGCAAGACCTGAGACTCCTCCATCTTTACCTCCTGGGCCCCCATACGTGCCTCACTCATAGCCGCATCTTCTTGTCCCTGATGACGGACCAAATTTGAATTAATTAATCTAAGGGGTGTGACTGCCTCCTGGAACACAGTGTCCAGGTAACTCTGTCCCCTCCCTGATGTGTTGTCAAGTCCGCAGCTCGGACTCCAGCTCATCAACACTGAACTGAAGTTCCTCGAGCTGCAGACACTTGCTGTAGATGTGGTCGCCGTGGATCTCAATGGGGTCAAACAGCTCCCACATGCAACAGTAGTAACAAATCACCTGCCCTGCCATCTCTAATGTATTTAATTAATTAAGTTTTGAATGTTTAGTTTTTAATCCCAGCTCTTAATTTAAACCAATGCCCAAGAAAAGAGAGAAAAAACTGACCAACCAATCACTTTCCTGCTTTCGTGTGATGTCACACTTTGAATCTTTTTACTTCTTATCCTCCCAGGTCTGTTGGAGCTGCTCTGGGTAGCCCTTTTAGAAATCCCGTTGGGTTGGCTGTCTCGCGCCTTTTATCTCTGGCTGCTGGTCCCGATCTCGCATTCTTATGTTCTTATGCTCAAGAGGGCAGAATTTGAGGAGCACAGATATCGCAGGGGGGTTGTGTGGCTGAAGGTGATTACAGAGATAGGGAGGGGTGAGGCCATGGAGGGATTTGTAAACAAGGATGACAATTTTGAAATCGAGGCCTTGCTTAACCAGGAGCCAATGTAGGTTAGCGAGCACAGGTGATGGGTGAGCGGGACTTGGTGGGAGTTAGGACACAGGCTGCTGAGTTTTGGATGACCTCAAGTTTACATAGGATGGAATGTAGGAGGGCAGCCAGGAGTGCGTTGGAGTAGTCAAGTCGAGAGGTAACAAAGACACGGATGAGGGTTTCAACAGTAGATGAGCTGAGGCAGGAGTGGAGATGGGCGATGTTAGAGGTGGAAATGGGCGGTTTTAGTTATGCTGCGGATATGTGACCCGAAGCTCATTTCAGTGTCAAATATGACACCTAGGTTGCGAACAGTCTGATTCTGCCTCAGACAAATGCTAGGGAGAGGGATGGTGTCAGTGGCTACGGAACGCAGTTCGTGAGGGGGACCAAAGACAATGGCTTAAGTTTTTCCAATATTTACTTGGAGAAAATTTCTGCTCATCCAGAACTGGATGTCGATCAAGCAGTCTGACAATTTAGGGACCATGGAGGGGTCGAGAGAAGTGATGGTGAGGTAGAGCTGGGTGACATCAGCGTACATATAGAAACTGATGCCGTGTTTTCGGATGAATTCGCCAAGGGGCAGTATATAGATGAGAAATAGGAGGGGGCCAAGGATAGATCTTTGGGGGACACCAGAGGTAACGATATGGGATTGGGCAGATAAGGCACTGCAGGTGCCTTTCTGGGTATGATTAGATAGAAAAGAATGGAACCAGGCGAGTGCAGTCCCACCCAGCTGGATGGTGGTGGAGAGGCGTTGGAAGAGGATGGAGCAGTCACTCTTGCCAACGGCTGCAGAAGAGTCGAGAAGGACGAGGAGAGATAGTTTACATTTGTCACAGTCACAAAGGATGTCATTTGTGACTTTGATGAGAGTTGTTTCGGTACTGTGGCAGAGGCGGAAGCCAGATTGAAGGGATTCAAACATGGACAACACATTCAAGGACTTTGGAGAGGAAAGGGAGGTTGGAGATGGGGTGGTAGCTTGCAAGCACAGTGTGGTCAAGGGTTGGTTTTTTGAGGAGAGGGGTGTGAAGGTAGATTTGAAGGGGAGGGATCAGTACCTGAGGAGAGAGAATAGTTAACAATGTCAGCTAACATGGGAGCCAGAAAAGGAAGTTGAGTGGTCAGCAGTTTAGTGGGAATAGGATCAAGGGAGCAGGAAGTGGGTCTCATGGACAAGATGTCTGTGGAGAGGACAAGAGGGGAGATGGGAGAGAAACTGGAGAAAGATGCGGGTTTAAGCCTAGGGCAGGGGGGAACCTCAGGAAGTTTGGCCCAGTGGGCTAGGGGAAGGAAAGGAAGTGGCAGAGGCAGCTGATCAGATGTTCTCAATCTTTGAGACAAAGAAGTCCATGAGCCCGTCACACCTATTGTTGGAGGTGAGTGTGATAGAGATGGGAGAGGGGTTTACGAAGATGGTTAGCAGTAGAGAATAGTAGCCTGGGGTTATCTTTGCATTCCAGGATAGTCCTGGAGTAGTGAGCAGTTTTGGCAGACAAGAGTAGGACTACAACTCAAATTTTGACCAATATCTCAAATTTCACCCTTGTCTCCACCGACTCACGTATGCACTGTGCATTACCCTACGCGCCCCCCTTGATTTCGCTATCTACTCGTCCCTCCGGTGAACGTTTCTAGGCTGGTAAATGTGCTTAGAGCTTCGCCTTGGTGCCAGCGAAATTGTGGCGGAATTCCTCGCTCTAATCTTGTGCTCTTCCTAAGAGTGGCAGGAACACGTGAACTAGCTAGCTGTTGCTTCTGAATATGAGTCTTTTGTGAATCATGTGTCCCTCGACTCCTGCCAGCGAAGTCCTGAGATGGATCAGCTGTTGTCTGCATCCCTCGTGCTGCAGCCTGGCCCTGCATTGTTTTTGCCACATGTGCAGAAATATTATGGAGCTGGTAGGAGAGCATGCACTTTGGTAGAAAAAAATCAAAGCGCAAGTTATTATTTAAATGGAAAAAGATTGCAAAGTGCTGCAGTACAGCGGGAGCTGGAGGTACTTGTGCATGAAACACAAAAGGATAGTATGCAGGTACAGCAAGAGATCAGGAAGGCCAATGGAATCTTGGTTTTTATTGCAAAAGGGATTGAGTATAAAAGCAGGGAAGTCTTACTACAGCTATACAGGGTATTGATGAGGCCACACCTAGAATACTGCGTGCAGTTTTGGTTTCTATATTTACGAAAGGATATACTTGCTTTTCAGATAAGGTTCATTCGGTTGATTCTGGAGATGAGGGGGTTATGAGGAAAGGTTGAGTAGGTTGGGCCTCTACTCATTGGAGTTCAGAAGAATGAGAGGTGATCTTACCGAAATGTATAAGATTATGAGAGGACTTGACAAGGTAGATGCAGAGAGGACATTTCCACTGATGTGGGAGACTAGAAATAGAGGGCATAATCTTAGAATAAGGTGTCGCCCATTTAAAACAGAGATGAGAAATTTCTTTTGAGGGTTGTAAATCTGTGGAATTCGCTGCCTCAGAGAGCTGTGGAAGCTGGGACATTGAATACATTTAAGACAGAAATAGACAGTTTGTTAAATGATAAGGGGATAAGGGGTTATGGGTAGCAGGTGGGGAAGTGGACCTGAGTCCATGATCAGATCAGCCATGATCGTATTAAATGGTGGAGCAGGCTCGAGGGGCCTTATGGCCTACTCCTGTCCTTATTTCTTATGTTCTTATGAGAGCATGCATGTGCATCTATCCTGAGAGACAGCAGCATCATGTGAATGCATTCTTGCTCTGCGACAAATAGTGGGCCCTGGCCCAGTATGACCACTGATCAGTGAGAAAACAGGCCGAATGGTAATAAACAGGTCAATGAAGTTGTCTGCGGCCAAAAGAGAAAGCTCATGTTGGCAGCCAAAGTCTCTCTCTCTCTCTCTCTCTCTCTCTCTCTCTCAAAATTGTCATCAATCCCCTCCTCAGACCCATCTATAGAATGCAACTACCATCCCATCTCCACCCACTCTTTCCTCTTGAAAGTGTCATAGCCTCCCAGCACCATGCCCATTTCTTTCAAAATTATTTGCTTGAATTTCCCTCGTCCAGCTTCCATCCTTCTCACAGCATCAAGGTGACTTTGGCTTAAGTCAGAAAAACATCATCATCTGTGATTTGACCATGGTATATTATCTTCCTGGTCTTCCTTGATCTCTCTGTTGGATTTGATTCCTAAGATCATGCCATTGTTTCTCCTCCACTAGCCCTGCCATCTGTTGCACATTCTGGGTGCCAAACCACAGTGCCTGCATATTTGTGTGATATGTTGCCCAACCCACGGGTCTATAGTCCCAAGGTATTCATCGGACGGACCCCCTCAACGTTCTTCTATAATAACTGCCGTCTCCACTTTCATCCCAAGCTCCATCTACCCACTCCTCCATGCAATTTCTCATGTTGGATGAATGTTTCAAGGCTGGTGCTTGGTAGGCACAGAGTGAATGAAGACATGTGTGCTGCAGTGCTGAGAGTTCTGAAGAAGAGCAGCTGCTCTTCCTTTTCTTCTTGTGTTGTGCTGAAACTAGAGGAGGAGGACAACGAGTGTTTGGAATGGGATGCTGAAGAGCAAAGTTCACATGTGACTTGCAGTAAAGGAGTAACATGAATGTTTCATAATGTAGTCTGCTGACAATGTCGACTGCTGACAGATATGTGCGGTTCTATTGCACGAAAAGGAAGAGAAACAGATGTCATGATAAACATGCAGCTGGCATCTGTCTTCCAACTTCTCTGTCTGACTACCTCCCCTCTATACATCCGGAAGCCTTCCTCCTCCTAAGGAAAATGTCTGAGGTTGGGAAGTGGTAAAACCTGTGCCTAATTTTGCTTGTGTTATGGGTTCGCATCTCCTTTTAAGAAGGATGCAAAAACTACAGGTATTTAAATCTTGCAACAGCAGTCAGTTTCTGCACCCCCCCCTCCCCCCCAAAGTGGTGATCTCTGACTGAAGGAGGGAATACTGCTTGAAGCCCAATTAAAACATTTAAGGAAGGTAGACCTCAGTGCTGGCTCAGCTGGGCTGAGGAAAATCCTATCCCAGCACACTTCCAATGGCAGTGCTGCCAAAGAGGAAAATCTAGCCTTCTAAGATTCTGCAGGGTATAACGAAAAAGTAGGGATTGAGAATAAATGGATGAACATGAATGAGCTAAATGGCCTGCTTGTGTGCTCTAAAATTCCATGATTCTGAGAGAATTTTACTTAGCAATTACTGGCCCATGACACCGCAGAGCCCCTGGAGAAATGCTGTAAATGGCTGGTTTCAGCTGTTTGTGCCATTTCTCTGGGGGTTCTGCCAATCCCCTGCCGAAGTAATCACGGGAAATTGGAGTTTCCCCATGGAATTTTTGGGTCACTACCATTTTCTTTTAAGGTTTTTTGTTAATTTAATAGTGGGAGAGAAAGAAGATCTAAACCTGTGACTCACATCATTAAACAACTGTCACAGCAACTATTGACACTTAGAAAATCAAATCGTGCAGGTAAGATTTTCAGAAACCGGTAAGAATAACTAACTACTCTTGTCATCTGAGATTTTGCATAGCCTCCTTTATTAGCGTACCATACAACATCTAACACATGACTATCTTGCTTGGAGGGGGAGGCTAGCGACATAGTTTTAACTGGTTAAATTCCATTAGTACTTCTGAGCGCACTTGATAATCCCTAAGCCTTTGCTTTGCCAACTTGTGCCTAAGCTATCTGGACTTAGGTGTGTATCTCTATGGGGAGAGAGTGTGCAGTCCATATTGAGCAAACAGAAATTCTACAGCATCTTGGTTGAAATACTTTTTTTTTTGTAAATATATTCACATTTTATAAAGCTGTACTGGTTCAGTGGTAGTACGCTTGCCTTTAAGTTGGAAGGTTATGGGTTTAAACCCCATTCTCGGACTTGAGCACCTAATCCAAGCAGACACATCAGTGTAGTGCTGAGGGAATGCTGCATTGTTGGAGATGAGAAGTTAAACCAAGGCCTTGTCTGTCCTTTCAGATGGAGGTAAGCGATCTCATGTCACCATTTGAAGAAGAGCAGGGCAGTTCTCCTGGTGTCCTGTACCAATCATGCCCAAAACAGGTGTTCTGGTCATTCATTTATTTGCTGTTTTTGTGCACAAATTGGTACCGTTTTTGATGACATAAATAATTAGTCAGTCAAAACTATGGCAAATGGGTCCAAAAACAACAAATCGGAATATGTTCATAAAATAAAAAATGAAGACTTTAATATGTTTCATTTCTTTAATATTTTTTTAATGGTGAAAGATTAACAGTGGAAGAGAACAGGGCCCTGAAATCCCCGGTCCTGGGAAGGACAGTTACTGCCAGTTTGCGGTGGCCATTCGTCAAAATCGAATGGCTGCCGCTTTGGGCTCAACTGGCCGACCCGACATGGATTTGGCCCGGGAGGTCTTCCAGCGGTGTGGGCCACTGCCGGCTGACTCTCGTGGTGGTGTGGTGCTTGTGGCAGTAGTGACACGCTAAAAGTGCGCACCACTGCCACTCCAGGAGGGAGGAGATAGGGGGGGAGAGGGAGCAAGGGGGGAAGAGGGGGAGCCAGAGATAGAGAGAGGCGGAAGGGAGCAAAAGAGAAAGGAGAACGGGAATGTGAAACGGAGAAAGGGAATGAGAAAATTTGATTTGGAGAGAGAGAAATAGGAATAGAGAAAGTGAAAAGGGGGAAAAAAAATTAGAGAGAGAGAGAAATAGAGATCCCGAGATTCACAGAGAAAACGGAAATCTCAATCCAGGGGCTCAGACTGGAAACGTCGCCCCAGCTCAGCATTCCAGGCGGTAACAAATGGGAATCTGTTCCACCTCCGCCACCTCCAGGCTAGATCCAAGGTCGTCCCATCCTCTGTCATCAAACTACAGTACGTCTGCACACACTTGGAGGTCAAACTCCAAGCCATTGTCAACACCTTCACCAAGGCGTATGAAAGCATGGGCCTTACACTAAACATCTGTAACACAAAGGTCTTCCACCAACCTGACTCCACCACACAGCACTGACCCCGGTTATCAAAATCCACGGTGAGGCCTTGGACAACGTGGATCATTTTCCATACCTCGGGAGCCTACTGTCAGTAAGGGCAGACGTCGATGACGACGTCCAACAGCGCCTTCAGTGCGCCAGCACAGCCTTCGGTCACCTGAGGAAGAAAGTTTTTGAAGACCAGGATCTCAAATCTGGCACCAAGCTTATGATCTACAGGGCAGTGGTGATACCCGCCTTCCTATATGGCTCAGAGACGTGGATTATTTCCAGCAGACAACTCAAACCACTGGAGAAGTACCACCAACGCTGCCTCCGCAAGATCCTGCAAATCCATTGGGAGGACAGACGCACCAATTTCAGTGTTCTCGATCAGGTCAACATCCCCAGCATCGAAGCACTGACCACACTCGATCAGCTCTGCTGGGCGGGCCACATCGTCCGCATGCCTGATACGAGACTCCGAAAGCAAGGACTCTACTCGGAACTCCTAAACGGCAAGCCGCCCCAGGTGGGCAGAGGAAACGCTTCAAGGACGCCCTCAAAGCCTGCTTGATAAAGTGCAACATCCCCACCGGCACCTGGGAATCCCTGGCCCAAGACCACCCAAAGTGGAGGAAGAGCATCCGGGAGGGCGCTGAGCACCTCGAGTCTTGTCGCCGAGAGCATGCAGAAATTCAGCGCAGGCAGCGGAAGAAGCGTGCGGCAAACCAGACTCCCCACCTGTGACAGAGACTGTAGGTCCCGCATTGGATGTTCAGCCACCTGAGAACTCACTTTTAGAGTGGCAGCAAGTCATCCTTGACTTCGTGGGACTGCCTATGATGATCTTACGCGTGCCTAACCTGCGACTTCGCCTCAGTGTCTACCCTGTGACTGCCTCATGGGTCTGGGAAGGCTGCTGTGGTCCCTGCGTGGAAGCTGCAGATGTCCTTCTAGGATACTCACGAGCAGCTTTGGGCCGGGAAGGGCCGGCTGGAGACTGGTCACCACCCTCCTGGGAGGGTTCAGTCTGGCTTGGCGCGGGCGAGGCCATGCGTGGAGGCACTGGCGGAGTGACAGGTCTGGGGCCAGGAATGCTGCGAGCCGGAGGGAGCGCATCATCTGTATCCTGGCCCAAGGAGCCTGAGTAACTCACTGGGGGCAGCACAATCCCACCACCACCAATCTGAGGGAACTCAGGTCGGTGCTGTGGCACCACACCGGAAGGTCCTCTGTGGCCAGTGGTGGGCCCAGCTGCGAAAGCAACACTGAGGTCTCGGGGGGGCATCCAGCTGAGACTGCATGCGAGCAGCCACAGTCTGAAAGCCACCAGAAATGACAGTACTTAGACGCTCTGTCGACTCTTGCAGAGCCGCGGCCATCCTCTCCAAAGCAGCACCGATACGCTCGTTCCCTCACTCCTGTGCTGCAATGGCAGCTGCCACATCACCCTAAGTGTAAATTTCCTGTGGGAATAATACCCCAATTAAGACTGCAAACGTTCAGGTTTGAAGGGCTAATAAGACTGCAATACTTTTTTGTGGTCAAAAGCTGAATTTGGATCCAATGGCCACCGCAAACTTTGCGGCGCTAATCGGGGGAAAAAAGGCCTCAACACCACCAGCTTTCTGGCTGCACTGAATTTTGGCCCTAAAGAATTTGGGTGTACAAATACACAAATCAGTAAAAGTTAGTGACAGGTACAAAAGCTAATCAAAAGGACTAATGGAATTTTGACCTATATCTTGAGGCGAGGAAGTTATGCATCAGCTGTAGCAAGCCTTGGTCAGACCCTATCTGGAGTAATGCATTCAGTTTTGGGCATCTCCCATCTTGGAGGATATATTGGCGTTGGTGGGGTAACGTGCAGATTTACGCAAATGATATCTGGAATCAAAAGGCCCAGATTCTGTGGTAAGAATAATGATGAGGCTATTGGCGCTCACCGTTATAGAGTAAATCGGACAGCAACTTCTGGGGTTCACGCATGCACAGTAAAACGCAGAAATAGGGAAGTCCACAAGCTTCCCTACACTGATACTTCGCTGAGAGATTCTGCATTGAAACACATGGTGGGCCTAACATTGCAGTACTTACCCACTGACTAGATACTCGCTAAACATGCCAGTAAAAGTTAGGGCTTGTCCATGCAGTGGCAACATGTGGTATTTCCAGCTAAAAGGTAGGGTGTGACTTCCTTTGCCCTGTCCCAAAATTATGGTGTATTGCACCAGTGTGTGTTTTTCTAATTCCCATACCACTTACTGGCCTAAATAATATTTTGAATTTGTGTCTCCGAGCAATTGTGTTGAGACTGTCTAACTCACTTCCTTCAGCACCAAGGAAGTTTACAGCATAGAAGGAGGCCATTTGGCGTATTTTGTCTGTGGCAATTCGTCGCTAGAGCAATCCAAAAACTAATCGCACTGCCCTGTGCTCTCCCCCCATAAATTCATATCTTTCTCTGCTTCAGGTATTTATCCAATTTTCCCTTAAAAGATGCAATAGTTGTTTCTTCAACCACTCTCTGTGGCAAAGTATTGCCCTCTGTGTAAAGGAATTTCTCCCCACCTCTCTCACACTTGAGTGATGATTTTAAATTGATGCCCTTTTGTCTTCTCGTTCAAACACATCCCGTGACTGACGTCGATGGAAATAAAATCAGGCAGGTTCTACATTGGGCGGGTCATCTGCTCTGCCATTTTCCACCTAAGAGGTGAAGGTGAAAATTACTCCCAATATCTTTTCAGTACTTCACACTCCTCAGCTTTTAGCAAAATATTTGCGTATGATCTTGTGAAGCTTTGAAATTGAAGGAACATCTGCTCTAATATTTGGTTTTTTTGTGATTAGATTGTCTCTTTCAAGGCACAACTTTCTTTAAGTGTAAAATCAGTGAGCTGCCCTCCCAGATCAGACCTGTAAAATCACTTGACAGGTGTATGAGTCGTGAACCGAGTAGTTAAACATAGAAACATAGAAAATAGCAGTAGTAGGCCATTCGGTCCTTCAAGTCTGCACCGCCATTCAATATGATCATGGCTGATCCTCTATCTCAACACCATATTCCTGCTTTTTCCCCATACCCCTTGATGCCTTTTGTGTCTAGAAATCTATCTATCTCCCTCTTAAATATATTCAGTGACTTGGCCTTCACAGCTTTCTTTGGTAGAGAATTCCACAGGTTCACCACCCTCTGAGTGAAAAAATGTCTCCTCATCTCGGTCTTAAATTTCCTACCCCGTATCCTGAGACTGTGACCTCCTTGTTCTAGACTTACCAGCCGGGGAAACATCCTCTCCGCATCCAGTCTGTCCAAATCCGTCAGAATTTTATACGTTTCAATGAGATTCCCTCTCAGTCTTCTAAACTCTATTAAATACAGGCCTAGTCTACCCAATCTCTCCTCATACGACAGTCCTGCCATCCCAGGAATCAGCCTGGTGAACCTTCGCTGCACTCCCTCTATGGCAAGTATATCCTTTCTTGGGTAAGGAGACCAAAACTGCACACAATACTCCAGGTGTGGTCTTACCAAGGCCCTATATAACTGTAATAAAACATCCTTGCTCCTGTACTCAAACCCTTAAGAAAAGTAAAAGCTTTAGAGTTTCCGATAATTTAAAATTGATCTTTTTTTCTTTTTGCCTTGTGTTTATGCTAGTTTCAATTTGCTCGGTCTTCTTTTACTGTATCTCAGTTAAATTGGCCTGTCCTGTTCCTACACTGAAATGTTACAGTGCTCTTTTCTTTTAATTAGCAAGTTTAAAAAAAAGTAATTCTCGGGATATGGATGTCGCTGGCAAGGCTGGCATTAATTGAGTGGCTTGCTAGGCAACTTCAGAGGGCAGTTAAGAGTCAACTACATTTGCGTGGGACTGGAGTCACATGCAAACCAGACAGAGTAAGCACGGCAGCTATCTTTCCCCAAAGGACATTACTGAACCAGTTGAATTTTTATGCTCCTCCTGCAGTTTTCCCTTTTATACCTGTCTTCAGTCATTGCCCGGGCGACAATGGAAGAATGATGACATATGTCCAAGTCAAGATGGTGTGTGACTTGGAAGGGAATATAGAGCTAAAAGTGTTCTATTAACATTGCTGCTCTTATCTTTCTTATAGATGTCATAGGCATAGGGTGATGTCTAAATAACCTTGGTGTGTCGCTGTAGTGCATCCTATAGATCATATGTACCACAGCCATAGTACACCAGTGATGGAAGGGTGGATATATAGTCTCTGGGATAAATATAACTTTTGGCTAGTAACTCCTCTGAATCTGTCTAGTTTTATCTTCGAGGACATGCTCACGCCAGGTCTGCCTTTCTTACAAACTCTTCCAAATAAAATTGCCAAAGACCATGTGTTCTCATGTCCTTTAATCCCATTTGGAAAGGAAACCAAAGGCTTGACCTCTGATCCTCCCCCAGCTCTCTGTGCCCAGGGATTGGTTAGCTGAGCTCCCAATTAAATGTGCTTCCGTCCACCCATGACGACTCCTAGAAACTAACTGCTGCTGAGCTCGAATGAATGGGCATTCCAACAGCTAATGGGTGCAGATGTTTACAAGGATGTCTGAAGTTGAAGTCGAATGTGACAGCACTTTGTTCTGATCGCACCACCACCACCTTGGCCCGGATTAAAATCCTCAACTGAGAAGTAAGAGCTTTGGTGCCTGCATGGATGTGCAACACTCAGTTTTGTGCATATTGTTAGCACCTGCTTTACTCGGGGCTGATTCGGTTCATCCTATTAGACACTGAAAGAAAAGGAAAAGATAATTGTTTTTATTCACACTTTATCATGTGAAAACATCTCCGTCTTTGGCACAATTAATTACTTTGAAATGCAGTGACTGTTGAAAAACATGCCAGCAATGTCCCACAGTCTGCAATGAGATCCATACGGCTGACTTTAGAGAGCGTAGGCTGAAATTGGTGAAGCCAAGGGCCGCCCAAAGGACCGCCGATGGCCGCCGAGAGACTGAGCGGTACTTTGCCTGGAAGAACCTTCTAAAAGAGATGGCAGTACCGTCCGGCAGTCAAACAACGGCTTACGCCGTCAATCTGGGTGGCAGCCAACGGGAGGGCTCAATCTCAGCGGCAAAGGCTCTTGCCACCCAAGTACTGCTGAGGATGGAGTTGGGCCCAGGGAGGGTGGAAGACTTGCAAATAAAAAATCATAGGAAACAAAAAAAAACACAGGAATACCTTCAGGGAACCCCATCCAGGGAAGTCGCTGTAAAAAAAACATTTAAGATATTTTCACTAATCTTTTTTCCCCTTCTTCATAGCTACCATCGAGGTAAGAACAGCCTCCACACAGGGTCCTTCTCCCCGCTGGCGCCGACTCCAACCTGCACCAATCTGGCATCTCGGCGGGCGGGAGGCCACTTGTGCTGCTTGGTCGCCAGACGATGTCAACGGGCGGTTCCGGCGGTACTCCCCTCCCGCCCAAGTGGAAACTGGGAGAGAGAGGAAACCGGAGGCAAAACTCGGTGGCAGTCAGCGGCAGCAAGCCACCAATATCAGGCCCTAAATATTTTTTATAGACATCAGTCCAGGTGAGGCCTAAAAAAAATGTTCCCGCCTCTTTGGGCATTTTAAATACGCGGCCACCTGTTTGTGGTCTTGCTGCGGTACCGCCTGAACTATGCAATCGTGCAGTGACCGGCTGAGAACCGGCCCCGCGTAACTAATGACTCCCGATCCAGTATCATGGGTTAGGTCTACGGCGAAGTCACAATGGTGGATGGACGGACAGCCGTCCTGCCCCATCACTACCCCGCCGAGAAGAGGAGACTCCAACCCTCCGCTCTAATATTTTCCCCGTGTGTGTGTGTGTTACTTTTAATGGGATTGTAAATGTATTTTGGATTTTGCTCAAACTATACCACAGAGGAAATAGTTGGGCAAATAATAGTGCCGCAGACTCTAAGGTGCAGTTCAAAAAAGGCATCAATTATTTGGGAGAGAAACGAAACAAAACCAGGATTTAAAAAAAACTCTTTCGAATTGAGGTGAGTTATTAGATAGCAGGAACAGCAACAAGTGAAATAAATCACAAATTAACAATAATGGTTAATTTTAGCGGACCACCATTGCTGTTATTTAACAATTTTCAGTAGTTTTGGTCACTTGAAGATCACACTTGTGAGAGTGGTGCTTTTTGATCCTCTTTGATCAGTTACTTTTTTTATTTCCCCTTTTCCAACAATTCTGTAACCATGGTTACATCACCGTTTTTTGATGTCTCTTGGAAAAAAATAATCTGCATCAAGCCATCTTTCAGAACTATGTAATGTTGATTCAGGTTGGAAGATGCTGTGCTCTTCACTTCCCACCACAGTTGCCCACCTTTTCTACTCCCCAATGGGTACATGGTCCTGAACTGATGGCACGAGGTATACACCTCAGGTGCAGAAAGATAAACAAAATACAATACCACACTTACTCCCTTTTACTGTCACAGAAATGATTCATTGAGGGAGGAAGAGGAAGTGTTTTTCCATATGTGAGAGTTGAAAATTACCATAAATAAATCAAGCACATTTAGCCAGCGGGCAAGAATCACAGTCTGTTATTTGTAACTATGAGTTGAGTTTAAACAAGGTGTTTACAGAATTATGACCCAGCTTTAGGTTTAAAAGCTGAGAGCCAAGTTTAAGCAGAACTCCTCAACCAGCTGTGCGATGGAAAGGAAAGCAATTGTGCTGCGTGTGTGACTGAAAGTGCAGTGGGGGCTGGGCAAGGCTGGGTTATAACAGTGGAGGAGGCAGCATCAAAGGACCCCTGCCAGCAGGTGGCGGCAACATGACGTGGGGGGGGGGGGGGGGGGCGGCGCGGGGGGGGGTTGGGGAACATCCCATCCCCCACCACAAACCTGCACAAAAGTCTGCATCGTGCATTGTTGCTATGGAAGTCTGTGTCACTCTCAAGCCATTTTTTCCCTTAAACTCTTGATAAATTCTGCTGCAATTTATTAAGTGTAATATGACAAACTTTGTGTACATTGTTGGGTAAATGTGCATGACATCTTTAAAAATCAATTAAAATGTATGCTATGCGAACAATTTTGTCTAAGTATAGTTAAATAACAGCTGTACTGCTTTTAGACAGTGTAATTAAGCATGTCTATGTGAGGGAAATTCTTACTCCAGTGTAGAAATATAATGACTTCTGGCATTTGTTGATTTTGTTTAGTTTGCTGCTATCCTCAGATATCAGCTGCAAGTGTCAGATTAAGACTTAAATGATACTTCATATTGTACCTATCACCGTACAACACCGACGGCAAAAGTAGGCAGAAGAAGTAAATAGGAAATATTTGGCGGCGGGAATCTTACAAAACGAACTCCTTTTGATAACCAGAGGAATTGTCTTGTTTTCAAGAAGTATTTCTGCTTTTCAGCACTTTGGGTTGCAGTTATACTACGGCTCCCGATTGGAGAGCAGTATCTGCTGGCTGTGACCTGCATTTCGCAGACCCTTGTTACACTGCAGACTGACCCGCGTCTGACCGGCACTGAGGTGCCTCGACAACAAGAGTTCTGCACTTGCGTGTTTTGAACCATATGTAGAGCTGCCTTGGCAGCTGATTTCCCATGATCGAGTGTGGTTGCCTTGTCCTAACGGTAAGGGGATTCCTTACAAGGTTTTAAAAGTTCACAGGAGGTCCGATTGACTTCAATGCCACTTTAAAGATATAGCTTCACACTAGAATGGGCTCTAAACAACAGCTGGTGCAAACTGAAATCAGTGAGAGAGGGAAAAGGGTTCACATTGCTTTTCTTTCTTGTACTCAAAATATCAAACTGCAATCTGACACCCGATGTGTACTGTTATTTCTTGTGTCAGTGCCCAGCTGAAACTACATCACAGCAGCACAAAAGTGCAAGCGTTTGCACAATTAAGAGAAAACAGAATAAGGCAGGCTTTAAATAAATAATAAAAACCCCTAGTCAAACCTGAGAATCTTTGGTGTTTGGTGCATTCTTGAGATTGAGTGGGGAAGGGAGAGAAGTACAACAGAGATGTAATACACAGGAGTTTCAATGTAGCAGCATGGCTTGATGGGGGTTTTGATGAGCACAATTATAGAATCATAGAATTATGTATAGAATGGCAAATTGAGCCTGTGCCGGCTCTTTGAAAGAACATAAGAAATAGGAGCAGGAGTAGGCCATACAGCTCTTCAAAGCTGCTCTGCCATTCAATAAGATTATGGCTAAATTTGGCCTCAGCTCCACTTTCCTGCCCTATCCCCATATCCCTTGATTCTTTTAGAGTCCAAAAATCGATCCATCTTGTCCTTGAATATATGTAACGACTGACCATCCACAGTCCTCTGGGGTAGAGAATTCCAAAGAAGCACAACCTTCTGAATGAAGCCATTTCTCCCCATCTCAGCCTAAATGGCCGATCCCTTATCCTGAGACTACGCCCCCTAGTTCTAGACTCTCCAGCCAGGGGAAACAGCTACTCATCATCTATCCTGTCGAGCCCTCACCATTTTATATGTTTCAATGAGATCACTCGCAATCTTCTAAACTCTAGAGTATAGACCCAATCTACTCAATCTCTCCTTTACAGGGTAACCCTTTCATCTCGGGAATCAATGTAGTGAACCTTTGCTGCATTCCCTCTATTTCAACTCTATCCTTCCTTGGGTATGAAGACCAAACTGTACACAATACTCCAGGGTGTGAGCTCACCAAAACTTTATATAATTGCAACAAGACTTCCTTGTACTCCAACTACCTTTCAATAATGGCCAACATACCATTTGCCTTCCTAATTGCTTGCTATACCTGCGCTAAGTTTCTGTGTTGCATGTACAAGGACACCTAATTCCCTCTGAACACCAACATTTAGTGGTTTCTCACCATTTTTTAAAAAAAGACTCTGTTTTTCTATTTTTCCTACCAAATTGGATAATCTCACACTTCTCCACATTATACTCCATCTGCCACCTTCTTGCACACTCACTTAAACTGTCTATATTCCTTTGCAGACTCTTTGGTCGGAATTTTCCCCAGGAAAAATGGGTGTGTTTGGAGCGTGGGTGTGGTTAAATAGTTAAAAATGGGATTCCTGGCCTGATCCCATCTCCAACCTGCCCACTTCCGGTTTTAACTGAGGCGGATGGGGCAAGCAACCAATCCACTCCCACAGGGCGGAATGTTAATTCAAATATTCTAATGAGGCTGGAAGCTTTTTTAATCTCCATTTTGAATCTAACGGCATGTGGACGGATTTTTCACAATTCGTTAAACCTGGCAGTTAAACAGAGGTGGGAACTTCTATCTCCAAGAGCGACAACTGCTGCATCCAGGAGGTAAGTGGCTTTACACCTACCTGCTTGATCCAGGGACCCTGCCTAACGCACCTCCCGTGATTAGCGACTCCACCGCGAGGCCTCTTACCACCTTCCCAGGCATTCGATCCCCACCATACCATAAGGCCTCCTCCTCACTGCCCCCAACCTACTGATGATGCTGGGGCCGGCCACAATCCTCCAGTGGCTGGCCCGATCCTCTCCCCCACCTGCCGATTTCTGACACCCTCCCCCACCATGATCCGCAACTGCTGACCCCTCGGCTCCTTGCAGCTGCAGGCCTACCTGCCCACAGCCAGCCAGCCAGCCTCTCTATCTGGCTGGTTGCGGGTGGGAATCCGAGGCATGCAAATCAGGCCATGTCATTCAAGTCGGCAGGGCCGGTGGCAAACCCGGCCTTCCGGGTTTCCCGGCCACCTTGGAGGCCCCCCCCCTGCACTGCCCTTGACCCTCCTACCTGGAGAAAATTCCAGCTTTTATCTCCTCTTCACAGCTTACTTTCCCACCTAGCTTTATAGTGTCAGAAAACTTGGAAATATTACACTTAGTCCAAGAGCTATCTAATTAGTCTCGTGGCCCTGCCCTTTTACCATAGCCCTGAAAAATGTTCCCTTCAAGTATTTATCCAATTCCTTTTTGGAAGTCATTATTAAATCTGCTTCCACTGCCCTTTCAGGCAGTGCATAACATCATAAGTATAAAATACTAACAATTGCTGGTGAAATGCAAATCACTTAGCCTAAAGTACCATTACATATGTGTGCCATTTGCAGAGCATTCACACACCAGCAATTGAACTTGTAGTGACTCTGTCCCAGGTTCATTTCAGCTTTTCAGGGATGCTCAGTACTGGTGCTTCAACAACCTGATCTGAGTCATTCACATTTCTTTGCCTGATGCTGGCATTAGATCACATGCTTGCACATAAAATAGGTTAATTTTGAGAAAATTAAAACTGCTATCCCCAGGAGGGAAACCAATTGAAGAATTATTTTAGTTATGATCACAGTTTTTCCCTCACCAGCCCTGTTCAAATTTACCCCTTGGGATTGACGCATAGAAGACTGTGTTCACACTGCAGTCTGCGATTTGCACTTTGGGTCTCAAACCATCAGTGGGTTTAATGTTTAGGGTTTGCGCATCGTTTCAATCTGCCATCAACACTGTTTTTAAAAAAGAAAAAACTTGTATTTTTATAGTGCCTTTCATGACCCAAGGACGCCCCAAAGCACTTTACAGCCAATGAGGTACCTTTAAGTCAATAAGGAAAGGCAGTAGCCAATTTGAAAATAGCAAGGTCCCACAATAAGATAATGAGCAGATAATTTTTTAATGATGTTGGTTGAGGGATAAATATTGGCCAGGACCACCGGGGAGAACTCACCTGCTTTTCTTTGAAATATTGCCAAGGGATCATTTCCATCCACCTGAGATTTAATGTCTCATCCAAAAACAGTGCAATATTCCATTGGTGTGCCAACCTAGATTATGTGCTCAAGTAACTAGAGTGGGATTTGAACTCCAGACCTTCTGACTCAGAGGCAAGACTGAGCCAATGTTTACACATCATGTTTACTGACCTGCAGAAGCCACCCAAACAGACACCCCAAAACAGCAATGGGTAGAGTTTGTGCCTGGTTTCTCCGTAAACTGGCAGATCTGTAAGAGCTCCAGAGGCACACCGAAGATCAAGTAAGGCAGCAGCTATGTGAATATATATTTTTTAATTATCACCTTCTCCCCCAGACTGATCTTTTGGCCATAGTGCCTTCTGGCTCTTGCTACCTAGTCCCAGTGCTGGTGTCCAGTAGGGTCGTCGTCAGACCAGTAATTATGCTTCTGTGTCTGTTCATCAAACTGAGTGCAAGATCCTGCCAGGGTGGGGGCGGGGAGGTGGGCCCGCACTGGAAATTTCTATACAAATGGCTCTGGCCAAGCAAAGCGTGGACTGCTCTCCTCATGGGCACAGCTCTCCTCTAGTACACTGTGCCTGTCAGTGAGGGCCCAGAGGGGAATATCAGCCTTGTGAATTAGGGTTACCAGCCCTCCAGGATTGTCCTAGAGTCTGCAGGAATTAAAGATTAACCCGGGAGAAAAATCATAGCACCATGATATTTTTTAAAAATTGTCCCTTTATTTTGAACAATTTTGTTCATTATATAAAATATTAGAGATAGGAATAAAAAGACTGACTGGGCACCCGGTGGGAGGTCAAGTAATGAAACCTCTAGGAGTACATCCAACGAGAGTCAGCGGCTCTAGTGTGAATGCCCCCTAAAGAGCAGTCAGGAAAGCAATGTCGCTGCATCTTCCTCTCCATGCAAACATCTCACCTGACATGTTATCATGACATTGAACAAAGTGCATGCTTTTCAGCGTTAAAAATGTAGCTACTTTTTTGTTGCGTTTACAATATCATGAACATCAAAAGAACCAGTGGGTTAAGTTTATACTTGTAACCTGCACCATGAACATAATGACTCGGCACTATATGTGTATAAAAAACACACAACAGAACTCTATTTCCCCCCCTCCCCCCCCGCCCTCCCTGTGGATGTCACAGTTCTCTGTCGTGCTTCTTTTGTGGATGTCATGGTGGCATCATTTCCAAATGGCATCAGCATTCTCCTGGTGAGGCTTAGCGTCCCAATTAGAACAATATGACTGTGTATGTCGCTGAATCAATCTTTCATCTGAAATCATACAGTACATTGTATAAATATAACGAATCTGTAGAGGGAGGTTAGTGTAACTGAATGCAACTGCGAGGTGCATTGATATCTGTTATGCTCCAACTGTCCGCTCATGGTTTATGATGTCATTAGAACCTCGATTGATTTATATCCTTCGTTCACAGTCTTCATTTAGTGAAACATAGAAAGATTCCATAAAAAGCTGTCCATCTACGTATCACTGTTCCTGATGGAGAGCAGCTATAATGCTCCATAGAATTAAATGTTAGGCATGTAGATAGTGTTGAAGGCAGGAAGAGGTTTGGAGCCACAGTGTCCTGGAATGAGAGTTTCTGCTTTTTAAGATAAAAAATAAAATGTGTCAGATGTAACTTGTTTCAAAGGTTTTTAATCATCAGGATCAATGGTTGAAGAATAGAAATTGGTATCATCCTTAAGCAGTGTGCAGCGTTCCATCCTGTTCCTACAGCGAATGTAGTGTGAGATGGGAACACTGGGAAGTACTCTACAGTTCATCTGGCCATAGAAACATAGAAAATAGGTGCAGGAGTAGGCCATTCGGCCCTTCGAGCCTGCACCACCATTCAATAAGATCATGGCTGATCATTCACCTCAGTGCCCCTTTCCTGCTTTCTCTCAATACCCCTTGATCCCTTTAGCTGTAAGGGACACATCTAACTGTGTTTTGAATATATCCATTCCTAAAAATCTCTCAATCGGCCATCCCCTCAAATTTCTAACTAATTCTTCCATAAGTTTCACCACATTATCTGCCTCCCTAGGCAAATATACCTCATATTCACCATCCTCTGCATAAAAAGTAGTTACATCTAAACTGTCTTGGCATCTTCCCTCTTTCTAAGCTTGAGCACTTAGTTCTAATCTGAGGCAATCTCAAACATGTTATCGTGGTTCAATTTATCCATTTCCTTGAGGCTTTTCAATATGAGAATAATACCTCCTCTGGACTTTCTCTTCCCCAGAGTAAATAATTCAGGCTCTTCAAACTCTCCTCATAGTTGAGATGCCTAAAACTAAGTAACAGTTTGGTTCCTTTTTTGTGCTCTTCCTTTAGTCCCTTTCTGTAGTACGGGAAACAAAATTGCACACCGTTTTCTGTGTGGCCATACCAGTGCCTTGTATACACTCATCACCGATTAGGATTTGTGCTCTATCTCTCTGACTGCATCCCAAAATCAGGTCAGCTTTCCCCTTTGCTGCCATACATTGCATTGGTTTTAGTGAGTTATCCAACAGTGAATGCCCTAGATCCCTGTTCTGTTATGTCCTGAAGCCTAGAGCCATTTAGTTTCTATTCCCACTGTTTATTTATCTTCCCTTGTCTCATTACCTTGTACTTGTTCCCACTGAATACCTTTTTCTACTCATTTGCCCACCTTCCCAATATATCCCAATACATAAAAATTACTGTGGCTACAAAAGCAGATCAGAGGCTGGATATTCTGCTCCTGACTCCCCAAAGCCATTCCACCATCTACAAGGCACAAGTCAGGAGTGTGATGGAATACTCTCCACTTGCCTGGATGAATGCAACTGCAACAATATTCGAAGCTTGACACCATCCAGCACAAAGCATCCCACTTGATTGGCACCTCATCCACCACCTTCAACATTTGCTCCCTCCACCACCAGTGAACCATGGATGCAGTGCGTACTATCTACAAGATGCATTGCAGCAACTCACAAAGGCTCCTTCAGCAGCACCTCCCAAACCTGCGGCCTCTACCACCTAGAACGACAAGGACAGCGGATGCATGGGAACACCATCACCTCCATGTTCCCCTCCAAGTCCAACACCATCCTGACTTGGAAATATATCACCATGCCTTCATTGTTGATGTGTTAAAATTTTGGAACTCCCTCCCTAACAGCACTGTGGGCGTATCTTACCACACAGACTGCAGCAGTTCAAGAAGGCAGTTCATTACCACCTTCTCAAGGGCAATTAGGGATGGGCAATAAATGCTGGCCTTGCCTGCAATGCCCACATCCTGTGAATGAATAAACAAAATCTAGATCCCTGTGCATTTTATTTGCAATTCTTGTGTTTTAAACAGTCCCTGCCTTCACCCACCTGCACCCCCCACCCACCACCCCCACCCCCACTCCCCAAACAAAACACAGATTTGGTGTCATCTGCAAGCTTCAAAGTGGGAGAAGGATTAATATTAAAATGCAAACTTTGATAAGCAATCTGTTTTGACGTCTAGTTTTGGAGAACCACAATTTATAATAGTTTGACAATATAGAGCTTAATAAATTACTTGGGGAAGCCAATAATTATTTGAATAATGTAATAGAGGATCTGAATTATACTGTACGAGTCAACATGAGATTCCTGGGATTAAGAGTGGCTGAATAAGTATAATGGAAGCCTGATGGACTAGGCCCCCAACTGCAGCATTGTGACAATTCCATTTCCAACACCAGTCCTCCTTATGGAATCTGACCCCTTCACTGGGGCTGATCCTGTAGTGCCCCATCCCACTGGGAGAGGAATTGTGGGTGGAAATGGCAGTAGGTGACAAAAAAAGGCCACAAGAGCACATCAAAAGTGCAGGAAAAGGGAGTGAACACAATTAAATGCAGAAGAGAGAAAAAGAGGCCTCAAGGAAATATAAAGTTGGTAGCAGAGAGAGAGAATGAGCTAATATGATGTCAGTGGAAAACAAGAGTAAAAATAAATGTAGGGAGTGTGTGTGCATGTGTACAAGGCAGGATTCGGAATAGATTGAAGAGAATAAACAATGGAAAGGTGGTTCTGTAGATGTCCTGCAGCAAAGAACAAAGGAAATAGATTAATGGAGAGAAAAGTAAAAGTCACACACACAGGCCTCAGTGATCTGGCACTCGTCCAACTTGTTTTCTACTTAGCCGCTTCATGTAGAGTGGATTGTGCCAATTACAAGGTTGGATTATCAACAGATTTTAACATTTTATGGGCAGAATGTAGAAAGAATCAGTGCTTGGGACAGAATCAAGGAGGCAGGAGGGACAAATCCGAGCAGAAGCAAATATAATTGTTTTCTTTCCCATTCTCTGCATATATGTGTCAATTTAAAAATTAGATTTTTTAATTGCCATTTAGGACCAAGATGAGGAAAAACGTCTTCACTCAGAGAATTGTGAACCTGTGGAATTCTCTACCACAGAAAGTTGTTGAGGCCGGTTCGTTAGATATATTCAAAAGGGAGTTAGATATGGCCCATTAAAGATACAATATAAATGCAAGTTGTTGTTGATACTCCTTGTGGAGGATTCCTGGCACTCCATGTCAGTTCTCATGTCAAACCAAGATAGCACTTTGTCTGAACCACACAATAGATGCAAAACTACAACTCACACGCATATAGTGTCCTTGATGGACGAGCGTGTCCCAAGGCTCAATACAAAGCAGTAGAAAGAGGAACAGAACAGTAGAAGAGCAACTTGCATTTATATAGCATCTTTAATGTAGTAAAACATTCTAAGGCACTCCACAGGTGCGTTGTCAAACAAAATTTGACACCAAGCCACAAAGAAATATTAGGACAGGTGACCAAAAGCTTGGTCAAAGAGGTAGGTTAAATGAGCATCTTAAAGAAGGAGGGAGAGGCGGAAAGGTTTAAGTAGAGAATTCCAGAGGTTAGAGCCTAGGCAGCTAAAGGCACGGCCAGCAACAGTGTACTTGTAGTGGAGAGCAGAAGGAGCAGCATGGCAGCAAAGCACTCCAGTGAGCAGCACGTGCTGGAGCAGGAGAGCAACGGCAGTGAAAAGGGATGTCACTAAGGTCCAGGTCGGTGATTGGAGCTTGGGCAGGTACAGCAGGAGCAGCAAGGTCGGGGCAAAGGAGCGGCGAGAGACTGTAGAGGGCCATGATCGGGGCCCAGGAGAGGCGTGAGTTTGGGGCCCAGAAGAGGCGAGGGCCCAGAGCAGCATGGGCCAGCCCACACTGCGATATGTGTGCGCACTCGGTCTGTGCAGCAGAGCAGGTCTCCAGTCATCTTGGTTAATCCTTGCTACTGGACCAAGACCTCGCTCTGTCAAGCCCATGTGGTGTCTGGTGTGCAACGGCCACCACACGTTAAAAAAATCCAAGCACAGGCATCTTCTACCCTTCAAGATTTAGTTCGGACCTGGAATTTTAGGTCCATCATTGACACACCCGTGAACTATTTTGACATGGAAGCAAGTCATCCTTGGTTCGAGGGACTGCCTATGATGATGAGATGTGGCCCTTACGGCTACAGGGATCAAGGGGTATGGAGAGAAAGCAGGAATGGGGTACTGAAATTGCATGATCAGCCATGATCATATTGAATGGTGGTGCAGGCTTGAAGGGCCGAATGGCCTATTCCTGCGCCTATTTTCTATGTTTCTATGTACGCTGCAACCACTGCTCCTGGGGTGATCTCATCTATATTGGGGAAACCAAATGCAGATCAGGTAACCACTTTACTGAACACCTCCATTCTGTCTGCAGTTGCAACCCCAAGCTCCCTGTCGATTGCTATTGTTACACTCCAATCTCTCTCACTATGGCCTCCTGCTCTGTTCCAGTGAAGTTCAATTCAAGCTTGAGTAACAACACCTTCTCTTTGAGGCAATTTGTAGCTCTCTGCCCTTGATATTGATTTTAACTTCACATCTTAATTGCAGCTCCCATTCTTTTTACAACAGGAGACATTGGCAATGTGGGATGGGTGTGCTGACATTTCTGGCAGGGGCAGGGGGAGAGATGTGTTTTTATTGGGGCGGAGACCCTCTAGCAGTGCTGGCGGAGTGTCACCTTTGGTGTCAGCCTGCTTTTTTTCTGTTCTCAGGCTCTTGCAATCTGTCCACTTTTCTGAACTCTCCTGTTTCATCTCAAGACCTGTTTTCATCATAGGCAGTCCTTTGTATCGAGGATGACTTGCTTCCACGCCAAAAAGGGATGAGTTCACAAGTATTTCAATGAAGGATCTAATATTCCAGGTCGCGAACTATACCCTGAAGGGTGGAAAATGCCTGTGCGTGTTTTTTTTAACGTGTGGTGGCCATTGCACACCAGCCACCACACGGGCTTGACAGAGCTAGGTCTTGGTCCAGTGGCAAGGATTACCCAAGACAACTGGAGATCTGCTCTGCTGCACGGGTCTAGTGTACACACATATCACAGTGTGGGTGGCCTGTGCTGCCCCTGGGCCCTCGCCTCTTCTGAGCCCCGAACTCACGTCTCTCCTGGGCCTCGATCTCGTCACATCACGATCACTCGCCGCTCCTGCGCTCCAACCTCGCCGCTCCTGCTGTACTTGCCCACATTCCAATCAGTGACCTGGACCTTGGTGACATCCAATCCAGTCACCCTCTTCACAGCCATCGCTCTCCAGCACGCACTGTACCTTTTGAAATGGTATGCTCCTTTGAAGGCCCCGACCTGTTGATGGTCCTTGGAGGTCAGGGCCGCCGCGTTGAATGCTGGGTCACTACCACAATGCTACCGTTCCCATCTATCCTATCAATTCCCCCCAGAATCTTATGTTTCAATGAGATCACCTGACATTCTTCTAAACTCCAAGAGTATAGGCCCAATCTACTCAATCTCTTCTCATAGGACAACCCTTTCATCCTAGGAAACAATCTAGTGAACCTTCGTTGCACCGCCTCTAAGGCAAGTATGTCCTTTCTCAGATAAGGAGACCAAAACTGTGCACAGTACTCCAGGTGAGGTCTCACCAAAGCTCTGTACAATTGTCGCAAGACTTCTAATTACTCTTGCACTCCAATCCCTCGTAATTAAGGCGAACGTGCCATTTGCCTTCCTAATTGCTTGTTGTACCTGCATGCTAACTTTGTGTTTCCTGTATGATGACATCTAAATCTCTTTAAAACACCAACATTTAATGGTTTCTCACCATTTGAAAAAAAAATTCTCTTTTTCTATTCTTCCTACAAAAGTGAATAACCCCACATAATACTCCACTTGCCACCTTATTGCCCACTCACTCAGCCGATCTATATTCCTTATGTCAATTGTCTCCTCCTCGCAACTTTCCCACCTAACTTTGTATCGTCAGCAAAATTGGATACATTGCACAGGGTCCCTTCAGCTGAGTAATTTAATAATCATAAGATAGCCACTAACAAATGAAAAATTTAGCAAGAATTTTTTTACACAGAGGGTTGTGAGAATGTGGAACTTTGCTATATGGAAGGGTTGTAGCAGACAGCATCGACAAATTAAAGGGGAGCTTGATGCATCTAATAAGGAAAATGAAGCAGCAGGATATGGCGATAGGGTAGGAAGAGGTAATGAGAGTGGGAGGAGGCTCATATGGAGTATAAACACCAACATAGATCAGTTCGGCCGACTGGCATGTTTCTGCACTGTAGGTGCTATAATTCATCTACCAATGTTCTGTCCACATATATGATACTAAAATCGGCTGTGTGGTTGATAATGAAGAAGAAAGACTGCAGGAAGATATCAATCAACTGGTCAGGTGGGCAGAACAGTGGCAAATGGAATTTAATCTGGAGATTAAATGGTAGGACACTGAGAAGTGTAGAGGAACAAATGGACCTTGGAGTGCATGTCCACAGATGGCAGAAGGTAGCAGGCCAGGTAGCTAAGGTAGTTAAGAAGGCATACGGAATGCTTGCCTTTATTAGCTGAGGCATAGTAGAATACAAGAGCAAGGGGGTTAATGCTTGAACTGTATAAATCACTAGTTAGGCCACAGCTAGAGTATTGCATGCAGTTCTGGTCACCGCATTACAGGAAGGATGTGATTGCACTGGAAAAGGGTACAGAGGAGATTTATGAGAATGTTGCCAGGTGTGGAGAATCTTAGCTGTGAGGACAGATTGGATAGGCTGGGTTTGTTTTCCTTGGAACAGAGGAGGCTGAGGGGAGACCTCATTGAGGTTTATAAAATTATGAGGGACCGAGATATAGTGGATAGAAAGGACCTATTTCCCTTAGCAGAGGGGTCAACAATCAGGGGGCATAAATTTAAAGTAATTGGTAGAAGATTTAGAGGGGATTTGAGGGGAGATTTCTTCACACAGAGGGTGGTGGGTGTCTGGAACTCACTGCCTGAAAGGGTGGTACAGGCAGAAACCTTCACCACATTTAAAAAGTACTTGGATGTGCACCTGACGTGCTGTAACCTGCAGGGCTACGGACCGAGAGCTGGAAAGTGGGATTAGGCTGGATAGCCTCTTGTTGGCTGGCGCGGACACGATGGGCTGATATGGCCTCCTTCTGTGCTGTAAATTTCTATGATTCTCTGATCCTATATTTTGTTCAGTTAATTTTGTAATTTCTGAGCTGCCTCCTTCAATCAGCAACTTCAGGAGATAGAGGACAGGGAATTGGGGAGAGGGATGTAAAAGCAAGTAACAAATTAGAAATAAAGATATTACTGAACAACAACTTGTTTTTATATAGTGCATTTAATGCAGTAAAACATCTCGAGGTGCTTCACAGGAGCATAATCAGACGCAAATTAACCCCGAGTCAATGAACGAGAAGACCTGCTTTATCCCCATTACCTCAGCTTTTCACACCTTCTGGGGGCTATTTTAACCCAACTTGCCATCTGGAAACTGACTGGATCAGGATTAACACCGGTTTTACACTGCACCTGATTTTACTCTCCACTGAAGGTTTCCCGCCAGATGAGTTACGTTAAAATAGCCCCCTATTGTATCTCTTAAATATCTTTACTTAATGACACATCTTCCTTTCATTTCACTTTAATATCACTTCGGCCGTTTAATCATTTCCTTTTTAACACTTTAAATATCATTTAACTCCCTGTGTGTCTTCGTTCTTCCCCTTTCCCCTTGTTCTATTCCGATTTAAGTGCTTTTCATCGGTAATTTTTTCCAGTTATGATGAAAGGTTACACCTGAAATGTTAACTTGTCTGTTCCCTCCACAAATGCTGTCAGAGCTGCTGAATGTTTCCAGCACTTTCTGATTTTGTTTGAGGGCAAACTATACAATAATCATACTATCAGGTTATTGCTATCACAACACCTGATCCTGAATCCCAGCTCTGGGCATTTCGAGATCAGTGAAAGCTGCACCAAGTTACAGTTTCTTGTTGATGAAACCAAATATGTTCATTATTCATGTGACTTTTAGAATATTAAAATGGGAAGGTTGCTGAATTGAATTTAAACTACAAAGTTATATTTGTGTGCTGCTCACACTGCAGTCCATCATTAATAGCATTTTGCACTTCTTAAGTTTGATACAGGAACCTCACACACTCTTTTTTTCAACCCCCACCTTAAGTGTACAGTACTGGACACCATCTGCACATCTTCGTCTTGGCGGGGGTACAAAGAAGGGCAACCAAATTGATAAATGGGATTGTAGTTTGATTAAAATCTATGGCTACTCCTGAAATTTATTTTGGGGAGAAAAATGCTTTCGAGGTGATCTTATTGAGGCATGTTTGTTACGTTAGATGATTTCAGCTCTCACCTTAGATCACTCCAGTGGGTGAATCTCAACTATTCATACTTTCAAACGTGTCTATCCTTGCCTTGAAACTGTGCACAGGGAAAGAACAGAAAATCCAGTCTGGTAATTGATTTTCGCTACTGGATTTACCTCATGTCTTCATACGATCTCACTCTAGTCTTCAAAAGTGAAAGAACATTCGTTTTTTGGTCATAGCGTTTTCTTTTCCCGTCATTTTTTGCCAAAATAACCGCTAATCACACCGCCATTTTGTTAAAGGCTTAACATTCGGGGAAAAATGTGGCTAGCGGTAAAAATCGGCGTTGCACGAAGATTCGCGGTGCAAACTGTGAATTTTTTGCAACTTTTCTCCGAGGCCATTACCACTGTGAGTTGGACCTAGGGAGGGGGGGAAACACCCCAAAAAATTTCCAAAAAAGAAATAATCATAAAACATTCACAATACCCTTTTCTGGCAAATTGTTGCAAAAGAATTAAAAAATAAAAACTTTAACTTACCTTTCTTGCAGGTCTTCATACCTACCGCCGATTTTGGGGCTGCAACGCAGGTTTTACCCGGCGTTTTTTTGGGGTCTATCTGCGGGTCACCGCTGAGCCAAATATCGGGCGAAAGCGCTTTTTCCAGTCTTGCACTCCAGCGGTCCGCTCCCCAGCGGTATTTCAAAACCACCGGCGCAAGACTTCAGGGAGTTTCCTGCCGCACCATTTTCTACCAAAAACGGCGAAATAATGCCGAAAAACCCAGCGCACGGTTGGGGAATTTATTTTACATTCATATAATATAGCTCTATATGTAAAACACCGTTCTTCCACCGAGCTCCCAAAATGGATAAGATCATTTTAAAAATTGCAGTTCTATGAGCTAAGCTAACCCTTTGTAAGTAACCTTTAAAATATACACACTACTCCTTCAAACTCTGCTTTCATGGGATTTTCCAACTCCCAATTTTAACAGAACTATCCTTGAACAAAGTTATTGCATTTTGAATTTCTCAAATTACAATCATAAAACATTTCTGAATTTTGAATGATCTCACTCTCAAATCTAAGGCAACAAAACTTGTAACACTAAATTTGAACAGGATAGTGCATTTCTGGTCTTAGAACATAAGAACATAAGAAAGAGGAACAGGAGTAGGCCATACGGCCCCTCGAGCCTGCTCTGTCATTCAATAAGATCATGGCTGATCTGATCATGGACTCAGCTCCACTTCCCTGCCCGCTCCGCATAACCCCTTATCGTTTAAGAAACTGTCTATTTCTGTCTTAAATTTATTCAATGTCCCAGCTTCCACAGCTCTCTGAGACAGTGAATTCCACAGATTTACAACCCCCAGAGAGAGGAAATTTCTCCTCATCTCTGTTTTAAATGGGCAGCCCCTTATTCTAAGATCATGCCCTCTTAGGTGGCTGCTAAACCCTTACTCTTATGACTGATTTTAAAGGAACATCTACCAAACCAACCCTAGACAAAAATCATTTTTGCTGCAGTGTTTAAAGGGAATCAATAAATTGGATCCCAGAAAGATGTTCAATATTAATACTCCAGAACAAGGGAACAAAGCTTCAAGCTTACAAAGGATTACATAGGATATACAGCACAGAAACAGGTCATTTGGCCCAACCAGTCCATGCCAGCATTTATGCTCCACTCGAGCCTCCTCCCGCTTAGATGAAGAAAGGGGGATATGCAATTAATATATAATTATTTCATGGGGAGTATGGTGTGAATATGTGGAATAGCCTACCTAGAAGGCAATGGAAGTAGAGGGTGTTGTAAATTTCAAGAGTTTGACAGGTAAGTTGTTGAAGACGCACGAGAGATAAAGTGGCTGCTGTAAACTGCCACAACAAATGATCAGTACCAGAAGATGGGTTTAGCAGAAAATAAAGCAACCATGCATGACCTTCCCAATCTATAAACAGGATATAAAGCTACTGCATATAAGACCATAAGAACATAAGAATTAGGAACAGGAGTAGGCCACCCAGCCCCTCGAGCCTGCTCCGCCATTCAACAAGATCATGGCTGATCTGGCCGTGGACTCAGTTAGAAACATAGAAACATATAAAATAGGTGCAGGAGTAGGCCATTCGGCCCTTCTAGCCTGCACCGCCATTCAATGAGTTCATGGCTGAACATTCAACTTCAGTACCCCATTCCTGCTTTCTCGCCATACCCCTTGATCCCCTAGTAGTAAGGACCTCATCTAACTCCTTTTTGAACATATTTAGTGAATTGGCCTCAACAACTTTCTGTGGTAGAGAATTCCACAGGTTCACCACTCTCTGGGTGAAGAAGTTCCTCCGCATCTCGGTCCTAAATGGCTTACCCCTTATCCTTAGACTGTGACCTCTGGTTCTGGACTTCCCCAACATTGGGAACATTCTTCCTGCATCTAACCTGTCTAACCCCGTCAGAATTTTATATGTTTCTATGAGGTCCCCTCTCATTCTTCTGAACTCCAGTGAATACAAGCCCAGTTGATCCAGTCTTTCTTGATAGGTCAGTCCCGCCATCCCGGGAATCAGTCTGGTGAACGTTCGCTGCACTCCCTCAATAGCAAGAATGTCCTTCCTCAGGTTAGGAGACCAAAACTGTACACAATACTCCAGGTGTGGCCTCACCAATGCCCTGTACAACTGTAGCAACACCTCCCTGCCCCTGTACTCAAATCCCCTTGCTATGAAGGCCAACATGCCATTTGCTTTCTTAACCGCCTGCTGCACCTGCATGCCAACCTTCAATGACTGATGTACCATGACACCCAGGTCTCTTTGCACCTCCCCTTTTCCTAATCTGTCACCATTCAGATAATAGTCTGTCTCTCTGTTTTTACCACCAAAGTGGATAACCTCACATTTATCCACATTATACTTCATCTGCCATGCATTTGCCCACTCACCTAACCTATCCAAGTCGCTCTGCAGCCTCACAGCATCCTCCTCGCAGCTCACACTGCCACCCAACTTAGTGTCATCCGCAAATTTGGAGATACTACATTTAATCCCCTCATCTAAATCATTAATGTACAGTGTAAACAGCTGGGGCCCCAGCACAGAACCTTGCGGTACCCCACTAGTCACTGCCTGCCATTCTGAAAAGTACCCATTTACTCCTACTCTTTGCTTCCTGTCTGACAACCAGTTCTCAATCCATGTCAGTACACTACCCCCAATCCCATGTGCTCTAACTTTGCACATCAATCTCTTGTGTGGGACCTTGTCGAACGCCTTCTGAAAGTCCAAATATACCACATCAACTGGTTCTCCCTTATCCACTCTACTGGAAACATCCTCAAAAAATTCCAGAAGATTTGTCAAGCATGATTTCCCTTTCACAAATCCATGCTGACTTGGACCTATCATGTCACCTCTTTCCAAATGCACTGCTATGACATCCTTAATAATTGATTCCATCATTTTACCCACTACCGATGTCAGGCTGACCGGTCTATAATTCCCTGTTTTCTCTCTCCCTCCTTTTTTAAAAAGTGGGGTTACATTGGCTACCCTCCACTCCATAGGAACTGATCCAGAGTCAATGGAATGTTGGAAAATGACTGTCAACGCATCCACTATTTCCAAGGCCACCTCCTTAAGTACTCTGGGATGCAGTCCATCAGGCCCTGGGGATTTATCGGCCTTCAATCCCATCAATTTCCCCAACACAATTTCCCGGCTAGTAAGGATTTCCCTCAGTTCCTCCTCCTTACTAGACCCCCCGACCCCTTTTATAACCGGAAGGTTGTTCGTGTCCTCCTTCGTGAATACCGAACCAAAGTACTTGTTCAATTGGTCCGCCATTTCTTTGTTCCCCGTTATGACTTCCCCTGATTCTGACTGCAGAGGACCTACGTTTGTCTTTACTAACCTTTTTCTCTTTACATATCTATCGAAACTTTTGCAATCCGTCTTAATGTTCCCTGCAAGCTTCTTCTCATACTCCATTTTCCCTGCCCTAATCAAATCCTTTGTCCTCCTCTGCTGAGTTCTAAATTTCTCCCAGTCCCCAGGTTCACTGCTATTTCTGGCCAATTTGTATGCCACTTCCTTGGCTTTAATACTATCCCTGATTTCCCTTGATAGCCACGGTTGAGCCACCTTCCCTTTTTTATTTTTATGCCAGACAGGAATGTACAATTGTTGTAGTTCATCCATGCGGTCTCTAAATGTCTGCCATTGCCCATCCACAGTCAACCCCTTAAGTATCATTCACCAATCCATCCCAGCCAATTCACGCCTCATACCTTCAAAGTTAGCCTTCTTTAAGTTCTGGACCATGGTCTCTGAATTAACTGTTTCATTCTCCATCCCAATGCAGAATTCCACCATATTATGGTCACTCTTCCCCAAGGGGCCTCGCACAACGAGATTGCTAATTAATCCTC
Organism: Pristiophorus japonicus; assembly: GCF_044704955.1. Taxonomy (NCBI): domain Eukaryota; kingdom Metazoa; phylum Chordata; class Chondrichthyes; family Pristiophoridae; genus Pristiophorus; species Pristiophorus japonicus. Next base: position 229,649,831 of record NC_091982.1, on the reverse strand, counting down.
TCTCATTACATAACACCCAGTCTAAGATGGCCTCCCCCCTAGTTGGTTCCTCGACATATTGGTCTAAAAAACCATCCCTTATGCACTCCAGGAAATCCTCCTCCACCGTATTGCTTCCAGTTTGGTTAGCCCAATCTATGTGCATATTAAAGTCACCCATTATAACTGCTGCACCTTTATTGCACGCACCCCTAATTTCCTGTTTGATGCCCTCCCCAACATCACTACTACTGTTTGGAGGTCTGTACACAACTCCCATTAACGTTTTTTGCCCTTTGGTGTTCTGCAGCTCTACCCATATAGATTCCACATCATCCAAGCTAATGTCCTTCCTAACTATTGCCTTAATCTCCTCCTTAACCAGCAATGCTACCCCACCTCCTTTTCCTTTTATTCTATCCTTCCTGAATGTTGAATACCCCTGGATGTTGAGTTCCCAGCCCTGATCATCCTGGAGCCACGTCTCCGTAATCCCAATCACATCATATTTGTTAACATCTATTTGCACAGTTAATTCATCCACCTTATTGCAGATACTCCTTGCATTAAGACACAAAGCCTTTAGGCTTGTTTTTTTAACACCCTCTGTCCTTTTAGAATTTTGCTGTACAATGGCCCTTTTTGTTCTTTGCCTTGGGTTTCTCTGCCCTCCACTTTTCCTCATCTCCTTTCTGTCTTTTGTTTTTGTCTCCTTTTTGTTTCCCTCTATCTCCCTGCATTGGTTCCCATCCCCCTGCCATATTAGTTTAACTCCTCCCCAACAGCACTAGCAAACACTCCCCCGAGGACATTGGTTCCGATTCTGCCCAGGTGCAGACCGTCCGGATTGTACTGGTCCCACCTCCCCCAGAACCGGTTCCAATGCCCCAGGAATTTGAATCCCTCCCTGCTGCACCATTGCTCAAGCCACGTATTCATCTGAGCTATCCTGCGATTCCTACTCTGACTAGCACGTGGCACTGGTAGCAATCCCGAGATTACTACTTTTGAGGTCCTACTTTTTAATTTAGCTCCTCGCTCCTTAAATTCATTTCGTAGGAACTCATCCCTTTTTTTACCTATGTCATTGGTACCAACGTGCACCACGACAACTGGCTGTTCTCCCTCCCTTTTTAGAATGTCCTGCACCCACTTACCTGCCCGCTCCCCGTAACCCTTAATTCCCTTATTGGTTAAAAATCTATCTATCTGTGATTTGAATATAATCAATGAGCTAGCATCAACTGCTTCCTTGGGCAGAGAATTCCACAGATTCACAACCCTCTGGGAGAAAAAATTCCTTCTCAACTCGGTTTTAAATTGGCTCCCCTGTATTTTGAGGCTGTGCCCTCTAGTTCTAGTCTCCCCGACCAGTGGAAACAACCTCTCTGCCTCTATCTTGTCTATCCCTTTCATTATTTTAAATGTTTCTATAAGATCACCCCTCATCCTTCTGAACTCCAACGAGTAAAGATCCAGTCTACTCAATCTATCATCATAAGGTAACCCCCTCATCTCCGGAATCAGCCTAGTGAATCGTCTCTGTAGCCCCTCCAAAGCTAGTATATCCTTCCTTAAGAAAGGTGACCAAAACTGCACGCAGTACTCCAGGTGCGGCCTCACCAATACCCTGTACAGTTGCAGCAGGACCTCCCTGCTTTTGTACTCCATCCCTCTCGCAATGAAGGCCAACATTCCATTCGCCTTCCTGATTACCTGCTGCACCAGCAAACTAACTTTTTGGAATTCATGCACAAGAACCCCCAGGTCCCTCTGCACCGCAGCATGTTGTAATTTCTCCCCATTCAAATAATATTCCCTCTTACTGTTTTTTTTTCCAAGGTGGATGACCTCACATTTTCCGACATTGTATTCCATCTGCCAAACCTTAGCCCATTCGCTTAACCTATCTAAATCTCTGTGTCCTCGACACAACCCGCTTTCCCACTAATCTTTGTGTCATCTGCAAATTTTGTTACACTACACTCTATCCCCTCTTCCAGGTCATCTATGTATATTGTAAACAGTTGTGGTCATAGCACCGATCCCTGTGGCACACCACTAACCACCGATTTCCAACCCAAAAAGGACCCATTTATCCCGACTCTCTGCTTTCTGTTAGCCGGCCAATTCTCTATCCATGCTAATACATTTCCTCTGACTCGGCGTACCTTTATCTTTTGCAATAACCTTTTGTATGGCACCTTATCGAATGCCTTTTGGAAATCTAAATACACCACGTCCATCGGTACACCTCTATCCACCATGCTCGTTATATCCTCAAAGAATTCCAGTAAATTAGTTAAACATGATTTCCCCTTCATAAATCCATGTTGTGTCTGCTTGATTACACTATTCCTATCTAGATGTCCCGCTATTTCTTCCTTAATGATAGCTTCAAGCATTTTGCCCACTACAGATGTTAAACTAACCGGCCTATAGTTACCTACTAACCGGCCTAAAGTTACCTACTAACCTACCTATAGTTGTCTTAACATGAATATTTCTTTTTGCTTTTTAACTTTACCTCAAAACCATGCTGCACAATTCTCATGTAAATAGAATACTGCATATGAAGTTAATGAGTAAGTGCAACAACATGCATTTCTATAGTGCCTTTCATGACCTCAGGACATTCCAAAGTGCTTTACAGCCAATGAAGTATTTTTGGAGTGTAGTCACGGTTATAATGTAGGCAACAAGGCAGACAAATTTCGTACAATTTGGTCCACTTTCATCAGTTTTTGCACTCTGAGAGATAGTGTGTTGTAATGCCTCGGAATGCTTACAGGTATTTGTTGCTGCTGAATTTAATGCATATATTTATCATATTCCTGAGCGACAAAGTAGTTAGGGAGTTGTAGAGATCTCCTTCATAAATGAAATCAATATACGTAGAAGGCTGTGGGTTCAAGTCCCATTCCAGAGACTTGAGCGCAAAAATCTCGGCTGACACTCCAGTTCAGTGCTGAGGAAGTGCTGTACTGTCTGAGGTGGCGTTTTTCAGATGAAACATTAAACCAAGTATGCTCTTTCAGGTGGACGTGAAACATCCAAAGTCACTAATTGGAGGAGAGCAGGGGGGAGTTCTCTCCGGTGTCCTGGGGCCAATATTTATCTCTCAGCCAACATCACAAAAAAAAAAGATTATCTGGTCATTACCACATTGCTGTTTGTGAGAGCATGCTGTACGCAATTTGGCTGCCTTGTTTCCGACGTTACAACCATGACTACACTCCAAAAAGTACTTCATTGGCTGTAAAGCACTTTGGAATATCCTGAGGTCGTGAAAGGCACTATAGAAATGCATGTTGCTGTATTTACTCATTAACTTCATATGCAGTATTCTATTTACATGAGAATTGTGCAGCATGGTTTTGAGGTAAAGTTAAAAAGCAAAAAGTAATATTCATGTTTAGAGAAATTTGGTCCACTTTCATCAGTTTTTGCACTCTGAGAGATAGTGTGTTGTAATGCTTCGGAATGCTTACAGGTATTTGTTGCTGCTGGTCATCAAAGGAATGCATAGGGATGTGATGTGTGCATGTGTGCCATTTATCCAGAAGAACCTCAAATGGTAGGATGTGGCTGTGCTAGTTATCATAAGAAGATTCAAGAATGGAGCACGCAATGACAATGCATATATGTAGTGGTTATGTGAAATCATATGTGTAGTGGTTATGTAGTGGGAGGTGCAACGAGACCTGGGTGTCATGGTACATCAGTCATTGAAAGTTGGCATGCAGGTTCAGCAGGCGGTGAAAAAGGCAAATGGCATGTTGGCCTTCATAGCTAAGGGATTTGAATATAGAAACATAGAAAATAGGTGCAGGAGCAGGCCATTCAGCCCCTCTAGCCTGCACCGCCATTCAATGAGTTCATGACTGAACATGAAACTTCAGTACCCCCTTCCTGCTTTCTCGCCGTACCCCTTGATCCCCCGAGTAGTAAGGACTTCATCTAACTCCCTTTTGAATATATTTAGTGAATTGGCCTCAACTACTTTCTGTGATAGAGAATTCCACAGGTTCACCACTCTCTGGGTGAAGAAGTTTCTCCTCATCTCGGTCCTAAATGGCTTACCCCTTATCCTTAGACTGTGACCCCTGGTTCTGGACTTCCCCAACATTGGGAACATTCTTCCTGCATCCAACCTGTCCAAACCCGTCAGAATTTTAAACGTTTCTATGAGGTCCCCTCTCACTCTTCTGAACTCCAGTGAATACAAGCCCAATTGATCCAGTCTTTCTTGATAGGTCAGTCCCACCATCCCGGGAATCAGTCTGGTGAATCTTCGCTGCACTCCCTCAATAGCAAGAACGTCCTTCCTCAAGTTAGGAGACCAAAACTGTACACAATACTCCAGGTGTGGCCTCACCAAGGCCCTATACAACTGTAGCAACACCTCCCTGCCCCTGTACTCAAATCCCCTCGCTATGAAGGCCAACATGCCATTTGCTTTCTTAACCGCCTGCTGTACCTGCATGCCAACCTTCAATGACTGATGTATCATGACACCCAGGTCTCGCTGCACCTTCCCCCTTCCTAATCTGTCACCATTCAGATAATAGTCTGTCTCTCTGTTTTTACCACCAAAGTGGATAACCTCACATTTATCCACATTATACTTCATCTGCCACGCATTTGCCCACTCACCTAACCTATCCAAGTCACTCTGCAGCCTCATAGCATCCTCCTCGCAGCTCACACTGCCACCCAACTTAGTGTCATCCGCAAATTTGGAGATACTACATTTAATCCCCTCATCTAAATCATTAATGTACAATGTAAACAGCTGGGGCCCCAGCACAGATCCTTGTGGTACCCCACTAATCACTGCCTGCCATTCTGAAAAGTACCCATTTACTCCTACTCTTTGCTTCCTGTCTGACAACCAGTTCTCAATCCACGTCAGCACACTACCCCCAATCCCATGTGCTTTAACTTTGCACATTAATCTCTTGTGTGGGACCTTGTCGAAAGCCTTCTGAAAGTCCAAATATACCACATCAACTGGTTCTCCTTTGTCCACTTTACTGGAAACATCCTCAAAAAATTCCAGAAGATTTGTCAAGCATGATATCCCTTTCACAAATCCATGCTGACTTGGACCTATCATGTCACCATTTTCCAAATGCGCTGCTATGACATCCTTAATAATTGATTCCATCATTTTACCCACTACTGAGGTCAGGCTGACCGGTCTATAATTCCCTGCTTTCTCTCTCCCTCCTTTTTGAAAAAGTGGGGTTACATTGGCTACCCTCCACTCGATAGGAACTGATCCAGAGTCAATGGAATGTTGGAAAATGACTGTCAATGCATCCGCTATTTCCAAGGCCACCTCCTTAAGTACTCTGGGATGCAGTCCATCAGGCCCTGGGGATCTATCGGCCTTCAATCCCATCAATTTCCCCAACACAATTTCCCGACTAATAAGGATTTCCCTCAGTTCCTCCTCCTTACTAGACCCTCTGACCCCTTTTATATCCGGAAGGTTGTTTGTGTCCTCCTTAGTGAATACTGAACCAAAGTACTTGTTCAATTGGTCTGCCATTTCTTTGTTCCCCGTTATGACTTCCCCTGATTCTGACTGCAGGGGGCCTACATTTGTCTTTACTAACCTTTTTCTCTTTACATATCTATAGAAACTTTTGCAATCCGCCTTAATGTTCCCTGCAAGCTTCTTCTCGTACTCCATTTTCCCTGCCCTAATCAAACCCTTTGTCCTCCTCTGCTGAGTTCTAAATTTCTCCCAGTCCCCAGGTTCGCTGCTATTTCTGGCCAATTTGTATGCCACTTCCTTGGCTTTAATACTATCCCTGATTTCCCTAGATAGCCACGGTTGAGCCACCCTCCCTTTTTTATTTTTACGCCAGACAGGAATGTACAATTGTTGTAATTCATCCATGTGGTCTCTAAATGTCTGCCATTGCCCATCCACAGTCAACCCCTTAAGTATCATTCGCCAATCTATCTTAGCCAATTCACGCCTCATACCTTCAAAGTTAGCCTTCTTTAAGTTCTGGACCATGGTCTCTGAATTAACTGTTTTATTCTCCATCCTAATGCAGAATTCCACCATATTATGGTCACTCTTCCCCAAGGGGCCTCGCACAATGAGATTGTTAATTAATCCTCTCTCATTACACAACACCCAGTCTAAGATGGCCTCCCCCCTAGTTGGTTCCTCAACATATTGGTCTAGAAAACCATCCCTTATGCACTCCAGGAAATCCTCCTCCACCGTATTGCTTCCAGTTTGGCTAGCCCAATCTATGTGCATATTAAAGTCACCCATTATAACTGCTGCACCTTTATTGCATGCACTCCTAATTTCCTGTTTGATGCCCTTCCCAACATCACTACTACTGTTTGGAGGTCTGTACACAACTCCCACTAACGTTTTTTGCCCTTTAGTGTTCTGCAGCTCTACCCATATAGATTCCACATCATCCAAGCTAATGTCTTTCCTAACTATTGCATTAATCTCCTCTTTAACCAGCAATGCTACCTCACCTCCTTTTCCTTTTATTCTATCCTTCCTGAATGTTGAATACCCCTGGATGTTGAGTTCCCAGCCCTGATCATCCTGGAGCCACGTCTCCGTAATCCCAATCACATCATATTTGTTAACATCTATTTGCACACTTAATTCATCCACCTTATTGCGGATACTCCTTGCATTAAGACACAAAGCCTTCAGGCTTGCTTTTTTAACACCCTTTGTCCTTTTAGAATTTTGCTGCACAGTGGCCCTTTTTGTTCTTTGCCTTGGGTTTCTCTGCCCTCCACTTTTCCTCATCTCCTTTCTGTCTTTTGCTTTTGCCTCATTTTTGTCTCCCTCTGTCTCCCTGCATAGGTTCCCATCCCCCTGCAATATTAGTTTAACTCCTCCCCAACAGCACTAGCAAACACTCCCCCGAGGACATTGGTTCCGGTCCTGGCCAGGTGCAGACCGTCCGGTTTGTACTGGTCCCACCTCCCCCAGAACCGGTTCCAATGCCCCAGGAATTTGAATCCCTCCCTGCTGCACCACTGCTCAAGCCACGTATTCATCTGCGCTATCCTGCGATTCCTACTCAGACTAGCACGTGGCACTGGTAGCAATCCCGAGATTACTACTTTTGAGGTCCTACTTTTTAATTTAGCTCCTAGCTCCTTAAATTCTTTTCGTAGGACCTCATCCCTTTTTTTACCTATGTCGTTAGTACCAATGTGCACCACGACAACTGGCTCTTCTCCCTCCCATTTCAGAATGTCCTGCACCCGCTCCGAGACATCCTTGACCCTTGCACCAGGGAGGCAACATACCATCCTGGAGTCTCGGTTGCGGCCGCAGAAACGCCTATCTATTCCCCTCACCATCGAATCCCCTATCACTATCGCGCTCCAATTCTTTTTCCTGCCCTCCTGTGCAGCAGAGCCAGCCACAGTGCCATGAACTTGGCTGCTGCTGCCCTCCTCTGATGAGTCATCCCCCCCAACAGTACTCAAAGCAGTGTATCTGTTTTGCAGGGGGATGACCACAGGGGACCCCTGCACTATCTTTCTTGCACTACTCTTCCTGCTGGTCTTCCATTCCCTATCTGGCTGTGGACCCTTCTCCTGCGGTAAGACCAACTCACTACACGTGATACTCACGTCATTCTCAGCATCGTGGATGCTCCAGAGTGAATCCACCCTCAGCTCCAATTCCGCAATGCGGACCATCAAGAGCTCGAGGCGGATACACTTCCCACACACGTAGCGCCCAGGGACACTGGAAGTGTCCCCGAGTTCCCACATGGTACAGGAGGAGCATATCACGTGACCGAGCTCTCCTGCCATGTCTTAACCCTTAGATACACTTAAATTGGTAGGAATATAGGAGCAGGGAGGTCTTAGTGCAGTTGTACAGGGCCTTAGTGAGGCTTCATCTGGAATATTGTGTTCAGTTTTGGTCTCCTAATCTGAGGAAGGACGTTCTTGCTATTGAGGGAGTGCAGCGAAAGTCCAGCAGACTGATTCCCGGGATGGCAGGACTGACATATGAGGAGAGACTGGATCGACTGGGCCTGTATTCACTGGAGTTTAGAAGAATGAGAGGGCATCTCATAGAAACATATAAAATTCTGACAGGACTGGACAGGTTATATGCAGGAAGAATGTTCCCGATTTTGGGGAAGTCCGGAACCAGGGGTCACAGTCTAAGGATAAGGGGTGAGCCATTTAGGACCGAGATGAGGAGAAACTTCTTCACTCAGAGAGTTGTTAACCTGTGGAATTCCCTACCGCAGAGAGTTGTTGATGCCAGTTCGTTAGATATGTTCAAGAGGGAGTTAGATATGGCCCATACGGCTAAAGGGATCAAGGGGTCTGGAGAGAAAGCAGGAAAGGGGTACTGAGGTGAATGATCAGCCATGAGCTTACTGAATGGTGGTACAGGCTCGAAGGGCCGAATGGCCTACTCATGCACTGATTTTCTATGTTTTTATGTGAAATGTGGAAGAGGATTCGGTGCTGGAATGGAAATACATCCTGGCTTTTAGGAAAAGAGTGAACTGAGGGAATGTGAGCATGTACACTAGGAAAAGAGTATATGGAGCTGTTAGGAAGATGCTGCAGTGATGGAGTCTATGAGGGAGCTTGTTAAAGTTTTTGGAAGAGGATATAGTGATGAAGTGTGTGTATGTTGCCTATTAGGACAAGTGATGATGTGAATGTATGGGAGTTATCATGGGGAAGATGCAGTGATGGTGTGCATGCATGGGGTTATCATGGGGAGGATGCAGTGATGGTTATCACGGAGTGGACTCAGTGATAAGCGATGTAAATTTGTGGTTATACATGTCTGTGTACACTGGCTACCTGGAAGAGTATGCTATTATACAGCGTGTGTTGTAATTGTGAGGAATAGGATTTAGTGGAGAAATGCGTGTGCATTAAGAAATTAATGTACTGCAGGTTGTACCTCTCCAGTCTGGAACTCTTTGGTCCAGCAACATCCATGGTCCGGCATCATTCCCAGTGGGGGGGTCACGACCCGCACTGTGTCCTGTGCTCCTTTCTCCCCGCTGCCTCCGGTATTCCCTCCTTGATAGGATTGGCGCGGAGAGGGAGCGAGGAGCGTGGCGACTGACTGACATGTTGAAGCTGGGCCTGAGAAATGCCGCACAGTAGGCTTCTGCCCAGCGCATGCGCAGAACGTGGCCGGGTCGTTGTCAGCAGCACCCAGTAAGTCTAGGGTACTGCTGACAAAGCTAGGGTTGACGTGACCTCCCGTGGTCCGGAAAAGTCTCTGGTCCGGCACCGGTCTGGTCCCAAGGGTGCCAGACTAGAGAGGTACAACCTGTATTAGGTGTTATTAGGAAAAGGATGAAGAGGAGTGAAAGTACGTGTACTAGCTACCAGGAACATGATGAAACAATAGAGTGTGTGTGTATGTGTGTGTATGAACGCTGGCTATCAGTAAGACAGCGTATGTGTGTGCCTCAGCTTGTTGTAAGGCAGAGAATACAGTGTGAAACAATAAAATATGTACACGCAACTAGCTATTGGGAAAGGGGATGCAGTGATGCAATGTGTGTACTGACGATACAGGAGATGTGCAGTTCCAGAGTGATGGCTGTGAGCAATGCTGGTGTGTTTGTGCATAGCAGCTATCGAGAAAGGGGTGAAGTGATAGAATGTGAGTGTATGTTCTAGCTATTAAGGAAGCAATTTAGCAATTGAGTATTTGTGCGATGGACATTAGGAAGAGAACACAACAATGGAGCGGTGTGCATGCTGACTATGAGAAAGAGGAAGCAGTGAGAGTGTGTGTCCGTGCACATGCACTTGTGTGTTTGTGTGCTGGCTATTTGGAAGAATGTACAGTGAAGCAGTATGTGGATATATGTTGTTTTGGGCAAATTGTGCTTCAGTAAGTATGTTGCAGATTGTCTAATTTTTTAAGATGATCAATATAGCATCAGTGAATTGTTTCCTATACTGCTGACACAGCTGTCTGCTCAGCAGCTATCATGGTCATGAAGTTGCCATGGTTACAGCTGGTGCTTGCCAGTGGTAGGACCATAGCGGTTTAATTTTTTTTTTAAGTGCTGGTGGCTTGCAGGGAAGATAATTCTAGTTGGGTTGTTAGGTCGTGCATGAATTCTGCAGGTACGTGTAATAATAAACAGCCATTACCTGCACTTTTGCACCATGTAATGCTAAAGCTAACACCCAGCTTTGAATGTGTTGCAAGTCACACCAAGAATGGCATAAACTGCAAAAGTATAGGTAATGGCTGTTTGTTATTACACGTACCTGCGGAATTCATGCATGACCTAACAACCCAACTAGAATTATGTACCCTGCCAGCCACCGTCACTTAAAAAAAAATTAAACCGCTATGGTCCTACTATTGCAAGTTGCGAGGCTTGTGTAAGTGGCACCTGACTTCTCGCCGCCCCATATGATGCTACTACCTGGAAGAGAACTTTTTGCAGATCATTTTAACTCCAGATGATCGTGTAAAATGGACGATATCGGATCAACCACCTGTTATACAACCCACCTGATGTTCCTTTCCATCGACTTCAATGGAACTTCAACCCAAAGTTAGAATTGCCCCCGTTACGTGTTATTTTATATAATATTTACCAAACAAATGATTATTTTACTTAAATTGATAAGGGTTGAGCAATAAGTTCTTGGTGGCACGTACCAGTGACGATAGGTTGCGATTTGAAACTGAAGTGATCGTGTATCACATGAATCATAAGTATAACGTTCTGAGTTCTTTTAACTGGAGAGCAGAATGGGCAGAAAAATGTGGACAGTTACTGCGCTGACATTTAAAGATACCAGGCATTTAATGAAACAAGTCGCACACCCACGGTAATATTTAGAGGGAGCATTGCTTGTGACCTCTTGGAAATGAATGCCAAATTAGAAGCAAGTTTGTGCTGTGGGACCAAGTCTACAAGGATTGATATTGAGACTGTTCAAACCCATTTCATTTTGGATATTTGCACCATTTCATCTACATCATGTTGCCACCAATGTCCAACATTGAAAACAATAAGAAAATGTGCATATTATAATGTTCTGCAGCTAATATCACAAATATCTAGGAGTAAACTAAATGGTGAAAATTCTTACAGCGACCATGAACTGATGTACACGATTATATAAATCCTTGCATTTTATTGCAACATTATGGCTAACAGCTATGCATTGTAGCTATGTATTAAAACAGGACTCTGGTTGTCAATGCAGCAGTGTTGGTGAGCGGAGTTATTAGCATGCACAGTTGGGGAAAGCAATGGAAAATATGGAGCGAGAACACGACAAGGCTACGTGTCTTGCTGGAGGCAGCGTGGGATAAAGTACTTTGGAGGAAGGTTGTCACCCGAAAACGCTCATTGGCTGTCACGTTAGGGTGGAAGCTGCAAGAGAGATTGCACCTTTTAAAATGGTATCAACTGGTTGAAATAAAGGCGCTCACTACCCACAGTGCGAGAGCGTAAATCACAGAACATACTTCTGCCATCCATTTGGCATTTCATGTGCTGGAAATGAGCAGTATGTACCATCACTGTCACACGGCAGTAACTGACAGCCAGAAGGATGTAAAAGCTCATCGGCAGATACACACTGGCTGCATTGGGACAGCTGAAAGGGCTCTTTGTGTATGAATAATACCTCTTCCCAACTAATCTGTCACGGTTTTGATGGGCAGTTTTGATCCCAAGTTATTACCATTCAAGCTTCAATTCTTCTTTGTTAGGAAAGTATTTGGGCTGAATATTATCACCGAGAGCCGATCAGCTGACACAGAATGCTGGGGAAGTAATGTGCAGATTGCGACAGACATTTGTAATACCAACTTTCGGGGGAATTGACTAAACTAGCTTGTGCTAAATACCATTAAAATGGGATATTGGAGCAGTGTTTCCTGCTTTCCCCATTTTATCAGTGGGAATTGCAGAGGGGAGTGAGGGGAGGTGTTTTCCCACAGCGAGGATGCAAAAGTTGAATCACCTCTCACCATGTTCCCTATCTTTAAGCAGCTGGATTAAGAACAGGAATAGCCAAGGGCTGGCAGCAGGGTGCCTGCTCCTATTCTCAGCAAGAGAGTGACATGTGCTGCACACTGAGGTGGAGGTGGGGGCAGGGTGCGGGGGGTGTGGCAGGGGTTGCCATCCTGTCAATGGTAGCTAAGAAACAAAACTTTTTAACAGTTGGATGGATAAAAAGCCTGATTTTCTTTTTTCAAAGACCTTTTAAAAAGAAAATGTCTACTGTCTCTCATTGACATTTCATTATTTACAATTTACTGCAATGACGGGAAATGAAAATTGGATGGTTTCAACCACGGGCGGCCAATCTGCAATGCCAGGCAGTGTGGTAAGTTGAAAATCCAGCATAGTTTGTCTGGTATCAGCTGTGGCTCAATTGGTATCACTCTTGCCTATGAGGCAGAAGGTTGTGGGTTCAAGGCCCCACTCCAGCCACTTGTGTGCAAATTCTTAGCTGAGGTACTGAGGGAGTGCTGCACTGTCAGCAGTGCTGATCTAGAAATGTAATGGTGCTATGCCTGTTTTTCAGATAAACTTCCAATAAAGCTGGCTCATTGCGTGCCCATCATATTGGATCGGGCTGCTCCGTAGGTGTCCAGGGCACATGCAAGGACTATGTCAATTATTTATGATATTGGGCTGCCCCACTGTCTAACTCGCCATGTGATAAACCCGTCTAGCAACTCGAGGAGCTAACAGACAGGAAGGACCTTTCAGTGCTATTTAAAGTGCTCATTCATTATATACAGGTTAGTTGCCGATTTGTTATTTGAGGCTGGTTAAGTTCTGTGACTACGCCTCAGCATCCCTTGGGCTCTGCATGAGAACCGAGTGCAGGAGTGATGTGACACTGTTGAAGCCCCTGTTAACCCTGTCACCCAAAGCCAAGACGACAGTGGTCTGAGTTTCTATGGCAGTGTTAGCTGCTCTGGAAGCTGTCAGCAGAGGCTCCATCACAGTGGGTGCCACTGTCGTGTTCATGGAGCTGATCTCTTGGTCCATGTTGGACAGAATGATGTCCTTGATCTGCGTGAAGCCTTAACACAAGTTGGAGCTGGACTCCTACATGCTCTAAGCCATTGTGTGCAAGCTTGCTGGTTGGGTGCCTAGTGTACCTCGAATTTCCTGGTGTTTGTCAATCAGCTGTCTGCAGTAGCCTGTGCCTTTGAAGTCTGCATCTGAGTGCAGCAGAACGAATATGTAATCTCATCCTCTGGCGAGCTGGCACCTGTAGTATCCTAGTTCCTGCACACTCCTGCACACTTGTGCCTGGCCGAGGATTCACAACGTGAAGACCCCTCACCTATTCTAGTGCCTCAACTGCATGTGGTGCCAGTATCTGTGCTGGTGCTGGCTAGGGTCAGATCAAGTGACTTTGCACCTTTAGGAACGCTGGCCTCCTTCCTGAAGTGGCAGAGTTATCTCCACATTTTCAGCACCTAGAATGAAAGAGAGGTACAAGGGTTAGCTTTTAGTGTGAAGGGAGAGCGGAGAAAGAAGCATCTGCTGAAAGCAACTGCAGTTTTTCATGCAGAGTGTGCAGAGTGAGATGGAAATAAGACTGGGAAAAGAAGATAAGGTGTGAAAAAACCCTACACGGCATTTCCTCCCGCATTACCAGTCGCCACAGTGATGGCTTTCGACCTTGCCCTTGATGGCCAGTGCATTTTCTTTCATTGGAGGAGACGCTAAGGCTAATCGCTACTGATTAAGTACAGTGACTTCAATGGAAAAGAAAATCTGACAGGGTATAAAATGGGCTGGCGATTTGCTTGCATCCATTCTACACTCATGGTCGAAGACCAATTTCAATCCCTCATCTCTGCAATTCCTTCTCTAAAATCTACCTTCCTGACTGGGTGTCTGTTTTCCTTATGCATATCTGTGAAGCACATTGAAACGCTTTTTATTTTAAAGGGTGAATTTGATGAATCATAAATTAGATGTGGATCATACAGATCATTCTCCAAAAATTAATCGCCCTCAGATTAAACATAACAGATAAGCAAAATTTCTATATTATATCAAAAGTGTTATGTAAATATTAGAGCATGCAAGTTGTTGCTGTTGAATGCCACCTTTTATAAGAGGGTGTTAAATATATTTGGAGAATTACTTTTGCTTACATTTTAGAGTTGCCAATGATCGCTGCAGCATTTGCACTCTTAACAAGGAATAGGCCCCTTTGCACATCTTCCATGCAAAAGCATGCAAAGTTGCTGGAGTAGAAAATAAGGAATTAGAAAAAGATTATGTAGCACTTCAGTTTTACGTGCCTTTGAATGAGGCTGTCTCCTTGATTAAACATCACACCAGCAGGATAACTTCATCCTGTCATGCCAAGATACAAAAATAAAAGAATTTTGCAAACGATGGCACCAATCCCTCACATTAAAATGTCATTGTCTTCTGCTTAAAGAGGATGTTTTAACGTCACCCAGTTGGCGATAGACATTGGTTATTATGACACAATGTCACAGGAAGCACAGAATTTTGTAATATAGTGTCAAAATATATCACGCTACAAGACTTTAAGAAAAAGTAAAAAAAAGAAGTAAAAATGAGAATAATCTGCCTCTGAACATGTACTGTTATTGCACGCCAAGTAAAAATACAGCATTAGCATCTTTACAGCATAAAAATATAACTAGCCGTTGTGGCATGCATCATCATCATCATCATCATCATCATCATATGCAGTCTCTCGGAATCGAGGAAGACTTGCTTCCACTCCTGAAGTGAGTTCTTTGGTGGCTGAACAGTCACAGACTCAGTCACAGGTGGGACAGATAGTTGATGAGGGAAGGGGTGGGTGGGACTGGTTTGCCGCACGCTCCTTCCGCTGCCTGCGCTTGATTTCTGCATGCTCTCGGCGTTGAGACTCGAAGTGCTCAGCGCCCTCCCGGATGCACTTTCTCCACTTAGGGCGGTCGCTGGCTAGGGACTCCCAGGTGTCAGTGGGGAAGTTGCACTTTATCAGGGAGGCTTTGAGGGTGTCCTTGTAACGTTTCCTCTGCCCATCTTTGGCTCATTTGCCATAAAGGAGCTCCGCATAGAG
Source organism: Pristiophorus japonicus (assembly GCF_044704955.1). Taxonomy (NCBI): domain Eukaryota; kingdom Metazoa; phylum Chordata; class Chondrichthyes; family Pristiophoridae; genus Pristiophorus; species Pristiophorus japonicus. The sequence continues at coordinate 229,634,747 of NC_091982.1, read as the reverse complement.
CACTTGCTTTGGGCGTCTCATATCTGGCATGCAAACTATGTGGCCTGCCCAGCGGAGCTGATCAAGTGTGGTCAGTGCTTCACTGTCAGTGCAGTCGCGCCGTGGATCTTGATGACTAGGCGGCAGTGCTGTGCAGTGAGGACAGGCTGGTGGAGGATCTTTGTCTTACGGATGTTTAGCGTAAGGCCCATGCTTTCGCATGCCTCAGTAAATACGTCGACTATATCCTGGAGTTTAGCCTCAGAATGTGCGCAGACACGGGCGTCGTCCGCGTACTGTTCTCAATGACAGAGGTTGGGGTGATCTTGGACCTGGCCTGGAGGCAGCGAAGGTTAAACAGCTTCCCATTGTTTCTGTAGTTTAGTTCCACTACAGCAGGGAGCTTGTTGACTGTGAGGTGGAGCATGTCCCGATGTCATCTTCCATTTTGTGGCTTACAGTGTTCTAAGAGCTTTGATCTGAATTCCCCTATTTGCTTGTGTTCGTGGATTTCATTGTACAAGGTCCAATCATTGAGCACAAATTGCAAAAACATGAAGGCAGAATATTATCTGAATGGTGACAGATTCGGAAAAGGGGAGGTGCAACAAGACCTGGGTGTTATGGCACATCAGTCATTGAAAGTTGGCATGTAGGTACAGCAGGCGGTGAAGAAGGCAAATGGTATTTGGCCTTCATAGCTAGGGGATTTGAATATAAGAGCAGGGAGGTCTTACTGCAATTGCACAGGGCCTTGGTGACGCCTCTCCTGGAATATTGTGTTGAGTTTTGGTCTCCTAATCTGAGGAAGGATGTTCTTGCTATTGAGGGAGTGCAGCGAAGGTTCACCAGACTGATTCCTGGGATGGCAGGACTGACAGATGAGGAGAAACTGGATCAACTAGGCCTTTATACACTGGAGTTTAGAAGGGGACCTCATAGAAATGTATAAGATTCTGACGGGACTGGACAGGTTAGATGAGGGAAGAATGTTCCCGATGTTGGGGAAGTCCAGAACCAGGGGACACAGTCTTAGGATAAGGGGTAGGCCATTTAGGACTGAGATGAGGAGAAACTTCTTCACTCAGAGAGTCGTTAACCTGTGGAATTCTCTGCCGCAGAGAGTTGTTGATGCCAGTTCATTGGATATATTCAAGAGGGAGTTAGATGTGGCCCTTACGGCTAAAGGGATCAAGGGATATGGAGAGAAAGCAGGAAAGGGTACTGAGGTGAATAATCAGCCATGCTCTTATTGAATGGTGGTGCAGGCTTGAAGGGCTGAATGGCCTAGTCCTGCACCTAATTTCTATGTTTCTATAAGAACATAAGTAATCGGAGCAGGAGCAGGCCATGCCGCCCCTCGAGCCTGCTCCGCCAATCAATAAGATCATACCTGATCTTCGACCTCAACTCCACTTTCCTGCACTGTCCCCATATCCCTTGATTCCCTTAATATTCAAAAATCTATCGATTTCTGTCTTGAATATACTCAACGACTGAGCCTCCACAGCCCTCTGGGGTATAGAATTCCAAAGATTCACCATCCTCTGAGTGAAGAAATTTCTCCTCATCTGAGTCCTAAATGACCGACTCCTTATTCTGAGACTGTGATCCTTGGTTCTAGACTCCCCAGCCAGGGGAAACAGCCACTCTGCATCTACCCTGTCACGCCTTGTAAGGATTTTGGGCTGGATTTTGGGCTGTTTCGCGCCTCGTTTAGTAACCCGGTGGGGCGTTAATTGCTGTTTTTGGGTGCAATGCTAGGCATCCAGGATTTACCGCCGGGCCGGAAGACTCGGCTATTGGTTTGCGCCGGCACAAAAACTGACCACCCTGCCCTCCGTTTTCAGCGTGATTATGGGGTCAATCGTTGTGCAAAGCTGCGCTAGTGCCCCGGATGGAACTTTCAGCCTTAACGCCTCATTTAACGCCCGCACCAGGAAACCCCTGAAAAAAAACAGGTGGTCCCAGGGTGCAGCATATTTAAACGGAGGCTGGAGGATCTTATATCGCAGTTGGCAGTGACTGCTATGGTGACGTGCAGCATGCTGCATGAGGCTGCGAATTGCAAACGGCACTTTTATGTGCCATGACACTTTCCTTACAAGGTCAGTGAGAGATTTAAATGGGGGCAATACTAGTTCGCCAGGATATCATGCTGGTTGGTATTGGCAGGCGGCTTCAAGCTGGAATAAGAGTTCTCGGCCATGTTGGACCACAGATTCAAAGAGGTCACAGATGTATGGGGAGGATGCCTTACCCCCCACGGGTTTACAGGGAACATCGCTCATACCTCCACATCTCGGAGGCGCAGTGCGTTAGAAGGCTGCGCTTCAGAAAAGCAGTGCTGACCGAGATATGCCAGCTCATACAGGCAGGCCTACCAGCGCCGACAGGACTGCGCTGCCCATCACATTGAAGATGACTGTGGTGCTGGCCTTCAATATTTTTGGCTCCTTTCATGCAGCAGCAGGGGACATATGCAGCATCTCTCAGCACACTGCACATTGTTGCATTCGCCAGGTTACAAGGGCACTCATTGTACGCACGCCGAATGGATTTCATAAAGTTCCAATGAGCAGGGACAGCCAGAATGAGAGGGCTCTAGCGGTTGGACGATTTACAGGCGTCCCCTAAGTTCAAGATGCGATTGACAGTACACACGTCGCCTTGCGAGCACCATTACACAATGCAGAGGTCTTCAGAAACCAAAAGGGATACCACTCCCTAAACGTACAGCTGGTCTACGAGCACATGCAGTGCATCCTCACAGTGAATGTCCATTATCCAGGGAGCGCACATGATGCTTTCATCTTGCATGAGAGCAGTGTCTCACGAATATTATAGCGACAAAGGCAAGACCAGAGCTGACTAATCGGGATCAAAGGATACGGCCTGGCCATCTGGCTCATGACCCCCTCTGGAACCCTGTCACAGAAGCTGGGTAGCACTACAATGAGAGCCATTCAGCCACCAGCAACATCATCGAACAGACAGTTGGCATGCTCAAGCAGCGCTTCCGATGCCTGGATCGCTCTGTCGGCAGCCTTCACGACTGGCAAATGATACTTAAAGGGTTGACGATGGATAGGCAATGGCAAACATTTAAAGATCACATGGATGAACTTCAGCAATTGTACATCCCTGTCTGGAGTAAAAATAAAATGGGGAAGGTGGCTTAACTGTGGCTAACAAGGGAAATTAAGGATAGTGTTAAATCCAAGGAAGAGGCATACAAGTTGGCCAGAAAAAGCAGAAAGCCTGAGGACTGGGAGAAATTTAGAATTCAGCAGAGGAGGACAAAGGGTTTAATTAAGAGGGGGAAAATAGAGTACAAGAAGAAGCTTGTCGGGAACATAAAAACTGACTGCAAAAGCTTCTATAGATATGTGAAGAGAAAAAGATTAGTGAAGACAAACGTAGGTCCCTTGCAGTCGGATTCAGGTGAATTTATGACGGGGAACAAAGAAATGGCAGACCAATTGAACAAAGGAAGACACAAATAACCTTTCGGAAGTACTAGGGGACCGAGAGTCTAGTGAGAAGGAGGAACTGAAGGATATCCTTAATAGGCGGGAAATTGTGTTCGGGAAATTGATGGGATTGAAGGCCAATAAACCCCCGGGGCCTGATAGTCTGCATCCCAGAGTACTTAAGGAAGTGGCCCTAGAAATAGTGGATGCCTTGGTGATCATTTTTCAACAGTCTATCGACTCGGGATCAGTTCCAATGAACTGGAAGGTAGCTAATGTAACACCACTTTTTAAAAAGGGAGGGAGAGAGAAAACGGCTAATTATAGATCGGTTAGCCTGACATCAGTAGTGTGGAAAATGTTGGAATCAATTATTAAGGATGAAATAGCAGTGCATTTGGAAAGCAGTGACAGGATTGGTCCAATTCAGCATGGATTTATGAAGGGGAAATCATGCTTGACAAATCTCATGGAATTTTTGAGGATGTAACAAGTAGAGTGGACAAGGGAGAACCAGTGGATGTGGTGTATTTGGACTTTCAAAAGGCTTTTGACAAGGCCCCACACAAGAGATTGGTGTGCAAAATAAAAGCCCATGGTATTGGGGGTAATGTGCTGACATGGATAGAGAACTGGTTGGCAGACAGGAAGCAGAGAGTCGGGATAAACAGGTCCTTTTCAGAACGGCAGGCAGTGACTAGTGGAGTGCCGCAGGGCTCAGTGCTGGGACCCCAGCTCTTTACAATATATATCAATGATTTAGATGAAGGAATTGAGTGTAATATCTCCAAGTTTGCAGATGACACTAAACTGGGTGGCGGTGTCAGTTGTGTGGGGGACGCTAAGAGGCTGCAGGGTGACTTGGACAGGTTAGGGGAGTGGGCAAATGCATGGCAGATGCAATATAATGTGGATAAATGTGAGGTTATCTACTTTGGGGGCAAAAACGCGAAGACAGAATATTATCTGAATGGCAGCAGATTAGGAAAAGGGGAGGTGCTACGAGACCTTGGTGTCATGATTAATCAGTCATTGAAAGTTGGCATACAGGTACAGCAGGCAGTGAAGAAGGCAAATGGTATGTTGGCCTTCATAGCTAGGGGATTTGAGTAGAGGAGCAGGGAGGTCTTACTGCAGTTGTACAGGGCCTTGGTGAGGCCTCACCTATAATATTGTGTTGAGTTTTGGTCTCCTAATCTGAGGAGGGACATTCTTGCTATTGAGGGAGTGCAGCGAAGGTTCACCAGACTGATTCCCGGGATGGCGGGACTGACATATGAGGAGAAACTGGATCAACTGGGCCTTTATATATTGAAGTTTAGAAGGATGAGAGGGGATCTCATAGAAACATATAAGATTCTGACGGGACTGGACAGGTTAGATGCAGGTAGAATGTTCCCGATGTTGGGGAAGTCCAGAACCAGGGTACACAGTCTCAGGATAAGGGTAGGCCATTTAGGACGGAGATGAGGAGAAACTTCTTCACTCAGAGAGTTGTTAACCTGTGGAATTCCCTGTCGCAGAGAGTTGTTGATGCCAGTTCATTGGATATATTCAAGAGGGAGTCAGATATGGTCCTTACGGCTAAGGGGATCAAGGGGTATGGAGAGAAAGCCGGAAAGGGGTACTGAAGAAATGATCAGCCATGATCTTATTGAATGGTGGTGCAGGCTTGAAGGGCCGAATGGCCTACTCCTGCATCTATTTTCTATGTTTTCTATGTTACTCCCCTCAACAGGCCTCCGAATTCATTGTCATGTGCTGCATGCTGCACAACTTAGCCATCAAGGATAGCCAGTCATTGCCAGCAGGGATTGCAGGACCACCTCAGAAGGAAGAGGAGCTTGGCGATGACCCCATTGCGGTGAGACCACAAGCGCAGGGGAGGCAGCGTGGCGATGTGGCCGCAGCAAGAGCCTTGTGTCGGCTGCTCACTATTGACTATAGTTTTCTTGAATGGGGAAGGTGGGGTTGCAGCGATGACTCGCTACTCTATGTCACCATGCCCGCTAATCTACACTTAATTCTGCAATGAGACACAAGACACCAATGGCAAATGTCAAACAAACATTTTGCCAAAAATACAATGGTTAAAGTAAAAGTAAAGAAGCACAAACTTGCTTTCTGTCGTGAACAAAATGTAAAGAAACTGTAAACTGCTTCCTGCAACAAGACAATTCAAGATATCTCATAAACATGTACAATAATGACAATGCTACATGCAACCATGAGCACCAGCTTGTGGCAGGCCTTAATGCCTCTTATCCACACTTTGTCCCCCCCTTCCCTTCTTCCCCCTCTCACGCCTGCTGCTCCTCAATGAAGTCTCAGTGCGTACAGCAAGGCTGCTAGAGGGCTGCTGTGTTGTGGGGGGGCGGCAGACAATGCAGACGGCCTCTGAGAATGCCCTGAACCAGCTCTTGGCCTGGAATGCCCGGCTGAGGACTGCTGTGCCTCATCGTCGGCGGGAGCAGTCACTGGTGGCTGGGGTGTGTACCGTGTATGGTGCATGGTTGCCGAGTGAGTGGTGGGAGCCAGAATGCCGTCATCCTGAGGAAGGACAGCACCTTCCATTTCCTGGGAGCCACTGACTCTCCGATGGGGATGGCCCTCAACATCGGGAGCACGATGTGTCTCCACAACTTGCTGGACTGCTTCGGCACTGTCCCTTCCCCGTTGGACAGTGGGGAATGCAGAGAGTATGGTAGCAGACGTCGACTACATCACATCACCGAGCTGAAACAGAACTTGTGCCTGCGATGCGCCCGAGTCTGCGACGTGATCAAGGGCACGCGCCACACACTCTGGAATGCTACTGTCGCTGCTCGAGAATACCAGCCTCGTTGAGCAGACCGACTTTGCCGACTCACCCTCCGGATAGCTGGCATGTGAGATTCATCTCTCGCACTGCATTTCTGTACGCAGCTGGGGCCAGGAACCTCCGACTCCTCAAACCCAGGGAAATCCGCCTCATCCCCAGATGTAGTGAGTCCAGACAGGGCTACTGGTGGGCTCTGTGGCTTCGGCAGAACACTTTCTTCCCCTCCCACACCGTCTCCGTCATGGCCAGATGTAGAGGGCACCTTTGAAGAATGCTGCACTTGTGGCTGGTCATCTGCAAGCAGAAAACAACAGACATGTGGTTAGCAGCGGGGGAGGGGGCAGGGTGACATGAGAAAGGTGGCATTTCTCATGTTAACTTGAAGGCTCACCGTCACTTCATTATATGTCTCAATGCAGTCTCTTTATTCGCTCCATACATTTACATATCCTCAGTACCCGAAGGGCGCTTCGCATCGCCCCCAGCAACTGGCCGAGATGGTACATCAATGAGGGCTGACACCTGTTCCTCGACATCATTCAGTGGCAATAATTGGGGCGGCCCTCCGCCTGTTCGCAGCTGCTCCCTTGTGTTGCGGGAGTGTTTCGACTGCAAAGAGAAAAATAGGAAGTGTTCAGAAAGGGTTTCTCTGCTGTCGTGGCATATATGCCTACCGTTGTACAATAGGTGAAACTGGGTGAATATTCGTGTGGCTTCTGTTCAATCTGTTTGGATGTTGCATGTGCTTCATGAGGAATTGTTAGGAAGTTAGAGGGATGTAACATGGTGATCTCTCTGAAAAACATTGCAGCAGTGCAAGTGTATTGTGAGGAGGGATGTAAATGAGTGAGTTTATGTGCATTGATCATTAGAAGCCAAAGGATCCAGAAGTAAGCCATGATCTTTGTCATGCATTGGGAAAACCACCCCACAGACTCTTGATAGGGACCATATGCATTAAAATCCTCATATAGTGTGTGAGACTCATGTTGGAATCATGGAGGCATACATAAATGCAAATAGTGCTCACCCTGATGACTCTGGTAAGGTTGTTGAACTTTTACAACACTGTATGGCAGTTCTGGCTACAGTGCCTGAAGCAGACATCTCCTGAGCAATATCCATCCATAGTCTTTTAAAAACAGATGGAAGTGGTCTGGCTCCCCACCTCCTCTCCACCATGCTCACTAAGGCATCGCTCGCCTCATACGTGAAGTGCCTGGCACGCTACCTGCCCTCCTGCTCCTCTGTCTCTGCTGAAGTGGGGTAGTTTATATGCGTATGGGTGCAGGAAGCTTCGGCGTCCTACATTAGAATTTGCGACCGGGCGAAATAACCACCTCCTTTAATGGCACACGTTTCGGCTCGGGCGCACAAAGCCCATTGTGCAATGCCTGCCTTGATGCCACGCTCCTCCAACTTACTTCTTCGCCGAAACTTGCAGTCGAAGACGCAATCTATTTTCAGGCGCTAACTTTAAACCCCGCCCCGATTAATGCCCCGAAATCCAAAAAGCTCAAAATCCAGCCCTAGGCTTTTCTATTTTTCCTACCCTGTTCTTGCCCCACTCACTTGGCATGGCTAAGCCTCTTTGCATCCTCATCACAACTTACATTCCCACCTAGCTTTGTATCATCAGCAAACTTCGATATATTACATTTGGTCCCCTCATCCAAAACATTGATATAGATTGTGAATAGCTGGGGCCCCAGCACCGATCCTTGCGGCACCTCACTAGTTACAGCCTGTCAACCTGAAAACGCTTTGTTTATTCCTACTCTGTTTTCTGTCCGTTAACGAATCCTCAATCAGTGCTCGTCTATTACCTCCAATCCCATGAACCCTAATTTTATTTAATAACCTCTTGTGTAGCATCTTATCCGAATGCTTTATGAAAATCCAAATACAACACATCTGCTGGTTTCCCACTTATTTATTCTGCCAGATACAATCTCAAAAAACTCGTAAAAGATTTGTCAAACATGATTTCCCTTTCATATATCCGTGTTGACTGCTCAATTCTAAAATTATTTTCTAAGTGCCCTGCTACCATGTTCTTAATAACATATTCTAGCATTTTCTCTACTACTAATGTCAGGCTAACTGGTCTGTAATTCCCCACTTTCTCTCTCCTTTCTTTCTTAAATAGTGGGGATACATTTGCTACCTTCCAATCTGCAGAAACCATTCTAGAATCTGTGGAATTTTTGAAGATGACAACCAATGCATCCACTATTTCTATCTCTATAGCCACCTTTTTCAAAACCTTAGGATGTAGGCCATCAGGTCCAGGGGATTTATCGGCTTTCAGTCCCATTAATTACTCCAATACTATTTTTTTACTAACACTAATTTCCTTCAGTTCCTCATTCTCGCTGCACCCTTGTTTCTCCACTATTTCCGGGAGGTTTTTTGCATCTTCTTCCCTGAAGACAGACATTTCCTTATTCCCCATCATAATTTTCCTGTCTTAGCCTGTAAGGGACCCACATTTGCTTTTTTTAATCTTTTTTTTACATACCTATAGAAGCTTTTACAGTCTGTTTTTATGTCTCTCGTTAGTTTACTCTCATATTCTATTTTCTTTTTCATAATACATTTCTTGGTCCTCCTTTGCTGAATTCTAAAATCCTCCCAGTCCTTAGGCTTGCTACTCTTTGGCAACATTGTAAGCCACTTCCTTTGATCTAATACTATCTTTAACTCCTCTTGTTAGCCATGGTTGGACCACTTTTCCTGTGGCGTTTTTGTGCTCTGAAGGAATGTATGTTTGTTGCAAATTATGTATTAATTCTTTAAATGCTCGCCATTGCTTGTCTACCATCATACCTTTCAATGTAATTTCCCAAACTACCTTAGACAACTCGCCCCTCATACCTACGTAGTTTGCTTTGTTTAGATTTAAGACCCTAGTTTCGGATTTAATTAAATCACTTTCAAAATTCTATCATATAATGGTCACTTTTCCCTAAAGGCCCCTTTACTACAAGGTTATTAATTAACCTTTTCTCATTGCACAATACTAGATCTATGAAAGTAAACTAGCACAAAATATAAAAACAGATAGCAAGAGTTTCTATCGGTATATAAAAAGGAAAAGGGTGGCAAAAGTAAATGTTGGTCCCTTGGAGAATGTGACCGGGGAATTAGTAATGTGAACTATGGAGATGCAGAAACTCTGTTTTTGTTTTTATGGTAGAGGACACTAACAATGTTCCGACAGTGGATAGTCTAGGGGCAATAGGGGGGGAGGAACTTAACACAATCACAATTACGAAGGAGGTGGTACTCAGTAAGATAATGAGACTAAAGGCAGATAAATCCACTGGACCTGATGGCTTGCATCCTCGGGTCTTAAGAAAAGTAGCGGCAGAGATTGTGAATGCATTGGTTGTAATTTACCAAAATTCACTGAATTCTGGGGAGGTCCCAGCAGATTGGAAAACTGCAAATGTAATGTCCCTATTTAAAAAAGGAGGCAGACAAAAAGCAGGAAACTATTGACCAGTTAGCTCAACATCTGCGGTTGGAAAAAATCTATTATTAAAGAAGCAGTAGCAGGACATTTGGAAAAGCAAAATTCAGTCAGGCAGAGTCAGCATGGGTTTATGAAGGGGAAGTCATGTTTGACAAATTTGCTGGAGTTCTATGAGGATGTAATGGACAGGTTGGATAAAGGGGAACCAGTGGATGTGGTGTATTTGGACTTCAGAAGGCATTTGACAAGGTACCACATAAAAGGTTACTGCACAAGATAAAAGTTCATGGGATTGGGGGTAATATATTAGCATGGATAGAGGATTGGCTAACTAACAGAAAACAGAGAGTCGGGGTAAATGATTCATTCTTGGGTTGACAACAGTAACTAGTGGGGTGCCGCAGGGATCAGTGCTGGGACCCCAACTATTTACAATCTATATAAACGACTTGGAAGAAGGGACTGAGTATAACATAGCCAAGTTTGCTGATGATACATAGATGGGAGGAAAAGCAATGTGTGAGGAGGATGATACATAGATGGGAGGAAAAGCAATGCGTGAGGAGGACACAAAAAAACCTGCAAAAGGACATATACAGGCAAAGTGAGCGGGCAAAAATTTGGCAGATGGAGTATAATGTTGGAAAGTGTGAGGTCATACACTTTGGCAAAAAAAAAATCAAAGAGCAAGTTATTATTTAAATGGAGAAAGATTGCAAAGTGCTGCAGTACAGCGGGACCTGGGGGTACTTGTGCATGAAACACAAAAGGAGAGGATGCAGGTACAGCAAGTGATCAGGAAGGCAAATGGTATCTTGGCCTTTATTGCAAAGGGGATGGAGTATAAAAGCAAGGAAGTCTTGCTACAGCTATATAAGGTATAAGTGAGGCCACACCTGGAATACTGTGTACAGTTTTGGTTTCCATATTTACTAAAGGATATACTTGCTTTGGAGGCAGTTCAGAGAAAGTTCACTAGGTTGATTCCGGGGATGAGCAGGTTGACTTATGAGAAAAGGTTGAGTAGGTTGGGCCTCTACACATTGGAATTCAGAAGAATGAGAAGTGATTTTATCGAAACGTATAAGATTATGAGGGAGCTTGACAAGGTGGATGCAGAGAGGATGTTTCCACTCATGGGGGAGACTAGAACTAGAGGGCATGATCTTAGAATAAGGGGACACCCATTTAAAACTGAGATGAGGAGAAATTTCCTCTCTCCGGGGGTTGCTACTCTGTGGAATTCGCTGCCTCAGAGAGCTGTGGAAGGTGGGACATTGAATAAATTTAAGACAGAAATAGACAGTTTCTTAAACGATAAGGGGTTATGGGGAGTGGGCGGGGATGTGGAGCTGAGTCCGTGATCAGATCAGCCATGATCTTATTGAATGACGGAGCAGGCTCGAGGGGCCGTATGGCCTACTCCTGCTCCTATTTCTTATGTTCTTATGTAACATAGCCTGTTCCCTGGTTTGTTGCTCAGCATACTGATCTGGAAAACTATCGTATACATTACATGAATTCGTCCTCCTCACTATTACTCCCAAGTTTGGTTTGACCAGTCTATATGTAGATGAAAGTCCCCCATGATTAATCTATTACCCTTGTTACATGAGCTTCTTATTTCCTGATTTATACTATGTCGTACATTCTGTTTGGGGCCCTATAAACAACTCCCACCAATGTTTTCTGCCCTTTGTTGTTTCTTAGCTCCATCCAAACTGATTCTACTTCTTAATTTTCTGAGGCAAGATCCTTTCTACTGTCTTTATCCCATCCTTTTTCAGGGCTACCCTTCCTCCTTTTCTATTTTGTCTATCTCTTCTAAAAGTTAAGTATCCTGGAATATTTAGTTCCCAATCTTGGCCACTTTGCAACCATGTTTCCTTAATGGCTATTAGATCAAACGATTAATTTCTATCTATGCTTTATTTCATCTATTTTGTTGCGAATGCTTCATGTATTCAGATATACTGCCTTTAGCTTTGACTTATTTCTATTAGTCCCTGATGTCACCTGAGCCACTGATGCCTGATTACATTTGCTACTTTCTCAGTCCCTTCCTGACCTACTCTGCTTATATTTACCCAAAGCTCTACTCTGCTCTAGAGCCTTGACAGTTCCCTTGCTGTTTTTAAATTTACTCTTTCCTGAATCCTCCCACTGCCCCCTTCAATAGTTTAAAGCCCTGTCTACTGCCCTAGTTATTCGGTTCTCCTTCTGTGGAGAAATTGATTTTTTTTAAAGCTGCATCATGCAGTAGCGACTGCTAAAGAAAAGTTACTATTTAAAAAAAACAACCACAAAATAATACTTGACACTTTAAATTATTTTGAGTAGTAGAAATCTGGAGTTCTCCTGCCCGCTCTCCTCCACCCCCCGTGCCCCGAGTCAAAAGGTGTTGATGCTGGAGAAACAACTAGAGCTTTCAAGACTGAGATCGCTGACTTCTTGTTCAGTAAGGTGGATCGAGGGATATGGAGCTGAGATTCAGATCAACCATGATCTAATTGAATGGCAGAGAAAGCTCGAGAGGTTGAATGGACTCCTCCTGTTCCTATGATTTTAGTTACTGTCAGATGGTTGTGGTACTTTCAGTTTCCATGTTTGGGAGTCTGCTTAAAATGACTGAGCATCTCTCTGGTTGCTCAGTACAGGGACATCATACAGTGTTTGCTGTAAATGCCTTTAGAATTGTTTGCTACCCACCCAGCACACAGGAAATATCCCCTATGTTTGTGTGATCAAACATGTATGAATTCAGTCTTTCTGCTCTTTGTGGTTGTGTACTTCTGAAGCCAGTGACAGTCTTCACACAGTAAACACAAAATGATGGATTTGAGCATAATTATACTATGTAAAGACTGGGGCAAACACTACAACGTCATTGTGAAGACTTCGCATGGTAAGGACAATAGCCGACCAAATTGGTAGTGCACATATATGTATATAACACTTAATCATCCTCACTCTGCACTGAGTTATTGCCGATTCTTATGAAAGCATCACTGCATGTTGTCGGCATGTAAACATACCCAATGTCGACATTATACTGTTTAAAAAAAAATTATATAGAAGTTTTCAAGAAGTTTTTAAATGCTGAATGCATGAAGAGGATAATCCGATGAATTATTAAATCAGGTATAGAGTTGTGATCTGTCACTAACAAAATTGTTCATTTTTCTGGCATTTACATCCATATCATATAAAATTTCAAGAAAAAACTTATCCAATCCCCTCAAACTGATCTGATATTAAATTCTGATTCAGATGGGCATTTGGCTTTTTAAAAAAAATTCTCCAGCTTTTTTGTTGCAACATATAGGAGGCAGAACAGCAGTTGGATTCTAAGAGCAGTTGATCTCTTCAATTAGAAGGGGGAGAAGGAAAACAGATTTAAAGTCTACTTATCGCCTGCTGTTTGGAACCACAGGTACTTTAAAGTAACAGTCTTTTGAGATTAAAAACCGATGGGGCCAAAATTGGTGAAGGCCCCTGCCCATCCAAGTGCCGCCCAAAGGAATGTCGATGGCCGCCGAGGTACCTTATGGTTCATTGGGCGGGGTGTTCATCAAAAAGATCCTTGAAAGGGCGGCGGGCAGCAAAAGAGGGACTTACGCTGTCAATTTAGGCGGCAGCCGGCGGGAGCTCCCAATCTTGGCGGCAAAGGTGCTTACCGCCCAAGTGCTGCCTGTTATGTATGCAACACCTTGTAACCAACATTCTACCGCCACCAGAGGGCGCATCTGTTGAAGTCCCAAGGGATCCCAGCATCCCTTGGGAGCACTGCATATAAGCAGGCCTCCCGCACTGTCCCAGCACTCTGGAGTCAGAATAAAGAGACTAAGGTCACACTTACTCAAGTCTACATCACTCAGTCACATTGCTTTCTTTGAGACATAACACCGCTGAGGATGAAGTCGGGCCCACGGAGGGTCGAAGACTTGAAAAGGAAAGTCATCAAAAAAAAACCATGGGAACACCTTCAGGGAACCTCATCCAGGTAAGTCGCTGTAAAGAAAACATTTAAAAAAGGTTTATTAACCTTTTTTTTTCAGCTCTTCATACTCACTGTCGGGGATAGGACAGCTTCCAGCCAGCGATCCTTCCCCGTTCTGGCATGGCATCTCGGCAAGCGGGAGGTCAGTTGTGCCAATCGGCTGTCCACTGAAGTCAGTGAGCGGTTCCCGGCAGTTCTCCCCTCCCGCCCGCCACACCAAATAGAAAGTGGCACTGGGCGCAACTTCAAGAGGAATGTCGGTGGCAGTAGGTGGTAAGGCCATCAATTTCGGGCCCCATGAGTTTTAAGTAATTACTCCAATTTTCTGGAAACATAGAAACATAGAAAATAGGTGCAGGAGTAGGCCATTCGGCCCTTCGAGCCTGCACCGCCATTCAATGAGTTCATGGCTGAACATGCAACTTCAGTACCCCATTCCTGCTTTCTTGCCATACCCCTTGATCCCCCTAGTAGTAAGGACTTCATCTAACTCATTTTTGAATATATTTAGTGAATTGGCCTCAACAACTTCCTGTGGTAGAGAATTCCACAGGTTCACCACTCTCTGGATGAAGAGGTTTCTCCTCATCTCGGTCTTAAATGGCTTACCCCTTATCCTTAGACTGTGACCCCTGGTTCTGGATTTCCCCAACATTGGGAACATTCTTCCTGCATCTAACCTGTCTAAACCCATCAGAATTTTAAATGTTTCTATGAGATCCCCTCTCATTCTTCTGAACTCCAATGAATACAAGCCCAGTTGATCCAGTCTTTCTTGATATTCAGTCCCGCCATCCCGGGAATCAGTCTGGTGAACCTTCGCTGCACTCCCTCAATAGCAAGAATGTCCTTCCTCAAGTTAGGAGACCAAAACTGTACACAATACTCGAGGTGTGGCCTTACCAAAGCCCTGTACAACTGTAGTAACACCTCCCTGCCTCTGTACTCAAATCCCCTCGCTATGAAGGCCAACATGCCATTTGCTTTCTTAACCGCCTGCTGTACCTTCAATGACTGATGTACCATGACACCCGCGTCTCGTTGCACCTCCCCTTTTCCTAATCTGTCACCATTCAGATAATAGTCTGCCTCTCTGTTTTTACCACCAAAGTGGATAACCTCATATTTATCCACATTATACTTCATCTGCCATGCATTTGCCCACTCACCTAACCTATCCAAGTCACTCTGCAGCCTCATAGCATCCTCCTCGCAGCTCACACTGCCACCCAACTTAGTGTCATCCGCAAATTTGGAGATACTACATTTAATCCCCTCGTCTAAATCATTAATGTACAATGTAAACAGCTGGGGCCCCAGCACAGAACTTTGCGGTACCCCACTAGTCACTGCCTGCCATTCTGAAAAGTCCCCATTTACTCCTACTCTTTGCTTCCTGTCTGCCAACCAGTTCTCAATCCACGTCAACACACTACCCCCAATTCCATGTGCTTTAACTTTGCACATCAATCTCTTGTGTGGGACCTTGTCGAAAGCCTTCTGAAAGTCCAAATACACCACATCAATTGGTTCCCCCTTGTCCACTCTACTGGAAACATCCTCAAAAAATTCCAGAAGATTTGTCAAGCATGATTTCCCTTTCACAAATCCATGCTGACTTGGACCTATCATGTCACCTCTTTCCAAATGCGCTGCTATGACATCCTTAATAATTGGTTGCATCATTTTACCCACTACCGATGGCAGGCTGACCGGTCTATAATTCCCTGTTTTCTCTCTCCCTCCTTTTTTAAAAAGTGGGGTTACATTGACTACCCTCCACTCCATAGGAACTGATCCAGAGTCTATGGAATGTTGGAAAATGACTGTCAATGCATCCGCTATTTCCAAGGCCACCTCTGGGATGCAGTCCATCAGGCCCTGGGGATTTATCGGCCTTCAATCCTATCAATTTCCCCAACACAATTTCCTGACTAATAAGGATTTCCCTCAGTTCCTCCTTCATACTCGACCCTCTGACCCCTTTTATATCCGGAAGGTTGTTTGTGTCCTCCTTAGTGAATACCGAACCAAAGTACTTGTTCAATTGGTCTGCCATTTCTTTGTTCCCCGTTATGACTTCCCCTGATTCTGACTGCAGGGGACCTACGTTTGTCTTTACTAACCTTTTTCTCTTTACATATCTATAGAAGCTTTTGCAGTCCGTCTTAATGTTCCCTGCAAGCTTCCTCTCGTACTTTATTTTCCCTGCCCTAATCAATCCCTTTGTCCTCCTCTGCTGAGTTCTAAATTTCTCCCAGTCCCAGGTTCGCTGCTATTTCTGGCCAATTTATATGCCACTTCCTTGGCTTTAATACTATCCCTGATTTCCCTTGATAGACACGGTTGAGCCACCTTCCCTTTTTTATTTTTACGCCAGACAGGGATGTACAATTGTTGTAGTTCATCCATGTGGTCTCTAAATGTCTGCCATTGCCCATCCACAGTCAACCCCTTAAGTATCATTTGCCAATCTATCCTAGCCAATTCATGCCTCATACCTTCAAAGTTACCCTTCTTTAAGTTCTGGACCATGGTTTCTGAATTAACTGTTTCATTCTCCATCCTAATGTAGAATTCCACCATATTATGGTCATTCTTCCGCAAGGGGTCTCGCACAACGAGATTGCTAATTAATCCTCTCTCATTACACAACACCCAGTCTAAGATGGCCTCCCCCCTAGTTGGTTCCTCAACATATTGGTCTAGAAAACCATCCCTTATGCACTCCAGGAAATCCTCCTCCACCGTATTGCTTCCAGAAAGTGCTTTAAGACTTGCATTGGAAAAATTCAGCGTTTAATAGTCATATTTACCTGGTTTAAATTTTGATAATTTGGGTTTAAAGCCAGCTGCGTAAGGCATAAACATTTTTTGTAATGACATGAAATTAAATTTCACTTTACAGCTTTTTGTACACATTCAGGGTCGTGTCTAAAATAACAAGACACAGCCGCCTGCTTTTCAATATAATAGAATAGTTCTTCAAATTCTCTTATTGCAAACTATTCACAACAATGCCAATGCTTCAATAACTTGACTACCAAATTAATTATAGTTTGACTTAAATTCATAAATTCTTTTGTCAGATGTGAGTCTTTGCTATTCATTTTTTTAGTAAGATCTTTAATTTTAATTTAGTTTCACGCCATATTATTTGCAAGTCTAAATCATTTGGAACACATACCATGACGTACAGTATATAATATGGTAATAATGAACGATCCAGCATGTTTAATGCAAGATATGGGGATTTAAAGCTGATTAAAATACGAGGTGCAAAGCTTCTGCCTATGGTCTCGAGCACTCTTGATTCGAAGCGCAGCTCTCAATACTTTAACAAGGCGATACTAGAGGCCTTCCACGATTTGAATACTGTAATGCAGATCTGCATAAATGTACTTAGGAATAGTCTGTACATAATCTGTTACCAGTCCTCAACCCCACTACTAAGAATTTTGATAAGCAGTTTCAAACTCTTGAAGGTGACTGAACACTCTTTGTTGCTTTGCCCAACATCATCTATCTCTGTCCAAAATATGCTAGAATATTTATTGTTTCTTCTATGCAGATCTGATTATAATGCAATAAAGACTATGGAGCTTCAGCACACAAAATCATTCTGTAGAATATGACAAAATAATTAAAACAAGCCATGACAAAAAATAAAAGATTTCTGAGAACATTTACAAAGATAATAACATGTTTAGCAACATCATGCTATGTATTAGAAGTAATATGGATATTGATAATATATTTGACACTAGGGAGTGGTTAGGTGATTTTTTTTTATATAGAGGGTCGTAAGGAATGCCCTACCAGAAACAATGGCAGAAACAGAATCCATAATAGCTTTTAGAAGAAAGTGGATACAGATTTGAAAAAGGAAAAAAATGTATATGGGAGAAGGACAGGGAAATGAGACTCAAGTGGATAGCTCTTTCAAAGAGCTAGCATGGGCATGATGGGCTGACTGGTCTCCTTTGCTGTAAGATTTTATTATTCTATGAAATGGATGAGCTGAATGACTTTACTCATCTGTATTTAGCTTGTGATCTTGTAACCTAACATATTTGTGTCCTTGTCATTTACAAACAACTGGACGATCGGACATCAACATAATGTACAGTGTACCTGCGTTGTGGAGTGGATTTTCAATTTACCACCCAAGCATAAAGCTTGCATTCCTGATCATCCACCTGATATTCATTTCCATTAAGCATCTTCATTCGATCAACTTGGCTGTTGTTTTCTTTAAATTTCTCTTGATTCGATGCTGCGATGGTTCGCAGAGATCATGGTTCATTTCTGCAATTGATTGTCAGGCATTTTTCTTTATATTGGCCAAACTGCTGTGGCTGGCAGTATAATGACAGATAACTGTTCTTACTTTCTAAGAGGACTTTGACCTCAGTGGCATATTTGCATGTTAGTTCCAATGAGCTTAAAGCTTCTTGTCACTTCCTACGTGATCTGGTTAAACTGCAGGTGTTGGAAATCTTTTTCCAGTGACTTGAGCAGAATAAGTAGCTTTTGTCGTGAGGACAAGGAGTGAGAGGAATGGGAAATTACCTTGTAAAACACAAAGCTGGATAATGGAAATAGGCAAACAGAAACATTCATAAATACAATTGTTTGACTGTTAAGAATGCAATCAGAACAGATACAATTATTGCACTGTCCTTTCGTTCACTAATATACTGATTTTATTATTGTCAGCTAAAATGTGTTAGCTATTGCTTAATAAACTTGCACTGGTTTTCTCACCATTGTGAATCCTACCTTGTAGATGTCATCACATGCCAATTAATAGAGCATCTTAACCATTGATATCTGCCAAGGCATCTGATACAAACAAGAAATTGTACTGAAAATGGGATAAAATTGCCTCTATCTGGACTGCATGCACAATGAGTTGGGCACTGGTCTTTCACCACTGGAAGCTGGATATGAAACCAGCCTAGATTTTTGGGGGATGAAAGTCATTTGGCTGCTGCTTGTCAGCATCCTTATGAAGTGAGTTTGGACAGCTTCATTCCAGTTCGTACTCTGTATGAGCCCACAACACTAGCCTTAATTTGGCACTCACAATCAAAGGGCTGTAAAGGTATCCAGACCTAGACTTTCCACTTCCATGGAACTGGGGAGCATCTCAGGCAGGACAGGACTTCTGCAAGCCGGAGAGATGCACCCCTGAATCTACTTGATCTTGCAGTCTTTTAAAAATTGGATATGGGGCCCCAGTCTCTGCCGGGAAGCCCTGCTGAAATGGGTGTCGGACATCCCTTGTTCTGCTTGTTAAACAAGCAATTTTTTTTCATTGCAACTTAATCTTTGTGCAATTTAACTGTGCATTCCATCACTCTGATAGTGATGGCACAGGCCCTACCCTACTGAGCCTTCTCTGGGCCCCATCCACTGAGCTTCGAAATATATAAGAAACGTATGAGATTATGAGGGGGCTTGACAAGGTGGATGCAGAGAGGATGTTTCCACTGATGGGGGAGACTAGAACTAGAGGGTATGGTCTTAGGATAAGGGGCTGCCCATTTAGAACTGAGATGAGAAATTTCTTCTCTCAGAGGATTGTGAATCTGTGGAATTCGCTGCCTCAGAGAGATGGAAGCTGGGATATTAAATAAATTTAAGACAGAAATAGACAGTTTCGTAAATGATAAGGGGATAAGGGGTTATGGGGAACGGGCAGGGAAGTGGAGCTGAGTCCATGATCAGATCAACCATTATCTTATTGAATGGCGGAGCAGGCTCGAGGGGCCTGCTCCTGCTCCTATTTCTTATGTTCTTATGTAAAATGCTTGACCCCAACGGGCATTCCTTGCTTTCAGCTCTCAAATGACACACAGTAAAGAAAACGACACTTTCCCCATATTTGCATGCCATTTCAATATACCCGCCCACCTCGATCCAGACTCAATCACGGCTTTCATAAGTAGATGAAAGAAAAAATTTGCTGGGTTATGGGGAAAGGACTAGCTGAGATGCTCTTGCAGAGTGCCGGGACGGGTTGAATGGCCTTCCGTGTTGAAACCACAAGCTGTAGCGACTGCAGTGAGGTAAGTAATGTTGACCTCGGGTAAGTGTGATTTATTTTGCAATTTATGTTGTGGTTGTGTGGGTTATGTATTGGCAATGTTTTTGGTGGGGTTTTTTCAGGTTTTTATTTCTCCCCAGACCTCTCTTAGAATGTTCCCAGACCAGCTCTTTAGATCGGGGTTTTCCCATGCTCAGCCAGCCTAGCGCCTCCCTTACCGCTCCATCTCACAATCAGGGCCCAGCTGCCTAATTTTGCTGACTGAAGAACAAACTTTTGCCAGGCGGTATCAGGACTGGCCCGCCATCATTAACCTCGAAAAATCCTAAACGCCGAGAATCCAGCCCTCCGATCCACTAAATCATCAGCAGGTGGAAGATGGGAAATTTCAGCCCTAATATATAATTTTAACACTGGGACAGTGGAGTCATACTGGAGCTGTAAGTGTTCAGTGGTGACACTCTCAAAAAGTGATGCATTCCCCAGAGTTGCAACATTCACCTTTACTGAGTACGGAATCCACACCTCCCACCCCCCCTACAAAAAATACAACATTACACAGACCTTCTCCCATGAATTCTGCACTTGACATTATGGGGCCGAAATTACCCCTCCCGATAAGGCCTCTGGCCACCTGAAAGCCCGTTTTGCCACTGTGGCGTGCACACGCCGACCCTTACTGACCAGCAGTGACTGTTTCCCGGAATTGCCCCTCGGGAAATATCCCTTTTGCGGAATTGCCCCGCGGGAGCGACACGCCGCCAGCCGGTGCCCCATCAGCTTTTTGTGTCAGTGCACTCCGTGTTGGTCCTTGTTGGTTGGCAGTACAGCCGCCCTTAAAGGGGAAGTCGTGCTGCTGGCGACGCCATTTTATTTTTTATTGTCGGCTGACTGCCAGGTCGGCCCGACAATTATACCCCCGAGTGCGACCGGGCCGCCAACAGGCAGGCTGGCACACACCCCCTCTTGGATGTCAGGCCGCTGGACCAGCCGGAACCCTCCCTAGTGGCTAAAAATATGCAGAGCTGTCAATGGCTCTACCCTTTAACTGAAGGGGAGAGACGTTGTGATGCGTCAGTGATGTGCTGATGCCATTAGCGTGGCACTGATGCATGCAAGGGCACTTCCGCCACTCAGCCGCAACTACATCCGCCCTGAGCAACAAATCTGTCCAAGTGCCGAATATCGACGGCACCGCTGCCGCAACTCATGTGATGGAGAAAAACTTTTAAAAACAGAAGATGCACCTCGTTTCAGGCGGATGTGAATTTTTACCCCAACATTTAAAGAGAACAGATAAGCAGCACTGATTGAAGAGGCTGCAGTGGCACCATGGCGCTCAGATGACAATCATAGATCTCAAGCTTTGCTCAGAAGGTTTATGACACCTCCTAAACTCTTCAAAAAGATTGCTCATTTGTTATCATTTATTCTGTGCACAATTGTTTTTTAGCAGCAAAAGTCAGTTTTTTTAAACTCGGCTGAAAGGTGTCAGATGGACATGTTTGTAATAACGTGATTGTAATTGGAAATTCCATTGCGTGCCCTACATCTCCCTCAACAGGGAAGATCAGTACTCACTGTTTTAACAAATAAAATGGGCCGCTGGCAGAATGCATTAACAAAATGTGTTTGTTGGATTGCCTGACTTTGAATTGAAAATTGTGTGTTTTTTATTTGAAGATGTTATTCTTGAAGCACTGAAAGTGGATTGCTGGAACAATGCAAAAGGCAATTACATTTCTATGTATTACAAGCAGTTGTAGAAAGAAAAAAGTAAAGATTGATATATTGCAATGGTTTTCCTCATGTAACAATTGAACTTTGAAATGTAAAATAGCTCTCTTTGAAAATTGAAATTCTAATATAAAATCCTTTACTATTTAATAGTGTTCTCCTACACTCTAACAGTTTCTGTTCCCCCTGTCTTTTTCCCCACTCCTGCCTCCCTCTTTCTCTCCATACACAATTTTCACACACTTTCTCAGACATTCCCTTATTCTCATCTTAGTTTGTTTCATCCAAAACTCGACTACCCGTGTCCTAACTCGCACCAAGTCCCACTCACCCATCACCTCTGTATTCGCTGACCTACATTGGCTCCCGGTTAAGTAATGGCACGATAGCAACATTTTCATCCTTGTTTTCAAATCCCTCCATGGCCTCGCCCCTCCCTATCTCTGTAATTTCCTCCAGCCCCACAACCCCGCCCCCCCGCCCCCCCCCCCGCCAGATTTCTGCACTGCTCTGATTCTGCCCTCTTGAGCATTCTTGATTATAATCGCTCAACCATTGGTGGCTGTACCTTCTGTTGCCTAGGCCCTCATCTCTGGAATTCCCTGTCTAAACCTCTCCACCTCTTCAACTCTTCTTCCTTCTTTTAGACGCTCCTTAAAACCTACCTCTTTGACCAAGCTTTTGGTCTCCTGCCCTTATTTCTCCTTATGCTGCTCGGTGTCAAATTTTTTGCCTTGTAACACTCCAGTGAAGCATCTTGGGACATTTTACTACATTAAAGACACTATATAAATACAAGGTGTTGTTGTTTCTGACTTTTCTTGCATGTCTCACATTCTTAGTGTCTGCAGTGACAACAAAAATGCGATAGGTGTACATTTCTCAATGGCTTGTTTTGGTGACTCTTAAATATGGAGATAGAGTGGTCACACACCCGACTGACAAAAAAATCTGTTAGCATGTCTTTATAACCTTAGCTTTTCATTTGTGATCAATCCTTCTCATTTTAATGAACTGTTTCCAATAAGTCAACATTTTGAAGGTCCTTTCTCATTTTCTTGCTCTTTCTCTTATCTATAGCTATCAGTCAAACATTTAAAAGCAATCAGGTACCTGAAATTCCCAAATAGTAATGCAAAAAATAGTATTCATGATTTTATAAATGGCTCAAAAGATTCCAGAAGATAAATAGAACAATGCTACCGATCCACTGAGTAACAGTACTACAAAGATTTTTTAGAGATAGTTAAAAAAATAACATGTAGGTGGCAGCAGCAGGTATGCATTATGGGAGGTTGAGCTTCCCAATTAGTGGCTGTTTTTAAAGAAGGCAACTAACTACAGAAATAGGAGCAAAAGATGGCACAAAAAATATAATAACAAGTTAAATAGAAATGAACTGCTGCTATTAGCATGGACTGGCACTAGTGTGTCAGGGAATGGCAGCAAGAATCAAAGAACCTTATAGCACCAAAGGAGGTAATTCAGCCTGTTGTGATTGTGCCGGCTCTTTGAAAGCCCAAAGAACAGGCAGCTAAGCAAAATATGTAGGTGGCAACAATGAGTGGATCCTGTCAAATTTGGAGAATAAAGTCAGAAAAGGTCTCCGTTTTTCAAATGCAAATGAACACTGCCAGAAACAGATCTTAAATCACCTGGAATACAAGAGCAAGGAGATTATGCTTGAATTGTATAAAACACTGGTTAGGTCGCAGCTGGAGTACTGCGTGAAGTTCTGGTTATGGCATTGTAGGAGGGATGTGATTGCACAGGAGGGGATGCAGAGGAGATTTACGAGAGTGTTGCCTGGACTGGAGAATTTTGGCTGTTGGGGGAGATTGGAGATGCTGGATCTGTTTTCTTTGGAACAGAGGAGGCTACGGGGAGACCTGATTGAGGTGTGTAGAATTATGAAGAGCCTGGATATAGTGGATGGGAGGGACCCGTTTCCCTTGGCAGAGGGATCAGCAACCAGGGGCATAGATTTAAAGTAACTGGGGGGAGTTTTAAGGGAATATGAGGGGAAATTTCTTCACCCAGAGTGTGATGGGGGTCTGGAACTCACTGCCTGAAAGGGTGGTAGAGACAGAATCTCTCACGTTGGATGTGCACTTAAAGGGCTCAAGTTTCTAGAACGGCGCACATTGGAGAGGCCCGCCTAATTTGTAGAATAAAAATTGCGCCCATTACTTACCTCGCGATTCTCCGATATCTGTAAGCCCGTTTCCAGCTCGGTGCGGTGAAGCAGGAGCTGTTGGAGGCGGAGCTACAGCCCTGCACCAAAAACAATGCCGGCAGCTGCGCGCATGCAGTTCAAGCAGAGAGACACTGACAGAGACAGAGAGAGAGACACTGACAGAGAGAGAGAGAGAGACACTGGGAGGGGGCCATTCCAGCATGCTGTTGGAGGGCTCCCGGTGCTGCAGTAGGCGAGTAGAAAGTTAATTTTTTATTTATTGATTTTTTTATTTTATTTTTTATTAATTTTTTTGATTGATTTATTTATCATTTATTATTGATGATGGCTCTTTATTTATAAAAGTGAAATGTTTAATGCTTGTAAACCCCCCTTCCTCCACCCCCAATCTCTTGTTCCCTATGCCTGATTTATAAGTGTAGGCAAGGTTTTTCTGAGTGTACAAAAATCTACACTTACTCCATTATAAGTTAGTTTGGAATAAGTTTTCACTGCCTAAACTTGCAAAACAGGTGTAAGTGGCTGGACACGCCCCCTTTTGAAAAAAAACTCTGTTCTACAATGAAACTATTCTAACTCGCTAGAACTGGAGCAAACTAAACACCGAGAATTGCAATTTCTAAGATGCTCCATTCTGAACTAATTGCTCCAAAAAAATAGGAGCAACTCAGGCCGAAACTTGAGCCCAAAGTGCCGTAACCTACAGGGTACGGACCAAGAGCTGGAAAGTGGAATTAGGCTGGATAGCTCTTGGTCAGCTGACGTGGACACGATGGGCCGAAATGGCCTCCTTCCGTGCTGTAAATTTCTATGATTCTTTGATTCTACACTGTAAAATGCTACAGTGAGCAGGGGCAGCAAAACTGCAATAATTGTACATTTCTCAGGAGCTTGTTTTGGTGGCTCTTAAATATGGTGATAGGGTGGTCTTACACCGACTGACCCCAAAAATCTGTTAGCCTGTCTTCATAGCCTGAGCTTTTAATTCTTGATCTATCCTTCTCATTCTTGTATGAACTGTTTCCAATAAGTCAACATTTTGAAAGTCTTTTTGCCTTTTGAATGGTGTCTCCAGCTGAAAGTAATAGCCTAACTATGGTCTCAACAATGCGTTCTGTAGGATTAGGCTAACCTGTATCAATTTATAATTAAATGTCCTTTATGTACATCCGAGTATTTCATTAGTCTTGGTAAGAATAGCTCTGCACTAATTTAATGTTTTCAGTGAATGATCATTAATCACACCCAAATGTTTTTATTTTCCACCTTTTGTTAGTAAACACCCATTGATAATGCATTCATGTTTCCTTTGCTAATGCAAATTAACTTATATTTTCCCACTTTAAATTTTATCTCCCATTCCTTTGTCAGTCACACTTATATTATTCTTCTTAGGCAGTCCTTCGTATCGAGGATAACTTGCTTCCACACCAAAAATGGGTGTTTCGATGAAGGACCTGATATTCCAGGTCCCGAACTACATGTTGGAGGGTGGAAGATGCCTGTGCGTGGATTTTTTTAACGTGTGGTAGCCGTTGCACACCAGCGACCACACAGGCTTGACAAACTAGGCCTTGGTCCAGTGGCAAGAATTAACCAAGACGACTGGAGACCTGCTCTGCTGCACGGACCTAGTGTACACACATATCGCAGTGTGGGCTGGCCTGTGCTGCCCCTGGGCCCTCGCCTCTTCTGGCCCTGAACTCTTGTCTCTCCTAGGCCCCGTTGTCTCTCCGCTCCTCCACCCTGATCATTTGCCGCAGCTCTGCCGTACCTGGGCCCGCTGAATTTCCTGCCCACGCTCCAATCGGCGACCTGGGTTTTGGCGACGTCGCCCCCCCCTCGAAGCCGTCGCCCACCTGAAACGGCTTGCATCCTGAAGTGGCATGCTCCTCCTCTTATACTCCCCATTCGCGGCTGGAGTTTCTTTGCAGGTCGGGGTGCCATGCTGGATCCAGGGCCACCGCTGCTCCTCCTATACACCCAGGTGGTGCCCTGACCTGCGAGGAAATGCTGGCCGTAGGTAGTGGGTATAATAGATACTTACATTAGTCATCTGATTTCATAGCATGGTGTCATCAACAAATATATTTATATTTACACAAGAAGTAGATGTCATGTATGTAACTACAATGTAACACCTCTGTATTATTGTATACACTCAACCTAGATGCACACCTTGACCACAGGGGGTGAACTTGTGGGAGACACTCCTTACCTGATCACACAGGTATAAAAAGGGAGGTTCCACGCAGGGTCATCACTTGGAGTCCTATGAATAAAGAGTTAAGGTCATAGAGTGACCTTGTTCCCAGAATGTGCCTCATGTGGTTTCATACTGTAAAGTAAGGACTTTACAGTATTGTCTTCCATATTGTTTATGGATAGTAAAATGGAGGATCTGAACAAGTCACTACTCCTCAGTTACCTGTTTCCTAATTACCAGGTAATTCACAATCTGGCTCGCAAATTTGCCATCAATTCGATATGTTTCATCTTTTTTTGGAGTCTTAATGGACACTTAAGTAAAAACTTGCTGAGAATCCAAGCATATTAAATGGATTGTACATCCTTTGCCAACTAATTCAGTTACCTCCTCAGAGAACTTTAGTAGATTTGTGGGGCATGACCTGTTGCTTTTAAAACT
Source organism: Pristiophorus japonicus (assembly GCF_044704955.1). Classification (NCBI taxonomy): domain Eukaryota; kingdom Metazoa; phylum Chordata; class Chondrichthyes; family Pristiophoridae; genus Pristiophorus; species Pristiophorus japonicus. The sequence goes on along the minus strand of NC_091982.1, from coordinate 229,608,363 downwards.
ACGCTGTCATCGTTGTCATCATTATCATCATCGGAGTCCCATGAATGTCCTGCACACCTCTTTAAAAACTAAGCTGGCTGTACCTAATTTCTTCTTTGCTCTTTAAATGAACATTGATAGCATGCTGTCAAATATTCTGGAACATTTTTCCCTCTAGCAATGTGAGACTGACTGGTCACTAATTCCATGAGTTATAACTTGCCTCACTTTTTTTGAATACTGGGATTATATGAATCACCCTCCAGTCTTGTACTTAGAGAACTGGAAAACATATTAACCAGAGCTACACTTACTTCCTTGATGGTTCTAGGGTGTATCCAATCTGGTCCAGCTGCCCTCTTAGACATTTAATGCTTTGAGTTTCTTTACAACACATGCTTTAATGACCTTTACATATGTTATTGATTCCCAAGCCTGTTTGCCTGGATCTGGAATTCGCCCAAAGTCTTTATTTGTGAAGACTGATGTAAGAATTAATTTAATGCATCTGCCATTTCCTGATTCTTTGTGATATTTCTATCTAACACATTCCTTAAAGTAACTGCCTGGTCCAACACTCCAAATACATTGTGTATAGCACTACATAATCTTATGAATCTTTTTGATGTTGTTGGCAATCTGTATTTATATTTCACTCTTGGGCATCTAATTGTTTTCGCTATCTTCAAGATCTCTAAGATTACCTCTCCTCACTACTTCTTGGTTTTCAGGCAGAAATCAGATTGGAACAGTGGAAAAGAAAATTTGGCGAGTGTTTGTGGTAGGTTTGTGATCACCTTTTTCTCGCTTGCCGATGAAAGTTTTAATTACACTCCTTGTATATTGTGTTGTTACCTACCCAGGCATGTGGAAGGTATTTATCATACTCCTGACTTGAACCATGCTGAGGTTCTGTGGGAGGTTAGGAGGTAAGCTACTTGTTACAGAGAAGTAGCCCGTGCCCTGTTCTAACCAAGCTTCAGATCAGTATTGACCCCACAAATGCTAATGATGGGGAACTTGATGATAATGGTGCTATTGAAGGTTGGGAGAAGTGGCTGGGATTTTCCATTGGAAAAGAAAATAGGGTGAGGTGTAAAATATCATCATCATTCCTCGGAATCGAGGAAGACTTGCTTCCACTCTAAAAATTAGTCCTTACGTTGCTGAACAGTCCAATACGAGAGCCACAGTCCCTGTCACAGGTGGGACAGACAGTCGTTGAGGGAAGGGGTGGATGGGACTGGTTTTCCGCAGGCTCTTTCTGCTGCCTGCACTTGATTTCAGCATGCTCTCGGCGATGAGACTCGAGGTGCTCAGCGCCCTCCCGGATGCACTTCCTCCACTGGTCTTTGGCCAGGGACTCCCAGGTGTCAATGGGGATGTTGCACTTTATCAGGGAGGCTTTGAGGGTGTCCTTGTAATGTTTCCTCTGCCCACCTTTGGCTCGTTTGCCGTGAAGGAGTTCTGAGTAGAGCGCTTGCTTTGCGAGTCTCGTGTCTGGCATGATAACAATGTGGCCTGCTCAGTGGAGCTGATCAAGTGTGGTCAGTGCTTCAATGCTGGGGATGTTGACCTGGTCAAGGACGCGAACATTGGTGCATCTGTCCTCCCAGGGGATTTGCAGGATCTTGCGGAGACATCATTGGTGGTATTTCTCCAGCAACTTGAAGTGTCCACTGTACATGGTCCATATCTCTGAGCCATACAGGAGGGCAGGTATTACTATAGCCCTGTAGATCATGAGCTTGGTGGCAGATTTGAGGGCCTGGTCTTCAAACACTCTTTTCCTCAGGCGGCCGAAGGCTGCACTGACGCATTGAAGGCGGTGTTGAATCTCGTCGTCAATATCTGCTCTTGTTGATAAGAGGCTCCCAAGGTATGGGAAATGGTCCATGTTCAGAGTGACATGGGCATTTAATAGTTTTACGTGCAGTGCACGGGGCTGATGTATGTCTACTACATTTAGGGTTAGGGTCATGGCTGATCTGATCATGGACTCAGCTTCACTTCCCTGCCCGCTCCCCAAAAGCCTTTACTCCGCTATCGTTCAAAAATCTGTGTATCCACCTTAAATATATTCAATGACCCAGCCTCCACGGCTCCCTGGGGTCGAGAATTACGACCTTCTGAGAGAAGAAATTCCTCCTCATCTCCGTATCTCCGTTTTAAATGGATGACCACTTACTTTATGGTTACGCCCCCTTGTTCTGGACTCCCCCCACCAGGGAGGAAATAGTTTCTCTCTTATCTACCCTATCAAATCATCTGTAATCATCTAAAACACCTCAATTAAATCACCCCTTAATCTTCTACATTCGAGGGAATACAAGCCTAGTCTGCACCTCGTCCTCATAACATAGGCCTCTTAACCCCGCGAATCATTCTGGTGAATCTGCGCTGCATGCTCTCCAAGGCCAATATGTCCTTCCTGAGGTGTGGTGCCCAGAACTGAACGCAGTTACTCCAGATGGGGTCTGACCAGACCTTTGTAGAACTGTAACATAACATGCGCCCCTTTGTATTCAGCATCATTGCTATACGGGCCAGCCCACACTGCGATATGTGTGCGCACTAAGTCCATGTAGCAGAGCAGGTCTCCAGTCGTTCTGGTTAACCTTTGCCACTGGATAAAGGCCGAGCACTGTCAAGCCCGTTTGGTGGCTGGTGTGCAACGGCCACCACATGTTAAAAAAATCCACACACAGGCATCTTCCACTTCCTCAATTGGAGTTCAGGACTGGATCATTAGGTCCTTTATTGAAACGTCTGTGAACTCTTTGTGGAAGCAAGTCATCCTCGTTCGAGGGACCGCCTGTGATGATGATGGTGTTTTAGCTTCTTATGTTCAGTGACAGATAGGGATAAAAACACTTTCAAACATAATAGTTGTGAGGTGTTTACTCAATCACTGAGTCTAGGTAATGAATTGCTTATTGTTAACAGTGTTTTGAGAAAACAGCTGCATTTTCTTATTTTACTACCTTTCATTTAGGTTAATAAGGCGGTGCTGTCTTTTGAATGAGGCGTTAAACTGAGGTCCGTTTGCTCTCAGGTAGTCTTAAAAGATTCTATGGTACTATTTTGAAGAAGAGCAGGGGAGTTATCCCTAGTGTCCATCATCATAGGCAGTCCCTCGAAATCGAGAAAGACTTGCTTCCACTCTAAAAATGAGTTTTAGGTGACTGACTGCAAAAGCTTCCATAGATAGTTGAAGAGAAAAAGATTAGTGAAGACAAATGTAGGTCCCTTGCAGTCAGAAGCAGGTGAATTTATAATGGGAAACAATTGGTTCTGTCTTCACTAAGAAAGACACAAATAATCTTCTGGAAAGACTAGGGGACTGAGGGTCTAGTGAGAAGGAGGAACTGAAGGAAATCCTTATTATTCAGGAAATTGTTAGGGAAATTGATGGGATTGAAGGCCCCAGGGCCCGATAGTCTGCATCTCAGAGTACTTAAGGTAGTGGCCTGAGAAATAGTGGATGCATTGGTGGTCATTTTTCAACATTCTATAGACTCTGGATCAGTTCCTATGGATTGGAGGATAGGTAATATAACCCCACTTTTTAAAAAAGGAGGGAGAGAGAAAACAGAGAATTATAGACCGGTTAGCCTGACATGGGTAGTGGGGAAAATGTTGGAATCAATTATTAAAGATGTAATAGCAACGCATTTGGAAAGCAGTGACAGGATCAGTCCAAGTCAGCATGGATTTATGAAAGGGAAATCATGCTCGACAAATCTTCCAGAATTTTTTGAGGATGTAACTAGTAGAGTGGACAAGGGAGAACCAGTGGATGTGGTGTATTTGGACTTTCAAAAAGCTTTTGACAAGGTCCCACACAAGAGATTAGTGTGCAAAATTAAAGCACGTAATATTGGGGGTAATGTATTGACATGGATAGAGAACTGGTTGGCAGACAGGAAGCAAAGAGTAAGAATAAACGGGTTCTTTTCAGAATGGCAGGCAGTGAGTAGTGGGGTACCGCAAGGTTCAGTGCTGCGACCCCAGCTATTTACAATATACATTAATGACTGAGACCAAGGAATTGAATCTAATATCTCCAAGTTTGCAGATGACACGAAGCTGGGTGGCAGTGTGAGCTGTGAGGAGGATGCTAAGAGGCTGTAGGGTCAGGTTAGGTGAGTGGGCAAATGCATGGCAGATGCAGTATAATATAGATAAGTGTGAGGTTACCCACTTTGGTGGCAAAAACAGGAAGGCAGAATATCTGAATGGTGACAGATTAGAAAAAGGGGAGGTGCAACAAGACCTGGGTGTCATCGTACATCAGTCGTTGAAAGTTGGCATATAGGTACAGCAAGCGATGAAGAAGGCAAATGGCATGTTGGCCTTCATTGCAAGAGGATTTGAGTATAGGAGCAGGGAGGTCTTACTGCAGTTGTACGGGGCCTTGGTGAGGCCACACCTTGAATATTGTGTGCAGTTTTGGTCTCCTAATCTGAGGAAGGACATTCTTGCTATTGAGGGAGTGCAGCGAAGGTTCACCAGACTGATTCCCAGGACGGCAGGAAATATAGAAACTTAGAAAATAGGTGCAGGAGTATGCCATTTGGCCCTTCGAGCCTGCACCACCATTCAATAAGAGCATGGCTGATCATTCACCTCAGTACCCCTTTCCCGCTTTCTCTCCATACCCTTTCATCCCTTTAGCCGTAAGGGCCATATCTAACACTCTCTTGAATATATCCAATGAACTGGCATCAACAACTCTCTGCGGTAGGGAATTCCACAGGTTAACAACTCTCTGAGTGAAGAAGTTTCTCCTCATCTCAGTCCTAAATCGCTTACCCCTTAACCTTAGATTATGTTCCCTGGTTCTGGACTTCCTCAACATCGGGAAAATTCTTCCTGCATCTAACCTGTCCAGTCCCGTCAGAATTTTATATGTTTCTATGAGATCCCCTCTCATCCTTCTAAACTCCAGTGAATATAGGCCCAGTCAATCCAGTCTCTCCTCATATGTCAGTCCTGCCATCTCGGGAATCAGTCTGGTGAGCCTTCGCTGCTCTCCCTCAATAGCAAGAACGTCCTTCCTCAGATTAGGAGACCAAAATTAACACAATATTCCAGGTGAGGCCTCACTGAGGACCTGTACAACTGCAGTAAGACCTCCCTGCTCCTATACTCAAATCCCCTAGCTATGAAGGCCAACATTTGCTGCCTTCACCGCCTGCTGTACCCGCATGCCAAATTTCAATGACTGATGTACCATGACACCCAGGTCTCGTTGCACCTCCCCTTTTTCTAATCTGCTGCCATTCAGATAATATTCTGCCTTCGTGTTTTTGCCCCCAAAATGGATAACCTCACATTTATCCACATTATACTGTATCTTCCACGCGTTTGCCCACTCAACTAACCTGTCCAAGTCACCCTGCAGCCTTTTAGCGTCCTCCTCAGAGCTCATACCGCCACCCAGCTTAGTGTGATCTGCAAACTTGGAGATATTATACTCAATTCCCTCATCAAAGTCATAAGTGTATATTGTAAATAGCTGGGACCCCAGCTATTTACAATATACACGAATGACTTGGATGAGGGAATTGAGTGTAATATCATCAAGTTTGCAGATAACACTAAGCCTTGCGGCACCCCACTGGTCACTGCCTGCCATTCTGAAAAGGACCCATTTATCCCGACTCTCTGCTTCCTGTCTGCCAACGAGTTCTCTATCCACATCAGTACACTACCCCCAATACCATGTGCTTTAATTTTGCACACCATTGTTTTGCGTGGGACCTTGTCAAAAGCCTTTTGAAAGTCCAAATACACCACATCCTCTTGTTCTCCCTTGTCCACTCTACCAGTTACATCATCAAAAAATTTTCGAAGGTTTGTCAAGCAGGATTTCCCTTTCAGAAATCCATGCTGACTTGGACTGATCCTGTCACTGCTTTCCAAATGTGCTGCTACTTCACCTTTAATAATTGATTCCAACATTTTCCCCACTACCAATGTCAGGCTAACCGGTCGATAATTACCCGTTTTCTTTCTCCCTCCTTTCTTAAAAAGTGGCGTTACAATAGCTATCCTCCAGTCCATGGGAACTGATCCAGAGTCGATAGACTATTGGAAAATGATCACCAGTGCATCCACTATTTCTCGGGCTACTTCCTTAAGTACTCTGGGATGCAGACGATCAGTCCGTAGGGATTTATCGGCCTTCAATCCCATCAATTTCCCTAACACAATTTCCCGCCTAATATGGATTTCCTTCTGTTCCTCCTTCTCACTAGATCTCTGGTCCTCTATTATTTCCGGAAGGTTATTTGTGTCTTCCTTTGTGAAGACAGAAGCAAAGTATTTGTTCAACTAGTCCGCCATTTCTTTGTTCCCCATTATAAATTCACCTGAATCTGACTGCAAGGGACCTACGTTTGTTTTCACTAATCTTTTTCACTAATCTTTTTCTCTTCACATATCTATAGAAGCTTTTGCAGTCAGTTTTTATGTTCCCAACAAGCTTCCTCTCCTGCTCTATTTTCCCCCTCCTAATTAAACCCTTTCTCCTCAGGTTTGCTGCTTTTTCTGGCCAATTTATATGCCTCTTCCTTGGATTTAACATTATCCTTAATTTCCCTTATTAGCTACGGTTGAGCCACCTTCCCCATTTTATTTTTACTCCAGACAGGGATGTACAATTGTTGAAGTTCATCCATGTGATCTTTAAATTTTTGCCATTGCCTATCCACCGTCAACCCTTTAAGTATCACTCTCCAGTCTATTCTAGCCAATTCACGCCTCATACCATCGAAGTTACCTTTCCTTAAGTTCAGGACAATAGTCTCTGAATTAACTGTGTCGCTCTCCATCTTAATAAAGAATTCTACCATATTATGGTCACTCTTCCTCAAATCCTCCTCCACCGCATTGCTACCAGATGATTCCCGGGATGGCAGAACTGACATACGAAGAAAGACTGGATCGACTAGGCTTATATTCACTGGAATTTAGAAGAATGAGAGGGGATCTCATGGAAACTTATAAAATTCTGATGGGATTGGACAGGTTAGATGCAGGAAGAATGTTCCCAATGTTGGGGAAGTCCAGAACCAGAGGTCACAGTCGAAGGATAAGGGGTAAGCCATTTAGGACCAAGATGAGTCGAAACTTCTTCACTCAGAGAATTGTGAACCTGTAGAATTCTCCACCACAGAAAGTTGTTGAGGCTAGTTTGTTAGATATATTCAAAAGGGAGTTAGATATGGCCCTTAATGCTAAAGGGATCAAGGGGTATGGAGAGAAAGCAGGAATGGGGTACTGAAGTTGCAGTTCGGGCGGGTCCCGCCCCCAGTGAGATGCCGGGAGGGCGGGCCCCGCCGACGAGGAGGGGGGAGGGAAAGGGGGGTGGGAAGAGGAGTGGGGGAGGGAAGGAGGAAGGGGGGGAAGAGGAGTGGAGGAGGGGGGGGGAGGGAAGGAGGGAGGGAGGGAAGGAGGGAGGGAGGAGGGGAGAGGCTGAACAGGAGGGAGTGGGGGGGGAGAGGCTGACAGGGCCGGGCCGCCGCCGCCGACACTTTGGGCAGGGTCCCGCCCCCAGCGAGATGCCGGGTGGGCAGGCCCCGCTGACGACGTGGAGGGACGGGGGAGAGGAGGGGTGGGGGAAGAGGAGGATGAAGAGTTGAACTGGAGGGAGGGGGGGGCAGGGGGCGGGGAGAGGCTGAACGGGAGGGGGGGGTGGGGGAAGAGACTGAACGGGGTCAGGGGGGTGGGGGAGCTGAATGGGATGGGGGGGCGCGGGGAAGTGAACGGAAGGGAGGGAGGCCCGAGTCCCGATCTTCGGCCGGAGAGCCCATTGAGCCAGGCCTAGGGACGGCATGCTTCAGGCCCCTCCCACACAGCCTCAGAGGCGAGGAGCTACTGCACATGCACGATTCAGGTCGATGATTCATCTCAAGCCTTTCCCAGATCTGAGGGAAGGCCATCGATCTTTACGTTAACTCTGTTTCTCCACAGATACTGCCTGACTGGCTGAGTATTTCCAGTGTTTTCTGTTTTTTATTACTTAAGATATATTGCTCATTGTTATGTTACTTTGTTTCGATAGAATTGCGGATTGAGTGACTAAATAGGCTCTGAGATACAAAATTACCTGTCTATTTGTGTCATTTATAAAAAGCATAATTAGTTCTTGTATATACATTACACTTTCATAGAAAAATAAGAGTGCACACCCTGAACAAGTACACATGCAGAACAATGGATGAAACATAGAAACAGAGAAAATAGGTGCAGGAGTAGGCCATTCAGCCCTTCTAGCCTGCACCGCCATTCAATGAATTCATGGCTGAACATGCAACTTCAGTACCCCTTCCTGCTTTCTCGCCATACCCCTTGATCCCCCTAGTAGTAAGGACTTCATCTAACTCCCTTTTGAATATATTTAGTGAATTGGCCTCAACTACTTTCTGTGGTAGAGAATTCCACAGGTTCACCACTCTCTGGGTGAAGAAGTTTCTCCTCATCTCGGTCCTAAATGGCTTAACCCTTATCCTTAGACTGTGACCCCTGGTTCTGGACTTCCCCAACATTGGGAACATTCTTCCTGCATCTAACCTGTCTAAACCCATCAGAATTTTAAACGTTTCTATGAGGTCCCCTCTCATTCTTCTGAACTCCAGTGAATACAAGCCCAGTTGATCCAGTCTTTCTTGATAGGTCAGTCCCACCATCCCGGGAATCAGTCTGGTGAATCTTCGCTGCACTCACTCAATAGCAAGAATGTCCTTCCTCAAGTTAGGAGACCAAAACTGTACACAATACTCCAGGTGTGGCCTCACCAAGGCCCTGTACAACTGCAGCAACACCTCCCTGCCCCTGTACTCAAATCCCCTCGCTATGAAGGCCAACATGCCATTTGCTTTCTTAACCGCCTGCTGTACCTGCATGCCAACCTTCAATGACTGATGTACCATGGCACCCAGGTCTCGTTGCACCTCCCCTTTTCCTAATCTGTCACCATTCAGATAATAGTCTGTCTCTCTGTTTTTACCACCAAAGTGGATAACCTCACATTTATCCACATTATACTTCATCTGCCATGTATTTGCCCACTCACCTAACCTATCCAAGTCACTCTGCAGCCTCATAGCATCCTCCTCGCAGCTCACACTGCCACCCAACTTAGTGTCATCCGCAAATTTGGAGATACTACATTTAATCCCCTCGTCTAAATCATTAATGTACAATGTAAACAGCTGGGGCCCCAGCACAGAACCTTGCGGTACCCCACTAGTCACTGCCTGCCATTCTGAAAAGTCCCCATTTACTCCTACTCTTTGCTTCCTGTCTGACAACCAGTTCTCAATCCACGTCAGCACACTACCCCCAATCCCATGTGCTTTAACTTTGCACATTAATCTCTTGTGTGGGACCTTGTCGAAAGCCTTCTGAAAGTCCAAATAGACCACATCAACTGGTTCTCCCTTGTCCACTTTACTGGAAACATCCTCAAAAAATTCCAGAAGATTTGTCAAGCATGATTTCCCTTTCACAAATCCATGCTGACTTGGACCTATCATGTCACCTCTTTCCAAATGCGCTGCTATGACATCCTTAATAATTGATTCCATCATTTTACCTACTACTGAGGTCAGGCTGACCGGTTAAAAATTCCCTGTTTTCTCTCTCTCTCCTTTTTTAAAAAGTGGGGTTACATTGGCTACCCTCCACTCGATAGGAACTGATCCAGAGTCAATGGAATGTTGGAAAATGACTGTCAATGCATCCGCTATTTCTAAGGCCACCTCCTTAAGTACCCTGGGATGCAGTCCATCAGGCCCTGGCGATTTATCGGCCTTCAATCCCATCAATTTCCCCAACACAATTTCCCGACTAATAAGGATTTCCCTCAGTTCCTCCTCCTTACTAGACCCTCTGACTCCTTTTATATCCGGAAGGTTGTTTGTGTCCTCCTTAGTGAATACCAAAGCAAAGTACTTGTTCAATTGATCTGCCATTTCTTTGTTCCCCGTTATGATTTCCCCTGATTCTGACTGCAGGGAACCTACGTTTGTCTTTACTAACCTTTTTCTCTTTACATATCTGTAGAAACTTTTGCAATCCGCCTTAATGTTCCCTGCAAGCTTCTTCTCGTACTCCATTTTCCCTGCCCTAATCAAACCCTTTGTCCTCCTCTGCTGAGTTCTAAATTTCTCCCAGTCCCCGGGTTCGCTGCTATTTCTGGCCAATTTGTATGCCACTTCCTTTAGATTTAATACTATCCCTGATTTCTCTTGATAGCCACGGTTGAGCCACCTTCCCTTTTTTATTTTTATGCCAGACAGGAATATACAATTGTTGTAGTTCATCCATGTGGTCTCTAAATGTCTGCCATTGCCCATCCACAGTCAACCCCTTAAGTATCATTCGCCAATCTATCTTTGCCAATTCATGCCTCATACATTCAAAGTTACCCTTCATTAAGTTCTGGACCATGGTCTCTGAATTAACTGTTTCATTCTCCATCCTAATGCAGAATTCCACCATATTATGGTCACTCTTCCCCAAGGGGCCTCGCACAATGAGATTGCTAATTAATCCTCTCTCATTACACAACACCCAGTCGAAGATGGCCTCCCCGCTAGTTGGTTCCTCGACATATTGGTCTAGAAAACCATCCCTTATGCACTCCAGGAAATCCTCCTCCACCGTATTGCTTGCAGTTTGGCTAGCCCAATCTTTGTGCATATTAAAGTCACCCATTATAACTGCTGCACCTTTATTGCATGCACCCCTAATTTCCTGTTTGATGCCCTCCCCAACATCACTACTACTGTTTGGAGGTCTGTACACAACTCCCACTAACGTTTTTTGCCCTTTGGTGTTTTGCAGCTCTACCCATATAGATTCCACATCATCCAAGCTAATGTCTTTCCTAACTATTGCATTAATCTCCTCTTTAACCAGCAATGCTACCCCACCTCCTTTTCCTTTTATTCTATCCTTCCTGAATGTTGAATACCCCTGGATGTTGAGTTCCCAGCCCTGATCATCCTGGAGCCACGTCTCCGTAATCCCAATCACATCATATTTGTTAACATCTATTTGCACCTTAATTCATCCACCTTATTGCGGATACTCCTTGCATTATGACACAAAGCCTTCAGGCTTGTTTTTTTAACACCCTTTGTCCTTTTAGAATTTTGCTGTACAGTGGCCCTTTTTGTTCTTTGCCTTGGGTTTCTCTGCTCTCCACTTTTCCTCATCTCCTTTCTGTCTTTTGCTTTTGCCTCCTATTTGTTTCCCTCTGTCTCCCTGCATTGGTTCCCATCCCCCTGCCATATTAGTTTAACTCCTCCCCAACAGCACTCGCAAACACTCCCCCTTGGACATTGGTTCCGGTCCTGCCCAGGTGCAGACCGTCCGGTTTGTACTGGTCCCACCTCCCCCAGAACCGGTTCCAATGCCCCAGGAATTTGAATCCCTCCCTGCTGCACCACTGCTCAAGCCACGTATTCATCTGCGCTATCCTGCGATTCCTACTCTGACTAGCACGTGGCACTGGTAGCAATCCCGAGATTACTACTTTTGAGGTCCTACTTTTTAATTTAGCTCCTAGCTCCTTACATTCGTTTTGTAGGACCTCATCCCTTTTTTTACCTATGTCGTTGGTACCAATGTGCACCACGACAACTGGCTGTTCTCCCTCCCTTTTTAGAATGTCCTGCACCCACTCCGAGACATCCTTGACCCTTGCACCAGGGAGGCAACATACCATCCTGGAGTCTCGGTTGCGGTCGCAGAAACGCCTATCTATTCCCCTCACCATTGAATCCCCTATCACTATCGCTCTCCCACTCTTTTTGCTGCCCTCCTTTGCAACAGAGCCAGCCATGGTGCCATGAACTTGGCTGCTGCTGCCCTCCCCTGATGAGTCATCCCCCTCAACAGTACTCAAAGCAGTGTATCTGTTTTGCAGGGGGATGACCACAGGGGACCCCTGCACTACCTTCCTTGCACTACTCTTCCTGCTGGTCTTCCATTCCCTGTCTGGCTGTGGACCCTTCTCCTGCGGTAAGACCAACTCGCCTCACATGCTACTCACGTCATTCTCAGCATCATGGATGCTCCAGAGTGAATCCACCCTCAGCTCCAACTCCGCAACACGGACCGTCAGGAGCTGGAGGTGGATACACTTCCCGCACATGTAGTCGTCAGGGACACTGGAGTCGTCCCTGAGTTCCCACATGGTACAGGAGGAGCATAACACCCGACTGAGCTCTCCTGCCATGACTTAACCCTTAGATACACTTAATGGTAGATTGTTTTCAGGTGTACACCTAACCCTGCACTGCACATTATGTAAATCTGTAATTTATTTCCCCAAATATCCATTATTTTTGTTTTATGTATACAAATTACTTTATCCCGTGGTTTCCCTTATTGGTACATAGTTGTCATCGTGTTACGATGGGTTGACAACACAGGTAGAGAGGCTGGGAGTAATGAAGAGCGATGGCCACGTGATTTCAGGGATGCAGCATCACAATGGATGTTTGTTGTCAAAAACGCAAAATTAGAGGGAAGTAATCGGCATGTTCTGATGTAAGAATATGCAAATTGGACATAAATTATTTTCAAAAAAAGCAAGGGCATAAAATGATTTGCATATTGACATATTTCCTATACATTGTTTTTTGATTATACATATAAAACATGCAATCAGCTACAGTACAAGAATTGAGTTCATAAATTCATAGCATAGATACGGCTGTGTGATTGAAACAGTTTGATGTTTTATTCTTATTTATACACTGACTCTTTGAAAGTAATGAAAAGCAAAGTTATGGAAACAGATGACAGGGAATTGTGAAAGTGTCATTTCTGCTTAAAATGTGCATTGCTTAAGAAGTGACGGTTAAGGAAATACTTGTGCAAAATGGCACATCATTTAATAACCTATTCAAGTATTATTATATCTCAACCATTATCTAAGTAGTAAAACTGTAAATTAAAACTACACTGAGAAATAAGCCTTGAGCATCCACGCCCTACAGCAGCCAAGCACTACATGTGTCTGTAGTCTTTTAGACAGGCAGAAATCAAGACCATCTGTAGGTCTTTGTTGTACATGCTGTGCCTCTCGCCTCTCTGTTGTTACAAGGCTCTTTGCTTGCTTTAAGTGATGAATTTTCCAAATAGGAACAGAATTTATGTTTCAGCTGAAGCAAAAAGCGCTGATGTAGATTTTCACTGGATCACAAAACATTTCAATCATTGAGTTTTTTTATTATTGGTTTTTTATTGTACTTTTTTCACAGTTATATTTTTATTCTAGTGTTGGAAATTAATTAGAGTTGAAAGCCTGAAGAGTGATGTGCTATTTTCCCTTTGCTTCATTCATTTCCTTGTTCAGCAATTCTAATTGCCTTTACACTCGGCATAATAATTCTTGTGCTTTTGAATGGAGAGTCTGTCATTTGAAAATTTAATACAGTTTCTGTGCTATCTGGGCAGTCTATCTACTTATTTATATGGTGTGTTCAGCACTGATGAGAACTGGGACAGAGTTATCAGCTTGAGGTAGAATTTATTCAAATTGTGGTACAGTATATAAATGAAACTCATCAGAACTGTGGTACTGTACATGACCATACATCTTAATTAGTGACTGCACTTGGTACTATTAGACCTATGCACACTGCTAAACATACTCATCAATGCAACTAATTCATGTTGAATGCTCATAACTTGCCAAGCTGATTTTTATTGTATGTTTCCAATTGCTATGTTTACTAAACAATGTGGCTGAAATATTTAGTCTTGTACATAAATGGGGCTAAGGAGAAGCAATACTATTTGACTAATCTGTGCAACATGCCAGGTCTGTTTTTCGTTATTCTGGTGCCCTGATTTAGCATAAGAGAAGGACAGTAGAGCTTGGGAAATCTGGTGGAAATCAGTTCCATTGTGTTTCATCTGGTTTTAAGGCCTCGTTCTCTCATCCAATCAAGTCTAGGCGGGAGCTTCATGACTGTGTGCAAGTGAGGGTGGGAAAGGGCACCGTTTTCAGGCCCATGGATGTGTTGATGCTGAGTCTTCAACATGGCCAGTGAGGCCTGGTGAGAACAAGGCCTTATGCAGACCTGCAAGTGGGAGGGCATTCACAAGGTCCACACACTTTAAAAGCAAATGCATTTGACTGTTAAAGGTCATTCTTGCAGGGTTTTCCCCCTGCTGGAATTTGGCCATTCATGAGCCCTTGTGTCAATTATTTTGCCTCAAGCTCCCTTTATGGGCACCAGAAGGTTTGCCACCAGGAATCCTTTGCCCGATGTGTCCAGAGAAGGGGATCAGTGGAAGTACGTGCCAAGCATATCAGACTGCCCGAGAACATATCAGAGCCCTCTTGCTTGCACTTGCACCCACGCCCCAACATCTGCAGCGAGAGGTAGTAACCATACTTTGGCAGATGTTGGTGGAGGCTCCTCTTCTGAATGACGGCTGTGCCAGAAAATCTTTCCATGGCATCTTGGTGAGATGTGAATGCCTGTCTGTCACTAATCACAGCATCTCGTGCTTCACGTGGTACCTGTATTACTGTGCTACCAGCGTTGCCTTTTGGGTACACCTTACAAAGTGCCACCAACCACATCTGCAGACAAATGGACAAAAGAAGACATCCATTAAATGTAATATGAAGCAAAACAAGGGGTTTAGATAGTAGAGAGCTGTCAATTATGGGGAAATATTAAGAGTGATATTTATAATCAAATGGTAAGACCAATCAAAAACCCGTTTAAACACATGGGGGTTGGAATTTCTCTGGTCACTGTTGTATTTATAACATAACAAATGTACACAACAGAGGGCATCTTCAAGAATGCACTTACGATGTTGCTACACAGCAACCAGGCTAATTCTTGGATACATCAAAATGTGTTACGTTTTTAAACTAAAATAATTGAGGCTCACTTAAAATGAACTGATCATCATTATCATCATAGGCAGTTCCTCGGAATCGAGGAAGACTTGCTTCCACTCAAAAAGTGAGTTCTCAGGTGGCTGTACAGTCCAATGCGGGAATTATAGTCTCTGTCACAGGTGGGACAGACAGTGGTTGAAGGAAAGGGTGGGTGGGGAGGCTGGTTTGCCGCACATTCCTTCCGCTGTCTGCGCTTGATTTCTGCATGCTCTCGGCGATGAGACTCGAGGTGCTCAGCGCCCTCCCGGATGCTCTTCCTCCACTTTGGGCGGTCTTATGCCAGGGACTCCCAGGTGCCGGTGGGGATGTTGCACTTTATCAAGGAGGCTTTGAAGGCATCCTTGAAATGTTTCCTCTGCCCACCTGGGGCTCGCTTGCTGGGTCGGAGCTCTGAGTAAAGCGCTTGGTTTGGGAGTCTCGTGTCAGACATGCAGACGATGTGGCCCACCCAACGGAGCTGGTCGAGCGTGGTCAATGCTTCAATGCTGGGAATGTTGGCCTGAGCGAGAACACTGATGTTGGTGCGTTTATCCTCCCAGTGGATTTGCAGGATCTTGCGGAGGCAGTGCTGGTGGTACTTCAGCGCTTTGAGATGTCTGCTGTATATAGTCCACGTCTCTGAGCCATATAGGAGGGCGGGTATCACTACTGCTCTGTAGACCGTAAGCTTGGTGCCAAATTTGAGGTCCTGGTCTTCAAACACTCTCTTCTTCAGGCGACTAAAGGTTCCACTGGCACATTGGAGGTGGTGTTGGACCTCGTCATCGATGTCTGCCCTTGCTGATAGTAGGAACGTGGTCCACTTTGTCCAGGGCCGTGCCGTGGATCTTGATGACTGGGGGGCTGTGTGGCGGGTCAGGTTGGTTAGTGTAAGGACCATGCTTTCATACGCCTCGGTGAAGACAAAATGAACTGGTAGCCCTGGATTGTATCAGTTTATTCATTAGCCGAGTCCCAAATTTGAAATGCATTTGTTTTCTATGATTTTTGTTAAATGAACCAATGATGACATAGTTGCTATGCTGATGGAGACTTGAGCATTTGAAACACTGCCCCTTCACAAAGGTTTGCGATTGCAGTCGAGACCCGATGACCTATTTATAGATATATAAATTTGTTCAGGAACTAGTGGCTGGTAAACTGACAGGTATGTGGTTAATTAGCATAATTTAAAGGCCTTCATTAAAAACAATCATCTGTCCAAGGTATTTGGCTATCCTTTTGCTTTTCTCAGCTATTAATTTTTATACACTTTTCTTGTGGGTAATTCCTGGCTTCCACACTGCACCTTCCCTGAAATGCCTGAGATCAAGAACCCATCAGGTGGAGAATCAGCAATTATTGCATAAAATATAATGCAGGAACTTAAGGACCATGTTTAAATTGGAACAATCGGTATGTGATAACCAATTCATTATTAATCTTTAACCTGCCACCAGGTTCATGGAAATACATGTCTCCCTGGACCAACCAGTATTGTTTGTTTTCAGATTATGCATTATAATGGTGAAAATATATTCGTACAGTAGTAAAGCCACTTGAACATAAACAATAGTTTTATTACTGCAATGTTAACCGTAAACAATTAAATATTAATTGGAGTTTAGAAGAATGAGAGGTGATCTTATTGAAACAAAAAAGACACTGAGGGGGCTCGACAAGGTAGATGCCGAGAGGATGTTTCCACTCGTGGGGGAATCTAGAACTAGGGGGCATAGTCTCAGAATAAGGGATCTCCCATTTAGAACTGAGATGAGGAGGAATTTCTTCTCTCAGAGGGTCATAAATCTGTGTAATTCTCTGCGCCAGAGAGTTGTGGAGGCTAGGCCATTGAATATATTTAAGGCACAGACAGACAGATTTTGGAACGATAAGGAAGTGAAGGGTTATGGGCAGCGGGCAGGGAAGTGGAGCTGAGTCCATGATCAGATCAGCCATGATCTTATTGAATGGCGGAGCAGGCTCGAGGGGCCAAATGGCCGACTCCTGCTCCTATTTCTTATGTTCTTATGAGACACTTTTACATTGCTTGTCCTGTTGTTTCCCTCCCCATTTGCTCCTCTTTATTCTTTCTCCTTTGCTCCTCTAATTCAATCCTCTTGAGCATCCTTGATTATAATCGCTCAACCATTGGTGGCCATGCCTTCTGTGTCCCAGGCCCTAAGCTCTGGAATTCCCTGCCTAAACTTCTCCGCCTCTTTAACTCCCTTTTCTCCTTAAAACCTACCTCTTTAACCAAGCTTTTGGTCACCTGCCCTAATTTCTCCTTATATGGCTCTGTGCCAAATTTTTTGTGTTACAATGCACCTGAGAAGCGCCGTGGGACGTTTTACTATGTTAAAGGAGCAATATAAATACGTTGTTTTAAGCATGAGGTGTGGGGCAGTTTCCTGCCAATCAATATTGTATGTTGAACATTTAATATGGCCTCTGTAACCTGAGCTTTTCCTGTGTCCATTCGCGTGAGCACATTAACTCGGGTCTGGACCCGAGCCATTCAATACTCTTCCACATTTCCCCCCTTGCCTTTTCTCTTTATCCCTCCCTCACCGTTTTCTCGTGTCATCATGCCTCCTTTCATCTCTCCACTCTCGGATACTCTGCCCTCTTAAATCCCTACCTCAATCGCTCATTACTCTGCGACCTTCCTGCTCTCCTGCCGCCGTTCCAGGCTTGACTCCCTTCCCTTGGTGCCTCTCTTGGCATCCTACGAAGGACCCAACTAAGCACTCATCACTGCCTCCTTATGAGCAGCAACCCCAAATGTCCCATCCTACACTCTCGCTAACCTTCCTGTCCAGGACACCCACTGGGAACTAATCTTGCAAATCTCCTACCCATCCAACTCACCACCCACTGTCCCAAAGCGCTGACCCTGTTGACACTGATATTTCTTCACTACTTTCCTCCCTCTGCTTCTGCACTGAACATCTTATCCTCAGTGATTTTAACCTCCATCTCAATTCATCATGCTCTCCTCTGAGTCCACTAGCCTCCTATCCTAATGCTCTCTCTCCTCTGAGTTCACTAGCCTCCTAGCCTCTCTTAATCTCCCCCTCCATGTAAACGCGTAAACTCCCCAACTCATATTCACGCCAGCCCCTCGACCTTGCCATCTCTCGTGGCCTTGCTACTCCCATCCCGTCAATCGCAGATAAAGTTATCTCTGACCACTTCCTCGTAACGCTCTCCAGCCACATTCCCCTTCCCCTGCCCCCCTTCCCCTCCAACCCTACCTCCTTCTGTGTCTGCCCCTGGAAAAAAACTCTCTCCCAACTCTCTTAACAACTGCACTATGAACTCCCAACTGTCCAGCCTTTGGCCTTCCATTCACCATGACATTTCTGCAACTACCCATTGTGTTCCAAACACAGATGAGACTGCACACAGGGAGATTAAAGTAACAGTGATCTCAGTCTTTATTAAGACACTCCAGAGTGAGGAACAGGCCTTAGGGGCCAGCTTAAATACAATATTCCCAAGGGATGCTGGGATCACCCCCACCCCAAAGTCAAAGTGAAAACTATTTACAAGGTGAGGCGGTCGGGAGCCTTTCTTTCCCTGGTGGACCCCCTCGGTACAAATGTCTGTTCTGGTGTGTTGGTTGTGCCCTCGCTGGGCTGGCATGTTGTTGGCCCTGCAGGGCTGCTGGGTGAGCCTGACCTTGCCGGGCTGTTGGGCATGATGGGTTCGATTTCCTGGTCCGGGGTGGTGTCGTTGATCCTTTGGGGTGTGTGTTGTGGGCTCGACAAAGGTGGTGTCTGCTGTGGGTTGTTCAGGGCAGTCTGTGAACTGCAGCCTCGTTTGGTCCAGGTGCTTTCTGCAAATTTGTCCATTGTCTAGTTTGACTACAAATGCCCTACTCCTCTCTTTAGCTACCACCGTGCCCGCGATCCACTTGGGACTATGTCCATAGTTTAGCACATACACAAGGTCACTCAGATCAATTTCCCATGACACAGTGGTACGACCATCGTTTACATTTTGTTGCTGCCACCTGCTCTCTACCTGATCATGCAGGTTGGGGTGAACCAGCGAGAGTCTGGTTTTAAGTGTCCTTTTCATGAGTAGCTCAGCCGGGGCTCCCCTGTGAGCGAGTGGGGTCTCGTGCTATAGCTGAACAGTACTCGGGACAGGCGGGTTTGGAGTGAGCCTTCTGTGACTCATTTGAGGCACTGTTTGATTGTTTCTACTGCCTGCTCTGCCTGCCCATTGGAGGCTGGTTTAAACGGGGCCGAGGTGACATGTTTGATCCCATTGTGGGGATCAATTCGGCACTGGTGAAACATGGCCCGTTGTCACTGACCAGTATGTCAGGCAGGCCGTGGGTGGCAAACATGGCCCTCAGGCTTTCAATGGTGGCGGTGACGGTGCTTCCCGACATTATTTCACATTCAATCCATTTTGAAAAAGCATTCACCACCACCAGGATAATTTTACCGAGAAACGGGCCCGCATAGTCGACATGGATCCTCGACCATGGTCTGGAGGGCCAGGACCACAAACTTAGTGGTGCCTCTCTGGGCGCGTTGCTCAACTGAGCACATACGCTGCATTGCCGTACACAGGACTCTAAGTCAGAGTCGATACCGAGCCACCACACATGGGATCTGGCTATCGCTTTCATCATTACGATACCCGGGTGTGTGTTGTGGAGATCCGAGATGAACGTCTCCCTGCCCTTTTTGGGTAGCACTACGCGGTTACCCCACAACAGGCAGTCTGCCTGAATGGACAGCTCATCCTTTTGCCGCTGGAACGGCTTGATTAGCTCTTGCATTTCAACGGGGATGCTGGCCCAGCTCTCATGCAGTACACAGTTTTTTACTAGGGACAGCAGAGGATCTTGGCTGGTCCAAGTCCTAATCTGGCGGGCCGTGACAGATGATTTATCATTTTCAAATGCTTCCATGACCATCAACAAGTCTGCGGGCTGCGCCACCATCAATAAGTTTGCAGGCTGCGCCATTTCCACCCCCGTGGTGGGCAATGGTAGCCGACTGAGAGCATCCGCACAGTTCTCGGTGCCTGGCCTGTGGCGGATGGTATAGTTATACGCTGATAGCGCGAGTGCCCACCTTTTTATGCGGGCTGAGGCATTAGTATTATCCGCTTGTTTTCAGCGAACAGGGATATGAGGGGCTTGTGATCGGTTTCCAGCTCAAATTTGAGGCCAAACAAGTACAGATGCATTTTCTTTACCCCAAACACACACGCTAATGCCTCTTTCTCAATTATGCTGTAGTTCCTCTCGGCCTTAGACAAGCTCTTGGAGGCACAGGCGACAGGTTGCAACTTCCCCGCAACGTTAACTTGTTGTGGTACACACCCGACTCCGTACGACGACGCATCACGTGCTAGCACAAATCTTTTACACGGGTTATACAATACAAGCAACTTGCCGGAGCATAAAATGTTTCTGTTTTTTTCAAAAGCAATTACTTGATTTTTTCCCCCATACCCAGTTCTCACCTTTACACAAAAACACATGTAGGGGCTCGAAGAGGGTGCTTAACCCCAGTAGGAAGTTACCAAAATAGTTGAGGAGTCCCAGAAACAACCGCAGCTCCGTGACGTTCTGTGGTCTGGGTGCATTCCTGATAGCCTCTGTCCTGGCGTCTGTGGGCCGAATGCCGTCTGCCGTGATCTTTCTCCCCAAAAACTCCACTTCTGTTGCCACAAAGACGCATTTTGACCTCTTCAGCCGCAGCCCTACGTAATCCAGTTGCTGGAGGATCTCCTCCAGGTTTTGTCGGTGCTCGACGGTGTTCTGACCCGTGACCAATAGGTCATCCTGAAAAACCACCATGCGTGGTACCGACTTGAGTAGGCTCTCCATGTTTCTCTGGAAGATCACTGCAGCCGACCGAATTCCAAACGGGCATCTGTTGTAGATGAACAGTCCCTTGTGTGTGTTGATGCAGGTGAGGCCCTTCGAAGACTCCTCCAGCTTCTGCCTCATGTAGGCCGAAGTCAGGTCGAGCTTGGTGAACGTCTTGCCTCCTGCCAGCGTCGCAAATAGGTCGTCTGCCTTAGGTAGCGGGTATTGGTCCTGTAGCGAGAAACGATTAATAGTTACTTTATAATCGTTTCAAATCCTGACCGTGCCATCACTTTTGAGTACTGGAACAATCGGGCTGGCCCACTCGCTGAATTCCACTGGGGAGATGATGCCCTCGCATTGCAGCCTGTCCAGCTTGATTTCCAGTCTCTTCCCTCATCATGTGAGGTACTGCTCGCGCCTTGTGGTGGAGGGTCGTGCCTCTGGGACCAAGTGGAATCCGCACCTCTGCCCCGGAAAAGTTTCCAATGCCTGACTCAAAAAGGGAAAGAAATTTGTTTAGAACCTGGGCACATGAGGCCTCATTTACATGTGGTAGCGCGCGGATGTCATCCCAATTCCAGCGGATTTTGCCCAGCCAGCTCCTTCCAAGCAGTGTGGGGCCATCACCCGGGACAATCCAGAGTGGCAGTTCGTGGACCGTGCCCTCGTAGGTGACCTTGACCATGGCGCTGCCCAGGACAGTGATAAGCTCTTTGGTGTACATTCTTAGTTTCGTGTGGATGGGGCTCAGGGCTGGTCTGAGTGCCTTGTTGCACCATAGTCTCTCAAACATCTTTTTACTCATGATGGATTGGCTAGCGCCTGTGTCCAGTTCCATGGCTACGGATAAGCCATTCAATTTTACATTTAGCATTGTAGATGGACATTTCGTCGAAAATGTGTGCACCCCCTGTACTTCAGCATCTGCCTCCTCTCTGAGGCTGGAAATTGCTTTGATCCACCATGGACCGATCTTCTTCTGCCACATGGTGGTGAGCAGGTTTTGCAGAGCTGCAAGCTCGTTGGAGCTGCCCCATTGTTTCACAGTTCTTGCAAACATACCCTTTGAAGCAGCATGAATAGGCTGTATGGAAGCCTCCACAATGCAAACAAGGTGCGAATTGCCTTGCATTCATCCTTTGTTGCGGACTCTGAGTCGTCTGGGTCACCTGAGGCCTGCTGGCAGTTGCAGACTCGTGGTTTCTGCCCTGTACATTTCTGCTCGCAAATACAGTTCCAGTTAATTTATGAACATTGCTAACACTTGTGTGCTGAGAGATTTGTTTGGTGTTATCACTGGTGGACATAAACGCCTGTGCTATTGCAATGGCCTTGCTGAGGGTCGGTGTCTCTACAGTCAAAAGTTTTCGTAGGATGGTCTCGTGCCCAATGCCCAGTACAAAAAAGTCTCTGAGCATTTGCTCCAGGTAGCCATCAAACTCACATTGTCCTGCAAGTCGCCTTAGCTCGGCGATGTAGCTCGTCACTTCCTGACCTTCAGATCGCTGGCACGTATAGAACCGATACCTCGCCATCAGCACGCTCTCCCTCGGGTTAAGCTGCTCCCGAACCAATGTACGCAGCTCCTCGTACGACTTATCTGTGGGTTTCACCAGAGCCAGAAGATTCTTCATGAGGCTGTAGGTCGGTGCCCCGCAGACCGTGAGGAGGACCGCTCTCCTTTTTGCAGCGCTTCCTTCTCCGTCCAGCTCGTTGGCTACAAAGTACTGGTCTAGCCGTTCAACATAGGCTTCCCAGTCCTCATCCTCCGAGAACTTCTCCAGGATGCCCACAGTTTGCTGCATCTTTGCGTTGGATTCGTATACTCGTCGCCAGTTATTGTGTTCCTAACACAGATGAGACTGCATACAGGGAGGTTAAAGTAACAGTGACCTCAGTCTTTAATAAGACACTCCAGAGTGAGGAACAGGCCTTAGGGGCCGGCTTATATACAGTACTCCCAAGGGATGCTGGGATCCCTTGGGACTTCAGGGGATGCGCTCCCTGGTGGCGGAACATGGGAGTGCATGCTTTACAGGTACCCAACACTATCGATCTGCTGAACCACACCCTCACCATCACCTTTGATGCCCTACAATTACTCTCTCTCACCCAGGCCATTCCCTCGATACAGCCCTGATCTTTGCTCCTATAAGTCCAAGGGACGCAGACTTAAATGGATATGACGGACAACTGGTTTAGCCATTCACCACCAGATCTAGCTGGACCACATAAAGCACTATCGGGTCCTGCTCTCGTCTGCCAAAATCGCTCACTAATCTAGAATCATTCTGGAATGTAAAGATAATGCCCGGCTTCTATTCTCCATGCTGTCTTTTTAAACTCCTCTTCCCAGTCTCCACCCTCACCTCTAACAATAAGTGTGAGGAGCTCATGGACTTCTTTGTCTCTAAGATTGAGACCATCTGTTCAGCCGCCTCTGCCTCTTCCCTTCCTTCCCCTGGCCCACCAAACCCAACTTCTTCAATGGATCCCCCCTGCCCTATCCCTGACCGTACATCTTTCTCCAGTTTCTCTCCGATATCCCCTCATGACCTTTCCGAGCTCATCCTGTGCAAGAGACTCACTTCCTGCTCCCTTGACCCTATTCCCACCAAACTGCTGACCACCCAACCTCTTTTTCTGACTCCCATGTTAGCTGACATTGTCAACAGTTCTCTCTCCTCAGGTACTTTCCCCCTCTCCTTCAAATCTGCTGTCATCACCCCTCTCCTTAAAAATCAACTCTAGACCCCACCGTCCTTGCAAACTACTGCCCCATCCCCAACCTGCCTTTCCTCTCAGGTCCTTGACTGGGTTGTCCCCTCCCAAATCAGTGCCCAATCTTTCCTGCAATTCCATGTTTGAATTCCTCCAATCTGGTTTCCGTGTCTGCCACAGTACCGAAACGGCTCTCATCAAAGTCACCAATGACATCCTTTGTGACTGTGATGCAGGCAAACTAACTCTCCTTGTCCTTGACCTGTCTGCAGCCTTTGACATGATTGACCATTTTATCTTTCTCCAACGCCTCTCCACCGTCGTCCAGCTGGGTGGACTGCATTTGCCTGGTTCCATTCTTATCTATCTAATCATAGCCAGAGATTCACCTGCAACAGCTTCTCTCCCCGCCCCTGCATTGTTACTTCTGGTGTCCCCCAAGGACCTACCCTTGGCCCCCTCCTATTTCTCATCTACATGTTGCCCCTTGGTGACATCATCCAAAAACACAACGTCAGTTTCCACATGTTCGCTGATGACACCCAGCTCTACCTCACTACCAATTCTCTCGACCCCTCCATGGTCTCTAAATTGTCAGACTGCTTGTCCGACATCCAGTTCTGGATGAACAGAAATGTTCTCCAATTGAATATTGGGAAGACCGACTCCATTGTTTAAACTCCATTCCCTAGCCACTGACTCCATCCCTCTCCCCAACTCCTGTCTGAGGCTGAAGCACACTGCTCGCGACCTTGGTGTCATATTTGACCCTGAAATTAGTTTTTGACCACATATCCGCAGCATAACTAAGACTACCAATTTCCACCTCCATAACATTGCCCGGCTCCGCCCTTGCCTCAGCGCATCTGCTGCTGAAGCCCTCATCTATGCCTTTGTTACCTCTAAACTTGACTATTCCAACGTACTCGTAGCTGGCCACCATATTCTACCTTACATAAACTAGAGGTGATCCAAAACTCGGCTGCCCATGTCTTAACTCGCACCAAGTCCTTCTCATCCATCACCCTTGTGCTCGCTGACCTACATTGGCCTCTGTTAAGCAATGCCTCGATTTCAAAATTCTCATCCTTATTTTCAACTCCTTCCATGGCCTTGCCCCTCCCTATCTCTAATCTTCTCCAGCCCCACAACCCCCCCGAGATGTCTGCGCTCTTCAAATTCTGCCCTCCTGAGCAACCTTGATTATAATCGCTCAACCATTGGTGGCCATGCCTTCTGTTGCCTAGGCCCTAAACTCTGGAATTCCCTGCCTAAACCCCTCCATCTCTCTACCTCTCTTTCCTCCTTTAAGACACTCCTTAAAACTTACCTCTTTGACCAAGCTTTTGGTTACGTGCCCTAATTTCTCATTATGTGGCTTGGTGTCAAATTTTTGGTCTTTACAATACTCCTGTGAAGCGCCTTGGGATGTTGTACTATGTTAAAGATGCTATTGTTTTGTTGTTGTTTTAAACTTTAGGTTTAATTTTGCTCTTGAGGGAATCTTTTCTTCTTAGACAGTCCCTTGGAATCGAGGATGACTTCCATGCTAAAAATGAGTTCTCATGTGACTAATGAGTCCTATGCGGGACCTACAGGCTTTGTCACAGGTGGGGCAGATGGTGGTTAAAGGAACGGGTGGGTGGGGTGTTTGGAATGCCGTGCGCTCCTTCCGCTGTTTATGTTTGGTTTCAGCTTGCTCTCGGCGGAGAGACTCGGTGTTCAGCGCCATCCTGGATGCACTTCCTCCACTTTGGGCAGTCTTGGCCCTGGGACTCCCAGGAGTCGGTGGGGATGTTGCACCTTTTCAAGGAGGCTTTGAGGGTGTCCTTGAAATGTTTTCTCTGCCCACCTGAGCCTCGCTTGCGATGTAGGAGTTCCGAACAGAGCGCCTGTTTGGAGAGTCTCATATCAGGCATGTGGACGATGTGGCCCGCACATCTTCGAGCGTGGTCAGTGCTTCGATGCTAGAGATATTGGCCCGAGCGAGAACATGGATGTTGGTGTGCCTATCCTGCCAATGGATTTGCAGGATCTTGCGGAGGCAGCATTGGTGGTACTTCTACGATGCTTTGAGGTGCCTGCTGTACATAGTCCATGTCTATGAGGCATATAGGAGGGTGGGAATCACTACTGCTCTGTCGACCATAAATTACATCCATGGGACTGTAGAAGTCCTTAGACTTCCAAAGACCATTTGATCAAATTATGCACACAAAGCTACTCATTAAGCTTAAAGTGGTAGGAATATAGGGTGAATTTTAGGAATAGTTACAAAATTGACTGAAAGAAAAAAAGACTTGCATTTATATAGTGCCTTCCATGACCACTGGACATCTCAAAGTGCTTTACAGCCAATTAAGTAGTGTGGAAGTGTAGTCACTGTTGTCATGTGGGAAACCCGGCAGCCAAATTGGGCCCAGCAAACTCGCACAAACATCAAATGATGAACAGATAATCTGTTTTTGTTGCATTGATTGAGGGATAAATATTGGCCAGGATACTGAGGATAACTCCTGTTCTTCATCGAAATAGTGCCATGAGATCTTTTACGTCCATCTGAGAGGGCAGATGGGGCCTCGGTTTAAATATCTCGTCTGAAAAACGACATCTTCGACAGTACAGCGCTCCCTCAGTACTGCACTGGAGTGTCAGCATAGATTTATGTGCTCAAGTTCCTGGAGTGGGACTTAAGACCACAGCCTTCTGACTCAGAAATCATCTGGTAGAAAGCAACAGATAGTTAGATGAGTTTTAGTGGGAGGAGGGAGAATGCAGTGTGGGGCACGTTGGATCCCTTCTGTTTGTTCTTTACATCAATAACTTGAATTCAGAATGTCAATGCAAGTCGGTCAAATTTGCAGATGATGCCAACCCAGCAGGGGCAATTGAAACTGAGGAAACAGCTTGGGAATTATAAAATAAGTTTTCGTAAAAGATGTGGGCAGAACATTGGCAGAAGAAATTTAATAAGGACAAGAGTAAAGTATTCCTCATGCAGAGCAAACATGAGTGGCATAATTGTTGCATAAATGGCATTGCTATTTCTGAAGGTGGAATTGAAAGAAATGTCTAACTACTGTAGAGTAGCAATAAATAAAGTAAATACAATGTTGAGCTATATAACAATACAAAGCAGAGGAAACCATGTTTAAAAACTGTAAGGTGTCCTGGTTAGACCACACCATAAATATTGTGCTGAGTTCTATCACCAAGATACAAGGGAGACATTCAAGTTATGGAAGCAGTTCAGAGAAAAGCCATGAGGCTGATCCCTAGAATCAGAATACCTGGGTATGAATAAAGACAGCAGAAATGTGGCCTTTTCAGCTTTCAAAGGAGGCAACTGAGAGGTGATCTTGTTGATTCCGAGGGACTGTCTATGATGATGATGTAGGGGTGTATAAAATAGTAAACAGTAGAGCTGGAAAATTATTTCAAGCTAAACCATGAAAGTAGAAAAAAGATATCGGGAGGGAATGTTATTCATCACCCATAAGTGCAAACTGGATGGGAAGACAGTTAAAATGGAGTGAGAGTCTGCCCCAATCCGACTGAGTGCATTTAAAAATTGTCAGTGTCAAAGCTGGTGGGGTACTTGCTTAAATATGCAGAAAGGGTCCTGATGACAACATTGGGGCTTGACTGCAAGCTTAACCCTGGGACTGCATGGGAAAGCCCAGATGACTTACCGCCTGATGGGCAATGAATCTAGGGCCAGAAGTAGCGCCAAAAGTTAAGTTTTTAAAACATTTTGGGGGTTTTCTTGTGGGCCCTGAGTAGCAACAACAACTTGCATTTATATAGCACGTTTAACACAGTAAATCGTCACTTCACAGAAGCAATTTATCAAACACAATTTACAGTGACCAAAAGCTATGTCAAAGAGAGAGGTTTTAAGGTGTGTCTTAAAGGAGGAGAGAGAAGTAGAGAGGTGGAGAGGTTTAGAGGGGGAATTCCAGAGCTTAGGGCCCAAGCAGATGAAGGCACGGCCGCCAATGGTGAGCGAAGAAAATCAGGGCTGCACAAGGGACCAGAATTGGAGGATTGCAGAGATCTTGGAGGGTTGTAGGGCTGAAGGAGATTAGAAATGGGGAGGGACAGGGAGTGCTTCTCCAGACCCCACAAGGAAACTTAGGATCTCTCCTGCCCCAGGCATCCCTCCCCCTCTCCTGACCGTAATCCCCTCTGGACCCACCCCGATCAATTAACTTCAGGTTAGGTGAGTGGGCAAATACATGGCAGATGCAGTATAATGTGGATAAAAGTGAGCTTATCCATTTTGGGGACAAAAACACAAAGGCAGAATATTATCTGAATGGCGGAAGACTAAGAAAAGGGGAGGTGCAACGAGACCTAGGTGTCATGGTTCATCAGTCACTGAAAGTGGGCATGCAGGTACAGCAGGTGGTAAAGAAGGCAAATGGTATGTTGGCCTTCATAGCTAGGTGATTTGAACATAGAAGCAGGGAGGTCTTAATACAGCTGTACAGGGCCTTAGTGAGGCCTCACCTGGAATATTGTGTTCAGTTTTGGTCTCCTAGTCTGAGGAAGGACGTTCTTGCTATTGAGGGAGTGCAGCGAAGGTTGATTCCAGGGATGGCTGGACTGTCATATGAGGAGAGACTGGATCAACTGGGCCTTTATTCACTGGAGTTTAGAAGAATGAGAGGGGATCTCATAGAAACGTATAAGATTCTGACGGGACTGGACAGGTTAGATGCGGAAAGAATGTTCCCAATGTTGGAAAAGTCCAGAACCAGGGGACATAGTCTTAGAATAAGGGGTAGGCCATTTAGGACTGAGCTGAGGAGAAACTTCTTCACTCAGAGAGTTGTTAACCTGTGGAATTCCCTGCCGCAGAGAGTTGTTGATGCCAGTTCATTGGATATATTCAAGAGAGAGTTAGATATGGCCCTTACGGTTAAGGGGATCAAGGGGTATCGAGAGAAAGCAGGAAAGGGGTACTGAAGGAATGATCAGCCATGATCTTATTGAATGGCGGTGCAGGCTCGAAGGACCAAATAGCCTACTCCTGCACCTGTTTTCTATGTTTCTATGTTTCCCACCAGTGGTCTCCTGATGCCCGAAATCCAGCTCCTGCCTGCTAGGCAGTTAGTGATTCCCACCAAGTTCTGTCATAAGTCCAACCTCCAATATTAAAAACTATTATTGATTCTACTTTCACAACTGCTTTTGTGATGGCATTCCATAACCTGACAATCCTCCTGACATTTTCTTTCATTCTTTTGATAATTTTACATATATGCCGTTTAATTACTGACCAGTGAGAATCATTTTTCCTCATTTACCCGTTAAAAATTCTTCAACATTTTCAACATCTCTTGTGATAGAACCAATACTTTTACATTGTCACAGAATGAGAGGGGATTTTAGTGTTGTTGCAGTGTATATCACATGACAGGAAGAGATGGCAAAACTCAGGGGTTTTGGGTAGGGGATATTACATGACAGGAAAGGAATGTGAAATAGAGAATTTTTTACAAGATGTTGCCAGGATACTTGCTACTTTGTATATATTATGTAACATTACCTATTTTTCTTATGAGTAAACAGCTATTCAAAAGATTAAAAGCTTCTCGTCAACATTGAAGCAATTCAACGTAATCTTATTTTTATCATTTCATTCTTGATGTTTGTCATTTTGATTTCCTCAAAGCAGTTACATCAATATATGGCCTCTTTTCAAATCTGTTAGATTTATATTCAGTCTCAAATTTTAAACAGAAGACACATAAAGACAGTGAGATTTCCTTGCTGTTATTTTCCTTTGTATTTCGAGACAGCCTTCATGCGAGTACAATGTCTTTAATATCAAACATTTTAAATGATGCTTGAAATATCAGTCACTTGACTTTGATGTCACACGCAATTAAATTCAACCCATCTTCCCTCAGTTAATAACAGCAATCTCACCAAGTCTAGTGCCTAATTAATACATGCTATTTGTCACATAGCAGTGACACATGTATTTCAGAGTGCCTGAAATGTTGTTTGGCGCTGAGGTGCAGCTAGCCAGCCCTGCGACAGTGAATCTGTCTTATGTTTGATTGGCTTTAATGATATCAAAAGGCTCCAGAGTCTTGTGTGTTCAAGCTGGGACTCGACAGTGCATAGAAGGTGTTACTGATGCGTTGGTTCCCTTTAGGCTGCTAAATGGTGAGGTATTTAGGAAGATATGCAGCTAGAACTGAAAGGTTCATACTCACTAATTCATTAAGGTGGACGACAGAAGGAGAGAAGACCATTCCTATGGTGATTTGTTTAACCTTGTCGGGGTTCTGCTGTTTTAAAGCTATGTGATACAATACACAGTCATAAATTTTCTTATTTTGCCTTATCTGTTTCATAACTCTTAATGTGGAGCTTTTCTTTAAAAAGGAAAATATTAGAAATTGCTGAAAGTAAATTGTAAACACCAGTTAAAACTGACAGAATAAGTGCTAGAGACATTTTCCCATCAGACCATCAAAAAAAATAATAATAGTATTTTTCTCTCATTATTCTTCCTTTTATGCATTTGCTATTATAGATTCAAAGGATTTTTTTTTACCAAATATATGTTAGCAATAGCCCCAAAAGTGATTTGTAGAAAATTGCTGTATACAATTGTATTTACGTTAGGTGAATGTAAAATGTTAATAGCCTGATGTTTTCTCAGGAGAAGCAGATGGATGCAGCTGATGATCAGACTAAGATTAAAATTGGAGGGTATCTTGCAGAGCTTTGAGAAATGAGTTTTTATTTTTGTAAGAAAAAAGTGTAAGCTTGGAAAGGGATGTTGGTGATGTGCTTAACGTATGCATATCAGAATCCTTTCCCACTTTTTTATTTAGCAGTAGCATTAAGCCATTTATCTTGCGTATATTAAAATAAATTAGGGGAGAGAGGAATTTAGTGTAAGTATGTTCAGCAATTGTACAACAACAGTATCGCAGCCACTTTTAGCCTTTCATTAGTAATTAACATATTAATCTGATTATTTCTCACACATTTTTCTAAGACATTAATATATTGCAATGTATGCAAAATGTCAGCAGTGAAGGTGCCACAAAAAGCTTGACATTGTTTGTGCAGGAGACTAACAGTGCC
Source organism: Pristiophorus japonicus (assembly GCF_044704955.1). NCBI lineage: Eukaryota > Metazoa > Chordata > Chondrichthyes > Pristiophoridae > Pristiophorus > Pristiophorus japonicus. The sequence goes on along the minus strand of NC_091982.1, from coordinate 229,577,776 downwards.
TGAGCAGAGATGTGCACTATTTATCGAGCTGCTATGCCCATCTGAGATCTTTAACAAAAAATGAACACCAACTCCTTCATCACCAATTCGGCAAGTACTGTTCTGAAATAGTGTTTTTTTTCTTTATAGTGGGTATCAACCTTACCTGATTTTACAGCATGTTCGTACATGAGTTGACACAGAGACATAACATTAGCTGTACCAGATGTGAGCTAGAGTGGATGCATTCGAGGGAATACAAACCTCCAGCTGGGTATGATTTGTGTTATTGGGTTTGTCCTCCTACCAAGTGGTGTTATGGAAATAGGGTCAGGTTGTAGGGATGCTGCATCCCACAGCGGCTTTAGCTCTATGCTGACACAGATTCAATTAACTTACTGTAGTCCTGGGATCATTTTCTCATAAGTGTATTATGATGAAAGATAGTGAGTTGAGAGTGTGAGAATGGGTTGAGAAAAGAAAACAGTAGCTAGAGTGAGTGCAAGAGGTCTGTGAAGAAGGGAGCAAGGAAAAGACTGAGTGTAGGAGGGAAAGTGTCAGCACTTACATAAGAAGAGTGTGATCTCTTATCGGATAGGCATACAGGATCCTGGGCTTTGTAAATGGATGTATAGAGTACAAAAGCGTGGAAATTATGTATCAAAGTGTGGAAACCCGTATAAAACACTGGTTCGGCCTCAACTGGAGTATTGTGTCCAATTCTGTGCACTGTATTATAGGAAGGATGTGAAGGTCTTGGAGAGGGTGCAGAAAAGCTTTACGGGAATTATTTCAGGGTTGAGGGACTTCAGTTACGTGGATAGACTGGAGAAGCTGGGGTTGTTCTCCTTGGAGCAGAGAAGGTTGAGTGGAGATTTGATCGAGGTGTTCAAAATCATGAGGGATCTGGACAGAGTAGATAGGGTCGAGATTGGCGGAAGGGTCGAGAACCAGAGGACACTGATTGGCAAAATAACCAAAGGTAACATGAGGGATAATCTTTTTACGCAGCGAGTGGTTAAGATCTGGAATGCACTGCCTCAAAGGGTGGTGGAGGCAGACTCAATCACAGCTTTCAAAAGGGAATTGGATGAAAGAAAAAGAATTGCAGGGCTACAGGGAAAGGACAGGGGTGTGAACATAAACATAAGAACATAAGAATTAGGAACAGGAGTAGGCCATCTAGCCCCTCGAGCCTGCTCCGCCATTCAATAAGATCATGGCTGATCTGGCCATGGACTCAGCTCCACTTACCCGCCTGCTCCCCATAACCCTTAATTCCCTTATTGGTTAAAAATCTATCTATCTGTGACTTGAATACATTCAATGAGCTAGCCTCAACTGCTTCCTTGGGCAGAGAATTCCACAGATAATGGGAACAGTTTCTCTCTATCTAATCTGTCCAGATCCCTCATGATTTTGAACACCTCGATCAAATCTCCTCTCAACCTTCTCTGCTCTAAGGAGAACAACCCCAGCTTCTCCAGTCTATCCACGTGTGGGACTAGCTGAAGTGCTCTTGCAGAGAGCCGGCACGGGCTCGATGCTGCACAAACAAATTGGGGTAGACTTTCAACCTTCTGCCCAGATGATGATGTTGATTGGCCATGCGTTTATAGACACTGCCAGATTTGAATTTCCATTGAAAATCAGGCAGCTTCTATAATGGGCGGCCCACATGCGGTGCCAGTTTTAAGCCCGAGCGTTAAGTTGAAAATCTACCCCACTGTCTTATGTTAATGAATTTATCCTAAGTAAAGGAAAAGATAAAGCCAGTCATAAAAGGCAAAATAAATTAGTCTGCAGTTAGTTTTGTAGCTTGTCAATCCTGTCTTTAGAATAAATAGCTATTCCCTAAAATAGCAATTGTAAGTTAGTAGGATGTTGTATGAATAGATCTTTGAAAGAATGATAGTTTGGAATATTTTAGGCTTTTGCAATAATTATATGGCAACAATATTTGATTACACAGAATTATTTAATAGTTCATAATGCCATGATAAATCTGGCTCATTTTAGATTTTTCATAATTAATTCTGTGGAAATTATATTGGAGTTCATTTCGTGTGAATAAAGATCAAGATAAATATTTGGATTGGAGGTTGAATAATTGCTCGAGTTTGATTTACCTTTTGATGCAGGAGGCTTTTGTGTGATAATAGAAGGTTATAGGGCGATATTGCCCCTTTGGGAAAGGCCTGTTAGCGCCTTAGCGTTAGAGTGGAAGATGCCTATGCGTGAGTTCTTTTAACATGGGATGGCTGTTGCACACCGGCTACACATGGGCTGAGCTGAGCAAGATCTTGGTCCAGTGACAAGAGGATCCAAGACGACTGGAGACCAGGAACTGCTGTATGAGCCTAACATGATGTTGCAAAATTGCCCCTTTGGGAAAGGCCCGTTAGCGCCTCTGGGAGGCCCCTTATTGCTCCGTGCAGACCCCTTATTGCCCCGTGCAGACCCCTTGTTGCTCCATGGGGGAAATTGCCCTGTGGGGGACGCAAGATTGGCGTGGGGCGATGCCAATGACAGCTTTGTGGGGTCTGAAGCTGTCGTGGATGGGGCGTCCCAGCCGCCCTTAAAGGGGAGGGCCTTGCGCTGTGGCCGGCATCTTTCCTTTTTCGGCCAACAGCTGATTCGGCTGGGCTGCCAATATGCAGCCCGGTACCCCTTCTTGGGTGCCAGGCCACTGGCCCAGCTGAAACCCTCCCTGATGGTCCAGAAAGCAGCTGCAGAGTTCGCAGTGGCCCTCCCCTCTTTTTAAACAAAAGGGGAGGGACATTGTGACAAATCAGCCTGACGCGGCACGTCCGCTTCGCGCACCGCTAACGCCCCAGCAATGCCTCGCAGAGGCCATTCTTGCCTTCGATACCGGCCTGCAACTTTTCCTCTTTCTAAGTGCCCAATTCAACAAGCTTCACTTAATTTAAATTGTGCGGCCCAAACAGTGCGCGTCACAATTTAGTCCCCATGACTCTTTCCTGCAAATGCAAACATGTATATTTGTGGCAATATGGGACAGCCCCTCCACAATACCAACCAGTACATGACTCTGCAACATATGCTTTATACTGAAAATCTTCAGCGCCATAATATTTCTGACAACAAAGTGATGCAATAATTCATAAATTGGATGCAGAAGGATTGATATTAAAATTGTGTACTTAATTGTTTGAGATATTTATCAGGTATCCCATCATGGGTATTAATTGGGACACCCCAGTGGAATTGGAATATTCCCACTCATCAGATATGTATCAGTACTGACTGAAAATCAGTTGATATGTGAGGAACTGCCCCTATAAAAAAATATCAAAATGCCTGTACTCCCATTAACTGTAATCAATGCTGTAACAATATATTGTCATGGCATGAATACAGAGATTAAGTGGTACTTCATTTCTGTAAATGTGAAATTCTGATAATTAAAAATCTTTTGTAATTTGCAAATTATTTAATAGAATAATTTAATTGGGGACAGGTTGCCAAGAAAATAAAGGCCATGGGACTGGGGAAAGATGTTATTAACTATTCTAGAATATATTCCCAGATATGAAGAAACATTTTCTCTCTGAACAAATACATTGGTAATTAATTGTACAAAGACAAGATAGGCTTGACAGAATAAAGATATATCTGTTCATCATCGCCAGTGCAAATTACAAATGCATTTATGAAATCTGTCTGCTAAGTTAAAGGATGTTGAATGAATATCTTACCCCACACAAAGCCATATTTCTTTTTCCTGAATTGCTTTGTGGAATTACAGTACAGAAGGAAGCCATTCAGCCCATCACACCTGTGCCACTGCCAACTCCGCAACTGTAGCCAGTACAGTAATCCCACTTCCAAAACCTTCTCCGTTTCCTTCCGTGTTCATCCTTTTCAAATATTTATCCAAATTCCATTTTAAATTTGTCTTTGCCTCAAAAGCCACTTGTGGTAAAGTAATTCCAAGGGTGTGTTCGGTAGCTCAAAGTGGGCGATAACGAACCTGCGGCCCTCTTTATACCCTGCCACATTTTCATTTCCATCGTAGATCAATACAATCCCCTTCATGTTGTAATAGCCCTCGTTGAGCGAAAAAACATCTTATCTAACTTTCCCCTTTATTCTTTTAGTGGAAGTGTTGACACAATGTCCTTGTGTTACTGATTTGCCAACTAATGGAAACAGTCTCTCTTACGGCCAGACTTCAACACTTCTGTTCAATCCCCTGTGCATTTCTCTGTTCCAGTAGAAAAAATAATTTGTTATTTGACCCTTCATAACTGTAACATCTCATTTTCACTATGCTCAAACTGCATGTAGATCGGGCATAAAACTGGCATTGCGTATGGAAATGTTTCATTATTGAAGCCAGTTGGTGGCATTACCAAGGTATTTTATTTAACATAATTTTCTTAGTTTTATATTCAATACTCTTATGTATAAAATCTGAATTCTTGTTTGCTTCTTTGGGCGTAAAATTCAATTTCCGCCGAAGAGGATTAACAAAAAATTGTCTTTAAAATTATGAAAGGTTTTGATAGCGTGGATACAGAGAGCGTGTTTCCACTTGTGGGGAAGAACATAACTAGAGGCCATCAATATAAGATAGTCACCAAGATATCCAATAGGGAATTCAGAAAAAACTTCTTTACCCAAAGAGTGGTGAGAATGTGGAACTCACTAGCACAGGAAGTGGTTGAAGCGAATAGTATCGATGCATTTAAGGGGAGGCTGGACAAGCATATGAGGGAGAAGGGAATAGAGGGTTATGCTGATACGGTTAGATCAGGAAAGACTGACGGAGGCTCGAGTTGAACATAAACGCTGGCATGGACTGGTTGGGCCGAATGGCCTGTTTCTGTGCTGTATATCCTATGTAACCCTATGTAAATTGTGGAGAAGGCTTTTCATGAACTATGGGAACGTTTGCTCCTGTTCTAGTTACAAAAGAGAGAGTGAGTTGGCCACTACCAGGCCCTCTCTCTCTCCATTCGGGCCATCAGCAGTTTTGCTGCCACTACCCCAGCAGGTGTAGGGGTCAAGTTCCTCTGGAGCGTGGGGCCGGGTGTGGGGAGGGGAGAATTTGAGGCACCAGTTTAAAGGGTGGGGATATGCCGATCAGCTTTCCTACTCCATTTTTCCTACTCCTCTCTTGCTACATCACCTGATCAGTTGATATAATGAAAGAAAATCCATCCCTAAAGATCCTATGACAAAATCAGAGAAGAGCAAGGCTCCTTCTCACTGTCATGGCCAGCACTCCCTCCTCGGTGAACAGATTAAACTGATAATAGCTCATGGTCTATAGAGCAGTAGTGATTCCCGCCCTCCTATATGCCTCAGAGACATAGACAACGTGCAATAGGCACCTCAAAGCACTGGAGAAGTACCACCAACACTGCCTCTGCAAAATCCATTGGCAGGATAGGCGTACCAACGTTAGTGTTCTTTCTCAGCAACATCCCCACCATCGAAGCATTGATCACACTCAGTCAGCTCTGATGGGCGGGCCACGTAGTCAGCATGCCTGATACAAGGCTCCCGGAACAGGCAATCTACTCCGAGCTTCGTCATGGCAAGCGAGCCCTAGGAGGGCAGAGAAAACACTTCAAGGACGCCCTCAAAGCCTCCATGTAATATCCCCACCTATTCTTGGGAATCCCTGGCCCAAGACCGTTCAAAGTGGAGGAGAAGCAGTCGAGAAGGCGCCGAACACTGAGTTTCTTCGTCGGGAGCCCATGGAAGCCAGGTGCAAACAGCAGAAGGAGCGTATGACAAATCAAGCCCACCCACCCGTCCCTCCAACCACCGTCTGCCCCACCTATGACAGTCTGTAGATCCCGCATAGGACCTATTAGTCACTTTAGAACTCATATTAGTGTGGAAGCAAGTCATCCTTGATTCCAGGGGACTGCATAATAAGAAAAAACTGATCATTTACTTGATTGGCGTTCGTGGGATATTGCTAGGTGCAAAATAACTACTACTGCCTTTCAAAGTAATTGATTGAATGCAAAATGTTTTGAGAAGTTTCCAGAAATGTGATAAGCTGCTATACAAATGCAAGCCATTTTTTTCTTTACTCAAATTACACAGCCTCACTTTGTAATTTGCAGTCTCACCCGTCTCTTTCCAGCACTGTTTCCGACTGGAAAAGTCAGTAATAAGAACTAAGCTATAGTTTTCTATAGACTCATTAGTAGCACTTTCACTTAATCTTTAAAAACTCATCCTTTGTAAACACTCAGATGTTTAATTTCCATTACTATTTAAGACCATGACGTTCAAACTTCACTTTAGTACACATTAATCTGGTTATTCAGCACAAAGCCCAGGCAAGTTGGTGAAGGTGATGGAACTTATTATGTGAAGTATGTTTACTTTAATTTATTTTGTAAATCTTGGGCAATAATGGATGACCAGTTGTGCAAGAATTTTACCGCAGCATTGATTACTTTGGAATAAAATAATGTCAAGTACTAAAATGGTTCTTTGCATTGCTGGAGTTCTTTATTACCATTAAATCAGTGGATTAGAAAATGCTAAAAATGTTGCTGTAAATAATAGTTATTCCTACCAGAAACAAGAGGAGAGAGACTGCAAAGTTAGCAGAGACAATATGTACTGAGAAAAGATAGGCACAGTGTACATCTGGCACAGGCTTTTAGAGCATTGTAGTAACCCAGCTCAGCATTTGTATTGTTTTAACAAAGATCCATTAATGGTTAACTTCTCATTACTTTTATTGTTGGGAAACACATTTCTGAAGCAATAATAATCCTTTTTGGTTCTTGCAAGCTAATTTTGCTGCCATGTGTGCACTGGATAGAACTCTATAATAAAGTGTAACAAGCATTCTTTGTTGGGCTTAATTAAGAATCATTAAAACATATACACTTAGAGGGAGAGAAGTATTTTTAATGTAACGTACTCATCCCATACAGTTTATTTAAAAGAAAATTATTTATCTTACTCATTAGGAGCAATCGCACAGCAGCAGCAGCCTGCTGGAGGCCCTCAGCCAGAAAAGAGTCACCCAGATGACATATCCCAGTCTTGGACGGTGATCTCAGAGCTCCAAAGCAATTTAAAAACTGTTGTGTGCAATTGGGAGTGAACACCAGTATTTAAATTGCTTTGGAGATAAATCAAGTCTTGACCAGTACTGACTTCTGTTCTGGATCAACATCCAGGGACTGGGAAAGATGCCAATCGTACTTGTACAATGAGAGTTATTTTACTGACACACTTTATCTGTCAGCATAGCAGATCTCTTTCAACAGTGAGACTAACCATGGTCGGCTGTCGGTGAGCAATACAACAATATCAACTTGCATTTTTATAGCGCCTTTAATGTAGTAATCATCCCAAGGTGCTTCACAGTAGCATTATCAAACACAATTTGACATCAAGTTACATAAGGATATATATTAAGACAGGTGACCAAAAGCAAAGAGAGAGGTTTTAAGGAGCGCCTTAAAGGAGGAGAGCGTGGTAGAGAGGTGGAGACATTTCGGGAGGGAATTCCAGAGTTTACAGCCCCGGCAGCTGAAGGCACGGCTGCCAATGGCCAACTTAAATTGGGGATATGCAAGTGGCCAAAATTGGAAGAGCGCAGAGATCTTGAGGGTCGTCATCATCAACATCATCATAGGCAGTCCCTCGGAATCGAGGAAGACTTGCTTCCACTCTTAAAATGAGTCCTTAGGTGGCTGAACACTCCAATACGAGAGCCACAGACCCTGTCACAGGTGGGACAGATGGTTGTTGAGAGTAAGGGAGGGTGGGACATATTTGCCGCACACTCTTTCCGCTGCCTGCGCTTGATTTCTGCATGCTCTCGGCAATGAGATTCGAGGTGCTCAGTGCCCTCCCGGATGTACTTCCTCCAATTAAGTCAGTTCTTGGCCAGGGACTCCCAGGTGTCGATGAAGAAGTTGCACTTTATCAGGGAGGCTTTGAGGATGTCCTTGTAACGTTTCCTCTGCCCACCTTTGGCTCATTTGCCATGAAGGAGTTCTGAGTACAGCACTTGCTTTGGGAGTCTCGTGTCTGGCATGCGGACAATGTGGCCTGCCCAGTGGAGCTGATCAAGTGTGATCAGTGCTTCAATGCTGGGGATGTTAGCCTGGTCGAGGACGCTAATGTTGGTGCGTCTGTCCTCCCAGGGGATTTGTAGGATTTTGCGGCGACATCGTTGGTGGTATTTCTCCAGCGACTTGAGGTGTCTACTGTACATGGTCCATGTTTCTGAGCCATATAGGAGGGCGGATATTACTACAGCCTTGTAGACCATGAGCTTGGTGGTAGATTTGAGGGCCTGGTCTTCGAACACTCTTTTCCTCAGGGAGCCGAAGGTGTACTGGCACACTGGAGGCGGTGTTTTCGAGGGTTGTAGGCTAAAGGAGGTTACAGAGATAGAGAGGGGTGAGGCCATGGAAGGATTTGAAAACAAGAATGAGAATTTTAAAATTCTTTGTAGGACTGGGAGCCAATGTAGGTCAGCAAGCACGAGGTTGATGAGTGAAAGGGACTTTGTCCGCGACAATGGACGATTGCTTGTATCAGATCGCAGAATAAACTCTTATTACTGAAAAAAACAGATTTTGGAGTAGCACTTCACATTGAAAGAACTCCTTATCTGTCACCCCTACAGAGCATAAGAAAAATGAGCAGGAGTGTGCCACACGGCCCCACGAGCCTGCTCGTCCATGCAATAAGATCATGGCTGATCTTCGACCTCAACTCCACTACTCCACTTTCCTGCCCTATTCCCATATCCCTTCATTTCTTTTGTGATAGTCTTCTTTAGAAAGTTATGCCAATGACTTTCCAATAATGCTGTTTGTCAACAACCCATTACAAAAGGCTATTATAACACTTCCAGAGGTTGTCAATTGACCTGTAGCTGTGAAGTTCTCTGTCCCTCCTGAAACTGACAATGATCACCCTTTGAAGCAAATATTGATGAGATGCTCATCTTAATTACTTAACTGTTATTCATCTGCAACCAGCTTATGGGTACAGAAGATAGAAACAAGATCAAGGAAGCAGGTAGAATTGTTTGCTATTCAACCAACATCTGAATCACTGGTTTGCCAGCAAATCCAATTTGCCACAATTATGTAAGAAATATGAGCCTCAAAGCTGTTTCTAACTCCAACCCTAATGCCAGTCTTTGATGAGTGTCTCAGTCTCAAGGATGCCGGTAATGTGAAATCTTTAGTCCCTCTTTGTTGACATGCCAACAAAGCCAGCCAGCCCATCACTCCAGCTTCCCAGCCTTGACTGGGTGTAGTTTCCTGAATCCAGAACATACATCTCTCCGAATGGAAGGACAATACCTGGTGGTGAGAAATTAATAGCGCAAAAGGAGAAGGTGAAATTAATCAGAAAACAGGAACAGTCATTATTTATGGTTAAAAAATGGAACATGGAGGGAAAAACTCAATTACATAAAAGTGGCGACTACATCAGAAATCGTTTCAGCTTTCTATGCTTTTTATTTAACAAGACAATTTATAAAAAAGATATAGAGGCACTGGAGATGGTGCTAAAAAGACTTACCAAGCTGAGAGCTTGTACCTATCAGGAAGGATTGAACAGGCTGGGGCTCTTTTCTCTGGAAAAGAGAAGACTGAGGGGTGACCTGATAGAGGTCTTTAAGATTATGAAAGGGTTTAATAGGCTAGACGTAGAGAATATGTTTCCACTTGTGGGGAGACCAGAACGAGGGGCCATAAATCATAGAATCATAGAATGGTTACAGCACAGAAGGAGGCCATTCGGCTCATCGAGCCCGTGCCGGCTCTCTGCCAGAGCACTTCAGCCAGTCCCACTCCCCCGCCCTTTCCTCGTAGCTCTGCATTTCTTTTTCCTTCAGGTACGTAACCAATTCTCTTTTGAAAGTCACAATTGAATCTGCCTCCACCAGCCTTTCAGGAAGTGAATTTCAGATCCTAACTACTCGCTGCGTAAATAAGTTTTTCCTCATGTCGCCTTTGGTTCTTCTGCCAATCACCTTAAATCTGTGTCCTCTGGTTCTTGAACCTTCTGCCAATGGGAACAGTTTCTCTTTATAGAAACATAGAAAGTAGGTGCAGGAGCAGGCCATTCGGCTTTTCGAGCCTGCACCACCATTCAACAAGATCATGGCTGATCATTCACCTCAGTACCCCTCTCCCGCTTTCTCTCATACCCCTTGATTCCTTTAGCCATAAGGACCACATCTAACTCCCTTTTGAATATATTTAACGAATTGGCATCACCAACTTTCTGTGGTAGAGAATTCCACAGGTTCACAATTCTCTGAGTGAAGAAGTTCTACTCTGTCCAGACCCCTCATGATTTTTAACATCTCTCAAATCTACTCTCAACATTCTCTGCTCTAAGGAGAACAACCCCAGCTTCTGTAGTCTATCCACATAACTGAAGTCCCTCATCTCTGGAACCATTCTTGTAAATCTTTTCCGTACTCTCTCTAAGGCCTTAAAATCCTTCCTAAAGTGCGATGCCCAGAATTGGCACAATACTCCAGTTGAGGTCAAACCAATGTATTGTGAAAGTTCATCATAACATCCTTGCTTTTGTAAAAATGCCTCTATTTATGAAGCCCAGAATCCCGTATGCTTTTTTAACCGTTATCTCAACTTGACCTGCCACCTTCAGCTATTTGTGCACATATACCCCGTGTGCTCTCTCAGGTGGATGTAAAAGATTCCATGACACTATTTGTTTGAAGAAGAACAGGGGAGTTATCCTTGCTGCCCTGTCCAATTTTTAGCCCTCAATCAACATCACTAAAAACTGTTTGACCCATAATTTACGGTCAGCGGCGAAGCAAAGGCGTTCACCGTTGGACATCTTGCGATCTGTGTGGCGAGAAATTCAGCTTTTCCGATGTTCAATTGCAATCAGAGACCCCCTAGGTCTCTGTTTGTGCAACCCCTTTAGGATTGTACCCTTTAGTTTATAGTGCCTCTCTTCGTTCTTCCTACCAAAATGTATCACTTCGCACTTTTCTGCGTTAAATTTCATCTGCCATGTGTACGCCTATTCCACCAGCCTGTCTATGTTCTCTTGAAGTCTATCAGTGCCTTCCTCACTGTTTACTATACTTCCAGGTTTTGTGTCATCTGAAAATTTTGAAATTGTGCCCTGTACACCCAAGTCAAAGTCATTAATATATATCAAGAAAAGCAGTGATCCTAGTACCAAACTCTGGGGAACACCACTGTGTACCTTCTTCCAGTCCGATAAACAGCCATTCACCACTACTCTCTGTTTCTTATCACTTAGCCAATTTCGTATTCATGCTGCCACTGTCACTTTTATTCAATTTTGCTAGCAAGCCTATTATGTGGCACTTTATCAAACGCTTTTGGGAAGTCAATGGGCTAGACTTTCCCCTGATGATCGCTGGCTATAGCCCATCTATCGCCCAAATAGGCAGGCTATTGCCCATTTCACCTTAAAAGTGGAAAGTTGAGCTGTTTAATCGGCCAAAGATCGCAGGGCCAACTTTCAGCGCACAAGATTTAGACATCGCTGAGGTGATTGCCCATTGCAACTTTCGCCACATCGCCGGGCTGATCGCTTGCCAAGAAGATCGCTGGAGAAAAGCTGCTCCTACCTGACACTATTCGGCAGGACTCTGCACAAAAGGACGCCATTTTGAACGTCGAAGGGGCTTATGAGGAGAATTAATTTGTGAGTTATTTTAAGGGCCTTATTGACTCTTTGGCAATCATCTGATCACATTTCTATTTGTTGAGGACAAATTTAGGGCATTTATAGTGATAGTGATGGGGTCTGTAACTTCTCTACCAGTATTGGTCACTAATCACATGCTGCAGACTGAAGAAGGGAAAAGGTATATTGAAGAGGGCAAGCAGCTGCAGAGGAGGGGGGCAGGCAGGCAGCTACACCCGACACAGTTACAGGGAAAAGCGATCATACCTGAACTTTTCCGATAACACGTGCGTTAGGTGGCTGCGCTTCTGAAAGGACGTCATTGCTGAGATATGCCAGCTCATCAAGGGAGATCTGCAGCCTACCAACACCATCAGGACCGCATTGTCCGTTGAGGTTAAGGTTACTGTGGCACTTTCCTTCTGCGCATCGGGCGCCTTTCAGGCCTCAGCTGGTGACATTTGTGGTATCTGTCTGCACGCCACACATTGCTCCATTATTCGACAAGTGACTGAAGCCCCTTACACACGCAGGATGGACTTTATCAGCTTCCCTATGACCAGGGAGGCACAGACTGAGAGGGCTCTAGGTTTCTCAAGAATAGCAAACTTCCCCAAACTGCACGGAGCAATAGACTGTATGCACATTGCCCTGAGAGCACCTTTGCAGGATGTGGAGGTGTTTCGGAACCGAAAGAGATTCCACACCCTGAATGTGCAGTTCGTTGTCGACCACAACCAAATAATCATGGCAGTAAATGCAAATTTTCCAGGCAGCATCCATGATGTGCACATCTTGTGTGAGAGCACTGTCTCTGACCTGTTTAACATTCAGCCACAAGGTCATGGCTGGATGATGGGGGATAAAGGATATGGTCTTGCCAGCTGGCTCATGACCTTATGGCTGACTTTATTCATATGACATGACATTATTCATATTTTATAATGAAATGCCGTTATATTACTTTGAATTACCACTGCTTTACACATTATTCACGTGATGCAAGGGAGGGATCGGCACCACCATGGGTGGTGGCCGAGCAACTGAGGCTGCCGACCAATGCCACAGCGCATTCCTCCAAGTCGGCGAGCGCTATCAGCTGTGCGGGCCCTCCTCCGGTGCGCCTACACTTCGCACAATTCTTAGGTATCTTCCTCTGCAAACGTGACGAGCATGGCATAAGCTAATTGACTAGGTACTGTCATAGAAAGACAACAGTTGCCAATGTTATATGCTAATACGGTTTGTATCCACAATTGGTGCATGGTTATATCTAAGATTGTGTTTAGGTTCTAATGTTTGACATAAACATCTCAAATACAATTTCCAGGCCCGAGAGACTGACACAGTCTGGGAGAAGATGACTGGACTCCTCAGTGCTCAGTTGTTCCCCATCCACCAATGTAATCCAAAAGGAAAGGTGCCAAAATTAGACTTAAAAAGGGCGCAGGTTCTGAGCCCTGTCCAGATCTTAACAGGAAATATATGCAAGAATAACCAGTTTACTTTCAATCCGGGAGATTTACAGACAATGTAAAAACTATTTAATACTTACTCTTGCAGACGCAACAAGGCTGTTCCAGCGCTTGTGCCACTGGTCTCACCCCCTGGTCTCGCGGGATGCCGACGAGACGATATCAGCGATCTCGCCCCATATTTTACGGTAGGCCCAGGGTGGAGGTTTCCCATGCCCACCCTGGGTTAATTGGGTCCACCACGAGTGCACCTCCCCGATGAGGACTTCTTTCGCCTCGTCGGAGAAGGGTTTGGCCCCCCCTCCTCCCCTCCACATCCTGGCCACTCTCCGTCAACTTTTCCACATTGGACATAATTTGCTGATTATTATTTCAATCTCAAATGTGTTAAGAACTAGAACAATTATTTCAATCTCTCTCTCTCTCTCTCTCTCTCTCTCTCTCTCTCTCTTCCTCCCTTTTGCCTTCTGCACAAACCCAGATGACCCCTGACCTCCCGAATCGCAGGCAACCTTCTTTGCAAAAAAAAACGCTTGCGCAGAAAGGCCATTGCTAGGGACACCTTTACTTCCACATTGCTGAGGCCCATTTCGCATCACTAAGGCCCAATCCACATCACTGAGCTATCGCCGCAAAAAAAATGCCGAAAAATGGGCGATCTTCCAGCGATCCTGAGAGCTGAAACATCCCTAAGGCTGGAACATTGCCCATTTTTTGGGCCCTAGCGATCTAAGTGGAATGTCTAGCAAACATGTGAACCACATCAACTGCATTGCCCTCATCAGCCCTCTCTGTTGCCTCATCAAAAAACTCAATCAAGTTAGTTAAACATGATTTGCCTTTAACAAATCCATGCTGGCTTTCCTTAGTTAATCCTCACTTGTCCAAGTGATTGTAAATTTTGTCCCGGATTATTGTTTCTAAAAGCTTCACCACTGCCGAGGTTAAACTGACCGGCCTGTAGTTGCTGGGTTTATCTTTACACCCTTTTTTGAACAAGGATGGAACATTTGTAATTCTCCAGTTCTCTGGTACCAGGCCTGTATCCAAGAAGGATTGGAAGATTATGGCCAGTACCTCCACAATTTCCATCTTTACTTCCCTCAGCGGATGCATCCCAACCGGTCCTGGTGACTTATCTACTTTAAGTACAGCCAGCCTTTCGAGTACTTCCTCCTTATCAAAGTTTATCCCATTCAGTATCTCAGCTACTTTCTCTTTCACTATGACTTTGGCAGCATCTTCTTCCTTGGTAAAGACAGATACAAAATACTCATTTAGTGCCTCTGCCTCCATGCCTAGGTCTCCATTTTGGTTCTTAATTGGCCCCACCCCTCCTCTTACTACCCATTTACTATTTATATGCCGATAGAAGACTTTTGAATTCCCTTTTATGTTAGCTGCCAGTCTATTCTCATACTCTTTCTTTGCCCCTCTTATTTCCTTTTTTACTTCCCCTCTGAACTTTCTATATTCAGCCTGGTTCTCACTTATATTCTCAACCTGACATCTGTCATACCATCTTACACTCATCATTCAGGGAGCCCTGACTTTGATTTCCCTCCCTTTACCCCTTGTGGGAATGTAACTCAACTATACCATGACTGTACCCGATCCATCTTCTTCTTAAAGGCAGCCCATTGTTCGATTACATAAGAACATAAGAATTAGAGCAGGCATAGGCCATTCGGCCCCTCGAGCCTGCTCTGCCATTCAATAAGATCATGGCTGATCTTCTACCTCAACACTTTCATGCACTATCCCCATATCCTTGATTCGCTGAATATCCAAAAATCTATCGATCTCTGTCTTGAATATACTCAAATATTAAGCCGCCACAGCCCCCTGGGGTAAATTCCAAAGATTCACCACCCTCTGAGTGAAGAGGTTTCTCCTCATCGCAGTCTTAAATGGCCGATCCCTTATTCTGAGACTGTGACCCCTGGTTTAGACTCTCCAACCAGAGGAAATATCTTCCCTGCATCTATCCTTTCAAGCCCTGTAAGAATGTTGTGTGTTTCAATGAGATCACCTCTCATTCTTCAAACTCTAGAGCATATAGGCCTAGTCTACTCAATCTCTCCTCATAGAACAATTCCCCCATCCAGGAATCAGTCTAATGAACCTTGGTTGCACTCCCTCAATGGCAAGTATATCCTTCCTTAGGTGAGGAGACCAAAACTGTACATAATACTCCAGGTGCGGTCTCACTAGGGCCCTATATAATTGTAGGAAGACATCTTTACTCATACTCAAATCCTCTTGTAATAAAGGCCAACATTCCATTTGCTTTCTTAATTGCATGCTATACCTGCATGTTAACTTTCAGTTTTGCCTTCCAATCTTTGATTTCAATTTACCCGGGCAAGATCCATTCTCAACCCACTGAAATTGGCATTCCTCCAATTAAGTATTTTTACTTTAGATTGTGCCCCGTCTTTTCCCATGGCTAGTCTAAACCTTATGATACTGTGACCAATGTTCCATAAATGTTCCCCTACTTGACCCACCGATTCCCCAGAACCAGATCCAGCAATTCCTTCTTCCGTGTTAGGGCGGAGACATACTGATCAAGAAAGTTCTCCTGGACACACATCAGAAATTCTTGCCCTCTCTGCCCTTTACACTATTACTATCCCAGTCTATATTAGGATAGTTGAAGTCCCCCATTATCACTACTCTATAGTTCTTGCATCTCTCTGTCATTTCCCTGCAAATTTGGTCCTCTATATTTTTCCCACTAGTTGGCAGCCTATAGAATACACCTAGTAGTGTAAAGGTACCTCTATTGTTTCTTAATTCTAACCAGATTATTCTGTCCTTCAAACAGAATGTAAGATAATCACCAATAAATCTAATCGAGAATTCAGGAGAAACTACTTTACCCAGAGAGTGGTTAGAATGTAATACCCGCCCTCTTGTATGGATCTGAGGCCTGGACGACGTATGGAAGGCACTTCAAGTCGCTGGAGATATATCACCAATGATATCTCCGCAAGATCCTTCAAATCCCCTGTGAGGACAGGCGCACCATCATTGTCCTCGTCCAAGCTAACATCCCTAGTATTGAAGCACTGACCACACTCGATCAGCTTTGCTGGGCAGGCCACATAGTTCGCATGCCAGATACGAAACTCCCTAAGCAAATGCTTTATGCGGAGCTCCTTCATGGTAAACGAGCCAAAGGTGGGCAGCGGAAACATTACAAGGGCACCCTCAAAGCCTCCCTGGTAAAGTGCGACATCACCACTGACCAAAGACTGCCCGAGGTGGAGAAAGTGCATCCGGGAGGGCGTTGAGCTCTTCGCGTTTCAACGCAAAGAGCGTGAAGAGGTCAAGCGCAGGCAGTGGAAGGAGCGCGCGGCAAACCAGTCCCACCCACCCCTTCCCTCGACAAATGTCTGTCCCGCCTGTAACAGGGTCTGTGGCTCTCGTATTGGACTGTTCAGCCATCAAAGAACTCACTTTGGGAGTGGAAGCAAGTCTTCCTCGATTCCGAGGGACTGCCTATGATGATGATGATGATGGTTAGAATGTGGAACTCCCTGCCACAGGGAGTAGTTGTGGCGAATAGCATAGATGCATTTAAGGTGAAGCTAGATAAATATATGAGGGAGAAAGTAATAGATGGATAAGTTGATGGGGTTAGATGAAATAGGGTTAGAGGAGGCTCATGTGGAGCATAAACATCGGCATGTACCTGTTGGGCCAAATGGACTGTTTCTGTGCTGTAAATACTTTGTAAATATAAGGTTTGATTTTAATCCAGCCCCGCCTGGCAGGAATGCTGCGGGCGAGGAGTTCACCCCTTGAACCCCACCATTTTAACTTGCCTGAATTCTAGCATTGGGAGGCCTCAGGAGCAGGGGAGCAAATTTCAATGCTAAAATCTATCAAGACAGAGATGGATAGATTTTTGGACACTGATGGAATCAGGGGATTATGGGGATCATGCGGGAGGTGCAGTTGAAGTTGAAGATCAGTCATGATCTTATTGAATGGCAGAGCAGGCTTGTGGGGCTGAATGGCCTACTGCTTCTATTTCTTATGTTCTTGTGTCTGAATTATTCTCGGGACACACACACCATTTTAACCGCAGGCCCAACTAAGACTCGCACAGTCTCCAACCCATCAACAAAATATGGCAGCAAGAATCCGGCTGCAGGAGTCCCAGGTAAGTCCATTTTTTTTTAAAGCAGCTCTTGTGCTGAATTTTCCACCTGGGTGATTTTGCCACTGTAGGTTGGTCAGTCAGTGATTTTTATCTGCCATCTAACCTGCAGTCGGTGGCACTGCAATAGGAAAGAAGAAAAATTGATCGCTTTGGCCAGTCCCACACTCCCACTGTCATTTACATATGGTGGGGCGATCATGGGTTCAGCGACTGAGATCCCTGCTGGGAGTGGGGGGAAGAAACACATCAGGGTCAGGGATCTCGCATTGGACCTCCCCAACTCAATATCCTGCTCCATATTCACTGCTCTGTTTTCCCAACTTTTTTCCGGCAGTATAGTGAAGGAAGATTCATCCCTTCATGTCCTCCGGCCATCCCAATGTGCTTCACAGCTAGTGATGTACTTCCTTGAAATGTAGTCATGGTTGCTATGTAGGTAAATGTAGCAGCCAAATTGTCCACAGCAAAGCCTCACAAATAGCAAAAAGCAGGTGGTGTTGGTTGAGGGATAAATTGCTGGCTGGGACATCAGGAAAACTCCCCTGCTCCTCTTTCAATAGCATCATGAGACCTTTTACAAGCATGGAAACAAAGCCTCAGTTTGGTATTTCATCTGAAAAATAGTAGCTATGCAAATTCAGCACTCCCTCAATACTTCACTGAAGTGTAAGCTTATGAAAGAAGGGACTTGCATTTATATAGCACCTTTTATGACCTCATAGCCAATTAAATACTTTAGAAGTATAGTTAGTGTTGTAAGACGTGAAATGCAGCAGCAAATTTGCTCACTGCATGATTCCACAACCAGCAATGAGATAAATGACCTGGTAATCTGTTAAGGTGATGTTGGTTGAGGGATAAATGCTGGTAAGAACACCAGGAGGAATCACTTGCTTTTCTTCGAATAGTACCATGGGATCTTTTATGTCCACTTGAGAAGACAGACAGGGCCTCAGTTTAACTCTCATCTGAAAGACGACAGGTGCAATGGTCTATGTTGTTTGGGGAAGTGCGGGTATGGAGCTGGAGGAGGTTGCAGAGATAGAGTGGGGTTTTAAATTTAATGAGTTGGGGGAAGGGGAGCCGATGCAAGCCAGTGAGGACTAGAGTGATGGGCAAGCGGGACTAAGTGTAGGGCAGAATGAAACAGCGCAAAGCAGTCTAAAATAGAATTAATATTGAGCTGTTTAGTGCTACTGGTATCAGAAACTGCATGGTGCTTAACTGGGTTCCTGAAACTACATTGTCATTAAATTTCCTCTTTGCTGAGGAGATAGTAATGCAACAGAGCAGAAAGCTTCTCTCATATACAGGTAATGCAGAGGGATTAGCGATTGAGAACTATTGGTTTCCTGAACCTATGAATCGGATTTTCTTTTCATTTATTACTTAATAAAAGTTTTCCTTAATAGAGAAGTGGGGAAAATAATTACATCCTTCCTAGCTATGACAAGAAGAGCAATCAGCAGGAACTTTCTGTCCTTAAAAGACATCGTTACCCTTACACTACAATAAGGTACAGATATAATAGCTTAGCTACAAAACAGCAAATAACTGGAGCACGAAGCATTAGCCACATTGCTCGGCAGAAGAAAATGTTTTTTTCTTGAGCTTCATTTTGTAACAGGTTGTCTTCCTTAGTTTGGAAGATCTGGCAGTTTAGATCATAGGTTGCTCCATGGAATAAAAAAAAATTCAGCTTCATCAGTTACAGTAGACTTGCTTGCTACGTGGCATGCTTTGCCGGTTTTACTCCAGTCCGAGATGGACCAGTCCACAAAAACAAACCTTCAAGCTCAGTAGTGACAGGGTGACTTGAATGACAGGCAGCCCAGGAATTCAAATCTTGAAACCTTTTAAGTGTGAGGCATGAGGCACTCTACCATCTGTGCTCCTGCACTGCCTCAGGCAAATATTAAATTGTGGCAGTTTGAATTTGAAATAGTTGCCCAACAGCAATACTGGCTGTCTCAATTTGTTTTTTTTTAACTATTTGCTGAGCAGATTGTTAGTGTGTGTATATGAAGGGGATTTAACACAAGCTGCAGCTAAATTAAATATCTCTGACATCACTCACGTGCTCGGTAAATCCCAGGGGAAAAGTGGAACTGGAAATCAAAAGCTGTTACTCAGAATGGACCAGGATGCTTTTCTGTGTTCGTGCATCAAATATTACCAGTTCAGGCATAGGAGGGCTCCGATGCAGAGCAAAGCTTCCAGTAATCCGTTCCAACACGGTGTCTACACCCCACATAGACCTCCCTCCAATTTCCTACCCCCCTCGCCACTGTGAGATTTCCATTTCCCACCAACCTTTCTCTATGACCCAAGTCAGGCCCTAGTGCCAATTTGGGCTGAATTCTAAGCTTTCTCCACAAAACATTGTTTTGAGATGGCACAATCTTATTTCATTTAATGTAGGAAAATCCTTGAAGTTGACAGTGGGATGATTTTTTTTCATCTGATCAGTCTGAACTGGATTCGAGGTTAAATGACAGTGTGCCAGTCCATTGCACCACCCAGCTCCCAGTGCTGGCTTTTAAAGCAATGACATTATTTATAGGACCTATATGTTGGGTATGGCGATTTTTCATTTTGACAACAAAATACCTCAAAAGAACAGTGGAAGCCATCTTACCTGATTGATGGGGGATTAAAATGCCTTTCATACCTCAAACTTTCCTAATAAAATGAAATAGAAAATTGTTTTTGTACATTTTTATTGAACAAATATGAAAGAATATAAAAGATAATGGGCTGGATTTTCGACTCATTTGCGCCTTATTTAGCACCACGGCGGGACACAAAAATGATTTTTTTGGGGAGCATGAAATGAGGTGTACAACATTTTGTGCCGGGGTGGAATTTTCGGCAATGGTTTTGCGGCGGCGCTAAAACTTAGCACCCGCCTGCTATTTTGACCATTTGGATAACATAAATCGTCATGCACCGCTGCGCTAGTGCCCCGGGCGGAACCTTTGAGCATATCGCCTGATTTAGCGTCCACTCGGGAACGCGGCAAGAAAAAACACTTGGACCCAGGACGCTAACGGCGCCATCTTGAAAACAGAGGAGAAAGTTGCAGTTGTCAGTGATTAAAAGTATTGAGAGAAGAACGCTGTGTTACTGCATACTTTTGATTGTGACATTTACATGAGTTGCTAGTTTGTTTTAAAGGACATTTAAGGATATTTTAAAAGATGGGGGCCATGATATGTTGGGAGCCAGTAATCCTGGTGGCTCTATTTATATGGCGTCGAGCCGGAAGAAGGCTTATTGATGATCATTTTCAACGTAATCAAAGAGGTCGCAGACTTATGGGGAGGAGGCCTTACCTCCCACGAGTTTATAGGGAAACTCACTCATACCTGTAGCTCTCTGAGGCACAGTGCATTAGAAGGTGCACTTCCGAAAAGAGGTGGTCACAGAGATATGCCAGCTTATACAGGCAGACCTACAGTCTACCAGCGGCAACAGGACTCCATTGCCTGTTGAGGTGAAGGTGGCTGCAGCACTTGCCTTCTATGCCTCCGGCTCCTTTCAGGCATCAGCAGGGGACATATGCTCTAACTCGCAGCATGCTACACATTGCTCTATTCGCCAGGTGACTACTGCACTGTAAGCACACAGGATGGAGTTCATAAACTTCCCAATGACCAAGGAGACCCAAAGTAAGAGGGCTGTAAGTTTTGGATGATTTGCTGGCTTCCCCAAGGTTCAGTGTTGTGTTAACTGTACGCACATCGCCCTTCGAGCACCTTTCGAGAATCCAGAGGTTTACCGAAACCGAAAGGGATTTCACTCCCTGAACGTACAGATCGACTGTGACCACACTCAGCGCATCATGGCAGTCAATGCCCAATATCCAGGGAGCATCCATGATGCTTTTATCTTGTGTGACAGCACTGCCTCACGCATTTTCCAGCGTCAACCTCAAGGCCGGAGCTGGATACTCAGGGACAAAGGTTATGGCATCGCCACTTGGCTCATGACTCCCCTCTGGAACCCTCATTCAGAAGCCGAGCATCGCTTTAATGAACGCCATGCAGCCACACGCAACATCGTCAAGCAGACAGTTGGAATGCTCAAGCAGCGCTTCCAATGCCTGGACCACTCTGGAAGCTGCTTGCAATACTCCCCTCAGCAGGTCTCTGAGTTCATTGTGGTCTGCTGCATGCTACACAACTTAGCCATCATGAGGGGACATAAATTGCCAATGGCTAGTGCAGTACCTCCTCAGGAGGAAGGGGAGGAGGAGGAGGAAGACGAGGAAGAGGAGCC
This sequence comes from Pristiophorus japonicus, assembly GCF_044704955.1. Classification (NCBI taxonomy): domain Eukaryota; kingdom Metazoa; phylum Chordata; class Chondrichthyes; family Pristiophoridae; genus Pristiophorus; species Pristiophorus japonicus. The sequence goes on along the minus strand of NC_091982.1, from coordinate 229,556,185 downwards.
TGGCGAGGAACCCATGCCACCACCCCTACCACAACCACAGGGGAGGTATCGTGGAAATTTTGCCGCTGCAAAAGATTTATGTTGCCAGCTCATAATTGAACGCTTTGCTTGAAGAGTGAACGGCATGTTTGACCGTTGCCTGGCCACTCCCACCATGTTGACTATTCCCCCTCTTATTCTGCAAATGAGACACTACACAGGAATGGTTAAGGTGAACAAAAGAATTGATTAAACATTGTAAACTTTGTCAACTTTGTAAACTTAATTGTGAAACTTTAATAAAATAACATAAATTAGCTGCACCCATCATTCAACAAGAACAACATTATGAACAACATAATCAGAACAATAAAACATAAAACATAGGATACATCCAGCATCAACAACATAATGCAGCAACCCCTGCCCCACTATCTTTTATCACCGGCTTTCCCCCTGCTTACACCCCTCCCTTGCTTGCTGCTCCTAACCCAAGTGGTACCAAGATGGCGTGCAGCAACGTTGTCAGAGTGTTAGTGTTGGGGTTAGAGAATGGAGACGCCACCTGGGGACGCACTGGACCAGCTCGTGGCATGGAAGGCCCCGGCTTCTGACTGGCGAGCCTCTTCATTGGCGTCGACAGTCACAGGTGGTTTGTGTTTGGGTGTGACACTGAGGAACGCAGAGAGTATGGCGAGAGTTTATGGACGGCATCATCTGCCCAAACTGAAGCAGTGCTTGTGCCTGTGATACGCCATATTCCGCAAGGCTTCTCGCCACACTCTCCGGGACTCCAGTGTCACTGCTGGAGGCCACCAGCATCGTGGTGGGCATTGATGGCCTCTCAGGTTTCACGGTTCGCACCAACAATCTGCTAGCCTACCTCCGTAATGATCGCAGTGAGACTCTCGATGGTCGTGGGAATCCTACCCAAGACATCAAGGAGCTGACGAGTGAGCTGGATGCTCTCCCTGGACAGTCCCACCATGTCCAGTTCCACGAATGCCTTTCTGTCAGCAGACTGACTTTGCCGACTCACCTTCCGGAGAGATGGCATGTGGGATTCAACCCCAGAACTGCGTTACTGCACGCCACTAGTCCCAGGAGCCTCGGAGTTGTCGAACCCCGAGAAAGTTACGGTATCGTCCTCAGACGAGGCAATAGCCAATGGTAAAAGAGGGGCGGATTGCATCTGCACCGGAGGCGGCTGATGGGTGAACTCGTCGTCTTCCTCCTCCACACAATGGCCTGATGTGGAGTGTTGCCTTGAGGGATTCTGCTCCTGAGGCCGGTCATCTGGAAGTAGAAAGCAACAGATGAGTGGTTAGCAGCAGGGGAGGGGGCAGGGTGACATGAGGAATGTCGCATCACACAGGCTCATATGAAGGACATCCGCTACTCCATTATACCTCGTCCAGAGACATTGCATCACATTGCCCCAACCCTAGGCCACAGACACTACATGACATTGCCCCAACCCTAGCCCACAGACACTGCAGAATATTGCCCCAACCCTAGCCCACAGACACTGCATTGACATTGCCCCAACCCTAGCCCACAGACACTGCAGGACATTGCCCCTAACCCTAGTCCACAGACACTGCAGGACATTGCTCCAACTCTAGTCCACACACACTGCAGGACATTGCCCTAACCCAGCCCAGGGAGTGTGCAGGACTTACCCTCATTTTCCAAGAGGGGGTCAGCACCCCCAGTGGCAGTTGCCGACCTGAGATGTCGATGGAGCCGCCACTCGCTCCTCAATGTCCGTGAGTGGCGGGGTCTGAGGCGGACCGTCGCCTGTCCTCACCTGCTCACTCCGATTATGAGATTTCTTTGCCTGCAAAGATGCAAATGGGAATGATTACAAGAAGGTCCATCTGCTCTTGTGGCACACACAAATAGCCACCAAAGCACTTATACCATACTGTCTGAATGTAATACAGTCCTCTGTTTAATGGCCTTAGAAGTTTCACATGGTTCATCAGGAGGACATCGAAGTGCAGAGACATCTTATGAGATCTCAGAAAGCAATCTTAATAATGTGTAAAGATCATTCATGTCAAATAGGGTACCAAACTAATCCTACCTATGTGTCATGCATTTCAGGAGGCAACCCACAGAGTCCTGAGAGACAGCAACAGCATGCGAACACCCACAGATTGCTGACAGGCACCAAAAGCGTGAGAACAAATAGTGTGTCGGATTTATAATTGAAGTAATGAAGGAGTGCATGAATAAATATTGCAATCACTCTCATGACCCTTGAAAAATCATTGATTTTTCTTTCGACACTGTGTGCCACTCCTGACCACTGTATCTGAGGCAGAGATCTCCTCAGTGATTTCCCTCCAAATGTGTTTGAAGATGGATGGCAGTGGTCTAGATCCATCCCTGCGATGTAACTCCTGCCATCTTCTCTCCACAGCCCCCACTAGAGCTTTGTTAGTTTCCTGGCTGAATCGCCTGGCCCGCTGTCTCGACTCCTCATCCTCCATCATGATAATTGCAAAGTAAAATGGCTGATTTGGCCCCGTGTGTACTGCGCATGCACGTGGCCGTGTCCTGCATTTGTTTTTGCAATTGGACAGCAGACCAGAAGTGCAGGAAGAAAAAAAAAATTGCGCATGCGCAGAACAGCCAATATTTTTAGCGCTGGAACTTTTGACAAATTGTGTGATGCAACACCAGAGTTAGCAATAATGCTAAAAAGGACAATTGAAACCATAATACCATGGTGTCAGCTGTGGCTAGTGGATCGTACTCTTGCTGAGATATTAAATCGAGGCCCCATTTGCCCTATCAGATAAAAGATCCCATGACACTTTTTGAAGAAGAGCAGGGGAGTTCTCCCGATGTGATTGCCAACATTTATCCCTCAACCAATATCACTAAAAACGGATTAGCTGATCATTATCTCATTGCTGTTTGTGGGAGCTTGCTGTGTGCAAATTGGCTGCTGCATTTCCTACATTACAACTGTGACTACCATGGTATTATGGTTTGAATTATCCTTTTTACATTTATAAATGCAACAAACACACATGGGGCTGGATTTTTGGCTTTTTGTGTTTTCATCCATTTCCAGGCACAAATCGCGGCAAAATCAAAAATTTAGCACCGAGTTAGCGTTAGCACCAGAGTGCGCAACTTTTGCCAAATGGAAGTTCGCGAGGAGCGTTAGCACTGACTCTGGTGTTGCATCACACAATTTGTGCGCCAGAGCCAAAGTTCCGGCACTAAAAATATTGGCCGTTCTGCGCATGCGCAAATTTCTTTTTGTCTTCCTGCGCTTCTGGTCTGCTGTCCGATTGCAAACACAAATGCAGGGTGCAGCCGCACGCATGCTCAGTATACTCGGGGCTGAATCAGCCATTTTAAAATTGGATTTTGATGATGGAGGACAAGGAAGCAAGATAGCTGCAAAGCGCTTTTGGGATGTCCTGAGGTTGTGGAAGGTGCTATATAAATGCAAGTTCTTTCTTTATTTAAATGGAGTAGATCATTTGAGCTTGTTACATAATGACATGCTCCTAAATGTACCTACAAGAAAAATAGCAAGTATTGCTTCACCCTGTCTTGGAAGTGAGGACTATTGAACTTCACATTAAATTGTCTCTAAGCAGATCCACACCCTCACATTTCTATCATTTTTTTGTCCCTGTCTTAAAAATGATTAACTTGAGATTTTCTATTTGCAAAAGTTGAAACATCAGTGGAATTTTGTTGAAGTTTGTGTCGTACTAAAGGCAAAGGATTCTTCATGGCATTAATCGAGCTGCCTTTATCATCCAGGATACAAATCATTGCCAGATTGCCTAAAATGTAGAGTAACACCATCAATTTTTAAAATAGATATTTAATTTCTTCGGCAATAAATGAGAAGAGTACCCATTTACACTCTCACCTACAACATACGGAGGAGTCAACACTCATACCTTTAAGATGGCTGTCTTGCATTGACTGTATTTGAATGCATCACAATAAATAACCAGTATCCTTGAATTCTAAAGATTCACCGGAATCCCTATATATGTCACATGCTCTTTCAACAGAAATGTATAAATCATTGTCCGTACTCCAGAGCTGGTTGTTAAACTTTTCTGTGTAGGACCCACTGTCCCTATTTCTGAAAGACAATGTGAACAATCCCAAAGAATTGTTTCCCCTCTTAATTCATGGCAACATAAGTAATGTACTAGTACAAGCAAGTGGCAGCCATGGCCCACTGGGTAGCACCCTCGCCTCTCAGAAGGTTGTGGATTCAACTCTCACTCAAGAGATTTGAGCACAAAAATCTAGGCTGACTCTCCAGTGCAGTATTGAGGGGGTGCTGCACTGTCAGAGGTGCTGTCTTTCAGATGAGATGTTAAACTACAATCATAGAATGGTTACAGCACAGAAGGAGGTCATTCGGCCCGTCGAGCCCGTGCCGTCTCTCTGCAAGAGCACTTCAGCCAGTCCCACTCTCCCGCCCTTTCCCTGTAGCCCTGCAATATTTTTTCCTTCAGGTACTTATCCAATTCCCTTTTGAAAGCCACCATTGAGTCTGCCTCCACCACCCTCTCAGGCAGTGCATTCTAGATCTTAACCACTCGCTGCGTAAAAAAGTTTTCCCTCATGCCGCCTTTGGTTCTTCTGCCAATCACCTTAAATTTGTGTCCTCTGGTTCTCAACCCTTCTGCCAATGGGAACAATTTCTCTCTATCAACTCTGTCCAGACCCCTTATGATTTTGAACACCTCTATCAAATCTCCTCTCAACCTTCTTTGCTCCAAGGAGAGCAACCCCAGCTTCTCTAGTCTCTCCACATAATTCAAGTCCCTCATTCTTGAAAATCTTTTCTGCACCCACCTCTAAGGCCTTCATGTAGTGTCTCTGCACCTTGTTACAAACTCACACGAGGCATGGATATATCAGACACGGTCACTCTGTGACCTTCACTTTATTTCCAGGACTGAAGAGTGCTGATCCTGGGTGGGACCACCCTTTTATACCTGGAAGCCCAGGTGAGGAGCTCACTCCCTGTGGTCAGGGTGTGCATTACAATGGTACAGGTACAGTATGCATGAGTTACAGTTACATAGTTATAGTCATTGCAAGATGGTGAAATACATGACATCACCTCCCCCTTAGGTCTTTTAGTTTCAGAGGTTAAGTCTATCGGGTGGTCGATGCTCTCTCGTGGAGCGCCGCAGTTGTGGCTCTGGTGGCTGAGCCTCAGCACGTGTCTCTGTCACTTGAGGTGATTCCGGCCTGTCTGGGCTGGCCACAGGGACTGTGCATGCTGAGGGCTGTCTGTTGCGCTGGCAGTGGTGTGGGTGCTATCTCATCATGCTCTTCTTCCAGTTCCTCAGTGTCTGCACTGAATCTTGTCCTTACTTGGTCCAAGTGTTTGCGGCATATCTGCCCATTGTTTAATCTTACCACCATGATCCTGTTTCCTTCTTTGCCAATTATGGTGCCCTCAAGCCATTTGGGTCCCAAAGCATGGTTAAGAACAAATACCGGGTCATCTATTTCTATACACCTCCCTCTTGAGCTTCGATCATGGAGCTCGGTTTGGGACTGGCGCTTGCCTTCAACAATGTCTACCAGGGCTGGGTGAATGAGGGACAGCCGCATCTTGAGCATGCGTTTTATGAGGAGTTCCGCTGACGGGACTCCCGTGAGTGAGTGCGGCCGGGACCTGTAGGCCAGCAGGAGACGCGATACGCGGTTCTGAAGGGAGGGTCCTTGGATGCGTAGCATGCCCTGCTTTATGACTTGGACTGCCCGTTCCGCCTGGCCATTGAAGGCTGGCTTGAACGGCGCTGTCCGGACGTGCTTGATCCCATTGCCCGACATAAACTCCTGGAATTCATGGCTGGTAAAACACAGGCCATTATCGCTGACCAGGATGTCCGGCAAGCCGTGGGTCACAAAAACCGTACACAGACTCTCCACAGTGATGGATGTCATGCACGAGTTCAATATGATGCACTCGATCCACTTCGAGTATGCATCGACAACGATGAAGAACATTTTTCCCATGAACGGGCCCGCATAGTCCACGTGAATACGTGACCATGGCCTGGTGGGCCAGGGCCACAGGCTGAGTGGGGCCACTCTGGGGGCATTGCCCAGCTGGGCACACGTCGTACACCTGCGAACCCAGTGTTCCAGGTCTGAGTCAATCCCCGGCCACCACACGTGTGACCGGGCAATGGCCTTCATTAACACGATGCCAGGGTGCTCGCTGTGGAGTTCCCTGATGAACGCTTCCCTTCCTTTCTGGGCATGACTACCCGGCTGCCCCGTAACAGGCAGTCGGCTTGGACGGAGAGTTCATCCATCCGTCTCTGAAACGGCCTGACTTCCTCGGGGCACGCCCTGTGTGCGAGCGCCCAGTCCCGAGTCAGGACACATTTCTTCATCATGGATAGGAGGGGGTCCCTGTTGGTCCAGAGTTTGATCTGGCACGCTGTGATGGGGGAGCCTGCAGTGTCAAAAGCCTCAACGGCCATGACCATCTCGGCGCTCTGCTCCGACGCCCCCTCAGTGGTGGCCAGTGGGAGCCTGCTGAGCGCGTCAGTGCAATTTTCGGTGCCTGGCCGGTGCCGTATGGTGTAGTCATACGCAGCCAGTGTGAGGGCCCATCGCTGTATGCGAGCTGATGCATTAGCATTGACAGCCTTGCTGTCGGACAACAGGGATGTTAACGGCTTGCGGTCCGTCTCTAGCTCGAACCGTCTACCGAAAAGGTACTGGTGCATCTTTTTCACACCATACACACACGCGAGTGCCTCCTTCTCGACCATGCCATATCCACACTCTGCTTGGGAGAGCGACCTGGAGGCGTAAGCCACCGGTTGGAGTCGGCCGTCATCGTTACCCTGCTGCAAAACACACCCAATCCCGTAGGATGACGCATCGCACGTTAAAACCAGTTTTTTACAGCGGTCATGCAAAGTCAACAGTTTGTTGGAACACAGCAGTTCCTCGCCTTATTGAAAGCCCGTTCTTGACAATCCCCCCAATACCATTCACAACCTTTACGGAGGAGCATGTGCAACGGCTCTTAAGTTCGGCAGGAAGTTCCCAAAATAGTTCAAGAGTCCCAGGAATGATCACAACTCCGATGTGTTGCCGGGCCTAGGCGCCCGGCGAATCACCTCAGTTTTTCATTAAGTGGGCCGGATCCCGTCTGCGGCAACCCTCCTGCCCAGAAACTTGACCTCTGGGGCCAAAAAGACGCATTTGGCCTTTTTCAGCCGCAGGCCTACCAGTTCCAATCAGTGTAGCATCTACTCCATGTTGCGGAGGTGTTCCTCGGTGTCTTGGCCTGTTATAAGGATGTCGTCTTGGAACACGATTGTTCCAGGGATGGACTTGAGCAAGCTTTCCATGTTTCGCTGAAAGATAGCCGCTGCCGAACGAATGCCAAACGGGCATCTATTGTAAACAAATAATCCTTTGTGTGTCGTGATGGTGGTCAGAAACTTGGATTCTTCAGCCAGTTAGTTCCTGAGTCATGTAGGCCGAAGTGAGGTCCAGCTTCGTGAACAGCTTACCACCTGCCAGTGTGGCAAAAAGGTCCTCCGCTCTCGGGAGCGGGTATTGGTCTTGCAGCGACACTCAGTTGATGGTGGCTTTGTACTCGCCACAAATCCTAACCGAGCCATCTGCTTTGAGGACAGGAGCAATGGGACTTGCCCAGTCGCTGAGTTCAACGGGCAAAATTATGCCCCCTCTGAGCAGCCTGTCCAGTTCACTTTCAATTTTTTCACGCATCATGTACGGCACCACTCTGGCTTTGTGGTGCACTGGTCTGGCATCTGGAGTGATGTGTATCATTACTTTGGTGCCCTTGAACGTTCCGACACCAGATTGAAAGAGTGACTCAAATTTTTGCAATACCTGCGAGCATGAACTTCGCTCCACAGATGAAATGGCATGCACATCCCCCCATTTCCAATTCATCTCAGCTAGCCAACTCCTTACCAAGAGCGCAGGGCCATTTCTTGGAACAATCCAGAGTGGCAGCCGGTTCTGTGATCCATTATGCGTTGCCACCAAGTTTGCACTGCCCAGAACTGGGATGATCTCTTTGGTGTACGTACGTAGCTGCGTCTCAATGCGTTCCAATTTGGGCCTGCTAGCTCTGTGTGGCCATAGTCTCTCAAATTGTTGGACACTCATGAGGGACTGGCTAGCTCCGGTATCCAGCTCCATGTGCACCGGGATGCCATTCAGTAAGACTTTCATCATTATGGGTGGCGTTTTGGTGTATGAGCTGTGGACGTTGGCCACACGAACTCTCTGAACTTCAGCATCCATGGTTTTTCCCCAGCCCTCATCCTGCATTTCAGACCCCTCGTCTGGTTCGTCTGTCTCGCAGACTAGCCTCGCTACTGCCTTTTTGCACATCCTGGCCAGGTGTCCCATGACATTACAAATCCTACAGGTGTAAAGTTGGAACCTGCAGATTTTTGCAGTGTGTCTGCTCCCACATCTCCAACATGAGCTGAGATTGCTGTTAACAAAAGGGCTATTCCCAGGCATTCCTCTCTGATGGCTCGTTTGGCTGTTTCTCATCACTCTGATGGAGGGTGTTAATTGTCCCATCACAGGGTGCATTGTTCCTCATGATGGTGTGAATTGCCGATCCCCTTTCCATTGTCCCTGTTGCAGGCCCACCCTGGAGCTCGATGCTGCCTGGATGGTGTTGAATTGCCCTTGCCTGCCTGCCTGGATGGTGTCGAATTGCCCTTGCCTGCCTGTGGGGTTCTGTGTCCTTTTTACAACATTAACTCCCTGGTTCATCGCAACATTGAAACCAGGGCTGTGTGCGTAAATTAGCTTGGTCTCCTCTTCCCCTGCCATGAAGGTCTGAGCTATCAACGTTGCCCCTTCTAAAGTCAAATCCTTAGTCTTTATGAGCTTCCTGAAAATGCCAGCATGATTAATGCCCTCGATGAAAAAGTCCCTCAACATCTCCCCGCTGCAGGCATCGGAGAACTTACAGAGACTGGCCAAACGCCGCAGTTCCGTCACGAAGTCCAAGATGTTTTGACCCTCCCGACGCCGGTGAGAGTAGAACCGGTGCTGGGCCATGTGTACGCTACTTGCTGGCTTGAGATGCTCACTGATCAGTTGACTGAGCTCTTCGAAGGACTTGTCCGCTGGCTTTTGGCGTGCGAACAGGTCTTTCATCAGCGCATATGACTGTACAGCTGGTCAGTAGATGTGCCCACCGCTTGTCAGCCGCTGCCTTTTCCAGCCAGTCCTTTGTGACAAAGCTCTGCTGGAGTCTTTCCACAAAGTCGTCCCAGTCCTCACCCACACAGTAGCGTTCCTCTGTGCCACCGGTGGCCATCCTCGTGGTTCGGTGATTCCCGATTCTGTCGCCAGATGTAGTGTCGCTGCACCTTGTTACAAACTCACACGAGGCATGGATATATCAGACACAGTCACTCTGTGACCTTCACTTTATTTCCAGGACTGAAGAGTGCTGATCCTGGGTGGGACCTCCCCTTTTATGCCTGGAAGCCCAGGTGAGGGGCTCACTCCCTGTGGTCAGGGTGTGCATTACAAGGGTACAGGTACAGTATGCATGAGTTACAGTTACATACTTATAGTCATTGCAAGATGGTGAAATACATGACACTTCACATCCTTCCTAAAGTGCAGTTCCCAAGAATTGGACACAATACTTCAGTTGGAGGCCAAACCAGTGTTTTATACAGGTTCATCACAATTTCCACGCTTTTGTATTCTATACCTCTATTCATGAAGCCCAGGATTCCATAAACTTTTTTTAACTGCTTTCTCAATCTGCCCTGCAACATTTTGTGCACATAAAGGATTCCATGGCACTATTTGTTTGAAGAAGAGCAGCAGAGTTATCCTCGGTGTCCTATTCAATTTTTAGCCCTCAATCTCGCGATCTCTGTGGTGAGAAGTTCGGCTTTTCCGATGTTCAATTGCAATCAGTGTAGTTTAGTGGGAATTCCATTGCGCGAGCTGCTGTGATGTCAACAAGCTTTCTGACCAGCCAATTACAATGCAGAATACTCATAGACAGGGAACCAGGAAGTGAAAAGCTCCTTTTAGTCTGACTTTAAAAATGCTATGGAGAGCAAAATAAAGATTGGGTCTCTCACATGGAGAAAAGGTAAACCTGAAATAAATATGAACAAACTTAAAAAAAGAATGTTTAGAAAGTTTCTTAAAAATTGTAATTTTTATAAAAATGGAGAAGATTGACGCTCCACAAAAATAAAATTAGTTTTCCAGGACGAAAATGTTTGTTTAGCAGCCAATACGCTGTAAAAACCCGTTACACCTAATACAACAAGGTCTAACTTTTAGTGCAGTATTTAACAGCGATATTTAACAGGATTTGTTAAGGGAAGGTCGTGTCTGACTAACTTGATTGAATTTTTTCAGGAGGTAACCAGGAAGGTCAATGAGGGTAGTGCATATGATGTAGTGTATATGGATTTTAGCAAAGCTTTTGATAAGGTCCCACATGGCTGACTGTTCATGAAAGTAAAAGCCCATGGGATCCAGGGCAAAGTGGCAAGTTGGATCCAAAATTGGCTCAGAGGCAGATAGCAAATGGTAATGGTTGATGGGTGTTGTGACCAAAAGGATGATTCCAGTGGGGTTCCACAGGGCTCAATACTGGCCCCTTGCTTTTTGTGATTTATGTTATGTATTGCTCTGGTACATTAAATGTATGATAAGTACAATGGTGCACCACAGAGGGCACTGTGGTGGGAGACCTGAAAGTACATGCACGAGGCAGTATAAAAGGCTGCCCAGCATACCTGTGGAGCACTCTGGAGCAGTTCAATAAAGGACCAAGGTCACAGCAGTTAGATCAACACCAGACCATGTGGAGTCAGTGATTTGTGTGCTACATACATCACATTGGCGACGAGGAAGCGGACGAACTCCACGCAACCATGGCTACTCTGGGATTTTATGGTGGGCAATGATTGGGAGGCCTTTACGGAAAGGCTCGAGTATTACTTCACAGCAAATGATCTAACGGAGGACACGAGCGCACTGAGAGAGAAGCATAAGGCGATATTGTTTTCCAGTTGTAGCAATGAGGTTTACTGTCTCATCAGGGATTTGCTGGCACCCAGAAGCGCCAGGGACAAGTCATATGAGGAGCTGACTGAACTCATTCATGACCAGTTGAAACCGAAGGAGAGCATCCTCACGGCCAGATACAAATTTTACCATCACTGCAGACCCGAGGGCCAGGATATCACCAAATATGCTGCGGACCTCAGGAGACTCGCGGCGCCGTGTAATTTTGGGGCACACCTTGACGAGGCGCTGCGGGATGTTTTCGTCATGGGGATTGGCCATGAGGGCTTCCTTCACGAGCTGCTAGCCACGGAACCCACAGTCACCCTGACAAAAGCCATCGCCATCAGCCGGGCATATATGACCTCGACGTGCAGCACCAAGTAGATGATCCACACAGTCTCGAACCCGGCAGGCACTGTCCACAGGATAGTGGCCACCATGGACAAAACTGCAGAACGTGGCTCTGCCCGGGGCAGAGAGCATGGACCTCGGGGTCCTGGGACTCAGAGTCCGCTGAGGGGGACCAATCAAGCAGCACCATGCTGGTGCTGCGGAGGAAGCCATGGGGCTTACCGGTGCAGGTTTGCGGAGTACATGTGCAATACCTGCCACATTAAAGACCACCTTCAGCGTATGTGTAAAAGAAATCTGACTCACCATGTGGCTGAGGAGATGGGGGATGATCCACTGTTTAGTGAGGAGCAGGCAAAAGAAGATGAGGTGTTGGGACTGTATACATGCACCGACGATTCGCCCCCAGTGATAATGAAGTAAAAATTGACGAAGTCCCAGTGAGTGTGGCAGTGGGTACGGGATCGGGTCCATCGTTGATGAGTCAGAGAACTTTTGATAAACTGTGGGGTAACCCGGCTGCACGACCCAAGCTGGTCCCGGTCACGGCAAAGCTGCGTACCTACACCAAGGAACTGCTACCTGTTCTCGGCAGAGCGGATGTACAAGTATCTCACGGGGGCGAGACGCACGGTTTACCTTTATGGATAATTGCAGGCGATGGGCCAACGCTACTCGGCAGAAGATGGATGGGGAAGGTCCGTGGGAGCTGGGAAGACTTCACTCCTCCACAGTCTGCTGCTCCCCGGGTTTCCAAAGGGCAGCGCCAACCGAGCTAGAGCTGCAGCAGTAGCCCAGAACTCCTGGCCCCAAGCAATCCTGCAGCCTCAGCCTCCACTCAAGGTTACAGGTGCGGGCCCATTGCTGGGGTGTGGGCCGGCGGGGCGCTGCGGTCCATCGATGGCCGGCGGACCCACGCAGCAGAACAGTCTGGCGGCGGCAGCGGCCACGATGGTGGCGGCCACGGAGGCAGCAGGAGAGGCGGCCACGGCGGGAGCAGAGGCTGTGGCCACGGCGGGCGCAGCAGCAAACAAACTGGCGCTGCCACTGATGTTTGTTGTTCCTCATTCTGTTAACGAAATGCCGTGCCGAGTTTGAAAGCGCCAGCGTCGAGTATTTCCAGCAGCGCCAGAGGAGGTGGATCTTGGACAAATGCCTGAAACCTTTCCTAAAAACACTGCAAAATTCCCTCTCCCCACCTTCTGTGTTTCCCTTTCCCTCCTTCCATGTTTCTTCTACTTTCTAGGCCAGCTGAACACCTAAGATGGCGGCGCCCAACGGAAGCCCCGTGGGAGCAACATGATGGCGTCTTAAAAGGGAAATGCTCCCGGCCATCTTAAAAGGGCCTCACACCACTGCGGTCCCCACATAAAGACTTTTGGACTTTTGTAAGGTCAGAGCAAGACTAAGTGTGCCATGTGAATGTAGGATGATGGATTTATGACAAGAAATAATATTTTAATGCTGGGTGGTCACTGTGTTTAAAATAATGGACATGAATTGCGAATTACGACAAGAGTTAGTATTTCAATGCTGAATGGTCACTGTGTTTAAATTTAGGGATGCGGATCCATGACCAACATTACCAATGGGCTAATGCGTTTTTCGATTTAGGGGATTCAAGCAACGGCTTTTTGAACTGGCGGGGACAGTGATTTTGTGTATTGCTCTGGTACATTAAATGTATGATAAGTACAAGGGTGCATCACAGAGGGTGCTGTGGTGGGAGACCTGAAAGTACCTGCACGAGGCAGTATAAAAGGTTGCCCACCACACCTGTGGAGCACTCTGGAACTGTTCAATAAAGGACCAAAGTCACAGCAGTTAGATGAACACCAGACCGTGTGGAGTCAGTGATTTGTGTGCTACATACATCACAGTATATATCAATGATTTAGACTTGAATGTAGGGGGTTTGATTAAGAAGTTTGCAGATGAAACTAAAATAGGCTGTGTGGTTGATAATGAAGCTGTAGACTGCAGGAAGATATCAATGAACTGGTCAGGTGGGCAGAACAGTGGCAAATGGAATTCAATCCCGAGAAATGTGAGGTAATGCATTTGGGGAGGGCTAATGAGTTAAGAGAATACACAATAAATGGTAGGACACTGAGAAGTGTAGAGGAACAAAGGGACCTTGGAGTGCAGGTCCACAGATCCCTGAAAGTAGCAGGCCAGGTAAATAAGGTGGTTAAGAAGGCATACAGAATACTTGCCTTTATTAGCCGAGGCATAGAATACAAGAGCAGGGAGCTTATGCTTGAACTGTATAAAACACTAGTTAGGCTACAGCTAGAGTATGCAGTTCTGGCCAACACATTACAGGAAAGATGTGATTGCACTGGAGAGGGTACAGAGGAGATCTACGAGGATGTTGCTTGGACTGGAGAATTTTAGCTGTGAGGAAAGATTGGATAGGCTGGGGTTGTTTTCTTTCGAACTGAGGGGAGACCTTTATTGAGGTGTATAAAATTATGAGGGGCCGAGATAGGTTGGTTAGGAAGGACCTATTTCCCTTAGCAGAGGGGTCAATAATCAGGGGGCATAGATTTAAAGTACTTGGTAGAAGGTTTAAAGGAGGTTTGAGGGGAAATTTCTTCACCCAGAGCCGGGTAGGGGTCTGGGACTCACTGTCTGAAAGGGTGGTAGAGACACATTTAAAAAGTACTCTCACCACATTTAAAAAGTACTTGGATATGCACTTGAAGTGTCATAACCTACAGGGCTACGGACCGAGAGCTGGAAAGTGGGATTAGGCTGGATAGGTCTTTGTTGGCCGGCACGGACAAGATGGGCCAAAATGGCCTCCTTTCGTGCTGTAAATTTCTATAATTCTATGATATTACCGCGGAAGAGCCGAAGTTTTCATCAGTTTCACTGATTTCACAATTGCACCGATTGCCGGCTATGGGGCTGGGATGGGGGCCAACACACTGCGGCCTGTGTCAGAGTAGTGAATGGCTGACCGCAACTTTAGGATTTCTGTGTTAAGATGCACATGCGCTAAATCCTGAACTTGCAGTCGGTTTCAAAGGGGTAACTCACCGCAAATACCAAGCCATTATCTGGTCATTATCACACCGCTGTTTGTGGGAGCTTGCTGTGCACAAATTGGCTGCCGCATTTCCTACGATACAACGGTGACTACACTATAAATGTACTTCCTTGACTGTAAAGTGCTTTGGGACGTCTTGAGGTCCTGAAAGGCGCTATATAAATGCAATACTTTTTCTGTAGTTAGTCAAGAAATACAGAAAAAAAAAATCTGGAGTTTAAAATTCTTGTGATGTTGTCCTCACAACCTGGTCCAGATCACAGAGAAACCCACTGCCTTTGTAGACCTCCTCAGATCTCCTCACAGACTCCCTGAGGGTCTGCAGATGCCAATTGATGAACCTGTGGCTTCGAGCTACCCTGAGCCCTGGAAAAAATATAGTAAAAATCAAAAGATAAATATTTTAGTCCTGGTGGTTCTAGCCACTTGTGAGTAAGAGCTTCACAAGTTACTCAGTTTTGCTTATTCAGAATATTAAAATGGTATTCCATGGTCAGTTATCCACTGAGTACCTCATACTTAGGCAGATGCACAGCTTATATTGAAATGTTTAATCCAAAAAAAAAGCTCCTAATGCAGCGGTTCACGTTTCTTTTTGCGTCATACTTGCCCAGAAAGAAGGTGTGGGGGAGGCAGATTTAACAAAGCAGCTCACAGCACTGGATGAAATTGCAAATCACATGGAATTAATAAGTGTGAAAAAATCCATTTTTGGAAATGGGAGGAACTTAGAAACGAACTGAGGTTTCTTTCTAGTTTATTGATGGTTTTTAAGGAGGAGAAAAATAAATACAAATTGCAGTTATCATTAGTTGTGCCTTTTTTGACTTTAAATTGCAGTGTAAACAACTATTTTCAGTAAAAGTGTCATGTTCCAACAATCAGCCAGGGTGTTTTCATACAGTAATTTTAGCTTCATCTCAGCATGTGGTAACAGAACATACTGTAGTTTTTCTGCCTTTGACAGGGCAGTCATTCTATATCCGTCCCCATTTATTTTTCATATATATGCAAAAGAACTGACATGGTATTCTTTAAATTTTCCTGTACATCTGCAAAGCATGTTGTGGGGGAACAGCTTGCACAAATGATGGACTTTATCTGCCAGGATACGTCTTGTCAGATTTTCTAGCCTTTGAAAATAAGGTTTCTTTACTGGATGAACAGACTAATGTTCCATGCACCAGAGTAGAATTATTTGATGCAACATTGAAAGAGTCAATTAATTTGCATAATTCTATGTGTAATACCATGACTTTAAGGTAGGATAGTCTGCTCAACATTCCTTCCAACCCAACATATTATGTCACTTTGACAAGTTAATCATACTCACGTATAATTAATTACATTTAATGACAAAGTGAACTTTGTACCTATGCATCACAGCTTGCTTTTTTAAGAATCTAATATCTGTGCTTTTAGAAGTGGGCTTTTACTGAGTGCCTTTACAGTTTAAATACACTGAGTTGAAACAGCGTTAATATTGTATTACATCTAGAGTCCTTGACTGAATAAAAGTGGGAAAGGAGTGTACAGTACATGCTGTATGTCTCTCGGGTGTCCCCAGGTATTGCTGCAATAATGCTATTTCAAGCTTGGTATACCACCAGAAAATATGCAGTTTTTCCCCTTTTCCCAATCTCCGTGGTAAAAAGCTGTGGAGCCATGAATCTTAGTGAGGGATTTGCACCTCAGCCGGAAAATCAAACATATTGGAGCCGAAATGCACCATCCCCGAAGGGATGGCAACTGCGGAGTTTGGGCGGGCGACTGATAAAATCGATGATTTTCCCTCCCCGAACCATATTCAGCTTGAGGGGGGGCGGGATTTGAGTGGTGCGCACTTCCGGCAGAAATGGCGCGGTGAAGCTGCTGTAAAGGAGACATGCCAGCGGAGAACTCTGCAGCGTGCGGGCCGCTGGGAATCCACCAGGACTGGGATTTTCCCAGCAGTGTCCCGTGAGTTGGTGCTCGAACGGGACACCACTGGAGTGTTGCCGCGATCGGGGCCCTTTGGTAGGGAAATAGTTTCATAATTTTAGTGTTTTTATTTTAGATTACAGCATCCACTGTATTTATCTTTTAATAGTTGCATTAATTATTTTGGCTCCATTCAACCTGCTGAGTGCTGCTCAAAGGTTTGCAGATACTTCTGTACGTTTATACAACTTTCAGGTCAGACTCTTTAGTGGAGTCCCGTGGGCTGCAGAGACCTGCTTGGCAGGGTTCACCCTGAGGATAGGAGCAGTATTGGAAGGGCGACACCTGGTACACCTGGTCAGAAGCAGGGTGGCACGCAGGAGAAAGCATCGCCGTCAGCACCGTGCAGACAGACAGCGGGCTAGGGAGGCAGCAGCCATGATTCGTTCATTCTGCGCCAGACCAGTGTGCCCGCCGTCTTCACCGGTCCGAATCAGGATTGCGGTTGACTGATTGAGGACAAGGGATACCCCCTGTACACTTGGCTGCTCACTCCACTGCAGAACCCCAGGAGAGCTCCAGAGCATACATACAATGACTCTCATTGTGCCACCAGGTGCATCAGCGAGCTTTGCATAAGCATCCTTAAGCAGAGGTTCCGGTGCCTGGACCGCTCCTGGTGGCACCTTGCAGTACTCTCCTCAATGGGTCTCCATAATGGCCGTGATCTGCTGCATGTTGTACAACCTGGCCATCATGAGGGGACAGCCACTGGAGGTCGAGCCAGCAGTACCACCTGAGGAGGAGGAGGAGGAGATGGAGGCGCAGGAGGAGACGGAGGTGCAGGAGGAGGAGGAGGATCCCGTCGCCCCAGAGCTAGGAGGCGTCAATCCATTGCCACCCTGGAAGGACCGGGTGTAGACTGGCCAGCACCTTCCTGGGAGGATGTGTCCTCACATATATGGAGGTGCCTGACACCACCCCTGCAATCTCCTTCCATGCATTATGTACTGGCGGTCTGCCAGGTCTCCCCATGTCAGGAAACAGGATTCTTCTTCTATTCTCCACATCGTCCATCAGTGTCTCCAGCTCCATATCAATGAACCTGTTGGCTCTCCTTGCACCTCTTACACCAGCCATCCTTTCAGACTCCTTCCAACCTCCTTCCCCGCTCGGGGCCTTGCTGCAACCCCGGGCCTTTAAAAAGGCCGGGGAGCAACTGACTCGTTAGAAACCCTTACCTGCATGCTGAATTTCTCAGTGGTGATAACGCTCAAATTAAGACAACCACATCGCTGAAAAATCCACTTTGGAAGAGTTCATTAGAGCTGGAACCCATTTGTTCACTTTTGGAGCTCAATATGGGGTGGCCCAGCCACTGAATTTCGGGCCCCTTGATCTAAAAATTGAATAGCGCCTATCTGGAGTTAAGACACTGTTATTCGGGCACTAAATGAGCACCTATGCCTCCAATATTGTGGGTAGGACACTTGCATTATGAGCCAGAGGTGCGCTGCTCGCCATATACGTATAGGCAACAAAAATAGGCATCTTTGGCCAATGCCTAGAACAGAAATTAAGCTCTTTGCATATTCAAATAAGGGGCCTGATTGAGGCCCCAACTGTAATATTAGGTTGTCCTGAATATAGCCGGCCCTGTCTACATGCGACCTAAGCGTTAAAAATATATTTACTTGCCTATTGAGTTGATGCTGCTCACGGCCCCACATTCAACCGCCAGCCACTGCTCTTTCCCCCCACCACCCCATCCCATCACTGCCGCTCATCCTCCCCGATCGCGCCACCTCCGATCCCGGCATCTACCTCCCCTCAGATCCCGCCTCTACCTTTCCAATCGCTATCCACCCTTCCCAATCGCCGCTGACTGAAACCCAGTCCCCACGTGATTACCCCTTTTGCTGGTCAATCATCTTCTCAGTCCCCCTTACCTAGAGCCGCCGTTGGCTTTGCAGCTGTCCTATTCTCTTCAAAGGCTTGCTGCCTGGAGGCCCCTGTCTGCAGTTCACCGGTTTGATAATGAGGCCTGAGGCCCAATATTAAGTGGGCTTCAGGCCTGTCCTTTCAGGCACAGGGAATAATCCTTGCATTAATCCCTGTGTGCCCATTTATGGTTGTGCTCAAATTTCTAGACCCTCCTATCTGATAGTTTCTCCGTTTTGGAGCCCCACAAATAGGAGCCAGCAAAGCGTTCTCAAAGTAAAGTGTGACCTTGGTTTTTATTACAGGTCTCCAGAGTGTGTCTCCAACCTGTGAGGTCTCCTTAAATACCTGTGCTCCCAAGGGATTATGGGATCCCTTGGGGCTCCAATGGATGAGCCCTCTGGTGGCTGTACAAGGTATATAGAAGTTTACATATATAATAACACTCCCCCGCCTCCCCCCCCACCCTGCCCAAGGTCAACAGTGTAACTATTTACAAGGTGAGTCGATCTGGGGCCTTTCTTTCCCTGGTTGATCGTCTCGATGCAAATGCTAGTTTTGGTGAATCATCTGTTGGGCCCTCGCTGGCCTGCTGTGCAGCTGGCCTTGCTGGCCGCCTGGGGTGGTGAGCCCTGCTGGGCCGCTGTGGATGATGGGTTCTGCTTCGTGGCCAACTGCGGTGTCGGTTGCCACTGGTGTATGTGTTGGGGGGGTCAAAGAAGGTAATGTCCAAAGTGAGTTGTTCAGGATAGTCTGTAAATCTGAGTTTGATTTGGTCCAAGTGTTTCCGGTGAAACACTTGGACCAATTTGAAAGTTTGACCCGAAACACCCTGCTCCCCTTTTTGGCCACAGCAGTGCCGGGAAGCCACTTGGGACCTTGTCCATAATGCAATACAAATACAGGATCATTGACTTCAATCTCACGTGACACATTTGCGCTATCATGGTATGCACATTTTGTTGAAGCCGCCTGCTCTCTATCTG
Source organism: Pristiophorus japonicus (assembly GCF_044704955.1). Classification (NCBI taxonomy): domain Eukaryota; kingdom Metazoa; phylum Chordata; class Chondrichthyes; family Pristiophoridae; genus Pristiophorus; species Pristiophorus japonicus. The sequence goes on along the minus strand of NC_091982.1, from coordinate 229,536,865 downwards.
TTCATGTAGATCAGGGTGAACTAACGAGAGCCTTGTCTTAAGTGTCCTTTTCATGAGCAGTTCAGCAAGTGGGATCCCAATGAGTGAGTGGGGTCTCGTGCGGTAGCTAAGCAGGATTCGGGATAGGCGAGTCTGCAGTGAGCCTTCTGTTACCCTCTTCAAGCCCTGCTTGATGGTTTGCACCGCTCTCTCTGCCTGACCATTGGATGCTGGTTTAAATAGGGCAGATGTTGACATGTTTGATCCCATTGCGGGTCATGAATTTTTTGAACTCGACACTGGTAAAACATGGCCCGTTGTGTTCACCAAGACATCGGGTAGCCCGTGCATGGCAAACATGGCCCGCAGGTTTTCAGTGGTGGCAGCGGATGTGCTTGCCGACATTATCTCACATTCAATCCATTTGGAGTACGCATCTACAACCACAAGGAACATTTTACTGAAAAACGGGCCTGCATAGTCGATATGGACCCTAGACCACGATTTGGAGGACCAAGACCATAAAATTAGTGGCGTCTCCCTGGGTGCATTACTTAACTGCGAGCATGTGTTACATCTGTGCACGCAGGACTCTTAAGTCCGCATCGACACCAGGCCACCAGACGTGGGATCTGGCGATCGCTTTCATCATTACGATACCTGGGTGGGTACTGTGGAGATCACTGATGAAGATGTCTCTGCCCTTCTTGGGAACCACTACTGATTTCCCCACAGAAGGCAGTCTGCCTGTATAGACATTTTCACTGGGACACTGCTCCGTGAAGCACACAGTTTTTGACTCGGGACAGTAAGGGGTGCTGGCTCGTCCAGTTTCTAATCTGTCGGGCTGTGACGGGTGATTGCACACTCTCAAATGCTTCCATAACCATGACTAAATCTGCGGACTGCGCCCTTTCCACCCCCCGTGGTGGGCAATGGCAACCTGCTGAGAGCATCGGCACAGTTTTCTGTGCCTGGCCTGTTTGTGGACAACGTGAGCGCCCATCTCTGGATGCGGGCCGATGCATTGGTATTTATCCCTTTAATCTCAGAAAACAGAGATATCAGTGGCTTATGGTCAGTTTCCAATTCAAATTTTAGTCCAAACAGGTATTGATGCCTTTTCTTTACCCCATAGACACACGCTATCGCTTCTTTTTCAATCATGCTGTAGGCTCTCAGTCGTAGACAGACTCCTGGATGCATACGCAACCGGTTGCAATTTCCCAAAATCATTAGCTTGATGCAATACACACCCGGTGCCATATGACAACGCATCACATGCTAGTCCCAAACGCTTACATGGATCATACAACACAAGCAATTTGTTTGAGCATAACAATTTTCTCGCTTTTACAAAGGTATTTACTTGGCTTTTGTCCCCTACCCATTTGTCCCCTTTACGTAGTAAGGCGTGCAGTGGATCTAAAGGGCTCAAGTTTTGGGCGGCGCCTAGAACGGCGCAGCCCCGACCTTGACGCCCGTTTTTCGCGCCCGAAAGTGTGGCAAAAAGATACCTGCACATTCTCTGGCTCCCTGCAGGTCATTTGCAGCTCGGCGCAGTGCAGCACGAGCTGTGAGGGGCGGAGCCAGGTCCCTGCGCTGAAAACAGTGCCAGGACCTCTGCACAGGCGCACTATAGTGGGTGCGCATGTGCAGTAGCTCCAGGCACCCGAAACTGTGTGGGAGGGGCCTGAAGCATGCAGCCCCTAGCCCTGGCCGAATGGCCTCACTGGGGCTGGGAGGATCAGGCTGCACCTCCCTCGTCCAGCTCCTGCTCTGGCTCCAGCTGGCTCTCTCAAGCCCCCACCCCCCCCAAGCTCCCGCTCCGACCCCCCCACTCCCAGCTCCCAGCTCCCGCTCCAACCCACCCCCCCCCCCAGCTCCCCCTCCGAACCCCCCCCCCCGAGCTCCCGCTCCGACGATCCCCCCCAGCTCCGGTGACCCCTCCCCGCCCCTCCAGCTCCGGCTTCTCTCGGCCACCTACCTTGCTGGGGGCGGGCCCCACCCGGTCTTGGGCCCGGCTTCTTCACGTCAGCCAGGCCCGTTCAGCCTCCTCCCTCTCCTCTCCTCCTCCCCCTCTCCCCCTCCCTCCCTCTCCTCTCCCCCTCCCTCTCTCTCCTCTCCCCCTCCCTCCCTCCCTCTCCTCTCCCCCTCCCTCCCTCTCCTCCCTCCCTCCCTCTCCTCTCCCCCTCCCTCTCCTCTCCCCCTCCCTCTTCCTCCCTCTCCCTCCCTCTCCCCACCCCTCCCTCTCCTCTCCCCCCTCTCCCCGGCCTCCCCTCGCTGTCAGAAACACATAGACACTGACACTGACAGACAGAGAGTGAGAGAGAGACACACAGACAGACAGAGAGAGACACACTGGGGGGAAGCCATTCCAGCATGCTGTTGGAGGGCTCCCGGTGCTGCAGTCTGTGAGTAGAAAATTCTTTTTAAATTTTTTAAAATTTTTTATTAATTTTTTTTGATTGATTTATTGGTAGATTTATTGATGGATTTATCATTTATTATTGATGATGGCTCTTTATTTGTAAAACTGAAGTGTTTAATGTTTGTAAACTTCCCTTTAACTCCCCCTCCCCCATTCCCTACGCCTGATTTGTTACCTACGCCTGATTTTCTAAGTATAGGCAAGGTTTTTCTGAGCGTACAAAAATCGACACTTACTCCATTCTAAGTTAGTTTGGAGTAAGTTTTCACTACCTAAACTTTCAAAATAGAAACATAGAAACATAGAAACATAGAAAATAGGTGCAGGAGTAGGCCATTCGGCCCTTCTAGCCTGCACCGCCATTCAATGAGTTCATGGCTGAACATGCAACTTCAGTACCCCATTCCTGCTTTCTCGCCATACCCCTTGATCCCCCTTCATCTAACTCCTTTTTGGCATAAGTGGCCGGACATGCCCCCTTTTGAAAAAAAAATCTTCTGTTCCAAACTGACTAGAACTGGAGCAAACTAATTGCCGAGAATTGCAATTTCTAAGATACAACATTCTAAACCAGTTGCTCCAAAAAAACAGGAGCAACTCAGGTCGAAACTTGGCCCCATAGTGTGCTGAGACCCGGTAAGAAGTTACTAAAGTAATTCAGGAGTGCTAGAAACAACCGCAGCTTCATCACGTTCTGTGGCCTCGGTGCGTTCTCGATTGTCTCAGTCTTTGAATCGGTGGGCCTGATGCCATCCGTCGCGATCCTCCTCCCCAGGAGCTCCACTTCAGGTGCCAGGAAAACGCACTTCGAGCGTTTTAACCTGAGCCCCACGCGGTTGAGTCGACTAAGAACCTCCTCCTGGTTCTGTAGATGCTCGACTGTGTCCCGACCTGTAACCAAGATGTCGTCCTGGAAGACCATGATGCACGGGACCAACTTCAGTAAGCTTTCCATGGTTCTCTGGAATATCGCCATCGCTGATCGAATTCCAAACGGGCATCTGTTATAAATGAAGAGACCTTTGTACATGTTGATGCAGGTGAGGCCCTTCGATGCCTCCTCCAGCTCCTGCGTCATGTCGGCTGAAGTCAAATCCAGTTTCGTGAACATCTTTCCACCCGCCAGCATTGCAAAGAGGTCGTCGGCCTTTGGTAGTGGGTATTGATCCTGCAGGGAGAAACGATTGATAGAATCTGTGGCGATTTCACAGTAACTGACGGTGCCCTCTCCCTTGAGAACAGGGCAATCAGACTGGCCCACTTGTTGAACTCGATCAGTGAAATGATGCCCTCTCTTTGCAGCCGGTCTAGCTCGATCTCTACCCTCTCTCATCATGTACGGTACTGCTCTTGCCTTGTGATGAATGGGTTGCGCCCCCGGAATTAGGTGGATCTGCACTTTTGATCCTTGAAATTTCCCAATGCCTGGTTTGAACAGCGAAGGGAACTTGTTTAAGACCTGGGCACACGAAGTGCTGTCAGCGGGCGATAGTACTTGGACATCGTCCCAGTTCCAACGTATCTTTCCCAGCCAGCTCCTGGAGAGCAGCGTGAGACCTTCACCCAGTGCCATCCAGAGTAGTAGTTTGTGCACCGCTCCATCGTAGGAAACCTTTACAGTAGCACTGCCGATTACGGGAATCAGTTACTTTGTGTAAGTTCTTAGTTTCGTGCAAATTGGAGTTAAGACTGGCCTTAAGGCCTTGCTGCACCACAATTTTTCGAAAGTCTTTTTGCCCATGATGGACTGGCTCGCTCCCGTGTCCAGCTCCATTGACACCGGGAGTCCATTTAGTTCAACATTTAGCATTAAGCATTATCGGGGGGCTCTTTATGGTGAATATGTGCACCCCATGTACCTCTGCCTCCTCGGTCTGAGGCTCTGGTTCGTAGTGATCCGCCGTGGATCTGTTCTCCTCTGCAATATGGTGGTTTGCAGGATTAACAGGATTTGCAGCTCGCCTGCACATACATTGCTCGTGTCCCATTGTTCCACAGCCCTTGCAAATGTACCCTTTGAAACAGCGTGAATGGAAATGTTGATCACCCCCGCAGCGCCAACATTCCATTCATCACCCTTGATGGTGGACTCTGAGACATCTGCGGCCGTGCAGCTGCAGGCATGTGTGACCTGCCTTGTAAGTTGCGATTTGAAAACAACATCACTTTATTCACAGTACTTGTAGCAGCACTTGTGTGCTGAGAGATTTGCTTAGCATTGTCACTGGTGGTAATGAATGCCTGGGCTATCGCTGTAGCCTTACTCAAGGTTGGGGTCTCTACAGTCAAAAGTTTGCGAAGTATCGTTTCATGGCCAATGCCAAGTATGAAAAAGTCTCTGAGCATGTTCTCCTTCAAATTTGAAATGTCCTGCAAGGTGTCTCAGCTCGGCCTCATAACTTACCACTTCCTGGCCTTCAGACCTTTTGTAGGTGTAGAACCGGTACCACGCCATCAGAACGCTTTCCTTGGGGTTCAAATGCTTCCGGACCAGTGTGCACAAATCATTGTACAATTTCTCCGTGGGTTTCGCAGGAGTAAGCAGATTTTTCATGAGGCCCACGTTGGTGCCCCGCAGACGGTGAGGAGAATCGCCCTTTGTTTGGCAGCGTTCTCTTCTCCATCCAGCTCGTTGACTACGAAGTATTGGTCGAGTCACTCCACAAAGGTTTGCCAATCCTCTCCCTTCGAGAATTTCTCCGGGATGTCCACTGTTCGCTGCATCTTTGGGTTCGCTATCTGTATCCCGTCGCCAGTTGTTAGGTATCAAGAAAGAGTCAGACTGAATACTGTGAGCTCAAAGTAAAGTGTGACCTTAGTCTTTTATTGCAGATCTCCAGAGTGCCTCTCCAACCTGTGAGGCCTCCTTAAATACCTGTGCTCCCAAGGGATTATGGGATCCCTTGGAACTCCAGTGGATGAGCCCTCTGGTGGCTGTACAGAGTAGATACAAGTTTACATATATAACAGGTACACTCTCTGTGGCTTGGCAGCATGGCCGCCCTTAAAGGGGAGGTGGCACTGCCGGCGACGTCATGTTATTTTTTTTGTTCGGCCGACTGCCAGGTCAGGCCGACAATTATGGCCGTTGGTTCGACTGGGCCGCCAACAGGCAGCCTAGCATGCCCTCTTGGGTGCCAGGCCACTGGCCCGGCTGAAAGCCTCCCTAGTGGCCCAGTTTTTGTCACTAAGAGTTTGCAGCGGCCATCCCCTTTAACTGAAGGGGAGTGACATCATGACTGGTCAGCGCGGCGCTGATGACTGGTCGGGACGGCGAACCCGCTGTAAGGGCACTTTCGCCCCGCACCCGACCGGAACACTGCACCGAAGCAAAAAATTCTTCATGGACTGGGGCGGAGAAAAGCTTTCAAAAACAGTAGGTGCGCCCTGTTTGGGGCCGGGCTCAATTTCGGCCCTGATGTTTTTGGGGAATGGTTCAATATCTCAGACCATATTCTTAGGTAAGCCCTAATGTAGGAATTTCATGGTATGCCCAAAGTGAGAATCCTGCACTTTATTTCCACTTGCTGGTTTCATCATGTACTCTAACTTGAACCCCTTTGATTTTGTGAAATGGTAGAATAACACTACACTAAACTCATCATCATAGGCAGTCCCTCGGAATCGAGGAAGACTCGCTTCCACTCCTGAAGTGAGTTCTTTGGTGGCTGAACAGTCCAATACGAGAGCCATAGACTCTGTCACAGGTGGGACAGATAGCCGTTGAGGGAAGGGTTTGGGTGGGACTGGTTTGCCGCACGCTCTTTCCGCTGTCTGCGCTTGATTTCTGCATGCTCTCGGTGTTGAGACTCGAGTTGCTCAGCGCCCTCTCAGATGCACTTCCTCCACTTAGGGCGGTCTTGCGCCAGGTACTCCCAGGAGTCAGTGGGGATGTTGCACTTTATCAGGGAGGCTTTAAGGGTGTCCTTGTAGCATTTCCGCAGCCCACCTTTCGTTCGTTTGCCATGAAGGAGCTCCGAGTAGAGCACTTGCTTTGGGAGTCTCGTGTCTGGCATGCAGACTGTATGGCCTGACCAGCGGAGCTGATCGAGTGTGGTCAGTGCTTCAATGCGAGGGATGTTAGCCTGGATGAAGATGCTGATGTTGGTGCGCCTGTCCTCCCAGGGGATTTGTAGGATCTTGCGGAGATATCGTTGGTGATATTTCTCTAGCAACTTGTAGTCCTCCGCCTGCTCCACGACAACATGCAGGCCGTGATCCTTATCAAGGAATCCATCACAGATCCAATCTACATCCGGACCGGGGTCAAACAGGGCTGTGTCATCGCCCCAACCCTCTTCTCAATCTTTCTCGCCACCATGCTCCACCTCACAGTCAACAAGCACCCCGCTGGAGTGGAAATAAACTACAGAACCAGTGGGAACCTGTTCAACCTTCGCCATCTCCAGGCCAGGTCCAAGATTACCCCAACCTCTGTCGTCGAGCTACAGTACGCGGACGACGCCTGCGTCTGCGCACATACAGAGGCTGCACTCCATGACATAGTCGACGTATTTACTGAGATGTACGAAAGCATGGGACTTACGCTAAACATCCGTAAGACAAAGGTCCTCCACCAGCCTGTCCTCACTGCACAGCACTGCCCCCCCAGTCATCAGGATCCACGGAGTGGCCCTGGACACCGTCGACCACTTCCCATATCTCGGGAGCCTCCTTTCAACAAGAGCAGGCATCGACGACGAGATCCAACACCGCCTCCAGTGCGCCAGTGCAGCCTTCGGCCGCCTGAGGAAAAGAGTGTTTGAAGGTCAGGCCCTCAAAATTGCCACCAAGCTCATAGTCTACAGAGCTATAGTAATACCCGCTCTCCTGTATGGTTCAGAGATCACACTAAACTGTGACTTAATTGGCAAACAAATGTATTCAACATTAAAAGAACAAGAGCATCATAACAATGACACAATGTAAATTCCGAGGGACTGCCTATGACGATGATGACAATGTAAATTTTATAGTAGTTAAGTTTAGCTCTCTCCCTGAGTGAGTAAAAAATAACGAATAGACACAACTGCTGCTATTAATGAGGCAGACTTTGAGGGAATTAATTGGAAGATAATACTGGTTTAGAGAAACACCGAAGGAAAGTAGGAAGTATTTAAGGAGCTATTGATCAGTCTGCAATTGGAGTAGGGCAGTGAGAAATTTCAGAGCTTTATTTCCTTGTGATTGGCTACATCTCTCAAGAGATTGAACGGGTTAGATGGAGTTCATTATTGGCAAATTGAGCATGCTTATGGAGGACACAGAAATGATGGGCCAAATAGTCATTTCATATTCCATACTTTCTTTGGTGTCTTAGTAACCTTATGATTTATAATATGTACTGGCCATTTTTGTCTCGTGCTGTTTCTCGTCTTGCTATTTTCTGCTGTGGTTACATAGAAACATAGAAACATAGAAAATAGGTGCAGGAGTTGGCCCTTGGAGCCTGCACAGCCATTCAACAAGATCATGGCTGATCATTCCTTCAGTACCCCTTTCATGCTTTTTCTACATACCCCTTGATCCCCTTAGCCATAAGGGCCATATCTAGCTCCCTCTTAAATATAGCCAATGAACTGGCATCAATAATTCTCTGCGGCAGGGAATTCTACAGGTTAACAACTCTCTGAGTGAAGAAGTTTCTCCTCATCTCAGTCCTAAATGGCTTACCTCTTATCCTTAGAGGTTCTGGACTTCCCCAACATCAGGAACATTCTTCTTGCATCTAACCTATCCAGTCCCGTCAGCATTTTATATGCTTCTATGAGATCCCCTCTCATCCTTCTAAACTCCAGTGAATACAGGTCCAGTCAATCCAGTCTCTCCTCATATGTCAATCCTGCCATCCCAGGAATCAGTCTGGTGAATCTTTGCTGCACTCCCTCAATAGCAAGAACGTCCTTCCTCAGATTAGAAGACCAAAACTGAACACAATATTCCAGGTGAGGCCTCACCAAGGCCCTGTACAATTGCAGTAAGACCTCCCTGCTCCTATACTCAAATACCCTAGCTATGAAGGCCAACATACCATTTGCCTTCTTCACCGCCTGCTACCTGCATGCTAACTTTCAATGACTGATGTACCATGAAACCCAGGTCTCATTGCACCTCCCCTTTTCCTAATCTGCCGCCATTCAGATAATATTCTGCCTTCATGTTTTTGCCACCAAAGTAGATGACCTCACATTTATCCACATTATACTGCATTTGCCCACTCATCTAACCTGTCCAAGTCATCCTGCAGCCTTTTAGGACCCTCCCCACAGCTCACACCGCCACCCAGCTTAGTGTCATCTGAAAACTTGGAGATATTACACTCAATTCCCTCATCCAAATCATTAATGTATATTATAAATAGCTAGGGTCCCAGCACTGAGCCCTGCGGCACTCCATTAGTCACTGCCTGCCATTCTGAAAAGGACCCTTTTATCCCAACTCTCTCAGGTTGGTGGAGGACCTTTGTCTTATGGATATTTAGCATAAGGCCCATGCGTTCGTACGCCTTGGTGAAAGTGTTGACGATGGCTTGGAGTTTGGCCTCTGAGTGTGCGCATACGCAAGCGTCATCTGTGTACTGTAGTTTGATGACAGAGGATGGGACGACCTTGGATCTAGCCTGGAGGTGGCGAAGGTTGAACACGTTCCCATTGATTCTATAGTTTAGTTCCACTCCAGCAGGGAGCTTGTTGAGAGTGAGATGGAGCATTGCAGCGAGGAAGATCTAGACAAACGGTGTGATGCCACAGCCCTGCTTGACCCCAGTCCGATCGTGGATTGGGTCTGTGGTGGATCCGTTAATCAGGATCACAGATTGCATGTCATCGTGGAGCAGGTGGAGGATGGTAACAAACTTTTGGGGGCAGCCGAAATGGAGGAGGAGGCTCCATAGTCTCTCGCGGTTGACCGTGTCAAAGGCCTTTGTGAGCGCAAGTTGCGCAGTGAAGATCATGTCTGTTGTACCTCTTAGTGAACAAAATCCGCATTGCGACTCCGGAAGGAGCTATTCAGCCACAGGGAGAAAACGATTGAGGAGGATTCTTGCAATGACTTTCCCAGTGGCCAACAAAAGGGAGATTCCTCTGCAGTTATCTTAGTCGGACTTCTCCCTTTTTTTGAAGATGGTCACGATTACGATATCACTGAGATCTCCTCGCATGCTCTCCTCCTTCCAGATAAGAAAGATGAAGTCATGCTTTCATGCCAATAGTACTTCTCCGTCATACTTTAGTGCCTCGGCGGGGATTCCATCTGCTTCTGATGCCTTGTTCTTGAGCTGATGGATGGACTTTTCTACCTCGAGCAGGGCTGGGGATGTGCTGAGATGGTGGCGGGTAGCATGCTGCGGGATGGAGTCTCGGATACTCGCGTCGAAGGCAGGAGTCTCGGTTATGGAGATCTTCGAAGTGTTTGTTCTCGCGGGCCTTGACTGCCTCAGTGTCCTTAATGCGTGCCTCTCCGTTCTTGGTCAGCAGTGGTGTGCGGTCTTGGGTGCTTGGACCATAGGTGGACTTGACTGCGCTGAAGAAACCTCGCACATCGTGGTTGTCAGCCAACTGCTGGATCTCCTGTGCTTTCTCCACCCATCAACTATTCTTTAGGTCGTGGGTTTTTTGTTGGACCTCAGCCTTAAGCCACCTGTCGAGCTGCTCCCGAATTGGGTTGCTGCTTTAGATTCAGAAATGCCGTGCGCTTGCGGCTTATTAGCTCCTGGATCTCCTGGTCGTTCTCGTCAAACCAGTCTTGGTGTTTCTTGGTTAAGTGACCAAGTGTCTCTTCGCAGGCGCAGTTTATGGAAACCCTGAGGGCAGGCGTTGTGGGCACTCTGCGTCTCAGGATCATCGAAGGTCGACAGGTTGGCAGTGAGGCGCTGGCTGTATAGAGCTTTCTTAACTCGGTCTATAAGTGCCCCGGATTTGATTTTTCTGCGGCATTGTTTCTGTTGCTGTTGCTGTTTTGGGGCTATATTGATAATGACGGAGTGGATTAGGCGGTGGTCCGTCCAGCCGTCGTCGGCTCTTGCCATGGCGCAGGTGATGTGCACGTCCTTGTGGGCCCTTACTCAGAAGATGACGTAGTCAAGCAGATGCCAGTGCTTGGAGCGAGGGTGTTGACATGATGCCTTGTACTTGTCCCTCTGACAGAACAAGGTTTTGGTGATGGCAAGGTCATGTTCTAGGCATTTTGTCAGGAGCAAGGTACTGCTGGAGTTGGTTATCCCTACTCCGTCTCTGCTGATCACACCTCCCCAGAGGTCTGTGTCCTTACCGACTCTGGCATTGAAGTCATCTGTAGGGACTCGGGACAGGGAATGTTCGAGGCTGGAATAGAATTCCTCTTTGATCTCATCTGTTGCGTCGAGTGTTGGGGCGTACGCGCTGATGACTGTGGCATACTGGTTCCGGGCTAGGGTGAGTCGGAGAGTCATGAGATGTTCACTTATCCCACAGGAGGAGTCTCTGAGATGGCCCACCAGCTCATTCTTGATGGCAAAGCCAACTCCATGAAGGTGGCCTTTTCAGAAGAAGGTTGTTCTTTGAGCTGGCCTTCCCCTGCCTGCTGAGTCTCAATTAGGGCGGCGATGTCAACTTTGAAGTATCTGAGCTACCGGGCATCGATAGCTGTGTGGCGTTCCAGTCTGTCACTGTTGGGGTTGTCCATGAGGGTCCTGACGTTCCTGGTCCCGAACTTCATTTTGAAGAGTGGAAAATGCCTGTGATTTAGTTATTTTAACATGGAGTTATCCATTGCACACCGGTTACCACACGGGCTCAGCAGAACAAGGTCTTGGTCCAGTGGCAAGGGGGTCTGAGACGACTGGAGACCAAGCTCTACTGTATGGGCCTAGTTGCCTATTGTGGATGGACAGCACCTTCAATGAGGTGGTGGGAGATCTGAGTTGTGATGAGGGGTGGGGATGAGGGCGCTGGGACCCTGCTCCATTTTAGCATCTCAAGGGGTCGTGAGAGAAGTCAGAGTGGCCGCCGCCATTACCTGTGCCATGTGCCTGCCGCCATTACCCGCGCCATGTGTCCGACAGTGGCTCCACCGCAGCTCCTCCAGCTGCTTTCGCCTCCACAGAATGGGCCGCCGGCCAAACGGACTCCGGGGTCGGCATTGAACCAGCCGAAGGGACTCCAAAGGACGCCGCCGGGTCGGGAGAGATATTAATTATATTAATAGCGGATACATAGCATCGGGCGTTAATGTCTATCACGGCCAGGGCCTCGACCATCACATACCGTAAGGGGAGCTAAGCTAACTACTAGAGTTAGGCTTATCGGAGGTCTGGGCCGATTCGGACTGCAAGGGGAAAGGAAGGTTTAAATACAAACATTAATCACGTCAACAGATGAAACTTCTCCGCGCCATGAAAGACCATATATTGCGGGGGGGATTAGATACAGAGTAAAATTTCCTCTACACTGTCCCCATCACACACTCTCAGTGCAGGTACAGCACCGGGTTAGATACAGAGAAGCCGAAGAAGGTTGCGGCTATCCACAGAGGCTGTCATTGAACTGTTTAAAATAAAAGCAGATAACCTGCAAGTCTCTCTTGTGACTGCAACCACAAAGCATTGGTGTCCTCAAGTAATAATTCTGGTGTCTTGACAGCTCAGTGGGGCTTAAATGCATGACCCAGAATGCTGAGAATGATTGTGGTGTGGTATGTACTGAATAATCTTACCAACAAGAAAGGAATTGATATTAATCTGAATCGGAAATGCAACCACGCCAAATGCCCACACCAACAGATAGCGTTAACACTGATTATCACTATCTGGCTCGTATCAGGCACACATATAAAATCTATCTTACGATCTTTGCATCTGTAGTAAATATTACACAGACTTGTACATTGCAATTAGATAGAGAGGATAGAGTATAAAAGCAGAGAAGTCCTGCTGCAACTGTATAGGGTATTGGTGAGGCCATACCTGGAGTACTGCGTTCAGTTTTGGTCTCCGTATTTAAGGAAGGATTTACTTGCATTGGAGGCTGTTAAGAGAAGGTTCACTAGGTTGATTCTGGAGATGAGGGGGCTGACTTATGAGGATAGGTTGAGTCGGTTGGGTCTATACACATTGGAGTTCAGAAGAATGAGAGGTGATTTTATTGAAACTTATAAGATAATGAGGGGGCTCGACAAGGTGGATGCAGAGAGGATGTTTCCACTCATAGGGGAAACTAAAACTCGGGGACAAAGGGCTAGAACCTCCACTTTTTGTGCATGCTTAATGCTCACTTAATGCCCATTTTACCGCTAAAATGACATATAACGCCCACATATTGCCCATTTTGGCACAAAATGGAAACTGGCGGGCATTTTTCAGAAACTTATCGCCGAGCGTTACTTTCCCCATGTGCTCAATGCTGAGAAAATATATTACCACCCGCCCACTGTTTTTTGTCGTAAAGAGCATATTTACCGAAACTAGCGGCCACGAGATCGCCCAGCGTCAATTTCACCACCTCGCACACATATCGCCCACAATATCGCTCGCCCAAACAAATGCCCAGAGAAAGTGGAACTAACCGGAATGAATCACAGCGTTATGGATGCCATGTTGTAGATCACATATCGCGTCCTTTAAAAGGCTGCTGTGCTTCAATCTCGGCGGAGTTTCGGATGTACTCTGCAGGTTGTTGGCGTTGATGTGAACATCTTTAAAAACATCTTGACCATACTGTGACCGATTGGAATTGAAGAGGTGTCTTCATCGGGACATTCCTTGTTTATGACCAGTCTGTGGAAAACAGAGAGCTACTGCAATGGGGCCTGTCCTTTCTCACCCTCTCTTGCTGATCTATTATATGCAGCAGACTCGACATCGCCGAAGGAAAGCTGCATTGCATTATGTGCCCAATGTAAGACGTGATAGACAGATGAGGAGGACCAGACGTTACACCCCCCGCAAGTACAAGGAGAAGCATTCTTACTTCGACTTGCCCGACACCACCTGCCTTCGGAGACTGTGCTTCCATAAAGAGGTTATCACTGAGGTTTGCCAGCTGATAAGGGCAGATCTGCAGCTTGCCAGCACCATCAGAACTGCACTGTCCACCGAGGTCAAAGTCACCGAGGCATTGTCATTCTATGCCTCGGGTCCTTTTCAGGCCACAGCTGGCAACATTTGCGGACTTTCTCAGCATGCCACACATCACTGCATTAGATAGGTCACTGAAGCCCTATACGCACGCAGGAGGAACTTGATCAGCTTCCCTATGACCAGGGAGGCACAGAGTGAGAGGGCTCTAGGATTCTCCAGAATTGCAATCTTCCCCAAGGTGCAGGGAGCAATAGACTGTACGCATATCGCGATGCAGGCATCTTTTCAGGCGCCTGAGGTTTTCAGGAACCGCAAGGGATTCCACTCCATGAATGTCCAACTCGTTGACGACCACCAGCAAATTATACTGGCAGTGAATGACAATGCTCAATTTCTGGGATGCATCCATGATGCTCACATCCTGCTTGAGTGCACTGTATCTGACTTGTTTAACAATGAGCCACAAGGTCAATGCTGGGTGCTTGGGGACAAAGGATATGGCCTCGCCACCTGGCTGATGACCCCCCTGCGTGACACCCACACCGAAGCCGAGAGACAATACAACAAGAGCCACAGAGCAACTTGCAATATCGTGGAGAAAACCATTGGAGTGCTGAAGCAACGCTTTAGATGCCTGGATCACTCAGGAGGCGAGCTGCAACACCACCCTGAGCAGGTAGCTAAATTCGTGGTGGTATGCTCCATGCTGCACAACTTGGCTATCAGGAGGGGACACGAATTGCCTGATGAGTCTGACAGTCCACCTCACCAGAGAGAGGAAGAGGAGGACGATGAGGCGGACGCTAATATCGTCCCAGGCAATCAGGCTGACGCTGAAGCCATGCCCCCCACTCCCCCTGTAGACCTCATGAAAGAGTCCATGGTGGCATGATGCTGCAAAAGCCTTACATCAGGAGCTCATCAATGATCGCTTTGCCTGAAAAAATATTGGTGTTATTTCCAAGGCTGTAACATTGCTGGGTGTGCAGGTCAAACATCAATGGTGGGCATCACCTTGGTGACAGTTAAAGTTTAAGTTGATTGAAGTTAAGTGTGATTATACCCTTTGATGTAAAGCAATCACCAGCATGTAATGGTGCAGCTATCTGAGCCAATGTGCTGCAATGTTTTGTGAAATAAAAAACATTTAAACTGAACATTAGTCTAAAATCATCATTATTTCTGCACAAACCAACCCTCCCCTCTCCCCCCCTCCCCCCACTCCCACTTCTCCTCCCCACCTCTACCCGTTCCCCTCCTGACTCCAAGCCGCCTGGCCGAGGAGGTCCTTAGGCGATGCTTCATTGGCGAAGGGAGGGAGGTGACTGCTGAAGCGCTGCTTGGACGGACACGGGAGAGGACTGTCCCGAGGTGGGAACGTGTTCCGAGCCATAAGCAAGATGTTGCTGCTGACTCTCGTGTGGTTGGCAATGGGGGTGCGGTACCTTGGGGTGCAGTGCCATGCTCCGGGACCACTGGGAGCCCCCTGCCACCAGTGTTCCTGGCTACTAGCTCCAGGGCCTCCTTCATCCCTTCCATGTTATATCTTATTTGTTGGACAAAAACTCGGTGCCAACTATGTTCCTGGTGCTTAGTAGGCTTTTTGCTGCTGGTGAATCTCCTTCGTTCCTCCCACAACAGAAAAACAAGCTCACACCACAGCCTCACATGTTTTCAGTGCTTCTGAGCTCCCTCTCTCTCTGTCTCCTCTTCTGCACATGTCATGATGACCCTTGACCTCCTGAATCGCGGGAATCGAGCGTTGCCATGTCGTTGCTAAGGACGGCCACACTTTACGGCAGAAAGTCAAACAAATTTAACGCTACCACCCTTTTGATATTGCTCATGGTGTTTTGAGAATGGGCGAGAAGCCGGCAATCTGAAAACCTTTTTTTAATGCCCACGCTGGAAATAATGCCCATTTTTAGGCGATAAGCACGCAAGTGGAGGTTCCAGCCCATAGTCTTAGAATAAAAGGCCACCCATTTAAAACTGAGATGAGGAGGAATTTCTTCTCTCAGGGTTGTGAATCTGTGGATTTTTCTGCCCCAGAGAACTGTGGAGGCTGGGTCATTGAATATATTCATGCGGAGATCGACAGATTTTTGAGCGATAAGGGAGTAAACGGTTATGGGGAGCGGGCAGGGAAGTGGAGCTGAGTCCATGATCAGATCAGCCATGAGGGGCCAAATGGCGTATTCCTGCTCCTATTTCTTGTGTTCTTAAATAGTACATATCGTGTTTTGGGACAAATAGACCTGGTGTACAAAATTACTTTTTCATCGCAAAAAGATGCCATTGTTTTTATGCGACGTTTTGGAGGGAGTCAAGAAGGCAAAGAATATGCATCATGAAGCTTAATTTTTTCAAAAGCTAATGAAATTCTTTAATTTTTGATTTTTTTTCAAAGTACCACATCACCACTGACGTCTCCTCACTGGGCTCGAGGGTCAGAGCGTTGGCTGTTAGAATCGCTCCCTCGCCCGGACACGGGCTCAGGGCTTGGCTTCAAAAGAAGCCTGGGGGGTGGGGTGGTGGGGTGGGGTGGAAGCCAAACTGAAGGGATGAGAACCCTTAGGCTATACAGCAGCTTCATAAGAAGCCCGGAGAAGCGGTGGGGGGGGGTGGGCTGGGTGTGGGGGGTGGGGGGGCGGGTGTGGTGTGGGTGTGGGTGGATGCCGAGCCCCTGTGTCCGGGCAAGTGAGCGATTCTGCCGGCCGACCCTCAAGACCGGTGAGGAGACATTCGGTCGGTGGTGTGGTACTTTTGAAAAAAAATTAAAGAATTGCATTCGACTTCATTACATTGAAAGCCGAGCTTCCCGTTCTAAGCAAGTCTATTGCGCATGCGTACACCATGGTGTGGTCCATACTAGGGCATTGACCTTGGGGAGAGAGAGAGAGGAAAGAAGGTGGAAATGCTTTGACCTGCTGTTTTGAGCTTCTTGCAAAGATACAATTTAATTATGGGGGACATATTGACAATGCCATACCTCGTGCAAGCCCTCTGCATGATTGTGCTGCAGAGGAGAGGATTGATTAGACAGCATCTAATGGTGAATCTCAGAGCACGTAGGGTGATGGGCAGGAGGCCTTACCCATGTCGGGTATATCGAGACAGGTGTTCGTACATGCACCTGAGAGATGCAGGCTGTGTCAGAAGGCTGCGTTTCCGCAAAGAAGTTGTAACCGAGATCTGTGAGTTAATAAAAGCAGACCTGCAACCTAGAAGCGTCAGGAGGACTGCTTTGTCAGTCAAAGTACAGCTGCACTTTCATTTTATGCATCTGGATAATTGCAGGCCACAACTGCGGATATGCGCGCCATTTCTCAACATGCAACACATGTCTCCATTCAGCAGGTGACTGCTGCACTATTTGCCCGGAGGAATGACTACATAAAGTTCCCCATGACTGCCCTGGCAATGCGTGACAGGGCTGAGGGCTTCTCCAGGATTGCTGGCTTCCCAAAGGTACAGGGCTGCATTGATTGTACCCACATCGCCTTGCGAACACCTTTAGAGGATTCCGAGATGTACAGGAACAGAAAAGGCTTCTACTCCGTGACTCTGCAACTCACGTGTGACATCATGCATTGCATCATGTCAGTTGATGCGAGATACCCTGGGGGAACCCATGATGCATTCATCCTACGCAAGAACGCTATATTGGCCATGTTTCAGCAGCAGCCAGAAAGGCAGAACTGGCTACAGGGAGACAAAGGGTACGGCCTCGCCACCTGTCTCATGATGCCCCTACGCATAACCAGGACGGAAGCTGACCGAGAATACAACATGTTGCACATTGCGATGTGCAGTATAGTAGAGAGGACCATTGGTATCTTGAAGCAACGTTTCCAATGCCTGGACCAATTCGGAGGCTAACTGTAATACTCCCCTGAGATTGTCGGTCAGTTCACTGTAGGTCTGCTGCATGCTGCACAACTTAGCCATTATGAGGCAGAAGCAGCTGGTAGTAGAAGACCCATGAGGGGTGAGTGGCTAATGATGAGGAGGAAGATGCAGATGACGAGGAGGAGGAGCACGATGAAGCCGTGCAACTACCTGTACCCGGAGCATGATGGCGGAGGAGGGCGGGCCATCTTGCCCCTTTAATGATTGCTCGAGCCTTGTGCCAGCAGCTCATCCGTGAACGCTTTGCTGCCTGAAGGCTCAGCGGCAACTATTCCAAATGGACCATGTTCACTGTTTGGACGTGTTCTGTTGTGTTGTGTTAATGGAACAAATAATGGAAATAAACATAGAAACATAGAAAATAGGTGCAGGAGTAGGCCATTCGGCCCTTCGAGCCTGCACCACCATTCAATAAGATCATGGCTGATCATTCACCTCAGTATCCTTTTCCTGCTTTCTCTCCATACCCCTTGATCCCTTTAGCCATAAGGGTCATATCTAACTCCCTCTTGAATATATCCAATGAACTGGCATCAACAACTCTCTGCGGTAGGGAATTCCACAGGTTAAAAACTCTCTGAGTGAAGAAGTTTCACCTCATCTCAGTCCTAAATGGCTTACCTCGTATCCTCAGACTATGTCCCCTGGTTTGGACCTCCCCAACATCGGGAACATTCTTCCTGCATCTAACCTGTCCAGTCCCGTCAGAATTTTACATGTTTCTATGAGATCCCCTCTCATCCTTCTAAACTCCAGTGAATACAGGCCCAGACAATCCAGTCTCTCCGCATATGACAGTCCTGTCATCCCGGGAATCAGTCTGGTGAACCTTCGCTGCACTCTCTCAATAGCAAGAATGTCCTTCCTCAGATTAGGAGACCAAAACTGAACGCAATATTCCAGGTGAGGCCTCACTAAGGCCCTGTACAATTGCAGTAAGACCTCCCTGCTCCTATACTCAAATACCCTAGCTATGAAGGCCAACATACCATTTGCCTTCTTCACCGTCTGCTGTACCTGCATGCCAACTTTCAATGACTAATGTACCATGACCCCCAGATCTCGTTGCACCTCCCCTTTTCCTAATCTGCCGCCATTCAGATAATATTCTGTCTTCCTGTTTTTGCCACCAAAGTGGATAACCTCACATTTATCCACATTTTTCTGCATCTGCCACTCGTTTGTCCACTCATCTAACCTGTCCAAGTCACCCTGCAGTCTTTTAGTGTCCTCCTCACAGCTTACACCGCCACCCAGCTTAGTGCCATCTGCAAACTTGGAGATATTACACACAATTCCCTCGTCCAAATCATTGATGTATATTGTAAATAGCTGGGGTCCCAGCACTGAGCCCTGCACCATCCCACTAGTCACTGTCTGCCATTCTGAAAAGGACCCGTTTATCCCGACTCTCTGCTTCCTGTCTGCCAACGAGTTCTTGATCCACGTCAGTACATTATTCCCAATCCCATGTGCTTTAATTTTGCTCACCAATCTCTTGTGTGGGACATTGTCAAAAGCCTTTTGAAAGTCCAAATACACCACATCCACCAGTTCTTCCTTGTCCACTCTACTAGTTACATCCTCAAAACATTGTAGAAGATTTGTCAAGCAGGATTTCCCTTTCATAAACTTGGACCGATCCTGTCACTGCTTTCCAAATGTGCTGCTATTTCATCTTTAATAATTGATTCCAACATTTTTCCTACTACTGATGTCAGGCTAACCGGTCTATAATTACCTGTCTTCTCTCTCCCTCCCTTCTTAAAAAGTGGTGTTACATTAGCTACCCTCCAGTCCATAGGAACCGATCCAGAATCGATAGACTGTTGGAAAATGATCACCAATGCATCCACTATTTCTAGGGCTACTTCCTTAAGTACTCTGGGATGCAGACTATCAGGACCCGGAGATTTATCGGCCTTCAATCCCATCAATTTCCCTAACACAATTTACTGCCCAAGAAGGATTTCCTTCAGTTCCTCCTTCTCACTAGACCCTCGGTCCCTTAGTATTTCCGGAAGGTTATTTGTGTCTTCCTTCGTGAAGACAGAACCAAAGTATTTGTTTAACTGGTCCGCCATTTCTTTGTTCCCCATTATAAATTCACCTGAATCTGACTGCAAGGGACCTACGTTTGTCTTCACTATCTTTTTCTCTTCACATATCTATAGAAGCTTTTGCAGTCAGTTTTTATGTTCCCAGCTGGTTTCCTCTCATACTCTATTTTCCTCCTCCTAATTAAAACCTTTGTCCTCCTCTGCTGAATTCTAAATTTCTCCCAGTCTTCAGGTTTGTTGCTTTTTCTGGCCAATTTATATGCCTCTTCCTTGGATTTAACACTATCCTTAATTTCCCTTGTTAGCCACGGTTGAGCCACCTTCCCCGTTTTATTTTTACTCCAGACAGGGATGTACAATTTTTGAAGTTCATCCATGTGATCTTTAAATGTTTGCCATTGCCTATCCACCATCAACCCTTTAAGTATAACTCGCCAGTCTATTCTAGCCAATTCACGTCTCATACCATCGAAGTTACCTTTCCTTAAGTTCAGGACAATGGTTTCTGAATTAACTGTGTCACTCTCCATCTTAATAAAGAATTCTACCATATTATGGTCACTCTTGCCCAAAGGGCCTCGCACAACAAGATTGCTAATTAGTCCTTTCTCATTACACATCACCCATCTAGGATGGCCATCCCTCTAGTTGGCTCCTTGACATATTGGTCTAGAAAACCATCCCGAATACACTCCAGGAAATCCTCCTCCACTGCATTGCTACCAGTTTGGTTTGCCCAATCAATATGTAGATTAAAGTCGCCCATGATAATTGCTGTACCTTTATTGCACGCATCCCTAATTTCTTGTTTGATGCTGTCCCCAACCTCACTACTACTGTTTGGTGGTCTGTACACAACTCTCACTTGCGTTTTGTGCCCTTTGGTATTCCGTAGCTCCACCCATACCGATTCCACATCATCCAAGCTAATGTCTTTCCTTAATATTGCATTAATTTCCTCTTTAACCAGCAATGCCACCCCAGCTCCTTTTCCTTTCTGTCTATCCTTCCTAAATGTTGAATACCCCATGTTAAATGATACTTCTTCAGTTCAAAATGTTGTGTTAATAATGGAACAAATAATGGAAATGATTCAGTTATAATTTAAAATATATTTCATTCAAAAGTTTAAAACTTGCTTGTACTTAACTTAACGTTAATAAAAAATATTCTTGTATCAAACTTTAAAGTTTTCAGATACGATCACTTACAAACTAAGATCACATGAAAATTAAGATCACTGACAAACTTTTAAATTTACATCACTTGCAAAAAACTTTTCATTTCAGAGCAGTTACAATAGTAACAACAATAATAATAACGACGACAACAACAGCAGCAAAGAAAGGCTGCACCCATCTCTCTTCCATCTTATTCTAAGACTTCCCGCTGCGCTTGATCTTGCTCACTCCATCCCTGCCCGCAGGCGGTGGCATAGTATTTCTTGGGTTGTTACCAAGCTTATTCTTTCGAGCATCTTTGGCACTGTGCACCTCTTGTTGGGAGGGGCGTGGACAGGCGGTAACATGGAGGGCCCAGCTTGGGCCTCTTCAGAGGCTTGCCTGGGGATTGGAGTGGGAGTGGCATTTGATTCCGCCACTGGTCATGGGGTCTGGCCGTGTTCCCTTATTGCAGCAACTATCGCTGACATTCCCCCCTCGTGCCCCAACAGCATATTAATTACTTGCGACATTTCCTCCCTCATGTGCCCGGACAGTGTATCAGCTGCCTACGACATTCCCTCCCTCATGTTCACCGACAGTGTTCCCATTTCTCGTGAGAGTTTTGTTACTTCTCCCGACAGTCCCGATACCTCATCACCCACCGCACTGATGGTGTCCAGGAGTGATCGTGTAAGGTCAATGCTCTTCACACTCATTGCCATCATCTGAACCACATGCTGCGCTTCAGGAGAGCGCTGTCGAGCTCTCCTTCCCCTCCTCACCCTTGATGTTCCTTGCTGCATCCCACTGGGACCCGCAGCCTAGGTATGTGTGAAACCATGGAATGTCCCAACACTCATATCACTCAGGAAAGGGGCTGGCACATCAATGGGCGGCACCAGCACCTCCTCCAGAGTGAGTACAACATTGGGGCCTTCATCCTCCCCCTGCCCCTGCCCCTCCCCTTCCACCTCACCCCCATGCTCTTGGTCTGGAAGGTGGGATTGGAAGATGTTCTCCTCTTCAGGCTCGTCCGCATCTGAATCTTCTTCTGCATCGGCTTCAGCCTCGTCAGGGTTGGCCTCAAGTTCTGCAAAATATAACAGAACAGACAAATGGTTAGCAGCAGAGGAGGGGGCAGGGAGGGTGACATGAGTAGGCTCACACAGCGCAGGCAACAGGCTCAGTTGAAGGGCCACGATGAATAATAGCACATTGCATCAGCTGAAGCGTAGCTGATGGAGACATCCCCACGAACTGAAGCATGGCTAGCCCGCGCAGTACTTAACATTTAGCAAAGCCAGACTGTGCAATTTGCAGCACTAACCCTCTCCCTCGAGTGTGGGCCTAGCTTGTGTAATGGTGGTTGCTTTTCCCCAGGCAGGACACATCAAAGCAGCAACCCTGTCTTCCAAGGGTGTCAGTGGGTGCAGATATGCTGGGCCTCCTCCTGTTCGAGTTCTCTCTCTTTTGTTGTGTGCCACCTTCCTCTGCAAAGATGAAAATGTAACTTTTTAGAGAGTGTGTCTTTCTGTTGGGTGGGACATACAGATGGTCACATTTACAATTGCAATTCCAGTGAATAAATAGAAATATTACTTACACTAACTACTTGACCAAAGTCCGGTCACATTTTGCACTGGCCTCCAGACCTCGGGGTGGTCACCATTGCACAGTAATCCTCTGCAAGTTGGTTCCAGCGTTTCTTCATTTCTTTTGGTGAAACTTTTATGTGACCTCTGCTGGTGTCCAGCTCGTGCCATCTGGCCTCAGTTGCAGTAACCAGTGTCTCCACTTCCTCTTGGGAGAAATTCTTGGTACTTGTGTTGCGTTTGCATATATTGCAGCTCCGATTTTTTCCACTGAGAATTAAAGTTCTCACACAACTGGATTTTTAATAATGGCTGAATGCAGACTTGGAGTTGTACTGAGCATGCGCGCCCATAGCAGTCACGTAAAAAAACGGGGTTTTTTTTTGCGCATGCGCAGAAGTGAGGGCATCGTTTTTTCGGCGCAGACGTTAGGCTCCACCCCCCCGAAGCTAAAGGACAGGCTATGTGGCGCCAATTAAAAAAATTAGAACGGGGAAACTTTCACGTTTTTTTTGGAGTAGTTGGGGCCAAAAAAAACGGGCGTAACTCTTGAAATACGGCAAAAATCAGCATTGAGGAAAATTGAGCCCTTAGATATTTTGCTACAGTGTAGGTAATTGGAGAGGAACTTTGGCTAATTGTTTTTTGATATAACCCCGGCACTGAGATCAATTATAGTGCTCCTACTCGCACCTCAGCTTGGAGCAGCCAGTACAGCAGAGAATGCTCCTGAGATCTTCCTGGTCTGTGTGCTTCAGTACCCCTTGATTGCAGGAAAATTATATCTGAAGTGCATATTATAAATAGGATTTTTGGTAAAATAACCAAAACCCCAATTAAAATAAAAGTGCCGACAGACTTAACTCCCTCCTTGTCTAGTTACCAGTTTCTTCTTGGGCAGTCCCTCGTATCGAGGATGACTTGCTTCCATGCCAAAAAGGGATGAGTTCACAGGTGTTTCAATGAAGGACCTAATATTCCAGATTCTGAGGGGTGGAAGATGCCTGTGCGTGGATTTTTTTAATGCATGGTGGCCGTTGCACACCAGCCACCACACGGGCTTGACAGAGCTAGGTCTTGGTCCAGTGGAAAGGATTAACCAAAACAACTGGAGACCAGCTCTGCTGCACGGGCCCAGTGTACACACATTTCACAGTGTGGGCTGGCCCGTGCTGCCCCTGAGCCCTCTCCTCTTCTGGTCCCCGAACTCACACCTCTCCTGGGCCTGGGCCCCGATCACGTCGCTCTGCAATTTCCCGCCGCTTCTTTGCTCCGTCATCGCCGCTCCTGCTGTACCTGCCCACACTCTAATCAGCGACCTGGATGTTGGTGACGTCCAATCAAGTCGAGCCCCTTACAGCCATCGTCTCCCGGACTGGCTCACGTTGTACCTTGCAGTGCTGCTCCAGGACCGCCGCACGCCGCTCCTTTTATGGCCCTGACCTGCCGCAGGAGCGACGTGCGGCGGCCTTGGAGCAGCATGGTGGCCCCGCCCTGCGAGAGACCATCAGCGGCAGGTCGGGGCCATAAAAGGAGTGGCGAGCGGCAGCCCTGGAGCAGCGTGGCGGCCCCGACCTGCAAGAGACTGCCTCAACTACTCCATGAGGCAAAGCATTCCATGATCCAATAGCTGTCTGCGTTAAGAAAGGTCTCTTAACCTCTTACCTCATCTCAGTGACAATCTTAAATTGATGGCCCCTTGTGACTGACTCCCCAAACAGAGTGAATAGTCTTTCCATATTCACCCATTCAAAATATTTTGTCATTTAAAAAAATTCTGCTATATTTATGCTTATCCTTTTCTGCATAATTGGTATTGTGCCGGGGTGCGGTGGGATGGAGAAGGGAGAGGATTTTGATCACACCTGCTGGGCAGAAGCAGGGCAGTGTGGCCAACACTACCGTCACAAAGGCCTACGGCAGGGCTGCTGGGGCACTAGCCTGATTCAGGCGGTGAGCCCTTTTAATATGCCAACATGCAACCCTATGACTTTGTAGAAGGTATATAATTGTATATATTTTATAAGGACGTGGAAAGAAAATTGTTATTTTACAACCATATGATAATACAGCGACTTTGCTGAAGGAAAATGCAAACATGTGAATTGGAATGAATAATTTATCGAGAAAAATAGACACGGTCGTATCAATCATTTCCTGCATTACTTGACTGCTTTGATGTTTTTCAACTGCTTCATTTTAGGCTCTAATTTGTCTGGGTTGGGCATAACGGCAGCTGTTGAAAATATTACTTTTGCCGTATTACATCTAATGAAATACTTAATGGGCAACGTTGCTATCTGTCACTGCACAAACTGTTCAGAAAGGTAGTCGCCGCTTTGAAGTATCTCTGCAATTATAGGTTTTAACCTTGCAGGTCAACGCTTGATTATTTACACAAAAGTGACGTAGTTCTGCCTCAATCCCATGCCCTGTGTGTATGCGAGGACTGCATGGTCTCCAGCGGAGTGCGTTTCTGATGCTTTGTAAGACGACATTGATCTGAGCTTGATAGGTTTAGGCAACACTGCACGGATTTACTCGTATTTTTTGTTGCACCATTCTGCAGCATAAAACATTAGTTAGCTAGTGGATAGTTGTGTCCTGCCAACCACAGACAGCGCACCAGAAAAGTGATTGGAGAGAAAAAAAACAAAATGAGAAAAAAAAGGAAGTTGGTGATGATAACTGGGTTGCTGGAAATGAGGCTAGCTTCACAAAGTAAAACTGCCCCACAATATTTATTAGCCAGGAGTTATGACCTAACATTGTGCGGCTGTGTATGAGAATATGTTTATGCCTTAGCACAGCTTGGTGTCTGTTTCCACATGTTTTATTTTTAATGATCTAAAGCAAAAAAAAATATGTTTTCCAGCAAACAAGACTTTTAAATCAAATTGATAAGAAGCCAGTGGCCGAGAATGTTAATGGGTGCTTGTCAGAAATGACACTCTCAATTTGTGCATTGAGTTCTGGCTTAGCCAGGAACTGAACCATGCAAGCAGGCGTCAAGAAAAAAGAGAGAGAATACCTAGTTTATAATCGTGATAGACCTGCATGCAATGTAACCATAAAAGTCACAACTGCCAGCTCAGGTGGAAAAATGTTAGAGGGAGAAATGTATTCAATAAATAGAAAACACAGCATGGAGCTGAGAAGTGCGCGTGTGAAACAGGTCAGAAGATTCAAATAAAGGAAATGGGAGGTAGCTGGAGCATGAGTGTACATTAAACAGTAGTGCTCATAGCTTGAGACATAAGTGTTCCTCTGGGAGCTTGACTCTTGTTTATCTTGATATTACGTCAGTTCGCAGGCTAAAGGCAACACAATTTACCTGGTTTTCATTTCAGTTTGCCTAGATTTAACGGGTATCCTTTCTGAATATATTACCTTTGTACATTATATGCATCAGGTACAAATGCAAGGAGGAGAATAATAATGGCAGCTTATAAAATTACTTGTCTAATACCTGGATCATACTTTTTGCATGTTAAAGGTTAGCAGAAGCAAATGTTATTTTTCACTGTTCTCATCAGCTTTCATCTGAAGCAGCTTTACTTCACACTGATGAACAATGTGAAGACCCTCATGGGGAAATAAAATGGGTAAGCCCCCCCCAAAAAAACAGTTTTAACCCCACAATACAAGAACATTTGAATAAGTATTGATTATTTGAAAATTTAACCTAGTCATTTTGTAAGACCAAAAAGTGTATCATCGTCATCGCATGGCAACCATTCAGGTGAAACATTGGACACAAAAAGACCCACATCAAAAAGATTGTGTGACAGCAAGTTTCAGCGTATTATGGCAGGCCATTTCACAGTGTGGATTGCTGACCTGGTTTGGATCATTTCTTGACCTTGATGCTGTGCAGACCCTGGTCTGCAAAACCTGTATTGATAGCCTATTATTACCAGGAAAGCAGTGACAGCCTTCATAATGTTTAAAGCCCTTTGCCTAGATCAGAGTTGAAAATACAAGAAAGTGAGATGTCACGATTTACTGTTATTGTTGCTGATACATTACCGTATCTCCTAAATCACATGTATTAAAATTATTAAGTAAATATTAATATTTTGAGATCATCTATATTAATTGCTATGTTAAATGTTTTAACAAAATGTAATGAATTAATATGACGAGTTTTAGTTTGGGAATTTAAATTGAACTTGAGCAGATAAACACAAAAAGGCCATTAAATGGGCACTTCAGACTTAATTAAGTAGAACTTTTAAAAGTATAAATAGACCAAAATATTCATATAACTTCTTACCAAGTCTCTCAGAAATGCTCCACAGCAATTCACATGCAAATGATTAATTTGAAGTACAGTGACAGTAATGTAGCCAATGTCACCTCTTGTTCAAAAGATTGTAGATTCAAGTCCGAATATGGAGTACGTAATGTAGGCTGAAACTTCAGTGCATTACTGAGGGAATGCTGCATTGTCAGAGATGCCATCTTTCACAAGATGTTAAATCGTGGCCCTGTCTGCCAGCTCAGGTGGACATAAATGTCCTATGGACATAAATGGACATATGGCACTATTCAAAGAGGAATAGAGAGTTAGAAACATAGAAAATAGGTACAGGAGTAGGCCATTTGGCCCTTCGAGCCTGCACCGCCATTCAATGAGTTCATGGCTGAACATGCAACCTCAGTACCCCATTCCTGCTTTCTCGCCATACCCCTTGATCTTTTTATTTCCTGGCCAACATTCTTCCCTGAACCAACAACCAACAAAAAACAGATTAACTGGTTGTTTATTCATTTGTGGGGCCTTGTTATAATTGCCTAGATAACAACAGAAACTGCACTTGAAAAGTAATCAATTAGAGTTATAATAGGAGCCGTCAATATAAGTTCTTTGTTTTAACATTTGCATACATGGCAGATCCCACAAACATCATGAGATGAATGGTCAGTGTTGGCTAGAACACTGGGAGAACTCCCTACCTCCCATGGGATCTTTAGCATCAAATGGGGCCTCAGGTGTAACATTTTATTTGAAGAACAGCACCTCCAAACAAGCAACAATTCCTCAGTATTGTAGGAAATGTCAGCCTAAAATATGCACTTGAGTCCTGAAATGGGGAGGATGAACCCATATCCTGATTTAAAGTGCTATCAAATGAACTTAGCTGATATGGTTTTGTTTAAAATAATGCACACGGAAGAAAAATAGTTATGCTAAACTTGTATTGAAACTTGGTTAGACTTGGAGCACTGCGTACAGTTCTGGTCACCATATTATAAAAAGGATGTAGAGGCATGGGAGTGGGTGCAAAAAAGATTTACAAGGATGATACCAGAAATGCGAGGGTATACATATCATGAAAGGATGAACAAGCTGGGTCTCTTTTGAAACAAGAAGGCTAGGTGGTGAACTAATAGAGGTCTTTAAAATTATGAAAGGTTTTGATAGAGTAGACACAGAGAGAATGTTTCACTTGTGGGGAAGAGCATAACTGGAGGCCATTAATATAAGATAGTCACCAAGAAATCTATTAGGGAATTCAGAAGAAACTTCTTTACCCTGAGAGTGGTGAGGATGTGGAACTCACTACCACAGGGAATGGTTGAAGCAAATAGTATCGATGCATATAAGGGGAGGCTAGACAAACATATAAGGGAAAAGGGAACAGAGGATTATGCTGACAGAATTAGATGAAAAAGAAGAGGCTCAAGTGGAGCATTAACGACTGCCTGGACTGGTTGGGCTGAATGGCAATGTAATCCTATGCAATGGGATTATTGTGTGAGCATGTTAACCAGTGTGCTAAAATTATTCCCATGGACTTCAATTCCTTTTTTTGTATTTGATTTAAAATGTAATGAAAAACATAAATTATGGCCAAGAGACTGATCTGATAAATATACACCTGTGGGAAAATACCAGTAAAAATGGAAGTCAAATTCACAGATGAAATATCACAACAACCAAGTATAGCATGTTATAATGTATTTAGTAAGCTTTCAAGTGTGAAAGTGTTTTTGTTTCTTTTTCTAGCCCAAGTATATCAATTAATTCGCTATATGATACCATGTCACATAACTCTTGAAATGAGCGGTGGAATCACCGAATATATATTAGTCTTCTTGTACTGTTAGCACTCAAAAGAGTTTTTTTTTGTAAGAGGTCATATTTTGGGCATTATTGTTACTCAGTTGTATTTTACAATGTGACTTAATTGCAGACATTAAACATTACCGCTCAAGTAGAAAATCAGCAATTAAGGCAATAATTAAGGGGTAGAATAGACAAAATTATACCCAGAAATGATTTTTGCTTGACTTAGATGTCTTTGAGTGGTAACTATACGTCCAATTGGAACACATTTGAAGTAAGGTTTAACACCTCCTTTCTTCAGAGTAATGTTTATATGCCAATTCGCTTTGCATTTCCTGCTGCATATGAAAGTGAAGAGATTTCTAAGAAGTACTGTAAATAATTAACAATGACTGTGATGCAGTCACAGAAGTACTTTAGGATCTGCAGCAATGTATGATTTTTTAAAATAATTTACAATAATTAAAATATAGTATACAGATGCTATGCTTTCAGGATGCTCTGGAATTCTCTCCCTAAACCTCTCCGCCTCGCTACCACTCTCTCTTCCTTTAAGTCGCTCCTTAAAACCTAATACCTCCTGTAGCAGCTTGGAGTCAAATATTGTTTAATAATGTGCAGTTAGAATGCAGGTTGCTGCGTTTAATGGGACAGTGGCAGTTATTAGATAGTTGGAAATTACACTCTACCCCAATATCCAATATTATACAACCCATCTTGTACATCCATATATTAAGGAAATGAAGGCGTAAAATTCATATACTTACCACCCCCTGTTAGTGCCAGCGATTCTTGGAGAAATGGTGGCGGCCGTTCTTGCGCCATATTTGTGCGCCCCAAAAAATGTTGGTGTGGTGACGTCCAGTTGATGAGCAACGCCGACTGAACTTCACCTACGCAAACTTTGATCCTAGCGCTCAATTCCGCACTGGGTCCTAAGCACGCCAGGTTAACCTGCCGTGCAAGCAGACTGACAGACGCTGACAGGAACGATATCTGCAGCTGTTAAAGGGACACACACATCAATCAGGTAAGTTTGAATGGAAGGATTTAGCCTTGGTTTTTGGGATTTTATTGGTGGCTTGCTGCAATAGATGTGGAAAGTGTGTAGGGCATGCTGCTGGATGCTTGCAAGGGCTCGGATGGTAAGTGAACGCCTTTGAAAAGACAGAACATGCTGCGAGTACTCAGCAGGTCACTCTGCATCCATGCAGTTCACGTCTCAGGTCAACATGCTACCTGATCAACTGAGTATTTGCAGCATTTTATGCTGTCATTTCACATTTACAGTATCTGCTTGCAGAGGGAAGAGGAAGATGCAGAAGTGGAGGAAGCTGAAGCGGAGGAAGCCAAAGAGGAGCAATGAAGCAGAAGGATGCATCCCAGACAGCCCCTTTTTGTCCAGCCTATCACGGATGGAATCATCCAACTATGGTCCCACTGGCTGGACAGGATGCATTATTTGGGTGTGTGAAATATTGAAGGCACAAGGGTGGAGTTGTGCTGACGGGAGGGCGGGAAGCCTAGAATTGCATGCCTGAAGGAGGATAATGTACAAGGATTCCCGCATCTTGTATCGTTTCAGATACGCCGCTGGCCTAGGGCTCAGCCATGCCCCTGCCAAGAATAGCCTGCAACGTCTCCTCCAAGGGGGTGAGGTGAAGCTAGAAATGGGAGATGTGCCATGCCATTGGTGCAGATTGTTGGTAGGTGAGTGATTGGGAGTCATGCATTGAGCTGTGTGTGATGCTAGTGATTCAGTTGGTAGGAGATGGCTTTTGAAGATGCATTCACTGACCTTGACCAGTGTCTGAGGTCAGGAAGCATCTTTGGGCACAGGAGCCAGGTGGTGGAGGCGACTGCTGGCAGAGATGACCTTGAAAATGTACTCCCACATTGTTCTTTCTAAAGGGCCCGTGTGGGTAGAAGGCCAGTTTTGCAGTGGTGACACCCTGCACAAAGCTGGAGTGCTGCGTGCGAGACCCTGGGTGCGCCGTCCCTGGCTTGCTGAGCCATTTGAGGTAGTGATAAGAGAGTTTACCCATTTGTTGAGTTTAGGAAGGTAATTAAGCTTTAAGTGCTGAATATTAACGTTTGGAACTTCTTTTAAATATTGATTATTTGTTAAAAAACAGAAAGGGCTGAAAAATGTATTGAATTGGTGCATTTTATTTTCCCTTGCTTCAATGTGCGTGCGTGCCCGCTTTAAATTTCAGAGCTCCTCGCTGCCCACAATGCACTGTGAGCTTCACAGCCTCGTACAAGATGCTCGGGGAAACAGTAACTACAAATTAGTCCCGGATCCCTTGGGCAGCACCACCAGGAAGGCGTTGCACCTAAGGTTAGCACTGCACCTCCTTACCACCATGTCTCCCACACCAATTTACCTCGTCTAGCACGGTGGCCATTTCGGACAGCCATTAATGACAATTGATGAGGATAGCGACTGCTTTCCAGGCAACAACGAATTTTCCCCCCAGTGATTCATGGGTGAAGGTGTGATGTATTTGTCCGTGCACGGCAAGAAAGCTAACGGCAGAGCACAGTGCCACCTCACAGCAACACCTCTGTATTTTTATTTTATTTTGAAACAAGAATCGTTTAACGACATTATGGAAAAGAAGTGATAAAAAATTATGTTCCTTAACATCAATTGATCACCTTAGCAGTCATCACAAGTTATTGTGGTTCCTCTTGCAGCAGGGGATGTCTACAACTCATGAGCTTTGTGAAAATTCTGAAGCATTTCTATCTTGTTTTGATCTGGTAAGCTGTCCCTTTAATTTAGGAACAATAAATGATCATTAAAAAAAACACCTGCACAGCCTCAACTATATCATAGAATAGTACAGCACAGAAGGAGGCCATTTGGCCCATCGAGTCTGTGCCGGCTCTTTTGAAGAGAAATCCAGTTAATCCCACTCTCCTCCTCTTTCTCCATATCCCTGCAGCTTTTTCTCCTTCAAGTATTTCCCCAATTCCCTTTTGAAAGCTAATATTGAATCTGATTTCTGCCACTCTGTCAAGCAGTGCACTCCAAATCCTAACCACTCGCTGCGTAAAAAAGTTTTTTCTCATGTCGCCTCTGGTTCTTTTGTCAATCACCTTAAATCTGTGTCCTCTGGTTATCGACCATTCAGCCATTGGAAAGAGTTTATTTTTTATTTACTCTAACCCCATCATCATTTTAAACATCTCTATCAAATCTCCTCTTGGCCTTCTCTGCTCTAAGGAGGACAACCCAAGCTTCTCCAGTCTATCCACGTAACTGTAATCTCTCATTCCTGGAACCATTCTCATAAATTTTTCTGTACGCTCGCCAAAATGTTCTCGTTCTCCTAAAGTGCGGTGCCCAGAATTGGATGCACTATTCCAGCTGGGGTTGAACTAGTGTTTTAAAAAAAAAACAACAACTTTTACTTATATAGTGCCTTTAACATAGTAAAACGTGTCACAGTGCTTAACAAGAGGGTTAGCAATAAAAATGTTGATGCCAACCTCGAAAGGAGAGATCAAGACAGATGGCCGGAAGCTTGGTCAAAGAGGTATATTTTATGGAGCACCTTAAAGGAGGCAGAGAAATTTAGAGAGGGAATTCCAGAGCTTTAGGGCCAAGGCAGTTGAAGCATGACCGGCAAATAAATGGAGCGATTAAAATCGGGGATGCTCACGGTGCCAGAATTGAAGGAGTTCAGAGATCTCAAAGACTTGTGGGGCTGGAGGAGGTTACAGAGATAGGGAGAGGTGAGGCCACGGAGGGATTTGAAAACTAGGACACATTATATTTGTTGTGAAGTTTGTTGTTGGTGGTGTTTGCCTGGTAACCAGGCTTGAGAGGAAACCTGACATGTGATAATCAAATACATACAGACTTTGTGATTGGTTCAGTTATGAATTTGACAGTCTGTTAATTTTTGAATGAGGCTGGCAGTTCAGAATCTCTAATGAAGCTTTGGCAACAGATCAAGGGCTAGAAAAAAATGAGCAAAATGAATGAAGTTAAATCAAACTCAAATCTTCATGGAATAGCAGGCAGTTTTTCATTAGCTCCCACAGCTTGTAAGAAGACAAAAAACTGTTCATATACCAGTTCTTTATAGAGAAACAGGTTAACATATAGATTTACCACCTTTTAATTTTTTTCCTTTTGAAGAGACTAATAATTAAAATTTCTTCTATATTTTATGCTAATTTTGACCTCTTGTTTATTTAAAAAATAATTGTTTAATCATTTAAAACTAAAAGTGGAATGCTGTGATGTTCATCACCTTTTGAGGACTGGAGATAAATCATGTGAAGCCAGAGAATAATTCTAATAGTTTAAAATGATTGACAGACCTGGGTTTTCTGTTTGTTGTCCTGGGCACATAACTAGATATTGAGGCCAGTAAAGACAATCTCAAAGTCATAGAGGTGTTGGGATTCACCGAATGAGAGTGAGCTAAATACACAACATGATAACAATGTAACAGGCACCAAAGGCTGAAACCAAGCGCAGGCAGCGGAAAGAGCGTGCGGCAAACCTGTCCCACCCACCCCTTCCCTCAACGACTATCTGTCTCACCTGTGACAGAGATTGTAATTGCCATATTGGACTGTTCAACCACCTAAGAACTCATTTTAAGAGTGGAAGCAAGTCTTCCTCGATTCCGAGGGACTGCCTATGATGATGACGACCAAAGGCCCAAGTGATTCCTAATGGTCTTTGAGATAGGTCAAAGCAGCCTGATTACCAGAATCACTGAACAATGAGCTTAGAAATGGGAAAGGCCACTAGGCCCAATACGCCTGTCCCTATTTGATAAAGCAATCCCAAAGCCCTAACCTCTCACTATATTTCTCAATCATTTCTCGTTCCAGAAATGCATCTAATTGTCTAATGGTATGTTTTATAACTTATTTCAAGGCTCTATTTACTTACGAGTGGACTTCCCTTCTTACACCTAACTAATTTTTAACTTGTGTCCTTCAGACTAGTGAATAATTTGTAGGTAAAAACCGGTGAGCTTTCTGACTGTTCTGTTGGCTCCCAGTTCCTGACAGCAACTTAAGCACATCTTTCATATACATTTTGTAACACGATAGACTGCTGCTGCTAACTTATTTCTTACTTTTGAATGATAATTTTTGAGTTTCACGCATGCAAAACATTAATCTTGTGAGCAGTGAAATTATCAATTACACTTTCTTTAAAATAAAAAGCTTTACTTATACAGATACATTGCTGGATTGTACAATCTGTTCCAAGGGCAGTGAAATTATCAATTACACTCCCTAAGATTTTTTTTAAAAGGGTTTTAGTTATGGCTCATAAATTACATGGTAATCTACGGATTTAATTCTGGATTTTGTGATTGTTCCGAGTCTTCATGACACAGCTTCACACAAAGCGACATGGACCCAATTTACAGGCCCTCCAAGTCCATCTGTTAATTTTCTAATTAATTCTAATGGTTGGAACATCATGGGCCCACACTACAATCATGTATCTGATTCCTGATGTGCACATCAAGCGTACGATATTCTGCGACAGAAGCGCTTAAGATGAAAAAAGATGTGTCCCATTATCAGTCAGATTTCAAATCGTTCTATGGTGAAAACTTAGTTTGAAAATGTCCCAAGCCATTTTGCAGAAGGTATGGTAACGGGTCTTGATCCATGAGGGGTGAGATTTTTAAAACTATTTATTCTCGGGATGCAGGCACGCTGGCAAGGACGGCATTTATTGGCCATCCCCAGTTGCCCTGAGAAGGTAGGCTTTCTTCTCGAAATGCTGCAGCCAACGTGGTTGTAGTGGTTTAAAAAAACTGAGTGGCTTGCTGGGTCATAGAGAAAGATAGTTAAGGTCAGCCATATTGGGACTTGTCATGTATCTTACATTATTATATATAACTGTATCCTAACATGCTATATATGACTGTAATAAGATATGACCTGTAACCACCAGCATACCTTACCACCAGGGGTGCACTTGCAAGAGACAGGTATATAAGGGCAGGTCTCAGGCAAGTGCAGCATTCCAGAGCTGTGAAATAAAGGTGCAGGTCCAGAGTGACCTTGACTTCACTACATGCCTTGTGTGAATCTGTACTGAGGGGACAGGACTTTACAGTGGCGATAAGGATGGGATTACAGAATCCACAGAATGGCGAACAACGGATCAGATGAAAAGTACAATGCGGGAGACAATTGGGAGGACTTTATAGAAAGGCTCCAGCAAAGCTTTGTAACCAAAGACTGGTTAGGCGATGATAAGGCAGACAAGAGAAGAGCTCATCTCTTGACCAGCTGTGGCTCGAAAACATACGCTTTAATGAAGTATCTGTTGGCACCCGAGAAACCAGCAAGCAAGTCGTTTGAAGAATTGAGCACACTGGTAAGAGACCACCTAAAGCCAGCGAGCAGCCTACACATGGCCAGACACAGGTTCTACAACTACAGACGCTGTGTGGGCCAGAGCATACCCGACTTTGTGACGGAACTTCAGAGGTTGGCTAGTTTATGTGAGTTCTCCGATGAACTGAGGAGAGAAATGCTGAGAGAATTTTTCATTGAACGAATAGGCCACACAGGCATATTCCGAAAGATCATAGAGACCAAGAACCTGACCTTAGAGACGGCAGCACTGGTTGCACAGACATTCTTGGTAGGGGAAGAAGAAACGAGGTTGATTTACAATGCGGGTACGACAACTAACGAAATATTGGAACAAGAAGTTCACAGCACTAAAAAAGCTGCTACCCCCACACACAGACAAAACCGGGAGAACAGGTTCTCGACAGCAGGCAGAAGCCATCAAGGGCCACAGGATCGGCCGTTCACACCTCATCAACCCACAATGCGAGCAATCAACTACAAACTGAGAGAAGCGCAAGAGAGATCAGCCAGACGCAGCTCATTCTTTGGAAACTCTTTGAACAATGGAACAGGTCTGTGCTGGAGGTGTGGGGGTGGGCACTCGGCAAGGGGATGTTGATTTCAGCAGGTTGTTTGCAGAAATTGTGAATATACAGGGCATTTGGCCCGCATGTGCAAAAAAACGGCAGCTTGGCTGGTATTCGAATCGGATGGTCAGAAAGCGGACCAGAAGATGGTGGGAACAGTACCCGGGACACCGGTGTACAGCGGGTCAACACGATCCATGGCCGCTGCTCCTACAACAGTACGCCTCCTATAATGATGAGGGTCCTATTCAATGGGATATCTGTCAATATGGAGCTGGATACGGGAGCGAGTGAATCTCTCATGGGCGCTCAACAATTTGAACAACTGTGGCTGCATAAAAGAGACAGACCAAAACTCACAAGGGTCGACACCACACTAAGGACCTATATCAAAGAAATTGTATCAGTCCTTGGCAACGCCATGCTCTCTGTCACACACAAAGGGACAGTGAACTGACTTCCCCTGTGGATTGTCCCCGGAGACCCCCCAGCACGGCTGGGGAGAAGCTAGCTGGCAAAACTAAACTGGAAATGGGATGATGTCCATGCCATGTCATTAGAGGAATGGACCTCCTGCTCAACAGTTATAAAGCGATTTGAACATCTCTTTCAGCCAGGTGTGGGCACTTTCAAAGGGCCAAAGTCAAAATCTACATCACACAGGATGCTAGACTGGTCCATCACAAGGCCAGAGCTGTACCCTATGTGATGAGGGAACAGATTGAACACGAACTAGACAGGCTTCTGCGGGAAGTCATTATACCACCTGTGGAATTTAGCGACTGGGCAAGTCCCATTGTCCCAGTCATGAAGCCTGATGGATCCGTACGAATCTGTGGGGACTACAAATCTACCATAAACAGAGTCTCCCTACAGGACCAGTACCCGCTGCCCAGAGCGGAGGACTTATTTGCCACATTGGCTGGAGGTAAACTTTTCTCAAAATTAGACCTCACATCTGCGTATATGATGCAAGAATTGACCGAGGAATCCAAGCTACTCACCATCATCAACACACATCGAGGCCTTTTCATGTACAATCGATGCCCATTCGGCATCAGGTCGGCAGCTGCCATATTCCAGCGCAACATGGAGAGTCTGCTCAAGTCCATCCCGGGGACGGTTGTATTTCAAGACGACATACTTATCACGGGCAGGGACACCGACTCCCATCTCCGTAATTTGGAAGAAGTAGTAAAGCGGTTGGATCAGGTAGGCCTACGAGTCAAGAAATCCAAGTGCCTGTTTCTCGCACTCGAGGTTGAATTTTTGGGCAGAAGGATTGCCGCTGATGGAATCCGCCCAACAGAGTCCAAAACAGAAGCAATTCGCCTGGCACCCAGGCCCCGGAATGTCTCAGAACTGCACGCCTTTCTCGGGCTACTCAATTACTTTGGGAACTTTATGCAGAACTTAAGCACGCTGCTGGAGCCTATCCACATGCTACTCAGAAAAGGGTGCGATTGGTTTTGGGGGGACGCCCAGGAACGCGCCTTCAATAAGGCATGCAACCTTCTGTGTTCCAACAGTGTTTTGACTTTCTTTGACCCAGGTAAAAAGCTAGTTCTCACATGCGATGCGTCAGCGTATGGGGTCGGGTGCGTTTTGCAACATGTCAATAGTGCGGGCAAATTACAACCCATAGCTTATGCCTCCAGGTCACTTTCGTGGGCGGAGCGCGGGTACGAAATGGTAGAGAAGGAGGTGCTCGCGTGCGTGTATGGTGTCAAAAAGATGCACCAATACCTTTTCGGGGCCAAGATCGCATTAGAAACCTACCACAAGCCCCTCACGTCCCCCCTATCCGAGAGCAAGGCAATAAACGGCAACGCCTCGGCGCGAATTCAACGGTGGGCACTCATGCTGGCGTCCTACGACTAAACCATAAGGCACAGACCAGGCACAGACAGCTGTGCCGACGCGCTCAGCAGGCTACCCCTGGCGACTATGGAACGGTCTGACGAACAGGACCGTGAGATAGTCATGGCAATCAATGCCTTTGAATCCACAGGTTCGCCCATGACGGCTCGCCAAATCAGAGCCTGGACGGGCAGCGACCCCACGTTATCCTTAGTAAAAAGATGTGTCCTAACCGGTGACTGGGCAGAGGCTCGCGATGCCTGCCCTGAGGAATTAAAACCCTTTCACAGGCGCATGCATGAGCTATCACTACAAGCAGACTACCTGATGTGGGGCAGCCGAGTAGTCATGCCTCTGTGAGGCAGAGAGGCATTTGTCTGGGAGCTCCACCGCGAGCACCCGGGGATCATTCTCATGAAGGCCATTGCCAGATCCCACATCTGGTGGCCTGGTATTGAAGCAGACCTGGAGCTCTGTGTCCGAAGGTGCACCATTTGTGCCCAACTCAGCAATGCCCCCAGGGAGGCTCCACTGAGCCCCTGCCCCTGGTCTACCAAACCGTGGTTGCGGGTGCACATAGACTATGTGGGCCCATTCATGGGCAAAATGTTCCTCGTAGTTGTAGATGCATTTTCAAAGTGGATCGAATGCACCATTTTAAACTCGAGCACAACCTTGGTCAGTGACAATGGTCCATGCTTCACCAGCACAGAATTCCAAGACTTTATAATTGACCACGGCATAAATCAAGACGGCACCGTTCAAGCCGGCCTCCAACGGCCAGGCGGAGTGAGCCCAGGGCCAGAGGCTCTCATTAAACAAGGCATGCTTAAAATCCAAGGTCCCACGCTGCAGGGTCGCCTGTCGCGACT
This sequence comes from Pristiophorus japonicus, assembly GCF_044704955.1. Classification (NCBI taxonomy): domain Eukaryota; kingdom Metazoa; phylum Chordata; class Chondrichthyes; family Pristiophoridae; genus Pristiophorus; species Pristiophorus japonicus. The sequence continues at coordinate 229,498,926 of NC_091982.1, read as the reverse complement.
GCTGCTGGCATACAGATCTCGTCCGCACTCACTGATTGGGATCCCCCCCGTGCAACTGGTGATGAAAAGGACTAAAAACTAGGCTCTCATTAATCCTCCCAGACATGCACGAAACCGTTGAGGCAAAGCACCGTAAGCTGACTGAGTACCATGACAGAAATTTGAGGGGGAGATGGAATGAGATAGGGGACAAAGTGTTTGTGCTAAACTATGGCAGGGGTCCCAAATGGCTTGCAGGGACAGTAACGGGCAAGGAAGGAAACAGGCTACTGGTAGTACAAATGGACAATGGCAAAACCTGGCGGAGGCATGTAGACCAAGTCAAAAGCAGATTTACCAACACTGCGGAACCAGAGGCAGACTACAATGTGGAACTCGCACCACACCTGGTGGACAGACAGAGGGAACAACCTGAGGAAAGGGCAATCCCAACAGACAGCCCAGGCGAGTCAACAACAATCACACCAATCGAAACAGACAGCCCAGGCGAGATATCAGCAACCACACCCAAAGAAAAACAGACACCAAGGCAAACAACTGAACCACAACACAGACGCTCCACGCGAGAGCGTAGACCACCTGAGAGACTGAACCTATAAAGACAATAAGACCTTGGGGGAGGGTGATGTCATGTATCTTACATTATTATATATAACTGTATCCTAACATGCTATACATGATTGTAATAAGATATGACCTGTAACCACCAGCATACCTTACCACCAGGGGTGCACTTGCAAGGGCAGGTCTCAGGCAAGTGCAGCATTCCAGAGCTGTGAAATAAAGGTGCAGGTCCAGAGTGACCTTGACTTCACTACATGCCTCGTGTGAATCTGTACTGAGGGGACAGGACTTTACAGGACTGGAGTCACATATAGGCCAGACCAGGTAAGGATGGCAGGTTTTTTTCCCCTGAAGAACATTAGTTGGGTTTCTACAACAATTCAGCAGCTTCGTGGTCAGTTGTACTGATTTTTAATTTTCTAATTAAAAACAAAACATCAAAATCTCAAGCTGCCATGGTTTGATTTGAATTTATGATTATTAGTCCGGGCCTCTGGATTACTAGTCCGGTAACATAACTGCTACAATACCATACCCCCTATAAGCAGAAGTGATCAAAAGATAGATTTTTCGAAGGTTTTTAAAGCTAGAGGTGGCAGAGGTATTTAAAGGTTGAGGAGGGACTTCCAGAGAGTAGGGTCAATGCTGTCAATGATGAGAAAAAGGAAGAGAGAAACACAAAGCCAAAGTGTGTGGAAAGGTTTCAGCAACAAAAGCAAAGGGCAGGAAAAGGCCAGCTGGTCCGCTGAGCCTGTCCCTAATTTATGCACAGCATGACCCCCTCCACCTCCCTCACTCCCAACCCTCCAACCTCACCACCACCAACCAGTCACCTTGTAGCTTGATTCCAGGAAACCATGGTGACCAAGAGATGCTTCTCCAAATACCCACCTTCCTTTTATACGCAGTGATACCAGTCACACTCAGGAACTCGTCGAACACCCTTTTGAATCCTTGCAGTGTATCCGCATCCACTGCATGAGCTGGCAGCTTGTTCTAAAAATCGATGGGGGTCATTGTTAACACACTTGTCTACTTCCAGAAGCAGGTCAGGCCGGGTGACCAATCCGCTCTCAGGAGGCGGGTCAGTTGTTGGTGTCACGGTGAGAAGTCCCGGATCCATCAGGTAAATAAAGAAAGACTTACATTTATATAGTGCCTTTCACGACCACTGGACTTCTCAAAGCGCTTTACAGCCACTAAAGTACTTTTTGGAGTGTAGTCACTGTTGTAATGTGGGAAATGTGGCAGCCAATTTGCGCACAGCAAGCTCCCACAAACAGCAATCTGACAATAGCCAGATAATCTGTTTTTGTTATGTTGATTGAGGGATAAATATTAGCCAGGACACCAAGGATAACTTCCCTGCTCTTCTTCAAAATAGTGCCATAAGATCTTTTACATCCACCTGAGAGAACACACACGGCCTCGGTTTAACGTCTTATCCCAAAGACCTCTGACAGTACAGCACTCCCTCAGCACTGGAGTGTCAGCCTAGATTTTTGTGTTCAAGTCCCTGGAGTGGGACTTGAGCATACAACTTTCTGACTCAGAGGTGAGTGTGCTACCCACTAAGCCACAACTGACTCTGTAAGTGCACTTACAGCAATGCTTGTGGGCCAGAAGGAGCAGGAGTGCTTTCTCCAGGTCCAACATGCAAACCTCTTCACAAACCTTGCCATCAGCCGAACCCTCCTCCTCAACTCCCCAACAACCTCCGTCTTGACCTCTATGATCTACTCCCGACCACCAGGATACACCCCTGACCGCTAGGATCTACTCCCCCTCCGCACCCCCGCCGCCACTCCAACCTCCATGATTTCCTTCCCTTCTGACCTCCATGGTTTACCCCCCCTCACCCCTGTCCCTCCACCCCCCGATCTCCCCCTGATCTCTCCCTCCTTTCCGCTCCCCAGCCTTGTGCCGCTGGCTTTCCTGCCGGACAGGCAGACAGCCTATCCAGTCAGGCTGGTTGTTGGGCGGAAAACCTGCAGAAAAATTTAGAAGACATCCTGCTGTTAATTTCAGCAGAATGTCTGGGAAACGTCCCAGCCTGCTCCGAGTAAATATCTGGGCCGATGAATCTCTGCCAAAAGAAGTACCTCCTGACCTCTAATCTAATTCAATGCTTACGTAATTTATAATCTTGTACCCTGGTCCTTCCTCCCTGATTTGACTAACTCAAATAACTTATCAACATTGGCCGAATCTAATAGTTTTATTATGTTAAGGACCTCAATAAAATCTCTTCTAAATCTGTGCTTTTCTGGAGTAAGATGCCCCATCTCTTCAAGCCTATCATGATAAGGAAGCGCCTTAAGTGTGGTATCAATCTAGCAGCCCTCATCTGAAGCTTTTCCAGGGCTCCTATTTCACCTACAATGGCCCCAGTTTTCATTAGCTGCAAGGTCCACCCATTTGCCACCCAAAGGCCTACCGATGGCCGCTGAGAGACCAGGCGGTACTTTGCTTGAAAGATTCCTCTAAAAGATGTGGCAGTACCGCCGGCGACAAAATAATGGCTTACGCCGTCAATCTGGGTGGCAGCGGGTGGGAGCGCTCAATCTCGGCGGCAAATGAGCTTGCCGTCCAAGTGCCGCTGAGGATGGAATCGAGCCCAAGGGAGGGGGGAACTCTAAAAAGTAAAAAACATCACCAAAATAAATAACACCGGAACACCATCCAGGTAAGTCGCTGTAAAAAAATGTTTTAAAGATGTTCACTAACCTTTTCTTTAATGTCTTCATACCTACCTTCGGGATTAGATCTGCCTCCATGTAGCGGTCCTTCCCCTTGCTGGCATCTGGCATCTCGGCAGGCGGGAGGCTACTTACGCGACTTGGCCGCCAGAGGACGTCAGTGGGCGGTTCCTGGCGGTACTCCCCTCCCGCCCACTCCAGCCCAAGTGGAAACTGGGAGCGAGGGGAAAATGGCAGCAAAACTCGGCGGCAGTGGGCGGTAAGGCTACCAATATCGGGGCCGATGTGTGGGACCAAAACTGGACACATACAATGGGATCCAAAATCATGTTGTGATCTCTGGCACCCTACCCCGCAATTGACCTCAGAGGTGCACCTCACATAAGATTGAATCAAGCAACTTTTAGTCACCCAGGGTGTCCACCTCAAACAGGTAGCAGGCTGATTTGGTTGTTCAAATTAGTGTCCTAATCCATCCTAAGGTTCCTGGTGGGAAATTGGGCAGCAATGAGGTGGAGCTTGTGTTGTGCAAGCTCTGGACTAGTTCTTCCCGTCTAGAGTGACTTCACCAACAGTCCTTAAAGGGTGGATCACTGGAGGACACTGAAGAAAGGCCAAAAAGACTTTGCAAGTGTTTGTACTTTGAAGAGTCGGAAGGAGCAAGAGCACTCCTCCTTTAGAGATTTCATGATGCTTGTCATACAAGGCTTTGCTGAAAATTCAAATACGGCTCTCGTAGGAATGAATGTGCTGTTAGCCCCTGATCATTTGATGCTTCCTCAAGGGACCAAACAATCTTTCTCGTGACAGTGAACAATGGAAGACTGGGCATAAACATAGTATTGGCTCGGAACAGGTGTTGACACTCCTTCAAAAGGACATAAAATGTGACTTCTGAGTCTGTAGGATAATCAGAACTCCTTTGATCATACAGATCAAAGGGGTCCTTTTGTGGTCTAATTGTCGTTTTAATGGCAAACTAAGTCTTGTGTTTATGTAATATGCTGCATTAACATGCAAATTTATTACAACACACTGTGCTCAACATTTTCACGATTTAAAATGCCATCATAAATTACAGACTTTATGGAACGTTTACCGTTCATGAAAAAATAACAGCTAGAATAAAGTATATTCTGCTAAATAGATATTTTTGAAGAGTAGGGAAAAGATTACTTGTATTAGGGTAAATAAATTTGTATTATTTAATATTTCACTGTGTGGAACTTCAATATGTGCTCCAAAACTTTTTCATCACCATAATCTTTAACAAATCCATTTAGCCCATTTTGTTTTCTTCACCCAGCCTTGTAGTTTAGATTTAGAGCATATCTTCATTACACTTGCTATAATACAAGTCTGAACAGTAATGTAGCAAAGCAGATCACCTGCCCATTGTAGAACCCACCTGATTTAGTTACATCGAAATCAATAGAACGATAATTGTTGCAGGTTCTATAACAGGCGGGCAATAAATTCTGCCAGGCCACTTCCCAGAAGTAATCGTGTTCATCCTCTTACTTTGAGCTGTGTAATTCGCTAGATGAATCTGCTGTAATTTTTCTCTTGTCTCAGCAATATATGGATCTCCTTTATCATGGAGTTTGGAACTTTGCACTTACCTGGGCTCATGTGGTAACTGTGGGTTAATGCATTAGTGCATTTTTGACCATGCTCCTAAACCCCCAGGACATGATGCTTTCCACCCCAGAGTTTTAAAGGAAGTAGGTGAGGAAATTGCAGATGCTTCAGCCATAAACTTCCAAAGCTCTCTGGATTCAGGAATTGTTCCTTTAGATTGGAAAATTGCAAATGTAACTCCATTATTTAACAAAGGTGAGAAACTAGGAAATTATAGACCCGTTAGTCTAACATCTGTTGCGGGGAAGTTATTGGAAGCTATACTTAAGGACAAAGTGACTGAGCACTTGGAGAAATTTGAGCTGATTTGGGAAAAGGCCATATGGATTTGTAAAGGGTAGGTCATGTCTAATGAACCTAATTGAATTTTTTTGAGGAAAAAAATGTATGTATAGAGAACTCAAAAGATTGTTTATTTAGAGTAAAGAGACTATACCAGTATTTGTATACCTAAAGTAGTGGACAGGGGAATGTCTTTGGATGTAGTTTATATGGACTTCCAGAAGGCAGTCGATGCGGTTCTGCATAAGAGATTGCTCGTTAAAATGAAAGCTCGTGGAGATTGGTTAGGCAGTAGAAGACGGAATGTAGGGATAATGGGTATATGTTCGAATTGACAGGAAGTGACTAGTCGTATCCCACAAGGAAAAGCGCTAAAGCCTCAACTACCTGTATTCACTTTTTATTAATGACTTAGCTAACACAATGGAGAGCCACATATCCAAGTTTGCCCTGACACAAAGATTAGTGGTATAGTAAGTAATACAGATGGGAGAATAAATTACAAAGAGACTGTGACATATGGATTTCTACACAGGTAAGTGTGGTGTTATCCATTTTGAGCCAAGAAAGGATAGATCTGAGTATTATTTAAATGGTGAAAAGCTAGGAACAGTGGAGACCCAAAGAGATTATGGGTCAATGTTTACAGATCACTAAAATATATGACAAATAATCAAAACAGCTAATGAAATGTTGGCCTTTATAATTAGAGGGCTAGAATATAAAGGGGAGGAAGTTCTACAACAGCGATACAAAGCCCTGGTTAGGCCACACTTAGTGTACTGTGTACAGGTCTGGCCATCACACTTTACAAAGGATATATTGGCCTTGGAAGGAGTGTAGCACAGAGTCACCAGAATGTTGCCAGGGCTCCACGAGTTAGATTATGAGGAGAGATTACATAAACTAGGCTTGTATTCCCTGGAATATAGAGGGTGAAGGCGTGATTTGATTGAGGGTTTGGTGATTTTGAAAGGAATTGGCAGGGCAGATAGAGAGAGAATCTTTCCGCTGGTGGGCAAGTCTAGGAAAATTGGACATAATTTTAAAATCAGAGCCAGGCCATTCAGGAGAGAGGCTAGGAAACACTTCTTCACGCAAAGGATGGTAGAAATGTGAATAACTCTCCCACAAAAAGCAGTAGATGCATAGCTCAATTAATAATTTTAAATCTGAGATTGATAGATTTTTTTTGAGACAAGTGTATAAAAGGATATAGAGCGAAGGCAGGTGAATGCAGTTAAGATACAGATCAGCCATGATCTCATTGAATAGTGGAACAGGCTTGAGAGGCTGAATGGCCTATTCATGTTCTTATGTAAACTTGCTCCTGGGCATAAATATTTAGAATTCGTAGTAATGCATTGACCCACTGCGTAGCTGGGTTGAACTGCTGGCGCCTTGCATTGTAGCTACAATGAGGCATGAGCCATCTACTTATTCCTGTTTACTTGAAGTCTTTACTTTGGGTAGTGTTGCACTTGTCCGAGGTCTCAGGATTGCTCCTCAGCAACAAATTTCCATTTCCATCTCTACTTTCCTCCAATTGCACTAAAGAGGGGTGACTGTTGGTGGATTTGGGAGGGGAGCGATATTTCAGGTAAACCTCTTCTCAATTATTTTCTGCCGCATAGCTTGCTGAGCTGGTCGCCACCCCCACCTTCGACCCTTCCTCGTTATCCTCATCGTCCTGATCATCTTCCTGCTCCTGCACTTCCTCCACCCGACGTGGTTTAACGGGTTGGCTCCTTGGCAGAGCAAAGTTATGGAGTCTGCAGATGACAATGAATTTGGAGACTCTGTTGGGGCTGTACTGCAGAACTCCAGAACAGTCCAGGCAGCGGAACCTCATTTTCAAAATGCTGTGACTTATTCGATCAGAGCGCTGGTAGAGGCTCTGCCTGTTGTGCTGCTGAGATTCTGTGCTTGGATTGTTGACAGGAGTCATGAGCCACGTTAAACAGGGGATACTCCCTGTCCCCAGGTAGTCAGCCTGACACCCAATGGTCTGGGTAGAAGAGAAGTGATATTGAAGACTGGCACAGAATGAAGACATCATGACTACTACCAGCAAACCAGGCACAGACCTGAATGATGTGCTGCCTGTTGTCACGCATCACCTGCACATTGAAACAGTGGAACCCTTTCCTCTTCACAAACACGCCCTGCTCTTGATCTGGAGCACGCAAGGCGATGTGTGCGCGGTCAAATATTCCTTGCACTCTTGAGAAGCCTGAAATCCTGGCAGAGTCCCTAGCTCTTTCATCGTGCCTCACTTGCTCCATGGAGATAAAGCTGTTCCTCTTGAAGTGCAAAGCCTTGATGACATCCCTGATGCAGAAATGGACAGCAAATGTTATGTCACTGATGTCACCTGTTGCAGCCTTGGCTAACCCTGTGGCATAGAAATTCAGGGCCAAGACAGTCACAGGCAGTGCTGTCCATGCCGTAGTTCAGCAATAACAACTTGTATTTCCTACATTACAAGAGTGCCTACATTTCAAGTGTACTACATTTTATGTCAAGCGCTTTGGGAGATACCAAGTCGTGAAAGGTGCTCTATAAATGCAAGTCTTTCTTTTTTACTTTCTTTTCTTAAGGTGCTTCACAGAAGTATCAGACTAAATTTTACACTGAACCACATAAGATATTAGGACAGGTGGTCAAAGAGGTAGTTTTAAGGAGCATCTTAAAGGAGGAAAGGCAGGTAAAGAGCCAGAGAGGTTTAGGGAGGGAATTCCAGAGCTTGGAGCTTAGACGGCTGAAGACACGGCTGCCAATGGAAGGGAGAAGGAAATTGGGGATGCATAAGAGACCAGATTTGGAGGAATGCATATTTGTCATAAGGTTAAAGTTGGAGGAGGTTATAGAGATCGGGAGGTGCAAGGCCATGGAGGGATATGAGCACCTGAATGATAATTTTAAAATTGACCACTTCCCTTCTGAAGTGGTATCACCTTAGGTTAAGGTCTGAAATGCTGTTTCTGGACACCCATGTGTTGTAGGGCCTCCACTCCCAACTGCTGAATGGTGTGCTGCCTCCCTGGTGCCAGGATGCAGGACATTCTGCGATGGGAAGGGGAATAGCCAGAATTCATGGTCCATGTTGGAACCAATGACATAGGTAAGAAAAAGGTTGAAGTGCTGCAGGCAGAGTTACATGAGCTGGGAAAAAGATTAAAGAATAGGACTTCAAAGATGGTAATCTCTGGATTACTCCTCATGCTAATTGATAGTGAGTACAGAAACAGGAATATAGTGCGGGTGAATGTGTGGCTAGAGAAGTGGTGCAGAAGGAAGGACTTCAAATTCCTGGGACATTGGAGCCAGATCTGGGGCAGGAGGGGCCTGTACAAGCCAGACAGGTTGCATCTGAACAGGGCTGGAACCAATATCCTTGTGCGGAGGTTAACTTGAGCTGTGCTGGGAGGGTTTAAACTAATTTGGCAGGGGGAGGGGGAACCAGGACATAGCAGCAGAGAGGTGTATCACAAATTAGAAGGGACAAACTGCGGCATAGTTAAGAATAGTGTAGAAAGAGCAGGAATTAGATGGAGGAGAAAAGCAAACTAGCATGGTATTGGAATGCATGTATGTTAATGCAAGGAGTGTTACAAATATTGGGCCAGAAATCCCTGTTTCTTCTTCGCACGGGCGTTCGACTAAAAATAGGAGAGAAGATGCGCACCTGCCTTTTGGTCGAATGCCCGCCTGAGATCCCGGACTCGAGGCCTCCTCTTCTTGTGCAATGGAGCGCGTTCACGTTCGGACGTCTGCAGGAGTCATGGTAAAGTATTTTCTCATTCACAATAATAGGAGTTTTGTAAATCTGAAACTCCTATTACTATGAATGAGAAACACACCCAAACACTACATAAACCATTAAAAAAACACCTCACATAAATACACTATAGAAATTAAAGTTGATAAATATTTTTTAAAGAAAAAAATTTGCCAATTTTTAAAAAAGTTTTAATTATGGTTTAAAATAAAATTACCTGAGTGGCCAGGGTTTTAACATAAATATGTTTTTTAAAATTTTATTTTAATCATGCTTTTTCTATGTTTTTAAATTCTATTACCTGTAAAAGTAAGCGATGTGCCTTCCTTTATCAGGCACGAGAGTTTTGTGGACATTTGCTGGGCAAGATATTCGTAAATCCCACAATCTTGCCCTGCAAGTGTCCTCGCTCCTGAGATGCGCAAGATCTGTCAATCCAGAAACTTGACAGATCGGAAAAGCCGGTTTTCAGCGCATGCGCATTGCGTGGCAAAAACCGGCTTTTCCAATGCCTTCCCGGGTCCGTAGAAACTTCGTAAGGACCCGGGGAGGCCGGGATTTCCATGCCATTGTTGGAGCTGCAGACACAAGTTGCCACATGGGGCTATGACGGAGACGTGGCTTAAACATGGGCAGGATCTGGATCTGTCTTCAGGAGAGATAGGGAAGGAAAAAAGAAAGGAGTGGTTGGCAGTATTGATCGAGGATAATATTACGGTTCTACAGAGGGATGATATAGTAGAAGGTTCATGAGATTCAAGACTGAATCTATTTGGTTAGAGTTAAGGAACAGAAAAGGAGCTGTTATATTGCTGAGTGTTTACCCTAATATAGACAGTGTAAAGGGCAAAGACGTTGAAGAACTTTTAAAATGTGTACGGCAAATTTCCTTAATCAGTGTTTTTCTAGGTGAAAATAAGAGAGCCAATTTTAGTGATTTGAGAAGGGATGAGGAAGAAATATAGGACATCCAATGTTCGATCTCCCTGGAAAACAAAGGAAATATAGATTAAAATAAAACAGAAAAAGGATGTTTATGTTGAATGTCAGGTGCAAAATTCTATAGAAAACCAGGCAGAATACAGAGAATGTAGGGGAAATTGACAAAGTATATACGAAGGGCAAAAAAAAAAATTAATGGGTAACATAAAAGGGAACCTAAAAATCTTTTATAAACATATAAAAAGTAAAATAATCATTCAAGGAATGGTGGAGCCAATTAGGGACAAAAAAGGAAATCTGCTTGTGGAGGCAGAAGGCATGACTGAAGTACTGAATGAGTACTTTGCAATAAAAAAATGAAAATGCTGGAAATACTCAGCAGATTAGGCAGCATATGTGGAGCGAGAAACAGAGAGGTCATCGACCTGAAATATTAACTCTGTTTCTCTACATGCTGCCTGACTTGCTGAACATTTCCAGCACTTTCTGTTCTTATTTCAGATTTCCAGCATTCTCTTTTGTAAGAGTACTTTGCATCTGTCATCACAAAAGAAAGGGATGTATTTAATGTCGTAGTAGAGGAGGAGGGAGTAGAGATACTGGATAGGATAAAAAATAAATAGAAAGGGGGTGCTAAATAGTTTGGCATCACTCAAAGTTAACATGTCACCTGGTCCTGACGGGATGGATCCTAGGTTCCTGAGGGAAGAAAGGATAGAGGTAGTGGAAGCTCTGATCACAATCTTTCAGTCCTCCTTGGATATGGGAGTGGTGCCAGAGGTCTGGAGAATTACAAATGTTACACCCCTATTTGAAAAAGGGGAGAGAAATAAACTTGGTAACTACAGGCCACTCCGTCTAAGTCAATAGTGGGAAAACTACTAGAGACCATTATCAAGGAGAAAATTAATACTCACTTGGAGAACCATGTGTCAATAAGGAACAACCAGCACTGACTTGTTAAAGGCAAATCGGAGTTGACTAACCTGATTGGTTCTTTTATGAAACAACAGGAACGGTTGATAAAGGTAGTGCAGTAGACTTTCAAAGAGCATTTGGTAAAGTAGCACATAACAGACTTATTTGGAAAACAGAAGGACATGGGGCTGGATTTTTGGCTTTGACGATTTCGAGGGGGGAATGGCAGCGGGGCGGTAAAGTTTGCGCCTGAGAACAGTTTGTACCTCAGTCGTCAAAATTGTATGTCTGGAGCACAGTGCTAAGGGAGGCGTGTACACCTCTCTCGCGCGTTGGCATGGGAACATCCCGAGCTAAAGAGTCAGCCCAGGAACGCTCCGAGAGACACCTGGGGAGAAAACAAAAACCTGAAAAAAAACCCACTAAAACATTCCCAATACATAGCCCATGCCACCACAACATAAATTGTAATTAAATTAAAAGTAAAAACATTCATACTTCCCCGAGGATCACTTACCTCTCTGCAGTCGGTATAGGTTGGACCGGACCTTTTCCCAGGCAGTCACTGCAGGGCACACTGCACGACATACGGGTCAGGCAGAGTCAAAAAGCATGCTGGTGTCTCAACCAGGGGCATTGCACACCGGCACAGCTCTTCCGGGCGGTAATGCTCCGCACCACCGCAAAACCGGACTCGCGGGGCGCTGGTGGCTGACCGCCCATCCAGAAGACTTCACCGCTGCCATTGCCACTCCTGCGGAGCGAAAAACAGAGCACAAAGGGCCGGAAAATCTGCAGCATGAGGTTAAAGGGATGGTGGTAACTTGGGTATGAAATCGGCTAAGGGATAGGAGATAGAGAGTAGTGGTGAACAGATGTTTTTCTGACTGGAGAGAAGTATGCAGTGGGGTCCACCAGGGGTCAGTATTAAGGACCACTGCTTTTCTTATTGTATATAAATGACCTGGACTTGGGGATAGGGAGTGTGATTTCAAAGTTTATGGACGATACAAACTTGACAACGTAGTAAATAGTGAACAGCATTGTACCGGACGTCAGGAGATATAAACTGGTAAAATGGACATGATGGGTGCAATTTAATACGGATAAGTGTGAGTGATGCACTTTGGGAAAACCCAATATGGAGAGGCAGTATAAGGTAAAAGATACATTTTTGAGGGTAGTGCAAGAGCAGAGGGACCTGGGGCTCCATATTCACAAATCTTTGAAGGTGGCAGCCCATGTTGATAAAGCGGTTAAGAAATAGGGGCTTTGAATAGAAGATTAAGGGAGATCTAATGGAGGGATTAAAAATTATGAGGGGTTTTGATAGAACAAGTGCAGAGAAATTGTTTCCTCTAGCAAGTGGGCCGGTAAAAGACCTATATAGCGCCTTTGACAACCAGCGGATGTTTCAAGGCGCTTTGCAGCCAATGAAATACTTTTGGAGTGTAGTCACTGTTGCAACACAGGGAACGCGGCAGCCAATTTGCGCACAAACAGTAATGTGATAATGACCAAATAATCTTTTTTTTGTTACGTTGATTGAGGAATAAATATTAGCCAGGACACCGGGATAACTCCCCTGCTCTTCTTCGAAATAATGCTATGGGATCTTTTACGTCCACTTGAGAGAGCAGACGGGGCCTCGGTTTAACGTCTTATCCAAAAGATGGCACCTCTGAGGGAACATTGCACTGAGTGTTAGCCTAGATTTTTTTTGTGCTCAAGTCCCTGGAGTGAGACTTGAACCCACAACCTTTTGACTCTGAGGCAAGAGTGCTACCCACTGAGGCACAGCTTACCCTCCTGACAGGTAACCATAGGTCATGGATTTAAAATAATTGGCAAAAGAACTAGAAGGGAACTGAGGAGACATTAGTTTTACACCGTGGGTTGTTAAGATCTGGAACACACTACCTGAAAGGGTGATGGAAGCAGATTCCATAGGAAATTTCCAAATGCAATTGGATCTGTGCTTGAAGAGGACAAATTTATAGGGTTATGGGGAGAAAGCTGGGGTGTAGGACTAAATTTAGCTCTTTCAGTGAGGCATGACTGGCTGAATGGCCTCCTGTGCTGCATGTTGCAATGAATAATACACCTCCCACTATTACAAAATAGTGGGCTAATTTTCACCTTGCTGTCCGGGTATAAAACTGGTTGGATGCCCATTGATTTTAACGGATGGCTGATCCGCATTGCCAGTCTTACACCCAGGCGGCATGTTGAAAATTAATCCCAGTAATTCCATTGATTCACTGTGAGCAATGCCATATTAGAACTACTAGTATGTTATTAAAAATCTTCTGTACGGCGTCCACTTCCATCCAAAAGCGTATTTCTTGTCATAATTTTTGATCACATTTATGTCAATATTCACTATTGTGAATTGCTATGAAAATCCCATTCAATTTTGCTATGTCAACTGTCATGATAAAGTTTCAGCCACTGGCTACTAGGTGGCACTCTGAAATGAGTTCAGACATCTTTGTCCCAACTCCGTTGCCTTTTTGCATATACAGGTTGTATTCCTCCAGTCCGGGACTCTTTGGTCCGGCAACATCCATGGTCCGGCATCATTCCTGGTGGAGGGGTCTGGACCTGCGCTGCGTCCTGGGGCTGGCTGCTCCTCTTCTCCCCGCTGCCTGCGGTGTTCCCTCCTTGGTCGGGTCGGCATGGAGAGGGAGTGAGGAGCGTGGCGGCTGACTGAGGTGCCGAAGCTGGGCCTGAGAAATGCTGCACAGTAGGCTTCTGTGCAGTGCATGCGCAGAACGCGGCTGGGTCATTGTCAGCAGTACCCGGTAAGTTTAGGGTACTGCTGGCAATGCTAGGGTCGGCGTGACCTGCTGTGGTCCAGAAAATTCTCTGATCTGGCACTGGTCAGGTCCCAAGGGTGCCGGACTGGAGAGGTACAACTGTATAAACAAAACTTTATATTCATCAACTGATGGTGAGCAACAACATTGGTAATTTTACAGTATATGGAACATTCTTGTTGACCAAGAGTGTTGAAAGGCTGTAACAAGATTTCAAGGGCCATAAATATAAGATAGTCACAAATAGGGAATTCAGGAAAAAATTATTTGCAAAGAGAATGGTCAGAATGTGGAACTCGTTGCCACAAGGAGTAATTGAGACTAATAGCATAGATGTATTTAAAGGGAAGCTAGATAAACACATGAAGGAGAAAGGAATAGAGGGTTATGCAGCTAGGGTTAGAGAAGAGGTATGGGAGGAGGCTCGTGTGGAGCATAAACACTGACATTGACCAGGTGGGCCAAATGGTCTGTTTCTGTGCTGTACGTTGTATGTAAGGTTCAGATACAATTACTAAACAGCTTGAGCTTTACTCTCCTACATTACGATGCTATTGAAGACTTTTCAGATTAGTTAACTAAGCTGTACTTATAAGCTACTACCTGTGCAAATAGATAGGATCTAAATGGCTAATGTACCTATTTGAGGTGGTGGGAAAATTAATTCTGGCTCTTGCATCACTCTTGCAGCTTGTCCAATTTTCAAATAACAGCACCTTGCTCTGGCAGTCATGCCACTACTCAGTTTACTGCAAATCTACACAGGCATTGGCACTGAGGCATACAACGGTACTGTAAGTTATTGCAATCCTCCTTCATAGGTATAATTTTGTGCAAACATCTCAATTGCTGGATCAATCATGAAATGTATTTTAACTCCTTGAGCGTATGCATTTTTCATGCACTTTGAAAAAGATTAAACAAACACAATTATATGTTTTTTTTAATATTCTTTATAGCCCTAATTATGGGAACAAATCTGATTAGCTATGGGAAACTAGTTTCCACTGGGAGCATGTGGCAAGATCAGATCAAAAGAAAAAATAAATTAAATACATCATAAGGCACTACATAAAGCGCACAACAGTATATGTGCAGTAGTTCATTATTAATTCAATCATGTCTAATTTCATACTGGGCCTTGAACTAATTTTAACCTGAAGTCTGATTGGTGGCTCAATGTCCATCGATTTTATTGAAGAACAGTTGGACTCATTTATCTGATGATGTAATTGTGGTGTTATTTTATATTGGGCTCTGGGAGGAGACTGCATGGTCAACACGGAGTAGTTAATCCCTTTATAGAACACAGGAAAAGACCATTCAGCCCATTCAAGTTCATTCCTCTGGTGTATGAACGCCACGTGTTGTAACCCAGAGGTGGAGCAGTGTGGACAAGACCAAGGGAAGGCACAGCACGGGCCAATAGCGAGGCTGAGAGGCCATGAGGCTCACATTGCGGACTGTGAATTCCACGTGGGGAGAGGTCCTGTGGGAAGGAAGAAGGAAGGAGGATAGTAGGAGTATGTTTGAGTGTGTGTGTATGTATTGGCACATGCGGCGGAGGCTGGTCTCCAGTCGTCTTGGATCCCCTTTCCACTGGACCAAGACCTAGCTCTGTCAAGCCCATGTGGTGGCAGGTGTGCAATGGCCACCCCAAGTTAAAAGAATTAATGCACAGGCATCTTCCACCATTTAAAATTAGTTCATCAGTTACCTGAGTTCTCATTTTTAGTGTGGAAGCAAGTCATCCTCGGCCCCGAGGGACTGCCTTTGATGATGAGTGTCAAATTGTGATTTAAGTAACCTCAAGTGTTTTTGCCTCTATTCTCCATGATTATTCCAAACACTGTGCTCTCTTTGAATAAAGAATTTCTTTGATGATTCATTTGCTGTTTGTGGGACCTGCATGTGTGCAAATTCGCTGCTGTGTTTACCTACATAACAATGCATGAATGTATTTCAAAAAGTATTCTATTGGCTGCCAAGCATTTTGGGACATACTCAGGACCTGCTGAAACACTACATAAATGCAAATTTTTAATTTTATTTTACCCCAAATCTGTTCTACATTTTTCTCAGTCCCTGAAACTCTCACCCATATTGTTGTTACCTCCAGACATGACTATTCCAATACCTCAGCCTTCCTTAAGAATCTGGTACATTTTAAAATATTGCCAGTTCTGATGAAGGATCATCGACCTGAAACATTAACTCTGTTTTGCCCTCCACAGATGCTGCCTGACCCGCTGAGATTTCCAGCATTTTCTGTTTTTATTAATTGGCTATTCCAACGCTTTCCTGGCCAGCCTCCTATCCTCCACCCTCTGTAAACTTCAGCTCATTCTAAACTCTGCTGTCCATATCCTATCCTGTACAAAGTCCCATTGACTAATTACACCTGCCCTAACTACCTTTCATTGTCCTGCAGCCACCTATTGCCTCGAATTTAAAATGATCATCCTCCTGTTTAAACCGCTTCATGGCCTCACCCTTTCATATCGCTAACCTCCTCTAGCCATATAATCTCCTCCCCCACCCCATCAATCATTCCTTCCCTTTGACTCTTGCATATGTCCCCCTCCCTTCACCCTAGCATTGATGACCATGCCATTAATACATTTGTATCAAAATCCTCTTCCCCTACTTTACAACAGCGGCTGTACTTTATTCGCTATGTAGGGCTTTGGGATGTTCTGAGGCTGTGAAAGATACTCTAGGAATGCAAGTTCTTATCTGCTCCCAGTCACTGTGGCTGCTGCTACTGCAAGTGTTCTTGTGTGAACATTGAGTGAGGGCAAAATCAAACTCGGCCATGATGTCCCCTGTACTTGAACAGTCTGCTGACACTCAATGCTACAGCTGACACATGAATGATGGCCACGAGAGTAAGGTACCAAATTGTGCTCAGCACTTGTGGAAGGATGACCCAGATGAGAAGTCAGTGCTTTCAGAAGTGGATCTTATTGAACCGAGGTTGCTAGGGAAAACATCAGGAGATAGGGATAGTCTTATTGGTACTCCAGTGCAAGCTCTCAAAGTCTTTCTGTGAACTCAGGAACAACCTTGATCAGATGTCGCATGTAAAATTCTTTGTCACGCTTAAAAAATATATTAAAAAGAAAACAATTCAAACAGTTAATTCATATAAGTATTTACTAGGACCATCAGCCTCTAATTAGACTGAGGAAGGCATGCAGATGCCTTCTAATTGACATAAGGAGTTGCATTTAAAAATAGAGCATATATAAAGAATGGCTAGTCTGCCCTTTAATTGACCTGAGAGAGGTAGAGCAATGATATCTTGTGGCCTTAAAGGGACACACCAAATTGCACACAACTGCATTGCAGCAGCAGAATAATACTGCACTGTAGCTTGGATTACTTCACCTGCACCATCCGAACACCAGTTGGTAGCGGGTGACTGCATGAGAAATATCTGCTGCACCAGAAATGTGTTGGCTTTGCATCCCCACAGTACGTTCCAATGAGTCCTACCTCAATCTGGCTGACACTTAGAATATTTATTTGGGGATGTGTTGCATGCCATTTCATATAGTTCTGGTACAGGGTTTTGGCATAAAGAAACCCTGTTTGAAGTGGGCATACATGCTTGCTAGATGGCGCCAATTAGCCTGGAGGGCATGAAAATGACAGAGTAATATAAAGTGTACCGTAGCCATTTATTATTAAACTGTTTTCCTTTTCCTGTTGGCCCTTTGCTTCTCAGAGCTTTTGTGCTATTGATGTAAATGATTTTATTTCTTTGCCCCAGCACCACTACTGGCACCAATGGGCTTGCCTATCTGGTGTCTGGAAGAAGAGAAGGACCTACAGAGAGATGCAAAGCAGCTCAAGCTCTACAAGAGATGCTTTGTGCCAAATGCACTCATACCTGTTGTCAAAATCTCGACTCTCAATATACGACTCTAACACAATCAGCTCCGACAGATGTTCCTTTAATAAGTTTTACTTGCAGCAAGGAAGAGTCTCACTCGAGTCAAAGGCTAAGTGAAGACTCCCAATATGGTACAGTTTCACAATGTATTTATACAGAAGAACAAACAAGTTATGGTTCCATCCTGTGTATTGGTTCTGCCTTTGCAGTCAGCGAAAACAGATAAAGAGTTCTCCACTCAGTTAATGATTAGCACATCCTTGTCTTTGCATTTTTTTCAAATGTCTCATTTGTCAGTGTTTTTGGTGGGCCAGTCAGCAATAACTCAATTAGGGTGTGATAATGTGCTATCACCGGCTTTGCATTGTTTTAGGATTGTCCAGATTCCTGACCAGTTATTTAGGCCCATGATTTCCAGAGTGGTTGATTGGGTACTTGGCTTCTTGCATATTATGGATGAGTTCTGTACAAGAGATAATGGCTGGTAATTTGATTATCTCTTAGAGGGTGAATTGGTGCTGTATTTTTACAACCTTTATCCAGCCCTTCTAAGGTCTGGCATAGCGACAGACTATTGATAATACAGGGGAGCACAATGGGTGGTACTTATCTCAGCAGGACAGTCTTTCTGTTGTCTGGTGGCTATTAATCAGCTATCAGCAGTTTCAGTCAAGGTTAGCATGTTTATGCAAACAGACTGTCTGCTGCAGAAGTTTCTGGCAGGACCGGGACTCCATTTTGTTTTATGGCAAAAGGGTACATGAAACAGTGTAATGCAACTTGAAAAATACATTTCCACATTCCCCCCTTTTGTCCTTCACAAGGACAACTTAATCCATTCTAATCTTGCATAGTCTTTCTATTTCCATTTCCACACAAGAACCTTCAGTAGTTGTTGCTACCATAACCCTAGCAGTGGTCTCGGTTGGTAACAATGTTTTTCCCAACCTGGCACAGCAACACTTAACTATCAGCAAGAATATGATCAAACCCTGTACCAAAGATCTCCCTAGGGATCCCAACCATCCCAATGCCCAATCCCACAAGGTGGTACTGTCCTGGCCAATAGTCTGTTTGTACTCTATTTCCTAATATATTCAGCTAGATTGTCGATCTCTTCTGACTTATCTGGGATATACATACAGCATTCCTCACCAATTAACGCGCATGTCCCTCCTTCTTTGGCTAGGAGATAATCTAAGACCATACAATTTTGGAGAGCCACTGTTCAAATGGCTACCATAGGGTGGTATTATTACCCTGAATATTCCATTTAGCCATGTCAAATCCCGTTTAAGTCTATGACTTCTATAGGCATCGCTTAGAGTCTTTGTTGTCCTAATAAAGGGTACCACATATCCTAAGTAACAAGACCCTGTCCAGTTGACTGGTAACCATGGGTAGGCTTCATGGCCACAAATAAAGTAAGTGCAATTATAGGACGTCAGCCTTTGGTCCTTCCGTGCCATCCATGCTCAAGTGGTCTCACCGTCCCACCCTTCACCTGAGGCTTTATTATGGACCATAGTCCAGCTAACGGTTGCTATCTTTCTCCCGTCAGTGAGATTTGTTATGGCTTGCCATTTAGTCATTTGGGAACACTTGCTGCGCCCCATTTCTGGTCCATTAGTCTCATTATTTACATATAGACATATTATACCTTCAGGATTTCCTATTCCGGGAATAATACTTAGGAAGGATGGCTGACAGTTATTATTATAATTTGGCTGGTACCATCCCTGGAAGGTTGTAAGTTTATACCCTGCTGACCTCCATTCTGTTAGATCCTTCATTTCTGACACCTTGGTTAGGTTTGTCCTATTTTGCACTATCAACCATTCTATCATTTCTGATTCATTAAAGGGTCGGATCTTAGGGGAATACCCCCCTTCAGAGTGGACAGGTACATGGGAACATATCCAACAACTAGACAAGTTTCTTTCTTGAGCATACTTATGACTCAGCGCCATAAATACATTTACCTGCAGTTCCCTTCGTTCGCGTTTCTGTACCCCTGGTATTATCAATAACGCAAAGCACAACCCTGTTAAGCATTGCACTATCAGTCCTCATAGTCCGTACAGTTCCTTATTCGGTCTTCCTTTTTCTGTTCCTCTGGTTCCTTCTTCTCTTCCTCCTGGTCGGGTGCCCTTTTGCAATGGGACACGTGGATCCATGTTGGTCTTTCTTTTACCTTGATTGCAGTATTAGTCGCCAGCAAGACCTGGTATGGTCCTTCAAATCTTGGTTGTAGATTGCTTTTTCTTTTAAAGATTTTGATGCAAACAAATTCCCCGGGCTCCAGATTATGACACTTCCCTTCCACTGGCTCGACTTGAGCTTCTTTTACCTGCGAATGAAAGCTGGAGATACATTTGGTTAGTGCAATACAATAATTCAACATATTTTCTTCCATTTGTGGATGTCCATTTGTTTTGCAGTAAATGGTGCTGTAAAAGGTAGTCGTTGGGGACGTCCCATAACTATCTCATGCGGTGACAGGCCTGTTGTTCTGTTGGTTGCAGATCGCATTACCATCAAGGCTAAGGGCAGCAGTTCTACCCATTTTAGTCCAGTGTCATTACATAATTTTGCCAACTTATTTTTAAGCATTCCATTATATCTTTCAACAAGTCCAGCTGATTGTGGATGATAACTGCAATGAAAACGTTGATTAATCTGTAAAGATTTACACATTTCTTTTATAACAGTTCCCGTGAAATGTGACCCATTATCACTAGAAAGCTTAGCAGGAATTCCAAAGCGCGGTACGATTTCTTTTAACAAAAATTTAGCAACAGTAGTGGCATCGGCCTTTTTACATGGAAAGGCTTCAATCCATCTAGAGAACACATCTACAATAACTAATACATGCTTAAATCCCATACATATAGGTAATTTAATAAAATCCATTTGTAAATGTACAAAAGGCCCCATTGGATTTGGGTGGGAGGCAGATTCTACTTGTTCCGTCTTACCCGGATTCATTATCTGACAGGTAACACAATTTTCACAGATTTGTTTTGCAATTGCCGAAATACCTGGTGCATACGAAGTTGCCAAAATATAATCTGAATCTGCCATCCCCCTTTTGCCAGCGTGTGTGAATGTATGAACACATCGGGCAATCCATGGAAGTAAGGATTTGGGCGCCACCACGCGGCCGTCATGGTAAACCCATATTCCTTCTGGATTTTTATAACATTGATCCTTTGTCCAGGTCAACACCTCCTCCGTGCTGGCCTGTGTCTGAAAGGCCAGCACATCATTAAAGTGGGTGGTGGATCTAGGCAATTATTTTTCCTTAGTGGAAACAATGACACCTGCATCCCCCCCTTTTGACAGAGCTGCTGACTTAGCTGCATTATCAGCTCTGGCGTTTCCACGTGCTACCTCATTCAACTGGCCTGTATGTGCTTGGCATTTGATAATGGCAAGTTTTAAGGGGCACTGAATGGCTCGCAGAAGATTTTCTACTTGTTCTGCATTCTTGATAGTGATTCATGAAGAAATCAGGTACCCACGCATTTTCCAAATTTGTCCATAGTCATGCGTTACTCCAAAAGCATACCTGGAGTCAGTGTAGATATTAACTGTTTGTCCTTCAGCCAGAATACAGGCTTGAGTTAACGCAAATAATTCGGCTTGTTGGGCTGAAAAGGAGTCTGGAAGAGAGGCTCTTTCGACAACATTAAACTGGGTTACAATTGCATAAGCCACTTTAGGTTGGCCCCTATCATTTCGTAAGGCTGATCCGTCAACATAGTACACTAGATCAGGGTTACACATTGGTACATCTGTTAAATTGATACGTGGTTTAGTCACTAATTCGGTTACCATTTCACATGAATGGGGTTTGCCGTCTTCTTCCGTGGGAAGTAAAGTGGCTGGATTTAAGGTAGTACATCTTTTAATGATAAGGTTCAGATTTGAAAACAGTTCAACTTCATTGCAGAAGTTAGGTGGTGAGTGGCACATTTAGTAAGTAAAATCTCAACAGAGTGTGGGATATATAAAACGGTTTGATGACTTAGAGTTATTGTCTGAGCCTGTTGTACAGCATAATAAGCTGCTGCCAAAGAAGGAAGACATCCTGGTAGTCCACGTGCCACTGGATCTAGTTGGGTACTAAAACACGCTATCGGTCGCTGCCTGTCCACATGTAACTGAGTCAAAATAGATTGTGCAAAACCCGAATTGTGATGAACAAATAAGTTGAATGGCTTAGTGTAATCTGGTAATCCCAAGGCTGGTGCTGAAGTGAGGGACTGCTTAAGATTCTGAAAAGCATTCCGGGATACTTCATTCCAAATCAACTTTTCTGGTAGTGAGGGCATGGACATGTCTAACAATGGTCTAATGATCTCGGAATAATTCATAATCCAGTGCCTGTAATATCCTGACATGCCGAGGAAATGTTTCATTTCTCTCTTGGTTACTGGTAGTGGGGCAGAGCAGATTGCTTTTACTTGGTCTTGTGTCAATTGTCTCGTATCTCTGACCAAATCGTGTTCTAGATACCAAACCCTTTCTGAGACAAATTGTAACTTCGCCTTTAACACTTTGTGTCCTTTCGAGGCCAAGGCTTTTAATAATGCAAGAGAATCTGTTTCACAGGCTAATTTGGAGGGTGAGGCGAGCAGTAAGTCATCAACATACTGCACAAGTATCGAACCTGCTGGTAAAATTACATCTTCCAGATCCTTCTTTAAGCATTGTGAAAATATAGTAGGACTTTCGGTAAATCCCTGTGGGAGTCTTGTCCACGTATATTGGCATCCTTTATACGTGAAGGCAAACAGGAATTGGGGCTCTGGGTGAATGGGTATTGAGAAAAATGCTGAACATAGATCAATCACCGTATAATACGTTGAGTTTGCCGGAATACTGGTAAGTATAGTCGCAGGATTGGGCACCACCGGATAAGTTGGGAATACAGATTCATTCACGGCTTGTAGGTCTTGGACAAATTTCCATTTGTCACTATTGGGCTTCTGAACCGGAAAAATCGGTGTGTTACATGGACTTCTCATTCATGCTTATAGTGATTCACAGATCACAAAATGCAAAGTACTTGTTTTATAATTGTGTGCCCAACTTCTGTTTTAGAAGCTGAACATCAAAAACTCCAATCTTTTGCTCTATAACTTCAATTTTATAATACAGTGTCTCATAAATTACATCTTTGTAAGCTTCAGCTTCTGACGCAGCAGTTGTGTAATTTTATTAAAAAAGCTTCCAAACCCAAGATTTTCCAATACAACCGAAATGTTTATCAATGAGAATCACCTGAAATATCTCAAAATCCCAATTCAAATATTGTACTGCCAATCTTTTATTTAAAACTCTTTTTACTGAGCTAGAAGTTTTCGTGTCAAGGTTTTACACAAAGCCTCGAGAGACCCACACAGGCTTTTTTTTAAAAAGGCATTACAACTTCCCTTCTCCATCCTTTATCTCATTCCTAGATTACATTTATTGTCTTTCAACCCAATGTAATCAATGATTACGTGTTTTCTTTTGACAAATGAGCATTTCAAAAAAAAAATGTTTAAACCAACAGGACCACGCATTTTTTTTATCTTTTGCTCAACAAACCTATCCTTTGTGCATTTCCTAGCTCTGTAACTTATCATCCGAATAAATCTACATCTGCGTTTTTAACTTAAAATGTAATTCAATTCTAGGTTCACACTTTCTTAAAATTTCCCACATACAACACTACGAAGGGTTAAAAAAAAACCTTCACTCTGTCCGAAAAAGTGGGTGGAGCTAAAACAGCAGACAGCTCCACCACTTTCTCAAACAGGCTTTCAGACACATGAAAAATTCATTAATTCCCACCTCAAATATTCCGCAGTCAAAAATCACACAATCTCATTCAAAGTCAAACATTCACAAAAGTCTCTCTTCATTCAACAAAGCTTATTGTTTGGCCAGCTCTATTTTTGGATCCCTACGTCACTTAAGATAGTCACTATCAAGTTTTTTTTTCCTTTTCTTACATATTGATTTACTTTCTCTGTTAATTTTAAGTGGGCTCGGAGAATCGGAACCCAGGTCTTTTCTATTATTCTTTTTTACCTCTTTTATTTGGGTCTCTGTCTATAAGACACTCCTCTAGACATGTTATTTTTTTCTAAATTAAATGAACCATCGGGTGGAAATGGCCTGTTTCCATCCTTAGTCCATTTTATCCATTTTTTTTAGGTGGTCAATTGAAGACTGACCACAATTCTGGAGCATAAAATAGGCTGGTGTGCCCTTTGGTGGTGTTTTACTTGCTCCGGCACCCATTCTGGATGATTAAGATTTTTCACAGTTTCTGATCTCACAATCCTTTCAGTCAACCGAGTTCTCTACGCCCACTTCTCCTGGCCGTCACGTGGCCTGAAAAGGCTCTTAATTCGGGCTCAGTCTGGGTGTGTGAGATATGTTGACACGAACCAACTACAGTTGATCAATCAGTTACTGTTTCTTTTCTCAATCAATTCTTGTTTTTCCGAATCACAATTTTCCCTAGTGACTCTTCCCGTTTCTCTAATTGCAATGTCGCACAAAAGTATTGAACACCCAACAGTATAACAAGGACAACTAGGACAATCAACATTCACGCGGGTATACAAATCATAACCTTAAACTCTATCTAAACAAATAGTCAATTCTTAGTCTGCGTTGTACACCACTACAGACCGAGTCCTTAACTTAGGACCATAAATTTTAATAAGATATCACACAAGGACCTGGATCCTACCACACAAGGACCCTGTCCCTTCTAAGGCAGTCCTATCACACAAGGAACTTTCCTTTAGGGACTTATATTATCCTATCAAACAAGGATAATCTTAATTTATGGTCCTATCACACAAGGACCCTGATCCTATCACACAAGTATCATCTTAATTTATGGTCCTATCACACAAGGACCCTGATCCTATCACACAAGGATCATCGATCGATAGCGCTCTTTTTACCTTTTCCTAATGAAAATTTCCCCGGGCTGTTTCAAGATTGGATATTTTCAGGATCAGATCCCTTCTGTCTACAAGCTGAGAAGGAAATGATTACAAAAATAACTTTAGCTCTTAAATGTCGAGTCTCGTAGATCGCAGTACCTCCACTATGGACAACAGATTACATATGCGATTCAACAGTAAAGAGACCTCTTGCGAGCAAAAGGCTCACCTTATTCTGGCCATTTAAGCCCTTCACTGAAGAGGCACTATGCCGGCATCTGTTCACTCACAGAGTAGAGAGTAAGTGATCTCGGTGGAACCTCCAAGAAGTAACTGTCAAAATCTCGACTCTCAATATCAACTCTAACACAATCAGCTCCGGCAGATGTTCCTTTAATAAGTTTTACTTGCATCAAGGAAGAGTCTCACTCTGTCAAAGGCTAAGTGAAGACTCCCAATATGGTGCAGTGTCACAATGTATTTATACAATAGAACAAACAAGTTATGGTTCCATCCTGTGTATTGGTTCTGCCTTTGCAGTTAGCGAAAACAAATAAAGAGTTCTCCACTCAGTTAATAATTAACACATCCTTGTCTTTACATTTTTTTCAAATGTCTCCTTTGTCAGTGTTTTTGGTGGGCCAGTCAGCAATAACTCGATTAGGGTATGGTAATGTGCTATCACCAGCTTTGCATTGTTTTAGGATTGTCCAGTTTCCTGGCCAGTTATTTGGGTCCATGATTTCCAGAGTGGTTGATTGGGTACTTGGCTTCTTGCATATTATGGATGAGTTCTGTACAAGAGATAATGGCTGGTAATTTGATTATCTCTTAGGGGGTGAATTGGTGCTGCATTTTTACAACCTTTATCCAGCCCTTCTAAGGTCTGGCATAGCGACAGACTATTGATAATACAGGGGAGCACAATGGGTGGTACTTATCTCAGCAGGACAGTCTTAATGTTGTCTGGTGGCTATTAATCAGCTATCAGCAGTTTCAGTCAAGGTTAGCATGTTTATGCAAACAGACTGTCTGCTGCAGAAGTTTCTGGCAGGACTGGAACTCCATTTTGTTTTATGGCAAAAAGGGTACAAAAAAACAGTGTAATGCAACTTTAAATATACATTTCCACACTGTACACCCACATCTACAGACAGAGGTGGATATACCTCACTTTAACAGGCGATTCATGCTGTTGGCAGTTCCTCTTTCCAAAGGAAGCTGGTACACCAGGCTTTATGATATCACAAAAGACATGTGAATGCCTGACATACTGGGGTTGGTAGCATGGTCCCAGCCTGTTGTTGGCTCCAGTCCACTCTATTGTCGTGATTTCATGATGATTGGGCTTGTTAAGCCTGCACAATGAGGTTCCCGGTCAATTAAAAGGAAGCGGGTCTGATTATGTAATTTGATGACTTGTTATCAGCCGGTTTACTTAAAGGTACCATGTCCACATTAATTTTGACAGTTCTGCTGTCAGTGTTCTACAGCATTGAGCTGCTGCAAACACCGACAAGCACTGCAGAGAGGGGCACGGCTGCACCCAGGTTCTCCCTCCATATGCTTATGGAGGGAGTCACAACACGCAGGGAGGTTCTCTTCCCTTCCAATGGGAAGAAGATAACTCCCTAGGAGATTAAAGCAGCCTGGTTGCACATTACATAGGAGGGCACAAGCAGAGATGTGGTCAGGCGGACCAGGCTGCAGTGGCGCAAACCTTTCAATGATCTCAGTGGATCACGAAACGTTACTGCAAAGCCACACTCAACCTCATCACATCCCCATCACTCTTCCTTCCCTACCCTACTCCAGCACATCCTCACTCACACCAACTTACCTTGCACCTCCTGCTGTTACTATCTAGCATTGGGTTGGTGCATGCGGTGAAAGTGGCTTGAAACTGGGCTGCACCTTCCTGAAAGCTGCAGTGGTGACCTTTTCAGAGTAACAGAGAAGGCAATCCTCCTTGCACTCAGAGCTTTTCAGAATTTTTGGCCCCTGATGTGACTCTCCCATTGCATTATCCCCATCTCTTTAAATTTGACTTACATACAATGATTTATCTCCCATCGCTAGATTTGTCTTTAGATGCATTGAAATCTACTCCTAAAATTATTCTGATGAGCTAACTTAAGAGTATTGGGAGTAATCTGTCCACCTCCATTTGAGTTTGCCATTCTGACAGTAACAGTGCCAGAAGAGGTAAGTCTAGCCTTCTGTGTTATATATGGTTAAATGCTCCTGTCCTAATGAAACTGTGTGTCATTCAATTTACCATGAGCAGTGTCACAGAACAATGCGAAGAAGGGTGAAGGTTTCTGTGGGGATACAATTCAACTTCGCAGGGGAACAAAATAAGCACCAGCAGATTTTAAAAATTTGTTCCTGGGATATGGGCATCGCTGGCAAAGCCGGCATTTATTGCCCATCCATGATTACCCTTGAGAAGATGGTGGTAAGCCGCCTTATTGAACTGCTGCTCTCCTTGTGGTGAAGGTACTCCCTCAGTGCTGTTAGAGAGGTAGCTCTAAGATTTTGACCCAGCGACGATGAAGGAATGACGATATATTTCCAAGTCAGGATGGTGTGTGACTTGGAGGGGAACTTGCAGGTGATGGTGCTCCCATGGGCCTGTTGTCCTTGACCTTCTAGGTGGCACAGGTCACGGGTTTGGGAGGTGCTGCCGAAGAAGTCTTGGCGAGTTGCTGCAGTGCATCCTGTAAATGGTGCACACTGCAGTTACGGTGCGCCGGTGGTGGAGGGAGTGAATGTTGAAGGTGGTGGATGGGGTGCCAATCAAGCGGGCTGCTTTGTCCTGGATGTTGTTGAGCTTCTTGAGTGTTGTTGGAGCTGCACTTATCCAGGCAAGTGGAGAGCATTCGATCACACTCCTGACTTGTGCCTTGTAAATGGTGGAAAGATTTTGGGGAATCTGGAGGTGAGACACTTTCTGCTGAATACCCAGCCTCTGACCTGCTCTTGTAGCCACAATATTTATGTGGCTGGTCCAGTTACGTTTCTGGTCAATGGTGACCCCCAGGTTG
Organism: Pristiophorus japonicus; assembly: GCF_044704955.1. Taxonomy (NCBI): domain Eukaryota; kingdom Metazoa; phylum Chordata; class Chondrichthyes; family Pristiophoridae; genus Pristiophorus; species Pristiophorus japonicus. The sequence continues at coordinate 229,471,379 of NC_091982.1, read as the reverse complement.
TTGATGGTGGGGCAATCGGCGATGGTAATGCCATTGAATGTCAAGGGGCGGTGGTTAGACTCTCTCTCTCTCTCTCTCTCTTGTTGGAGATAGTCATCGCCTGCCACTTGTGTGCCACGAATATTACTTGCCACTTATCAGCCCAAGACTGAATGCCGTCTAGGTCTTGCTGCATGCGGGCATGGACTGCTCCATTATCTGAGGAGTTGCGAATGGCACTGAACAGTGTGCAATCATCAGTGCAGTCATCAGCGAACATCCCCACTCTGACCTTATGATGGATCGGCTGCCCCTTATACCACCTCCCCCCACCTCTCGGTTCAATTTTCCTTTCTATTGAAGTATAATGAGCGGCCGATCCCATACCACCCATTTTTGCGCCTCAGCAAAAGTTGAACTTCACCCCATGTTGCCTTGGGGGTTAAACATTAACATCTCAAGAGTTAGGAGATTGAAATTCCACAGCACAGTATTTTTAACACTCTGGTGAGCACATTTGTGCCACATTCCTGTGTGAACTATTTCAGTGAACTTGTTCATTTTAAATGGGGTAAGGAGTTTGTCAACATGGAACACACAGGAATTTAATCTGAACATGTTAAATCGGTGTGTTCTAAGAATAGACAGAGTGGAATTTTCACATCCTCGTTTAGTTCAGCATGTACATTGAAAAATATGTGCGCAACTAGATCTAGGTAAACTGTTTTGATGAAAGGTCATCGACCTTAAACGTTGAGCCAAAAATTGCAGCCTTGCCGGGTGCGTACAAAGTGCGTACGGACCCAACAAGGCCTGGGAAAAGCCAGTTCTCAGGACACGATGCGCATGCGCTGAGAACTGGCTTTTCCGATCTGTCAAAATTTCTTTAGGCAGATCCTACGCATCCCCGCAGGAAGGTCATCTGTGGGCCAGAAATTGGGCTGTTTGCCCAGCAAATTACCTTCAAACTCTTATGCCTGGTAAAAACAGGCGTATAGTTTACTTTTACCAGCATAAGAGTTTTAAAACATAGAAAAATTAAATTTAATCACTCAGTTTTATATTTAAAAACACTGTACATTAAGGTAAGTTTATTTTTAACCCTATTAAAACATATTAAAAAAAAATTCTATAACATTTAATTACATTCAATTTCAATTAATTTTAAATATGTGAGGTGTTTTTTTTAATTTATTGTGTTGTGTTTCTTGTTTTTGGGGGTTATTCTCATTGATAGGAATGGGAGTTCGTACAAACAGAGTTCCCATTATTATTAATGAGAATGCTAGATAGTGATTGGTGGTCCAGGCCCATGTGATTCCAGCATATACGTCCGTACGTGGAAGACATGTCCATGCGCACTGTGCAGCGAATGAAGACATCCGACCAGAATCCTACGTTCCTCCGGGACCACCAGGTATTTTCATAGATTTTTGTGGGGTCAGGGGCGTTTGGCCTCACACCGGAATTTTCGGCCCATTAACTCTGTTTCTCTCTTCACAGATGCTGCCGGACCTGCTGAGCATTTCCAGTATTTTCTGTTTTTATTCTACACAGTGTGGTTGCCAAATCCGAGGGTAGAACTTCCAAATCCAAAGTTCATGTGTAAACCATTAACGTCCCTCAAGACTGTCACCAAGCTCATGGACTACAGAGCCATAGTAATACCCGCCCTTCTGTATGGCTCAGAGACGTGGACCATATACAGCAGACACCTCAAGTCGCTGGAGAAATACCACCAGCAATGTCTCTGCAAGATCCTGCATATCCCCTGGGAGTATAGATGCACAAACATTAGTGTCCTCATCCAGGCAAACACCCCCAGCATTGAAGCACTGACCACACTTGATCAGCTCCACTAGGCAGGCCACATCGTTCACATGCCAGATACAAGACTCCCAAAGCAAGCGTTCTACTCGGAACTCATCCACGGCAAACGAGCAAAAGGTGGGCAGAGAAAACGTTACAAGGACACCCTCAAAGCCTCCCTGATAAAGTGCGACATCCCCACTGACAGCTGGGAGTCCCTGGCCATAGACCGCCCGAAGTGGAGGAAGTGCATTCGGGAGGGCACTGAGCTCCTCAAGTATCGTCACCGAGAGCATGCAGAAATCAAGCACAGGCAGCGGAAAGAGCGTGCGGCAAACCAGGCTCCCTGCCCACCCTTCCCCTCAACCACTGTCTGTCCCACCTGTGACAGAGACTGTGGTTCTCGTATTGGACTGTACAGCCACCTAAGAACTCATGCTAAGAATGGAAGCAAGTCTTCCTCGATTCAGAGGGACTGCTTATGATGATGATGATGTAGTACAGTTCTGTGTGCACTAGTTTAGGTGTTAACAATTCGCAATTAAGCATTCGGGCATGGCCAGTTCTACTCTATACGTCTGGGGGGATGGTGGGGGGAAGTTGCTCATTTGAAAAGGGAGGGCCAAGGGAACAAATTTTGCTGAAAATTTAGCAGATCATAGACATTTTTCTTTTAATGAATATTTTTATCTTCTGTGACAGAATAAGCTTTTCCTGCAAACAAATCTGACAGTTCTGAAGAGATTTCCGTTGCGATTTCAAAGTCTAATTCCACACTATTGGAATCACTGTCAAGTACTTTGAGTGCTGGGTTCTATATGTAGTTTCACATAGCAACAGAAGAAACTGCATAGCAACAGCTTCAACTCTGGTAACATGACTGCAAAGATCTTTTCCATTTGTAGTGTTTAGAAGCCTTGAACTTTGGATGGGGAGAAGCAGAAAATTATAATTGTATTTTGAATATAGACTTTGCAAATGGTGACTGTAGCCATATTGGATATCAATAACAATTAGGGCTTAATTCAAGTTTGAAATTATTAATTGTTATAATGGATTTTATTTTGCATTGTAGTCTTAATAGAAATGGTATGATTTAATTTTAAAATTCATAGCCTCTTTTGTGCTGTCTCTAATACTAGGCGATAATCTACCATATATCTGATCACCTGTAAGCATTTGCAGCTATAGTCACTAACAGAGAGCAGATTGTGGTCATCCAGAAATGGACAAGTGTGAAAAATAATGCTATTTCAGTCAACGTCACAAAGACTATGTTTGGGAATGATTCAGCGTAAGGCCCATGCTTTCGTACGCGAAGCAAGTGCTCTACTTAGAACTCCTTCACGGCAAACGAGCCAAAGGTGGGCAGTGGAAACGTTACAAGGACTCCCTCAAAGCCTCCCTGATGAAGTGCAACATCCCCACTGACACCTGAGAGCCCCTGGCCAAAGACTGCCCTAAGTGGAGGAAGCGCATCCGGGAGGGCGCTGAGCACCTCAAGTCTCATCGCCGAGAGCATGCAGAAATCAAGTGCAGGCAGCGGAAAGAGCGTGTGGCAAACCAGTCCCACCCACCCTTTCCCTCAATGACTATTTGTCCCACCTGTGACAGGAACTGTGGTTCTCCTTTTGGACTACTCAGCCACCTAAGAACTCACTTTAAGAGTGGAAGCAACTCTTCTTCGATTCCAAGGGACTGCCTTTGATGATGACACAGCTGGTACATGCTCAAGGGCTTTCAAACGACACTAAAGACTCGGGGCTAGAAATTCATTATTTGGTGATATCAGTTTTTTCCCCATTATTTTAGGGCAAAAATACCACTAAAAAATCACCATTTTTTAAGGGGGTAAAATTGGCAAAAAAATGCGCCCGATGGTAAAAATCTGCATTGCAGGAGGATTCGTGATGGAAACTGCGGTCCTCGCCAAATTTAGCTGAGGCCTATCGCTGCTAAAAACACAGGCCCTGGGAGGGGAAAAAACACACAAAAAAGAATTTAAAAATAAAAACTTCAACTTACCTTTTCTGTCGGTCTTCATACCTACCATTGTTTCTGCGGCTTCAAACACAGCCTTTTTTCAGGTGCTTTTTTTCACCGTTAATTTTAAGCAGTGCGGTTTTTTTGGCATTGCACGTAGTCAATCCGCATTTCAGTGATATTTCAAAACCGCCATTCGTAAACTTTGCCCAATTTAGGTGAGTATCTTTTACCGGCAAAAAAGGCAAAATATCGCCAAAAAAAACATGCGCAAGGCTGGCCAATTTCTCTGTGTTGAGCTTTGAACATACCTGTAACTGTAACCATCTTTTTTTTTAAAACACCACTTTCCAATTATTTCTCCTTTTCAAAGCATTGTTGTTTAAGTTTTGTCTCTGAACGTTGTTGAATGAAGTTAGCTGTTAGGAAGAGACGATTTTTTACTGAATACAGAGAACACACTGTGTTTTACAGAAATATAACACTCCTGTGCATGTCATTGATCGTGCCATCAACCATTGAAAAAATACATGAAAACACGGGCTCTGAATATCCACAGAGTAGGCATCATACATAAGTGCCGCAATATACCCACCCTAGACCTCTGATACTGATCCTGCCAACATTTGTGGGGTCAGGGGGAGATCTCGGAAATAACATGGCAATGGTGGGCACTCACCCTACTGGGAGCTCATTTGGTGGCATATGTTGGCAGAGTCCCGTGAAAGAGTGCTGGGCCAGGGTTGGCAGGCCCCGCCCTCCACCCAGAAGAATGTCTGTGGCTCCCTTACAATAGGGGCTACTTTAACAATGTAAAAGAAGATGGGGCCGAAATTGCCCACCGCCACTCCATATTTACAAGTTTATCTCGGCAGAGATGCTGTCAATATTTGGCACTTTGAAGTTTTTTTTCGGTCGGGGCGGATGTCATGGCGGCGTAACAATGACCCTCCCCTCCCCTTCAGTTAAAGGGGAGGGCCGCTGTGAGCTCTGCATATTTTTCACACAGGTTCACTGGACCACCAAGGAGGGTTTCGACCGGACCAGCAGCCTGGCACCCAAGAGGGGGTGCAAAGCTGCCTGTTGGCGGCACAGCCAAACCTGGGGGCATAATTGTCAGACCGGCCTGGCAAATGGCCGACAATAAAAAATAAAATGTAGTCACCGGCAGCGCCACCTCCCCTTTAAGGGTGGCCGCACTGCCAACCAACAAGAAGTGGACCGACAAACAATGCTGTCAGGGATACCGACCAGTGACCGCGCCGCAACCGCAAAAGGGATATTTCTCGTGAGGCAATTTGGGGAAGAGTCCGCACGCCGGTTGGTATGGGGTTGGCGCGTGCATGCCGCGGCGGGAAAATGGGCGGAGCGGTCCCCTACACCGCTCCGACCCTGAGAAAGCGCAATGTTTAAAATGCCGGCCTCTCCACAGAGAGTCGGCGGCCATTCCGCGCTGCCATGTGGCCGCCACTTTTACGTGTCCAGAGGCCTTATCGGAAGGGGCAATTTCGTCCATGATATGTGGCCAAAACCTTCAGTGATCCACTCCCTGATCCCAACCTGGCACACCAGATGGTCTCCACAATTGGCGGTGGGCTCGGAGGCATGTCTGATGAAGTGAACTTACATCGACCTGCCGGATTCCCCTTCATAGGGAGTCCCTGTCCTCAGCCTCCACCGCACCGCTCCCCCCACCCATAACAATGGCCTTGCATTGGGTAAGCGAAGTCTCTGCCCCCAAAAATCCATACTTTGCTGTTAGTTGAGACCTAATGCAATTAAGTTCTGACCTAGTGTCCAGTTGTTCCAGTATACTCCAGCCAAAGTTACATGCTGGAGAAGCTGCAGATTTTTGGGCTCTCTGCGAATATACAATACCTTATTCCAGATAATTTACATGGATTTACTCTTTGGTTTTCTAAAGAGTCCTACAATGACAATATCAGCCTTGTTCAAATCTCTCCAAGTCCTCATGTACTCAATTTTATCGAACCCAATGTAGCAGCATCTACCACCTCCGCTCTTCCGACTCTCATCCATCGTTCCTCTTTCCATCAGTCCATCAGCAATGGCATCGTGCCCCGGCACTCCAGAATTTCTTTCTTAAACCCCATGGTTTCTTCTAAAGCCTCCTAAAAATCCAACTGTATGATTATGCTTTCATCCACCTTCCCTATTTTCTCTTGCTCTTCCTGAATAGGTTGCTCACCCCCTATAAAGCACACTGGAACCTTTCATTATGTGGAAAACAAATTACAGCATGTGTTATTGGTATACTAATGCTTAATGTGTTGTAGAATATTACTTTGATGTAATTTTAACTAAAGTTGAAAGTTAAGTTACAACCTCTCTTATAGCAGACACAATAATTTCATAGGAATGCATTATGCATTCATGTGCTAATATCACACATGGTAATTTCCAGATTTATATGTTAGTTACTTCGTAATATGTTAATAATATTGTTTTTGTCATTGTTTCTACTACTATTACTTAGTACCTTTGCCCCTTTAAGGTCAGTACCTAGAAGTGAAAAAGGTAGGTTTTGAGGAAAGTTTTTGAGAGAGATAGCCAGAAGGAACAGAATTCTGAAGTGTAGTAACATGCTGGCTGAAAGATCTGTTATCCAGGTAGATTGAAGGGATGAAAGTCTCGTGCTCCTCTCTGCCAACTACAAAGGTCCTCTCTCTCCCTCTCTCTGCTAGCTGTAAACATCGTGTGTGAAATGTAGTCTCAGTCTCAGTCCTGCTCTGGACTCTACATCACCAGCTTGTTATTTCTCATAGTTTCTTTTTCTTTGATTTTTTTTCATGACATTTGTTCTGTGTGATTTTTTTCCCCCTCATTTTATATCATGTACTATATTGTTCCATCGGTGATATAGCATTAACCATTAATGATTTACTTGGTACTATTTTCATTCCTTATGTGGGCTCTCTGAATTAATTTATTAACAAAACTGAAATTGAATCCATCATCATCAGCACCATGTTGTTACTACAGCAGCTCTAATTGCTGGAACTGCAATAGAAAGTAAAATCTACCTTCCGCAAGTCATGCATACAATTTTAAGTGTTTCTGACAGCCATCAATCTATCTGACAATGTAACTCCTTCTCTCATAGTGAACTACGATTTGTCTCTAATATCTGCCAAAGTGTTCAAGGTGGTTGACTTTAGTCTTTCATCGAAAATAATCACGTCTGACCATATAGCTGCTTTAGGGTTGATCCTATGTAACACATATCCAGAGTCAGAGTACTTCCCATTGCCTAAGTCGAGGAGTTGATTAAAATTGCATTGCAGCCACCAGGTCAGATAACACAGGTCATCATGTTGGATTGCAGTTAAGCCATCCATTGGTTCAACTAGCATAAATCCCCAAAAAAGGAGGGAATAATCCCATGGTGGTTTTCTTGATGTCATTTAATCTTTTATGGGTCCTTTCTATTTGTGATGCTTGTGTTCAGCTGACCAGCTCATCTCCTCCTATGGTTGCTCCTAATTTGTTATGTAGGAGGATGGGGTCTTGTGTCTTTCCTGGCCATGGCCTCCTCCACAATGAAGATCACCTGTAAAGCAGACTTCCTGTTTTCCTGCATCATATTCTGGAATTTTCAGATCATCATAATTAGTGCCTGGTAACTTGTAAGGGCAAGCACCTCTTCATCCATCATACTTATTGTGATTATTCTAAGTATGCATTGCTTGAGTTTCATAACTTATTGTTAACTCTGTCAAAAATCTGTCAAAATTACCCAATATTCTGCAGCTTACATCTGTCCCTCTTGCTGACACCCTTGCTGACCTCTTATCTCACTCTCAAACTCCTCCATGGCCTCGCCCCACCCTAGCACTGCAACCTCCTCCAGCCATATATCCCAGTCCATACCCTTCAGGCAGTTCATTGTTTTGTTTCATTTTAAAAAATTCCAATTGCCTGGAAACTCAATCAAATAGGCTCATATTAATGCTTTGCAATGGACCTGTTGTGCAGAGATACCCTTGATTAGCTTAACACTCAACACTGCATGAATGCACCTACTTAATTTCCTCATCACCAAAATGGAATTCAAATGTGTTGTACAGAACCCTCAAATACCAATTTCTCACAAAATAAAGGTAACAAAAAATTCCGAGAATTACTCAAGCATGCAGTACTTTACATTTCAAATATTCACCCGGAAAGTTACCTTTTCTTTCTAAAGCTTGCACAAATGCCTATCTCGTCTTCTTCAGATATCTTGTCAAATGTTTCCATTTCATTTGTACATTCTGTTCAAATAAAGTGGTGAGCTGCCTGACTACAGCCATCAATTGGTTCGTCCTTTGCATTCAGGTAAAAGTTATTACTTTCTTTGATCATAGAGTGCAAGTTTCTGATTGCCTTGCCAATTGTCTGTCATCAGCTCTGTGTTATCTTAGGTTTCAGTATATCGGCCTACAATTTTCTCACCTTGGCCACTACTGCCCTCATTTGCTCTTCTCATTACAGATTTTCATCAGACAGGAAGAAAATGAATCACTCCCTGACTGTTCCTCAGCCATTCTGTCTGCTCACCTTTGTGTTTTATTTTGGACTGTTATATTTCATATAGCTACTGAATAAGGCAAATTAAGTGCTCCGATTCCAAAGAAATAATGTTATTTTTAAAAATGTCATTGAAATTCTTCGATGAAAAATAGACAAGCATGTATCAACATTCTTTTAAAGAGCAGCTAGACAGGCAACTCATTAAGAATGAGATTGAAAGTTATAGGACTAAGTATAGACCTGGGTGAGCAAATGTTCCGTGGACCACCATCAGTCTTGCTGTTTGCGGAAAATGGTCCATGTTGTCCAAGGCCGCATCGTGGACTTTGATGACCGGGGGGCAGTGCTCCCAAAGCAAGCACTCTACTCGGAACTCCTACATGGCAAGCGAGACCCAGGTGGGAAGAGGAAATGTTTCAAGGACACCCTCAAAGCCTCCCTAATAAAATGCAACATCCCCACCAACACCTGGGAGTCTCTGGCCAAAGACCGCCCTAAGTGGAGGAAGAGCATCCGGGAGGGCACTGAGCATCTCGAGTCTTGTCACCGAGAGCATGCAGAAAACAAATGCAGGCAGTGGAAGGAGCATGCGGAGAACCAGACTCATCACCCACCCTTTCCTGTCTGTCCCACCTATGACAGAGACTGTAATTCCCGTTTTGGACTCTACAGTCACCTGAGTAGAAGCAAGTCTTCCTCGATTTTGAGGGACTGCCAATGATGATGATGCTGCTGCTGTTTGCGGTGATAACTAGTATAGGTATAGGGGACAGAATTGCTCTCGCTGTCATGTGTAGCAGCATTGAGAGTAACCTTAACCTAACCTGCCTGACGGGAAACTGCTGGGATTGACTGCTCGCCGCTCGATTTTACTTTCCATTGACTTAGAAACATAGAAAAAATAGGTGCAGGAGTAGGCCATTCGGCCCTTCGAGCTTGCATCACCATTCAATAAGATCATGGCTGACCATTCCCTCAGTACTCCTTTCCTGCTTTCTCTCCGTACCCCTTGATCCCTTTAGCCATAAGGGCCATATCTAATTCCCTCTTGAATATAACCAATGAACTGGCATCAACAACTCTCTGCGGTAGGGAATTCCACAGGTTAACAACTCTCTGAGTGAAGAAGTTTCTCCTCATCTCAGTCCTAAATGGCCTACCCCTTAACCTAAGACTGTGCCCCTGGTTCTGGACTTCCCCAACATTGGGAATATTCTTCCCGCATCTAACCTGTCCAGTCCCATCAGAATCTTATATGTTTCTATGAGATCCCCTCTCATCCTTCTAAACTCAAGTATATAAAGGCCCAGTTGATCCAGTCTCTCCTCATATGTCAGTCCAGCCATCCCGGGAATCAGTCTGGTGAATCTTCGCTGCACTCCCTCAATAGCAAGAACGTCCTTCCTCAGATTAGGAGACCAAAACTGAACACAATATTCCAGGTGAGGCCTCACCAAGGCCCTGTACAACTGCAGTAAGATCTTCCTGCTCCTATACGCAAATCCGCTAGCTATGACTTCAATGGATAGTAAAATTGGGTGAGTATAAAATGGGCCGAGATTGCAGGATTGCTGAACTTACCTATATATTTTAAGCTATTGTGCCATGACAAAACAACAAAATAATTAAAAGGTCTGACAGATAAATAATACAGGTAATGGTAATTATAAGACTAATAAAAAAGTGGAACTTTCCTTTCAGTTCTCCCCTCTTCTCCTTTAAGGCACTTACTCAGTTTGGCATAAGGTTCAGTAGACATCCGCAACCTTCTAATATCTTGTCCAAGTGGTCACGTTTTATCTGTGCGCCATGACGGTGGGTGTTGGCAGACTGTAGAGCTTCACAGCAAAGCCCAATTCAGTCCTCATCCAATATTAAATCACTCGCACATTCCAGCAATGTTCACGGGGCACTGAGTGTTCACTCCATGGCCCAGGGGCTCCGAGGCCATTTGTTGATGAGATCAATCCATTCAATACAGACCTGTGATTAACCCTGGGAGCTTATGGTCTGTGTGGTTGAATGCCAACCAGACTCAATTTTTAAAGTCACAGGAAGTTCTTAGCTCCACAATAAAGCTATTTTGGAAAATATCTTCCACTTGTAGCAAAGGCCCAAAATATTTTTTGCTTTTAACTTCAAACTGATTTCTGAACTACAGTGTTCTTTGGCACTGTAATTACTGAAAGATTGTTTTTGAATCAGCTTTTTGGAACCTTATTTGAGCTGTCACGATCACATAGCTGTGCTTGTTGTCAGTGTCAGCACCCCGGGAGTGCGTTTGTAATTAGTATGTGCAGTTGCCACCATTTGGGGCCCATGGCACTTTGAAGTTTTGCCTGGGTAGGTTCAGGTGTACCTTTGTCAGTTTTTAATCTGAAAGACACTACCTGCTGCTACAATATCGGAACTTCATGCCATTGTTTCTGTAGATGGTCTCATTGATTTATTTTGAAAGGTCCCAGAATGTTGCAGTTATTATAGATTTCCCTCCACAATAGTATCACCCATAACAGTAACAGTGTCCTGCTCAGGAATGTTGTCTGATGTCTTCCAGATCTTCTTCTGAATAAGTGATTGACAGAACACAAAGAAATGCCCAAGTAATACTGAAAGGCTTCTCTTGAAAATGTACTGTTCATTACTTGATGGCCCCCAAGTGACATTTTTCTGACTCTTTATCTATTGCTGCACCAGCAACAACTTCACTTTTGATTCCTTTGATTACAGTGCCAGCTGTCCCCCTTCTGTGGTGTCATAGTCATTGTCCTTCCATCTGGCTGTTTCAAAAGTAGCTGCAGACACCTTGAATGTCTCTGTAATTGCACCATGATGAGAAATTAGCAATATTATGTCAATTGATGAGCCAGTGAGATTTCCTTGCCGGTTCCATTAGGAATGCACCTTCCCAGTTCAGTCTTTGAACCTGTGCCATCACTTGCTTTCCCACTCTCTCCCAGCACCATTGATGACATTGGACTTGCACTCACTCATCTTCTTTTATTCACAGTTTGCTCCATGCTGTTTTCTTTGGGCCAAATCAGTGCAATGGGGCCCCTCATCCCTCCACTCTTTGAAATAAAGACCATCTTGAGAAGTACAGCCTGTGAGCTACAGAAAAAAAAAATCATAAGAATGCACTTATTGAAATGCAAAACGGTATCAAGTAATTATTCAGCAACAACCTTCCAGTGACAGAAGACTACAATTCTATAAGAAAAAATGAAAAATTTAGATTTATTTATTTTTAATTCTCAACTTTGATCAACTTGTGATGATTTTTTTTTAACAACTTAGTTTGGCTCTGTGATTGCCAAAGATTGTAAACAGAGCTGAAAATTGGGCATTGGATTCACTGTCAAGAAATACCGTTAAGTGTCACATGCAAGAAATAATGTTACTTCAAAACTTCAGGATACTTAAGCAAAAAAGCTAAAATAATAGAACAAATGGCTCAAAACTGAAATATGTTTCATTGAGAAAGAAACCACTTGTAAGCTGAGGGTTGGTTTTTCAGCGATTATGCTTTCGCATTTTCTCACAATTGAATCAGAAATTGCTGACTTTTTGCATGAATATCAATTTGCATAAAAATTACAGGAAATCTTCCTTTTTACAGATCACTAAAGGCTTTATGAACAGAGTGCTTGTGTCAATGCAAATGTAATACAGTACTTACTGTACCAGGTGTTATCAAAAAGCCTCTCTCTTTTCCTCTCTCATTTTTCTTTATTATACTGTTTAATACAGCGAACAACCATCTGTTTAAAATTCAGATCACAACAGGGTCAACCACATCTGCCCCATACTTACAGTATATTCATTATGCACATCTTTTGGTTTTAAGACAATGCACACTTTAGGCGTCACAGCGATACATCAGTCACAGCACACAATCTTATGTTCCTATGGAACAACTATTTGGCAGAGTGTAATGGGAATTCTCCTCCTGTGCTGCATTTCATTGCATTGTTTCACAGTGATATTTCAATGTGAAATGAACTTTTTTTGTCATGCTGTGATTCTGAGTGGAAAAAACTACAATTCTAAATGGTAAAATATTCTGGCAAAATACGGCAACATGTGCGATGACAAAGATGTTCATTTCTATATAATCTTAAATGGTGCTTTTAAAACATTTCTTTTTAGCTTTAAAGAGGTATATATGTGTGTGTGGCGGGGGGCAATATTGCTGCAGCAGGTGTCAGCTTCGCTCTGTTGACTGCCAACCTTTTAAGGCATAAGGTTGTAGGTTCAAGCCCTGCTCCAGGATTTGAGCATGTAAATTAGGGTGACATTCCAGTGCACTACTGAAGGAGCACTACATTATCAAATGTGCTGTCCTTTTAACATAATGTTACACTGAGGTCCTGTCAGCTGTGCTCCAGTAGTTCAGCTGGATGCGAAGGATCCTACCACACTATTAAAAGAAGAGAAGGGAGTTCTCCCGGTATCATACCCAACTGTCTTCCCTCAAGCTGGTCATGCAAATTATTGCTGTTTGAGGGGTTTTGATATGTGCAAAATGACTGCTAATTTTGCCCACAGTGTGTCAGCTGTGGCTCAGTTGGTAGCTCTCTCACCTCTGAGTCAGAAGGTTGTGGGTTCAAGACTTCAGCATATAATCCAGGCTGAAATTCCAGTGCAGTGCTGAGGGAGTTCTCCCCTGCGTCCTGGCCAATATCTATCCCTCAACCAACATCACTTAAATAAAAATGATCTGGTCATTATCACATTGCTGTTTGTGGGAGCTTGCTGTGTGCAAATTGGCTGCCGTGTTTCCTACATTACAATAGTGACAACACTTCAAAAAGTACTTTGTTGGCTGTAAAGCGTTTTGGGATGTCCTGAGGTCATGAAAGACACTATTTAAATGCAAGTCTTTTTTCCATAACAATAGTCACTGCAACTAATTGTATATGGAGCAATCTGAGACATGTCTGAAAGGTTGGATGAAAAGGAAAGGAAAATTGATGAGATACTTTAAAAAAATTTGGTGTCATATGTGCTCTATAGAGCTGTCTAGCACAAAACAACTGATCAGTTTCTTTTTATTATCCCATAATTATAATGGATTATTCAATCATTTCATGCATGCTTGGCAGAAACTAATGAAAGATTAACTTTAAATGATTAGTTTCACTTCTTTAATTGAGGTTTAAATGGAGCAATGTCATTAAGCTCACATACTCTGTACCTAATTATTGCTGTCACTGTTGAAGCTGTTGTACCCCTCATCAACTATTAATGACAAAGTTTAACTAGCTTTAGTTGTGTAACTTGTCTTAGGTCTCCCCTGCTTCATTATCTATTACATTCATTATTACCCTTCAAAGTCCTGACTCAGCAGCCCCTGCTATAGATAAGTCTCCAGAGCTACAACCTCTGCCGCACCCAATTAGTCTTAGCAGGAAAGTGAAGAGGGAGATGGAGGGAGAGAATTTATTCTGAATTTAAGTCTTGATTGCCCTAATTTCAAGAGAAATAAGATTGTAGCAGTGAGAACTTCGAAACTCTAAACTTGAAAAATTTAAATTTTATGAACTATTTTACTGCGCCATTTGCTAGAATCATAAAAATCATGGAAGAGGAAGCCATTCAGCCCATCATGTCAGAGTAGGCAGGTGCAGCTGAAGAGCTACCACCAATCGTAATATTTAGGCTATCTTGTCCCCCGAATGGGTGCGATATTCAGATTCAGGTATTGAGTATAAGGTAGTGGGACTAAAATTCAGGTCCTCCAGAAAGCTGGCCGTTTTATAAGTAATTTTACTGCCATCTCGGAAGAGGCCGACTCTTGATTGATATTCAGGTCTTTGTCGTTTTTTCCCGAGAGGACCGGAAGTCGGTCATAAAGGGGGCAGAAGTGCAGCGGTAAGTGCTGGTGAGGGGCGGAAGTGGAGGCGGGATGAATTCTCTGCCATTGTTAAGTCAGCAGCGGAGCGGTGGTGACGTCAGTGCGCATCTGCGACACCACATCTCTCCCCTCCTTTAAAGGGGAGAGAATCGGCGAATCTTTTAACATTGACCACTGGACCAACAGGGGGCGGTGTTTCAGCCGAGCCAGTGGCCTGGCACCCAAGAGGGGATGCCAGGCTGCCAACACCAGGGGACATAATAGTCCGACCGACATGGAAGTCGGCCGGCAAAAAAAATTGAGCGGCAGCGGCATTGGGCCCTTGCCTTTAATGGCCGCGGCTCAGCCAGGGCTCACAGAGAGAATACAAGGTGCACCAACAGAGAAAGCTGTCGGGGGCACCGCTCGGCAGGCATTAGATTTTTAGCCCTGAATATCGACGGAGGTGGGGGGGGGGTCCCGGCGGTGCGCGCACTGATGGCACACTTACAGCCACTCGGCAGCGGTGGGGTGGAAGTGGGGACCACCAGAAAAAAAACCCGACTGAATTTGGCTTGCGGCAGCCATTCGACCAGAAATCGGCAGCCATTGGATTCCGCCGGTAACAGGCCTTATCGGCACCCGGAATTTTGGCTCCAGTATCTTTTCTCTCTTTGTTCTCTCTGTCTGGGTTTCAATTAGCTAAATTTTCCAGTCTGCCTCGAAACTGATGTGCAGCAAGTTTTGTGTTGGCGGAAATGACAACCCTAAACGAAATCCTGGTCTGAATTGGACCTGGTGCCAGCAGCTTGCCAAAGGTAGGTTTAATATCTGGCACATTAGCAGCCATTAAAAAGGCCACAGATAGAAATTAAAGGAATGCAGATGCTTAAAGGGACACATTTTGTGGAACTTTCCAAAGACACAGAATCCTAACTGCCTTTCCAAAACCTTTGTGGATCAGAAGAAGTGGCAGGATAACACTTAATCGATGTCAAAAGAAAAGGGACAGGGAACATGTCATCATCATCATAGGCGGTCCCTCGAAACGAGGATGACTTGCTTCCACGCCAAAAAAAAAGAATGAGTTCACAGGTGTTTCAAAAGAAAATCCCGAACTACATCCTGAAGAGTGGAAGATGCCTGTGCGTGGATTTTTTTAATGTGTGGTGGCTGGTGTGCAACGGCCATCACACGGGCTTGACAGAGCTAGGTCTTGTTCCAGTGGAAAGGGTTAACCAAGACGACTGGAGACCTGCTCTGCTGCACGGACCTAGTACGCACACATGTCACAGTCTGGGCTGGCCTGTGCTGCCCCTGGTCCCCTGGCCCTGAATTCATGGAACATGTGGGCAAATAATGGAACACATAGCATCTAAAAGCCCTGTTCGATAGATGGCAAAGTGAAGGGTTGAGGAAGGATGCCCTGTTTGGCTTTCCTGCCAGGCAGCTAGGGTCAATGCCATGTACAGTATCCATTGGGGTTAGGAACAAATATAAAGAGGATGGCAAACTTTTAGAAAGCTGCCAAGAAATGGTAGCAGGTAAATGGCTCAAGTTTGAAAGCTATAAAGTGTGGCCTGTCAATCTGCTACCTATTTGCTGCTAGCCCACTCCTAGCTCTAAGACAACTGTACAGCTCTTTCAGTGCTTATCATGCATGCCCACACTTCACAAGGCTACACCCTCAAGCTTTAACTTCCAACTGAAACCCTTGGCACACTGATATCTTAAAAGGACCTCACACAACAAATCATTTGAACACCACCAAGTTGTATGTCAGCCACTCGCACACAGGAGGGGCTGCAAGTAGGGCACGTACCCTGTCACGGTAAGTGCTTCTTCAATTTACACTATCTAAAGATTACTTTGCTACTTGCTTGACAAGGTCATTTACTGAGTTGGTACTCCCAGTGGGGAGACTAGTTCCCCAGGAGCACAAATCGAAAATTTGGATGTATGCTTAAATTTCCAATATTGCACTTCCTGTCGGAGTCGTAAAGTTAGCAAATTACCCCTCTAATACAAGGGAACAGACCAAACCTTCAGGAAGGCACAGCAATTACAAGCGCTTGAACCTCCTGAAGGAGAACCTACAATAGTACTGAGGGATTAGAGGAGAGTGAAGGCAGAGGTGTCCCCAAACTCAGGACATGTACTATCCTTTTGTTATATCTTGTCACCTTTCTCACTCACTCGCACACAGGCATACTCACAACTGCACAAATCTCAGAAGCAGCACTTTGCAATGCAAGGTGTATTTGAAGGTGTGTCTTAGAGCCATCATTTGAATCCTCTTCTGACATTTGAAGAACAGCTTGTCAACACTGTCAGTAAATCAGAATAAGGCAGCGCCTCAGAACACACTGCATCCTCATCAGTATTTGCAAGCAACAGCACAGCTATACATATGCCAGAGAATGCTGTTTGTGAGCGTGAGAAGGTAGCATCAGATGAGTCACAGTAGATGAGAAGGACCAGGTGGCAGAGGATGAGCAAGAATCTGCCACCTGGAATGGCACCTGACTGAATCAATAAGCAACAACAACACCTTGCATTTATATAGCGTCTTTAATGTAGTAAAACGTCCCAAAGCGCTTCAAAAGGAGCATGATCAAACTCTGAGACTCGTGTAATTAAAAACTTGCTCAAAAGAGGTAGATTTTAAGGAACATCTTAAAGGAGCTCCTTAAGAGAGAGGCAGAGAGACTTAAAGAGGAAATTCCAGAGCTTAGGGCCCAGGCAGTTGAAGGCACATCGGCCAATGATGGAGCGATTTAAAATCGTGGATACACAAGAGGCCAGAATTGGAGGAGCGCAGAGATCTTTGCAGTAGTGCAGTGAAATTGGACAGCTGTGTCATGCTTATTGCTATTCAATGAGAAAGGAGATGAAAGTGCCAGCCATGCTGGCTAATGCATCAAACAGAATACATATGTGGGCAGCACATTAGCTGGTACAACAGATGATCCTGATACATGTATAATATATATATAGTACTTGCATATTGTTAACTGAACACTAGTTGACCCTGTGAAGGGAGTAAGCACATTGTAGCAATTCCATTTCTCTTGTATATTCCTTCTTTGACAGGAATATTCCAGAGGGTCTGAAAATAAAAACTGTTGGTTATTACCACAGTAATTAAAGTGTTTCTTCAGACATGACCGATCCCTGTGCTGGCCTAGAGGAGGAGGCAGAAGATGTAAAGTAAGGATGGCGCTGTCCTTTCCTGCATCCGGCATTGCTGTAGGTCGGCTTTCCAAAAATTAATTCTTGGGATGTGCGTGTCCCTGGCAATACCGGCATTTATTGCCCATCCTCTAGTTGCCCCGAGGTTATGGTGGTAGGAACCACCTTCTTCGATTGCTGATAATAGTTTGGTACAACTGAATGGCTGGCTAGGCCACTTCAGAGGGCAGCTAAGAGTCAACCACATTGGTGTGGGGACTGCAGTCACATTTGGGCCAGACTGGGTAAGGACTGCAGAGTTCCTTCTTCATTAGTGAACATGTTGGATTCTTGCAACAATCCGTCAGGTTCATGGTCACTTTTACTGATACTGGCTTTTTATTTTCAACATCATCATCATAGGCAGTCCCTCGAAATTGAGGAAGACTTGCTTCCACTCTAAAAGTGAGTTCTCAGGTCACTGTACAGTCCAATACGAGAATTACAGTCTCTGTCACAGATGGGACAGACAGTCGTTGAAGGAAAGGATGGATGGGGAGCCTGGTTTGCCGCACACTCCTTCCGCTGCCTGCGCTTGTTTTCGGCATGCTCTCGGCTACGAGACTCGAGGTGCTTAGCGCCCTCCCGGATGCTCTTCCTCCATTTATGGTCGTCTTTGGCCAGGGATTCCCAGTTGTCGGTGGGGATGTTGCACTTTGTCAAGGAGGCTTTGAGGGTGTCCTTGAAATGTTTCCTCTGCCCATCTGGAGCTCGCCTGCCGTGTAGGAGTTCCGAGTAGAGCGCTTACTTTTGTGAGTCTTGTGTCAGGCATATGGACAATGTGGCTCAGAGGAGTGCATGCCTGGAGATCTCAGAGGTGCCATAATCGTGACCATCTTTAAAAAAGGGGACAAGTCCGACTGCGGCAACTACAGAGGAATCTCCCTGTTGTCGGCCACTGGGAAAGTCATCGCTAGAATCCTATTTTCAACAACAACAACTTTTATTTATATAGCACCTTTAACATAGTAAAATGTCCCAAGGTACTTCACAGCAGTGTTACAAGACAAAACAGATAAATTTGACACCAAGCCAGATAAGAAGAAATTACGGCAGATGACCAAAAGCTTGGTTAAAGAGGTAGGTTTTAAGGAGCGTCTTAAGGGAGGAAAGAGAAGTAGAGAGGTGGAGAGGTTTAGGGAGGAAGTTCCAGAGCTTAGGGCCCAGGTAGCTGAAGGCACGGCTTCCGATGGTTGAGTTATTATAATCAGGGATGCTCAAGAGGGCAGAATTTGAGGAGCACAGAAAACGCATGGGGTTATGAGGATTTAATTTTCAGATTTAAAAAAAAAATGAATTCAAATTCTCAAGCTGCCATGGTGAGATTTGAACTGTGGATTATAATCCAGGCCTCTGGATTACTATTGTATACTGTTAAGATTCCATACATAAAATAACACAGCTTTGCAACTGGATCCTTGCTGATCGAGAGTTTCTGGAGGCAGTTGTCCATGGTCATTGCCAGGTCGCTGTCCATTTAGTATCTAATATAATGGCTAGTGATGGTGGTCCAGCTCTGCTGCCATCTGATCATCTTGCATTACTTCAATCACGAATTACCTCATTTGTGACACTTTTTAAAAGCATTAGAATTGCTGGGATGTATCTGCTGTCACTTGACCTACCGGCCATCACTCCACTCACATTCTGCCCGAACCCTGCGATACCCACCCACTGTCCCCCAACCTTGCCTCCTCCTCCTCCGACATGTTGGCCTTATAAGGAGCAGGAAGAGAGTCCACCATGCAAGACCGGGAGCCAGGGTATGAGACTCCTGGCCTCATGACCAGCCCTTCTGGTGAATTCCCACCGGAGTTACCGCAGGAGTGTGCTGGACCCTGTGAGGCCGAAATTCCCCCCCCCCCCCCCACCCCACCCCCCCTTTAAGGTCCTAAGGCCTTTCCGAACAGGGGGCAGGTGGATGGGCCGACTCATCAGAAATTACCCCCGGGACAGTGATGGTGGAAATGGGTTTCTGCCCCGCCCCGCGGAGCACGCGGCGACCTCTTCCCGCCTGGCAGCGACCCCTTTCCGCCCCGCAAGGGAAATTGCCCTGCGGGAATGGAACAGCCGCGACTCGTTGTCCCCGACAGCTTTTCCTGTCGGAAGCTGCCAGTGGCCAGTGGCTGGATGTCACGTCGCCGTTAAAGAGGAGGGCGCTCCGCCGTGGCCGCCATTTTATTTTAATTGTTGGCCAACTTTCAAATTAGCCCGACAATGGTGGCCATGGGTTCAGCTGGGCTGCCAACAGGCAACCTGGCACGCCCTCTTGGGAGCCGGACTGCTGGCCCAGCTAAAACCTTCCCTAGTGGCCCAATGGGCATCACTAAAGTGGCTGCAGAGCTCGCAGCGGCCCTCCCCTTTAACTGAAGGGGAGGAACGTTGCTACGTGTCAGCGCGACGCAAGGATTCGGGCGGAGAATAATCATTTAATTGAATATATATATTCACAAACAATGCAGAATCTGGATGATTTTGGTGTGAATCCCATTATCATTACTTTACCTGAGATGGACTGAAATGGACAATAAGAGGGATGCTCTATATCCTAGTTATGTGGGCTCAGCACTCGGGCCAGCTTGGCTCTGTTTTTAAATACTTTTGTTTAGCAACAATAAAAAACAATAGTGACTGCCCCTCTACCGCCGATTGTCTTAAATTATTATACAATGGCTGGCTGCTGCAGGAGGGAGAAGTCAGGCCGCTGATTGCAGCGCGGGCAGGCACAGCAGGAGGGGTGAAGGAGCGGCAAGAGTCGGTAGAGGGAAGTGACAGGGGCCCAGGAGAGGTGTGAATCTGGGGCCCAGAAGAGGCGAGGACCCAGGTGCAGCACGGACTAGCCCACATTGCAATATGTGTGCGTGTTCGGTCTGTGCAGCAGAGCTGGTCTCCAGTTAGTCTTGGGTAATCCTTGCCACTGGACCAAGACTTCGCTCTGTCAAGCCTGTGTGGTGGCTGGTGTGCAACGGCCACCACACGTTAAAAAAATCCACGCACAGGCATCTTCCACCCTTCAGGATGTAGTTTGGGATCTGGAATATTAGATCCTTCATTGAAACACCTGTGAACTCCTCCCTTTTTGGCGTGGAAGCAAGTCATCCTCGCTTCGAGGGACTGCCTATGATGAATCATTTAATTCAAATTGTCCGCCCGGTTTGGGGTACTGGACAATTTCGCCACCTATGTTTCTAAAGTTTCTGTATCTGCAAGTTGACTTTTGACTCGATTATATACTTTTTTGCCTTCTGTGAGGCTGAAGATGTCACAAACATTTATTTCTGCAACACAGTTTGAGTTTTGCTTTTATTTTCATAAAATCCTATAGTAAATCCATTGCAAAATATGGTGTATTGATGCAGAAAGCAGGAAGAGTAGATAAAATATACCAGGGTACTGAAAGCCAAACATTTCTGCTGCCAATTAAATTTCTCCACAGTGAGGCTAGCCAAACTTTTCGATTAAAAATGCATTATCAAGCATTGAAATTCATCAACTAAATTGTGCAGAATTTCAGGAACAAATTTGGGAAATATTTTAGGTTACCAAGTTTCAGTAGTGGGTAAAATGATGGAATCAATTATTAAGGATGTCATAGCAGCGCATTTGGAAAGAGGTGACATGATAGGTCCAAGTCACCATGGATTTGTGAAAGGGAAATCATGCTTGATAAATCTTATGGAATTTTTTGAGGATGTTTCCAGTAGAGTGGACAAGGGAGAACCAGTTGATGTGGTATATTTGGACTTTCAGAAGGCTTTCGACAAGGTCCCATACAAGAGATTAATGTGCAAAGTTAAAGCACATGGGATTGGGGGTAGTGTGCTGACATGGATTGAGAACTGGTTGTCAGACAGGAAGCAAAGAGTAGGAGTAAATGGGTACTTTTCAGAATGGCAGGCAGTGACTAGTGGGGTACCGCAAGGTTCTGTGCTGGGGCCCCAGCTGTTTACATTGTACATTAATGATTTGGACGAGGGGATTAAATGTAGTATCTCCAAATTTGCGGATGACGCTAAGTTGGGTGGCAGTGTGAGCTGCGAGGAGGATGCTATGAGGCTGCAGAGTGACTTGGATAGGTTAGGTGAGTGGGCAAATGCATGGCAGATGAAGTATAATGTGGATAAATGTGAGGTTATCCACTTTGGTGGTAAAAACAGAGAGACAGACTATTATCTGAATGGTGACAGATTAGGAAAAGGGGAGGTGCAACGAGACCTGGGTGTCATGGTACATCAGTCATTGAAGGTTGGCATGCAGGTACAGCAGGCGGTTAAGAAAGCAAATGGCATGTTGGCCTTCATAGCGAGGGGATTTGAGTACAGGGGCAGGGAGGTATTGCTATAGTTGTACAGGGCCTTGGTGAGGCCACACCTGGAGTATTGTGTACAGTTTTGGTCTCCTAACTTGAGGAAGGACATTCTTGCTATTGAGGGAGTGCAGCGAAGGTTCACCAGACTGATTCCCGGGATGGCGGGACTGACCTATCAAGAAAGACTGGATCAACTGGGCTTGTATTCACTGGAGTTCAGAAGAATGAGAGGGGACCTCATAGAAACATTTAAAATTCTGACGGGGTTAGACAGGTTAGATGCAGGAAGAATGTTCCCAATGTTGGGCAAGTCCAGAACCAGGGGTCACAGTCTAAGGATAAGGGGTAAGCCATTTAGGACTGAGATGAGGAGAAACTTCTTCACCCAGAGAGTGGTGAACCTGTGAAATTCTCTACCACAGAAAGTTGTTGAGGCAAATTCACTAAATATATTCAAAAAGGAGTTAGATGTAGTCCTTACTACTAGGGGGATCAAGGGGTATGGCGAGAAAGCAGGAATGGGGTACTGAAGTTGCATGTTCAGCCATGAACTCATTGAATGGCGGTGCAGGCTCGAAGGGCCGAATGGCCTACTCCTGCACCTATTTTCTATGTTTCTCTATGTTTCTATGTCCGAATGCAAAATGAAATATTCCACCTCCTTCCATAAATGCGAGATCATTTTATTTCAAAATAGACTACTAAATATTTAAAAACTTTTACTGTAACAAATTACAATTCCTCATTCTTTATTTAGCTATCTATGTTTCATAATTGCACAATAGCCGAAATTTTCTAGTACGACCGGTGGATATCAGAAAATCACCCCCCGATTATACGCATATTTTCAAAACTATCTGGAATTATGCTGTGCAATGCATTGTGAAAGCATCTCAAATTCCTCCACCTGAGGTATTTTATTTGTTTAAGGGAGTTAGCGCCTCTGTCAAAACACCAAACAAAGGAATTTGTTATGGATGCGCTAGGCATTTGTATGATATATCGTGCAGCGTAATTTCAGGCTACAGTTACCAGGTGTGAACATTTTTTGAAAAAAAAAATAATCTCAGAAAATTAGAACTGAGCAATTAGTTCCCTATATTGTCATGAAAAAACAGTTTACTATAAATAGCGCTTTAAATTACTGCATCAACAATCTCAGGTCCTGCAAATAGTCTATCTTCTGTTTTGATCTGTTAGTTTCTTGACTATTTTACACGCTAATATTGTTCTAACTATATACAGCTGCTAGTTCTTTCATGCATTACAACTTTCCTTCATTTGTCAAAGCTGCTGCTGTCCTGTTGTATCTTAGATCAAACGTAACGTTTTTTTGTAGTTTTCCTTTGAAGCAAACAAAGTATGAACTAAATTAAACTGTAAATCTATAAGCAATGTTAGAGGTGCTGATTGTGGTTTTTGCGGCATTGTTCTGTATTCCGTAGAGCTATGAAGATGAGAGTTCTGCAGTTCAGGAACACGCCCTCTGGTTTGAACTTTAAAAGGCGAGGTGAAAGACTGCAATGGCAGGCCTGTTACTGGGTCAATTTAAAGCATTTTCCCATTGTGGTTTAATATTTTAAATGGCTGCTCCCAAAGGTTTTATTATAAGATTACATAGTATATGCGGCACAGAAACATCCATTTGGCCCAACCAGTCCATGCTCCATTTATGCTCCACTCGAGCCTCCTCCTGTTTTTGCTCATCTAACTTGGTCAGCATAACCTTCTATTCCCTTCTCCCTCAAACACGTATCTAACCTCCCCTTAAATGCATTGATACTATTTGCCTCAGCCACTACCTGTGGTAGTGAGTTCCACATTCTCACCACTCTGGGTAAAGATGTTTCTCCTGAATTCCCTATTGGATTTCTTGGTGACTATCTTGTATTGATGGCCTCTAGTTATGCTCTTCCCCACAAGTGGAAACACTCTCTCTGTATCCACTCTATCAAAACCTTTCATAATTTTGAAGATCTCAATTAGGTTATCCCTCAGCCTTCTTTTTTCAAGCAGCAAGAAACCCAGCCTGCTCATCCTTTCCTGATAGGTATACCCTCGCATTTCTGGTATAATCCTTGTAAATCTTCTCTGCACCCTCTCCAGTTCCTCTATATCCTTTTTATAATATGGTGACCAGAATTGTACGCAGTACTCCAAGTGTGGTCTAATTAAGATTTGATACAAATTTAGCATAACTTCACTACTTTTCATTTATTTTGTTATGGCCTTACTAACCAGAGTCGCTACTTTTAGTGATTTGTGTGTTTGTAATCATAGAATCATAGAATGGTTACAGCACAGAAGAAGGCCCTACGGCCCTTCGAGCCCATGCCGGCTCTCTGCAAGAGCACCTCAGCTAGTCCCACTCTCCCGCCCATTCTTGGTACCGCTGCAAATTTTTTTCCCTTCAGACAATCTGGGGGTTTTTAAAAGTGATGTTGGTTGAGGGATAAATCTTGGCCAAGGCACAGGGGAGAACTCCCCCTGCTCTTCTTGCATCTAGCGCCAGAGGACCAGGCTCACCCTGAGCTCCCTTTGTGGTGAAGGGCCGGTGATGTAGAGTCAAGTCACCAAGGAATATGTTTTCAACTGCAGTGATCTTACACTGTCTCAGATCTAGTCCCTGGACCATTTTTTAAATTTTAATTTTCAGTAAAAGGTGATTCTTTTCATTCCTTCACTTCCACATACCATGGGGTAATGATGCAAAGTCAAATTACCCCAAGAGACAAACATAGAAACATAGAAAATAGGTGCAGGAGTAGGCCATTTTGCCCTTCGGGCCTATACCACCATTCAATAAGATCATGGCTGATCATACAACTGCAGTACCCCATTCCTGCTTTCTCTCCATACCCCTTGATCCCTTTAGCCGTAAGGGTCACATCGAACTCCCTTTTGAATATATCTTAACGAACTGGCCTCAACAACTTTCTGTGGTAGAGAATGCCACAGGTTCACAATTCTCTGAATGAAGAAGTTTCTCCTCATCTCGGTCCTAAATGGCTTAACCCTTATCCTTAGACTGTGACCCCGGTTCTGGACTTCCCCTCATCAGGAACATTCTTCCTGCATCTAACCTGTTCAATCCCATCAGAATTGTATATGTTTCTATGAGATCCCCTCTCATTCTTCTAACTTCCAGTGAATATAAGCCTAGTCGATCCAATCTTTCTTCGTATGTCAGTCCTGCCATCCCGGGGATCAGTCTGCTGAACCTTCGCTGCACTCCCTCAATAGCAAGAATGTCCTTCCTCAGATTAGGAGACCAAAACTGTACACAATATTCAAGATGTGACTTCACCAAGGCCCTGTACAACTGCAGTAACACCTCCCTGCTCCTATACTCAAATCCTCTCGCTATGAAGGCCAACATGCCATTTGCCTTCTTTACCGCCTGCTGTACCTGTATACCAACTTTCAATGACTGATGTACCATGACATCCAGGTCTCGTTGCACCTCCCCTTTTTGTAATCTGTCACCATTCAGATAATATTCTGCCTTCCTGTTTTTGCCACCAAAACCTTTCAAGATGGTTGTGTTTTTACGGATGTATCGTGTCAACCCATCACATGAAATTTTTTCACTCAGAGGTTGGTGAACCTGTGGAATTCTCTACCACAGAAGGCTGTGGAGGCCAAGGCACTGAATATATTTAAGAGGGAGATAGATAGATTTCTCGACACAAAAGACATCAAGGGGTATGGGGGAAAAGTGGGAATATGGTGTTGAGATAGAGGATCAGCCATGATTATATTGAATGGCTGTGCAGACTCAAAGGGCCGAATGGCCTACTACTGCTCCTATTTTCTATGTTTCTATGACCTTCCCCTTTTTTCATGCTTTATGAAGCATTTCCATTCCATCTATAGTGGGTTTTTATTTCAGGGATATGGCAGCATAGTGGTTATGTTACTGCAATAACAATCCAGAGACTTGGACTAAAGATCCAGAGACATGAGTTCAAATCCCACCATGGCAGCTGGAGAATTTAAATTCAGTTAAATAAAGAAATTGCCTGATATCGCCTCACACGGGGCGATAAGGCCTTTACGCCCGGGAACAGGCGGCGGGACCAACCCATTCAGAATTGCCCCTGGACTGGTGGCGGCGGGAATGAGTTTCTGCCGTGCCCCATGTTTCCACTCCGACCCGTTGTCAGCCACGTGCCAACCCCTTATGGCCCCGCGAGTGAAATTGCACCTCAGGAGCGCGGTCGATGCCACTGACAGCTTTGCACGGTAGGAAGCTGACAGTGGCTGGAAGGTGCGACCGCCCTTAAAGGGGAGGGCGCACCGCCGAGGACGCCATTTTGTTTTGATTGGCGGCCGACTCCTGAGTCGGCCCGACAATGGCAGCTGCTGGTTCAGCCAAACCCCTCCCTGGTGGGCCAGTGGGCTCCATGTTGGCCTCGCAGCGTCCCTCTCTAAGTGAAGGGGAGGGAAGTTGCAAGGGATCAAGGGGTATGGCGAGAAAGCAGGAATGGGGTACTGAAGTTGAATGTTCAGCCATGAACTCATTGAATGGCGGTGCAGGCTAGAAGGGCCGAATGGCCTACTCCTGCACCTATTTTCTATGTTTCTATGTTTCTAAATCAGCACCGTGCGGCATATCCGCATCGCGATGACATGGTCAGCATGGCAGTGATGGACACCGCCCCGTTCCCGACACAAACCCGTCCCTACACTGCCTCAAACAGTGCCCCAAAGGGCTGGGAGGCGGTGTCAAAGTTAAAGAGCTGAATTTCCCATCTCTTCACTGACTCCCGCCGGGCGGTAAATTTCCTGATAATTCAAATTGCCCTCCCCAATTTCCCGCTAAGGGCAATTTCGGCCCCCTAGTATCAGTAATGGTGACCATGAAACTACCGGATTGTCGTAAAAATTAATGTCCTTCAGAGAAGGAAATCTGCTGTCCTTACCTGGTCTGGCCTATATGTGACTCCAGACCCACAGCAATGTGGTTGACTTTTAACTGCCCTCTAAAATGGCCTCGCGAGCCACTCAGTTGTAGAAGGCGGCTCACCACCACCTTCTCGAGGGCAACCAGGGATGGGCAATAAATACTGGCCTTGTCAGCGACATTCACATCCCCTGAATTAATTTTTTTTTAAATCATTTGCCAACTCAGCAAAGAAGCGAATACTATCGCCCACTCAAAGGCAATTCTCTTGCTTATTAATCATTTCCAATCTGTTTGAAACTCACTCTTTGACTCTTCCAGACCGGGAAGGATTGATTGTCCCAGATGGGAAGGAAACTAACACCTGTTCCATGTAGCCAGTAACTGTCAGGAAGTCAAGATTACAGCAAGAGGTAATAAAGACCAGTATGACAATCAGAAAGTGAACAAGCCAACATGTGCACACTAGGAACAGAAAGATTTTTTTTCTAATTTCAGGAGCAAAATGAGAGTCCATGCCTTGTGTGATCTTTCAAATCTTCTCTCACCTTCAGATTTTTCAAGTTTTGAGTGTTGGACATAAATTTATTCTGTGAAGGAGTACACTTTTGGTCTCCAGCTTGTAAAAGGGCTCAATAGTGGCTTTTCTATGACTAGGAATCAGACAACAAGAACTTTTATTTGTATAATACCTTTAGCCTAGTAAACATCGCAAGCCATTTCATAGAGGTGGAGACAGATGGCAAGCAGTAATAGAAGAATTAGGGGGGTTACGGAAGGCAAGGCATAGTCAAAGAGGTAAGTTTTGAGGAGGTTTTCCAATGTAGGGAGAGAGTTATCTCGGCAAAGAAGAGAATTTCAGTTTATAGAGCCAAGAAGGCTCAAGTCTCTGCCACTGAAAGTGGGGAGGAAGGAAGGACAGATGCCGAGTTGGAAGAAGAGCTGTGGACTGGGATGTAGGGCCGGGGCAGACTTTGAACTTTATTTTTTAACCTAGTTAACATGTCATTACTGTTTCTTGAATGAAATAGCAAAAAGGAAAAGTTAATTTTATTAAAAATGAAAATGTACCTGGAAATGGCTCCGTATACCATTCTTTCAACAGTCATTTAAAACATATGGGTCAAAAATCCACATTCCTCCCCAACACGCTCCCACCGAAAGTCAAGTGGGATCGTGGCAGAAGAGCCACGAATTAGACACCCACCCAGAGTTTCTGTGGGGCCTGGTTTGGGGTGGAGGCCTCTGTTGGCCCAAATGTGGTGTCCTGCCTCAGAGGATGCTGGCTAGGTGAGGAGGGGCGGGGTGGTCTCCCAGGCTTGGAGTTTCCTTATCCCTGCCGAGGAATCCAGCTCGCAGTCTAGGATGACCAGTGAAAGCGGATATACCAGACCGCCGACCAGGTCGATGTGGAGGCCTGTGTTGGGGCCTGGAGCTTGGAAGATTAAAAAAAAGGGGCATAATTTTTCATTCATCTTATAGAAATGGCTGAAGAGGCACCTAAATTATGTTTCCAGGAGGAAGAGGACCTGATTTTGGCACCTCCCCTGGGATTAGGCACCCTTTTGCCACATTGTGTGGCCTTGCCCGCGCCCCCCCCACCCCCACCCCAGGAGTCAATCAAGATAAACTGCTCGTGGATCGGTGGGCTGCTTGTAATATTAAAATTAGGTGACCTCCGTCTGACCCTGCATTCTTTGGCAGGTTCAATGCTGCAAATCATTAAGTGGGCTCATCCTAGCACACATTCTGGGATGTCAGGCCTGTGTATTTGTGGCCCCCTGTGGTCATTTAGAATATGCAGCACAAGGTATTTTAAGTCCTACCGGATGCTTTTATGAAATCAGATGCTTCCCATGTTATGTGATAGATAAATCCATTCTATTACTTCCCATTTCATACTTTGTATCTGATGCAATGATTGAAACGGGAATAAATACAGAATAGGGTGTATGAGGTTGCAGCGTGTATATGACGAAGATGACAATGGACAGGATGCATAATATATCTGATCTGTTTTAAAGATAAGAGTATGTTTGGGTCCTTCATTCACTAACTGCAAGCAGTTGTTTATGATTTGATACTATCGTCTTAAATAAGTAGAAATAACTCCTGCTTGGACAAGAGGAGGACAAAATTATTTCTGATTTGATGTCCTCATAATTGTAATCATAGAATCATAGAAATTGATGGCACAGAAGGAGGCCATTCGACCCATTGTGTCTATGCCTGCTGAAAAAGAGCTATCCAGCCTAATCCCACTTTCTAACTCTTGGTCCATAGCCTTGTAGGTTACGGCACTTCAAATACATATCCAGGTACTTTTTAAATGTGATGAGGGTTTCTGCCCCTACCACGCTTTCAGGCAGTGAGTTCCAGTGGGTAAAAAAAGTTCTCCTCAACTCCCCTCTAAACCTTCCACCAATTATTTTAAATCTATGACCCCTGGTTGTTGACCTCTCTGCTAGGGGAAATAGCTCCTTCTATCCACTCTATCTAGGCCCCTCATAATTTTACACAACTCAATAAAGTCTCCCCTCAGCCTCTTCTGTTCCAAAGAAAACAACCCCAACCTATTTAATCTTTCCGCATGGCTAAAATGCTCCAGTCCTGGCAGCATCCTCATAAATCTCCTCTGTACCTTCTCCAGTGCAATCACATACTTCCTGCAATGTGGTGACCAGAAATGTACACGGTGCTCTAGCTGTGGCCTATCTAGTGTTTTATACAGTTCAAGCATAACCTTTCCTGCTCTTGTATTCTATGCCTCATGGGTGTTTACCTTTCTGATTAGTAATGTTGTTCAATTGGGAGGGAGGAGTTTTACTCCAACAGCATTGATTGACACCTGAACATGTGCATGATATGATTAGTTACCATAGGTGACATTTTGTGTGTGCTAAACGTATGAAAGACACAGTCATAACCAGGAGCGGTGTTTGCATTTGCAGGGCCCCCGTGCAAAGATTCAATTGGGGGTCCCCTACATTTTACTAGACACTGTTCGAAATACCACCTACTTAATCTGATGTCAAACCCGCACATGTAGTATCGTGAAAGGGCAGGTTTGCAATGAGTAATATAAAAATCATTGACAAAATGATCAGGGATCGGATATTACCAATGCGTCGGTGTCCCTCGTGGGGTCCGCTCGGGAACCCTGACTGGCTTCGGACAACGTGCCACTGCATTGTCCTAACGTTGCTCCCGGTGGATTTGTTTAGGACTCAACAGACACATGGAACCCACATCCATATCTCTCCCTAAAAGCTTCACTGTCCAACAAAAAGGGATAGTAGCCTTTTGCCACCCCGCCACCCCTCCCCCCCCAGCAGTGTCCTTCTGTACCTAAACAGATTTGTATGTTAAGCAGAAATTATGAGGCAGAAGGTGATGTAGGTTTAGTAATAGTATCATCATAAATTGTCAACCAAAGCACACTATATGAACGCAATTCATGTTAAAGCGTCACGAGTTCGAGGAATTAAACAGGAAAATTGTTTAACGTGAGAGATGACTCGGCAAGCAGTAGTCATATTTTTACATGACCACGCTCATATGATGAAAGTATGCACTTCCAAATTTTACAACTATATATGCAAATCATTTTGAGTAATTTACTGCTTGGATTACAAAAGTAATGCACAAAAAAAGCACAATTTACATCACACAGCAAATTAAAATGTTCAGTTATGCTTAATTTTTGGTGATTGTGCTGTTATCTTATTGGTGAAGTGCCCTCCTGCAGTGTATGATTTCTAGGCACAGCTGTTCTCCTAAAACACAAACTCTATGTGTTTTAAAGACGAGAATTAGTGTTGCTTGCTTGCTGGAGGGTTAGATTGGTCGTCCTTCCATTTCCCCGTGACTTCAGGGCGGCATCTTTCAGAATCTATGTGATACTTTTCATAAGCTGACCAGTCTGCATTGTTATTAGTCAGAAAAGGAGACTGTGGAGATTGAGTGTTGCACTGTGCCTTTCAGTACAGCAGCATTACCTATCGCAAACAGGTTCTGTAAAGTTTCGCATGGGTTTAATTTTATGCTTTGCTTACTCAGTTATCCCATGAGTATAGAGATCACACATCAAATCATCTGGATTAAAATATACATCTTACCTTAACTCGAATGCACGCTTCAAAATTTATGGAAATAAATGGAGATCAGTCCTGTTTCATATTTGGGGGTTGTAACATGTATCAAGAAAAGATTAACCTAGATACATGTGATCAGATAGGCCTGAAAAGCTAGTCTCTTGTACTTGGCTATTTAGCAGAATTAAGATGTTCTTTGTTATTAACATCTGTTCATCAGGGGCACAGCTCCTCTAATCACCACTAGCACCTTCTGTTTCTGTCATGAGAAGGGAGGCAATCAAGGGCTTAATTTGGCAGCTGGTTTGAGCCACTCTAATGTGTTTCTTCCTCCCGCCAAGACCAAGCGATGATTTTTCTAGCACTTTTTCATTAATCATGAAAAATTACTGAACATTTTTGCCCTCTTCAATATCACACAGACAATGAGGTATTCATATGGTGTATTTTGGTAATATGATATATTGTCCTTCGCACCTGTTTTAATCATGTTAGCCCGAGAAGGTTATTTTTATTACAGTATTAAGTTTAATATTTTACATCTGAATGTGGGGATAGGTCACGTTACACTGTAGTGTGGTACATGCATAATCTGATAATCTAAGGAGTTTTGAAACTGGGCTCTTTACTCAGTCTTCTCTTTTCTAAAGACCAGATAAAGGGCTTTATGAAACGGTTCCATAGAATCATGGAAATTTACAGCACGGATGGAGGCCATATCGGCCCATCGTGTCCGCACCAGCCGACAAAGAGCTATCTAGCCTAATCCACTTTCCACCTCTTGGTCTATAGTCTTGTAGGTTATGGCACTTCAAATGCATATCCAAATACTTTTTAAATGTGGTGAGGGGTTCTGCCTCTACCATCCTTTCAGGCAGTGAGTTCCAGACCCCCACCACCCTCTGGGTGAAGAAAATTCCCCTCAAATCCCCTCTAAACCTCCAACCAATTACTTTAAATCTATGCCACCTGGTTGTTGACCCCTCTGCTAAGGGAAATAAGTCTTTCCTATCCACTCTATCCAGGCCCCTCATAATGATATACACCTCAATTAGGTCTCCTCTCAGCCTACTCTGTTCCAAAGAAAACAAACCCAGCCTATCCAATCATTCCTCATACTAAAATTCTCTAGTCCAGGCAACATCCTGGTAAATCTCCTCTGTACCCTCTCTAGTGCAATCACATCTTTCCTGTAATGTGGTAACCAGAACTGCATGCCGTCCTCTAGCTGTAGCCTCTCTAGTGTTTTATATAGTTCAAATATAACCTCCCTGCTCTTGTATTCTATGCCTCGGCTAATAAAGGCAAGTATTCCATATGCCTTCTTAACCATCTTATCTACCTGGCCTGCTACCTTCAGAGATTTGTGGACAATGCACTCCAAGGTCCCTCTAGTGTCCTACCATTTAATATGTATTCCCTTGCCTTGTTAGCCCTCCCCAAATGCATTACCTCACACTTTTCAGGATTGAATTCCATTTGCCACTGTTCTGCCCACCTGACCAGTTCATTGATATCTTCCTGCAGTCTACAGCTTTCTTCTTCATTATCAACCACACAGCCAATTTTTGTATTATCTGCAAACTTCTTAATCATACCCCCTATGTTTAAGTCTAAATCATTGATATACACCGCAAAAAGCAATGGACCTACTACTGAGCCCTGTGGAATCCCACTGGAAACAACCTTCCAGTCACAAAAACACCCATCAACCATTATACTTTGCTTTGCCTTGGATCCCATGGGCTTTTACTTTCGTGACCAGTTCTGCCATGTGAGACCTTATCAAAAGCCTTGCTAAAATCCATATACACTACATCAAACGCTACCCTCATCGACCCTCCTTGTTACCTCCTCAAAATGCAATTAAGTTAGTTAGAGACGACTTTCCCTTAACAAATCCATGCTGACTGTCCTTGATTAATCCGTCTTTCTAAATGAAGATTTATACTGTCCCTCAGAATTTTTTGCAACAATTTTCTCACCACCAAGGTTAGGCTGACTGGCCTGTAATTACTTGGTCTATCCCGTTCTCCCTTTTTAAAGAAGGGCACAGCGTTAGCAGTCCTTCAGTTCTCTGGCACCACACCTGTAGCCAGAGAGGATTGGAAAATGATGGTCAGAGCTTCTGCTATTTCTTCTTTTGCTTCTCCTAACAGCCTGGGTTACATTTCATCCGAGCCTGGGAATTTATCCACTTTCAAGGCTGTGAACCTATTAATACATCCTCTCTCACTGTTTATTTCATCTAATATTTCATACTCCTCCTTGATTGCAATGTCTGCATCTCCTCTCTTTTTTGAAAACAGACGCAAAGTATTCATTAAGAACCATACCCACATATTCTGCCTCCAAAGATTACCTTTATGTTCTCTAATAGACCCTACTCTTTCTTTAGTTATCCTCTTGCTTTTAATGTATTTATAAAACATCTTTGGGTTTGCCTTGATTTTACTTGCCAAAAGTTTTTCATGCTCTCTCTTTGTCACTCTTTAACCTGTAGTTTAAAGTTTCAGTTCCAGCGTATCTTTTCCAGCCAATTATGGGAATCAGTTCCCTTGTGTACATTCTCAGTTTACTACGAATGGGAGTCAGGACTGGCCTTGAAGCCTTGCTGCACCACAATTTATCGAAAGTCTTTTTGCACATTATGGACTGGTTTGCGCCTGTGTCCAGCTCCATGGACACCGGAAGTCCATTTAATTCAACCTTCAGCATTATCGGGGGACACTTTGTGGTAAATGCGTGCACCCCGTATACCTCTGTCTCCTCAGTCTGAGGCTCTGGTTCCTCGTGATCCACCGTGGATCTGTCCTTCTCTGCAACATGGTGGCTTGCAGGCTTAGCAGGGTTTGCAGCTTGCCTGCACATACATTGGAGGTATCCCATTGTTCCACAGCCCTTGCAAGCGTATCCTTTGAAGTGGCATGAATGGAAATGATCATCACCCCCGCAGCGCCAACAAGGTGTTAATGGCCTTGTATTCACCAACCTTGATGGTGGACTCTGAGTCATCTGAGGACATACAGCTGCAGGCGTGTAAGTCCTGCCATTACATTTCGATTCGAAAACAAAGTTACTTTGTTCACATACTTGCAGCAGCACTAGCGTGCTGAGAAATTTGTTTGGTATTGTCACTGGTGGCGATAAACGCCTGGGTTACCGCTATGGCTTTACTCAAGTTTGGGGTCTCCACAGTCAAAAATTTGCGAAGTATTACTTCATGGCCAATGCCAAGTACAAAGAAGTAACTGAGCATGTGCTCCAAGTGTCCTTCAAATTCGCAATGTCCTGCAAGGCTCGGCGACGTACCTCACCACTTCCTGGCCTTCAGACCTCTTGCACGTGTAGAACCGATACCTCAACATCAGAACGCTTTCCTTTGGGTTTAGATGCTTCCGGACCAGTATGCACAACTCATCGTATGACTTTTCTGTGGATTTCGCTGGAGCGAGCAGGTTTTTCATGAGGCGATACTTTGGTGCCCCGCAAATGTTGAGGAGGATCGTTTGGCAGCATTCGCTTCTCCTTCCAGCTCATTGGCCACACATTATTGGTCGAGCTGCCCCACGAAGGTTTCCCAATCATCTCCCTCCGAAAATTTCTCCAGGATGCCCACAGTTCTCTGCATTGTTGCGGTGGAGTTCATCATCTGTATCTCGTCGCCAGTTGTTATGTCTTGAATAAAGAGTCAGACTAAATGCTGCAAGCTCAAAGTAAGGTGTGACCGTAGTCCTTTATTATAGATCTCAGAGTGCCTCTCCAGCCTATGAGGCCTCCTTATATACAGGTGCTCTCAAGGGATTGTGAGCCCTTTGGTGGTTAGACATGGTATTTACAGGTTTACATACATAACAGCATTCATCTGCTCTATCCTCCTATTGCTGCGCTCACTAGTATATGACACCAGGAGTAATCTGGAGATTACTACCTATGAGGTCCTGCTTTGTAATCACTCTTCCAGCTCCCTAAAATCTGCCTGCAGGATCACATCCCACTTTCTACCTATGTTATTGGTACCGATATGGCCCATGACCCTCCCCGTTCAGAATGTCCTGCAGCTGCTCAGTGACATCCTTGGACCTTGGCACCAGGGAGGCAACATACCATTATGCAATCACATCTGCAGCCGCAGAAATGCCTGTCTGCTCCCCTAACTATCGAATCCCCATCCACTCTTCTCTCCCCCGCCGAGCCACCCATCGTGCCGTGGACTTGGCTCTGGCTGTACTCCCCAAAGGAACCATCGACCCACCAGTACTCAGAACAGAATACTGGTTGGAGAGCGAGATGCACTCAGGGAACTCCTGCACTACCTGCCTGGACCTCCCCTTCTGACTGGTGGTTACCCATTCCCTCTCTGCCTGCATACTCCTAAGCAGCGGGGTGACTACCTCTAGAAATGTGCTGTCCACGTAGCTCTCAGCCTCACGGATACACTGCAGCACCGCTCAAGCTCCAAAACACGGAACTCGAGCCACAGTAGCTGGTGACACTTCCCGCACACGTGGTCGTCCAGGACACAAGAAGCGTTCAGGACATCCCACATGGCACAGGATGTGCATTCCATGAGACTGAGCTGCCCTGCCATGCCTCTACTTAATATACTATGAACATACTTAGCAGAAATCAACTTGAAACTAGGGTAGATTTGATGGGGTAGATGTAGTGAAGATGATTCCACTTGCAGGAGAGACCAGAACTAGGGGCCAGAAATATAAGTTAATTACTCATAAATCTAATAGAGAATTCAGGAGTGTTCTGCATCTGTAAAGCATGCACTCCCATGTTACATAGAAACATAGAAAATAGGTGCAGGAGTAGGCCATTCGGCCCTTCTAGCCTGCACCGCCATTCAATGAGTTCATGGCTGAACATTCAACTTCAGTACCCCATTCCTGCTTTCTCGCCATACCCCTTGATCCCCCTAGTAGTAAGGACCTCATCTAACTCCTTTTTGAATATATTTAGTGAATTGGCCTCAACAACTTTCTGTGGTAGAGAATTCCACAGGTTCACCACTCTCTGGGTGAAGAAGTTCCTCCGCATCTCGGTCCTAAATGGCTTACCCCTTATCCTTAGACTGTGACCTCTGGTTCTGGACTTCCCCAACATTGGGAACATTCTTCCTGCATCTAACCTGTCTAACCCCGTCAGAATTTTAAATGTTTCTATGAGGTCCCCTCTCATTCTTCTGAACTCCAGTGAATACAAGCCCAGTTGATCCAGTCTTTCTTGATAGGTCAGTCCCGCCATCCCGGGAATCAGTCTGGTGAACCTTCGCTGCACTCCCTCAATAGCAAGAATGTCCTTCCTCAGGTTAGGAGACCAAAACTGTACACAATACTCCAGGTGTGGCCTCACCAATACCCTGTACAACTGTAGCAACACCTCCCTGCCCCTGTACTCAAATCCCCTTGCTATGAAGGCCAACATGCCATTTGCTTTCTTAACCGCCTGCTGCACCTGCATGCCAACCTTCAATGACTGATGTACCATGACACCCAGGTCTCTTTGCACCTCCCCTTTTCCTAATCTGTCACCATTCAGATAATAGTCTGTCTCTCTTTTTACTACCAAAGTGGATAACCTCACATTTATCCACATTATACTTCATCTGCCATGCATTTGCCCACTCACCTAACCTATCCAAGTCGCTCTGCAGCCTCACAGCATCCTCCTCGCAGCTCACACTGCCACCCAACTTAGTGTCATCCGCAAATTTGGAGATACTACATTTAATCCCCTCATCTAAATCATTAATGTACAGTGTAAACAGCTGGGGCCCCAGCACAGAACCTTGCGGTACCCCACAAGTCACTGCCTGCCATTCTGAAAAGTACCCATTTACTCCTACTCTTTGCTTCCTGTCTGACAACCAGTTCTCAATCCATGTCAGTACACTACCCCCAATCCCATGTGCTCTAACTTTGCACATCAATCTCTTGTGTTCCGCCACTAGGGAGTGCATCCCCTGAAGTCCCAAGGGATCCCAGCATACCTTGGGAGCACTGTATATAAGCTGGCCCCTAAGGCCTGTTCCTCACTCTCGAGTGTCTTAATAAAGACTGAGGTCACTGTTGCTTTAAACTCCCTGTGTGAAGTCTCATCTGTGTTAGGAACACAACAACTGGCGACGAATATACGAATCCAACGCAAAGATGCAGCAAACTGTGGGCATCCTGGAGAAGTTCTCGGAGGGTGAGGACTAGGAAGCCTATGTCGAACGGCTAGACCAGTACTTTGTAGCTAACGAGCTGGACGGAGAAGGAAGCGCTGCAAAAAGAAGAGCAGTCCTCCTCATGGTCTGCGGGGCACTGACCTACAGCCTCATGAAGAATCTTCTGGCTCTGGTGAAACCCACAGATAAGTCGTATGAGGAGCTGTGTACACTGGCTCAGGAGCATCTTAACCCGAGGGAGAGCATGCTGATGTCGAGGTATCGGTTCTACACATGCCAGCGATCTGAAGGTCAGGAAGTGGTGAACTACGTCGCCGAGCAAAGGCGACTTGCAGGACAATGTGAGATTGATGGCTACCTGGAGCAGATGCTCAGAGACGTTTTTCTACTGGGCATTGGCCACAAGATCATCCTACGAAAACTTTTGACTGTAGAGACACCGACCCTCAGCAAGGCCATTGCGATAGCACAGGCGTTTATGTCCACCAGTGATAACACCAAACAAATCTCTCAGCATACAAGTGCTAGCAATGTTCATTAATTAACTGGAACTGTATTTGCGAGCAGAAATGAACAGGGCAGAAACCACGAGTCTGCAACTGCCAGCAGGCCTCAGGTGACGCAGATGACTCAGAGTCCGCAACAAAGGATGAATGCAAGGCAATTCACACCTTGTTGGCATTGTGAAAGCTTCCATTCAGCCTATTCATGCCGCCTCAAAGGGTATGTTTGCAAGAGCTGTGGAACAATGGGGCACCTCCAACATGCTTGCAGATGAGCTGCAAGGCTCTGCAAAACCTGCTAACCACCACGTGGCAGAGGAAGATCGGTCCATGGTGGATCAAAGCAATTTCCAGCCTCAGAGAGAGGAGGCAGATGCTGAAGTACACGGGGTGCACACATTGTTGATGAAATGTCCACCTATAATGCTCAATGTAAAATTGAATGGCTTACCCGTAGCCATGGAACTGGACACTGGCGCTCGCCAATCCATCATGAGTAAAAAGATGTTTGAGAGACTGTGGTGCAACAAGGCAATCAGACCAGCCCTGAGTCCCATCCACACGAAACTGAGAACGTACACCAAAGAGCTTATCACTGTCCTGGGCAGCACCATGGTCAAGGTCACCTACGAGGGCACGGTGCACGAGCTGCCACTCTGGATTGTCCCGGGCGATGACCCCACACTGCTTGGGAGGAGTTGGCTGAGCAAAATCCGTTGGAACTGGGATGACATCCGAGCGCT
Organism: Pristiophorus japonicus; assembly: GCF_044704955.1. Lineage (NCBI taxonomy): Eukaryota > Metazoa > Chordata > Chondrichthyes > Pristiophoridae > Pristiophorus > Pristiophorus japonicus. Next base: position 229,433,272 of record NC_091982.1, on the reverse strand, counting down.
ATCACATGTCGATAAGGCCTCATGTACCCAGGTTCTCAACAAATTTCCTTCCCTTTTTGAGCCAGGCATTGGAAACTTTTCCGGGGCAAAGGTGCGGATCCACTTGGTCCCAGAGGCATGAGGCATTCACCACATGGCGCGAGCAGTACCTCACATGATGAGGGAGAGTGTGGAAATCGAGCTGGACAGGCTGCAACGCGAGGGCACCATCGCCCCAGTGGAATTCAGCGAGTGGGCCAGCCCGATTGTTCCAGTACTCAAAAGAGATGGCATGGTTGGGATTTGCGGCGGTTATAAAGTAACTATTAATCGTTTCTTGCTACAGGACCAGTACGCGCTACCTAAGGCAGATGACCTATTTGCGACGCTGGCAGGAGGCAAGACGTTCACCAAGCTCGATCTGACTTTGGCCAACATGTCGCAGGAGCTGGAGGAGTCTTAGAAGGGCCTCACCTGCATCAACACACACAAGGGACTGTTCATCTACAACAGATGCCCGTTTGGAATTCGGTCGGCTGCAGCGATCCTTCAGAGAAACATGGAGAGCCTACTCAAGTCGGTACCACGCACGGTGGTTTTTCAGGATGACATATTGGTCACGGGTCGGGACACTGTCGAGCACCTACAAAACCTGGAGGAGGTCCTCCAGCGACTGGATTGCGTAGGGCTGGGGCTGAAGAGGTCGAAATGCATCTTCCTGGCAACAGAAGTGGAGTTTCTGGGCAGAAAGATCGCTGCGTACGGCATTTGGCCCACAGACGCCAAGACACAGGCTATCTGGAACGTACCCAGACCAAAGAACTTCACGGAGCTGCAGTCGTTCCTGGGACTCCAATATTTTGGTAACTTCCTACCGGGGTTAAGCACCCTCTTAGAGCGTTATTGCGTAAAGGTTAGAACTTGGTATTGGGAAATAAACAAATAATTGCTTTTGAGAAAGCCAGAAACATTTTATGCTCCAACAAGCTGCTTGTATTGCATAACGCGTGTAAAAGACTTGCGCTAGCATGTGATGCATTGTCGTACGGAGCCGGGTGTGTATTACAACAAACTAACGTTGCAGGGAAGTTGCAACCTGTCGCCTATGCTTCCAGGAGCTTGTCGAAGGCCGAGAGAGCCGACAGCATGATTGAAAAAGAGGCATTAGCGTGTGTGTTCGGAGTAAAGAAAATGCATCAGTACCTGTTTGGCCTAAAATTTGAGCTGGATACCGATCACAAGCCCCTCATATCCCTGTTCGCTGAAAACAAGGGGATAAATACTAATGCCGCAGCCCGCATACAAAGATGGGCACTCGCGCTATCAGTGTATAACTATACCATCCGCCACAGGTCAGGCACTGAGAACTGTGCGGATGCTCTCAGTCGGCTACCATTGCCCACCACGGGGGTGAAAATGGCGCAGCCTGCAAACTTGTTGATGGTGGTGCAGCCCGCAGATGTGTTGATGGTCATGGAAGCATTTGAAAATGATAAATCACCTGTCACGGCCCGCCAGATTAGGACTTGGATCAGCCAAGATCCTCTGCTGTCCCAAGTAAAAAACTGTGTCCTGTATGGGAGCTGGGCCAGCATCCCCGTTGAAATGCAAGAGCTAATCAAGCCGTTCCAACGGCGAAAGGATGAGCAGGCAGACTGCCTGTTGTGGTGTGGTGCTACCCAAAAAGGGCAGGGAGACGTTCATCTCGGATCTCCACAGCTCACACCCGGGTATAATAATGATGAAAGCGATAGCCAGATCCCACGTGTGGCGGCCCGGTATCGACTCTGACTTACAGTCCTGTATACGGCAATGCAGCGTGTGTGCTCAGTTGAGCAACGCGCCCAGAGAAGCACCACTAAGTTTGTGGTCCTGGTCCTCCAGACCATGGTCAAGGATCCATGTCGACTATGCGGGCCCGTTTCTAAGTAAAATGTTCCTTGTGGTGATGGATGCTTTTTCAAAATGGTTTGAATGTGAAATAATGTCGGGAAGCACCGCCACCACCACCATTGAAAGCCTGAGGGCTAAGTTTGTCACCCACGGCCTGCCTGACATACTAGTCAGTGACAACGAGCCATGTTTCACCAGTGCCGAATTTATAGAATTCATGACCCGCAATAGGATCAAACATGTCACCTCGGCCCCGTTTAAACTAGCCTCCAATGGGCAGGCAGAGCGGGCAGTGCAAACCATCAAACAGAGCCTTAAACGAGTCACAGAAGGCTCACTCCAAACCCGCCTGTCCCGAGTACTGCTCAGCTACTGCACGAGACCCCACTCACTCACAGGGGTGCCCCCGGCTGAGCTACTCATGAAAAGGACACTTAAAACCAGACTCTCGCTGGTTCACCCCAACCTGCATGATCAGGTAGAGAGCAGACGGCAGCAACAAAATGTAAACGATAGTCGCGCCACTGTGTCACGGGATATTGATCTGAACGACTCTGTGTATGTGCTGAACTATGGACATGGTCCCAAGTGGATAGCGGGTACAGTGATAGCTAAAGAAGGGAGTAGAGTGTTTGTAGTCAAATTAGACAATGGACAAATTTGCAGAAAGCACCTGGACCAAACGAGGCTGCGGGTTCACAGACTGCCCTGAACAACCCACAGCAGACACCACCTTTTTTGAGCCCACAACAGACACCCAAAGGATCAACGACACCACCCCAGACCAGGAAATCGAACCCATCACGCCCAACAGCCCAACAAGGCCAGGCTCACCCAGCAGCCCTGCAGGGCCAACAACACACCAGCCCAGCGAGGACATAGCCAACACACCAGAACAGACATTTGTACCGAGGCGGTCCACCAGGGAAAGAAAGGCTCCCGACCGCCTCACCTTGTAAATTGTTTTCACTTTGACTTTGTGGGGGGAGTGATGTTGTGGAGCTGTAAAGCATGCACTCCCATGTTCTGCCACCAGGGAGCTCATCCCCTGAAGTCCCAAGGGATCCCAGCATCCCTTGGGAGCACTGTATATGAACTGGCCACTAAGCCTGTTCCTCACTCTGGAATGTCTTAATAAAGACTGAGGTCACTGTTACTTTAACCTCCCTGTGTGCAGTCTCATCTGTGTTTGGAACACAATAAGGAGAAACATCTTTACCCAGAGGAATGGTTGAAATGTGGAACTCACTACCACATGGCGCAGTTGAGGTGAATAGCAGAGATGCATTTAAGGGGAAGCTAGATAAACACATGAAGGAGAAAGGAATAGAAGGATATATTGATGGAGTTAGATGAAGAACGGTGGGAGGAGGCTTGTATGAAACATAAACACCGGCATGAACCTGTTGGGATGAATGGGCAGTTTCTGTGCTGTAAATAGTATGTAACCAAGCAGAGTGTTTGGTCTGTTCGATCTAGAAGCTGCAATTTTTTTTGTTTCTGACCAGATACAGTAAAGGTAAGTAGGCCAAATGGAAAGGTTTCCACCCAATTGGGAAACAAACCAAACAAACTTGATTTTAGAAATGTATTTGACTGACACCAGCTCAGCCTATCCTCCTGAGCTCTTACTGCAGTAAGTACTTGTCAATGGTCTGTGAAGAAGGTTCTGAAGCATAGGCTTCAAACACTATTTGATTAAAGGGTGCAGTACAATGCTCAATCCCTCTTAAGAGAAATGGTATTAAGCAATGCCACCTAATTCTCACCAGTTATATTCTGTTTTCTGCATACTGTTTACATGAGAAACAGTGCACCACTGCATATGCAAACCTGCTCAAGCTCAGTCATGTTCCTAGTTTGAGACAACTGGACTTTTTCATTGTATGTAATATAATTCATCCAGTCACCCATTTCTTCAACCTATTTGTGTGAATCTATTCGTGCAAAGGTTGAGACAGGAGGAGGCTAACTTGGGTTAGGTTGACCTAAGTTCATTCATATGGTGTCAGCTCTTGATGTTATTCTGGGGCTGACATAATGGCCAGGATTTTGCGATAGAAATAACATTTAGGTTATCGGAGCTCACCGTTATTATGGAGTAAATCGGACAGCAACTTCTGGCGTCCGCACATGGAGAAGAACACGAAAATACAGAAGTTGCTGTCCTATTTGTCCTGCTCCTCCACAAGCTTCGCCTCACACCAGAAAAAGTTAGATCTGGTCCATTCAGGTATAAGTAAATGTTTAGCAGTGTGATAAATCTTAATTACTGCCAAACAACCTTTCTGACACTGAACGTTTCATTTTATGTGTGGCGCCTCATTCTTTCAGATTTTAATTATTGTTGGAGATTTAAAAAAATATATATTTTTACTTTTTCTTTCTGTCTCTTTTAAATCTCTCTCTTAATCCCATCTTTCATCCCCTTCTCTTTTTTCACTTTCTGTACATGATTTTACATTATATTTCCTGTTTTAGATTCTGTGTGGCTCAGAGAGGATTCTTCAGTCTGATTGGTTGAAGAGACCTGTTCACACATGCTATAGATCCCCTTTAGAGAGCGCCGTACTGAAAAAGATCTAAATATCTAAATATCATAAGTTGCCACTCTAAAGCCCGTGAAATGGCAATCGCTATTGACTGCAAAATCCGGGCCATTGTGTTCAATTTCTGTTTTCCAAAGGTGTGACAAGGAATGCAATTCTGGACACTGGTTCATCTATACCTCAGTGTCATACCACCAGCTTGTTATCCTGAAAGGAAATTTTGTGATGGTCCGTGCCGGTCACACATGTGCACAATGACATAGGGAGAGTCTTCGGAGCAGGCCTTATGCCTACTTCACACGAGAATTGCTCAAACCGTATTTTTGCAATGGGAGTGTACTGATACAGCTTCAGGATCCTGCTGGCAGCACAGTGCAAGCTCATAACGGTCTGGACAAACGTATAATTCAAGGCAAGGCTACCCTGCATATAGCATGGTTTCCCATCCAGACAAGTGATGATACTTCTCGAGGCAAGTTAGAAGCAAATGCATTTCAAACCTCACTTTCTAGACCTTAAAGGTGTGTTGATTTGTTTTGGGAGTGACAGATTTCCTTAATTTTTTTTGCTTATTGGTTTACATCTGTTGCATTTAGTTAGTGCCATTGATTTTATTGACAATCTTGTCCTATTGTAGAATCATACAGCACAGAAGGACGTAATTTGGCTCATCGTGCCTGTGTCAGCTCTCTGAAAGAGCTACCAATTAGTCCCACTCCCCTGCTTTTTCTCGATAGCCCTGAAAATGTTTTCTTTTTAAGTAGAGATCCAATTCCCTTTTGCAAGTCACAAGTGAATCTGATTCAAACCACCCTTTCAGGCAATGCATTCCAGATCGTAACTACTAGCTGAGTTAAAAAGAAAAGTGCTCTTCATGTCTCCTAACACTTCATCCTTGGCTTTTTTGCCAATTATTTTTAATTTGTATCTAGTGGTTATCAACCCTCCTGTCAATGGAACCCTCCTGTTTCTCCCTATCTACTCTATCAAAACCCCTCATACTTTTGAACACCTCTATTAAATCTCACCTTAACCATTGCTGCTCTAAGACAAATAATCCCAGCTTCTCTTGTCCCTCTAGATAGCTGAAACCCCTCACCCCTCCAAGGCCTTGGCTCTGCATTTTTTATATTTTTTTTGTTCCTTATGTTTCTCACTTCCTACCATCGGGGGGTGTTTAACTCTATTTTCCATCACACTAAATTTGGAGGTGGACATCTCCCTTGATGTTCCTCTTGCCCTCAAGGAGCTGGGGGATGAAGAAGTGTTCAATAGAAATGTGCAGAAACAGGTTTCCCTGCATTTGAGGTGGTGTGCCCTCAACCATTGTTACTCCAGTATGTGGAACCACAGACCTTTCCAAATCTATTTGGGAATGTCAGAGGGGATGTGCCTTTGCCACCCACACTTTACCAGAAATGTCTTTCCCGAGGTCAGTCCTGTGCCCTTGACATGCCATCTTATATGATAGTAGTTTTGCATTACTCGCAGTTGAAGGAATGCATGGACAGTGACAGACATGTATCCAACGTACATACCAACCTGGGTCAGTAAGTGTCAGTACATCATGAGGCCAGGCAGTGTTACAATGACTTTGACGTGCAATATGCTTGGAAGAAGTGGTAAGACTTTAAATGGTAAGGTATGTTGCATCTTGAAGGTGTGCCCTCATCATCATCATCATAGGAGACTTGCTTCCACTCTTAAAATGAGTCCTTAGGTGGCTGAACAGTCCAATACGAGAGCCATAGTCCCTTCCAGTCGTGTCTCTCCGCCATACTTCAGTGCCTCAGCAGGGATTCCATCTGCTCCCATAGTCTTGTTATTTTTTAGCTGTCTTATGGCCTTTCCTACCTCATGCAGTGTTGGGGTCTCACTAAGGTGGTGGCAGGTAGCATGCTGTGGGATGGAGTCGAGAACACTTGAGTCAAAGGCAGAGTCTCGGTTGAAGAGATCCAGCGGGCCCTGTCCCCTGGGAGGACAGACACACAAACATTAGCGTCCTCGTCCAGGCCAACATTCCCAGCATTGAAGCACTAACCACAATTGATCAGCTCCACTGGGCAGGCCACATAGTCCACATGCGAGGCACGAGACTCCAAAAGCAAGCGCTCTACTCAGAACTCGTCCATGGCAAAGCAATCCACTTCAGTCATCAAATAAAGGGTTGGTGGTATATTGTAGCCGCTTTGGGCTTCCTTTCACTTATTTTTGCCCCAAACTTTGGTCGGATTTGGCAAAGGCTAACCAATTCGTTTGAAGTTTTAGAAAGATTGAAATGTGTGCCTCACATGGAACTTCCCTCTATGGGCCCAAGTTTCGGGCCGCGCCTAGAACGGCGCAGCCCCGACCTGGACACCCGTTTTTCGCGCCACAAAGTGCGCCTGAAAAAAACTTACAGATTCTCCAGCTCCCTGCTGGTCCTCTGGAGCCTGGCGTGGCGTAGCACGAGCTGTAGGGGGCGGAGCTAGGTCCCTGCGCTGAAAACAGTGCCGGGACCTCTGCACATGCGCGCTACAGTGGGCACGCATGTGCAGTAGCTCCAGGCGCCCAAAACTGTGTGGGAGGGGCATAAAGCACGCAGCCCCTAGCCCTAGCTGAATGGCCTCACTGGGGCTGCGTGCATAAGGCTGCCTCCCACGCACAGCTCCTGCTTCCTCCCGACCCGACTCGACTCCCGCTTCCCCCCCCACCCCGGACTGGACCCGACCCACGCTCCCCCCCCCGCCACCCGACCTGACCTCCCTCTCCCTCCCTCCCTCCCCCCCCACCCGACCCGAACCGAACCGACCTCCCTCCGCCACCCCGATCCGTGCTCCCGACCCCGACCCGCGCTCCCCCCGACCCGACCCGCGCTCCCGACCCCGGATACCGGACCCGACCCAACCCAACGCCACCTACCTGTAAATGTGGTGCTGGGGACAGGACCTGCCCGAAGACTTGGGCCCGGCCGGGCCCGGCCCGTTCAGCCTTCCTCCCCCTTCTCCTTTCCCCCCTTCTCCTTCCCCCCTCTTCTCCTTACCCCCCTTCTCCTTTCCTTTCCCCCCCTTCTCCCCCCTTCTCCTCTCACCCCCTTTTCCTTCTCCTCTCCCCTCTTTCCCTTTCTCCTCTCCCCCTTCCCCTTCTCCTCCCCCCTTCTCCTCCTCCCCCCTTCCCCTTCTCCTCCTCCCCCCTTCCCCTTCTCCTCCCCCCCTTCCCCTTCTCCTCCCCCTTCCCCTTCTCCTCCCCCCTTCCCCTTCTCCTCCCCCCTTCCCCTTCATCCCTTCCCCTTCTCCTCCCCCACTTCTCTCCCCCTCCCCCTTCTCCCCCTTCCCTCCTCCTTCTCCCCCATCCCTCCCCCTTCCCTCTCTCCCCCTCTGCCTCCCTCCCTCCCCTCCCCCTGCCCCCCCTCACTCCCTCTACCCCCCTCCTCCCCCTCCCCTCACTGTCAGAAACACAGACACTGACAGACAGAGAGTGAGAGACACACACAGACAGACAGACAGAGGTAGAGACACTGACAGAGACACATTGGGGGGGGGGGGCATCCCAGCACGCTGTTGGAGGGCTCCCGGTGCTGCAGTCGGTAAGTAGAAAATGTTTTATTTATTGATTTAAAAAAAAATGATTTCTTATTAATTTTTTTTGATTGATTTATTGGTTGATTTATTGATGTTTTTATCATTTATTATTGATGATGGCTCTTTATTTGTAAAACCGAAGTGTTTAATGTTTGTAAACTTCCCTTTAAACCCCCCTCCCCCCCCATTCCCTACGCCTGAATTGTAACCTACGCCTGACTTTCTAAAGTGTAGACAAGGTTTTTTCGAGCGTACAAAAATCTTCACTTACTCCATTCTAAGTTAGTTTGGAGTAAGTTTTCACTGCCGAAACTTTGAAAACAGGCGTAAGTGGCCGGACACGCCCCCTTTTGAAAAAAAAATTCTGTTCCAAAGTGAAACTGTTCTAACTGACTAGAATTGGAGCAAACTAAATGCCGAGAATTTGAATTTCTAAGATATTCCGTTCTACACCAGTTGCTCCAAAAAATCAGGAGCAACTGAAGCCGAAACTTGGGCCCTCAGTGTGTATACTTTAAAATGTGACTTGCAGATCGCCCATTAGATGAGCTGCCTGCACAAGGCCAGAGCTGTACAGGTAGCTATCAATTATTATTTAAATAGGTTGACTCCAAAAAATTGGGGGCAGTCAACTCACTGTGCTGTTGGATAGCTTTATGCCAACATCTATGCAGAAGCCAAAACTTAGCATAGACTGAAAAATTGTCTCTTTATGCCAGTCTGGCACCTACCTGCTAGCGCAACAACAGCATAAGTGACTCCAATAAAAATCACAGAAATAAGCAATTTAGTAAAATAATTTACTCCCTTATACCTTCTTTAAAATTACTAATACTGATTACTAATATGGATAAGTGTGAGGTTATCCACTTTGATGGCAAAATCATGAAGACTGAGGCCTCACTTGGAATATTGTGTTTAGTTTTGGTCTCCTAATCTAAGCAAGGATGTTCTTGCTATTGAGAGAGTGCAGCGAAGGTTCACCAGACTGATTCTGGGATGGCAGGACTGACATGAGGAGAGACTGGATCGACTGGGCCTGTATTCACTGGAGTTTAGAAGAATGAGAGGGGATCTCATAGAAACATATAAAATACTGACGGGACTGGACAGTTTAGGTGCAGGAATGTTCCCAATGTTAGGGAAGTCCAGAACCAAGGGACACAGTCTAAGGATAAGGGGCATGCCATTTAGGACTGAGATGAGGAGAAACTTCTCCACTCAGAGAGTTGTTAACCTGTGGAATTCTCTACCGCAGAGAGTTGTTGATGCCAGTTCGTTAGATATATTCAAGAGGGAGTTAGATATGACCCTTATGGCTAAAGGGATCAAGGGGTATGGAGAGAAAGCAGGAATGGGGTAGTGAGGTGATGACCAGCCATGATCTTATTGAATGGTGGTGCAGGCTCGAAGGGCCGAATGGCCTACTCCTGCACCTATTTTCTATGTTTCTATGAACTAATATAATGATGATACTTTCAAAATCATCTTGCTATGTTATGTTTAACATTGATTTGAACACTGCTTTCTGATACCACGGAATAAACACTTTTCTGCAATAAATAGAAGGGCACTTTGTAATGTAAATACTTTAAGTAGGTATTGCAGTCACCAGCTGAGAATATCATATTTTAGGTAGGGATGGAATTGGGAACTTATCAGTGTTGCTCTTCCAGTCTGCTGATTTTCTATCGCCGCTGATGTAAGGACCGTGTTTCTCTTTTAATCTGTGATGGCAAAGAGCATTAGCCACATATAATATTTACAGGATCCACTGTTCCCCTGTGATATGCAGTAAAGTCAAACCTGATGCTGCTTATTTTCTATTTGTAAGATATTGAAATCCAAGTCCTGTGATTCAGTTGCCCTTTATTGAAGCCTATCACCATCTAAAAAAATAGAATGAAAGCCAGCCCTCACCCACTCCATCTGTGTATGCTATAGAGAGTAACATTGGTTTCAAGACAGCAATATAACTGTGATTTCTTTATATCTCAGTTTGTAACGTCATCTCAATCCTTCAGTGTTGCACTGGGTTCAGCATGTGTATTGCTCTGTATATGTATAATCAGATAGGTCTCAATTGTTACTCCATTAGTCTTAGGCTTGTCCTTGCTTAAACAGCCATGATTCGACAGTGGTTCTTACATTTCTGGTTGCATTTATATAAAAGAAAGACTTGCATTTATATGTACCTTTCATAACCTCAGGCCGTCCCAAAGCGCTTTACAGCCAACTAAGTACTGTGGAAGTGTAGTCACTGTTGTAACGTAGGAAACGCAGCAGCCAACTTGCGCACGGCAAGCTCCCACAAAAAGCAATGTGATAGTGACCAGATAATCTGTATTAGTGATGTTGATTGAGCAATAAACATAGGCCAGGACACCGGGGATAACTCTCCATTTCTTCAAAATAGTGCCTTGGGATCATTGACATCTACCTGAGAGGGCAGACGGGGCCTCGGTTTGACACCTCATCCAAAAGGCAGCACTTACGACAGTACAGCACTCATTCAGTACTACACTGGAGTGTCAGCCTAGATTTTGTGCTTGTCTCTGGAGTGCCCATAACATTTTCCTATTTTTTTTCCAACCTTACCAAAATACTTACTTTTCTGTTAGTTTTTATCATTTTCTTGAAACAATGACATTTCACAAGTGTGGAAGTATTTTTATATAAATATAATGGGTAGAATCCAATTATGTAATATTGAGTGTAATATCTCCAAGTCTCCAAGTTTGCAGATGACACTAAACTGGGTGGCAGTGTGAGCTGTGAGGAGGACGCTAAGAGGCTGTAGGGTAACTTGGACAGGTTAGGTGAGTGGGCAAATGCATGGCAGATGCAGTATAATGTGGATAAATGTGAGGTTATCCATTTTGGTGGCAAAAACACAAGGGCAGAATATTATCTGAATGGCGGCAGATTAGGAAAAGGGGAGGTGCAACGAGACCTGGGTGTCATGGTCATCTAACGAACTGGCCTCAACAACTTTCTGTGGTAGAGAATGCCACAGGTTCACAATTCTCTGAGTGAAGAAGTTTCTCCTCATCTCGGACCTAAATGGCTTACCCCTTATCCTTAGACTGTGACCCCGGTTCTCGACTTCCACAACATCGGGAACATTCTTTCTGCATCTAACCTGTCCAATCCTGTCAGAATTTTATATGTTTCTGTGAGATCCCCTCTCATTCTTCTAAATTCCAGTGAATATAAGCCTAGTCTATCCAGTCTTTCTTCGTATGTCAGTCCTGCCATCCCGGGAATCAGTCTGGTGAACCTTCGCTGCACTCCCTCAATAGCAAGAGCATCCTTCCTCAGATTAGGAGACCAAAACTGTACACACTATTCAAGGTGTGGCCTCACCAAGACCCTGTACAACTGCAGTAAGACCACCCTGTTCATATACACAAATCCTCTCGCTATGAAGGCCAACATGCCATTTGCCTTCTTCACCGCCTGCTGTACCTGCATGCCAACCTTCAATGACTGATGTATCATGACACCCTCCCCTTTTCCTAATCTGTCACCATTCAGATAATATTCTGCCTTCCTGTTTTTGCCACCAAAGTGGATAACCTCGCATTTATTTACATTATATTGCATCTGCATGCATTTGTCCACTCACCTAACCTGTACAAGTCATCCTGCAGTCTCTTAGCATTCTCCTCACAGCTCACACTGCCACCCAGCTTAATGTCATCTGCAAACTTGGAGATATTACATTCAATTCCTTTGTTTAAATCGTTAATGTATATTGTAAATAGCTGGGGTCCCAGCACTGAATCTTGCGGTATCCCACTACTCACTGCCTGCCATTCTGAAAAGGACCCATTTATTCTTACTCTTTGCTTCCTGTCTGCCAACCAATTCTCTATCCACGTCAATACATTACCCCCAATACCATGTGCTTTAATTTTGTATACTAATCTCTTATGTGGGACCTTGTCAAAACCCTTTTGAAAGTCCAAATACACCACATCCACTGGTTTTCACTTGTCCACTCTACTACTTACCTCCTCAAAAAATTCTGGAAGATTTGTCGAGCATAAATCCATGCTGACTTGGACCGATCCTGTCATTGCTTTCCAAATGTGCTGCTATTACATCTTTAATAATTGCTTCCAACATTTTCCTCACCACCGATGTCAGGCTAACAGGTCTATAATTCCTTGTTTTCTCTCTCCCTCCTTTTTTAAAAAGCGGGGTTACATTAGCTACCCTCCAATCCATAGGAACTGATCCAGAGTCAATAGAATGTTGGCACATGACCACCAATGCATCCACTATTTCTAGGGCCACTTCTTTAAGTACTCTGGGATGCAGACTATCAGGCCCTGGGAATTTATCAGCCTTCAATCCCATCAATTTCCCTAACACAATTTCCTGACTAATAAGGATTTCCTTCAGTTCCTCCTTCTCGCTAGACCCTCGGTCCCCTAGTATTTCCGGAAGGTTATTTGTGTCTTCCTTAGTGAAGACAGAACCAATGTATTTGTTCAATCGGTCTGCCATTTCTTTGTTCCCCATTATAAATTCACCCGAGGCACTTACAATTTTAGCAACCTTTAGATGGCTTTGCTGTCCCTCGGGTTTCACGCCAGGTAAGTGTGTCGGGTTCTCAGTGACTCTCTCTTGCTTTGGCTAGTTGACAGCTGCAGAAGTGATATAAAAGCTACCATTTCATAGCTGTTCACTTTCCATGTCAGAAGCTGAAGCCTTCAGGTTTTGGAAAAGATTTGTGAGCTGTATGCACTTTGGAAGTGTTTGCAGTGAACTTTCTATTCACTGTCACCTCCTTGGAGCAATCTCTCTCAGCATTGACAGGGCACTTCTGTCATCTCAGCCTCACCTGATGTCTATTCCAGCAGCCTCGGTGCCCTTGAAAGAATCTCACCTTGGTCCTTCGAATCCCACCACGATCAGCCCCAATACCAACATCACTAAACACACCAGCATCACCACCAACAACACCAACCTTTTCCGCAATCACCTGATGCTGCACAGTACACAGGACAGCAACACCCGACCACAATGCTGCTCATTTAGGCCACTTGTACTTGACTTCATACTGTACACCCTGACTGCCATATGATGCACCAGGTTGGCACCTACCCACACCAGCTCCATAAAGCATCCCTGCAGTGTCCAACCCATTTCTTTCACACCCATCACCATTGTGTGGGGTACCCTTATGTCTCACTATTCACTACAACTCACTAAGCCATTTCCAAAAGTGCTCACAAATATGTTCAAGAACGCAAAGTCCTGAAAATAAAAATATAAATGTTTGACAATACATCAACATTAACTATACATGAACACTGGCTAAAGGACTCAAGTGCCTACCCATATGTGTTCGTTGATATGATCGGACAAGGATGAGGGTGAGTGTGAAAGGTGGTTAGTGAAATGGGGAACTGATATTGTAGATAGAGAGAGAGAGAGAGAGAGAGAGGGATGGGTGGAGGTGCAAGGTAAGTTGGTGTGAATGAGGATGTGCAGGGGTAGAGTGGGGAAGGCAGAGTGATGGGGATGTGATGAGTGGCACAGCAGGATGAGGTTGAGTGTGACTTTGCAGTAACGCTTCATGATCTGCTGAGATCATTGAAGTGTTTGTGCCACGGCAGCCTGATCCTTGTGACCACATTCCTGCTTGTGCCCTCCTGTGCAATGTGCAACCAGGCTGCATGAAGTCAAGTACAAGTGGCCTAAATGAGCAGCATTGTGGTCGGGTGTTGCTGTCCTGTGTACTGTGCAGCATCAGGTGATTGCGGAGAAGGTTGGTGTTGTTGGTGGTGATGTTGGTGTCCGGGAGAGGCCCTTTATGCCCATGGGAAGGGAAAAGGACATCCTTGCGTGCTGTGACTCCCTCCATAAGCATCTGGACGGAGTCATGGGAGAGCCTGGGTGCAGCCGTGCACCTTTGTGCAGTGTTTGTCAGTGTTTGCAGTCCTTAATGCTGCAGCACCACTGACAGAACTGTCAAAACCATTGTGGGCATGGTCCCTTTAAGGAAAGCGGCTGATCACATGTCATCAATTGACGTCATCAGACTGGCTTCCTCTTAATTGGCCGGGAAGCCTGCAGGGCGGGATTAACAAGCCCCAGCATGGGAAGATTCCGGAAAGCAAGCGGGTTCGGGAGTGGGGAGTGGGGAGTGGGCTTTCAACATGCCACCAACCCCGACCTCATCGATTGTGCCATGTGTGGAGAAGTCACAGCCTTCAAAGCTGACAAACCACATGTGGTTGCAACATAGGGCCCAAACTTGGTGGCCTTACCGCTCGCTGCCACTGAGTTTTTTGGGTGATCTCCCCTAGGTGCCATTTTCCACTAGGCCTCCCGCTGGCGGGAGGGGAGGACCACTGGGAACCGGCCGCTAGTGCATAAGTGTCTTCCCGCCCTCCAAGCTGGCAGATTCCTCTGGGCAGGAGTCGGCGGCAGAGGGAGAAGGACCACTGCATGGAGGCAGGTCTAACCCTAACAGTAAGTATGAAGACCTGTAAAAAAAAGTTAGTAAACTTTTTATTTATTTTTTGCAGCGATTCATTTGGATGGGGTCCCCTGAAGGTTTTCCAGTATTTTTTTTTTCTGTGCAAATTTTTATTTTTATGTGTTCCCCCCTCTCTGGGCCCAGCTCAATCCTCGGTGGCACTTTGGCGAGGATCGCATTTGTCGCCGACATTGGGAGCTCCCGCCCACTGCCGCCCAGATTCACGGCGTAAGTAATTTTTTTGCCGCTCAGCGGTCTTTGCAGATCTTTTGGAGGAATCTCCCAGCCAAAGTACCCCTAGGTCTCTCAGCGGTCCTTTGGGTGGCACTTGGCCGGGCCTTAGCATTGACTAAGTTCGAGCCCATAATCCTTTGAGCAGTAGACGTACAGAGAAATAAACCCTGTTTTTCCCTTGGGTAGGCAGGTAAAGTTTGTCGATCCTTTCAATCTTGACACTCTCTACACATTGTTAAGGAAAGCTCAAGATCTGAACAGGCCATTTCTCACAAACATTATCTTTGTTGATTCATTATGGTATGACAAGTGTTATTGTGAAGGCAGAACGCCGCCTTCATGGAGTCAGCTTTGCCGTCAAGAATGAGGTGGTCAACTACCTCAAAGACTCCACCTGTGGGGTTAACGAATGCCTCATGACTCTCCGTATCACCCTATCTCTGAACCAATGTGCCACAGTCATCAGTGCGTACGCTCCTACACACGATGCAACGGATGAGGCTAAAGAAGGGTTTTATTCCAACCTCGAGACATCCTTGTCCCGCGTCCCCACGGGCGACAAATTGATCCTCCGGGGTGATTTTAATGCCAGGGTTGGCAAAGACACAGCCCTCTGGGGAGGCATGATTGGCAGAGAGGGGGTAGGGAAAGCCAACTCCAGCTGTACCCTACTCCTGACAAAATGTCTAGAACATGAACTCCTCATCACCAACACCCTGTTCCGCCAGAGGGACAAATACAAGGCATCGTGGCAACACCCTTGCTCCAAACACTGGCACCTGCTTGAATATGTCATTGTCCGAGCCAGGGATCGCAAGGATGTACGCATCACCCGCGCTATGATAGGAGCTGACGACTGCTGGACGGACCACCGCCTAATCCGATCCATCATCAACATTAACATTGCCCCAAAGCAGAGGGGACAGCAGAAGCAGTTCCGCAAAAAAGCTAATGCCGGGGTACTTAGAGACCCAGCTAAGAGAGCCCTATACAGCCAATCTGGCGTGCCTTGATGACCCTGAGATGCTGAATCCTCACAGCGCTTGGTCTGCCCACCAGGCCGCTATAACCAGTGCCTGTGAAGAGATATTTGGTCACTCAACCACAAAACACCAGGACCAGTTTGATGAAAATGATCAGGAGATCGAAGAACTAATAGATCGCAAGCGCAAAGTGTTGTGTATCTGTAAAGCATCCACTCCCATGTTCCGCCACCAGGGAATGCATCCCCTGAAGTCCCAAGGGATCCCAGCGTCCCTTGGGAGCACTGTATATAAGCCAGCCCCTGGAGTGTCTTAATAAAGACTGAGGTCACTGTTACTTTAACTGCCCTGTGTGCAGTCTCATCTGTGTTAGGAACACAACAACTGGCGATGAGTATACGAATCCAACACAAAGATGCAGCAAAATGTGGACATCCCGGAGAAGTTCTCGGAGGGTGAGGACTGGGAAGCCTATGTCGAACAGCTAGACCAGTACTTTGTAGCCAACGAGCTGGACGGAGAAGGAAGTGCTGCAAAAAGGAGAGCGGTCCTCCTCACGGTCTGCGGGGCACCAACCTATAGCCTCATGAAGAATCTTCTGGCTCTGGTGAAACCTACAGATAAGTCGTATGAGGAGCTGTGTACACTGGTTCGGGAGCATCTGAACCCGAGAGAGAGCGTGCTGATGGTGGGATATCGGTACTACACGTGCCAGCGATCTGAAGGTCAGGAAGTGGCGAGCTACGTCGCCGAGCTAAGGCGACTTGCAGGACAATGTGAGTTTGATGGCTACCTGGAGCAAATGCTCAGAAACTTTTTTGTACTGGGCATTGGCCACGAGACCATCCTATGAAAACTTTTGACTGTAGAGACACCGAACCTCAGTCAGGTCATTGTGATAGCACAGGCGTTTATGTCCACCAGTGATAACACCAAACAAATCTCTCAGCACACAAGTGTTAGCAATGTTCATAAATTAACTGGAACTGTGTTTGCAAGCAGAAATGCACAGGGCAGAAACCACGAGTCTGCAACTGGCAGCAAGCTTCAGGTGACCCAGATGACTCAGATGGTGTTGTGGAGGCTTCCATTTAGCCAATTCATGCAGCTTCAAAGGGTATGTTTGCAAAAGCTGCAAGCTCTGCAAAACCTGATAACCACAACGTGGCAGAGGAAGATACATCCATGGTGGATCAAAGCAATTTCCAGCCTCAGAGAGAGGAGGCAGATGCTGAAGTACACAGGGTGCACACATTTTCGACGAAATGTCCATCTATAATGCTAAATGTAAAATTGAATGGCTTATCCGTAGCCATGGAACTGGACACTGGCGCTAGCCAATCCATCATGATTAAAAAGATGTTTGAGAGACTGTGGTGCAACAAGGCACTCAGACCAGCCCTGAGCCTCATCCACACGAAACTGAGAACGTACACCAAAGAGCTTATCACTGTCCTGGGCAGCGCCATGGTCAAGGTCACCTACGAGGGCACGGTGCACGAACTGCCACTCTGGATTGTCCTGGGCGATGGCCCCAAATTGCTTGGAAGGAGCTGGCTGGGCAAAATCCGCTGGAACTGGGATGACATCCGAGCGCTATCACATATCGATGAGGCCTCATGTACCCAGGTTCTCAACAAATTTCCTTCTCTTTTTGAGCCAGGCATTGGAAACTTTTCCAGGGCGAAGGTGCGGATCCACTTGGTCCCAGAGGCACAACCCATTCACCACAAGGCGCAAGCGGTACCTCACATGATGAGGGAGAGAGTGGAAATCGAGCTGGACAGGCTGCAACGCGAGGGCATCATCTCCCCAGTGGAATTCAGCAAGTGGGCCAGCCTGATTGTTCCAGTAATCAAAAGTGATAGCATGGTCAGGATTTTCGGCGATTATAAAGTAACTATTAATTGTTTCTCGCTACAGGACCAATACCCGCTACCGAAGGCAGACGACCTATTTGTGACGCTGGTAGGAGGCAAGACGTTCACCAAGCTCAACCTGACTTTGGCCTACATGACACAGGAGCTGGAGGAGTTTTCGAAGGGTCGCACCTGCATCAACACTCACAAGGGACTATTCATCTACAACAGATGCCTGCTTGGAATTCGGTCGACTGTAGCTATCTTCCAGAGAAACATGCAGAGCCTATTCAAGTCGGTACCACGCATGATGGTTTTCCAGGATGACATATTGGTCACGGGTCGCGACACCGTTGAGCACTTACAAAACCTGGATCGCGCAGGGCTGCAGCTGAAGAGGTCGAAATGCGTCTTCATGGCAACAGAAGTGGTGCACATTGGTACCAACGACATCAGTAAAAAAAGGGATGAGGTCCTACGAGACGAATTTAAGGAGCTAGGAGCTAAATTAAAAAGTAGGACCTCAAAAGTAGTAATTTCGGGATTGCTACCAGTGCCACGTGCTAGTCAGAGTAGGAATCGCAGGATAGCGCAGATGAATACGTGGCTTGAGCAGTGGTGCAGTAGGGAGGTATTCAAATTCCTGGGGCATTGGAACAGGTTCTGGGGGAGGTGGGACCAGTACAAACCGGATGGGAGACAGAGGGAAACAAAAAGGAGACAGAAGCAAAAGACAGAAAGGAAGTGAGTAAAAGTGGACGACAGAGAAACCCAAGGCAAAAAACAAAAATGGCCACTGAATATAAAGGGGCTGCAGGAAGGGTCAAAACTAAACATCATGGTTTAAAAACTAGGATTAAAACACTCTACCTAAATGCACGCAGCATTCGAAATAAAGTAAATGAGTTGACGGCACAAATCATTACAAATGGGTATGATTTGGTGGCCATTACAGAAACATGGTTGCAGGGTGGCCAAGATTGGGAATTAAACATACAGGGGTATCTGACGATTCGGAAAGATAGACAAGAAGGGAAAGGAGGTGGGGTAGCTCTGTTAATAAAGGATGATATCAGGGCAGTTGTGAGAGATGATATTGGATCTAATGAACAAAATGTTGAATCATTGTGGGTGGAGATTAGAGATAGTAAGGGGAAAAAGTCACTGGTGGGCATAGTTTATAGCCCCCAAATAATAACTTCACGGTGGGGCGGGCAATAATCAAGGGAATAATGGAGGCATGTGAAAAAGGAACGGCAGTAGTCATGGGGGATTTTAACCTACATATCGATTGGTCAACTCAAATCGCACGGAGTAGCCTGGAGGAGGAATTCATAGAATGCATACGGGATTGTTTCTTAGAACAGTATGTAACAGAACCTACAAGGGAGCAAGCTATCTTAGATCTGGTCCTGTGTAATGAGACAGGAAAAATAAACGATCTCCTAGTAAAAGATCCTCTCGGAATGAGTGATCACAGTATGGTTGAATTTGTAATACAGATTGAGGGTGAGGAAGTTGTGTCAGAAATGAGTGTACTATGCTTAAACCAAGGGGACTACAGTGGGATGAGGGCAGAGTTGGTTAAAGTAGACTGGAAACACAGGTGGCACAATTGAGGAACAGTGGAGGACTTTTAAGGAGCTCTTTCATAGTGCGCAACAAAAATATATTCCAGTGAAAAAGAAGGGCGGTAAGAGAAGGGGTAACCAGCCGTGGATAGCCAAGGAAATAAAGGAGAGTATCAAATCAAAGACCAATGCGTATAAGGTGACCAAGGTTAGTGGGAAACTAGAGGATTGGGAAAATTTTAAAGAACAGCAAAGAATGACTAAAAAAGCAATAAAGAAAGGAAAGATAGATTACGAAGGTAAGCTTGCGCAAAACATAAAAACAGATAGTAAAAGCTTTTGCAGATATATAAAACGGAAAAGAGTGACTAAAGTAAATGTTGGACCCTTAGAAGATGAGAAGGGGGGATTTAATAATGGGAAATGTGGAAATGGCTGAGACCTTAAACAATTATTTTGCTTCAGTCTTCACAGTGGAAGACACAAAAACCATGCCAAAAATTGCTGGTCACGGGAATGTGGGAAGGGAGGACCTTGAGACAATCACTATCACTAGCGGGGTAGTGCTGGACAGGCTAATGGGACTCAAGGTAGACAAGTCCCCTGGTCCTGATGAAATGCATCCCAGGGTTTTAAAAGAGATGGCGGAAGTTATAGCAGATTCATTCGTTATAATCTAGCAAAATTCTCTGGACTCTGGGGAGCTACCAGCGGATTGGAAAGCAGCTAATGTAATGCCTCTGTTTAAAAAAGGGGGCAGACAAAAGGCAGGTAACTATAGGCCGGTTAGTTTAACATCTGTAGTAGGGAAAATGCTTGAAATTATCATTAAGGAAGAAATAGCGGGACATCTAGATTGGAATAGTGCAATCAAGCAGAAGCATCATGGATTCATGAAGGGGAAATCATATTTAACTAATTTACTGGAATTCTTTGAGGATATAACGAGCATGGTGGATAGAGGTGTACCGATGGATGTGGTGTATTTAGATTTCCAAAAGGCATTCGATAAGGTGCCACACAAAAGGTTACTGCAGAAGATTGAGTACGCGGAGTCAGAGGAAATGTATTAGCATGGATCGAGAATTGGCTGGCTCACAGAAAGCAGAGAGTCGGGATAAATGGGTCTTTTTCGAGTTGGAAATCGGTGGTTAGTGGTGTGCCACAGGGATCGGTGCTGGGACCACAACTGTTTACAATATACATAGATGACCTGGAAGAGGGGACAGAGTGTAGTGTAACAAAATTTGCAGATGACACTAAGATTAGTGGGAAAGCGGGTTGTGTCGAGGACAGAGAGGCTGCAAAGAGATTTGGATAGGTTAAGCGAATGGGCTAAGGTTTGGCAGATGGAATACAATGTCGGAAAGTGTGAGGTCATCCACCTTGGGAAAAAAAACAGTAAAAGGGAATATTATTTGAATGGGGAGAAATTACAACATGCTGAGGTGCAGAGGGACCGACCCCCTGGGGGTCCTTGTGCATGAAATTCTTTTGGAGTTTATCTGAAAAACATAAAACATTAATCCGTGCCACCCGACCTGGATGACACACCAGACATTTACAAGGCCCTTTTTTTTTCTTTTTTGTGTTTTTTTTTTTTCTTCCTCCAGTGCCCCCTGTAAAAGGGGAGGGGGACACTAAAAGCACCGGCAATTAAAACAAATTAAACTTTAAAACGTAAAATCAAATTAAAATTTGGTTGCCGGGCGTGATGATGCACTCCAGTCCCTCCGGTGCCCACCTCTCGCGGAAGGCCGCGAGCGTACCGGTGGACACCGCGTGCTCCATCTCCAAGGACACCCTGGACTGGATGTAAGAGCGGAAGAGAGGCAGGCAGTCAGGTTGAACGACCCCCTCGACCGCCCGCTGCCTGGACCGGCTGATGGCACCCTTGGCCGTGCCCAGGAGCAGTCCTACGAGGAGGCCCTCAGACCTACCCGCTCCCCTCCGCACAGGGTGCCCAAAGATCAGGAGAGTGGGACTGAAGTGCAGCCAGAATTTCAGGAGCAGCCCCTTTAAATAATAAAACAGGGGCTGCAACCTCGTGCACTCAATAAAAACATGGAACACGGACTCCTCCAGATCGCAGAAATTGCAGGCGGCCTGGGAGTCCGTGAACCGGCTTAAAAATTTGTTGCACGGCACTGCTCCGTGCACCACCCTCCAGGCCAAGTCCCCGATGAATAGTGGGAGGACTCCCGCATAGAGTGCCCTCCATCGGGGACCCCCGCCTCCTCCGGACGGCAAGATGGTACGCCATGGCGTGTCCGGACGGCCGGCGAGGATGGCAAAGTTGAGAGAGTGCAGGAGCAGCCTGTACAGGAAACCCCTCCGCGCGGAACTGAAAGGCACGGAGGGGATTTCCCCGAGGCGGCTCAAGTTGTGAGGCGCCGGCCCCCGAGGGAGGTTCCGGGGTTTGGCGCCGATGAGGAATTCCGTCCGGACGGGGGTCAGTTCGGACGGGATCTCCCCATATGCTTGAGCCTCCTCGATGCACCTAACAGAGTCAGGGCCCAAAGCTGTTTTTAGCGACTCGATGGCTTCGGCCGCGCTGCGGACGTGCTGAATTTAGGCGCCGCGCCGCGTGCCTGGTGCCATCCAGCCCGCTTCCTTGTGCATGAATCCCAAAAAGTTAGTTTGCAGGTGCAGCAGGTAATCAGGAAGGCGAATGGAATGTTGGGCTTCATTGCAAGAGGGATGGAGTACAAAAGCAGGGAGGTCCTGCTGCAACTGTATAGGGTATTGGTGAGGCCGCACCTGGAGTACTGCGTGCAGTTTTGGTCACCTTTCTTAAGGAAGGATATACTAGCTTTGGAGGGGCTACAGAGACGATTCACTAGGCTGATTCTGGAGATGAGGGGGTTACCTTATGATGATAGATTGAGTAGACTGGGTCTTTAGTCATTGGAGTTCAGAAGGATGAGGGGTGATCTTATAGAAACATTTAAAATAATGAAAGGGATAGACAAGATAGAGGCAGAGAGGTTGTTTCCACTGGTCGGGGAGACTAGAACTAGGGGGCACAGCCTCAAAATACGGGGGAGCCAATTTAAAACCGAGTTGAGAAGGAATTTCTTCTCCCAGAGTGTTGTGAATCTGTGAAATTCTCTGCCCAAGGAAGCAGTTGAGGCTAGCTCATTGAATGTATTCAAGTCACAGATAGATAGATTTTTAACCAATAAGGGAATTAAGGGTTACGGGAAGAGGGCGGGTAAGTGGAGCTGAGTCCACGGCCGGATCAGCCATGATCTTTTTGAATGGCGGAGCAGGCTCGAGGGGCTAGATGGCCTACTCCTGTTCCTAATTCTTATGTTCTTATGTTCTTATGTTTTGGGGGAGAAAGATCGCGGCGGACAGCATTCGGCCCACAGACGCCAAGACAGAGGCTATCAGGAACCCGCCCAGGCCACAGAACGTCATGGAGCTGCGGTCGTTCCTGGGACTCCTCAACTTTTTTGTTAACTTCCTACTGGGGTTAAGCACCCTCTTAGAGCCCCAACATGTGTTATTGCATAAAAGTGAGAACTGGGTATGGGGAAAAAAACCAAGTAATTGCTTTTGAGAAAGCCAAAAACATTCTATGCTCCAACAAGCTGCTTGTATTGTATAACACGTTTAAAAGACTTGTGTTAGCATGTGATGCTTCGTCGTACGGAGTCAGGTGTGTACTACAACATGGTAACGTTGCGGGGAAGCTGCAACCTGTCGCCTATGCTTCCAGGAACTTGTCTTTGGCCGAGAGGGCCTACAGCATGATTGAAAAAGAGGCATTAGCATGTGTGTTTGGGGTAAAGAAAATGCATCAGTTTGGCCTCAAATTTGAGCTAGAAAGCGATCACAATCCCCTCATATCCTTGTTCGCTGAAAACAAGGGGATAAATACTAATGCCTCAGCCCTCATACAAAGGTGGGCACTCGCACTATCAGCATATAACTATACCATCCACCACAGGCCAGGCACCGAGAACTGTGCGGATGCTCTCTGTCGGCTATCATTGCCCACCACGGGGGTGGAAATGGCGCAGCCTGCAAACTTGTTGATGGTGGCGCAGCCCGCAGACTTGTTGATGGTTATGGAAGCCTTTGAAAATGATAAATCCCCTGTCACGGCCCGCCAGATTAGGACTTGGATCAGCCAAGATCCTCTGCTGTCCCTAGTAAAAAACTGTGTACTGCCTGGGAGCTGGGCCAGCATCCCCGTTGAAATGCAAGAGCTAATCAAGCCGTTCCAGCGGCGAAAGGATGAGCTGTCCATTCAGGCAGACTGCCTGTTGTGGGGTAACCGCATAGTGCTACCCAAAAAGGGCAGGGAGACGTTCATCTCGGAACTCCACAGCACACACCTGGATATAATAATGATGAAAGCGATAGCCAGATCCCACGTGTGGTGGCCCGGAATCGACTCTGACTTAGAGTCCTGTGTATGGCAATGCAGCATGTGTGCTCAGTTGAGCAACGCGCCCAGAGAGGCACCACTAAGTTTGTGGTCCTGACCCTCCAGACCATGGTCAAGGATCCATGTCGACTAAGCGGGCCTGTTTCTCGGTAAAATGTTCCTGGTGGTGATGGATGCTTTTTCAAAATGGATTGAACGTGAAATAATGTCAGGAAGCACCGCCACCACCACCATTGAAAGCCTGAGGTCCATGTTTGCCACCCACGGCCTGCCTGACATACTGGTCAGTGACAACGGGCCATGTTTCACCAGTGCCGAATTTAAAGAATTCATGACCCGCAATGGGATCAAACATGTCACCTCGGCCCCGTTTAAACCAGCCTCCAATGGGCAGGCAGAGCGGGCAGAACAAACCATCAAACAGAGCCTTAAATGAGTCACAGAAGGCTCACTCCAAACCCGCCTGTCCCGAGTACTGCTCAGCTACCGCACGAGACCCCACTCGCTCACAGGGGTGCCCCCGGCTGAGCTACTCATGAAAAGGACACTTAAAACCAGACTCTCGCTGGTTCACCCCAACCTGCATGATCAGGTGGAGAGCAGGCGGCAGCAACAAAATGTAAACGATGGTCGTGCCAATGTGTCACGGGAAATTGATCTGAATAACCTTGTGTATGTGCTCCCAATTGGACCGCGGGCATGGTGATAGCTAAAGAAAGGAGCAGGGTGTTTGTAGTCAAACTAGACAATGGACAAATTTGCAGAAAGCACCTGGACCAAACGAGGCTGCGGTTCACAGACTGCCCTGAACAACCCACAGCAGACACCACCTTTTTTGAGCCCACAACAGACACCCAAAGGATCAACGACACCACCCCAGACCAGGAAATCAAACCCATCACACCCAACAGCCCAGCAAGGCCAGGCTCACCCAGCAGCATGCAGGGCCAACAACACACCAGCCCAGCGAGGGCACAGCCAACACACCAGAACAGACATTTGTACCGAGGCGGTCCACCAGGGAAAGAAAGGCTCCCGACCGCCTCACCTTGTAAATAGTTTTCACTTTGACTTTGCGGGGGAGTGATGTGTATCTGTAAAGCATGCACTCCCATGTTCCGCCACCAGGGAGTGCATCCCCTGAAGTCCCAAAGGATCTCAGCATTCCTTGGGAGCAGTGTATATAAGCCGGCCCCTAAGGCCTGTTCCTCACTCTGGAGTATCTTAATAAAGACTGAGGTCACTGTTACTTTAACCTCCCTGTGTGCAGTCTCACCTGTGTTAGGAATACAACACAAAGCATTTCTGAGCCTCAATCAACAGCCCAACTCGGGAGCTGAACATGACATTACAGACAGCTCAATGCTGAGGTCCAACAAAAAACTTGGGACCTAAAGAACAGGTGGTGGATGGAGAAAGCACAGGAGATGCAACAACTGGTCCACAGCCACGATGTGCGAGGATTCTTCGCTGCAGTCAAGGCCACCTACGGTCCAAACTCCCAAGGCCCCACCCCACTCCTTACCAAGAACGGGGAAACACTCATCAAGGACACCGAGGTTGTCAGGGCCCGATGGAAGGAGCACTTTGAAGATCTCCTCAATCGAGACTCTGCCTTTGACTCGAGTGTTCTCGATTCCATCCCGCAGCATGCGACCCGTCATCAACTCAGTGAAACTCCAATGTTGCATGAGGTCAGCAAAGCCATAAAACAGCCTAAGAATATGGAATCCCTGCTGAGCTGCTAAAATATAGCGGAGAGGCGCTGTTGGTGCTGATCCATGACTTCATCTCTCTCAGCTGGAGGGAGGAGAACATGCTGGGAGATCTGAGAGATGCAGTGATTGTGACCATTTTTAAAAAGGGGACAAGTCCGACTGCGGCAACTACAGGGGAATCTCCCTGCTTTCAGCCACTGGGAAAGTTGTCGCTCAAGTTCTCCTCAATCGTCTTCTCCCTGTGGCCGAGAAGCTCCTCCCGGAATCACAATGCGGATTTCGGTCTTACAAAGGCCTTTGACACTGTCAACCGCGAGGGTCTATGGAGCGTCGTCCTCTGTTTCGGATGCCCCCAAAAGTTTGTTAACATCCTTCGCCTGCTTCACGATGACATGCAGGCTGTGATCCTTACCAACAGATCCATTACAGACCCAATCCACATCCGGACCGGCGTCAAACAGGGCAACGTTATCGCTCCAACCCTCTTCTCAATCTTCCTCGCCGCCATGCTCCACCTCACAATCAACAAGCTCCCCGCTGGAGTGGAATTAAACTGCAGAACCAGTGGGAAGCTGTTTAACCTACGCCGCCTCCAGGCCAGATCCAACCTCTGTCATTGAGCTTGCAGTATGCGGACGATGCCTGCATCTGTGCACATTCAGAGGCTGAACTCCAGGATATAGTCAATGTATTCACTGAGGCATATGAAAGCATGGGCCTTATGCTTGACATCCGTAAGACAAAGGTCCTCCACCAGCCTGTCACCGCCGCACAGCATTGCCCTCCAATCATCAAGATTCGCGGCGTGACCCTGGACAACGTGGACCATTTCCCAAATCTCGGGAGCCTCTTATCAACAAAGGCAGACATTGATGCGGAGATTCAGCATCGCCTCCACTGTCCAGTGCAGCCTTTGGCCGTCTGAGGAAAAGAGTTTTTGAAGACCAGGCTCTCAAATCTATCACCAAACTCATGGTCTATGGTAATACCCGCCCTCCTGTATGGATCTGAGGCATGGACAATGTACAGAAGGCACCTCAAGTTGCTGGAGATATATCACCAATGATGTCTCCGCAAGGTCCTGCAAATCCCCTGGGAGGACAGGCGGACCAACACCAGTGTCCTCGACCAGGCTAACATCTCCAGTATTGAAGCACTGACCACACTCGATCAGCTTCGCTGGGCAGGCCACATAGTATGCATGCCAGATACGAGACTCCCTAAGCAAATGTTTTTTATGCGGAGCTCTTTCATGGTAAACGAGCCAAAGGAGGACAGCGGAAACTTTACAAGGACATCCTCAAAGCCTCCCTGGTAAAGTGCGACATCACCACTGACACCTGGGAGACCCTGGCCGAAGACCGCCCGAGGTGGAGAAAGTCCATCCGAGAGGGCGTTGAGCTCTTCGAGTCTCAATGCAAAGAGCATGAAGAGGTCAAGCGCAGGCAGCGGAAGGAGCGCGCGGCAAACCAGCCCCACCAACCCCTTCCCTCGAGGAATGTCTGTCCCACCTGTAACAGGGTCTGTGGCTCTCGTATCGGACTGTTCAGCCATCAAAGAACTCACTTTGGGAATGGAAGCAAGTCCTCCTCGATTCCGAGGGACTGCCTATGATGATGATGATGATGAAAAGTGTTATTGTGAACAAGACCCCCAGAAATGAGAGATTTCCTTAAAAACACCAGATGTCAACATGTTTACCATCCTGGATGAAACTAATCTTGAGCTCCATTGCCCCACTTCCAATGTCAAGACTGCTTTGACTATCTAGTTTCCCAATTAGGCCACAAAAAGAGGTTAGCAGGCACGAATCAAATATCCTATACTTTCAGCAGAAGCTAAACAGCACAGTCAGCTAAATTGTAACCTGACACATTAAATCCTAAAGGAATGAACAAGTTTAACCATTTCATTATTTTTAGCTACAGTGAAAATCCACAAGCCATTTATATGTAAAAAGAAAGCAAAAACCTTAATCATTTGAGATTAAACCAACTCATAACCCTACGCATATATATATAAATGACTAGGGTATCTTACATAAAATACTTGCTTATCTGTTAGTTCAAATGAAGAGTATACACCTAAAACCTTAACTTCTCTTTTCTCTTTACAGCTTATGCTTTGTATTTCTAGTTTGTCATATTCTAATTTCCCAGATTTCCAGCATTATTTGTACTATTTGCCAGTGTTTTGTTCAGTACAACAGAAGACTTACTGAAAAGATTACAAACTCAAATTTCCAGTATTGTAATTATTTTTAAAAACTCATTGGTAGTTTTCCACCGGCGCAAAATTTTTTTTTTGATGAAAAGATTAATTATTTTCATCTCCCTTTAAATTACTTTCGGATAAAAAGACTTCCCCCCCCACCCCCACCGCCCCGACCCCACTTCCTCCACTAGACAAGTGCCCCCCACAGTGGTTTCTGCTTTCATTTTAACCAAAGGCAGGTGTTTGACAAAGTACAACACTCGAAAGCATTTACTGCTAGTCATCTGAGTTCACTATGGATAATCCCAGTTTTGCTTCTGTTTGCATTAGAAGCCTCATATACATAGGAAGCGTATGTGTAATAAAACTTTCAGCTGCACCTTGTAATAACAGCAGAATCTAAGGCTAAACTGCATCAAGATGTCACTGTCATGCACCAATTAGGATATAGTTTATAGATACAACACTATAAAAGGTGTATTTGCATGCAATGCCCATGATACAGTGCAGTACAAGGCCTAGACACGTATGCGAGCTGAGCTACATAAGGTGCGTTTGGTGCCCAAGCACAACTGTATCTCACACAAAGTACTCAACAAGGTTTCTGTGCACACTCTGTTGGGGGCTAGAGTAGTAAATAAGGTGCATATTCATACAGTATATAGCTCCAATAGTTTATGTGACATGCACACTGATTACAATCTACTAGATAAAATTGTCAGTATTCTAAACATAAAGCATATATCCGCGAAAAGGCAAATCATTGATACCAGTAATTTGAAGTGTTTTATCAGAATTGCTAAGTAAAGTTAAATAGTTGCCACATAAAATGATTACTTTGCGACTATAAATATTTAAAATGAAAAGCAGGACTCATAACTTTCTCTCCCCGTTCCCTCATATATGTACTTCACAATAAGAAACAATTGTCTTTTAATTCACCTTCTTGTAGCAAAATAATTGAGTTATAATCCCCCCACTGCCAGCCTCTTACACCTCAGACATGCACACACACACAAAACACTGCTTTCAGGAAAATATGTATTACCAGTATCAATATAGGAACATAGGAACAGGAGTAGTCCATTTAGCCTTTCGAGCCTGTTCCACCATTCTAGGGATCAAACTGACTTAATACACATGGTGCAAAGTAATTTCTAATATAAAACAATGTGAGCATAGTAAATTTTGACTGATTTTGTTCTTGATCTTATTTTAAAAGTTCACCACTTTCCATAATAAAACAAGACTCTTATAGACGAGGTTAAGGCTAAATTTAGTGAAGACATGGAAAATAAACAAACATCCTGATTGCCTAGGCACAGTGCCAAGTTGTACAGACTGTACAGTGCAATAGTGATCTGTCAATCAGAGGGCTATTCCCTTTTCTATCAATTAATGAGGCTGAAGATGTTCAAATCTGTAATTAAGAAATTATGTGCAAATGAAATGTTCTTTGTATGTTGTTTGCCTGTATAGAATTACATTAACATTCACAAGGCAGCCTGCCTGGTATTGGATTGGTTTGTCCAGTATACTACATCACATAGTGGTAGAACGTGGGTTTGCCTCTGCTATTCCCCAAACAGTGGATTTTCTGTCTCAGTTTGATTGTTGTGGGGCAGATGAGTGGAGGCATGTCATTTTCTGATGGGGGAGGGAGGGGAAAACTGGAGAACAACAAGCTGTGTCATTTCTGTGAACCTAAAAAGAAAGGGCTCGTGAATGGCATCAGCAGAGGCCTGAGAACTAGTTGTCTGTTAATCATGGGTTAGAGAAGGGAGAGCATGCTGCACGATACTAGGAACCTGAAGGAAGGGGGAAGAAAATTGTTTTCAAAATAAAAAGCAAAAGTCTAAAAAACGGTATTTTCTTTCAATCTGCTTGTCCTTGAGTAAATGTGCTTTATGTAAGCATTGATTTGTCTGGTCTTGTATAGTGTGAGTGACAAGGTATTCTAACTGTTAAGATGCTTCCTAGGAAGGATGGAGGCATCACTTCTAACAACCATGTTGACACTATTACATTGCTAGTTACTTTAGAGTCTTTACTCTTCCAATTTATTTTCCATCAGCCTAGATTGCGAGCAGGACTCTTAATAGTTTTGTCCTGTCAAAGGACAGAAGGCTTGTGTAATATTAATCTGAATCTGCATTTTCTTTAACAATAATGCATTGAAATCAGTCATGACTTAAAAAGAAATAAAAGTACATTCAGGACATGCCATTTTATAAATAAATTTGTCGATGAAAATCAGTGATGTGCTTTTGTGAACATGGAATACAGACAGTGTGTTAACACCAGATGACAAAGCAAATGCGCCTTTTTGTGTTTTAATAATTTTTTAAAAATCACAATTTCAGTCCCGTATTTAGGTAGATTAGTTCTGACAGAAGCATGCACTTTCAGTAAAATGCCATGTTCTTTTGTGCACATTTTTCCTAGGGATTTTAGAGTATGATTGTCCACAGGGCATGATTTGCCTGAGAGGAGATGGTGACAGACTAATGCCAGGAGAATGATAAAAGGGCAGCAGCCATATGGCCACTTATGTTGGCAATGAGAATGTTGGAATTTTGCCTGATTGAGAGGGATAGATGACAAAATGCTTCAAGCTGAAATAAAATAGAAATTAAACATTAAGATTAATTTATTGTCCAAAAGATGAGCTGCCTAATTATTCAATTTTATTTGAAATAATACTCACAGCTTAAAACAAGCAACTTTATTTTTCCAGTTTTCAACTTATGGGAGACAAGAATTGTGGAAGGCAGGTGCAAAAATGTGTAAATATGTATTTCTGTGCAACCCTTTTGTGGGCCCTGATTTGAAATGTGTCCCATTTTGTGAGAGATAGAGAGTCCGACTATCTGAAGGTTATTGCGGATGTTGTGCACTGTCGAAGATGCCGTCTTTCAGACGGGATTTTGTATAGGGAAGATCTCATGGGACTGTTCAAAAAAGTGCAGTGGTGTTCTCCTGATGTCCTGGCCAACATTTATCCTTCAGTCAACATCAGAAAAATAGATCAAAAGCAAAATACTGCGGATGCTGGAAATCCAAAATAAAAACAAAATATGTTGGAAACAGTTGACATGTTTATAAACCAGTGCAGAGCCAGGAAAGAACAGGGATGGTGGTGTAAGCCAAAAGAGGGTTGTAATGGGACAATAAAGAAACAAAAGATGGGTCTAGAGGAGGTGTAAATGGTAAGAGTAGAACTATTACCAGAACCTGCTGTGAAAAAATGGTGGCTATGATCTGAAGTTGTTGAACTCAATGTTGAGGCCGGAAGATTGTAAAGTGCTTAATCGAAAGATGAGCTGCTGTTCCTCGAGCTTGGAACAATGCAGGAGAACAGAGTGGTCAGAGTAGGACTGGGGCGGAGAATTAAAATAGCAAGCGACTAGAAGTTCAGGGTCATGCTTGTGGACTCAACGAAGGTGTTCAGCAAAGCGATCACCCAATCTGCGTTTGGTCTCCCCAGTGTAGGGACGACTACATCATGAGCAACAAATACAGTATATTAAATCGATAGAAGTACAAGTAAATTGCTGGTTCACCAGGAATGATTGTTTGGGGCCTGGACAATGGGAAGGGAGTAGGTAAAAGAGCAGATGTTGCATCTCCTGTGCTTGCATGGGAAGGTGCTGGGGGAAGGGGAGTGGTGTGTCAGGGTGACGGAAACTCTGTTTCTCTTTCCAGAGATACTGCCTGACCGGCTGAGTGTTTCTAGAATTTATTGTCGGTAAAATAGATTCTCTGGTCATTTATCTCATTGCTCTTTGTGGGAGCTTGCTGTGCATATATTGGTTGCCGTGTTTCCCTACATTACAAAAGTACTTCACTGGCTGTGAAGCATTTCAGGACGATCTGAGGTTGTGAAAGGTGCTGTATTCGTTCTTCTTTAACATAGTAAAATATCTGAGTATTTACAACATTCCTCTTCAACTGCTGCATCGGTTTGACACCACGGAGGAAGGATAGCGTTGTTCACAGTGTGTTGTAAACTCATTCATTAGGAATTCCTATAATTGGTACTTCTAATAAAACCACAAAGATGATCTAAGAGAAGATGCTTGTGGTTTCACCATCAATATCAACCAGAGGATATCTCCATACACACAATTATAATGTCACTCTACCCACAGATCACAGCAGTTCTTTTTATTTGTCTTCTGGCACAACCAGTATGAAGACATGACCATTTCTGCTGCAAAATGTTGCTGTCTGTCCAAAACAAAAGGGGTGCTAAAGTGACCCAAATTCTAAATTGTGCTGCTATCCCAAAAGGGAGGAAGGTAATATCCCGTTATTACTCGTTTACACTTTTTCTTATCTCTGCTATTCAATGCGTCAAAGGTCACATCTACACTAGAAGTATAGCAGAGGTGTTAAGTGATGTGACACTACATACCCAAGACCGCCCAAGGTGGAGGAAAAGCATCCGAGAAGGAGCTGAACACCTTGAGTCTCTTCCCCGAGAGCAAGCTGAAGCCAAGTGTAGACAGCGGAAGGAGCGCTCGGCAACCCAGGCTCCCCACCCGCCTGTTCGTCGAACCACCGCCTGCCCCACCTGTGACAGAAACTGTAGGTCCTGCATTGGACTCTTCAGTCACCTGATAACTCATTTTTAGTGTGGAAGCAAGTCATCCTCGACTCCGAGGGACTGCCTATGATGATGATGATGACGCTACAGTTTTAACTGAAATTTCACAAGTTGGCAATGCCTCGTGTACACCGGGCAGCATTAACTGTGATTTAATGTCAATTAGTGGTGCGGGTTCTTAGAAAATCTTACCCTAAAGTAAACGCAGCCTGAATCTAGCATGGAAAGAGTCTGACTCTGCTTTGTTCTG
Organism: Pristiophorus japonicus; assembly: GCF_044704955.1. Lineage (NCBI taxonomy): Eukaryota > Metazoa > Chordata > Chondrichthyes > Pristiophoridae > Pristiophorus > Pristiophorus japonicus. Next base: position 229,400,958 of record NC_091982.1, on the reverse strand, counting down.
GAGTCAGGTCAGACTTTAACTCTGCATTTACATGGGGCCTGTTTCGCCCTGATGTGAAGCAGAAAGCCACATTGCACCAATGCTAAACTGCTAGTGTAACTGTACCCAACAATAGCCTGGGATATTCTCCATAATGCCTGCAACATAACCATATGCACATGGGTGTTGTCAACGTGATGTAGCAGACATGCATTGTGCAGAGGACCTAGGGTGGGCTTCCTGATGTGACTCAATGAAAGAGGTGGGTACAGTTTTACATAAGGAATCACTAGTACGGTATTATCCATAATAGTTCTTGCTTGCTGTGAATACTAATCAAAATTGGTGTGAAAGTTTTGATTGGCATGGTATATAACAATATTTTAATTTATTAAACTCCAGATTTAAAAGACAATCACGTCGGATGGTTTGGAAATGGGGTTTTTATGACCCTCAGACGTTGACATTTATTAGCTTACTTCGATGTGGTGCTTGACCTGATCAATTGTAGCATCTTGCTCATCTCACAAACCAGATTCATCCAGTAAGAAGTGTCTTGCAGGGCCAGTCCAACTAAGGGAACAAAGGGTAAAGATTGGTGACACCCTGTCAAGCTGGAGAGAGGTAAAAAGCAGAGTACCACAGGGTGCTGGGCCTTGCTGCCATTTAAAAAAAAATGATTAATGACTCGAAATTATAATATTGCACCCTGAAGAACGGAAACAATACACAGTTTGTGAATGCTGCTTCGGTCCTTGCAAAGGGACTCTGTTCTCTCGGCAAATGTGGACCATACTGTGAAGTGTTCAGTCGCAAAAGATATGTTGATCATTCCTACAAAAAGCCAAAGTTAACGCTTACATTTTATAAGAAAAATAAACCCAAATATCGAGCAGTTTGGTAAGGAGCGAGGAAAGAAAAAAATTAGGAAAATTCCACCAGCAAAATTGCTTGGGGCCACTCATTGCAAATGATCTGGATGGGATAGCCAAGTGGTGTGAGGAACAGGAAACAAGTGAGACATGTGGCATCGAAAACGAGTCAAATAGCTATATGAAATTCAAGGACAGAAAGCAAGATACATGTCCTGGTATGCCTATCTGTAAGTATGGCAGCTAAAGGAAAAGGCACCTGATATGTGGAGAAAGAAAGACTTGCATTTATATAGCACCTTTCACGACCACCGAATGTCCCAAAGCACTTTACGTCAATGAAGTACTTTTTGAAGTGTAGTTACTGTTGTAATGTGGCAAGTGGTAGGGTCTAGAATATGAAAAAGTCTTTTAAGTGACACAATCATGAACAGAAGAGAGTTATGCTGGATGCATCACAAGTAATTTACTTTGTGTTAATAACTGCCAAAATAGCGTGTGGAGGAATTTGATGCAAATGTGTTAGCCAGTCCCCTAAAAATAGCATGCAGAGGAATTTCAATCTCCCCACAATGTGTCATACAGACAAAATGCCAGGATTTTGATGCATAAACGTTATCTGCTGCATTAGATTAGGGTGGCAAGAATTTTTAACCCGTTAATGCCCTCATTTTGTTTACTTTTTTGTCCTCTGCTGTGCAGGAGGAAGATGCTAGACGGTATGAGACTGATGGTATTGTATAGATCAGACTGATGCTTCACAACCAAAGGAAAATGGAATAGAAAGCAGCGGGGAAGGGAAACATAGGACATTAATAAATATAGAGACAACAGTGGCAAAGAACCAGAAAGGAACAGATCACAATTAAAGAGATGTTCAAGAGGAACATGTAAGGATGGGATAGAATGACTAATTAGCTCTAGACAAGAAGACAGGATGAAGAGCTTGGGCCACAAGACCTATATTGAGAAATAGTGGATGTGGAAACTAAATCCGAGAAATTAGATCAAGCACACTTCAGGCAAAAAATGGGTGCTGAAGGGTCTAATATAGTGTGCGGTTGCTGCTGCCAGAAATAGCATCATAGAAAGGGATTGATTCTTGCAGTTCCCCTGAACATTGCCTTAATCTAAGTTTTGCATATTCCTAACTTGACCCAGACTGAACCCGGACATTTTTGTGTGTTCAGCTAATAGCTGTGTGTTGACTGAGTGCGGGGAGCAGGGATGGAAATGGAATCACTCACTTATGTATCAGGGCTTCGATCTACACTGCCCCATCCTTTCAGAATTTTGAATACTTCAATCATGTCACTCCATAATCTGCAATGTTCTAATGAAAAAAGACCCAACTTTTTAAGTCTTTGTATTTTTATTTCCTCATACCAGGCAGCAACCTAGTGAATCTGTATTGCAGCCTCTCTACATCCTCAATATCCTTCCCGTAGTGCGGAGCCCAAAACTGCACACAGTACTGTAACCCAGGTCTTAATAAGGATTCTATATCGGCTCAGCATTAAGTCTTCACTTTTATAGTCTATATCTTGTGATAAAACCAACAATTCCATTAATGTGTCTTACAGCCTTATCAATCTGAGGTGCCAACTTTAAAAGCCTATGAACCTGTTCCCCGAAATCCCTCTGCTCTTCCAGTGCACCGAGTTTACTTCCATTCAGTGTGATTACTGCTGTTTTTTTTACCAAAATGCATCACCTCACTTGCATTGAATTTCATCTGTTAGTTTTTAGCTCATCCCCATTCTATCGACATCCCTTTGTAATTTCCTTTGATCTTCTAAAGAATTAACTGGCCTCCTATTTTGCTATCGCCTCCAAATTTCAACACCACTCTCTCCAGGCCTATCTCAAAATCATTGATGTACACAGTGAACAGAACCCTGTGGGATACCCACTACCCACTTCCAAACACTCTGGAAAAATTGCCCTTAACTCCTATTCTCTGTTTTCTACCTTCTCGACAAAATATCTGGTCATCACATTGCTGTTTGTGGGAGCTTGCTGTGCGCAAATTGGCTGCCCCGTTTCCCACATTACAACAGTGACCACACTCCAAAAGTACTTAATTTGCTGTAAAGCGCTTTGAGATGTCTGGTGGTCATAAAAGTCGCTATATAAATGTAAGTCTTTCTTTCAATTTTTAATCCATTTTGCGAGCCTCTCCTTAATCCCATGCCCCTTAATCTTCCGGGCAGTACCTTGTTAAAGGCTTTCATAAAATCCATGTACACTTGGGGGCCGAAATTCGGGTACGATAAGGCGGCCTTCCGAGCGATTTTCTCCACTTCAAAATTTTTTTCTCGTTGTACCGGAAGTTGGTCATAGTGAGGGCAGAAATGTGGCGGTAAGTCCTGGTGAGGAGCGGAAGTTGGGGCGGGACCCAGTCTCCACTGCTGTCACTCAGTGGAGATGACGTCATGACGCATTTGCATCACCACGCTCTTCCCTTCAATTACAAGGGAGAGCGTTCGGCATTCACAAACATCGGTCCATTGGGTCACCAGGGAGAGTTTCAGCCGAGCCATTGGCCTGGCATCTGTTGGCAGCCTGGCCAAACCCGGGGCAATAATTGGCCGGCCGATCAGGAAGTCGGCCAACAAAAATAACAACATGGCGGCCGCGGCAGTCGGCCCTCCCCTTGGTGGGCCCAGGAGAAGGCACACAGACAGGAGAAGGTGCACCAACAGAAAAAGCTGTTAGGGGCACCGTGCAGCGGCTCGTGGTTGTAGGTGCCGGATAGCGGCGGTGCGTGCTTTGATGACGAGCTTTTTAAAGGCCAGGGTTTGCAGCAAGGCCCTGAGGGGGGAAGGAGGTTGGGAGGATGACTGGTGTAAGAGGTGCAAGGAGAGCCAATAGGTTCACTGATATGGAGCTGGAGACACTGATGGACAATGTGGAGGATAGAAGAAGAATACTGTTTCCTGATGTGGGGAGACCTGGCAGACCGTCAGTACATAATGCATGGAGGGAGATTACAGGGGAAGTGTCAGGCACCTCCATATATGTGAGGACGCACCCTCCCAGGAGGGTGCTGGCCAGTCTGCACCCGGTCCTTCCAGGTGGCGATGGGTCGACGCCTCCTAGCTCTGGGGCGACGGGGATCACGGTCGAAGACACAAAACATCCCAATAGTGGATAATCAAGGGGCTATAGGGAGGGAGGAACTTAATACAGTCACTATCACTAAAGAAGTAGTACTCGGTAAAATAATAGGATTAAAGGCGGACAAGTCCCTTGGTTTACATCCTAGGGTCTGAAAAGAAGTGGCTGCAGAGATAGTGGATGCATTGGTTGAATCTACCAAAATTCCCTGGTTTCTGGGGTGGTCCCAGCGGATTGGAAAACCGCAAATGTAATGCCCCTATTTAAAAAAGGAGGCAGGCAGAAAGCAGGAAACTATAGACCAGTTAGCCTAACATCTGTCATTGGGAAACTGCTGGAGTCCATTATTAAGCAAGCAGTAGCAGGACATTTGGAAAAGCATTATTCAATCATGCAGAGTCAGCATGTTTTTATGAAAGGGAAATCAGATTTGACAAATTTGCTGGAGTTCTTTGAGGATGTAACGAGCAGGATGGATAAGGGGGAACCAGTGGATGTGGTGTGTTTGGATTTCCAGAAGGCATTCGATAAGGTGCCATATAAAAGGTTACTGCACAAGATAAAAGTTCACGGTGTTGGGGGTAATATATTAGCATGGATAGAGGATTGGCTAACTAACAGAAAACAGAGAGTCGGGATAAATGGGTCATTTTCCAGTTGACACACAGTAACTAGTGGGTTGCCGCAGGGATCGGTGTTGGAGCCTCAACTATTTACAATCTATATCAATGACTTGGGTGAAGGGACTGAGTGTAATGTAACCAAGTTTGCTGATGACACAAAGATGGGTGAGAAAGCAAATTGTAAGGAGGACACAAAAAATCTGCAAAGAGATATAGACAGGCTAAGAGAGTGTGCAAACATTTGGCAGATGGAGCACAATTGGGAAAATGTGAGGTTATCCACTTTGGCAGAAAAAATAGAAAAGCAAATTATAATTTAAATGGAGAAAAATTGCAAATTGTTGCAGTACAGAGGGACCTGGGGGTCCTTGTGCATGAAACACAAAAAGTTAGTATGCAGGTGATCAGGAAGGCAAATGGAATGTTAGTCTTTATTGCAAGGGGGATAGAATATAAAAGCAGAAAAGTCCTGCTCCAACTGTACAGAGTATTGGTGAGACCACACCTGGAGTACTGCGTACAGTTTTGGTCTCCGTATTTAAAGAAGGATATATTTGCACTGGAGGCAGTTTAGAGAAGGTTCACTAGGTTGATTCCGGGGACTTATTAAGATAGTTTGAATAGGTTGGACCTATACTCATTGGAGTTCAGAAGAATGAGAGGTGATCTTATCGAAACGTATAAGATAATGAGGGGGCTCGACAAGGTCAATGCAGAGAGGATATTTCCTCTCATAGGGGAAACTAAAACTAGGGGACATAATCTCAGAATAAGGGGCCGCCCATTTAAAACTGAGATTGGGAAGAAATTCTTCTCTCAGAGGGTTGTAAATCTGTGGAATTCTCTGCCCCAGAGAGCCGTGGAGGTTGGGTCATTGAATATATTTAAAGAGGAGATAGACAGATTTTTGAGCGATAAGGGAGTAAAGGGTTATGGAGATCGAGCAGGGAAGTGGAGCTGAGTTCATGATCAGATTAGCCATGATCTTATTGAATGACGGAGCAGGCTCAAGGGGCCAAATGGCCTACTCCTGCTCCTATTTCTTACGTTCTTCCTCCTCCTGCACTTCCTCCTCCTCTTCCTCCTCCTCCTCAGGTGGTACTGCTGGCTCGACCTCCAGCGGCTGTCCCCTCATGATTGCCAAGTTGTGCAGCATGCAGCAGACTACGACGATTATGGAGATCCATTGAGGAGAATACTGCAAGGTGCCACCAGAGCAGTCCATGCACCGGAACCTTTGCTTAAAGATGCTTATGCAATGCTCAATGATGCACCTGGTGGCACAATGAGCGTCATTGTATGCATGCTCTGGTGCTGTCCTGGGGTTCCACAGTGGAGTGAGCAGCCAAGTGTACAGGGGATATCCCTTGTCCTCAATCAGCCAACCGCAATCCTGATTCGGGCCGGTGAAGACGGCGGGCACACTGGTCTGGCGCAGAATGAACGAATCATGGCTGCTGCCGCCCTTGCCCGTTGCCTGTTTGCACGGTGCTGACGGCGATGCCTTCTCCTGCGTGCCGCCCTGCTTCTGAGCAGGTGTACCAGGCGTCGCCCTCCCAACACTCCCCCCATCCTCAGGGTGAACCCTGCCAAGCAGGTCTCTGCAGTCCACAGGCCTCCACTGAAGAGTCTGACCTGAAAGTTGTACAAAAGTATGTGCAGACCTCTGAGCAGCACTCAGCAGGTTGAATGGAGACAAAACAATTAATAAAACTATTTCAAAAGCAAAATACTGCGGATGCTGAAATCTGAAATAAAAACACTAATAATTAATTTAAAAATTTCCCTACCAAATGGACCTAATCATGGCAAAACTCCAGCCATTTTCAGTGTCTGGAAAACCTCGTGGGCGCACTGCTGGGAAAAAAGCCTACATTTTGGATGATCTATATTACTGGCCTGGCTGTTTTTCAGCGGCCTGCACGCTGCTGAGGGGTCACTGCTGAAATCCTTCCATTACTGCGGCTTCACCCCGCTGTTTCCGGCGGAAGTGCGCACTGCTCAAATACCCCAGCCCCACCCCCCAAGCTGAATATGGCTCGAGGAGGGGAAAACACCTGACCGCGACGATCGGCTGCCCAAACCCCTTGTTAGCCGTCCCTTCGGGAACGGTGAATTTCGGCCCCCAAGTTTCTGTCAGTTTCACTGATTTCGCTGATTGCTGGCTATGGAGTGGAGGGGGATGCGCTGGGGGGTGAGAAGGGGTCTGTCCACAGCGCAACCTGTGTCGGACCATTGAATGACTAACATTCAAGATTTCCACATTTAGATCCGTGTGCGCTACATCCTGAAGTTGCGGTCAGATTCAAAGGGGTAATGATGACGAACGCTTTTAGTTCGACATTATTACCCACCGAAAATTCCGGCCCATTGTTTCAGGTTGGTGACCTTTAATCGGAACGAGTTCTCCACAGATGCTGCTTGACCGGCTGAGTATTTCCAGAATTTTCTATTTTTATTTTACATTATACATTATGGAGCCGAAATTGCCTTCCGCACCGTTTGGGGTGGATAATTCTAACTTTTTGTGAATTACCGCCCCAATCGATGGAGCAGGGAATAGAGGGAAATGGCTCTCTTTTCTTCTGAAAAATCATTGGGATGATGTTTGTGGCGGCAGAGGGGCGGAAGCGAATCGGGAGCCGGGTGGAATGTGGACGGTGTCATCAGTGCCGCGCTGACGCTTAGCAACGTCTCTCCCCTTCACTTAAAGGGGAGGGCCGCTTTGAGGCCTACTTGGCACCCACTGAGTTACCAGGGAGGACTTCGACTATGCCAGTGGGCCGGCACCCAAGAGGGAATGCCGGGTTGCCTGTTGGCAGCCGGGCCGAACCTGTGGCCGCCATTGTCGGGCCGAGTGCAGAGTTGGCGGACAATTAAAATAAAATGGCCGCAGCAGTGCGCCCTCCCTTTTAAGGGCGGACGTGCCACCCAGCCACTGGCAGCTCCCCGGCGTGTGAAGCTATCGGCACTGACAAGCGGTAGTTTGATTATTTGAGGGCAATGTCGCTTCCGGGCGGGGACCAGGCGGTGCATGCTCTCATGATATCATTACTGCCGTTCGCACAGGAGCGGGTCAGATAGCTTCTCTGCCTGTAAAGATCAGGAGCGCAATGTCCTGATCATCGGAGAGTCTGCCCCCACTGGGCAGAAACTTATTTCCGCCCCATGAGGTGGTAACTGCTGTTAAAAGAATGGGGCAATTTTGGCCCCCATATATCTCGTAGGGTGCTTCCTCTTCAAATGCCTTTCTCTATTAAAAATGCAAACAAGGGGAATGCAAATATCCCGATGCTCCCACAGGCCCTTTGACTGTGAGAGGCAAGTCCAGCTGTTTTCAGTTGCAAGGCAAAACAAGAAACTTTAAACTAACCTGCCCTGACAGTTGCGAGTGATTAATGCAGATGCCTTTAAAGAACGATGCTGGAGCCCGATCTGCCAAATTCATTATGGACATTTACCTTTGCGCCTCGACTTGACAGCAACAGAGAGAGGGGGCGCACAGCTGGAGGACGCCTAAAAGTTAGCTGTTGTCTGGAGGTCATCTTGAAGGACCTTACACAATTCTGTTACAGGCTGCCCTAAATCTCACCCTCCTTATACTGAACTCTTCTGCCATTCCCAGGTTCCTGGGACAGTCATTGTCGGGGAACCTAAGGTGCCATTTAACATCACCAGCAACTCTTTCCTACTTTTGCTGGTACTCTGTCAAATTCAAGAGTCCATGAAGTTTCAACTCAAACTCACCTTTAATTAAAGACTGCAGGTCACGAACTGCAGCCCCTGTAGCAGCAGCAGATTCAATATGAGGATTAGCAACGTATCACACATGTGGTGGGAGCTTAACAAGTGATTACGCTGGGGTAGGGCACCAACCCAATTGTCATTAAACAGCAATGTCACAGCATTTGGAGAATGGATGGTAAGTGAGGGCTAATTGAGAACGAACTTACTGTTTAGTAACTCTAGAATACTGCAGGAGGTTAGCATGAAGGCCAACAGCAATTTCCAGGCTCTGATTTATTTATATTGGATTTGCAGAGAGAGAGTGCAGATATTATACAATGCTCCGCTATTTACTATGTGGTGTTTGGGCAGGCTTAAATGATACTGTGTTCCCAAGTGCTGCGTTTACAGTATAACTATTATTCACTGCTAATCCTACTCACAAACCCTGGTTACTGAGTACTATCACTGGGATTTTTCCCAGGGCTTCTCCCGCTAACACCGCTGTAACTTTGGCAGAAATCCCACTTATCAAACCTCCACCCAGGTTACAGTGGTGGAACGAGAGTAGCCCTGAGGAAATTTCTGAAGTATGTTTTTACTGTATAAAATTAAATAACTCACCTTTAACAAATGAGTTTTGTCTGTTGAATGGTAAAGTGCTCTGGGAGGCCCACATCTGTACTTTTACCATTCTCAGTGGGAATGCAAACGCATCTGTGACAGTCACTCTTGCATTACCAGGATGGACTCTGTCACTCCTGTTGTTTGTCAATGTGCACAAGGTTGTCTTGTTAAAAAGTGCAATATGAGTGATTTCAAATAATAACCATCATGTTCTGCCACAGCAGATTAAAGTAAAATAAAACAAAACAACCATGCCTTGCACTTGGATATGGTTTTTAAAAATGAAATCTACATAATACTTTCCTGTCTCTAAACATGTTTGTAACTATTCTGTTCCTTAATCTCATCTATTATCTCTGAGGAGCAAGTTAGATAATGTTTGCATCTAGAGAAGATTTTTATTTGGGAAATGGGGATGACTGAGGTATGCGGGGGGGGGGGGGGGGGGTGGGGGTGGGGGGGAGGCAGTCTATCTTTGTAGGGATCCTTCACATATTTTTGACCATGTTTAGCAAAACACTGCTTTCCTCACAAAATTGGTAGATTTAAATTGGAACCATAACTAAATGAAAATGATCTGCCAAACTCATCTCTGGAGAAAGACAGATCAAGCCACTAATTAATAAGCAAATGTGTGTATGTTGCTCAAAATAGCAACACTGAGCTGGTAGAATGTTCCTTGATAACTTCTGGCAGAGTTCTGACTGCTGTCTCGTATCACTGGAGAGAACATTCCACTAGCCATCTGGCTCATCTCTGCTTGGAAATCAAATACCCTAAAGTATGATTCCAAAATCAAACAAATAGCTATTTAGATTTCCTGATAGGCTTAATCCTTTACAGATAGATCAGTGCCAGGAGACACACATTCTACCATGTACTGACAAAGAGCTGCAAAGTAAAATAGATCAGTAATGTCATAGGTGAGACAGGAGCTTAGGGTGAAGCAGACACACTATTCTATTCCTGAAAATTAGAAAGAAGGTTTAATATTAAAGGATCTGTTCAAAAACACCATCACTGCAGTGGTAGTCTTCTATGACAAGCAGCTTAATTCACAAAATTACAAGATTATAAAGGGGGTAATGAACTATATGCAACTTCCATTAGGGGTACAATGCTTTATGAGGATGTTTAGAATCCTTTTATAGATTAGGGCAATGTAGGGTAACCCGCTTCTGAGCTTAGTTGTAATAATGTAAGGAAAGTTGAAATAGCTTTTGGGAGATTGTGTGACCAAACATAGTCCATCAAAAAAGAAAGAAAGATTTATATTTATATAGCACCTTTCACAACCACCGGACATCCCAAAATGCTTTACAGCCAATGAAGTACTTTTGAAGTATAGTTGCTGTTGTAATGCAGGAACCATGGCAGCCAATTTGCACACAGCTATCTCACACAAACAGCAATGATAATGAGCAGATAATCTGTTTTAGTGATGTTGATTGAGGGATAAATATTGACCAGAACACCAGGGAGATCTCCCCCATTCTTCTTCGAAATACTGCCATGGGATCTTTTATGTCCACCTGAGAGAGCAGATGAGGCCTCGGTTTAACATCTCATCCAAAAGATGACCTCCAACAGTGCAGTTCTTTCTCAGTACTGCACTGGAGTGTCAGCCTAGACTTTTGTACTTAAGTTTCTGGAGTGAGACTTGAACCCACAACCTGCTGACTCCGAGGCGAGAGTGCTACCAAATGCCACAGATAAGCTAGAATCGCAAGGATGCCATAGACAGTGGATTCTTCATTTGATCTTGATAACAACAGATAAATCTGTTATATTTAGTGAGGTGGTGGTACTGCTGGCTCCCAACTCGCAGAGTCCATACAGCTGATGGCAACCCCAGATGAAACTTAGTAGATTCAGGAAGACCCAATTCCTCATGTTGAATATTTGGCCTTGGTTATGCTGTCAATGGGGCATGAAGCAGCAGGGAGAGATGGCCTCCCACTTCCACCCTCCATAAAATTGAGCTCATCCAGAACGTTGGTGCATGTGTCCTAACTTGCACCAAGTCCCGTTCACCCATCAGCCCTGTGTTCGCTGATCTATATTGGCTCCCGGACTGTAACATCTCAATTTAAAAAATCTCATCCTTGTTTTCAAATCCCTCCATGGTCTCGCCCATCCCTATCTCTGTAACCTCCTACAACCCTTTGAGATATCTGCACTCCTCCAATTCTGGCACATCCCTAATTTTAATCGCTCCACCATTGGCAGCCGTGCCTTCAGCTACCTAGGCTCTAGGCTCTGGAATTCCCTCCCGAAACCTTTCTGCTCTCTATCTCTCTTTTCTCTTTGAAAACAGCCCTTAAAACCTACCATTTTCTGTCCTAATAGCTATTTATGTGACTCTGTGTCAAATTTTGTTTGATAACAATCCTATGAAGTTTGGGATGTTTTACTATGTTAAAGTTATTATTTAAATGGAGAAAGATTGCAAAGTGCTGCAGTACAGTGGGACCTGGGGGTACTTGTGTACGAAACACAAAAGGATAGTATGGAGGTACAGCAAATGATCAGGAAGACCAATGGAATCTTGGCCTTTATTGCAAAGGGGATGGAGTATAAAAGGAGGGAAGTCTTACTGCAGCTATACAGGATATTAGTGAGGCCACACCGGTAATACTGCATGTAGTTTTGGTTTCCATATTTATGAAAGGATATACTTGCTTTGGAGGCAGTTCAGAGAAGGTTTACTAGGTTGATTCCGGAGATGAGGGGGTTGACTTATGAGGAAAGGTTGAGTAGGTTGGGCCTCTACTCATTGGAATTCAAATGAATGAGAGGTGATCTTATTGAAATGTATAAGATTATGAGGGGGCTTGACAAGGTGGATGCAGAGAGGATGTTTCCACTGATAGGGGAGACGAGAACTAGACGGCATGATCCGAGAATAAAGGACCGCCCATTTAAAATAGAGATGAGGAGAAATTTCTTCTCTCAGAGGGTTGTAAATCTGTGGAATTCGCTGCCTCAATGAGCTGTAGAAGCTGGGACATTGAATAAATTTAAGACAGAAATAGACAGTTTCTTAAACGATAAGGGGTTATGGGGAGCGGGCAGGGAAGTGGAAACATAGAAACATAGACATAGAAAATAGTGCAGAAGTAGGCCATTCGGCCCTTCGAGCCTGCACCACCATTCAATAAGATCATAGCTGATCATCACCTCAGTACCCCTTCCCTGCTTTCTCTCCATACTCCTTAATCCCTTTAGCCTAAGGGCCATATCTAACTCCCTCTTGAAATTATCCAACGAACTGGCATCAATAACTCTCTGCGGCAGAGAATTCCACAGGTTAACAACTCTCTGAGTGATGAAGTTTCTCCTCAGCTCGATCCTAAATGGCTTACCCTTTATCCTTAGACTGTGTCCCCTGATTCTGGACTTCCTCGACATCGGAAACATTCTTCCTACATCTAACCTGTCCAGTCCCGTCAGTATTTTATATGTTTCTATGAGATCCCCTCTCATTCTTCTAAACTCCAGTGAATACAGGCCCAGTTGATCCAGTCTCTCCTCATATGTCAGTCCTGCCATCCCGGGAATTAGTCTGGTGAACCTTCGCTGCACTCCCTCAATAGCAAGAACGTCCTTCCTCAGATTAGGAGACCAAAATTGAACACAATATTCCAGGTGAGGCCTCACCAAGGCTCTGTACAACTGCAGTAAGACCTCCCTGCTCCTATACTCAAATCCCCAAGCTATGAGTTCAGAAAGGCGGGAGTCCGGGGACGTCAGAGCAGAGGCCTATAAAAAGGCCCAGCGGCAGTTCGTGCGGGGAGCTCAGAGAGGCAGCAGTCTGGGAACGTCGGATGAGAGGCCTATGAAAAGGCACAGCGGCAGTTCGAGCGGGGAGTTTGGAGAGGCTAGCTGGTGCAGCTGCAGCAGAGGCAGAAGGTAAACAAAGAAGCAGAAAGAAATCGAAAGGTGACGTCACAGTCAAAGCGGGTAAATGATTGGCTGGTGATTGGTGAGTAGTTTTTCTTTTTCTTTCCTTTATCAGTAAGTAACTTTAGCATTGTTGTTGCCAAATTAAGTTAATCTAAGGGTTAAGTCATGGCAGGAGAGCTCGGACACGTGTTATGCTCCTCCTGTACTATGTGGGAAGTCAGGGACGCTTCCAGTGTCCCTGACGACTATATGTGCGGGAAGTGTATCCGCCTGCAGCACCTGACAGACCGCATTGCAGCACTGGAGCTGCGGGTGGATTCACTCTGGAGCGTGCACGATGCTGAGGATGTCGTGAATTGCACGTTTAGTGAGTTGGCCATACCGCAGGTAAAGGTTACACAGCCAGATAGGGGATGGGTGACCAACAGGAAGAGCAGTGGAAGGAAGGTAGTGCAGGTGTCCCCTGCGGTCAGCCCCCTGCAAAACAGATACACCACTTTGATTACTGTTGAGGGGATGACTCATCAAGGGAGAGCAGCAGCAGCCAAGTTCATTGCACCGTGGGTGGCTCTGCTGCACAGCAGGGCAGGAAAAACAGTGGGAGAGCTATAGTGATAGGGGATTCGATTGTAAGGGGAATAGATAGGCGTTTCTGCGGCGGCAACCGAGACTCCAGAATGGTATGTTGCCTCCCTGGTACAAGGGTCAAAGATATCTCGGAGTGCAGGACATTTTGAAAAGGGAGAGAGAACAGCCAGTTGTCATGGTGCATATAGGTACCAACGATATAGGTAAAAAATGGGCTGAGGTCATACAAGACGAATTTAGGGAGCTAGGAGCTAAATTAAAAAGTAGGACCTCAAAAGCAGTAATTTCAGGATTGCTACCAGTACGACGTGCAAGTCAGAGTAGGAATCGCAGAATAGCTCAGATGAATACGTGGCTTGAGGAGTGGTGCAGAAGGGTGGGATTCAAATTCCTGGGACATTGGAACCGGTTCTGGGGGAGGTGGGATCAGTACAAACCGGACGTCTGCACCTGGGCAGGACCGGAACCAATGTCCTAGGGGGAGTGTTTGCTAGTGCTGTTGGTGAAGGGTTAAACTAATATGGCAGGGGGATGGGAACCTATGCAGGGAGACAGAGGGAAGTAGAATGGGAGCAAAAGCAAAAGATAGAAAGAAGAAAAGTAAAAGTGGTGGGCAGAGAAATCTAAGGAAAAAAGCAAAGAGTGCCACATTACAGCAAAATTCTAAAGGGGCAAAGTGTGTTAAAAAGACAAGCCTGAGGGCTTTCGAGGAGTATTCGGAATAAGGTGGACGAATTAACTGCGTATATAGCAGTTAACGGATATGATGTAATTGGCATCATGGAGACATGGCTCCAGCGTGACCAAGGCTCGGAACTCAACATCCAGGGTATTCAACATTTAGGAAGGATAGACAGAAAGGAAAAGGAGGTGGGGTGGCATTGCTGGTTAAAGAGGAAATTAATGCAATAGTAAGGAAGGATATTAGCTTGGATGATGTGGAATCTGTATGGGTGCAGCTACGGAATACCAAAGGGCAGAAAACGCTAGTGGAAGTTGTGTACAGACCACCAAACAGTCGTAATGAGGTTGTGGACAGCATCAAACAAGAAATTAGGGATGCGTGTAACAAAGGTACAGCAGTTATCATGGGCGACTTTAATCTACATATTGATTGGGCTAACCAAACTGGTAGCAATACTGTGGAGGAGGATTTCCTGGAGTGTATTAGGGATGATTTTCCAGAGCAATATGTCGAGGAACCAACTAGAGGGCTGGCCATCCTAGACTGGGTGATGTGTAATGAGAAAGGACTAATTAGCAATCTTGTTGTGCGAGGCCCCTTGGGGAAGAGTGACCATTATATGGTGGAATTCTTCATTAAGATGGAGAGTGACACAGTTAATTCAGAGACGAGGGCCCTGAAATTATGGAAAGGTAACTTCGATGGTATGAGGCGTGAATTGGCTAGAATAGACTGCCAAATGATAATTAAAGGGTTGACGGTTCATCGGCAATGGCAAACATTTAAAGATCACATGGATGAACTTCAACAATTGTACATCCCTATCTGGAGTAAAAATAAAACGGGGAAGGTGGTTCAACCGTGGCTAACAAGGGAAATTAAGGACAGTGTTAAATCCAAGGAAGAGGCATATAAATTGTCCAGGAAAAGCAGTGAACCTGGGGACTGGGAGAAGTTTACAATTCAGCAGAGGAGGCCAAAGGGTTTAATTAAGAGGGGGAAAATAGAGTATGAGAGGAAGCTTGCCGGGAACATAAAAACTGACTGCAAAAGCTTCTATAGATATGTGAAGAGAAAAAGATTAGTGAAGACAAACGTAGGTCCCTTGCAGTTGGATTCAGGTGAATTTATAATGGGGAACAAAGAAATGGCAGACCAGTTGAACAAATATTTTGGTTATGTCTTCACGAAGGAAGACACAAATAACCTTCCGGAAGTACGAGGGGACCGAGGGTCTGGTGAGAAGGAGGAACTGAAGGATTTCCTTATTAGGTGGGAGAATGTGTTAGGGAAATTGATGGGATTGAAGGCCGATAAATCCCCGGGGCCTGATAGTCTGCATGCCAGGGTACTTAAGGAAGTGACCATAGAAATAGTGGATGCATTGGTGATCATTTTCCAACAGTCTATCGACTCTGGATCAGTTCCTATGGACTGGAGGGTAGCTAATATAACACCACTTTTTAAAAAAGGAGGGAGAGAGAAAATGGGTAATGATAGACTGGTTAGCCTGACATCAGTAGTGGGGAGATTGTTGGAACCAATTATTAAAGATGAAATAGCAGCGCATTTGGAAAGCAGTGACAGGATCGGGCGAAGGAAAATCATGCTTGAGAAATCTTCTGGAATTTTTTGAGGATGTAACTAGTTAAGTGGACAAGGGAGAACCAGTGGATGTGGTCTATTTGGACTTTCAAAAGGCTTTTGACAAGGTCCCACACAAGAGATTGGTGTGCAAAATCAAAGCACATGGTATTGGGGAAAATGTACTGATGTGGATAGAGAAACATAGAAACATAGAAAATAGGTGCAGGTGTAGGCCATTCGGGTGGGGTGCCACAGAGCTCAGTGCTGGGACCCCAGCTCTTTACAATATATATTAATGATTTCGATGAATGAATTGAATGTAATATCTCCAAGTTTGCAGATGACACTAAATGGTTTGCGGTGTGAGCTGTGAGAAGGACGCTCAGAGGCTGCAGGTTGACTTGGACAGGTTAGGTGAGTGGGCAAATGCATGGCAGATGCAGTATAATGTGGATAAGTGTGAGGTTATCCACTTTGGGGGCAGAAACACAAAGGCAGAATATTATCTGAATGGTGGCAGTTTAGGAAAAGGGGAGGTGCAACAAGACCTGGGTGTCATGGTTCATCAGTCATTGAAAGTTGGGATGCAGATACAGTAGGTTGTGAAGAAGGCAAATGGTATGTTTGCCTTCATAGCCAGGGGATTTGAGTATAGGAGCAGGGAGGTCTTACTGCAGTTGTACAGGGCTTTGGTGAGACCTCACCTGGAATACTGTGTTCAGTTTTGGTCCACTAATCTGAGGAAGGACATTCTTGCTATTGAGGGAGTGCAGCGAAGGTTCACCAGACTAATTCCTGGGATGGCTGGACTGACATATGAGGAGATACTGGATTAACTGGGCCTTGAAACACTGGAGTTGAGAAGGATGAGAGGGCATCTCATAGAAACATATAAGATTCTGACGGGACTGGACAAGTTAGATGCAGGAAAAATGTTCCCGATGTTGGGGAAGTCCAGAATCAGGGGACACAGTATTAGGATAAGGGGTAGGCCATTTAGGCCATGAGGAGAAACCTCTTCACTGAGAGAGTTGTTAACCTGTGTTATTCCCGACTGCAGAAAGTTGTTAATGCCCGTTCATGGGATATATTCAAGAGGGAGTTAGATATGACCGTTACGGCTAAAGGGATCAAGGGGTATAGAAAAAGCAGGAAAGGGGTATGAGGTCATGAACAGCTATGATCTTATTGAATGGAGGCACAGGCTCGAAGGGCCGAATGGCCTACTCCTGCAACTATTTTTGATGTTTCTATGAAGGCCAACATGCCATTTGCCTTCTTCACCGCCTGCTGTACCTGCATGCCAACTTTCAACGACTGATGTACATGACATCCAGGTCTCGTTGCACCTCCCCTTTTTCTAATCTGCCGCCATTCAGGTAATATTCTGCCTTCGTGTTTTGGCCATCGAAGCGGATAACCTCACATTTATCCACATTATACTGCATCTGCTATGCATTTGCCCACTCACCTAACCTGTCCAAGTCATCCTGCAGCCTCTTAGCATCCTCCTCGCAGCTCACACCGCCACCCAGCTCAGTGTCATCTGCAAACTTTGAGATATTACACTCAATTCCTTCATCTAAATCATTGATGTATCTTGTAAATAGCTGGGGCCCCAGCACTGAGCCCTGCGGCACCTCACTAGTCACTGCCTGCCATTCTGAAAAGGACCTGTTTATCCCTACTCTCTGCTTCCTGTCTGCCAACCAGTTCTCTATCCACGTCAATACATTACCCCCAATACCATGTGCTTTAATTTTGCACACCAATCTCTTGTGTGGGACCTTGTCAAAAGCCTTTTGAAAGTCCAAATGCACCACATCCACTGGATCTCCCCTGTTCACTCTATTAGTTACATCCTCAAAAAATTCTAGAAGATTTGTCAAGCATGATTTCCCTTTCATAAATCCATGGTGACTTGGACTGATCCTGTCACAGCTTTCCGAATCTTTAATAATTGATTCCAACATTTTCCCCACCACTGATGTCAGGCTAATCGGTCTATAATTACCCATTTTCTCTCTCCCACCTTTCTTAAAATGTGGTGTTACATTAGCTACCCTCCAGTCCATAGGAACTGATCCAGAGTCGATAGACTGATGGAAATTGATCACCAATGATTCCACTATTTCTAGGGCCACTTCCTTAAGTACTCTGTGATGTAGACTATCAGGCCCTGGGAATTTATCAGCCTTCAATCCCATCAATTTCCCTAACACAATTTCCTGACTAATAAGGATTTCCTTCAGTTCCTCCTTCTCACTAGACCCTCGGTCCCCTCGTATTTACGGAAGGTTATTTGTGTCTTCCTTAATAAAATCAGAACCAAAGTATTTGTTCAATTGGTTTGCCATTTCTTTGTTCCCCATTATAAATTCACCTGATTCTGACTGCAAGGGACCTACGTTTGTCTTCACTAATCTTTTTCTCTTCACATATTTATAGAAGCTTTTGCAGTCAGTTTTTATGTTCCCAGCAAGCTTCCTCTCATACTCTATTTTCCCCCTCCTAATTAAACCCTTCGTCCTCATCTGCTGAATTTTAAATTTCTCCCAGTCCTCAGGTTTGCTGCTTTTTCTGGCCAATTTATATGCCTCTTCCTTGGATTTAACACTATCCTTAATTTCCCTTGCTAGCCATAGTTGAGCCACCTTCCCCATTTTATTTTTACTCCAGATAGGGATGTACAATTGTTGAAGTTCATCCATGTGATCTTTAAATGTTTGCCATTGCCTCTGCACTGTCAATCCTTTAAGTATCATTTGCCAGTCTATTCTAGCCAATTCACGCCTCAAACCATCGAAGTTACCTTTCCCTAACTGGAGCTGAGTCCATGATTAGATCAGCCATGATCTTATTGAATGGCGGAGCAGGCTTGAAAGGCCATATGGCCTACTCCTGTTCCTATTTCTTATGTTTTTAAAGGCGCTATATAAATGCAAGTTATTTTTGTTGGAAGATCGGAAGTTGCGATTCTGTGAGTTGCCCAAATGCACCTCCTGACAGCTGACTGTAGAGTAGTGTCGGCAATGGCTGTACCAGGGCTCAGAGTATTATTCGGGAAGACTGCTAGAAAGGAAGTGAAATGCTTTAAACAAGACTGTTGCAATTCTAACTTTAAAATTACACAGTTGAATATATTTATATTTCTTTTAAAACATCATTGAAACATGTATTTATTTTAGTTTGTGTAATTGCAGATTTTAAATGAAAATCAGCCACTATAGTCTGTTCAATGTATCGACCCAGTTTTGTCTACAATAGTCTACATTCTTGGTTTCTGTTAATTACACATATGGATCTTTCTGATTTCATAGATCTGATTAACTGCTGTATCACACCTTGAGTAAAGTGTAGATTCCCCTCTGAGATAAGGCTGCTACAAATTAGGGCACATTTGCAGGCACAGAACCTAATGAGATGTCGAGTCACAAAGGTCAGTGCTACCTTGACAGGTGAGGGCCCTTAACAGGACAAATCTGCATTGTGTGGTAATTATGTTCAGTGAATGCTATTAAATGGCAGAGGGAATAGCCAATGCAAGATTAGTTTCCAAGAAGACATTAACATTATTATATCATTACCTGGTAATACCTTGAATCTCTTGAAAGACTTTGTTGTTGATTGTTAAAATTATGACTAGAGTATAAAAATGAGCTAAGTATGATGGAGAAAGGGAAGGGAAATAAAGTGTTGTGACGTTAGTGTGTGAAGCATCTCAGTTTTGCATGATTTGTTCAACCAAGTTAAAATTCACTTTATAAAGTGGATTCTAAAGAACATACTGTGATATTAAAAGACATAACAAAAAAAGAATTATGGTTTTTTTGCACCTAATAGAGAGTTTCTGGCAATTTCTGAAAGTGGCAAGAGCAACTTGGTCTAATACTCTGCTCAGAAACCATCTTGTTAATATTTTGGGGCAGGTGAAACTTTTGCAATACTATCATTTTTCATGTTAATTCCTATTTTTAATTCCTTCAAAGTCCTTTCAATTGCAGCTGACTGAGTTCAGGGGAGGATTTTCTTTGTGTATGAGGTGCAGCAAAACCATGAAAAAAATTTATAGAGAATGTTTTTATGATTTTGCTGCACCACGCGCACACAGGAAGTATTCCTCCTTAGCTGAGTATCGGATGCTCCTGTGAAGCGCCTTGGGACGTTTTATTTCGTTAAAGGCGCAAGATGTTGAGTAGACCGGAGATCAGTTTGCTCGGAGTATGAATCAATGTGCGCCTAAAAAAAACTTACAGATTCTCCAGCTCCCTGCAGGTCCTCTGGAGCTGGGCGTGGCGCAGCACGAGCTGTAGGGGGCGGAGCCAGGTCCCTGCGCTGAAAACAATGCCGGGACCTCTGCACATGCGCGCTACATTGGGCGCGCATGTGCAGTAGCTCCAGGCGCCCAAAACTCTGTGGGAGGGGCCCGAAGCACGCAGCACCTAGCCCTGGCCGAATGGGCTCACTGGGGTTGCGTGCATAAGGTTGCCTCCTACGCCCAGCTCCTGCTTCCTCCCGACCCGACTTGACTCCCACTTCCCCCCTCCCCCCCCGCCCCCGGACCGGACCCGACCCGACTCCCGCCCCCGCCCCGTCGGCCCTGGATCGGACCCGACCCCGACACCGACCCGACTCCCGCTTTCCCTCCCACCACCCGCTCCCGGACCGGACCGGAGCAGACCCCACGGACTGGACCCGACCCGCGCTCCCCCCCCACCCCACCCGACCTGACCTCCCTCTCTCTCCCTCTCTCCCCCCACCCCGACCCGAACCGAACCGACCTCCCTCCCAACACCCCCCCCGACCCGACCCACGCTCCCGACCCCACCCGGACCCGACCCCACCCAACCTGACCTCCTTCCTCCTGCCCCCGACATGAACCAACCCGACCCGACCTCCCTCTGCCTCCCCACCCGACCCGACCCGAACCAAACCGACCCGAACCTCCTCCCTCCCCCCCACCCCTACCCGAACCAACCCGACCTCCTTCCACCCCCCCGACCTGACCCGTGCTCCCGACCGCTCCCCGCTCCCACTCGGACCCGACCCGACCTGACCCGATCCGACCCCCCTCCGCCCCCCCGACCCGACCCGCGCTCCCCCCGAACCGACCCGCGCACCCCCCAACTCGACCCGCGCTTGCGACCACGGACCCCGGACCCGACCCGTCCCAACGCCACCTACATATAAATCTGGTGCTGGGGACGGGCCCTGTCCGAAGTCTTGGGGCCCGGCCGGGCCCGGCCCATTCAGCCTCCCTCCCCCTCCCCCTTCTCCTCCCCTCCGCTTCTCCTCCACCACCCCTTCTCCTCCCCGACCCCTTCTCCTCCCCCCCTTCTCCTCCCACCCATCTCCTCCCCCCTTTCTCCTCCCCCCCTTCTCCTTTCCCCCCTTCTCCTTTCCTCTCTTCTCCTTCCCCTCCTTCTCCTTTCCCACCTTCTCCTTTCCCACCCCTTCTTTTTTCCCCCCCTTCTCCTTTCCTTTCCCCCCCTCTCCTTCCCCTTCTCCCCCCATCTCCTTCCCCTTCTCCCCCCCTTCCCCTTCTCCCTACCCCTCTCCTTCCTGTTCTCCCCCCCTCTTTCCCTTTCTCCCCCTTCTCTTTCCCCTTCTCCCCCCTTTTCCCTTCTCCTCTCCCCCCATTTTCCCTTCTCCTCTCCCCCCTTTCCCTTCTCCTCCCCCCTTCCCCTTCTTCTCCCCCCTTCCCCTTCTCCTCCCCCTCCCTTCCCCTTCTCCTCCCCCCCTCTTCCCCTTCTCCTCCCCCTCTTCTCTACCCCCTCCCCCTTCCCTCCCCCTTTTCACCCTCCCCCTCTGCCTCCCTCCCTCCCTCTCCCTCTACCCCCCTCTTCCCCCTCCCCTCGCTGTCAGAAACACAGACACTGACAGACAGAGAGTGAGAGACACAGACAGACAGACAGACAGAGAGATAGAGACACTGACAGAGACACACTGGGGGGGGGGGGGGGGGTTGGGGGGCATCCCAGCACGCTATTGGAGGGCTCCTGGTGCTGCAGTTGGTAAGTAGAAAATGTTGTATTTATTGATTTAAAAAAAAATTATTTCCTATTAATTTTTTTTGATTGATTTATTGGTTGATTTATTAATGTTTTTATCATTTATTATTGATGATGGCTCTTTATTTGTAAAACTGAAGTGTTTAATGTTTGTAAAATTCCCTTTAAACCCCACCCCCCCTCATTCCCTACGCCTGATTTGTAACCTACGCCTGATTTTCTCAAGTGTAGACAAGGTTTTTTCGAGCGTACAAAAATTTTCACTTACTCCATTCTAAGTTAGTTTGGAGTAAGTTTTCACTGCCGAAACTTTGAAAACAGGCGTAAGTGGCCGGACACACCCCCTTTTGAAAAAAAGATCTGTTCCAAAGTGAAACTGTTCTAACTGACTAGAACTGGAGCAAACTAAAGGCCGAGAATTTGAATTTCTAAGATACTCCGTTTTACACCAGCTGCTCCAAAAAATCAGGAGCAATTGAGGCCGAAACTTGGGCCCATTGTCTCTAAACACTCCTGGCTGTAAGCAATAGAAATGGAGATCTACATCACCCTCGTGCTACCATCTGTTGGCAACAAGATAAACATCTCCATCGTTCCTAATTCTTTTAGCAGTATGCCATGATCAGTGATGTCATGACTCACTTCTTCACTGATGTGCAATCTTTCATAGACTAACAATTTTCCCAATTGTCTTTCATGGCGATGCACTTTCAACAATTGGTATGGGTAATATAAGTGTTCAAAAAGACTCGTCTGGAGTATAAACACCAGCACAAACTAGTTGGGCCAAATGGCCAGTACTGTGCTGTAACAATTGGCATGGGGAATATAAGTGTTCAAAAAAGCATTGAGGAAAAAAAATCAAAATTAGCTGCACTTTTATGGCTCTACTTTCATAATACTGTGGAATCTGGGTATAGCAAGCGATTTGAGCAGGTCTCCGAATAACCACTATAATCTGAAATAAAAACAGAAAATGCTGGAAACTCAGCGGGTCAGGCATCATCTGTGGAGAGAGAAACAGAGTTAATATTTCAGGTCGATGACCTTTCATCAGAATGAACGAAAGGTCATCGACCTAAAATGTTAACTCTTTCTCCATCAACAACATCAACTTGTATTTATATAGCGCCTTTAACGTAGTGAAATGTCCCAAGGTGCTTCACAGGGTTAATATGAGATAAAAAAATTTGACACAAAATTTGACAGAAGTAGAAATTAGTACAGGTGACCAAATGATTGGTCAAAGAGGTAGGTTTTAAGGAGTGCCTTGAAGGAGGATAGAGAGGCAGAGAGTTTTAGGCAGGGAGTACCAGAGCTTAGGGCCCAGCCAACAGAAGGCACAGTCACCAATGATTGAGCGATTATAATCAGGGTGCTCAGGAGGGCAGAATTAGAGGAGCATAGACATCTCTCCACACGTCCCAGCCTGCAAGACCATCAGCAGGCCGGGGCCATCAGAGGGAGCAGCGTGCGGCGGCATACCACTGCAGGAGGGCGACGGCTGCGAAGTCAGGTCACTGATTGCAGTGCGAGCAGGCACAGCAGGAGGGGCGAAGGAGCGGCAAGAGTTTGGAGAAGGAACTGACCGAGGTCCAGGAGAGGCGTGAGTCTGCGGCCCAGAAGAGGCGAGGGCCCAGGGGCAGCACGGGCCAGCCCATACTGTGATATGTGTGTACACTGGGCCCATGCAGCAGAGCTGGTCTCCAGTCGTCTTGGGTAATCCTTGCCACTGGACCAAGACCTAGCTCGGTCAAGACCGTGTGATGGCTGGTGTGCAACGGCCACCACATGTTAAAAAAATCCACGCATAGGCATCTTCCATCCTCCAAGATGTAGTTCGGGATCTGGAATATTAGGATCGAGTGGCCTCCTGCTGTGCTGTATATTTCTATGATTCCAGGCTTTGTCAGATTCCCCAGGCTATGCTGCATGTGGTTGGGTGGCCTGCTCCCGGGCATTTCCAACTGGTCCCTAAATGCTCCTTCAATTTTTCCTGCTCCCACTCACCCACCCCAATCTTGCAATGATGTGCCAGGTTTCTCTCTTTCTCTCCACTCACTCACTCACTCACTCACTCACTCACTCACTCACTCACTCACTCACTCCCTTCCTGTGTGTGTGGGGACCAGACAACCTTCGGGCGGGGTTGGAGGTAAGTTGCTGCTGTGTGTTTTTCAAGTCTTTCAATGTGTCCGGGCAGCTGCTGCGCCGATTTCCTTAACTCGAGGGAAGGTTTTTCAGGACAGGCCTCATACTCTGACCCTAACCCTAATCAGAACTGGAGTAACTCTCAGCTGGCCAAACTTCCCTAAATGGCCAGAATTGGCGTGGGTGGCTGGTTACGCCTCTCTTGCTTGGAAAAAAACTGACTTAAAAAATTCGTAACTAACTGAGTTACGGTGGTGCAAATTGATTGGGGAAACTGGGGATTTTTAAGTTCGGCCAGAAAAAGCAGCCTGCTCCAAAAAAAAAAGGCACAAATACTGGGGAAAATTGAGCCCATTTCCCCACAGCAGTGTTACTGATATAGTCAACTCAGTGAAGTGGTCACAAACTCTACTATCTATTCATAGAAGTTAATGTGGACATAGTCGTAAAATTTATGGTTTAACAGATACTAAGAAAGCTTAAAGGATAACAGATTTGATTCAGCAGCCGGGTTCCTCCAGTGAGGAATGGCATACTCGGAATGCTGGCTGGGAAGTTGCGGCTCCACAATATTTGGCTTTACGTGCATTCATTTAAATGGATGGAAAATCTGGACTGCACACTCCGGATTTCCTGGCCTGTACGCCCTACAAGTGCTGTTCCTTGCTAGGAGGACCCAACTGGAAAAGAACCCTGTGGGGAGCCCACACTCTCCCTGTAGTCTTGTACTTTCCTCTGCTTTAAATATCTATCTAATTTGCAATAGTCTTTGTCTCAACCAGTCTATGTGGCAAACCATTCCATACTCCAACAACCCTAGGGTAACAACATCTCTCCTAATCTCTCTGCTCACTTATTTTGAATTGATGAGCCCTCATCGCTGACTCTTGAACCAGAGGAAATGGGTCTTTCCCTATTCACTCTAGCAAAACCATTCATGGTTTACAAAAAACTTCTATTAAATCATTTCTTGGCCTTCTCTGCTTCATGGAGATGTGTTTTGAAGCGAATGCTTACCCCTCAGATGTATTTTATTTTCTGCAATTATATATATATTTAAAACAACTTAGGCAAGGTTTCTCTATAATCCATTTGATGTGTGAAAAAGAAAATGGATTATCTCTGGTGTTATAAGCTAAGAGATCTTTTTGAAGAGGCCCAATTTTCCTCTTGCCGCTGGCCCGAGGTAATTCAATATCCCCAGGTGCAGCAACTCTGTTTTTAAAAAAAACAATAGTGCAAATAATGTTTTACTTTGTTCATCAAAATACTTTTCAGATTTTATAATTCACTACCTGTATCACATGAATGTAGTTCATATAAATTTATTAGACCTTGTTAGGGAAAAGGGATTTTTATTATTATTAATAATTCTTGGGATATGAGCATCGCTTGCAAGGCCTATCCCTAGTTTTCCTCATAAATGTGTAAGCCTCATCTGATTTGGAAGTAATAGAATAGAACCAGTGTCCTAGTTGCAATCTCTGGTCTATTCACTTTAATTGGTGAGATTATCATTGATTACTGGGTTAGGTTGACAGTTATAAATTTCACTGCCCTGATTTATGGAATAATCAGAATTTCCTGATTAAAATACAGCCTTATAATGTACTGTGCCACTCCCTGGTAATCAACTGCAGGTTATCCCTCAGTAAACTTGCAATGACTACATTGCTCCTGTTTTTCAGTGTGTTAGATGTGTGCAAATTATAAGTATTATCTGATGAACATGAAAAGCACACTTGTGCTTTGAGTTTTCCTTTGTTGGCAGAGGGGTTTTGCACTTTCATACTGCTGGTTATGACAAGCACCTCATTCAAAGGTGACCTTAACTGAGACTTGGCTCTCTGTCGCTCCACAGTGTTGGACATTGACTGATCAGGGCCCTGGTGGGTGAAGGTAGTATTTCCAGGCACTCTGCCTGCAGCCATTTGCAGGAAAGTCATCCAAATCTCTACCCCGTACATTGAGATTCTTCTACCCGTCATACACATGCAAACAATGTTGTGAATAAATTACTGACGGATCTCAAGCTAGTCGGAGGTTCAAATCACACAGAGAATTGTGAAGAACGAATATGTTCAGGTACTTCTCTGAAATTTCTTTGCTTTTTTAACAGTTTACTTCCTTTGTTAAAATAGTGGGTAGAGGAATTTTTGGTGAACACATGCATTGTTCATTTCCAATAATACAGTCTGATTTCAAACCCAAATTTGCTGAATCAAATTGACACTCTGTGACAGGAATTTATAAGCCCATTATACTTCACTATACATTACTGATAACATACATATTGAAATGTACTGCCAGACTGCTTCATTTATCTCTCTATTTAATGTTTTTTATAGTCAAATATTTATACTTACGTGAAGACATCTGCTATTGGCATAATGAACTTCTGAAGTCAGATACAGTTAAGCCGATCATGAACACATTGTCTAAATGGAGCAACAGTGCAACCCTGCTGCACTTTTAGAACTTTTCCATTTTTGACAACAGTTCTGTGAGTGAGATTTTTTAACCTAGGGCCAATTAACACCATGTAGTTTTGTGCTGTCAACACCATGATCTCCAAGTTCTCCTAGTCATACATCTTCATGACTTGGATATACATTGCCATTCCTTCATCGTTGCTTAGTCAAAATCCTGGCATTCCCAAACACCGTCATGGGTGCTTCATGACCTCAATTGTTCAAAAGCATGTCCACCACCTCTCAGGGCAACTAGGGATTGGCAACAAATGTGGCCTAATATGTTGCCCACAGCTCGAGAGCAAGTTTTTAAAAATGCACACACCTTACCAACTGAGTTTACTCTCCACTTGCCTGGATGAGTGCAGCTCCAAAAACACTGAAGAAGCTCGACACCATCCAGGCCAAAGCAGCCATCCACCACCTTGATCGGCAACCCATTCACCACCTTAAACATTCACTCCCTCCACCACTGGCGCACCGTGGCTGCAGTGTGTACCATCTACAAGATGCACTGCAGCAACTCACCAAGGCTTCTTCGGCAGCACCTCCAAAACCCATGACCTCTACCACCTAGAATGACAAGGGCAGCAGGTGCATGGGAACACCATCACCTCCAAGTTCCCCTCCAAGTCACACATCATCCTGACTTTGAAATTTATCGCCGCTGGTCAAAATCCTGGAACTCCCTCCCTAACAGCACTGTGGGAGCACCTTCACCACACGGACTGCAGCGATTCAAGAAGGCAGCTCACCACCATCTTCTCAAGGGCAATTAGGGATGGGCAATAAATACTGGCCCTGCCAGCCACGCCCACATCCCATGAATGAGTAATAAAATGTTGCCCAAATTAGATAGAACTCTTGCAACTCACATGGAGGGGGGGGGGGGGACGATGCTGCTTTGTCTTCTCAATGTGGAATTGATTCAAGGTGAAAAGACAGTTCCAAGACTACTGTACACTTAATAGCCACATTTAGTTAAAATGGAGACATGTTCAATGATCTTTATTTCTGTTAGAGTGGGAAGAGCCAAAGGAGCCAAGGATTGACCGGGTAGATATTGAAAGTCTGGAATGAGGGGCCACAGTCTCAGAATGAGGGGTCGGCCATTTAGGACTGAGATAAGGAGACATTTCTTCACTCCGAGGGGGGTGAATCTTTTGAATTCTCTACCCCAGAGGTACCTGTGGATCCCCAGTCGATAAGTATATTCAAGATTGAGAGCGATAGATTTTTGGCCATGAAAGGAATCAAGGAGAAAGGGCGGGAATGTGGAGCTGAGGTCGAAGATCAGCCATGATCTTATTGAATGGCAGAACAGGCTTGATGGACCATATGGCCTATTCCTGCCCTTATTTCTTATATTCTTATGTAATGTCATGTGCATATTAAGTGATGATACAGAAAATACTGGAAATATACAGGAAAAAGACGGATTAACATATTGGTAACAGCACTTCATCAGAACTTGTAAAGATATTTTTTGATGTGATTTCTGTCACTGTTGTGTGTTTCTAAACAAAGGAAAAAGTTTTCCCAAAAGTTTTGCATGAGGAAGGGTGCTGTTTATAAGAATCATACAGTGCAGAAAGAGGTCGTTCAGCCCAACGTGCCTGTGCCGGCTCTTTGAAAGAACGATCCAATTATTCCCACCCTCTTGCCCTTTCTCCATAGTCCTGCAATCTTTTTCTTTTCAAGTATATATCCAATTCCCTTTTAAAAG
This sequence comes from Pristiophorus japonicus, assembly GCF_044704955.1. Classification (NCBI taxonomy): domain Eukaryota; kingdom Metazoa; phylum Chordata; class Chondrichthyes; family Pristiophoridae; genus Pristiophorus; species Pristiophorus japonicus. The sequence goes on along the minus strand of NC_091982.1, from coordinate 229,372,886 downwards.
TTACTATTGAAGCTGCTTCCATCACCCTTTCAGGCAGTGCATTCCAGATCATCCTAACTCACTGCTTAAACAACCCCTCCTCATCTCCCCTCTGGTTCCTTTGCCAATTATCTTAAATCTGTGTGCCCTGGTTACAGACCCTCCCATCAGTGGAAACCATTTCTCTTCAGTTACTCTATAAAAACTCTTCAAGGAACATTTCAGGGTGAGGCCTTAAACTGCACAATCTATGCTTGAAGACATGGCTTGCAACATGTCTCACTGAGGCATCTTGTCATACAATCACCATGATACAAACATAAAAATGCAAATATTAGTTGCAACGATATAAGTCTGTAAATTGCTAAGCCGAATGTCTGCAGTATGAACAGTAATTTAGTGAGTGCGTTAGCTGTAACTCACTGCCTGTTTCTTGATTGCTGTGAAATCGCTGTGCAGTGAAAGTTGGCTCGAAATACTACAGTATTGAAGACGTGTTAATGTTATTAACCTTGTTACTATGGCGCAATGACTTGTTAAGATCACAGCACACCATGAGGCCAGTTTTATGATTGTGTGCTACCACAATGGATGGAAAATCATGGATAGCCCATCCGTTACTTTGTAATATGGTCGACAGGCAGGCGAGACACTCTGCCGTTAATTCACATGCAGAAAATAGGCCCCCATATTCCAAGGCTACTGCATTGCATGTGTGATGCAATGCTAGTCCCCAAATTGAACTGGCATTGCTCTAGAGGGCTAAAGTCTGGACTGAATAGGTGACCTGATACTTTTGGTTAAAGGTGAGATGCTGCATACTTTCAATTTTTTAGCACATTATGTAGATTGCATTCACTACTACCTACCACAAGCAGTATTGTGGGAACACCATTACCATATGGACTGCAGCACTGAAGAAGGCCCTCTACCGCCCATATCCACTGTTGAAGCCCTCATCTGTGCCTCTATTACCTCTAGACTTGACTATTCCAACGCACTCCTGGCTGGCCTCCCACATTTTACCCTACGTAAACTCAAGATGATCCAAAACTCGGCTGTCCATGTCCTAGTTCGCACGATGTCCCGCTCACCCATCACCCCTGTGCTCGCTGACTTACATTGGTTTCCGGTTAAGCAATGCCTCGATTTCAAAGTTTTCATCCTTATTTTTAAATCCCTCCATGACCTCGCCCATCCCTATCTCTGTAATCTCCTCCAGCCCCACAAACCCCCGAGACACCTGCGCTCCTCTAATTCTGCCCTATTGAGCATCCCTGATTATAATCACTCAACCATCGGTGGCCGTGACTTCTATTGCCTAGGCCCAAAGCTTTGGAACTCCCTGCCTAAACCTCTCCACCTCTGTTTCCTCCTTCAAGACGCTTCTTAAAACATACCTCTTTGACTAAGCTTTTGGTCACCTACGCTAATTTCTATTTATGTGGCAGAGTGTCAAATTTTTTATCTCAATAATCCTGTGAAGCACTTTGGGACGTTTCACGACATTAAAGGCGCTAAATAAATACAAGTTGTTGTTGTTGTTCTCAAATGCAATTAGAGATCGGCAATGAATGCCAGCCTTGCCAATGATTATCATATAACCAGAAGGAATATTTAAAATAAACTCCACTGGCACTGGATTTGGTAGAAGAGGAAACAGCTATTTGTGATGTCAGATAGCATGCAAGGTGGATTGTCAAGTCATATAACACAGTATATTCACTTTACCAGGCATAGCTACCTGGAAATGATAGCAGAGATGAGCATGTGCAAGCTGCACTTTAGCACGAAGGCTGTGACATTGAAAAAAATAGAAAATAGGTGTAGGAGTAGGCCATTCGGCCCTTCGAGCCTGCACCGCTATTCAATAAGATCATGGCTGATCATTCCCACAGTAACCTTTCCTGCTTTCTCTCCATACCCCTTGATCCCCTTAGCCGTAAGGGCCATATCTAACTCCCTTTTGAATATATCCAATGAACTGGCATCAACAACTCTCTGCGGCAGGGAATTCCACAGGTTAACAACTCCCTGAGTGAAGAAGTTTCTCCTCACCTTAGTCCTAAATGGTCTACCCCTTATCCTTAGACTGTGTCTCCTGGTTCTGGACTTCCCCAACATCGGGAACATTCTTCCTGCATCTAACCTGTCCAGTCCCGTCAGAATTTTACATGTTTCTATGAGATCCCCTCTCATCTTTCTAAACTCCAGTGAATACAGGTCTAGTCAATCCAGTCTCTCCTCATATGTCAGTCCTGCCAACCCGGGAATCAGTCTGGTGAACCTTCGCTGCACTCCCTCAATAGCAAGAATGTCCTTCCTCAGATTAGGAGACCAAAACTGAACACAATATTCCAGGTGAGGCCTCACCAAGGCCCTGTACAACTGCAGTAAGACCTCCCTGCTCCTATATTCAAATCCCCTAGCTATGAAGGGCAACATGGCATTTGCCTTCTTCACCGCCTGCTGTACCTATATGCCAACTTTCAATGACTGATGAACCATGACACCCAGGTCTCGTTGCAACTACCCTTTTCCTAATCTGCCGCATTCAGATAATACTCTGCCTTCGTGTTTTTGCCCCCAAAGTGGATAACCTCACATTTATCCACATTATACTGCATCTGCCATGCATTTGCCCACTCACCTAACCTGTCCAAGTAACCCTGCAGCCTCTTAGCATCCCCCTCACGCTCACACCGCCACCCAGTTTAGTGCCATCTGCTAACTTGGAGATATTACACTCAATTCCTTCATCCAAATCATTGATGTATATTGTAAAGAGCTGGGGTCCCAGCACTGAGCTCTGCGGCACACCACTAGTCACTGCCTGCCATTCTGAAAAGGACCCGTTTATCCCGACTCTCTGCTTCCTGTCTGCCAACCAGGTCTCTATCCACTTCAGTATATTAGCCCCAATACCATGTGCTTTGATTTTGCACACCAATCTCTTTTGTGGAACCTTGTCAAAAGGCTTTTGTAAGTCCAAATACACCACATCCACTGGTTCTCGCTTGCCCACTCTACTATTTACATCCTCAAAAAATTCCAGAAAATTTGTCAAGCATGATTTCCCCTTCATAATCCATGCTGACTTGGACCGATCCTGTCACTGCTTTCCAAATGCGTTGCTATTTCATCCTTAATAATTGATTCCAATATTTTCCCCACTCTCAATGTCAGGCTAACCGGTCTATAATTACCCGCTTTCTCGCTCCCTCCCTTTTTAAAAAGTGGTGTTACATTAGATACCCTCCAGTCCATAGGAACTGATCCAGAGTCGATAGACTGTTGGAAAATGATCACCAATGCATCCACTATTTCTAGGGCCACTTCCTTAAGTACTGTGGGATGCAGACTATCAGGCCCCAGGAATTTATCGGCCTTCAATCCCATCAATTTCCCTAACACAATTTCCCGCCTAACAATATCCTTCAGTTCCTCCTTCCCACTAGACCCTCGGTCCCCTCGTACTTCCGGAAGGTTATTTGTGTCTTCCTTCGTGAAGACAGAACCAAAGTATTTGTTCAATTGGTCTGCCATTTCTTTGTTCCCCATTATAAATTCACCTGAATTCAACTGCAAGAGACCTATGTTTGTCTTCACTAATCTTTTTTTCTTCACATATCTATAGAAGCTTTTGCAGTCAGTTTTTATGTTCCTGGCAAGCTTCTTCTCGTATTCTATTTTGCCCCTCTTAATTAAACCCTTTGTCCTCCTTTGCTGAATTCTAAATTTCTCCCAGTCCTCAGGTTTGTTGCTTTTCCTTGCCAATTTACATGACTCTTCCTTAGATTTAAAACTATCCTTAGTTTCCATTGTTAGCCACGGTTGAGCCACCTTCCACATTTTATTTTTACTCCAGACAGGGATGTACAATTGTTGAAGTTCATCCATGTGATCTTTAAATGCTTGCCATTGCCTATCCACCTTCAACCCTTTAAGTATTATTTGCCAGTCTATTCTAGCCAATTCACGCCTCAAACCATCGAAGTTACCTTTCCTTAAGTTCAGGACCCTAGTTTCTGAATTAACTGTGTCACTCTCCACCTTAATAAAGAATTCTACCATGTTCTGGTCACTCTTCCCCAAAGGGCCTCGCACAACAAGATTGCTCATCACACATCACCCAGTCTAGGATGGCTAGCTCCCTAGTTGGTTCTTCGACATATTGGTCTCGAAAACCATCCCTAATACACTCCAGGAAATCCTCCTCCACTGCATTGCTACCTGTTTGGTTTGCCCAATCGCTATGTAGATTAAAGCCACCCATGATAACTGCTGTACCTTTATTGCATACATCTCTTATTTCTTGTTTGATGCTGTCCCCAACCTTACTACTACTGTTTGGTGGTCTGTACACACCTCCCACTAGCGTTTTCTGCCCTTTGGTATTCCATAGTTCCACCCAGACCGATTCCACATCATCCAAGCTAATGTCCTTTCTTACTATTGCATTAATTTCCTCTTTAACCAGCAATGCCACCCCGCCTCCTTTTCCTTTCTGTCTATCCTTCCTAAATGTTGAATACCCTGGATGTTGAGTTCCCAGCCTTGGTCACCCTGGAGCCATGTCTCCGTGATGCCAATGTCATCATATCCGTTAACTGCTATCTGCGCAGTTAATTCGTCCACCTTATTCCGAATACTCCTCGCATTGAAGCACAGAGCCTTCCGGCTTGTCTTTTGAACACTCTTTGCCCCTTTAGAATTTTAGTGTAATGTGGCTCTTTTTGCTTTTTGCCTTAGGTTTCTCTGCCCTCCACTTTTACTTTTCTTCTTTCTAGCTTTTGCTTCTGCCCCCATTCTACTTCCCTCTGTTTCCCTGCATAGGTTCCCATCCCCCTGCCATATTACTTTAACTCCTCCCCAACAGCACCAGCAAATACTCCCCCTAGGACACTGGTTCTGGTCTTGCCCAGGTGCAGACCGTCCAGTTTGTACTGGTCCCACCTCCCCCAGAATCGGTTCCAATGCCCCAGGAATTTGAATCCCTCCCTTCTGCACCACTCCTCAAGCCATGTATTCATCTGAGCTATCCTCCGATTCCTACTCTGACTAGCATATGGCACTGGTAGCAATCCTGAGATTACTACTTTTGAGGTCCTACTTTTTAATTTAGCTCCGAGCTCCCTAAATTCGTCTCGTAGGACCTCATCCCGTTTTTTAGCTATATCTTTGGTACCTATATGCACCATGACAACTGGCTGTTCACCCTCCCTTTTCAGAATGTCCTGCATCTGCTCCGAGACATCCTTGACCCTTGCACCAGAGAGGCAACATACCATCCTGGAGTCTCGGTTGCGGCTGCAGAAACGTCTATCTATGCCCCTTACAATTGAATCCCCTATCACTATAGCTCTCCCACTCTTTTTCCTGCCCTCCTGTGCAGCAGAGCCACCCAAAGTGCCATGAACTTGGCTGCTGCTGCCCTCCCCTGATGAGTCATCCCCCTCAACAGTACCCAAAGCGGTGTATCTCTTTTGCAGGGGGATGACTGCTGGGGACCCCTGCACTACCTTCCTTGCACTGCATTTCCTGCTGGTCATCCATTCGCTATCTGGCTGTGTACCCTTTACCTGTGGCAAGACCAACTCACTAAACGTGCTATTCACGTCATTCTCAGCATCGTGCATACTCCAGAGTAAATCCACGCACAGCTCCAGGGCCGCAACCAGAGGCATCCCTGATTTCCCACAAAGTACAGGAGGAGCATAACACGTGTCCGAACTGACCTGTCATGATTTACCCCTTAGATAAACTTAAATTGGCAACAACAATGCTAAATGTTACTTACTAATAAAGAAAAGGAAAAGAAACACTACTTACCAATCACCAGCCAATCACTTAACCCCTTGGATGTGACGTCACCTTTCGATTTCTTTCTACTTCTTTTTTGCCTTCCCTCCCTGCTTCAGCTGCACCAGCTGGGCCTTTAAAGGCCTCTCAATGTCCCGCTCCGACTCCCGCCTCCTCGACGCACCTCGAACTCCCCGAACTGCTGGGCCTTTTATAGGCCGCTGCCGCTCCGACTCCCGCCTCCTCGACGCACCTCGAACTCCCCGAACTGCTGGGCCTTTTATAGGCCGCTGCCGCTCCGACTCCCGCCTCCTCGACGCACCTCGAACTCCCCGAACTGCTGGGCCTTTTATAGGCCGCTGCCGCTCCAACTTCCGCCTCCTCGACGCTATCTCCTTTAGAAAGATCTCCACACATCTAAGATACAATAGCACTGAGAATATCTATAATGTCCACAAATATATTGGGGACATCGGCAGTGACCACAGATGTATCAAGAATGTTATTATTCAGTAGGGCTGTCACATTGACCATGGCAACAACATGAGAGGGCAACAAAATTCTTTAACATTGCCGGCTTTTCCAATGGTTAGGAGGTCATCAATTGCACCAATGTTGCCATTCATCTCCCTTCACAAAATGCAATGTCTTATATGAAGTAAAAGGGGCTTTATTTGTTCAGTGTCCATCAACGCATTCATGCAAGTCAATGCTCGCTTCCTTGCAACACCCATTAATTTTAAGACAATCACTTGGGTCACCCTTATTTGAAGAAGAAGGAAGAGTGGAAGGGTGGCGATTGGGAGGCCAGGGCTACCCTCTGCAGTCATAACTCACTCTTGTGCCAACCACAAACCAAAGCAGAGTGTAGGAACAAAAAAGCACAATCTACAATCAGAATTATTATCGAATATACCACTTGGATATTGAAACAGCAATTCAGGTGTTTCACCTAATCTCAGGGTGCCTTACAGTACAACCCTCCCAGGGTTTTCAAGAGTCATTGGTATTATTGCAGGAAGAGAGGTTAGGAGAAATCTCCAAACACAGGGTTGTTGTAGCATGGGTATACTCTGCCACACAGAGCTGGCTGAGGCAGAGATCATCTTAAGGGAAGATAAAAGGGTTTAGAAAGAGAGCAGGGCAGAGGGGCTAGAGTTTGGATTGCTCTAGTAAAGAGCCAGTTCAGGCGTGATGGGTTGGTTGGCCTCCTTCTCTGCTGTAAACTTATGTGATTCTGCATTTCATTACTTCACCCTGCAACAAAGCTTCAGCATGGAGCTGAAGCAGGTGTAAGGAGGCTATCGCACTGGAAGTCAATGAAAGGTCACAAAGCAGCTAAATCTGAAAGAATATCCAGAAGAAGGTCTCGGATTTTAAGAAAAGTGTCAAGTTGAGAAATTAAAATGAGCATGAATAAATATAGATTTTCCCATGTGGAAATTGTCATATGTGGAGTTATTGTATCACCTAGGCACAGTGAATATAAGAATATTGGGTGTGGTGACATGCACACCCATAAGGAAGCCTGGTCACAATTCCATCCATTTAAATTCATGGACGGAATCTCTGGCAGGCTCTACTGAGGGCATGCGCTCCTCACCATGTAATTTTCTTGTACTCGCTGTGCTTCTACAATATAAGAACATATGAAATAGGAGCAAGATTCGGCCATACAGCCCCTCGAGCTGCTCTAATATTCAATAAGATCATGGCTGATCTGATCTTGGCCTCAACTCCACTTTCCCGCCCGTTCCCCATAACCCTTGACTCTCCTATAGTTCAAGAATCTGTCTCAGCCTTGAATATATTCAAAGACTCAGCCACCACAGCTCTCTGGGGTAGAGAATTCCAAAGATTCACGACCCTCTGAGAGAAGAAATTCCTCCTCATCTGCGTCTTAAATGGGCGACCCCTTATTCTGAAACTATTCCCCCTAGTTTTAGATTTCCCCAAGAGGGGAAACATCCTCTCTGCATCTACCCTGTCAAGCCCCCTCAGAATCTTATATGTTTCAATAAGTTCACCTCTCATACTTCTAAATCTGTATAGGCCCAACCTGCTCAACCTTTCCTCATAAGACAACTCCTTCATCCCAAGAATCAACCGAGTGAACCTTTTCTGAACTGCCTCCAATGCAAGTATACCTTTCCTTAAATAAGGAGACCAAACCTGTATGCAGTACCCCAGGTGTGGTCTCACCAACACCCTGTACTGTTGTAGCAAGACCGCCCTACTTTTATACTCCATCCCCCTTGCAATAAAGGCCAACATTCCATTTGCCTTCCTAATTACTTGCTGAACCTGCATGCTAACTTTTTGTGTTTCATGTACAAGGACCCACAGATCCCTCTGCACCACAACATTCTGTAGTCTCTCTCCATTTAAATAATATTTTGCTTTGCTATTCTTTCTAGCAAAGTGGATAACCTCACATTTTCCCACATTATACTCCATCTGCCAAATTTTTGCCCACTCACTTAACCTATCTATATCCCTTTGCAGACTCTCTTTGTCCTCCTCACAACTTGCTTTCCCACCTATCTTTGTATTGTCAGCAAATTTGGCTACATTACACTCAGTCTCTTCATCCAAGTCATTAATATAGATTTTAAATAGTCGAGGCCCCAGCACTGATTCCTGCGGCACCCCATTAGTTACTGATTGCCAACCGGAAAATTACCCGTTTATTCCGATTCTCTGTTTTCTGTTAGTTAGCCAATCCTGTCTCCATGCTAATATATTGCCCCCAACTCCGTGAACTTTTGAATTTTATGTGGCACCTTATCGAATGCCTTTTGGAAATCCAAATGCACTACATCTACTGGTTCCCCTTTATCCACCCTCAAATAACTCTAATTAAACCATGTTGACTGTGCTTGATTCTATTATGGTTTTCTAAATGTCCTGCTACTACTTCCTTAATAATGTATTCCAGTATTTTCCCAATGACAGAAGTTAAGCTAACTGGTCTATAGGTTCTTGGTTTCTGTCTCCCTCCTTTCTTGAATAGGGCTGTTATATTTGCGGTTTTCCAATCCACTGGGACCTTTCCAGAATCTAGGGAATTTTGGAAGATTACAACCAATGCATCCACTATCTCTTCAGCCACTTCTTTTAAGACCCTAGGATGCAGGCCATCAGGTCCAGGAGACTTGTCAGCCTTTAGTCCCATTAGTTTGCCTAGTACTTTTTCTCCAGTGATAATAATTGTTCTAATTTCCTCCCTCCTAATAGCCCCTTGATTATCAATTATTGGGATGCTTTTAGTGTCTTCTACCGTGAAGACTGATACAAAATATTTGTTCAAAGTCTCTGCCATTTCCCTGTTTCCCATTATTAATTGCCCAGTCTCATCGGCTAAGGGACCAACATTTACTTTAGCTACTCTCTTCCTTTTTATATACCTGTAGAAGTTCTGTTTTTATATTTCTTGCTAGTTTACTCTCAATCTATTTTCTCCCTCTTTATTATTTTTCAGTCATCCTTTGCTGGTTTCTAAAATATTTCCAATCCTCTTGCCTACCAATAATCTTTGCAATATTGTATGCAACAACAATGTGCATTTATATAGCACCTTTAAATAGCACTAATAAGATCCCAAGGTGCTTCACAGGAGCGATTATCAGGCAGAATTTGACACCAAGGCACATGAGTATTAGGACAGGTGACCAAAAACTTGGTCCAAGAAGTAGGTTTTAAAGAGCGTCTTATAGGAGGAGAGAGAGCTAGAGAGACGGAGAGGTTTAGGGAGGAAATTCCAGAGTTTAGGGCCTAGATAGCTGAAGGCACGGCCGCCAGTGACAGGATGAAGGAAATTGGAAATACACAAGAGGCCAGAGTTGGAGGAATGCAGAGATAATAGCTTTGGGTGCAGGAACAGGAAAATCTGCCCCTGTATATCCAGCAAACCTTGCTCTTGCACCTATGCTGCTGCGTGGACTGAAACAGTTGAGTTTCTCCTTATGTGTTCTGCTCCATGCTGGATCTCTGTCCATGCTTTCCAGTACTTTTTACACCACTTTTACAACAAGCGTCATTAATGTGATGTGGGTAACAAGGCAAGCATCAGTAAGTTTGCATGTTTGCCTTTAATTGGTGTTTCATAAGCTGGGTTTGTAAGTTAACAAACGTAAATCAAATTTGGTCCCAGGAGGAATTCTGAGAGCATAGGCAAAAATGCATTAATGTACCATTAATACTAATGCACCAAATTACTTTAATGTACATTTAGCATGTGTGTTAGCTCTAACACAAAGAGTAATTGTCCCCCCCTTTGTGTTCATTAAAAGAAATGACTTCCTTGCATAAATGTTATTACTCCTGTGATTATGCAATAAAGTAAAATTTAAAAATTCTAATTTGAATATAATAGTTATTGAACAACAGATTCCTGAGAATTGTAAAACTGCAATTCAATCAGGGGCTTCAAATAGACTCAAACAACAAAAGCAAAATGTGTTCTTAAGTTATTTGAACCCCTGAGATTGAAGCCTCCGAGATATTTGTTATTTTATATAATGAAGCATCAGACAGCTTTTGAACTCTATGTTGCGAAGGATTGGCTTCATTTGACTGGGTCTTGGGCACACTGTGAAAGATTTTGGAAAATATAGCCAATAGATTCTTCCCAATTTATGCAAGCAATTCATATGCATTTATTGACCTCCTGTAATGTTGCACAGACCAAATGAGTATTCAGGTCAAAGCGGGTGAGAGGACAGGGGGATTAGGTAGTGGAGGGGGAGCATCAATAGGAGCATCATTGCTCTGCCTGGCCCTACAAGGAAATAATAAAAACATTTTAAAAGACTTGCCTCTTTTGTTCCCAACTCCTCTTCCCACTAGTTGGATCTAGGTTGATTTGCATATTTTAAGAAGGATCCTGCCAATTTCTGGCCACTGTCCTTCCTGCCTGCTCAGAAGAGCAGATTAAAATCGAAGAGAGCGGGACGTTGGCAGGAAGTCTCTCACTGGGCCATTTTAATTTCCCGCCCTCCCAGCTTCTGCCAGCGAGTAATGTTAAAATCGACCCTAATGAAAGAAAGAGCTTGCATTTACATATAACCTTTTTGTAGCGTAGCCACTGTTGCTTTGTAGACAGATATGGCAACCAATTTGCATTCAGTAAGGTGCCACAAACAACAATGAGGTAAATGTTAATGTTGAATAAAGGATAAATGCAGTCCAGGACAGCTCCATTGCTCTTCAAATAGTGCCATGAAATCTTTTATGCCCACTTGAACAGGCAGACAGGGCTTCAGTTTACAACCTTAGCTGAAAGACCAAACCTCTGACAATGCAGCACTTCTTCAGTACTACATTGAAGTGCCAGCATACATTATGTGGTCACATCTCTGGAGTGGGACTTGAAATAACAACCTCCTGATTCAGAGGCAAGAGTCTTACCACTGAGCCAAGGCTGACACCTTATATGTCTATTGATATATGGAACTGATTATAAAGCTGTAACCTAATTGAGGGGTTCAGACGATGTCATAAACCACAAAAGCAAAGTTTGAGTAGTTCATTGTGGTCAGTCTCAGATTGCATCGTTGAAATGGCTTCAGGCCATCAGTTATTTTCGTGCAATGTATTCTGCCAAATTTATGGCAGAGGTTCAACAACATATTTGAGTGTCAGCAACAGATGTATTACTAGAGAATGCACCAATTGCCAACATCATAGAAGATGTGGTCACATATAATGATACTGAGCATGAGGGATAGAGATCTCCGGACAAAACAACTAGTTAAGCCGTCGTGTAGCTGAGACTCACTGAACAGGAACATCCCAAATTCAATTCCAGACCTCAGCCAGGGCAGCAGTCTAATAGTCATGCTACAATTAGTCTAAAGACGTTTGGATTAGGTCAGGCCCCTGCTTCCAATCATGATTAAGTAACCACTGCTGGAATTACCATGTGTGGACGAGATCAAGCTCGGATGTGATGCCCTGCATGGTCAAATAGGTTGCCAACACTGGGAATCCTCACACGTGAAGAATGGTTGCTCAGGTGAGATATCAGTAGGTGAGTGTCATCTGTGGAACCGTACCTTCCCGAGGTCCAATTTCCGATGGTCTCGGGCATCTCTGCACTGGCACAGCTGCTCACACAGCGCCGAGTCTGGGCCCGATTACTAATTTCGACAACTATTTCACCTGACTGGCATTTCTTCGCAGTGTGTTATTATAAGAAACATAAGAATTGGAGCATGAATAGGCCATACAGCCTCTTGAGCCTGATCTGCCATTCAATAAGATCATGGCTGATCTACTATCTCAACTCTATCTCAATTGCGTATGATTCTTAATGAATACTTTGCAAATGTTTTCACAAAAGAGAGGGGCGATGCAGACTTTGCAATGAGGGAGGAGGAACGTGAAATATTAGACAAGATAAACATAGTGAGAGAGGAATATTAAGAGGCTTAGCAGCTTTGAAAGTTGTTAAATCCCCAGGTCCGGATGAAATGTATCACAGGCTGTTAAGAGAAGCTAAAGAGGAAATAGCAGAGGCTCTGACCATCATTTTCCAATGTTCTCTGGCTACAGGTGCGGTGCCAGAGGACTGGAGGATTGCTAATGTTGTACCTTTGTTTAAAAAGAGAGAAATGGATAGACCGATTAATTACAGGCCAGTCAGTCTAACCTCAGTGGTGGGAAAGTTAATGGAAAAAGTCCTGAGAGACAGGATAAATCTTCATTTGGAAAGATAAGGATTAATCAAGGACAGGCAGCATGGATTTGTTAAGGGAAGGTCGTGTCTGACTAACTTGATTGAATTTTTCGAGGAGGTAACCAGGAGGGTCGATGAGGGCAGTGCTTATGATTTTGTGTATATGGATTTTAGCAAAGCTTTTGATAAGCTTCCACATTGCGTACTGGTCACGAAAGTAAAAGCATATGGGATCCAGGGCAAAGTGGCAAGTCGGATCTAAAATTGGCTCAGAGGCAGGAAGCAAAGAGTAATGGTTGATGGATGTTTTTGTGACTGAAAGGCTGTATCCAGTGGGGTTCTGCAGGGCTCAGTGCTGGGCCCCTTGCTTTTTGTGGTAGATATCAATAACTTGGACTTGAATGTGGGGTACCGCAAGGTTCAGTGCTGGGACCCCAGCTATTTACAATATACATTAATGATTTAGATGAAGGAATTGAATGTAATATCTCCAAGTTGCAGATGACACTAAGCTGGGTGGCAATGTGAGCAAAGAGGCTGCAGGGTGACTTGGACAGGTTAGGTGAGTGAGCAAATACATGGCAGATGCCGTATATAATGTAGATAAATGTGAGGTTATCCACTTTGGTGGTAAAAACAAGAAGGCAGATTTTATCTGAACGGTGACAGATTAATAAAACGGGAGATGCAATGAGACCTGGGTGTCATGGAACATCATTCATTGAAATTTGGCATACAGGTACAGCAGGTGGTGAAGAAGGCAAATGGTGGAGAGACGTGAGTCTGGGGTCGGCGAGAGGCCTACAAAAGGCCGCGAGAGGTGTCGGGTGGTGCGTGGAGAGACGTGAGTCTGGGGTCGGCGAGAGGCCCAGAAAAGGCCGCGAGAGGCGTCAGGTGGTGCGTGGAGAGACGTGAGTCCGGGGACGGTGAGAGGCCTACAAAAGGCGAACCGGTGCAGCTACAGGGAGAGGGCAAAAAAGTAGAAAGAAACAGAAAGGTGACGTCACAGCCAAGGGGGTAAGTGATTGGCTGGTGATTGGTGAGTAGCTTTTCTTTTTCTTTCTATTTTATATCAGTCAGTAACTTTAACATTGTTGTTGCCAATTTAAGTGTATCTAAGGGTTAAGTCATGGCAGGAGAGCTCGGTCACGTGATATGCTCCTCCTGTACCATGTGGGAACTCAGGGACACTTCCGGTGTCCCTGACGACTACGTGTGCGGGAAGTGTATCCACCTCCAGCTTCTGACTGACCGCGTTGCAGAATTGGAGCTGAGGGTGGATTCACTCTGGAGCATCCACGATGCTGAGAACGACATGAGGAGCACGTGTAGCGCGTTGGTCTTGCCGCAGGAGAAGGATCCACAGCTAGCTAGCGAATGGAAGACCAGCAGGAAGAGTAGTGCAAGGAAGGTAGTGCAGGGGTCCCCTGTGGTCATCCCCCTGCAAAACAGATACACTGCTTTGAGTGCTGTTGAGGGGGATGACTCATCAGGGGAGGACAGCAGCAGCCAAGTTCATGGCACCGTGGCTGGCTCTGTTGCACAGGAGGGCAGGAAAAAGAGTGGGAGAGTGATAATGATAGGGGATTCAATTGTGAGGGGAATAGATAGGCGTTTCTGCGGCCGCAACCGAGACTCCAGGATGGTATGTTGCCTCCCTGGTGCAAGGGTCAAGGATGTCTCGGAGCGGGTGCAGGACATTCCAAAAAGGGAGGGAGAACAGCCAGTTGTCGTGGTGCACATTGGTACCAACGACATAGGTAAAAAAAGGGATGAGGTCCTACGAAACAAATTTAAGGAGCTAGGAGATAAATTAAAAAGTAGGACCTCAAAAGTAGTAATCTCGAGATTGCTACCAGTGCCAAGTGCTAGTCAGAGTAGGAATCGCAGGAAAGCGCAGATGAATGCGTGGCTTGAGCAGTGGTGCAGCAGGGAGGAATTCAAATTCCTGGGGCATTGGAACCGGTTATGGCGGAGGTGGGACCAGTACAAACCGGACATTCTGCACCTGGGCAGGACCGGAACCAATCTCCTCGGGGGAGTATTTGCTAGTGCTGTTGGGGAGGAGTTAAACTAATATGGCAGGGGGAAGGGAACCAATGCAGGGAGACAGAGGGAAACAAAAAGGAGACAAAAGCAAAAGACAGAAAGGAGATGAGGAAAAGTGGAGGGCAGAGAAACCCAAGAAAAAGAACAAAAAGGGCCACTGTACAGCAAAATTCTAAAAGGACAAAGGGTGTTAAAAAAACAAGCCTGAAGGCTTTGTGTCTTAATGCAAGGAGTATCCGTAATAAAGTGGATGAATTAACTGTGCAAATAGATGTTACAAATATGATGTGATTGGGATTACGGAGACGTGGCTCCAGGATGATCAGGGCTGGGAACTCAACATCCAGGGGTATTCAACATTCAGGAAGGATAGAATAAAAGGAAAAGGAGGTGGGGTAGCATTTCTGGTTAAAGAGGAGATTAATGCAATCGTTAGGAAAGACATTAGCTTGGATGATGTGGAATCTATATGGGTAGAGCTGCAGAACACCAAAGGGCAAAAAGCGTTAGTGGGAGTTGTGTACAGACCTCCAAACAGTAGTAGTGATGTTGGGGAGGGCATCAAACAGGAAATTAGGGGTGCATGCAATAAAGGTGCAGCAGTTATAATGGGTGACTTTAATATGCACATAGATTGGGCTAGCCAAACTGGAAGCAATACGGTGGAGGAGGATTTCCTAGAGTGCATGCGGGATGGTTTTCTAGACCAATATGTCGAGGAACCAACTAGGGGGGAGGCCATCTTAGACTGGGTGTTGTGTAATGAGAGAGGATTAATTAGCAATCTCGTTGTGCGAGGCCCCTTGGGGAAGAGTGACCATAATATGGTGGAATTCTGCATTAGGATGGAGAATGAAACAGTTAATTCAGAGACCATGGTCCAGAACTTAAAGAAGGCTAACTTTGAAGGTATGAGGCGTGAATTGGCTAGGATAGATTGGCGAATGATACTGAAGGGGTTGACTGTGGATGGGCAATGGCAGACATTTAGAGACCGCATGGATGAACTACAACAATTGTACATTCCTGTCTGGCGTAAAAATAAAAAAGGGAAGGTGGCTCAACCATGGCTATCAAGGGAAATCAGGGATAGTATTAAAGCAAAGGAAGTGGCATACAAATTGGCCAGAAATAGCAGCGAACCCTGGGACTGGGAGAAATTTAGAACTCAGCAGAGGAGGACAAAGGGTTTGATTAGGGCAGGGAAAATGGAGTACGAGAAGAAGCTTGCAGGGAACATTAAGACGGATTGCAAAAGTTTCTATAGATATGTAAAGAGAAAAAGGTTAATAAAGACAAACGTAGGTCCCCTGCAGTCAGACTCAGGGGAAGTCATAACGGGGAACAAAGAAATGGCAGACCAATTGAACAAGTACTTTGGTTCGGTATTCACGAAGAAGGACACAAACAACCTTCCGGATATAAAAGGGGTCAGAGGGTCCAGTAAGGAGGAGGAACTGAGGGAAATCTTTATTCGTCGGGAAATTGTGTTGGGGAAATTGATGGGATTAAAGGCCGATAAATCCCCAGGGCCTGATGGACTGCATCCCAGAGTACTTAAGGAGGTGGCCTTGGAAATAGCAGATGCATTGACAGTCATTTTCCAACATTCCATTGACTCTGGATCAGTTCCTATCGAGTGGAGGGTAGCCAATGTAACCCCACTTTTTAAAAAAGGAGGGAGAGAGAAAACAGGGAATTATAGACCGGTCAGCCTGACCTCAGTAGTGGGTAAAATGATGGAATCAATTATTAAGGATGTCATAGCAGCGCATTTGGAAAGAGGTGACATGATGGGTCCAAGTCAGCATGGATTTGTGAAAGGGAAATCATGCTTGTCAAATCTTATGGAATTTTTTGAGGATGTTTCCAGTAGAGTGGACAAGGGAGAACCAGTTGATGTGTTATATTTGGACTTTCAGAAGGCTTTTGACAAGGTCCCACACAAGAGATTAATGTGCAAAGTTAAAGCACATGGGATTGGGGGTAGTGTGCTGACGTGGATTGAGAACTGGTTGTCAGACAGGAAGCAAAGAGTAGGAGTAAATGGGTACTTTTCAGAATGGCAGGCAGTGACTAGTGGGGTACTGCAAGGTTCTGTGCTGGGGCCCCGGCTGTTTGCACTGTACATTAATGATTTAGACGAGGGGATTATATGCAGTATCTCCAAATTTGCGGATGACACTAAGTTGGGTGGCAGTGTGAGCTGCGAGGAGGATGCTATGAGGCTGCAGAGTGACTTGGATAGGTTAGGTGAGTGGGCAAATGCATGGAAGATGAAGTATAATGTGGATAAATGTGGGGTTATCCACTTTGGTGGTAAAAACAGAGAACCAGACTATTATCTGAATGGTGACAGATTAGGAAAAGGGGAGGTGCAACGAGACCTGGGTGTCATGGTACATCAGTCATTGAAGGTTGGCATGCAGGTACAGCAGGCGGTTAAGAAAGCAAATGGCATGTTGGCCTTCATAGCGAGGGGATTTGAGTACAGGGGCAGGGAGGTGTTGCTACAGTTGTACAGGGCCTTGGTGAGGCCACACCTGGAGTATTGTGCACAGTTTTGCTCTCCTAACTTGAGGAAAGACATTCTTGCTATTGAGGGAGTGCAGCGAAGGTTCACCAGACTGATTCCCGGGATGGTGGGACTGACCTATCAAGAAAGACTGGATCAACTGGGCTTGTATTCACTGGAGTTCAGAAGAATGAGAGGGGACCTCATAGAAATGTTTAAAATTCTGATGGGTTTAGACAGGTTAGATGCAGGAAGAATGTTCCCAATGTTGGGGAAGTCCAGAACCAGGGGTCACAGTCCAAGGATAAGGGGTAAGCCATTTAGGACCGAGATGAGGAGAAACTTCTTCACCCAGAGAGTGGTGAACCTGTGGAATTCTCTACCACAGAAAGTTGTTGAGGCCAATTCACTAAATATATTCAAGAGTGAGTTAGATGAAGTCCTTACTACTAGGGGGCTCAAGGGGTATGACGAGAAAGCAGGAAGGGGGTACAGAAGTTGCATGTTCAGCCATGAACTCATTGAATGGCGGTGCAGGCTAGAAGGGCCGAATGGCCTACTCTTGCACCTATTTTCTATGTTTCTATGTTTCTGTGGCATGTTGGCCTTCATAGCAAGAGGATTTGAGTATAGAAGCAGGGAGGTCTTACTACAGTTGTACAGGGCCTTGGTGAGGCCACACCTTGAATATTGTGTGCAGTTTTGGTCTCCTAATCTGAAGTAGGATATTCTTGCTATTGAGGGAGTTCACCAGACTGATTCCCGGGATGACAGGACTGACATATAAAGAACGACTGGATCAACTAGGCTTATATTCAATGGAATTTCGAAGAATGAGAGGAAATCTCATAGAAACATATAAAATTCTGACGGGATTGAACAGGTTAGATGCAGGAAGAATGTTCCCAATGTTGGGGAAGTCCAGAACCAGGAGTCACAGTCTAAGGATAAGGGATAAGCCATTTAGGACCGAGATGAGGAGAAACTTCTTCACTCAGAGAGTTGTGAGCATGTGGAATTCTCTACCACAGGAAGTTGTTGGGACCAGTTCGTTAGATATATATCCAAAGTTAGATGTGGCCCTTACGACTAACGGTATTAAGGGGTAGGAGAGAAAGCAGGAATGGGGTACTGAAGTGCATGATCAGCCATGATCATATTGAATGGTGGTGTAGGCTCAAAGAGCCGAATGGCCTACTCCTGCACCTATTTTCTATGTTTCTATGTTGGGGGTATGATTAAGAAGTTTGCAGATTACACTAAAATAGGCTATGTGGTTGATAATGAAGAAGAAAGCTGCAGATTGCAGGAAGATATCCATGTACTGGTCAGGTGGGCAGAAAAGTGGCAAATAGAATTCAATCCGGATAAGTGTGAGGTAATGCATTGGGGGAGGTCTAACAAGGCAAGGGAATACACATTAACTGGTACAACACTGAAAAGTGTAGAGTAACAAAGAGACCTTGGAATGCAGGTCCACAGATCCCTGAAGGTAGCAGGTCAGGTGTATAAGGTGGTTAAGAAGGCTTTTGGAATACTTGCCTTTATTAGTTGAGGCTTGGAATACAAAAGCAAAGACATTATGCTTGAACTGTATAAAACACTGGTTAGGCCGGAGTACCATGTGCAGTTCTGGTTACCACGTTACAGGAAAGATGTGAATTCATTGGAAAGGGTGCAGAGGCGATATACAAGAATAATGCCTGGACTGGAGAATTTTGGCTATGAGGAAAGATTGGAGATGCTGGGTCTTTGGAACAGAGGAGGCTGAGGGGAGACCTGATAGAGGTGTATAAAATTATGAGGGGCCTGGATAGAGTGGATAGGAAGGATCCGTTTCACTTGGCAGAAATGTCAACAACCAGGGTGCATAGATTTAAAGTAATTGAGGGGAGGTATAGAGGAGATATGAGGAGAAATTTCTTTACCCAGAGGGTGGTGGGGGTCTGGAACTCACTGCCTGTAAGTTGGTAGAAGCGGAAAGCCTCACCACATTTAAAAAAATAGTTGGCTGTGCACTTAAAGTGGCGTAACCTACAGGGCTACGGTCCAAGAACTGGCAAGTGAGATTAGGCTGGATAGCTCTTGGTCGGCCGGCATGGGCCGAAATGGCCTCCTTTCATGCTGTAAATTTCTATGATTTTATGAACTCCACATTCCTGCCCTATTTCCATATCCTTTAATTCCCCTTAGTGCCCAAAAATCTATTGATCACAGTCTTGAATGTGCTTAATGACTGAGCATCCACAGAACACTCAGCCTCTGCCCTGCTCTTGTTGCCATGGTGTTGATAGGACTAATCCAGTTCAGCTTCAGGTCAAGATATTGATGGACTTGGAAATGATGGTGCTATTAAAAGTCAAGGCGATATAATTGGACCCCCCTGTTCAAGTTGGTCATTACCTGAGATGGAACAGATCCTGCCTGCCCACTGCTGATGTCCCTGATCCTGGTGGAAATCTAAGCTATTTCAAATGCTTTGAAAGAAATAATTTTCATAACATTTGGGCATCACAAAGCGCTTTACAGTGAATGAAGTACTCTTGAAGTATTGTCACTGCTGCAGGAAACACAGCAGCCAATTTGAGAACAACAGGTTCCAGAAATAGCAATGTGATAACGACCAGATAATCTATTTTAGTAATGTTGATTAGGACACCAGGGAGAACTCTCCTGCTCTTCCTTGATGCTTGGTGCCATGGGATCTTTCATGTCCATCTAAGAGGGCAGGATGTTATATATGCAGACTATAGATATACTCTCTGTGTAGTCACTGTATAGTTGCATAAGATGGAGACTTGTTATCTGATGTACTATCAATAAGGTTTGCACTGTGTAGATACTATGCTGGCACCACTAGAGGGTGAACTGGTGGAGACTGGCAGAGGCTGTCCACCAGAGGTCACTGCAGTGGGAGACCTGAGGGTCAACTGGATAGGTGTGCAGGACCCAGTATAAAAGGCTGCCCACTATGCTTGTGCCTCACTCTGGCGTTACAAATAAAGGACAAAGGTCACTGCAGTTTGAGTACAACACACTGCCTCATGGAGTCATTCACAAGTGCATTACAGACATAACATAGACGAGGCCTCGTTTTAACCTCTCATCTGAAAGATGGCACCTCTGACAGTGCAACGCTCCCTCAGCACTGCATTGGAGTGTCAGCCTAGATTTTTATGCTCAACTCCCTGAAGTGGGACTTTAACCCACAATCTTCTGACTCGGAGGCAAGAGTGCGACTACTGAGCCACGACTGACACCTTTGCAAGGCACAGCTGGGGCATTCCTCCCAGGAAGGGGAGGGGAGGGGAGTGGTTGCTCTGTGGCACCTTGCTGCAGTGTTAGTGGGCTCACTGAGCTCTTGGAGGGCCAGTTTTATTCCTCAGCCAGTTTTGGCAATTGATTGGTCAACTGCATATCGAAGAACATAAGAACATAAGAATTAGGAACAGGAGTAGGCCATCTAGCCCCTCGAGCCTGCTCCGCCATTCAAAAAGATCATGGCTGATCTGGCCGTGGACTCAGCTCCACTTACCCGCCCGCTCCCCATAACTCTTAATTCCCTTATTGGTTAAAAATCTATCTATCTGTGACTTGAATACATTCAATGAGCTAGCCTCAACTGCTTCCTTGGGCAGAGAATTCCACAGATTCACAACCCTCTGGGAGAAGAAATTCCTCTCAACTCGGTTTTAAATTGGCTCCCCCATATTTTGAGGCTGTGCCCCCTAGCTCTAGTCTCCCCGACCAGTGGAAACAACCTCTCTGCCTCTATCTTGTCTATCCCTTTCATTATTTTAAATGTTTCTATAAGATCATCCCTCATCCTTCTGAACTCCAACGAGTAAAGACCCAGTCTACTCAATCTATCATCATAAGGTAACCCCCTCATCTCTGGAATCAGCCTAGTGAATCGTCTCTGTACCCCCTCCAAAGCCAGTATATCCTTCCTTCAGTAAGGCGACCAAAACTGCACGCAGTACTCCAGGTGCGACCTCACCAATACCCTATACAGTTGCAGCAGGACCTCCCTGCTTTTGTACTCCATCCCTCTCGCAATGAAGGCCAACATTCCATTTGCCTTCCTGATTACCTGCTGCACCTGCAAACTAACTTTTTGGGATTCATGCACAAGGACCCCCAGGTCCCTCTGCACCACAGCATGTTGTAATTTCTCTCCATTCAAATAGTATTCCCTTTTTTTGTTTTTTTCCCCAAGGTGGATGACCTCACACTTTCCGACATTGTATTCCACTTGTCTCCTTAAAAACATGGGAAGAAATAATTTACCTCAACCCCTGTCCCTTTTGTGGGCTGATTTACTTGTTTTCGGCATTACCTTTTTTCAGACTTCTTCTAATTGCAAAAAAATTTACTTTTTTATGTTGCAGGGATCATACACATCATGCGCCATATTTCCCTCATTTATGCCCAAAGCAAAGTTGGATGTTGGTTGAGGGATGTGAACTGCCCTGCTCTTCAAATAATGCATTGGGATCTTTCAGGTCCACCTGTGAGGGCAGACTGGGCCTCGGTTTAACGGGTGCACTTTTCCCACCAGGAATTGTGGAATCATCTCTCGCATTTTGTCACATCTCTGAGAATTGGTGGGAAAATATTAAAGTAAAAATAACTGGTGGAAAAACTTTGGTTTTCAAGGAATCGCCCATATGTGCTGGTGTGTAGGTGCAGGGGTTGGATATGTCTGCAAAGTTTTTATGTATGTAATCATATGTGGTCAGAGAGATTTTTATGTGTGTGTGTCTGTGGGAGGGAGTAGGGTGTTAGCGTTGGGGAGCTGTTTGAGTGTGGGAGTGTATGTATCAATAAGTGCAATTGAATATGTGTACTTTAGAAAGACATAATGAATTTCAAAGGATGATTCATTATCATTTTAAGAAGAAAATGTGCTAGAGGGATAATTAATTTTTATTAAGCAATTCAAATTCCCACCTCAGTAGGGAAGTATTAAATATTTAAATATTTAATTGAAGTGGAATATAAGCTACAGTTTTAAGGGAAATTGAAGTCTATTCTCGCCAGGTAAACAAAAATCTGTTTATCATAAATTATTAGTTTAATGAAAATATTTTAGATCTGACTTGACATTAATGTGCAGTTAACTATACAAATGCCCACACACTATTAGGCAAATATCCAGCCACAACAAAACAATATTCCAATTACAGGAAGCTAGGGTTTACTTGTATGTCAAAACATTTTGTAAACTACAATCCCAGCTGAGATGCCATGGGTGTTATTATCATAATTTTACAAAATAGTTCATTAAGCTTCCCTCCACCTTTTTCATGTAAGTTCTGAAGTTAATTTGTGCAAAAGCCCATCTGGAGAAAAACTTATTATAATCGTGCAGCACAGATGGATGCCATTCGGTCCATTGTGCCTGTGCCGGCTCTTTGAAAGAGCTATCCAATTAGTTCCACTTACCCTGCTCTTTCCCCGCAGCTCTGCAGATTTTTCCTTTCTAAGGAAAAGGAGAAATTACACACAGACCTCTCTCAGCAGACACAAGGGCCTGGATTTTAATGGCCGTGCTGCGTTAAAATCCCTCTGGCCAAATTCTCACCCTTGTCCAGGCAGGAGGTTGGTGGGAAGCATTAGAAAATCATGCAGCCAGGAGTCATAGAAAACATAGAAACATAGAAAATAGGTGCAGGAGTAGGCCATTCGGCCCTTCGAGCCTGCACCACCTTCAACTTCAACGCATGATGCAAATGCATGACAACCTTAAATGAATGATGTACCATGACACCCAGGTCTCGTTGCTCCTCCCCTTTTTCGAACCTGCCACCATTCAGATAATATTCTGCATTCATTTTTTTGCAACGTGGATAACTAAGACCAGGTAAGTGGTTGGATTGGCTGCTGGGCCATCCCATGGGGTGATCCCCCGATTGGGGTGGGGCACAAGTTCAAGCAGGGGGGGTCTAATTCTCCTCATAGAGCCCAAAGGGGCACTTCTGCTCCTCTGGGCTCAACTAGGAAAGTAAAAAAATGTTTTTAAAGCTTGCCAATTTGAGCCTCCTCTAGCCCCGATCTTTTTCCTCACGAGATTGGCTTGGCGGGTAACCCACTGCTGCTGCCGGTCAGGCCACCAAGTAAAAATTGCAGTTGTTTCCCGGTGACATTTATGACTGAAGGTTTGGCGCTCATCTGTTCTATCGTCTCCCGCAAAACTGCATCAGTCTCCTTTTGATTATTCGGTGGCATGTAGCATATTCCCGAAACTTTTTCCATTTCTTGTCCACCCATTTTATCCGAAGAGACTAGGGCTCAATTTTCCCCATGGATTTGCACCATTTTTTTTGGCACAGGCCACTTTTTTTTGGCCGAAGTTTAAAAAACCCAATTTTCCCTGATCAATTACTAGCGTAACTCAGTTAGTTACCATATCTTTAGGTACGGTTTTTTTTCAGTCATGGGGGTATAACCTGCCACCTGCGCCAATTCAGGCCAGTTAGGCAAGTTTGGCCAGATAAGAGTTACTCCAATTCGTCTTAGGCCAGCGTATGTGACCTCTGTGGAAAAACCTTCTGGTGAGTGAAGGAAATTGGCACAGGTAAGGAAATTTGTGCAGATAAGTGCAGCAGATGCCCGGATAGCAGCAGCAGGAGGGGTAAGAAAGAGGGGAGGGGGGGGAAGCCATTCGAGTATAGTTACATACAGGGACTGGGTGGGAGGAGGCCATTCGGCCTGGGATAGGTGCGGGGATCAGATCGGGAGGCCATTCAGCCTGGGATAGGGGTGGGGGAGATGAGCAGGAGGGCATTCGGCCAGGGCTAAGTGCGGGACCGGGAGGGAGGAGGCCACTCAGCCAGGGCTAGGTGCGGGACCGGGAGGGAGGAGGCCATTCAGCCAGAGCTAGGTGTGAGGGAGCGGAACGGGAGGCCCTTTGACCTGTGATAGGAGCGGGAATCGGCATCGGGGGGGAGGGGGACTTTAATAATTTAATGGAGGTAAGTTGCTGCAATGTATTTTAATGCGCTTGTGCAGGTTGCGAGCTGGCTATATGTTTCACTTTCCAGCCTCAGCTGCATTAAGTCCCTGGTTTACTGTGGCAACCTGTTCTTTATGACGCAGATCAAGTCTCCAGCCCCAAAACTAAAGGACAGGCTAGGCTGCACCAAAATGAATAAATCAAACGGGGAATCTTGGAACAATTTTTTTTGGCGTACTTGGGCCCAAAGAAAAGGGCGTAACTCTTCAAGTAGACCAAAAAAAAGCTTTGGGAGCAATTGAGCCCAATGTTCTTCAGCCATAAGAACATAAGAATTAGGAACAGGAGTAGGCCATCTAGCCCCTCGAGTCTGCTCCACCATTCAACAAGATCATGGCTGATCTGGCCGTGGACTCAGCTCCACTTACCCGCCTGCTCCCCGTAACCCTTAATTCCCTTATTGGTTAAAAATCTATCTATCTGTGAATTGAATACATTCAATGAGCTAGCCTCAACTGCTTCCTTGGGCAGAGAATTCCACAGATTCACAATCCTCTGGGAGAAGAAATTCCTTCTCAATTCGGTTTTAAATTGGCTCCCCCGTATTTTGAGGCTGTGCCCCCTAGTTCTAGTCTCCCCGACCAGTGGAAACAACCTCTCTGCCTCTATCTTGTCTATCCCTTTCATTATTTTAAATGTTTCTAAAAGATCACCCCTCATCCTTCTGAACTCCAACGAGTAAAGACCCAATCTACTCAATCTATCATCATAAGGTAACCCCCTCATCTCCGGAATCAGCCTAGTGAATCGTCTCTGTACCCCTTCCAAAGCCAGTATATCTGTCCTTAAGTAAGGTGACAAAAACTGCATGCATGACTCCAGGTGCGGCCTTACCAATACCCTATACAGTTGCAGCAGGACCTCCCTGCTTTTGTACTCCATCCCTCTCGCAATGAAGCCCAACATTCCATTCGCCTTCCTGATTACCTGCTGCACCTGCAAACTAACTTTTTGGGATTCATGCACAAGGACCCCCAGGTCCCTCTGCACCTCAGCATGTTGTAATTTCTCCCCATTCAAATAATATTCCCTTTTACTGTTTTTTTTTCCCAAGGTGAATGACCTCACACTTTCCGACATTGTATTCCATCTGCCAAACCTTAGCCCATTCGCTTAACCTATCTTTGCAGCTTCTCTGTGTCCTCTACACAACCCGCTTTCCCACTAATCTTTGTGTCATCTGCAAATTTTGTTACACTACACTCTGTCCCCTCTTCCAGGTCATCTATGTATATTGTAAACAGTTGTGGTCCCAGCACCGATCCCTGTGGCACACCACTAACCACCGATTTCCAACCACAAAAGGTCCCATTTATCCCGACTCTCTGCTTTCTGTTCGCCAGCCAATTCTCTATCCATGCTAATACATTTCCTCTGACTCCGCGTACTCTATCTTCTGCAGTAACCTTTTGTGTGGCACCTTATCGAATGCCTTTTGGAAATCTAAATACACCACATCCATCGGTACACCTCTATCCACCATGCTCGTTATATCCTCAAAGAATTTCAGTAAATTAGTTAAACATGATTTCCCCTTCATGAATCCATGCTGCGTCTGCTTGATTGCACTATTCCTATCTAGATGTCCCGCTATTTCTTCCTTAATGATCGTTTCAAGCATTTTCCCCACTACAGATGTTAAACTAACCGGCCTATAGTTACCTGCCTTTTGTCTGCCCCCTTTTTAAAACAGAGGCATTACATTAGCTGCTTTCCAATCCACTGGTACCTCCCCAGAGTCCAGAGAATTTTGGTAGATTATAACGAATGCATCTGCTATAACTTCCGCCATCTCTTTTAATACCCTGGGATGCATTTCATCAGGACCAGGGGACTTGTCTACCTTGAGTCCCATTAGCCTGTCCAACACTACCCCCCTAGTGATAGTGATTGTCTCAAGGTCCTCCCTTCCCACATTCCTGTGACCAGCAATTTTCGGCATGGTTTTTGTGTCTTCCACTGTGAAGACCGAAGCAAAATAATTGTTTAAGCTCTCAGCCATTTCCACATTTCCCATTATTAAATCCCCCCTTCTCATCTTCTAAGGGTCCAACATTTACTTTAGTCACTCTTTTCCGTTTTATATATCTGTAAAAGCTTTTACTATCTGTTTTTATGTTTTGCGCAAGTTTACCTTCGTAATCTATCTTTCCTTTCTTTATTGCTTTTTTAGTCATTCTTTGCTGTTGTTTAAAATTTTCCCAATCTTCTAGTTTCCCACTAACCTTGGCCACCTTATATGCATTGGTCTTTGATTTGATACTCTCCTTTATTTCCTTGGTTATCCACGGCTGGTTATCCCTTCTCTTACCGCCCTTCTTTTTCACTGGAATATATTTTTGTTGCGCACTATGAAAGAGCTCCTTAAAAGTCCTCCACTGTTCCTCAATTGTGCCACCATTTAGTCTGTGTTTCCAGTCTACTTTAGCCAACTCTGCCCTCATCCCACTGTAGTCCCCTTGGTTTAAGCATAGTACGCTCGTTTCTGATACAACTTCCTCACCCTCAATCTGTATTACAAATTCAACCATACTGTGATCACTCATTCCGAGAGGATCTTTTGCTAGGAGATCGTTTATTTTTCCTGTCTCATTACTCAGGACCAGATCTAAGATAGCTTGCTCCCTTGTCGGTTCTGTAACATACTGTTCTAAGAAACAATCCCGTATGCATTCTATGAATTCCTCCTCCAGGCTACCCCGTGCGATTTGAGTTGACCAATCGATATGTCAGTTAAAATCCCCCATGACTACTGCTGTTCCTTTTTCACATGCCTCCATTATTCCCTTGATTATTGCCCGCCCCACCATGAAGTTATTATTTGGGGCCTATAAACTATGCCCACCAGTGATTTTTTTCCCCTTACTATCTCTAATCTCCACCCACAATGATTCAACCTTTTGTTCATTGGAGCCAATATCGTCGCTCACAACTGCCCTGATATCATCCTTTATTAACAGAGCTACCCCACCTCCTTTCCCTTCTTGTCTATCTTTCCGAATTGTCAGATACCCCTGTATGTTTAATTCCCAGTCTTGGCCACCCTGCAACCATGTTTCTGTAATGGCCACCAAATCATATCCATTTGTAATGATTTGTGCCGTCAATTCATTTATTTTATTTCGAATGCTGCGTGCGTTTAGGTAGAGTGTTTTAATCCTAGTTTTTAAACCATGATGTTTAGCTTTGACCCCTCCTGTAGCCCCTTTATATTCAATGGCCCTTTTTGTTTTTTTGCCTCTGCCCTCCACTTTTACTCATCTCCTTTCTGTCTTTTGTCTCCTTTCTGTCTTTTGTCAGCATCCAACGTCATTGTAACTAGTCCCTCACTAACCAATGATGCCACCCCACCTCACGTTTTACCTGCTCAATCCTTCCTAAAACACACAAAATCTTGCATGTTAACTTTCCAATCATCATTGGATTTCAAGCAGATTCTCATTGCAATACAGCACATCAATCAACATTGTGTGTGCCGTATAGGGTGTTTAAAGTGTATTCTGTAAAAAATTATTTTTATGAAATATCATACAATATAGATGACCTCAGCTGCTGTTGGTTACATACCAAATCTGTAAAACATAAAAAAACTATATAATGAATGATACCATGGGTGACCCAAATAAAATGACGCAGGTTGATGTTTGCAGGCATTCGGAGTTCCTTTATCTCAGCCAGCTTATCTGGGGAGGTTGTCAGGAGAAGGAATGAGCAGGGGCATTGTGCTTTTCTAGAATTATGGAGACGCATTGCCTTGGACCATTCCTTTGCACCTTAATAGCTATTGTTTTTCAGGTCGTTGGCAATGCCTTGAGAATAAGTGGCCTTTTTGGTCAGGGAATGGTGTGTCATCTGGAGAGGCAGATCCTAAAGTGAGAGAAGTAAACCATGCAGCTTAGATGTAAAATATGTTTTTGCTCATCAAAATAAAAGCTCCCCTCTGATAGTTGATGAGCAGCAAGCTGTTGCAGTAAACACTGCTGACCAGGGCTAATCCAGCTGAGGAAGCTGATCCTGACTGGAGTGGTAACTAAGATGATAAGCATTGACCTGACTACTCCCCCAGTGTAGGGAACACAAGAGCCAGCTATGTTCCACTCTCCAGATTGCTAGCCAGTGAAGCCCTGCTGGAAAGTGAGCACGTGTGGATGCCGGGTGAGAAAAAGATGCCACCAGTGGCTGCACTGACTGCCAAGGCTCGCTGTGCCGGCTCACACACACATGAAGACATATTGGGTGATTTACCCAGAGAGCTGCCTGCTGCCCACGTAACCAGACCCCAGTTGTAGTCGGCACGTTCAGAGAGGCGCAAAGTACAGGAGAAAATTGAAATTAAAAAGAGACAAATATAAATTGATTATTTTTTAATTTTGAACCTGCATCAAAGTTTATTAAATAGTAAAAATGCTATACAGCAAACGATTTTATTAAGGATAACACAGAACAAGATTCATTCTAAATGAATACACAGAGATTTAATAATATAATTGTAATTTTACACAACTACAGTTCGAAGCTGTAATGAAGACACTGAGACATCAGAGTTTGTTCACAAAGTACAGATTAAAAAACTAAAGCCTAGAAATAACCATTGGCGATATAAGAGGATGAATGCTTAAAACATTTGTATCACATTCTTCCTCAATTCATCTGCTACTGAAGCCCTCATCCATGCCTTTGTTACCTAGAGTTGATTATTCCAATGTTCTCCTGGCTGGCCTCCCATCTTCCACCCTCCATCAATGGCACCGTGGGTGGCTCTGCTGCACAGGAGGGCAGGAAAAAGACTGGGAGAGCTATAGTGACAGGGGATTCGATTGTAAGGGGAATAGATAGACGTTTCTGTGGCCACAACCGAGACTCCAGGATGGTATGTTGCCTCCCTGGTGCAAGGGTCAAGGATCGGGTGCAGGACATTCTGAAAAGGGAGAGTGAACAGCCAGTTGTCGTGGTGCATATAGGTACCAACGATATAGGTAAAAAATGGGATGAGGTCCTACAAGATGAATTTAGGGAGCTGGGAGCTAAATTAAAAAGTAGGACCTCAAAAGTAGTAATCTCAGATTTGCTACCAGTACCACGTGCTAGTCAGAGTAGGAATCGCAGGATAGCTGAGATGAATACATGGTTTGAGGAGTGGTGCAGAAGGGAGGAATTCAAATTCTTGGGACATTGGAACCGGTTCTGGGGGAGGTGGGACCAGTACAAACCGGACGGTCTGCACCTAGGCAGGACCGGAACCAATGTCCTAGGGGGAGTGTTTGCTCGTGCTGTTGGGGAGGAGTTAAACTAACATGGCAGGGGGATGGGAACCTATGCAGGGAGACAGAAGCAAAAGATAGAAAGGAGAATAGTAAAAGTGGAGGGCAGAGAAACCCAAAGCAAAAAAGAAAAAGGCCCACATTACAGCAAAATTCTAAAAAGACAAGCCTGAAGATTCTGTGCCTCAATGCAAGGAGTATTCAGAATAAGGTGGACGAATTAACTGCGCTGCAGAAGTTAATGGGTATGATGTAATTGGCATCACGGAGACATGGCTCCAGGGTGACCAAGGCTGGGAACTCAACATCCAGGAGTATTCAAACATTTAGGAAGGATAGGCAGAGAGGAAAATGAGGCGGGGTGGCGTTGCTGGTTAAAGAGGAAATTAATGCAATAGTAAGGAGAGACATTAGCCTGGACGATTTAGAATCAGTATGGGTGGAGTTGAGGAATACCAAAGGGCAGAAAACGCAAGTGGGAGTTTTGTACAGACCACCAAACATTAGTAGTGAGGTTGGGGACAGCATCAAACAAGAAATAAGGGATGTGTGCAATAAAGATACAGCAGTTATCATGGGCGACTTTGATCTACATATTGATTGGGCTAACCAAACTGGTAGTAATGCGGTGGAGGAGGATTTCCTGGAGTGTATTAGGGATGGTTTTCCAGACCAATATGTCGAGGAACCAACTAGAGAGCTGGCCATCCTAGACTGGGTGATGTGTAATGAGAAAGGACTAATTAGCAATCTTGTTGTGCGAGGCCCCTTGGGGAAGAATTACCATAATATGGTAGAATTCTTTATTAAGATGGAGAGTGACACAGTTAATTCGGAAACTTGGGTTCAGAACTTAAGGAAAGGTAACTTCGACGGTATGAGGTGTGAATTGGCTAGAATAGACTGGCAGAGGATACTTAAAGGGTTGACGGTGGATAAGCAATGGCAAACATTTAAAGATCACATCGATGAACTTCAGCAATTGTACATCCCTGTCTGGAGTAAAAATAAAACGGGGAAGGTGGCTCAACCGTGGCTAACAAGGAAATTAAGGATAGTGTTAAAATCAAGGAAGAGGCATATAAATTGGCTAGAAAAAGCAACAAACCTGAGGACTGCGGGTAATTTAGAATTCAACAGAGGAGGACTAAGGGTTTACTTAAGAGGGGGGAAATAGAGTATGAGAGGAAGGTTGCAGGGAACATAAAAACTGACTGCAAAAGCTTCGATAAATATGTGAAGAGAAAAAGATTAGTGAAGACAAACGTAGGTCCCTTGCAGTTGGATTCAAGTGAATTTATAATGGGGAACAAAGAAATGGCAGACCAATTGAACAAATACTTCGGTTCTGTCTTCACGAAGGAAGACACAAATAACCTTCTGAATGTACTAGGGGACAGTGGGTCTAGTGAGAAGAAGGAACTGAAGGATATCCTTATTAGGTGGGAAATTGTGTTAGGGAAATTAATGGGATTGAAGGCCGATAAATCCCCGGAGCCTGATAGTCTGCATCCCAGAGTACTTAAGGAAGTGACCCTAGAAATAGTGGATGCATTGGTGATCATTTTCCAACAGTCTATCGACTCTGAATCAGTTCCTGTGGACTGGAGGGTAGCTAATGTAACACCACTTTTTAAAAAAGGAGGGTGAGAGAAAACGGTTAATTATAGACCGGTTAGCCTGACATCAGTAATGGGGAAAATGTTGGAATCAATCATTAAGGAAGAAATAGCAGCGCATTTGGAAACCAGTGACAAGATTGGTCCAAGTCAGCATGGATTTATAAAAGGGAAATCATGCTTGATGAATCTTCTGGAATTTTTTGAGGATGAAGCTAACAGAGTCGACAAGGGAGAACCAGTGTATGTGGTGTATTTGGACTTTCAAGAGGCTTTTGACAAGGTCCCGCACAAGAGATTGGTGTGCAAAATCAAAGCACATGGTATTGGGGGGAATGTGCTGACGTGGATAGAGAATTGGTTGGCAGACAGGAAACAGAGAGTCGGGATAAACGGGTCCTTTTCAGAATGGCAGGCAGTGACTAGTGGAGTGCCGTAGGGCTCAGTGTTGGAACCCCAACTCTTTACAATATACATTAACGATTTAGATGAAGAAATTGAATGTAATATCTCCAAGTTTGCAGATGACACTAAACTGGGTGGTAGTGTGAGCTGTGAGGTGGATGCTAAGAGGCTGCAGAGTGACTTGGACAGGTTAGGTGAGTGGGCAAATGCATGGCAGATGCAGTATAATGTGGATAAATGTGAGGTTATTCATTTTGGGGGCAAAAACACAAAGGCAGAATATTATCTGAATGGCGGCAGATTAGGAAAAGAGTAGGTGCAACGAGACCTGGGTGTCATGGTTCATCAGTCATTGAAAGTTGGGATGCAGGTACAGCAGGCGGTGAAGAAGGCAAATGGTATGTTGCCCTTCATAGCTAGGGGATTTGAGTATGGGAGCAGGGAGGTCTTACTGCAGTTGTACAGGGCCTTAGTGAGGCCTCACATGGAATATTGTGTTCAGTTTTGGTCTCCAAATTTGAGGAAGGACGTTATTGCTGTTGAGGCAGTGAATGTTCACCAGACTGATTCCTGGGATGGCTGGACTGTCACATGAGGAGAGACTGGATCAACTGGGCCTTTATTCACTGGAGTTTAGAGGGATGAGAGGGGATCTCATCCAAACGTATAAGATTGTGATGGGACTGGACAGGTTAGATGCGGGAAGAATGTTCCCAATGTTGGGGAAGTCCAGAACCCGGGGACATAGTCTTCGGATAAGAGGTAGGCCATTTAGGACTGAGATGAGGAGAATCTTCTTCACTCAGAGAGTTGTTAACCTGTGGAATTCCCTACCGCAGAGAGTTGTTGATGCCAGTTCATTGGATATATTCAAGAGGGAGTTAGATATGGCCCTTATGGCTAAAGGGATCAAGGGGTATGGAGAGAAAGCAGGAAAGGGTTACTGAAGGAATGATCAGCCATGATCTTATTGAATGGTGGTGCAGGCTCGAAGGGCCAAATGGCCTACTCCTGCACTTATTTTCTATGTTTCAACTTGAACTCATCCAAAACTGTACTGCCCGTGTCCTAACTCGCACCAAGTCCCGTTCACCCATCACCCCTGTGCTCGCTGACCTACATTGGCTTCCGGTCTGGAAAAGCCTTGATTTTAAAATTCTCATGCTTGTTTTCAAAACCTACCATGGCCTTGCTCCTCCCTACCTCTGTAATCTCCTCCAGCCCTACAACCCTCCAAGATCTCAATGCTGCTCCAATTCGGACCTATTATGCATTCCCAATTTTAATTGCTCCACTTTCGGGTGCTGTGCCTTCAGCTATCTTGACCCTAAGCTCTGGAATTCCCTCCTTAAACCCCTCCTCCTCTCTGCCCCTCTTTCCTCCTTTAAGACACTCCTTAAAACCTACCTCTTTGACTTAGCTTTTGGTCACCTGTCCGAATATCTCGCTATGTGGCTCAGTGTTATATTCGCCTGTGAAGGGCCTTGGGACATGTTACTACGTTAAGAGCTCGATATCAATGCAATTTTTTTTGTTGTCCTGTATTTTCACACTGACAGGAGCATTAAGCTGGCATGGCCATGGAGGGGACAACGATTGGTATAATTGCCTCAGAAAAGGGAAGAGAAAAATCAGCTCGGTTTCCCCCTCCTGATTACTATGCAGTGACACAAGAGTGTTTTCCCATAAACAACAACAACACATACTTGTGTTTATATAGCCTCTTTAATGTAGTAAAACATCCCAAGGTGCTTCACAGGAGCGTAATCAAACAAAATTTGATACTGAGCCGCATAAGGAGATATTACGGCAGATGAACAAAAGCTTAGTAAAAAAGGTAGGGTCTAAGCAGTGTCTTAAAGGGTAAAAGAGAGGTAGAGAGGTTTAGTGAGGGAATGCCAGAGCTTCGGGTCTTGGCAGCTGAAGGCACGGCCACCAATGGTGGAGCGATTAAAATTGGGGATGCTTAGAGGCCAGGATTGGAAGAGTGCAGATATCTCAGAGGGCTGGAGGAGCACACAGAGATAGGGAGGGGCGAGGCCATGGAGGGATTTGAAAATAAGGATAAGAACTTTAAACTTGTTGTGTTGTTTAACTGGGAGCCAATGTAGGTCAGCGAGCACGTGGATGATGGGTGAAAGGGACTCGATGTGAGTTAGGACACAGGCAGCAGTGTTTTGGATGACCTCAAATTTACAAAGGGTAGAATGTAGAAGGCCAGTCAGGAATGTGTTGCAATAGTCAAGTCTAGAGGTAAAAAGGCATGGATGAGAGTTTCAGCAGAAGATGAGCTGAGGCAGGGGTTGTGCAATGCTACAGAGGGGAAAATAGGCGGTCTTAGTGATGGCGCAGATATGTGGTCGGAAGCTCACCTCAAGGTCAAACATGACACTAAGGTTGCAAACAATCTGGTTCAGCCGCACACATTTTCCAGGGAGTGAGATGGAATCGGTGGCTAGGGAACAGAGTTTGTGGCATGGACTTCAGTCCTCCCAATATGTAGTTGTTGGAAATTTCTCCTCAACCAGTATTGGATGTCGGACATGCAGTCTGACAATTTAGAGACCCTGGAGGGGTCGAGACAGGTGGTAGTGAGGTAGAGCTGGGTGTCGTCAGCGTACATGTGGAAACTGACGCTGTGTTTTCAGATGATGTCGCCAAGGGGCAGCATATAGATGAGAAATAGGAGGGGGCCAAGGATAGATCCTTGGGGGACACCAGAGGTAACGATGCGGGAGTGGGAAGAGAAGCCATTGCAGGTGATTCTCTGCCTAGAATTAGATAGATAAGAATGGAACCAGGCGAGTGCAGTCCCATCCAGCTGGACGTTGGTGAAGAGATGTTGGAGGAGGATGGCATGGGCAACCGTGTCACAGACTGTATTCAGGACGAGGAAGTCGAGGAGGGATAGTTTCCCTTCATCACAGTCACAAAGGATGTCATTTGTGACTTTGCTGAGGGCCGTTTTGGTACTGTGGCAGGGGCGGAAACCTGAAAGATGGGCACGGATTTGGGAGGCGACTACACGTTCAAGCACTTTGGGGAGGAAAGGGAGGTTGGAGATGGGGCGGTAATTTGCAAGCACCTCAAGGTAAAGGGTTGTTTTTTTTGAGGAGAAGGGTGATGATGATAGATTTGAGGGAGAGGAAATAGTACCGGAGGAGAGAGCACCGTTAACAATATCAGCTAACACCAGTTAATAGATATTATCAACAGTAATTTCTAGATTTATATTTTGCACCCATTGACAGGAGATTTGAAAGTTATTTGTGCTTATTATTTTCTTCGATTAATTCTTTTGAAAATATAGAGGGCACAGTTGGGCTTCGAAATAAATGCAAATTATGATTTCCATAGGAGAATGGTCTTGATGATTAGTGTGTCACCTCACCAAATACAGTTCCATGCTTCACTTGAGGGCAATTCCTCATTATATGTGAGAAGCAGCCCACCATAGTAAAACATTTGCCTTTGATTTTTTTTCTCTCTGGGAAAGCTGAAACATTACAGCTCTATCTTGTAATTGATGAAAGTGCAAAGCAAACACTTTCAATCCCTTACAACGGAAATAAACAAAATGGATTTTGTGCATCAGGAATCTTTCTTCCCCTCTGCTCTTCTGAAGATTTTGATTGTTGCAAGGAAGGATACAGTTCCAGAGTTGCCATTGCTCTCCAGCTCCTTGCCTAGGCAACCATTATTCATGCATAAGTCTTGATGGCAAGCATTGGTACGCTCGTTCCACCATGGTGGGACATCATGCCTCCACCGAGTGTCCATATAGGCACACTTCCAGCAGTGGTTACATAGGAACAGGAGTAGGCCATTCATCCCCTTGAACCTGCTCTGTCATTCAATCAGATCACTGCTGAAATGTATCTTCACTCCCATCTACCCGCCTTGGTTCCATAACTCTTAAAACCTATGGTTGGGGCCATAAAAGGAGCATCGAGCGGCGGCCCCTGGACAGTGTGGCAGCGTGCCACGGCAAGGTACAGCGCGAGCTTTTACAGATAGGTGACAGCAGTGAAGAGGGACGTCATCAAGGTCCAGGTCGGTGATTGGAGTGTGGGCAGGTACAGCAGGAGCGGCGAAGTCAGGGCGAAGGAGCGGCGAGAGAATGTAGAGGGACGTGATCGGGACCCAGGAGAGGCGTGAGTTCGGGGCCAGAAGAGACGAGGGCCCAGGGGCAGCACAAGCCAGTCCACACTGCGATATATATCCTTGCCACTGGACCAAGACCTAGCTCTGTCGAGCCCGTGTGGTGGCTGGTGTGCAACGGTCACCACACATTAATAAAATCCATGCACAGGCATCTTCCACCCTTCAAGATGTAGTTCGGGATCTGGAATATTAGGTCCTTCATTGAAACAACTGTGAACTCATCCCTTTTTGGCGTGGAAGCAAGTCATCCTCATTTCGAGGGACTGCCTGTGATGATGATGATGATGATCACTCAGTTTTGAAATTTTCAACTATGAGGACAATTTAGTTCTCCACCCTAACCTAAAGGCTCTGAGGTCAATTATGGCCACGGTTATGACTGAATTTGCTACCTCAGAACAGACCAAGGATCAAACCTGGGACTCTCTTACTCAG
The DNA here is from genome assembly GCF_044704955.1 of Pristiophorus japonicus. Taxonomy (NCBI): domain Eukaryota; kingdom Metazoa; phylum Chordata; class Chondrichthyes; family Pristiophoridae; genus Pristiophorus; species Pristiophorus japonicus. The sequence goes on along the minus strand of NC_091982.1, from coordinate 229,336,960 downwards.
TTGTGGCTCAGTGGGTAGCACTCTCACCTTTGAGTCAAAAGGTTGTGGTTTCAAGCCCCACTCCAGGAACTTGAGCACACGAATCTAGGCTGACACTCCAGTGCAGTACTGAGGGAGTGCTGCACTGTTGGAGGTGCTGTCTTTCAGATGAGACATTAAACCGAGGCCTCTCTCAGGTGGATGTAAAAGATCTCATGGCACTATTTCGAAATAGAGCAGGGGAATTATCCCCAGTGTCCTGCTCAACACTTATCCCTCAACCAACATAACAAAAGCAGATTATCTGGTCATTATCACATTGCTACTTGTGGGAGCTTGCTGTGCACAAATTGACTGGCGCATTTCCCACATTACAACAGTGACTACACTCCAAAAGTACTTCATTGGCTGTAAAGTGCTTTGAGATGTCTGGTGGTCGTGAAAGGGGCTACATAAATGCAAGTCTTTCTTTTCTTTCATTATGACTCAGTTATTCCCAGATAAATTAATTCATGCATCACGGGCAGTTCTAGGAATTTATGTTTGAATCATTCATAGAAACTTAGAAACATAAAAATTTACAGCACAGAAGGAGGCCATTTCGGCCCATCATGTCCGCACGGCCCTTGGTCAGCAGCCCTAAAGGTTACATATAAACCTATGAACAATGACGGAAAGGCAAAGAGCACCCAGCCCAACCAGTCTGTCTCACACAACTGCGACACCCCTTATACTGAAACATTCTACACTCCACCCCAACCGGAGCCATGTGATCTCCTGGGAAAGGCAAAAAACAGATTTAAAAACCCAGGCGAATTTAGTGAGAAAAAATCTGGGAAAATTCCTCTCCGACCCATCCAGGAGATCACCCTGGCCGTATTCGATTCCCTGCAGTACTTAACATTATATCTGCGCCGCCAACAAAAGGTCATTCAGTCTAATCCCAACTACCAGCTCTAGGTTACAGCACTTTAAGTGCCTATCCAACCATCTCTTAAAAGTGGTGAGGGTTTCTGCATCCACCACTCTTCCAGGCAGCGAGTTCCAGATCCCCACAACCCTCTGCGTAAAGAAGCCCCCCCTCAAATCCCCTCTAAACCTTCCACCAACCACCTTAAAACTATGCCCGCTCGTAATAGACCCCTCCACCAATGGAAATAGACCTTTACTATCCACTATGTCCAGGCCCCTCAATATTTTGTACACCTTGATGAGGTCTCCTCTCAACCTCCTCTGTTCCAATAAGAACAAACCCAGCTTATCCAATCTGTCCTCATAACTAAGATTCTCCATTCCAGGCAGCATCCTCATAAATGTCCTCTGCACCCTCTCTAGTGCAATCACATTCTTCTTACATTATGGCGACTAGAACTGCACACAGTATACCAGCTGTAGCCTAACCAAAGTGTTATACAATTTAAGCATAACCTCCCCGCTCTTATATTCTATGCCTCGGCCAATAAAGGCAAGCATTCCGTATGCCTTCTTAACCACCTTATCCACCTGGCCTGCTACTTTCAGGGATCTGTGGACAAGCACTCCAAGGTCCCTTTGTTCATCTACACTATTAAGTGGCCTATCGCTTAATGTGTATATCCTTTTCTTATTAGCCCTCCCAAAGTGCATCACCTCACACTTCTCTCAATTAAATTCCATTTGCCACTGCTCTGCCCACCTGATCAGTAGATTGATATCCTCCTGTAGCCCATGACTTTCCTCTTCATTATCAACCACGCAACCAATTTTAGTGTTGTCTGCAAACTTCTTAATCATACTCCCTATATTCAAATCTAAATCGTTGATATATATCACAAAAGGCAAGGGACCCAGTACTGAGCCCTGCGGAATCCCATTGGAAACATCCTTCCAGTCACAAAAACATCCATCAATCATTACCCTTTGCTTCCTACTTCTTTTGGATCCAACTTGACACTTTGCCCTGTATCCCATGGGTTTTAACCTTCATGAACAGCCTACCACGTGGGACCTTATCAAAAGCCTTGCTAAAGTCCATATATACTATATCATATGCACTACCCTCATCGACCCTCTTAGTTGCCTCCTCAAAAAATTCAATTCAGGTTAGTCAAACACGATCTTCCCTTAACAAATCTGTGCTGACTGTCCCTAATTAATCCTTGCCTTTCCATATGCAGACAGACCTATAATTCCTCGGCCGATCCCTTTTTCCCTTCTTAAACAAGGGTAATACATTAGCAGTCCTCCAATCCTCCGGCACCATGCCCAGATCCAAAGAGGACTGGAAAATGATGGTCAAGGCCTCTGCTATTTCCTCCTTTACTTCGCTCAACAGCTTGGGATGCATTTCATCCGTGCCTGGGGACCTATCTACTTTCAAAGCTGCTAAACCCCTTAATACTTCCTCTCTCACTATATTTATTTCATCCAGAATATCACACTCCTCCTCGATAGCAGTATCTGCATTACCCCTTTCCTTTGTGAAAACAGATGCAAAGTGTTCATTAAGAACCCTACCAACATCTTCCTCCTCCTACAAAGATTACCCTCATGGTCTCTAATAGGCCCTACCCTTTCTTTAGTTACCCTCTTAATATATTTACAGAACATCTTCGAGTTTTTCTTAATTTTACTGGCCAAGAATTTCTCGTGCTCTCTCTTAGCATTCCTAATGTCCTTTTTAATTTTGCCTCTTAACTTTCTATATTCCTCTAAAGATTCTAAAGTATTTAGCCGTTGGTATATGACATAAGCGTCCTTTTTTTCTTAATTCTCCCCTATAAGTCCCTAGACATCCAGGGAGCTCTAGAACTATTTTTTCCAGCCTTTTTCTTCAAGGGCACATATTTGGCCTGAGCCTTACGGATCTCCTCCTTGAATGCCTTCCACTGTTCCGACGCTGATTTACCCACAAGTAACTGTTTCCAGTCCACTGTGGTCAAATCAATCCTTAACTGAGCAAAATTTGCTTTTCCCCAATTCGGAACTTTTATTCCAGGCCTATTCTTGTCCTTATCCATAACCAACTTGAATCTGAATGAATTATGGTCACTGGCACTCAAGTGCTCTCCCACTAATACCCCTTCAACCTGCCCAGCTTCATTCCCCAAAACTTAAATCCAAGACCACCCCCTCTCGTGTTGAATAAAGCACTATTTGATGATTAATGTTTTGCTATTGTGTCAGATTGCCATAAAGTCTTTTTTGGCTCCTGTGTTAATCTTCCTGGGATAAAAGGGAAGAGCAGCCATTTCACCAGGTGCTGTTATACTGCCATCAATGTGAAGCAGTCTCAGATGCATCTCAAAACAATACTACCGAGGTAAATCAGGAGTCAGTTTGGCAATCTGACAGCAGACTGCACTAACGTAAGAGGCTCGGAGACCATCTCTAGGAGGTCAGCTCACCTGCCTGAGCATCACACCAGCTGTAATATAACTGTAGGCCACTGAATAGCAAAGTTTAAAAAAAGCTATTATTTAAAATATTTTTAATGTTAAGGAACATGAGTCCATTGGCTCCGTCCTAACATTAAAAATGCAAATGTTCATGTATGTAACCACAATCTAACACCACTGTATTACTGTATACACTCAACCTAGATGCACACCTTGACCACAAGGGGTAAACTTGTGGGAGACATTCCTTACCTGATAACACAGGTATAAAAAGGGAGGTCCCATGCAGGGTTGTCGCTTTTGGAGTCCTGTGAATAAAGAGTTAAGGTCACAGAATGACCTTGTCCCCAGAATGTGCCTCGTGTGGTTTCATACTGTAGAGTAAGGACTTTACATTGGCAACGAGAAACGGGAATTCACGACCCACGAGAATGGTACTGTGTTGGGGAAGACTGGGACGATTTTGTCGAGAGGCTTCAGCAAAGCTTCGTTACGAAAGAATGACTGGGGGATGTAGCGGCCGACAAGCGAAGGCTCATCTTTTGACCAGCTGCGGACCAAAGACTTACGCACTTATGAAGGACTTACTAGCACCCGAAAAGCCAGCGGACAAAACCTTTGAAGAACTTAGCAAATTAATCAGGGAGCACCTCAAACCAGTGAGTAGCATACATATGGCCCGACACAGATTCTACACCCACCGACGTCGTGAAGGACAGAGCATACCAGACTTCGTAGCGGACCTCCGGCGTTTGGCCGGCCTCTGTAAGTTCACAGACGCCTGCAGGGGGGAGATGCTAAGGGACTTCTTTAACGAGGGCATCGGTCATGTGGGAATTTTCCACAAATTAATTGAGACCAAGGATTTGACCTTGGAAGCGGCGGCGTTCATAGCTCAAACTTTCATGGCGGGGGAGGAAGAGACGAAAATAATATACGTGCGCAATTCTGCCTCTAGCGCGGTGATGGATCAGGGAGTCAACATCATCAATGCGACTCAGAGCCCCGCAGGCAGGCAGGGGCAGTCCGACACTCCCCAGGCAGCAATAGACCCCAGAGTAGGACTTCAACAGAGACAATGGCAGGCTGAATGGACCTTTACGCCATCACAGTGGACAATGTGGCCCGGGATGGGGCCATTGACACCCACTAATAGGGTACTTAACAGCAGTCAAAGGGACAGTCAGCGCGGAATGCCTGGCCATAGTCCCTTTGTTCCCAACAATGGAAACTTTAACTCATGCTGGAGGTGTGGGGGAAAACACTCAGCTAGATCTTGCAGATTTCAACAGTTTGTCTGCAGGAACTGCAATCTCAGTGGCCACTTAGCTTGAATGTGCAGGAAGTCTGCAAAAAGACTAATATATGAGGCGGATGGACCAGAAGAGGGTTCTTTGAGGCAGGATGACTTTTGGGGCAAATCGATGGACGCCGAGGTTCAGCGGGTCTATGTGGTGAATATTCACAGTTCATACACCAAAACGCCACCAATGATGATGAGGGTTTTATTAAACGGTATCCCAGTATGCATGGAGCTGGACACTGGGGCCAGCCAATCACTCATGGGCATTCAGCAATTTGAAAAGCTATGGCCACTTAAAGCCAGTAGACCCAAATTAGCACGTATTGAGACACAATTACGGACTTACACGAAAGAAATCATTCCGGTGCTAGGCAGTGCAATGTTGGCTGTCACACACAATGGGTTAGTGAATCGGCTGCCGCTCTGGATTGTCCCGGGCAATGGTCCCGCACTGTTGGGGAGGAGCTGGTTAGCCGAGATGAACTGGAAATGGGGGGATGTTCACGCAATGTCATCTGTGGAGCGAAGTTCGTGCTCACAAGTCCTACAACAATTCGATTCACTATTCCAACCTGGCTTCAGGACTTTCAAAGGCACTAAAGCAGTGATACACATCACCTCGGACGCCAGGTCAGTGCACCACAAAGCCAGAGTGGTGCCGTATGTGATGCGGGAAAAGATCGAGAGCGAATTGGACCGGCTGTTGAGAGAGGGCATCATCTCGCCTGTTGAATTCAGCGATTGGGCAAGCCTAAAAGCAGATGACTCTGTCAGGATCTGTGGCAACTACAAGGCCACCATCGATCGGGTGTCCCTACAAGATCAATACCCACTCCTGAGAGCGGAGGACCTCTTTGCCACGCTGGCAGGCGGCAAGCTGTTCACCAAGTTGGACCTCACTTCAGCCTATATGACCCAGGAACTGGCCGACGAATCTAAACTACTGACCACCATCACCACACACAAGGGACTATTTGTTTATAACAGGTGCCCATTTAGCATTCGTTCAGCGGCCGTGATTTTTCAACGAAACATGGAAAGCCTGCTTAACTCCATTCCTGGAACAATTGTATTCCAGGACGACATCCTCATCACGGGTCGAGACACCGAGGAACACCTCCACAACCTGGAGAAGGTACTACGCCGACTGGACCGGGTAGGCCTGCGACTCAAGAAGTCTAAATGTGTGTTCTTAGCTCCTGAGGTTGAGTTTCTGGGTAGGAGGGTTGCTGCAGATGGGATTCGGCCCACTGAATCCAAAACAGAGGCGATTCGACGAGCACCCAGGCCCTGCAACACATCGGAGTTGCGTTCATTCCTGGGACTGTTGAACTATTTCGGGAACTTTCTGCCGAACTTGAGCATGTTGTTGGAGCTGCTACAGTTGCTGAGTAAGGGTTGCGATTGGTTTTGGGCGGACTGTCAGGAATGGGCTTTGGATCGGGCGCAAAACCTACTTTGTTCAAACAAGTAGTTGACCTTGTACGACCCCTGTAAAAACTTGGTTCTGACATGTTACGCATCATCCTCTGGGGTTGGGTGCGTGTTGCAGCAGAGCAATGCTGAGGGTCAACTACAAGCTGTGGCTTATGCCTCCAGGTCGCTCTCTCAATCAGAACAGGGATATGGGATGGTCGAGAAGGAAGCGCTTGCATGTGTCTATGGTGTAAAAGAAATGCATCAGTACCTCTTTGGTAGGGAGTTTGAATTCGAGACAGACCACAAGCCATTAACATCCCTGTTGTCAGACAGCAAGGCTATCAATGCCAATGCCTCAGCTCGCATACAGCGATGGGCTCTCACGCTGGCTGCCTATGACTACTCCATCCGGCACCGGCCCGGCACTGAAAATTGCGCTGACGCGTGCAGCAGGCCTCCACTGGCCACCACTGCGGGGGCAGCGGAGCAAAGCGCCAAGATGGTCATGGCTGTCGATGCCTTTGACAGCGCAGGCTCCCCCATCACAGCCCGCCAGATCAAAATCTGGACAAACAGAGACCCCCTCCTATCCCTGATTAAGAAATGTGTCCTGACTAGGGATTGGGCGCCTGCACACGGAGCATGCCCTGAGGAGGTCAGACGTTCCACAGACAGATGGATGAGCTCTCCATCCAAGCCGACTGCCTACTATGGGGCAGCTGGGTGGTTATGTCCCAGAAGGGCAGGAAGGCATTCATCAGGGAACTCCACAGCGAGCACCCAGGCATTGTGCTGATGAAGGCCATTGCCCGGTCACACGTTTGGTGACCTGGAATTGATTCAGTGATGGAACACTGTGTTCGCAGGTGCACGACATGTGCCCAGCTGGGTAATGCCCCCAGGGAGGCCCCGCTCAGCCCGTGGCCCAGGCCCACCAGGCCATGGTCACGCATTCATGTTGACTATGCGGGTCCATTCATGGGAAAGATGTACCTTATTGTGGTAGATGCGTACTCGAAATGGATCGAGTGTATCATTCTGAATTCATACACGTCATCCACCACCGTGGAAAGCCTACGTGCGATCTTTGCAACCCATGGCTGCCGGACATCCTGGTTAGTGATAATGGCCCATGTTTCACAAGCTCGAATTCCGAGAGTTTATGTCGGGCAATGGCATCAACTACGTCAGGACTGCACCGTTCAAGCCGGCCTCCAATAACCAAGCGGAACGTGCGGTCCAAATCATTAAGCAAGGTATGCTCAGGATTCAAGGACCCTCCCTACAATGCCGCCTATTGCGTCTCCTGCTGGCATATAGATCCCGCCCGCACTCGCTCACGGGGGTCCCGCCCGCAGAGCTACTAATGAAACGGACACTCAAAACTCGGTTGTCCCTCATTCACCCAGTCCTGTCCTACATAGTTGAGGGCAAGCGCAAGTCACAAAACGAGTACCATGACCGTAACTCGAGGGGGAGATGTATAGAAATAAATTATCCTGTATTCGTCCTCAATCACGCCATGGGGCCCAAATGGCTTGAGGGCACTGTAATTGACAAAGAGGAGAATAGGGTCATCGTGGTAAAACTCAACAATGGTCAGATGTGCCGTAAGCATCTGGACCAAGTAAAAAAAAAGGTTCAGCATCGACACAAAGGAACCTGAAGAAGACCATGAGATGGAGCTCACAACATCGCCAGTGAACGAGCAACAAGAGCAATCAGAAGAATGCACAGTCCCTACGGTCAGCCCGGACAGGCCAGAATCACCACAGGTGACAGACACTCATGTCATTGTCCAACAACCAGAGCCCCAACTGTGGCTCTCCACAAGAGAGCGTAGACCACCTGAAAGACTAAACCTACGATCCCAATAAGACTTTGCGGGGGGGAGGTGATGTCATGTGTGTAACCACAATATAACACCACTGCATTACTGTATACACTCAACCTAGATGCACACCTTGACCACAAGGGGTGAACTTGTGGGAGACACTCCTTACCTGATCACACAGGTATAAAAAGGGAGGTCCCATGCAGGGTCATCGCTTTTGGAGTCCTGTGAATAAAGAGTTAAGGTCACAGAGTGACCTTGTCCCCAGAACGTGCCTCGTGTGGTTTCATACTGTAGAGTAAGGAATTTACACAATTAACATCTGGTTGACGCATATGGATAGAGCTTTAGTGTCACTGTTCTTCGAACACTCTTTTCCTCAGGCGGCCAAAGGCTGCACTGGGGCACTGGAGGCGGTATTGAATCTCGTCATCAATATCTGTTCTTGTTGATAAGAGGCTCCTGAGATATCTGTCCCACCTGTAACAGGGACTGTGGCTCGCGTATTGAACTGTTCAGCCACCTCAGGACTCATTTTAAGAGTGGAAGCAAGTCTTTCTCAATTCCGAGGGGCTGCCTATGATGATGATGCTGAGTGTCACTGGGCAGAGAGCGATTCAGAGCATGGCTCTGTGGGCAGGATTTTCCTCCACCATCCTGCCAGAAGTTGGGTAGGATAGCGGCAGAAAACAAGCAAACTTGGTTTAAGTGTACTGGTTGCCACTTAGGAAGGTTAGTAGCAACATTTTTTTATGCAGGAATATTCTCCTCCCCGCCCCCCCCCCCTTTCAAAGGGGACACAGAATCTGAAGGTGGCCGAGTTATCCCCCTCAGAGGGCACCACTGGACTTTCCAGCCTGTGGGGGCAGCTGGGCATCCACCGTGTGTATTTAACTGATGGGAGGTCCCAATGACCTGTGTACTCCAGCGAGGTCAGTGGTGGCGATCTCGGGTGGGGAAGATCCTAGCGTTCACTGCCAGAATTGAACCCAAGGTATTTGCGGGGCTGCTGAAAACTTGTCCTATTTCCCTCAAAATTGTTGCCATGAAATAATGGTTTCTAAAAGGAAGGCTGAGAGAACCAAATGAGGCAGAAGAGGAGAGGTGGCAGTTAAAGAGGATCGAGATCTTGTTAGACCAGTGTACAGTTGATGCAAATTCTTTTTCAAGAAATCCGTCATAACCTGACAAAAAAGTCACACCGCAAGAATGTATTTGAAGTAAAACCATAGAACCACAGAAATTACAGCACAGAAGGAGGCCATTTGACCCATCGTGCCTGTGCTGGCAAAGAGCACTCCCCTGCCCTTTCCCCGTATCTCTGCAATATTCTCCCCTTCAAGAATTTATCCAATTCCCTTTTGAAAGTTACTACTGAATCTGCTTCCTCCACCCTTTCAGGCACTGTATTCCAGATAATAACAACTCGCTTTGTAAAAAAAAATTCTCATCTCCCCTCTGGCCTTTTTGCCAATTATCTTAAATCTGTGTCCTCTGCTTAGGGCCCTTCTGCCAGTAGAAATAGATTCTCCTTACTTAATCTATCAAAACCCTTCAGAATTTTGAACACTACTTATTCTGAAGCACGAGAAAGTTTGAACCTCCATGGCCCGAGCAGCCCTTTCTGTGCTTTATTTTTCTGTCTGCATTAACACCGCAGACGAGTTGTGCAACACCAACTCAGCCAGGAACATTCCTCTTTCTTTTCTTCTGTATGGGTGGCACAGCCTTAGTACAAAACATAGCAGCTGCACCTACAGACGATGATGAAGAACACAAACCTAACCTTGCGCTGGCCCAAATCTTTGATTGAGAAAGTTCTTTGAGTGCCCTATTGAGGAAGCATGCTCAGTGAAACCCGTTCCCTAACAATCAGTCACAGTGCTTAAGTACCAGTAAGAACATATGGAATGCAAAAAATGTTTCCAATGTGCCAACCAGATTTTTTTTCTCTTCAAAAAAAAGGCTCCACTGTGACCAAATTCACACTTCAGTGGCCATTATAAGCTTTGCTCCCATTCAATTAAGCTTCACAAAATTCATTAGCTCCATCTGCTATTTTCACCCAGGTTTTAAAGGCTGATTTTAAACACACATAAGAGAGAAGAAAAAAAATACTGCCTGACACAGAAATCCATAGAATTCTTAAAGAATATAAGCAAGGTGAGGCAAGTCTGGCTGGTTTGTGCCGAGTGCCACTGTTTCAGGGCACATTACACAAACTCACTGAAAACGTCCAAACCCTTGCTATGTCTTTTAACTTGTAAATGCTACTTTGTACCTGGATGCATCGCTTTGTATTCTGATGGTCTGTATTTTCTGTACTAAATACTATATGAAGTTCACCAATTTCACAATGAAAATGACTCTTAAAACCTTAAATAATATTTATTATTCTTGCCTAATATTCTCAAAGCTTAATTCCTCAAATGCATAAGCACACATAGTGAAGTTAGTACCGAGCAGGAATACAGTAATCCATGTAATTAGGGTCAGTTCGCCTGCCAGGAAGGGGCCTTAGGAGGAGGCTACTCTGTAAATAAATGTTATCTCCTGAAATGAAAGAAGCTGGCACAATGTGCACAGATTTTCTGCACAGTCAAGAATATCACAAAGGACAAGATAGCATTCAAAGACCAAACCCGAAGAGCAGCCCAAACCAATGAAAGAGCTAAATGGCTACGATTAAAATTTTTGATGTGGTCAGCCTTAACTGCCTAAAGGGTTCTGGAGGCATCAAAGTGGGAGACACTCAGACTGAATGAGTTAAATTTAATCCAAATTTATGAGCCTAGAGATTGGACCGTTTTACAGATGTAGATCAGGCACTAACATTCTAATATGACATGTGGCACGCCCGACATATTGGTTAGGGTTCCTGTTCCTCCTGGCTAACTAACAATCTGAAAAAACTGCAGGCTGCGGTCATTCGCAGACCAGTTCCGCAAAGTTAAGCCCATTGCAAATTCCAGTCGGGGTCCCAACGCCTGTCTCCGGTCCTTTTGCGCAATTGGACTGTGGCTTTCTTCAGGCGCTCAACAGCCAAACAAGCAATCCTTAAAGGGACCACTGGAGGCTGCAACCAGATAGCTAAGTTTTCATCGAAAAGAAAATACATATCTTATTGTGCAGCCAGAAGGAGCGGGGGTTGTCCGCCCAACTCCACATTAAAACCACGAACCGTTGCTGGCCACCGCACTCCCCCCACCGCCCACCTTCCCCGATTGTCTTCCTCCTCTCTCAACACCCCCCCCCTCACCCCCACTACCACCTCTCCCCCCCCCCCCCCCAATTCCCTTGAGCCCCTGAGCCAGTGGCGCGCATTCCCATTCTGCTGCCCGATTTATTGGTTAGGGTTCCTGTTCCTGGTCGATCTTGCTGCACCCCAGTGACTGGTGAGTTGTCTCTGGGTGCACGAGTGGAGCCCACAGCTCGCCAGTACTATACTAATGATGCCAGCCGGGTGCAATATCAAGGCCACAATGTCTCTGTGTGTCTCATGTCTTCACCTTGTAAGTAAATGCTAAACCATACAAATGCAGCCGCTATGTAAAACCGATGTGGTTATGAGTGATTTGTCCTGCACCCCTTCTGCGCACTTTCCTCACTAATTAGTATGTTCTGTACAAAAGTAAATGTTGGTCAATCAGATGGTTGAGGAATACACTTGATTAAATATTCAGCTTTTTTGTTGATAGTTTAGACAATGTGCACACATGTGATGACAGTTGACACTGTTTTCTGTAGCTAAGCCATAGATAAACACCAGAGTTCACAGACAACAGCAGGGGAGATTCCTTCAACTGATATGCTGATCAGTGAGGTTCTCTCCCTTCATCGTCAGAACATGGATGCGTTCCTTTGGTGCGTGCCTCTCGGGGCGTGTAACATTGAGTTTACGGAGTGTTAGAGGCTATGCTTTCTGGAATTTCTAATGGGCTGCGGGGCCCATTCAAAATTCTGCACGTGTGCGGTTTTTTTCACTCGAAGGCCGCTGAACCGGCTGCACGAGACCTCCAGAGCGCTACGTGGCCGCTCAGCTGAAAGGAAACATTGGTTGGGGGCTCATACCGCAGGGCATCCCAGGAACAACTTGTGCACCTAAGTTCACTTAGTTATTAAGCATGTCAATTTGCATATTTGGTTATACTGATCCTCAGCTGACAGCTGGTTAGAGGCACCATGAGCAATTGTTTAAGCAGGTAACTGCGGTCCACATAAACCAGCTTAGCAGTCGTTTGTCCTGCTCAAATAACAATGGAGCATACGACTTGTTCAGGGTGAATGAGTGGTGTACTAAGCCTGACTATTTACTAATCACCAGAAGGATCATTTTCTGGGCGTTGCCAACCGCCTGCACATTGACGTAAGAAAGCCCTCTACGGTTATTTTGCGTCTTTTGGATTGCTTGGTGGCAGCTGGTGTTTGCTCCATTAAATCCTTAGATTAAACTTAGTTTTAAAATGTAGCAGAAAATAAAACTGGGAGAAGCAGAGAGTGAAAAGAGGCAAATTCAATGGTCTGAAATCCTGGTTCTGGGCTATGCGCCTGCTTTTACCACGTGCAAGAGTTTTAAGGACATTCGATGGGCAAATAGTGCAATCTCGCCCATGCGAATGTCCTTGCTACCGAGATGCATTGGATCTGTCAAGCCAGAACTTGACAGATCGGAAAAGCTGGTTTTCGGTGCATGCGCATTGCGCACCAAAAAAATTCTTTTGCGATGCCTCCCCGGGTCCAAACACACTCTGTACAGACCCTGCGAGGCAGGAATTTCAGGCCCAATATATCGTGATGCTACCACATCAGTAAATGGGCAGGAGTATGCCCCCAAAATTAAAATACAGTAGCATGGCACTCCATTTACATTGCATTACAAGACCTCCAGAAACCTTTCCCCTCTTTCATATCAGCTACATTAGGCACATTGCGGCCTCCGTAAGGTGTATAATGTCGCACTCCTCCAAAGAGATGGAAAATCATGGGACGCATGCCCTTAAATTCCTATCCCGTGCTCCCAGTGGGTGAAGGTACTGCCAGGAATGCAAATTCATAAAATAATCTCTCTACTATTATGAACTGAGGGTATCTGCCCATTTTCTGTTTGGAGGAATGGTGAATGATTTAAAGATGAAGGAAAAGCCTAAAAGAGGCACTTGCAAAGTATCAAAAATATATATAGATTTCTGTTTTATTTTTGGCACTCTCAATAGAAATTTTTTTTTAAATTGGGAGAAAATTTCCTTTGTGCACCAAAATTGCAAATGCTTTCTTTATAAACAGGTTTCCAATTTTGTTGCGCATTATGGCACGAGGATATCTCTTCCTCCCTCCTCCCACCGCACTATGGTTTAGATCCATTTTAAAGCAAAATCCGTTACCTGTGTTTGTTTATTATAGTTTTTTTTAAATGTCTGAATAAAGTTATTGCATTTTGCAATCTTTCCTCTCTTGCCTGACGCTCTACATATTCAGAGTGCTATTGTTGGGGGATAATTATGTTCAATTGAGATATTTAATGATAATCGCAAATAACAATCATGTCAGTGAGATTGGATAGTCTCGTGGTCTTGCAGCTTTAATCCGGTGTCAGGATCAAGGGCATCCCAAATCCTCTAAAGAGAGCTGAGGATCGCCTCGCTTCTTATAAGTGAATGCGCTGACTATTTCTAATAATGCACTTAGCTGTTGTGTAAGTGGGTGCATTAATATACTGGGAAATTACTGAAAAGCCATCTTAAAAGCTTGATCAGCCCTCTCCTTTACAAAAGACTTTTGTTAGTGATCTAAATAGTCGGACCATAAATATAGCAAAGATTTCCAGAGTAATGTGGTGATATTAAGGAATAGATATGAAACATGACCTTATTGTTAATTAGTTTATGATGTGTTTTTGACGTGCTTTCGTTAACAGTATATAGATTTTCAAAAGTCTCATTTTCTAAACCAGAATTTTGTGCACTTTCTGCCTGTCTTACTCAAGGTTTGTGCATGTACCCAAAATTATTATTTGAACTTGTTTGTGTACATACAGTAGGCTTCAGGGAAACATATACCAGATCCAGGCATATGATGTCAATGTTGCAAATTCTCCCCTATGATACTGGTCCAAGCATAATGCTCAAATACAAAATCCTGATGCAAGCTTCAAATATTACCTAAGCACATTAAACATCGTCAAATGCTACTGAATTTAAGACAGACACATTTTAAAAGTCGTGTTACTTTGATGTAAAAATTACATACGTCGTTTTGTGAGGTGTCTGTGGCTGTTTTTGTTTAGATTGATAATTAAATTGGTTGGAGTACAAATATTTACTGGTTGGCTTAATTTCCTCTGCAGTTTATAAATATACTGATCCAGGCATGATCCTCATCCAAGCACAATATTTTTTTTGGCAAACAAGTTATGTGTTTATTAGGATCCAACTGTATTTGAAATTGTGCGATATGTAAATTGCTTTACAGTGTTGCATTTGATGCGATGTCAAGCCAAATGTAGCATTTCATCACTTCGTGTGGAATTTGCAAAAAATCATTTTTAAAAGAAATCAGGCAATTCTTTATCCAACTTGTCCATATGCCCCATTATATTGCAGATACTGACATAAGAACATAAGAAATAAGTACAGGAGAAGGCCATAGGGCCCCTCGAGCCTGCTCCGCCATTCAATAAGATCATGGCTGATCTGATCATGGACTCAGCTCCACTTCCCCGCTCGCTCCCCATAACCCCTTATCCCCTTGTCATTTAAGAAACTGTCTATTTCTGTCTTAAATTTATTCAATGTCCCAGCTTCCACAGCTCTCCGAGGCAGCGAATTCCACAAATTTACAACCCTCAGAGAAAAAAATTCTCCTCATCTCAGTTTTAAATGGGCGGCCCCTTATTCTAAGATCATGCCCTCTAGTTCTAGTCTCTCCCTCTCTGCATCCACCTTGACAAGCCCCCTCATAATCTTATATGTTTCGATAAGATCACCTCTCATTCTTCTGAATTCCAATGAGTAGAGGCCCAACCTACTCAACCTTTCCTCATAAGTCAACCCCTCATCTCCGGAACCAACCTAGTGAACCTCCTCTGAACTGCCTCCAAAGCAAGTATATCCTTTCGTAAATATGGAAACCAAAACTGCACGCAGTATTCCAGGTGTGGCCTGACCAATACACTGTATAGCTGTAGCAAGACTTCCCTGCTTTTACACTTCATCCTCTTTGCAATAAAGGCCAAAATTCCATTGGCCTTCCTGAACACTTGCTGTACCTTCATATTATCCTTTTGTGTTTCATGCACAAGCACCCCCAGGTCCCGCTGTACTGCGGCACTTTGCAATCTTTCTCCATTTAAATAATAACTTACCCTTTGATTTTTTTTTCTACCAAAGTGCATGACCTCACACTTTCCAACATTGTGACTCCATCTGCCAAATTTTTGCCCACTCACTTAGCCTCTCTATGTCCTTTTGCAGATTTTTTGTGTACTCCTCACACATTGCTTTTCCTCCCATCTTTGTATTGTCAGCAAACTTGGCTATGTTACACTCAGTCCCTTCTTCCAAGTCGTTAATATAGATTGTAAATAGTTGGGGTCCCAGCACTGATCGATGTGGCACCCCACTAGTTACTGGTTGCCAAGCAGAGAATGAACCATTTATCCCGACTCTCTGTTTTCTGTTAGTCAGCCAATCCTCTATCCATGCTAATATATTACCCCCAATCCCGTGAACTTTTATCTTGTGCAGTAACGTTTTATGTGGCACTAATACCTGCTTGAAGACACGTACAGCAGGCATAGAATTATACTGCACCGCTTGCACCAATCTTCGGAAACATCACTCGGATGCTTTCAAAACTTCAATTTTAAAAATTTGTGTTTGCACCATTGACCGTTCTGCTGCAGGCCATGTGAAGTCAAAGTGGCGCGAGACAAAAATTATGGTGTCGTGTATTCAACTCTCATTGTAACCCATGTATAAGCTGACGTAAGTTGTACACCTTGAGAACATTGACCACAAGGGGCGAACTTGTGGGAGACACTCCTAACCTGGACTTTCAGGTATATAAGGGGAAGCTCCACCCACCTTCATCACTTAAGGTCTTGGTCATAAAGGTAACTGGTCACAGAGTGACCTTCTCTCAAGTATGGGTCTCGTGTGCATTTATACTGTATAGTAAGGACATATCAGATGGATCTCACAAATTTGGACCCAAATTATTTGATTTGAGCAGGGTGTGGAGTGGCAGGAGGGGGGGAAGGAAGGGCAATACGTATGGCAGAACCTGGATGCACTGTGTAATACGTGGTGTGAATTCCAGGAGGGAAGGGGGCCAGGTGAGTCATCCGCCGCTTCCCCATCCTTCAGTGTCCAGCAGCTGCTTCGGCAATTGCCTGGGAATTCCCAGAGCACCCTGCGAAGCCCACCCATTACACACTCCCTTGGCCCAGTGAAACTCATGTCAGCTGAGAGCTGATCTAAGTTCCATGGTGAGCCCACTAAAGACTCACGACTACATGAGAGAAACAGGATCAATCCCAGAGAAGATCTAAAATCATCCATTTGCTTCCTTACGACAATTTTTTTTTAAAATCCACACAATTTTTCTTCAACCATTCCTGGGCCTCAATCTACCACGATAAGTTGGGTCTCGGAATTTCCTGCCGGAAGTTGGGAAGATATGTTGCACCTGTATAGGCACAGGCTGCCCGCCTCTGTTATGGTAATGACCCTGCAATTTGGCAAGGGGTAGGACTCAGACTACAAGCACATGTGAATATTTGAATTTCAGCGCAAGTATTGAGAGAGTGCTGCATTGTCGGAGGTGGGAGAGAGGGAGCAAGGCAAAGGCCTGAGCTATGTGGTAAGACAGGACTTCTCATCCTGCGAAGGAGGCATCTGAGAGGTGACTTTATATATTGTGTAAATGGTATGGAAAAGGTAAATCCAGAATGTGAAAATAGGACTAGGAGGACACAGATTCAAACTAGTAAAAGGTCTGATAGGAGAAAGTTCTTCTCCACAAAAAGAGTAATCAATGTATACGCTTCACAATAGACCAGTGTAGGTGTAAACCCTGGAATTATAGAATGGTTACAGCACAGAATTTAAGTCAATGGAAAGGAAATTTGGGCAGGATGTAAATTGGGCAGCTGGCAGGTGGCCCTGACCTGCAAGGACCATTGGGGCCTTCAAAGGAGCATACTACTTCAAGGTACGGTGCGCGCTGGAGAGCGACAACTGTGAAGTGGGCGACTGAATTCGATGTCACCAAGGTCCAGGTCGCTGAATGGAGCATGGGCAAATGTAGCAGAAGCGGCGAGTGATCGTGGAGCAACGTGATCAGGGCCCAGGAGAGGCGTGAGTTCAGGGCCCAGAAGAGGCGAGGGCCCAGGGGCAGCATGGGCCAGCCCACACTGCGATATGTGTGCGCACTAGGTCCGTGCAGCAGAGCTGGTCTCCAGTCGTCTTGGTTAACCCTTGCCACTGGACCAAGACCTAGGGCTCATTTTCCCCAAAGCTGTTTTTTGGCATACTTGAAGAGCTCCGTCTGTTTTTTTGGGGCCCAACTACGCCAAAAAAAATCATCCCACTGAAATTGTTGATTTTGGCGCCGCGTAGCCTGTCCTTTAGCTTTGGGGGTGGAACCTAAGATCTGTGCCAAAAAGATCGGGTTGCCAAGGTAACGAGGGACACACTGCGGGCCGAGGCTGGAAAGTGAAACATTCAACACATTCTGGCAGCTCACAGCAACCTGTACAAGCACCTCACACATTGCAGTAGCTTACCAGCAGGAAATTATTGAAGAGTTTATGCTAAAAGTCTAACCCCCCGCCTCGTCCCCCGTCCCATGTCCCCCTCCCCTCCCGGTGCCGAGTGCTGCTCCTAACTCTGGCCGAAAGGCCTCTACCTCTCTTCTCTCTCCTCTCACCCCCTTCCCCCACACCCCCTCTCTGATTCTCTTACCTGCGCCGATTTTGTTAACTGCCCAGAAGGTTTTTCCAGAGCCGTCCTAAGAAAAATTGGAGTCAATCGGAGCTGGCCAAATGTTCTTACATGGTCAGAATTGGTGTGGGTGGCAGATTATGCCCCCAATGAAGTAAAAAAACATAGCCTAAAAAAACATCCCACCTAAGTGAATTACGCTAGCGCAGAAACTTTGGGAAAACTAGGAGATTTTAATTTACTCCCCAAAAAATGGTGCACACCAAAAAATGGCGCAGATAATTGGGGAAATTTGAGCCCCTAACTCTGTCAAGCCCGTGTGGTGGCCGGTGTGCAACGGCCAGCAGACGTTAAAAAAATCCACGCACAGGCATCTTCTGCCCTTCAAGATGTAATTTGGAACCTGGAATATTAGGTCCTTCATTCAAACACCTGTGAACTCATAGAAACATAGAAACATAGAAAGAAGGTGCAGGAGTAGGCCATTCAGCCCTTCGAGCCTGCACCGCCATTCAATATGATAATGGCTGATCATGCAACTTCAGTACCCCATTCCTGCTTTCTCTCCATACCCCTTGATCCCTTTAGCCATAAGGGCCACATCTAACTCCCTTTTTGTGATATATTCACAGAGCACAGTACACACAGCTTCCTAACATGGCAGGAAGCTCTCTTGGAAGTCTCCGGGAATCTGCCTAGTTCTGTTTATTATTAACCCTGCACTTGCAGTACACAATACGTCCACATCTACAGTGTGGAGCTACAAACATTACAAGCTTACAAACATTACACTTCTCCCTCCATAATGAAGAAGCCATCATAACAAACATCATACATAACTTTCATGTTGAGACAGAATACAGGATATAAACTTTTTTTTCCATATTTACAAATGTAACTTTACCACTTGTTTTCTGTTTCGAAGAGCAGAACCTTCCAAACATGGTGTCGATTTCACATTCATTCGAGGCTCATCCTGAAGAATGTTTTCCTCCACGGAATTTCCCTGATTTTCATTTCATTTAACTTCAGGCTATTTGTTTTCCTGACTCGGACTCAGACTTTCATTCTGATTCTCTCCTAGATTTGTTTCCAGTACATTGGATTTAGGATTTGCTACTGGTATATCAAAACTATCTGATGAGTCAGAAATAATTGAATCATTCCCACTTCAACTCCTTCCATGTCTGTAGGTAAAATATGATCAATATGAACAAACCTAACCTGTCCATTATCAAACATCTTTACCAAATATGTGCGAGGACCACATATCATCACCACTCTTCCTGGTAACCACTTTAGCCATTTATGGTGATGGTTCTTCACTCTCACCTTCTGGTTTAATTTCACAGTTCTCTCTTTTACTCTACCTTTATCATGATTCTCTTTCTGTCTTAATTGTGTCTCTACGGACTGTGCCAAATTTGGCTTTAACAACGAGAATCTGGTTCGTGGCTGTCGTTTGAGAAACAACTCTGCTGGTGTTCTACCAGTAGTTGTATGAGGAGTATTTCGATATGTAATCAAAAAATTTGCCAATTTGTGATCCAATGACAACTGTCGTTTCCTTGGATTTGGATCTAACATTTATTTTATGAGGGCACATTTTACAATTTGTTCAGTGCGCTCTGCTGCACCATTCAAAGCAGGATGGTATGGTGGAACCTTGGTATGTTGCACACCATTTTTGCTCGTGAATTGTCCAAATTCTTCTGAATGAAATTGTGGTCCATTAGCTGAAATAATTTCTTCAGGGAGGCCAACAGAAAAAAATTATTTTCGTAAAACATCCAATGTTTTACTTGTAGTTATTTTCCACATTGGTAACACCTCAACCAACTTCGAATGGCTATCAATCACAATGAACAATTGTTGTCCTTCTAACTCAGCAAAATCAATATGTAGCCTTTGCCACACCCTGGGAAGCCATTTCCATGGCTGTAATGGTACTGGTGGTGGTGGTTGCTTGCTCACTGATTGACATGTCGTACACTGACTCACGATGTACTCTATATCTTTATCAAGACCTGGCCACCATAAATAACTGCGTGCAAAACTCTTGGTCAAGCACATTCCCAGGTGCTGGTCATGGAGGTCTCCTAATAATTTGGACTTGAATTTATTTGGTATAACCACCCTTGCACCCCACATGATACAATCTTTATCGACTGATAATTCATTCCTACGAATGAAAAATGGATGTGTATCTTTGTCTGTTACCTGGTTTGGCCATCCATTTGCAATATACTCATACACCTTTGACATCACTGGGTCATGTTTGGTTGCTCTACCAATCTCTTCAGCTGTGACTGGCAGTTCATCAATGTATGAAAAATAAAACACTTCTTCCCTATTGGGTGTAACTTCTGATGGGGAAGGCAATCTAGACATTGCATCAGCATTACTGTGATCAGCTGATCGTTTGTATTCAATATCATATGTATATGCTGACAAAATCAAAGCCCATCTCTGCATTCGGGCTGCAGCTAATGTTGGAACTGGGGACTTTGGATGGAGGATTGCTGTTAGGGGCTTATGGTCCGTAATGATGGTAAACTTCCGACCATACAAGTATTTGTGAAACTTCTTGACCCCAAAAATTAATGCCAAAGCTTCCCTTTCAATAATTACTCTCACTGGCACTGAGAGTGCATGAAGCAAAAGCAATTAGTCTCTCCTCCCATTACTTAATACATGAGAGATCACTGCCCCAACTCCATACGGAGAGGCATCACATGCTAGCTTAATCTCCTTAGATATGTTATAGTGAACTAACATGGTGCTCTCTACCAATTTGCTTTTATACTCCTTGAATGCTGTATCGCATTCTTTTGACCACTTCCAATGGACCTGTTTTTTCAAAAGTTAATTCAGTGGATGTAATACTGTAGCCAAATTTGGTAGGAACTTCCCATAATAATTCAAAAGACCCAAAAATGAACAAAGTTCAGTGACATTCCTGGGAGTGGGTGCATTTCTAATTGCATCCAATTTTTCCATGGTTGGTTGTCAACCATCTTTGTCAACTCTGTACCCTAAGTACTCCACTGAGTTTTTAAATTACGCACACTTACGAGCAGACACTCGTACTCTGTGCTTCTCTAGCCGTTTGAGGACTTCACTCAATATGTTATTATAAATTTGCCTATTTGGTGCTGAAATTAGTATGTCATCCAAATAACATACCACCCCTTCAGTACCTTGCAAAATGTGATTCATCATCCCTTGGAATATGGCAGAGGTGGAAGACACTCCAAACGGTAGCCTATTAAATTGATATAGGCCTAGATGAGTATTTATAGTCAAGCATGACTTGGACTTCTCATCTCGTTCAAGCTGTAAGTAGGCATTCGTAAGATCCAGTTTTGAGAAGATCTGACCACCTGTCAATGTTGTGAACAAATCTTCTATATTCAGCAATGTATTGGGGACATTACCCTCTAGAACCTGGTTTACGGTTACTTTATAATCACCACACAATCTTACCTTACCATCAGACTTAGGTACAACAACAATGGGTGTAGCCCAATTACATCGATCTGTCTTACAAATAATGTTCTCAGTCTCCAGTCTTTTGAGTTCTTGTTCAACTTTCTCCTTGAGTGCATATGGTACGGAACGTGGCTTGTAGTAAATCGATCTAGCGTCCTTCTGTACCCTGACACTCGCCTTGAAGCCTTGGATCAGACTGCCCGTTTCGCAGAACACCTTCGGATACTTCTTGATAACCTCATCCGTTGATGAAAATCTCACTTCCACACAGAAAATCTTACTCCAATCCAGCTTCAGTGAGCTCAACCAATGACTTCCTAGTAAGGCAGACTTGTCTCCTTTCACTACTATTAGAGACAAGTTCTGAAATTGATCTTTATATTTCACCGGTACGGTGATATGACCTACCACAGAAATGTTCTCTCCCGAGTCGCCTTGCAGCTCTATCTTGGATTTCTCCAGTTGGAAATCACGCAATTTGTCGAGGTACACCGACTCCAGTACTAAACTCATGGATGCACCCATGTCAATTTCCATTGGTATCT
This sequence comes from Pristiophorus japonicus, assembly GCF_044704955.1. Taxonomy (NCBI): domain Eukaryota; kingdom Metazoa; phylum Chordata; class Chondrichthyes; family Pristiophoridae; genus Pristiophorus; species Pristiophorus japonicus. The sequence continues at coordinate 229,315,070 of NC_091982.1, read as the reverse complement.
TGAATCCCGCAACATCTATGTGGATGTTGATGCTTTCCGAATCGCTGTCCGTTAACCTCGTGCTCCTGATGACATGTAATTCTAACATCTCCTCATCCTGTTGTTGTTTTTCCATGCTATGTAGTCTCTTTGGATTTCTACTCATAGCTTTGAACGTTGGACTCATAGCTTTTAAAGCTGGTTTACCCTTCAATCGGCATGCCTTCGCAAGATGCCCAGTCTTTCTGCAGAAGAAACACTCTGCCTTCACGTATGGACAACTTTGAGCAATGTGTTGTCCCAGGCACCTATCGCACGACTTCGACGCTCTGTTAGAATTTCCAGTTTCTGAGACTTTGGGCCCTCCACCGTCTTTTACTTTGAACCTGCAGGTGATTTACCTCGGTTGACTGATGACCGTAATTATTATTTAATTCTCGTGAATATTGTTCGGCCATGCCCATCGACCTCGCTGTCTGACAAGCAATCTCAAAAGTCAAGTCATCCGTCGTCAATAACTTCCTTCTGATTGCATCATTTTTCATCCACAAACAAAGCGATCTCGTAATGCTCGGTTTTGAAAGTTTCCAAAATTACAGTGCATTGATAGTTTTTTTAATGCAACAATGTAATCACCGATAATTTGATCAGTCTTTTGATTCTGAATCCCGAAACGATAGCTTTCAACAATTTCTAACAGTTTGGGGTTATAGTGCTGCTCCAGCTTCATTAAAATCTCTTCAAACATTGTGTCCTTTGGCTCGTCAGGCACAAGCAGATTTACAAGGGTTTCGTATAATGCCGGACCTGCCTCCGATAAGAAGATCACTTTCTTACGTTCCAACACAGCCCAGTTCTGGACTGCATTGTCTGGAACTTCGATTATGTTATTTGCAGTGAAATACATTTCTAGCCAATCCACATATGCTTTAAAATGTTCCCGGTCATGTCTATATTCCCCCAAATATCCGATTACACCTGCCATTTTAATCTCTAGCTGTTCACACCGTGTGCTGTATTTTACCATGATTTTGTAGCTTTTTCCAAAGTCAGAAACTTCCAAAGTCTCTGTCGGCTGGCTGAATCCTTCACCAACAAAATTTAAGCTTTAAATCATCCGAAAAATCCCATCTCAATCGCCAAATGTGATATATTCACAGAGCACAGCACACACAGCTTCCTAACATGGCAGGCAGCTCTCTCGGAAGTCTCCGGAAATCTGCCGAGTTCTGTTTATTATTAACCCTGCACTTGTAGTACACAATACGTCCACATCCACAGTGTGGAGCTACAAACATTACAAGCTTACAGACATTACACTTTTGAATATATCTAACGAACTGGCCTCAACAACTTTCTGTGGTAGAGAATTCCACAGGTTCACAATTCTCTCCGTGAAGATGTTTCTCCTCATTTCGCTCCTAAATGGCTTACCCCTTATCCTTAGATGGTGACACCTGGTTTTGGACTTCCCCAACATCGGGAACATTCCTCCTGCATCTAACTTGTCTAATCCCGTCATCATTTTATATGTTTCTATGAGATCCCCTCTCATTCTTCTAAATTCCAGTGAATATAAGCCTAGTCGATCCAGTCTTTCTTCAACTCATCGCTTTCTAACGTGGAAGCAAGTCATCCTCAATACGAGGGACTGCCTATAATGATGACAGCACAGAAGGAGGCCATTTGGCCCATCAAGCCCGTGCCAATCTCTGCCAGAGCCCCTCAGCCAGTCCCACTCCCCCGCCCTTTCCTCGTAGCCCTGCAAATGTTTTCACTTCAGGTACTTATCCAATTCCCTTTTGAAAGCCACAATTGAGTGTGCCTCCATCACCCTCTCAGCCAGTGCATTCCAGATCCTAACGACTCGCTGCGTGAAAATGGTTTCCCTCATATCACCTTTGGTTCTTCTGCCAATCACCTTAAATCTGTGTCCTCTGGTTCTCGACCCTTCTGCCAATGGGAACAGTTTCTCTCTATCTACTCTGTCCAGACCCCTCATGATTTTGAACACCTCTATCAAATCTCCTCTCAACCTTCTCTGCTCTAAGGAGAACAACCTCAGCTTCTCCAGTCTATCCAGTAACTGAAGTCCCTCAATTCTGGAACCATTCTTGCAAATCTTTTCTACCCCCTCTCTAAGGCCTTCACATCCTTCCTAAAGTGCGGTGCCCAGAATTGGACACAATACTCTCGTTGAGGCCGAACCGGTGTTTTATACAGGTTCATCATAACTTCCTTGCTTTTGTACTCTATGCCTCTATTTATGAGGCCCAGGATCCCGTGTGCTATATTAACCATTTTCTCAACCTGCCCTGCCACCTTGAATGATTTATGCACATATACCCCCAGGTCTCTCTGTTCCCGCACCCACTTTAGAATTGTACCTTTAGTTTATATTTCCTCTCCTCCTTCTTTCTACCAAAATGTATCACTTCGCACTTTTCTGCATTAAATTTCATCTGCCATGTGTCCGCCCATTCCACCAGCCTGTCTATGTCCTCTTGAAGTCTATCACTTTCCTCCTCACTGTTCACTGTACTTCCAAGTTTTGTGTCATCTGCAAATTTTGAAATTGTGCCCTGTGCACCCACGTCCAAGTCATTAATATATTGTATGAATCATTTAAGAAACAGTTGGATTTCGAGGGGCTAATGGCCTTTCTCATCTGTAATTTGTATTGTTGCGAATAGATGAAAGCAGGTTGGATTCTGTAACGTAACAATATAGAATGATGCAAATGCAGTATTTATTATGCAAATGCAGTACTTATTATGCAAAAGATTAGGTATTAATGTTTATTTTCAGTGCTGGTTTTTTAATCCATTTCAGGATTGTAGTTTGCTGTCGGCTGTAGTGTCAGCGGTACTCAGTGGATCGCACAATTGCCTCTGAGTCAGAAGGTTGTGGATTCAAGCCCCATTTCAGGGACTTGAGCACATAAATCTAGGCTGATACTCCAGTGCAGTGCTGAGGGAGTGCTGCGCTGTCAGAGTTGCCATCTTTCAGATGAGTCGTTAAACCGAGGCCCCGTCTGCTCTCTCCGGTGGACGTAAAAATCCCATGGCACTATTTCGAAGAAGGGCAGGGGAGTTATCCCTGGTGTCCTGGCCAATATTTATCCCCCAATCGACATAACAAAAAAACAGATTATCTGGGATAAATATTGGCCAGAACACCAGGGATAACTGGTCATTATCACTTGCTATTTGTGGGAACTTTCTTGTTCGCATTTTGGCTGCCACGTTTCCCACATAACAACAGTGATTACATTCCAAAAGTACTTCATTGGCTGTAAAGCACTTTGAGACGTCCGGTGGTCGTGGAAGGCGCTATATAAATGCAAGTCTTTCTTTCTCAGATGTGCTGAAATGTCCTCAGTTCGCCAGTTCAGCTACTCCATTGAATATTTCAGATCTTGCAATCCTCAAGCAAGGCAGCAACACTGACAGTCTTGCAGAGCTGATGATTGCCATCAAGGGGGTAGGGGGGGGAGGGGGCGGTGCATGACATTGTGCTTTGGGTCTTGCAGTGTTTAGCCATTTTATTTTATTTTATGACAATCTAACTAGCACAAGATCAAGATGGAAGAAGAGATATGAAAAGGATGTTGGGCATACAAATTATAATCACTTCTGAAATTCCACAGAAGTCGAGGTTTGCTCCCTCCATGGACTCGGATAAAATATCCCCAGTTCTGTTAAGATATCACCGACACACCTCCCAGCCCCGAAACCTTTTAGAATCTTTTTAGAAGCAAAAAGGATGAAAGCAGCAACATCATGGGAACATCATTCCCTTCGAATTCTCCCCAAGTTACACAGTGTTTTGACTTGGGACATATATTGCACCTCCTTCATTGTCACTGGGTCAAAATCCTCGAACTCCCTAGCTGTCATCATTCTGGGACCAGCATAACACAAGGACTTCAACACTTTCTCAAGGAAATTAGGGATGGACAATAAATGTGGCCTTGCCAGCATTGCCCACAACCTGAGAAGAATTTGTTTTTTATTTAATCCTCAATTAGTTTTAAACAAAAAGTCAACAGCAGATCAGAAAATTAAGATTTTGGCAAGTATCATTGAACTGAAAAATAACTCATTGCGATTCTTAGCATCCATATCATGGGCTTGATAGAACAGCAACATATGAGGGCAAAAGTAAGGTACAGAGCTTTCAGAATTGGAGAACTAAACCCAATGGCTTGGATTTTCAGCTGGGGGATCCTGCTTGCCTCAGAAATGCCTCCAACCCAGGATGATTTTCTGGCCCTAGGGTAATTTGAATGTGCGTGGTGGGTTCCCCAGTTTCCGCTAGGGAGCTGTGCCTAGCCAGGTCTGCGCAATTGATGTGGTAGGCCTCAGCTGCCTGCCACAGCCTGAGGAGGAAGGCAGGTGTCAGGATATAGAACCATCGAATTATAGAAGTTTGCAGCACAGAAGGCCTGTTATGTCTATGCCTTGTCTTTGCTGGAGCAATCCGAAGCTAATCCCACTGCCCTGCGCTCTCCCCATAATCTTGTATCTCCTTCTGTTTCAAATATTTATCTAATTTTTCCCTGAGTTGCAAAGGTCTCTGCCTTTACTGTTCCCTGTGGCAACACATTCCATGCTCCAACAACCTTCTGCATATATGAAATAAGACATTTTTGTCAGCCTTCCGCTTAATGCTGACATCAAATGTGTGATAATGGCCACTAATGTCGGGACTGCAGTGCAGTGGTTGCTTACCGCCCAGTTCCTACCACTTGCTGTGAGAACATTTTTTACTTTAAATGCTAACATGCTCAATTCATGCAAAAGGCCAATTAAACCAGCAGATTAGGCACAAGAGCATAATGCCCCATACTGCCTTTCTCATCCACTCTTCAGTGTGTTCATCTCACTCACATGAATGGACACATTGCTGGAACAAAGTTCATTTCGGGTATTTGTGTACTATAGGGACTGCAATCAATGCCCAACTAGCACTGGTGGCAGAGCAGGTCCAGCAAGAGCAGGAAGGAGTGGTGTCAGGTGACACGTAAGGCTTGCTGTCGAGTTCTGCTAGCCTGCCACACAGGATGTCTACCTGGCCATGCACAGCTCCCTAGTAATGACAGCAGAGAAGTGCCTAAGGAGGCTGAGATAAAGTAAGGTTACATTGTGACAGAGCTGTGTGATATCCATTGCGACAATCTCCAGAAAACATGTAACATGCATGCAGTGTGGCCAGTGCCTGTCAAATTCAGATTTGCCCTCGATTTTTATGCATCGGTCTCTTTCACCCCAAGCACTCGGGACATCTGAAAAATTAGGTTGTTTACTCCCACTAGTTGTATCAAGGAGGGTCACAGATGCAGTTTTTTAAAGAGTCAATTAGTTCTGCCATTGACCAACATCAGCAATGTGTGGGGTGGGGGTAGGGGGGTGCGGGAAACTGCTGACCTTCCCAGAGAGCCATTGATTGTACCCATTTTGCTATTTTAGCCCTTGTGTATAATGGTGGCCTTCTCTATGTCCAGAGACAGATTTTGTTTTTTCAATGCAAGCATGGTATGTAACTACCATTGTAGGATCATGCAGGTCAATACCAACTTCTCTGTAATCTCTCATAATAATCTTATTGACTGGCAAGCATCTGTGCCACATTATCTGAAGGGGATTAAAGAGTGGAAGAATGATTGCAGGGACATCCTATGCAGTAATGGTTCCTGATACTCATGAGTCAAGCACAGACAGAAACAGCTCAGGTTCAAAGAAGCTCATGCTACAACTATAAATATTATTGAACATACCACTGGGAACTTGGAGCAATGCCTCATATGTCTCTCCCAATCAGGGCAGCTTCACAGTACAGACCCTCCCCCACACCCCCTACCACCACCCGCGCCCCCCCCCCCCAACCACCTAGGGTTTCCAGAATAGTTATCTGTTGCATCATAATTGCACCCTTAGAAAACACAAACATGCACGTCAATGTTAAGGGAGGCCAAATCATATCAGTGTAAGAAGATGAAATTGCCAATGAGGAAGTAGCAGTGCTATCAGCAATGAAGCAAGAAACATTAATGCACCAGGCACTAATTCAAAATATCTTCCAAGAAGTGACAAGTCTGTACCATTGTTTAAAGCTGCAAACTACTTCTTCAAAATAACCGTGCCTAAACCAGCTTGTCCTGCTGTTCGCTCTTCAAATGCCATCTATTGCTATCTTCTGCTGGGCTTGAGCTATATTGCAACGAATGACAAAGACTCAGTACGTTGTTTAGTGCAGTTATTTCCTCTATTGTGTCAAGTGTCAATGAGTTGACATGGTGCTCCTTCTTGGTGCTTGTGCTTTCTTTCAAATGCACAATACCTAGCCTACCATTCCTCAAAAGTCTTGTGGAAGGAGTAAGTGAGCTGGTTGCCTGCAGAGTTTCAAGGACAGCCTGCTGGAATTCTGCTGGCCTTGGTCTTCCTTTAGCTACAGAATACAAAAGTCAGGTATAAGAGTCAGTCCCGTTTAGGACTGTGGTGGCTGGGTAGTGCTGCCTGCTTTCTACTACCTCCTCCTGTGCCAAATGCATCTGGGGGAAGAAGGGGTGGCCATCAGTCCCACATGCCTCCTCCTCTGACTCCCTGCAGTAGGGCTTCTGGAAGTTAACCAGTAATCTTGCTTTCTCTCACTATAATGCTCAATTCTACAAAGGGTGCGCTCAGCAAACATCTGTGCCTACCTTTCCACTATTAGTTCAGCTGCTTAAATGTCTCCCAATTGCAGTTCACAGCAAATTAATAAGAGTAGTTCTTCTCCCTTTTCATTTGCTGCCAAGCTGTATAGGAAATACAGCCCATGTTTTAGCCCAGAGGCTGAAATGAAATAAATAGTGTGTAAAACAGCAGGCTTTGTTACTCCCAGAACTTTAGTAACCCACAGTTATTCCATAAATAGCATATCAACAGCTAACTCAAGGCTATGACGAGCAAAGAATACATGAACCTTTCACAAATTGTTGCTGTATACAATGTTCAGTATCTGAAGAATGTATTAGAAGAAGAAATTGAAGCTGCAATTTTCCTCGGTGCCCTTGGACAGGGAGCCGGCGGTGCTATTGGCCAGGGTTCCCCACTCTTCATTGCAATCCAGTGACTCCTGTGGCAAAATCTGGGTGGGGACAACATTGGATTCAATTACGATGCCCCAATAGTTAGTTGGCCCACTTTTCTAGGTCCAGCCATGATGGATGGACACCGACCAGAGATACCAGAGCTTGTGGGTACTTTTGGAACTGTGCCTCAGCAACATTCACAGCCTTCAGAACCCAGGAAAGGAAACTGGAGGTAAATTTGTTTCTAATTTTTATATGAACATCTTTCAGGTTACAGCCTTTGAATTATTTACGAACGGCACAACTTGTTACACACAGTATTGTATTTGCAGCACGACTAAAATCTTTACAAAGGCAATAATTGGAATAGCTTGATGCAGTTAATATGTATTGTACCGTATTTGCATGGAAATCATACAGAAAAATTTAGTAGTGCAGGAGCCAGTAGACAGTGTTCACACTCTTCAAGAAGATGAAGGAAAAACAAGTACAACCCATACATTTCAAATACTTTCTTAAAAAAAGGCTTCTTTCAAGGTATGCTTTAACAAGCACGGTTTTCCTTCAGATGCTGGTTGACTGGTGAACAGCTGAATTGAATCATTTCGTTTCGACATGTGGCTGAGGAAGGCACACTATTTTCATTTTTTACAAGCATTTGTAGTGCAAATGAGGAGCGTCCTCTCGTAAAACGATGGCACGGAGATCAAAAGAATCAATCCCTGCTATAAAGCTCAAATCATCCCAGAGAAATGTTTTTGATTATGCTTAATGATGTAATCAACAGAGTGAGAGGCTTATAGGCTGGGGCTGCTGCAAGATTACCATTATCGCATCACATAGTGCTTTCTCTGTCACAAAAAAAAGAAAGGCAACTTGGAACAGAAAAGGAACAGAAATGTATATTAAACTAGTTAAACATTTACAAGTTCACAGGGTATTTTTTTTAATAAAGATACCAATGTAATACGATTATTGCCAGAACTGGATAGATAGATAGAAAGAAAATGATTTATCAAAGGGATCAGATTTCAAAACTCCATATCAAAGCTGAAAAGAGGAACATAACATGAATGTAGGGAGAAAAAACTAGGTTCCCTTTTGATTCTCCGTTTATAAAAGACCAATCGATGATTTTCACCCCTCAGAGATGAAAAAATGGATCATCTGGATGTCAGTGTTCATCCCTGGAGTTCCTCTGATGCATTTTAAATTTAGCTGATTTTCTTTATAAAAGTCATCAGAAAGCCCAGCTCTTGGAAGTAGACAGATCTTAAATTTTCTCCTGTGATTGTAATTGACAGCGGCAAGCGTTTGAAAGAGAAAAAGAGAACAATTTTATTTTTTCGGTGATTACACTGTAGTATGATTTGGTAACATAATAAAACTATGAGCTGATTTTTAAAAGAGGCAGTAATTCCTACTCCTGGGGATAGGTGCACTATAGCCCTATAGTTGTGTTCCCAGTCTGAAGCTTCAAGCTAATTTTATGAAGTGCCTCGAAGATAATCATTCATAGATGTGCTCTGTAGTCAATTAGAATTTCAGATTGCAGCAAACCTACAGGCACACCACTTTGAAGAGCGTAAAGAAAGCACATTTCTGTAGGCACATCACAGAAGACGCTTGACTTAAAAAAAAATTCTAACAAGCATTAAGGACTGCACAACTAATGGTTATTATTCTCCGACATATTGAAATCATATTGCCTGTTAAGTGTCGTCTCATTGATCTCTCCAATTTTACAACTAAATACTGGAGATTTTGGTCAGCAGCGGGTTTTGTTCATTTTGACAGATTAAAGAATAAATTCCATTTAAGATAACAGGTTCCAAATTCTCACAACACAGACAAGCACCTTGTTGAAGCATAGGGGGTGAAATTGGCCTACGTCAGATGGGAAAAATGGATTTATACTGTGTCCGACTTTGTCTTTTTCATTGTCTTCAGTGAAAACCAATCGAGGGATGTATAGTAAGTGGGCTGCCGATTTGCTATGAGCCCATTTCGCATTATCGGCGTAGGTTAGTTTCACCCCCACAGCCTACTGTATCTTGCACACAATTAACTGGAAGAGCGTGTGTGTGTGTGTAATAATCTACAACAGAAATCAAAAGTAAAATACTGCGGATGGTGGAATCGGAAACAAAAACAGGAAATGCTGAAAATACTCAGGTCAAGCAGCATCTGTGGAGAGAGAAACATTTCAGGTCGATGATCCTTCGTCAGAACTGGAAAAAGTTAGAGATGTAATAGGTTTATAAGCAAGTGTGGGGGCAGGGAAAGGGGGGAGAGGAGGGAAGAACAAAAGGGAAGGTCTGTGATAGGGTGGAAGGCAGAAGAGATTAAGAGACAAAGGGATGATGGTGCAAGGCAAAAGGAGATGACAATGGGACAAGAAGCCTTCCCTTTTAATGTCTCATCCGAAGGATGGCACCTCCAACAGTGCAGCACTCCCTCAGCACTGCACTGGAGTGTCAGCCTAGATTTATGTGCTCAAGTCCCTCAAGTAGTCATTTCCTATTGCTGAGTGGAAATTTCCAGAATAGTTTGGCTTTGATACATTACTTCAGGAGAGTTTTGTCAACCAGGTCTTCAGGAATTCAAAAAACATATTAAAACTCTGATGGTCAGTTATTTGTCGACCCAAGTCAGGTCCAGTTATCAACCAAGCAAATAGAATGCTCACCTGTTTAGTCAAATCAACAGAGTACAAGCTGGAGGATGTCAAGCTGAATCTTGAGATATCAAAATGTAAAAAACAACAACACCAACTTGCATTTACATAGCCACATCAGGAAATATTAAGACAGATAACCAAAGAAGTAGATTGTAAGTAGCGTCTTCAAGAAGCAGAGAGGTGTGGAGAGATTTAGCGAGGGAAATCCAGAGCCTGGGGCCCAGGCAGCTAAAGGCATGGCCGCATATGTTGGAGCGATGAAAGTTGGGGATGCACAAGAGGCCAGAGTAGAGAAGTGCAAAGATCTGAGTTTAGTAGGGTTGGAGGAGCTTACAGAGATGAGGGGGGGGGGGGAGGCAAGGCCATGAAGGGATTTGAAAACAAAGCTGGGAATTTTATTTATAAATTCCTTCCGATTGGCTTTTCTATTTGAATATTGAACGGATCTAAAATAAATAGATAAATTCCAACTAACGATCTAATGTATGTAATCAATGTGGCCTTAGTGAAGATCAGCTGCCCCATTTTAACAACAAGGTTAGCCTGTTTCGGAGGACAGAATACCTCAGAATGCTGAAGGCCATCTTCAGGATCCCATTATGTGCCGACAGAACAAAACTGACTTTAATACAGCTGTCCTAGCACTCGCGATGAGATTTTTGTCCGCATTAATTTCAGCAAAACACATGTAGGCACCAGTATAAAAGGCTGAAGATCCAATTTTTATTCACGTCCACTTTTCTGAAGCCAGTGGAAAAGAAAATTGGATGTGGGGTGTAAAACGGGCTGCCGATAAGTTAACATGTGTGCCGCTGCCCAAGACCAGTATTATCCCCATGGGGAGACAAGGAGACCTTTGTTTCTTTTATGCAGCGTGTTGTTATGATCTGTAATGCACTATGTGAAAGGGTGGAGGAAGCAGATTCAATAGTAACTTTCAAAAGGGAATTGGATATATACTTGTAATGGAAAGATTTGCAGGGCTTTGGGGAACTATCTGGGGGAGCGGGTAGCTCTTTCAAAGAGCCAGCACAGGCATAGAAACATAGAAACCTAGAAAATAGGTGCAGGAGTAGGCCATTCGGCCCTTCGACCCTGCACCGCCATTCAATACGATCATGGCTGATCATTCCTTCAGTACCCCTTTCCTGCTTTCTCTCCATACCCCTTGATCCCCCTAGCCGTAAGGGCCATATCTAACTCCCTCTTGAATATATCCAGTGAACTGGCATCAACAAATCTCTGCGGCAGGGAATTCCACAGGTTAACAACTCTCTGAGTGAAGAAGTTTCTCCTCATCTCAGTCCTAAATGGCCTACCTCTTATCCTAAGACTATGTCCCCTGGTTCTGGACTTCCCCAACATCGGGAACATTCTTCCTGCATCTATCCTGTCCCGTCCCGTCAGAATCTTATACGTTTCTAGGAGATCCCCTCTCATCCTTCTAAACTCCAGCGAATAAAGGCCCAGTCTCTCCTCATATGACAGCCCAGCCGTCCCTGGAATCAGTCTGGTGAACCATCGCTGCACTCCCTCAATTGCAAGAACGTCCTTCCTCAGAATAGGAGACCAAAACTGAAAACAATATTCCAGGCGAGGCCTTACTAAGGCCCTGTACAGCTGCATTAAGACCTCCCTGCTTCTATATTCAAATCCCCTAGCTATGAAGGCCAATGTACCATTTGCCTTCTTTACTACCTGCTGTACCTGCGTGCCCACTTTCAGTGACTGATGAATCATGACACCCAGGTCTCGTTGCACCTCCCCTTTTCCTAATTTGCCGCCATTCAGGTAATATTTTACCTTCGTGTTTTTGCCACCAAAGTGGATAACCTCACATTTATCCACATTATACTGCATCTGCCATGTATTTGCCCACTCACCTAACCTGTCCAAGTCACCCTGCAGCCTTTTAGCATCCTCCTCACAGCTCACACTGCCACCCAGCTTAGTGTCATCTGCAAACTTGGAGCTATTACACTCAATTCCTTCGTCTAAATCGTTAATGGGCCGAAAGGCCTCCTTCTGTGCTGTCTGAATCTATGATTCTATTCTTCAGATTAACAGTGATATGTCAGACTGCAGAACAAAAAACATTGCTCTCCAATGATATACCTATATGTCGTTACACTCGGTAGGGTTGATTTAAACTTTTGGGATGCCCACCAGCAGCAAAGAGGCCAGCAGCCATTTTGAGGCCCGGGCTTCATTTAAATAGAAGCGGCAAGCGGCAAGCTGCAAGCGCCAAATGGGCACCTCGATGCAGCTCGCTGGGTTTAGGCCAGCGCAGTATCGGGTTGGCCAGAAAGCTGCACGACCAGCAGCAAGGTGGGATAAGAGGGTGAAAGTACCAATCCTGCTGTCTCAGTGGGAGCAGCACTGAGGGGCATGCAAGTGAAGGAATTGGCGCTGCAGGATTGTAGCTTCTACCCGCACTACCTTTGAGAACAGCTCCGCGCTGGCAGTACGGGATGGTAAATTGACCCCTGACATCTTTGACGGAAAAATAAAAAGATGACATGGGTTTAAACCAGAGGGGTAATTTCCTGACTTTGTTCTTCTGGCAGGGAGCCTCCCCTACTGGGAGTGCATATCATAAATTTGAGTGCGCATCGTGCACGATTTTTTTGAGCATTTGAATTAATGGTGGTAAAAATTATGCACAGTGCACACTCGAATTTCTGATATGTGTTCCCAGTGGAGGAGGCTCAAAGTTGAAAAATTACCCATAAGGAATCTGTACGACTGGAAATGGGTTGCAAAGCACAAAGGTCTGCCTTTTCACAAAGATTTTCATAAATCTGCAATATGTCGAATAATTAATTGACTTGGATCCCGAGATGAATGAAATAGCACTAGTAAAAATGAAAGTGAAGTGAGCTCGTGCTTGTTGGGGCCGTGAATTCATGGCCATTCATCAAGACTGTGGCGTAAATGGAAGAAGATGCTTGCGGATAACCATCAATTTCCGGAGATAAGGCGGTTGACTTATGAAGATAGGTTGAGTAGGTTGGACCTATACTCATTGGAGTTCAGAAGAATTAGAGGTGATCGTATCAAAATATATACGATAATGAGGGGGCTCGACAAGGGTGCAGAGAGAATATTTCCACTCATAGGGGAAACTAAAACTAGGGGGCATAGTCTCAGAATAAGGGAACGCCCATTTAAAACTGAGATGCAGGCAGAATTTCTTCTCAGAGGGTTGTAAATCTATCGAATTCTCTGCCCCAGAGAGCTGTGGAGACTGGGTCATTGAATATATTTAAGGCGGAGACAGACAGATTTTTGAACGATAAGGGAGTAAAGGGCTATGGGGAGCGGGCAGGGAAGTGGAGCTGAGTCCATGATCAGATCAGCTATGATCTTGTTAAAAGGTGAAGCAGGCTTGAGGGGTCAAATGGCCGACTCCTGCTCCTATTTATTATGTTCTTAATTTGGAAAAGCAACGATGAAATGCAAAATATATCTAGAAGTTCCTCTATCCATTTATCTGATGAGCAGAGTGATGTACCTTAAAAAAATCTGGGCTGACACTCCAGTGCAGTGCTGAGGGAGTGCCGCACTGTCGGAGGTGCCATTTTTCGGATTAGACGCTAAACCGAGGCCCCGTCTGCCCTCTCGGGTGGATGTAAAAGATCCCATGGCACTATTTCGAAGAAGAGCAGGGGGAGTTATCCCTGGTGTCCTGGCCAATATTTATCCCTCAATCAACATCACAAAAAAAAATGATTATCTGGTCATTATCACATTGCTGTTTGTGGGAGCTTGCTGTGCGCAAATTGGCTGCCGCGATTCCCACATTACAACAGTGACTACATTCCAAAAGTACTTCATTGGCTGTAAAGTGCGTTGGGACATCCTGAGGTCATGAAAGGCGCTATATAAATGAAAGTCTTTCTTTCTTACCTGCTATAACTTTGCCTGCAGGATAAATACATGCAAAATATGAAGGAATTGTTAGCTATGCTGAAGGAAGGTTTCCTCTGCTCATCACGTTAGTGATATTGTAAATATAGTGAAAACATTTCCTCTGATCTAACAGGTTCAGGACAGGTTTTACGAGTAAAAATTGATTTGGGTGTTAGGTTTGTGCAGATTAATACATTTATTCTTGCAGAAATCACCTAGTCACTCCTCTTAACATTTTAGACACCAGTCATGTTTATGAACATAGGTGCAGAGGCACAGAGGAAGGTACTGCAGTCTGGCCCCTCTCAGATCAGCTGTGCTTTTCTACTTCTAATTAAATACGCAACAAAAACATATGGCACATCACTTGATAGAGTTTGCTTGCAAAATGAACTTCAGGATTTTGCCATCTGTACTTGACTTATGCACCAGCCCTTTTGAAACGTAATATCCTCAGGTCCAGAATCCAGTGCACCAAAATAAGCTTTAAAGATTAGGCGCAATGATGATCAAGTGGAATGGAAACATCCCGCTTTAAGAGGCGGATGGAGTGAACCAACTCAACCTGCACTAGGGGTGTTGAACCAGGAGGGGTTGCATAAAGGTATTTTAGTATCTACAAGGACCAGATTCATACAAATCCTGTGTCAATTGGTCTGATGTCATTAGAATAATCTAGGCTTATATTACTGCTTGTGTAAGTATCTGGTGTTGCATTAATTTAAACCTTCAGAGCTAATTATTTAAACTCTGTTTTAAGTTGGTATTTATGCAGTAGGCATTACCTCGCAACTGTATGTCAGCCATGGCTCAGTGCCTTTGGGTCTGAAGGTGGTGGGTTGAATCTAGTGAGGGAGCGCTGCACTGTTGGAGGTGCCGTCTTTTGCTTGAGACGTTAAACCGAGGCTCCATCTACTCTCTCAGATGGACGCGAAAGATCCCATGAGACTATTTGGAGGAAGAGCAGGGGAGTTATCCCCGGTGTCCTGGCCAATATTTATCCCTCAATCAACATAACAAAAACAGATGATCTGGTCATTATCTCATTGCTGTTTGTGGCAGCTTGCTGTGCGCAAATTGACTGCTGTGTCTTTACACTTTACAATTACTTCATTGGCTATAAAGCACCTTGGAACATCCTGAGGTCTTTTTATTTCTTTAATATTACTTTTCTGTGGTAAGAGGAAAGCTAGGGCAGACCAGTTAATGTTGCATTAATTACACAATTTAAGATCTAAATGCATTTAAGGGATAGCTCGATAAGTACATGAGGGTGAAAAGAATAGAAGGGTATGATGATAAAGTAGGGTAGAAGGAGCGTCATGTAGAGCATAAAACCATCATAGACCCCTTTGGAGAATGTGCTGTGTAATTTCTATGTTATCATAACCAAGGATGATCTTGTAACTGTTATTAATACATGCATATTATATTGGTTCTCCTGTGCCATTGATCTTGGTGATCCAGGGGCTTTGATTGGTAGTGGGGGCACGGAATGGGAGACAACAGCCTCAAAGTGCTTGGAGGGAGGGTTATGAGAGGTGCAGTTAGTCAAATGACGTAAATGTTCAAGTGTTTTTGTTGGGAAATTTGAGCAAATCAGGATTTTTTTGTGTGATGGATACTTTACACTTATGGCGGATGCGCATTAGATACCGAGGTGGGGGAGGGAGAGACTGATCACCCACAACACTACCTCCAGAAATTGGGGAGATGGGGGTCAGAAGATGGGTAGGAGGGGAGCCATTCCGGTGGGATCCCAGAGTCTTCTGCCGGAAGTGAATATGGCCGGCTGTATTCAAATTAGACGCTAATGAGGATGAAGCATCATCCAACAGATTTCCTGTCACCTATGCCTTAGTGACGCTGGGAATCAGGAACACCTGTACATTCCTGAATCCTGTATCACTAAGGTAGTTGAAAGGACTTTTAAATATTGCAAGGATAGCTTGCCTAATACATTCAGCTGCCAAATAATTAAAAATATATCATTTCTTTTGTCTTGCCATCAGTCAGTCATGTTACGCAATGGGAGGTGTTGCAGTCACTCCCCCTCCCCACCTGAGGCATGTGACCAGGCAGTGGTGTAAACACTGCGAGTGGTGCCCGCTCGCAACATACAAATACATCTTTCCAGGGTCAGTAGGTGCAAAAGCTTGCCCTATCACTGATCTGGTAGGATTCCTATCAGACCAGGAGGTCCAGCCCCAAGACTTTCATACAGATAGATTATAAATAAATATGTATGATGCGTTTAATTAATTCTTAGGTAGATCACAGCTGAAGCAGCTTAACTATGAAGAAAAAACAGACCCACATGCGCTCTATGCCAGCTGATTCAAAGAAAGTTTTTTTTAAAACAGGGATCAAAGACTGCAACACAGCCTGTGGCCTGCTCATTATTCTCTGGAGCAGTGCAGTGACGTTAGCATCGGAACAATGCCAGGCGCAGGTTCTTCAAAGGCAGGAAGATGAGAAAAAAAAATTAGGTAAGAGCTTGAATTTGAAGGATAGAGTTGGCGGTGTGAATTAGTGATGCAGTGCATTGGTTCTCCGACATTCAGCAACATGGAATCCTATATAATGAGGTTGAGCGGTTGATTCCCCACATGCAAGCAGAAACCAGATACCTAACCATGGGGAAGGAGGAATATACAAGAGAAGTTCCTCTTGTGCATCTCCTAGCTCTGTTTAAAATGGGTCTGGAAGCAGACTGATTCATAGCGCAGGGAGAGCTGAGAAAAACAAACCGGAAAAATATTAAAATATTCCTAACCCATCAAAAAAAGCCGAATGTTATTACTGTGATCCATTCCCGTTTTCAAACGCATTGACTTTCCATATGTTTGCTGCATGTACAATGTGGAGCATAGGTTTCAAACTCAAGTTTCCAAGAGGGAATTCCAGGGGGTCCCTTTCTGCTTTGTTTACTTACCAGCATGTTATTTTTGTTGCTTTGTACCAATGGAAGCACTGGTTTCCTTTGGCTAGCTGATGCTGCCTTTCAGAGGTTAGGACAGAAGGTCCTTGGACTGTGTCATTGTTTTCAGGGGGTTCCTCACAGAAAAGTTTTGGAAACCTCAGGTGTGGAGTCACCCGTTTTCTATGTTTCTCAATCCGACGTGTCGCAATGGCCTTGAAGGTTCAAAAACCCAAGCGTTCGTTGATCCAACAAAGTACATTTTATTGAATGATCACCGACTATCAGCATGCTATAGTCAGAGCTAAGCGAACCCACAACCAACTGATCAAGTCAAAGTTCTGCAGGCCTGCCCCATCCAGTCCTGAATAGTGGTGGACAACTAAGCAACTAACAGGAGGAGGAGTTTCCATGAAAATCCCCATCCGCAGCAGATGACGGAGCCCACCACGTGAGTGTAAAAGACCAGGCTGAAGTGTTTGAAACCATCTTCTGTCAGAAGTGCCAAGTGGATGATCCTTCTCAGGCTCCTTCCGCGGCCTTCTGGGAAAGGTGGGCGCCGGAGGGACTGGAGTGCATCATCACCCCCAGCAACCAAATTTTAATTTGAACCACATGTCTAAAGCTTAATTTGTTTAAGTTTGTCGATTTTAATGCCCCTCCCCCACCCCGTTTTAGCCAGGGGCACTTGTATAATTTGTGTTTTTGGTGCCCTCAAAAAAAAAACAAGGGGGCACTTGATTGAACGTTTTTGGAGTGTGACCCCTCTTTTAACCAAGGGGCACTTGATTATTGGATTATTGTTTCTACAAAAATAGTTGTAGTGCTGAAGACCTGTGCTCCAGATTTAAGCTGTTACAGTACAGCGATGACACTGGCATGTACCCGACAAAGTGGAAAGTTGCCCAGGTACTTTCTATCCACAAAATGTAGCAGAAATCAAACCTGGCCGCTTACTACCCTGTTAACCTATTCCCAGTCATCAGCAATCTGATGGAGGAAGTCATCAACAGTGATATCAAGCGGCACTTACCAATAATCTGCTCACTGATGCTCAGTTTGGGTTCCAGAGGGTCACTCAGCTCTAAACTTCATTATAGCCTTGGTGCAAACATAGACACAAGCTGAATTCCAAAGTTGAAGTGAAAGTGACTGCCCTTGACATCAAAGCAGCATTTAACTGAGTGTGGCACCAAGGATCCCTAGTAAAACTGATGTCAATGGAAAACTACTGAGTAGCTGGAGTCATAGCTAGCAGAAAGGAAGATGGTTGTGGTTGTGGGAGGTCAATCATCTCAGCTCCAGGACATTGCTGCAGGAGTTTATCAAGGCAGTGTCCTCGGCCAAACATTCTTTAGCTACTTTATCAATGACTTCCCTCCATCATAAGGTCAGAAGTAGAGCAGTTTGCTGATGATTACACAGTGTTCAGCTGCATTCAAAGTTCTTCAGATAATGAAGCACTCCATGCCTGCATGAAGCAAGACATGGTCAAGTTGATAAGTGGCAAGTAACACAGAAGTGCTGACCAATGACCATCTCCAACAAGAGAATGTCTAACTACCTCCCCATGACTTTCAATGGCATTACCATCACCGAATCGCCCACCATCAATACCCTTGGGGTCACCAATGACCAGAATCTTGGACAAGTCACATAAATACCATGGCTACTAGGACAGGTCAGAAGCTGGGTATTCTGTGATGAGTGACTCACCTCCTGACTCCCCAAAGCTTCTTGACGTACAAGGTACAAGTCAGGAGTGCGATGTAATATTTTCCACTTGCCTGGATGGGTGCAGCTGCAACAACACTGAGGAAGCTCAACACGATCCAGAACAAAGCAGTCTATTCAACTATTCGCTCCACCATTGGCATGCTGTGTATACAACCGAAAGGATGGGCCTAAGTAATTCAACAAGGCTGCTTTGGCAGCACCTTCCAAACCCGAAACCTCCACCACCTAGATGGACAAGGGCAGCAGGTGCAGAGGAACACCATCACCTCCAAATTTCTCTCCAAGTCATTTACTCTCCCGACTTGGACATATATCAGCATTCCTTTATCGTTTACCTGACAGCACTGTGGGACATGGACTGCAGTGGTTCAAGAAGAAGGCTCACCACCACTTTGTCAAAGGCAACTTGGGATGGGCAAGAAATTCCAGCCTTACCAGCAATGCCCACATACCAAGAATAAATAAGAGAAAACATTTAATGATTGTATATGCATATAGCACATGTGCAAACAAGATTAGTGTTCAGACAAAATGAAGCTGAAATGCCTATGCCACAGGTTTGCTACTGAAAGATTGATTGAGAAGTGTAAAGGTGCTCTGGTAAGGTTCACTGTGCTGTTTCTATAGGTGCCACCAATCAGCAGCTACAAGAATGGCAAATAAGCTTTATTAATTTAGACAATGAGCATTTAAGATTCTGAGAGGTTGTTTCCCCTGGCTGGAAAGCCTATAACTAGGGGTCATAGTCTCAGGATAAGGGGTCGGCCATTTAAAACTGAGATGAGGAGGAATTTCTTCACTCAGAGAGAGTTGTGAATCTTTGGAATTCTCTACCTTAAATGGCTGTGGCTGCTGAGTCATTGAGTATATTGAAGGCTGAGATTGATAGATTTTTGGACACTATGTTAATCAAGGGATATGGATCGGCGGGAAAGTGGAGTTGAGCTCGACGATCAGCCATGATCTTATTGAATGCGGAGCAGGCTCGAGGGGCTGTATGCCCCACTCCTCCTATTTCCTATTTCTTATGTTCTTGCGTTCTTACGAATGGGGGCTGGGGGCAATGGAGACAGACGTCAGCGCAGTAGCATTTGAGACTATTTGGAATATGAGGTATGGTTCAGTGGGACAGAGAGGAAAATGGAGAATAAGCCAGCCGGAAATATGAGAAGTGGTCATACAGTCTAATTCAACTACAGGGAGAAAGGAATAGAAGGATAAGTTGATAGGGTGAGATGAAGTAATGTGGGAGGAGGCTTGTATGAAGCATAAACACCAGCATAGACCTGTTGGGCCAAATGGCCAGTTCTGTGCTATAATATCCGATGTAATTCTATGTACAATCTTTCTAATTACTGTACTTTTGGTTGCACCTAGATTCATGGTGATTATTCCTTTTTAAAATGTATTCATTCAAGGGATTAGGACATTGCTGGTAAGGCCAGCATATATTGCCCATCCCTAATTGCCCTTGAGAAGATGGTGGTGAGCCGCTGCAGTCCGTGTGGTGAAGATGCTCCCACAGTGCTGTTAGGGAGGGAGTTCCAGGATTTTGACTCAGCGACGTTGAAGGAACGGCGATATATTTCCAAGTCAGGATGCTGTGTGACATGGAGGGGAACGTGGAGGTGGTGGTGTTCCCATGCGCCTGCTGCCCTTGTCCTTCTAGGTGGTAGAGGTCACGGGTTTGGGAGTTCCATTTGCAACTCCTCAGATAATGAAGCAGTCCATGCCCACAAGCAGCAAGACTTGGCGACATTCAGGCTTGGGCTGATCAGTGGCAAGTAACATTCATGCCACACAAGTGCCAGGCAATGACTATCTCCAACAAGGAAGAGCCCTTTGACATTCAACAGCATTACCATCGCCAAATCCCCCACCATCAACATCCTAGAGGTCAACAATGACCAGAAACTTAACTGGAGAATAAGCCAGCTGGAAATATGAGAAGTGGTCATACAGTCTACTGATCATCACTGATCAGCCCAAGCCTGAATGTCGGCCAAGTCTTGCTGCTTGTGGGTATGGACTGCTGCATTATCTGAGGTGTTGCGAATGGAACTGAACACTGTGCAATCATCAGCGAACTTCCCCACTTCTGACCTTCTGATGGAGGGAAGGTCATTGATGAAGCAACTGAAGATGGTTGGGCCTGGGACACTGCCCTGAGGAACTTGTGCAGCGATGTCCTAAGGCTGTGATGATTGACCTCCAACCACCACAACCATCTTCCATTGTGCTAGTTTTGATACCAGCCAGTGGAGAGTTTTACCCCTGATTCCCATTGACTTCAATTTTACTAAGGCTCCTTAAAGCCACACTCGGCCAAATGCTGCCTTGCTGTCAAGGGCAGTCACTCTTCCCTCAACTCTGGAACTCAGCTCATTTGTCTATATTTGGACCGAGGCTGTAATGAGGTCTGGAGCCGAGTGGTCCTGGCGGAACCCAAACTGGGCATCTGTGAGCAGGTTATTGGTGAGTAAGTGCCGCTTGATAGTGCTGTCGATGACACCTTCCATCACGTTGCTAATGATTGAGAGTCGGCTGATGGGGCAATAATTGGCTGCATTGGATTTGTCCTGCTTTTTGTGGACAGGACATACCTGGGCAGTTTTCCACATTGTTGGATAGGTGCCAGTGTTATAGTTGTACTAGAACAGCTTGGCTAGAGGCACGGCTAGTTCTGGAGCATGTCATCAGCACGACATCCAGGATATTGTCGGGGCCCATAGCCTTTGCTGTATCCAGTGCGCTCAGCCGTTTCCTGATATCACGTGGAGTGAATCGACTTTGCTGAAGACTGGCTTCTATGATGGTGGGAACCTCAGGAGGAGGCCGATATGGATCATCCAATCTACACTTCTGGCTGAAGATGCTTGCAAACGCTTCAGCCTTGTCTTTTGCGCTTACGTGCTGGGCTCCGCCATTATTGAGGATGTATAGGAAACAAATTAAATGCAAAATTGCCTAATTATTCATGTAATAATTGTATGCAGTAAGCCAACAACAGTAAGGAAAAATGGTTAGATAATAATTAAAGGGGAGGTTATAGAAACATAGAAACATAGAAAATAGGTGCATGCCCTTCGAGTCTGCACCACCATTCAATATGATCATGGCTGATCATGCAACTTCAGTACCCCATTCCTGCTTTCTCTCCATACCCTCGATCCCTTTAGCCATAACGACCACATCTAACTCCCTTTTGAATAAATTCAATGAACTGGATTCAACAACTTTCTGTGGTAGAGAATTCACAATTCTCTGGGTGAAAAAGTTTCTCCTCATCTCGGTCCTATATGGCTTACCCCTTATCCTTAGACTCTGACCCCTGGTTGTGGACTTCCCCAACATCGGGAACATTCTGCCTGTATCTAACCTGTCCAATCCCATCAGAATTTTATATGCTTCTATGAGATCCCCTCTCATTCTTCTAAATTTCATTGAATATAAGCCTAATCGATCCAGTCTTTCTTCATATGTCAGTCCTGCCATCCCGGGAATCAGTCTGGTGAATCTTCGCTGCACATCCTTAATAGCAAGAATGTTCTTCCTCAGATTAGGAGACCAAAACTGCACACAATATTCAAGGCGTGGTCTCACCAAGGCCCAGTACAACTGCAGCAATAGCTCCCTGATCCTATACTCAAATCCTCTCGCTATGAAGGCCAACATTCCATTTGCTTTCTGAATTGCCTGCTGTATCTGATGTGGTGTATTTGGACTTTCAGAAGGCTTTCGACAAGGTCCCACACAAGAGATTAATGTGCAAAGTTAAAGCACATGGTATTGGGGGTAGTGTGCTGACATGGATTGAGAACTGGTTGGCAGACAGGAAGCAAAGAGTAGGAGTAAATGGGTACTTTTCAGAATGGCAGGCAGTGACTAGTGGGGTACCGCAAGGTTCTCTGCTAGGGCCCCAGCTGTTTATATTGTAATGATTTAGACAAGGGGATTAAATGTAGTATCTCCAAATTTGCGGATGACACTAAGTTGGGTGGCAGTGTGAGCTGTGAGGAGGATGCTATGAGGCGCAGAGTGATTTGGATAGGTTAGGTGAGTGGGCAAATGCATGGCAGATGAATTATAATGTGGATAAATGTGAGGTTATCCACTTTGGTGGTAAAAACAGAGAGACAGCCTATTATCTGAATGGTGACAGATTAGGAAAAGGGGTGATGCAACGAGACCTGGGTGTCATGGTACATCAGTCATTGAAGGTTGGCATGCAGGTACAGCAGGCGGTTAAGAAAGCAAATGGCATGTTGGCCTTCATAGCGAGGGGATTTGAGTACAGGGGCAGGGAGGTGTTACTACAGTTGTACAGGGCCTTGGCGAGGCCACACCTGGAGTATTGTGTACAGTTTTGGTCTCCTAACTTGAGGAAGGACATTCTTGCTATTGAGGGAGTGCAGCGAAGGTTCACCAGACTGATTCCCGGGATACGGGACTGACATATCAAGAAATACTGGATCAACTGGGCTTGTATTCACTGGAGTTTAAAATTCTGATGGGTTTAGACAGGGTTAGATGCAGGAAGAATGTTTCCAATGTTGGGGAAGCCCAGAGCCAGGGGTCACAATCTAAGGATAAGGGGTAAGCCATTTAGGACCGAGATGAGGAGAAATTTCTTCACCCAGAGAGTGGTGAACCTGTGGAATTCTCTACCACAGAAAGTTGTTGAGGCCAATTCACTAAATATATTCAAAAAGGAGATAGATGTAGTCCTTACTACTAGGGGGATCAAGGGGTATGGCGAGAAAGCAGGAATGGGGTACTGAAGTTGCATGTTCAGCCATGAACTCATTGAATGGCAGTGCAGGCTCAAAGGGCCGAATGGCCAACTCCTGCACCTATTTTCTATGTTTCTATGTTTCTATGACTACTTTCAATGACTGATGTACCATGACACCCAGGTCTCGTTGCACCTCTCCTTTTACTAATCTGTCACCATTCAGATAATAATCTGCCTTCGTGTTTTTGCCCCCAAAGTGGATAACCTCACATTTATCCACAATATACTCCGTCTGCCATGCATTTGCCCATTCACCTAACCTGTCCAAGTCACCCTGCAGCCTCTTAGCGTCCTCCTCACAGCTCACACCACAACCCAGTTTAGTGTCATCTGCAAACTTGGAGATATTACACACAATTTCTTCATCGAAATCTTAATGTATATTGTAAATAGCTGGGGTCCCAGCACTGAGCCCTGCGGCACCGCACTAGTCACTGCCTGCCATTCTGAGAAGGATCCGTTTATCCCGACTCTCTGCTTCCTGTCTGCCACCCAGTTCTCTATCCATGTCAGTACATTACCCCCAATACCATGTGCTTTCATTTTGCATACCAATCTCTTGTATGGGACCTTGTCAAAAGCCTTTTGAAAGTCCAAATACACCACATCCACTGGTTCTCCCTTGTCCACTCTACTGTTACATCCTCAAAAAATTCTAGAAGATTTGTCAAGCATGATTTCCCTTTCATAAATCCATGTTGATTTGGAACGATCCTATCACTGCTTTCCAAATGCACTGCTATTTCATCTTTAATGATTGATTCCAACATTTTCCCCATGACTGATGTCAGGCTAACTGGTCTATAATTACCCGTTTTCTCTCTCCCTCCTTTCTTAAAAAGTGGTGTTACATTAGCTACCCTCCAGTCCACAGGAATTGATCCAGAGTCGATAGACGGTTGGAAAATGATGACCAATGTATCCACTATTTCTCGGGCTACTTCCTTAAGTACTCTAGGATGCAGACGATCAGGCCCCGGAGATTTATCGGCCTTCAATCCCATTAATTTCCCCAACACAATTTCTCGCCTAATTAGGATATCCTTCAGTTCCTCCTTCTCACTAGACCCTCGGTCCCCTAGTACTTCCGGAAGGTTATTTGAGTCTTCCTTCGTGAAGACAGAGCAAAGTATTTGTTCAACTGGTCTGCTATTTCTTTGTTCCCCATTATAAATTCACCTGATTCTGACTGCAAGGGACCTACGTTGGTCTTCACTAATCTTTTTCTCTTCACATATCTATAGAAGCTTTTGCAGTCAGTTTTTATGTTCCCGGCAAGCTTCCTCTCTTGCTCTATTTTCCCCCTTCTAATTAAACCCTTTGTCCTCCTCTGCTGAATTCTAAATTTCTCTTAGTCCTCAGGTTTGCTGCTTTTTCTGGCCAATATATATGCCTCTTCCTTGGATTTAACACTATCCTTAACTTCCCTTGTTAGCCATGGTTGAGCCACCTTCCCCATTTTATTTTTACTCCAGACAGGGATGTACAAGGGACAATGGCAGCATGGATATGGAATTGACTCAGTGACAGGAAACATAGAAACATAGAAAATAGATGCAAGAGTTAGCCATTCGGCCCTTCGAGCCTGCACCACCATTCAATAAGATCATGGCTGATTATTCACCTCAGTACCCCTTTCCTGCTTTCTCTCCATACCCCTTGATCCCTTTAGCTGTAAGGGCCATATCTAACTCCCTCTTGAATATATCCATCGAACTGGCATCATCAACTCTCTGCGGTAGGGAATTCCACAGGTTAACAACTCTGAGTGAAGATGTTTCTCCTCGTCTCAGTCCTAAATGGATTACCCCTTATCCTTAGACTGTGTCCCCTGGTTCTGGACTTCCTCAACATTGGCAACATTCTTCCTGTATTTAACCTATCCAGTCCCGTCAAAAATGTATATATTTCTATGAGATCCCTTCTCATACTTCTAAACTCCAGTGAATACAGGCCCAGTCGATCCACACTCGCCTCATATGTAAGTCCTGCCATCCCAGGAATCAGTCTGGTGAACCTTCGCTGCACTCCCTCAATAGCAAGAACGTCCTTCCTCACATTAGGAGACCAAAACTGAACACAATATTTCAGTGAGGCCTCATCAAGGCCCTGTACAACTGCAGTAAGACCACCCTGCCCCTATACTCAAATCCACTAGCTATGAAGGCCAACATGCCATTTGCCTTAATCACCGCCTGCTGTATATGCATGCCAACTTTCAATGACTGATTTACCATGACACCCCGGTCTCGTTGCACCCTGTGACCATTCAGATAATTATCTGCCTTCGTGTTTTTTCCCCCAAAGTGGATAACATCACATTTATCCACAATATACTGCATCTGCCATGCATTTGCCCACTCACCTAACCAGTCCAAGTCACCCTGCAGCCTTTTAGCGTCCTCCTCACAGCTCACACCGCAACCCAGTTTAGTGTCATCTGCAAACTTAGAGATATTACACACAATTCCTTCATCTAAATCATTAATGTATCTTGTAAATAGCTGGGATCCCAGCACTGAGCCCTGCGGCACCGCACTAGTCACTGCCTGCCATTCTGAAAAGGACCAGTTTATCCCGACTCTCTGCTTACTGTCTGTCACCCAGTTCTCTATCCACGTCAATACATTATCCCCAATACCATGTGCTTTAATTTTGCACACCAATGTCTTGTGTGGGATCTTGTCAAAAGCCTTTTGAAAGCCCAAAAACA
This sequence comes from Pristiophorus japonicus, assembly GCF_044704955.1. Classification (NCBI taxonomy): domain Eukaryota; kingdom Metazoa; phylum Chordata; class Chondrichthyes; family Pristiophoridae; genus Pristiophorus; species Pristiophorus japonicus. Next base: position 229,289,259 of record NC_091982.1, on the reverse strand, counting down.
CCATTTACACTGGTTCTCCCTTGTCCACTCTACTAGTTACATCCTCAAAAAATTCCAGAAGATTTATGAAGCATGATTTCCCTTTCATAAATCCATGCTGACTTGGACCAATCCTGTCACTGCTTTCCAAATGCGCTGCTATTTCATCTTTAATAATTAATTCCAACATTTTCCCCACTACTGATGTCAGGCTAACCGGTCTATAATTCCCCGCTTTTTCTCTCCCTCCTTTCTTAAAAAGTGGTGTTACATTAGCTACCGTCCAGTCCATAGGAACTGATCCAAAGTCGATAGACTGCTGGAAAATGATCACCAATGCACCCACTATTTCTAGGGCCACTTCCTTAAGTACTCTGGGATGCAGACTATCAGGCCCTGAGGATTTATCGGCCTTCAATTTCTCTAACACAATTTCCTGACTAATAAGGATTTCCTTCAGTTCCTCCTTCTCACTAGACCCTCCGTCCCCTAGTATTTCTGGAAGGTTATTTGTGACTTCCTTCATGAAGACAGAATGAAAATATTTGTTCAATTGGTCTGCCATTTCTTTGTTCCTCATTATAAAGTCACCTGATTCTGACTGCAAGGGACCTACATTTGACTTCACTAATCCTTTTCTCTTCACATATCTATAGAAGCTTTTGCAGTCAGTTTTTATGTTCCCAGCAAGCTTCCTCTCGTACTCTATTTTTCCCCTCCTAATTGAACCCTTTGTCCTCCTCTGCTGAAACAGAGAATAGTGGTGAACGATTGTTCTTTGGACTGGAGGAGTGGTGTTCCCCAGGGATTGGTACTGGGACCACTGCTTTTCATGATATATATTAATGACTTGGATTTGGGTGTACAGGGCACAATTTCAAAATTTGCAGATGACACAAAACTTGGAAGTATAGTGAACAGTAAGGAGGATAGTGACAAACTTCAAGAAGACATAGACAGGCTGGTGGAATGGGCAGACATGTGGCAGATGAAATTTAACGCAGAAAAGTGCGAAGTGATACATTTTGGTAGAAAGAACGAAGGAGTCGCAAAGATACAATCCTAAAGTGGGTGCAGGAACAGAGAGACCTGGGGGTATATGTGCATGAATCATTGAAGGTGGCAAGGCAAGTTGAGAAAATGGTTAACATAGCATACAGGATCCTGGGCTTCATAAATAGAGCAATAGAGTACAAAAGCAAGGAAGTAATGATGAACCTGTATAAAACACTGATTCAGCCCCAACTGGAGTATTGTGTCCAATTCTGGGCACCGCACTTTAGGAAGGATGTGAAGGCCTTAAAGAGGGTGCAGAAAAGATTTACAAGAATGGTTCCAGGGATGAGGGACTTCAGTTACGTGGAGAGACTGGTGAAGCTGGGGTTATTCTCCTTGGAGCAGAGAAGGTTGAGAGGAGATCTGATAAAGGTGTTCAAAATCATGAAGGGTCTGGACAGAGTAGATAGAGAGAAACTGTTCCCATTGGTGGAAGGATCCTGAGCTTTATAAATAGAGGCATAGAGTAAATACGAGAACCAGAGGACACAGATTTAAGGTGATTGGCAAAAGAACCAAAAGCGACATGAGGAAAACCTTTTTAGGCAGCGAGTGGTTAGGATCTGGAATGCACTGCCTGGGAGGGTGGTAGAGGAGACTCAATTGCGGCTTTGAAAAGGGAATTGGATAAATACCTGAAGCAAAACAATTGCAGGTCTACAGGGAAAGGGCGGGCGAGTGGGATTGGCTGAAGTGCTCTTGCAGAGAGCTGGCACGGGCTCAACGGGCCGAATGGTCTCCTTCTGTGCTGTAACCTTCTCTGATTCCATGGTTTTATTGAAAAATAGGTTTCTAAAGTTCCCAGGAGATTCAGTTCCTTTTTAAAAGACCTTTAGGACTACAATGATATGATACTTCCCAAAATGCATTCCATAAATGAGAAGTACTAAAAATAAAACAACAGTTCATCCGAGAACTTTTAAATGCGATCTAGCATCAGCTGTGAGTTATACTGCACCTAGTACAAAGTTCAAGCAGTACAGGGCAACCTACTCTAGGGAGCCTCACATCTCGGGTTAGTATGCTTAGGGAGCAGATCACCAGCCTGAGTCAAGTCTCTACTTTTATGTCGCTACACACTCAAAAGTATTTCACTATGGTGCAGAAGTAACCATAAACCCACAGCCTAAAATAACTACATTTTCGTTATCAGTAGATTACAGGTTGAGCGTCCGAAATCTGGAAACCTTGGAACCGAAGCCATTCCGGATTTTTCTGGATTTTGGAACGTCTTTGCCTGGGCCGAGGTGGGTGGGGTCGGTCCGTCGAGCTAAGGGAGAGGGGGGGAAGGCAAGGTCAGGCTGCCGAGGGCCGGGGTAAAGTCGGGTCGAGTGAAGTCGGGCCGCAGAGAGCCGGGGCAAGGTTGGGCCGCCAAGGCAGAGGAATCCGGATTTCGGAACATTTTCCGGTTTCCGGACGACCCCACCACGGATCAGCCCGGTGTCCAGATTCCGGAACATTCCGAATTTTGGAACTCTGGATTTCGGACGCTCAACCTGTAGTAGCCTTGTTTTAATGTATTCCTTTATTCAGTGTATTCAGGGAAAGATACTATAATTGATGGCTAGGCTCTGCCTTCTGTTCACGCAGGTGTTATAAAATTTCCAAAGATTTGTGGCTCTTATAAAAAAAAAAGTTTTCTGTTTTACTCTCGGATGGCTGTAAAAGGATCCTCTGGCACTATTTTGAAGAAGAGCAGGGGAATTCTCCCTGGTGCTTGGCCAATATTTATCTCTCAATCAACATCACTAAAAACAGATTATCTGGCCATTATCACATTCCTGTTTGTGGGAGCTTGCTGTGTGCTGTCTGCCACGTTTCCCACATTACAACAGTGACTACACTTCAAAAGTACTTCATTGGCTGTAAAATGCTTTGGGAGGTCCTGCGGTTGTGTAAGTCGCGATATAAATGCAAGTTTTTCTTCCTTTTTCTACTATGTGAATTTATTTGTAACTTTTTGGTTAGAGCAGCTAGCAGCTGACTGCAATGATGATGTTGCACCCGGAAAGCATTGCATGAGCGAGAAGCAAGGCCATGCTATAGTGATGAGAAAACACAACATTACTAATCCACAACAGAGCAGCTGCTGGTTGAGAGCACTTGGCAGAGAGTTTTATTAGCTGGGCAAATGGATATGTCTTAAAATTTAGTGAGTATAGGTTCCATGTTAGCTTTATTGCTGACGTAATGTAAGTAATTTCTTACTGAGGTAATTACGAATATTGAGATGATTAATCCACACGCTACAGCTAAGTGTTTTAATCATCTGGTGGTTTCCATACACAAATACATTAGAATATTAATTATTTCTATTATTAAGTGACAGTCTCTTTGGGCACGGGGGATTTTCCGACACATTGATGCCCAATGATCCGACTCTGCCTTCCTGTGAATCTTTCCCCTCCCCCTCCTGGAACATTCCTCACTTGATGGTAAAGCTTTTGGCCTGAAAGAATCTATTTTCTGGAACACTCCTAAACTTCTTTGCCTTGCTACTTCTCACCCCGCCTATAAAAGCCTCCTCAAAATCTTTGTGGCCATGCTCTCGGTCAATTCTCCACCTACCACTTGGCTTGTTCTTCCTTTTGTGGAGCGCCTTTTCACTGCATTGAAAGAGCCAGCCACATGTTGTGGCGTCTGAAAGAATGGCATCACTCATTTTGTTTAATGCATTGGCAATATTGCACTCCAGTACAGCGAGTTCCCCTTTGCTCAGTGAACCACACAGACAAGTTGCAATCCCCATTCTCTGCTGAGTTAGCCGATCTCAGCTATGGTGATCATAGGGTTAGTACAGTTGGCCTCAGCACCCCTGAGCTAGTGAGGAACACTATCAGACACCTGATTGCCATCTGGTAACTCCTGCTGGAACATGTGCACATCTGGTGAGAATACGGCTAAACTGCGATATCTTCCATGGTCAAACAACCAGCAGATGCTCGCTGTTTAGGCTCATATGTAAAGCATGGCCATTTAGGCTGTACAAATGTAGCCCAGAATGAGTCGGCACCTTTAAGAGATGGGAGGAGAAATTGAGGAGGTGGACTAAACTACAGGTTGAACCTCCCTTATCCAGAACTTCCTTATTGACTGAGTGTAACAACTGAGTGTAACGTAGCCAAGTTTGCCGATGATACAAAGATGGGAGGAAAAGCAATGTATGAGGAGGACACACAAAATCTGCAAAAGGACATAGACAGGTTAAGTGAGTGGGCAAAAATTTGACAGATGGAGTATAATGTTGGAAAGTGTGAGGTCATGCACTTTGGCAGAAAAAAATCAAATAGCAAGTTATTATTTAAATGGAGAAAGATTGCAAAGTGCTGCAGTATAATGGGATCTGGGGGTACTTGTGCATGAAACACAAAAGGTTAGTATGCAGGTACAGCAAGTGATCAGGAAAGCCAATGGAATCTTGGCCTTTATTGCAAAGGGGATGGAGTATAAAAGCAGGAAACTCTTGCTACAGTTATACAGGGTATTGGTGAGGCCACACCTGGAATACTGCATGCAATTTTGTTTATCATATTTACGAAAGGACATACTTGCTTTGGAGGCAATTCAGAGAAGGTTCACAAGGTTGATTCTAGAGATGAATGGGTTGACTTATGAGGAAAGGTTGAATAGGTTGGGCCTCTACTCATTGGAATTCAGAAGAATGAGAGGTGATCTTATCGAAACGTATAAGATTATAAGGGGGCTTGACAAGGTGGATGCAGTGAGGATGTTTCCACTGATAGGGGAGACTAGAACTAGAGGGCATGATCTTAGAATAAGGGGTCGCCCATTTAAAACTGAGATGAGGAGAAATTTCTTCTCTCAGAGGGTTGTGGATCTGTGGAATTCGCTGCCTCAGAGAGCTGTGGAAGCTGGGGCATTGAATACATTTAAGACAGAAATAGACAGTTTCTTAACAATAAGGGAATAAGGGGTTATAGAGAGCGGGCAGGGAAGTGGACCTGAGTCCATGATCGGATCAGCCATGATCGTATTAAATGGCAGAGCAAGCTTAAAGGGCCGTATGGCCTTCTCCTGCTCCTATTTCTTATGTTCTTATCCGGAACCATCCCTCATCCAGAACCATTCCCAGCCACTCCAACTTGAACAAATTGAAGTCCTTCCTCGCTGCCGACTCCCGCAATCGCTGGCCTGACCCCCGCGATCCACCCCCCCACTCACCCCGATCTCTCTGCTGCAGTCCCACCCCCAAGCCAACCATCCCCGATATCCCCTTGCTCACTACCTGCACCATCCAATTTAACATGACCACCCCTCGTCCGGAAAAATCCCTTATCCAGAACAGGCCAGGTCCTGAGGGTTCCGGATAAGGGAGGTTCAACCTGTATTGTAGAACACATTGTAGAGACAACAAGCTTACCTCATGTCTGGTATGTTTTATGACTCTACAGATCACATTTAACATGAATTATTGTGACATTTTAATGTCTTTTCATTTGTATTAATGATAAATTATTTAGTACGGACAAGCTGACTATTTTATTCATATCAACTTTTCACGAAGGTAGAAGCCTCTGAATTGGAACAATCCCATGGCAAACGAACAATCATTGCCACTAAGCAAACACCATTAAAAATACATGCACTGATCACTATTGCAAGTAAGTGCCTGAGAACTGCAGTCATTAATCAATCTCTAACAGCAGGGATGCATTAAGTAATAATGTGGTGTAAAACTGGCCCATTGAGTTCCTTGGGACTGGATTTATTGTATGCCAATAACAGATCCATCCAGCTAAGTGTACTAGCCATACCTCAACTATTTATTCAAAAAAACTTGAACAAGGTGCGCAGTACTTAGTTTACCATGTGCCAATATCATTCAGGTTGTTAAGCTACCTACCTTTATTGTTCCAACCCAAAAAGAATAGTTAGTTCAAGTTGGAGCAGACTGTACAATCTTCTTGTATCTTCTTTGATTTGCCTCATTGGCCACTAGGCTAATGTTCTATCTCACACTGAATTCGCCAGACCAACAATGCATGTTCTGTATCATGTCATGTCAGTTAAATTACTGTGTGAAATATTAGTGTACCAGCACAGAGCGTTTTTGTATGTTATTACTTTGTCCGCTATTTTAATGGAGCTTTTAGTCCATTTATTTCAAAGAAGATTTTCCGTTTGGTGCGAGAATTTTAGTCATTTGGAATAACATATTGCCTTAAAACTAACTTTTAGTTAAAACAAACTGCCTTAAAGCAGGGAATTTTGTGTGAATGGATTTAAGCATGCGCACCAAATTATCACCCATTAGAAAATTTCCCTTCAGTATTCACATTAATTTTAGATTTTATTCTTGTTTTCCTCTCCAAGCCAAAGGCCTTCATTACCCATATATTTTGTTTATGTTAAAGATGATATACAAATCCCCTGGACCTGATGACTTGCATCCTAGGGTCTTAAGAGAAGTAGAGGGATTGTGAATTCATTGGTTGTAATTTACCAAAATTCCCTGGATTCTGGGGAGGTCCCAGCAAATTGGAAAACTGCAAATGTAACGCCCCGATTTAAAAAAGGAGGCAGACAAAATGCAGGAATCTATAGACCAGTTAGCCTAACATCTGTGAATGGGAAAATGTTGGAAGTCCATTATTAAAGAAGCAGGACATTTGGAAAAGCAAAATTCAGTCAGGCAGAGTCAGCATAGATTTATCAAGGGGAAGTCAAGTTTGACAAATTTGCTGGAGTTCTTTGAGGATGTAACGAACAGGGTGAATAAAGGGGAACCAATAGATGTGGTGTATTTGGACTTCCAGAAGGCATTTGACAAGGTGCCATATAAAAGGTTACTGCACAAGATAAAAGTTCACAGGGTTGAGGGTAATATATTAGCATGGATAGAGGATTGGCTAACTAACAGAGAACAGAGAGTCAGGATAAATGGGTCATTCTCTGGTTGGCAACCAATAACCAGTGGGGTGCCGCAGGGATCAGTGCTGGGATCCCAACTATTTACAATCGATATTAACAACTTGGAAGAAGAGACGGAGTGTAATGTAGCCAAGTTTGCTGATGATACAAAGATGGGAGGAAAAGTAATGTGTGAAGAGGACACAAAACATCTACAAAAGGACATAGAGAGGCTAAGTGAGTGGGCAAAAATTTGGCAGATGGAGTATAATGTTGGAAAGTGTGAGGTCATGCACTTTGGCAAAAAAAAATCAAAGAGCAAGTTATTATTAAAATGAAGAAAGGTCCTGCGGGTACTTGTGCATGAAACACAAAAGGATAGTGTTATATATGTATACCTTGTGTAGCCACCAGAGGGCACATCCACTGGAGTCCCAAGGGATCCCACAATCCCTTGTGAGCACTTGTACTTAAGGAGGCCTCACAGGTTGGAGAGGCACTCTGGAGACATGCAATAAAAGACTACGGTCACACTTTACTTTGAGCTCACAGTATCCAGTCAGACTCTTTATTCATACTGAACAACTGGCAACGAGATACATATGATGAATCCAACGATGCAGAGAACAGTGGGCATCCTGGAGAAATTTTTGGAGGGAGATGATTGGGAGATGATTGAGATGATCGTTTAGCGACTCAACCAATACTTCATGGTCAATGAGCTGGAAGGAGAAGCGAACACTGCCAAATGAAGGGCGAAACTCCTCACCGCCTGCGGGGCACCAACGTATGACCTCATGAAAAATTTGCTGCTCCAGCGAAACCCACAGAGAAATCGTACGATGATTTGTGCACATTGGTCCTGGAGCATCTGAACCTGAAGGAAAACGTTCTGATGGCGAGGTACCGGTTTTACATCTACAAAAGGTCTGAAGGCCAGGAAGTGGTGAGCTATATCGCCGAGCTGAGACGCTTTGCAGGACATTGCGGATTTGAAGGACATTTGGAGCACATGCTCAGAGACTTCTTTGTACTTAGCATTGGCCACGAAGTGATACTCAGCAAATGTTTGACTCTAGAGACCCCAACCTTGAGTAAATCCATAGCGATAGCCCAGGCGTTCATTGCCACCACTGACAATACTAAGCAAAACTCTCAGAACACGAGTGCTGCTACAAGTACTGTGAACAAAGTGATGTTGTTTTCAAATTGCAACGTACAGGGCAGACCCCACAGCCTGCAGCTGCATATCTGCAGATGTCTCAGAGTCCACCATCAAGGGTGATGAATGCAAGGCCATTAACACCTTGTTGGCGCTGCGGGGGTGATCATTGTTTCCATTCATGCCGCTTCAAAGGATACGTTTGCAAGGGCTGTGGAACAATGGGACACCTCCAACGCATGTGCAGGCGAGCTGCAAACCCTGCTAAAACTGAAAACCACTATGTTGCAGAGGAGAACAGATCCACGGCGGATCACGATGAACCAGAGCCTCAGACTGAGGAGGCAGAGGTATATGGGGTGCACACATTTACCACAAAGTGACCCCCAATAATGCGGGGTCGGGTATGTATTGCAACAAGCAAATGAATCTGGGAAATTGCAACCGGTTGCTTATGTATCCAGAAGTTTGTCTAAGGCTGAGAGGGCCTACAGCATGATTGAAAAAGAAGCGGTTGCAATTTCCCAGATTCATTAGCTTGTTGCAATACACACCCGACCCCGTACGACGATGCATCACATGCTAGTACCAAACGCTTACATTGATCATACAACACAAGCAATTTGTTTGAGCTTATCAATTTTCTAGCTTTTACAAAGGCATTTTCTTGGCTTTTAGAAGCATAGAAGCATAGAAAATAGGTGCAGGAGTGGGGTAAAGAAAATGCATCAATGTCTGTTTGGGCTCAAATTTGAATTGGAAACTGACCATAAGCCACTGATATCCCTTTTTTCCGAAAGTAAGGGGATAAATACGAATGCATCGGCCCGCATCCAGAGATGGGCGTTCACGTCCGCATACAACTATACCATCTGCCACAGGCCAGGCACAGAAAACTGTGCCGATGCTCTCAGTAGGCTGCCATTGTCCACCACGGGGGTGGAAATGGCACAGCCCGCAGATTTAGTCATGGTAATGGAAGCATTCGAGAGTGAGCAATCACCCATTACCGCCCGACAGATTGGAACCTGAATGAGCCAGGACCCCTTACTGTCGTTCGTAAAAAATTGTGTGCTTCACGAGAGCTGGTCCACATGTCCCAGTGGAAATGCAGGAAGAGATAAAGCCGTACCAGCGGCGCAAAGCTGAATTGTCTATACAAGCAGACTGCCTTCCATGTGGTAATCGGGTAGTGGTCCCCAAGAAGGGCAAGGACACTTTCATCAGTGATCTCCACAGTACTCACCCAGGCATTGTAATGATGAAAGCGATAGCTAGATCCCACATGTGGTGGCTCAGTATCGATGCAGAGTTAGAGTCCTGCATGCACACATGTAATACATGCTCGCAGTTAAGCAATGCACCCAGAGAGGCGCCACTAAGTTTATGGTCTTGGCCCTCCAAACAGTGGTCCAGGGTCCATGTCGACTATGCAGACCCTTTTTTGGGTAAAATGTTCCTTGTGGTTATAGATGCGTACTCCAAATGGATTGAATGTGAAATAATGTCGGCAAGCATGAGCGCTGTCACCACTGAAAGCCTGAGGACCATGTTTGCCACGCACGGCCTGCCTGTTATCCTTGTGAGCGACAACGGGCCATGTTTCACCAGTGCCGAGTTCAAAGAGTTCATGACCCATAATGGGATCAAGCATGTTACATCTGCCCCGTTCAAACCAGCATCCAATGGTCAGGCAGATAGAGCAGTGCAAACCATTAAGCAGAGCTTGAAGAGGGTAACTGAAGGCTCATTGCAGACTCGCCTATCCCGAGTACTGCTTAGTTACCGCACAAGACCCCACTCGCTCACTGGAATTCCACCCGCTGAACTGCTCATGAAAAGGGCACTTAAGACAAGGCTCTCGTTAGTCCACCCTGATTACATGAATAGGTAGAGAGCAGGCGGCTTCAACAAAGTACATATCATGATCGCGCCAATGTTTCACGCGAAATTGAAATCAATGATCCTGTATTTGTGTTGAACTATGGACAAGGTCCCAAGTGGCTTCCCGGCACTATTGTGGTCAAAGAGGGGAGCCGGGTGTTCCGGGTCAAACTTTCAAATGGACTCATTCACCTGAAACACTTGGACCAAATCAAACTCAGATTCACGGACTATCCTGAGAAACCCACATTGGACCCTACATTCTTTGACCCCCCCCAACAGACACACCAGTGGCAACCGACACCGCGGTTGGCAACGAAACAGAATCCATCACCCACAGCAGCCTAGCAGGACTCACCACACCAGGCAGCCCAGCAAGTTCAGCTGCACAGCAGCTCAGCGAGGGCCCAACAAATGATTCACCAAAACCAGCATTTGCACCGAGAAGATTAACCAAGGAAAGAAAGGCCGCAGATCGACTCCCGTTGTAAATAGTTACACTATTGACTTTGCAGGGGAGTGTTGTTATATATGTTAAACTGTATATACCTTATGTAGCCACCAGAGGGCTCATCCCCTGGAGTCCCAAGGGATCCCACAATCCCTTGAGAGCACCTGTACTTAAGGAGGCCTCACAGGCTGGAAAGGCACTCTGGAGACCTGCAATAAAAGACTACGGTCACATTTTACTTTGAGCTCATAGTATCCAGTCAGACTCTTCATTCATACTTTACAGGTAGTACTCAGGTACAACAAGTGATCAGGAAGGCCAATAGTATCTTGGCCTTTATTGCAAAGGGGATGGAGTATAAAAGCAGGGAAATCTTACTACAGCTATATAAGGTATTGGTGAGGCCACACCTGGAATACTGCGTGCAGTTTTGCTTTTCCATATTTACGAAAGGATATACTTGCTTTGGAGGCAGTTCAGAGAAGGTTCACTAGGTTGATTCCGGGGATGAGGGGGGTTGACTTATGAGGAAAGATTGAGTAGGTTGGGCCTCTACTCATTGGAATTCAGAAGAATGAGAGGTGATCTTATCAAAACGTATAAAATTATGAGGGGGCTTGACAAGATGGATGCAGAGAGAATGTTTCCACTGATGGGGGAGACTAGAACTTGAAGGCATAATCTTAGAATAAAGGGCCGCCCATTTAAAACAGAGATGAGGAGAAATTTCTTCTTCCAGAGGGTTGTAAATCTGTGGAATTCACTGCCTCGGAGAGCTGTGGAAGCTGGGACATTGAATAAATTTAAGACAGAAATAGACAGTTTCTTAAAGATAAGGGGATAAGGGGTTATGGGGAGCGGGCGGGGAAGTGGAGCTGAGTCCATGATCGGATCAGCCATGATCGTATTAAATGGCGGAGCAGGTTCGAGGGGCTGTATGGCCTACTCTTGTTCCTATTTCTTATGTTCTTATGTTCTTATAAATAGAAGTTTGTTTTTATTTGTTCTTGGAATATGGATAACACTGGCAAAAGTACATTTATTGCCCATTCCTAGTTGCCCTGTGAAATTAATGGGCCTTCTCCTTGAATGAACAATTGTTTGAGTGGCTTATTTAGCCACTTCAACGGACAGTAGAGGGTAGGGCGGTGGGGGGGGGGGGGGCAAAATTGCCTGTTTGTATAAGGCCTCTGGCCGCCTGAAAATGGCGGCCATTGGTTGGTGCCGAATGGCCAACGAGTCGTCGCGGAGGGGCCGCCATGTTAAAAATTGCCCTTCCTCAGGTATGGAGAGGTGCCTGGGACTGCTCCACCTGTTTTCCCACCGCGGCGTGCATGCACCGACTCCTTACCAACCGGCGGGGTCCCCTTCGTGAAATTGTCCTTTGGGAAATCCCCTTTCCGGAATTGCCCCGCGGGAGCGGCCCCGCCACTGGTCGGTGCCCCCGACAGATTTTGTTGTCAGTACACTCTCTGTGGCCCGGCGGTGCAACCACCCTTAAAGGGGAGGTGGCGCTGCCGGCGACGCCATCCTATTTTTTTCTGTTGGCCGACTGCCAGTTCACGCCGACAATTATCCCCGCAGGTTCGGCCGGGCCGCGAGCAGGTAGCCTGGCGACCCCTCATGGGTGGCAGGCCACCCTCCCTGGTAGCCCAATGTTTGCCACTAAAGTGGCTGCAGAGTTCGTAGCGGCCCTCCCCTTTAAGTGAAGGGGAGAGACGTCGTGATGCGCCAAAGGTGGATGGTTGGCTTTGAGCAGCTAAATATTGCCACTTACTTCGGTTGCCAACCCGCACCAAGGTAAGCCGTGGCCTGGGGGCGGGGTTAGCGGTGCTGTTTTGAAGGGTAGCCCGGTGCAGCCAAGTCACACAATTTTCTTGCTATTCCTAGCTGCATTAAGGAAAGGTTTTGACATACAGTAGTGGTCCTCCTATTCTTCGCCGCCAGGTTTTACTGAGCGAGATGCCTAAGGTGGGCACGCTGCTGATTAGACAGTTAAAGTGCCATCGGGATCCTACAAAGCGTCTTGGGACATTTATTCTGTGTTTAAGATGCTATATAAAGGCAACTTGTTCTATTAATGGCTACCGCCTGAGTCACCTAAGGCCTCGACCATATAAAAAACCGGACGGTCTGCACCTGGGCAAGACCGGAACCAGTGTCCGAAGGGAAGTGTTTGCTAGTGCTGTTGGGGAGAGGTTAAACTAATATGGCAGGGGGATGGGAACCTATGCAGGAGACATAGGGAAGTAGAATGGGGGCAGAAGCAAAAGATAGAAAGAAGAAAAGTAAAAGTGGTGGGCAGAGAAACCCAAGGCAAAAATCAAAAAGGGCAAAATTCTAAAGAGGCAAAGTGTGTTAAAAAGACAAGCCTGAAGGCTCTGTGCCTCAGTGCGAGCAGAATTCATAATACGGTGGACGAATTAACTGCACAGGCAGCAAGTAATGAATATGATATAATTGGCATCACGGAGACATGGCTCCAGGGTGAACAAGGCAGGGAACTCAACATCCAGGGGTATTCAACATTCGGGACGGACAGACAGAAAGGAAAAGGAGGTGGGGTAGCGTTACTGGTTAAAGAGGAAATTAACGCAATAGTAAGGAAGGACATTAGCTTGGATGATGTGGAATCTGTATGGGGAGCTGCAGAATACCAAAGGGCAGCAAATGCTACTGGGAGTTGTGTACAGACCACCAAACAGTAGTAGTGAGGTGGGGACAGCATCAAACAAGAAATTAGTGATGCGTGCAATAAAGGTACAGCAGTTATCATGGGCGACTTTAATCTACATATAGATTGGGCTAACCTAACTGGTCACAATGCGGTGGAGGAGGATATCCTGGAGTGTATTAGGGATGGTTTTCTAGATCAATGTGTCGAGGAACCAACCAGAGGGCTGGCCATCCTAGATTGGGTGATGTGTAATGAGAAGGGACTAATTAACAGTCTTGTGCGAGACCCCTTGGGGAAGCATAACCATAATATGGTAGAATTCTTTATTGGTGACTCAGTTAATTCAGAGACTAGGGTCCTGAACTTAAGGAAAGGTAACTTCGATAGTATGAGATGTGAATTGGTGAGTATAGACTGGCGAATGATAAAGGATTGATGGCGGATAGGCAATGGCAAACATTTAAAGATCACATGGATGAACTTCAACAATTATACATCCCTGTCTGGAGTAAAAATAAAATTGGGAAGGTGGCTCAACTATGGCTAGCAAGGGAAATTAAGGATAGTGTTAAATCCAAGGAAGAGGCATATAATATAAATTGGCCAGAAAAAGCAGCAAACTGAGGTCTGGGAGAAATTTAGAATTCAGCAAAGGAGGACAAAGGGTTTAATTAGGAGGGGGAAAATAGAGTATGAGAGGAAGCTGGCTGGGAACATAAAAACTGACTGCAAAAGCTTCTATAGATATGTGAAGAGAAAAAGATTAGTGAAGACAAACGTAGGTCCCTTGCAGTCAGATTCAGGTGAATTTATAATGGGGGAACAAAGAAATGGCAGACCAGTTGAACAAATACTTTGGTTCTGTCTTCACAAAGAAAGTCACAAATAACCTTCCGGAAACACTAAGGGACCGAGGGTCTAGTGAGAAGGAGGAACTGAAGGATATCCTTATTAGGCGAGAAATTGTGCAATGGAAATTGATGAGATTGAAGGCCGATAATTCCCCGGGGTCTGATAGTCTACATCCCAGAGTACTTAAAGGAAGTGGCCCAAGAAATAGTGGATGCATTGGTGATCATTTTCCAATAGTTCATCGACTCTGGATCAGTTCCTATGGACTGGAGGTTAGCTACAGTAACACCACTTTTTTAAAAAGGAAGGAGAGAAAACCGGTAATAATAGAACAGTTAGCCTGACATCAATAATGGGGAAAATGTTGGAATCAATTATTAAAGATGAAATAACAGCGCATTTGGAAAGCAGTGACAGGATTGGTCCAAGTCAGCATAGATTTATGAAAGGGAAATCATGCTTGACAAATCTTCTGGAATTTTTTGAGGATGTAACTAGTAGAGTGGACAAGGGAGAACCTGTGGATGTGGTGTATTTGGACTTTCAAAAGGCTTTTGACAAGGTCCCACACAAGAAATTGGTGTGCAAAATTCAAGCACATGGTATTGGGGGTAGAGAACTGGTTGACAGACAGGAAGCAGAGAGTCGGGATAAACGGGTCCTTTTCTGAATGGCAGGCAGTGACTAGTGGGGTGCTGCAGGGCTCCAGCTATTTACAATATACATTAATGATTTAGCTGAAGGAATTGAGTGTTATTTCTCCAAGTTTGCAGACGACACTAAGCTGGGTGGCATTGTGAACTGTGAGGAAGACACTAAGAGGCTGCAGGGTGACTTGGACAGGTTAGGTGAGTGGGCAAATGCATGGCAGATGCAGTATAATGTGGATAAATGTGAGGTTATCCACTCTTTCGATAATATAACAAATCAAAATAAAAGTGCAGTGTTTGATCTTCCAAACTTTGATCTTCCTTACTGACACATCCTCTACCACATGCACTCGAGTTAGAAGATAAAAATGATCAGTTATGGCACTGGCAAAGCTTACAGTCCTATAAACCCCAGTTTCTCTGTTAGCATGACTGAATTGGACCCTCAAACATTATTCTCAGTTAAACAAATGTTCTCATTGCACGCATGCTGCCTTGCTGCTTTATTGCTGCATGGTAATCCTGAAGGGGTTGTATGTTTCAACTTCCAATTAGTTCAGTGAAGTTGCAGAAAACCCAAACACTGACGAACTTTTGATTCAAAGGCTTGAAAAGCAACCTTATCTTTGAGAACCCAAGAACACTGAAATTCGAATATATAAATGATTTCATTTAATCCTGTAAGTAGTACAGAAAATGCTCGTATGTCTTTGAACGGGTCAGACTTAATTTAAAAAAAAGGCTTCTATGAGGAGTCCTGACTTTTTGCAATTACTTTTCGCTACATTCCAAAGCCTTTTTTAGCTTTGAGATGTAAAGTGGCTTGAGAGAGATATTGCAGACGTATGCACATAAACCCCAAATCCTTTAAGTCTGAGAGTAGGGGGAAGGAAGGGGAAGGGAAGTACTTTTTTTGATCAGTAGAGTTGATATCAAAGCTGTAACAAAAGAGGCTTGAAAATAATTTCCACATCTTTGCTGTTAATCAGCCATCTCTGCAGAGATAAGTTCTTCGCTCTCAATTCAGACCGATTATCCACTTCCTGCACCGTCCTCCCAACTGGAATCTTACACCGTAGCTCTTTCGAGCTTACTAAAGTACACTTCACTTAAGAATGAATTTTGTTGTGTATTACATCTTTTTGTTTTCTCTTGTTGCTTTTCTTCCACATAAAAAAGTAACAAGCGACCTGATGAAAAACATGTTGTACTGCGTTCTCTGATAATTATATGTGATGCATTGCTTCTACACATGATGAATTGAAAATATGGACTTTGACAAATATTAAGTGCCTGGCTGTATAGAAGTAAATGGCTATCTTTTCTTAGACCAGATGTAATGTGTTCCCAACATTGCAAATGCAGAGCAATTTTTTTAAATGTTCTCCTTTTAAATGAGTTTGTTCAGATACAGTTGTTCCTTTATACTGTATTTGTTTACATTCAATTTATGATGTCTGGTGAATGCAAACAGCACTGTAGTGTCTAATCATATTTCACTACTAATTTTGTCACCTCAGTCTTGCAAATTTACAAGAAGTAATAGATGAGCACTGAATTTGTAAAGAGACTCTATATTCACATCATTTTAAATTATAAATGGTATTCTTAACTTGCAAATGATTCTGATCCAGATTGTCAAATTGAATATGCATGTAGTTATGTGGATAATTTTGATGTTCAATGTTGGAAACCTCACTGAATTGATAAAGCACCTTGGCCCCATGGGATGTAACTCACAATCCAGTGTCGCCAGGCACTAATAACAAAGCAGGATGCAGGTTCTGCTCATAGGCAGGTCGGGAATCCGATGATACAGAGCTCTTGCGAGAAGGAGAAGAATAATAAAAATAAATCTTCTTGAGCAAGATATTGTGCTGCCAGTATTTATTTAAACCAAAGTGACAATTTTATTTTGGAAATACACTACATTGTGCTTCTGTGAAACAGATTCCACTCGTAATAGAATTTAAAATGATTGGTTTCATTTCAAGCACAGGAGCTCCAGTTGTTGAGTTAGTCATAGATAATATGGAAAGTATTAAGATACAGTGCCTCTGTTTGAATTAATAATGCATGTTTCATACTGGCTGTTGAAAACCTTTACAGACTCTCTATGTTGACTGTATTATTTAAAATATATACTGACCTCATCACCTCATCAATATGTGATCACATCACAGTTATTAATCCGCTTTGATAGCAATTATTGACAAAAAGCACACCCAAGATGAATGAAGAAAAAAGAAAGACTTGCGCCTTTCACAATCTCAGGACATCCCAAAGTGCTTAGGAAATAGAACAGCCCTGCGAAGTTCACAGTGTGTACAATGGAAGACAACCTTGATTGAATACAGGGCTGTGGTGTCACCAAGGGTTCCAGATAACAGAAACCGCTGAAGATTACACCTTACAGTTTGTGACCAGAACCAAACACATGTTGTGACCACTGCTCTTCAATCTGTCAGAGATAACCATTATTATGTAATATGTTGAATCAAATATGTATAAGATCATCTTCAAGGAGAGCCATTCTGATCGTTTCATAAACTGTGAAAACGGGTGGTAATAATTTTGCAAGAATACTCCTTTGCTCGACACCGAGAGTTCCTATTCATTGCAGATGTCCTGTGTTCCAGTTGTGCTTTATGTCCAGGTGTTCACAATATGGCACATGTCCCCCCCTACATAAACTCAAGCTCCAGCTCAAGAAGCTCATGCAACTCGCTTCTATATATGCTTGAGGGGGGTGTAATCAAAAAATTAGAGCTGGGCCCAACAGGGGTGATGTCAGGAAGCACATCTTTACACAAAGTGTTGTGTTCATACGCTATTTGTTTGTTACAGGACACGAGACAGGCATTAGGATCCTGCGGGAGCTGTTCACACACTGCTGTAAACATTCTGGTTTACGCTGGTTTTGGGACACCAGTTTGAGAGTTGCTATAAAGGACACAGTTAGTTACACACCTCCTGTTTCAGTTAGTCTGTTATTTACGTGCACAACATAATTTGGCGATGAGGATAAATCAAATTAACCTCCGTATGCCCCTCCCCGGCCTTTCCTCTCCACACCCGGGGACCCTCCAGTTCCATGGCCGAGATGGATAAAAAGCTTTTCTAAGTACATCACGGCGAGTGGGTTAGATGGTGACAATGTAACACCAGCTCGCCGTCATGCAATACTTATCCACTGCCTCGGCACAGAAGGCCAATGCATCTTTGGCCAAATCAAAGACACGGAGTTCTACGACAAAGTGGTAAACGCCCCAGAGAAATATTTTGGGCCAAAGAAAAGTATCGTGACGGAGAGATACAAATTTCGTCAAAGGGGGCAAGAGAACGGTGAACCAATCAAACCGAACATCATTTCATTAACTAAACTGGAGCACTCACAGAGGAAATGATCAGGGATCAAATTATTGAGAAAATATGAACCCCTGCATTCGGGTCGCTTGCTAATGGAGGATGACAAATTGACATTGGACAAAGCAACTAATTTAGCTATCCATATCGAATCAAAAGCGATCAGATCCCCTGCTCCCCCTGTGCAGCAGACTTCAGCTACAGCCCATGTGCAAGGCATTCGTCCAAAGCGGAAATCACAGCAGAGACCCAGGACTAGTAACAAGCCACCGGCTATGGATCGCGGGCCTACTTTCCACTGCTTTAACTGTGGGGACAAATCACATTCAGCAAAGAGTCCTAACTGCCCTGCACGTGGGAAGAAATGCTCTGCCTATGGTAAAATGAACCATTTTGCTAGTGTCTGTCACTTAGCGCATCATATTCGACATGTGGACAACCTGATAGTGATGAATCCAGTTTGGTTTACACCGTAGCTGACATTTCGCACATCGGTTCGGGCAAATTCAAGGACTGTGATGTAAAAATTGACGGCACGCCCATCTGTCTCCTCATTGACCTTGGAGCCAAAGTCTCCATATTGAGCGAGGCTGTGTACAAAACCCACTTCACGCACTGTCAACTGCAGCCCGCAATTCCACTCTACATGCGTACTCCGACTCCAAAATTGAGGTACTTGGGGTCATATCTGTCCCAATATACTACAAGAACATAACATTGGAGAACTTTTCCTTTCATGTCGCGAAGGGACGAAGCCTTATGGGTGTTGACCTTTTTGACAAGCTTGGCTTCAAAGTTTACGACCCAACGGGCACACCTGTGTACACAGTGGACTTTGACAAGCAATATCCCGCAATCTTCACAGGGTTTGGAGTGACAACAAAATTCTGCCATCGTCCCCGCGTTGATCCTTCCATCAAACCGGTTACGCAGCGACTTCGCCGTCTCCCATTCGCGGTTCGTGACCAAGTATCCGCAAAATTAATGCGACTCGAATCTCGGAATCATTTAGAGCATCGACTCCTCACCCTGAATCTTTAACTTAGTCATTGCTTGGCATAAAAATGGGGAGATCGCCTATGCATTGACCTGAAAGAGTTCAACGAGGCCATCATCCTTGACAAGTACCCTCTTCCTATCATTAACGAACTGTCTTCAGAATTCCACGGCTCAATAGTTTTCACGAAACTCGACATGCGCCGCAGTTACCTGCAAATACCCCTAGCGGAGGACAGCAAACCTCTCACGGCATTCACGACACATGATGGTCTGTATCAGTATCGACGCATGCCCTACGGACTATCTCCTGCACCAAGTGCATTTCAGAAGATTGTCACTACTATGCTAGCAGGCAAAGAGGGAGCCCTCAATCTGTTTGACAATATTGTCGTCCATGGACGGACAATGGAAGAACATGACCAGTGACTTCACACAGTTATGGCTAGACTTGCTACACATAACATTACACTTAACGCCAATAAATGTACATTCGCTGCTGGAGAAATAAACTTTCTGGGCTACAGAGTCACAGCACAAGGTGATTGATAAATCTAGCGAATGCTGGAGGCTACCAACATCAAAGAACTTTCATCATTCCTCGGCACTTGCAACTTCTTTCTGAAGTTCGTCCCGCACTACGCGCACATTGCCGAACCACTTCGTAAGTTGTTGCGCAAGGACGTCCCTTGAGAATGGACAGATTCCCAGGCTCAGGCATTCACCACGCTTAAGGAGAAAATCACATCCCCTTCTATCCTCACGCAATTTGATCTGAATGCCACGCTATACGTCACCCATCATAGGCAGTCCCTCAAAATCGAGGAAGACTTGCTTCCACTCTAAAAGTGAGTTCTCAGATGACTGAACAGTCCAATATGGGAACTACAGTCTCTGTCAACAGATAGGACAGACAGTCATTGGAGGAAAGGGTGGGTGGGGAGTCTGGTTTGCCACACGCTCCTTCCACTGTTTGAGCTTACTTTCTGCATGCTCTCGGCGACGAGACTCAAAGTGCTCAGTGTCCTCCCGGATGCTCTTCCTCCATTTAGGGCGATCTTTGGCCAGGGACTCCCAGGTGTTGTTGGTAATGTTGCACTTAATCAAGGAGGCTTTGAGGGTGTCCTTGTAACGTTTCCTCGGCCCACCTGGGGCTCGCTTGCCATGTAGGAGTTCCGAGTAGAGCTTTGGGAGTCTCGTGTTGGGCATGCTGCCATGGGTGCTGTACTTTCGCAATGGATTGATGGCTTGGAACGCAGAGAGTCGCCTTCGCCTCTTGCACGCTCTCGTCTGCAGAACGTGAATACTCTACAGGGGATCGCAAAACAGTCGCTTGCATCTACCTCTATGGCAGGAAATCTACCCTCCGTACGGATCACCAAGCGCTAACTGCGCTACTTGCTACAACTGGATCTGGGCTCAGACCACTACGAATCAGCCGATGGTCAGATCGCCTTCATCAGTATAACTTTGATGTACAGTACATCGCTGGCAGTCGTAACCCCGTCGCTGCCATGCTCAGCCGCTCGACACCTGCTTTGGATTCTGGTACAGACTTGTTCACAGATGACGACACATACGTCACGTCGATCATCACTCAGTCCATCAGAAACCTTGTCTCCTGCGACGAACTCAAAACCGAATCACAGAGTGATGCTACGCTCCAGCACATGTGCCACTTCCTCCAGACTGAGTGGCCTAAGCAAATTCCGGAAGAGCTGAAAACATTCCACAGACTTTGCGAATAATTTGCCATTTGGAACGATGGCTGCCTAGCTCGTGGTGATAGGGCAGTAATTCCCAAGTCGCTTCAACAGCGCGTTCTCTCATTGGCACACGATGGACACCCTGGCATTGTCCGGAGATGTCGTGATTCAGTATGGAGGCCTGGGATTGCCACTCACATCGAGGAGTTTGTCTCACACTGCGAAGCATGTAGTCTGAGTGAAAAGGTCACAAACATCCGACTAGCGCCATTGGAGCCCATTCTATGGCCACAAAGACCATGGCAACAACTTCAGTTGGATATCTTCGGTCCAGTTGAAGCAGTTCCATAGCACCAGTGTTTCCTTGTTGTAGTGCATGACCTGCATTCCAAATGGCCAGAAATCGCTACAAGTTCAGTGACCTCATCAGCGATTGTCATTATTCTGCAGCCTATGTTCATGAAATGGGGCCTCCCAGAGGTCATAATCACTGACAATGGATCACAGTTTGTGTCCCACCAGTTCACGGATTTTCCTCATTCGTCATGCTATTGAGCATCGCCTTACTGCTCGGTACAACCCTCAAAACAACGGAGGTGTTGAGCAATTTAAACGCGTCATCAAAGAGGGTTTGAAAGCCAACCTCGCAGCAGGCCAAACATTCGATGAAGCGGTTCAAACTATTCTCCGCACATACCATTTGATAAAGCACTCGGTAATGGGGAAGACACCCGCTGAACTCATGATTGGGCGGAATCTTCGCTGGCTACTGGATATTCTCAAACCCCCAGCCAAACCTAGCGCAAAGATAATCACACTCGCATCCCAGATTTCAGAATGCCAACGAAAAGTGAAGTCATACACTGACACAAAACAACACGCTCAAAAGCCCCAACTGAAGAATGGAGATTGAGTCAGAGTTAAGCGCCCAAACCGGAGTCATAAGCTCGCATCTTCACTTTCGTCTCCACAACAGATCGAGCAAAAGTTCAGCCCGCACACCTACGAGCTCAGTGATGGAACTCGATGGAATGCTCGTGGACTGATCCCAACTCACAGGCCAACAGACCAGCAGGATGGAACAGAGGCACTGTTCTGTTTCCCAACCTAAAACCGCGATCAAACACCGCAAGCTCCACACCGGTCTCAGCAAATCAGAACATGGCCAGGCTATCTCAAGGACTTTGTCTGTTCATAGACTTGTGTTTTCAGAAGGGGGGAAATATGTTGTGTTCATATTCTGTTTGTTACAGGACACTAGACAGGCATTAGGACCCTGCGAGAGCTATTCACTCACTGCTGTAAACATTCTGGTTCATGCTGTGTTTGGGGCACCATTTTGAGAGTTGCTATAAAGGACCCATTTCTCCTGTTTCAGTTAGTCTGTTATTTATGTACACAACACAAAGCCTAGTGAAAATTTGAAACAACCTTCTCCCCAAATGCTGTCAGGCTAGGTCAGTTGAAAATGTAAAAACTGAGATTGATAGATTTTTGATAGGCAAGGGTATTAAAGGTTACAGAACCAGGGTGGGTAGATGGAGTTACGGTACAGATCAGCCATGATCGAATTGAATGTCGGAACAGGCTCGAGGGGCTGAATAGCCTATTCCTGTTCCTATATTCCTTATATTTCTTACTTAGTGGTTTGTTCTGTTTGAACTTAATGGGCTTGGAAATGGCTGTCTTTAGTACTGTTGCCTTATTGGTAGATAAGGCAACTAATACCAATGGCATTAAATATATAGAAATTAACTTTCTACGTCCAATTGCCCAATTGGGAATTTCTGTTAAGGATGGTACCCACAGGGATCGCATGGTCATGATAGCATAGGCCTATAGACATTAATTTCTCATTAAGAAAATCAAGGTTTGGGGGCTTAAGAGTTAATGACCAGCACTCTCTGCAAGTACCACTGCTTACTGGAGGCATTTGATTGGGCAATCAGCCCTCGTATGCAACTCCCAATGTTACATGATATGCACCAAAGTGGCCTATGTGGAAAAAAGCTTCAATATTTCTGCTTCAAGTTGAAAAATGCAGCCAATATTGTAATAGTCTTCTCGACCAAACTATAGTTTCGGAATGGATGGTGGGATACAATCAAAATCAGAGGCATCATTAAATTTAGTAATGTTTAATAACTGACAATGACAAAGCAACTTTCACAGCAAAAGTTTGACAAAAAGTAAAACCAGCATTATTTGCAAATGAAATGATCCAGGCTGCTTATTAATTATTGAAATGAGAGATGTGTAAGACAGCATCAAATTACTTTTTGTTTCTTAAAAATAGGAATAGATCGGAAGTGGAACACTCGCAAGCAGTTTTACTTCATTTAGTATTCCTTTTTATCACGTAGTACATTTCCTCATTTATTACTGTTTTCAGTATTTAGGATTCACATTGTGAATATTAACAATGCCACAATCCCTTTTGAACACTAAGTCCTGATCTGTAAGCAAGGATGAGGGTTTCACTCCTGAATCCCACACCTAAAACAAAATGCCTACTTGTGCCCTAGACAAGTTCCACTCTTGCATCAGCACTGTGCTTCCAGTGTATGGTACTTGCACATACACATTATTGTTTTTTTCTTATTGATCTGTATTTTCTGCCAGATTTCTTCAGCAGATCAGTCAAGGTTAAGTAGGAGAAAAACACTGCATGCGCGAGTGACCCAACTAACTCTCACTTCTCTGGTCCTCCATCTGTCTTGATATCAAAGCTTTGGTTGTTCTACTAAACAGCTTCCTTTTGCACCACTTGTTCCCGCTGGACATAGACACATAGAAATTAGGTGCAGGAGT
This sequence comes from Pristiophorus japonicus, assembly GCF_044704955.1. Lineage (NCBI taxonomy): Eukaryota > Metazoa > Chordata > Chondrichthyes > Pristiophoridae > Pristiophorus > Pristiophorus japonicus. The sequence goes on along the minus strand of NC_091982.1, from coordinate 229,265,798 downwards.
AGGCCATTCGGCCCTTCGAGCCTGCACCACCATTCAATAAGATCATGCCTGATCATTCACCTCAGTACCCCTTTCCTGCTTTCTCTCCATACCCCTGAATCCCTTTAGCCGTAAGGGCCATATCTAACTCCCTCTTGAATATCTCCAAGGAACTGGCATCAACAACTCTATGTGGTAGAGAATTCCACAGGTTAACAACTCTCTGAGTGAAGAAGTTTCTCCTCATCTCAATCCTAAATGGCTTACCCCTTATCCTTAGACTGTGTCCCCTGGAACATCGGGAATAGTCTTCCTGCATCTAACCTGTCCAGTCCCGTCAGAATTTTATATGTTTCTATGAGATCCCCTCTCATCCCTCTAAACTCCAGTGAATACAGGCCCAGTCGATCCAGTCTCTCCTCATATGTCAGTCCTGCCATCCTGGGAATCAGTCTGGTGAACCTTCACTGCATTCCCTCAATAGCAAGAATGTCCTTCCTCAGATTAGGAGACCAAAACTGAAGGCCCTTACAACTGCAGTAAGACTTCTCTTCTCCTACATTCAAATCGCCTAGCTATGAAGGCCGACATGCCATTTGCCTTCTTCACCGCCTGCTGTACCTGCATGCCAACTTTCAATGACTGATGTACCATGACACCCAGGTCTCGTTGCATCTCCCCTTTTCCTAATCTGCCGCCATTCAGATAATATTCTGCCTTCATGTTTTTGCCACCAAAGTGGATAAACTCACATTTATCCACATTCTACTGCATCTGCCATGCATTTGTCCACTCACCTAACCTGACCAAGTCACCCTGCAGCCTCTTAGCATCCTCCTCACAGCTCACACCGCCACGCAGCTTAGTGTCATCTGCAAAATTGGAGATAATTACTCTCAATTCCTTCATCTAAATCATTGATGTATATTGGAAATAGCTGGGGTCCCAGCATTGAGCCCTGCGGCACTCCACTAGTCACTGCCTGCCATTCTGAAAAGGACCCGTTTATCTCGACTCTCTGCTCCCTGTCTGCCAACCAGTTCTCTATCCATGACAATACATTACCCCCAATACCATGTGCTTTAATTTTGCACACCAATCTCTTGTGTGGGACCTTGTCAAAAGCCTTTTGAAAGTCCAAATACACCACATCCACTGGTTCTCCCTTGTCCACTCTACAAGTTACATCCTCAAAAAATTCTAGAAGATTTGTCAAGCATGATTTCCCTTTCATAAATCCATGCTGACTTGGACCAATCCTGTCACTGCTTTCCAAATGCGCTGCTATTTCATCTTTAATGATTGATTCCAACATTTTCCCCACTACTGATGTCAAGCTAACCGGTCTGTAATTCCCTGTTTTCTCTTGCCCTCCTTTTTTAAAAAGTCGTGTTACATTAGCTACCCTCCAGTCCATAGGAACTGATCCGGAGTCGATAGACTGTTAGAAAATGATCACCAATGCATCCACTATTTTTAGGGCCACTTCCTTAACTACTCTGGAATGCAGATCACCCCTCACGGTGTCCCACCACCTATCAATCCCTTTGTCACAACACCCACATTCGTGACCTGAAATCAAAAGGCCACAGGTTTGAGCATACCTGGTCTTTGATTGGCTTGGTCATCCACAACCAGGTCTGGTTTGACTACCATACGCACTACTGCCATCCCCTCTCTGCTACCAAATCTTCCTATTGCACCAGAGTCATCCTAGTAGACAAGGCAAACCCCAAACTTCTCTCCTCAATACTAAAAAGTCTCCCTCATCCCATCAGCTCAGCTCTGATACCAGGTGTGAGGAACTGATAGATTTCTCTCTCTTCAATATTGGGACCGTTCTCTCAGCTTTATGCTGCCCCACTGGCTCCTTGTCTCCATGCCTTTTCAGGTCACGAAGATGGGTGTTGTGGCAGGGGGATTGGTGGGACACCATGACGGGTCCAACGGGAATAAGAGGTAAAAGGCAGCTGTTTAGCAGAACAACCAAAGCTTTGATATTCAAGACAGATGGAGGACAAAAGAAGTGGGAGTTTAGAGCTAGCTGGGCCACTTGCCCATGCAGTGTTTTTCACCTACTCAACTTTGACTGTTCTACTGAAGAAATCTGCCATAAAATACAGATCAATAAAAGTAAAACAATATTCTGTATGTGCACACACCATACACTGGAAGGACAGTACTTATGGAAGAGTGGAATTGTTCTAGGGCACAAGTAGACATGTTTTTTTTTTAGGTTTGTGGGATTCAGGAGTGAAGTCCCCATCCTCCCCAGTGTTCGCCTCAGAATAGTCTGTCCCCTATCTCCATCTCAGCTCTCGTCTCCTGCAAGATACCCACTATCTGCTCCCTCAGCCCTTCTGACCTATAACTTTAGCCCCAGAATACCTTTACATGTTAATTCACAGTTACATTGTTCGTAAGCATGGGATCAGCCTCCAGAAGTAAAATGAGAATGTGGAACTCATTATCACAGGAATAGTGTCAATTCATTTAAGGGGAAGGTAGATAAACACGTGGGGGAGAAGGGAATTGAGGGTTATGCTGACTGAGTTAAATGAGAAAGGATGGGAGAAGGCTCGAGTGGAGCAGAAATGTCAGCATGGGCTGGTTGGGCCGATTGGCCTGTTTCTTGTTGTATATTCTATGTCATTCTATGATGACATCGAGCTTTACCGCTCCACCAACCACTCTGACTGCCGCTGGACTATCTTACTGCCTCTCTGACGTCAAATCATGAGTCTGCAAAACTTACTCTAGTTAAACACTGGCAAGCTTAAAGTCATCCTGTTTGGCTCACACCAGATACACTGCACCCTCAATCCAATCCCTCTCCTCAGCTACTCATTTAGACTGAACCCATCCAAGAACACCCGCAGTGTCTCATTTGACCCTGAACTGAGTTACAAACCTTGCATCCAGTCCATCACCAAGATAGCCTGGATGCTATAGCATAAGTTCAGTTGAAAAATTGAATTAAATTAAGAGTTCCTTTGAAATACTGTTCGTTTCTGACAGATGTGAGGGGTAAAAATGAGCAAAATCCAACAATGTGGCTTACCAAGAAATGGCCATCACAATTCTTCTTTCCAAAAGCTGTCAGGCCAATAACTGCCCATTCTGTGCCCACTCACCTCATAAATGCCTCATAAATGGGTGTGGTGTGAGTAGGTAAACTCTCCTTGTGATTTCCCCCAATTAGAAACACTGACACTCATAAGTGTTATCCCTGTGGCAGAAGAGGTCATCTTTGCTCAACTTCTAGCATCATTCTTTAAGTTTCCCTGGATAGCAAGTCACCTTATTTTATTCTCTGGAGCTTCACAAAACAGTTTACCTGATGTTAAAATGAATAGTGGATACATTTAAATTTTGGACTGGGGAAATGAATTTCCCATGTGGGAATCTTTCTTGCTATGTTACGATGAGGATCAGGAAATGAAAGAGACTAAATTGGAGGACCTTACACATTTCCAACACATCAATATCCACTTCATAGGGTTTAACAGGCATCCGAGGTCCTACCTTGAATTTTTCTTGAGGCAATGCATTAGAAGACTGAACGTCTTGCAGGTTTATTGGGGAGTATTGCCAGCTGCTGGATGAAGACCTGCAGCCACTTTAATGAGGAGCACCCTAGATTGTTGTGAATTCAAATCCCACTATGACAATGTGTGACATTCGATTCAATGAAGTGGAAATTAGTCTTGGGAGATAGTGCAAAACATGTGGTATTGCATCAGCCACTTGTTACCCGCCCGACCTGATATTCAGTTCCGCTGTAATACCACCCAAGCCACATTTTTACTCCAATAAATCTTCAATTTGTGGACTGGCAGCAGGGTAAAAATTTGACCTTTGAAAGCTATCAGATTGTTGTAGAAACCCAACTCGTTCAATAATGTCCTTTTACCCCTAACTGGTCTGGCCTACCTGTGACTCCAGTCCCACACTGTGGTTAACTCTTAATGCAACCAGAGATGGTAATAAATACTACCTTGCCAATGTTCCTCATATCCCAAGAACAAATAGTGAAAGTGAACTTTGCCTTGAATTTTTTTTGTCATTGTATATTTTCAAGCAGCCTCACAATGTCACCTTTGTCACATTAATCAGGCAGAAACTCACCAGTGTTCAAAGGAAGTCATCACTGCTCTTTTCAGGTGGGCATCTCGGTTTTATAAGCTTCTTAATGGAATCTTCAAAACAAAGAGAATGAGAAGTCCAATTTTAAAGACTGGCAGATTATCACAGGTGTAGGGAGCAATTGATGGAACACATAGGGCCTTCAAAGCCCCATATAACGACCCCTTCAATTTCATTCATAGGAACGGATTTCATTCTAACATTGATCCTTTATGCTAATCCCTGCTACCCAGGAAACTATCATGATGCTTTCATCATGCAACACACTACGAGACCCGTCTTGATGACTCAAAACCATGTTTCAGGATTGGCGATCAGAAATATCCCCTGCAGTCATGGCTAATGACTCCAGAATGACATCTGCAGATAGAGGGAGAGAACAAATATAATGAGACCCGAGGGACCGCAAATGTAATAGAGCAAACCAAAGGCTCATTTTAGGTGCCTGGGCAAATCTGGAGGAACCCTGCAGTAAAGCCCAGCAAGAAAGGATTACTATTGCTGAAGCTGAAGAATATGATGATGAAGGAGAGGAAGATGACCTTCCATCACCACAGTAGGAAGAGGTTGCACAGCAAGGAGAGGAGATGGAGTAAGAGAGCCATCATCAGCAGTCAGAGACAAGAGTCAGCATCTTACTAGCCATTGGTTTCAATTAAACAAAAGTTGTATAGGGAAATGAAAAGCTTTTGCTCATGGCTGGTCAGCCCCACATCCCTCACTACCTCACTAAGAGCTGCATTCTCAAAAGCATCTTAATTTGCTTCAGTAATAGACATCTCACACTCTCATCACCTCAGTCCTCCAAAGTTGAATACAGAAAAATGAACTCAAGATTATGTAGTCAAAACATTTTAACTTTTCATTATATTTTCCAAATGGCAACAACAATTTCAATACAATACAATGGCTTCTCACACCATGTCTACCCTTGTGTCTAGATTCTTCCTAACTGATGCTTCTTAACCCTTACTTGCACGTGGTGCTCCCTGAGTGATGATGGCTCGGACTTTGCCACTGGAGCCTCTGAGGAATTTGGTGATTTTCTTCTCAGTGAAGCTGCTGTTCCTGAGGGCTCTACCTCAGATATCCTGTCTCTTGCTATGTCAAGAGGTGCCAAGCCCAGGTCTGAAGCCCCCTCATATGATGGCACTGGAGGGGGCCTTAAGAAAGTAGGTGAATTGTCAGTCTCATGAGAGACTGACATCTGTTACCACTCCTTGTAGTCCACTGGTGCTGGGCAGAGGCTCAAGGTGTTGCTGGTCAATGTGAGAATAGACTAAATAGACCAAATAAAATATTGGAAGTTCTGTGAAAGTGTTATGTTAAGGCATCTGTAAAGGCAGTAGGAGCTGCCATTCCAGAAGATAGCAATGGCCTTAGAACCTCCTCCTTGTGCCTTGCTCCACAGATATCTCCTGGACTGCTACATTCTCCAGGGTTTTCTACATGTCATGACAAACTTTCTGCATTGCAGATGCATGTAGATTCTTCCCACTTATCCATCATTTCAACCATATGCATGGAACCGTCTGCACTGTGTGGACATATGAGATTGGTGCTTTTGATCATTGTTCTCTTGAAGATTGGGCTCCTAAAATGTGGGTCTTTAGGCTCCTTAACTGAGGGCAGATGTTTCTTCACCCTCTGTCGATAAACAGTTCCCCCGCCCCCCACCTCTACTAACAGGTCCTCCTGCTTATTAGTGCTCAGTGCTTCACCATATGAAAACCCTTCTGGCTCGTTAACTACTTCCTTCTGTGTGGGTGACTCTGGGCTGATGCTGGAGTACATAAGATACTTGGAATGTTGATCTGATCCATACTTCTTTAGTACGCTTTGTAAATGAGTTGTATTTACTAAAAGTATAGTGACCTATAAATGGGGAGACTGCCCAATTTGACTGATGGTCCTTTCTATGGCGTTCAGTTGGACTGCCAAATATCATTTGGATGTTTGTCAGCCAGTTAAATCTAACACTGCTCCAGGTCACTTTTGGACCAGTTTGGGTCTTTTTCTTTTGTCTCTCACAAGTATTACTCCAGCAGATAGTAATAGACATCAACATTTACAAAGAAAATTTCCTCCCAATCATCTTCTCTTGTTTTGTGGGTAAAGATCCCAGTGTCTGAAATTCTGGGAAGTGCAGTCTTCCAGCAGAAACATGGAGGGGTGGAGATCTCGGCTGTCCAAGGAGTCACCAAAATTGCAAGGATAGGGTCATTAATGTACTTGGGGGGCCTGCCAATGCCTATCAGTAGAACTTGCCCCAAAGGAGGCCTGGAAAGTAGCAGTACCATCGTGGAACACAATAGGAAGGGCTTCCTCAGAGTGGCACGACCCTGCAACTCTCAAAGGGCCTTCTTGCTTCTGCCTATAATGTAACCTCACTTCCTGCACCATTGACTGCAGTGTATACCATCTACAAGATGCAGCAACTCGCCAAGGCTTCTTCGGCAGCACCTGCAAACCCTACGCTCTCTACCACCTAAAAGGACAAGGGCAGCAGGCGCATGGAAACACCATCACCTCCAAGATCCCCACACCATCCTGACTTGAAAATATATCGCCGCTCCTTCACCGTGGCTGGGTCAAAATTCTGGAACTCCCTCTCTAACAGCACTATGGGAGTACCTTCAACGACTATAGCGGTTCAAGAAGGCTCTCCACCACCTTCTCAAGGACAATTAATAATGGGCAATAAATTCTGGCCTTTTCAGTGATGCCCACATCCTAGAAACAAATGTTTTAAAACTTACACCGGCTCTCAGCAACGTCCCCTAGACTTGGGGAGGGGGTGGTCAGCGGATTCACCAATCCTCCGCCCTAGAATTTCCTGGCATCTCTGAATGGGGCAGAATTCCAGCAGAACAGATTTCAAACCATTTTACACTGCCCCCCTCCCCTCCTCCTTCCAGCACCTATTCTAGAGATGAGCCTATAACCAGATCAGAAATTCGGGGCCTCTAATTTTAAGATACTTCTCTCCACTACCTCAGTTGTTCCATCTATATTTATGGGTAGATAACCTGATCACCAGTATCACTCCGTGAACCAGCTTCTAGAATGTGAAAACGCAGCCTGGGATGACTGATTTTGGTTGGCTGATTAACTGGCCTCTGCTTGATACACATTAAATTTTCAGACTTCAGCTTATTGTTAACTTTTTTTTACCATAAAATTGTATCCATGTAAGATATTAAAATGAGAAGACTTATATCAAAATACTGCATCAGAAGATGATTTTTAAAAATTCGTTCCAGTATGTGGGCGTCGCTGGCAAAGCCATCATTTATTACCCATCCTAAATTGCCTTTGAGAAGGTGGTGGTGAGCTGCCTCCTTGAACCGCTGCAGTCCGTGTGGTGAAGGTGCTCCCACAATGCTGGTAGGGAGGGAGTTCCAGGATTTTGATCCAGCGACGATGAAGGAACGGCCAATATATTTCCAAGTCTGGATGGTGTGTGACTTGAAGGGCAACTTGGAGGTGGTGGTGTTCCCATGCCCTTGTCCTTATAGGTGGTAGAGGTCGTGGGTCTGGGAGGTGCTGCCAAAGAAGCCTTGGCATCTTGTAGATGGTACATACTGCAGCCACAGTACACCAGTGGTGAAGGGAGTGAATGTTTAAGGTGGTGGATGGGGTGCCGATTTAAGTGGGCTGCTTTGTCCTGGATGGTGTCGAGTTTTGTTGGAGCTGCACTCATCCAGGCAAGTGGAGAGTATTCCATTACAGAGCAGCAAGCAGGAACCTTTGCTCATCAGAAGTGCAGATTGGAAATTTGGGCATAAGCACCCAAATTTCCATTAAGCGCTGCTGTTGGGTGTGGCTCCCTTATGTTTCAAAATCTAAGGATGATCAACACTGGGTTCCAATGCACTATGTTGAATGAATAATGGCGACCTGTAATTTTATGAAGACTTTTTTCATCATTTCTTCCTCACTGTACCAAATATTAAAAAAAATGCTGCTGTAAGAAATTACTGGACCTCAATCTTCCAAGAGCTAAATGACAATAAAAAGTTAATTTTCGTAAGTTCTTACTGATCAGCTTCATGAAAAACTGGCTAAAAATTGTAACTTAATTTAACAAAGAAGTCACAAAGTAAGGATTTTTAACCTACGCCAAGAACAGAAAAGCTCTCTGAATTCAGTAAATTACTTAAGAACATACCCTCAACCTCAAAGCATGTTCTTGGTTTTGAATTTACTACAAAAACAGAACTCATTGCATGTACAAACTTCTTTTGAAGAACAATCCAGTTAGTCCCACTCCCCCCGCTCTTCCCATATCTCTGCAATTTTTTCTCCTTCAAGTATTTATCCAATTTCCTTTTGAAGGCTACTATTGAATCCATGTTCACCCTCCTATTGGGCAGTGCGTTCAAATCCTAACCATTGTTGTTGCTCACAACACAGGATTTTGCATAGAGACGATGGGAATTGGAAACATGAGCATAAAAGAAGAACAAACAGCCTGCATGAGGGCCTAAAGCAACATGAAAATGCAGATTTAAATAATCACAAATATAGGCATAAATTGTTTGGTCAAAAAGTCGTTTCCACAAGATGCAGGTGCAACTTAAATTAAGGGGTAAAAAGCAAATTGAACAGGAAAGTCTTCTGAAGAGGCAAAAAATAAATGCACCTCCTGACAGACCTTTTACATAGCAGAAAAGGTATCAGTAAGAAAAAGGAAGATAAGAGTGCAACTGGTTAGCACTAATTAGTCAGATCGGGATTCATCTCACTTGGAGAGTAGAGTAAGTTAAATGTTCAAAAGCTCGTGGATTACTGGCTTGCAAAGCAGAATCCCCTCTCCTGCAAGTTTAAATACAGGTCTGTCATTTCTAGACAATTTACAGGTTTTGTGAAGAATAACAGCCACCTTTCACCACGGGAATCGTGATTTTATTCTAATGAAATGTTAGGCAGAGACCTTTGTGACATATACCGCCTGTACTTGCTGCAGGACAGTTTGTAGAGCCCATTTTTCTGGATCTTAAAAAGGCCGTGTGACACTGTTAATTTAATTGTCAGAGGCTTTTATCAGGATCCAGGAATCATGCCATTCTTCTCAATAAACTAGCCAACTTAAATTTTAACAGTTGCAACACTTCGCCAATTCAAATCTTACTTAATGGACCGAACTCAATTGGTGTCTATATATCAGACAATGTCGAGGCCATTGGATGTGGATGCTTGTATCCCCAGGGCTCAATACTGGGACCTTTTACTTTTCTTGTCTATATTAATGGCTTTCTGTCTGTGTGCAACCAGCCGAGTTCACATGTGTGCTGATAGCACAGTTTTAGTTTATCAAGGGAAATGTGTCCATTAAATATCAGTAGATGCAAACCTAGGAATTACTATTTGCGATATTAGCAAGTGAGCACTTAATACAACTGCATGACTTTCCTTTGGCTGTTATTTTAATGAAGGCATTTAAAATAAACGGGTTAATGCCTCTGTTAAAATAACGGACACAGGAATGTCATAGGAACACAATAAGATTTTCTAGACAGCAAATTTAGAATTTAATCTAGTTTTCACATCAATTCTGTTCTCTTCATATTCTATAGGTCAAAGAATCAACCACTCTGAAGATTTAGGCTTGGTGCCCGCTTGGCAAATTTGAATACATAGAAACATAGAAAATAGGTGCAGGAGTAGGCCATTCGGCCCTTCGAGCCTGCACCACCATTCAACAAGATCATGGCTGATCATTCACCTCAGTACCCCTTTCCCGCTTACTCTCATACCCCTTGATACCTTTAGCCATAAGGGCCACATCTAACTCCCTCTTGAATATATCCAACAAACTGGCCTCAATAACTCTCTGCGGTAGAGAATTCCACAGGTTCACAACTTTCTGAACGGCTTACCCCTTATCCTTAGACTGTGTCCCCTGGTTTTGAACTTCCCCAACATCGGCAACATTCTTCCTGCATCTAACCTGTCCAGTCCCGTCAGAATTTTATATGTTTCAATGAGATCCCCTCTCAACCTTCTAAACTCCAGTGAATACAGGTTCAGTCGATCCAGTCTCTCCTCATATGTCAGTTCAGCCATCCTAGGAATCAGTCTGGTAAACCTTCGCTGCACTCCCTCAATAGCAAAAAGTCCTTCCTCAGATTAGGAGACCAAAACTCAACACAATATTCCAGGTGAGGCCTCATCACGGACCTGTGCAACTGCAGTAAGACCTCCCTGCTCCTATACTAAAATCCCCTAGCTATGAAGGCCAATATACCATTTGCCATCTTCACCGCCTGCTGTACCTGCATGCTAATTTTCAATGACTGATGTACCATGACACCCAGGTCTCGTTGATCCTCCCCTTTTCCTAATCTGCCGCCATTCAGATAATATTCTGCCTTCATGTTTTTGACACCAAAGTTGATAACCTCACATTTATCCACATTATACTGTATCTGCCATGCATTTGCCCACTCACCTAACCTGTCCAAGTCACCCTGCAGCCTCTTAGCATCCTCCTCACAGCTCACACCACCACCCAGCTTAGTGTCATCTGCAAACTTGGAGATATTACACTCAATTCCTTCATCTAAATCATTGATGTATATTGTAAATAGCTGGGGCCCCAGCACTGAGCCCTGCAGCACCCCACTAGTCTCTGCCTGCTATTCTGAAAAGGACCTGTTAATCCTGACTCTCTGCTTCCTATCTGCCAACCAGTTCTCTATCCATGTCAGTACATCCACGTCAATACCATGTGCTTTAATTTTGCACACCAATCTCTTGTGTGGGACCTTGTCAAAAGCCTTTTGAAAGTCCAAATACACCACATCCACTGGTTCTCCCTTGTCCATTCTATTAGTTACATCCTCAAAAAATTCTAGAAGATTTGTCAAGCATGATTTCCTTCTCATAAATCCATGCTGACTTAGACCGATCCTGTCACTGCATTCCAAATGCGCTGCTATTATGTCTTTAATAATTGATTCCAACATTTTCCCCATTACTGATGTCAGGCTAACCGGTCTATAATTACTCATTTTCTCTCTCCCTCCTTTTTTAAAAAGTGGCGTTACATTAGCTACCCTCCAATCCATAGGAACTGATCCAGAAAATGATCACCAATGCATCCACTATTTCGAGGGCCACTTCCTTAAATCTCTGGGATGCAGACTATCAGACCCCGGGGATTTATCGGCCTTCAATCCCATCAATTTCCCTAACACAATTTCCTACCTAATAAGGATTTTCTTCAGTTCCTCCTTCTCACTAGACCCTTGCTCCCCTAATATTTCCAGAAGGTTATTTGTGACTTCCTTCGTGAAGACAGAACCAAAGTATTTGTTCAACTGGTCTGCCATTTCTTTGTTCTCCATTATAAATTCACCTGAATCTGACTTCAGGGGACCTACGTTTGTTTTCACTAATCTTTTTCTCTTCCCATATCTATAGAAGCTTTTGCAATACACGAACTGATTGGCTGGTGGTCCTGCTGAAGTGTGAACAGGCTGGATGCAGAATGGGAACCCATGCACCTGAAATTTGGACAAACCCCTAAGACAATCCGGTGGGCAGAACAAACTTCCCACACTAAAACCGGGAGGTCCGAGATAATCCGGCCCACTTGAGAGCTCCTGCAGATGTTATAAGTTAGTACATTCTGTTTCACAGAGGTAAGCACTCCTCCTATTTGTATAAAGGCCAATTTTACAAAATCAGAATCCCAGTGCAAACCCTCGCCCATTGGGAGCACATATCAAGTAGCTGGGCATGAGTTCCTTCTCGTATTCTTACATTGAAGCACAGAACCAGGCCATTCAGCCCAACTGGTCAATGCCAGCGTTTATGCTCCATATGAGCTTCCTCTCACTCCCACTCCTCTTCATCTAACCCTACCAGTATACCCTGCTATTTTGATAATTGGACCTGTGGGGAGCCTGTCCAACTTTCATCCATTTGAATGAGTGGGTGATCTCCATTATGGGCGTGTGATTTTATCCACGCAAATCTCCTCTATTTGCTCCACCATGGCAATTAATTAATTCCCAAGCACGAAAGAAGAAAATCTGCCTTATAACGTGTAGAAAAATACATGATCAGGAGTGTACAGACATTTATGCAGAGTTCAATTTTAATGTTTTAAGTTAAGTGTTCAACAAGTTAAGATGGCTGAATGACATTGTCTATTTTTAATTCTTCCAAAGTGATGATATAACTTTGTTCAAATACAGTCTCCTATTATACCCCAAGCTAGCACAGCTATAGAGGCAGTAATTTGAACCCTGAGTCTAAATAACTTGGAAAAATAATAAACAGCATTGATGGCATTAACTCAGTATTATTTATTCCTATTGCTCATTCCTGCCTCTGATCCTTCCACCCTGGGCTTCTAACTCAGATGACTCGGATGACTCTTGGGCTTGTGACGTCTTGTATTCTCCCCTATGCCTATCCTCAACACATTGATGCATCTCTCAGTCCATTGTGTTTTCTCGAAGCATCTGAAACATAGAAAATAGGTGCAGGAGTAGGCCATTCGGCTCTTCGAGCCTGCACCACCATTCAATATGATCATGGCTGATCATGCAACTTCAGTACCCCATTACTGCTTTCTCTCCATACCCTTTGATCCCTTTAGCCATAAGGGCCACATCTAACTCCCTTTTGAATATATCTAACGAACTGGCCACAACAACTTCGTGTGGTAGAGAATTCCACAGGTTCACAATTCTCTGAGTGAAGAAGTTTCTCCTCATCTCGGTCCTTACCCCTTATCCTTAGACTGTGACCTAACGAACTGGCCACAACAACTTCGTGTGGTAGATAATTCCACAGGTTCACAATTCTCTGAGTGAAGAAATTTCTCCTCATCTCGATCCTTACCCCTTATCCTTAGACTGTGACCCCTGGTTCTGGACTTCCCAACATGGAAACATTCTTCCTGCATCTAACCTGTCCAATCCCGTCAGAATTTTACATGTTTTTATGAGATCCCCTCTCAATCTTCTAAATTCCAGTGAATATAAGCCGTGTCGATCCAGTCTTTCTTCATATGTCAGTCCTGCCATCCCGGGAATCAGTCTGGTGAACCTTTGTTGTACTCCCTCAATAGCAAGAATGTCCATCCTCAGATTAGGAGACCAAAACTGTACACAATATTCAAGGTGTGGCCTCACCAAGGCCCTGTACAACTGTAGTAAGACCTCCCTGCTCCTATACTCAAATCCTCTCACTATGAAGGCCAACATGCCATTTGCCTTCTTCACCGCCTGCTGTACCTGCATGCCAACTTTCAATGACTGATGTACCATGACACCCAGGTCTCGTTGATCCTCCCCTTGTCCTAATCTGTCACCATTCAGATAATATTTTGCCTCCCTGTTTTTGACAGCAAAGTGGATGAACTCACATTTATCTACATTATACTGCATCTGCCATGCATTTGTCCACTCACCTAACCTGCCTAAGTCAACCTGCAGCCTCTTAGCATCCTTCTCACAGCTCACACTGCCACCCAGCTTAGTGTCATCTGCAAACTTGGAGATATTACATTCAATTCCTTCGTCCAAATCATTAATGTATATTGTAAATAGCTGGGGGCGCAGCACTGAACCTTGCGGTACCCCACTAGTCACTGACTGCCATTCTAAAAAGGACCCGTTTATTCCTACTCTTTGCTTCTTGTCTGCCAACCAGTTCATAGAAACATAGAAACATAGAGAATAGGTGCAGGAGTAGGCCATCCGGCGATTCGAGCCTGCACCACCATTCAATAAGATCATGGCTGATCATTCCTTCAGTACCCCTTTCCACATCAGTACATACTTTATCCACATCAGTACATACCATGTTCTTTAATTTTGCACACCAATCTCTTGTGTGGGACCTTGTCAAAAACCTTTTGAAAGTCCAAATGCACCACATCCACTGGTTCTCCCTTGTCCACTCTACTGGAAACATCCTCAAAAAAATTCCAGAAGATTTGTCAAGCATGATTTCCCTTTCATAAATCCATGCTGACTTGGACTGATCCTGTCACTGCTTTCCAAATGCGCTACTATTATGTCTTTAATAATTGATTCCAACATTTTCCCCACTAACGATGTCAGGCTAATAGGTCTATAATTCCCTGTTTTCTCTCTCCCTCCTTTTTTAAAAAGTGGGATTACATTAGCTACCCTCCAATCCATAGGAACTGATCCAGCGTCTATAGAATGTTGGAAAATGACTACCAATGCATCTACTATTTCTAGGGCCACTTCCTTAAGTACTCTGGGATGCAGACATCAGGCCCTGGGGATTTATCGGCCTTCAATCCCATCAATTTCCCCAACACAATTTCCTGACTAATAAGGGTTTCCTTCAGTTCCTCCTTCTCACTAGACCCTCGGTCCCCTAGTATTTCCTGAAGATTATTTGTATCTTCCTCAGTGAAGACAGAACCAAAGCATTTTTTCAATTGGTCTGCCATTTCTTTGTTGCCCATTATAAATTCACCTGATTCTGACTGCAAGGAACCTACATTTGTCTTCACTAATCATTTTCTCTTCACATACCTAGAGAAGCTTTTGCAGTCAGTTTATATGTTTCCTGCAAGCTTACTCTCGTACTCTATTTTCCCCCTCCTAATTAAACCCTTTGACCTCCTCTGCTGAATTCAAAATTTCTCGCAGTGCTAAGGTTTGTTGCTTTTTCTGGCCAATTTATATGCCTCTTCCTTGGATTTAATATTATCCCTAATTTCCCTTGTTAGCCACGGTTGAGCCACCTGCCCCGTTTTATTTTTACATCAGCCAGGGATGTACAATTGTTGAAGTTCATCCATGTGATCTTTAAATGTCTGCCATTGCCTATCCACTGTCAACCCTTTTAGTATCATTTGCCAATCTATCCTAGCCAATTCATGTCTCATACCATCGAAGTTACCTTTCTTTAAGTTCAGGACCCTAGTCTCTGAATTAACTGTGTCACTCTCCATCTTAATAAAGAATTCGACTATATTATGGTCACTCTTCCCCAAGGGGCCTCGCACAACAAGATTGTTAATTAGTCCCTTCTCATTATACATCACCCAGTCTAGGATGGCCAGCTCTCTAGTTGGTTCTTCGACATATTGGTCTAGAAAACCATCCCTAATACACTCCAGGAAATCGTCTTCCACTGTATTGCTACCAGTTTGGTTAACCCAATCTATATGTAGATTAAAGTCACCCATGATAACTGCTGTACCTTTATTGCATGCATCCCTAATTTCCTGTTTGATGCTGTCCCCAACCTCACTACCACTGTTTGTTGGTCTGTACACAACTCCCACTTTTCTGCCCTTTGGTGTTCCGCAGCTCTACCTATTCAGATTCCACATCATCCAATCTAATGTCCTTCCTTATCATTGCATTAATCTCCTCTTTAATCAGCAATGCTACGCCACCTCCTTTTCCTTTCTGTCTATCCTTCCTGAATATTGAATACCCCTGGATGTTGAGTTCCCAGCCTTGGTCACCCTGGAGCCATGTCTCCGTAATCCCAATTACATCATATCCGTTCACAGCTATCTGCGCAGTTAATTCATCCACCTTATTACGAATGCTCCTCACATTGAGACAAAGAGCCTTCAGGCTTGTTTTTTTAACACTCTTTGTCCTTTTAGAATTATGATGTAATGTGGCCCTTTTTGATTTTTGTCTTTGATTTCTCTGTGCTCCATCTGACACCTTTTAATGCATCTGATTTGCCCCTCATGCCTCTGATTATTCTAATACCACATCTTATGGCTCCTCCTGACTCTGATGCCCTTTCATGCCTCTGAGTATCACTCCAAAACCTGCTCTAAATGCCTTCAAGTGCTTCTCCCTGCCATTTCAAGTACTTCCTGCGAAATTGTACTGTTCTCTACTGCGCATGATCTTGTAGCAATAGAGAAGTTTGTGATTTACATTGGGAAGCAGTTCCCTTGTACTCAGGAACCTATAGTAGCAGGAGACTGGTGCCAGGAAGCACTTCTTCACACAAAGGGCAGTTGAAAGCTGGATCTCGCTTCCCCAAAATGATGCTGAGTCTGGTGGTCAATTGAAAAGTTCGAAACTGAGATAGGTAAGATTCTTATTAGGTAGGGGTATTAAGGGATTATGGAAAAATGACTGGTAAATGGAGTTGACGTACAGATCAGCCATGATCTAATTGAATGGTGGAACTGGCTCGAGGGGCTGAATGGCCTCCTCCTGCTCCTATGTTCCGATGAAGCTGCACCAGCAAATCCTGAAGGTGTCACAATGATATGTGAATGGCTAACTGACCAGTATGCATACAGCACCAGCTCAACTTCAGCAGGCATCACACTGGCTGTGGGGTTGCATGTTGGGTTGCTCGGTTACTTATCCTCAGAGACTCCTAGTGTTAACTACCCTTTATTTATGTCTGCCACTTCTTGATTCCTTCCCATTCAGCTTTGGCAAAGGTTGCTGATGGGCTCTGATGCTTTTTGAGGCTCTCCAGGTTTTCAGAATTCCACCAATTGTGACACTCCCCTTTGATATCCCTGTTATGTCTTGAATAAAGAATCTGACCAAATACTGTAAGCTCAAAGTAATGTCTGGCCGTAGTCCTTTATTACAGATCTCAGACTGCCTCTCCAGCCTGTGAGGCCTTCTTATGTACAGGTGCTCCCAAGGGATTATGGGATCCCTTGTGACTCCAGGAGATGGGCCCTCTGGTGGTTAAACAAGTTATTTACAGGTTTACATATATAACAACACTACCCCGCCCGCCCCCCCCCCCCCTACCCCCGCAAAGTCAATAGTGTAACTATTTACAAGATGAGTCGATCTGGGGCCTTCCTTTCCCTGGTTGATCGTCTCGGTGCAAATGCTGGTTTTGGTGAGTCGTTTGATGGGCCTTCACTGGGCTGCTGCGCAGATGGTCTTGCTGGGCTGTTGGGTGTGGTGAGTCCTGCTGGGCTGCTGCTGGTGATGGGTTCTGCTTCGTGGTCAACCACTGGGTCGAAAAAGTTAGAGGCTATTGTGGGTTGCTCTGGATAGTCCGTGAATCTGAGTTTGGTTTGGTCCAAGTGTTTTCTGCAGGTGAGTCCATTTGAAAGTTTGACCAGAAACACCCTACTCCCCTCTTTGGCCACGACAGTGCCGAAAAGCCACTTGGGACCTTGTCCATAGTTCAAAACAAATACAGGATCATTAATCTCAATTTTGCGTGACACATTTGTGCGATCATGATATGTATTCTGTTAAAGCCACCTGCTCTCTACCTGTTCATGTAGATCAGGGTGGACTAATCTTAAGTGCTCTTTTCATGAGCAGTTCAGCGGGGGGAACCCCAGTGAGCGAGTGGGGTCTTGTGCGGTAACTAAGCAGGACTCGGGATCGGCAAGTCTGCAGTGAGCCTTCAGTTACCCTCTTCAAGCTCTGCTTGATTGTTTGCATTGCTCGCTCTGCCTGACCATTGGACGCTGGTTTAAATGGACCAGATGTGACATGTTTGATCCCATTGCGCGTCATGAACACTTCGAACTCGGCACTGGTGAAGCACGGCCCATTGTCATTCACAAGGACATCAGGCAGGCCGTGTGTGGCAAACATGGCCCGTAGGCTTTCAATGGCGGCAGCGGACGTGCTTGCCAACATTATCTCACATGCAATCCATTTGGAGTACGCATCTACGACAACAAGAAACATTTTTCCCAAGAATGGCCTGCATAGTCGACATGGACCCTGGACCATGGTTTGGAGGGCCAGGACCATAAACTTAGTGACGCCTCCCTGGGTGCATTGCTTGACTGTGAACATGTGTTACATTTGTGCACGCAGGACTCTAAGTCTGCATCGATACCGGGCCACCACATGTGAGATCTGGCTATCGCTTTCATCATTACAATGCTTGGGTGGGCACTGTGGAGGTCACTAATGAAAGTGTCCCTGCCCATTTTTGGCACCACTATCCGATTACCCCTTAGGAGGCAGTCTGCCGTATGGACATTTCATCTCTGCGCCACTGGTACAGCTTTATTTCTTCCTGCATCTCCAATGGGACACTAGACCAACTCCCATGGAGCAGATAATTTTGTACTATAAGGGGTATAAAAGGGGTCAGAAGGTCTAGTAAGGAGGAGGAACTGAGGGAAATCCTTATTAGTCAGGAAATTGTGTTGGGGAAATTGATGGGATTGAACGCCGATAAATCCCCAGGCCTGATGGACTGCATCCCAGAGTACTTAAGGAGGTGGCCTTGGAAATAGCGGATGCATTGACAGTCATTTTCCAACATTCCATTGACTCTGGATCAGTTCCTATCGAGTGGAGGGTAGCCAATGTAACCCCACTTTTTAAAAAAGGAGGGAAAGAGAAAACAGGGAATTATAGACCGGTCAGCCTGACCTCAGTAGTGGGTAAAATGATGGAATCAATTATTAAGGACGTCATAGCAGCGCATTTGGAAAGAGGTGACATGATAGGTCCAAGTCAGCATGGATTTGTGAAAGGGAAATCATGCTTGACAAATCTTCTGGAATTTTTTGAGGATGTTTCCAGTAGAGTGGACAAGGGAGAACCAGTTGATGTGGTATATTTGGACTTTCAGAAGGCTTTCGACAAGGTCCCACACTAGAGATTAATGTGCAAAGTTAAAGCACATGGGACTGGGGGTAGTGTGCTGACATGGATTGAGAACTGGTTGTCAGACAGGAAGCAAAGAGTAGGAGTAAATGGGTACTTTTCAGAATGGCAGGCAGTGACTAGTGGGGTACCGCAAGGTTCTGTGCTGGGGCCCTAGCTGTTTACACTGTACATTAATGATTTGGACGAGGGGATTAAATGTAGTATCTCCAAATTTGCGGATGACACTAAGTTGGGTGGCAGTGTGAGCTGCGAGGAGGATGCTATGAGGCTGCAGAGTGACTTCGATAGGTTAGGTGAGTGGGCAAATGCATGGCAGATGAAGTATAATGTGGATAAATGTGAGGTTATCC
Organism: Pristiophorus japonicus; assembly: GCF_044704955.1. Classification (NCBI taxonomy): domain Eukaryota; kingdom Metazoa; phylum Chordata; class Chondrichthyes; family Pristiophoridae; genus Pristiophorus; species Pristiophorus japonicus. Next base: position 229,246,723 of record NC_091982.1, on the reverse strand, counting down.
ACTTTGGTGGTAAAAACAGAGAGACAGACTATTATCTGAATGGTGACAGATTAGGAAAAGGGGAGGTGCAACGAGACCTGGGTGTCATGGTACATCAGTCATTGAAGGTTGGCATGCAGGTACAGCAGGCAGTTAAGAAAGCAAATGGCATGTTGGCCTTCATAGCGAGGGGATTTGAGTACAGGGGCAGGGAGGTGTTGCTACAGTTGTACAGGGCCTTGGTGAGACCACACCTGGAGTATTGTGTACAGTTTTGGTCTCCTAACTTGAGGAAGGACATTCTTGCTATTGAGGGAGTGCAGCGAAGGTTCACCAGACTGATTCCCGGGATGGCGGGACTGACATATCAAGAAAGACTGGATCAACTGGGCTTGTATTCACTGGAGTTCAGAAGAATGAGAGGGGACCTCATAGAAACGTTTAAAATTCTGATGGGTTCAGACAGGTTAGATGCAGGAAGAATGTTCGCAATGTTGGGGAAGTCCAGAACCAGGGGTCACAGTCTAAGGATAAGGAGCAAGCCATTTAGGACCGAGATGAGGAGAAACTTCTTCACCCAGAGAGTGGTGAACCTGTGGAATTCTCTACCACAGAAAGTTGTTGAGGCCAATTCACTAAATATATTCAAAAAGGAGCTCGATGAAGTCCTTACTACTAGAGGGATCAAGGGGTATGGCGAGAAAGCAGGAATGGGGTACTGAAGTTGCATGTTCAGCCATGAACTCATTGAATGGTGGTGCAGGCTAGAAGGACCGAATGGCCTACTCCTGCACCTATTTTCTATGTTTCTATGTTTACTAATGACAGTAAGGGGTCCTGGCTCATCCAGGTTCTAATCTGTCGGGCAGTTGTTCACTCTCGAATGCTTCCATTACCATAACCAACTCTGGGGGCTGTGCCATCTCCATCCCTGTGGGCAATGGTAGCCTACTGAGAGCATCGGCACAGTTTTCTGTGCCTGGCCTGTGACGGATGACGTAGTTGTATGCGGACAACATGAGCGCCCATCTCTGGATGTGGGCCGATGCATTCGTATTTATCCCCTTACTTTCAGAAAAGAGGGATATAAGTGGCTTATGGTCAGTTTCCAATTCAAATTTGAGCCCAAACAGATATTGATACATTTTCTTTACCCCATAAACACACGCTAACACTTCTTTTTCGATCATGCTGTAGGCCCTCTCAGCCTTAGACAGACTTCTGGATGCATAAGCAACCGGTTGCAATTTCTCAGATTCATTAGCTTGTTGCAATACACACCCACACAGTATGACGACCATCTCTTGCTGGAACCAAACGCTTACATGGATCATACAACACAAGCAATTTGTTTGAGCATAACAGTTTCCTAGCTTTCTCAAAGGCATTTTCTTGGCTTTTACCCCATACCCATTCATCTTCTTTACGCAGTAAAGAGTGCTGTGGTTCTAACAGTGTGCTAAGACCCGGTAAGAAGTTTCCAAAGTAGTTCAGGGGTCCTAGAAATGACCGACGCGCCGTTACGTTCTGTGGTCTTGTTGCGTTCTTGATTCGAATCAGTGGGCCTGATGCCGTCTGCCGCGATTCTTCTCCCCAGGAACTCCACTTCAGGTGCATGGAAAACGCACTTTGAGCTTTTTAACCTGAGCCCACACGATTAAGCCAACTAAAAACCTCCTCCAGGTTCTGCAGGTGCTCGACGGTGTCCTGACCTGTAATCAAGATGTCGTCCTGGAAGACCACGGTGTGCAGGACTGACTTCAGCAAGCTTTCCATGTTCCTCTGGAATACCGCCGTGGCTGATCGAATTCCAAACGGGCATCTGTTGTAAATGAAGAGACCTTTGTGTGTGTTGATGCAGGTGAGGCCCTTCGGTGATTCCACCAGCCCCTGCATCATGTAGGCCGAGGTCAAATGTATGCACCGCATGTACCTCTGCCTCCTCAGTCTGAGGCTCTGGTTTGTCGTGATCCACTGTGGATCTGTCCTCCTCTGCAACATGATGGTTTTCAGGATTAGCAGGGTTTGCAGCTCGCCTGCACATACGTTGGAGGTGTCCCATTGTTCCACAGCCCTTGCAAACGTATCCTTTGAAGTGGCATGAATGGAAGCGATGATCGCCTCCGCAGCCACCCTTGATGGTGGACTCTGAGACATCTGCGGACGTGCAGCTGCAGGAATGTGCATCCTGTCCTGTACATTACGATTCGAAAACAGCAGTACTTTGTTCACAGTACTTGCATCAGCACTCGTGTGCTGAGAGATTTGTTTGGTATTGTCACTGGTGGCGATGAACGCCTGGGCTATCGCTATGGCTTTGCTCAAGGTTGGGGTCTCTACAATCAAAAGTTTGCGAAGTATCACTTCATGGCCAATGCCAAGTACAAAAAAGTCCCTGAGCATGTGCTCTAAGTGTCCTTCAAATCCGCAATGTCCTGCAAGGTGCCTTAGCTCGGCGACGTAGCTCGCCACTGCTTGGCCTTCAGACCTCTTGTACGTGTAAAGCCGGTACCTCGCCATCAGAACACTTCCCTTCAGGTTTAAATGCTCCCGGACCAGTGTGCACAAATCATCGTATGACTTCTCTGTGGATTTCGCTGGAGCGAGTAGATTTTTCATGAGGCCATACGTTGGTGCCCCGGATTGCCCTTCGTTTGGCAGCGTTCGCTTCTCCTTCCAACTCGTTGGCCAAGAAGTATTGGTCGAGTCGTTCCACAAATGTTTCCCAATCATCTCCCTCCGAAAATTTCTCCAGGATGCCCACAGTTCTCTGCATTGTTGCGGTGGGGTTCGTCATCTGTATCTCGTCACCAGTTGTTATATCTTGAATAAAGAATCTGACCAGATACTGTAAGCTCAAAGTAACGTGTTACCGTAGTCCTTTATTACAGGTCTCCAGAGTGCCTCTCCAGCCTGTGAGGCTTCCTTTTGTTCAGGTGCTCCCAAGGGATTGTGGGATCCCTTGGGACTCCAGGGAATGAGCCCCCTGGTGGTTAAACAAGGTATTTACAGGTTTACATATATAATAATCCCCATCCCTTTCAATTTGACTTATACTGAATTTTCTTCTCCCACAACTAACTGATTAATTGGGGTTAACTTTACTTTTGGGCGATAGTGTAAAGTGGACGCTAACGAATTATAATGTGCGGCCAATTCAATAGTGGCCATTTTACGCCATCACCCAAAGTTAAAATGGCCCTCCTAGTGTCCTCCTTAGACGTGTTAGGTCTGCACCTGTTGCTGTGAATAATTATGCAAATCAGTTAGTCCACAACCAGATGGCAGACCACCAAAAGGTGGTTTGCAAAAGAAACTGGATTGCATCTTCACTCTCAATTGGATACTGGGAAATTCAGAACGCCCTGGTTTCAACCTGACAGTATAAACCAGGCTGAGTGAGATTACCAATTCAGTGTCAATTCAAGCCAAATTATAATTACTTCTGCGTCATGGATCTTTGCCATTTAGCAACTGGCTTGAAACTGCCCCACCATTATTTCATGTAGGATTCTTATAGCCTGCAGGGAAAGGAGACTTTCATCCCATCAATCTGGGCAATGTTTGAATACTGCAGTGTGCTAATTCAATTTAGTCCCTAGCTACATTACAATTAATTCACTGGCTTATGCTTAAAAATAACACTAAAATTAATTTGATAGTTGTAGTATTCAGTGTCAGGCTTTCCGTTTATTTTTTGGTTCAGTTCAGTTACTGTTCATTGGATAAAATGGGAATGAATCAAAAGAAATTATGCAAAGGTGTAAATATCCCATAAAGAAAATGAATGCAGGGGATGAACTGCTCACAGTGAATGACATTCATTTTAATGTGACCTGGAAGAGTAATATTTTCTCAACCCTTGTCCTCTACATTACAACAGCAACTACACTTCAAAAGTTCTTCATTGGCTGTAAAGTGCTTTGGGATGTGCTGAGGTTGTGAAAGGCACTGTATAAGAGTAAGTCTTTCTATAGCAATCAGTGACAGCTCACGCTGTCTTCTTTGCATAGTCTCTGAAGCATATGGCATGAAGTAGGGATGCCATTCTAGGGGAACAAAAAAGATACTGGGGTAGGTAATTTTTTGCCTTCGCCGCCTAGTTGGTAATATGGTGGAGCGGGTAACCCACCCGTTCGAGAACCCGCCTGATTTGCATTCCATTGAAATCAATGGAATGAAAATCGTTTTTACACTACTGTGTAGAATCGGTATAAATATGGGAATTGTTGTTTTATAAAAACTCACCAAACTCTCTTTCTGCATTTTGTGTTTATAAGACCTGACATTACACAGTGCAATACCAGCGTACGAATGTTTTAAGTGTTGGTCTGAAAATCCTCCCTCCGCTGGTTTAGTGCAGGTGTTAACCCATTTATTATGCCTTGCTCAAGTAGCAGAGAGAGGAATTTCAGACCCATGTGTTAAAGGTTTGGGCGCTAGAGTCCAACAACGTAATTTCAGTGCCCAACTTGCAGTATGTCACAAAGACTGGAAACACCAGGATATTTTACAATATACAGATACTTAGAAATGTAATTCAGTCATGCTCATCATGCATTGCCATAGCTTGTGATCGCATTTGAATGCTGCCCGTAGTAAATTCAAAAGGTCTAGTTGCATCTCTTGCGCTGAAATCACGATCACTTCCAGGGTGTTATTGTACAGGTAACTGACATGCTTTATAACAGATCGTATAAGATATGTGCCTTCATGTTTTCTTGCAATGCGATTGGTCTGTTTCCCTGGTAATTCTGCTAATACTAACAAACTTGGTGTCAAGACATATTCAGCTACCCCCCGCCCCCCCCCCTTCTCTAAGAAAATATGTCTGATGTTGTGCTATGAGCAGGTTGGGGTTTTTGTTCGGTTAAAAACCAGTCAGGCAATGCAATCATCTACAATATAGGAAATGTGAATGTGAGAATCTCAAAGATTCTTGAATCAGGTCAATGATGGCGATGATTAGTATATTGTTAATCAAGTTCTCTTGCATTCCCATTCCTAAATTGCCATCAAAGCATTATCACTTTCAGTTGGCTTGTTAGTGAATCATGAATATTAAAGAGATCAAAATGGATCCACACTCCTACATTCGCAAGCACTGCAGCTGAAGAGGCTAAATGAGCCCTGACTGTTACTTTTACAGATTTTGTTATAATTCACCAACTGAAGAGCTATCTATCTAATTATTTTCAATACTGCCTTAATAGTGAATAAGCAGAAATTAGATGCACGATGACAGAATAGAATGACTATCAGTGTCATTTGTTTGATAGGGGTCTCACATGAATGTGGTGTTTAACTGTGGGGGATGTCAGATATGGTACGAACAACCAGAGATTGATAATTGTTTTGGCTTGAGGAATAATACCATAGCTGTATATGTTGGGGGAGGGATGAGATTGGGCGTTCAAATCACTGTGACTATAAAAGGAAAATCCTAAATCATTTGAATGTAAATCACGATAATGCTGATAAATGTGTATTTTCAGAAATATGTTATTAACCTTTTGAAAGCTGAAAAAGCAAGAATTTAGCAAGGTCACAGTGGGTAATGCTATTTCAGGAACTCTATTAATCCTAAAACATTTCACCATTTTGTAAACGATTCTCACGTTAAGTCTAGAAATCACTGCTGAAAATATTAGTGGATTTAGTGTCTCATATGACATTCCTTTATCCACTATTTTAATGAAGGTGTTAACCCATTAAAAAAAAACAGGTTAATTCTTGCTTTAAAATAGTGGATGGAGGAATATCAACTGAATGTAAAAAATGTCTCAGCTTATGTCACCAACAGCAGTTTCTAGGCTGTAATATTTACCTGTAACATTTATGAGAAATTGTTTTTATTCTTGGCAAATGTTGCATGAAAGAAGAGATGTGGTGATATTGGGAGTTGAAAAAGGGTTGTTCAACAGGTTAAAGGTTACTGTGCCAAATCAAATGTGTTTGTGTATCTGCAGTGGGTAGAGCCATCAATGGCATCACAGAGTACTTCACTTGTTCAGACTAGATGAGACTTATTTATGCATGACCCCTAGTGGATATTCTCTGAATTACCCAAAAGGATCATTTTTTTTTCAAAGGATGTCATCGGAACAAGAGTCGTCCATTCAGCCCCTTGAGCCTGATCCACCGTTTAATTAGAGCTTGTCTGATCTGTACCTCAACTCCATTTACTCATCTTTGCTCCAAATCCTTCAATACCCCTCCCAAATAAAATCTTATCGATCTTGGTTCAGAATTTTTAAATTGACCCCCAGCCTCAACAGCTTTTTGAGGTAGAGAGTTCCAGATTTCCACTACCTTTGTGTGAGGTAGTGCTTCCTGACATCGCACCTCAATGGCTGGCTCTAATTTTAAGATTATGTCTCCTTGTTCTGGACTCCCCCATAAGAGGAAATAGTTTCTCTCGATCCTATCTACCCTATCAAATCCATTAATCCTCCCCACTACCTCAATTAGATCACCCCTTAATCTTCGAGACTCAGGGCAATGCAGGCCTAGTCTATGCAAGCTGTCCTCATAATTTAATTATTTTAGCCCCAATATAATTCTGGTGAATCTGCAATGCACCCCTTCCAAGGCTTATATATCCTTCCTGAGCAGGGGAGTTATCCTTGGTATTCTGGCCAATATTTATCCCTCACTCAACATAACAAAAAACAGATTATCTGGTCATTATCACATTGCTGTTTATGGGAGCTTGCTGTGCGCACATAAGCTGCTGCGTTTCCCACATTACAACAGTGACTACACTTCAAAAGTACTTAATTGGCTTAAAGTGCTTTGGGACGTCCGGTGGTTGTGAAAGGCGCTATATAAATGCAAGTCTTTTTCTTCCTGAGGTGTGGTGCCCAGAGCTGAACGCAGTTACTCCAGATGCGGTCGAACAAGAACATTATACAATTGCAACATAACTTCCACCTCTTTATATTTCTCCTCCCTTGAGGTAAAGGCTAACATTTCATCAGCCTGTTTAGTGTTTATTTGTACCTTTCTACTGGCTCTTATTGATTTCTGAACACGGATCCCTAAATCTCTCCGCTCCACCACAGTTCTGAGCTTCTTTCCAATTAAAAAATTATCCTATGTCCAATGATTTCCCAAACAGAGAGTTCCCGATCCCAGCTACTTCCATCAGGGGAAATATCCAAAGTCAGGCCACAATTATGAACCTGCTAACGGCTAGTTACAGAGAGGCATTGCAAAAAGAATCAGCCATTATGTTATTTTATAAATAGCTGTCTTAATATTTTAAACTCTGTTACAGCAGGAACATTATGATATCCTGTAAGGTATCACGGAGATGTAGGCTTTCATTTGATGGAAGTAAAACATTTAATTCAAAATACTGTAATTCAGCCACATAGATAAATGAAATTTAGGGTTGTCACTTGCCAACTCTCTAGGATTGTTCTGGAGTCAACCAGGAATAAATTCGTTCCGGGATGTGGGCATCACTGGCAAGGCCAGATTTATTGCCCATCCCTAATCGCCCCTTGAGAAGGTGGTGGTGAGCCACCTTCTTGAACCGCTGCAGTCCGTGTGGTGAAGATACTCCACAGTGCAATTAGAGAGGGTGTTCCAGGACTTTGACCCAGTGACGATGCAGGAATGGCGATATACTTCCAAGTCAGCATGATGTGTAACTTGGACAGGAATTTGCTGGTGATGGTGCTCCCATGCGACTGCTGCCCTTGTCCTTCTAGGTGGCGGGTCTGGGAGGTGCTGCCGAAGAAGCCTTAGCGAGTTGCTGCAGTGCATCTTGTAGATGGTACACACTGCAGCCACGGTGCGCCGGTGGTGGAGGGAGTGAATGCTAAAGGTAGTGGATGGGGTGCCGATCAAGCGGGCTGCTTTGCCCTGGATGATGTCGAGCTTCTGGAGTGTTGTTGGAGCTGCATTCATCCAGGAAAATGGAGAATATTCTCCTGGACACATCTGCAAGCAGCCTGGGAGAAAATTCATAGGGGCGGTAAAAAATATTGCTGCCTTTTTCATTTTCTTTGAACATAGAAGCATAGAAACATAGAAAATCGGTGCAGGAATAGGCCATTCGACACTTCGAGCCTGCACCACCATTCATTAGGATCATGGCTGATCATTCACCTCAGTTCCACTTTCCTGCTTTCTTTACATACCACTTAATCGCTTTAGCCGTAAGGGCCATATTCGACTCCCTCTTGAATATATCTAAAGAACTGGCATCAACAACTCACTGCGGAAGAGAATTCCACAGGTTAACAACTCTCTGAGTGAAGAAGTTTCTCCTCATCACGGTCCTAAATGGTTTACCCCTTATCCTTAGAGTGTGACCCCTGGTTCTGGACTCCCCCAACATCGGGAACATTCTTCCTGCATCTAACCTGTCCAGTCCTGTCAGAATTTTATATGTTTCTATAAGATGCCCGCTCATTCTTCTAAACTCCAGTGAATACAGGCCCAGTCAATCCAATCTTTCCTCATGTCAGTCCTGCCATCCCGGGAATCAGTCTGGTGAACCTTCGCTGCACTCCCTCAATAGCAAGAACATCCTTCCTCAGATTAGGAGACCAAAACTGAATATAATATTCCAGGTGAGGCCTCACAAAGACTCTGTACAGCTGCAGCAAGACCTCCCTGCTCCTATACTCAAATCCTCTAGCTATGAAGGCCAACATGCCATTTGCCTTCTTCATCGCTTGCTGTACCTGCATGCCAACCTTCAATGACTGATGTACCATGACACCCAGGTCTCGTTACACCTCCCCTTTTCCTAATCTGCTGCCATTCAGATAATAGTCTGCCTTCGTGTTTTTGCCATCAAAGTGGATAATCTCACGTTTATCCACATTATACTGCATCTGCCATGCATTTGCCCACTCTCCTAACCTGTCCAAGTCACCCTGCAGCCTCTTAGCATCCTCCTCACAGCTCACACTGCCTCCCAACTTGTCATCTGCAAACTTGGGGATATTACTCTCAATTCCTTCATCTAAATCATTGATGTATATTGTAAATAGCTGGGGTCCCAGCACTGAGCCCTGCGGCACTCCACTAGTCACTGCCTGCCATTCTGAAAAGGACCCATTTATCCCGACTCTCTGCTTCCTGTTTGCCAATCAGTTCTCTATCCATGTCAAAACATTACCCCCAATACCATGTGCTTTAATTTTGCACACCAATTTCTTGTGTGGGACCTTGTCAAAAGCCTTTTGAAAGTCCAAATACACCACGTCCACTGGTTCTCCCTTGTCCATTCTACTAGTTACATCCTCAAAAAATTCTAGAAGATTTGTCGAGCATGATTTCCCTTTCATAAATCCATGCTGACTTGGACCGATCCTGTCACTGCTTTCCAAATGCGCTGCTATTTCATCTTTAATAATAGATTCCAACATTTTTCCCACCACTGATGTCAGGCTAACTGGTCTATAATTACCCACCTTCTCTCTCCCTCCCTTTTTAAATAGTGGCGTTACATTAGCTACCCTCAAGTCCATAGGAACTGATCCAGAGTCAATAGACTGTTGGAAAATGATCACCAATGCATCCACTATTTCTAGGGCCACTTCCTTAAGTACTCTGGGATGCAGACTATCAGGCCCCGGGGATATATCGGCCTTCAATCCCATCAATTTCCCTAACACAATTTCCCGCCTAATAAGGATATCCTTTAGTTCCTCCTTCTCACTAGACCCTCGGTCCCCTCGTACTTCCGGAAGGTTATTTGTGTCTTCCTTCATTTTTGTTCAATTGGTCTGCCATTTCTTTGTTCCCTATCATAAATTCACCTGAATCCGACTGCAAGGGACCTACGTTTGTCTTCACTAATCTTTTTCTCTTGGTTAACAATAATACTTCAATCAGTTTGTATTTATCCAGAACCAATTGTAATCCTAATCGCTTCTTTTCAACAACCATCAACTCCCAAAACTCAAGACAATTCCTCACTCAGTCACTGCAATGAAAGAGATGTAGCAAGGTTTACATTTGCATCATTAGTTAAAAGAGTAAAATATAAAACTATTAAAAATTAATTGATGTTCTAAAGTTCTAAAATACTGTATATATTTAACGTTGCTTATACAGTTATAACAATCACAAGACATAAAAACATTAAGGGCATCTACTATCTAAAAATAACCACATGTATCAATGATTCCAGATTCTGAGCTTCTACGAAAGCTCCTAAGAAAGCAGGACAGTGTTGCCACACATTGGAGCTTAGCTGTGCTATGTCACAAAGTGCCGAATACAGGTTCACAGCCACAATTCTCTCCCTCGTGAGTTCCCAATCTCAGACATATCATCAAGGCAACACTAAGGTCCCATCCAGTTGAGGTCAGGAGATCAGACAAGGAGGAAAGCTGATGGACAGAACTGGTGAGGTCTTTCTTGAGTACCTCCTAATAGCCGATTATAAAGCAACAGTGACAAAGGTTTCAGAGCTGAGATATTTGCAAGGTGCATAGTAGTCAAAAAAATAACTTGGGTCTCCTTAAGTGTATCTTTTTGTTCTGAGTTGGATATCAGGCTCTGTCTGTTTTACGTAAGTGCAGCGGTCGGAGTTATGTAACACCGAAAGCTAAACTATTAACAAATTTCGCTGTTATAGAGTCTGGATTGTAGCTCGCAATTTAGAAATCTGCCAAACAGTATTGCATCTGTGAATCCGATATTGGGATTCAGAATCCCTGTGATGTGCTCAAGTCTTGCTTCCGCTCATCAGAGTGTTGAGAGAAGGATGAAAGGGGAAAGGAAGAGGGTCAATTGCCATGAATGCCCCCAAAGAACGATGGGAGAAGAAAAGGTATAGTTGCGGAAAATGGCAGCAAGCAAACTGAAGAACATCAAATAAAAGATAAATATATAATATTCGGAGCTGAGAAAGAACTACTTTTTAAAACGTTGAAAGCAGAAACTTTACTTGATCGGTCAATTAATTTATCCATCGCACCCCTCCAATTTTCTAAACAGAGTATTCAATGTCAGTGCAGTGCACATTGCTCAGGTCTCACACATTAAACCACTGCCGTAACACATCTCAGTAGAGCACTTCAAACCTTGAATTTCACTGGTGACATAGTCTCGAATAATTAAATTCCTGCTGGTTAACTTCCCACAGGTAGTCGTTTCAAAGGCACTGCGACAATCCGCAGACTGTTTATGCCATTTTCAGCACAATAGGAACAGCCTGGAATAGTCTGAGGTGTTACCAATAGTAATGTGTCACTTTTTGTGGCAAATCACATGCTCGTCAAGCTGAGAGATGCCCACGTTGCGGATCAGAACTTTTTTTCTCACTCTTCCCAGTGTCGGCATCAAGCTCCCCTAACTTAGTCAGGTATAGCATTATTTTAGAGGCAGAGTAAAACACTGCCTAATAATGTGCTTTCTCTGCAATCTCAGATCGTTATCTGCTACTGAACCGGAATAACATTTCCATTTCCCACACCAACCATCCTTGTCGCCCCTCTTGAGTGAGACAGTCCAATTATTGCTGCATTTTGGGGCGGTTCTATGCTGTGTCTCTGCTAGCTTAGCACAAACCAGGAACTGGACCTGAGAACCCACATGGAACGGGGTTGAAATTAATGAAGCGTACTTCATTTCGGAGTTTTACAGCCACCAGAGTACAGAAACTTTAATATCATTGGTTTGCAGTGGATTATGAAGTAGATCCCAGAAATGAAAGGAAAGCATTATAACTTCCTGGGGTCAGGCAGCATCTGTGGAGAGAAACAGAGTTAACGTTTCAGATCTGTGACCATTTGTCAGAACTGGCGAAGGGTCACACCTGAAACGTTAACTCTGTTTCTCTCCACAGATGCTGCCTGACCTGCTGAGATTTCCAGCATTTTCTCTTTTTATTTCAGATTCCAGCATCCGCAGTATTTTGCTTTTATATAACTTACTGGGAGTAATTTTAATTTTGAATCGCTGGGCAGAAAATGTGTGACAGCGATTCGGCAGCCCGTTTACACCTCGCTCAATTTTCTTTCCACGCAACTGTGAAGTGAGCTGCTGATTTGTTAACACCCATATCTCACCCTGTGCTATGAGTTAAAATGATCCCCACTGTGTCAACTGTCCTGTGACAATTCTTCTTGGGTCCCCTGGAACACAGCGAGCTGCAATGACGTTGATGCCAATGCTCCCGTTCAGGCAGTGTGGAGGTCCCGTAAAGGCTGCTTGCTGGCCTTACAATGGAAAAACTGCACGCGTGGATATTTGAATGGGCCACGGAGCCTCTTAAAGGGGCTGCGCACCCCAAAACAAATTAGAGGGAACATTGGTTGACGCTCAGGAACTATCTCATCATACTAGATGGTTTTGCACGCATTTTGTCCTCTTTTTTTTTTTTCTTTTTTTTTGAAATTCGTAGCCAATCGTTCCAATTCTTTGTCAAATCACAAACGCCAGAGGTCACCTTGCACACGCCAAGGATCACTCTGCGCCAATGCTCTTAGCCAAAAGGCCCAGAGCTACTGCACCATTCCTGGAAGTACTGCAATACCAGGTTCGTGCCATGGAGGTGGATGGGTCAGGTCCCCCACACACCTCCGTGGAGGTGGATGGGACAATGAATTAGATGATGGGAGTGCTTTCAAGCTCCCAGTGCTCAGGAATTTCCTGATAACTTAGTGGTTGAATAAACCAGAAGGTTGCAATGGCAGCTATGCATATCAGGAAGGTCTTAGATGTAAGACCTCGGTCTGTGCTGAGTTACCTGATCCCAGCTGGGACAGAGGAGAAGGGACCATGCATCCCAACCTGCAAACTTCAACATCTTGAAAAATGACCAGAATGTTTTATTATGTGTCATGCCATCAATATTCAAATAACCCAACCCTTTCATTGTATGTACTATGACTGAAGTGCTACGCAGGATTTTAATGTATTTAATGTTGTGGTTTCCACAAATCCAAACACGATTAACGGAATATGGTGTCTAGTTAATTTAATTTGCTTTATTTTTAGATTCTTCAGCTTAATACCTTACTGTGTTTTGATAGTTTATACTTTAAACTATATACCATCAAAATATAAAAAGAAAGCTAATCCCCCTGATTGAGAAGTTTGAAGTATTTCAGGCTTGCTTCATTCTGCAAAGAGAGAGCATGAAAAAATGTTGGCAAGTAAAATCAAGGAAAACACAAAGACGTTTTATAAATACAGTAAGAGCAAGAGGATAACTAAAGAAAGAGTGGGGCCTATTAGAGACCATAAAGATAAACTGTGTGTGAAGGAGGAAGATGTGGTATGGTTGAATACTTTGCATCTGTTTTTGCAAAAGAGAGGGGCGATGCAGACATTGCAATCAGGGAGGAGTGTGAAATATTAGATGAAATAAACATAGTGAGAAAGAAAATGTTATGTATGAATAAAGAGTCTGACCACATACTGTGAGCTCAAAGTAAAGAGTGACCTTAGTCTTTTATTACAGGTCTCCAGAGTGCCTCTCTAGCCTTTGAGGCCTTCTTAAGTACAGGTGCTCCCAAGGGATTCATTGGGACTCCAGGGGATGAGCCCTCTGGTGGCTACACAAGTTATTTACAGGTTTACATATATAACAACACTACCCCCCCCCCCCCTTCCCCCACAAAAGTCAATAGTGTAACTATTTACAAGGTGAGTCGATCTGGGGCCTTTCTTTCCCTGGTTGATCGTCTCGATGCAAATGCTGGTTTTGGTGAATCATTTGTTGGGCCCTCACTGGGCAGCTGTGAATCTGGCCTTGCTGGGCTGAGTCCTATTGGGCTGCTGCGGGTGATGGGTTCTGCTTCGTGGTCAACCGCAGTGTCGGTTGCCACTGGTGTATGTGTTGGGGGGGTCAAAGAAGGTAGGGTCCAAAGTGGGTTGCTCAGGGTAGTCTGTGAATCTGAGTTTAGTTTGGTCCAAGTGTTTCCGTTAGATGAGTCCATTTGAAAGTTTGACCCAAAACACCCTACTCCCCTCTTTTGCCGGGAAGCCACTTGGGACCTTGTCCATAGTTCAACACAAATACAGGATCATTTATTTGAATTTCGCATGATACATTTGCGCAATCATGATATGTACTTTGTTGAAGCCACCTGCTCTCGACTTGTTCATGTAGATCAGGGTGGACTAACGAGAGCCTTGTCTTTAGTGCCCTTTTCATGAGCAGTTCAGCGGGTGGAATCCAGTAAGCGAGTCGGGTCTCGTGCGGTAACTAAGCAGGACTTGGGATAGGTGAGTCTGCAGTGAGCCTTCAGTTACCCTCTTCAAGCCTTGCTTTATGGTTTGCACTGCTCTCTCCACCTGATCATTGGATGCTGGTTTGAACGGGGCAGATGTAACATGTTTGATCCCATTACGGGTCATGAACTCTTTGAACTCAGCACTGGTGAAACATGGCCCGTTGTTGCTCAAAAGGACATCAGGCAGGCCGTGCGTGGCAAACATGGCCCGCAGGCTTTCTGTGGTGGCAGTGGAAGTGCTTGCCAACATTATCACACATTCAATCCATTTGGAGTACGCATCTATAACTACAAGGAACATTTTACCCAAGAACAGGCCTGCATAGTCGACATTGACCCTGGACCACGGTTAGGATGGCCAAGACCATCAACTTAGTGGCGCCTCCCTGGGTGCATTGCTTAACTGCGAGCATGTGTTACATTTGTGCATGCAGGACTCTAAGTCCGCATCGATACCGGGCCACCACACATGGGATCTGGCTATCGCTTTCATCATTACAATGCCTGGGTGAATACTGTGGAGATCACTGATAGAAACATAGAAACATAGAAAATAGGTGCAGGAGTAGGCCATTCGGCCCTTCGAGCCTGCACCGCCATTTAATGAGTTCATGGCTGAACATGCAACTTCAGTGTCCCAGCCCTTCTTGGGAACCACTACTCGATTACCCTGCAGAAGACAGTCTGCCTGTATAGACATTTCATCTTTGCGCCGCTGGTATGGCTTTATCTCTTCCTGCATTTCCAATGGGACACTGGACCAGCTCCAGTTTTCTGTGCCTTGCCTGTGGCGGATGGCATAGTTGTATGCGGACAATGTGAGCGCCCATCTCTGGATGCGGGCCGATGCATTCGTATTTATCCCCATACTTTCGGAAAAGAGGGATATCAGTGGCTTATGGTCAGTTTCCAATTCAAATTTGAGCCCAAACAGATATTGATGCATTTTCTTTACCCTTAAACACATGCTGACGCTTTTTTAATCATGCTGTAGGCTCTCTCAGCCTTAGACAGACTTCTGGATGCATAAGCAACCGGTTGCAATTTCCGAGATTCATTAGCTTGTTGCAATACACACCCGACCCCGTATGACGATGCATCACAAATGCTTACATGGATCATACAACACAAGCAATTTGTTTGAGCATAAGTTTTCTAGCTTTTAAAAGGCATTTCCTTGGCTTTTACCCCATACCCATTCGTCTCCTTTATGCAGTAAGGCGTGAGTGGTTCTAGCAGTGTGCTAAGACCCGGTAAGAAGTTCCCAAAGTAGTTCAAGAGTCCTAGAAACGACCGCAGCTCCGTCACGTTCTGTGGCCTCGGTGCGTTCTCGATTGCCTCCGTCTTCGAATCTGTAGGCCTGATGCCGTCTGACGCGATTCTTCTCCCCAGGAACTCCACTTCAGGTGCCAGGAAAACGCACTTCGAGCATTTTAACCTGAGCCCCACGTGGTTGAGTCGACTAAGAACATCCTCCAGGTTCTGCAGATGCTCGACTTGTCCCGACCTGTAACCAAGATGTCGTCCTGGAAGACCACCGTGCGCGTGACCGACTTCAGTAAACTTTCCATGTTTCTCTGGAATATCGCCGCAGCTGATCGAATCCCAAACGGGCATCTGTTGTAAATAAAGAGACCTTTGTGCCTGTTGATGCAGGTGAGGCCCTTCGATGATTCCTCCAGCTCCTGCGTCATGTAGGCCAAGGTCAAGTCCAGCTTCGTGAATGTCTTTCCTCCTGCCAGCATCGCAAAAAGGTCGTCTGACTTTGGTAGTGGATATTGATCCTGAAGGGAGAAACGATTTGTAATCACCACAGATTCTGATGGTGCCGTCTCCCTTGAGGACTTGTACAATTGGACTGGCCCACTCAGTGAATTCGATCAGCGAAATGATGCCGTCTCGTTGCAGCCGGTCCAGCTCAATCTCCATCCTCTCGCTCATCATGTACAATACTGCTCTCGCCTTGTGATGGATGGGTCGCGCCACTGGAATTAGGTGGATCTGCACTTTTGCTCTTTGGAACTTCCCGATGCCTGGTTCGAACAGCGAGGGGAACTTGTCTAAGACCTGGGCACACGAAGTGTCGTCAACGGACGTGAGCGCTCGGACGTTATCCCAGTTCCAGCGTATCTTTCCCAGCCAGATCCTGCCGAGCAAGGCGGAACCATTGCGTTGGGTTCGTCATCTGTATCTTGTCGCCAGTTGTTGTGTATGAATAAAGACTCTGACCAGATACTGTGAACTCAAAGTAAAGTGTGACCGTAGTCTTTTATTGTAAGTCTCCAGAGTGCCTCTCCAGCCTGTGAGGCCTCCTTAAGTACAGGTGTTCCCAATGGATATGTGGGATCCCTTGGGACTTCAGGGGATGAGCCCTCTGGTGGCTACACAAGGTAGCTACAGGTTTACATATATAACAGAAAGTATTAGGGGGTTAGCAGCTTTGAAAGTGGATAAATCCACAGACCCAGATGAAATGTACCCAGGGTTAAGAGAAGCAAAAGAGGAAATAGCAGGGGCTCTGACCATCATTTTCCAATCCTCTCTGGCTACAGGTGTGGTGCCAGAGGACTGGAGGACTGCTAACATGGTACCTTTGTTTAAAAAGGGAGAAACGGATAGACTGAGTAATTACAGGTCAGTCAGTCTAACCTTGGTGGCGGGACAGGACAAATCTTCATTTAAAGACACAGATTAATCAAGGACTGTCAGCATGGATTTGTTAAGGGTTATTCGTGTCTGACTAACTTGATTGAATTTTTTGAGGAGTTAACAAGGAGGGTCGATGAGGGTAGTGCATTTGATGTAGTGTATATGTATTTTAGAAAGGCTTTTGATAAGTTCCCACACAGCAGACTGGTCACGAAAGTAAAAGCCCATGGGAACCAGGGCAAAGTGGCAAGTTGGATTCAATATTGGCTCAGAGGCAGTAGGAAAGAGTAATGGTTGATAAGTGTTTTTGTGACTGGAAGGCTGCTTCCAGTGGGGTTCCACAGTGTTCAGTACTAGGTCCTTCACTTTTTGTGGTATATATCAATGATTTAGACTTGAATATAGGGGGTATGATTAAGAAGTTTGCAGATGATACTAAAATCAGCTGTGTGGCTGATAATGAAGAAGAAAGCTGTAGACTGCAAGAAGATATCAATGAACTGGTCAGGTGGCAGAACAGTGGCAAATGGAATTCAATCTGGAGACGTGTGAGATAATGCATTTGGGGAGGGCTAACAAGGAAAGGGAATACACATTAAATGGTAGGACACTAAGAAGTGTAGAGGAACAAAGGGACCTGGGAGTGCATGTCCACAGATCCCTGAAGGTAGCAGGCCAGGTAGATAAGGTGGTTAAGAAGGCATATGAAATACTTGCCTTTATTAGCCGAGGCATGGAATACAAGAGCAGGGAAGTTATGTTTGAACTGTATAAAACACTGGTTAGGCCACAGCTAGAGTACTGCATGCAATTCTGGTTACCACATTACAGGAAAGATGTGATTGCACTAGAGAAGTTACAGAGGAGATTTGCGTGGATGTTGCCTGGACTGGAGAATTTTAGCTATGAGGAAAGATTGGATATGCTAGGTTTGTTTTCTTTGGAACAGAGGAGGCTGAGAGGAGACCTTATTGAGGTGTGTAAAATTATGAGGGGCCTGGATAGAGTGGATAGGAAGGACCTATTTCCCTTAGCAGAGGGGTCAACAACCAGGGGGCATAGATTTAAAGGTGATTTGAGGGGAAATGTCTTCACCCAGAGGGTGGTGGGGGTCTGGAACTCACTGCCTGAAAGGGTGGTAGAGACAGGCAGCCTCAGCATATTTAATAAGTACTTGGATGTGCACTTGAAGTACCGTAACCTACAGGGATATGGACCAGGAGCTGGAAAGTGGAATTAGGCTGGATAACTCTTTGTTGGCTGGCGTGGGCACGATGGGCCGAAATGGCCTCCTTCCGTGCTGTAACTTTCTATGATTCTATGATTCATAGAATCCGAGGGGGAGGAATTCTCTACCTTAGTACCACCCATTAGCGTGGTGTTAAGTCGAGAAAGTGGCGGCTGTCGCTCTTCCGCTAGCTCATGTACGATTCTGCGGCGTCCTCCATTCCTGACGTCTCCGTAGCACTGCTGGTACGTAGCATCGCCCTGAAAAGAGAAATGGCGCAGTGGTGACGTCACGCCAACTTACCGTCACCAGGATGAACTTTGACCCTAGTGCCGAATTCAGTGCGGGGTCCACCTCTAAAAGGGACACACATATATTTCAGGTAACTTTGCATTTAAGCTTTTGGACAGGGTTTTATTGATTTTATTGAAGTAGCAACGCTGCAATACACGTTGAGAGTTTTTTTTAAGTGTGCAGGGAATGTTGCTGGATGCTTGAAAGGCCTTGCATTGTAAAGGATGACCTCTGAGAAGATAGAAAATGCTGCAAATACTCAGCAGGTCAGGCAACATCCATGGAGAGAGAAACAGAGCTCGCGTCTCAGGTCGAGCTGCTGACCAGCTGAGTATTTCCAGCATTTTATGCTGTTATTTCAGATTTACAGCATTTGCTCGCAGAGGAAAGAGGAGGAAGCCAAAGAGGAGGAAGCTGAAGAGGTCGAAGCGGAACAAAGGATGTAATCCAGACATCCCCTTTCTGGCCGGGATATCTGGGATGGAATCATCCTCCTGCGGTCTCAATGACCACAATCCTAATTCCCCATTCAAAATTAGCTCCACACCTTACTTGACTCTCTTACTGACTATCACAGTGTCCTCTTGGCCACAATGCTAAAATAAAAGCCACTGCAAAGCAAACTTTCCAATCCAACTTCTCTCTCCTCTTGGCCAACCACCTTCTTCGGTGTGTGAAATAAGGAAGGCACGAGGGTGGAGTTGTGGTGGGGGGAAAGTGGGAAAGCAAGGGGTGCAGGCCAGAAGGAGGATAACGTATGAGGATACCCGCATCATGTAACTTTTCAGCCCTACTGCTGGCAAAGGGCTCTGCCATGCCCCTGCCCAGACTGGCCAGCACAGACTCTTCCATGGGGGAGAGGTGAGACTAGAAATGGGTGCCTTGCAATTGGTAGTTTGTTGGTAGGTGAGTGATTGGGGAGGGGGGGGGGGGGCGGAGTCGTGCATTGAGCTGTGTGTGTGGCTCGTGATTCAGTTGGTCGGAAATAGCTTTTGAAGATGCATTCACTGACCCTGACCAGTGGTCTCAGGTCATGATGCTTCTTTGGGCACTGGTGAAGATGACACTGCTGGAAGTGACGGCCTCGGTAATCTGGTCCACATCATTGTTTCTGGAGGGCCTCCTGGCCCCTGTGGGTAGAGGGCCGCTCTTACAGTGTTGACCCCCTGTACAAAACTTGAGTGCTGCGTGCCCCGTCCCTGGCTTGCTGAGCCATTTGTGTTTGTGCTGAAGCACTTTTCCCATTATTTAAGGTCCGGAAAGGAATTCAGCTTTAAGTGCTAAAGATTCCTATTTGGGATTTTTTAATATTAAATTTTTTTGAAAGGCAGTAAGGGCTGAAAAAAACCTGATTTTAATTACCCCTTTAATTCACCGCCCTTTTAATTGCCCACAATTCATTGCAAACTCCACAGCCTCGCTCCCATAGACTGTAAGAAGCTGCAACACCGCTCCTGGACAGATACTTCAGACCGAATTCCTCCACTAACGCTACCAGGAGGGTGTTACATGGTAAGTTAGTGCTGCGCTACAAATTACAAGTTTTTGCCCTATAACGCTGCGTCCATTTTCAGCGGCCGTAAACCTGAGGCCGCGGTGACATCGGCAGGTTTCTGTTGATGTTTAACTTTTCCCCCCTAGAATCTTACCGCATAGAAGGAGGCCATTCGGCCCATCATGCCTGTGCCGGCTCTTTAAAAGACCGATCCAATTAGTCCCACTCCCCTGTTCTTTCCCCACAGTACTGCAAATCTTTCCGTTTCAAATATATATCCAGTTCTCTATTGAAAGTTATTATTGAATCTGCTTCTACCACCCTTTCAGGAAGTGCATTCCAGATCATAACTCGCTGCGTAAAAAAAATGTCCTCATCTCCCACCTGGTTTTTTATCCAATTATCT
The DNA here is from genome assembly GCF_044704955.1 of Pristiophorus japonicus. Taxonomy (NCBI): domain Eukaryota; kingdom Metazoa; phylum Chordata; class Chondrichthyes; family Pristiophoridae; genus Pristiophorus; species Pristiophorus japonicus. Next base: position 229,226,459 of record NC_091982.1, on the reverse strand, counting down.
TAAAACTCATAAAAGAATCCTAAGGAGCAACTACTTTAGATCTGGAGCATGTTTTAAAATCTAGGAATGCTACTTCAAAGCAGAATTTGCAACAGTGACCCACAAAATAAAGACATCCTGGTTGAACTGGGACATATGAGAGGCATAGGAAGCAATATAATTAGCCTTCGTGTGCCGGAGCTAGGGTTCCTGCTTCTGATTGCTTTCTCGGGGCCCCTGCAGGTATGTGCACATGTGCGGATGTTGGATGAGAAAAGGATTGTCCTCTTATTGCCGATGACTCCCATGATAAATTAGCTTACTAATACACACACTTAAAGGCTCAGACATTTGTTTTGATTAATTCTTTGGATGTGGGCCAGCATTTATTGCCCATCCCTAATTGCCCTTGAGAAGGTCGTAGTGAGCCGCTGCCTTGAACCGCTGCAGTCCGTGTGGTGAAGGTACTCCCACTGTGCTATTAGGGAGGGAGTTCCAGGATTTTGATCCAGCGATGATGAAGGAACGGCAATATATTTGTAAGTCAGGATGGTGTATGACTTGTAGGGGAACTTGCAGGTGATGGTGTTCCCATGTGCCTGCTACTCTTGTCTTTCTAAGTGATAGAGGTCGTGGGTTGGGAGAAGAAGCCTTTGCGAGTTGCTGCAGTGCATCTTGTGGATGGTACACACTGCAGCCGCGGTGCACCGGTGGGGGAGGGAGTGAATGTTTAAGGTGGTGGATGGGGTGCCAATCAAGCGAGCTGCTTTGTCCTGGATGATGTCGAGCTTCTTGAGTGTTGTTGGAGCTCCACTCATCCAGGCAAGTGGAGAGTATTCCATCACTCTCCTGACTTGTGCCTTGTAGATGATGGAACATCTTTGGGGAGTCAGAAGGTGAGACACTCACTGCAGAACACCCAGTCTCTGACCTGCTCTTGTTGCCACGGTGTTTATGTGGCTGGTCCAGTTAAATTTCTGGTGACCCCCCAGGATGTTGATGGTGGGGGATTTGGCGATGGTAATGCCGTTGAATATCAAGGGGAGTTGGTTAGACTCTCGCTTGAAGGAGATGGTCATTGCTGGCACTTGTGTGGCGCGAATGTTACTTGCCACTTATCAGCCCAAGCCTGAATGTCATCCAGGTCTTGTTGCATGCGGGCATGGACAGCTTCAATTTCTGAGGAGTGGCAAATGGAACTGAACACTGTGCAATAATCAGCGAACATCCCACTTCTGACCTTATCAAGGAGGAAAAGTCATTGATGAAGCAACTGACGATGGTTGGGCCTAGGACACTGCCCTTGTTGCCGTTGAGTAGATGGTGGCGATCCCTCCTTTTGAACCACTGGAAGCAGTTTGAAACAGCTGAGTGACTTGGTATGCCACTTCAGGCAGTTAAAGGACAACCACATTGGTGTGGGACTGGAGTCACACATAGGCCAGTCCTGGTAAGGATATTAGTGAAACAATCCAATAACTTCATGGTCACTGTTGCTGATACCAGTTTTTTATTTCCAGATTCAACTTAAAATTTTCAAACTGCTGTGGGAGTATTTGAACTCGCATTCTCTGGATCACTAGCCCAGTAGCATAATCACTTTTGCACATTTGGACAAAGTGCAGGAAATCTATCGGACTTGTTGGAATCATATCCGATCATATGATGCCACTTTTAGGAGAGGAGTATTGGACTGTACAGTCATCTGAGAACTCACTTTTAGAGTGGAAGCAAGTCTTCCTCTATTTCGAGGGACTGCCTATGATGATGATGATGATGATGGGGTCAGAGAAAGCCACAGTCTAACAAAGATCCCTTATGAAGAAATTCTAATTTTTGCAACCGGGATCATTTTCACAGGAAGGCAAGATTTGTGTACACATGTCATTGACCTCTGCCCTTTGTCCCTGGGTTCCTGCCATTGAAAGACCCAGACCCTAAGGATAGAGAGCAGAGGTCAGCAGTATGAGTACACAAACTGCCCAGAACTGAGACTGACCTCCACAGTGATAATTAGGATATGTTCCTGGCATACAGTGCCAGTGATAAGATTTATTTTAACATCACTAACTTCCTCAGTTCTTATCTACATCTAAGTTGTCAGACTTGACTCAGTGGTAGCACACTCGCCTCTGGGTCAGAAGGTTTAAGGCCCTCTCCAGCGATTTGAGTACATAATCTAGGCTGACACATCAGTGCAGTCGGGAGGGAGTCAGAGGTACCGTCCATTGGATGAGAATTTAAACCAAGGCCCTATCGACCTCAGGTGGATGTAAAAGATCCCATGGCACTATTCCAAAAAGAGCAGGGGAGTTCAGGCCAATATTTATCCCTTAACCAGCATGACTTAAAACAGATTATCTGGTCATTATCTCATGGTAGGACTTTGCTGTGCGCAAATTGTTTTCTATGTCCTACATTACAACAGTGACTACACTTCAAAAATATTTAATTAGCTGTAAAGAACTTTGGGATGTCCTGAGGTCATGAATGGTGCTATATAAATGCACGTTTGTATATGTTGTGAATAAACAAGATAATAACTGTAGGACATTACAGCTTTAAATTAATCTTTTCCAAGATAAAGTGCTCGAGGAATTTGCTCTTAGCTGAAATGGCTTCTAATCAGGAATTTCCCCTTTCACTGCTTCAATCTTCCCAGACCATTCAGCACAGATGCTTGCAACATGCAGTTATTTTGGGCATTCTATTTATTTATAAAGGAAACAACTTTGTCCCTGAGTATTCATCAAAGAACAATCTTCATTAGCAGAATTGGTTGAAGCACTGTTGCAAGGATATTGTTCTGCCTCAGATATCTTTATCTTTACATGTACTTTTAAGATATAGAGGGAGCAGTGGGGCATTTTGGCAAGAGAATACAAAAGGACAATTCTGATGATTCCCAGGTTTAGAGCTGTGAGGAGAAGCTCAAACAGCTCAATTTGTTCTCATTCAAGAGAAGGAGATTGGGGAGGGATGAATACGATTCAAGATTTTAAAATTATGAACAGCATTGATAAGGTGGAAGCTCCAAGAAGTTCTTTGTGGGAGTAAGGAGCAAATAACTAACGGGGTTAGGGGAGAAGGGTTATGACACTAAGTTGGGTGGCAGTATGAGCTGCGAGGAGGATGCTATGAGGCTGCTGAGCGACTTGGATAGGTTAGCTGAGTGGGCAAATGCATGGCAGATGAAGTATAATGTGAATAAATGTGAGGTTATCCACTTTGGTGGTAAAAACAGAGAGACAGAATATTATCTGAATGGTGACAGATTGGGAAAAGGGGAGGTGCAACGAGACCTGGGTGTCATGGTACATCAGTCATTGAAGGTTGGCATGCAGGTACAGCAGGCAGTTAAGAAAGCAAATGGCATGTTGGCCTTCATAGCGAGGGGATTTGAGTACAGGGGCAGGGAGGTGTTGCTACAGTTATACAGGGCCTTGGTGAGGCCACACCTGGAGTATTGTGTACAGTTTTGGTCTCCTAACCTGAGGAAGGACATTCTTGCTATTGAGGGAGTGCAGCGAAGGTTCACCAGACTGATTCCTGGGATGGCGGGACTGACCTATCAAGAAAGACTGGATCAACTGGGCTTGTATTCACTGGAGTTCAGAAGAATGAGAGGGGACCTCATAGAAACGTTTAAAATTCTGATGGGTTTAGACAGGTTAGATGCAGGAAGAATGTTCCCAATGTTAGGAAAGTCCAGAACCAGGGATCACAGCCTAAGGATAAGGGGTAAGCCATTTAGGACCGAGATGAGGAGAAACTTCTTCACCCAGAGAGTGGTGAACCTGTGGAATTCTCTACCACAGAAAGTTGTTGAGGCCAATTCACTAAATATATTCAAAAAGGAGTTAGATGAAGTCCTTACTACTAGGGGGATCAAGGGGTATGGCGAGAAAGCAGGAATGGGGTACTGAGGTTGCATGTTCAGCCATGAACTCATTGAATGGCGGTGCAGGCTAGAAGGGCCGAATGGCCTACTCCTGCACTATTTTCTATGTTTCTATGTTTCTATGATTGGAAGCTGATAAAACCACGTGCTAGATGTGCCGAACAGCTCAACTTACTCTTATTTTGAGTTGTAAAGTTATAAGAAAGAAATACTTGCATTTATATAGCGTTTTTCACAACCAGCTGACATCTCAAAGCGCTTTAAATTAGATTAAAAGGTAAGACGGTAGAAAAGCAGTAGCAGACATTTAAGGAGATATTTCATAACTCTCAGCAAAGATATATTCCAGTGATAAAGAAAGACTCTAAGAGAAGGATGAACCATCCGTGGCTAACTAATGAAGTTAAAGGTGGTATCAAATTGAAAACAAAGGCATACAATGTTGGGAAGATTAGTGGGGGTCCAAATGATTGGGAAATGTTTAGAAACCTGCAAAGGATAACTAAAAAGTAATAAAGAGAGAGAAGATAGATTGAAAGTAAACTAGCATGAAATATAAAAGCAGACAGTAAGAGATTCTATAGGTATATAACAAGGAAGCGAGTAGCTGAAGTAAACATTGGTCCCTTAGACGATGAGACTGGAGAATTAATAATGGGAAACGGCAGAGACTTTGAACAAATATTTTGCATCGGTCTTCACGGTAGAAGACACTAAAAGCATCCCAAAAATTGATAAATCAAGGGGCTATAGGGAGGGAAGAACTTAAAATAATCACTATTACTAGAGAAAAAACACTAGGCAAACTAATGGGATTAAGGTGGACAAGTCCCCTGGACCTGATGGCCTGCATCCTAGGGTCTTAACAGAAATGGCTGCAGAGATAGTGGATGTATTGGTTGTAATCTACCAAAATTCCCTGGATTCTGGAGAGATCCCAGGGGATTGGAAAACTGCAAATGTAACGCCCCTATTCTAGAAAGGAGGGAGTCAGAAAGCAGGAAACTATAGACCGGTTAGCCTAACATCTGACATTGGGAAGATGCTGGAGTCCATAATTAATGAAGTAGTAGCAGGATATTTTGAAAATCATAATACAATCAAACAGAGCCAGCATGGTTTTAGGAAAGGGAACTCATGTTTGACAAATTTATTAGAGTTCTTTGAGGATGTAACAAGCAGGGTGGATAAAGGGGAACCAGTAGATGTAGTGTATTTGGATTTCCAGAAGGCATTCGATAAAGTGCCACATAAAAGGCTACTGCACAGGATAAGAGCTCACAGGGTTGGGGGTAATATATTAGCATGGATAGAGGATTGGCTAACTAACAGAAAACAGAGAGTCGGGATAAATGGGCCATTTTCAGGTTGGCAAACTGTAACTAGTGGGGTGCCACAGCGATCACTGCTGGGGCCTCAACTATTTACAATCTATATTAATTTGCATGAAGGAACCGAGTGTAATGTAACCAAATTTGCTGATGATACAAAGATAGGTTGGAAAGCAAATTGTGATGAGGACACAAAGACTCTGCAAAGGGATATAGATAAGTTAAGTGAGTGGGTAAAAATTTGGCCGATGGAGTATAATGTGGGAACTGTGAGGTTATCCACTTTGGTTGGAAGAATAAAAAAGCAAATTATTATTTAAATGGAGAGAGACTACAAAATGCTGCGGTACAGAGGGATCTGGGGTTCCTTGTACATGAAACACAAAAGTTAGCATGCAGGTACAGCAAGTAATTAGGAAGGCAAATGGAATGTTGGACTTTATTGCAAGGGAGATGGAGTATAAAAGTAGGGACGTCTTGCTACAACTGTACAGGGTATTGGTGAGACCACAACTGGAGTACTGCATACAGTTTTGGTCTCCTTATTAAAGGATTGATATACTAGCATTGGAGGAACTTCAGAGAAGGTTCACTTGTTTGATTCTTGAGATGAAGGGGTTATCTTATGAAGAAAGGTTGAGCAGGTTGGGCCTATACTCATGCGAGTTTAGAAAAATGAAGTGATCTTATTAAAACATATAAGATTCTGTGGGGGCTGGACAGGGTAGATGCAGAGAGGATGTTTCCCCTCGTGTGGTAATCTAGAACTAGCGGGGGCATAGGTTCAGAATAAGGGTTCGTACATTTAAAACAGAAATGAGGAGGCATTTCTTCTCTTAGAGGGTCGTGAATCTTTGGTATTCTCTACCCCAGAGAGGCTGGGTCATTGAATATATTTAAGGTAGAGATTGACAGATTTTTGATGATAGGGGAGTCAAGGGTTATGGGGAGTAGACAGGGAAGTGGAGTTGAGGCCAAGATCAGATCAGCCATGATCTTATTGCGTGGTGGTGCAAAAGGGGAAAAAGGGCCGACTCGTGCTCCTATTTTTTAAGTTTTTATGTTTACAGCCAATGCATTACTTTTGGAGTATAATCTCTGTTGTAATGTGGGAAACGCGGCAGCCAATTTATTATAAAGTCTATTATAAAGGATGCGATAACGGCACAGTTAGATAATATCAACGGGATTAGACAAAGTCAACATGGATTTATGAAAGGAAAATCATGTTTGACAAACCTACTGGAGTTTTTGAGGATGTAACTGATAGAATAGATAAGGGAGAACCAGTGGATGCAGTGTATTTGGATTTTCAGAAGGCCTTTGATAAAGTCCCACATAGGAGGTTCATGTGCAAAAATTAAAGCACATAGGATTAGGGGTAATGTACTGGCAAGGATTGAAAATTGGTTAACTGACAGAGAGTAGGAATAAACGGGTCATTTTCGGGGTGGTAGGCAGTGATTAGTGGGGTACCACAGGAATCAGTACTTGGGCCCCAGCTATTCACAATATATATATAAATGATTTGGATGAGGGAACCAAATGTAATATTTCCAAGTTTGCTGACATCACAAAACTAGGTGGGATTGTGAGTTGTGAGGAGGATGCAAAGACTCTGCAAGGCTATTTAGATGGGTTGAGTGAGTGGGCAAACACATGGCAGATGCAGTATAATATGGATAAATGTGACGTTATCCACTTTGGTAGGAAAAACATAAGGACAAAGTATTATTTAAATGTTGATGGCTTGGTATGTGTCGATGTACAGAGGGATCTGGGTGAACTTGTACACCAGTCATTGAAAGCAAACATGCAGGCGCAGCAAGCAGTTAGGAAGGCAAATGGTATGTTGGCCTTCATTGCAAGAGGATTTGAGTGCAGGAGCAAGGATGTCTTATTACACCTGGAGTATTGTGTGCAGTTTTGATCTCCTTACCTAAGGAAGGATATACTTGCCATAGAGGGAGTGCAGCGAAGGTTCACCAGACTGATTCCTGGGATGGCAGGACTGTCGTATGAGGAGAAATTGGGTCGACTAGGCCTGTATTCACTAGAGTTCAGAAGAATGAGAGGGGATCTCACTGAAACATATCAAATTCTGACTGGGTTGGACAGACTGGATGTGGGGAGGATGTTTCCCCTGGCTGGGAAGTCGAGAACAAGGGGTCACAATCTCAGGATACGGGGTAGGAAATTTAGGATCGAGATGAGAAATTTTTTCACTCAGAGGTGGTGAACCTGTGGAATTCTCTACCACAGAAGGCTGAATATATTTAAGAGGGAGATAGATTTCTAGACACAAAAGGCGTCAAGGAGTATGGGGACAAAGTGGGAATATGGTGTTGAGATAGAGGATCAGCCATGATCATATTGAAGGGCTCGAAGGGCCGAATGGTCTACTACTGTTCCTATTTTCTATGTTTCTATGTAATTTGTGCACAGCAGGCTCCCACAAACAGCAATGTGGTAATGACCAGATAATCTGTTTTTTGTTATGTTGATTGTGGGATAAATTTTGGGCAGGACAATGGGGATATTTTGCACCATAGGGCGTTGTTTTGCATCTTTTCTAACAATGATTTGAGCGGGACTCTGCATTTTCACTGACAAAATTTCATCGACCTGAAACGTTAACTCTGTTTTTCTCTCACAGATGCTGTCTGACCTGTTGAGTAGTTCCAGCATTTTCTGTTTTTATTTCTACAATTTCACTGTTCACTGCGACGGCGGAGGGCATCCGGAGCGGCGGAGAAGAAGATGGTGGCGGCATCGTGTTCAGAGCAGCAGAGCATCAAAGATGGCGGCGCCCAAGGAGAAGCCTCGTGGAATCCTCCTGCATCAAAGATGGCGCCTGAAAAAGGAAATGCACCCGGGAGTCTTAAAAGGGCCTTACCAAGAGGTGGTCCCCACAAAGGACTTCTGTAAGGCAGAGCGAGTCTAAAATGAGCTATGTTAATGTGAGATGGTGAATTTATAATAAGAATTAATTTTTTTATGCTGAATGGCCACTGTATTTGTGTAAAATAATGGATGAAGTACAATTAATGATAAGGGCTAACAAGGAAATTAAGGATCCGTTACCAGTCAATAACTAGTTAATATACCAGATAATATGTACCACACTAACGCGCTGTCCATGCCTACCTGCCTTCCGTTGGACAAGTGTGATGTTATGTAATGATGTGTGTATCGTTGTCCTGTGTCCTGGTGGGGGGGGGGGGAGGTGATGTTGTGTAATGATGTGTGTATCGTCCTGGTACCTTAAAAGTAATGTAAGCACTATGCCACACCACAAAGGGCGCTGTGGTGGGAAACCTGGAAGTACCTAGAACAGGCACTATAAAAGGCTGACCACCCAACCTGAGAGGCACTCTGGAGCTGAACAATAAAGGACGAAGGTCACAGCAGTTAGATTTACACCAGACCGTGTGGAGTCAGTGATTTGTGTGCTAAATACACTACAGACCAGGCCCTCAAATCTACCACCAAACTCATGGTCTACAGGGCTGTAGTAATACCCACCCTCCTGTATGGGTCTGAGGCATGGACGATGTATAGAAGGCACCTCAAGTCGCTGGAGATATATCACCAACGATGTTTCCGCAAGATCCTGCAAATCTCCTGGGAGGACAGGTGCACCAACATCAGTGTCCTCGGCCAAGCTACCATCCCCAGTATTGAAGCACTGACCACACTCGATCAGCTTCGCTGAGCAGGCCACATAGTATGCATGCCAGATACGAGATTCCCTCAGCAAATGCTTTATGCGGAGCTCCTTCATGGTAAATGAGCCAAAGGAGGACAGCGGAAACGTTATAAGGACACCCTCAAAGCCTCCGTGGTAAAGTGCGACATCACCACTGACACCTGGGAGACCCTGGCCGCAGACCGCCCGAGGTGGAGAAAGTCCATCCAGGAGAGCGTTGAGCTCTTTGAGTCTCGACGCAAGGAGCATAAAGAGGCCAGACGCAGGCAGTGGAAGGAGCGCGCGGCAAACCAGCCCTACCGACCTCTTCCTCTGACGAATGTCTGTCCCACCTGTAACAGGGTCTGTGGCTCTCGTATCGGACTGTTCAGCCATCAAAGAACTCACTTAGGGAGTGGAAGCAAGTCCTCCTTGATTTCGAGGGACTGCCTATGATGATGATGAGGGCTTTTTATTATTGTTTAAATTTTAAATGGGGTGCTGATAGTGAGATTGCCTTTCAAAATAAAGGTTTTTTTTGAGCTTTCAGCCACTAATATCTTCTGGGTATAAGTGGGCTGACAAGAATAAGTACAAAGGTATGAGAGCTGCTGTCACTTCTATTCAGATTGGCAGTCCTTTTGTCTATATGCAAAGTGGGTTTAATGCCAAGGTTCTGGTAAGCTCTAACTATATTAACAAGTCATTACCAAGTATACAAAAGAGGTCAACTCAGTACTTACTATGCAAAAGAGGATTTACAGATAATACACTGGCCTGTTGGCAGGTGCTTAAGACAGCTGAAGATAAACTACATGGTTGAAAATAAAGTGAAAAAACGATATTTCTGTGTGGGACTTGGGTAGGCTCCAGATTTGCGTTTCCACCCCTTCCTTAACAAATCCAAGTACTGAGAAATGGTTTTCCTTTTCTCCAGATTTATCTCTACATCTTCTGGAGCTTTTGATTTTTGTGGGAACTGGAGGATACGGTAGCCCTGATATTAGCAGCCCTTTAGTACTTTGCTGAAGTGGGCTTTTCTTCATTTAGGAGCCTATATATTGAGTCAGCAGAATATTGAAAGACAGCGGGCCTGATTCATCCGAACCCAACATCTGGAGAAATTAATGGGACGAAAAGTCGACAGATCCCCTGGACCTGACAGCATACATCCTAAGGTTCTAAAATAGGTGGCTAGAGAGATAGTGGGCTCAATTTTCCCCAATGATTTGCGCTGTTTTTTTGGAGCAAGTTTCTCTTTTTGGCCTAAGTTGAAAAACCAAAGTTTCCCCACTCAGTTTGCACCAGTGTAAGTCAGTTAGTTACGACTTTTTAGGTCAGTTTTTCTTTCAGTCAAAAGGGGCGTAACCAACCAACCTCACCATTTAGGGAAGTTTGGCCAGCTGAGAATTACTCCAGTTCTGCTTAGGCCTGTGGCCTCTGCTGAAAAACCTTCCGGAGATTTAAGGAAATCGGCGCAGCAGCTGACTGGGCACACTAAAAGAATTGAAAAACACATAGCAGCAACTTATCTCCAAACCCGCCCGAAGGCTGTCTGGTCCCATTTTCAGTCCCCGGTTCACACACACAGGAAGGCTGTCCGGTCCCATTCTCAGTCCCCGGTTCGCAGAGAGAAAGAACGAGAGACAGAGATAGAGACTGGGAGAGAGAGAGAGAGAACAGAATGGCAAGTCTTTCGGGCGGGGTTGGAGGTAAGTTGCTGCTATGTCTTTTTCAATTATTTTAATGTGTTGGGAGCTGGCTGTATGCTTCAGCTCGCATTGTGTCCCTGGTTACCATGGCAGTCTGATTTTTTTACCGCAGATCAAGGCTCCACCCCCAAAACTAAAGGTTAGGTTAGACCACGCCAAAATGAACAAATCCAATGGGGAAACTTAGATTCTTTTTTTTTGGCATACTTAGGGCCGAAAAAATTGGGCGTAACTCTTCAAGTACTTCAAAAAAATGCTGTGGGGAAAATTGAGCCCAGTGGATGTATTGGTTGCGATCTTCCAGAATTCCCGAGATTCTGGAATGGTCCCAGTCGATTGGATGGTAGCAAATGTAACCCCGTTATTCAAGAAAGGAGGAAGAGCGAAAAAGGGAACTATAGACCAGTTAGCCTGACATTAGTCACCAAGCAAATGCTGGAATCCATTAATAAGGAAGTGGTAACGTGCACTTAGAAAATCATAATATAATTAGGCAGAGTCAACATGGTTTTATAAAAGGAAAATCATGTTTGACAAATATATTTGAGTTTTTTTAATGATGTAACTAGCAGGTTAGATAAAGGGGAACTGGTGGATGTAGTATATTTGGATTTTCAAAAGGCATTCAATAAGATGCCACGTAAAAGATTGTTGCACAAGATAAGAACATAAAAAATAGGAGCAGGAATAGACCATCTGGTCCCTCGAGCCTGCTCCGCCATTCAATAAGATCATGGCTGATCTGATCTTGGCCTCAACTCCACTTCCCTGCCCTCTCCCCATAATCCTTGGCTTTCTTATCCTTCAAAAATCTATCCATCTCCACCTTAAATATATTCAATGACACAGCCTCCACTATTCTCTGGGGTAGAGAATTCCAAAGATTCACGACACTCAGAGAAGGAATTCTTCCTCATCTCCATTTTAAATGGACGACCCCTTATTCTGAAACTGCCCCATCGTTGCAGATTCCCCCACGAGGGGAACATCCTCTCTGCATCCACCCTGTCAAGCCCCCTCAGAATCTTATATCTTTCAATAAGATCACCTCTCAGTCTTCTAAACTCCAATGAGTACAGGCCCAACCTGCTCAACCTTTCATCATATAACAACCCCTTCATCTCAGGAATCAACCTCGTGAACCTTCTCTGTACTGCATCCAATACAAGTATATCCCTCCTTAAATACGGAGACCAATACTGTACGCAGTACTCCAGGTGTGATCTCACCAACACCCTGTACAGTTGTAGCAGGACTTCCTTACTTTTATACTCCATACCCCAATAAAGGCCAACATTCCATTTGCTTTCCTAATTACTTGCTAGATCTGCATGCTAACTTTTTGAGTTTCATGTACAAGGACTCCCAGATCCCTCTGTACAGCAGGATTTTGTAAACTCTCCCCATTTAAATAATAATTAGCTTTTTTATTGTTTCTTCTAAAGTGGATAACCTCATATTTTCCCACATTATACTCCACCTGCCAAAATTTTGCCTGCTCGCTTAACCTATCTATATCCCTTTGTGTTCTCCTCACAACTTGCTTTCCCACCTATCTTTGTATCATCAGCAAATTTGGTTACATTACACTCAGTCCCTTCATCCAAGACATTAATATAGATTGTAAATAGTTGGGGCCCCAGCACTGATCCCTGTGGCATCCCACTACTTACAGTTTGCCAACCTGAAAAGGGCCCATTTATCCTGACTCTGTTTTCTGTTAGTTAGCCAATCCTCTATCTATGCTAATATATTACTCCCAACGCTGTGAGTTCTTGTGCAGTAACCTTTCATGTGGTCCCTTATCAAATGCCTTCTGGAAATCCAAATAAACTACATCTGCAGGTTCCCCTTTATCCACCCTGCACGTTACATCTTACTACAGCTATATAAGGTATTGGCGAGGCCACACCTGGAATACTGCATGCAGTTTTGGTTTCCACATTTACGAAAGGATATACTTGCTTTGGAGGCAGTTCAGAGAAGGTTCACTAGGTTGATTCCGAGGATGAGGAGGTTGACTTATGAGGAAAGGTTGAGTAGGTTGGGCCTCTACTCATTGAAATTCAGAAGAATGCGAGGTGATCTTATCAAAACGTATAAGATTATGAGGGGACTTGACAAGGTGGATGTAGAGAGGATGTTTCCACTGATAGGGAGACTAGAACTAGAGGGCATGATCTTAGAATAAGGGGCCGCCCATTTAAAACAGAGATGAGGAGAAATTTCTTCTCTCAGAGGGTTGTAAATCTGTGGAATTCGCTGCCTCAGAGAGCTGTGGAAGCTGGATATTGAATAAATTTAAGACAGAAATAGACAGTTTCTGAAACGATAAGGGGATAAAGGGTTATGGGGGGCGGGCGGGGAAGTGGATCTAATTGAATGGCGGAGCAGGCTCGAGGGGCTGTATGGCCTACTCCTGCTCCTACTTCTTATGTTCTTATGTTTATCCTCAAAGAACTCCAGCAAATTTGTTAAACATGATTTCCCTTTCATAAAATCATACTGATTCTGCTTGACTGCATTATGACTTTCTAAATGTCCTGCTACTGCTTCCTTAATAATGGACTCCAGCATTTTCCCAATGACAGATGTTAGGCTAACTGGTCTGTAGTTTCCTGCTTTCTGTCTCCCTTCTTTCTTAAATAGGGGCATTACATTTGCGGGTTTCCAATCCACTGGGACCTTCCCAGAATCCAGGGAATTTTGGTCGATTACAACCAATGCATCCACTATCTCTGCAGCCACTTCTTTTAAGACCCTAGGATGCACGCCATCACGTCCAGGGGACTTGTCTGCCTTTAGTTCAATTAGTTTGCCTAGTACTTTTTCTCTAGTGATAGTGATTGTTTTAAGTCCCCCACCCCCACCTCTTCCCCCACCCCCCGCCGCTTGATTATCTATTGCTGGGATGTTTTTGTTGTCTTCTACTGTGAAGACCGATACAAAAGATTTGTTTAAAGTCTCTGCCATTTCCCTGGGTTCCATTATTAATTCCCCAGTCTCATCCTCTAAGAGATCAACGTTTACTTTAGCTATTCTCTCCCTTTTTATATAACCGTAGAAACTCTTACTGTCTTTTTATATTTCTTGCTAGTTTACTCTCATAAGCAATCTTCTGTTTCTCTTTATCATTTTTTTAGTCGTCCTTTGCTGGTTTCTAAAAATGTTCCAATCCTGTGGCCTTCCTCTATCCTTCGCAACATTGTATGCCTTTGTTTTCAATTTGATAGCAACCTTTACTTCCTTATTTAGCCACGGATGGTTCATCCTTCTCAGAGTTATGAAATATCTCCTTAAATGTTTGCCACTGGCTATCTTACCCTTTAATCTATTTTCCAAATCCACTTTAGCCAACTCTCCCTTCATACCTTTGTAATTGCCTTTATTTAAATTCAGGACACTAGTTTGAAACCTAGCTTTCTCACCCTCAAACTGAATTTGAAATTCTACTATGCTATGATCACTCTTCCCAAGAGGATCCTTTACTATGAGATCATTAGTTAATCCCGTCTCATTACACATTACCAGATTTAAAATAGTCTGTTCCCTGGTTGGTTTCACAATAATATGCTCTAAGAAACCATCCCATATACACTCTATGAACTCTTCCTGAAGGCTACCTTTGTCAATTTGATTTGTCCAATCAGTATGAAGATTAAAATTACCCATGATTATTGCCGTACCTTTCTGACAAGCCTCCATTATTTCTTGATTTATACTCTTTCCTACAATGTGGCTCCTGTTTGGGGGCCTGTAGACCACTCCCACTAGTGACTTCTTCCCCTTATTTTTTTTCTCCACCCAAACTGATTCTATATCTTAATTTTCTGAGCTAACATAATTTCTCACTATTCATCCTTTATTAACAGAGCTATCCCGCCTCCTTTTCCTTTCTGCCTATCCATCCGAAATGGCAAATACCCCTGAATATTCAGTTCCCAGCCCTGGTCACCTTTCAACCACGTCTCTGTAATGGTTATCAGATCATACCCATTTATTTCTATTTGTGCCGTCAACTCATCTATCTTGTTACAAATGCTGTGTACATTCAGATAAAGAGCTTTTAATTTTGTCTTTTTACCATTTTTTCCTACTCTGACCCCACTTTCTGATGCACTCTTATGTTTATAAGCTCTGTCCCTTCCTGTCACTCTCTGGTTATCATTAGCCTGCTCTATTTGCCTTCTCCTTTCTCTTTGACTTTTTTAATTTCCGCACACCGGATTCCTCCCCCCCACTCGTTAGTTTAAAGCCCTATCGACAGCCCTAGTTGTTTGATTCACCAGGACACTGGTCCCAGCCTGGTTCAAATAAAGCCCTTCCTGGTCAGGGTAATATATTAGCATGGATAGGGGATTGGTTAAAGGGCAGAAAACAGAGATTAGGAATAAACAGGTCATTTTCAGGTTGGCAGGCTGGAACTAGTGGGGTGCTGCAAGGATTAGTGCTGTGGCCTCAGTTATTTACTGTCATGTATTCAACCAGCATTGTAACCCATGTATAAACTGACCTAAGTTGTACACTGAGAACAATGACCACTAGGTGGTGAACTTATGGGAGACACTCCTAACCTAGACCTTCAGATATAAAAGGGGAAGCTCCACCCACTTCCTGCACTTGAGTGCTATGAAATAAAGGACAGGTCACAGACTGACCTTCTCTCAAGCATGGGCCTCGTGTGTATTTATACTGTATAGGAAGGACGTATCATTTACAATCTATATTAAGGACTTAGATAAAGGGACTGAGTGTAATGTATCCAAGTTTGCTGATGATACAAAGTTGGATGGGAAAGTAAGCTGTGAGGACACACAAAGAGCTGTAAAGGGATTACAGACAGGTTAAGTACATGAACAATAAGGTGGCAGATGGCGTCTAATGTGGGGAAATGTGAGGTTATTCACTTTGATAGGAAGAATAGAAAACAGAATATTTTTTAAATGGCGAGATACCATTAAATGTTAGTGTTCAGAGGGATTTGGGTGTCCTTGTACACGGAGCACAGAAAGTCAACATGCGGGTACATCAAGCAATTAGGAAGGCAAATGGTATTTTGGCATTTAGAAACATCGAAACATAGAAAATAGGTGCAGGAGTAGGCCATTCGGCCCTTCAAGCCTGCACCACCATTCAATATGATCATGGCTGATCATTCAGCTCAGTACCCCTTTCCTGCTTTCTCTCCATACCTCTTGATCCCTTTAGCCGTAAGGGCCACATCAAACTCCCTCTTGAACATATCCAATGAACTGGGATCAACGACTCTCTGCGGCAGGGAATTCCATAGGTTAACAACTCTCTGGGTGAAGAAGTTTCTCCTCATCTCAGTCCTAAATGGCCTACCCCTTATCCTTAGACTACGTCCCCTGGTTCTGGACTTCCCCAACATCGGGAACATTCTTCCCGCATCTAACTTGTCCCGTCCCGTCAGAATCTCATACGGTTCTATGAGATCCCCTCTCATCCTTCTAAACTCCAGTGTATAAAGGCCCAGTTGATCCAGTCTCTCCTCATATGTCAGTCCAGCCATCCCTGAAATCAGTCTGGTGAACCTTCGCTGCACTCTCTCAATAGCAAGAACGTCCTTCCTCAGATTAAGAGACCAAAACTGAACACAATATTCCAGGTGAGGCCTCACCAAGGCCCTGTACAATTGCAGTAAGACCTCCCTGCTCCTATACTCAAATCCCCTAGCTATGAAGGCCACCATGCCATTTGCCTTCTTCACCGCCTGCTGTACCTGCATGCCAACTTTCAATGACTGATGAACCATGACACCCAGGTCTCGTTGCACCTCCCCTTTCCCTAATCTGTTGCTATTCAGATAATATTCTGCCTTCGTGTTTTTGCCACCAAAGTGGATAACCTCACATTTATCCACATTATACTGCATCTGCCATGCATTTTCCCACTCACCTAACCTGTCCAAATCACCCTGTAGCCTCTTAGTATCCTCCTCACACCGCCACCCAGTTTAGTGTCATCTGCAAACTTGGAGATATTACATTCAATTCCTTCATATATTGTGAGGAGCTGGGGTTCCAGCACTGAGCTTTGCGGTACTCCACTCATCACTGTCTCCCATTCCGAAAAGGACCCGTTTATCCCAACTCTCTGCTTCCTGCCTGCCAACCAATTCTCTATCCACACCAGTACATTATCCCCAATACCATGTGCCTTTATCTTGTACACCAATCTCTTATGTGGGACCTTGTCAAAGGCCTTTTGAAAGTCCAATTACACCACATCCACTGGTTCTCCCTTGTCCACTCTACTAGTTACATCCTCAAAAAATTCCAGAAGATTGGTCAAGCATGATTTCCCCTTCATAAATACATGCTGACTTGGACCGATCCTGTCACCATTTTCCAAATGCGCTGCTATTTCATCCTTAATAATAGATTCCAACATTTTCCCCAATACTGATGTCAGGCTAACCGGTCTATAGTTACCCGTTTTCTCTCTCTCTACTTTTTTTAAAAGTGGTGTTACATTAGCTACCCTCCAATCCATAGGAACTGATCCAGAGTCGATACACTGTTGGAAAATGATCACCAATGCATCCACTATTTCTCGGGTCTCCTCCTTAAGTACTCTGGGATGCAGACAATCAGGCCCCAGGGATTTATCGGCCTTCAATCCCACCAATTTCCCCAACACAATTTCCTGCCTATAAGGATATCCTTCAGTTCCTCCTTCTCATTAAACCCTCGGTCCCCTAGTCCATCCGGAAGGTCATTTGTGTCTTCCTTCGTGAAGGCAGAACCAAAGTATTTGTTCAATTGGTCTGCCATTTCTTTGTTCCCCATTATTAATTCACCTGAATCCGACTGCAAGGGACCTACGTTTGTTTTCACTAATCTTTTTCTCTTCACATATCTATAGAAGCTTTTGCAGTCAGTTTTTATGTTCCCGGCAAGCTTCCTCTCTTACTCTATTTTCCCCCTCCTAATTAAACCCTTTGTCCTCCTCTGCTGAATTCGAAATTTCTCCCAGTCCTCAGGTTTTTTACTTTTTCTGGCCAATTTATATGCCTTTTCCTTGGATCTAACACTATCCTTAATTTCCCTTGTTAGTCACGGTTGAGTCACCTTCCCTGTTTTATTTTTACGCCAGATAGGGATGTACAACTGTTGAAGTTCTTCCATGTGATCTATCAATGTTTGCCATTGCCTAGCCACCGTCAACCCTTTAAGTATCATTTGCCAGTCTATCCTAGCCAATTCACGCCTCATACCGTCGAAGATAGCTTTCCTTAAGTTTAGGACCCTAGTTTCTGAATTAACTGTGTCACTCTCAATCTTAATAAAGAATTCTACCATATTATGGTCACTCTTTCCTAAGGGCCCTCGCACAACAAGATTGTTAATTAGTCCCTTCTCATTGCACATCACCCAGTCTAGGATGGCCAGCTCTCTAGTCGGTTCCTCGACATATTGGTCAAGAAAACCATCCCTAATACACTCCAGGAAATCCTCCTCCACCGCATTGCGACCAGTTTGGTTAACCCAATCTATATGTAAATTAAAGTCGCCCATGATAACTGCTGTACCTTTATTGCACATGATACGTCCTTACTACACAGTATAAATGCACACGAGGCCCATGCTTGAGAGAAGGTCAGTCTGTGACCTGTCCTTTATTCCTTAGCACTCAAGTGATGAAGGTGGGTGGAGCTTCCCCTTTTATACCTGAAGGTCCAGGTTAGGAGTGTCTCCCACCTAGTGGTCAGTGTTCTCACGGTGTACAACTTAGGTCAGTTTATATATGGGTTACAATGCTGGTTGAATACATGACATCACCTCCCCCGCCAAAGTCTTATTGGGATCACAGGTTGAGTATCTCTGGTGGTTTACGCTCCCTTGTAGAGCGCCTGAGTTGGGGCTCCGGTTGTTGGGCGCTGGCCTGAGTGTCTACTGTTTGCAGTGCCTCAGGCCTGTCCGGACTGCCCACAGTGACTGGGCTCTCCTTCCTTTGGTTCCGGTGTTCGGTCACCTGTGGTGGAGTGAACTCTATATCGTGTTCTTCCTCTGCTTCTTCTATGGGGTTGCTGAACCTCCTTTTTGTTTGATCCACATGTTTGCGGCAGATTTGTCCATTGGTAAGTTTAACTACCAGAATCCTATTTCCCTCTTTGGCAACCACAGTGCCTGCGAGCCATTTGGGCCCTGCAGCGTAGTTGAAGACAAAAACAGGATCATTTACATCAATACATCGCGCCCTCGCATTCCTGTCATGGTAGCGCCTGCTTTCGACAATTTCTTTCATGGTGGGGTGTAGAAGGGATAATCGGCTTTTGAGCGTCCTTTTCATTAGTAGCTCTGCGGGTGGAACCCCTGTGAGCAAGTGTGGTCGGGATCTATAGGCCAACAGGAGGCGTGATAAGCGGGTTTGTAGGGAACCCCCTTGGAATCTGAGCATCCCCTGTTTGATTATCTGCACTGCTTGTTCTGCCTGGCCGTTTGAGGCCGGCTTGAACGGTGCCGTTCTAACATGGTTAATTCCATTGCCTGCCATGAAGTCCTGGAATTCAGTGCTTGTGAAGCACGGGCCATTGTCGCTGACCAAGATGTCCGGTAGACCGTGGGCGGCGAACATTGCCCGTAGACTTTCTACCGTGGCAGAGGATGTGCTTGAATTTAAAATGTCACACTCGATCCATTTGGAGTAGGTGTCTACGACAACCAAAAACATTTTCCCCATGAAAGGACCTGCGTAGTCCACATGGATGCATGACCAAGGCTTGGTGGGCCATGGCCAGGGGCTAAGGGGGGCTTCCCTGGGCGCATGGCCCAGCTGGGCACATGTGTTGCACCTGCGAACACAAAGTTCCAGATCTGCGTCTATCCCTGGCCACCAAACGTGTGACCTGGCAATTGCCTTCATCGTGACAATGCCCGGGTGCCCATTGTGGAGTTCTCTGATGAACACCTCTCTGCCCATCTGGGGCATGACTACGCGGTTTCCCCACAGTAGGCAATCGGCCTGAATCGAGAGTTCATCCTTGCGCCTGTGAAATGGTTTAAATTTCTCAGGGCATGCCCTGTACTTGGCTGCCCAATCCCCATTCAGGACACATTTCTTGACTAGAGACAATAGCGGGTCTCTATTTGTCCAGAATTTAATCTGACGGGCTGTCACGGGTGAGCCTTCGCTTCTGAAAGCTTCAACAGCCATGACCATCTCAGCACCATGCTCGGTAGCCCCCTCAGTGGTGGCTAGTGGGAGCCTGCTGAGTGCATCGGCGCAGTTTTTGGTGCCCGGTCTGTGCCGAATTGTGTAGTCATAGGCAGCTAACATGAGTGCCCACCTCTGTATGCGGGCCGATGCGTTTGCATTTATGGCCTTGTTGTCGGCCAAAAGGGACATTAGGGGTTTGTGATCTGTCTCCAGCTCAAATTTCCTGCCAAACAGGTACTGGTGCATTTTCTTTTCCGCATATACACATGCGAGCGCCTCCTTTTCTACCATCCCGTAGCCCCTTTCTGCCTGGGACAGACTCCTGGAGGCATAAGCTACCGGCTGTAACTGACCCTTGGCATCGACATGCTGCAACACACACCCGACACCATAGGACGACGCATCGCACGTTAACACAAGTTTCTTACATGGGTCATATAGCATTAACAGATTGTTGGAACATAACAAATTGCGTGCTCTATTAAAAGCCCTTTCCTGGCTGTCCCCCCAGACCCATTCGCGACCTTTGCGTAGGAGTACGTGTAGCGGCTCTAGCAGCGTGCTCAATTTGGGAAGAAAGTTACCAAAATAGTTCAGGAGCCCCAGGAACGAACGCAGCTCCGTCGTGTTACGGGGTCTGGGTGCTCTCTGGATCGCTTCCGTCTTGGATGCAGTCGGGCTGATCCCGTCTGCTGCTACCCTCATCCCCAGGAATTCTCCCTTTGGAGCTCGGAAGATGCACTTCGCCTTTTTCAGTCGCAGACCTACCCGGTCCAGTCTGCGTAGCACCTCCTCCAGGTTGTGGAGGTGTTCTTCAGTATCGTAACCCGTAATGAGGATGTCGTCCTGAAAAACCACCGTCCCTGGAATCGACTTGAGGAGGCTTTCCATATTTCCTTGCAAGATCGCGGCGGCCGAGCGAATCCCGAACGGACATCTGTTGTACTCAAACAACCCCTTGTGTGTCGTGATGGTGGTCAGCTTCTTCGACTCACTCGCCAGCTCCTGGGTCATGTAAGCTGAGGTCAGGTCCAATTTTGAAAGAAGTTTGCCACCGGATAGCGTCGCAAAGAGGTCCTCCGCTCTCGGTAGCGGGTACTGGTCTTGGAGTGACACCCGATTGATGGTGGCCTTGTAATCGCCACATATCCTGACCGACCCATCCGCCTTGAGCACCAGCACAATCGGGCTCGCCCAGTCACTGAATTCGACTGGCGAGATGATGCCTTCCCTCAACAGGCGGTCCAATTTGCCCTCTATCTTTTCCCGCATCACGTACGGCACCGCTCTGGCCTTGTGGTGTACTGGTCTGGCGCCCGGGTTTTTGTGAATCATTACCTTGGCCCCCATGAAAGTGCCAATGCCTGGTTGAAATAATGAGTCAAATTTGTCCAGGACCTGTGAGCATGATACTCGCTCCACAGAGGAAATTGCATTGACATCGCCCCATTCCCAGTTCATGACAGCAAGCCAACTCCTCCCCAGTAGTGCGGGACCATCCCCTGGGACAATCCAGAGTGGCAACCTGTTCTCCGAATCTTTGTGGGTCACGACTACTGTGGCGCTGCCTAGCACTGGAATGATCTGCTTTGTGTAAGTCCATAGCTTTGCATCAATCGGCGATAATTTTGGCCTCCTGGCCTTGGATGCCCACAACTTTTCGAACTGTTTGATACCCATCAGGGACTGGCTGGCACCCGTGTCTAACTCCATTGATACTGGGATGCCATTGAGGAGCACTTTCATCATTATCGGTGGCGTCTTGGTGTATGAACTGTATACGTGCTCCACATGAACTCGCTGAACTTCAGCTTCCAGCGATTTCCCCCAGTGTCCATTTCTGCAATTTCTGCAGGTATTTTGCTCATCTCTGCAAACTCCGGCTGAATGTATGCCTCCACGCCTCCAGCATGAGTTGCGGTTTGAAACAAAAGGTCTCTTGCCAGTCGATCGTCCCTGACTGCTCCTGTTATTGTCCTTGAGTGCACCATTAACAGGTGAAGATGGCCCCATTAATGGCCGCATTGTCCCTTGCAATGGCATGAATCGCTGTTCAGCTTGCCATTGTCTCTGTCGAACTCCCCCTCTGGGTTCGACTACATGTTGGAACATGCCTGACTGCCCTTGTCTGCCTGGAGAACTGTGTGCTGCTTTAACAATGTTGAATCTCTGTCCCAACCATTCCTTAACACAGTACCTCTCGTCTGTTCTGCTAGTGGCCATGCTCGCGTGGTTTAAATCCCAGTTTCTTGTCGCCATTGATACATCCTTACTACACAGTATAAATGCACACGAGGCCCATGCTTGAGAGAAGGTCAGTCTGTGACCTGTCCTTTATTCCTTAGCACTCAAGTGATGAAGGTGGGTGGAGCTTCCCCTTTTATACTTCAAGATCCAGGTTAGGAGTGTCTCCCACCTAGTGGTCAGTGTTCTCACGGTGTACAACTTAGGTCAGTTTATACATGGGTTACAATGCTGGTTGAATGCATGACAGCACACATCCCTTATTTCTTGTATCATGCTTTCCCCAACCTCACTACTACTGTTTAGTGGCGTGTACAGAACTCCCACCAGCGTTTTCTGCCCTTCGGTATTCCGCAGCTCCACCCATACCGATTCCACATCATCTCAGCCAATGTCCCTCCTTACTGTTGCATTAATTTCTTCTTTGACCAGCAACACTACCCCGCCTTCTTTTCCTCTCTGTCTATCCTTCCTAAATGCTGAATACCCCTGAATATTGAGTTCCCAGCCTTGGTCGCCCTGGAGCCATGTCTCTGTGATGCCAATTACATCGTATCCATGAACTGCTATCTGCGCAGTTAATTCGTCCACCTTATTCCGAATACTCCTCGCATTGAGGCACAGAGCCTTCAGGCTTGTCTTTTTAACACACCTTGCCCCTTTAGAATTTTGATGTAATGTGGCCCTTTATTGCCAGGGGGTTGGAGTGCAAGGGTAAGGACGTCTTGCTGCAATTATACAGCGGTTTGGTGAGACCACATCTGGAGTATTATGTACAGTTTTGGTCTCTGTACCTAAGAAAGGATATACTTGTCTTAGAGGCAGTGTAACGAAGGTTCACTAGATTGATTCCTGGGATGAGAGGGTTGTCCTAGGAGGAGAAATTGAGTAGAATGGGCCTATATTCTCTGGTGTTTCATTCTATCACCGATATGTCTTCACTGCTTTCCTCCCTCAGCCTCTGCGCTGAACAACTTCTCATCCTGGGTGACTTCAACCTCCATCTCAATTCATCATTCTCTCTCTCCTGAGTTCACTAGCCTCCTATCCTCCCTCCATGTAAACTCCCCGACCCATGTTCACGCCAGCCCCTCGACCTTGTCATCTCTCGTGGCCTCACCGGTCCCACCGTGTCAATCGCAAGGCCATCTCTGACCACTTCCTCGTATCGCTCTCCACTCACATCCCACTTCCACTCCTCCCCTCCCACAACCCTACCTCCCAACTCTCTTACAACTGCACTTATGAACTCTCAATTGTCCAGCCGTTGGCCTTCCATTCACCATGACATTTCTGCTGCTACCGATCTGCTCAACCGCACCCTCACCACCACCTTTGATGCCTTAGTCCTTAGTAAAACATTACTCTCTTTCACCCTGGCCGTTCCCCCTCATCCTCGCTCCCTTAAGTCCAAGCGATGCAGACTTGAATGGATATGGTGGACAACTGGTTTAGCCATTCACCGCTAGATCTGACTGGACCACATAAAGCATGATCGGGTCCTGCTCTCGTCTGCCAAAATTGCTCACTATTCCAGAATCATTCTGGAATGCAAAGATAAACTCCGGCTTCTATTCTCCACTGCTAATCGTCTTCTTAAACCCCTCTCACCAGTCTCCACCCTCACCTCCGACAAAAAGTGTGAGAAGCTCAAGGATTTTTTTGCCTCTAAGATTGAAACCATCCGTCCAGCTGCCTCTGCCACTTCACGTCATTTCCCTTGCCCACCGGGCCAAATGTCTTCTAAGGATCCCCCCTGCCCTAGCCCTGACTTCACATCTTTCTCAAGTTTCTCTTGAATCTCCCCATATGACTCATGGGGCCCGAACTTGGTGGAAGCCAAATGCCGCCCAAACGATAGCCGATGGCCGCCGTGAGACCGGGCGGTACTTTTCCAGGAAGATCCTTCTAAAAGAGATGGCAGTACTGTCCGGCGGCCAAACAACAAATTATGCTGTCAATCTGGGCAGCAACGGATGAGAGCTCCCAATCCCGGCGGCAAATGTGTTTCTCGCCAAAGTGCCACCGAGGATTGAATTGGGCCCAGGGAGGGAGGGAGTACCGAAAAATAAAAATATTCACGTTAAAACAAAACACTATAACACCTTCAAGGGACCCCATACAGGTAAAACCCTGAAAGAAATAAAATTATAAAATGTTCACTACCCTTTTTTTGCAGGTCTTGTTACTTACCGTCGGGGTTAGACCTGCCTCCACACAACGGTCCTTCCCCCTGCTGCCGCCAACTCCCGCCCGCACCAATATGGCAGCTCGGCAGGTGGGAGATCACTTACGCGATTTGGCCGCAAGCGGGCGGTTCCCGGCGCTACTCGCTCTCCCCTCCCGCCAGATGCAGACCTGGAGGGGAGAGCGGCGAAAAAACTCCCGGCAGTTAGTGGTAAGGCCACCAATTTCGGCCCCATGAGCTCATCTTGACCATGAGATCCCTTGACCCTGTTCCCACCAAACTGCTGACCACCAAACTTGCTTTTCTGGCTCCCATGTTAGCTGACATTGTAAACGGCACTCTCTCCTCAGGTACTGTCCCCCTCTCCCTGAAATCTGAAGTCATCATTATATTATAGTAAGGACGTGATTGCACTAGAGAGGGTGCAGAGGAGATTTACTAGGATGCTGCCTGGAATGGAGAATCTTTGTTATGAGGACAAATTGGATAGGCTGGGTTTGTTCTCATTGGAACAGAGGGGGTTGAGAGGAGACCTCATTGAGCTGTACAAAATGTTGAGGGGCCTGGACATAGTGGATAGTAAGGGCCTATTTCCATTGGTGGAGGGGTCTATTACGAGGGAGCATAGTTTTAAGGTCGGTGCTGGAAGGTTTAGAAGGGATTTGAGGGGGGCTTCTTTACGCAGAGAGTTGTGGGGATCTGAAACTCGCTACCTGGAAGAGTGGTGGCTGCAAAAACTCTCACCACTTTTAAGAGATGGTTGGATGGGCACTTAAAGTGTCGTAACCTGCAGGGTTCCGGACCTAGAGCTGGTAATTGGGATTAGACTGGATGACCTTTTGTTGGCCGACGCAGTATTAATGGTAAGCACTGCAGGGGATTGAATATGGCCAGGGTGATCTCCTAGACTAGTTTTAATTGCCTGGATGGATCGGAGAGGAATTTTCCCAGATTTTTTTCTCCCTAAATTGGTCTGGGTTTTTATCTGGTTTTTGCCTCTCCCAGGAGATCACATGGCTCCAGTTGGGGTGGAGTATAGAATATTTCAGTTTAAGGGCTAAACTCCAGGATATAGTCAATGTATTCACTGAGGCATATGAAAGAATGGGCCTTATGCTTAACATCCATAAGACAAAGGTCCTACACCAGCCTGTCACCGTCACACAGCACTGCCCTCCAATCATCAAGATTCACGTGGACCATTTCTCATATCTCAGGAGCTTCTTATCAACAAAGGCAGATATTGATGCGGAGATTCAACATCGCCTCCAGTGTGTCAGTGCAGCCTTCGGCCGTCTGAGGAAAAGAGTGTTTGAAGACCAGGCCCTAAAATCTACCACCAAGCTCATTGTCTACAGGGCTGTAGTAATACCCGCCCTTCTATATGGATCTGAGGCATGGATGATGTATAGAAGGCGCCTCAAGTCACTGGAGATCTATCACCAACTCTTCCAAGTAGCGAGTTCCAGACCCCACAACCCTCCGCATAAAGAAGCGCCCACTCAAATCCCCTCTAAACCTTCCAGCACCCATCTTAAAACTATGCTCCTTCATAATAGACCCCTCCACCAATGGAAATAGGCCCTTACTATCCACTATGTCCAGTCCTCTCAATATTTTGTACAGCTCAATGAGGTCTCCTCTCAACCCCCTCTGTTCCAATGAGAACAAACCCAGCCTATCCAATCAGTCCTCATAACAAAGAATATCCATTCCAGGCAGCATCCTAGTAAATCTCTTCTGCACCCTCTCTAGTGCAATCATGTCCTTCCTATAATATAATGGTGACTTCAGATTTCAGGGAGAGGGGGACAGTACCTGAGGAGAGAGTGCCGTTTACAATGTCAGCTAACATGGGAGCCAGAAAAGCAAGTTGTGTGGTCAGCAGTTTGGTGGGAACAGGGTCAAGGGATCTCATGGACAAGATGAGCTCATGGGGCCGATAAAGATGGCCTTACCACCAACTACCGTGAGTTTTTTCGCCGCTCTTCCCTCAGTGACAGATCCTGCAAATCCCCTGGGAGGACAGGCGGACCAACATCAGTGTCCTCGACCAGGCTAACATCCCCAGTATTGAAGCACTGACCACACTCGATCAGCTTCGCTGGGCAGGCCACATAGTTCGCATGCCAGATACGAGACTCCCTAAGCAAATGCTTTATGCGGAGCTCCTTCATGGTAAAAGAGCCAAAGGAGGACAGCAGAAACATTATAAGGGCACCCTCAAAGCCTCCCTGGTAAAGTGCAACATCACCACTGACACCTGGGAGACCCTGGCCGAAGTCCGCCCGAGGTGGAGAAAATGCATCCAGGAGACGTTGAGCTCTTCGAGTCTCAACGCAAAGAGCGTGAAGAGGCCAAGCACAGGCAGCGGAAGGAGCGTGCGGCAAACCAGCCCCACCGATCCCTTCCCTCGACGAATGTCTGTCCCATCTGTAACAGGGTCTGTGGCTCTCATATCGGACTGTTCAGCTATCAAAGAACTCACTTAGGGAGTGGAAGCAAGTCTTCCTCGATTCCGAGGGACTGCCTAAGATGATGATGTCGCAGTTGTGTGAGGCGGACTGATTGGGCAGGGTGCTCTTTGCCTTTCTGTCATTGTTCATAGGTTTATATGTAAACTTTAGGGCTGCTGACCAAGGGCCGTGCGGCTATTTGTCGGCCGGCGCAGACACGATGGGCCGATATGGCGACTCCTACGCTGTAAATTTCTATGTTTCTATCACCCCTATCCTCCAAAAGAAACTCTTGACGCCTCCGTCCTTGCAAACTATCGCCTTATTTCCAACCTTCTTTTCCTCTTCAAAGTACTTGAACATATTGTCACCTCCCAAATCCATTCCTTCTTTCCCGCAGCTCCTACTTTGAATCCCTCCAATCCGGTTTCTGCCCCTGCCACAGTACCGAAACAGCTCTCATCAAAGTAACAAATTACATCCTTTATGACTGTGACAAAGGCAAACTATCCTTTCTCATCCTGCATGACTTGTCTGGAGCCTTTGACATAGTTTACCACTCCATCATTCTCCAGCGCCTGTCCACCATCATCCATGCTGGGTGGGACCTCACTCGCCTGGTTCCATTCTTATCGATCTAATCGTAGCCAGAAAATCTGCAATGGCTTCTCTTTCCGCTCCCGCATCGTTACTTCTGCTGTCCCCTAAGGATCTATCCTTGGCCCCCTCCTATTTCTCTTCGACATGTTGCCCTTTGGCGACATCACCTGAAAACACAGCGTCAGTTTCCACATGTACGCTGACGACACCCAGCTCTATCTCACTACCACTTCTCTCAACCCCTCCACGGTCTCTAAATTGTCTGGCTGCTTGTCTGATATCCAGTTCTGGATGAGCAGAAATTTTCTCCAATTAAATATTGGGAAGACCGAAGCTATTGTTTTTGGTCCCCACCAGAAACTCCATTCCCTAGCCATTGACACCTCCCTCTCCCTAACACCTGTCTGAGGCTGAACCAGACTGCTCTCAACCTTAGTGTCATATTTGACTCTGAAATGAGCTGCCGGCCACATATCTGCAGCACAACTAAGACCTCCTATTTCCACCTCCATAACATCGCCCATCTCCGCCCTTGCCTCAGCTCATCCACTGATGAAGCCCTCATCCATGCCTTTATTACCTCCAGACTTGACTATTCCAACGCACTCCTGGCTGGCCTCCCACATTCTACCCACATAAACAAAACTCGGCTGTCCGTGTCCTAACTCGCACGAAGTCCCACTCACCCATCACCCCTGTGCTCGCTGAGCTACATCGGCTCCCGATTAAGCAACGCATCGATTTCAAAATTCTCATCCTTGTTTTCAAATATCTCGATGGCCTCGCCCCTCCTTATCTCAGTAATCTCCTTAAGGCCCACAAACCCCCGAGATGTCTGCGCTCCTCTAATTCTGCCCTCTTGCGTATCCCTGATTAGAATCGCTCAACCATTGGTGGCCGTGCCTTCTGTTGCCTAGGCCCCAAGCTCTGTGATTCCCTGCCTAAACATCTCCGCCTCTCTTTTCTCCTTTAAGACACTCCTTAAAACCTACCTTTTCGACCAAGCTTTTGGTCAACTGCCCTAATTTCTCCTTGTGTGGCTCGGTGTCAAATCTTTTGTCTAATAATACCCCTGTGAAGCACCTTGGGATGTTTTGCTACTTTAAAGACGCTTTATACATACAAGTTGTTGTTGTTGTTGGAGTTTAGAAGAATGAGAGGCGATCTCATTGAAACATATAAGTTTCTTAGAGCACTTGAAAGGGTACATGCTGTGAAGATGTTGCCCCTGGCTGGGGAGTCTAGAACTAGGGGTCACAATCTCAGGATATGGGTTCAGCCATTTAGGAATGAGATGTGAAGAAATTTCTTCACTTAGATGATTGTGAATCTTTGGAATTCCCTACCTCAGAGGGCTGTGGAAGCTCAGTCATTAAAGATATTCAAGGCTGACGTCGATAGATTTTTACACTCTACGTGAATCAAGGGATATGGGA
The DNA here is from genome assembly GCF_044704955.1 of Pristiophorus japonicus. Classification (NCBI taxonomy): domain Eukaryota; kingdom Metazoa; phylum Chordata; class Chondrichthyes; family Pristiophoridae; genus Pristiophorus; species Pristiophorus japonicus. Next base: position 229,197,741 of record NC_091982.1, on the reverse strand, counting down.
TTGGGCAGGAAAGTGGAGTTGAGGTAGAAGCTCAGCCATTATCTTATTGAATGGCGGAGCAGGCTCGAGGGTCTGTATGGCCCACTCCTGCTCCTATTTCTTATGTTCTTCTGCTGTTATCCTCACCAGGATCCTAATCCCAACATCCTCACCCTGATCCCAACATCTTCACCCCAATCCCAATTCCAGCATCCTCACCCAACAGCCTCATGCACACACTTTTCAGCAGAATGGCACTTGTTAGCAACCAAGAGAAGTAGCCCTGATTTTATCCTCCCTCCTTCACTGAGAGTAATTCTGTCGCTCTATCTGCTGCCCCAGGTGAGAACAGCTAATTCGAGATACTTTTGGATTACAGTTCATGAGTTACAAGGGCTGCTGCTCTCGCACAGCCTATGCCAATCCAGAGGTAAGTTGCTGCAGTTGCTATGGCCAACTGCGATGAAGAACCAGTTACAAACTGGGGTAGCCACCAGCTACATCTCACAAAAGTGCCAGTAGTCCTCATACCCGATTAAGCACAATATAAAAGCAACAACAACAATATAGCGCCTTTAATTTAGTGATAAGTCCCAAGCCGTTTCACAGGAGGGTTATAAAAAAAAATTTATATCGAATCACATAAGGATATATGAGGACAGAAGCTTGGTCAAAGAGGTAGGCTTCAAGGAGCGTCTTGAACGAGGAAAGAGAGGTGGAAAGGTTTATGGAGGGAATTATAGAGCTTGGCGCCTTAGCAGCTGAAGGCATGGCCACCAATAGTGGAGCGATTCAAATCGGGGATGCTCAAGAGGCCTGAATTAGAGGACGCAGAAATCTCGGAGGGTTGTAGGGCTAGAGAAGATTACAGAGATAGGGAGGGGCGAGGCCATGGAGGAATTTGAAAACAAGGGTGAGAATTTTAAAATCGAGGCGTTGTTTAACTGGGAGCCAATGTAGGTCAGTGAGCAGAGGGATGATGGATTGACGGGACTTGGTGAGAGTTAGGACACAGGCTGAGTTTTGGATGACCTCAAATTTACGGAGGGTAGAATGTGGGAGGTCAGCCGGCAATGTGTTGGAGTAGTCAGGTTTCGAGGTAACAAAGGCACGGATGAGCAGCTTCATAATGGGTCAAGAATCAAACTCGGGACCTTCTGAAATAAAAAGAGAAAATTCTGGAAATATTCAGTAGGCCAAGCATCTGTCGAGAGAGAAACAAAGTTAACGTTTCAGGTCAATGACCTTTCATCAGATCTGAAAAATGTTAAAGATGTAACACTTTGCAACACATGCAGATGTATTAACTTCTGCACGTGTATTAGTTAGTGCTGCTCTGCTTGGAGGAACCTTAGCTTTGTCTCAGGGGCCTCCGAATTTCCTGCCGCTTTTTGGCATAACTGGTCCCAGCTCTCCTGGAATTACTAGGAGTTTCCTAGAATCGGTAATTTAGACCAGTAATTTAAATTTCCTGCCGTAATGGGTTCCCTAACAATGACATCACCTGCGGAGAGCCAGGACCGTGTGCGTTGTAGCGGGTAAGGGGCTCGAGAATCGGGCATGAGGAGGGCTCAGGAATCGCGTGTGTTGGCAATCCCTTCTCAGGAATCGGGGAGTCTCGGTGTGACTCACAGGGTCAACACACTATTGTGTATGGGACTTGTACAGCCAACTGTACAGCGCTAATCAGAGGCAAGAGCAAGAGTAGGCTGCCGTGTGTAGATTAAATCTTTGAGATTTGGACATCAGGCTCTGCTCGGATCTGGTCAGGTTGACAAACATAGAAACATAGAAACATAGAAAATAGTGCAGGAGTAGGCCATTCGGCCCTTCTAGCCTGCACTGCCATTCAATGAGTTCATGGCTGAACATGCAACTTCACTACCCCATTCCTGCTTTCTCGCCATACCCCTTGATCCCCCTAGTAGTAAGGACTTCATCTAACTCCTTCTTGAATATATTTAGTGAATTGGCCTCAACAACTTTCTGTGGTAGAGAATTCCACAGGTTCACCACTGTCTGGGACAACTGTCAGCTTTTTGGACCGGACATTCTGTGTTTGTGAACAGTACTTGGGAATTGTCTAATGTGTAAATCAGACACTGACAGAGTCACCTCATAATGTGTTATTCTGATATGTCCTGGTGGTTCTCCCAACGATATCCTTTTAAGTCCCTGGTGTTATTTAGGTCTCTTAAATGGGTATTTCTCGGGCTTTCCCAGCCTTGGGGTCTCCTCTTCGCCTCCTGATTCATGGAACTTGTCGCACAACAGCTGCTAGCGTGAAACCATGAGCAAGAATACTCAACTACAGGGAACCCAACCGTTATAAGGGAAATGCAATAACATTTATAGATCAGATGTCACATGATCAGACATCACATGGCCAAATGTCACGTGATCAAATCTCCAGGAATGCCTCCAACCAGAGTAAAATGTCCCCTAATAGCTTTTGTGCTGCTGAGAAATGGCAAGGTTAATATTAACAGGAGGACAGCAGGCTATGTTTAAGCAGTAGAAATGTGAGAATGGATGAATATTCTGGATTTTGCATGATAGTTTTCAGGGGATTGATGTTTATGCAGAATGTTCCCACAGGAGGTTAATGAATAGAGTGCAAGATAGGGCATATTGTACATGGAGAGAACAAGCTTGATCAACCAAATGGCCTTTTCTCAATCCAATTCCTCTTATGTTATTATCACCATAATTAGATATCGGCAAGCACTTCACTAACTCTCAGGACAATATTCTAGCACGTGTTGCACTTAATGGCAGCCACTATTGATCTTAATGTGATTCTGTCCCAAAAGGCCTGTTACAACGCAGTTTAATGCATGTGGCAACTTGAAATCTGTTCAAAAGTGATACGGTGTTAATTAGATTTGTGAAAAAAGATACAATAAAACTGTTTAATACATAGTAAAATGTTAATGATATCCCCAGGAGAATAGGCATTTGATGAGTTAATTATTTACCTCATCATTAATACATGGTCAAGCCAGAGAGTGCAACACTGAAGAGCCTCACTCACATAGGATGCAGCAACAGTAGTAAATCCTTACAAACAAGCAGCAGTCTGTTATAAACCGAACTTTGAGGGTGAATGAATTTGAGAAAAACTAGTTGTAATTTTTAAGCAACAATTGCAAATAAGGCAACTGTTCATCTGTGCTTTTGGCTGCAGTAAGCAGGAATGGCTGTCAATGCAATGTGGTGGCTGCTGCTGTATAGCAGGTCATTTTGGTAAATGTAGGCTGAGCAGCACGTTCTAAGGCTGTCAGTAGTCTTAGAAAGGAATAGTCAAAGTAGGTCACTTTAATTTTTGGTGAGGGTATAAAACGGAAGATATTGGATCAGTCGTCCGTTATTCACCCTGCCTGATTCTCCTATCCCCAAAGTTAAAATGACCCCCAGGAAGTTTAATAAGACCACCTGAATCTCCAGGAGCAATACAGTGTCTTCTAGTCCATCATTGTCCATGTGATATTCTTTATTATAATTATAAATAGAGACAATTACACCAAAAATAATAGTGGCGTTATATAGTGTGGTTCCAGATGGCAGGCATCCATGAATGAATTATGCAACTCAATAACAACAACTTGAAGTTATGCAGGGCCTCGCACGTAAAATGTCTGAGTGATTTGTATGGGGAGAGTAGGACACTAAGCAATACACACAAAGCATTAAAGGGATGGGGAGGATCAAAGGGCATATGTACATATACTTTGTAACGTGTTCCTTCTCTTGCCACTGAAACAAACTTCCATGTTGAAATAATTTGTATGGTATTTTTCCTTCTGACTCAGAGGTGAGCGTGCCTATGAGAAATACATGTTTCTAGGAGGCTCTTGAAGCAAGAGAGAGGTAACAAGGCAAAAAGGTTTTGGGAGCGAGTCCCAAAGAGCAGCAATGTAGTAACTAAAATATCATCCTTTGATGGTGAACAGAGAATCATAGAAACACACAGTACAGAAGGGGCCACTCACCCCAATTGTGCCTGTACCAGCTCTTTGAAAGCTGTCCCATTCCCTGCCCTTTCCCCATAGCCCTGCACATTTTTCCCCTTTTTTATCCAATTCCCCTTTGAAAGTTATTATTGAATTTGCTTCACCACCCTTTCAGGCAGCGTGTTCCAGATCTCACTTCAGAGGGGGTGCAGATATACGGCAAACCATAATCAGAGGCTGTACCCTGGGAAATACAACTGGGGAATATTGTCAAAATAACATGGTGAGGACATGGATTTCAAAACAAGGACGAGGAATTTGAAATTGACATCAACAGCAATGCTGTTCCATTTGATAAGCTAACCTTTATTTAACCTTCCATTTACAATTACAGACTTAAAATTCTGTAGTTATATGAGGAAAGCACTGAACTAACTGGATTATTACGAATAAGAAAATTAAATCAGTTCCTTGGAATGCAAAGAACTGCAATTTTTAATATTGTTACAGCTATTTACTCTCAGCAATATGGTGGTCACTCACAGCTCACTAAGACATTTTCAATGCAAGGTTTGGATATTCATATATTCCAATATTTCAATATTGCTTTGACAAACCAGTGAAAATTGCTGTTTAGGCATCAGCCTTGACTTAGTGTTAGCATCTGTGTCAGAAGGTTTATCAGTTTAAGTCCAATTCCATAGACCTGAGCACATAATCTCGGCTGACACTCCAGTACAGTACTGAGGGAGTGCTGCACTGACGGAGGTGCCGTCTTTTGAATGAAATGTTAAACTGAAGCCTTGCCATGTGGACATAAAAGATCCCATGACACTATTTGAAGAAGAGTAGGGCAATTCTCATGTCTTCATTCAGCACCACCAAAAACAGATTATCGCATGCTGTTTGTGAGATTATTAAGGAACCCCTGTATTGTATTGAAGGATCATTACAAAGTGGTGCAGAGCATGGACACTAATGAAGGAGACATTTGGACTCCTTAAGCAACTTTAGCTTAATGTCAGCTTGACTCAGCTGATAGTACTCTTCTGAGTCAGATGGTTTTGGGTTCAAGCCTCACTAGGGATTGGAGCACATAATCCAGGCTGATGCTTCAGTTCAGATTTGAGGGAATGCTGCACTGTCAGAGATGAAATGTTAAACAAAGCCCCCAGCTGCTTCGAATCATAGTACAGCACAGAAGGAGCCCGTTCGGCCCATCGAGTTTGTGCCTTCTCTTTCGCAGAACAATCCAGTTAGTCCCACTCTGCCCGCTCTTTCCCCATGTCCCTGCAATGTTTATCTAATTCCCTTTTGAATGCTACTATTGAATCAGTATCCAAGATCCTTTCAGGCAGTGCATTCCAAATCCTAACCACTCGATGTGTAAAAAGGTTTTTTCCTCAAGTTGTCTCTGATTCTTTTGCCAATCATCTTAATTCTCTTTTTATCTCTTGTTAATGATCCTTCAGCCATTGGAAACAGTTTCTTGTTCAGGTGGATGTAATAGATCCCATGGCATTATTCGAGTGTCCTGGCTAACATGTCTCCCTCAGTCAACACCACCAAAACAGATAATGTCATTTGCTGTTTGTGGAACCTTGCTGTGTGCAAATTGGCTGTCACATCTGTCTACATAACAACAGTGATGGCATGTCAAAAATAAGCCTTTGATTGTAAAATGCTTTTGGACACCCTGAGGATATGGTATAGTACTATATAAATGCAAGTTCTTTCTTCTGCTGCCTTGGAATGCATCAAAATGTGTGGTAGCGTTGTTAATATCTGTGACATTGCAGAGGTGCACACCCCAGGTGCTTCACCCCAGCGATAAGAGGAAGAAGATGAGGATGTGCAAGAGGCAGGAAGACGAGGATGTACAAGAGGCAGCAGATACCAATGAAGACTTGGCTTCTGCAAGAATGTTTTCACGGATGAATGAACGGAATACCCCAGTATCTGCTCAAAGAACTGTTAATCTGCAATGCCCAGCTACCATTATCTGTTGCAAATCTTTAATCTGAAACTTCTATATGGTACAGTTTTCAGATCCTTGTATCAGGCTTCTTCAGCAGCTCAAGTACGTTGTGATTGACTCCTCATGTGTGTATGCATTGCAAGGAATGCAAGATTGAATGGAAAGGGAGTGAGTTCATGCATTTTCAGCTGTGGCTTAAAACTAAACAAACATATCTTCCCAGGTGCATGCTAAGAGGGATGCATAGTAACCAAATAATAATAACCTGTCACAAGTCAAACAGAAAATTGTTCAGTATGTGAATTTTTCAAAACCATGTGAACACAGCCCCCATATTCAGTTGACAAATCTGAGCAATCAATTTATTGACCAGTTTTCAAAATTTGTGACCAACTATCTGTTGTGTATCTGTAAAGCATGCACTCCCATGTTCCGCCACCAGGGAGCTCATCCCCTGAAGTCCCAAGAGATCCCAGCATCCCTTAGGAGCACTGTATATAAGCTGGCCCCTAAGGCCTGTTCCTCACTCTGGAGTGTCTTATTAAAGACTGAGGTTACTGTTACTTTAACCTCCCTGTGTGCAGCCTCATCTGTGTTAGGAACACAAAAACTGGCGACGAGACTACGAATCCAACGCAAAGATGCAGTAAACTGTGGGCATCCTGGAGAAGTTCGCGGAGGGTGAGGACTGGGAAGCCTATGTCGAACGGCTAGACAAGTACTTTGTAGTCAACGAGCTGGATGGAGAAGGAAGCGCTGCAAAAAGGAGAGCGGTCCTCCTCACAGTCTGCGGGGCACCGACCTACAGCCTCATGAAGAATCTTCTGGCTCCAGTGAAACCCACAGATAAGTCGTATGAGGAGCTGCGTACATTGGTTCGGGAGCATCTTAACCCGAGGCAGAGCGTGCTGATGGCGAGGTATCGGTTATACACATGCGAGCAATCTGAAGGTCAGGAAGTGGCGAGCTACGTCGCCGAGCTAAGGTGACTTGCAGGACAATGTGAGTTTGATGGCTACCTGGAGCAAATGCTCAGAGACATTTTTGTACTGGGCATTGGCCACAAGACCATCGTACGAAAACTTTTGACTGTAGAGACACCGACCCTCAGTAAGGCCATTGCGATAGCACAGGTGTTTATGTCCACCAGTGATAACACCAAACAAATCTCTCAGCATACAAGTGCTAGCAATGTTCATAAATTAACTGGAACTGTGTTTGCGAGCAGAAATGTACAGGGCAGAACCCACGAGTCTGCAACTGCCAGCAGGCCTCAGGTGACCCAGATGACTCAGCGTTCCCAACAAATGATAAATGCAAGGCAATTCACACCTTGTTGGTGTTGTGGAGGCTTCTATTCAGCCTATTCATGCCACTTCAAAGGGTATGTTTGCAAGAGCTATGGAACAAGGGGGCACCTCCAACGAGCTTTCAAACAAGATGTAAGCTCTGCAAAACCTGCTAACCACCATGTGGCAGAGGCAGATCAGTCCATGGTGGATGAAAGCAATTTTGAGCCTCAGAGAGAGGAGGCAGATGCTGAAGTATATGGGGTGCATACATTTTCGAAGAAATGTCCACCTATAATGCTAAACATAAAATTAAATGGCTTACCCATAGCCATGGAACTGGACACTGGCGCTAGCCAATCCATCATGAGTAAAAAGATGTTTGAGAGACAGTGGTGCAACAAGGCATCCAGACCAGCCCTGAGCCCCATCCACACGAAACTGAGAACATACACCAAAGAGCTTATTACTGTCCTGGGCAGCGCCGTGGTCAAGGTCACCTATGAGGGCATGGTGCAGGAACTGCCACTCTGGATTGTCCCGGGCAATGGCCCCATACTGCTTGGAAGGAGCTGGCTGGGTAAAATCCGCTGGAACTGGGATGATATCCGAGCGCCATCACATGTCGATGAGGCCTCATGTACCCAAGTTCTGAACAAATTTCCTTCCCTTTTTGAGCCAGGCATTGGAAACTCTTCCAGGGTGAAGTTGCGGATCCACTTGATCCCAGAGGCATGGCCCATTCACCACAAGGCGCGAGCGGTACCTCACATGATGTGGGAGAGAGTGGAAATCGAGCTGGACAGGCTGCAACTCGAGGGCATCATCTCCCCAGTGGAATTCAGCGAGTGGGCCAGCCCAATTGTTCCAGTACTCAAAAGTGATGCCACAGTCAGGATTTGCAGCGATTATAAAGTAACTATTAATCGTTTTTCACGACAGGACCAATACCCGCTACCTAAGGCAGACGACCTATTTACGACGCTGGCAGGAGGCAAGACGTTCACCAAGCTCGACCTGACTTCAGCCAACATGACGCAGGAGCTGGAGGAGTCTTTAAAGGGCCTCACCTGCATCAACACGCACAAGGGACTGTTCATCTACAACAGATGCCCGTTTGGAATTCGGTCAGCTTCAGCGATCTTCCAGAGAAACATGGAGAGCCTACTCAAGTCGGTACCACACACGGTGGTCTTTCAGGACGATATATTGGTCACGGGTCGGGACACCGCCAAGCACCTACAAAACCTGGAGGAGGTCCTTCAGCGACCGGATCGCGTAGGGCTGTGGCTGAAGAGGTCGAAATGCGTCTTCATGGCAACAGAAGTGGAGTTTTGGGGGAGAAAGATCACGGCGGACGGCATTCGGCCCACAGACGCCAAGACAGAGGCTATCAGGAACACGCCCAGGCCACAGAACGTCACGGAGCTGTGGTTGTTCCTGGGACTCCTCAACTATTTTGGTACCTTCCGACCGGGCATTTAGCACCCTTTTAGAGCCCCTACATGTGTTATTGCGTAAAAGTGAGAACTGGGTATGGGGAAAAAAACAAGTAATTGCTTTTGAGAAAGCCAGAAACATTTTATGCTCCAACAAGCTGCTTGTATTGTATAACCCGTATAAAAGACTTGTGCTAGCATGTGATGCGTCGTCGTACGGAGTCGGGTGTGTATTACAACAAGCTAACGTTGCGGGGAAGTTGTAACCTGTCACCTTTGTTTCCAGGAGCTTGTCGAATGCTGAGAGGGCTTACAGCATGATTGAGAAAGAGGCATTAGCGTGCGTGTTCAGGGTAAAGAAAATGCATCAGTACCTGTTTGGCCTCAAATTTGAGCTGGAAACTGATCACAAGCCCCTCACATCCCTGTTCGCTGAAAACAAGGGGATAAATACTAATGCCTCAGCCTGCATACAAAGGTGGGCACTCACGCTATCAGCCTAGAACTATACCATCCGCCACAGGCCAGGCACCGAGAACTCTACGGATGCTCTCAATCGGCTACCATTGCCCACGCGGGTGGAAATGGCGCAGCCAGAAAATTTGTTGTCGGTGGCGCAGCCCACAGACTTGTTGATGGTCATGGAAGCGTTTGAAAATGATAAATCACTTGTCATGGCCCGCCAGATTAGGACTTGGACCAGCTAAGATCCTCTGCTGTCCCTAGTAAAAAACTGTGTACTGCATGGGAACTGGGCCAACATCCCCATTGAAATGCAAGAGCCAATCAAGTCGTTTCAGCGGCGAAAGGATGAGCTGTCCATTCAGGCAGACTGCCTGTTGTGGGGTAACCGCGTAGTGCTACCCAAAAAGGGCAGGGAGACGTTCATCTTGGATCTCCATAACACACACCCGGGTATCGTAATGATGAAAGCCAGATCCCACGTGTGGTGGCCCGGTATCGACTCTGACTTAGAGTCCTGTGTACAGCAATGCGGCGTATGTGCTCAGTTGAGCAACGCGCCCAGAGAGGCACCACTAAATTTGTGGTCCTGGCCCTCCAGACCATGGTCGAGGATCCATGTCGACTATGCTGGCCCGTTTCTCGGTAAAATGTTCCTGGTGGTGGTGGATGCTTTTTCAAAATGGATTGAATGTGAAATAATGTCGGGAAGCACTGCCACCGCCACCATTGAAAGCCTGAGGGCCATGTTTGCCACCCACGGCCTGCCTGACATACTGGTCAGTGACAACGGGCCATGTTTCACCAGTACTGAATTTAAAGAATTCATGACCCGCAATGGATCAAACATGTCACCTCTGCCCCGTTTAAACCAGCCTCCAATGGGCAGGCAGAGCGGGCAGTACAAACCATCAAACAGAGCCTTAAACAAGTCACAGAAGGCTCACTCCAAACCCGCCTGTCCCGAGTGCTATTCAGCTACTGCACGAGACCCCACTTGCTCACAGGGGTGCCCCTGGCTGAGCTACTCATGAAAAGGACACTTAAAACCAGACTCTCGCTGGTTCACCCCAACCTGCATGATCAGGTGGAGAGCAGGCGGCAGAAACAAAATGTAAACGATGGTCGCGCCACTGTGTCACGGGAAATTGATCTGAATTACACTGTGTATGTGCTAAACTATGGACATGGTCCCAAGTGGATAGCGGGCACGGTGATAGCTAAAGAAGGGAGTAGGGTGTTTGTAGTCAAACTAGACAATGGACAAATTTGCAGAAAGCACTTGGACCAAACGAGGCTGCGGTTCACAGACTGCCCTGAACAACCCACAATAGACACCACATTTTTCGAGCCCACAACGCGCACCCAAAGAATCAACGACACCACGCCGGACCAGGAAATCAAACCCATCACGCCCAACAGCCCAGCAAGGCCAGGCTCACCTAATAGCCCTGCAGGGCCAACAACACACCAGCCCAGCGAGGGCACAGCCAACACACCAGAAAGACATTTGTAACGAGGGGGTCCACCAGGGAAAGAAAGGCTCCTGACCGCCTCACCATGTAAATAGTTTTCATTTGGCGGGGGAGTGATGTTGTGTATCTGGAAAGCATGCACTCCCATGTTCCGCCACCAGGGAGCTCATCCCCTGAAGTCCCAAGGGATCCCAGCATCCCTTGGGAGCATTGTATATAAGCCAGCCACTAAGGCCTGTTCCTTACTCTGGAGTATCTTATTAAAGACTGAGGTCACTGTTACTTTAACCTCCCTGTGTGCAGCCTCATCTGTGTTAGGAACACAATACTTTCAACATCTTGGATTTTGAGCAAAGCTCCCTTGGACATCAGATCAGGTTGTTTAATGCCACTGTGATATCACTAACAACATCCCAACAGAAAAAGAACCAATCTAGCAGTTGTTTTATGAGATTGTAACTGGCAGTATAGATAAGGGGGACCGGTGGATGTGGTGTATTTGGATTTTCAGAAGGCATTTGATAAGGTGGCACACAAGAGGCTATTAAACAAAATTAGGGCTCACGGGATTGGGGTAATATACTAGCATGGATTGAGGATTGGTTAATGGACAGAAAACACAGGGTAGGAATAAATGGGTCATTTTCAGGATGGCAGGCTGTAACTAGTGGGGTGCTGCAAGTATCGATGCCTGGGCCTCAGCTATATCAATGATTTGGATGAGGGGACCAAATGTGATATATCCAAGTTTGCTGATGATACAAAGCTAGGTGGGAATATAAGTTGTGAGGAGGATGCAAAGAAGCTTCAAGCGGACAGGCTAAGTAAGTGGGCAAGAACATGGCAAATGGAATACAATGTGGAGAAAGGAGAAGTTATCCACCTTGGTAGGAAAATTAGAAAAGCAGAGTATTTTTAAATGGTGAGAGATTGGGAAATGCTCAGAGGGACCTGGGTATCCTTGTACACAAATCACTGAAAGTTAACAGCAAGGTACAGCAAGTAATTAGGAAAACAAATGGTATGTTGGCCTTTATTATAAGAGGATTTGAATATAAGAGTAAAGACGTCTTACTGCAATTATATGGGGCCCTGGTGAGACCACACCTGGAGTATTGTGTACAGTTTTGGTCTCTTTACCTAAGGAAGGATATACTTGCCATAGAGGCAGTGCAACAAATGTTCACCGGACTTATTCCCGGGTGGGTTGTAGGGGGGGTGGTGGTCGGGGAGCGGCTGCGGGATTGTCCTTGGAGGAGAGATTGAGTAGATTAGGCCTATATTCTCTGGATTTTACAAGAATGAGAGGTGATCTCATTGAAAGATGCAAAATTCTTACAGGACTTGACAGATTAGATGCAGAGAGGATGTTTTCCCCTGGCTGGGTAGTCTCAGGGGTCACAGTCTCAGAATAAGGGGTTGGCCATTTAGGACTGAGATGACGAGAAATTTCTTCACTCAGAGGGTGGTGAATCTTTTAAATTCACTGCCCCAGAGGGCTGTAGAGGCTCAGTCATTGAGTGCATCCAAGATGGAGATCAATAGATTTTTGGAAATTAAGGGAATCAAAGGATATGGGGATAGTGCAGGAAAGTGGAGTTTAGTTAGAAGATCAGCCATGATCTCATTGAATGGTGGAGCAGGCTCGAGGGGTCGAATGGCCTACTGCTCCTATTTCTTATGTTCTTGAGCAAAGTTAATTCAATTTAGATTTAAATGGCTAAACTTCAGATGCTCTTTAGAAGAAGGAGAGGTGATCTCATTGAAACCTATACAATTCTCATGCTGGGAGGATGTTTCCCCCTGGCTGAGAAGTCTAGAACTAAGGGTAGCAGCCTCAGAATAATGGGTTTGCCATTTAGTACTGAGATAGGAGAAATTTCTTCACTCAGAGGGTTGTGAATCTTTGGAATTCTCTACCTCAGAGGGCTATGTATGTTCAGTCGTTGGGTATATTCAAGACAGAGATCGATAGAATTTTGGATACTAATGGAACCAAGGGATATGGGGATAGGGTAGTAAAATGGAACTGCGGTGGGAGATCTGTCATGATCTCACTGAATGGCAGGGCAGGCTCGAAGGGTCGACTGACCAATTCTTGCTCCTACTGTGAATAGAGCCTCCTGCTCCACCCTTACTTCCCTCAGCAACCTAGGATGCATCGCATGCGGTCTGGGTGACTTTTCTACTTTGAGAACTGACAACCTTTTATTTTTATCGTATCCAAATTCTCTACCAGCTGTTCTTTTACTGTTCTTATTTGATTTGCTGATTTACCAGCTGAAAATGGCACTGGGCACTTCAGGAGTGGGAATTGGGCAATGAGTTCAGCACCATCATTTTCGTGGTACAACCGCCCAGTGGAGCCAATGAAAATCTGCCCCATAATCAGCATGGGCAGTGATTTGACTATTCCAATGCTTTCCAAACTTGCACCCTCCCTAAACCCGAGTCATCACCTCTGTGCTCGCTGACTTACATTGGCTCCCAGTCTGGCAATGCTTTGATTTTAAAATTGTAATCCTTGTTTTCAAATCCCTCCGTGGCCTCGCCCCTCCCTATCTCTGTAACCTCTTCCAGCCCTACAACCCTCCAAGCTCTCTGCATTCCTACAATTCTGGCCTCTTTCGCATCCCAAATTTTCATCGCTCCATCATTGGTGGCTGTGTCTTCAGCTGCATAGGCCCAAAGCTCTGGAATCCCTTGCCTAAACCTCTCGGCCTATCTATCTCTCTTCTCCTTTAACACACTCCGTAAAACTTACTTGTCACCTGTCCTAATATCTCCTTATTGGCTTGGTGTCAAATTTTGTCTGATAACACTCTTGTGAAGTGCCTTGGAACATTTTGACTACAGTAAAAGCGCTATATAAATGCAAGTTGTTGTTGTTGACAGGCACAGATTCTATTTAAGGAAATTTCCTTCCCTTACCTGCCGACCCTGTCACAGGTGGGACAGACATTCGTCGGGGGAAGGGGGGGCGGTGGCGGCACTGATTTACCACACGCTCCTTCCGCTGCCTGCGCCTGACCTCTTCACACTCGCAGCATTGAGATTCGAGGAGCTCAATGCCCTCCCGGATGCACTTTCTCCACCTAGGGTAGTCTTCGGCCAGGGTCTTCCGGGTGTCAGTGGTGATGTCGCACTTCACCAGGGAGGCTTTGAGGGTTTCCTTGTAATGTTTCCGCTGCCCACCTTTGGCTCATTTGCCATGAAGGAGCTCCGCGTAGAACAATTGCTTAGGGAGTCTCGTGTCTGGCATGCGAACTAAGTGGCCTGCCCAGCGAAGCTGATCGAGAGTGGTTAGTGCTTCAATGCTGAGGATGTTAGCCTGGGTGAGGACACCGATGTTGGTACATCTGTCCTCTCAGGGGATTTGCAGGATCTTGCGGAGACATCGTTGGTAATATATCGTTAGGGGAGTACAATATATAGCTCCCCCTAGTGGACTACTGTGGTAATACAACTCCTGCTGCAAATACAATAAAAGTCACATGATGTATAGGAACCATCTGTAGAAAGTGTGTGTTTGTGAAGTCAAAAGGAATTTATCGCATTGGCGAACGAAGATGGGATAATCGGATTCCCTCGCTGAAATTTGTGCTGGTGGATGATTCCTGCCAAACAACAGAGAGAGATTCTTTGTTTTGCAGCATAGCTAAAGATCCAAGGTAAATTTCAAGCACACTTGTCTAAACTGCTAGAGTCCAGATGGCTGCACCTATGGGACTTATAGGACCCTTGGGTGAGTTCTATCATGGCTGAGAGATGATCGGAGTGTATGTGGAGCGGCTAGAAATGTTTTTCACCGCAAATAGTATCGTCGAAGTTCCTGATGATGAAAACTATAACTGGGTAGTTTTAGAAAGAAAATGAGCTATTTTCCAGATTGAAGCAGGCCCCGAGGTATATGAAACCTTGAAAAATGTGCTTATTCCCATCAAGCCAAAGGACACGCCATTGGCGCATATTCTCAGCACTACAGTCCTGAGCCCCTGGAAATTGCTGAAAGTTAATCGTGGGATCAATTAACTGACGAGAGTGTCAGTGAGTACGTTGTAGCTTTAAAAAAGCTATCCATTCACTGTCATTTCGGAAACCTTCAGGATCGAACATTGCGTGACCGCTTTTTTTGTGGGATGAAAAATGAAGCAATCAGAAGAAAGTTGTTGACAACCCCTAACTTGACTTTTGATTTAGCTTGTCAGACTGCTATGTCGATGGATATGGCTGACCAATACTCCTGAGAATTTCACGGCATTTCCAGTCGTCAGACAACTGAGGTGAATTGCTTGCAGGTTAAAAGTAAAAGGCAGTTGGGCCCTAAGACCTCAGCAACTGGCCAAGGTAACAGCGCATTGAAGTCATGCTATCTGTGCCTGGGACAACACATTGCTTTCAAATATGGACAGATTTGAACAGAGTGTTTCTTCTGCAAGAAAACTGGGCATCTTGCAAAGGCATGCCGACTGAAGAATAAATTGAAGTTCAATGCTAGAAGTAGCAATTGCCAGAGACTCCATAGCATTGAAGGGAAGCAACAGGACGAGGAGGTTCTGGAGATACATGTCATCAGGAGCACAAGGATATCTAACAGTGATTCACGATGCATCTTCATCCAAGTAGACGTTGCAGGACCCATGGAAATCGACACTGGTGCATCTGTAAGTGTGGTACCGGAATTGCTATATCTCGACAAGTTGAGTGATTTTCCTCTGGAAAAGTCGAAGATAGAGCAGCGAGGCTGCTCAGGAGAGCAAATACCTGTGTAGGACATATCATCATCATCATCATAGGCAGTCCCGCGGAATCAAGGAAAACTTGCTTCCACTCTTAACATGAGTTCTTAGGTGGCTGAACAGTCCAATACGAGAGCCACAGTCTCTGTCACAGGTGGGACAGATAGTCGTTGAGGAAAAGGGTGGGCAGAGAGCCTGGTTTGCCGCACGCCCTTTCCGCTGCCTGCGCTTGATTTCTGCATGCTCTCGGCGACGATACTTGAGGAGCTCAGCGCCCTTCCTCCACTTAGGGCGATCTATGGCCAGGGACTCCCAGGTGTCGGTGGGGATGTCGCATTTTATCAGGGAGGCTTTGAGGGTGTCCTTGTAACGTTTCCTCTGCCCGCTTTTGGCTCGTTTGCCGTGGACGAGTTCCGAGTAGAGCGCTTGCTTTGGGAGTCTCGTGTCTGGCATGCGAACTATGTGGCCTGCCCAGTGGAGCTGATCAAGTGTGGTCAGTGCTTCAATGCTGGGGATGTTAGCTTGGACGAGGACGCTTATGTTTGTGCGTCTATCCTCCCAGGGGATTTACAGGATCTTGCGGAGACATTGCTGGTGGTATTTCTCCAGCGACTTTGAGGTGTCTACTGTACATGGTCCACGTCTCTGAGCCATACAGGAGGGCGGGCATTACTATGGCCCTGTAGACCATGAGCTTAGTGACAGTCTTGAGGGACTGGTATTCAAACACTCTTTTCCTCAGGTGGCTGAAGGCTGCACTGTCGCACTGGAGGCGGTGTTGGATCTCGTCGTCAATGCCTGCTCTTGTTGATAGGAGACTCCTGAGATAGGGGAAGCGGTCCACGTTGTCCAGGGCCACGCTGTGGATCTTGATGTCTGGGGGGCAGTGCTGATTGTTCTTGAGTAATCCATCCATCTTTCTAAAAGATTTATCCTGTCGCTCAGAATTATTTTCAATAATTTTCCCACCACGGAGTTTAGTCATTGTTATGTAGAACACGCGGCATTCAATTTGCACACAGCAAGCTCGCACAAACTGCAATATGATAATAACCAGATAATCTGTTTTAGTGATGTTGAATGAGGGATGAATATTGGCCAGAACACCGGGGATAACTCCCCTGCTCTTCGAAATAGTGCCATGGGATGTCTTATGTCCCCGAGAGAGCCGACAGAGTTTCGATTTAACATCTCATCCGAAAGACGGCACCTCCGACAATGCAGCTGTCCCTCAGCACTGTACTGAGTGCCAGCCTAGTTTCATGTTCTCATAAGAAATAGGAACAGGAGTAGGCCATTTGGCCCCTTGAGCCTGCACTGCCATGCAATAAGATCATGGCTGATCTGATCATGGACTCAGCTCCACTTTCCTGCCCGCTCCTCATAACCCTTTACTCCCTTATCACTCAAAAATCTGTCTATCACCGCCTTAAATATAGTCAGTGACCCAGTCTCCACAGCTTTCTGGGGAAGATAGTTCTACAGATTTATAAACCTCGGAGAGAAGAAATTCCTCCTCAGTTTTAAATGGGCGGCCCCTTAATCTAAGACTATGTCCCCTAGTTTTAGTTTCCCCTATGAGTGGAAATATCATCTCTGCATCCACCTTGTCGCGCCCCCTCATTATCTTATAAGTTCAATAAGATCACCTCTCATTCTTCTGAACTCCAATGTGTATAGGCCCAACCTACTCAACCTATCCTCACAAGTCAACCCCCTCTTCTCTGGAATCAACCTAGTGAACCTTCTCTGAACAGCCTCCAATGCAAGTATATTCTTCCTTAAATACGGAGACCAAAACTACACAGTACTCTCGGTGTGGCCTCACCAATACCCTGTACAGTTGTAGTAGGACTTCTTTGCTTTTATACTCAATCCCCCTTGCAATAAAGGCCAACATTGCATTTGCCTTCCTGAATACTTGCAGTGCCTGCATAGTAACTTTTTGTGTTTCATGCACAAAGATCCCCAGGTCCCTCTGTAGTGCAGCACTTTGCAATTTTTCTCCATTTAAATTATAATTTGCTTTTTTATTTTTTCTGCCAAACTGGACAACCTTACATTTTCCCACATTATATTCCATCTGCCACATTTTGCCCACTTACTTAGCCTGTCTATATCCCTTTGCAGATTTCCGATGTCCTCTTCACAATTTGCTTTCCCATCCATCTTTGTATCATCAGCAAACTTGGCTACATTGCACTCACTCCCTTCATCCAAGTGATTAATATAGATTGTAAATAGCTGAGGACCCAGCACCGATCGCTGCTGCACCCTACTAGTCACTGTTTGCCAACCAGAAAATGACCCATTTATCCCGACTCTCTGGGCCCAAGTTTCGGGCCGTGCCTAAAACAGCGCAGCCCGGACCTGGACGCCCGTTTTTCGCGGCAGAAAGTGCGCCTAAAAGAAATTTACCTATTCTCCGGCTCCCTGCAGGTCCTCTGACCCTCGGCGCGGCGCAGCACGAGCTGTAGGGGGCGGAGCCAGGTCTCTGCGCTGAAAACAGTGCAGTAGCTCCATGCGCCCAAACTATGGGAGGGGCCCGAAGCACGCAGCTCCTAGCCCTGGCCGAATGGCCTCACTGGGGCTGCATGATTAAGGCTCCTCCCACCCAACCGGACCCGACCCGACCCCCACTCTCCCCCCCCCCCCCGGACCTCCGCGACTCTCTCTCTCACCCCCCCCGGACCTCCGTGACTCTCTCCCCACCCACCCCGCCCCCCCTCGGACCTCCGTGACTCTCGCTCCCCCCCCAGACCTCCGCGACTCTCCCCCCCCCGGACCTCCGCGAACCCCCCCCCCCCCCGAGACCCGACGCCACCTACCTGTAAATCCAGCCCAAGGTCATGGGCCCAGCCGTTCAGCCTCCTTCTTTCCCATCCCCCCCCTCTCTCTCTCCTTCCCTCCCTTCCCCCCCCTCTCCTTCCCTCCCTCCCCCTCTCCTTCCCTCCCTCCCCCCTCTCCTTCCCTCCCTCCCCCCTCATTCCCTCCCTTCCCCCCTCATTCCCTCCCTCCCTCCTCTCTCCTTCCCTCCTTCCCTCCCTCACTCCTCTCTCCCTTCTCCCCCCCTCCTCCTTCCCCCCCACCCCTCCTCGTCCCCCACCCCACCCCCCTCCCCTCCCCCCACCCCACCCCCCTCTACCCCCTCCCCCCTTCCCCCCACCCCCCTTCTCCCCCTCCCCCTTTCCCCTCCTCCTCCCCTTCTCCCCCTCCCCCTCCCCGTCAGAAACACAGACACTGACAGACAGAGAGTGAGAGACACACACACAGACAGACAGAGAGATAGAGACACTGACAGAGACACACTAGGGGGGTTGTCCCAGCACACTGTTGGAGGACTCCTAGTGCTGCAGTCGGTAAGTAGAAAATGTTTTATTTATTGATTTTTGAAATGTTTTTTTATTTTTTATTAATTTTTTTTGATTGATTTATTGGTTGATTTATTGATGTATTTATCATTTATTATTGATGATGGCTCTTTATTTGTAAAACTGAAGTGTTTAATGTTTGTAAACTTCCCTTTAAACCCCCCCCCTATGCCTAATTTGTAACCTACGCCTGATTTTCTAAAGTGTAGACAAGGTTTTTTCGAACGTACAAAAATCTTCACTTACTCCATTCTAAGTTAGTTTGGAGTAAGCTTTCACTGCCTAAACTTTGAAAACAGGCGTAAGTGGCTGGACACGTCCCCTTTTGAAAAAAAAATCCTGTTCCAAAGTGAAACTGTTCTAACTGACTAGAACTGGAGCAAACTAAATGCCGAGAATTCAAATTTCTAAGATACTCCATTCTAAACCAGTTGCTCCAAAAAAACAGGAGCAACTTAGGCCGAAACTTGGCCCCTCTTTTCTGTTAGTTAGCCAATCCTCTATCCATGCTAATATATTACTCCCAACTCCGTCAACTTTTATCTTGTGCGGTAACCTTTTATGTGGCCCCTTATCGAATGCCTTCTGGAAATTCAAATACACCACATCCACTGGTTCCCCCTTATCCACCCTGCTCGTTACATCCTCAAAGAACTCCAGCAAATTTGTCAAACATGATGTCCCTTTCAAAAAACTATGTTGACTCTGCTTGATTGAATCTTGCTTTTCCAAATGTCCCGCTACTGCTTCCTTAATAATGGACTCCAGCATTTTCCCAACGACAGATGTTAGGCTAACTGGTCTATAATTTTCTGCTTTTTGTCTGCGTCCTTTTTTAAATAGGGGCGTTACATTTGCGGTTTTCCAATCCACTGGGACCTCCCCAGAATCCATGGATTTTTGGTAGATGAGAAATGTAGAAAATAGGTGCAGGAGTAGGCCATTTGACACCACCATTCAATAAGATCATGGCTAATCATTCACCTCAGTACCCTTTTCCTGTTTTCTCTCCATACCCCTTGATCCCTTTAGCCATCCCTGGGCCATATCTAACTCCCTCTTGAATATATCTAACAAACTGGCTTCAACAGCTCTCTGCGGTAGAGAATTCCACACGTTAACAACTCTGAGTGAAGAAGTTTCTCCTCATCTTGGTCCTAAAATGGCTTACCCCTTATCCATAGACTATGACCCCTGATTCTGGACTTCCCCAACATCGGGAACATTCTTCCTGCATCTAACCTGTCCAGTCCCGTCAGAATTTTATATGTTTCTATGAGATCCCCTCTCATCCGTCTAAACTCCAGTGAATACAGGCCCAGTCGATCCAGTCTCTCCTCATATGTCAGTCCTGCCATCCCAGGAATCAGTCTGGTGAACCTTCGCTGCACTCCCTCAATAGCAAGAACATCCTTCCTCAGATTAGGAGACCAAAACTGAACACAATATTCCAGGTGAGGCCTCACCAAGGCCCTGTACAATTGCATTAAAACCTCCCTGCTCCTATACTCAAATCCTCTCGCTATGAAGGCCAACATGCCATTTGCCTTCTTCACCGCCTGCTGTACCTGCATGCCAACTTTCAATGACTGATGTACCATGACACCATGGTCTCGTTGCACCTCCCCTTTTCCTAATCTACCGCCATTTAGATAATATTCTGCCTTCATGTTTTAACCTCACATTTATCCATATTATACTGCATCTGTCATGCATTTGTCCACTCACCTCACCTGTCAAAGTCATCCTGCAGCCTCTTAGCATCCTCCTCACAGCTCACACCGCCACCCAGCTTAGTGTCATCTGCAAACTTGGAGATATTACACTCAATTCCTTCATTCAAATCATTAATGTATATTGTAAATAGCTGGGGTCCCAGCACTGAGCCCTGCGGCAGCCCATTAGTCACTGCCTGCCATTCTGAGAAGGACCCGTTTATCCCTACTCTCTGCTTCCTGTCTGCCAACCAGTTCTCTATCCACGTCAATACATTACCCCCAATACCATGTGCTTTAATTTTGAACACTAACCTGTTGTGTGGGACCTTGTCAAAAGCCTTTTTAAAGTCCAAATGCACCACATCCACTGGTTCTCCCTTGTCCACTCTACTAGTTACATCCTTAAAAAAAATTCTAGAAGATTTGTCAAGCATGATTTCCCTTTCATAAATCCATGCTGACTTGGACCGATCCTGTCACTGCTTTCCAAATGCGCTGCTATTTCATCCTTAATAATTGATTCCAACATTTTCCCCACTACTGATGTCAGGCTAACCGGTCTATAATTCCCCATTTTCTTTCTCCCTCCTTTTTTAAAAAGTGGTGTTACATTAGCTACCCTCCAATCCATAGGAACTGATCCAGAGTCAATAGAATGTTGAATAATGATCACCAATGCATCCACTATTTCTAGGGCCACTTCCTTAAGTACTGTGGGATGCAGACTATCAGGCCCTGGGGATTTATCAGCCTTCACTCCCACCAATTTCCCTAACACAATTTCCTGACTAATAAGGATTCCCTTCAGTTCCTTCTTCTCACTAGATCCTTCGTGAAGACAGAACCAAAGTATTTGTTCAATTGGTCTGCCATTTCTTTGTTCCCCATTACAACCAATGCATCCTTTATCTCTGCTGCCACTTCTCTTAAGACCCTAGGATGTAAGCCAACAGGTCCAGGGGACTTGTCCGCCTTTAGTCCCATTATTTTACTTAGTACTACTTCATTAATGATCGTGATAGTATTAAGTTCCTCCCTCCTGTAAGATTCCAAAATTCGTGGAAACCCCCTCCCAGTGTTTGGATACTCTGAAAAGGAAATTCAATTTGGGCATATTAAACAGAAAGTTTGGGATGCTAAAATGCATATGGAAGGAATCTACGAGTTTTAACCAAGTTTGGGATTTTAAAAGGCATGTTTAGCCCTGTGGGGAAAGCTGCAGAGACAGAGGGCCGGGATCAACCTTTACCTTTAGAATTTGGATATTGTAGCTAATCAGTTTGTCTGGGGGAGCTGTTTAACCATAGTCAGGCTCCCAGAAAACATTAGCATTTAAACAATTGACCACGGAAGAAACATTATCCACCTCACCCACAGGACCCAAATATGACATACATATTCCAACACCTTTTTCAACATGCATAGAAATATCTGGCTCAGCCTAGACTTCCCGAAGCCAAAGCAGTGCTATCACAATGGACAAGAGTTCATCAGCTCATAAATAAGGGGTATCGCAATCCCAAGGTCTATCAATGCCAGATTAAAACATTTAATCAAGTTTCAGTTAGCTAGCCTGCCAAAACTTATACAAAGAAGACTACTTAAAATCAATGGGCAGCAAAACTTAAACAAAAGAAACATTAGATTTGATGCGAAGATTAAGCAGCCTCTCAGAGTATAATTGAGGGCCTATCATACCAAGAGAACTACTTGTATTCTGACCATCACAGGAAGAACTAGTTCTGACCATCACAGGAAAACTTTCCTAACCAAGCACTTCGGAACAACAAGATCGAGGGCACACGGCGAAAACACAGGAAGAAACATCGCGAAATCGGAGAAAAGAACTTCAAAAACCAATCAGTGGAACATCAATACCAACTAACTTGGTAGACCTAGACTATGCAGCGGGTAAAAATCGCCTAAAGAACTTAAAACCCTATTGCTAACAAAGGAAATTGGGTATTCACCAGAGATAAATCCAAAACGCGTCTAACCGCATCAGTGGACTCAAGCCAACTGGCTTCAATACACAGCAGTGGTCTTCTACCACTTCCGGGGTACGGCAAGGCAAACCGGCTATAACCAAGGAACCCCAAAACCGCGAAACAGCCCTAGCTGTCAAAGGAAGGATTTGGTGAGCATGAATCCCTGGAGCCCTAAAGTTTGACCTAGTTAGAGAGTAAGTGGGAGGTGGGAGGATTTTCTGTGGTGTTTATTACCTGTAATAAAGTATTCCCCATTGTTTAGAACATTTTTGTAAGATTTCACAGTTATTGGAGTGTATTAGTGTGATTTGCTTTCTTGAATAAAATCCATACCTTCTTTGTACAAAACAGTTGTCTGCTGTACTTTATCACACCCTGATTAGTAAATCCAAGCTCAAGAACCAGGGAGTGGGAACGATTCGCAACCGCTCTGGTCAGGAAGGCAAGGTGACAGACCCACCACCCCCTACACTCCCTATAGCCCCTTGATTATTCAATATTGGGATGCTTTTAGTGTCTTCTGCCATGAAGACCGATGCAAAATATTTGTTGAACGTCTCTGCCATTTCCCTGTTCTCCATTATTAATTCCCCAGTCTCATCCTCCGGGGGACCAACATTTACTTTAGCCACTCTTTTCCTTTTTATGTACCTGCAGAAATTCTTACTATCTGTTTTTATATTTCATGCTAGTTTACTTTTATAATCTATCTTCCTTCTTTTAATCATATTTTAGTCATTCTCTGCTGGCTTTTAAAAGTTTCCCAATCCTGGCCTCCCAGTAGTCTTGGCCACATTGTATGCCTTTGGTTTCAATTTGATACCATCCCTTATTTCCTCAGTTAGCCACGGATGGTTATCCCTTCTCTTACAATCTTTCCTTCTCATTGGGATATATTTTTGAGCGAGTTATGAAATATCGCCTTAAATGTCTGCCACTGCTCATCAACTGTCCCATACTTTAGTCTATTTTCCCAGTCTACTTTAGCCAACTCTGCCTTGATACCTTTGGTATGAGAACCAACTTTCTCTCCCTACAACTGAATTTGAAATTCACCCATGTTATGGTTACTCATTCCTAGAGGATCTTTTACTGCGAGATCATTTATTAATCCTGCCTCATTACACAGTACTAAATCTAAGATAGCCTGCTCCCTGGTTGGTTCCACAATGTACTGTTCTAAGAAACTATCTTGGATACATAGAAACATAGAAAGTAGGTGCAGGAGCAGGCCATTCTGCCCTTCAAGCCTGCACCAACATTCAATATGATCATGGCTGATCATGTAACTTCAGTACCCCACTCCTGCCTCCTCTCCATAGCCCCTGATCCATTTAGCCGTAAGGGCCATACCTAACTCTTTTTTGAATATATCCAACGACTGGACTCAACAACTTTCTGTGATAGAGAATCCATAAGTTCACAATTCTCTGGGTGAAAAAGTTTCTCCTCATCTCAGCCCTATATGGCTTACCCCTTATCCTTAGACTGTGACCCCTGGTTCTGGACTTCCCCAACGTCGGGAACATTCTTCCTGCATCTAACCTGTCCAATCCCTTAGAATTGTATATGCTTCTATGAGATCCCCTCTCATTCTTCTAAATTCCAGTGAATATCAGCCTAGTCGATCCAGTCTTTCTTCATATGTCAGTCCTGTCATCCCGGGAATCAGTCTGATGAACCTTCCCTGCACTCCCTCAATAGCAAGAATGTCCTTCCTCAGATTATGACCAAAGCTGCACACAGTACTCAAGGTGTGGTCTCATCAAGGCCCTGTACAACTGCAGAAAAACCTCCCTGCTCCCATACTCAAATCCCCTCGCTATGAAGGCCAACGTGCCATTTGTTTTCTTAACTGCCTGCTGTACCTGCATGCGTACTTTCAATGACTGATGTACCATCACACCCAGGTCTCGTTGCACCTCCCCTTTTCCTAATCTGTCACCATTCAGATAATAAGCTGCTTTCCTGTTTTTGCCACCAAAGTGGATAACTCACACATCCATATTATACTACATCTGCCATGCATTTGCCCACTCACCTAACCTGTCCAAGTCACCCTGCAGCCTCTTAGCAGCCTCCTCACAGTTCACACTGCCATCCACTTAGTGTCATCTGCAAACTTGGAGATATTACATTCAATTCCTTCGTCTAAATCATTAATATATATTGTAAATAGCTGGGGTCCCAGCACTGAACCTTGTGGTACCTCACTAATCACTGCCTGCCATTCTGAAAAGGACCCGTTTATTCCCATTGTTTGCTTCCTGTCTGCCAACCAGTTCTCTATCCACATCAATACATTACCCCAATCCCATGTGCCTTAATTTTGCACACTAATCTCTTGTGTGGGACCTTGTCAAAAGCCTTTTGAAAGTCCAAATACACCATATCCACTGGTTCTCCCTTATCCACTCTACTAGTTACATCCTCAAAAAATTCTAGAAGATTTGTCAAGCATGATTTCCCTTTCATAAATCCATGCTGACTTGGATCGATCCTGTCACTGTTCTCCACCCAAACTAATTCAACCTCTTGATCCTCTAAGCCAATATCGTATCTCAGTAACGCACTGATCCCATCCTTTATTAACAGTGCTACCCCATCTCCTTTTCCTTTCTGCCTGTCCTTCCTAATTGTCAAATACCCCTGAATATTTAGTTCCCAGTCCCGGGCACCTTACAACCACCTCTCTGTTATGGCTATCAGATCATACCCATTTGTATCTATTTGTGCCGTCAACTGATTTCTTTTGTTACAAATGCTACATGCATTTAGATAAAGAGCTTTTAAATTTGATTTTTTACCCTTTTTTCCTGCTTGTTTCCTCTGTCCTTCAAACTCACTTTCTACATTTTTGCTTTCTAATTCCAGCTTTACTCCCCTCCCTACTGAATCTATTCTCAGGTTCCCATACCCCTGCCAAGCTAGTTTAAACCCTCCCCAACAGCAGCCCCCCCGCTCCCCGCCACGCGAGGATATTGGTCCCAGCTATGTTGAGGTGCAACCCGTCCGGCTTGTACAGGTCCCATCTCTCCCAGAAGCGGTCCCAATGCCTCAGGAAACTAAAACCCTCCCGCCTGCACCATCTCTCCAACCACACATTCAGCTGCTCTATCTTCCTATTTCTGCACTCACTAGCACGTGGCACTGGGAGTAATCCGGAGATTACTACCTTGGTGGTCCTACTTTTTAATCTCTCTCCTAGCTCCCTAAACTCTTCCTGCAGGACCTCATCTGTCTTTCTACCTATATCATTGGTCCCAATATGGATCACGACCTCTGGCTGTTCACCCTCTCCCCCCAGAATGCCCTGCAGCCGCTCAGTGACATCCTTGACCCTGGCACCAAGGAGGCAACATACCATCCTGCAGTCACATCTGCGGCCGCAGAAACGCCTGTCTGTTCCCCTCCCCTGACTATTGAATCCCCTACCATTGTAGCTCTTCTCCCACCCGCCCCCGCCCCCCCCCCCGTGCAGCTGAGCCAACTGTGGTGCCATGGATTTGGCTCTGGCTGCACTCCCCAGAGACACCGTCACCCTCACCAGTACTCAGAACAGAGTACTGGTTGGAGAGCGAGATGGACTCAGTGGACTCCTGCACTACCTGCCTAGTTCTCCTTTCTGTCCGATGGACATGCACCCCATCTCTACCTGCACACTCTTAAGCTGCGGAGTGCTATCCACGTAGCTCTCAGTCTCGCTGATGCACCAAAACGTGGAGCTCAAGTTGGTGCAGCTCGAGACACCTGCACACATGGTCGTCCCAGCTGCGCGAAGCATCCAGGACTTTCCACATGCCACAGGATGTGCAATCCACGGGACTGAGCTGCCCTGCCATCCCTCTAGTTAGACTTGGAACTATCAAGCAAAAATAAACTCTAAACCTTAGCAAAACACACCCAGCCGCTACTCAGCAAACAGCTGATTTAATTAAATAATAAATATCACTTATCTATTTAATTGCAGCTCCTAACTTACACCAATGCCTAAGGTTTTTAAAAAAAATGCTCACCAATCACTTACCTGCTTGGCTGTGACATCACACTTCAATTTTGATTCTTTTTACTTTTTGTCCCTTACTCTTGTCGTTGCTGTAGATAGATCCTCCAAACTGCCACCACCTTTTCAACTCTTTCTCTGGACTTGAACCCACAACCTTCTGATTTGGAGGCAAGTGTGCTAACTACTGAGCCACAGCTGACACAGCGAATACCTGAAGCTGTCGGTGCATTCCGGCACAGCCAGGTAAACCACGATGTTGTTTGACTGACTGTTTCTGTTTTAAACAGCAAGTAGTGATGACGCCATTGGGAGAACCAGCATGCGAGAAGTTCCATTGTGTAAGGGAGGCTGAATTATCATTCGTAGAAAAGGACCAATTAACCCAGAGTGCATTGGCGGTTGTGTCATTTCAGCTGTGTGTGTTAATCCAGGTCCATCAGCACTGTTGGTCTCAGTCACTCCCCTGAAGGCAATTCAATGTGATGACATCATCAGCATTCACTGTTTAAACAAAGATATCCTGGAGGAGAAAAGATCAACAGAAATGGACAAAGACAAAACAAGGGCATGGTGAAGCTCATGAAATACTGCCT
This sequence comes from Pristiophorus japonicus, assembly GCF_044704955.1. Taxonomy (NCBI): domain Eukaryota; kingdom Metazoa; phylum Chordata; class Chondrichthyes; family Pristiophoridae; genus Pristiophorus; species Pristiophorus japonicus. Next base: position 229,170,751 of record NC_091982.1, on the reverse strand, counting down.
AATCAAACACTGTTTACCAATACAACAACTGTGACGACAGGTCAAAAGTAATTCAGTTGATGTGAAGAATTTTGGGACATGGGATGCAGTGCTATATAAATGCAAGTTCTATCTTTCGAACTGATTTTTCAAACATCTTTAAAAAAAAAATATGGGCCTTTCTTATAAAATACACAATAGATAAAATTGGGGGTGTGGGGAGGGGAGGGGGTTGGGGAGAATATCCAACATGGCATCTAAGAACACATCCAAATACATCATTATTCCAAAACTGGCAATGGATTCAGTGATCACCACGAGGTTGGATTAGCTGAGTTTCTCCGAATGAATAGAACCCTTTAGCCATGAAATGGTATCATTTTTGCCGTGGTTTAATATCCAAATATTTCAATTATTAATAGAATATTCAATTATTGAAAGATTCAGATGGCACAGCTGTACATCTTTCATTGAGTAAGACTGATGTGAAATATTACCCCAGATTTGTAATAAAATCTGTTTTTCATTTTAACCACGTGGATTTCTGTTTTTTTTTTAAATCTCTGATTCTCAATGTCACTGAGAATTTATATTTTGCATGTTTTGTTTAACTATAGTTGTGGAGCTTTGCCCTTCGTATCAGTCTTGAAGGATTGGTAGGTTTAGAGATCTTTGATGACTTCAAAACAGAACATCTTTTGAAGCTGCACTCAGTTCCCTTACAAAGCAAAGCTCTAATCAGCCCTATACATTTTTGTCACTTGCCCGCACACAAGCAGCTCTCAAAATTAGACATAATGCAAAGATTTTATAAGTTTCACGCCTCTTATGCAATTAGACAGCACGTGGGCGCTTGCTGTGCGCGTATTTACTCTCCATTTTCTCGGCATTTACTTTGATGTGCTGCGGTGGAAAGCAAGCTCTTTTCTTGCACTGCCTTCCTCCTGGGTCTTTATGCTGCTTAGCAGCTGAGTCCAGTCTTTGAGTCACAGCCTAATTTAAAGGCAGATGCTGCAGCTGCTGCTGTCATTTCAGCTGATTCTCTCCTTTGATGTCGGCTTGGAATACTTGGTGCAGTAGTTCAGCAACCCCCTCTGTTCAGAACTAGAGAGAGAAAAAATACCCATCCATTTCACAATCAGTTTTGCCTCTCGCACACTGCCTTCCAATTACTAAAATGAAAGCTTTGATAGGGAAATAACAGAAATGACTTGTTTGTGCTGCTGCCCGAGTTAATTAACCATTTATATGCAAGTATAGGTGGCTTCATTAATGCAGAGTATCGTTGTGTCATATAATAGAACGAAGCATCTTTCGCTTTCCTATGGTGCAGACCAGTGCGCGGCCTCAACACTAGTGTGCTACATTGTTTTAAAGGATACTTACCATCTCCACCTTGTACTGCAATCTGGAGTCAACAGCAGCGGGCTTCAAAAACAGAGTTAAAACCCACATAATGGGAGATTCAGTGTGCTACTCAGAACATCACAGTTTTTGATGGCTAGTTTTGGAAATTAGGTTGCTGGGACTTAAACCATACCATTGATTTTTTTTTGGCCACAAGACAACAACAACAATTTATTTTATATAGCACCTTTAATGTAGTGAAACGTTCCAAGGTGCTTCACAAGAGTATTATGCAATAAACATTTGACACCGTGCCGCATAAGCAGAAATTAACACAGGGGCTTGGTCAAAGAGGTAGGTTTTTAGGAGCGTCTTGAAGGAGGAAAGAGAGGTAAAGAGGCGGAGAGGTTTAGGCAGGGAGTTCCAGAACTTGGGGCCCAGGCAACAGAAGGCGCGGCCACCAATGGTTGAGCGATTATAATCAGGGATGCTCAGGGGTGCAAAATTAGAGGAGCACAGACATCTTGGGGCGGGAGGGGGGGTTGTGGGGCTGGAAGAGATTACAGAGATAGGGAGGGGCGAGGCCATGGAGGGATTCGAAAATAAGGATGAGAATTTTGAAATCGAGGCATTGCTTAACCGGGAGCCAATGTAGGTCAGCAAGCAGAGGGGTGATGTGTGAGCGGGACTTGGTGAGTTAGGACGGGGCAGCTGAGTTTTGGATCACCTCAAGTTTACGTAGGGTAGAATGTGGGAGGCCAGCCAGGAGTGCATTGGAATAGACAAGTCTAGAGGTAACAAAGGCATGGCTGAAGGCTTCAGCAGCAGATGAGGCAAGGGTGGAGACGAGCAATATTGCTGAGGTAGGAATAGACGGTCTTAGTTATGCTAAGGAGTCAGTGGCTAGGGAACAGAGTTTGTGGTGTGGACCGAAAAAACAATGGTTTCGGTCTTCCCAATATTTAATTGAAGAAAATTCCTGCTCATCCAGAACTGAATGTCGAACAAGCAGCCTGACAATTTAGAGACTGTTGAGGGGTCGAGAGAAGTGATAGTGAGGTAGAGCTGGGTGTCTTCAGCGTACATCTAGAAACTGGTGCTATGTTTCCAGATGATGTCGCCAAGGGGCAACATCATAAAGACAAACCTTTGTGATGTTAATGTAAAAAGCTCATACACCCACATCTAATTTATTACTGCTATTAGATTCTGCATCCTGCTCACTGATCTGTAAATAAAATTTATATTCTCTTTCCCCTCTTTCCTTTTTGCACCATTTACCTCCTCTCCACCCTTTCTTGCTAAGAATCTGTGATTTGGAATATCTCTGCTAATAAGAACAGAATTGAATTGTGCTATGATCCTCCCGTAGTTCAATAGCCTGCCAACATTTACAGTCTGTTTTTACATAAGAGGAATGGCCGCTTAAGTGAAATACTAGAGAGCAACTGGCACCTTTGTCGCTGACCCACGACATGAGCCAGCGTCTAAAGAGAGGAAGGGAATGGCTGAGTCCTCGGTCAAGAACGCACCACAGCCAAGCCCAATTCTGTCCCCACGACATTCAGCAAGGGTGTTCTTAGTTACGTATTCCATTACATATTCTTAATTGTAATGGAAGGACTCCATCATGCAAAGGATTTCATATTCGGCTGATTCAATGTTTCCAAGCCAATGTGATCTTCTGGGCTGGTTTCAATCACCTGAGGGGGTCAGAGAGGAATTTTCCAGAGTTTATTTTTCCGTTATTGGCCCTGTGGGTTTTTTTCCTGTTTTTTTTTCCTTTCCCATGATATTACATGGCTGCAAGGGGGTATAGGAAGTGTCTAGTCATGATGCTCCAGGCATCGTGATTGTGGGGAAGGCTTTTCCGGCCCGACATTTCCATATGTTTGTACGTTCCAGTGGCACTTGCATGAAGCACATGATGGGAAATTGCTGGATCTTCTATCCATCAACGCTACTGATTAAAAATTACAGGCTACATGCCATCACTTTACCACCATGGACTCCATCCAAGCACTGCTCCCTATCAGAAGCATCGAGATGTGAAATCCGACCTACTGTGTTCACTTCAACTGAATTTATACAAGTTCAGTGTTGGTGTAAAGTGGTTTGAGCTTTGCACCAACACTAAGCAGTAGAAATTTGGTCTGTTGCCGTCTTTGTTCGCGCCCCGGTGGGGCGGTAGATGTGGCAGAATTGATTTCTGGGCGGGCAGGCGGCCAGCTTCCAGCACCCCACCGGGACATTTCGTGCCGGTTTTGCGGGAGCACGAAGCATTACCGCCCGGGAGAGGCAGGCCGGTGTGCAACACCCCCGGTGATAAGGGAAGGAATGAATACCTGAGGTAAATGTGATTGTTTTTTTTCTCTTTCTATTTGTATTTATGTGGGATGAGCTAGGTATTGGGAATGTTTTGGGTTTTTTTTTCCCGATTTTTGTTTTCCACAGGAAAACCTCTCTTCGGGCTCTTCAAGGCCGGCTCTTTAGCTGGGGATTTTCTGTTGCTCAGCCGGCCAAGCGCCCAAGGAGAGGTGTGGAATGCCTCCCTTGGCACCCCGCTCCACACTCGGGGCCCAGCTGATGAACTTTGTGGCTGCAGACGCAAACCATTTCCCAGTGCAAAATTTACAGCCCTGCCAACATTAGCACCCTAATTAGCCTCCGACCAAATTTCGACCCCTAAACCTTATGGTGTAAGGCAGATGTGAAGTCAGCAACTGTCACTGTTATACTGTTCCACAAGTCATGATCTTCCTATACCTTGCCCATTATTCATATGTGAATCTAGACATGGAGGGCTAGATTTTCTGTCTGCCATACCACACACTATCGAGAGCTTAGCGATGGTGGGGAGGGCTGCTGCTGTACTCTTACTCTCCAATCACTGGCAAGTTTTCTCCTTCTCCCCAGTAGGGTCTACATCCGCCCTTGTGGACTCCATTAGGCCCCAACTCAGTCAGCGTACCGGCCCTTCCTGAATCGCCAAATTCCAGTCCACCCCTGGCTGTGCACCCTGCCCTCATTGCCTTGTAAGGTGGCAGACGGAGGTTCCAGCCCTCACAAAGCAACCAGGAAAATATCAGAGTTAGAGCGGGACACTGGCAGAAACACTGAGGAATATCGAGGCCGTTGTTTTAAAAACAAAGTGTAACTTGTGCAGTTTTCACTGTTGACATGATTGTGCATCCTTTCATTGGAATGGATGATAAACCACTTGAGCTGCCAATCGGGCTGTTTACCTCTGTAGTCAATGATATTCCCGATATGTGCCCCTGTCCCTTGAGGCTTTGAACCAGTTACTCTGAAGCATAAAATTTAGCCTGAAATCGCTCGGTTTAGTAAATGAGCTATGCTTTGGGAATATGTAATTATTCCTAAAAAGCTGACTGAAATATTTTTATTAATGAAAACCAACTGCAGACTATAAATTGGCCCTCAAGTATGGATACATTAAAATCTAATATAGCTTCTCATTTGGAATTAATAGTAAGTAACTAGGGATACGTGGCAAACAAAGAACTACCTAATTTAAATTAAATAGTCCAACACCTGTATTGAAATGGCGGTCAAAGGACTTTCATGCAAGTGCATTTGATACTAGCATTGCACAGTGAAATCTCAACTGCTATGAGTATTTCTATTCAGGATTAGATTAATGCCTAATGGTTTGTGACAGGCCTTGCATAAAGAAATCAAACATTGAAACCCACACTGTCCTGAACTGGTAGTCGAGATCTCTATATAACGAGACTCTCAAAGCAAGCACTCTACTCAGAACTTCTACACGGCAAGCGAGCCCCAGGTGGGCAGAGGAAACGTTTTAAGGATGCCCTCAAAGCCTCCTTGATAAAGTGCAACATCCCCACCGGTACCTGGGAATCCCTGGCCAAAGACCGCCCTAAGCGGAGGAAGAGCATCCGGGAGGAGGCTGAGCACCTTGAGTCTCGTCGCCGAGAGCATGCAGAAAACAAGCACAGGCAGCGGAAAGAGCGTGCAGCAAATCAGACTCCCTACCCAAACACTTTCCTTCAAACACTGTCTGTTTGCATCCTGCATGGGTTGAACTTCATAGAAGCGAACCACATCATCGCACAGCAGTTGTCAAATGGAAAACGCAAAACAGTGACAACTTGTTCAAAGATATGGCCACTCTGTACATGTGTTAAACAGAGTGCTGCATTGCATTCACCGGTAGTGGTGATCTTCCATTTCTGTTCTGTCTGCAGTGTCACACAGCTAATAATAATTAATGTTACCATCACCAAATAGGTAAGTATTCGGACAGAAAACTTATGGCGATCAGCTGATTTGTTACTGCCTGTTCCTGTTACTACCTGTTCTGAGATCCGCTGCAGTAGAATTTCAGCCCCTTATTGCATTATTGTTCTACAATATATATTGTGTTAATTGTGCACCTGCTTTCATTTCTAGACAGATTGGGGCCAAATTCCCCAGCACTCGTTTGGGGGCAGTAACCCAGTCGGGGAGGGACTTCCTGTGTCTGGTGTGGAAGTCCCGCCCCGGCTGCCAAATTGGGTTTAGCGCCCCTCACAGGAAGTGGAGTGCAATGTCACGTGCTCCACTTTCTGTTGGGACAGTATCCGGGGCACTACTCAGGCGTGATCGGCAGCGCTACATGGCTTCTCCACATAGCGCTGATGCGTTTCAATGCCCCTCCCCTTCCATTAAAGGGTAGGGCCACTACACACTCTGCAGGGCCTCTGATGGCCTCCACTGGGCCACCAGGGCGGTGTGGTGGCAAGGCCACAGCCCAGCACCCAAAGCAGAGTATCAGGCTGCACATCGGGGTCTAGGTTACACCATGGAGGCTGAAGACAGGCCGATCGGTGAGTTGACCAAAACGAGAAAATGGCAACGGTGGCGCAGCGCACCTCCCTTTAAATTGCCCGTAAGCGGATGTCGGCTCGATTCATAACCCTCGAGGCTGGCGCTGACACCGCTCGCAGCAGGCTCACGGGGCATGAACAATTTCCACCGCGAGGTGGAAAGGGGTCGCCGCAGGGCACTAAGGGGTCATCGTCGTTGTGCGGCGGCCCAGGGAGCTACTAGCGTGGCGCGGCATCACCGTGTCAGCGCCTCTGCCAACTCCTGCGCAATTCATGGGAGCCGGTAGTGCGCCTCTCCCCCACTGGGCAAAAATAAGATTGCATCCCATTAGCGCTAATGAGAGGCACACAACAGGGAAATTTCGGCCCCAACGTGTTACACGAAAAGTATGCAATTTTCGCAACAAATAATAAATAAAGAGCCCTATTTCATTGAAAAAACACCATTAGTAAACATTGTGCTCTTTGGATGATGGGACTACTGTGCTTAGCTTAGCCTTCCAGCATTGAATCAAGAAGGTCATGGGTTCTAGAGCTCCAGTTGTACGTAATCTAGTCTGATACTTCAGTGCAGCACTGGCGGAGGTGTTGTCTTCCAGAGCAGACAGTAAGCTGAAGCTCTGTCTGCCCTCTCAAGGTTACCGTAAGTGAACACGTGGCACTATTTGAAGAAAAGCAATGGCGATTTCCTGGCCAATATTTCTCTCTCAGTTAACATGTCCAAATAGTTTAACTGCTCATTCTGTTCATTGTTTTTTTGTGGGATCTTGCTGTGTACAAATTGGCTGCCATGTTTGACTACAACACAACAGTGACTAAAGTAATTTATTGCCTGTAAAATGCTTTGGAAGATCCTGAGGATGTGAAATTGCTTGGGTGTTAGCCTTGGTTCAGTGCTAGTACTCACACCTCGTTGAGTCAGAAGGTTAAAGCATCAATCCAAGACTTCACCACATATTCTCAGCTGAGATGCCAGTGCAGTACTGAGGGAGTTTTACACTGTCAGAGGTGTCGTCTTTTGGGTGAGACGTTAAACCAAGGTCCCATCTGCCCTCTCAGGTGGACATAAATGATGTCTTAGCACTGAAGAGGAGCAGGGGAGTTCTCCCAGTGTCCTGACTAAAATTTATCTCTCAACCTACACCAATAAATCAGTTTAATTGCTCATTTAACTCATTGCTTTTAATAGATCTTGCTGTGCACTATATGGCTGCCATGTTTCCCTACATTACAGCAGTGACTTTACTTCAAAAGCAATTAATTTGCTATGAAGCGCTTTGGGACATCTTGAGGTCATTAAAGGAGCTATATAAATGCAAGTTCTTTCTTTCATTCTCTTTATATGAATGAAAATTCTTTCTGTACATTAGTCATGAGAACAAAGGCAACTGAATTAAAATATAGATTGAATGCAGATTCCCATCAATTGATTTCAATCCCACATGTGCAACCATTTGATTCTGTTTGATGCAATCTTCTAATATTTTTCATATTGCAAGGGGGCGGGGGAGAAATCTATGCTGTTTCATGAGGGGTTGCCAAATAAAACTGGCTGAAATCAGAAATAAATCACAGATTGTTTAACAAACACGTGGTCTGAATTAAGATGTTGTTGGTGAACATGAACAGCTTTATGTTGAGAAAACAACAATTTAATTTAACAATGTTGCAAATAATTTTTTTTTAGAATAGTAAAAATATGAGCTTCATTTAGTTCGAGAAATAATTGAAATGATTAAAACAGGCTGGGTTTGGAAAGTTTAGTTCTACCACAAGAGCTGCTAGGCTACAAGATCACAGACAGATAGTTAAGTTACTAGGGGCTCAATTTTCCCCAAAGCGTTTTTTTGGCGTACTTGAAGAGTTATACCTGATTTCTTTTGAGCCCAAGTACACCAAAAAAGGTGTTGTGAGTTTCCTCGTTGGATCTCTTCATTTTGGCATGGCCTAACCCGACCTTTAGTTTTGGGGGTAGAGCCTTGATCTGCGTCAAAAAGATGGGTCTGCCATGGTAACCAGGGACACAATGCGAGCTGAGGCTGCAAAGTGAAGCATACAGTCAGCTCCCAACACATTAAAAGAATTGAAAAACACATAGCAGCAACTTACCTCCAACCCTGCCCGAAGGCTGTCTCGTCGCCGGGTCTGTCTGTTTGTCTCACTCACTCTCCCTCTCTCCCTCTCTCCCGAGAATGGGACCAGACTGTGTGTGTGAACCGGGGACTGAGAATGGGACCGGACTGTGTGTGTGAACCGGGGACTGAGAATGGGACCAGACTGTGTGTGTGAACCGGGGACCGAGAATGGGACCAGACTGTGTGTGTGAACCGGGGACTGAGAATGGGACCGGATTGTGTGTGTGAACCGGGGACTGAGAATGGGACCGGACTGTGTGTGTGAACCGGGGACTGAGAATGGGACCGGACTGTGTGTGTGAACCGGGGACTGAGAATGGGGCCGGACTGTGTGTGTGAACCGGGGACTTAGAATGGGACCGGATTGTGTGTGTGAACTGGGGACTGAGAATGGGACCGGACTGTGTGTGTGAACCGGGGACTGAGAATGGGGCCGGACAGCCTTCCTTTGTGTATGAACCAGGGACCGAGAATGAGATGGGACAGCCTTCGGGCAGGGTTGGAGGTAAGTTGCTGCTATGTGTTTTTCAATTCTTTCAGTGTGTCTGGGCATCTGCTGTGCCGATTTCCTTAACTCTAGGGAAGGTTTTTCAGGACAGGCCACATACGTTGGCCTAATCACAACTGGAGTAACTCTCAGCTGTCCAAACTTCCCTAAATGTCCAGAAGTGGTGCAGATGGCTGGTTACGCCCCCTGTGGCTGAAAAAAAAAACTGACCTAAAAACTTCGTAACTAACTGAGTTACGCTGGAGAAAAATGATTGAGGAAACTGGGAATTTTTAAGTTAGGCCAGAAAAAGCAACCTGCTCCAAAAAAAAAATGGCGCAAATACTGGGGAAAATTGAGCCCTAGGAGTGTAGAGCTGTAATGAATTTCTGAGTGATTTTAGTTGCTCATAACTAGATTTTTAGTTCCGTGAAAGAAAGAAACAATTTATTTAGATCACACAGCAACATGAAGTCCATGAAATGCTGACAATCGTGCGGACCACTTAAGAGTTCAGGCCAGGACCCCCAAATAAAAAGGTTTTTGTTTATTTTCTATATATAGAGAGATGATTTTCTCTGGTCACTATAGGTGAGTGACATTGTAAACATAGTGGGGAGATGTCCCATGATTGCTGTGTCTAGCAAAATCATAAAAGTAGTCCAAAAGAACAATTTATCAAATATCACAATATTGCATGGGCAAGGTAGACAGAACTACTGATCCTTCCTGTCACATGATGCAATCAGCTGTGGACACTGCTACGGATTGCTATTTTACTTCCCCAAAGCTGTCAAACGAGTTGACGGGGAATCAATATGTGGGGTAGTACTTTTCATTCAAAGTACTCTCCCCTTTGATGGAAGAAAATAATATAGTCGCCTCATAATTTTTCAACATTAAAAATAACATCAATTTTAGCACCACTGTGGAGCCCCTGATCCTGGAGTAGGGCTTCCTCCCTGCGAGGCCTCTCCAGGGATATCAATTATAGGGAGTGTCTGAGAGCAACTCTATTGCAAACAGCCAAGGATGTTACTTCAGGTCAAGGAAACCATACTCTACACATGATAGATATGGAAAATGGGCTAGAGCCTGGTTGAATATCAAAAAAGTCACTTGTGGGAGTGGGGAGTGGGGGGTGGGGGGGGGGGGAGAGTTGAACAAAAACAACTGAGAATAAGCAGAGAAGGAAAGAGCTTTCAGAGCAGCCAGAGAGTGAGAGAATCCTGGACTCAGCCAGAGAGAGAGAGAGAGAGAGAGAGAGAGAGCAGCTGGAAAGGGAGAGAACTATAGCAGGAAGAGGAATCTAGATCTAAAGTAAGACCTAGAAAGCTACACATTTCCAAATTCAATGGATTCTGACAACTGAACTTGATCATTGCAACACTGAATGATAGAGACAATCTGCGTATTTGAGATCTGGCAGGTACTGTGTGAGTTAGTTGAGACCGGTCACTAAGATAATAGAAGGTACTGAACTATAAAATAGTGTAATGGCGTATGACATTCTGTGAAGTAAATTGTACACTTGCATGCCAAGAGCTCAACTCTTAGAAGAAACATGGACGAAGAACCCACTTACAGAATACCTATCAATAGAGTCTTGAGGATAGAAATGTTGGGCGACCACAAGTGCCCTGGGGCGGAAGCTCCACCTGTTGCTTTGATCTCATAGCCTCCTCTCAAATTCCAAGGAACGGGGTTATTATCATATCAGAGACAGACACACATACCAGGAATGGTCCATTCGCTATCCCCACACCAGAATTCTGCCTCAAGAAGGAACAGAATTTCTGTTTTTTGTTCTTTAATATTACTACCGTTATTCCTCACCAGTTGATGCTGATAATAATAAGTAAGTGCAGGAAAACCAGTCTCTGAAGGTTACATAGTGTATCGATAAATAGCATAGAGTTACATTCTCATGGTTTATGATGCTATATCCCTCAATTACGTTGTAACTTCATAATATGTTCTAACACAGCATTTATTCCTTATACTTGCATGTGTATATAACATATATAACATTACAATTACAGGTTGATCTCTCAACCTCTTGGTGCGAGGAGTAAAACATCTCAGGGAGAGGAGTTTTCAGGTAATATTGAGGAATGACTCCAACTTTACTCTTGGAGCTCACATCATCACCAGATGTGTTGGCACGCTGTAGCACACTCCTAATTATTCATTATCAGGACAGAAAATCGTCCCAAAAATCACAGCTGAAGTACTGAGATCCACCCACCCAGGACTTCCGCTGCTGGCCCTGCCAAAGTTGGTCGGTTCAAGTGAGATCGCTGCTTTTGGAGAGCAATGGTGGGTGCCCGCAGCAGTAGTGGCACATCCGGGGTGCCTAGCATTGTCCTGCAAAGCAGAAGGATGCCTGCCAGGGAGGTGCTGGGTCTCCCCGCCTCCCACAATACTTTTCTCATAAAGCCTGCATTGGAGCTGTCATAAGAGGGGGAGAAAAGCTATTCATTCCACTTGTATTGATTTTTGAGGAGACTTGGCCTTCAGTACCAGTACCAGGATTAAATACAACCTCCTGTGGTAGAAATTCATTTTGGGCGCTAGCGCAAAAGAGAAAGTCGGCAGCCCATTTTGCACTGTCCAATTTCTTTCCCCCATTGAAGTCAGAAGCTGTTTCTTTGTAAGGAGGCTGCAAGTAAAAATGTTGATGTCCCTTTTGGGGGTCGAGGCCAAGATCTCGGCCTGGACCCCCAGGTGTGCCCCACTTCTGTAGTTCAGTGGCCTGGCAGGCCTGGTTTTACCAGGTGCACTGGCTTCTGATCCTGTACCACTGCATCATTATTCCTATTATTATTGTTAAATATTTAGCTCACCGTAGGATAGAAAATGAAAGCAAGACTTTGAATATTTTAATGCCTTGTCTCATCTCCCACATACAATGATTTACTTTGAAGTGAAATGGCTATTGATATGCAGGCAAACACAGCTGCCACCTTTCACACAGCAAGATCTCACTAATGGTGGTATTAATTAAGGGAGGAATATTGACCAGAATATCTGGAGAACTCTTCACTGTTCTTTGAGTGATGCTATGAGATGTGTACAGTGTATTGGAATCATCAGAATAGGTAAGTGGTGCCTCTCATCGTCAGCTCCTCCAACAATGCAGCACTCTCTCAGTACTGCATTAGCCTGTCAACCTCGATTACATGTTCGGGTCCTGGAGTGGGGCCAGCTCTTCAACAGAACTGGAATATAAGCCTGCTGTAACTTTGGTGGGAAAGGGCTGGAATCTAGGCCAGGACCTGGGCACGCTGTGCAGAATATTCCTGCTCGGTGTTGTAAGTGGAGAAGCCTCCGTCTGCTCCATACAAGGCCAGTGGCTTTAGAGGGGACGGAATTGGGATCTCCACATTGCAGTTCCTCAACTTCCCCACCAGTAGGAGCTGGATCAGCAGCCAGTGTGGCCCATCCCATCCCATCAATTTACCGCTTCGGGGAGGGGGATGGTTAGGTTAAAATCCACCCCCCCCCCCATATAAGTACTTATGAACATACAAAATTGAGGGGCAGGAAAAGATCAGCCAGTACATCAAGCCTGCCCCACACCTCATGATGGCCAGACCAGAAAGTCTCGCTCTCAAGAAGAAATAGAATAGTAGCAAAACACTTTGCTGTGAGGGATGACCACTGTTCAGACGGTGATTATGATGTATGTTCCTCCAGCCCAACAGTTCTTGAGTAATCATTACATTTCTTCAGAAAGTGAGTATTTCAGAGGAGGAAGCGGAGCATTTATTTCCAATAATGAGTGACAGCTACTGTTGCTGTTGAAAACAAGTTGCAATCAATCTTTTCTACAAGGCTGTTTGCTTTCAGCATAATTGTGGGCCTCTTCAACTGATTCACATCTCAAAAGAAGGTCACTGTCAGTTATAACTCTTATCCCCCTTAAATAACAGACTAGTAGCTGTGGCTATTGTTTCTTTAATAAAAAAAGGGAAACTGACAATATTTCCCGTTTGTCATTTTTTTTTCTTTGTAAAGTGTAAATAGGTCATTACAGGTGACACAAATAATAAATTACTCTTATTAAACTCACAACCTAACGTAGCTCTAGGCCCAGATATTTGGCACTGGACTCAGCCGACTGCAGCCAGTGATGGAGGGCTCTTCAAATCAAGGTTAAATGATGAGGAAATGGCGTGACCTTCTTGACAAAAAGCAGCTCGACCAGAAGTGTGGCGTGTGTGTGTGTGTGTGTGGGGGGGGGGGGGGGGGGGGGGCGCTGGGTGACAGGCTAAGGATCACTGCAACAAAATTAAGCTTTCAATGTCAGCTGAAAGGTAGTTACAGAAAAAAAATGCTCAGCTTTGCCTTATGCCTTTCGGGAAACTAAATAAGGAATGGTTTCTTCAGTTGCTTAATTCCAGCGATTAGTTTTTAAGTGAATGGACTTCTTTTTGAAAATTGCACTGAATTGTAGGGATTGCTATGAATCTGAATTTTTTTCCCCTCCTCTTTACTGGTTGCCCTGATTTTTGCTCTACATATTTTTTTTATTGATTACTGAATAAAAAAGAACCCTTCAGACAAAGAAAATCAAAGGCAACTCAAGGACTTCAGAGCATTTGAATTTCAGTTTTTGTAACACGGTGTTTCGGCACACACTGAACTCTTTCTCTTTATCTGATTTTGTTTATAGAATTATTCCTTTTATCCAGTATTCTGCACATCATATCGACCTCGTTAAAGGTTCTGAAGTGTTCGTCTGATTCAAACAAAACATCAAGGAGTTTATATCCTGAGTATCGGTAATTTTTATGCTGACTTACTGCCCTGAGGAAAATGGAAGTCTAGGCACTGAGGCTATTTTAGACAAGATTAACAGCAGTTCACATATTCCAAAGTAAGTTTAACACGTTACCACCAGTGAGCTGAGAACATCAATTCAGCCAGTTATTAGGTTCCAATGAATTTAAGTAACACTATATGAACCGAATTTTTTAAATGAGCATGCCTTCCATACCATCCTTGCATTTGCACCAGACTTTTCTGTTGTGAAATACTTAGGTCAATATATTTCAAGTATTTCCTTTAATATCTGGCAGGATTTGAAATACAGAATGAACGGTGCATATGGAGATGTTATGCAGTCATATGTTAAGTTTCTGTACAATTAATCTGTGTATTGGATTATATTGGTGCATTATTCAGAATCGCCATTTAAATACAGGACTCCTCCAGCACATGGCAGGAGACTGTTGGCAGGGTCTACTTCATAGGTGCGATTCTTTTAAATGCTGTGAGATTGGATTGTTCAGCCAAGGGTAGATGTCTCCTGCCCCTTCAATCAGGAAAATCAACCTCCACATCTTCCAACCTCATCCCGTTTCCTACATTACAACAGTGACTACACTTGAAAAAGTACTTAATTGGCTGTAAAGCGTGTTACGACGTCCAATGGTTGTGAAAGGCCCTATATAAATGCAAGTGTTTCTTTCACCCTGCCAACCCATGCTTGGTGTATCATCCAGAGCTATTTTCTCATGCAAACATTATAAGGCCCGGGGTCCTTATCTCTGGACTCATTTTAATTGCTCCACCATTGATGACCGTGCCAAGGCCCTAAGCTCTGGAATTCCCTCCCTAAACCTCTCAGCCTCTCTACTCTCTTTCATCCTTTAAGCCATTTCTTAAAACCTACCTTGTGGTCATCTGCCCTAAGATCTCCTTAAATGGCTCGGTATTACATTTGTTTGATAATGCTCCATTTTATTACGTTAAAGGCGCTATATAAATACAAGGGGGGGAATTTTAACCCCCAAAAAATGGGTGGGTTTTGAACGTGGCAGTATTTAAATTGTTAAAATCAGATTCCTGACTGGAACCTGTCTCCAAGCCGCACAGTTGCAGTTTTAACAGAGGTGGGACGGGGATGGTGTTTGCGGGGGGCAAGGGGTGGGAGGGGAGGGGGGCTGTGGGAGGTTACGGGCAGCCTACCTGCTCCCAGGAGGTGGGACATCAATTTAAATATTATGAGGGTGGAAGCATCATTTTTAACCATTATTTTGTTTTTAAACTCATTTTGGACAGATTTTACACATTTTCTAAAACCTGGCAGTTACAGCAAGGCGAGAACTGCTGCACTCAGTATGTAAGTGTCTTTATACCTATCTCCTGGATCTCTGCCTAGCCCACCCCCACAATCGGAGACCCTCTCACAAGGCCTCCAATCACCTTCCTGGATACCCCCTCCCCCTCACCGCCCCACGATCATCCCAAGGCCGGCACCGAAACTCCCCATTATTAAAATTGGCCAAGTGCCACCCAGACTGTGCCCTTGTTGCCAGGAGCATTCTTGACCTAGTGTGTTCTGCACCTTACTGACTGGTCCTTTAAGCAGCTGTAGGAATTTAATTCATGTCCCTCCATGCTTAATAATTTGATCCTGTATCAACAAAAGTAATATTAATTTACCTATAATTTCTTGGCTTGTTTCTTGTTCCTTTTATGAAGAGAGCAATCACTTCAGTCCTCTGGCATAATTTTACTTTCCACAGAGTTTTGACCAATTATAGCCAATTAATAACTAAGCCACTCGGGTCTTAAAAACTTTGATGTGAGAATTCCTGATTTTTGGAAACTGTTCAAAACCCGTGTTATTGTAGAAGAAAAACAGTGAGGAGGATAGTGATAGACTTCAAGAGGACAGAGACAGCTGGTGAAATGGGCGGACACGTGCCAGATGAAATTTAATGCAGAAAAAGTGTGAAGTGATACATTTTGGTAGGAAGGACGAGGAGAGGCAATGTGTGAAAAAACTCCAAAAGGCTCGCGGACCCATCTACACAAGGGACTACTTTCATAGACTGGAGTCAACAGTGTTAGAATGTAATCGCCATGAGAATATTTTATGTATGCTGGCTGGATTTTCTGATTTGTATGTTACAAACTCGTGATAATAAGAAGAACTTCTAAAGTCTGATCACAATTGAATCACAGAATGGTCACAGAACAGAAGGAAGCTATTCGGCCCGTTGAGCCCGTGCCGGCTCTCTTGCAAGAGCATTTAAGCTAGTCCCACTCCCCGCCCTTTCCCTGTAGCACTGCAATTTTTGTTCTTTCAGCTACTGATCCAATTTCCTTTTGAAAGCCACGATTGAGTCTGCCTCCACCACCCTTTCAGGCAGTGCATTCCAGATCCTAACCACTCGCTGCGTAAAAAAGTTTTTCCTCATGTCGCCTTTGGTTCTTCTGTCAATCACCTTAAATCTGTGTCCTCTGATTCGCGACCCTTCCACCAATGGGAACCGTTTCTCTCTGTTTACTCTGTCTAGATCCCTCATGATTTTGACCAGCTCGATCAAATCTCACCACCACCTTCTCTGCTCCATGGAGAACAACCCTAGCTTCTCTAGTCTGTCCACATAACTGATGTTCCTCATTCCTAGAAACATTCTCAAAAATATTTTCTGCCCCTTTTTAAGGCCTTCATAGGCTAGACTGGGCGATGTGTAATGAGAAAGGACTAATTAGCAATCTTGTTGTGCGAGGCCTCTTGGGGAAGAGTGACC
The DNA here is from genome assembly GCF_044704955.1 of Pristiophorus japonicus. Taxonomy (NCBI): domain Eukaryota; kingdom Metazoa; phylum Chordata; class Chondrichthyes; family Pristiophoridae; genus Pristiophorus; species Pristiophorus japonicus. The sequence continues at coordinate 229,154,400 of NC_091982.1, read as the reverse complement.
ATAATATGGTAGAATTCTTTATTAAGATGGAGAGTTAATTCAGAGACTAGGGTCCTGAACTGAAGGAAAGGTAACTTCGATGGTATGAGAGGTGAATTGGCTAGAATAATCTGTCGAATGACATTTAAAGGGTTGACGGTGGATAGGCAATGGCAAACATTTAAAGATCACATGAATGAACTTCAACAATTGTACATCCCTGTCTGGAGTAAAAATAAAATGGGGAAGGTGGCTCAACCATAGCTAACAAGGGAAATTAAGGATAACAAAAGCACCACCGCTATCAAGATCATCACAGACATCACATTTCATGACCATCAACACATTGTGCATTCCAATGATTTTCATTAGGCCAGCATTATTTCTAGGACAATTTTAGAAATCATCTATCATATATGATTGTTTGGATATGAGTGAGTGTGGCATCTATTGACTTTACAGCACACAATGGTGTAAGCTTTACTCATATCGCTTCACTTCAGGGTCTGCAGATTCGTCCGTGGCTGTCCGGGTGCAAGCACTCGCTCCTCCATGTCAATGATGTCGCTGACAACTGGTTCCCCCCCCCCCACCCGTTCGCCTCTGCACAGACCTTATCGTCGATAGCTTCTTCTGTAAAAGGTGACAGGACGACATGACATGAGATCATTGCATGATATTATTGCTAGGTACTGTCACAGAGACTGATACAACACATAACCGACAGATGTAATCATGATTATTTTGATAATTATCATTCTTTACCTAAGGACGTGCACCGTGATCGCAGGCTTTGACTACAACATTCCCGGTCAAAGTGAAAAACCTCACGTCTGCTGATAGTCACTCATGACTGTTAATAAATCAAATTATATAAATACATAAGTACATGTAAATAAATGTAATACTTACTCTTGTGGATCCCACAAGATCGTTCATCGTTTGCGTCATTGGTTGCCCTCACGCACCTCATTGGTCGACGACGAGACCACCTCTGCAATCTCAGCCCATATCTTCTGGTAGGTCTTTGGGGTGGGCTTCCCACGCCCTCCCTGGGTCAAATCACCCCGGCGTAACTCAACCTCTAGCAGGAGGAAGGCATTTGCCTCTTCCAAGAACCTCCTGGCTCTTTTGCGCCCTCCAATGTGCTCCTCTCCCAGCTCACTGCTCTCGCCAGCATCAGTCTCCACAGCTTGCTGTGATGCTTCCTCCTCTCCCTCCATTATAGGCCAAATTCGGGCAAATATGTGGCTGGTAACAGCTAATTTTTTGTTTGCCTACTTGTTGTGAAGCTCTAAAGTCTCCCTCCTTCCTCCCAAAGCAGCCACACCACACCCCCCACACCTTCAGTCCCTCTGAGCTCCCTCTCTCTCTGTCTCCTCTTCTGCGTATGTCATTATGACCCTTGACCCCCTGAATCGCGGGAATTGAGTGTTGCCATGCCGTTGCTAAGGACCGCGACACTTTACGGCAGAAGGTCAGAGATTTAACGGTACTGCCCATTTCATATCGTGTGCGGTAACGCCCATTTTAAAAAATGGAGACTAGGTGCTTTGAGAATGGGCGACAAGCCGGCGATCTGAAAACCCATTTTTACCGGCCACGCCGGAAATAAAGCCCATTTTTGGGCGATAAGCACAAAAGTGTAAAATCTAACCCTATATCCCGTTGCAGATTTTTTGTGTCGTCCTCACAATTTGCTTTCCCACCCACCTTTGCATCATCAGCAAACTTGACTACATTACACTCGGTCCCTTCATCCAAGCCATTAATATAGAATGTAAATAGTTGAGGACCCAGCATCAATCCCTGCAGCACCCCACTAGTTACTGTTTGTCAACCGGAAAATGACCCATTTTCTGTTTTCTGTTTTCTGTTCGTTAGCCAATCCTCTACCCATGCTAATATGCAACTAGCTCTTTCCAGTCTGCAACTGCAGATATATCGAACATCGCTCAGTTCTCCGCCCATCGCTCCATCCGTCGAGTTACAGATGCTCTCTACAGGAGATCACTGCAAAACATTTCTTTCCCAATGAGCAGGAAGAAGCAAATGGAGCGGCAGATGGGATATGTGTGGATTGCGGGCTCCCTCAGGGTACAGGGCGCCATGAACTGCACCCACATCGCATTGAGGGCATCAAAACCCAGGCAGAGATGTTCATGAACCGAAAGGGATTCCACTCCCTCAACGTGCAGCTGTGTGTGACCACCAGCGCAGGATCATGGCAGTGGATGCCCGGTATCCTGGCAACAGCCACGATGCCTTCATCCTGCACCAGACCAGTGTGCCCGCGTCTCCTTATAACCCCTCTTACGCAAATGTATTCTGCTACTACGCCGCAGTGTCTCTCCTGTGCCTGCCTCATGGGTCTGGGAAGGCTGCTGTGTTTCCTGTGTAGAAGCTACAGATGTCCTTCTAGGATGGCCTCGACCAGCTCTGGCCCTGCAAGGGCCGGCTGCAGACTGGTCAGCACCCTCCTGGGAGGGTTCAGTCGGGATTAGCTCTGGCGACTCCATGCGTGGAGGTAATGGCAGAGTGACAGGCCTGGGGTCAGGGCTGATGTGATCCTGAGAGAGAATATCATCATCGTCCTGGTCCGAGGAGCCTGTGCCACACCCCAGGGGCAGCACACCACCACTGGCACCAATCTGAGGGAGCTCGAGTCGGGGCTGTGGCACCACACAGAAGGTCCTCGAAGGCCCGTGGTGGACCCAGCTGCGAAGGCAACACTGAGGTCTTGCATAGCATCCAACTGAGACTGCATGAGAACAGCCACAGTCTCAAAGCCACCAGAAATGACAGCAGTAAGACGCTCCGTGGCCTGTTGCCCAGGGTGTATAAGAGCATTCTGAGCTTCCAGGGCCGTGGCTTGCTCCCTCGCGCCTGTGCTGTAATGGCAGCTGCCACATCCCCAACGAGTCGCAGCATCAGCTGGATCCGCACGGTTAATCTGGGAGTCCCATCGCCTGCACACTGGCAATGATGGGCTCCATGGTGCGCACAGAGCAGTCCACCATCCACAGCACTTCCGACAGCCTGTCTGGCACCTTTGCCACTGCTCCCTGTGGTGTATGTAGCACACAAATCACTGACTCCACACGGTCTGGTGTTGATCTAACTGCTGTGACCTTAGTCCTTTATTGAACAGTTCCAGAGTGCTTCACAGGTGTGGTGGGCAACCTTTTATACTGCCTCGTGCAGGTACTTTCAGGTCTCCTACCACAGCGCCCTCTGTGGTGCACCATTGTACTTATCATACATTTAATGTACCAGAGCAATACACAACATCACTGCCTCCCCCAGTTCAAAAAGCCATTGCTTGAATCCCCTAAATCGAAAAACGCATGAGCCCATTGATAATGTTGGTCACAGATCCACGTCCCTGAATTTAAACACAGTGACCATTCAGCATTGAAATGTTAACTCTTGTCGTAATTCGCAATTTATGTCCATTATTTTAAACACAGTCATCACCCAGCATTAAAATATTATTTCTTGTCATAAATCCATCATCCTACATTCATCTAGCACACTTAGACTCACTTTAGCCTTACAAATGTCAAAAAGCCTTTATGTGGGGATCGCAGTGGTGTGAGGCCCTTTTAAGACTCCCAGGAACATTTCCCTTTTAAGACGCCATCTTGTGGCTCCCACGAGGCTTTCGTTGGGCGCCACCATCTTTGGTGTTCTGCTGGCCTAGAAAGAAGAAGAAGAAACAAGGAAGGAGGGAAAGGGAATTTTGCAGTGTTTTTAGGAAAGGTTTCAGGCACCCGATGCCAGAATCAATTAATTCCAGGTCACATGTTGTACAGCCAACTGTGGCACAAAGTTCTCTCCATTTGTCCAAGATGATCTTCCTCTGGCGCTGCTGGAAATACTGCCTCATTCTCAGCCTCCTCTGCGCGTCATTCCGCCTCTCGATGCTGGCGCTCTCAAACTCGGCGCGGTGTTTAATTAACAGAAAGAGGAACAAAAACATCAGCGGCTGCGCCAGTTTGCTTGCTGCCGCACCCGTCGCCGTGGCCACAGCCTCCGCTCCCGCTGTGGCCGCCCCTCCTGCGGCCGCCGCCCGACTGTTACGCTGCGTGGGTCCGCCGGTCATCGATGGGCCTCCCGATTCTCGCCCGCAGCGCCCCGCCGGCCTGCGCCCCAGCAATGGGCCCGCACCTGTGACTTTGAGTGGAGGCTAAGGCGGCAGGATTGCTTGGGGACAGGAGCTCTGGGCTGCTGCTGCAGCTCCAGCTCGGTTGGCGCTGCTCTTTGGAAACCCGGGGAGCAGCAGTCTGTGGGGGAGTGAAGAGGTCTTCCCAGCTCCCTCGAACCTTTCCCATCCATCTTCTGCCGAGGAGCGTCGGCCCATCACCTGCAATGACCCATAAAGGTAAAGCGTGCGTCTCGCCCCCGTGAGATACCTGTACATCCGTTCTGCCGAGAACAGGTATCAGTTCCTTGGTGTAGGTACGCAGCTTTGCCGTGACCGGGACCAGCTTGGGTCGTGCGGCCGGGTTATCCCACAGTTTATCAAAAGTTCTCTGACTCATCAACGACGGACTCGATCCCGTATCCACTGCCACACTCACTGGGACCCCGTCAATTTTTACTTCCATTATCACTGGGGGCAAATCGTCGGTGCACGTATACAGTCCCAACACCTCATCTTCTTCTGCCTGCTCCTCACTGAACAGTGGATCATCCCCCATCTCCTCAGCCACATGGTGAGTCCGATTTCTTTTACACATACGCTGAAGGTGGCCTTTAACGCGGCAGGTATTGCACGTATACTCCACAAACCTGCACCGTTGAGCCCCATGGCTTCCTCCGCAGCGCCAGCATGGTGCTGCTTGATTGGCCCCCCTTAGCGGACTCGGAGTTCCAGGACCCCGAGGTCCATGCTCTCTGCTCCGGGCAGAGCCACGTTCTGCAGTTTTGTCCATGGTGGCCGCTATCCTGTGGACAGTGCCTGCCGGGTTCGAGACTGTGTGGATCATCTGCTTGGTGCTGCACGTCAAGGTCATATATGCCCGGCTGATGGTGATGGCCTTTGTCGGGGTGACTGTGGGTTCCGTGGCTAGCAGCTTGTGAAGGAGGCCCTCATGGCCAATCCCCATGACGAAAACATCCCGCAGCGCCTCGTCAAGGTGTGCCCCAAAATCACACGGCGCCGCGAGTCTCCTGAGGTTCGCAGCATATTTGGTGACATCCTGGCCCTCGGGTCTGCAGTGATGGTAAAATTTGTATCTGGCCGTGAGGATGCTCTCCTTCGGTTTCAACTGGTCACGAGTGAGTGCGACCAGCTCCTCATATGACTTGTCCCTGGCGTTCCCGGGTGTCAGCAAATCCCTGACGAAACAGTAAACCTCATCGCCACAACTGGAAAGCAATATCGCCTTATGCTTCTCTCTCAGTGTGTCCGTTTGCTGTGAAGTAGTACTTGAGCCTTTCCGTAAAAGCCTCCCAATCATTGTCCACCATAAAATCCTTTAGCGAGCCCAGAGTAGCTATGGTTGCGTGAAGTTCGTCCGCTTCCTCGTCGCCAATGTGGTGTATGTAGCACACAAATCATTGACTCCACACGGTCTGGTGTTGATCTAACTGCTGTGATCTTAGTCCTTTATTGAACAGCTCCAGAGTGCTCCACCGGTGTGGTGGGCAGCCTTTTATACTGCCTCGTGCAAATAATTTCAGGTCTCCCACTACAGCGTCCTCTGTGGTGCACCATTGTACTTATCATACATATAATGTACCCGAGCAATACACAACACTCCCAACATCTGGGAATGCATGGCCTCCATTCTTCTTTCATCAGCCCCAACATCGATGGGCTCATCGGAGTCTTCAGCAGGTCACCCATGTGCACTCGCACCCTCCCCCCACCCCCCGGAGAGACGGCACCCGAGATTCCCTCTGCCCCTCATCATGCTGCAGCCCACTAGGCCCCGGTGCAACACCCAGTGCAGACCCCTCTGCTGTGTCTAATAGATCTGACCGCGTACTCCCAGTATCTGAGCCGGTGTGTGTGACTGTAAGAAGCAGTGATGCAGTGCTGCCAGCAATGTCCCCCTCTTCCTCCGCCTCATTCGACATTGCGCCAACAGATGGACTGGCCTCCAGGGTGTCAGGATGGCCATGGCTGTCAGTGCCCTCTTGGCTGTCCTCCAGGCTTGGCCTCACAATGTCCTCATCATCCTCTCCCTGGCATCGGCTGCTGCTGCCCTCAAGGCTGTCCTCCTCCTGCATTGCCCTCACACTTGCACCAGTGCTAGAACCCTCGCCGTGGCTTACACTCGGCCTCTCATCTGCAAGCATAAATGGCACAAGGGCTGCCATGAGGGGGAGGTAGGGAATTGATGCATGTAGGCTGAAACTTGCACACTTTCATAAAGAAACCATTGCGGCGGTAATGCCGTCCAAAAAGCGGCAGGTGCGCCCCGTTTTGGGCAGACCTGAATTTCGGCTTTCTATATTTAGCCTGATTCTCAGATGTATTCTCAACCTGACATCTGTCATAGGCGTTCTTTTTCTGTTTCATTTTACTCTCTATCTCTTTCGTCCTCCAAGGACCTCTGACTTTGGTTGCCCTACCTTTCTACCTCATGGGAATGTGCATCGACTGTACCTGAACCATCTCCTCTTTAAAGGCAGCCCATTGGTCGATTGCAGTTTTGCCGCCAATCTTTGATTCCAATTTACCCGGGCCAGATCTGTCCTCAACCCACTGAAATTTGCCTTCATCCAGTTAAGTATTTTTACCCTAGATTGCTCCACGTCCTTTTACAAAGCTTATCTAAATTTTATGGTACAATGTTCACTGTTCCCTAAATGTTCCCCGACTGACACTTGCCTCCGCTTGACCCACCTCATTCCCCAGAACCAGATCCAGCAATGCCTCCTTCCTCGTTGGGCCAGAAACATATGATCAAGAAAGTTCTCCTGAACACATTCCAAAAATTCTTCCCCCTCTCTGCCCTTTACTATCCCAGTCTATTAGGATAGTTGAAGGCCCCCATTATCATTTCTCTATCGTTCCTGCACCTCTCTGTAATTTCTCTCCAAATTTGCTCCTCTATATCCATCCCACTATTTGGCAGCCTGTAGAATAGACCTCGTAGTGTAATGGCACATCTATTATTTCTTAGCTCTAACCAAATAGATTCTGTCCTTGACCCCTCCAGGAGATCCTGTCTCTCCAGCACTGTACCCTTCTCCTTCTGAACACTATGGGGCCACAACATCATATTCCCATATGGGCCAAAATTGCCCCTCTCTATAAGCCGCATTACCACCTCTAAGAGGGGGCAATGGAGCGGAGAGGCCATACCAACCGAAGGCAGATGTATGAGCCGACCCGTTAGCGACTGGCGGCGGCCCCCTTTCTGACCCCCGCACGGAATTGCACCTAGGGTAAATTGTCTTATTCTGACACCACCTAATACATTACTATTTCTTATTCTAGTGCTATCTGTCTATCCTAATCCTTTGTTCCCTTTGTTTCCCCCTTTCTAATGCTACATCCTGGTTCCCATCCCCCGCCTAGCTAGTTTAAACCCTCCCCAACAGCGCTAGCAATGCCACCCCCGCCTCCACCCCCGGCGAGGACATTGGTCCCGGTTCTGTTGTGTGCAACCTGTCCAGCTTGTTCAGGTCCCATCTCCCCCAGAACCTGTCCCAGGAATCTAAAGCCCTCCTGCACCATCTCTCCAGCCATGTATTCATCTGTTCTATCCTCCTATTTAGCTCATGGCACCAGGAGTAATCTGGAGATTATTACCTTTGAGGTCCTGCTTTTTAATCTCTTTCCTTGCTCCCTAAAATCTGCTGCAGGACCTCATCTCTCTTTCTACCTAAGTTGTTGATACTGATATGGATCACGACCTCTGGCTGTTCACCCTCCCCCCTTACAATGTTCTGCAGCCGCTCAGTGACATCCTTGACCCTGGCACCAGGGAGGCAACATAAAATTCTAGAATCACGTCTGTGGCCACAGAAATGCCTATCTATTTCCCTAACTATTGAATCCCCTACCACTATTGCTTTCCCGATCTTCCTCCCCAACCCCTCTACAACTGAGCCAGCCGTGGTGCCGTGGACTTGGCTCTGGCTGTACTCCCCAGAGGAACCATCGCCCTCACCAGCATTCAGTACGAAATACTGGTAGAGAGTGAGATTGACTCGGGGGACTCCTGCACGACCTCCCTGGTCCTCCTTGTCTGTCTGGCGGTCACCCATTCCCTCTCTGCCTGCACACTCTTGCGCTGTGGGGCACCTCCTGAAACGTGCTGTCCTAGAAGCTCTCACCCTCGCGGATGCACCGCAGTGGTGTCAGCTGCCGCTCAAGCTCCGAAACCCAGAGCTCGAGCTCCTCCAGCGGACGACACCTCCCGAGCACGAGTTCCCATATGACACAGGATGTGCATTCTGCGGGACTGAGCTTCCCTGCCATTCCTCTATTTATTCGACTATTAAATAACTTACAGAAATAAACTTAAGATAAAAGTCATAAAAGTTGGGTCTACCTTTATCTCTGGCCGCTTCTCTTGCTCTCATAGTTAATGTCTTAATTAAAATGATTATTTATAATTATATTAAATAGTTTATTTAGTTACATTAGAGAAAAAACACGAATACTCACCCACCAATCACCTATCTGCTGTCCTGTGACATCACTCCTTTTTTTTGCTGTTCATTTGGAACTCGACGGATTTGTACTGATGCCGATTCCACCCAGGTCCGTGCTGTCCTTGGGCCCTGCTCTTTATTCTCTACTGCCAATTCCTTCCAGGTTCGCCATATAGCAGTCATAAGAAAGCAGAGCCAACTCCTCATCTTAAGCAGTATTTGACATGATAAAAAAGATTATTCTAGTAAGAAGCATGCTTTAGACAGGATGCTGTATTTGGTTTCTCTATTGATTATTAAAATATTTTAAAAAGCGCTCTATGAATTGTGGCATATGACATTCTTAGAGAGTGGTGAGAATGTGGAACGCGCCACCACAGGGCGGGGTTGAGGCGAATAGCACAGATACATTTAAGGGGAAGCTGGATAAGAACATGGGATGAAAAGAATAGAAGGATATGCTGATAGGATTAGATGAAGAGGGGTGGGAGGAGACACATATGAAGCATAAACACCAGCTTGAAACAAATGGGTTGACTGACCTGTCTCTGGTATAGCGAGGGATGTATTGTCTCAAAGGGTGTTATATTAAGGGATGTGACATCAATACATGTGTTATAGTATAATTGAAGTCAGATATCTTGCTTTGGACAGACAGCAGTGGAGGAACTGGGTTATGCTATAGTATGGGGTGTGTGATGCTATAGTATGGGGTATGTTACACTGCAACGTGATATATCACACTGTTATACTGTGAGGTACGACATATCAGTGTTACAGTGTTGCTGTGGGATATATAAGGATGTTCATGTGCGGTGTACCATAGTGTTGCAGTGAATTGCATGATGTGTGAGAATGATACAATAAGGAGTGTTATAGTGATATAACTACAGAGCGTGGTCTGTAGTTATATCCGCTTACTCAGAGAATAACCCATTGTAAAGCCATCTTGTTTGGATATTGTGCAGGCCAAACTAGAAACTTAAACAGAAAGCAAAACATGGGCTTCTCCATGCAGTGATTTGATGTCACAACTGGTGCACCCACGTGCAAAGCAGCACATCACAAGCTGCTAGGACACTGATTTGCACCATGACTCTCCCTGCAGTGCCCTTCTGTTCTCAGCTAGCCTGTCATGGAGAGGCGCTGAGCAGATCTGAGGCACTCGCTGCTTCACAGAGGAGGGGGGTGATGTGAGGGTTGCGGGGGGGTGGGGGGGGCGGGGCGGGTGGGGGGAGATGTCAGTAGACACCTTCCCGCAGCTGACAACACAGCAGCATTGCCAGAGGCCTGCAGCAGGACCACCCTCTCAGGTGGAGAATTGGTGCTTAGGAGGAAGGGATTCCTTTTTGAATGGGGGTGGGGGGCGATGGAAGGGAAAAATAGAAATGAATATCTACATTTGAAGGCGTGTTTGTAAAGACGATTGATTCATATAACTGCCACAAAATCACTAATTGTGAAACTGCATTATCTTGAGCCGTTTTGATAAAATAAAGACTTCCTGAATTTGTGAGATTGTTGCGTGACTGCAATTAAGGTTGTACTTAAGCTGAAATGAAAGCTTGCATAGGAAACGGCTAACTTTTCTCAGCAGCCTCTTAAATAACAGACAAAGATGAAATGCCTCGCTGCTGAAAGCGGGGTGAAATTAAACTGCCAGTTTGACCCAGTAACCAAGTGCGCCTCTTGAAACATTGATGTGAATTGAAAATAAAATAACTGTGCTTGACAGATATAATAGTTTAAGTGATTTCAAATTAACCACATCCCACTGACCATAAGTGAAGAATGTGTTCATTCTTGTGCAGTGAAACAGACTCGAGGGAGTCATACAGAGTGCAGTAAGTAAAACCAGTGTGTAATAACTGATGCCGGAGCAAAGGAAATGACATTTATTTAATGATTCTTAAACAAATACATAAATATATCAGGAACAGGAATATATTACCAGCCACGGTTTATAGACTAAGAAGCCTGTCAGGTCGATGCAGCGAAAGCTTTCCAACCGTGGCGTAGTTTATGGGCTGTTACCTGATTTTATGTGACAATAATGTCATGTTCCTCCTCAGATGTGACGCGGTTGTACCCTGTGCATTGTTGGTTACAGCTTTTTTCTAAATAAAATGGAAATGCCCCTATCTTCCCTTCACTGAGCTCGCATCATGACTGAATTGTTGAATCCCTTGGAGAGGATGAAACCCACTACCAGGTTTATGGATGGTCAGGAAGGGTTGAAAGTCTTTGCCAATACTTTTGACATGTAGAACCACTCAAGATTAGTTCTGAAACACTGGAAATTAAAGGAAAAAGAAAGATTTGCATTTATATAGCGTCTTTCATGACCACCAGACGTCCCAAAGCTCTGTACAGCCAATGAAGTGCTTTTTGAAGTGTAGTCACTTTTGTAATGTAGGAAACACAGCAGCCAATTTGCAAGCAAACAGCAATGTGATAAACATAGAAATATAGAAAAATAGAAAATAGGTGCAGGAGTACGCCATTCGGCTCTTCGAGCCTGCACCGCCATTCAATAAGATCATGGCTGATCATTCCTTCAATACCCCTTTCCTGCTTTCTCTCCATACCCCTTGATCCCCTTAACCATAAGGGCCATATCTAACTCCCTCTTGAATATATCCAATGAACTGGCATCAACAACTCTCTGCGGCAGCGAATTCCACAGGTCAACAACTCTCTGAGTGAAGAAGTTTCTCCTCATCTCAGTCCTAAATGGCCTACCCCTAATCCTAAGACTATGTCCCCTGGTCCTGGACTTCCCCAACATCGAGAACATTCTTCCCGCATCTAACCTGTCCAGTCCTGTCAGAATCTTATATGTTTCTATGAGATCACTTCTCATCCTTCTAAATGCTAGTGAATAAAGGCCCAGTTGATCCAATGTCTCCTTATATGACAGCCCAGCCATCCCTGGAATCAGTCTGGTGAACCTTTGCTGCACTCCCTCAATAGCAAGAACTTCCTCAGATTAGGAGACCAAAACTGAACACAATATTCCAGGTGAGGCCTCACCAAGGCCCTGTACAACTGCAGTAAGACCTCCCTGCTCCTATATTCAAATCCCCTAGCTATGAAGGCCAACATACCATTTGCCTTCTTCACCGCCTGCTGTGCCCACTTTCAGTGACTGATGAACCATGACACCCAGGTCTCGTTGCACCTCCCCTTTTTCTAGTCTGCCGCCATTCAGATAATATTCTTCCTTCGTGTTTTTGCCCCCAAAATGGATAACCTCACATTTATCCACATTATACTGCATCTGCCATGTATTTGCCCACTCACCTAATCTGTCCAAGTCACCCTGCAACCTCTTAGCATCCTCCTCACAGCTCACACCACCACCCAGTTTAGTGTCATCTGCAAACTTGGAGATATTACACTCTATTCCTTCATCCAAATCGTTAATGTATATTGTAAAGAGCTGGGTCCCAGCACTGAGCCCTGCGGCACCCCACTAGAAAATGACCCGTTTATCCCAACTTTCTGCTTCCTGTCTGCCAACCAGTTCTCTATCCATGTCAGTACATTACCCCCAATACCATGCGCTTTGATTTTGTACACCAATCTCTTGTGCGGGACCTTGTCAAAAGCCTTTTGAAAGTCCAAATACACCATATCCACTGGTTCTCCCTTGTCCACTCTGCTGGTTACATCCTCAAGAAATTCCAGAAGCTTCGTCAAGCATGATTTCCCTTTCATAAATCCATGCTGACTTGGTCCCATCCTGTCACTGCTTTCCAAATGGGCTGCTATTTCATCCTTAATAATTGATTCCAACATTTTCCCCACTACTGATGTCAGGCTAACCGATCTATAATTACCCGCTTTCTCTCTCCCTCCTTTTTTAAAAAGTGGCGTTACATTAGCTACCCTCCAGTCCATAGGAACTGATCCAAAGTCAATAGATTGTTGGAAAATGATCATCAATGCATCCATTATTTCTAGGGCCACTTCCTTAAGTACTCTGGGATGCAGACTATCAGGACCCGGGGATTTATCGGCCTTTCAATCCCATCAATTTCCCTAACACAATTTGCCACCTAATAAGGATATCTTTCAGTTCCTCATTCTCACTGGACCCATTGTCCCCTGGTACATTCGGAAGGTTATTTGTATCTTCCTTTGTGAAGACAGAACCGAAGTATTGGTTCAGTTGGTCTGCCATTTCTTTGTTCCCCATTATAAATTCACCTGAATCTGACTGCAAGTGACCTACGTTTGTCTTTACTAATCTTTTTCTCTTCACATATTTATAGAAGCTTTTGCAGTCAGTTTTTATGTTCCCTGTATGCTTACTCTCGTACTCTATTTTCCCCTTCTTAATTAAACCCTTAGTCCTCCTCTGTTGAATTCTAAATTTCTCCCAGTCCTCAGGTTTGTTGCTTTTTCTAGCCAATTTATATGCCTCTTCCTTGGTTTTAACACTATCCTTAATTTCCCTTGTTAGCCATGGTTCAGCCACCTTCCCCGTTTAATTTTTACTCCAGACAGGGATGTACAATTGCTGAAGTTCATCTATGTGATCTGTAAATGTTTGCCATTGCTTATCCACCGTCAACCCTTTAAGTATCCTCTGCCAGTCTATTCTAGCCAATTCACACCTCATACCGTCAAAGTTACCTTTCCTTAAGTTCTGGACCCTAGTTTCCTAATTAACTTTGTCACTCTCCATCTTAATAAGGAATTCTACCATATTATGGTCACTTTTCCCCAAAGGGCCTCGCACAACAAGATTGCAAATTAGTCCCTTCTCATTACACATCACCCAGTCTAGGATGGCCAGCTCCCTGGTTGGTTCCTCGACATACTGGTCTAGAAAACCATCCCTAATACACTCCAGGAAATCCTCCTCTTCACATTGCTACCAATTAAGTTAGTCCAATCTATATGTAGATTAAAGTCGCCCATGATTATTGCTGTACCTTTATTGCACACATCCCTTATTTCTTGTTTGATGCTGTCCCCAACCTCACTACTATTAATTGATGGTCTATACACAACTCCACCCATACCAATTCCACATCATCCAAGCTAATGTCCTTCCTTACAATTGCATTGATTTCCTCTTTAACCAGCAACGCCATCCCGCCTCCTTTTCCTTTCTGTCTATCCTTCCTAAAGGCTGAATACCCTTGGATGTTGAGTTCCCAGCCTTGGTCACCCTGGAGCCATGTCTCCGTGATGCCAGATAATCTGTTTTTAAAATGATATTGATTGAGGGACACCACCCCTGCTCTTCTTTGAAATAGTGCCGTGGGATCTTTGACATCCATCTGAGAGAGCAGACAGGGCCTCAGTTAAACGTCTCAGCCAAAAGACAGCACCTCCGCAAGTACAGCGCTCCCTTGGCACTGCACTGGAATGTCAGCCTAGATTTTTGTGTTCAGGTCTCTGGAGTGGGACATGAAATGTCTAACTTGGAAAAAAGAGTGCTACTAACATAGCCACGGCTGACACTTGTTCAACAAATGTTCAACACTTGAGTTTAACATGCCAGCACAGCCCGTGCAAAATAACATGGTTCAAAGCTTTCATGGCTGGGTCACCTGTTGAATATTTTCTCATATAGAATGGTTCTCTGAAACATATCATCTGTAAATACAATGAAAGGGACACGTAGTCATGGATGAAGCCGCGCTGTATAGTGTTTACATCAATTTCACACGAGTGCAAGCACACACTATTAGAAGGTAAATAGGCATACATAATAATATATCTGTAATATAGCTTTTTCCCGCACTGAACTAAAGAGCTCTAGTCTTGTACAATACTGACACTTTTGCCTCTGCAAGCTTTAATAGTAAACCAGTCGCTGACCTGGTCACACAAAGAAAGCACAATAATGAGGACCCAAAGCAAAATAGTGCGGATGCTGGAAATCAGAAATAAAAACAGTAAAATGCGGAAAGGTAATTGGCCTGAAATATACAATAATGAGGACTCTGTGTGTGTGTGTTTCTATATGTATATATATATAAATATATTTATGTGTATATAATCAGTCTTAACAGGAGTGACTGATAGAGAAGACTGTATGGCAGCAGTTTGATGTATAAATTGAATCGAGATCCCACATAACAGGCACTTCAGGCCATTGTCTGCAATGTTGGTGCTTCTGCACAATCTTTCATTAATCTTACTTTAAAAAAAATGGTACTTCCTCTTAGTTAAAATATTTTTGCCCTCTTGCAGATAACACATCACTCCTGCGGGTATAAAGTGGAGTCTGCCTGAGCCGAAGATTGCGCTAATTGCACTGTTCCATCAACAGCCAGCAGGAGGTGCTGTTCAAGCAGTATAAGCATGACAAAGTCCAGGTGGGAGAAAACTGCGAGTTTTTAATGTAGTATGTGTTGTGCGCATAGGAACTAACAGGACATACGCAAGTCATATATATAGTGCCAAACATGAGTGATTTATCGTCTTTTATATTGTATTTAGTGCATACGTTGTGACGTACACAAGCCAGTGCACAGATTGGGTGATAAAGTGCTTTAAGTATTATATTTTACTGTTTGATGTTACAGGTATAAAGTGCATTTTATGTCAATGTGAAGTCACGTTTCCTGTCATGCTGACACACTGGGGGGTAGGGTAAGAGAAGTTTGACTTCTGCCAAAACAGGGGTGAAGACAGTGGTGTGGCTGCTCTGCCAGCCTGTTGATGCCAACGTGAGGCCCAGACTGAACTTGGGTTTGGGCCTCGTTACTGTGCTGCCAGTGAGCTGCAAGCACCAAACATGCAGCAAGGTGCATCGGGAGGTGGGGAATCTGGGGCGACCTTATTCTTGTGGAGCTGGCAGGAGCACTACTGCATCCTCCTGGCCCAACAGAAATAATGTTTTGTTTTCCTTTCAGAGGCCTCTTCCTCTTCACTGCCTGGTGCGAGTAGGTGGAGCCAATATGCGCCTGAATTTTGCAATTAGGGTCCTACAACCGGCTCAGGATCCCACTTTGCATATTGAAGCAGCCTCACGCCTGCTTCAGCTGGATGGGCTGCTTGCCCGTCTGAATATTGCATCAGATGGGTATTGGGCATTAATGGGGCAACCGAGGTGTCACTGCCCACCCCCCCCCCCCAAATTTCCAGCTGCCGGTGCAAAGCAGACATATGCGACTTGAATTTCTCCTGCAAGGTGTAAAATCTAACTGAAGGGTGGCTGTAGTAATTTGTGTTGGTTTGGAATTTTTTCCAGCTTAGAAAGACCACCTGGAAAATCCATGCCCACCTGCCCATTACCAAGAAGGCACTCATCGCCTTCCTGGTGCTTGTCCGATATTCATCGTGGTGCTCACCAGGCACTTTCCCCATCTACCATTTTACCTGGCAATTGGCCCAGCTCCGGTTGGTGCTCATTGGCTCCTGATCTGTGTCTATGCTAGCCTAAGCAATACTCAGTGCTCTCCTTGTACTTTCATCGTTATTGCTTGAGACTCTACTTGGTGCTTACATCATATCCTATCTGGTTCATTTAACACTTAAACTCATGATCACTTAGCAGTTCGACTTCCCTCATGTGGCTCCTATCTTGGGTCACAGTGAGAAGATGATCAATACATGAATTACCCAAGCCACCAATCAGTATGTGATTGAATAGAATCTTTAAAAGCTTACAGCACAAAAGGAGGCTATTTAACCCATCATATATGTGTCAGCACTATGTTGGAGGAATCTAAAACTAATATTACTGTCCTACTCTTTTTCCCGTCTGCCCTCTCAGGTGGACGTACAAGATCCCATGGTACTATTTCAAAGCAGAGCAGGGGAGTTATCCCCGGTGTCCTAGCCAATATTTATCGCTCAATCAACATAACAAAAACAGATTATCTGCGCAAATTGGCTGCCGCATATCTCATATTACAACAGTAACTACACTTCAAAAGTACTTCATTGGCTGTAAAGCGCTTTGAGATGTCCGGTGGTCGTGAAAGGCGCTATATAGGTCCAAGTCTTTCTTCTTTTCATCGTCCTGTATCCTCCTCCACTTCAAATATTTATCCAATTTTCCCTTAAAAATATGGTAGTCTGTGCCTCCACTACTAGCTGTGGAAAAGCATTCAATGCTCCAACAACCCCCTGTAAGTAAATTCTCCTCGCCTCTCTCTGTGACGGTCTTAAATTGATGAACCATTGTTACTGACTCCCCAATTTCCCGATTCAGTCTGTTAAAACCCTCCATCATTTTATAAAATCTCTTTGACCTTCTCTCAACCTTCTCTGCTCCAGTGAAAATAATCCTAGTGACACAACTCTTTCCTTGTAACTGTTTGCTTCCACCCCTGGCATCATTGTGGTGAATCTGCACAGGACGCTCTCTGTGGCTTTAATATCATGTCCATAATGGGATACCCAAAACTGCACACAGTTCTCCAATACACTGCCTGCAGCCTGACCAATGTCTTATACAATGTAATCATTACTTCTTTATATGCTTGTACTCTATAGCCCTATTGCTTCAATCAATTAATAAATATATTAATTTCCCTCATACTATTGTGTTTGGTGTATTATTTTATAATAAATACATTATTTCTCTAATGGCCTAAAATAAATAACTAAACAAATGTCCCCCCCAAAGCTAGCATGCTCCTGACTATAAACCATAACATAAATTATTTCTGTGTTCCCCATTCTCCTCACATCACTTAACATTCAGTAAAGTAATAAATAGTTTAGCGTTTTCACTATAATTGTGAAAAAATGAAGTTCCTCGCACTATAGTGGGCCTTCCAAAAGTTAGTATGTCAATAGATTATCATACAGATTTTTGAAAGACACACAATACTGTGAGGGACTTTATCTCTACAGTAAATGGATATATGAATAATTAATTTCCCCACAACCCTCCCCTCACCACACCACCCCACCATCATGAACAAATACTTGAAATAACTGCTTTTTGACCTGCTATCTTCCAGCTGCTAGGTTAAATCCAACTAATGCTAAAAATAATCAGTTCTTTTTCATCTTTGTGCCATTCCATCAATTAATAAATAAATCAAATGCCAGTGCCCTCTCCACCTGCAGTTCAAACCACCAATGATTATATTCTTTCTCCCCTTCCTTACTCAGTAACTAGATATTAAAAGAAAAATTCTCTTGCCAACCTTTCTTTGAACAATCAACGTAGGTGTGATTACCCTGTCTGTTCTGTTTCTACTGCTTAATGATTCCTTTTATAGGTTCACTGAGTGGCTTCTGTCCTTCAATTTGCCCAACTTCTTTAACAAACTGTCCTTCTTGCTCCAACGCTCCACTCCCAGTATGTGGCCACACAACTCATCACTCTCACACTGCGAGGGTCAGACCCAGCTTCCCGCATCCTCCCTTGTCCCACTCAGCCTCACTAAACCTGGCCTCCAAGAAGCTTTCATTACAACATTACAACAGTGACTGCACTCCAAAGTTGGCTTTAAAATGATTTGAGACGTCCAGAGGTCATGAAAGGTGCTATATAAATGTAAGTTCTTTCTTTCATACCCTTCTGCTTTCAACTGAATCCAATTGGGTTCCGAAAGAAAGACTTGCATTTACATAGCACATATCACAACCTCAGGATGCCCCGAAGCACTTTACAACCACTGAAGTACTTTTGGAGTGTAGTCACTGTTGTAATGTAGGAAACACGGCAGCCAATTTGCGCACAGCAAGCTCCCACAAACAGCAATGTGATAATGATCAGATAATCTGCTTTTGAGTGATGTTGATTGAGGAATAAATATTGGCCAGGACATTGGGATAACTCCCCTGACATGGGATCTTTTACATCCACCCGAGAGAGCAGACGGGGCCTCGTTTTAATGTCTCATCCTGCTACAACCACGCACCAAGGCTGACCTGAGAACATTTCCTGAGATCAGCAGCAACAGTCGGACCAGCACAAAGCCCACCTCATTGAAAACTGGAAAGTCGTGCAAGGCACCACCTACATCTGAATTTGCCACACACTTTCGAACCAGCTCGAGTCTCTGGCATTTATAAAAATGATAAATCAGCAGTAGCCCAATAATCCTTGTATTATCGCACTAATAACCAGCTGCCATCCAGGTGCTTCTGTTTACTATTACCCATTACTTGCTGTCATCTACCGATTCAATACATTATCTGCAATCCCATCTGCCCAAACTTTATGCATTTTAGTTCTTTATGTGGGACAATGTCAAACATCTTTTAAAATCTAGATGAATAACATCCACTTTCTTTTAATCCTTATCTGCTAAATACCGTGTCTCTTGCAACAACAAAAACATTTTATAATCAGTGCTCCAGTCATTTTAATGGACAAAATTCGTGGAAGACACAAGATCCCTGATTTGGTCGCAGGTGTATGCAGTTCTATTCTGGGAATGCAGAAGATGGGAATTTAATAGTTTTGTGAGACAATGCCTCCCATTCCTACAGTCCTGCTGGCTGAGAGTCTATTCCATATGTACAGTGCTCTAAAAAAAAATTTCTTCGAATCTCTAGTCGCACTTAAGGCTTATTAATTTTAAACATGTCATCATCACAGTGGGAAGGCAAGCAACACTTTTCCATTTTTGCATCTAACTTCAGTATCATTTATAGCTGGTCTATTAATGTGCCTGAACACCAGCTTCAGAAGAGCACCTCCCAAATGTTGAGAGGCACAGATGATGTCAACATAAACAAGCTATTGACCTAGAGAGGATGCATGTTTAAACTGAATAAGTTTAAGTGCAACTACAGATTAGAAGAAACTTTCCCCTCCCTGAAAGTAATGGTTATATGAAAAGTTCAGGCCATATCACAGACCTTCAAAGAGAAGCTGGATAAATAGTTGTAAATGGGATGGGAGGTTAAGTTATCATAGAATCATAGAAATTGACAGCACGGAAGGAGGCCATTTCAGCCCACCATGTCTGTGCTGGACGATGAGAGCTATCCAGCCTAATCCCACTTTCCAGCTCGTGGTCCGTAGCCTGTTAGGTTACAGCACTTCAAGTGCATATTAAGAAAGCAAATGGAATGTTGGCCTTTATTACAAGAGGATTTGAGTATAAGAGTCCAGACATCTTACTGCAATTATATAGGACCCTGGTGAGACCGCACCTGGAGTATTGTGTACAGTTTTGGTCTCCTTATCAAAGGAAGGATATACTTGCCATTGAGAGAGTCCAACGAAGGTTCACCAGACTGATTCCTGGGATGGGGGATTATCCTATGAGGAGCGATTGAGTAGACTAGGCCTATATTCTCTAGAGTTTAGAAGAATGAGAGGTGGTCTCATTGAAACATACAAAATTCTTACAGGGCTTGACAGATTAGATGCAGGAGGGATGTTTCCTCTTACTGGGGAGTCTAGAACCAGGAGTAACAGTCTCAGAATAAGTGGTTGACCATTTAGAATTGAGATGAGGAGAAACATTTTCATTCAGAGCATGGTGAATCTTTGGAATTGTCTACCCCAGAGGGCTGTGGATGCTCTTTCATTGAGTATATTCAAGACGGAGATAGATAGATTTTTGGATATCAAGGGAATTGAGGGATATGGGGACAGTGCAGGAAAGTGGAGTTGAGGTCGAAGATCAGCCATGATCTCATTGAATGGCGGAGCAGGCTCGAGGGGCCAAATGGCCTACTCCTGTTCCTAATTATTTTGTTCTTATATCCAAGCACTTTTTAAATGTGGTGAGGGCTTCTGCCTCTACCACTCTTTCAGGCAGTGAGTTCCAGACCCCCACCACTCTCTGGGTGAAAACATTTCCCCTCAAATAAACTGTGGTGAGCAAATATTGCACAGCTATTGGGGTTGGGAGGAAGAAGGCTGAAATTGGGTATGTAGGGCAGCAAGTCAGGGTTGGAGAGTGGAGATGGGAAGAAGAATGAATATTCTGGCGTTTAGTTTGACTAATTTTGGAAATGAAAGAATATTCATACAACGCTTCCCTTCAAGAGGGTGAATTCAGTAGTGCATGGCAAGGAGGATTATAGACAACCTTGAGTAGTGGACGATGGGAAAAATTGCCTTTGGTTATTCTATGCTTTATGTTCTTAAGTAATATTTCCATTTCTTGCACAAGACTTTCTTGCAGTCACTCAGAGCAAGGGTATCAGCTAAGCTTTAATTATGGTCAGGTTTTGTGGTGTGAGTTATGGCCTCAAGAACCTAGAGTAGACTGCTCTGACTTGTTCAATTTAGAACTCTTTCAGCTGGTAGAATGTCCACTTTCATCCCATAAATCTGGGCTGGATTAAAACCCGGTTTCCAGAGGTGAAAGGATAGTGTGTTCCATCTGAATACAGCAGCCAATCTCTAGAAACGCGGCGAAATTCACGAATCCCTACTCAGTGTGGCGTGGTCTTGAAAGGAGCATATATCAGAAAGAAAGCTACAGCACTGATTCTGCAATGTGCTGGGAGCATCTGATCAGTAAATCTACCACATTCTGTAAAAGTGAGAGAAATATAATTAAAGCTATAGCATCGATGCATGCTAACTAGCTTGCCAATAAGTTTTAAGCTTAGATTGGAGTTCCTGTAAACTTTGAATATTTGTTAAATACTGCTTCATGTGTAATTCGCTCACTCAACATTGCAGTAGTCTGGTCTGTCCAAAGAACAGATGTGCACCTTGGCAATGGTAGGTGCAGAGCTGAAACAGCCTGATGGTGCCCTTGATGTGGCCATGGAAATAAGGCAAGCCTTATCCAGAGACACTTTGCCAAAAGCATACAGAGAAGAGCATCACAGCAGCTGTTATCTTCTTTCATGGAAACCGCTCTTGGAGAAAAACTGAACCCCTTCCCTCACCTTTAATTTTCAAAGCCAGTGGAAACATTCAACATGCAATTTAACCAATGTGACTTTGATAACATGACTCAGTGCTTTCATTTTTTTGGCCATAAAAATTAGACTGGAGTACAATAATTAATTCTTAAAACATAACTTGGACACATGACATTAACCTAGTAGATCCTTCATGCGTTTGCTCGCAGTAATTATATGCTGTTTAATAATAACAGGAACATTGTAAATGTAGAGTACCGCACTTAACATGACCCATCCCTTTAAGGCCAGAAAGTGTAACTGCTGCAAAACGTTCTGGAGGAGACACTTGACTTGCACCCAAAATGATCGGCAGAGCGATTGTTCCATGCCGGCCTAAGGCCCAAGCCAATTCGGCATCAGGCCGCATTTGAAGAGAAGGGGCGAGCTGCAGGCACGGAACGAGCATTGTGATGCAGCTCACTCTAATGGGCCGGACGAATTCCGGCCACCTCAGACACTGAGTCAATCTGCAGGTAGTTCCTGGAAGATGGAACGCGGCGAGCCTGGGCCGGCAGCAGCCCGCAGTATTTTTGTGGAGCAAGGAAAAGCACTCCTACTCTTCCACGTGAATATAACCTTGAAAAGGTTTTGTGGACGTATTTTTGGATGGCCATCCAACAGTTCCTTTAAGGACCGTTAGTTAGGTCACTCAAGGCCTGCTACAACTAGACACAAACTGCCCATTTGTACCTGAATTTTGCATCGGGCTTCTGCAACCAAAATTTGCGTGATAAAGCAGCCTTGCACCTGTTTAAAGGTGGGTGGGCTGCTAGTCTATTTACAGGCTCACCTGACTACAGCATCAGCGTCAATGGGCCTCCAAGGTACCCATCCCACCCACCCGATTTTCAACTCCTTGCCACTCATTCCTCAGACACAAAACAGACGGCCTTAAGTTGAATTTCTCTCTCTTTGAGTTCAATTAGAGGAAATTGTTATTTTTGAGGGAAGTTTACAGATTGACAGGCCCTTATAGGTCAAAAGAGAGAGGCATGAAATGAGGAGCAAAGGCACATTTCCTGTGATGTACCCAAGTTGCTGTGGCAGGATTTACAGACTTGTATACTTCGGCATCAATGTGTCCATGCAGGTTGAACCTCTGTAATTATCACTGGTCTCATAAATATCGACCCTGAAATTCCGATGTCCCGGGCCCGTACAAATTTCTACTGACCCGGGAAGACATCGGAAAAGCTGGTTTTCAGCGTACAATGCGCATGTGCTGAAAACCGGCTTTTCCGATCTGTCAAGTTTCTGGCTTGACAGATTTCGCCCATATCGGGAGCAAGGACACTTGCAGGGCAAGATTTCCATATTTACACATATCTTGCCCAGCAAATGTACTCAAAAATATTGCGCCTGAAAAAGCAGGCATATAGCCTACTTTTACAGGCGCAAAAATACACAAAAACATTTTAAAATAAAGTTAAAGAAACACATTTTATTGTTAAAAGCCCTCCACACTATGGTAAGTTTATTTTAAGGCATAATTTAAAAAACATTTTATTTTAAATCGGGAAAATATTTTTTGTTATAAGACATTAATAACTTTAATTTAAATGAATCTTAAATATGTAGTGTATATTTTCTATTTTTTATTAGTGTTTGGGGGGGTGTTTTCTCATTCATAGTAATAGGAGTTTTGGACTTACGAAACTCCTATTACTATGAATGAGAATATACTATACCTGATTGGCTGCCCAGAGCCATGTGATTCCAGCTCCAGGCCTGCGCATGTCCCGACGTGCACGGGCTGCAATGCACAGCAAGAGGAGGCCGGTACATTGGAAAGTCAAGAGGAGGCAGCACCTTCAGATAGGTGCGTATTTTTTCTCTAAAATCTAGTCGAACGGCCACGGGAAGGAGAAAGTGGAATTTCTTGGCCATTATATCCCACAAGATCTCTCATAATCCCCTATCTGGAATTCCTAGAGGAATGTGCATCCTTCCAGTTTATGGCGCTTTAATAGAATTAAACTCTCAGGTGGAAGATGAAAAGGACAAAAAGCAAAAATCAACTTAAAGAAAAAGAGAAAAACTGAAAAGCAAAACAAGAGAGGGTACAGAGGAGATTTACAAGGAAGTTGCCAGGACTGGAGAATTTTAGCTATGAGGAGAGATTGGATAGGCTGGGGTTGTTTTCTTTGGAACAGAGGAGGCTGAGCGGAGACTTAATTGAGGTAATGAGGAGCCTAGATAGTGTGGATAGAAAAGACCCATTTCCCTTAGCACAGAGGTCAATAACTAAGGGGCATAGATCTAAAGTAATTGGTTGAAGGATTAGAGGGGATTTGAGGGGAAATTTCTTCACCCAGAGGTTGCTGGGGATCTGGAACTCACTGCCTGAAAGGATGGTAGAGGCAGAATTCCTCATCGCATTTAAAAAGTACTTGGATATGCACTTGAAGTGCTGTAACCTACAGGGCTACGGACCTAGAGCTGGATAGCTCTTTGTCGGCAGGCATGGACATGATGGGTAGAATGGCCTCCTTCTGTGCCGTAAATCTCTATGATTCTATGAATGGAACGAACTAACTGCAACAAGAAGCAATATCTAAAGCCCAAAACAAAACCATCTCTGTCACTTTCAAAACAAGCCCAGAAACCTTTAAGAAAACTCACTCTCAAAAGGCCAGGAAGTAAGGTTCAAGCGATGGCAGCTTTTTACTTCCCTAGCATTTTGACATTGGCTCTCTGGAACAAATCACTCACTGTGCATGGTTACCATGGCACAGTGCAGCTCATGCAGGCTTTCCTGTATCAAAATCCATAAATCTTGAATGCCACATCTAGCAATGATGATCTAACAGAGTATTTTCTCTGAAGGCAAATACACCTCTGTTGCATCATCTCCCTTTACATGTGACTCTCACAAATGTTCAGTTTCTAAAAGTTATCTGCAGCTACATCCTCCAATAGGTGAACCACACACTCAGATACTGGTAAGCAATCTGAATCAGGTGGAGATGATTTGAATGGCGTTATGGTTCTGTATTGGTTCCAGCACAAGTCAAAGTCATGTTGGCAGTTACTTGGGGATTAGCAATGGCAGTTGGTGCCCTTGGAACCAATGGGCCCAAGTTTGCACCCACGGTTAGAATGGCGCACCTCCATGAGGTGCGCTGACTTTTTAGAACAGAAAGTTCTGTTCCCTCGCCTATTATTTATCTTCGTATTCTCCACCAATGTAAGGCCCTGGCGTAGCGCAGCAGAACGCATGGGGGGGCGGAGCCAGGTCCCGCCGCTGAAAACAGTGCCGGGACCTCTGCACGTGCGCGCATGTGCAGTAGTTCCTCGCCCCCAGATTCTGTGTGCATGTGCTGCAGGCTGTATGGGAGGGGCCCGTAGCACGCCGCCCCTAGCCCTGGCCAAATGGGCTCTCTGCCGCGACCTGCGAGGGAACAGACGGCAATGTCCGTCATCGGAGACAGGAGATCCCGGGAACAGAAAGCCAAACAAGAAAGAGAGAAGGAGCTGGCAAAAGTGACGATCAAGAAGGAAAATGACTGAGGCCATCGAGTATTCCTTGGGACTGTCTCTGAGATGTTTGAGTGGGCGGGGGTAGCAGGAAAGCAAAGAGATTGGGGGCAAGACGTGAGTAGGATGGGACCTGGGCAGGCTCATCTGTTTAACGTTCCCCCCCTCACCCTTCTCCCCCTCCTCCTCCTCCCTTTCCTCCTCCTCTTCCCCACTCCTCCTCTTCCCCACTCCTCCTCCTCTTCCCTCCTCCTCTTCCCCACTCCTACTCTTCCCCACTCCTCTTCCTCTTCCTTCCTCCTCCTCTTCTTCCCCTCCTCCTCCTCCTCTTCACCCCTACTCCTCTACCCCCTCCTCCTCCTCCTCCTCCTACTCCCCTCCTCCTCTTCCCTCCTCCTCCCCCCCTCCTCCTCCTCCTCTTCTTCCCCCTCCTCCTCCTCTCCTCCTCCTCTTCCTCTTCTTCCCCCCTCCTCCCCCCTCCTCCTCCCCTCCTCCTCCTCCTCCTCTTCTTCTCTCCTCCCCTCCTCCTCCTCCTCCTACCCCCCTCCTCCTCCTCCTCCTCCCCCTCCTCCTCCTCCTCCCCCTCCTCCTCCCCTCCCTCCTCCTTCTCCCCTCCTCCTCCCTCCTCCTCCTCCTCTTCCCCCTCCTCTCTCCCTCCCTCCTCCTTCCTCCTCTTCCCCTCCTCTCCTCTTCCCCACTCCTACTCTCTTCCCTCCTCCCTCTTCTTCCCTCCTCCTCCTCCTCTTCTCCTCCTCCTCCTCTCTTCTCCTCCTCCTCCTCCTCCTCTTCTCCTCCTCCTCCTCCTCTTCCCTCCTCCTCCTCCTCTTCCCCTCCTCCTCCTCCTCTTCCCCTCCCTCCTCCTCCTCTTCCCCCCTCCTCCTCCCCCTCCCTCCTCCCTCCCCTCTCCTCCTCCTCCCTCCTCCTCCTCCCCCTCCTCCTCCCTCCTCCTCCCTCCTCCTTCTCCCCTCCTCCTCCCCTCCTCCTCCTCCTCTTCCCCTCCTCCTCCCCCCTCCTCCTCCTCCCTCCTCCTCCTCCTCTTCCCCCTCCTCCTCTCTCCCCACTCCTACTCCTCTTCCCTCCTCCTCTTCTTCCCCTCCTCCTCCTCCTCTTCTCCTCCTCCTCCTCCTCTTCTCCTCCTCCTCCTCCTCCTCTTCTCCTCCTCCTCCTCCTCTTCCCCTCCTCCTCCTCCTCTTCCCCTCCTCCTCCTCCTCTTCCCTCCTCCTCCTCCCTCTTCCCCCCTCCTCCTCCCCCTCCTCCTCCCTCCCCCTCCTCCTCCTCCCCCTCCTCCTCCTCTTCCCCCTCCCCCTCTTCCCCACTCTTCTTCCCCTCCTCCTCCTCTTCCCCTCCTCCTCCTCCTCTTCCCCCTCCTCCACCTCCCCCTTCCTCCTCCTCCCCCCTCCCCCCTCCTCCTCCCCTCCTCCTCCTACTCCCTCCTCTTCCCCCCTCCTCCTCCCCTCTTCCCCCTCCTCCTCTTCACCCCTCCTCCTCCTCTTCCTCCTCCCCTCCTCCTCCTCCTCTTCCCCCTCCTCCTCCTCCTTCTCCCCCTCCTCCCCCTCTCTTCCCCCTCCTCCTCCTCTTCCCCTCCTCCTCCTCTTCCCCCCTCCTCCTCCTCTTCCCCCCTCCTCCTCTTCCCCCCTCCTCCTCTTCCCCCCTCCTCCTCCTCCTCCTCTTCCCCCCTCCTCCTCCTCCTCTTCCCCCCTCCTCCTCCTCCTCTTCCCCTTCTCCTCTCCTCTTCCTCCCCTCCTCCTCCTCTCCTCTTCCTCCCCTCCTCCTCCTCCTCTTCTTCCCCCTCCTCCTCCTCCCCTCCTCCTCCTCCCCTCCTCCTCCTTCTCTTCTT
Source organism: Pristiophorus japonicus (assembly GCF_044704955.1). NCBI lineage: Eukaryota > Metazoa > Chordata > Chondrichthyes > Pristiophoridae > Pristiophorus > Pristiophorus japonicus. The sequence goes on along the minus strand of NC_091982.1, from coordinate 229,127,678 downwards.
CCCTCCTCCTCCTCCCCTCCTCCTCCTCCCCTCCTCCTCCTCCCCCTCCTCCTCCTCCTCCTCCTCCTCCTCTTCTTCCCTCCTCCTCTCCTCCTCCTCCTCTTCTTCCCTCCTCCCCTCCTCCTCCTACTCCTCCTCCTCCTCCTCCTCTTCCCTCCTCCTCCTCCTCTTCCCTCCTCCTCCTCCTCTTCCCCCTCCTCCTCCTATTCCCCCCTCCTCTTCCCCACTCCTCTGCCCCCTCCTCCTCCTCTTCCCCCTTCCTTCTCCTCCTCTTCCCCCTCCTCCTCCTCCTCTTCCCTCCTCCTCCTCCTCTTTCCTCCTCCTCCTCCTCTCTCCCCCTCCCTCCCATCTCCTCCACTCCTCTTTCCCCTCTCCCCCCACTCACCCTCCCCCTCCCCCTCCTCTTCCTCCTCTCCCCCTCCTCTCATCCATTGGCGGCCTGCTGCCTTCCCTTCACATAAAAGGTAGGACGTCTATTTTTTATTTGTTATTGATTGATTGCTTATTACTTTGATCTTGATGCTTTAGCTGCAGGGTTCCTTCTATATTTTATTTGTTAATTAATTTCTTATTACTTTCTGTGCTTTGTTTAGTGCTTTGTAAGTCTTGTGCTTTCCTTGTATATTTTATTTGTTATTGAATGCTTATTTTTGTGCCTTATTTAGTGATTGGTGCTTTAAATGTACTTATGCTTCCTTAATGTTGTTGTGAAGGTGTTTACTGCTTTGGAAAATACTCTAACTTCCCTTCACCTCGCCCCGCCTCTATCTCTGGCTACCTGCGCCTGATTTCTAAAGTGTCCATAAGGTTTTTCTGAGCATACAAAAGTGGATACATATGCTGGCCTAAGTTAGTTTGGAGTAACTTTTGGTTGTCTAAACTTGCTTAAATGGCCCAAACAGGCGTAAGTGGCTGGTAACGCCCCCTTTTGAAAAAAAAACTGAACTAAAAAGAAACTGAACTAACTCACTGAAACTGTAGCAAACTAAATGGGGAGAATTGCTATTTTTAAGATACTCCAAAAAAAAACTAGTTGCTCCAAAATAATAGGAGCAACTCCTGTGGAAACTTGGCCCCTCTGTTCCCAGAATGAAGAGAAAGAACATTAAGTATCTATGAATTATATAACGAACTTGCATGTTCATATAACAATAGAGTATGTCACACATGTACACAGATTAGCAACCTGCAGTGTTAACGATTAGGTAAGCTTATGGTGAACACAATGGCCCAGAAATTGTGGTGGGGAGGCCTTCGCCTCCCGAACTGCGAAGCGTGCTCCCGTCCGGAGGGTTCCCATGCAGAAGGTGCAATCACGTGTGACTGCTCAGCCAATCGGGTACAGTACTCCACAGGTTCCCATTAATAGCACTGAGACTTGCGTATCTACCAGTTCTCAGTGCTATTAATGGGGACAAAACCAAACACACAAAATAATAAAAAAAAATAAAAAACAGACCACACATATTTAAAGTTAATTGAAATTAAAGTTATTATGTCTTATAAAAATAAAATATTTTCCCGATTTTTAAAACAGTTAAAAATAAACTTACCGTAGTGGGGAGGGTTTTTAACAATAAAATATGTGTTTATACTTTAATTTTATTGTATTTTTATGTGTTTTAAACAGTTGCACCTCTAACAGTAGGATATGCGCCTGCTTTTATCAGGCGCAAGATTTTTGAGGACATTTGCTGGGTAAGATATGTGTAAATCTCGCAATCTTGCCCAAAAAATATCCTCGCTCCTGAGATGTCTACGATCTGTCGAGCTCCAGCTTGATAGATCGGAAAATTCGGTTTTAAGCGCATGCGTTTTTCCGATGCCTTCCCGGGTCCGCAGACACTTCGTACGCGCGCGCGATGTCGGAAATTCTGCCCCAATAAGGCATCTACCTGCTGAGTGCTATGGGTTGTTAATTGTTTGCACGCCTATATGTACTTGGAGGAAGAGTGAGCAGGAACAATTCTACTATTACCAATCGCATAACCGTGTTATCCTTTCAAAGCGTAACGAGAAAAGAATTGTTATACACTCTCTTTTAATTGAGATAATATAATTGTTGGCTTCCTTATTAATGAAAAAAATCCTGTTTAAAAAAAACTCTCACCTTGAGGATGTCTAAAGTAAAATCTGACACATGTCTGCACACCTTTTAATGGGTCTTAGTGTTGCTATTGTTGAGCATTAATTTAACTTTGTATCTTGCACAATGACAAAAGGTTGCTTTGCTTTAAATGTTTCAAAACATCTCTTTATATTATAAAGACTGAAGGTCTCAAATTCATAGCAGTTTCCTTGATGCAGTGTTTGATATTTTGCCAGGTTTTGTTAATATGAGAGGCAGTTTAATTTTATTCAGCAATCTCTTACCATGTTCTTCTGTGGCCTCTGATGTTTGATAGTTCCTAAGATGGACGCATGCTCCTCAGCATCTTCTCCATAATCAATTCAATTTCCTCCACTGTAAATGTTAAGCTTCCTGGGTTTTGCAGGCAATGGTCCAATTTTTCTCAATGAGCTCATTGCATAATTACATGGTAACTTAAATGGGGCCGCGATTTCATACCTCGGGTTAGTTAGGGTATTTAAACCAATTATTGCAAAATGAGTTAGCTTTATAAATGTTAGTGATAAACTATCATTCAGGAATGTGGAAGTGGCTTTCTAAGGGTAGTGCTGTTAACTCTTGTCTAATTACCATAAAGTTGTTGATCACCTGAAGCAGGACAAGTCAGACTAATTTGCATTTTTTTTTAAATTACTATATTACTAACATGAAACTATTTTGTATCCTGGTATTGCTATGCCTCTTAATCTCCACTATTAAAAAGAAAATTCTTGAAAACTAATCTCGAAACTAAGTAAGTGATTTTTCTTTCCACGGGTAACCTGTATTTTTTGTTAAACTCTGCTGTAACCACAGCGTTTGTAACAAACGGAAAAAGCTTTGGCAAACACTTAACGTTGTGACATAACCTGCATCAAAATGGCCACTGGGTCACTTGCATGTGTTGACTATAACACAAAGCTCTCCTACTTCCCCCCAAAAAACTTCTTCATAAAGATTTAAGATTTTAATTTGCCTATATCAAACCTTTCAAGACAGGAGTTTTAAAAAGGAAGGTCAACAGAAAATTCAAAATAGTGAAATGGTAAAATAAGGACATTACCTAGAAATTAGGTATAGAAATGAGGTAAATTGATATTTAATTAAAGGGATGTATCTGAATGTTATCGCATTAATGGTTACCTTCGTCATTTATACCCTTTATGTTATTCTTGATTACAGTGTGTGTGTAACCCCTTGGACAATCTTGAACCAGCGGGAACCTGTGCAGTCCGGCTGAGTGGATAATGATATCAGCTGCTTCTCACTAGAACAACAGGTGCTTTGGCACAAAATGCCAAGCCGCCATACTGAGTAGATGACATCAATTCATACTTTCTGAGTTTAATTATAAAGTATCTGTGCTAATCCATTAATAATAGAAAGGGTCAGAGCAGTTCACGTACACAGATTACAAAAGCTGTAGATCACTGTAATACCTGTCATGCAGAGAGATTATAATTCCACTCCAAACGTCATAGAAATACTGTTTATATTTTACTAAAGGAGACTGTAATTCCTAATTGTATTTTTTTGCTGTTCTGTGTAACAGATTATAATTCATGCTTCTCTAATTTTTTTTAAAAACCTCTTACCGCTCCATTTAGCAAGCTATTTTTTTCTGTCTTCTGTCTTCATGTATTGCACCTTTCCGAGCTAAGAGACTGTGCAGACATACGTTTCCAGCACGCTTCCTATGTCCCTCATATTGAACAAGGCAATGTCCTTAGCATGATAACTCTCCCTCGCTAATCAGTTCTACCTCCTTTGCTCTAAGTAATCACTTCACACCAGCCAAACGTTCCCCCAATATGCCCTACTGTCCCGATGGGTCCATTCTGGTGGGAAGCTCAGTGTGCGGGTTTTTCTGCATTATTAAACAGAAACAATCTTATTTTGACCTGTAGAATGACTTGAGTATTTACATTTTTTTTTAAATTGCATATCTTAATCATCTGATTTTTTTTTTCATTATTCAAATGTGATTGCTGTCTTATTCATGACATTTTAAAATTCAATACTGGAAGAACTAATCTGTTACCATGGCATGTGGTTCTGTGGCCAAATATCACTGGTGTTAACTCAGTTATTAATAAAGACATTTTATTTGATCAATGATGTTCCAGAACCGAGTTTTGCCAGTCTGGGATTTGAGGAATTGCTTATGACTGAACTCAGCAATGTCAAAAGGGACAAGGATTGTTTTTGTAAAAGAAAATGAGTAATGCTTTTGAAATTCCTTTTCACTGAAGTTTAAGACATACAGATGGGGAGAAGACGCATAGTTCATGATTTGTCTTGTACTGTTACTTGGTTGTGGACAATCCGCATGTCCATCTTTGTTAGTATGGTGTCCCTTTCTCAATGTCCTCATTGCCATTGTATTTTATCAACTTGCATAAAATATTCTGTTCACTCAGATGGATGACCTAGATGTGTCTAGTTTACCTCTGATTATAGGACACATGCTGCCTTCTTGTGAACCACAGACATGCTTATATTCTTTCTCCGAATGTCATAAATTTTAGTATATTTGTAAGCTTTCCATAAATAATGATGCTGGTTCCGTTAGCTGGGATAGTATAACATTTTAACATAATATGCATTTAGGTAACAGGAACTAAGTGGCCTAATTAAGGCTTTTTTCACATAAATAAAATGCTGGAATACTTTCCTTAGCATTTTCTTCCAATTTCAACCAACTTTCTAAACTGCTATCTATCGAGTATTAGAGGCTATTGCAGTGCCAGATCTGTTGTGTGTTTGCCATAATCTAATTGCCTGGAAAAAGAGAAATAAAGAGAAGAGAAAAGAGGAATGAGCTTGCATTTATATAGAACCTTATCACATCCTCAGGACAGCCCAAAGTACAAACATGACAGCCAATTTGCACATAGCAAAATCCCACAAACAGCAGATCCCAATTGGTCTGCTTTTGGTCAGGGCGCTCTTCTTCAAATAGTGTTATACAACTACCTGAACAGGCAAGCAGTTTCTCAGCGTAATATCTCACTTGAAAGACAATGGGCTGGTTTTTCGGATGTCCAACACCTCAGTTAGCGGCCAGAGGGGGCATTAATGGGAGTGTAAGAGGTGACCGGCCGGGAGTACAGCTTTTAGCGCCCTAACTGAATATTCATTAGAAGCTCACCTGGGGGCACAAACCTGTAACGCCAAGCTGCTGATGATCAGTGCGATCCTGATGTCAGTCCTGATGTCAGTGCCCACGCTTGCGCCTCTGGTCGGTAAATTAGGTGTAGCCGCCTCATTTAGCAGCCACCAAGAACAATGCCTGGAAAAACAGTCAGTCCAGGCTGGCAGAGTCGTTAACTGGTGGCTACTTAAAGGGATGAGGAAGCGCTTCCCTGAGACGTCACAGTCAGTGCAACGTTTACACACAGCACGGTTCGTGAGCCTCCGAGTTGCAGCGGCAGATAGACACAACAGTACAGGTTGAAAACAAGTGATTTTGAAAACTTTAATGGGTGCATTCCGTGCCCTTAAGTCTCGTCTTTTCCCGGGATCTGATTCGGAGTTCCGCGCATGTGCAATGGGTTCATCAAATTTACCAACCAAACTTTCATTATCGTTCCCAAGCTCTGGTTGCAATGGCTAATTTATCGCCCCTGTCAGAATTTCGACTGATTTTGATGAATTTTTCAGTGGAAGGCGCAAACTTTTTCAAAGTGCTAAAATTACCGCTCCGTCTGGATCAATGCCCCAAATGAGGGGCGACCAAATTTCTCCCCAAGATTTTTGTCAGTGCAGGATTCCTTCAGTACTGCATTGAAGTATCAGTTCAAATTCTATTCTAAAGTCTTGGTTTGGGGCTTGAGCCCACAACCTTCTGACCCAGAGGTTACCAACTCCACTGAGCTGACTGGCAGAGATAAAGTCAATAGGATATGTTTCATGGCAAGCTTGATAACAAGAGAAATAGATTCCATACTTTATCAAAGTCATCCTACTCTACAAATGTAGTACAACGTTTGTTGGGTCATATACATAAAGATCTTAGTTCTGTATCACTCATTGGCAGGCTATTGCATTTTTAGGGTCTACCCTAGATATTTCCTCAGGTACTACATCACCGACTGGGCTCTCCTGTAAATAGATGCTGCATTCTATGTGAATAAGAGTGTGTCGAGTGCCCACAACTGCCCGGTACTTTAATAACGAGGCTGTGCAACCAGTTTGCTTTTGTCCATGCCACTGGCCTCATTAGCCACTCTGTACCGGGATCATGCCTCGATTCGGCAAGATCCAATTTCTAGGCCTTAGAAACATAGAAACATAGAAAATAGGTGCAGGAGTAGGGCATTCGGCCCTTCTAGCCTGCACCGCCATTCAATGAGTTCATGGCTGAACATGCAACTTCAGTACCCCATTCCTGCTTTCTCACCATACCCCTTGATTCCCCTAGTAGTAAGGACTTCATCTAACTCCTTTTTGAATATATTTAGTGAATTGACCTCAACAACTTTCTGTGGTAGAGAATTTCACAGGTTCACCACTCTCTGGGTGAAGAAATTCCTCCTCATCTCGGTCCTAAATGGCTTCCCCCTTATCCTTAGACTGTGTCCCCTGGTTCTGGACTTCCCCAACATTGGGAACATTCTTCCTGCATCTAACCTGTCTAACCCCGTCAGAATTTTAAACGTTTCTATGAGGTCCCCTCTCATTCTTCTGAACTCCAGTGAATACAAGCCCAGTTGATCCAGTCTTTCTTGATAGGTCAGTCCCGCCATCCCGGGAATCAGTCTGGTGAACCTTCGCTGCACTCCCTCAATAGCAAGAATGTCCTTCCTCAGGTTCGGAGACCAAAACTGTACACAATACTCCAGGTGTGGCCTCACCAAGGCCCTGTACAATTGTAGCAACACCTCCCTGCCCCTGTACTCAAATCCCCTTGCTATGAAGGCCAACATGCCATTTGCTTTCTTAACCGCCTGCTGTACCTGCATGCCAACCTTCAATGACTGATGTACCATGACACCCAGGTCTCTTTGCACCTCCCCTTTTCCTAATCTGTCACCATTCAGATAATAGTCTGTCTCTCTGTTTTTACCACCAAAGTGGATAACCTCACATTTATCCACATTATACTTCATCTGCCATGCATTTGCCCACTCACCTAACCTATCCAAGTCGCTCTGCAGCCTCATAGCATCCTCCTCGCAGCTCACACTGCCACCCAACTTAGTGTCATCCGCAAATTTGGAGATACTACATTTAATCCCCTCGTCTAAATCATTAATGTACAGTGTAAACAGCTGAGGCCCCAGCACAGAATCTTGCGGTTCCCCACTAGTCACTGCCTGCCATTCTGAAAAGTACCCGTTTACTCCTACTCTTTGCTTCCTGTCTGACAACCAGTTCTCAATCCACGTAAGCACACTACCCCCAATCCCATGTGCTTTAACTTTGCACATTAATCTCTTGTGTGGGACCTTGTCGAAAGCCTTCTGAAAGTCCAAATATACCACATCAACTGGTTCTCCCTTGTCCACTCTACTGGAAACATCCTCAAAAAATTCCAGAAGATTTGTCAAGCATGATTTCCCTTTCACAAATCCATGCTGACTTGGACCTATCATATTACCTCTTTCCAAATGCACTGCTATGACATCCTTAATAATTGATTCCATCATTTTACCCACTACCGATGTCAGGCTGACCAGTCTATAATTCCCTGTTTTCTCTCTCCCTCCTTTTTTAAAAAGTGGGGTTACATTGGCTACCCTCCACTCGATAGGAACTGATCCAGAGTCAATGGAATGTTGGAAAATGACTGTCAATGCATCCACTATTTCCAAGGCCACCTCCTTAAGTACTCTGGGATGCAGTCCATCAGGCCCTGGGGATTTATTGGCCTTCAATCCCATCAATTTCCCCAACACAATTTCCCGACTAATAAGGATTTCCCTCAGTTCCTCCTCCTTACTAGACCCTCCGAACCCTTTTATATCCGGAAGGTTGTTTGTGTCCTCCTCAGTGAATACCGAACCAAAGTACTTGTTCAATTGGTCCGCCATTTCTTTGTTCCCCGTTATGACTTCCCCTGATTCTGACTGCAGGGGACCTACGTTTGTCTTTACTAACCTTTTTCTCTTTACATATCTATAGAAACTTTTGCAATCCGTCTTAATGTTCCCTGCAAGCTTCTTCTCGTACTCCATTTTCCCTGCCCTAATCAAACCCTTTGTCCTCCTCTGCTGAGTTCTAAATTTCTCCCAGTCCCTGGGTTCGCTGCTATTTCTGGCCAATTTGTATGCTACTTCCTTGGCTTTAATGCTATCCCTGATTTCCATTGATAGCCACGATTGAGCCACCTTCCCTTTTTTATTTTTACGCCAGACAGGAATGTACAATTGTTGTAGTTGATCCATGCGGTCTCTAAATGTCTGCCATTGCCCATCCACAGTCAACCCCTTTAGTATCATTCGCCAATCTATCCTAGCCAATTCACGCCTCATACCTTCAAAGTTACCCTTCTTTAAGTTCTGGACCATGGTCTCTGAATTAACTGTTTCATTCTCCATCCTAATGCAGAATTCCACCATATTATGGTCACTCTTCCCCAAGGGGCCTCACACAACGAGATTGCTAATTAATCCTCTCTCATTACACAACACCCAGTCTAAGATGGCCTCCCCCCGAGTTGATTCCTCGACATATTGGTCTAAAAAACCATCCCTTATGCACTCCAGGAAATCCTCCTCCACCGTATTGCTTCCAGTTTGGTTAACCCAATCTATGTGCATATTAAAGTCACCCATTATAACTGCTGCACCTTTATTGCACGCACTCCTAATTTCATGTTTTATGCCCTCCCCAACATCACTACTACTGTTTGGAGGTCTGTACACAACTCCCACTAACGTTTTTTGCCCTTTGGTATTCTGCAGCTCTACCCATATAGATTCCACATCATCCAAGCTAATGTCCTTCTGAACTATTGCCTTAATTTGCTCCTTAACCAGCAATGCTACCCCACCTCCTTTTCCTTTTATTCTATCTTTCCTGAATGTTGAATACCCCTGGATGTTGAGTTCCCAGCCCTGATCATCCTGGAGCCACGTCTCCATAATCCCAATCACATCATATTTGTTAACATCTATTTGCACAGTTAATTCATCCACCTTATTGCGGATACTCCTTGCATTAAGACACAAAGCGTTCAGGCTTGTTTTTTTAACACCCTTTGTCCTTTTAGAATTTTGCTGTACAGTGGCCCTTTTTGTTCTTTGCCTTGGGTTTCTCTGCCCTCCACTTTTCCTCATCTCCTTTCTGTCTTTTGCTTTTGCCTCCTTTTTGTTTCCCTCTGTCTCCCTGCATTGGTTCCCATCCCCCTGCCATATTAGTTTAAATCCTCCCCAACAGCACTAGCAAACACTCCCCCGAGGACATTGGTTCCGGTCCTGCCCAGGTGCAGACCGTCCGGTTTGTACTGGTCCCACCTCCCCCAGAACCGGTTCCAATGCCCCAGGAATTTGAATCCCTCCCTGCTGCACCACTTAGTATTTCAAATTGCTCCTCGCAACTGCAGATTTCCATCACTGGCATTCATTCTGATGAATCTACAGTGAAAACCTTCTGTGGTTTTAATTTCCTTTCTTTAACAGGGCATCCAAAACTGCGCACAGTACTGTAACTGTGCTCCAACCAATATTTTGTATCATGACTTTGTTATTCTTGTAGTTTATGCCCCTATTTATAAAATCCACAATGCTGTTGGCCTTTTATATAGATTTTTCTACCTGGTTATACTTTAAAAGAATTATGTATTCAAACCTCTAGATCTATGTGTTCATCCATACCTTTCATCATTTTTCCATTGTGTACACTCTCATACCTTGTTTTACTCCCAAAATATATTACCTTACACTTATCCATATTAAATTACATCTTCCATCTGTTTGCCAATTCTGCTAACCTGTCTCGGGGCCCGAACTTGGTGGCCTTACCCTTGGTGCCATTTTCGTGGAGGCTTCCCACCGACGGGAACCGCCCGCTGACGGCCACTGACGCATAAGTTGCGTAAGTGTCCTCCCGCCCGCCGAGCTGCCAGTTTGGTGCGGGTGGGAATCGGCGGCAGCAGGGGGAAGAACCGTTGCGTGGAGATAGGTCTAACCCCAGCGGTAAGTAAGAAGACCTGCAAAAAACGGTTAATGAACTTCTTTTATTCATTTTTTTCAGTGATTTATGTATGAGGGGTCCCCTGCAGGTCTTCCAGTGTTTTTTTTTGGTGAAAATGTTTATTACTATGTGCTCCCCCCTCCCTGGGCCTGGCTCAATCCTCGGCGGCACTTTGGCAAGGATTATATTTGCCGCCGAGATTGGGAGCCCCCACCCGCTGTCGCCCAGATTCACGCCGTAAGTCGTTTTGTTGCTGCCGGGTGGTACTGGCATATCTTTTAGAGGAATCTTCCTTGCAAAGTACGCCCGGTCTCTCGGCGGTCCTTTGGGCGGCATTTGGGCGGGCCTTGGTTTTGACCAAGTTCAGGCCCCTATGTCTTTTACCGTCCTCATTGCTGTTTGCCAAACTGCCCATAAACAATCCATCATAGACAAGAAGGCCAAGATTCATCCCTGGCAGGGGGTGTGAGTTGGGCAGGAAGAATGAGTCACAGTTTTCCCCCATGGATTTTTCTGGCCGGGGTTCAGTATTAAATCAGAAATTCTTTAATTGTGGTACATTGTTGGACATTGAGAACTAAAATCACTTCCCACTTGCTATAAATCCTTAGGTGTTTGTTACAGCATTCAGTTTAAATATTTACACTTGCTGAATCTTTACACGTCCATTTTATAACATAGTTTGGATGTGATAAATATACTTCTGATCCAAGCAGCGCCTCCAATGAACAGCATCAATTCCAAGTCACTGTTGTTAGATGGAACATTTGATCAAGGCACAACACTCAAACACGTAATTCTGATCCAAGCCTAACATCCTCCCAAGTGTTCATATTTTCAATGCTTAGCAAGTAGAATATTGCCAAATCATTGCTAATTTCACATAATGACAAAAACATATGCTGGATATTGGTCCTCAACCTATCAATGTTTTTTTTAAATAAAAGAAAAAAATACAAAAATCTGTTTACAGTACCAAAGTCTCCTGATTTCAGGTTTGGAAATCCATGGTAAAAAATACTTTATAGAATAGAAATTCCAAACCTTAGATAGGACGGACGAGAGTTGTAGTGGGATTTTGCGGGGTGGTGGGGGGGGATCCTAAAACCCCTTCCCTCCAAATTTCTGTCCTATTTAAACTCCCTAGCGAATTCGAATCTGTGTAAAATGGGCAGTCCTTTTGCCCAGCTGCCCCTATGTTGAGCCAACACCTTGGGTGCATTTCTGGGCTGCCCCACCTCTGCTAGGCCAGCGGGACGTATATATTCTAAGAGCAGGCATAGGTGGCATTCTGGGCTTAGCGAAATCCCCAACAGTGCACGATACAATGGTAATCAGTCCCAGCGGAATCAATGGTCATTACTACATGGCCCATATTAACATGTTTCTTCAGCATTATCTGAGCCTCTGGCTTCCCTTCGTGAAGTGGCAGGATACCACACCAAGATTCTAATGTGACCACGGGGCAGATGCCTCTGCTGTGCCGCTAGTAGTGTGGATGCCTGCTTCCATTATTTAAATGACCCTGAGGTGATGAAGGGTCATCGACCTGAAACGTTAACTCTGTTTCTCTCTCCACAGATGCTGCCTGACCTGGGGAGTGTTTCCCAGTATTTTCCCAGTTTTTATTTCTGGAACGGGGTCATTGACAGGTGAAAGCAGCAGGCTGAATTTCCACCTTGCTGCACTTCCAGCCACGCAATGGTACCACGGGATTTCTATATATTTTTTATTTGTTATTTATATATGCCTTACGTGCATATATGTGAAAATATGGCTCATTTATGCTCACGACATAGAGAGATGACAGTGCTGGAGAATGGAACGTCTTTTTCACTTTGGTACCATGTTAGCTATATTATGGGTTATGTGCAGGATAAAAATTTATTTTATTTTACTTCAATAATGGGGTTAAATTGTAAACTTGTTCTTTATAAATGCATTCATGATTTTGCAATACATAGGACAGAAGAAATCTTCCGTGAAAACACCTGAAACACATCCTGAACTGCAATCAGAGTGACATTGCCATTTGCCACCACAGCCATCTTCATGGCATCTCTGAAAGACACTGCCAATTAGTTTACAATTATGGGGGCCATCGTTTGTATTTACATTCTCCAGGAATTGATTTGAGAATGCCCACATTTTATTTCATATGGGCTTTTAGCATCTTGCGTATGTTAGAAAGAAGCTGTTCTTCCCATCAATCTGGATTTAAGCACTGTTCACAGAGATGAAAATATAGAACACAAAATTCTCTCCCAAAATCTAAAATAATAAGAAAAAGTTCAAAAAAATGCTCAAATCAAATCCTCCATTTATTCCCAATAGAGTATTTTGTAGTATTGGTTCAATACCATGTGGAATATGGTTAATGTGCAACATTTTCTACATTTACAGTAGGCGTCTGGCTTTCTTTATTGTTTCAATCTGCATAATGTCAGGAGCCTGATGGAATACTCAGCAGTCGTCTGGATGGATGTAACCTCAACAACACTAAGATGCCCAACACCACCCAGAACAAAGCGGCTCTCTTTATTGGTGACCCTTCCACTGAACTCAATATCTACTCACGCCATCACCAGTACACTCTAGCTGCAGTATGTACCATCTTCATTGCAGCAACTCACTAAGGTAAGGACAAGAGCATCAATCTGATAGGAACACCATCACTACACGTTGCCGACCAAGTCATACACTATCCTGACTTGGACATATATCGCCATTCCTTCACCATTGTTGGGTGGACACAATAGAGGAGCGGGAAGGTCGTGGCGGAGGTACGGCGAGTGATCGAGGCGGAGGAGCGTTGAGGGATCGTGGCTGAGATTTGGGGGTGATTGTGGTGGAGGTTCGGTGAATGTTTGGTGCGGAGGTGCGTTGGGAGATCGTGGCGGAGGAGTGGCGAGTATTTTGTGGCGGAGGAGCAGCGAGTGTTTTGTGGTGGATGAGCGCTGAGAGATCGTGGCGGAGGTACGGTGAATGTTTGTGGTAGAGGAGCAGCGAGAGTTTGTGGTGGAGGTACGGCAAATGAGGGTAAGGGGCCCAGAAGAGCCGAGGACCCAGGGGCAGCATGGGCCAGCCCACACTGCAATATGTGTGCGCACTAGGTCCGTGCAGTAGAGCAGGTCTCCAGTTGACCTGGTTAACCCTTGCCACTGGATAAAGGCCTAGCTCTGTCAAGCCCGTGTGTTGGCTGGTGTGCAACGGTCACCACATGTTAAAAAAAATCCACGTACAGGCATCTTCCACCCTTTCAACTGGAGTTCAGGACTGGAATGTCGGGTCCTTCATTGAAACATCTGTGAACTCATGTGGAAGCAAGTCATCCTCGTTTGAGGGACCGCCTATGATGATGATATGATTGTTGGGTCAAAATCCTATAATTCCATACCTAGCACTATCATCAGAGTACTGTCATCACAAGGACTGCAGCAGTTCAAGGAGGAGGCACACGTTCTCAGGGTATTTAGATTGGCAAATAAATGCAGCCATGTCAATGTTGCCCATATCCTCAGAACATTTTTTTTAAGTATACAATTGAAATGAAGCAAAGCTCAATTAATGATAGGACCACCTCCCTCACACTGTCACTAGCAGCTAATGTCTCATTGTCAATTCTACTAATCATGCCATCAATGTTTACTACTTAAATCACATCAAACCACTAGCAGAAAAATTAAAAAGTTCTAAAGCTGGTATTAAAGTTAATAATAATTCATCAACTAAATTAATTATCAATGTAATGGTACAATTTTAAAGGAGGTACAGGAACAACGTGACCTGGGGATGTACGTACACAAATCTCTGAAAGTGGCAGGACCAGTTAAAAAAGCATATAGGATCCTTGGCTTAACAAACACATGGCTGTTGTGCTAAACCTTTATAAATCACTGATTAGCCTCTAGTTAGAGTATTGTGTCCAATTCTGGGCACCACTTTAGAAAGGATGTCAAGGCCTTGGAGAGGGTGCCACATAGATTTACTAGAATGGTACCAGGGATGAGGAACTTCAGTTACATGGAGAGACTAGAGAACAGGGTTTTTTCCTCAGAGCAGAGAAGGTTAAGGGGAGATTTATTAGAAGTGTTCAAAATCATGAAGGATTTTGATAGAAAAATTGAGGTGGATCTGTTTCCTGTGGCAGAAGGGTTTTTAAGCAGAGGACTCAGATTTACAATAATCGCAGAAGAACCAGTGACAAGATGAGGAAGTTTTTTTCTACACAACGAGTTGTTATGACCTGGAATGCGCTGCCTGAAAGGGCGGTGGAATCAGATTCAATAATAACTTTAAAAAGGGGATTGGATAAAACACGTGAAGGGGAAAAATTGCAGCACTATGGGGAAAGGGTGAGGAGTGGGACTAATTGGACAGCGCGTTCAAAGAGCCAGCACAGGAACCATGGGCCAAATGCCCTCCTTCTGGGCTGTATTATTCTATGATTCTATAATGATTTTTTACATCTATCCTGATAGACTTCCTCTTTAAAGTGTTTAGGGTGTGATACCTACTCAGCATGGTCTTTAATAGAGTTATGAACAGCTAAGGATTAACACTGTGTTGAAAATGGGGGAGGGGAACTGAATTCAAAACTGCACACTTACTGACAAATGTCCTTGGCTGTTTCCTCTTAATGGGTCAGACTCTCATAGAAATAGGGTGAAAGCTTGGTTTAAAAATTCTAAGCAGAACAAACACTTTACAGCCGTATCTGCCTTTTATTAAAATAACTTGTTGCAGAAAGAGCATCTGAAACCTCAAGAATGTTGGATTTTTCATCACTAAATATATCATAAAGCAGTAAATATGCAGCCTCGCCGTGTATAACTTTGTATTTTTCCCATTCTCTGTGATTTTTTAAACACTCAGTGAGGGAGAAGAGGTTACGAGACCGTAGAAATTAGAATAGTTTTGCAATGCATACCCTTGGAAGGTTTAGAATAAGACTTTTAGAAGACATTCATTTGTGACCTTAACAGCGATTAATGAGAAATAACCTTCATCATTCATTCCTAAACTACCTTTAGACATAGATCTCCAGAGTTGAAGGACTGTGTCTTAGACCAGTGTCAGCCATTTCATCTAGTAAATGTGCATCTGACATTAAGATTTATTCAGCACAGCACCAGCACCATCTCTTGGAAAAGGCAATGTCCTCAGTAATATTGAATTGAACTGTTGATAGATTTCTTGAACGGGATTTATCTCGGCCAAATATAATAATCTGAAAGGCTTGTAAGTAAAATAGAATATAACTGCAAAGCTTTCACCCATCATTATTATAATACATCATGGTATAAGATTCTTGACTTGAGATCATGGAATCATTTATTTGTTCTAAATGATGATTAGCACTCTCCTTAAGGCCTACTGGGTAAGTGTACTACCTGGTGTAGAACATGAGGGCAACAAGTTCAGTTTGAGCTGAGTGAGCTGATAGCGGCTGAAGAGATGTTGAAATGTTACTGTTGGCCTCAACCCCGCCCCACCCCCAGGCGACGGAGGTGAAAAAGCACCTCGGCTTCCCGCTCCTGGTAGATATCTAACGACATCTGATTTTAAATGCATGGGTATGTGTGTGGGGGAGCATCGGCTGCGAGCAGAGATCAGGCTCAGTTCCAAGGCCCTCGGGGTTGGCTAGCCTGCTCGTGATCACTGATTACACCTGTACATGACGAGCGGCCACTTGATCAAGGTACGGGTGGCTGTTGGTATCTGTAGAGCCATATCCCAGCAGAGGTCGGAAGAGGAGAGGGGAACATTAGGGAAACAACAATGCTGATCAGGTGCAATGTGGCAGGGTGATGCTCCAATGCATTGGGCCATGGATCAGCAGGATCGAGGTTCATGTCAGTGATTCCCCTGCACATTATAAGCTCTTGAATCTTGAGGATCCCCTTTAAGGGAGGTCAGTGAGTGAAAGACATAGTGCTTTCACTAGAGGAAGCGGACATGCTGAAGACCAAACTTTGTGCATTTGTAGCCACCTGTTTAGCAACAGCTTTGACAGAAAGAAAGAACAACTTGCATTTATAGAGCACCTTTCACGATCACGGACGTCTCAAAGCACTTTACAACCATTGAAGTGCTTTTGGAGTGTAGTCACTGTTATAATGTGGGAAACACGGCAGCCAACTTGTGCACAGCAAACTCCCACAAACATCAATGTGATTATGACCAGATAATCTGTTTTTGTCATGTTGATTGAGGGATAAATATTGGCCAGGACACCAGGGGTAACTCCCCTGTTCTTCTTCGAAATAGTACCATGGGATCTTTTACATTCACCTGAGAGAGCAGACGGGGTCTCGGTTTAATGTCTCATCTGAAAGATGGCACCTCTGACAGTGCAGCACTGGAGTGTCAGTCTAGATTTATATGAAGTTCCTGGAGTGGGACTTGAACCCACAACCTTCTGACTCAGAGGCGAGTGTGCTACCCACTGAGCCACAGCTTTGACCGAGGCCTAGCAGCAGGGTTAGCCTCTCTGCCTGGGCAAATGATGCACTGTACAATTGAGCAGTGGAGTAAAAGAGCTTAAAAATGGTGGGGGAAGAAAATAAGCTCACAAAAATCATATTAGAAGCACCTTCATTTTGTAATATCGAAAGCAGCCTCAGTGTTTCAGTATGGAGAGAGGTGTCCTTCACATTACTAATCAGACTACATAGAAAAATAACTCATTGAGCAACCATTGCCCCCTCCCAACCTCCCACCCCCGAAATAAGTTGAGGATTTAATCAAATAAATCTCACAAACTTTCTTACTGAAAGTGTGACCAGATACAGGTGAAGCATTTGGATGACCATATGGAACTCATTGTGGTGCCTCGGGACCATGGAGCTAGGAAATCTGATCGGTATCTCCCTAGTGACAGCTGGAGGCTTTGCACCATCGGAAAAATGTTGGACTTCTAATTTGTCATAACTACCTCCTGTGGAAAAGAAATATGTTGTGCAGTTAGGTACAAGAGGCTGATGCTACACAGCTAGAAATGCAAGCTGCTTGAAAAAATATATATTTTTCAACACTGCGTGCGTCTGGGGAATTCATTTTGAGCTTCAGTGATGCAAGAAACAAGAGTTTTTTTGGACATTGCGTAATAATATCTGGAAGGGATCCAGTCTTCTGAATTTTGCTCGATAAAATTAAAATTACTTCACCTTTATTACTTTAAATATTTTTATTTTTTCTATTTTTCCACTCCTAATTTTTTTTTCAACCAGTTTTCCTGTGAAACTGACATTTTTCCAAATTAATGAAAAAAAATGTTTATGACTTGTTAAGCACTTTCAGTCGATCCCAATTCCATGGATGTACAACATAGATTTAATGGCTGAGGTACTTTTATTTAAATATGATGTATTTTTTTAAAGTTCCCCACACCCTCTCGTCTGATTATCACAAAAATTCTCTTACACGTTTGTCTTAACCTCCTTTCCCGAATGCGGTGACTCAAGCCAGAGTTTAGCTCACTGGGTGCCAGCAACCCTGCCTGGGAGATTATTCTTCATATTTGAGCCTAGACAGTGTGTATTGGCAGGCAAATTCACCATGAGGGGCATCGCAGCGAAGTCCAGCTTTGTCCTGACCTTTTGTCCACCAGCATGCAGTTTCCCTCAAGGGTCAACAGTTAGTGCTCAGGTGCAGGAACCCTGGCTGCTAGTCCAGGGCTACTGAGATCAATTGCAGCACCATCAATGCCACCCCAACTGAGAACTAACACACAACAGATCAGACATTGCACCTTACACCTTCCAGGCTGAGTAGTGCACCATAAAGGGCATTAACCCAGGGAGGATAGCTATTCTGAATTCTTAACAACAACTTTCATTTATATAGCTATCATTGGTGATAATAACAAATGCTTAATGACAGAGAGAAGATGTTTCCACTTGCGGGGTAGTCCAAAACTAAGGCTCAGAAATAGAAGATAGTCACTAATAAATCCGATCGGGAATTCAGGAAAACCTCCTTTACCCAGAGAGTGGATAGAATGTGGAACTCGCTGCCACATGGAATAGTTGAGGTGAATGGTATCGATGCATTTAAGGGGAAGCTGGATAAACACATGAGAGAGAAAGGAATAAAGGGTTATGCTGAAAGAGCTAAATGAAGAGGGGCAGGAGGAGGCTCGTGTAGAAAATAAACACCACTGGCATTGACCAGTTGGGCCGAATGGTCTGTTTCTGTGCTGTTAATTCAATGTGTAATTCTATAATGTAAGAAAATATCCCAAGATACTTCACAAATAAGTGTAAGAAGAACAGGCATAAACTGGAAGAGCGCGATAAGGAGCAGTAACTGAAAGCTTGGTCACTAGATCGAAAGATTTTGAACTTTTCAATATGGATTTTCTTTTAAGGAAGGAAAGAATGGATTTAGTTAATGGTATGAACAATAAAAGGAAGATCACAGAACTGTCAGCTTGGCCAAAAATCAGAGTGCCTGATGGTCTTTTCTGAGTGTCCAGGATGCTTGGGAGAGAATGCAATGTCAGCAAGACTGATTGGAGCCATTAGCAGGCTGTAAGGCCAGGACCAGGTAAACATGCTGACTGTTACACAGATACTCCTGTTCCTAATTCTTATGTTCTTATGTTCTTATGTTCTAAGAGACAAGGTTGGAAGAACTGATAATCAAGTTCTTCGACTGTTAGAATGGAAAACATGCCCAAATAAAGCATTCACAAGCCGGAAAGAGAAAAACATCACAGCTTGGAAGGATTTTTAGGAGAACCACATGCGATGTTTGAACAAGACAGTATACAAAGAGTGGAAGGAGCAGCGTGGAGGCCTGGCCCAGCAGTCCGTGCGGCCCCTGGCCTGCGAGCACCATCGGAGCAGGTGTGGAGGCGGAGGGAATGGCGTGGAGGCCTGGCCCAGCAGGCTGAGCGGCCCCGGCCTGCGAGCACCATCGGAGCAGGCCAGGGAGTGGAAGGAGCAGCATGGCGGCATATCACTCCAGGGAGCAGCACGTGCTGGAGCAGGCGAGCAACGGCAGTGAAGTGGGACGTCATCAAGGTCCAGGTCGGTGATTGCAGCAGGAGCGGCGAGGTCGGGGCGAAGGAGCGGCGAGAGATTGTAGAGCGATGTGATCGGGGCCCAGGAAAGGCGTGAGTTCGGGTCCCAGGAGAGGCGAGGGCCCAGGGGCAGCACGGGCCAGCCCACACTGTGAGATGTGTGCGCACTAGGTCTGTGCAGCAGAGCTGGTCTCCAGTCGTCTTGGTTAATCCTTGCCACTGGACCAAGACCTGGCTCTGTCAAGCCCGTGTGGCGGCTGGTGTGCAACGGCCACCACACGTTAAAAAAATCCACGCACAGGCATCTTCCACCCTTCAGGATTTAGTTTAGGATCTGGAATATTAGGTCCTTCATTGAAACACCTGTGAACTTCTTGACGTGGAAGCAAGTCATCCTCGCTTAGAGGGACTGCCTATGACGATGATAGAAGAGGAACTACCTTATCTCCCAAGAAGAACTTGATCATTCCTTCGTTCTTGAGTTGCGCTCGCCAGAAACATTGTGCGAGAAGCTATACTTTCTAGTAAAAACTGCCGTGTCTGAATGTCAAACTATAATCTTTAAGTTAGTAAATAACTAGTGAGTCGTTTGATCCTTGACTGTTCACATTCCCAACTAGTGAGAGAGAGGGACAGATTTCCTGGCCTTATCTCACTAGTGCTACGAAAAATGCTCCAAAAATGGAGTAAGGCGGCTCACCACCACCTTCTGAAGGGCAGTAAGGGACTGGCAATAAATGCTGGCCTTGCCAGCGATGCCCACATCCCAAGAACAAATTTTTTAAAAGTTAGATTTATCAACAAGTGAAATTAAAAATAGCATGGTATAGTTATGATATTTCGCTCTAAGGGCCAGATTTTCGGCTTTTGGGTTTTTTCAGCAAAAACGGTAGCGATACATGAAACTTACCATTTTCAGGCCGAACTTTTGGATTTTACGCATCGGTAAGGGGGGCGTTGCACAAGGATTCGCGGCGCAAAAACGCGAGTTTCACTAAATTTAGTCTGGGGCCGAGAGCGCTGTGAGAGAGGCCTTGGGAACGGGGGAAAAAAATCCCCAAAACATTTACAAGACACTTATCTATCGAATCACTGAAAAAAAACTTTAACTTACCTCTTTTGCAGGTTTTCATACTTACCGCTGCTGGCAACGCTGCACCGACAGGTTTGACCCTGTCGCTATTCTGGGCGCTGCATACGGGTTGGGAGAGAGCCAAAAGTCCGACGGTAATGCAATCCGCGGCGTTGCATGTCGGCGCACCTCTCCCCGGCAGCACGCATCGCCATCGCAAGCAACGAGCCGAGGATCCCGTCTTACCTTTGCGACTGGGATTTCACCGCTGAGGGTCAAATCACAGCGAAAACACGGTCACAAACATCTCAAAAATCTGGCCCAATATGTCTTTATCATGCCTTGGAATTGCATTTACTAAATGGGCTACTGACATCGAGCATAAAGCATTATAACAGAACATCAAGATGGCCAACATTTAACGAACTGTATTGGCAGTGTGTCTAATTCGGACAG
Source organism: Pristiophorus japonicus (assembly GCF_044704955.1). Classification (NCBI taxonomy): domain Eukaryota; kingdom Metazoa; phylum Chordata; class Chondrichthyes; family Pristiophoridae; genus Pristiophorus; species Pristiophorus japonicus. The sequence continues at coordinate 229,106,873 of NC_091982.1, read as the reverse complement.
TTGGGATCCCTTTTATAGAGTCCAGTTTGGATGTTTGGGAAAATGATTAATTGCGCTTTAGAGCTGGTTAAATTCCCGAGCTACCCTACCAAATGCATCAGGGTTTCTAAACCTTGCCAACCTGTGCCTAAGTTTTCTGGGCTTAGTTAAGTGGTGTGTATCGCTACAGGGAAAGGGTGTGCACTCCACGGCAAGAACATTAAAAATCTACTTATGCACATTTGAGTATTTTGGTTTGGAGACTCTTAACTATGGCAATAGATTTTTGCACAGATCAAACACCCGGCTGACCAAAAAAAAATAGAACATATGTCTACAGCTAACGGTGCATGAAGCTTACCATAAGTCACACATTACATCTGGAACATTTCACACACGCACCTCCATGAAGCACACTGGATGCTTTCTTCATTGTAATTTATTAGATATTATAGATGAAAAGGGACTGTAGATGCAGCAGAGAGTAAACAATGTCAAGTAGCAGATATAAGTTTGAAAAAAGAATTACCTCCAATTAAACAGAGGTCACTGTAAAATGCGTACGTAGTTTAATTGCTAAATTTTGTTTTTGCTTAAAATTTTGTTTTTTTTAAAAAGAGATCTGGAAAGATGTGATTGCACTGGAAAGGGTGCAGAGGAGATTTATAAGAATGTTGCCTGGACTGGAGAATTTTGGCAATGAGGAAAGATTGGAGATGTTAGGCCTGTTTTCTTTGGAAAAGAGGAGGCTAAGGGGAGACCTGATTGAAGTGAATAAAATTATGAGGGGCCTGGATAGACCTGTTTCTCTTGGCAGAGGAGTCAAGATTTAAAGGGGAGGTTTAGAGGAGATATGAGGGGAAATTTCTTCGCTCAGAGGGCGGTGGGGGTCTGGAACTCACTGCCTGAAAGGGTGGTATAAGCAGAAGTCCTCACCACATTTAAAAAATACTTGGATGTTCACTTTGTTATGTTCATAATAAAGTAATGTAACTGAGTACTTGGGACTCCAACAAGTATGCCCTCTGGTGGTGGTGTGATACAGGTTACATAGGGTTGCATACATAAAATCACTCCCTCCCAAAGTCAATAGTACACTTATTTACAGGGTGAGATGATCTGGGGCTTTTCGCTCCCTTGTCGATCGTCTCAGTACAAATGCAGGTGTGGGTGAGTTAGTTGGTTCTTTGCTGGGCTGCTGGGCAGCTGGCCTTGCTGGACTGCTGGGGATGGTGAGTTCAACTTTATGGCCAAGCGTGATGTTGGTTGCCACTTGTGTGTGTGTTGGAGGGTTGAAGTTAGTGGTGTCCTCTTCGGGTTGCTCGTGGCTGTCTGTGAATCGCAGTTTGGTTTGGTCCAAATGCTTTCTGCAAGTTAGTCCATTAGCAAGTTTGACCTGAAACACCCTACTCCCTTCTTTGGCTATGACAATGCCAGCAAGCCATTTGGGACCATGTCCGTAGTTGACTACAAATACAGGGTCATTAACTTCAATATTGTGTGACAAGTTTGCGCGATCATGGTACATGCTTTGTTGATGCCGCCTGTCCTCGATGAGATCATGGAGATCAGGGTGGACAAGAGAGAGCCTTGGTTTGAACGCCCTTTTCATGAGCAGCTCAGCTGGGGGAACCCCGGTGAGCGAGTGGGGTCTGGTGCGGTAGCTGAGCAGGACTCGGGACAGGCAAGTCCGCAGGGAGCCTTCCGACACACATTTCAAGCTTTGCTTGATGGTCTGGACTGCCCGTTCTGCCTGGCCGTTGGATACGGGCTTGAACGGGGCAGATGTGATGTGCTTGATCTCATTGCGGATCATGAATTCCTTGAATTCAGCACGACCCATTGTCGCTGACAAGGGCATCAGGCAGGCCGTGCGTGACGAACATGGCTCGTAGGCTTTCTATGGTGGCAGTAGACGTGCTTACAGACATTATTACACATTCAATCCATTTTGAGTAAGCATCCACAACAACCAAAAACATTTTGCCTAGAAACGGGCCGGCAAAGTCAACACGGATCCTAGACCACGGTTTGGAGGGCCATGACCACAAACTTAGCAGTGCCTTCCTGGGTGCATTGCTTAGTTGAGAGCAAGTATTGCATTGGCGCACCATGACTCCAAATCTGACTCGATGCCGGGCCACCACATGTGGGATCTGGTTATAGCTTTCATCATTACTATGTCTGGGTTGGGTACTGTGGAGGTCGTGTATGAACGTTTCCCTGCCTTTCTCAGGCAAAACCACGTGATTGCCCCACAAAAGACAGTCCGCCTGTATGGACATTTTGTCTTTGCGCCGCCGGAACGGCTTGATGTCTTCATGCATCTCTGCTGGGACGCTGGACCAGCTCCCATGGAGGACATGGTTTTTTACAAGGGACAGTAAAGGATCCTGGCTGGTCCACGCCCTGATCTGGCGGGCCGTAACAGGTGACTTTTCGGTTTCAAATGCATCCATCACCAAGAGCAAGTCTGCAGACTGTGCCATTTCCACCCCGGTGGTGGGCAATGGTAGCTGACTGAGAGCATCAGCGCAGTTCTCTTTCTCTGTGCCTGGTCCGTGGCGGATTACATAGTTATATGCAGACAGTGTAAGCGCCCATCTTCAAAGGTATTAATCCTTTTGCTCTCTGAGAATAGCGATATGAGCGGCTTATGGTCAGTTTCTATCTCAAACTTGAGACCAAACAGATACTGATGCATTTTTTTTACCCCGTAAACACATGCTGTAGGCCCTTTCGGCTTGGACAAACTCCTGAGCACATAGGCGACCGGTTGCAATGTTCCCAATTCGCTTGCTTGTTGTAAGACACAACCGACCCCATACAAAGACGCATCGCAAGCTAGCACTAAACGCTTACATGGGTTATACAGAACAAGTAATTTGTTGGAACATAACAGATTTCTGGCTTTCTCAAAAGCAACCTCTTGTGATTTCCCTCATACCCAGTCATCTCCCTTGTGTAGCAGCACATGTAAGGGTTCTAGCAAGCTGCTTAACCCGGGTAGGAAATTACCAAAATAGTTGAGGCATCCCAGGAATGACCGAAGCTCCGTCATGTTCTGTGGTCTCGGCTCGTTCTTGATGGCCTCCATTTTGGCGTCGGTGGGTTTGATGCCGTCTGCCGCGATTCTTCTTCCTAAGAACTCGACCTCCGGCGCCAGGATAACACACTTCGAGCGTTTCATCCTGAGTCCCACACGATCTAGCCGACTAAGAACCTCTTCCAGGTTCTTCAAGTGTTCGATGGTGTCCCGACCTGTGATCAATATGTCGTCCTGGAAACCACGGTGCGCGGAACCGACTTTAGCAGGCCCTCCATGTTCCTTTGGAAAATAGCTGCGGCCGATCGAATTCCAAACGGGCAACTATTGTAGAATGACAGACCTTTGTGCCTTTCGAAGATTCCGCCAGCTGCTGCGTCATGTAGGCCGAGGTCAGGTCCAACTTGGTGAACGTCATTCCTCCAGCCAGGGTCGCAAATAGGTCATCTGCCTTGGGTAGTGAATACTGGTCCTGTAGCGAAAAACGGTTAATCGTTACTTCATAGTCCCTACAAATTCTGACCGTGCCATCGCCTTTGAGAACCGGAACAATCGGACTAGCCCACTCGTTGAATTCCACCGGCGCGATGATGCCTTCTCGCTGCAGCCTGTCCAGCACAATTTCCACTTTCTCTCGCATCATATATGGCACCGCCCGTGCCTTGTGGTGGATGGGTCGTGTACTGGGAACCAAGTGGATCTGCATCTTTGCCCCCGAGAAACTTCTGATGTTTGGCTCAAACAATGACGGAAATTTGCTCAGAACCTGGGCACATGATGTGTCGTCGATGGACGAGGGCACTCGGATGTCGTCCCAGTTCCAGCGGATGTTTCCCAGCCAGCTTCTGGGGCCATCTCCTGGTACAATCCATAGTGGGAGTTCATGCACTGCTCCATCATAGGAGACTTTTACTGCTGTGCTGCCAATTGCAAGGATCAGCTCTTTGGTGTAAGTTCTTAGCTTGGGCCAACATAAGAACATAAGAACATAGGAATTAGGAACAGGAGTAGGCCATCTAGCCCCTCGAGCCTGCTCCCCCTTTCAACAAGATCATGGCTGATCTGGCCGTAGACTCAGCTCCACTTATCCGCCCACTCCCCATAACCCTTAATTCCCTTATTAGTTTAAAATCTATCTATCTGTGACTTGAATACATTAAATGAGCTAGCCTCAATTGCTTCCTTGGGCAGAGAATTCCACAGATTCACAACCCTCTGGGAGAAGAAATTCCTTCTCAACTCGGTTTTAAATTGGCTCCCCCGTATTTTGAGGCTGTGCCCCCTAGTTCTAGTCTCCCCGACCAGTGGAAACAACCTCTCTGCCTCGATCTTGTCTATCCCTTTCATTATTTTAAATGTTTCTATAAGATCACCCCTCATCCTTCTGAACTCCAATGAGTAAAGACCCAGTCTACTCAATCTATCATTATAAGGTAACCCTCTCATCTCCGGAATCAACCTAGTGAATCGTCTCTGTACCCCCTCCAAAGCCAGTATATCCTTCCTTAAGTAAGACGACCAAAACGGCACGCAGTACTCCAGGTGCGGCCTCACCAATACCCTGTACAGTTGCATTAGGACCTCCCTGCTTTTGTACTCCATCCCTCTCACAATGAAGGCCAACATTCCATTCGCCTTCCTGATTACCTGCTGCACCTGCAAACTAACTTTTTGGGATTCACGCACAAGGAGACCCATCTCCTCTATCTGGGAGTCTACCTTAGCCCCGACGAGGGAGCCTGGCCGGCGAACTGGCAGGAGCTGGAGGCCAAGGTCGCCGCTCGCCTAGGGCGCTGGACAGGACTGCTCCGAGTGCTGTCCTACAGGGGTCGAGCGCTAGTCATAAACCAGCTGGTGGCCGCAATGCTGTGGTACCGGCTGGTCACTTTGACCCCTCCCCCTGCGTTTGTCGCCAAGATACAGAAGAAGCTGGTGGACTTCTTCTGGAACAACAGGAAGCACTGGGTCTCTGCCGCGGTCTTGAGTCTCCCGCTTGAGGAAGGCGGTCAGTCGTTGGTGTGCGTCAGCGCCCAGCTCGTGACTTTCCGTCTTCAGACCCTGCAGAGATACCTTTACGTCGAGCCCCCTCCTAGGTGGTGCGCTCTGGCGAGGTATTTCTTCCGCCAGCAGCTCGACCTCAATTATGACACGCAGCTCCTGTTTGTGAACTTGGGGGGTGCCAGGACCGCCCTCCGGGAGCTGCCTGTCTTTTACAGGGAACTCATCAGGGTCTGGAACAAAGTCTCCACCAAGCGCAGCTCTCCGCCGGCTGGAGTGGCGGCCGTCCTGCAGGAGCCGCTGCTCGGGAATCCGTACCTCCACGGCCGAGGCTTCATGTGGCGGTCGGAAGAGAGGGCTGTGGCTGGTAAGGTGACCAGGGTCAGGGACCTGCTCGATGGCGGAGGAGCGGGCTGGATGGCGCCAGACACGCTGGCGCGGCGCCTAAACTCTGCCAACGTCCGCCACGCGGCCGATGCCATCGAGTCGCTAAAAACAGCTCTGGGCCCTGACTCCGTTAGGTGCATCGAGGAGGCTCAAGCACGTGGGGAGATCCCGTCCGAACTGACCCCCGTCCGGACGGAATTTCTCATCGGCGCCAAACCCCGGAACCTCCCTCGGGGGCCGGCGCCTCACAACTTGAGCCGCCTCGGGGAAATCCCCTCCGTGCCTTTCAGTTCCGCGCGGAGGGGTTTCCTGTACGGGCTGCTCCTGCACACCCTCAACTTTGCCATCCTCGCCGGCCGTCCGGACACGCCATGGCGTACCATCTTGCCCTCCGGAGGAGGCGGGGGTCCCCGATGGAGGGCACTCTACGCAGGGGTCCTCCCACTATTCATCGGGGACTTGGCCTGGAGGGTGGTGCACGGAGCAGTGCCGTGCAACAAATTTTTAAGCCGGTTCACGGACTCCCAGGCCGCCTGCAATTTCTGCGGTCTGGAGGAGTCCGTGTTCCATGTTTTTATTGAGTGCACAAGGTTGCAGCCCCTGTTCCATTATTTGAAGGGGCTGCTCCTGAAATTCTGGCTGCACTTCAGTCCCACTCTCCTGATCTTTGGGCACCCTGTGCGGAGGGGAGCGGGTAGGTCCGAAGGCCTCCTCGTAGGACTGCTCCTGGGCACGGCCAAGGGTGCCATCAGCCGGTCCAGGCAGCGGGCGGTCGAGGGGGTCGTTCAACCTGACTGCCTGCCTCTCTTCCGCTCTTACATCCGGTCCAGGGTGTCCTTGGAGATGGAGCACGCGGTGTCCACCGGTACGCTCGCGGCCTTCCGCGAGAGGTGGGCACCGGAGGGACTGGAGTGCATCATCACGCCCGGCAACCAAATTTTAATTTGATTTTACGTTTTAAAGTTAATTTGTTTTAATTGCCGGTGCTTTTAGTGTCCCCTTCCCTTTTATAGGGGGCACTGGGGAAAAATTGTGATTTTAGTGCCCAAAAAAAAAACAAAAAAAAAAGAAAAAACACAAAAAAAAAACAAAAAAGGGGGGGAAAAAAAGGGCCTTGTAAATGTCTGGAGTGTCACCCAGGTCGGGTGGCACCGTTTAATGTTTTATGTTTTGCAGGTGAACTCCAAAAAGAGTTTCACGCACAAGGACCCCCAGGTCCCTCTGCACCGCAGCATGTTGTAATTTCTCCCCATTCAAATAGTATTCCCTTTTTTTGTTTTTTTTCCCAAGGTGGATGACCTGTGTGCCTTTATGCACCACAGCCTGTCGAAGGCCTTTTTGCTCATTATAGACTGACTCGCACCCGTGTCCAGTTCCATTGATACTGGAATTCCGTCCAGTTTGGCTTTTAGCATGATCGGTGGTCATTTCGTGGTGAAGGTGTGTACCCCGTACACTTCTGCCTCCTCGGTTCGAGTCTCTAGTTCAGCCTGATGTTCCATGGATCGATCCTCCTCTGCAACATGGTGATTTGCAAGGTTTGCAGCTCGTCTGCACATTCGTTGGAGGTGTCCCATTGTTCCACAGCCTTTGCACACATAGTGTTTGAAGCGGCATTGATGGACTCGATGATCACCTCCACAGCGCCAACATGTTGTTAAATGCCTCGCATTAACGTTTGATGGCGGACTCTGGGTCATCTGAGGTTGTGCAGCTGCAGGCGTGTATGTTCTGCCATATGCATTCTTGCCTGAAAACAATGTTATTTTGTGTACAGTACTTGCTGAAACCTCTTTATGCTGCGAAATTTGTTTGGTGTTATCGCTGGTGGACATAAATGCCTGGGCTATCGTTATGGCTTTGCTCAGGTTCAGTGTTTCAACAGTCAATAATTTGCGAAGGATAACCTCATGGCCAATACCAAGCACAAAGAAGTCTCTTAGCATTTGCTCAAGGAATCCATCGAATTTGCAATGGCCTGCAAGGTGCCTTAGTTCGGCGACGTCGCTCGTCACTTTCTGGCCTTCAGACCGTTGACATGTGTAAAATCGATATCTTGCTATCAAAACGCTTTCCTTCGGATTTTGGTGCTCCCGGACCAGTGTACACAGTTCTTCATATGATTTGGTTGTTGGTTTCACTGGATCTATAAGATTCTTCATGAGGCCATAGGTTGTTGCCCCACAGACGGTGAGAAGGATCCCCCTTCGTTTGGCAGCGTCTGTTGTGTATCTGTAAAGCATGCACTCCCATATTCCACCACCAGGGAGTGCATCCCCTGAAGTCCCAAGGGATCCCAGCATCCCTTGGGAGCACTGTATATAAGCTGGCCCCTAAGGCCCGTTACTCACTCTGGAGTGTCTTAATAAAGACTGAGGTCACTGTTACTTTAACCTCCCTGTGTGCAGTCTCATCTGTGTTAGGTACACAACAGCGTTCTCATCCCCTTCCAGCTTGCTGGCTACGAAATATTAGTCGAGTCGTTCCACGAAGGCCTCCTAATCGTCCCCTTCTGAGAATTTCTCCAGGATACCACAGTTCTCTGCATTTTCGCGTGATTGTTCGTTATCTCGTCACCAATTGTTATGTTCATAATAAATTTTAATATAACTGAGTACTGTAGACATGAGTAAGTGTGACCTTAGCTCCTTTATTCGAACTCCAGACTGCTAGTACAGCATGGGAGGCCTGCTTATATACAGTGCTCCCAAGAAATGCTGTGATCCCTTGGGACTCCAATAGGTACGCTCTCTAGTGGCAGTGTGATACAGGTTACATAGGGTTGCATACATAATACACTTAAAGTGCCGTAACCTACAGGGCTACTGACCAAAAGATGGAAAGTGGGATTAGGCTGGATAGCTCTTGGTTGGCCGGCGAGGACACGATGGGCTGAAATGGCCTCCTTCCGTGTTGTAAATTTCTATGATTCTATCTGTGCCAGTTGTTTTCAAAATGCAGAAAGACTGTGCCTTCTGCTTAAAGTAAGTGAGTGGAGACATTTTAGAAAATAGACTTAAATATGACTGATCCGTCGTCTACAAGGCTCAAGTCAGGAGTGTGATGAATACTCACCACTCGGCTGGATGAGGGCAGCCTCGACAACACGTAAGTTTGACACCATCCAGGACAAAGCAGTCGACTGATCATCAGCCCTGCCACTAAACTCAGTATCTATCCCTTCCACTGCTGTCATTCCAGTATGAATTATGTACATTGTGTTCGGGCCATCACCACAAGGTTTGCAGCAGGTAAAGAAACCCCATCACCACCTTGTCAGGCCAACTAAGAATGGCCAATAAATGTGACCTTTGCTGACCTGCATCCCAAGAGCGCAATTTTAGAAAACTCTTTAATAGTGTAGGTATGATGCTCCCAAGTGACAGCTGAAGTTTCATATACGCTTACTCATATATATAAATATATATATCCCTTCATCCTTCTAGGCCATAAGCCCTGGAATTCCCCCTCCAAACTTCTGCCTCTTCACCTCTCACTCCTCCATTAAGAGGCTGCTTAAAACCTACCTTTGACCAGGCGCTTGGTCACCTGTCCTAATGCCTTCTTCTTTGGTTCGGTGTCAATTTTTGTCTGATAACGCTTCTGTGAAGCTTCTTGTTGGGATATTTTACTGCCTTAAGGGCGCTCTCTAAATGCAAGTTGTTGTTGTACTGCCCATTTTCTACCATTTTACATAAATCCAGAGGTTTTCACTTTTACAAATAAAAACTGATGGGCCCTGAAAATCCTCGATGGGGTGCATCCTGGCGTAACTGTCGAGTTACACCAATTGCAACCTCTTCTACTGACCCTGGTAAATTTTCCTGCCAATGTCGGGCATCTGTGCCACTCGGAACGCATGTAGGCCAAAAACAATTTACAAGTGCCTCCAGAATACTCGCCTTTGTAAGGGGAGGTACTTTTAAGTATCTTCTTTTAAGTTATTGGCCCAGATTTTGCAGTGGAAAATGACACAGAACTGCCAGCATTTGCTGCCATTACCCCTCTGAAACTGACTGCAACTTCAGAATTTAGCGCATGCGCAGATAAATGCAGAAATCCTAAGATGGAGTTAGTCATTCAATGCTCCAACACAGGCTGTGCTGCGGATCCCCCCTGTCCCCCAATCTCCTCCCTGCTCCCCCCCCCCAAAGCAAGTAATCAGTGAAATCAGTGGAACCGACGAAAACGAAAGCTTTTTTGCACTAATATCGCTGTTAAGCACCCCATTAAATGTTAAGCCTTGTTGGAATAGGTGTAACTGGGATTTTAACAGCGTATTGACTACTGACCAACTATTCTGGTCCTGAAAAACAAATTTTATATTTGTGGAATGTCAAATGTTTCCATTATGATAAAAAATTTTGAGAATGTTTTTAAAATTGCCATTGCTTTGCTGCTGATGGTGAATTATGGGCCTTTCTTTCTCTTGCTGGCCTGGACACCTTTACTTATTGGGCTGCACAACCAGCCAGTTTTCAACAAGGTTTGCTTCGAGTGATGAGGCGTAACTCTGCCAACGTTTGGCCAGGTCCAACTGCAGGTTAGGAACAATGGAATTCCTGATGTAGGTTGCCCCACTCCCAGCATCGGGCACAAACTCATTTCCAGGCCATGATGTTTAAAAAGTCTATATTCTGAGCCCAGTGGCATGGCTGCCGGTCAGTAGACTGCTTCGTCCAGGGATAGTGTCAAACTTGGGTGTTGTGGCTTCTCCCAGCCAGGCAAGGAGTGACTATTCCCATCACCCCCGGTGCTCGCTGACCTTCATTGGCTCCACGTTAAGCAACACTTTGCTTTCAAAATTCTCATCCTTGTTTTCAAATCTCTCCATGGCTTCGCCCCTTCCTATCTCTGTAACCTTCTCCAGCCTCACAACTCCCCCCCCCCCCCCCCACCCCGAGATGTCTGCGCTCCTCTAATTCTGCCCTCTTGAGCATCCCTGATTATAATCGCTCAACCATTCATGGCCGTGCCTTCTGTTGCCTAGGCCCCAAGCTCTGGAATTTCCTCCCTAAACCTCTCCACCTCTCTACCTCTCCTTCCTCCTTTAAGACACTCCTGAAAACCGACATCTTTCACCAAGCTTTTGGTCATCTGCCTTAATTTCTCCTTTTGTGTGCTGGTGTCAAATTTTTGTCTTATAGTACTACACATTACAACGGTTACTACACTTTAAAAATAATTCATTGGCTGTAAAGCGCTTTGAGACATCCAGTGGTCGTGAAAGGTGCTATATAAATCCAAGTCTTTTTTCGATCCCTCGGACACAGGGTCTTGGGCCTCTGCTTCAAAAGAAGCCCGGGGGTGGGGGTAGAAGGAGTGGAAGCCAAACTGAAGGGATGACAACCCTTACACTATGCAGCAGCTTCAAAAGAAGCCCAGGGGGGTGGGGAGGCGTGTTTGCTGACCCTCGAGTCCGGTGAGGAGACGTTCGGTCGATGGTGGGATGGTAGTTTGAAAAAAATCCAAAATTAAAGAATTGCATTCGACTTAATTATCCCAAATGTCTTCATTGACAGCTTAGCTTCCCGTTCTAAGCAAGCCTATTGCCCATGCGCAGACCTGGGTGTGGTCCGTACTGGGGCATCGACCTTGGGGAGAGAGAAAACAAAAAACCTGGTCCTGCTGTTTTGAGCTTCTTGCAAAGGTACAATTTAATCATGGGGGCAATATTGACAATGCCAGACCTTGTGCAAGCCCTCTGCATAATGGTGCTACAGAGGAGATGCTTGATTCAACGTCATCGTATCAGGAACCTCAGAGCACGTAGGATGATAGGCAGGAGGCCTTACCATGTTGGTATATCGAGACAAGCGTTCATACCTACGCCTGAGTGATGTGGACTGTGTGAGAAGGCTGCATTTCTGCAAAGAAGTTGTAACCGAGATCTGTGAGTTAGTAAAAGCAGACCTGTAACCTAGAAGCGTCAGGAGGACTGCTTTGCCAGTTGAAGTGAAGGTTACAGCTGCACTTTCATTCTATGCATCTGGATCATTCCAGGCCACAACTGAGGATGTGTGCACCATTTCTCAACATGCAACACATATCTGCATTCGGCAGGTGACTGCTGCACTATATGCCTGGAGGAATGACTACATAAAGTTCCCCATGACCGTCCAGTCCCAAAAAGGGCTGTGGGCTTCTCCAGGATTGCTGGCTTCCCAAGGGTACAGGGCTGCATTGACTGTACCCACATCGCCTTGCAAGCACCTTTGGATGATTCCGAGATGTACAGGAACAGAAAAGGCTTCCCCTCTGTTAATGTGCAGCTCGTGTGTGATGACATGCATTGTATTATGTCAGTTGATGCGATATACCCTGGGAGCACCCATGATGCGTTCATCCGACGCGAGAGTGCTATATCTGCCATGTTTCAGCAGCAGCAGCCAGAAGGGCAGAGCTGGTTACTGGGAGACAAAGGGTACGGCCTCGCCACTTGACTCATGCGCCCCTAAGCGTAACCCGGACGGAAACTGACCGGGAATACAACATGTCACACATTGTGACGCGCTGCATAATAGAGAGGTACATTGGCATCTTGAAACAGCGTTTCCAATGCATGAACCATTCCGGAGGCTATTTGCAATACTCCCCTGAGATTGTCGGTCAGTTCACTGTTGTGTGCTGCGCGCTGCATGCTGCATAACTTAGCCATCATGAGACAGCAGCAGCTAGTAGTAGAAGACCCACCTGAGGTGAGAGTAGCTGATGATGAGGAGGAAGATGCAGATGACGAGGAAGAGGACGAGGAAGCTGTGCAATTGCCTGATGACAGGGGAGGAGGGCAGGCCATCGTGTCCCTTTAACGGTTGCTCGAGCCTTGCACCAGCAGCTCATCCGTGAACGCTTTGCTGCCTGAAGGCTCAGCGGCAACTATTCCACAAGGACCATGTTTACTGTTTGGACCTGTTCCGTAATGTGTTGTGTTAATGGAACAAATAATGGAAATGATTCAGTTGTAATTTAAAATATATTTTATTCAAAAGTTTAACAAACACTTGTCTGTACTTAACTTATCTTTAATAAAAATATTCTTGTATCAAACTTTAAAGTTTTCAGTTAAAATCACTTACAAACTTTTAAACTTGTAAATTTACATTAATAAAAAAGAACTTTTAATTTGAGAACATTTACAACAGTAACAACAGTAATAATAATAATAACAGCAGCAAAGAAAGGCTGCACCCATCCTTCCTCCACTTTATTCCAAGACCGCCCGCTGCGCTTGGTCTTGGTGACTCCACCCCTGCCCGTAGGCGGTGGCGTAGCGTTTCTCAGGTTGGTACCAAGCTTATTCTTTCAAGCATCTCGGGTAAAGTGCACTTCTTGATGGGGGGACGTGGACAGGCAGTAATATGGAGGTCCCAGCTTGGGTCTCTTCAGAGCCTGGTATGGGGATTGGAATGGGAGTGGCAGTTGATTCTGTCAATGGGCACGGAGTTTGGGCATGTTCCCTTATTGCAGCAGCTAACTCCGACATTCCCTCCTTCATAAGCCCTGACAGTGTCTCAACTACCTGCGCCATTCCCTCCCTCGTGTGCCCGGACAGTGTTCCCATTTCTCGTGAGAGTGTTGTTACTTCTCCCGACAGTAATGATATCTCACCACCCACCCCACTGATGGTTTCCAGGAGTGATCGTGTAAGGTCAATGCTCTCCGCACTCATTGCCATCATCTGGACCACATTTATTAGATCCTGTACCTCAGGAGAGCGCTGTCGAGCTCTCCTTCCCCTCCTCACCCTGGGTGTGGCTCATTGCATCTCACTGGGACCCGCAGCCTCGGGTGGTGGGGTCCGGGGTGTACCTCGCTGCATCCCACTGGGGCCCGCAACCTTGGACTGTGAGAAACCATGGAATGTCCCAACATTCGTACCGCTCAGGAAAGGGGCTGGCACCTCAATGGGCGGAATCTGCACCTCCTCCACAGTGAGTACAACAGTGTGGGCTTTATCCATCACTTCCCCCTCACCCCCATGCTCTTGGTCTGGAAGGTGGGATTGGAAGATGTTCTCCTCTTCAGGCTCGTCCGCGTTTGAATCTTCTTCTTCATCGGCTTGAGCCTCGTCAGGGTTGGCCTCAAGTTCTGCGAAATATAACAGAACATCATTATCATAGGCAGTCCCTCGAAATCGAGGAAAACTTGCTTCCAGTCTAAAAGTGAGTTCTCAGGTGACCAATGTGGGAATTACTGTCTCTGTCACAGACAGTTGGAGGAAAGGTTGTGTGGGGAGTCTGGTTTGCCGCACGCTCTTTCCGCTGCCTGCGCTTGATTTCTGCATGCTCTCAGCGATGAGACTTGAGGTGCTCAGCGCCCTCCCGGATGTTCTTCCTCCACTTAGGGCGGTCTTTGGCCAGGGACTCCCAGGTGCCAGTGAGGATGTTGCACTTTATCAAGGAGGCTTTGAGAGTGTCCTTGAAACGTTTCCTCTGCCCACCTGGGGCTCGGTTGGAGTTCCGAGTAGAGCGTTTGCTTTGGGAGTCTCTTGTCGGGTTTGCGGACGATGTGGCCCGCCCAACAGAGCCGGTCGAGTGTGGTCAGTGCTTCGATGCTGGGGAGGTTGGCCTGAGCGAGAACACTAATGTTGGTGCGTCTATCCTCGCAGGGGATTTGCAGGATCTTGCGGAGACATCGTTGGTGATACTTCCCCAGCACTTTGAGGTGTCTACTGTATATGGTCCACGTCGCTGAGCTATACAGGAGGGCGGGTATCACTACTGCCCTGTAGACCATAAGCTTGGTACCAGATTTAAGGTCTTGATCTTCGAACACTCTCTTCCTCAGGTGACCGAAGGCTGCGCTGGCGCACTGGAGGCAGTGTTGGACTTCATCGTCGATGGCTGCCCTTGCTGATAATAGGCTCCCGAGGTATGGAAAATGGTCCACATTGTCCAAGGCCACATCGTGGATTTTGATGACTGGGGGGGCATTGCTGTGTGGTGGGGTTAGGTTGGTGGAGGACCTTTGTCTTATGGATGTTTAGTGTAAGGCCCATGCTTTCATACGCCTCGGTGAAGATGTTGATGATTGCTTGGAGTTTAACCTCTGAATATGCGCAGACGCAAGCGTCATCCACGTACTGTAGTTTGATAGACGGTTGTGGAGGATTCTAGCGACGACTGTCTGTCCCACCTGTGACAGAGACTGTAATTCTCATATTGGACTGTTCAGTCACATAAGAACTAATTTTTAGAATCGAAGCAAGTCTTCCTCGATTTCGAGGGACTGCCTATAATGATGATGATGTAGTTTGATAACAGAACAGGCAAATGGTTAGCAGCAGAGAAGGGGGTAAGGTGGTATGAGTAGGCTCACACAGCGCAGGCAGCAGGCTGATTGAAGGACCATGATGAATGATAGAACATTGCATCAACCGAAACGTAGCTGACAGAGACATCCCCATGAACCGAAGCATGGCTAGCCCACGCAGTACTTAACATTTAGCAAAGCCAGACTGTGGAATTTGCAGGACTTACCCTCTCCCTCGAGTGTGGGCCCAGCTTGTGCAGTGGTGGTTGCTTTTCTCCAGGCAGGACCCATCAAAGCAGCAACCCTCTCTTCCAAGGGTGTCAGTGGCTGCAGATTTGCTGGTCCTCGTCCTGTTCGAGTTCTTTCCCTTTTGTTGTGTGCCACAAAGATGAAAGATGAAAATATAACTTTTCGAGATGGTCTTTCTGCTGAGTGGATCATATACAGCTGGTCACATTTACAATTGCAATTCCAGTGAATAAATGAAAATATTACTTACACTAACTACTTGACCAAAGTCCTGCCACTTCTTTTTACACTGGCCTCCAGACCTCGGGGTGGTCACCATTGCACAGTAATCTTCTGCTAGTTGGTTCCAGCGTTTCTTCATTTCTTTGGGTGAAACTTTTCTGTGAGCTCTGCTGGTGTCCAGCTCGTGCCATCTGACCTCAGTTAAAGTAACTAGTGCCTCCACTTCATCCTGTAAGAAATTCTTTGTTCTTGAGCCGAGCTGCATATTGGATTGCAGCTCCGATTTTTCCAATGAGAATTAAAGTTCTCACACACAACTGGCTCTTTAAAAATGACCAAATGCAGTCTGGGAGTTGTACTGGGCATGCGCGTCCATAGCAGTCATGTCAAACCGTCTTTTTTTTGCGTATGCGCAGAAGGGGGGCATTGTTTTTTCGGTGCAGACATTAGGCTCCACCCCCACAAAGCTAAAGGATAGGCTGCGCAGCGCTAATTTCAAAAAATAGAATGGGGAAACTTGCTAGTTATTTCTTTGGAGCAGTAGCGGCCAAAAAAAAACGGGCATAACTCTTGCAATGCGCCAAAAACATCTTGTTAAATGTCATATGAAACATTTGGAATGAATTCTAATAGGATAATATTTATGTTTTTCCCAGTTATTTTATTGTCACTGATTCTTGCCCACAATGTGTGTTATTAGAAAGAACATCAAACTGGCCAATGTCATACAACAGTCCTTTCCATCATGAACCAATCAGAAATCAGGTAGGATTTGGATTGTGTTTATTGGAGTAGTTTAAATTCCTGTACTTTAATGGACAATGATGCCTGTGGCTGAGCTGGCGATTTTATATAAAAAAAAGAGTTTGCGCTTAGCATTGTTGTTGCACTTGTGTTGTCATAATGTCCAGGATCTCAATTTAAGCCTGTAGTTCCAAAGTCTAACTTTCCTGAAATTGAAACTTGCTGTTTGCACGCTTCACCAAACCTTATTTGTACAAGTGAGCTGCAGCTGTCATCAATGCTAATTATATTCATGTAACATTTGTTACTGATATCCAGTAGGACTCTAAATAATCTCGACAATAATGAAAAGAACATGCCCTGTTTACACTACAGGCACAGCGAGGCAGCTCTGATCAAAGATAATGGTGTGATGATGGACAGATGCCAGTGTCAGGCACAATTCCAATCACCTTGTGTTGCCAGGCAATAGTAATACTTGCTGGGATACAGATTCTAGATTTACACTGATACACCTCTAGTCTTACTGGCATGAAACCCATCTCGAGACAGGTTGGCATCATATCTGCCAATCTAATTCTGGAGCACACAGTGAAACTGCATTTACAGCACCAGTTTCATTCCAGAGCTGAATTTATACCAGATTCTGACTGATACTAACTTGACAGCATAAACAAGGCTACAGAGCAGATATTGTGCAGAACTGATAATGGTATGAATAACCATGCATTTATGTGCCAACCTTTCAACTTCAATGGAATGTAAAATCTAGCGGGTATGCCACCAGGCGGGTTCGTTAAAATTAACCCCTCTGCATTAAATCTTTCAGTGATGCGGAGAAAAACCAAAGTAAAAACTGGCCTTCAACTGCCAAATATTCAAACCCATCGTGGTGGGCCACATAGTGCCCACATTATACAACCCAACAGGTCTTTGCTGGTGTTTATGGTCCACACAATTACTTCATCTCACCCTATCACCCTATCTTTCTATTCCTTTCTTCATCATGTACCTACCTAACTTCCCTTAAATGCATCAATACTAATCGTCTCAGCTACTTCCTGTGGTGGCAAGTATCCACATTCTCGCCACTCTTGAGTAAAGAAGTTTCTCCTGAATTCCCTATTGGATTTATTGGTCACTATCGTATATTTATGGCCCCTAGTTTTGGACTCCCCACAAGTGGAAACTGCTTCTCTATCTCTTAGGAACAAAGGTAAAGAGGAACTATGAAATGTAACATAAAACAAGATGGTAAAATATTTTACAGGCACATCAATAAAAATAGGATAGGAATAGGGGCATTAAGGGACAGACAAGATACTATCACAGGTAACGATAGAGAGATGGCAGAAATATTAAATCATGATTTTGCTTCAGTATTTATCAGGGAGATAGAACAGATGGACATGACATTGATGAGATTAGTAATGAGATAAGTGCATTTAAAATATTAAGTGGGAATATATAAAATAAACTAATCAAACTTAAAGGGGATAAAGCCCCTGGTTCGGATGGATTGCATCCATGCATTTTAAAATAATCTAGGGAAGAGATAGCAGAGGCATTACTGCACATATTTAATAATTCATTAGATAAAGCTGTAGTGCCAGAGGACTGGCGGATAGCTAATGTAACACCTATATTTAAGAAGAGAAATAGAACATGTCCAGAGAATTATAGACTAGTCAGCTTAAAATCAGTGATAGGAAAAATAATGGAAGCCCTACTAAAGGAGAAAATAGAAGAACATCCAGAAACCAAAAATATAATAATAAACAGTCAGCATAGATTTTAAAAGGGAAAGTCTTGCTTGACCAACCTCATTGAATGTATTGAAGAGGTAACAGAGAGAGTAGACAAGGGTAATGTAGTAGATATAATGTATCTAGATTTTCAAAAGGCCTTCGATAAGGTACCCATTAATAGACTGATGAACAAGGTCAGAGAATGCGGAGTCAGGGGATAAGTAGCACAATAGATAGCTAGCTGGCTTCAAGACAGAAAGCAGAGAGTAGCCAGATTGGTGCGGGCGGGAGTCGGCACCAGGACGGGGAAGGTCTGCTGCGAGGAGGCTGGTCTGTCCCTGACGGTAGGTATGACGACCTGCAAAAAAAGGTGAGTGAACATTTTTTTTTAAATTGTTGCAGCGACTTACCTGCATGGGGTCCCCTGAAGGTGTTCTGTTTTTTTCTTTGCATTGATTTTTCATTTCAGCTCATCAACGCTCCATGGGCCCGGCTCCGTCCTCGGTGGCACTTGGGCGGCAAGAGCCTCTGCCGCCAAGATTGGGAGCTCCCGCCCGCTGCCGCCCAGATTGACGGCGTAAGTCCCTCTTTTGGCATCGGGCGCCCTTTCAAGGACCTTTTTGTCGAAACTCCCGCCCAAAATACCGACAGGTATCTCAGCGGCCATCGGCGGTCCTTTGGGCGGCACTTGGGCGGCTGTTTGCCTTCACCAATTTTGGCCCTGAGAGTACTGTGTACCGACCTAGTCGCCATATTATAACATGAGTATAGAGGCACTGGAGAGGGTGCAGAGAAGATTTACAAGGATGATACCAGAAATGCGAGGGAATACATATCAGGAAAGGATGAACAGTCTGGGTCTCTTTTCTCTTGAAAAAAGAAGGCTGAGGGATGACCTAAAAGAGATCTTTAAAATTATGAAAGGTTTTGATAGAGTGGATACAGAGAGAGTGTTTCGACTTGTGGGAAATAGCATAACTAGAGGCCATCAATATAAGATAGTCACCAAAAATTCAGAAGAAACTTCTTTACCCAAAGACTGGTGAGAATGTGGAACTCGCTGCCACAGGGAGTGGTTGAAGCGAATAGTATCGATACATTTAATGGGAGGCTAGACAAGGGAGAAGGGACTAGAGGGTTACGCTGATTGATTTAGATGAGGAAAGATGGGAGGAGGCTCGAGTGGAGCATAAACGCCGGTGGGGACTGGTTGAGCCGAATGGCCTGTTTCTGTGCCGTATATCCGATGTAATTCTATGTAGTCTACCCTATCGAACCTCTTCATAATTTTAAAGACCTCGATCAGGACACCTTTTAGTCTTCTCTGTTCTGGAGAAAAGCACCCAGCCTGTTCAATCTTTCTTGATAGTTCTACCCTCTCAGTTTTGGTATCATCCTTGTAAATCTTTTTTTGCACTTTCTCCAGTACCTTTATATCCTTTTTTGTAATATGGAGACCTGTGCACAGTATACATGTGGTCCAACAGAGGTTCTGTATAAGTTTACATCCAGTACTGGATGAGCCGAGATTTCCTCCAATTGTCTTTGATCGGCGCCATAAACTAGGTTCCCTAGCCGCCGGTTCCATCCCTCTCCCTAGCATCTGTCTGAGGCTGAACCAGACTGTTCACAACCTAGGTATCATATTTCGCTCTGAAATGAGCTTCCGGCCACATATCCGCGGCATAACAAAAAACGCCTATTTACACCTCCATAACATCGCCCGCCTCCGCCCCTGCCTCAGCTCATCTGCTGTTGAAGCCCTCATCCATGCCTTTGAAACATAGAAAATAGGTGCAGGAGTAGGCCATTCGGCTCTTTGAGCCTGCACCGCCATTCAATATGATTCAATACCCCATTCCTGCTTTCTCTCCATACCCCTTGATCCCTTTAGCCATAAGGATTACATCTAACTCCCTCTTGAATATATCCAACGAACTGGCCGCAACAACTTTCTGTGGTAGAGAATTCCACATGCTCACAACTCTCTGAGTGAAGAAGATCCTCCTCATCTCGGTCCTAAATGGCTTACCCCTTATCCTTAGACTGTGACCCCTGGTTCTGGATTTCCCCAACATCGGGAACGTTCTTCCCGCATCTAACCTGTCCAATCCCGTCAGAATTTTATATGTTTCTATGAGATCCCCTCTCATTCTTCTAAATTCCTGTGAATACAAGCTTAGTCGAGCCAGTCTTTCTTCATATATCAGTCATGTCATCCCGGGAATCAGTCTGGTGAACCTTCGCTGCACTCCCTCAATAGCAAGAATGTCATTCCTCAGATTAGGAGACCAAAACTGTACACAATATTCAAGAAGTGGCCTCACCAAGGTCCTGTACAACTGTAGTAAGACCTCCCTACTCCTATACGCATATCCTCTCGCTATGAAGGCCAACATGCCATTTGCCTTCTTCACCGCCTGCTGTACCTGTATGCCAACTTTCAATGACTGATGTACCATGACACACAGGTCTCGTTGCACCTCCCCTTTTAATAATTTGTCACCATTCAGATAATAATCTGCCTTCCTGTTTTTACCACCAAAGTGGATAACCTCACATTTATCTACATTATACTGCATCTGCCACGTATTTGCCCACTCACCTAACCTGTCCAAGTCACCCTGCAGCCTCTTAGCATCCTCCTCACAGCTCACACTGCCAGCCAGCTTAGTGTCATCTGCAAACTTTGGGATATTACATTCAATTCCTTCGTCTAAAT
Organism: Pristiophorus japonicus; assembly: GCF_044704955.1. Lineage (NCBI taxonomy): Eukaryota > Metazoa > Chordata > Chondrichthyes > Pristiophoridae > Pristiophorus > Pristiophorus japonicus. Next base: position 229,086,526 of record NC_091982.1, on the reverse strand, counting down.
CATTAAGGTATATTGTAAATAGCTGGGTTCCCAGCACTGAACCTTGCGGTACCCCACTAGTCACTGCTTGCCATTCTGAAAAGGACACGTTTATTCCTACTCTTTGCTTCCTGTCTGCCAACCAGTTCTCTATCCACGTCAGTACATTACCGCCAATACCATGTGCTTTAATTTTGCACATTAATCTCTTTTGTGGGACCTTGTCAAAAGCCTTTTGACAAGGTCCCACAAAATACACCACATCCACTGGCTCCCCCTTGTCCACTATACTAGTTACATCCTCAAAAAATTCTAGAAGACTTGTCAAGCATGAATTCCCTTTCATAAATCCATGCTGACTTGGACCAATCCTGTCATTGCTTCCCAAATGCGGTGCTATTACATCTTTAATAATTGATTCCAACATTTTCCCCTCCACCGATGTCAGGCTGACCGTTCTATAACACCCTGTTTTCTTTCTCCCTCCTTTTTTAAAAAGTGGGGTTACATTAGCGACCCTCCAGTCCATAGGAACTGATCCAGAGTCTATAAAATGTTGGAAAATGACCACCAATACATCCACTTAAGTATTCTGGGATGCAGACTGTCAGGTCCAGGGGATTTATCGGCCTTCAATCCCATCAATTTTTCCTACACAATTTGCTGACTAGTAAGGATTTCCTTTAGTTTCTCCTTCTCGCTAGATCCTTGGTCCCCTAATATTTCCAGAAGGTTATTTGTAGTTATCAGCAGAGGAGGACAAAGGTTTTAATTAGGAGGGGGAAAATAGAATATGAGAGTAAGTTTGCAGGAAACATAAAAACTGACTGCGAAAGCTTCTATAGATATGTGGAGAAAAAGATTAGTGAAGACAAACGTAGGTCCCTTGCAGTCAGAATCAGGTGAATTTATAATGGGGAACAAAGAAATGGCAGACCAATTGAACAAATACTTTGGTTCTATCTTCACGAAGGAAGACACAAATAACCATCTGAAATTACTAGGGGACAGAGAGTCTAGGGAGAAGGAGGAACTGAAGGAAATCTTTATTAGTCAGGAAATTGTGTTAGGGAAATTGATGGGATTGAAGGCCGATAGATCCCCAGAGCCTGATAGTCTGCATCCCAGAGTACATAAGGAAGTGGCCCTAGAAATAGTGGAAGCATTGGTGATCATTTTCCGTCAGTGTATCGCCTCTGGATCAGTTCCTATGGACTGGAGGGCGGCTAATGTAACACCACTTTTTAAGAAAGGAGGGAGAGAGAAAATGAGGAATTATAGACTGATTAGCCTGACATCATGGTGGGGAAAATGTTGGAATCAATTATTAAAGGTGAAATCACAGCGCATTTGGAAAGCAGTGACAGGATCGGTCCAAGTCAGCATGGATTTATGAAAGGGAAATTATGCATGACAAATCTTCTAGAATATTTTGAGGATGTAACTAGTAGAGTGGACAAGGGGGAGCCAGTGGATGTGGTGTATTTGGACTTTCAAAAGGCTTTTGACAAGGTCCCATACAAGAGATTGGTGTGCAAATTTAAAGCACATGGTATTGAGGGTAATGTATTGATGTGGATAGAGACCTGGTTGGCAGACAGGAAGCTGTGAGTCGGGATAAATGGGTCTTTTTCAGAATGGCAGGCAGTGACTAGTGGGGTGCTGCAGGGCTCAGTGCTGGGACCCCAGCTATTTACAATATACATTAATGATTTAGATGAAGGAATTGAGTGTAATATCTCAAAGTTTGCAGATGACACTAAGCTGGGTGGGAATGTGAGTTGCGAGGAGGATGCTAAGAGGCTGCAGGGTGACTTGGACAGGTTATGTGAGTGGGAAAATGCATGGCAGATGCAGTATAATGTGGATAAATGTGAGGTTATCCACTTTGGTGGTAAAAACAGGAAGGCAAAATATTATCTGAATGGCAGCAGATTAGGAAAATGGGAGGTGCAACGAGACCTGGGTGCCATGTTACATCAGTCGTTGAAAGTTGGCATGCAGGTACAGCAGGCGGTGAAGAAGGCAAATGGCATGTTGGCCTTCATAGCTAGGGGATTTGAGTATAGGAGCAGGGAGGTCTTACTGCAGTTGTACAAGGCCTTGGTGAGGCCTCACCTAGGATATTGTGTTCAGTTTTGGTCTCTTAATCGGAGGAAGGATGTTCTTGCTATTGAGGGAGTGCAGCGAAGGTTTACCAGACTGATTCCCGGGATGGCAGGACTGACATATGAGGAGAGACTGGATTGACTGGGCCTGTATTCACTGGAGTTTAGAAGAATGAGAGGGGATCTCATAGAAACATATAAAATACTGATGGGACTGGACATGTTAGATGCACGAAGAATGTTCCCAATGTTGGGGAAGTCCAGAACCAGGGGACACAGTCTAAGGATCAGGGGTAAGCCATTTAGGACCGAGATGAAGAGAAACTTCTTCACTCAGAGAGTTGTTAACCTGTGGAATTCTCTACTGCAGAGAGTTGTTGATGCCAGTTTGTTGGATATATTCAAAAGGGATTTATATATGGCCCTTACGGCTGAAGGCTTCAAGGGATATGGAGAGAAAATAGCAAAAGGGTATTGAGGTGATGATCAGCCATGATCTTATTGAATGGTGGTGCAGGCTCAAAGGGCCGAATGGCCTACTCCTGCACCTATTTTCTTTGTTTCTATGTTTCTAAACCTCTCCGCCTCTCGACTTCTCTTTCCTCCTTTAAGGCCTACCTCTTTGATCAAGCTTTTGGTCATCTGCCGTAATTTCTTCTTATGCGGCTCAGTGTCACATTTATTTTTTTAAAGCACTCCTGTGAAGTGCAGTGGGATGTTTTACTATGTTAAAGGAACTATATAAATACAAGTTGTTGTTGTTGTTTAACATAACTTCTCTCATTTTGAGTTCTGTTACTTTAGAAATGAACCCCAGCTCATTGTTTTCACTTTGTACGGCTTTGTTAATTTGCGTTGCTGGTTTTAATGATTTGTGAATCTGAAGCCCCCGGTCCCTTTGCACCTCTACCCCATTGTTCACCAGACTGATTCCGGGATGGCAGGACTGACATATAAAGAAAGACTGGATCGACTAGGTTTATATTCACAGGAATTTAGAAGAATGAGAGGGGATCTCATAGAAACATATAAAATTCTGACGGGATTGGACAGGTTAGATGCAGGAAAAACCAGGGGTCACAGGAAGGATAAGGGGTACGCCATTTAGGACCGAGATGAGGAGAAACTTCTTCACTTAGAGAATTGTGAACCTGTGAATTCTCTACCACGGAAAGTTGTTGAGGCCAGTTTGTTGGATATATTGAAAAGGGAGTTAGATGTGGCTCTTACGGCTGAAAGGATGAAGGGGTAGGGAGAGAAAGCAGAAATGGGGCACTGAAGTTGCATGATCAGCCATGATCATATTGAATGGTGTGCCGGCTCGAAGAGCCGAATGGCCTACTCCTGCACCTATTTTCTATGTTTCTATGTTTATACCCTTATTTTCCAAGAAGCAGGTTCCTTGTTCCTCCTACCTAAATGCACCAACTCGCATGTATCTATATTGAAATTAATTCGCCATTTACACGGCAAGTTTGTTTAAATCCTCTAGTAATTTATCGCAGTGCTCCTCAGTATTAACTATACCTCTGAATTTGGTGCCATCTGCAAATTTTGATAATTGTACTTCCGCTTCCTGAGTCCAAGTCATTTATGTAAATGGTGGACAACAGTGGTCTCAGCATCGGTCCCTGTGGAAAACCACTTCCCACTTTCTGCCAGTCTGAAGTACCTTTACCCCCTACTCGATTTTCTGTTTTGTAGCCAGTTTGCTATCCATTCTGCCACCAGTCCCCTGACTCCACCTGCTCTGACCTTAGTCATGAGTCTACTTCTTGAAGGCCTTTTGAAAGTCCATATATATTACATCCATTGCATTACCCTTGTCTACTCTTTCTGTTACTTCTTCAAATAATTTAATAAGGTTGGTCAAACATGATCTTCTCTTTTGAGTTCTGTGTTTTCTATTATTTATTATATTTTCAGTTTCTAGATGTTTTTCCATTACATCTTTGAGTAAAGATTCCAATATCTTTTCTACCACATTAAACTAACTGATCTATAGTTCCCTGGATTTGTTCTATCTCTCTTTTTGAATATAGAATTAACATGAACTGTCTGCCAGTCCTCCAGCAGTATTCTATTGAATTAATATATATATATATGTATCCTAGTGTCTCTATTATCTCTTTCTCAGTTTTTTTGAATTGCTAGAAAGCAAATACTTAATTCATCTTTACATTTGAACCCTCTGTCACGTGTACTTTTGACGAGGCATAGCAAAACAGCAAGTTGAGTTAATTGGACTGGCTGCTGCTGCTTCAAAAGAAGAAAGATAGGCTTTGCTATGCTGGCTAATTTATTCTCTAACTAGTCGTTAAGTTTCCTGCGAATACAAGGTTAGTATCATGGGTCTGTTTTGATGTTAAAATAAAGCACCTTTTTCATGCTGCGGGAATGCAGCGTGCTACAATTCCACACCTTTTAGTGCACCACATGGTCCCGTACGTAACAATGGGATAAATTATCTATTTTTGGAGGTGTTGATTGAGGAATATATGTTGGCCAAGACACCAAGACAGCTACCCTGCTCTTCTTCAAATAGTGCCTTTACATTTAGCTAAACAGGCAGACAGGGTCTCAGTTTAATGCTTCATGTGCAAGACAGTATCTCCGACAATGCAGCACTCCCTCCATCCTTTCCGGGCCCAGAGGCTTAAAAAAAAGACCTCTCTAACAACAAGCACTTCTGTTAAAAAAATATTTTTTTAATACAGAAATGTATTCATTCATTTTCAGTGTAGGTTGTGTGTCTATGAGACACGTTTATTAGTGCCTCCATGTTCTGGTGTGTAAGTTGGGATTTACAAATTTAGCAGCTAGCCAAGGGAGAAGTTCTGTTCTCTCGTGTGCACTCCACAGCTGGAACTTTCATCATTTGTACTGAGTAATGGACAATTTAGGTAATGGGGAAGTGTGAAATGAGCAGTGTTACAGGTATGCTTTGATTGTTGGTTTTCTACTGATCCTGCTCTAAATTCCCCATTCAAGACTTTATTAGCAGAGAAGGTGCCACCATTTCAACTGTCAGGCATTTAAAACCTAGAAGAAATACTGAAAGACCTCAAAAAGCAAAATAGTTGCTTGCAAGTATTTGCCATAAAGCTATATGGTTTTGCTTTAATGTCGGCAATTTTAACTCAAGGGCCAGAATTACTCTTGAAGTGTTAAAAGCTGTTCCTGCAATGAGTGAATTTCATTTGCGATGAAAGACACAACCTGGGTTCTTAGAAATACTTCAGATGACCTGGTTGCAACCTGACCATTAACTCCTCTGCCTGAAGGAATCACATATTCTCTCCTTTCCGAGGTTCACATAAATTGTAGCCAATTACTAAATTATTTGCATTATCCCCGACAGAACGCACAGCTCAAATCATTAATCCACCAGGAGAAAATTGCATTCAGCTCATTTTTTGTATAGTTTCATTCAGATGGACGGACTGAACTGATTGTATAAATCAGACTGGTTACAGTGATTAAACTGATGGTATTGTCCAAAGGACATCTTTTCTCCTCATTCCTTACCTAATAAGTGATTATAAAACCAAAGTAAATATACCACATACATGAAAACTACTTTCAACTTTCACAAGAGGCAACTGAGTAGTGAATGATTCATCACATCCATGTTTGCTGATTGTTAAAAACTGCAAGCAGGCTACAAAGAACTCACTGGGTGTGACGGAAATATGAAATTAGTATTTTACATCAGTCTTCACCCTAGAAGATGATGCTAACTAATTAGAATGTACAGGTACAGCGTCTGAAATCCGGAAACCTCGGCACCTTGGCCATTCTGGATTTCGGGTATTTCCGGATTTTGGGCTGAGGTAAGGGGGGTGGGGGTGGGCGGAGGGTCCGGGGTAACCGAGGATCCGGGGCGAATGAGGATCCGGGGGGGGGGCGACAAAGGCCTGGGGAGGGGGGTCCAAAGATAGGGAAGGAAAGATAGGAGGCAGTGTGGCAGTATTTGTTAAGGAGAATGTTACAATGCTGGAGAGAGAGGATGTCCTGGAGGGGTCAGGGACAGAATCTATATGGCTGGAGTTAAGAAATAAGGTGCCATTATACTACTATGTGTATTCTAGCAAATTTGCAGAGAAATTACAGAGATGCAAAACTATAACGTAGTGATAATGGGGGCCTTCAACTATCCTAATATAGACTGGGATAACAATAGTGTAAAGGGCAGAGAGGGGGATAATGTCTGAAGTATGTTCAAGAGAACTTTCTTGATTATTACGTTTCTGGCCCAACAGGAAGGAGGCATTGCTGGATCTGGTTCTGAGGAATGAGGTGGGTCAATTGGAGCAAATGTCAGTCGGGGAACATTTAGGGAACAGTGATCATAGTATCATAGGGAGGGAGAGAGAAAATGGGTAATTACAGACCAGTTAGCCTGACTTCAGTTGTGGGGAAAATGTTGGAATCAATAATTAAGGCTGAAATAGCAGCACATTTGGAAAGCAGTGACAGGATCGGTCCAAGTCAGCATGGAATTATGAAAGGAAAATCATGCTTGACAAATCTTCTGGAATTTTTTGAGGATGTAACGAGTAGAGTGGACAAGGGAGAAACAGTGGATATGGTGTATTTGGACTTTCAAAAGGCTTTTGACAAGGTCCCACACATGAGATTGGTGTGCAAAATCAAAGCACATGGTATTGGGGGTAATGTACTGATGTGGATAGAGAACTGGTTGGCAGACAGGAAGCAGAGAGTCAGGATAAACGGGTCCTTTTCAGAGTGGAGTGCCACAGGGCTCAGTGCTGGGATCTCAGCTATTTACAATATACATTAATGTTTTAGATGAAGGAATTGAGTGTAATATCTCCAAGTTTGCAGATGACACTAAACTGGGTGGCAGTGTGAGCTGTGAGGAGGACGCTAAGAGGCTGCAGGGTGACTTGGACAGATTAGGTGAGTGGGCAAATGCATGGCAGATGCAGAATAATGTGGATAAATGTGAGGTTATCCACTTTGGGGGCAAAAGCACGAAGGCAGAATATTATCTGAATGGTGGCAGATTAGGAAAAGGGGAGGTACAACGAGACCTGGGTGTCATGGTTCATCAGTCATTGAAAGTTGGCATGCAGGTATAGCAGGCGGTGAAGAAGGCAAATGGTATGTTGGACTTCATAGCTAGGAGATTTGAGTATAGGAGCAGGGAGGTCTTACTGAACAAAAGAACATAAGAACATAAGAATTAGGAACAGGAGTAGGCCATCTAGCCCCTCGAGCCTGCTCCGCCATTCAACAAGATCATGGCTGATCTGGCCGTGGACTCAGCTCCACTTACCCACCCGCTCCCCGTAACCCTTAATTCCCTTATTGGTTAAAAATCTATCTATCTGTGACTTGAATACATTCAATGAGCTAGCCTCAACTGCTTCATTGGGCAGAGAATTCCACAGATTCACAACCCTCTGGGAGAAGAAATTCCTTCTCAACTCGGTTTTAAATTGGCTCCCCCGTATTTTGAGGCTGTGCCCCCTAGTTCTAGTCTCCCCGACCAGTGGAAACAACCTTTCTGCCTCTACCTTGTCTATTCCTTTCATTATTTTAAATGTTTCTATAAGATCACCCCTCATCCTTCTGAACTCCAATGAGTAAAGACCCAGTCTACTCAATCTAGCATCATAAGGTAACCCCCTCATCTCCGGAATCAGCCTAGTGAATTGTCTCTGTACCCCCTCCAAAACTAGTATATCCTTCCTTAAGTAAGGTGACCAAAACGGCATGCAGTACTCCAGGTGTGGACTCACCAATACCCTATACAGTTGCATTAGGACCTCCTTGCTTTTGTACTCCATCCCTCTCGCAATGAAGGCCAACATTCCATTCGCCTTCCTGATTACCTGCTGCACCTGTAAACTAACTTTTTGGGATTCATGCACAAGGACCCCCAGGTCCCTCTGCACCGCAGCATGTTGTAATTTCTTCCCATTCAAATTATATTCCCTTTTACTTTTTTTTTTCCCAAGGTGGATGACCTCACACTTTCGGACATTGTATTCCATCTGCCAAACCTTAGCCCATTCGCTTAACCTATCTAAATCTCTTTGCAGCCTCTCTGTGTCCTCTACACAACCCGCTTTCCCACTAATCTTTGTGTCATCTGCAAATTTTGTTACACTACACTCTGTCACCAGTTGTGGTCCCAGCACCGATCCCTGTGGCACACCACTAACCACCGATTTCCAACCCAAAAAGGGCGATTTATCTCGACTCTCTGCTTTCTGTTAGCCAGCCAATTCTCTATCCATGCTAATACATTTCCTCTTCCTCCGCGTACCTTTATCTTCTGCAGTAACCTTTTGTGTGGCACCTTATCGAATGCCTTTTGGAAATCTAAATACACTACATCCATTGGTACACCTCTATCCACCATGCCCGTTATATCCTCAAAGAATTCCAGTAAATTAGTTAAACATGATTTCCCCTTCATGAATCCATGTTGCGTCTGCTTGATTGCGCTATTCCTATCTAGATGTCCCGCTATTTCTTCCTTAATGATAGTTTCAAGCATTTTCCCCACTACAGATGTTAAACTAACTGGCCTATAGTTACCTGCCTTTTGTCTGCCCCCTTTTTTAAACAGAGGCGTTACATTAGCTGCTTTCCAATCCGCTGGTACCTCCCCAGAGTCCAGAGAATTTTGGTAGATTATAATGAATGCATCTGCTATAACTTCCGCCATCTCTTTTAATACCCTGGAATGCATTTCATCAGGACCAGGGGACTTGTCTACCTTGAGTCCCATTAGCCTGTCCAGCACTACCCCCCTAGTGATAGTGATTGTCTCAAGGTCCTCCCTTCCCACATTCCTGTGACCAGCAATTTTTGGCATGGTTTTTGTGTCTTCCACTGTGAAGACCGAAGCAAAATAATTGTTTAATGTCTCAGCCATTTCCACATTTCCCATTATTAAATCCCCCTTCTCATCTTCTAAGGGACCAACATTTACTTTAGTCACTCTTTTCCGTTTTATATATCTGTAAAAGCTTTTACTATCTGTTTTTATGTTTTGCGCAAGTTTACTTTCATAATCTATCTTTCCTTTCTTTATTGCTTTGTTAGTCATTCTTTGCTGTCATTTAAAATTTTCCCAATCTTCTAGTTTCCCACTAACCTTGGCCACCTTATACGCATTGGTTTTTAATTTGATACTCTCCTTTATTTCCTTGGTTATCCCTTCTCTTACAGCCCTTCTTTTTCACTGGAATATATTTTTGTTGAGCACTATGAAAGAGCTCCTTAAAAGTCCTCCACTGTTCCTCAATTGTGCCACCGTTTAGTCTGTGTTTCCAGTCTACTTTAGCCAACTCTGCCCTCATCCAACTGTAGTCCCCTTTGTTTAAGCATAGTATGCTCATTTGAGACACTACTTCCTCACCCTCAATCTGTATTACAAATTCAACCATACTGTGATCACTCATTCCAAGAGGATCTTTTACGAGGAGATCGTTTATTATTCCTGTCTCATTAAACAGGACCAGATCTATGATAGCTTGCTCCCTTGTAGGTTCTGTAACATACTGTTCTAAGAAACAATCCTGTATGCATTCTATGAATTCCTCCTCCAGGCTACCCCGTGCAATTTGATTTGACCAATCGATATGTAGGTTAAAATCCCCCATGATTACTGTCATTCCTTTTTCACATGCCTCCATTATTCCCTTGATTATTGCCCGCCCCACCGTGAAGTTATTATTTGGGGGCCTATAAACTACGCCCACCAGTGACTTTTTCCCCTTACTATCTCTAATCTCCACCCACAATGATTCAACATTTTGTTCATTAGAGCCAGTATCGTCTCTCACAACTGCCCTGATATCATCCTTTATTAACAGAGCTACCCCACCTCCTTTCCCTTCTTGTCTATCTTTCCGAATTGTCAGATACCCCTGTATGTTTAATTCCCAGTCTTGGCCACCCTGCAACCACGTTTCTCTAATGGCCACCAAATCATACCCATTTGTAATGATTTGTGCCGTCAACTCATTTACTTTATTTCGAATGCTGCATGCGTTTAGGTAGAGTGTTTTAATACTAGTTTTTAAACCATGATTTTTAGTTTTGACCCCTCCTGCAGCCCCTTTATATTCAGTGGCCCTTTTTGTTTTTTGCCTTGGGTTTCTCTGCCCTCCACTTTTACTCATCTCCTTTCTATCTTTTGCTTTTGTCTCCTTTTTGTTTCCCTCTGTCTCCCTGCATTGGTTCCCATCCCCCTGCCATATTAGTTTAACTCCTGCCCAACAGCACTAGCAAACACTGCAGTTGTACAGGGCCTTGGTGAGGCCTCACCTGGAATATTGTGTTCAGTTTTAGTCTCCTAATCTGAGGAAGGACGTTTTTGCTACTGAGGGAGTGCAGCGAAGGTTTATCAGACTGATTCCCGGGATGGCTGGACTGACATATGACGAGAGACTGGATCAACTGGGCCTTTATACACTGGAGTTTAGAAGGATGAGAGGGGATCTCATAGAAAAATATAAGATTCTGACGGGACTGGGCAAGTTAGATGCAGGAAGAATGTTCCCGGTGTTGGGGAAGTCCAGAACCAGGGTACATAGTCTCAGGATAAGGGGTAGGGCATTTAAGACTGAGATGAGGAGAAACTTCTTCACTCAGAGAGTTGTTAACCTGTGGAATTCCCTGCCGCAGAGAGTTATTGATGCCAGTTCATTGGATATATTCAAGAGGGAGTTAGATATGGCCCTTATGGCTAGGGGATCAAGGGGTATGGAGGGAAAGCAGGAAAGGGGTACTGAGGGAATAATCAGCCATGATCTTATTGAATGGTGGTGCAGGCTCGAAGAGCCGAATGGCCTACTCCTACACTTATTTTCTATGTTTCTATGTTTCTATAAGGTTTAGATTAGCTATGGAAAAGGACTGGGAGCAATCTAGAGCACAAATACCTAATTGGAGGAAGGCAAATTTCAGTGGGTTGAGAACGGATCTGATCCGGGTAAATTGGAATCAAAGATTGTCAGGCAAAACTATACTGGAACAATGGGCTGCCTTTCAAGAGGAGATGGTTCGGGTACAGTCGTGGTACATTCCCACGAGGGGGAAAGATAGGCCAACTAAAGTCAGAGCTCCCTGGATGACGAAGGAGATAGAGAATAATATGAAGCAGAAAAAGAGTGCGTATGACAGATATCAGGTCGAGAATATATCTGAGAATCAGGCTGAATATAGAAAGTTCAGAGAAGTGAAAAAGAAAATAATAGGGGCAAAGAGAGGGTATGAGGATAGAATGGCAGCTAACATAAAAGTTAATCCAAAAGTCTTCGATAGGCATATAAACACTAAACGGGCAGTAAGGGGAGGGGTGGGGCCGATTAGGGACAAAATGGAGACCTGCGCACGGAGGCAAGGGGTATGGCTGAGGTACTAAATGAAGACTTTGCATCTGTCTTCACTGAGGAAGAAGATGCTGCCATAGACATAGTGAAGGAGGAGGTAGAGGAGATACTGGATGGGATAAGAATTGATAAAGGTGAGGTACTAGAAAGGCCGGCTGTACTTAAAATAAATAAGGCACCAGGACCGGATGGGATGCAGCCTCGGATGCTAAGGTAAGTGAAGGAAGAGATCACGGAGCTACTGGCCATAATCTTCCAATCCTTAGAAACGAGGGTGGTGCCAGAGGACTAGGGAATTGCAACTGTTACATTCTTGTTCAAAAAAGGGCATAACGATAAACCCAGCAACTACAGGCCGGTCAGTTTAACCTCGGTAGTGGGGAAGCTTAAAGTAATAATAATCAGGCACAAAATTAACAGTCACTTGGACAAGTGTGGATTAATTAAGGAAAGCCAGCATGGATTTGTTAAAGGCAAATCGTGTTTAACCAACTTGATTGAGTTTTTGATGAGGTAACAGAGAGGGTTGATGACGGCAATGCGGTTGACGTGGTGTATATGGATTTACAAAAGGCGTTCGACAAAGTGCCACATAACGGGCCCAAGTTTCAGGCCGCACCTAAAATGGATCTGGATGCCCGTTTTTCGCACCAGAAAGTGCGCCTAAACAAAACTCACCTATTCTCCGGCTCCCTGCAGGTCCTCTGCAGCTGGGCGCAGCGCAGCACGAGCTGTTGGGGGCGGAGCCAGGTCCCTGCGCTGAAAACAGTGCCGGGACCTCTGCACATGCGCGCTACAGTGGGCGCGCATGTGCAGTAGCTCCAGGCGCCCAAAGCTGTGGGAGGGGCCCGAAGCACGCAGCCCCTAGCCCTGGCCGAATGGGCTCACTGGGGCTGCGTGAATAAGGCTCCTCCCACCCGACCCGACCCCGCTCCCCCTCCCCGGTGATCCGACCTCCGCTCCCCCCCCCACCCCGGACCTCCGCAACTCTCTCCCCCCCATCCGGACCTCCGCGACTCTCCCTCCCCCCCCCCCCCCCCGCCACCGGACCTCCGCGATCCCCCGAGACCCGACGCCACCTACCTGTAAATCCAGCCCGAGGTCTTGGGCCTGGCTGTTCAGCCTCCTTCTCTCCCTTCCTCCCTCCTTCCCTCCCTCCGTCCTCTCTCCTTCCCTCCCTCCTCTCTCCTTCCCTCCCTCCCTCCTCCCTCTCTCCCTCCTTCCCTCCTCTCTCCTTCCCTCCCTCTCTCCCTCCTCTCTCCCTCCTCCCTCCCTCCTCTCTCCCTCCTCTCTCCTTCCCTCCCTCCCTCCTTCTCTCCTTCCCCTCTCCTTCCCTCCCTACATCCTCTCTCCCACCCTCCCTACATCCTCTCTCCCTTCCCCCCTCTCCCCTCCCTTCCCCCCTCTCCCCTCTCTTCCCCCCCTCTCCCCCCTCTCCCCCCTCTCCCCACCCCTTCCCCCCTCCTCTCCCCCCCTTCCCCCCTCCCCCCCACCCCCCTACTCCCCCCTCCCCCTCCTCTCTCCCCCCCTTCCCCCTCTCCCCTTCCCCCCTCCCCCCCTTCTCCTCTTCCCTCTCCTTCTCCTCTTCCCTCTCCTTCTCCTCCTCTCCCCCCTTCTCCTCCTCTCCCCCCTTCTCCTCGCCCCACCCCCCACCCCTCCTCCCCACCCCTCCCAACCCCCCAACCCCTCCCCCCTCCCCACCCCCCCTTCTCCCCCTCCCACCCCCTTGTCCCCCTCCCCTCGCTGTCAGAAACACAGACACTGACAGACAGAGAGTGAGAGACACACACACAGACAGACAAAGAGATAGAGACACTGACAGAGACACACTGGGGGGACCGTCCCAGCACGCTGTTGGAGGACTCCCGGTGCTGCAGTTGGTAAGTAGAAAATGTTTTATTTATTTATTTTTAATTTTTTTTTAATTTTTTATTAATTTTTTTTGATTGATTTATTGGTTGATTTATTGATGTATTTATCATTTATTATTGATGATGGCTCTTTATTTGTAAAACTGAAGTGTTTAATGTTTGTAAACTTCCTTTTAAACCCCCCCGCCCCCCATTCCCTACGCCTAATTTGTAACCTACGCCTGATTTTCTAAAGTGTAGACAAGGTTTTTTCGAACATACAAAAATCTTCACTTACTCCATTCTAAGTTAGTTTGGAATAAGTTTTCACTGCCTAAACTTTGAAAACAGACGTAATGGCCGGACACGCCCCCTTTTGAAAAAAGAAATTCTGTTCCAAAGTGAAACTGTTCTAACTGACTAGAACTGGAGCAAACTAAATGCCAAGAATTCAAATTTCTAAGATACTCCATTCTAAACCAGTTGCTCCAAAAAAACAGGAGCAACTCAGACCGAAACTTGACCCCATTAGGCTTTCCAGCAAAGTTGACGCCCATGGGATAAAAGGGACAGTGGCAGCATGGATACGGAATTGGTTCAGTGACAGAAAACAGTAGTGGTGAACGGTTGTTTTTCGGACTGGAGGAAGATATACAGTGGTGTTCCCCAGGGGTCGGTACTGGGACCACTGCATTTCTTGATAAAAATTAATGACTTGGATGTGGGTGTACAGGGCACAATTTCAAAACTTGCAGATGCCACAAAACTTGGAAGTACAGTGAGGAGGATAGTGATAGATTTCAAGAGGACATAGGCAGGCTGGTGGAATGGGCGGACACATGGCAGATGAAATTTAACGCACAAAAATGTTAAGTGATACATTTTAGTAGAAAAAATGAGGAGAGGAAATGAGGGTACAATCCTAAAGGGGGTGCATGAACAGAGAGACCTGGGGGTATATGTTCACAAATGGTTGAAGGTGGCAGGGCAGGTTGAGAAAGCAGTTAAAAAAGCTTATGGGATCCTGGGCTTCATGAATAGAGGCATAGAGTACAAAAGCACGGAAATTATAATGAACCTGTACAAAACATTGGTTCGGTTTCAACTGGAGTATTGTGTCCAATTCTGGGCACCTCAGTTTAGGAAGGATGTGAAGGCCTTAGAGAGGGTGCAGAAAAGATTAACAAGAATGGTTCCAGGAACGAGGGACTTCAGTATGTGGATAGACTGGAGAAGCTGGGGTTGTTCTCCTTGGAGCAGAGAAGGTTGAGAGGAGATTTGATCGAGGTGTTCAAAATCATAAGGGGCCCTGGCAGAATAGATAGAGAGAAACTGTTCCCATTGGCAGAAAGGTTGAGAACCAAAGGACACAGATTAAAGGAGATTGGCAAAAGAACCAAAGGCGACATAGGAAAAAACTTTTTAACGCAGCGAGTAGTTAGGATCTGGAATCTGCTGCCTGAGAGGGTGGGTTGATCACGGCTTTCAAAAAGGAGTTGGATATGTACCTGAAAGAAAACATTTGCAAATCTACGGGAAAAGGGCGGGCGAGTGGGACTGGCTGAGGTGTTCTTGCAGAGAGCCGGCACAGGCTCGATGGGCTGAATGGTCTCCTTCCATGCTGTAACCATTCTATGACTCTAGAGGTACATATTAGGGACATCTAACATGGCTTCATAAAAAGGAGGTCATGCCTTACAAATCTAATTCTATTTTTTGAAGAAGTTACAAAGTTGGTAGATGATAGAAGTCCAGTAGACATTGACTACTTAGATTTCCAAAAAGTTTTTGTTTAGGTATCGCATATAAGATCAAAGCCTCTGGTATTAGTGGTAATATATTGAGCTAATTCAGAACTGGCTGGCAGGATATAGTTATAGATGAATTTGGATCAGTTTGGAGACTGGCCACCATTGGTGTCCCGCAGGGATCAGTGTTGGGACCGTTGCTCTTCACTATTTTTATTAATGATCTAGATGTAGGTGTTGGGGTACAATCTGCAAACTTGCAGATGTTAACAAGATCTGTGCGAGTGTTAGAACTGGAGGTGATGCTCATCTGCTTCAAGCAGATCTTTATGTTTTGGGAGATTGGACTCAAGACTGGAAAATGATGTATAACTTGGATAAGTGCAGTGTTATGCATGTGGGCAGGGCACATGCTCAACATTCATGCATCCCTCAAGGAAAGGCGTTAAAGATGGCGGAGATAGAAAGAGATTTGGGCATTCTAGTGCATACATCCTTAAAGGTACATTAGCAATGCCGTGTAGCGCTAGCTAGAGCAAATAGGGTGCTACAGTACGCGGGTGACACCTGCGTCTGTGCACATACAGAGGCTGCACTCCAGGACATAGTCGACGTATTTACTGAGGCGTGCAAAAGCATGGGCCTTATACTCAACTTCCGTAAGACAAAGGTCCTCCACCAGCCTGCACAGCATTGCACCCCAGTCATCAAGATCCACGGCGCAGTCCTGGACAACGTGGACCACTTCCCATATCTCGGGAGCCTACTATTAACAAGAGCAGGCATCGACGACGAGATACAACACCGCCTCCAGTGCACCAGTGCAGCCTTCGGCCGCCTGAGGAAAAGAGTGTTTGAAGACCAGGCGCTCAAAACTGCCACCAAGCTCATGGTCTTCAGGGCTGTAGTAATACCTGCCCTCCTGTATGGATCAGAGACATGGACCATGTACAGTAGACACCTCAAGTTGTTAGAGAAATATCACCAACGATGTCTCCGCAAGAGCCTGCAAATCCCCTGTGAGGACAGGCACACCAACATCAGCGTCCTTATTCAGGCTAACATCCCCAGCATTGAAGCACTGACCACACACGATCAGCTCTGCTGGGCAGGCCACATAGTCCGCATGCCAGACACGAGACTCCCAAAGCAAGTGCTCTACTCGGCAAACGAGTCAAAGCTGGGCAGCGGAAATGCTGCAAGGACACACTCAAAGCCTCCCTGATAAAGTGCAACATTCCCACTGACACCTGGGAGTTCCTGGCCCAAGAAGGCCCAAAGTGAAGGAAGTGCATCCGAGAGGGCGCTGAGCTCCTCGAGTCTCAACGCCGAGAGCATGCAGAAATCAAGCGCAGGCAGCAGAAAGAGCATGTGGCAAACCAGTCCCACCCACCCTTACCTTCAATGGCTGTCTGCCCCACCTGTGACGGAGTCTGTGGCTCTCGTATTGGATTGTTCAGCCATCAAAGAACTCACTTCAGGAATGGAAGCAAGTCTTCCTCGATTCCGAGGGACAACCTATGATGATGGGAGCATATCTATAGGACAATTGTGTATAAGACAAGGCGTACTGTTTTGTCCTTGTACAATACCTTAGATACCTCGCACATGGAATACTGTATTCATTTTTGGCCTCCCCAAATGGTGGGGTGATGAGGCTTTGGAAAGGGTGCAGAGGAGGGCCACTACACTAATTCCCAGTCTAAAGCATCTTAGTTTTCAAGATAGGCTAAAAGAATTGGGATTCTATACCTTAGAGAAGTGTAAACTTAGTGGGGATCTGATTGAGGTTTATAAGATAATTAAAGGAATTGATTGTGTTCCAGCTGACAGTTTATTTCAATGAAACAGGTTAGCCAGAGGTCACAAATTTAAGTTGTATAAGGTTAGATCTAAGCTAGTTGTCAGGGGGTAGTTCTTTTTCCAGAGAATAGTGGACTTCTGGACCATACTGCTGTCTATTATGGTGGACACGGACTCGCTGAATTCCTTCAAGCGAGAACTGGATTTGTTTTAAGCTGGAGCGGAGATCACCTCTTACAGAAGGGGATAAGGGGTTATGGGGAGCGGGCAGGGAAGTGGAGCTGAGTCCATGATCAGATCAGCCATGATCTTATTGAATGGCAGAGCAGACTCGAGGGGCCGTATGGCCTACACTAGAAAAAGTATGGCCTATTTCTTATGTTCTTATGTTTTATGTAGAAGGTAGATACTGCAAGGATTTCAGGGCCAGAGTGATCTCCTGGGCTAGTTTCGATCGCCTAGATGGGTCGGGGAGGAATTTCCTAGATTTTGTTTTCCCCAAATTGGCCTGGGTTTTTTATTTGTTTTTTTTCCCCAGGAGATTATATGGAGGTTCCAGGTGGGGTGGAGTGTATATGCTGTAATACACAAGTTATCACAATTATGTGGGACAAGCTTGATGGACCAGGTGCTCTTAACCTGTCCATCATTGGTCATATGTTCGTAGCTTCGTAGCAGAGGAAATGCAAGTTCCCACAGGCTACCTCCAAATCTGTAGATGGTGAGGGCGTAGGTGGTTTGAAAGTAACTATTTTAATGTGAAGACAATAAGATATGAGTAGCAAAAAGTCACATTTATAAAGCACCTTAGCACATCTTTCATGGAATATTTCAACAATGAATTACTTTCTCCAAGTCCCTTCTAGCTGACTCACACATATCAAACTCTTACCAAGCTTCAACTCACCTAAAATGCCACAACCCACAGTAAGTTTCTCACTGCCATCACCCTCGTCCTCTCCAAGCTTTACTGGCTTCTGTGGCCCAATGTGTTCATCTCAAAATTCTCCATGGCCTTGTCCAAACCTACCTTAGTGATCTCCTCCTGATGTATGTCCTTGTTCATGTTATGTATGTATGTAAACCTCATCAATATGTAAGACTTGCCACTAGGGGGCACACCTGTGGGAGACCTAAGGGTTACCTGTACACCCTGGGCAAGCAGGTATAAAAGGTGATTCACCATGCTGCTTCTCCACTCTGGAGTCTGAATAAAGAGACTAAGGTCACAACAGTTTGAGCTTGCAATACAGTCCTGTGGATTTATTCAGAACACAACAGTTCACACCTCCAATCCTCTAACTCCTGTTTCCTCCACTCTATCATTGACAAGTGCTCACTTGCTCGCACAAGCCTTGCATCCCTGCCCTTTGGAGTTCTCAACTAAATCCTCTCCAGCTTGCCACTATAACCTCATTACAACCCTCCTCTTCAACGGCGTTCAGTACCCTAAATCCACCTTTTCATTCCCTTCCCCTTGCTTGGTGTCCCATGTGCCCCTCTCCTCATTGTAAAGTACTCTGGAACAGCTTCTTACCTTCGAGGAGTGCTATATAAATGCAAGGTGCTGTTGTTGAGGTGCGGTGACTGTTATTGAAATAGCACCAAATCGTGTGGATTCACACATGACAGGAGGAAATTAGTTGATCCGTGCTCTAGATTATCTAAATCTTTATTAATCATCACTAAACGAATTCCTCAAGTGAAACACAAACAGTATCTTGACTAGATGAATACAATGTACCCCTGATTAGGACAGCAGAAGCTTGATGTGCAGAGGATTACTTAAAGAAAAAGTATTTTTTGTTCAGAATACTTTCCCATTCTATATAGAAAAATAAATGTTATTTAATTTGATATTTATGTAGAAAGGTGATTTTATTGCTGACACGGAAATGTTTGAGTCAGCCCCCTCGCCCCACCTCAATCACACCGAGGTCACTGATGGGTAGTCTACCTGTGCACACACCATCAGCGCCATGGGAGATGATGAGGACCACAACTTCTAAACAGCCTCAGAAATGCTCTGGAACTGAGAACATAAGAACATAAAAACTTAAGAATTAGGAGCAGGAGTAGGCCATACGGCCCTTGATGCCTGCTCTGCTATTCAATAAGATCATGGCTAATCTTCTATCTCAATTCCACCTCCCCACACTATCCCCATATCCTTTGAGTCCCTTAGTATCAAAAATGTATTGATCTCTGTCTTGAATATATTCAATGATTGAGCATCCACAGCCCTCTGGGGTAGACGATTCCAAAGATTCACAACCGTTTGAGTGAAGAAATTTCTCCTCATCTCAGTCCTAAATGGTTAATCCCTTCTTATCCTTGGAAACCATGCTACTATCTGGATACTCTGGCTGGACATTTAATCTGGAGGCAGGTTGGGAGTGGGGGTGGGGGAGGGTGCTAGAAAGCAGTTGGGAAACCCGGGAGAACAGGATTCCTGAGACCTTGCTGAATTTAATGGCAGGGCCTGACTAGCATTTAAAATTTCTGTTTCCCGGCCGCAGCTAGCCAGATGAAGAGGTGGGCAGATATCATGCAGCACTAGGCCACAGGGAGGGATCAGGGGTGGTGGGGTGGGGGGGGTGATGGTTTGGAGCTGGAGAAACATTGGGTGCTAGAAGAGTATCAGTCTGGTCTGGACTCGGGAGCCGTAGAAGTATCGCAGGGAAGAGGGGGGTGGGGGCTGGTGGTCAGGGCACGGGAATAGGAGGAGCATCAGGGGCCAGAGGAGTGGGGGAGGAGGGGGGAGCAAGGGCAGGACTTGGATGCTGGAGGAGCATCACGACTGGAGGGGAGAGGCCAGGAAGGCGAGGCGGGATCGGAGGCCTTGTTCTGGACAGAGGGGGAGGGTGATTGGAGGCCTGGCCGGGGGGGGGATCGGAGGCCTTGTGTGTGGGATCGGAGGCCTCATGGTGGGTGGCGATTGCAGGAGTTGGGTGAAGCAGGGGTGCCAGATCCAGTGGGTACACTTACCTCCTGGATCCAGCAGTCTTCGCCTTCCTTTAGCTGGTGGGTTGTTCCCCCAGGCCCGAGAAACCCGACCAGCCAGAATTACATTTGTAATGCTGAATCAGCATGAGGAACGCCCACCTCATTGTAATATTTAAATGGGTGACCCACCTCCTGGCAGCGGGTTGTCTGCCCCCCCTCCCCCTCCCCCCCCCCACCGTCCCGCCTCCGTTAAAACCGGAAGTGGGTGGGTTGGAGGTAGTTGGGATCAGGATTTTGTTTTTTTAACCCCTTAACCTCCCACTAAGCCCAACCCACCTGTTTGATTGGGGTTAAAATTGCCCCCTCTGTCTCCAGCAGGCAACATGGTTTGAGTTGTCTTATGGCTGTAGTTTAGTCTGAAGTGAATGTCCCGATTGGAAGCAGGACACTTGGGAGCACTCCCTGTCTGTGACATTAGTGGAGCAAGAGAGATCCAACTCAAGTGTCCAGGTTCAGTAGAAAATAATGTACTGCCACGAAAAGTAGTATATTTACAAAACCCATGTAATGAAATAATAATGAATAATACTTTGAAATGCAGAATGGGACAGAACTGCGACCAAAATATAGTCCTTTAGGCTTTACTCTTTTAAGCAAAATATGATTTAATAGCAATAATGGATTGAGCATGTGCTATAGTGTGAAATAGAGGAAAATAAGTTGGTGGGGAAAATACTTTTTGATATAATATATGGAGTCAAGTATTACTTGGTTACACCAGACAACATTCAAATTAAAGGGTAATATATAAATGCTAGCCTGCAGCATTCATACAACGATCTGGACATAACTGAAGGTACTGGAAGTGGCAGATGATATTTTCTGAATCCAAATTTTAAAATAGCTCACTTGATGGCTCAGCTGATTAACGCATTGAGTTGCTGCGACATGCGGATCACGGAAGTCCCAAAGAGCCGATTCCCCGCCGTCAGTCTCGGGACAGTGCACGGAGCCCACCGAATCGGAAGGTCGGCCCAAGCCCAGTCTCGATTCCACTGTGACTGCAGTCTGCTGCTCCACCACAAGCATGCACTGGCCTCATTAGCTCCAGGAAAATTATGCTGATTAATTAGAATGGGCCCAGTGATAAATTCCCCACGGTCCTCTGTAGAGCATTCTTTGAGTGCCTGTATAAAATGCTGGGAGTCCCGCAGGCTGTTCACTCCGGAGTTCCACTACTTAAAGCTAAGTTGACTAATTCTGGAGACTTGCACCTTCCCTGCTGTTTTGAATTACCAACCGAACCTGGTGCATTATGGCCAGTTCATTTGTTTTTACTGCTGCTTGCTGCTGGTTTTCTGCATTTCGGCACTTCATTGGTGCAGCCTTTCAACAGAAGCATTCTTGGCGCCACCAGTTGTCTCCTGCAGCTGCAAGCACAGTGCTCAGCATCGGTATTTCATTGGGTCTGCCAATGGCCGTCTTAGGATCGCGGGAGGAGGACAAGTTCCTGCAGAAGGAGGAAGGACAGGTGCAGTTGTTTCTCAAGCATGTGGCATCAATCTACAGGCATCCCAGGAATTACATTATCTAATCCAGGCATGACTGAGTAAGCTTGTCTGACGATGCCTGACTTTGCTGTTTATGCTTCACTAAGCTGCAACATCTAGTAGACCTTGACATTCAGGGTACACCAGCACAGGGACACCCTTGCCTACTGCTATCAGAGGCACCACCACATTGAACTTTTATGCCCTTTACTCATTGGAAGCCACATCAGTCAGAATGATGCATCGTGCAGATCACTGAAGCCTTGTTTTCTAGGGGCAGTGACACTTCTACCCTGGGTTCTCAAAAATGCAGGCCTTCACTGATGAAACCTAAGTAGCCATCAGAGCACCTGACAACCATGTGTATATATGAATCACAAATGATTCCAGTCTGTCAGCACGCTAGTGGTCTTGAACCACAGCAATGGGATAATGCAGGAGACTCCGGATAACCCTGCAAAGTTCACAAATCCACAGCTACTTGAAGGAGCAGATGGAATGGATAGATGACTGCTGCAGGACCGGGGTTAGCCCTTGCTGCCCTGTCTGTTAACACCAGTCAACAACCCAACACTGAGAGGGGGAAAAAATACAATGAAAGCCATGCTTCCACCCAAATTGTCCTCTCATCATCATAGGCAGTCCCTTGAAACGAGGATGACTTGCTTCCACGCCAAAAAAGGATGAGTTCACAGGTTTTTCAAAAAAGGACCTAATATTCCAGGTCCCTAACTACATGTTGAAGGGTGGAAGATGCGTGTGTGTGGATTTTTTTAACGTGGGATTGCCGTTGCACACCAGCCACCACACGGGCTTGACAGAGATAGGTCTTGGTCCAGTGACAAGGGTTAATCAAGATGACTGGAGACCTGTTCTGCTGCACAGACCCAGTGCACACACATATCGCAGTGTGGGCTGGCCCGTGCTTCCCCTGGGCCCGAACTCACGCCTCTCCTGGGCCCCAATCACATCCCTCCACAGTCTCTCGCCACTCCTTCGCCCCGACCTCGCCACTCCTGCTGTACCTGCCCATGCTCCAATCACCAACCTGGATCTTGATGACATCATTCTTCACTGCCGTCACCCTCCTGCACCAGCTCATGCTGCTCCCTGAAGTATTATGCCTCCACGCTGCTCCCGAGGCCTCCACGCCGCTCCTTTTATGGCCCTGATCTGCCGCTGGTGTCTTCACGCAGGCGGGGCCTCTAATGGTTCGTTGAAGTCGTAATTCCACTATCTAAACAAATTATGTGGTGTCCTAGTCTGGAACCCCAAGAAAATATCCAGGATCATCAGTGTCAACTGTATGCTGCACAATATCAGCCTTCATAGAGGGGAACTCATGCAGTCAGATATGCTGGAAGGCAAATCTGCAGCTTTGGCTGCTTGGAAGGAAGAGGAGGAAGGAGAACAGGTCGAAGCTGATTCATGGCATGGTTGACAAGATTTTCAGTTACACCCAGCTCTTAAGCTCCTATATAAACAGCCATATGACCCTCCCTGTAGTACACTCACCCATAGCAACATACTGGGCCAAAAAGCCTACATGTTTGCCTCCATCATTCATATGTCTCTTCTGTTTTACAAAATTATCCTTAAACATTTCAAATAAGGTGCAATCAGTTTATTACTCCACTCCACATGTATCTCCCTGCATCAATGTTTGCTTCCCTCATACTTGCCCTTGGTGAAAGTAGAGGGTATGTGTCGTCTACTACTTGCTACTCTCCTGCTCCTTCAAACTGCCCAGTGGGAGGAGCAAGTGTTCTGTCATGGTACTACTCCTCAGTTGTAACTCACCTGTTGTAAATGGCAGTTTCTCCTGCATCATGATCTGACACTGTCACTACTCCCAGGACCTTGGTATGTGTGCCTGATGGCTGCTCTTGCCTCTTTGCCTGTTCTATAGTACTCTGAGCGGCCAGCTGAAATGGATGGATGGGTCATCACCCAGATAATTCATGGTCTCATCGATCTCTCTTGCTATCGTAGCTACTGGTTGTCACTTGCAGATGACCAGGAATCTGTGTGGACTCTGGCCCTTGGCCACCAGTAAAGAGCATGAAGGTCCTATCAAGTCAATCCCTCTGTACATCATAATTAAGAGCGTCTTGCAAAATGGAGACCAAGGTGTCAATTCAGCAGACTCAGTGTTGGTGAGCAAAACTGCGTCAGTGCTTGGGCCCTATATGTTGGGAACTTCTCTACGGAATGCCCTCAACTTTTCACTCACTCTGGAGAGCTCTGCAGCTTCCTGAAACCCTGCTTCTTTGCCCACATCGATATTGAGGCATGTTCTCCAAAATTCCATGCAGGAAATTCTAAAGACTCTCAAAGGAATACACAAGAAGCCTCTGCTGATTAATGATCGCACCTGGTATGCAGCTCTGGTAAGGGCAAATCCATGGGTCTCGCAGGAGCTGAGCCTCTGGCTCCAACTCTCTATTCCTCCAGTTACTTTCCATCTGCCGCTACCTCCACTTGCTCCTCTTTGCTGGTGCTCAGTGCTTCACTGGGTACTTCCTTCTGACTCCTCCAATCTGATGCCTTCTCCCGGAGTGGATGTTTCTTTGCTGGTGCTGGCAGGGAATGGAGTGTTTGACCAGCAGTCACGTGATGGGGCTACTTCCTGCTCCTCCGTCTGCCAGCATCTTCCTCTTGGGAGTCATCTACACAAAGGGGGAACATGTGTTAGCATAGGATATGTTAATGGATATGCAAAGTGAAGTAAGGCCAATATGGGTCCTTGAAGCAGAGGAGCAGATGTGGCAGCTTGTTAGTCATTGAGTGTAAGAAGTGGAATTTGAAGGTAATCCCTACCTCGTCAGGCAGGCTTGAAGCCACCAATGATTTGGAGGTCCTGTTCCTCATGCCAATTCAAGGGCTGCAGGTTAGGCGGTCTGCATGAGAATGTAAGACTAGCTGCAGCCCTATACCCAGCTCACGTTTCACCTGGAGTAAAAGGAGGAGTGAAGTGGGTGGAAATAGTTTGAGGGTGAAACCATGCAAGGTTTCTGTGAATGGAAGGAAGCATTGGCCTCCGTCAGTCACCAAGTTGACGCTGCAGTTGTACTGACAAAGTAGTCTGGTGGGTATGGTAGCATAGTGTTACTGGACTAGTAATCCAGGCACCTGGAATAATGATCTGGAGATATGAGTTCAAATCCCACCATGGCAGCTGGGGATTTTAAGTTCAAATAATTAAATAAATCTGGAATAAAAAGTGAGCATCAGTAATGATGCAGATTATTGTAAAAACCCATCTTCTTCACTAATGTCCTCTAGGGAAGGAAATCTGTTGTTGTTACCCAGTCTGGCCTATGTGTGACTCCAGACTCACACCAATGTGACTCTTAGCTGCCCCTGAAATGGCCCAGCAAGCCACTTAGTTATATTCAAGAAGACGGCTCACCACAAGCAATTAGGGATGGGCAATAAATGCTGGCCTTGCTGGCGACGCCCACATCCCGTGAATGAATTTTGTTAAAGATCTAACGGTTGGGGGGGGGTGTTTTGCTGGGATAGCATGCTGTGATCTCACTGCTGGCATAAGCAGAGCATTTATTTTATTTTAGCGGGGACCATTTATCGAAGCTAACCTTCAACACTCTTCCTCAGCCCCGAGCATATACTCCTGCGACCTAGGGATGTGGGAGGCTGCATCAGTTCTGTTTACCACCCGTTGCCTTGCCTGTTGCACATGTACTCTTATTAGAAAGGTTCCTCTCAGCCCCCACTAGCACCACTTCCTCCAGCAGAACGTCTGGGTTCTCTTGCTTTTCTCCAGCCATCTTCTTTGAACAGAAGTCAGTCTCCACCCCAAAGGATTGCTTTCCACTTTAAGAGCAGCAGCCCTTGAAGAGCTGCCAAACTCCCTGCCCCCTCGAGTGTTTGTGCTCCCTGTGCAGTGTAAACAATGCACAGAAAATGTAGTCAAATTATACTAATGACCCAAAAGCTTAGAATCTAACTGGGTCGGACTTCCCCTCTACCAGCATAGGTGTGCTCAGGGGCCCTGGCCATCTGGCCCATTTTCTTCTACTGGAATCAGGGAATCAGCCCTCAAGTGCCAGCCTTAATTTGTGCTGAGTTAACTGATCTCAATTGGAGCAATGGGAGGGGCATTAGTTCTGGAGTTGACCATTGTTCATCGTCCTGCTCCTGAATTGAAATCCCCCTGCACTTATGTGGCTGGCGGATAAATACAGGATCAGACTAGATGTGATGCCATCCGTAGTTGAATAGCCAGTATCACGCAGAAAGAATGGCTACTTGGGCAAAGTACCAGAGGGTGAGCAGAGCCTTGGAACTGAGTCAATGTTTTCAGGAGAGGAGGAGGAGGAGAAGGGACCAAAATTGGCATCAATGGAAAAATGAATGAGAAAAAAAGAATAGAAGGATGTAGAGGCAGCAGTGATTTGCGTCTCCTTGCAGGTACTGTTCAGTGTGATATGTAGGGCAATGTGATCACAGAGCTCCTGGAGGCAGGGATTCACACCTCATTCCTGGTACAGCTGGCCAACTAATATTAAGTCTCACACCTCAGTCTCAGTAATGTGAGGTTCTTTGCCAGCCTGACTATTTTTTCTAAGGCACAACCAGAATTTGCATAAAACTGTAGGCTGAATTCTATTCTCTTATAGATCAGTTAAATAGAACCTTTTGGTATTCAGAATCCTACAGTTCTGGTTCCATCCTGTATTTATATAAACAGATCTGCATTTAGTAACTTGAGGCAGTTCTACTGTCCCTGGAACAACAATTTGCACTGAATTTATCAATCACCCTAGAATATATCACACAACAACACAATGATGTCTTACACAACATCATGTCATTGTGTGATGTACTCAATATGGAATCCAAGCGCACTTGCAGCAAAGGTAAAACCAGATGGTTGTAGGGCTGTAACGAGATCAAAGTGTTGCTGTGGATTTGCTTGTTCCAGCCTCGAGCAGTTTAGAAAGTTCCACAGCACACAGCGGACTATATTTGGGTTGAATTAGAATCAGTGTGATACCCATTGTGCAGTATAATTTAGTGCGGTAACAAATGATGGAAGAAATTCACTTAATCCACAAAATAGAGGCTGGCAAGTGCATTAATGGCATTACTGTGAAATGAGTTCAACCCATCTCAGTCCCCTTCCTAGTGGGCATGTGTCGCAAACTGCAACACAAAATTGCCGATAATTTGGCACTGATTGGTACTAAATTGACAATTTAGCAAAGGTGATCCACAGGATAGCTGGTCGAAGAAAGACTTAAGAAATGAAAAATATAATTCTGGTATAATGGAGGGTACTTTTCTGACGTTGAGGTGAGTGCACCATTTTGGGACAGAACAGAGAGAGATTCCAGCCATGGTATTCATGACTTGGGAATGCTTGATGGACAGTGCGGAGGAAACTTTACTCCACATCTAACATGTCCTGTTCCTGAAAAGCAATGTGCTTGATGCTGATATGGGAATGCTGAAAATGGCAAAGTATTCCATTTACCCAGTACTTATATACCTCATCTCAAAATTCATGAAGGAAAAGAGTTTTGGAGAATCAGATAACAAGGAATAGGTGGCAAAACCTAAACTGTAAAGGTTATACAGTCTAATGTGTAAAGATGTTTTATTTTTCAGTAAACTACTTTTCACAAGTCTGGTATATCATCAATCAATGTTGGCTTGACTCAGATCATTGTATTCTTACCCCGAGTTGGAAGGTTGTGGGTTCAGGCTGCACTCCTGGACCTCAGCACAGAACATTTCTGCTTTGATTTCAGAATTTGAACATTTGCAATTATTTTTTAGTTATTTATCTCCAAGAAGCAATAACATCTTATTAAAAAAGATCAACATATTTTTAGATATTGCCACTGATAAATTGATCCCCCAATGTGCAAAAGAATTGCCGGTTTTCTGTAAATCATAGGCAAAACATTTACTTCAATGTACTTTTCATTGTTGCCTCTTAACCACCAAATATAGATTAAATCTGCACTAAATAAAGGTCAGAAACTCCTAAGTGTTTCGTGCTAAGCTTGACATCAAAGTGCAAATCCAGTTATCACTGTGACTGAATGGAAAGACAATGAAAGCTCCATTTGTAAATGGTTTCACCGCCTAGTGTGTATAAAACACTCGAAGAATGGATCATAATGCTCAGGTTTTATCAGGACCTCAGATCAATGCAGCATATGACCTTTACATTATATTCACAGCTTTGCCAGTGATGTCATGCAATCTATCCAGTAGGCCACCTAAAGAATACAGAGAAAGAAAGCAGTTCTATCCAGCACTGTACTCCTACTGTGCATCAGAAGGGGCAACATTAAAGCATCATCTACAAATAGATCAACCTATAATAAAAGGCTGATAATTGATTTAGAAGGATTAGGGCTGCTGTTTTGCCACAAAAAATTAAGAGCCCTGTCTTATGCGAACAATGGAGCGGGAGGGACGTCATTTATCATTTGAAACATCCACCAGACACCCTCGCTTAGCAATGATTAACAGAGGAATATTTATCAACAATTCCAAAGAAGATATTTAATTTTAAAATGTTGCAGAAAATACATATCTATCGAGCAGCAACCCAACACGAACTAACAAAGAAAGGAAAACTGCGATTGTTACTAATCCAAATGAATGCTATAAACACACAGCAGGTCAGTCAGCAGCTGAAGGAGGAAGACAGCTTAATGCTTCAAATGTGATCCTTTATCAAAATAAAAATATTTTCTTCTTTACAGTTTTACAGTACAGTTTACAGTACAGTTTACAGTTTTAAAAAATTATTATATTTATTAATGATGCAGCCCATTTCAGACATCCATATGTTCTTTCCCTAAGTTGTCAATGGTACATTCTGGTAATGCCAGCTGACCATTGTAAACTAGAAAAGTATTTTTTATGAGATACAGTTAGCTCAACACAAATATGCCTAAGGATCATCGAAGTCAACTTTTATTAGCAATGTAAAAATCTTTCTTTTTACTGGTTTAGTTTTAGTGTAAAAGTTTTAGTCTTTTTATTCTTTAAAAAGAGAACTTCAGTGGGAACAAAGGACCCCTCTCCCAAAAATTGTGTAAAAATCATTTATATTTTGGACTGCTAAAATTCAAGAAAATCAGCAAAGTACATAAAAAAGATTACTGTAAGGATAAATGATGGCTCACAATAAATTAACCTTTAGATAGTTTTAAAACCAAAATTGCTGGGATAGAGTTTCTGCTTTGAGTGCAGCCAGTGATTCTGATGCAATTTGCATCCCAAGATTGCGCCTGTTTTGAAAAAGGTACTCCGCCACTCCCACCCACCCCCCCGCTGCCGGAGTTTCCGCTCAAACTCATTTCATATTGCCAATCGCAAAATCTGCCCTGAACCTGTGCAATCGGGCAGCGTTTTAAAACCGAATTATTTTTATAAAAATTTGCCTTAAAGAATACTACTTAATGTATGGTAACTCGGTGCAGTTTGATTAATACAGGTAATCCTAATCCTAACCCTAACCCTAAATGAGTTTATCACAAAAAATAAAAATATTAGATGACAGTGTCAACTTGTGGATAACCCGATTTTAAATTATTGAAAATGTCCTTTAAAAAACTATACAAAACTATTTTCTAGCTAGATTAGGGCAGTGAACTCTTCAATAAATGTAAAAAATAAATGAATTCCAAACCTTTCAAAACGTGAAATCTTGGAGTCTCCTTGAAGGCCTGCAAACGGGAACAATTAGCCGAAACTCCCAATTTAATTCACCCTGGGGGCATGGTCCATTTTGTGGGCTGGGCCTGCTTCTAGTGCGATCTTTTTAAAACTAACGCAGAAGATCATGAAAAAACTATTTACGCTGAATGCAATTTACGCTTAAAATTTCGTGATTTTTTTTTGGAGCTGGTGACACCGATATTGGGGAAATTGTGCCGATAAAACCAACCCAATCGAGCGGAAAGGCCAGGCCGCTATGTTTAATGGTGTGGCTTCAGTCTCTTATCTGTCGCTCTGATGGTGAGATAACAAAAAATGCTAGAGAAATGGGTGAGAGGATGCACTCGTGGAGCATGATGGGCCGAATGGCCTCCTTTGTATCATTCTATGATTCTATAAAGACTGGCCTGTTTCTTTTCGAAACATACTATGTACTTCTATGTAAAGACTAGAGGGAATATTGTGATGCTTGTATTTAGTAAGCAATACCTTTGAGTGTTACCTGAGCCAGTCTTTTGTCTGAAGATCTCAGCTTTCAGGGTACTACCATGATGATTACCTTTTCAGTGTATGTCTGCCTGCTCCAGACCTAACTAAGAATGAAAGCCTGATATTTACTGCAGTATAAAGCAGTGCCAAATTTGCACAGTCTTTCTTTCATTTCCTGCAATAAATTGGATCCAGACTGTAGGCACATTGCATCTTTCACATTAGTATGACATGTACAGCACATAAAGGCCGCGATTTTTCTTACTGGGTCAGGAACAAGGCGGGCGACTTTGAGTGGGGACTGGAACCCTGCTCCCATCTCCATCTGGCTCTCTCCAAGTGATTTTATGTTGATGGGGCTTGTTAAGCCCACACTGTGAGGTACCCAGTCAATTAAAAGGAAGCAGGTCTGATGACATCATTTAATGATGCGTCATCAGCCGGTTTCCTTAAAGGGACATAAGAACATAAGAATTAGGAGCAGGAATAGGCCATTTGGCCCCTTGAGCCTGCTCCGCCATTCAATGAGATCATGGCTGATCTTCTACCTCAACTCCACTTTCCTGCACTATCCCCATATCCCTTGATTACCTTAATATCCAAAAATCTATTGATCTCTGTCTTGAATATACTCAACAACTGAGCCTCCACAGCTCTCTAGGGGGTAGAATTCCAAAGATTCACCACGCTTTGAATAAAGAAATCTCTCCTCATCTCAGTCCTAAATGGCTGATCCCTTTTTTTGAGATTATGACCCTGGTTCTACACTCCCCAGCCAGGGGAAACATCCTCCCTGCATCTACCCTGTCAAGCCCTGTAAGAATTTTGTATGTTTCAATGATAACACCTCTCATTCTTCTAAACTCTAGAGAATATAGGACCATGGCCACATTCATTTTGACAGTTGTGCTATCAGTGTTCTTCAGCATTGAGATGCACCCAGGCTCTCTCATGACTCCCTCCAGAGTCACACCACACAGGGAGGCCCTGTTCTCTTCCAATGGGTGGTGGAGACCTCCCCAGGAGATCAACACAGCCTGGTTGGACATTGCACAGGAGGGCACAAGCAGGGATGTGGTCATGAAGACCTGGCTGCAGTGGCACAAACCTTTCAATGATCTCAGTAGATCACGAAACGTTACTGCAAAGCCACACTCAACCTCATCCTGCTGTGCCACTCATCACATCCCCATCACTCTGCCTTCCCCACATTACTCCTGCACATCCTTACTCACACCAACTTACCTTGCACCTCCACCCATCCCTCACTCTATTTCTACATTATCACATCCTCATCTCACTAGCCACCCCTCATACTTACTCTCGTCCTTGTTCAATCATACCAACTAACAACACACAAGGTTAGGGTGGCCCTTTAGCCAATGATCATGTAGAGTTTCTGCTAATGTGTTGTCAAACATTGAAATCTTTATTTTCAACACTTAGCGTTCTTGGACAGATTTGTGTGCAGCTTTGAAAATGGTTTAGTGCATTGTAGTGAATGATGAGACATAAGGGTACCCCCTGCAATGGTCATGAGTGTAAAAGGAATGGCTTGGGCATTGTAGGGATGCTTTATGGTGCTGGTGCGGGGTGGTGCCAACCTGGCGCATCATGTACAGCGTCAAGTGAAGTAAATCTGGCCATGGTGAGGCTATCCCTGGCCTCCCGGGCAGCAATGTGGTCGGGTGCTGATGCCCTGTGCAGCATTGGGTGATTGCGGAGAAGGTTGGTGCTGCTGGTGTGCCTGGTGATGCTGGTGTTGGGGCTGATCATGATGGAATTCTGAGATTCTAAGTAGCTTCTTAAGTATCTCAATTAGGAAATGAACAAGGAGGTGGGTTCAGAGCGGGATACCGTCCCGCTGTCAACCTTTTAGATTTTGACAGCGGAGTCTCCTCCAAACCCGTCCTCTGAGCGCCGGCAAGATTCCAGCCAAAGTGTGTGCTGATATCATGAACTCTCATCTCTGGACCTGGTTTTTAGTAAGCAAATAATGAGAAATAGTGGGGGGGGGGCGGGGGATTTAATATGAGAGGAAATTGCTACTTTACCAATTCATCACCCTAAAAAAATGGGAATTAT
Source organism: Pristiophorus japonicus (assembly GCF_044704955.1). Lineage (NCBI taxonomy): Eukaryota > Metazoa > Chordata > Chondrichthyes > Pristiophoridae > Pristiophorus > Pristiophorus japonicus. The sequence goes on along the minus strand of NC_091982.1, from coordinate 229,054,884 downwards.
TTTTACTGGAAATTGCTAAAACTTTATTTTAATAATCCCCATGTATGTTTTGAATTCACATGTGCCAAGTTAATTACATAGAAAGTACAACACAGAAACAGGCCTAACTGGTCATGCCAATCTTTATGCTTCTCACGAACCTCCTCCCATCCCTCTTCGTCTAACCCAATCTGCATATCCTCTATTCCATTCTCCCTCATGTGTTTATCCAGCTTCCCCTTAAATGTATCTCTGCTATTCATCTCAACTACTCCCTGTTGTAGCAAGTTCCACATTCTCACCACTCTCTGGGTAAAGAAGTTTCTTCTGAATTCCCTATTAGATTTATTAGTGACTATCTTCTATTTATGGCCCCTAACTTTCATATCCCCACGAGTGGAAACATCTTCTTTACATCTGCCCTATCAAACCCTTCCATAATCTCAAAAACTTTATCAGATCACCCTTCAGCTTTCTCTTTTCTAGAGAAAAAAAACCGCAGCCTGTTCAGTCTTCCCTAATAGGCATAACCTCTCAGTTCTGGTATTATCTTTGTAAATCTTTTTTGCAAGTTCTCCAGAGAGTCTATGCCATATCCACTCATTCCCACTGTCTGAAGGCGAATGGAATGTTGGCCTTCATTGCGAGAGGGATGGAGTACAAAAGCAGGGAGGTCCTAATGCAACTGTATAGGGTATTAGTGAGGCCGCACCTGGAGTACTGCGTGCAGTTTTGGTCACCTTACTTAAGGAAGGATATACTAGCTTTGGAGGGGGTACAGAGACGATTCACTAGGCTGATTCCGGAGATGAGGGGGTTACCTTATGATGATAGATTGAGCAGACTGGGTCTTTACTCATTGGAGTTCAGAAGGATGAGGGGTGAACTTATAGAAACATTTAAAATAATGAAAGGGATAGACAAGATCGAGGCAGAGAGGTTGTTTCCACAGGTCGGGGAGACTAGAACTAGGGGGCACAGCCTCAAAATACGGGGGAGCCAATTTAAAACCGAGTTGAGAAGGAATTTCTTCTCCCAGAGGGTTGTGAATCTGTGGAATTCTCTGCCCAAGGAAGCAATTGAGGCTAGCTCATTGAATGTATTCAAGTCACAGATAGATAGATTTTTAACCAATAAGGGAATTAAGGGTTACGGGGAGCGGGCGGGTAAGTGGAGCTGAGTCCACAGCCAGATCAGCCATGATCTTGTTGAATGGCGGAGCAGGCTCGAGGGGCTAGATGGCCTACTCCTGTTCCTAATTCTTATGTTCTTATGTTCTATTATGATGTATCTGATCCAAGCACAGCTTTCAAATTCTATCTTAGCATATAATCCAACTATTCCTCTTCTAAATGCCTATCATACCAAATACAGTCTATGCACTACCTGTTGTATTTTCTTCCTCTAATTAATATGGGTTGGCATAGTGCAGCGGGATTTCATTTAATTTCAGTTGCAAGCTATGGATTTGCGTCATTGTGAGTTACTGATGCTAGCTGTCTCGACATGGTGAGGTTCTAGTTGGCGGTCAGTCACATGGACGTGAGGACAATTTGTAGTTACCAAAAGCTACTCTAGTGCACTTAATAACTATTCACAGAACATGATAGACAGCAGTCTGATTAAAGTTGACAAGCAGCGAGATCATAAAGAGGGAAGAAAAATTAAACCAATATAAAGGGGAAGATTCCCACTGATCATTATGTGTTACCAGATCCCATGGCACTATTTTGAAGAAGAGCAGGGGAGTTATCCCCGGTGTCCTGGCCAATATTTATCCCTCAATCAACATCACTAAAGCAGATTACCTGGGTCATTATCACATTGCTGTGTGTGGGAGCTTGCAGTGTGCAAATTGGCTGCTGCGTTTCCCACATTACAACAGTGACTACACTCCAAAAGTACTTCCTTGGCTGTAAAGTGCTTTGAGATATCTGCTGGTCATGAAAGGCACTATATAAATGCAAGTCTTTCTTTTACCAATATTTTAAGTGTAACGGAAAGATTTCTTCTGATTCCTATTTCCAGCTTCTGTTTTAAGAAGTGTTACTTGTTATGTGACATTGCTAACGTGACTAAAATGTGTTTTACTGATTGTGTTCAGTGAGCTGTTGCCTCTTCCTTACCAACCAACAACAGACAAATAATTTGAGGGCGGTTTATTCCCTGATGCCTTGTATTATTACAAGATCAGGGCCAAGAGTTTCCGTTTTAGGCGCAATCGGCAATCCAGGCGCTAGTTTTGAGAAGTGTTTTTTTCCCTCAAGTTTCTGCTCAAACTCATTTGCATATCGACAAATGTAAAATGTAATTTAAAAAAAAAATATTCCATTAAAAAAATTTCCTTGATATATTTAAGAGTAGTAACCTGGTGCAGTTTGATTAATACAAAATAAGCATTTTAATCACGGTGTCAATTCACCAACTGTGAGTAACTCAATTTTAAATACCTGAAAATAACTTTAAAAAAACTATTGCAGAACTATTTGCTAGTTGTAAGGTGTACAATAGTCAGTTTCTTAGTAAATTAAAAAATAATATTTAAAAGCTTTTAAAACATGCCTGTCAGTGTCCTCATGCCTAAAAATAACAGGCACAATTAGCAGAAACTCACAATCGTGATTAATTCTATCTGGGGGGTGCGTGGCAAGTTTTGTGAGTGGGACCAGCTTCTAGCGTGATGTTTTTTAAACTAGTGCAAAAGATCACGGAAACTCTATTTGTGCTTAAAGTTCCAACAATCTTTTGCACTAGTGTGGCTAATTTGTGCAAATAGCACTATAAATACCAGCGCAGCCTATCGGAAACTCCAGCCCCAGGTATTTCAGTGCAAAGCATCCCCTGTAAACTGTGTAACCCAACATTTAACATAATTATTGATTTGTTTGTACAGACTCATTAATGACAGGCAGTTTTCCTTAATGGTCCCCTTGGGTTATTAACACATTCTTGGCAGAACAACATATAGTGTTGCTGTCTCCACTACATTGTCACTTTGGAGACAGTGACCACTTTCTGAATACTGGAGGGGTTTCAGTGGGAAACATCAGCTTTTTATACCAACCATAAGATTTCCAGGTAATCGTTGCTAATAACTCACTAAACTTGCAGCGACAGCGACAGACAATGAATCCTGTAATGAGGACATTATCATGAATCACCAGTGTGCATTGCCCAGTCTGACACAACACCTACCCCCAATAAGACAAAAAGAGGTTCAAACCCAAACCCTATGAACTTCACAGCACAGATCATAATGACACCGTCTGGTATGGCATTGAGCCATACCGAGTAGGAAGGACTCGGGTTCAACCCTTGGTCTCGGCTGAGATGGCTGATGCAACTGAAGTGGCAGCATTCAAGTACTCTTCGGTGCATATTATATTACCATTTATGTACTGGCAAGAGGCTGCAGCAGCAAATTCCCCCCCAACACCATCTCGCCCATGTTCCCTATAATTTTCTCTTGGATGCGCAGCCCCTTTAAGGGACTGTGTGGCCCACGCAAAATACAACGGTTTTCCTTATTTGAAAGCCGGTGAGCCGGCTACGTGGGAGCTGCAGAGCACTGCACAGCCGCGCAGCTTAAAGGGAGTATTTGACCCCACCCCCAGACCACCTGCGGCAAATGACCCAGCAACAAATGGCAACATCACTCATTTAAGATATTTAAATGCTCCTGCCCTCAGGAATTGGGTCAGGCTTAGGGGTTCAACGTGTAGGCAGGTGGAGTTGCTGCCCTTCTATACTTAGCATGGTAGAACAGGGCTGGAGGAAGTTCAGGATCATGATCCTTTTTCCTTTCATCCAACCTTATCTGGAAATGTTTGATGGTGATACTCATACTCATACTCTGTTTCCCATTCCTTACCTTAATGCTCACAAATGTCTTATTTAAATGCACTATTAAACCATACACATGTTCTGATATTCTCAGCACAAAATGGTCCTCTGTGTGGAACTAGATCTACACATTTCCATTTTGATTCCCCAGATGAATCTATCAGGAACCTATTAACACCTAGCTTCCTGTCACTGCGTACTTTGTGCAGTATATTTGGAGAAATGTATAAATTAAAAATGAAACTTAATATTAATCTGTAGATTTTTACAACATTGAAATGGAGTAGAAACAGACTGCAATAATAAAACCTTTATTATGCATGTGAGAGGGTCACAGGAAATATGTATTCAGCTGAACTTTGGGTAATGCACTGAGGAAGCCTGGCGAAGCCTTTCTTTGCCACAGTTAAACTGTACACAATGTGCAGCTGTAAGCTACCTTCTTCAGAGATTCATTCATACACTTGAAAATAAAAAGGCTTTTAGTTTTATTGCTAGCGGGCTGTACATCAGAGAAGAGTTCTCCATGTAAATGTACAGACCAAACAGCATAAACCTGCTGCATTAATGAAGTGTGTTTCAAAGAACATGGATATTCTCCCTAGGGCTACTATCTGTCACAAAATCCGACTGCTTGTGCAACCTAGGTCACTGCAGTTGGGTGTACTCACAGATCTCACCTAGTTACATCTCTACTAGTGCACCAGATACAGAAGAAGCCTCTTTTCTCTTTTTAAGGTGTTTAGTTTTGCTTCCCTTGCTCCGCAATGTTTTCATTCTTATTGCAACAACAATTTGCAGAGCTGTCCTAATTGCAGCTGTGCAATCAGCTAATCACCACGAAGAAGCGAATAGAAGCCTTGATGCCTTGACCTTTGATGGAGGAAGTGAAAAGACTCCACCTCGCTTGACAGTACTGGCTAAGATTAGGAACTCACATGGCAAGGAATCAACACCTAAACCTCCATCCTGCTGCTCCATAAACATTGGAGCATCAATATGCAGCTTCAGTAGAAACCTCTTAACAGGAGTGCTTCTGCGGTGACCAAAACCTTTCCACTATTGAAGCATTCCTATTAAGGCACCATTTCTTCATTGAGATCTCCTCCCTATTGTTCTCCCTTGTCTCTGTACCATTCAACCTTTCATCTTTTGTGATGACAAACTTCACTTAAACTCCCTTATACCCCGCCATGCACCCCCACTCCTCTAACTCCTCTACCCTCCTGTCCTCACGCAATTTATCCCCACACAGAAACTCCTGACCTTGTCATCACAAGAGGCATCGTCAGTTCCATGGTGTTGGTCATTGGCAAGACCATGTGGCATTACTGCAACATCTTTACTTCTCTGTCCACATTTCCCTGTTCTACCACCACACTCCGTCCTTGAAAAAATCATCCTCGCAGCTCACATTCCAATTCCTAGCTTCTTTTGCTCTAGCCCTCTCCTCGCCATAACACCATTGGTATTGTTAAATTCTTGTCCCCTCTGAGTCATTCATGGTTTCCCACCCCATCCCCGCTGCTCCCCTCGAAATAGCGCCTGTGCACCTTCAAGTTCCAAGATTGCAGGCTCGAGCACACCGAGCACACAACTGGCTTGGTATAGCCTCGCAATACAACAACACTAACAGCTGGCATTTATAATTCATTACGACAACAGCATGCATTTCTGTAACCACCAACATGTGATCCGGATGGTATGTTACATCACTGGTGCCAGGGTAAAGGACATCACTCCGAACATTTTGATGGTGGGAAAAGGGAACACCCAGAAGTCGTGGTCCATGTGGGAACCAATGACATAACAAGGAAAAGAGTTGGGGGTCCTGTAGTCGGAATTTCAGCCGCTAGTGTAGGGGAGGACGAAAACCTCTCATTTTACCCAAAAGGAAAAGAGCTGTGGGATCTGATGGGGCTGCAGCAGGCCAGTGTCCTGGAAGGAACAGTGAACCCAGAACCAGATGTGGATTGAAACCGAGACGGTGTAGACTTGGCAGGGCAGTGATTGGACGGGGGAGGACACCGGAGGGCCAATGGTGGGACAGAGTCAGCCCGAAGCAAGGGACTCCAAGCCAATGGGAGTGCCCTTGCTCGAAAACTCAGGACTGACTCATTACCGATACCGGGCTATTGTCTCTCCCACGTTTACACTATGGAGGGATATTATGCAGGCCTTAAGAAAACTAGGGAAGCCAAAACAAACCGAGGGCCTACACAATGGCTACAGGAGGCCCACACCATGCCAACCCAATTAACACCTACTCAACCCTTGATTAGGTTAACATCAGGGATGGCCAGTGGAAAACCCTCCGCGAAATCCAACACTGCTGCATTTTTCAAAAATCACAAGCCCACCAATGGGAAGGATTTATTTCAGCACGAAAGTCTGGCTGGATAACTGGATATAAGAAGGGGTTTCTGCCCCGCCAAGTTGTTCCGTTCTCGTGTTCCAGCAGGCAGTGAGAGCTGGACTCAGGTAGATCCACAGCAACAACAAGACGCAACAACAACCAAGTTTTGAAGAAAATCACAACCGAGAAAGTAACTTCAAGATCCTGAAGATAGCAAAAAGAGAACCCCGAAACCGCGTTTTGACCTGGAAAGACTGTAAAGGCTGTGGTGAGTATAATCTCTGGTCCCCAGAACTCCCAACTCAGATGGGTCAGGAAGGTGGGAGGTTGGGCATTGCACTGCTGTTAAGCTTGTATAAAAATTTTCGTTGTGTCCGTTTAGTGGGATTTAGTGGGATTGTTTCGTTGGTGTATCACTGTTTGTTGAGATACACTTTGTCAAATAAATTGGAAGCTTAAAGTTCCTCTTGAATCGCCTCGTCTCAGTTCTGTTGTATTACATCTCCTGATCATGAGTCTTGTGTCAGAACAGTGTAAGGGAAGCCAGGAGCGCCTTGAAAATGCTCAACTGTGTGCCACAGGCTAGGGAAGAAAGGGGTTAGGAGTGTTTGACACTCACAGGTGCCTCACAGGCTAGTCATAAGCTGTGGGGACGCACGAGTCTCAAAACCCCTTTAATAAGCTGTGGTCACAGTCTCTCCAGGAGTGCTTTTGTAGCACTCAGGGTACCTCACAGGCCAGGCATAAGCTATGAGGGCAGAAGCCCAGAGAGAGACACCTAAGGCACAACACTTCCCAGAACCCATTACACTCGGCAGGAAGTTAAAATGCAGGACTTCAGAAGGTAGTATTCTCTGGATTACTCCCAGTGCTGTGTGCTAATGAGTATAGGAATAATAGGATAAAACTGATTAACGTGTGGTGGGAGTAATGGCGCATAAGGGAGGGCTTCAGATTCCTGGGACATTGGGACCAGTTATGGGGCAGGAGGGCATGTTCAAGGTGGGCGTGTGGCACATCAACAGAGCTGTGTCCTCGCGGGAAGGCTAACTAGTGCCGTGGGGGAGGATTTACATTAATTTGCCAAGGGGAAGGGGATGAAACATTAGAGGAGAAGCAAGATGCACAGAGGATTGGGAGAGGCAAAGTACTAGAGTAAAAAATAGCTTAGAAACTGAGGGATCAGGCAGGGGCAAAGACAAAGCAGTCTGAGATGGGTTGGGAGTACGGGAATGTAAGTGCACGGAGCGTGGTAAATAAGGTGGGTGAGCTGCTGGCATAAACTGCCGCATGGAACTTTGATATCATGGCAATAACAGAGACCTGGCTCAAAGCAAGGGAGGCTTGCAAACTTAATATTCCTGGCTATAAGGTATTTGTTAATTTCTGACTCTAATGTACTGACTTACACGAGACACATGCTGAAGTCAAGGTCACTCAGGACCTGCACCTTTAATTCCAGCTCTCCAGTGCTGCACTTGCCTGAGACCTCCCTTTACATACCTCAGTGGGACAGGTATGGAGTGTCTCCTGCAAGTGCACCCCTGGTGGTAAGGTATGCTTATTGTTACAGGTCATATCCAGTTACAGTCATGTATAGCATGGTAAGATACAGTTATATACAGTAATGTGAGACACATGACATCACCCTCCCCCAAGGTTTTATTGCCTTTATAGATTCAGTCTCTCAGGTGGTCTGCACTCTCGCATGGAGCGTCTTAGTTGTGGTTCAGTTGTTTGCCTTGGTGCCTGTTTTTTGTTCGGTGTGATTGCTGGTATCTCGCCTGGGCTGTCTGTTTTATTCGGTGTGATTGCTGGTATCTCGCCTAGGCTGTCTGTTGAGACTGCCCTTTCCTCAGGTTGTTCCACATGTCTGTCCACCAGGTATGGTGTGAGTTCCACATTGTAGTCTGCCTCTGGTTCTTCAGTGTTATCAGTGAATCTACTTTTTACTTGGTCTACATGCCTCCGGCAGGTTTGGCCATTGTCCATTTGTACAACCAGTAGCCTGTTTCCCTCTTTTTCTGTTACTGTCCCTGCAAGTCATTTGGGACTCCGGCCATAGTTTAGCACAAACATTGGTGGGAGTTGTTTATTGGGCCCCAAACAGTAGTTGCAATGTAAGGCAGAGCATAAATCAGGAAATTAGAGGTGCATGTAACAAGGGTAATACAGTAATCATGGGGGACTTTATTCTGCATACAGATTGGGCAAATCAAATTTGCAGTAATAGTGTGGAGGCCGAATTCATGGAATGTATACAAGATAGTTTTCTAGCTCAGTATGTCGAGGAACTAACAAGGGAACAGGTTATTTTACATCGAGTATTGTGCAATGAAAAGGATTAATTAATAACCGTGTAGTAAAGAGGCCCTTAGGGAAGAGTGACCATAATATGATAGAATTTTATATTAAGTTTGAAAGTGATTTCGTTAAATCCGAAAGTAGGATCTTAAATCTAAACAAAGCAAACTACGTAGGTATGAGGGGCGAGTTGGCTAAGGTAGATTTGGAAACTACATTGAAAAGTATGATGGTAGATGAGCAATGGCTTGTATTTAAAGAATTAATACATCGTTTACAACTTACTACAATCTTTTAAGGCACTAAAACCCCACCTCCCCCTCGAATTTCGGTCATGGTACTCAGTTAGCTTTTGACGCTTAGCCTCAACAATTTCATGCATGTCTGGGAGGATCGACGAGAGCCGAATCTTTAAGGACCGATTCATCAATAGTTGCGCGGGGGGAAACCCAGTCAACGAATGTGGATGAGATCCGTATGCCAGCAGCAGTCACGACAGGCGGCTCTGCAGCGTAGGATCTTGGATTCTGAGCATGCCTTGTTTCCTGTCTGGCGTAAAAATAAAAGAGGGAAGGTGGCTCAACCGTGGCTATCAAGGGAAATCAGGGATAGTATTAAAGCCAAGGAAGTGGCATACAAATTGGCCAGAAATAGCAGCGAACCCGGGGACTGGGAGAAATTTAGAACTCAGCAGAGGAGGACAAAGGGTTTGATTAGGGCAGGGAAAATGGAGTACGAGAAGAAGCTTGCAGGGAACATTAAGGCGGATTGCAAAAGTTTCGATAGATATGTAAAGAGAAAAAGGTTAGTAAAGACAAACGTAGGTCCCCTGCAGTCAGAATCAGGGGAAGTCATAACAGGGAACAAAGAAATGGCAGACCAATTGAACAAGTACTTTGGTTCGGTATTCACTAAGGAGGACACAAACAACCTTCCGGATATAAAAGGGGTCAGAGGGTCTAGTAAGGAGGAGGAACTGAGGGAAATCTTTATTAGTCGGAAATTGTGTTGGGGAAATTGATGGGATTGAAGGCCGATAAATCCCCAGGGCCTGATGGATTGCATCCCAGAGTACTTAAGGAGGTGGCCTTGGAAATAGCGGATGCATTGACAGTCATTTTCCAACATTCCATTGACTCTGGATCAGTTCCTATCGAGTGGAGGGTAGCCAATGTAACCCCACTTTTTAAAAAAGGAGGTAGAGAGAAAACAGGGAATTATAGACCGGTCAGCCTGACCTCAGTAGTGGGTAAAATGTTGGAATCAATTATTAAGTATGTCATAGCAGCGCATTTGGAAAGAGGTGACATGATAGGTCCAAGTCAGCATGGATTTGTGAAAGGGAAATCATGCTTGACAAATCTTCTGGAATTTTTTGAGGATGTTTCCAGTAGAGTGGACAAGGGAGAACCAGTTGATGTGGTATATTTGGACTTTCAGAAGGCTTTCGACAAGGTCCCACAAAGTTAAAGCACATGGGATTGGGGGTAGTGTGCTGACGTGGATTGAGAACTGGTTGTCAGACAGGAAGCAAAGAGTAGGAGTAAATGGGTACTTTTCAGAATGGCAGGCAGTGACTAGTGGGGTACTGCAAGGTTCTGTGCTGGGGCCCCAGCTGTTTACATTGTACATTAATGATTTGGACGAGGGGATTAAATGTAGTATCTCCAAATTTGCGGATGACACTAAGTTGGGTGGCAGTGTGAGCTGCGAGGAGGATGCTATGAGGCTGCAGAGTGACTTGGATAGGTTAGGTGAGTGGGCAAATGCATGGCAGATGAAGTATAATGTGGCTAAATGTGAGGTTATCCACTTTGGTGGTAAAAACAGAGAGACAGACTATTATCTGAATGGTGACAGATTAGGAAAAGGGGAGGTGCAACGAGACCTGGGTGTCATGGTACATCAGTCATTGAAGATTGGCATGCAGGTACAGCAGGCGGTTAAGAAAGCAAATGGCATGTTGGCCTTCATAGCGAGGGGATTTGAGTACAGGGGCAGGGAGGTGTTGCTACAGTTGTACAGAGCCTTGGTGAGGCCACACATGGAGTATTGTGTACAGTTTTGGTCTCCTAACTTGAGGAAGGACATTCTTGCTATTGAGGGAGTGCAGCGAAGATTCACCAGACTGATTCCCGGGATGGTGGGACTGACCTATCAAGAAAGATTGGATCAACTGGGCTTGTATTCACTGGAGTTCAGAAGAATGAGAGGGGACCTCATAGAAACGTTTAAAATTCTGACGGGTTTAGACAGGTTAGATGCAGGAAGAATGTTCCCAATGTTGGGGAAGTCCAGAACCAGGGGTCACAGTCTAAGGATAAGGGGTAAGCCATTTAGGACCGAGATGAGGAGAAACTTCTTCACCCAGAGAGTGGTGAACCTGTGGAATTCTCTACCACAGAAAGTACTTGAGGCCAATTCACTAAATATATTCAAAAGGGAGTTAGATGAAGTCCTTACTACTAGGGGGATCAAAGGGTATGGCGAGAAAGCAGGAAGGGGATACTGAAGTTGCATGTTCAGCCATGAACTCATTGAATGGTGGTGCAGGCTAGAAGGGCTGAATGGCCTACTCCTGCACCTATTTTCCATGTTTCTATGTCTATGTTAATGATCTGCACTGCTCGCTCTGCCTGGCCATTGGAGGCTGGCTTGAAAGGTGCCGTCTTAACGTGATTTATACCGTGGTCAACTATAAAATCATGAAATTCTGCGCTGGTGAAGCACGGACCATTATCACTGACCAATATGTCAGGAATGCCGTACATTGCAAACATGGTTCTAAGGCTCTCCACAGTGGTGGAGGTGATGCTCGAGTTTAAAATGGTGCACTCGATCCATTTTGAAAATGCATCAATGACTACGAGGAACATTTTGCCCATGAATGGGCCCGCATAGTTTACATGCACCCGCAACCATGGTTTGGTGGGCCAGGGCCAGGGGCTTAGGGGGGCCTCCCTGGGGGCATTACTGAGTTGGGCACAAATGGTGCACCGACGGACACAGAGCTCCAAGTCCACGTCAATGCCAGGCCACCAGACATGAGATCTGGCTATGGCCTTCATAAGGACGATCCCCAGGTGCTCGCGATGGAGTTCCCGGACAAACGCCTCCCTGCCTCGTAAGGGCATAACTACTCAGCTGCCCCATATCAGGCAGTCTGCCTGTAGTGAGAGTTCATGCATGCACCTATGTCAGGATTTGACCTCCTCGGGGCAGGCATCGCGAGCCTCTGCCCAGTCACCTGTTAAAACGCATCTTTTAACTAGAGATAACGTGGGGTCGCTGGTCGTCCAGGCTCTGATTTGGCGAGCCGTCATGGGCGAACCTGTGGATTGAAAGGCATTGATTGCCATGACCATCTCACAGTCCTGTTTGTCGGATGCTTCTGTGGTCGCCATGGGTAGCCTGCTAAGCGTGTCGGCACCGTTGTCTGTGCCTGGTCTGTGCCTTATCGTGTAGTCGTAAGCCACCAGCATGAGTGCCCACCGCTGAATGCGCGCCGAGGCATTGATTGCCTTGCACTCGGATAGTCGGGACATGAGGGGCTTGTGGTCGGTTTCTAACGCAAACTTGTCCCCGAAAAGGTATTGGTGCATCTTTTTGACACCGTACACGCATGCGAGCGCCTCCTTCTCAACCATACCGTACCCGCGCTCCACTGGAAGCATAAGCAACGGGCTGCAATTTACCCGCATCATTGACATGCTGTAAAACGCACCCGACCCCGTACGCTGATGCATCACACGTAAGGACTAACTTTATACCTGGGTCAAAAAAGGCTAAAACACTCTTGGAACATAGAAAGTTGCGTGCCTTATTGAAGACGCGATCTTGGGCATCCCCCAAAACCAATCGCACCCCTTTCTGAGTGGCACGTGGAGAGGCTCCAGCAGCATGCTCAAGTTCTGCATAAAGTTCCCAAAGTAATTGAGTAGCCCGAGAAAGGCGCGCAGTTCCAAGACATTCCGGGGCCTGGGTGCCAGGCGAATCGCTTCCGTTTTGGATTCAGTTCGGCGGATTCCATCAGCGGCAATCCTTCTGCCCAAAAATTCAACCTCAGGCACGAGAAACAGACACTTGGATTTCTTAACTCTTAGGCCTACCCGATCCAATCGACTTAGATTGCGGAGATGAGAGTCGGTGTCCCTGCCCGTGATGAGTATGTCATCTTGAAACACAACCGCCCCGGGATGGACTTGAGCAGACGCTCCATGTTGCGCTGGAATATAGCAGCTGCCGACCTGATGCCGAATGGGCATCGATTGTACACAAAAAGGCCTCGATGTATGTTGATGGTGGTGAGTAGCTTAGACTCTTCGGTCAATTCTTGCGTCATATACGCAGATGTGAGGTCAAGTTTCGAGAAAAGTTTTTCTCCAGCCAATGTGGCAAATAGGTCCTCCACTCTGGGCAGCGGGTATTGGTCCTGTCAGGAGACTCTGTTTATGGTAGACTTGTAATCCCCACAGATTCTAATGGATCCATCAGGCTTCATGACGGGGACGATGGGGCTTGCCCAGTCGCTGAATTCCACGGGAGAAATTATGTCTTCCTGCAGAAGCCGGTCCAGTTCATTTTCAATCTTTTCCCTCATCACATAAGGCACAGCTCTAGCCTTGTGATGGACCGGTCTGGCACTCTGTGTGATGTAGATTCTAACTTTAGCCCCTTTGAAGGTGCCCATACCTGGCTGAAAGAGATGTTCAAAATGACTTAGAACTGTTGAGCAGGAGGTCCGTTCCTCTGACGACATGGCGTGAACATCATCCCATTTCCAATTAAGTTCTGCTAGCCAGCTTCTCCCCAACAGGGCTGGGAGATCCCCGGGGACAATCCACAGGGAAAGTCGGTGCACCGTCCCTTTGTGTGTGACTGAGAGCATGGCGTTGCCAAGGACTGGGATGATTTCTTTAGTATAGGTCCTTAGTTTGGTGTCGATCTTTGTGAGTTTTGGTCTGTTGCTTTTGTGCGGCCACAGCTGTTCAAATTGTCGAACGCTCATGAGGGATTGACTGGCCCTCGTGTCTAGTTCCATGTTGACGGGTATCCCGTTGAGTAGAACCCTCATCATAATTGGAGGCGTTTTGGTGTAAGAACAGTGGACATTGATCGTGTTAACCCGCTGTACCTCGGCGTCCCGTGCACTGTTCCAACCACCTTCTGGTCCGCTTTCCGACCCCTCTGATTCGTATACCAGCCGAGCTGCTGTTTTTTTGCACATGCGAGCCAGATGCCCTGTGTAGTTGCAGTTTCTGCAAACGGCATGCTGAAATCGACACACCCTGGTTGAGTGCCTTCCCCCACACAGACCGTTTCCATTGTTTCCGAAGGATGAGCTGTGTCTGGCTGATCTCCCTTGAGCTTCTCTCAATCTGTTGTTGATTGCTCGCATTGTGGGTTGATGAGATGTGATCGGCCGTTCATGTGGCCCTTGATTTTGATGGCTTCTGGGGCCACTGTCTGCTGTGATGGCCTGCTCTCCTGCCTTTGTCTGTGTGTGGGGGTAGCGGTTTGTTTCACAATGTGAACCCCTTGTTCCAATGCCTCGTTGGTTGTCGTACACAAAGTATAGATCAGCCTAATTTCTTCTTTGCCTGCCAAGAACGTCTGTGCGACCAGTGCTGCTGCCTCTAGAGTCAAGTTCTTCGTCTCTATGAGCTTTCGGAATATGCCTGCGTGGCCTATTCCTTCACTAAAAAAGTCTCTCAGTACTTCTCTCCTTAGTTCATCGGGGAACTCACATGAACTAGCCAGCCTCCGAAGTTCCGCCACGAAATCGGGTATGCTTTGGCCCACACAGCGTCTGCAGTTGTAGAACCTGTGTCTGGCCAGCTCGCTGGCTTCAGGTGGTCTCTCACCAGTGTGCTCAACTCCACAAATGACCTGCTTGCTGGTTTCTCGGGTGCCAGCAGGTCTTTCATTAAAGCGTATGTTTTTGAGCCACAGCTGGTCAAGAGATGGGCTCTTCTCTTGTCTGCCTTATCATCGCCCAGCCAGTCTTTGGTCACAAAGCTTTGCTGGAGCCTTTCTATAAAGTCATCCCCAATTGTTTCCAGCATTGTATTTCTCATCTGACTGTTGGTAGCTATTCTGTGGATTCTGTGATCCCGTAACTCATCGCCACTGTTAAGTCCTGACTCTAATGTACTGACTTACATGAGACACATGCTGAAGTCAAGGTCATTCAGGACCTGCACCTTTAATTCCAGCTCTCCAGTGCTGCACTTGCCTGAGACCTCCCTTTATATACCACAGTGGGACAGGTATGGAGTGTCTCCTGCAAGTGCACCCCTGGTGGTAAGGTATGCTTATTGTTACAGGTCATATCCAGTTACAGTCATGTATAGCATGGTAAGATACAGTTATATACAGTAATGTGAAATACATGACAGTATTCAGCAAAGATAGTGAAAGAAAGGAGGGCGGTGGGGTGGTAGTATTGATCAAATAAACTATTATAGTACTGGAGAGGGGTGGTGTAGTTGAGGGGCCAAAGACAGAGTTTGTTTGGTTCGAATTACGGAACAATAGAGAAGCTATTGTGCTGCTGGGTGTATTCTATAGGCCACCAAATAGTGGGAAGGAGATAGGGGATCAGATTTGTAGGCAAATTACAGAAAGATGCAAGAATTACAAAGTAGAGAGAATGGGCGACTTCAATTATCCTAATATAGACTGGGATCGTAACAAGATAAAGGGCAAAGAGGGGGAGGAATTCTTGAAATGTGTACGAGAGAACTTTCTTGATCAGTGCGTTTCCACCCCGACGAGAAAGGAAGCAGTGCTGGAACTAGTTCTATGAATGAAGTAGGGAAAGTAGAGCATGTTTCAGTGGAAGAGCATCTGGGGAACAGTGATCATAATATCAGGTTTAGGATATTTATGGAAAAGGACAAGGTACAATCATAGAAATTTACAGCACAGGAGGAGGTCATTTCGGCCCATCATGTCTGCACCAGCCGACAAAGAGCCATCCAGCCTAATCCTACTTTCCAGCTCTTGGTCCTTAGCCCTGTAGGTTACAGCAGTTCAACATTACATACATAAGAATATAATAGGAGTAGGAGTAGGCCATTTGACCTCTCAAGCCTGCTCCGCCATTGCTGATTCGATCATGGGCCCAGCTCCACCTCCCCGCCCGCTCCCCACAACCCTCTACACCCCCCATCGCTCAAAAATCTATCTCCACCTTAAATATATTCAATAACCCAATCTCCACAGCTCTCAAGAGCAGAGAAGTCCACAGACCCACAACCCCGAGAGAAGAAATTCCTCCTCATCTCAGTCCTAAATGGGCGGCCCCTATTCTGAGATCATGCTCTATAATTTTAGTCTCCCCTATGAGTGGAAACAACCTTTCCTCATCCACCTTGTCGAGCCCCCTCACCATCCCATATACTTCGATAAGATCACATCTCACTCTTCTGAACTCCAGTGTGTATAGGCCCAATCTATTCAACCCCTCCTCATAAGTCAACCCCCTCGTCTCTGGAATCAACCTAGTGAACCTTCTCTGAACAGCCTCCAATGCAGGTATTTCCTTCCTTAAATACAGAGACCAAAACTGTACACAGTACTTCAGGTGTGGCCTCACCAATACCCTGTACAGTTGTAGCAGGACTTCTCTGCTTTTATACTCTATCTCCCGTGCAATAAAGGCTAACATTTCATTTGCCTTCCTGATTACCTGCTGCACATGCATACCAACCCTCCGTGTCTCATGCACAAGGACCCCCAGGTCTCTCTGTACTGCAGCACCTTTTCTCCATTTAAATTGTAATTTGCTTTTCTATTTTTTTCTGCCAAAGTGGATAACCCCACACTTTCCCACACCACACTCCATCTGCCAGATTTCTGCCCACTCACTTAGCCTGTATGTATCCCTTTGCAGATTTTTTGTGTCCTCCTCACAATTTGCTTTCCCACCCATCCCTGCATCATCAGCAAACTTAGCTACATTACACTCGGTCCCTTCATCCAAGTCATCAATATAGATTGTAAATAGCTGAGGACCCAGCACTGATCCCTGTGGCACCCCACAAGTCACTGCCTGCCAACCGGAAAATGACCCATTTATCCCGACTCTCCGTTTTCTGTTAGCTAGTCAATCCTCTATCCATGCTAATATATTAGCCCCAACCCTATGAACCTCCATCCTGTACAGCAACCCTCCATATGGCACCTATCGAATGCCCTCTGGATAAAAAATACTTCACTGGAGGAGAGCTAACTTCAATGGGTTGAAAAGGGATCTGGCCCAGGTGGATTAGAATAAAAAATTGGTCGACAAAACAGTAATTGAACAATGGGAGGTCTTCAAAGAGGAGATGTTCAGGTACAGAGTAGACACCTTCCCATGAGGGAGAAAGGAAGGGCATCCAAAGCTAGAACTCCCTGGATGACTAAAGATATCGCGGTTGAAATAAAAAAGGAGGCTTATGACAATTGTAAGGTTAATAATACAGTAGAGAACCAAGCTAAATATAGAAAGTACAGGGGAGATCTAAAAAAAGGGATAAGAGGGGCAAAGAGAGAGTATGAGAATAGATTCACGGCTAACATAAAAGGGAACCTCAAAGTCTTTTATAAACACAAATAGTAAAAGGGTTGTGGCCAAGTAGGGGCCAAAAAGATCTTGTGGAGGCAGAGAGCATGGCTGAAGGACTGAATGAGTAATTTGCATCTGTCTTCACTCGAGAAGAGGGTGCTGCCAATGTAGCAGTAAAGGAGGAGGCAATAGATAGGAGGAGGTACTTAAAAGGTTGGCACTCCTCATCTGGATGGGATGTATTCTAGGCTACTGAGGGAAGTAAAGGTGGAAATTGCAGAAGCTCTGATCACAATCTTCCAATCCTCCTTGGATACGGGGGTGGTGCCAGAGCACTGGAGGGTTGCAAATCTTACACCAATGTTTAAAAATGGGGAGAGGGATAAACGCGGCAACTGCAGGCCGGTCAGCTTAATGTCGGAGGTTGGGAAACTTTTAGCAACAATAATCCAGGACAAAATTAATTGGCATTTGGAAAAGTATGGGCTAATAAATAAAAGTCAACATAGATTTGTTAAAGGCTAATCATGTTTGACTAACGTGATCAGGTTTTTTGATGAAGTAACAGAAATGGGTGATGAGGGTAATGCAGTTAATGTTGTGTATATGGGCTTTCAAAAGGCATTTAACAAAGTACCACATAATAGACTTGTAAAAGAAAGTTTTTCTTCTTTTTTTCTAACAGACTTGTTAGTAAAATTAAAGCCCATGGGATTAAAGGGACAGTGGCAGCATGGATACAAAATTAGCTAAGGGGCAGAAAGCAGAGAGTGGTGGCAAATGATTATTTTTCCAGAGTGAAGGGAAGTAGACAGTGGTGTTTCCCAGGGGTCAGTATTAGGACCACTGCTTTTTTTGATGTATATTAAAGACCGAGGGCCCGAAATTGAAGAACGTGCCACCCACTGCCGCCGACATTCCTCTGCAACATCCTCCCAGTGCCACTTTCGACGGGGCCTGGAGCGGGCGGGAGGGGAGAGCTGCGGGGAAGCGACCGCCGACGTCAGCGGATGGCCAAGTTGCGCAGCTGACCTCCCGCCCACCGAGCTGCGATATTGATGTGGGCGGAACTCGGCGGCTGAACGGGGATGGACTGCTGGCCAGAGGCTGGTCTGTCGCCAACAGTAGGTAAGAAGATGGTGAAAAAAAGGTTAGTACACTTTTTGTAATTTTTTTCTTTACAGGTACTTACCTGATGGGGTCCCCTGAATGTCTTCAGGTGTTTTTTTAAAAATTCTTTTGCTTTTGAGCTCTTCGACCCTCTGTGGGCCTGACTCCATCCTCAGTGGCACTTGGGCAGCAAGCACCTTTGCCGCCGAGAATGAGAGCTCCCGCTGGCTGCCGCCCAGGTTGACGCCGTAAGTTACTCATTTGTCGTTTGCCGACCTTTGAGGGACCTGGGTGATGAAAACCCCGCCAAAGAACCACCGGGTACCTCGGCGGCCATTGGCGGTCCTTTGGGCAGCAGTTGGGTGGGCGGAGGCCTTCATCAAATTCGGGCCTCTGAACTTGGGTATACAGGGCATCATTTCAAAGCTTGCAAATGACCCGAAATTTAGTAATGTAGTGAATAATGGGGAGGATAGTGATAGACTTCAGGAGGATATAAACAGACTAGTAAAATGGGCAGACACATGGTTGGTGAAATTTAATGCAGTGAAGTTTGAAGTGCTATATTTTGTAGGATGGCCAAGGAGAGGCATATAAGCTAAATGGTACAATTTTAAAGGGGATGCAGGAGTAGAGAGACCTGGGGGTATTTGTGCACGAATCTTTCAAGGTAGCAGGACAAGTTGAGAAGGCTGTTGAAAAAATATATGGGATCCTTGGCTTTATTAATAGAGGAAATGAATAGAAAAGCAAGTACGTTTTGCACTGGTTAGGCCTCGGATAGAGTTATAAAACACTGGTTAGGCCTCGGATAGAGTATTGTGTTCAATTCAGGGCACCACACTTTAGGAAGGATGTCATGGCCTTGGAGAGGGTGCCAGAGAGATTTCTAGAATGGTAGCAGGGATGAGGGACTTCAGTTATGTGGACAGATTGGAGAAGCTGGGTTGTTCTCCTTAGAGCAGAGAAGGTTGAGCATAGAGGTTAAGAGGAGATTTGATAGAGGTCTTCAAAATCATGAATGGCTTTGATGGAGAAACAATTTCCAGTGGCAGAAGGGTCGGTAACCAGAGGACGCAGATTTAAGATGATTAGCAAAAGAACCGGAGGCAACATGAGGAAATACATTTTATACACAGTGAGTTGTTGTGATCTGGAGTACACAGCCTGAAAGGTGGAAGCAGATTCAATAGTAACTTTCAAAAGAGCAAATGATAAATACTTGAAGGGAAAACATTTACAGGACTATGGGAACGAGCAGGGGAGTGGGATTAATTGGATAGCTCTACCAAAGAGCCGGCACAGGCACGATGGGCTGAATGGCCTCCTTCTGTGCTGTATCATTCTATGATTCTATATGGTGGTTTTAACATCCCAAGGCACTTTACAGGAGGAGAGGAAAATCTACCCCATGGTATATATCGTGGATTTTGAAAGAATTTGCTGTAGCACACTGTTGCTGGACCATCAGTAATTCAGTAAGCTCCAGAAAACCCCAGCCTGGTGAAAGTACTCTCTTAAGCTGGCTTAACAACTGGCTTGCATTAGCAGATATGAGAGTATAAAATGAATCTACTGCACTCTTTCGCATAAAGTTATTAGAAGGTTAAAGCAGGAGGTTATGTAACATCTATTCAATCGTGCTTGCTATGTTTTCGATTATAAGTCCGAAGCAGTGTTCACCTCATAGAGTTACAGTATTTGGTTAACTGGCTGCAGGTGCCAATTTCTCTTTAATTTTATTTTTTAAAATTGAACTTGCATTTATGTTGCAATATTGAAAATCTATTGAACCTGAACTGTGTGTCAAAAATCTGGACATAATACTCTCACCACCGCCCACCACTGGACTGGGAATAGATCAGGCCCAGAGCACAACTGAAGTGTGCTTTGCATGACGTTCCCTGAACCTATTTGCAGGTTCAGGTCAATAGCATGACGCTAAAATATCTCCAATGCAAGCCAACCCTATGGAAAGGGGCCTGTGCACAGACTAAGGGTCGAACATCAAGATGCTGTCCAAAAACAGGAACCAGAAAGCTCCATACTAGTACCAGACCTCACCTGTTGTAGGTGCATGCACTCTGCCCCGACCTCTTGCGGAGCCCCCAAGACAATGCAAAGAGGGAGATACCCACCATCACAGGTCTCCACCCATTCTTCATCCCCTTTGTGCCTGCAACCTGCACATCTTCCACAAGAGTAATATCTGGGTAATTCAATCTTCGAATGTCTCTGAAATTATATAATGGGACATGAGCATATGAATGCTTGATGGTGTGGTGATAAGCCGTTAAATGTGTAGGAAAGAATTTCACACAAACATGTTAAGAGTTTATTATATGGTCTAATATTAGGACCGTAAACTTTGTTACTTGCCCATGTTTCAGGCAGTCTGGCACTGAATCCACAACCCAACAGCAGTTAACAAAGGGAACTGCTCAGCTACTCTGTTCCTATAAGCCATTAGTTCTTTACACCATCAGAAGATAAGGAGTTTGAATTAGTCTCAGAAAAACGTCTCCTTAAATTGAACAGATGACACATTAACATTATGTGTAGTTCACTGTATGGTACACAATAGTCAAATCTAATCAAATAGGAGGCAAATGATAGTTTGGCTTTCTGCCAGGTTTTGATTCTCAAACATGTGGTTTTGATACATGCATTAAAAAACTTGGAGCAAGTGACACCATTGAGAAAGTATTTAATATATACAGAATTGTCTGCCTGTCACACACAGATGGTACGTGCTATAAACTGAAGCCCTGATTATAGTTAATGGTGTTGTGTATTACTGGCACAGCAGCCACTCTTAGTTTGCATTTATCTTTAGTGTGTTTATGTGCAAAAGAGTTTTGTTATTAAGTTTATGGGACTAATGCTGCAGATTATAAGCAATGCAGTTACGAGGACTGCATTCTCGGTGAGTAATTCATCATTTTCTTCTTTTTCCCCCTCAAGACAGTGCAGACATCACTTTAGGTGACTATTGCTGCTGAAGTGAAGGAAATTCTCCTTTGTGTGAAAGCTGGAAGCACCAAAGTAATGAAGCTGCTGTAATGTCATGGAACTGAAAGAGAGAATCCCCTTTAATTCTCAGCTAAAGGAACTACACATTTGGTAGCAGATAATTAATCTTGTGCATGATCTGCACGGTATGTTTCCTTGTTACAGTATACACGTTATGCATATTCCACAGTGGAGTGAAAGATAGAACTTGCATTTACATAGAGCCTTTCGCGACCTTAGGACGTCCCAAAGCACTTAACAACCAATGAAGTATTTTTTGAAATGTAGGCGCTGTGGGTAATGTAGGAAACGCGGCAGCTAATTCACGCACAGCAAGGACCCACAAACAGCAATGAGATAATGACCAGTACTGGTCACATCTCTTTTATCTTTATTATGAAACGTTTAGATAACTGCTGATTTGTTGAAAACATGGAACGAGAAGAGGCCATTTGGCACATCAAGTTGAATCCTTCCACAGAACATGTATAATTTGCGTGGTTGTGAATTCTACCTGACTTATGTAATCTCCTTGGGGAAGTCATGTGAAACTTTCAAGGGTATAAAGCTCGGTAAAATTTTCTCCCTCGGCCCCTAAAGTAATACAGCAAAACTCCAGGATATTAATCTGACATTATAACCTCCATTATATAGCCCTAACCAGGTGCATTCCACAGATGGTATTTCCATAATCTCAGCCACACAGCAACCATCAAGTTCCACAGAGTATTTAAATCAGTACTTATCCCAAGAACCTTTAACCCTACTTTTGTTTAAAACACAAGTTTCCAAATATCTACTACCCCACGGAGAAAAAAAAATCTTCTACCCTCTGGTCTCGCTTGAGACTTGTTCACTTCCTGCTTCTATTTCCGTGATCAGATGACATTCTAAATTCAATAATCTGCTTGTGTGTCTATATTATCCAGAACATCCTCCTGCCCCATGGATGCATCCCAAATCCCACGATCAGGAACATTTGCACAGTTCTGGCAGACAGCTACGCCATTTAGAATCTTTGGCGATACCTCGCCATGTGCATTTTAGCAGGCATGTTTCGGCCAGTGTGCCCAGGTAGATGAGGGCCTCACTGAGATTCAAAAGTCGGGGTCTGATGACGTAAATCAGGCCCCGACACTATTTTAATTAGTTTTTAGCCTCCCCAGGCAGAATTGGGTGACAAGGAGTGGCAGGTCCAGAAGAGGGTCGAGATGGTGATTTTTTTTAATATTAAAGGGTGCACCTCCGGCCCCCATAAGGAAACGAAGGGCTTCCCTGCACAACCCCCACTCCCAGGATTTCCTCTCCAATCCCCCCACCCCTCGCCTTTAGACTTACCTTTGCTGAGGACCATTCCCGTGTGTTGCTGCTGGTTAGAAACATAGAAACATAGAAAATAGGTGCAGGAGTAGGCCATTTGGCCCTTTGAGCCTGCACCACCACTCAATATGATCATGGTTGATCATGCAACTTCAATACCCCATTCCTGCTTTCTCACCATACCCCTTTATCCCTTTAGCTTTAAGGACCACATCTAACTCCCTTTTGAATAAATCTAATGCACTGGCCTCAAACAACTTTCTGTGGTAGAGAATTCCACAGGTTCACAATTCTCTGGGTGAAGAAGTTTCGCCTCATCTCGGTCCTAAATAGCTTACCCCTTATCCTTAGACTGTGACCCCTGGATCTGGACTTCCCCAACATCGGGAACATTCTTCCTGCAACTAACCTGTTCAATCCCGTCAGAATTTTATATGTTTCAATGAGATCCACTCTCATTCTTCTAAATTCCAGTGAATATAAGCTTAGTCGATCCAATCTTTCTTCATATGTCAGTCCTGTCATCCCAAGATTCAGTCTGGTGAACCTTCACTGCACTCCCTCAATAGCAAGAATGTCCTTCCTCAGATTAGGAGACCAAAACTGTACACACTATTGAAGGTGTGGCCTTGCCATGGCCCTGTACAACTGCAGTAAGACCTCCCTGCTCCTATATTCAAATCCTCTCACTATAAAGGCCAACATGCCATTTGCCTTCTTCACCGCCTGTTGTACCTGCATGCCAACTTTCAATGACTGATGTACCATGACACCCATGTCCCGGTGCACCTCCCCTTTTCCTAATCTGTCACCATTCAGATAATATTCTGCCTTCCTGTTTTTGCCACCAAAGTGGATAACCTCGCATTTATCTACATTATACTGCATCTGCCATGCATTTGCCTGTTCACCTAACCTGCAGCCTCTTAGCATCCTCCTCACAGCTCACACTGCCACCCAGTTTAGTGTCATCTGCAAACTTGGAGATATTACGTTCAATTCCTTCATCTAAATCATTAATGTATATTGTAAATAGCTGGGGTCCCAGCACTGAACCTTGTGGTATCCCACTAGTCACTGCCTGCCATTCTGAAAAGGACCCGTTTATTCCTATTCTTTGCTTCCTGTCTGCCAACCAGTTCTCTATCCACGTCAATACCATGTGCTTTAATTTTGCATACTAATCTCTTGTGTGGGACCTTGTTAAAAGCCTTTTGAAAGTCCAAATACACCACATCCACTGGTTCTCCCTTGTCCACTCTACTAGTTACATCCTCAAAAAATTCTAGAAGATTTGTCAAGCATGATTTCCCTTTTATAAATCCATGCTAACTTGGACCGATCCTGTCACTGCTTTCCAAATGCGCTGCTATTACATCTTTAATAACCGATGTCAGGCTAACCGGTCTATAATTCTCTGTTTTCTCTTTCCCTCCTTTTTAAAAAAAGTGGTGTTACATTAGCTACCCTCCAATCCATAGGAACTGATCCAGAGCCATAGAATGTTGGAAAATGACCACCAATGCATCCACTATTTCGAGGGCCACTTCCTTAAGTACTCTGGGATGCAGACTATCAGGCCCTGGGGATTTATCGACCTTCAATCCCATTAATTTCCCGAACACAATTTCCTGACTAATAAGGATTTCCTTCAGTTCCTTCTTCTTGCTAGACCCTCGGTCCCCTAGTATTTCCGAAAGATTATTTGTGTCTTCCTTAGTGAAGACAGAACCAAAGTATTTGTTCAATTGGTCTGCCATTTCTTTGTACCCCATTATAAAGTCACCTGAATCTGACTGCAAGGGACCTACATTTGCCTTCACTAATGTTTTTCTCTTCACATATCTATAGAAGCTTTTGAAGTCAGTTTTTATGTTCCCTGCAAGCTTACTCTCATACTCTATTTTCCCCCTCCTAATGAAACCCTTTGTCGTCCTCTGATGAATTATAAAATTCTCCCAGTCCTCAGTTTTGCTGCTTTTTCTGGCAATTTATCTGCCTCTTCCTTTGATTTAACACTATCCCTAATTTCCCTTGTTAGCCATGGTTGAGCCACCTTCCCCGTTTTATTTTTACGCCAGATGGGGATGTGCAATTGTTGAAGTTCATCCATGTGATCTTTAAATGTCTGCCATTGCCTATCCCCACCGCCAACCCTTTAAGTATCATTCGCCAGTCTATCTTATCCAATTCATGTCTCATACCATCGAAGTTACCTTTCTTTAAGTTCAGGACCCTAGTCTCTGAATTAACTGTGTCACTCTCCACCTTAATGAAGAATTCTACCATATTATGGTCACTCTTCCCCAAGGGGCCTCGCACAACAAGATTGCTCATTAATCCTCTCTCATTACACAACACCCAGTCTAGAATGGCCAGCTCTCTAGTTGGTTCCTCGACATATTGGTCTAGAAAACCATCCCTTATACACTCCAGGAAATCCTCCTCCAATGTATTGCTTTTATTGCTAACCATTTTGGTTAGCCCAATCTATATGTAGATTAAAGTCAACCATGATAACTGCTGTACCTTTTATGCACACATCCCTAATTTCCTGTTTGATGCCATCCCCAGCCTCACTAATACTGTTTGGTGGTCTGTACACAATTCCCACTAGCGTTTTCTGCCCTTTGGTGTTCCGCAGCTTTACCTATACAGATTCCACATCATCCAATCTAATGTCCTTCCTTATTATTGCATTAATCTCCTCTTTAACCAGCAATGCTACCACACCTCCTTTTCCTTTCTGTCTATCCTTCCTGAATATTGAATACCCTTGGATGTTGAGTTCCCAGCCTTGGTCACCTTGGAGCCATGTCTCTGTAATCCCAATTACATCATGTCCGTTAACAGCTATCTGCACAGTTAATTCATGCACTTTATTACAAATGCTCTTTGCATTGAGACACAGAGCCTTCAGGCTTGTTTCTTTTAGTGAGTTGTTCACACCGCAGGGAGATCGAGGTCCTGATAAAAGAGCACGGGGAGTCGGAGGAGCAACACACGCTGGGAGATCGAGGCCCTGATAAAAGGGCGCAGGGAGCCAGAGGAGCAAAACATGCTGGGTTGCCTACTGCCATGCTCAACCATTCCTGCCCACCGGCGTCACGTCACTAACTGTGGTTAGCAGTTGTACCATAGGGGAAATAATCAACTGACCATAGCTAGAGGTTGCACCAGCATGAGTCAATGACTCAGAATGGGTAGGAGGTGTACCGGGGTGAATCTGTTTACCAATACCTTAAGCAAGACTTACCGTCTATAAACCTCCAGCAATACGTGCAACCAGAGTTAGTTACCAGAGTACCAGGGTGAGTCACTGACCATGATTAGGAGTCGTCCCTGAGTAAGCCAATGATTAAGCATGTTGAAAACTCTGCTTCAATTGAGGTTGAAGCCTGGAGATGCACCAGAGAGCACATAAGAACATAAGAAATAAGAACAGGAGTGGGCCATACAGCCTCTCGAGCCTGCTCCGCCATTCAATACGATCATGGCTGATCTGATCATGGACTCAGCTCCACTTCCCTGCCCGCTCCCCGTAATCCCTTATCGATTAAGAAACTGTCTATTTCTGTCTTAAATTTATTCAATGTCCAGCTTCCACAGTTCTCTGAGGCAGCGAATTCCACAGATTCACAACCCTCTGAGAGAAGAAATTTCTCCTCATCTCTGTTTTAAATGGGCGGCCCCTTATTCTAAGATCGTGCCCTCTAGTTCAATTCTCCCCCATCAATGGAAACACCCTCTCTGCATCCACCTTGTCAAGCCCCATCATAATCTTATACGTCTCGATAAGATCACCTCTCCTGAATTCCAATGAGTAGAGGCCCAACCTACTCAACCTTTCCTCATAAGTCAATCCCGTCATCCTCAGAATCAACCTAGTGAACCTGCTCTGAACTGCCTCCAAAGCAAGTATATCCTTTCATAAATATGGAAACCAAAATTGCACGCGGTATTCCAGGTGTGGCCTCACCAATACCTTATATAGCTATAGTAAGACTTCCCTGCTTTTATACTCCATCCCCTTTGCAGTAAAGGCCAAGATACCATTGGCCATCCTGATCATTTGCTGTACCTGCATACTATCCTTTTGTGTTTCATGCACAAGTATCCCCAGATCCCACTGTACTGCAGCACTTTGCAATCTTTCTCCATTTAAATAATAACTTGCTCTTTCATTTTTTTCTGCCAAAGTGCATGACCTCACACTTTCCAACATTATACTCCATCTGCCAAATTTTTGCCCACTCACTTAGCCTGTCTATGTTGTTTTGCAGATTTTTTGTGTCCTCCTCACACATTGCTTTTCCTCCCATCTTTGTATCATCAGCAAACTTGGCTACGTTACACTCAGTCCCTTCTTTCAAGTCGTTAATATAAATTGTAAACAGTTGGGGTCCCAGCACTGATCCCTGCAGCACCCCATGAGTTACTGGTTGCCAACCAGCGAATAAACCATTTATCCTGACTCTCTGTTCTCTATTAGTTAGCCAATCCTCTATCCATGCTAATATATTACTCCAACCCCGTGAACTTTTATCTTGTGCAGTAACCTTTTATGTGGCACCTTATCAAATGCCTTCTGGAAGTCCAAATATACCACATCCACTTTGGAATGTAAGCCTGCATCCTTGGGCTGAGCATAGAATGGCCTACGATTTTGCTGCACTTTTGGATATGGAAAATTCTGAAATAGGTCAATTATTTAAAAAAATATATCAGTAAAAGTGGGGGGTGAGTTCTCCGTTAATGATGGTTGGCAAGGTAAAACAGTTAGATTTTCAGGTGCTGTTTTAGATTTCAAAGAGTAAGATTTCCTCTCACTCCTCAAGGCAAATATGAGGGGGGTCGGGGTGGTGGCTGGGCAGTACAGTTCCATGGACAGTGGTGGACATGTTTTTCTCCTGGATATTGCATACATGACAACTGTCTACATTTGACACAGGCAGTCAACATTCTGGTGCCCCTGTCCACATTTGGACCAAACCCCTCCTCCAAGCGCTACACCCACCTGCTCACACTCCTGATGGGAATTCCTACTGAATGCATAGATCATTGGTTACAGCAAGAGCAGGACCAGAAACGAACTTTGGAGCAGTGCTTGAGGCAAGGGGAGCAGTGACCTCTGGCATGGAGAGAGAGCAGGAAGACAGGAGCAGCGGCTTTGGAGAGGAAAGATAAAGAGAGAAAGATAAGCCCTTGGGGAGGGTGGAGGTGGGGCGAGGGCGGGGGTGGGGGGGGGGGGGAAGAGGTGACGAAAGAAGCAGGGGGCGAGAGAAACCAGCAGCACTTGGAGAGAGGCCGCATAACTTGGTTGTCCTACGGAATGTATCACTGGGGAGGGTATGTGATATTCTAATTTTGCTGACTGGAATGATCTTTTGTCTTTAAGACTTGGTCCACTTTTTGCTAACAGGCAATTTGTTTTAAAAAATATTTATTTCCCGTCAAGAAATAGATCATCTATTGCGACTGGAGAAAAACATTTTAAATTATAAAAAAAAAATGAAAATGCAAAGGCTCCTTTGGTCCTGAAAATACTGTGTTGTCCCAGCAGGCTCCCACCATAATTCCATTGACAGAACCAACACTCAGAGATTCTGGGATGGCCTAGTAGGGCCCGATGCTACAAGGTCAGCAACATGGTGGTGATGGTGGTGAGAATGGGACTCGGAGGCTGGAATCCCCATGTCCTGGCTCCCAGTCAAGATCCGCAGTAGTAACGGTGGTACCAGGCATACCTTCCAGATCACTGTAGTAATGGTGACCACTGGGGCAACTAGGACGAAGGATTGGAGCCTGTGAAGGAGGAATCAAACATGCTTTTTATATATTTAAAGGTGCACCCCTTACATACTTTGCTGTGCTGGGTGGGCGGCATAATATGGTTGACTATGGGGGCTGGCATCCTACCATCCACCCGCCCGCCCGCCCTCCCAGAGCTGCCGACTAATGCTGCTATATGAGGCTCCTGCTCCCAGATGTCTCCCCCGAGCACCAAAGGCCCACGTCTCTCGACTCCACCACCAGACATTCCATTCCAGTGAGTTCAGATCCCAGAAAGTTGCTGCCCTGAGGCTGCACTGCTTGAATTGCAACAAGTGGGGCTTTTGTCCGCCTGCTTGCCTCTGCTTTAACCTCATTCTAAAAATTAGCCTGTGTCAGAACCATCACTACTGGTACACCCACCAGCTGGGCCCAGGGGATTTCGGAGCGCCACCTTGCATTGTGACGGAGGGTGGCTCTGGTCAGACGGGCAGAAGTTTAAAAAGTGGCACATGCCCCTTCAAAGGTGCTCCTTCGCTGGTCTGGAGATATCCAAATGGCCACAAATCTCTCTTAAATCGTAAGAACATAAGAACTAGGAGCTGGAGTAGGTCATTTGGCCCCTCGAACCTACTCCGCCATTCAATAAGATCATGGCGGATCTGATCTTGGCCTCAACTCCACTTCCCTGCCTGTTCCCCATAACCCTTGACTCCCCTATAGTTCAAGAATCTGTGTATCTCAGCCTTGAATATGTTCAATGACCCAGCCTCCACAGCTCTCTGGGATTGAGAATTCCACAGATTCATGACCCTCTGAGAGAAGAAATTCCTCCTCATCTCCATCTTAAATTGGCGACCCCTTATTCTGAAACTATGGCCCCTAGTTCTAGATTCCCCCACAAGGGGGAACATCCGTTCTGCATCTACCCTGTCATGCTCCCTCAGAATCTTATACGAATCAGCTGCCGTTTGGATAGGACACTGTGGGCCTGCATTTTAGAATGACTACCCCTAGTATGCTCATTACTGGCCATAGACTGGGAAGAACTGGTAGTATTTCCAGAGGAGTTCAGCATCCTGCAAGTCTAACTCCCAAAAGTGACAGCACAATAGAGTAGGGGGAGGGGGTGGCGGTTGGGGGAAGAACCCCCCCATCAAAATTTACGATCACGGCCGAGAAAAGGGTAAATACCAGTGGCAACAGTTTCCGCCTCAGATTCTAATCCCTCTGCTCCCACTGCATCACATTTCTAACCCAGAAAACTCCTAAACGTCTCGATTTATAACTCCAGAATTTTCTTAGTTATCTGAAGATAGAACTAAAGCTGATTAATCTGTGTTATATTTTTATGAAATGGGAAATCTTCAAGTGACAATCATGTTTTTGAAGTCCACAAGAAACAGAACTCGCACATCGTGAAATGTTAATGTTGGGAAAATCTCACTTCAATGGCTGAGCAATTGGAGTCATTGAATTTCTCTATCCTCCAATATGTCAACCTGCATATGTTAACAGATCAAACAACCAGTCGTAACTATGAAGCAACTTTTCACTCAATCAATTTCTGAACAGAAGTGTTGATGCAAACACAATTAATCCATCTGTGACAGACATCTTCTATCGTCCTTGCCACAGAAATAGTAAGCTTTGCCCAAAAATACTGAAGTCAATTCTGAAATCACATTTACCCAGTCTATCTAAAATCATATCAAATACAATACAAGAATCCTACATTTTATCTCAAAAACATTCTAACCTTATTTAATACATAAAGAATACATAATCATCTCTTTAATACTGAGATGGAACAGTCTATTTGATCAAATTGATAACTTATTGATGATTATATTGGTATCTCCTTGTTTCCAGTCATCTAGAAAGCTGCATGATGGGATACAGTGATCCTACTAGCCATCCATTAGGGGTTGGTCACCTACTGTTCAGATCAAAGGTTATACTTGCTGACATTCATGATTACAGTATCAGGCCTCAAATATTCTGGACTGTTTCCTAATTACTGCCATGCTCAAGCATTCAGAAAGATTCAGAATTTGATACTGTCCATAATTAATGACCTGCAATCTCCCATGTTGGCATGTTGAAGGAACTAGGCAATGGCACAGCAATGATCTTACAAGGAGAGTTGTTCTATCATTACAGAGTTATGAATCACTGTAACTTATATTTGGTGAATGTACACTGGACGGAGATGAGTATTGATTTACTCAAGGTTTCCTGTACAGTTAGCAAGATTGAGGTTCCAGAAAGAGGCTGTTAGCAAAATATCACCTAAAAGACCAACTGGGGATGAAATTGGACCTTGTCTGGCTGTAAAATGGGTGCAAAGGAGGTCCTATTTAGGCAGCCAACCTCCCAAGTCTGAACAGCGTTGGAAACACTGTAGCAGCATAGACCCTGGTGGTTGCGTAGACCCTGATGACCATTTGAAATAGGCCGTAGGCCCTCATTTAACTTCTTACTAAAGAACCATTTGGGGTTTTACCTCCCAATAGAGAACTAGTGATGAATTATGCCTAACTCAGCTCGCCAAACGTCATACTAAAATTAAAGTTGGGCACACGAAAGTTTGATAGACATGGATAAATGTAATCAGAGTTACCTAGCAGTTTAGTAGCAAATCGTTAATGGACAAAGTTACTTAACAAAATGAGCAGCAAAGCATACACATGCAGTTCAGCACATCACTGTAAGTCAGCAATAATGGATGCTGAGTGCAAACTATAGCGGTGGCCAACGCCTGCGATTATAAATTGGTGAGATTATTTTAGTATTAATTCTTTAGCGAGCTGACAAGTTAACAGCTTTGAACAGACAGTCTATCTAATAGCTCAAGTCTACATGTGTGGCTAAAAACATTCAGAGCTTACACAACTACATCATCATGGGTGACATGGTTGGATCAATCTTCTTTCTTCCCTGGTACACAGACATTAGCTTCTGGAGTGTTGAGTTGTGGAACCGTTACTGAAAAGTAAATTTCAAAATTTGAAGATGACACAAAACTTGGAAGTATAGTGAAGAGTGAGGAGGATAGTGATAGACTTCAAGAGGGCATAGAATCTACAAGATGCACTGCAGCATCTCGCCAAGGCTTCTTTGGCAGCACCTCCCAAACCCACCACCTCTACCACCTAGAAGGACAAAGGCAGTGGGCGCATGAGAACACCACCACCTCCACATTCCCCTCCAAGTCACACTCCATTCTGACTTGGAAATATATCGGCCGTTCCTTCATCGTCGCCGGGTCAAAATCCTGGAACTCCATCCCTAACACTGTGGGAGCATCTTCACCACACGGACTGCAGTGTTACAAGAAGGCATCTCACCATCATTTTCTCAAGG
Source organism: Pristiophorus japonicus (assembly GCF_044704955.1). Taxonomy (NCBI): domain Eukaryota; kingdom Metazoa; phylum Chordata; class Chondrichthyes; family Pristiophoridae; genus Pristiophorus; species Pristiophorus japonicus. Next base: position 229,023,268 of record NC_091982.1, on the reverse strand, counting down.
ACAATTAAGGATGGGCAATAAACATTTGCCTTGCCCATGACGCAGACATCCCATGAACAAATTTTTTAAAAGAATGATGGAATGGGCAGGCACGCGGCAGATGAAGTTTAACGCAGAAAAGTGCAAAGTGATACATTTTGGTAGGAAGAATGAGGAGAGGCAATATAAACTAAAGGGTACAATTCTAAAGGGGTGGATGAACAGAGAGATCTGGGTATATATGTGTGCAAATCGTTGAAGGTGGCAGGGCAGGTTGAGAAAGCGGTTAAAAGGCATACAGGATCCTGGGCTTCATAAATAGAGGCAAGCAAGGAAGTTACGATGAACCCTTATAAAACACTGGTTTGGCCTCAACTGGTGTATTGTGTCCAATTCTGGGCACCGCACTTTAGGCAGGATGTGAAGGCCTTAGAAAGGGGGCAGAAAAGATTTACGAGAATGGTTCCAGGGATGAGGGACTTCAGTTACGTGGATAGACTGGAGAAGCTGGGGTTGTTCTCCTTGGAGCAGAGAAGGTTAAAAGGAGATTTGATAGAGGTGTTCAAAATCATGAGGGGTCTAGACAGAGTAGATAGAGAGAAACTGTTCCCATTGTTGGAAGGGTCGAGAACCAGAAGACACAGATTTAAGGTGATTGGCAGAAGAACCAAAGACGACATGAGGAAAAACTTTTTTATGCAGCGAGTGGTTAGGATCTGGAATGCACTGCCTGAGAGGGTGGTAGAGGCAGACTCAATCGCGACTTTCAAAAGGGAATTGGATAACTACCTGAAGGGAAAGAAATTGCAGGGCTACAGGGAAAGGGGACTGGCTGAAGTGTTCTTGCAGAGAGCCGGCAAGGGCTCGACGGGCCGAATTACCTTCTGTGCTTCTATCTTCGGTTCCAACTGATGACACCGTACACACGAGTAGCATCTGAATTGACTTCCTCTCACCTTTTTCAATGTCAGATAATTCGCAATTAAGTGACACTGTTAGCTTTGCCTGTAATGGGTGTGGGCATCACTGGCAAGGCCTGCATTTATTGCACAACTCTAATTGCCCTTGAGTGGTTTCCTGGGCTATTACAGAGGGCAGTTAAGAGTCAACCACATCGCTGTGGGTCTGGAGTCACATAAAGGCCAGACCAGGTACGGGGGCAGATTTCCTTCCCGAAAGGATATTAGTGAACCAGATGGGTTTTTACAACAATCCAGTAGTTACATGGTCAGCCTTACTCATACCAGCTGTTATAGAGCTAATTCCAGAATTATTTAAATTTAAAATCCCCAGCTGCCATGTTGGGATTTGAACTTGTGTGTCTGGATCACCAGTCCAGTAGCATTACCGTTCTCTTAAAGGTACCCTAAATGTACATGGGTATCAATAATAGTCCTGTTGAAGTAAGAAGCTTTTCTTCCAGATTTATGTATTAAAGAAGAGCTTTTCCTTCAAGGTACCTTGCAATGTTAAGGATACTTCTGACACCTGCAAGGTAAAGAAGAATAGAGGATATAAAACTCTTCTGATTAACACAAAGACTATGAAAGGCTACTGCTTATACCAAAGACAAAGACACACTCTGCTTATGAGTGACCCATGTTTCAGAAAGCCTCAGCTCTTTTAGTGTCAATCACCCCAACAATCAGTACTGGAGCATGGATCTCCAGACAGGTCAACTCCACTTTTACAACCCTCTCCCCTTACTTTACAGCCTTACTTTTAACAAAGGGACCCACACAAATTTGAGGGGACTTAACCAATTACAACTCACTAAGTGCTTCTTCCTTGGACCTGAGCCAAGGATAATGACTTTATGACTTAATTGCTTAAAAGCCTGTATCCAATGTTTAGCAGCCTGTATTAACTATTCACTTCCCAGCACTCAGTTCAACAGCTGGAGTACATATTATATGGGCAACCTCAAGCCGTTTACACGGTATTTCTGTTCCGAATCACGAAGGCATGCCTTCACGCAATTTATGGGGGCGCTGTTCCGACAACCTGTAACCTTACGAACAAGTGTGATAAGGAATGATTTTTTTTTATACGTGGGCATTGCTGGCAGGGCCAGCATTTATTGCCTGCCCATAACTGCCCTTGGGAAGGTGGTGATGAGCCACTTTCTTGAACTGCTGTTCTTTGGTACAACTGAATGGCTCGCTGGACCATTTCAGAGGGCTGTTAAGAGTCAAACACAGTGCTGTGGGTCTGGAGTCACATGTAGGCCAGACTGAGTAAAGACGGCATTTTTCCCTCCCTAATGGGCATTAGTAAACCAAATGGATTTTTATGACAATCCGGTAGTTTTATGTTCACCATAACTGATACTAGCTTTTTATTTAATTAACAATTCAAATTCCCCAGCTGCCTTGGTGGGATTTGAACTCATAGAATCATAGAAATTTACAGCACAGAAGGAGGCCATTTCGGCCCATAGTGTCCGCGCCGGTTGACCAAGAGCTATCTAGCCTAATCCCACTTTCCAGCTCTTGGTCCGTAGCCCTGGATGTCGCAGTAGTAACATAACTACTGCTACCCTTCCCAGATATAGTGGCAGTGTTATTTATTTCCCTCAAATGTGTCCAGTTCAAGAACATTCTTTAAGATCCATTAAACATATATTAGAGGTCATAAGAAATAGGAGCAGAAGTAGGCCATACGGCCCCTCGAGCCTGCTCCACCATTTTAATACTAACATGGCTGATCCAATCATGGGCTCAGGTCCACTTCCCTGCCCGCTCCCCATAACCCCTTATTCCCTTTTCTAATTTTATAAGACCAGAAAGTTTGCAATGAAAGTTTCCAAGAACATAAAAATGAAGACTTTCCTGGGTCTATGCTCAGGCCCACTGGATTGTCTAAGTACTGCAAAATTAAGCAGCTCAGGCAGGTTGAAGTGCATGCCGCAAAAAGAACCCATCTGATTTTGTCCCGCTAATTTAAATGGAGGAAAATCAGGTTGGTTTCTTTACAGGCATGCACTTCAAACCACATGATTTTCCGATATATGCTGTGCTCACGCAATCCAAAGTGCCTGGGTGCAGACCCAGGAAAATCTCTTAATACATTAACCTGGAAGAAAAGCTTCTTGCTCCAACAGGACTATTATTGATACCATGACAGTTTGGGTCACCTTGGAGTCATGAGGTTGTGGGTTCAAGGTCCACTGCAGAATTTGACTAAATAATTGAGCTTGAGATTCCAACGCAGCACTGGAATAGCATAATATTGTTGGAGATGCAATTCTTTTGATGGGATATTATACTGTGGTCCTATCTGCATGTTTCAGTGGCTCATATGAACATTAAAGATCGTCTGACGCAATCCAAAGAGTAAGCCAATGGGCCGAAAATCACGGTCTCGCTGGGTCAGTACGAAGTGCGCACGCACCCAGTGAGGCCTCGCAAAAGCCGGTTTTCGGGGTGAGATGCGCATGCGCCAAAAACCGGCTTTTCCGATCTGTCAAGATTTCTCTTGACAGATCCTCCACATCTTTGGGAGAAGGACATCCACGCGGGAGAGATTGGGCTATTTGCCCAGCGAATGTCCTTCAAACTTTTACACCTGGTAAAAGCAGGCGTAAAGCTTACTTTTGCCAGCGTAAGAGTTTTAAAACAAATAAATATTAAATGTAATCATTCATTTTTATGTTAAAACCCTGTCCAGTAAGGTAAGTTTATTTTTAATCCTATTAAAACATGTTTAAAAAAATTCCAAAAATATGTATTTTTCTAAAACAGTTAATTGCATTTAATTTCAATTTTAAATATGTGAGGTGTTTTTTTATTTATTATACTGTGTTTCTTATTTTAGAGGGGTTTCTCATTGATGGTAGTGGAACTCACACAAACGGAATTCCCATTTTTATCAATGAGAATATGACCCAGTGATTGGTGGTCCAGGCCCACGTGACTCCAGCATTTCCCTACGTAAGGAGAAGTCATCTTCCCGTACGCTGCACAGCGAATGAAGGCCTCCGGCCAGAATCAAAGGTACCTCCAGGAACATCAGGCATTTTCGTAAAAAGGTTTCGGGTCGGGTCGGAGATGTTCGTCCGAAGGAAGCCTCCGACTGCAATTTTACCCCCTTTCTCTTCATCCTAACCCACACTTATTCAATAGACACCATCAAAAAAAGATTAGCCGCTCATTCATCTCATTGTTATTTGTGGGATCTTATAAGAAAGAAAGACTTGCATTTATATAGCGCCTTTCACAACCACTGGACGTCTCAAAGCGCTTTGCAGCCAATGAAGTCATTTTGAAGTGTGGTCACTGTTGTAATGTAGGAAGTGTTATATGCAAAGTTTTTGCCTACAGAACAGCAATCACTGCACTTTAAAGTAATACACTGCATCTTAAGTATCTTGTCACTTCCCTTAGATATGTGATCTCACAAGCCTCTTTATAAGTGCAAGTTCATATGGTCCATAGCGGTTTACTTATACACAGATAGCCATTTTTATATTTTTTCACAAATAAAACATATTTTCCTTCTTTTCATTATGGTGACCTATACTTTTCATCACTTCACAATCAGGACAGCTGGAACATATCTGCTCTCACATCTCTGAAATATTGCTCTTCAAACAAGCACTAAAGAGGCAGATGTTCCTTTGCTCACAAAGTATTATAAAAATGTGAAGTGCGGTGTAATGATAAGAGAAAGTGGAAAAGAATGACATGCCTGTGATGTGTTTCCTACACCTTAAAACAGGTCACATGATATGTTGGGAAAAAGAAGCTCCTGAGGCCCACTTGTTTTCATCCTTCCAGAATAACAACCCTATGACTGTCATCCCATTACACCATCTATTTGCTTGTTAAATAAGGTGAAGTGTTAAAAATACTTATGAAAAGTTGGAATAAAAATACAATTGCATTTGTGAGGGCATTGCTCAGAGAAATGAATAAGCAAATAGCACAGAATTCCACAAATGCAGAGATACACTGAAAGGCTCTAATGTCCTTTCGGGAAGGAAATCTGCTGTCCTTAACCAGTCTGCAACTCCAGACTTACACCAATGTGGTTGACTCTTAACTGCCCTCTGAAATGGCCTAGCAAGCCACTCAGTTGTACACAACTGCTACAAAAAACAATAAGAAGAATAAAACCGGATGGGCCACCCGGCATCAAACTCGGCAGCGGCTATGGACATGATAACGCAGACCAGTCGACACCGCAAAGTCCTTCTCATCCACATCTGGGGACATGTGCCAAAATTGGGAGAGCTGTCTCACAGACTAGTCAAGCAACAGCCTGACATAGTCATACTCACAGAATCATACCTTTCAGCCGAAGTCCTAGAATCCTGAATCACCATCCCTGGGTATGCCCTGTCTCACTGGCAGGGCAGACCCACCAGGGGTGGCGGCACAGTGGTATACAGTCGGGAATGAGTGGTCCTGGGAGTCCTCAACATTGACAGCGGACACCATGAAGTATCTTGGCTTCAAGTCAAGCATGGGCATCCATGAGGTGCTGTGGGCCATCAGCAGCAGCAGAATTGTACTCTACCACATTCTGTTACCTCCTGGCCTGGCATATCCCTCACTCTACCATTGCCATCAAGCCAGGGGACCAATACTGGTTCAATGAAGAACATGCCAGGAGCAGCACCAGGCATACCTAAAAATGAAGTGCCAAGTTGGGAAAGCTGCAACACAGGACGACATGCATGCTAAAAAACAGAAGCAACATGCTATAGACAAAGCTGAGCGATCCCACAACCAACGGATCAGATCAAAGCTCTGCTGTCCTGCCACATCCAGTTGTGAATGGTGGTGGACCATTAAACAACCAAGTCATAGTCAACATCTTCACTGAGGCGTACGAAAGCATAAGCCTTACATTAAATATTCGTAAGGCAAAGGTCCTCCACCAGCCTGTCCTCGCTGCACAGCCCCAGAATCATCAAGATCCACGGCGCGGCCCTGGACAACGTTGACCACTTTACATACCACGGGAGCCTATTATCAACAAGGGCAGACATCGATGACGAGATTCAACACCGCCTCCAGTGTGCCAGTGCAGCCTTCGTCAGCCTGAGGAAAAGAATGTTCGAACATTGGGCCCTCAAATCTGCCACCAAGCTCATGGTCTACAGGGCTGTAGTAATACCCGCCCTCCTGTATGGCTCAGAGACACGGACCACGTACAGTAGACATCTCAAATCGCTGGAGAAATGCTACCAATGATGTCTCTGTAAGATCCTGCAAATCCCCTGGGAGGACAGACGCACCAATGTTAGCGTCCTCAACCAGGCCAACATCCCCAGCATCGAAGCATTGACCATACTCGACCAGCTCCGCTGGGCGGGCCACATTGTTCGCATACCTGACACAAGACTCCCAAAACAAGTACTCTGCTCGTAACTCCTACATAGCAAGTGAGCCCAAGATGGGCAGAGGAAACATTTCAAGGACACCCTCAAAGCCTCCTTGATAAAGTGTAACATCTGCACCAACACCTGGGAGTCCCTGGCCAAAGACCGCTCTAAGTGGAGGAAGTTCATCCGGGAGAGCACTGAGCCCCTCGAGTGAAGCGTTTACAACGATCTTCAGCCAGAAGTGTCGAGTGGATGATACATATTGGACTCCTCCTGTGGTTCCAACCATCACAGAAGCTAGTCTTCAGCCAATTCGATTCACTCCATGTGATATCAAGAAAAGGCTGAGTGCACTGAATACAGCAAAGGCTATGGGCCCCGACAACATCCCGGCTGTTGTGCTGAAGACTTGTGCTCCAGAACTAGCCGTTCCTCTAGCCAAGCTGTTCCAGTACAGCTACGACACTGGCATCTACCCGACAATGTGGAAAACTGCCCAGCTATGTCCTGATCACAAAAAGCAAGACAAATCCAATCCAGCCAATTACCCTGCTCCCCCACCCCCCCCCCCCCCCCCCACAATCAGTCTACTCTCAATCATCATCAAATGATGGAAGGTGTCGTCAACAGTGCTATCATGCGATACTTACCAATAACCTGCTCATCGATGCCCAGTTTGGGTTCTGCCAGGACCACTCGGCTCCAGACCTCATTACCGCCTTGGTCTAAACGTGGACAAAATAGCTGAATTCCAGAGGTGAGATGAGAGTGACTGCCTTTGACATCAATGCAGCACTTGACCGAGTGTGGCACCAAGGAGCCTTAATAAAATTGAAGTCAATGGGAATCAGGGGGAAAACTCTCCACTGGCTGGAGTCATGCCTAGCACAAAGGAAGATGGTTGTGGTGGTTGGTTGTCAATCATCCCAGCCCCAGGATATCACTGCAGAACTTCCTCAGGGCAGTGTCCTAGGCCCAACCATCTTCAGCTGCTTCATCAATGACCTTCCCTCCATCAGAAGGTCAGAAGTGGGGATGTTCGCTGATGATTGCACAGTGTTCAGTGCCATTCGCAACTCCTCAGATAATGAAGCAGTCCATGCCCGCATGCAGCAAGACCTGGACGACATTCAGGGTTGGGCTGATAAGTAGCAAGTAACATTCGCGCCACAAGTGCCAGGCAATGACTATCTCCAACAAGCGAGAGTCTAACCACTGCCCTTTGACATTCAACAGCATTACCATCACCGAACCCCCCACCATCAATATCCTGGGGGTCACCATTGACCAGAAACTTAACTGGACCAGCTACATAAATACTGTGGCAACAAGAGCAGGTCAGAGGCTGGGTATTCTGTGACGAGTGTCTCACCTCCTGACTCCCCAAAGCCTTTCCACCATCTACAAGGCACAAGTCAGGAGTGTGATGGAATACTCTCCACTTGCCTGGATGAATGCAACTCCAACAACACTCGAAGCTTGACACCATCCAGGACAAAGCAGCCCACTTGATTGGCACTGCATCCACCACCTTCAACATTTGCTCCCTCCACCACCGGTGAACCATGGATGCAGTGCGTACCATCTACAAGGTGCACTGCAGCAACTCGCCAAGGCTTCTTCGGCAAACCCATGGTCTCTACCATCTAGAAGGACAAGGGCAGCAGGTGCATGGGAACACCACCACCTCCACGTTCTCCTCCAAGTCACACACCATCCTGACTTGGAAATATATTGCCGTTCCTTCATCATCGCTGTGTCACAATCCTGGAACTCCCTAACAGCACTGTGGGAGAACCTTCACCACAAAGACTGCAGCGATTCAAGAAGGCGGCTCACCACCACCTTCTCAAGGGTAATTATGGATGGGCAATAAATGCTAGCCTTGCCAGCGATGCCCATATCACAGGAACGAATAAAAAAAGTTTTTTAAAAATTGCTAAAGTTCAGAGTTGGCGTAAGTAGGGAACCATGATAAGGAGCAGGCAAACAGCGAGAACATGGTCAACACGAGAGTCTGCTGACCACCAACAATGGGTGCAGTGGGCAATGCAGAGTCACAGTGGAGAAGGGACACCCAGGGCTCTCAAATTGCAGTAGGTATTGCCTAGGCATGATGAAATTATCTGAAGAGCCTCAGATTCACGAGGAGGTTTGTGCAATGGAGCTGTTCTACCCGATCTACGAAGCTCTGCAGACATAATCAGCAATCTCCAATGAAATACCAGTGCCAGCAATAGGCATTACTACCCTTGCATGTATCCTTCAGGCAACCACTTGGAATATCTCGAGCGTCAATCACTTTGCCAGGTACTGCAGCAATAACACCATCAGTGATATATTGCCATACTTGATCCCTTCTTCATATATGGAGAGGTGGTTGTCCTCCCAGTCAAAATAAACACTTGTCTGTTCACCATAATGCTCATCAACACTTGCAAGTCACCTCACTAAAGTTAAAATCATAGAGTGATACAGCACAGAAGAAAGCCATTCAGCCCACCATGCCTGTGCCAACTCTTTTGGTAAAATTAATCGCACTCCCCTGCTCGTTCCCCATAGCCCTATACTTTCCCCCCCCCCTTCAAATATTTATCCAATTCTTTTTAGATTGTAGCTATAGATTACGTCCACCATCCTTTTCAATTGTACATTCCAGATCACAACCACTCGCTATGTAAAACATTTTTTTTCTCGTGTCAGCTCTGGTTATTTTGCCAATTTTGAATCTGTGTCCTCTGGTTACTGGCTCTTCTGCCATTGGAAACTGTTTCTCCTTATTTACTCTATCTAAACGCTTCATTATTTTGAACACTGCTATCAAATCTCCTCCACCTTTTCTTATCTAAGGGAAAACAACCCTAGCTTCTCCAGTCTCGCTACATAACTGAAGTCCCTCATCACTGGTACCATTCTAAATTGGTTTTATGCTGCCGTCATTTCTTTGATTGTTATTCCACACTCCAAAATTAGATTCTTGGACTTTTCTAAACTTATAGTTGTCATTAGTTGCTCATTAGTTGCTTCAAAAATCATTATTGCAGATGTGTTCTCCTTGGTTACTCCTTTTTGGTTGCATTTCAGTTCTCAGTCACCGTGTAGGAGTATGATCTACCATGGCAATTTTGTAAATGGATCCATTAAAGGCTTGAAAACCAGGGTTTGCACCTGTCTCATATGAGACATTTTAAGTTCAAGAAGGTCTATGAGAGCAACATAGCCTACATCACCTTGCAGTTTTTCTTTCCTTTCTTTGGGAAAGATAAGCAAAGCTGTTCAGCGTCTCCCCAGATAGCCCAACCTAAGACTGGGAACTCATTATATATGGAACAACTGATGTGAATCTCGATTTTACTACTCCACTCCACTTTGCAAAGCAGCATGCTAATATCCTGTTGTTTTATGCCACCAGGCCTCCCTTCACATATGTATGTGTTTGACTATGTTATTATGCGCGATTTGTATCTAATGATGTTGTAAACATTGATTGTAAACCATTTGGAACTCTGAGATAGAACAACCATCATCAGACAGGAAAGTCAATCAACTAGCATAAGGTCTTTGTTAGCTCAATGATGTTGTACTTCTTTTGTCTTAACATGTTTTAACAATGGTTTAAATAATTGTCTATCCAACCTGAGTCAGCTCCAACAGATTTGACTTCAATAAATTGTTTGCAGAAATTCCGCAGTGCAGTCCTAAAATTATGGGCACATATTACTAAGTTAATGAAAACCTGTACTGTAAAGTCAGTAAGAGATTCCCATCTGACAAAACCAAAGTTCCTAAGCAGAGTAGTTTCATAATTGAACCATGGAACAATCACAGGCCAGTCTGTCTTAATCATTTCCAACATAAAGTGAGCCAGCTGCTGAAAACAACATACATAGCTAAAAGTAAGCTCTTGTGAAAGATTGTGAGTGATTGAGTTCATCCCGCTTAAAAATAAACTGACTCCATTTAATTGTTCATGAGAAATAAATCGAGACAATCGCTTCGCCATGCAACCGAAGATAAAATTAACAAGAGGCTGGCTGCGTCACAGGCTCACAAATCAGCCTCCATTCTGAATTCTACCCAGCATTGGGTACAGAAATTGCAACAATGAAACATAGATCATTGAGCACAGTGACTTGTATTCTTCAAAACATATTTCCAAATTACATCAAACAAAAGCAAAATAGCGGTTGCTGGAAATCTAAATCCAAATTACATAGCAGGTTCATCCACCTCTTTGATTCAGCTGTTGAATACGGAAACAATGATTTGGCACGAGTATCAACACAGAGATAGTTAACTAAAGTTGTGATCACAGCACTTAATATCCCACTGTATCTTTCTTTACAGAGAAAATACTCAACTAGACATACAGGCAAGTTTTGCAGCACCTGCTCAGATGAGTCTCCCTCTGCTGCACATTGGATTAGTGATTCAGCCTGGATCTCCTGAAAACATTCAACTAGTACAGCTAAGTTCAAAATGTTAGCCAAGTCAGGGATTCGAATGTGCACATCTCTAAGATGGGAGCTCAGCGCTCTATTACAGGAGGCACTGTGAAGGAGATAATGGTGGGTAATATAATTTAGTTTAATGTTCTCAACATATTTCCTTCCTAATGTGTGATCTCCACTAACTGGGTTACCTGCTGCTTTTTTTGATATGGATGTATTTATGGTGTAATTGATACACAGTCTGCAGTCCAGTAATACAAAACCCACACCCTACTCCATCTTGTTCATGCCATTTTAAAGTTGCAGTGCTTCACAATTGATGTCACATAATTTTTGCGCTAGGAGCTAATCCATTTGCTGAGTTGTTATAACCAACAAAAAAAAAACTTTTCTCAGATGTTCGTGGTCTTGTGCCAGAGGTTTGTTTCAGGAATGTGCAGTTTCCGTGCATTTATTCTGCTGACTTTCCTCCCCATGGTTCCCATACCATTAGCTGGGAAAGAATGGAAGTTAGTGACATGACTACGCAAAGTGTGCAGTGGTGGTATCAAACTCTGATACTGAATCGGTAACATCACAACAGATGGAGCATTGAAGGATTCTCTTTTTAAATAGAAGGTGTTTAGTTCTTATCTGCATATTGGGGGAGGTAAATGTGAGACAAATTTGCAGTGTTACAGCTTTAAACTTTAATTCTCACTATCATATTTGCTCAGCTGTAGAGTCTTCTTTGGTAACCTTGCAGTTTATTTTATATATATTTGAAAAATATGCTTGATACAGGACACAAAAGAAATCATTTGGTTCAGTCTCCGCTGCAGGTATAAGTTCTATTTCTGACGTCAATGGTTCCACAAGGTCTGGATTCTTGGATCGCCATTACATAGCTCAGATCATTTTTGCTGGTAAACATCATAAAAGAAAGTCTTGCATTTATATAGCGCCTTTCACGACCGCCTCAAAGTGGTTTACATCCAATGTAATACTTTTTTGGAGTGTAGTCACTGTTGCATTATAGGAAACGCGGCAGCAAGCTCAAACAAACAGCAATAATTTGTTTTTATTAATTGAGGAATAAGTATTGACCAGATCTTCTTCGAAATAGTGCTGTGGGATCTTTCACATCCACCCGAGAGAGCAGACAGGGTCTCAGTTTAACATCTTATCCTTAAGACAGTGACAGATGCTGACAGTGCAGCACTCCCTCAAGTACTGCAATGGAGTGCCAGCCTAGATTCCTATGCTCCAGTCTCTGGAGTGGGACTTGAACCCACAACCTTCTGACTCAGCGGCAAGAGTGCGACCCACTGAGCTACAGCTGACACTTGCAGTACATTTAGCAGAAACAGGGGATATTCTTAACTACATCTCAAAAGTACTTGATTGACTGTGAAACACTTTGGGATGTCCTAAGGCCATGAAAGGTGCTATAAATACGCAAGTTTTCTTTCTTTGTTGACCATTAGTTGTTAGCACCAGAAAGGTATGTGTTTCACTACATCATCCTAGACCTTAACACAAGTGAATCTTTTTCAGGGGTTTGGCTGAATCTGAAGACACCAGCAACAAACAGTTGAAATTAGATGGCTTCCGAGAAAGCTGCCAAACACTGTAAATGTTCAACGATGTACTCCTCCACTTATTTCTTTTTGATCATTTTTCTTAATGCAAACCAGCAGCAACAACAACAATAACCTTTATTTTAGTCTTCTCCCACCTGTTGTGAAGATAAGCAGAAATGTCAGGTCTGCCAGATATGCCTGTTCTCTGAGCTCAAGCTAGCAGAGCTTACATAATCTTTTTATACGTGAGCCAGATAAAAATCATTTTATGGAAGAGAATTTGTTTTGTAAAAAATAATTTGCTTTTATAAGAAAACAATAAATTTCAATATTCCACAATTTCTAAAAAAAACATTGACTAACTTTGGGCATGAACCATTCGTCCACCAAAAATGGACACCCAAACTATAAAAGTGTCTTTGAGGCTATTCACTGTGGTAAACCTCTAAATTCTTAATGAGGGGAACCCTCCTCAGGCTCGTAAAGAAACACAGTTCGCCATCTTAGTGGATCTCACTGGATTTATAGCTGCTGACAATTTGGCATTCATACCTGTTGATAACATTGTCAGGTCACAGCTAGAAACTGTAACAGTCCCTTGAAAAGAGCCTATTGCAATATAAATCAAACAAAATGGCAACCTTTCTGCCGACCATCATGAACAGCAACACGCTTCGGTTAATTTTAATCTGTGTGAGTGCTAATGTACAATAATTTAATAAATTATAGTATTGAACGTATATGATCAATGTAAAGAGTTTTTTAAAAAAACATTGGCTACTTGATAGGTTTTAAATAATCACTGGGGAAAAACAAGGGGAATGTCTAACGTATCTCAATGGATAATCAAAGGTCTGTTCTTACTCCCACTGAAAAGCAATGGATCCATAATTTACTGTTTCTGCTTACATTTCTGATTGTCCCTTGTTTTCCTCAAACAAAAATACGAAGAATACTCTGTAGGATGCCATTAGTGAATTTTTAATTACAGCTCCAATGCTTTGACTCCTATCCCTTTATTCAACATTGACAAAATGCCTGCTTCCTTCAATGCCGTAACAGTTTGACCTCCGTACCTACAAATGCTTTATACTGACACAACTATGGAAAAACGGTTACTTTATCTCTTGTTTTTGAACTATGCTACTCCTCACCTCACTACATCACAGATTTGATTTCAGAATTCTATGGTACGTGCAAAGGGCGACAAAAGTTTGCCATACAACACAGGGCAGATCTAAAGCACCAAACTGGTCAACTGGCTGTAGTATTCTACTGCCATCCAATGGTGAATATTCAAACAGCATTATTTACAACATCTAGTACATGCTGTAAGGATCTCTGTCTATGGAACATTTTCAAAAATAAGACTTCAGACCCATTCAAATTATTATTACAGCAACTGAACAAATACGTCATCGCTTAACATATTTTGTACACATTTGAAAGATTTAATTTAGCACATTTCTTTCATGTTACATAAATTAGTGTGAAAATGACTGAAACAGATGCTGCCCACTGAGGTACCATACACAGTGTCCCTTCTCTTTAAGTAGATCTCACTGTATTCACATCCTATGAGATCAAATTCAATCAGATGTTACACAACTGTTAATGGCCAGATGTCCAACTCTTCACTCTCCCCAATTCATTTCCTTTTTGCTATATTACCCTCATATAGCCACTGTTTCAATGCAGACTCATAAACACACATAAAATGGTTACCCCTCCAGTTAGTCTACCATCAATATCCTTAATGAATTTTGTGCCACTTCACCATTTTGTGCATAATTAGCACCACTGACCTACAAACAGCTGCCGTCTACTGTTTTTTACATTGGTAAATGGTCTAAATAAAGTAGGAATGGGAACCTTTTAAGATAAGGGAGGAGAACAATTAAAATGTCAAGTTTTGCAACAAATAATTGATTGCATCTCATAATTAATCCAGTGCACAATATTTATAATTATTCCAAGCCTGCTGGGAATAGGATGCAATTACTATTGAGTCACCTCAGCTTCTCTCTAGACTGTATTATATCTGTAAATCTATGCATTCACAAGATGCAATATTGCAGCAGATCAGCCCTGTTGGGTATTAATAATCATCCCTGCTTTGGTTTCTCAAGCTATAATTCCAGCTAGACCCTCTCACAGAAATGCTTAGGATATTAGATTAGAAGTATCAGGTAACCAAAAAGGTGAGCAAATAAAGAATGGGTGAGATCTTAGTTGCTTTATCTGAGGAAGATATTTTTCTAGGAAGGTTTGTCAGTTAATACTCAACCATTACTTCCAACCAGAAAATAGTTCCAACGGCTTGAGTTCTTTTTCCCCGATTTTATTTTGTAGGGATGACTGAGGAGCTTCTGTCCAAACTGTCATTGCCTCTGTCCTGCCTTTGACTGATGCCATGAGCTTCCTTTGGGCAGATTCCAGCAGGAAATCAGGGCCATTACCTTTGTTCATGGTTGAATCATTGAGGAGGATAAGGCCTTCCTTAAGGGGTCTGTCCAGCTCTTCCATCCTTGTCAGTAAAGCCACTCGTGTGTCTATATCCTATTGGAAATATACATTATTTTATCCCTCTCACAGATTTAAATATGTTGGCATCTATAATTAATTAAAATTGAAACTGGCATCTACATTTCTTTCGCTGTTTTACCTGAGGTTTCTAAACTCACCTAAATTCTCTTATGACTCACCATAGTGAGTGAGAACCTAAGACCAGATACATCAATGCATTTGAATGCTCAATGCATTATGGTGAAGAGAACAAATTTAATTGTGTTGTCTCCTAGCTGAAGACATACTTGAATAAAATGGAACAATGTAAACTGAAAATTTAATGAGCTGTTACATTATTCACAAATTATTGTCCAAAAGAAAACATTTTTACAGTTGTCTTCTTTGAATCTTGGTAATACCTATATGGGTCACTGATAAATATAGCATGATAAAATAAGAAAAGGAGATAACATAGATAAACCACTATCTCATGCACAACTGAAGAATGGAATTCAGTACAATGTGTTTGGAATCATGATGAGTTAATGGTTTAACAAAGTAGAAAGCTTGAAATGTTTTGTTCAGCTCGAGATTTTTTTTCAACTACTGGAAAATAAATGAATTTGCGGCGTCTATGGGTGTGTATGCGGTATGCACGCGTCCTTCGGGGCCCGTGTTTAGACATGCACTGCGCATGCGCTGAAACCCAGAACTGACAGATCACAGGAATGTGAAAGAAATGGGCCTTCATGGGCGGAGAGTTCCCAACTCCTGCCCAGCGAGTGCCCTCAAAATTCTTACTCCTGATAAAAGCTACCCCAATCTACGTTACGACGAAATATACACAAATTGTGATGAATTTAACGTTTTTCAATCACTAGATTTCTGGTTCTCCTAGACCTGTGTGAAGGAACTGGCACTATTCCACCTCTGTGACACCCCTGGCCATTTCAGGCACTAAACTCACGTATAATGAAAAATAATGTCAGTTGTACATTTGATGTAAGCAATGCTATTCAACGAATAATAGTTTCAGAGATGGATGTTTGGATTTGCTTTAATGAGTTCATTGTCTCATTCTGAACTGACTAATCTGCATACTTCTGAGAAAGAAAACAGGTGTTTCTAGAATATTAGAACTGTTTGACTTGTCACATTTTCTGTCAGTTGTATCGTATTGTGGCATTCACCCGTATAATCTCACTTCTAGGTGATATTACAATGCGTGCGTTTCTCAGTATAATATGGTTGTAGCATTAGCAAAGGAGATCTTATCAGTTCTCTCAGTAAGAGTGTTGCTGCTGGTCTTTTCTTGAACATCTTGTTTCCTTACTGCAATAGATACACATTTGTCTCAGTAGGGGCTCCATTATATGGCTGTTGTTACACTATGGATGATGGCCTTCATTCAGAGACACCCTGATATTTATCAGCCTTGAAAAACTTATTCTGCCACATTGTGATTGTCACATTCGCAGCGGCACCCTATTGTTTCCCTAAGTACAACTTCGCCAACTTGTACTGTTGTTGTCAGATTACTTTAAGATGTATGTTCCTGTATATTTGAGTTTGCTAGTGGTAATGTATGTTATGACACCTTTTTAGCCATCTTTCAGGGACTAATTGAATATACTTGCTCCCCCAATCAAGCGCACTTACTGCCCTATTGCCACCGGAAACCCTGCCGACCACCATGTTAACTCGGGGACTGACTCTAGTGGCAAACGCACCACCGGGAACAGGCGAGTGCCTCATTAATCAATGCAAATTGGAGTCCTATGATGTAATTAGGAACCTGATGCAATTTTAACTGTTAACTCCAAGGCTTCTTCTACAGTGAGTTGTGGCTATTAGGAAGGACCTAAAGAGAAAAGGGACAATAGTTAGGGTGGTTCTGAAAAACTGGGCAGTTGCAGATCATGTGCATCAACATGCAGTTGACGTAATCACGCTGGCAGAATGTGTGTTTTTCTATGCTTCATGAAGACCTACAAGTGATAGTCAGAGACCTTGTTCAGATAAGCCACCTGGCTCAACATCACCGATGCACGCAGCTATTGCAGGCCCACTTATTCCAAGAGGTTGCTGTTTGAGCTTCGATATGACCAAGAGATTGGTTTGTCTCCCTGGTGTTGTTCGCTGTTTCTGCTAGAGAGAGGGCCAGAGTTAGTGAGTATCTCCTGCTCCGGCTCCCTTGACTCTATTCCCACAAAACTGCTGACCACCCAACTTCCCTTCATGGCCCCCATGTTAGCTGATATTGTTAACAATTCCATCTCCTCAGATACTGTCACCCTCCCCTTCAAATCTGCTATCATCACCATCCTCTCCTCAAAAAAACAACCCTTGACCCCTCTGTCCTTGCAAACTACCGTCCCATCTCCAAACTCCTTTTCCTCTCCAAAGTCCTTGAATGTGCTGTCATCTCCAAAATCTGTGCCCATCTTTCCCGCAACTCCATGTTCGAATCCCTCCAATCAGGTTTCTGCCCCGTCACAATATTGATGCTTGGGGGAACACCAGAGGTAACAGTGCAGGAGTGGGATAAATGACATCCTATGCAACTGTGACCGTGATAAACCGTTCCTCCTCATCCTTCTCTACCTGCCTGCAGCCTTTGACACGGTTGACCACTCCATCCTCCTCCAACGCCTCTCCACCGCCGTCCAGCTGGGTGGGACTGCACTCGCCTGGTTCCATCCAGTCATAGCCAGAGAATCACCTGCAATGGGTTTTCTCCCCACCCCCACATCATTAATTCTGGTGTCCCGCAAGGATCAATCCTTGGCCCCCTCCTATTTCTCATCTACATGCTGACCCTTTGTGATGACATTCGAAAACACAGCGTCAGTTTCCACTTGTACGCTGACGGCAACCAACTCTACCTCACTACCATCTGTATCGGTCCCTCCACTGTCTCTAAATTTTCAGACAGCTTGTCTGAAATCCAGTACTGGATGAGCAGCAATGTTCTCCAATTCCCCTCCACAAACTCCATTCTCTAACCAATGACTCCATCCTTCTCAGGCAACCATCTGAGACTGTTCGCAAACTTGGTGATGTATTTGACCCCGAGATGAGCTTGTGACTACTTGTCCCCATCATCACTAAAGCCGCTTATTCCCACTTCGGTAACATTGTCCTACTCCACACCTGCCTCAGCTCATCTGTTGCTGAAATGATCGTCCATACCTTTGTTATCTCTAGAATTGACTATTGCAACTATTCCAAAGGCTGCCCATATCCTAACTCACACCAAGTCCATCCAGTACACCATCACCCCTGTGCTCGCTGATCTGCATTGGCAACCAGTTATGCAAAACCTCAATTTTAAAATTCTCATCCTTGTTTGCAAATCCCTCCATGGCCTCGACCTCCCTATCTCTGTAACCTCCACCAACCCTGCAACCCTCCGAGATATTGGTGCTCCTCCAATTCTGACCTCATGCACATCCCTGATTTTAATCATTTCACCATTGGTGGCCATGTCTTCAGCTGCCGTGGCCCTAAACTCTGGAATTCTCTCCCTGCTCGACCTCTCTTTCCTCCTTTAAGATGCTCCTTAAAACCTACCTCTTTGACCAAGCTTTTGGTCATCTGCCCTGATAGAAATATAGAAATTTACAGCGCAGAAGGAGGCCATTCCAGCCCATTGTGTCCGCACCGGCCGACAAAGAGCCACACGGCCCTTGGTCAGCAGCCCTAAAGGTTACATATAAACCTATGAACAATGACGGAAAGGCAAAGAGCACCCAGCCCAACCAGTCCACCTCACACAACTGCAACGCCCCTTCTACTGAAAACATTCGACACTCCACCCCAACCGGAGCCATGTGATCTCCTGGGAGAAGCAAAAACCAGATAAAAACCCAGGCCAATTTAGGGTGAAAAAATCTGGGAAAATTCCTCTCCGACCCACCCAGGCGATCAAAACTAGTACAGGAGATCACCCTGACCTTATTCTATTCCCTGCAGTATTTACCATTATATCTGCTCCATCCAACAAAAGGTCATCCAGTCTAATCCCAATTATCAGCTCTAGGTCCATAACCCTGCAGGTTACTGCACTTTAAGTGCCCATCCAACCATCTCTTAAAATTTGTAAAGGATTCTGCATCCACCACTCGTCTGCAGCGAGTTCCAGATCCCCACAACCCTCTGCATAAAGAAGGCCCCCCCCCTCAAATACCCTCTAAACCTTCCACTAACTACCTTAAAACTATGTCCCCTTGTAATAGACCCTTCTACCAATGGAAATAGACCCTTACTATACACTATGTCCAGGCCCCTCAATATTTTGTACATCTCAATGAGGTCTCCTCTCAATCTCCTCTGTTCCAATGAGAACAAACCCAGGCTATCCAATCTATCCTCATAACTAAGATTCTCCATTCCAGGCAGTATCCTAGTAAATCTCCTCTGCACCCTCTCTAGTGCAATCACGTCCTTCCTATTGTTAATGAAAATAAATTCACATCGACTCTAGTAAAGTAAGAGAGACAACTTTATTGCTAACAGAGCTCTGGGAGAAGTGTTGAGATCCCGCGATCTGCGAACACCTTCTCCCCAAGTGCCTTGTGCCGCGGGGTTATAAGCAGTTTACAGGGGGCGGAATACAATCATTTAAATTCATTTACATACAACCAATCAATCCATATGGCAACGCAATTCATTTACATACAACCAATCAATCCATATGGCAACACAATTCATTTACATACAACTTTTTAGTCCTAGTGAAACCTGATAGCATGGCGCGAGTTTGGGGGCCCTTCCTCTGTATCTTCTTTTGTGGTTAGTTATTCTGTTGCAAAGCTTTCTATGAAACAGTGGCCTGCACCTGGCCAGGAGTCACTTGTTGCTGCAGAGTTCATATTACGGACAGCAGATAGGCTTCTTGGTACAAAGTTCATTTAGTGGAAAGGCAGATAGTTGGCTTACCCCATCATGCTTTGCTATGTCCGAAAATCCACTCCAACACTATAATACGGTGACCAGAACTGCACGCAATACTCCAGCTGTGGCCTAACCAAAGTATTATACATTTTAAGCATAACTTCCCTGCTCTTATATTCTATGCCTCAGCCAATAAAGGCAAGCATTCCATATGCTTTCTTAGCCACTTTATCCACCTGGCCTGCTAATTCCAGGAATCTGTGGACAAGCACTCCAAGATCCTTTTGTTCATCTATACAAATACGCTTAATGTGTATACCCTTTCCTATTAGCCCTCGCCTCACACTTCTCTGAATTAAATTCCATTTGCCACTGCTCTGCCCACCTGACCAGTAGATTGATATTCTCCTGCAGCCCATGACTTTCCTTTTCATTATCAACCACGCAGCCTATTTTAGTGTCATCTGCAAACTTCTTAATCATACTCCCTATATTCAAATCTAAATCGTTGCTATGTACCACAAAAAGCAAGGCACCCAGTACTGAGCCCTGCGGAACCCCACTGGAAACATCCTTCCAGTCACAAAAACATCCATCAACCATTACCCTTTGCTTCCTACCTCCAAGCCAATTTTGGATCCAACTTGCCACTTTGCCCTGTATCCCATGGGCTTTAACCTTCATGTCCAGTCTACAATGTGGGACCTTATCAAAAGCTTTGCTGAAGTCCATATATACTACATCATATGCACTATCCTCATCGACCCTCTTGGTTACCTCCTCAAAAAATTTAATCAGGTTAGTCAGACACGATCTTCCCTTAACAAATCCATGCTGACTGTCCCTAATTAATCGTTGCCTTTCCAAATGCAGATTTATCCTGTCTTTCAGGATTTTTTCCAATAATTTTCCCACCACTGAGGTTAGGCTGTCAGGCCTGTAATTACTCAGCCTATCCCTTTCTCCCTTCTTAAACAAGGGCACTACATTAGCAGTCCTCCAATCCTCCAGCACCAATCCTCTGGCACCAAAGAAGACTGGAAAATGATGGTCAAGGCCTCTGCTATTTTCTCTTTTACTTCGCTCAACAGCGTGGGATGCACTTCATCCGGGCCTGGGGACTTATCTACTTTCAAAGCTGCTAAACCCCTTAATACATCCTCTCTCACTATATTTATTTCATCCAGAATATCACACTCCTCCTTGATAGCAGTATCTGCAATGTCCCTTCCCTTAAGTGGCTCGGTGTCAAATTTTGTTTCATATCGCTCCTGTGAAGCACCTTAGGTCGTGTTACTACGTTAATGGCGCTATATTAAAACAAGTTGTTATTAAAGGAGAGTGCACATAAGTGAGGCTTCTGCTTGCATTGCACATGTGGAGAGGAAGAAGCCAAATATAAGCAGGATGAGGAGGTGTTGAATGGAAAGCAAGTAGGCGGAGTGCGACATGAGGACGGAGTAATGAGAGAAGTTGCTGATACTGCAAAGGTTACCATGTGAGAACAGAATTCTGCCAGTGGCTACTATGGAGGCAGAAAGAAAGAGGTGCGTGTGCATGTTGAATAAAACATGAGAAGTAGTGTAGAACGCCCTTGTGATGGGTGGTGATGGAGGGGAGGGATTAGATCAGTGTTGAGAGAGAGGGTGAAGCACTGTTGCCATGTTTTCTTGAGGGAGATGGAGAAATGAAGAGCTTTGTTCACTCTTGCTAATATTGTTAGGTCATCGAAGTGCTTCCTGCTCTGGATCCAGGTCCTGGAGGTATGCATGGAGCTTAAAACCTCTGCCACCTCTCAACAAGACTAGTACACATCATGTTTGGGAACCCTCTTCCACTGCTGGGATACAGGATGTCCATCTTCAACCTCACCCCTTCCAACAGCACCTCAAGGGGAACTTCTGAGACCTGGGGGCTTGCTTGTGACTCATTCTGCCCAGTCCTCCTTCCAGACAGTTTTCAGACACAAGCATGTGGTCGGGAATGTAATCTCCCTTTAAGAGGTGCATTCCCACTTTAAGTAGGCCTCTGGAGGACCTATGGAAATTGCACAAAGGAAATGGGGCGCTTTTCCTGTTTAGCCACCAATCAGCCTTATCAGATTTAAATGCTAACCCGAGAGTTACAATACCTCAGGCCTGAAATCTTCTACGAGTGCGTTTCACACTTGCTGCTCCCTGCCCGCCCGAGCTTAGAATCAAACCCGCCGCAGAGGAAATCCTATTCATTTTAAGCATTTGTCACAAGATCTTCTTTGCAAAGAAAGTTGAATATTAACTGAAATGTCCTGGTCATTATCTCATTGTTGTGTTTGGGAGCTTGCTGTGTGCAAATTGGCTGTTGCATTTCCTACATTACAACAGTGACTGCACTCCAAAAAGTGCTTCAATGGTTGTAAAGCGCTTTGGGATGTCCTGGACCATGAAAGGCACTATATATAAATTCTTTCTTTCTTTCTTTCTTTCTCTCTTTCTCTCTCTCTCTCTCTTTCTCTCTCTCTCTCTTTCTTCTACAATTTCAGCTCAAACTTTTCATTGACAACCTTGAACTTGACCATCACAAGCACAGGTTTAGTGACTACTGCCTAATTATTACGTCAGTGTAATCACAGGCATGTGGTTGCCCAATGTGCATAGTCCATCAGATCATTCCACATTATTAACATTATTAACACCTGGAGATTAAAACGGCACGAAGGTGTCAGTATACCAACACTTAATACTTAACAGGTTTGCATGACATTCCGGAGTCTGCGATTTAACAGAGGCGTCACCCTGTTTATTTAAAATCAGTTAATGTCTCCGTTTGTGTTGCAGCTAACGGAATTTCCTACCAAAGCATTAAACATCAAAGGAGCTTCATGCAAATGTATTAAGCGATTCTATGCTAATGTTGCCCAGCGTGATTTTATCCCACAGGTAAGTGGATGTAGGAAATAAATACATGTTAGTGATTTAAGCAAGGCTCATGTACTGTAATATCACATCAACGTTCCTATTCAACAGAGAGTTTACCCCAGCGAATAATGCATTATTTTGCATCATGCATTGCTTTTGATTATCTGGGCTTACGCTTTCACTGGGCTGAGAGGTGACTGAGATCTGCTCTTTATTGAAACTCTCAAATCCAATAACTAATGCTCAAGAAAAGATCCCCAATTCTTCTCAAGCAATTCCGTTTTTTAAATATCTTCTTCAGTGAAAGTGCCATGCCTTGACTCTGCTCTTTCATGCTCATGCTTCAAGACTAACACTTCCGAATTCTAGAGCACTGAAGAAATCGTGCTCGTCGATGGTTTACCTCCAGAGACCATTGGAACATTATATTTAGACACAACAAAAAGTCCTGTTTTAGGATATAGGTAGGATCCAGGTTCTGGTCGTGTACACACAAAAACAGCATGCCCTCATACAGATAAGATTTCCTTTCACTGAATAATTAAATTGTTGACATACATGGAACCCTTTGAAGGTTAATATGGCTTTCTGTGCTTAAAAACAGAAAATGCTGGAAATACTCAGCAGGTCAAGCAACATCTGTGGAGAGAGAAACAGAGTTAACGTTTCAGGTCAATAATCTTTTGTCAGAACTGGAAAAAGTTAGAGATGTAACAGGTTTTCAGCAAGTGCAGAGGCAGGGAAAGAAGGGAGGGGAGGAAAGAACAAAAAGGAAGGTCTGTGATAGGGTGGAAGGCAGGAGAGATTAAGAGAGAAAGGGGATGATGGTGCAAAGCAAAAGGAGATGGTAATGGGGCAAGTAAAGAAACAAAAGATGGGTCTAGAGGGGGTGTAAATGGGAATGGCAGAATCAGCAACAACTGGCATGGGAAAAAATGGGGGCAGGGGTTATGGTCTGAAATTATTGAACTCGATGTTGAGTCCAGAAGGCTGTAAAGTGCCTAATAGAAAGATGAGGTGCTGTTCTCGAGCTTACATTTGAGGTTCGTTCGAACAGTGTAAGAGGCCGAGGATGGAGAGGTCAGAGTGGAAGTGGAGTGGAGAATTAAAGTGACAGGCGACCTGAAGCTTTCTGTGCTATTTTTATAGCCATGTAGAGCAGCCCCAAGGTGCTTTTCACAATCTCAGTGCATTACAGCCAATGAAGTATTTTTGAGATGTAGTCACTGTTGTAATGTTGGAAAAGCAGCAGACAATTTGCACACAGCAAGGCCCCAGAAACAGTAATATAATAATGACCAGATAATCTGTTTTTTTTAATGATGTTGGTTGAGGGATACATATTGACCAGGACACCGGGCAGAACTCCCCTGCTCATCTTCAAATAGTGCCATGGGATCTTTTAGAGTGGGCAGACAGGGCCTCTGTTTAATGCCTCATCCGAAAAGTGGCACCTCCGCTAGTGCAGCACTCCCTCAGTACTGCACAGTAGTGTCGGCCTATCATCACAAATTAATTGCTACTGGTATTCATTAACTTGTTGTACATGGTTTTATTATATAGGCTTCATCTAAACCATCCCAATGTCTTTTAAATCGCTCCTACGTATCCAATATTCTATGTGGATCTCAATTTCTTTTTAAAAGTTTTTTTTAGTTTATTTGGCTTTAGTCTGACTGGAAAGCTCAGTGCTCATATCATGAAATTACCTTATTACTAAATCTATATAAAATGCATAACTACGCCGGCTTGAAAACGTCTATAATGTGGTACAGCAGAAAACATAACACTGTGCAGAGTAATTTGTTCAATTCTAGAATATTCAGTAAAGAGTACATTTGGCTTCTAATTATATTAGCAAATATATTCTAATTGCAAGTGATGGTAATTTGCTTGCACATCTTTTATGTTAAGCAATGATGGAGCTCCTAAATAAGAGACAAAGCTCATTACAACTGAACTGCTATAAATAATGCATGAGCTGATGATGTCATGTGGCATAAAATTAAACTAATCATTTACAGTATACTGTTCCACAACTGGTGTCATGCTTGCAATGTTTCTTTCGATGTCTGGGAGCCCCACATCACCAGTCAAACTGGGGAACTGAGAGATTCAAATGCGTTATGTAGCCTTTACTTGGTACGTAAAGGCATCGCTTGATGCCATGCAGACAGTAACCTGAACCTTGACTTTTTTCCAGAAGCAGTATTGCATTCTCAAATAGCATCACTTGGGAGTGGACAGCATGGCAATGAGACATTATGTAAAGTTTAATGGTGTTTTTTTCAAATTAATAAGAGTGTGAATTAATGTCATGCTTACGTGATCATTAAGTTTGATTGTGACTCCCAAATATTGTACTTCAGGTGAATCACTGTTACTTTCCTGTACTCATCCGATGCCTCCACCAGCAATCCTTCATTCACAGGAAGAATAAAAAGAAATAAACATTTTGGAAGGTAATGAGCACAGATGTTCAGTCAAGCATCGACTAAGAAAAATGTTTACATCCAAAAGCAGCTTCTGAATCTTGTAAACAAGCATGAGGGCCATGCAACTTCATTTTGTTTTGGAAAACCATTTAAGTTGTTTTACTTGCACCAAGTCCCACTCACCCATCACCTCTGTGCTCGCTGACCTACATTGGCTCCCGGTCCGGCAACGCCTCTATTTTAAAATTCTTATCCTTGTTTTCAAATCCCTCCATGGCCTCGCCCCTCCCTGTCTCTGTAACCTCCTCCAGCCCCACAACCCTATGTGATCTCTGTGCTGATCCAGTTCTGGTCTCGCGCACTCCCCCAATTTTAATCGCTCCACCATTGGCGGCCATGCCTTCAGCAGCCTGGGCCCTAAGCGCTAGAATTTCCTCCGTATACCTCTCGCCTCTCTGTCCTCCTTTAAAATACTCCTTAAAACTGACCAAGCTTTTGAACACCTGTCTTAATATCTCCTTATGTGGCTCGGTATCAAATTTTGGTTGATAACCCTCCTGTAAAGCACTTTGAGAGGTTTCACTGCATTAAAGGCGCTATAAAGGCGCAAGTTGATGTTGTTATAGAAAGGTGTATCTTAGTTTTTCCGCAATGGAATAATAAGAATGGCGATGAAGGATTTTCTGAAGGGGAGAGGCAGTCCTTTACAGCAGCAGAGCTAGTGATCCAATATCATTTCAGATATCTGGGCTTAGAAATTGGATCATTCTATGCCATTTTCCAGGCAAAAAATTGCTGCAAATAAGTCCAATTTAGGGGAATATCGTCGGAAGCACATCCAATGGCAAATTGGATTGGGCACACAGAGGTGCTCCCTGCGAGAGTTAAAGCAGGTGTTAAGCTCATTTACATATGCTAAGAAGAGGCCTAACACTGGTTTAGGACCAGAACTGGAAGCAATAAGCTCAGCGGGTGTCAGGTGGATGGCCAGGCCGACATGGGGCCTGACCGATGGTCCTTAAAGGGACCGCTGGAAGCCGCTGCCAAAAAGGTCATTTTTTTTTTTAAAAAGGTAAGCCGGGAGGATCACTCCTGCCCCTCTCATATTAAAACACACTCCCCCTCCGCTCCCCCCACCTCCCTCAAAAAAATTTCCCCATCATCCCAGATTTACCTTAGGTCCTCCTCTGGCTGGTAGCCTTTCTAGGCACGTGCAGAGTTTCTAGGCCTTGATATGTACAACAACAACAACTTGTATTTATATAGCTCCTTTAAAGTAGTGAAATGTCCTAAGGCGCTTCACAGGAGTATTATGAGGCAAAAAATTTGACACCGAGCCACATAAGGAGAAATTAGGGTAAGTGACCAAAAGCTTGGTCAAAAAGGTAGGCTTTAAGGAGTGCCTTTAGGGTGGAAAGAGAGAGATGGAGAGGTTTAGGCTGGGAGTTCCAGAGCTTGGGGCCCAGGCAACAGAAGGCATGGCCACCGATGATTGAGAGATTATAATCAGGGATGCTCAAGAGGGCAGAATTAGATGAGCGCAGATATCTCGGAGGGGGAGGGGGTTATGAGGTTGAAGGAGATTACAGAGATAGGGAGGGGCGAGGCCATGGAGGGATTTGAAAACAAGGATGAGAATTTTGAAATGGAAATGTAAGATGTATGTTTGTTGTTGTCGTTGCTCATCATCATCATAGACAGTCCCTCGGAATCGAGGAAGACTTGCTTCCACCCTTAGCATGAGTTCTTAGCCCAATACGAGAGCCACAGTCTCTGTCACAGGTGGGACAGATAGTCGTTGAGGGAAAAGGTGGGCAGGGAGCCTGGTTTGCCGCACGCTCCTTCCGCTGCCTGCGCTTGATTTCTCTCAGCCAGGGTGCAGAGCCAAGACCCATCGTTCGGGGAGGCACCTTATGAACAACATGATGAGCTTTCCTTTCAAATCTTTACTTACTTTAATAGATTTACAGCAATTCCTGCTGAGTTGCCTCTGGTTATGTATAGTTTAAATTTGCCGAGTTTCAATCAGAAATGTTTATAATAATCCAAAGAAATGGTTCAAACAAGAAGGTCAATGATTTTGTCAGGTTAAATAATAATCAACTGAAAACCAAACAAGTGATAGAATTAGAAAATGTCACGGCACCAGCATCCTATAATAAATATCACACTCCTTAGGATGTAATAAGCTTCTTGTGACTTTGCCATCAAAATGCCTCTTCTAGCAAAAACGACTTTCTTTTCTGGATGCCGTGTTGGGTGTCCCTGATAATGCCTTCTCTATCTAAGTAATCATGTAGGGCATCTCTAATGATACCTTTGAACATCTTACCTATTACTAAAGTCAGACTAATGGGCCTATAGTTATCCAGCTTTGCCTTGTCATCCCTTTTAAAAATTGGAATGATGTTGACATCCTTTCAGTCTGAGGGAATAGCCTGGCGCTATTAAAGATACAGGCAAGGGGTTTGCATAGCACCTGTCCTAATATCCTAAAAGTAATGACTCTATGGACTCAATTTTGCCCAAGCCCATTTTCTGGTGTAATGCCAGAGTTACGTCCATTTTTCTAGGCCAGGAATGCACCAGAAATATTTTGCCAAAGTTTCCCCGATGTATAATTCATATTTGAAGCCGCGCATAGTGTCCAGTCGCCTCGGGGGGTGGAGCCTGCTGTCTGCGCCGAAAAACAATGCTGCACCTTCTGCGCGTGCGCAACAAAAAAAGTGACGCGCATGCTCAGTACAGTCCCGGGTTGGCAATTGGCCATTTTTAAAGAGCCAGTTGTGTGTGTGAGGAGTGCTGTGTGAGAGCTTTGGAAAAATCGCAGCTGGAGCAATACAAGATGCAACGCGGTGCAAGGACCAAGAATTTCTTACAGGAAGAAGTGGAGGCACTAGTTACTGTGATTGAGAACAGATGGCAGGACCTGGACACCAGCAGAGGTCACATAAAAGTTCCACCCAAAGAATTGAAGAAACACTGGAACCAAGTTGCAGAAGATGACTACACAATGGTGACCACCACGAGGTCTGGAGGCCAGTGTAAAAAGAAGTGGCAGGACCTTGGCCAAGTAGTGTATAAGTAATATTTTCATTTATTCAATGGAATTGCAATTGTAAATGTGACCATCTGTATATGTCCCACCCAGTAGAAAGACACCCTCTCTAAAAAGTTGCATTTTCATCTTTGCAGAGGAAGGTGGCATATAACAAACGGGAAAAAACTCGAATAGGAGGAGCCCCGGCAAATCTGCACCCACTGACACCCTTGGAAGAGAGGGTCGCTGGTTTGATGGGTCCTGCCTGGAGAAAAGCAACCACCACTGCACAAGCTAGGCCCACACTCTAGGGAGAGGGCAAGTCCTGCAAATTCCACAGTCTGGCTTTGCTAAATGTTAAGTACTGCGCGGGCTAGCCATGCTTCGGTTCCTGGGGATGTCTCCGTCATCTACGCTTCAGTTGATGCTGTTGTGTATGCATGCCTGTTTACTGTGTGATGTTTGTAACACTGTATGCAACATTGAATGTACCCTTGTACTGTACACACCTTACCGGTACACTAGAGGGTGTTGTTGCTAGAGACCAAAGGGTTGCCTGCACACGGCAGGAAACCCAGTATAAAAGGGAACTCACAGCTTGTTGTTCACATTCAGGAGCTGGAATAAAAGACTGCAGGTCTGCCCAAGTTTAAGCACCATACCCTGCCTCGTGGAGTCATTACTAAATGGGCCTACATACCCCACAGATGCAATGTGCTATCTTTCATCGTGGTCCTTCAAATCAGCCTGCTGCCTGCGCTGTGTGAGCCTACTCATGCCACCCACCCTGCCCTCTCCTCTGCTGCTAACCATTTGTCTGTTCTGTTATATTTTGCAGAGCTTGAGGCCACCCTGATGATGCAGAAGACGATTTAGATGAGGACTAGCCTGAAGAGGCGAATATCTTCCAATCCCACCCTCCAGACCAAGAGCATGGGGGTGAGGGGGAGGGTGAGGGGATGGAGATGGATGAAGCCTGCACTGTTGTACTGACTTTGGTGGAGGTGTAGGTGCCACCCATTGTGGTGCCAGCCCCTTCCGAGACAAGTGGTTTCAGTGTTGGTGGGACTTTCCATGGTTTCCTAACGTCCGAGCCTGCGGGTCCCAGTGATGTGGTGCAGCGAGGAATACCCAGGGACCCACTTTCCGAGGCTGCGGATCCCAGTGGTGGGGTGCGAGCCACACCCGTGGGGAGGAGGGGAAGGAGAACTCAATCGCGCTCTCCTGAGGTGCAGGATCTAACAGACGTGGTTCAGATGATGGCAATTAGTGCGGAGAGCATTGACCTTACGCGATCACTCCTGGGTGAGTGATGAGGTAGCGGGACTGTCGGGAGAAGTAACAGCAATCTCACGAGAAATGGCAACGTTGTCAGTGACCATGAGAGAGGGAATGTCAGAGGTAGGTGATGTGCTGTCAGTGAACATCAGGGAGAGAATGTCAGAGTTAGCTGCTGCAAAAAGGGAACCCGCCCAGACCCCGCACCCATGACAGAATCAACTGCCACTCCCATTCTAATCCCCAGACCAGCCTCTGAAGAGGCCCAAGCCGGGCCTTCCACATTATCGCCTGCCGCCCGCCCCCCCCGTGCCAACAGGTGCGCACTACCCTGGATCGTAGGAAGCATAAGCTTGGTACCGACCCCGGAAACACTGCGCCACCGCCTGCGGGCAGGGGTGGTGGAGTCACTAAGAACAAGCGCAGCGGGCGGTCTTAGAATAAGGTGGAAGAGAGATGGGTGCAGCCTTTCTTTGCTGCTGCTGTTGTTGTTATTATTCATTTTTACTGTCGTTCTCAACTTAAAAGATTTTTGTAAGTTATGTAAATTTACAAGTTTAAAAGTTATTAAGTGATCTTAAAGTTTTTAAGTGATCTTAGAGTTTGTAAGTGATCTTAATGTTTGTAAGTGATCATAACTGAAAACTTTAAAGTTTGATACAAGAATAATTTTATTAAAGTTAAGTTAAGTACAAAGAACTGTTTTTTAAACTTTTGAATAAAATATATTTTACATTAAATCTGAATAATTTTCATTATTTGTTCCATTATTAACCCAGCAGGCAGGACAGGTTCTTTGTTCTCTCTCCCCAGGATCTGTATGGATGGACTTCTCTCCATACCTCCCCCCTCCCCCCAACTCATTGCAGTCTTGTACCTAGTGCAGCAGTCTTCCGATCGCCACCTCCCTCCCCGGGCTTGTTTTCCAGCTGAGTCTCTGTGTCCGGGCGCTGGGCCGATTCTGACGGCCGACGCTATGACCCTCCAGCCCTGCTTGAAGACACTCGGTGGTGGCGTGTGAGTAAAAACAAAATGAAAAATTCAGAATTCAAGAAACTTCCATGTACTCCGTTGAAAGATAAAAAAGTTGAACTTTAATTCTGGATATTTCAAGTATTAGAGACGCCCCCCAAAAGCTTTGATGAAAAACAATGGCGTCTTTCAGTGCCAATTTTTCAATGTGAGCTGCTTTCTGTTAACTCACCAGAAGGTTTTACGGGAGTGGCCAGATACACCGACCTAGGATAGAAAAATTTTTGGGCAAACTGCGAAAAATGCTGAAAACTGGCGCAGACATGAGGGAACGCCAAAAAAACCTAACATAGAAAAATCGCAACTAGAGCAGTTACGCCGGCACAGATTCCAGGGGGAACTTTGAATTAAATAATTACGCCAGAAAAAATGGCGTACGCCAAAAAAACGGCGCAAATGACCCAGGAAAATTGAGCCCTATAAGAATAGTGTGTGTGGCCATCATGCATCCCCATGGTGATACTGTATGATATGCATTTTCTGATCTGTCTAGTCATGCTGCTCCAGTAGTCAGGCTTGATGCACCAGCTGGCCTTTTCCTGTCATATTTCTGTATGTTCATATGCAACTAAAGCACTTAAAAGTTAAAATAGAGCAAAGTAACAAAGGTTATATTGAATAAAGAAAAGATTGCAGTAATAATAATGACAGAAGAAAGGGAATACAGCAGTTCAGTGCTTAAAGTTTAAAAACATTTCAATTTCATTTTTTTATAAGTCTAATATTAGAATAATAAGCTATTTATGACCTTTGAGTAACCTTATTACTATAATGTCAGGTCCTCCTACGTAACACCTCGCATCTCCTCAGACAATGGAGCAGTCCATGCCCGCATGCAGCAAGACCTGGATGACATCCAGGCTTGGGCTGATAAGTGGCAAGTAACATTCACACCACATGAGTGCCAGGAAATGACTATCTCCAACAAGCGAGAGTCTAACCACCGCCCCTTGGCAGTGAACGACATTACCATTGTCGAATCCCCACCATCAATATCCTGGGGGTCACCATTGACCAGAAGCTTAACTGGACCAGCCACATAAATACTGTGGCAACAAGAGCAGGTCAGAGGCTGGGTATTCTGCAGCGAGTGCCTCACCTCCTGACTCCCCAAAGTCTTTCCATCATCTACAAGGCACAAGTCAGGAGTGTGATGGAATACTCTCCACTTGCCTGGATGAATGCATCTCCAACAACACATAAAAAGCTCGACACCATCCAGGACAAAGCAGCCCACTTGATCGGCACCCCATCCACTACCTTCAACATTCACTCCCTCCACCACCGGCGCACCGTGGCTGCAGTGTGCCCCATCTACAAGATGCACTGCAGCAACTCGCCAAGGCTTCTTCGGCAGCATCTCCCAACCCGCGACCTCTACCACCTAGAAGGACAAAGGCAGCAGGCGCATGGGAACACCACAACCTCCACGTTCCCCTCCAAGTCACACACCATCCTGACTTGGAAGTATATCATCATTCCTTCATCGTCGCTGGGTCAAAATCTTGGAAATCCCTCCCTAACAGCGCTGTGGGAGCACCTTTACCACACGGACTGCAACGGTTCAAGAAAGTGGCTCACCACCACCATCTCAAGAGCAATTAAGGATGGGCAATAAATGCCGGCCTTGCCAGCGATGCCCACATCCCATGAACAAATTGAAAAAAGCACCTTAGTAACTTAAGCCAGGCAGAAGACCAGTTCCGAGACCACTACTAATGTTGCTCTGTAATAAGCTAATCATTAGGTTGAAGAGTCCTCTGATTTTCATGACTCCTGATGAAGAAGTGCCTTGGCTCCACTTGCATGGTCAGAGTGTGGTATCCTAGCTGAGAGTGATCAAGAGTTCACTCAGTAGCGAATCCATGAACATGAAGCTACAATCCAACTCTTCATGACTGAAGCTATGGATTTCTTTTATATGGGCATTGCAAATTCCTTTGTAATTTAACCATCTATTAAAACCTGATTTTCTATGAAGTTGTGCATTATTTACCCCAACGGCAGTGGAAGAAACTAATTCAACATTAGAAACATAGAAACATATAAACATAGAAAATAGGTGCAGGAGCAGGCCATTTGGCCCTTCGAGCCTGCACCACCATTCAATATGATCATGGCTGATCATGCAACTTCAGTACCCCATTCCTGCTTTCTCTCCATACCCCTTGATCCCTTTAGACGTAAGGGCCACATCTAACTCTCTTTTGAATATATCTAATGAACTGGCCTCAACAACTTTCTGTGATAGAGAATTCCACAGGTTCACAATTCTCTGAGTGAAGGACCTAGAAATCTGTGATGGACGGCTGGCAGTAACTCAGTCTCAGGTGACTAAAAACCACTCGTGGTCAGCTCTCTCAATTTATGATGGCATTTGAACCCATTAATTGGATTGCAATCCACTTCCAGCCACCTAATGCCCTCTAAGCGCCAATGAAAGTTAAAGTTTGGCACAACAGTCTCAGCACAATTGTCACACTGCAAATGGATACTTTTATCCAAGGCAAAGAATAGATGCCGACATCTGTATTTACTCTTATCAGTCAGAAATGCTGTAATCGAACAACAGTGTATCGTTGCTGTGTTTACATGCACTGGACACATTTGGCAATTTGCCACAATCTACTACATTAAAGTTTCATACTAAACGCGACATCAGATTTTTGCAGTGATTGTCATATTCTGTCTGGTCATGATAGGGGGAAGATTTTCTCATTAATAGAGAACGGATTCACGATTGCATTACGGCAGTAGGCAGATGAAATTCCCCCTCCCCCATGGGGGCAGGTTGTGCTGCAATCCAGATTACATGGGCGACAGTCTCCATCTATCAGTTTTACAACTCAAGAGGTCCCACTCCTATCAGTCAACTTCCGAGTGACTTGAAGCGGGAGAGTGAGTGAAATATCAGGGTTCAGATGATGGTCATAAACCTGAGCTTCACTGTCACAGTTTATGGTGCTGATTCATTAGATGGAGATACTTTGGTGTAAGTCGATGCCCAATTCATTATTATACTATATTACTGAATTTACATTTGATGTTAATGTGACCGTGGTGGAGCACTTAGTCTAAAGCTATAACCACTGAAGAGCATGTTGCTTTGAAAATTTTCATAGCATGGCATTCACTTTTTTTATTTAGCTAACTAATTTTTGTTCTACTTTTTGAGGCAGAAGTTTCCTCAGAGCTGTCCCCGCTGCATCGCCCAAAATAAAATGTTTCCGCCGCACTTCCACCCAAGTTACAGGAACAGCGGGAACAGCTCGGAAGCAATTCACAGCCTTGCTGAGTTTTGCCCTAATCAAAGTCAGCAATGTCAGATTGTGATCGGGACCATATTTCATTTCTTGCACAACTGTCTGTATCAAGCAGCCCCAGATCAGATACACTGTGCTCCAGATACAAAGATCCTCTACTCTGACCCTAATCCCAGCCTTAAAACAGCTCACTTACTGCACCAGTCAATTGTATTTTTTCTCTGAACAGCAGACGGGGTTTAATGTTTAACAGCTGCAAGCTTACCTCTCGCAGTATTAATTAACACACTACCATTAAATCAAGTATAGTTTTGTATTCCACACTTACCAGGACACGAGTAGAAATTGTCCAAGTTCATTTTATTTACCTTCATCAAAGAGATAAAAGGTCGGAGGCTTCCTTTGTACGAACACCTCTGACCCCCCCCAAAAATTTACGAATCCACCTGTTTGTCTTGGAAAAACGTAAGATCCGGGTCGGAGGCCTAGATTCGCTGCGCAGCGCAGGGGGACGTGTCTTCGAGGTGCGTAAGTCCAAGCTGGAGTCACGTGGGCCTGGACAACCAATCACAATGCAGTATTCTCATTGATAATAATAGGAACTCCATTTCTCCGAGTTTCCATTAATATCAATGAGAAAAAAAACCAAAACACTGAAACACATCATAAATAAATAAAACACCTCACATATTTAAAACTAATTGAAATTAAATGTAATTAAATGTTTTGAAAAAATATATATTTTTTGGAATTTTTTTAAATGTGTTTTAATAGTGTTAAAAATTAATTTATCTTAATGGACAGAGTTTTTACTATAAAAATGTGTATTTAAATTTAATTTTTAGATGTGTTAAAACTCTTACGCTGGTAAAAGTAAGCTATGCACCTGTTTTCACCTGGCGTAAGAGTTTGAAGGACATTCGCTGGGCATGAGTTGGGCAAATTGCTCAATCCCTCCCGCGTGAATGTCCTTCTCCCGGGGATGCAGAGGATCTGTACGGAGAAATCTTGACAGATCTGAAAAGCCGTTTTTTGGCGCGTACGCATCGCACCTCGAAAACCGGCTTTTGCAGGCCTCGCCGGGTCCGTGCGCACTTCGTACGGTCCTGACAAGGCTGGAATTTTCAGCCCATTATCCCATCAATCCAAACTGGATCTCTTAACCAGGCTCAGTTGTAACACAAGTCAGTTAGGCCAAAGATGTTCTCATTTCTTCACTTGTCTTCCTTTGCACATGGGATAGTAAGACCCAGAGTCAAACAGCAATTGCTACAGTGTGTCATATTGCAGCCCCTCTTTCATTATTTAAAGGGATAGCTCCTCAATTTTTGGCTGCACTTCAGTCCCACGCTTTCGGCATCCTGTGCGGAGGGGGGTGGGCAGGTCGGAGGGCCTCCTCGTAGGACTGCCCCTGGGCCTGGCCAAGGGGGCCATTAACAAGTCCAGGCATAGGGTGGTCGAGGGGGTTGTTCAACCCAGACTGCCTGCCTCTCTTCCAGGGCTACGTTCGCACCAGGGTGTCCCTGGAGATGGAGCACATGGTGTCCACCAGTATGCTCACGGCCTTCCACGAGAGGTGGGCGCCGGAGGGACTAGAGTGCATCATCACCCCCGGGAACAGAATTTTAATTTAATTTGTTAAAGTTCCCAGTTAATTTGGAAATTTGTGGGTTCTAGTATCCTTACTAAAAGGGAGTACTTGATTTAAAAGTTAAAACAGCAATTGCCATTGGAATTTACCTCTGTGGGACTCATACATAACCCAGAAATGATACCTATGCCTGTACTTCTGGGCCCTACAGTGAGGTATCCCACAGGATTCCTGTTGGAAGCTGGGAATGCCCCTAGATACGCTCCCAAACTGAAGTGGGTGGATGGAGGATGTGTCCACGCAGCCCTCCACTAGGAATTTTCTGTTCTTTCATGGGATAAAGTTCTATTCCAACTTCTGATCCCTCCATCACTATTATGCCTGATTTTGCCCCGCCCCTGCCTTCTGGGGAAGAAGATCTCAACAATGTTTTCTAGTATAATCAGTTCTGTGAGGAGAACAGTGACGCTGGTTTTAAATAGAGAGTGGTATTATACTGCCAAGTATTTCATATGGATTCAATCCCTAAAATAGTCAGTAACAGCTTGTTCAAGTCTCTGTTCCAACACTGTCAGAGTGGTTGCAGCAGACAGTTCAGGATACTACATCATCTATATTGCAATGTTTACACCATAAAATGTTTCATTTCTATTTTATTTTCAATCTCATTGCATCGGAATATATTCATATCAAATTAAGACTTCTTCGACAACAGCTCCAAAACCCGTGACCTCTGCCACCTAGACGATCAAGGGCAGCAAGAACATGGGAACACCATCTCCTGCAAGTTCCCCTCCAGGTCCCACACCATTCAGAATTGGACATATATCGCCGTTCCTTTATCGTTGTTGGGTCAAAATCCTGGAACTCCCTACCTAACAGCACTGTGGGAGCACCTTCACCACATGGACTGCAGAGGTTCAAGAAGGTGGCTCACCACCACCTTCTCAAGGGCGATTAGGGATGGGCAATAAATCTGGCCTTGCCAGCGATGCCCACATCCCCTAAAAGAATTAATGAAATAAGTATCACAGCAAACCTGGTAAAGAGGTTAATAAACGACTCTTAATATGTGTACATGCTCTGCAGTACTCTTCTCAATATTATTGACTAAAACAGTAATGTGTACAAGCCAATTTCAGCAACAACACTGTTGCAGTCCAGAAACAAGCTGTGTGTAGTGCGACATGGTTATACACCCTATCCTCACACATGTCCTTTCAATCAAGGGCATCGGGCCTGCTTCAGATTACCACAAGATTTTTTTTCCCCAAGAATAAGGTCATGTACTGGTCAGCTATTCATATTATATATTGTATCTTCCTCGAAACAGGAAGCATATTATGGCTGGTTTCCCCTTCGCACAATCAAGAAGTCCACTTAGACAGAAACCCACGGAAGAGAGATGAATTTTACTATATTACTGCTACTCTCAAAGGGAGGGTTCTTCCTGTTCTGCTAAAACTGTTATTCATTAGCTGAAACATCTTTACTGCTATTGATGTGGAACTATACAATACTGTGGTAAAATTGTAAAAAAGAATACCTTTGGGATGACATTTTATTGCATCAGACGTAACAGTAGCTTCTCTATAAATTCTTCAGTTCAACAGTGTGAATAAACAACACTGTCTAATGCGGACAAAATTTAATTCATTCAATATTTTTGAAAATCTGCACTCTTTCATCACAGCATCAGAAGTAACTGGTTTTCTCACGTTAATTGTGTAAGATTAGGAGCAAGTACATCTTTAGAAGTTTGAGCAAGTTTGCGAAATGCCGCACTGATGTCATCACCTGACCCGTTACTTCTATTATTTCAATTTTATTTTTAAAAATCCAAATGAATTTTAAAAAGGATCTACCTTTTTTTTACCTGCAATATACATAGGGCTACATTTTCATGTCCTGGCAAAATTTAGCCCGGAATAGTTAAGAGCTGGTGCAAATTTTGCCAGAAGTGCTGCATGCCAACAGCATGCAGATATGGTAACAGAGTGGCTGTGTTACTGGACTAATAATCCAGAGAACATGAGTCATGTCATGTATTCACCCAGCATTGTAACCCATGTATAAACTGACCTAAGTTGTACACCGTGAGAACACTGACCACTAGGTGGGAGACACTCCTAACCTGGACCTTCAGGTATAAAAGGGGAAGCTCCACCCACCTTCATCACTTGAGTGCTAAGGAATAAAGGACAGGTCACAGACTGACCTTCTCTCAAGCATGGGCTTCGTGTGCATTTATACTGTGTAGTAAGGACCTATCAATGGCTACAAGAAACTGGGATTTAAACCACGCGAGCATGGCCACTAGCAGAACAGACGAGAGGTACTGTGTTAAGGAATGGTTGGGACAGAGATTCAACATTGTTAAAGCAGCACACAGTTCTCCAGGCAGACAAGGGCAGTCAGGCATGCCCCAACATGTAGTTGAACCCAGAGGGGGAGTTCGACAGAGACAATGGCAAGCTGAACAGCAATTCACGCCATTGCAAGGGACAATGCGGCCAGTAATGGGGCCATCAACACCTGTTAATGGTGCACTCAAGGACAATAACAGGGGCAGTCAGGGACGATCGACTGGCAAGGGACCTTTTGTTTCAAACCGCAACTCATGCTGGAGGCGTGGAGGCATACATTCAGCCGGAGTTTGCAGAGATGAGCAAAATACCTGCAGAAATTGCAGAAATGAACACTGGGGGAATTCGCTGGAAGCTGAAGTTCAGCGAGTTCATGTGGAGCACGTATACAGTTCATACACCAGGATGCCACCGATAATGATGAAAGTGCTCCTCAATGGCATCCCAGTATCAATGGAGTTAGACACGGGTGCCAGCCAGTCCCTGATGGGTATCAAACAGTTCGAAAAGTTGTGGGCATCCAAGGCCAGGAGGCCAAAATTATCGGCAATTGACGCACAGCTACGGACTTACACAAAGCAGATCATTCCGGTGCTAGGCAGCGCCATGGTAGTCGTGACCTGCAAAGATTCGGAGAACAGGTTGCCACTCTGGATTGTCCCAGGGGATGGTCCCGCACTACTGGGGAGGAGTTGGCTTGCTGTCATGAATTGGAAATGGGGCGATGTCAATGCAATTTCCTCTGTGGAGCGAGTATCATGCTCACAGATCCTGGACAAATTTGGCTCATTATTTCAACCCGGCATTGGCACTTTCATGGGGGCCAAGGTAGTGATTCACATAAACCCGGAAGTCAGACCAGTACACCACAAGGCCAGAGCGGTGCCGTACGTGATGCGGGAAAAGAGAGAAGGCGAATTGGACCGCCTGTTGAGGGAAGGCATCATCTCGCCAGTCGTTCAATGACTGGGCGAGCCCGATTGTGCCGGTGCTCAAGGCGGATGGGTCAGTCAGGATATGTGGCGATTACAAGGCCACCATCAATCGGGTGTCACTCCAAGACCAGTACCCGCTACTGAGAGCGGAGGACCTCTTTGCGACGCTATCCGGTGGCAAACTTTTTTCAAAATTGGACCTGACCTCAGCTTACATGACCCAGGAGCTGGCGAGTGAGTCGAAGAAGCTGACCACCATCACGACACACAAGGGGTTGTTTGAGTACAACAGATGTCCGTTCGGGATTCGCTCGGCCGCCGCGATCTTCCAACGAAATATGGAAAGCCTCCTCAAGTCGATTCCAGGGACGGTGGTTTTTCAGGACGACATCCTCATTACGGGTTACGATACTGAAGAACACCTCCACAACCTGGAGGAGGTGCTACGCAGACTGGACCGGGTAGGTCTGCGACTGAAAAAGGCGAAGTGCGTCTTCCTAGCTCCAGAGGTAGAATTCCTGGGGATGAGGGTAGCAGCAGACGGGATCAGCACTACTGCATCCAAGACGGAAGCGATCCAGAGAGCACCCAGACCCCATAACACGACGGAGCTGCGTTCGTTATTGGGGCTCCTGAACTATTTTGGTAACTTTCTTCCCAAATTGAGCACGCTGCTAGAGCCGCTACACGTGCTCTTACGCAAAGGTCGCGAATGGGTATGGGGGGACAGCCAGGAAAGGGCTTTTAATAGAGCACGCAATTTGTTATGTTCCAACAATCTGTTAACGTTATATGACCCATGTAAGAAACTTGTGTTAACGTGCGATGCGTCGTCCTATGGTGTCGGGTGTGTGTTGCAGCATGTCAATGCCAAGGGTCAGTTTATATATGGGTTACAATACTGGTTGAATACATGACAAACACCCCACCAGCAGTTTGAGAATTTGAATTCTGTTTAAACAAAAATCTGGAAATCAAAAAGCTGGTATCAGTAGAAATGATCATGAAGCTGTTGGAGTATCCTAAAAACTCAACTGTTTGACAGTGCCAGCTGTGGCACAGTGGGTAACACACTCACCTCAAAATCAGCAGGTTGTGGGTTCAAGTCTCACTCTAGGGAGTTAAGCACAAAAACCCAGGCTAACACTGCAGTGCTGAAGGAGTGTTACACTGTTGGAGGTGCTGTCTTTCAGCTGAGATGTTAAACTGAGGCCCTGTCTGCACTCTTAGGTGGACGTAAAAGATTTTGAAGAAGAGCAGGGGGAATTGTCCTGGGGCCAATATTTATCCCTCAATCAATATAACAAAAAAAGATTATCTGGTCATTATCAAATTGGCTGCCGCGTTTCCCACATTACATCATTGGCTGTAAAACACTTTGAGACATTCGGTGGTCGTCAAAAATGCAAGTCTTTCTTTTATCAAGAGAGATTCTTTTGTCTGATCTTTACTATGAAAATCAATCACTACAATTTATCAAGTCTTAGACACTTTACATTTTGGTTGTGAAGATACCAAAATGGATTAAAGAAGGTCCATTTGAACCTACCCCAAAAAACTTTAACATGGGTAACCATTCCATTAAATGCAATAAACTGGCATGATGTGTATACAGCGAAAGGGAGCTGTCACTATACTGGGGGAATGAAAGACCCCAACTGTGTAAACATTGCTTCAGGTTTGCCACATTAATAGCTGGGATGAGTTTGCACTACAGCATATTCTATGGATCCAATTTCTATCTTCATTACTCCCCTTAAAGAACACAGAGGTCAATGGAGCAGAAAAAGGATTGAAATCGGGGCCACTGGATTTGCGTCTGAAATGTCGTTCCAGTGGTAATTTAAAACGGTGCATGAATCTCTGAATTCTTTCTGAAACACGTTATTGGAGGATGCATGGTGACACATGGGCATCCTCATGAGTTGGGATTATTAACAACAGTTTCACATGGATTCCTAACCCATGCTCATGCTGCAGGCGTACTGCTAGGCAGCAGCTGGAGGAGGCTTAAAATTTAACAGGAGACGTGACTTCAAAGTCCAGGAACCATTAAACTTTCTTTGTACCTCTTCCTGTTGTTTTTTGTGTTAAACCACTAACTTGTACTGCAGGTTGTGCCACGGCCATGTTTTGCGCCTGTCACAGAAATGTGAACAATTGGTTTTCTTTTCGATATCCTGCAATTTTGAGGGGAGGAAGAGAAGGAGTATCAGAAGGATGCCAGGTGGCGGACATTTTTGCACCTGACTGTATATCTCCGCTGTTATCCTCACACCCATTAGCAATTACTTGGATTTGTCAAAGGATCAGGTTGGCTATGATTCACCTGGAGGCAGTGGCAGAATTGTCTTGCCAGCTGCAATCTGATCTTCACCTCAAGCCACAGCTCAGACATGTGCCAGCAGTGGCTGTGACAGTCACTTCAGACCTTGCCTTTCATTCCTCAGATTTATTGCAAGGAATCTCACCGATATCATATGGAGCAGATGCTCTGCCAAAGAGTGTGACTCTTTTCACACCCATATCAGCCATCAAAATGCCCATTTCACCAGCTCCGTCTGCATAGATCCGCTACAATTCTGCCTTTCCCTTCTTGACCCCT
The DNA here is from genome assembly GCF_044704955.1 of Pristiophorus japonicus. Lineage (NCBI taxonomy): Eukaryota > Metazoa > Chordata > Chondrichthyes > Pristiophoridae > Pristiophorus > Pristiophorus japonicus. The sequence continues at coordinate 228,982,099 of NC_091982.1, read as the reverse complement.
CTCCACCCTTCAGCCTTGCCGATGGCTGCCGTCAAACTAAAATGCCATTTGAAGCTTTCTCAAAGGCTGTCAGAATTTGTATACTTCGTATGCTGCGAGGGTACTTCCCTTTAAGTGACCACATCTCTCTAAATTGCACCTCCACCACTTTTCCAGTGTCCCCAATAAGCCAAAGCTGCAACTGGAGCTGTGAGTAATTTTGCAAATGAGCTAACCCTACAAAACTGCAATTTATAAAAATTAATTTTTGGGATTTGGGTGTCGCTGGCATCCCTAGTTTCCCAGATTCTCTGCAGTCGGCTATGATACAACTGAGTGGCTTGTTAAGCCACCTTAGTGAGCAGTCAAATTTCTTCCCTAAAGGACATTAAAAAAACACTTATATTTATATAGTGACTTTCACGATCACCGGACGTCTCAAAGTGCATTACAGCCAATGAAGTACTTTTGGAGTGTAGTCACTGTTGTAATGTGGGAAAGGCAGCAGTTAATTTGTGCACAGCAAGCTCCCACAAAGAGCAGTGTGATAAACTTTTTTTTGTTATGTTGATTGAGGGATAAATATTGGCCAGGACATCAGGGATAACTCCCCTGCTCTTCTTTGAAATAGTGCCATGGGATCTTTTACGTTCACCTGAGAGAGCAGACGGGGCCTCAATTTAACGTCTCATCCAAAAGACGGCAGCTCCGACAGTGCAGCACTCCCTCAGTACTACACTGGAGTGTCAGCCTAAATTTATGAGCTCAAATCTCTGGAGTGGGATGTGAACCCACCATCATCATAGGCAGTCCCTTGGAATGGAGGAAGACTTGCTTCCACTCTTAAAAATGAGTGCTTAGGTGGCTGAACAGTCCAATACGAGAGCCACAGACCCTGTCACAGGTGGGACAGATAGTCGTTGAGGGAAGGGGTGGGTGGGACAGGTTTGCCGCACGCTCCTTCCGCTGCCTGCGCTTGATTTCTGCATGCTCTCGGCGATGAGACTCGAGGTGCTCAGCGCCCTCCCAGATGCACTTCCTCCACTTAGAACATAAGACATAAGAATTAGGAACAGGAGTAGGCCATCTAGCCCCTCGAGCCTGCTCCGCCATTCAATAAGATCATGGCTGATCTGGTCGTGGACTCAGCTCCACTTACCCGCCCTCTCCCCGTAACCCTTAATTCCCTTATTGCTTAAAAATCTATCTATCTTTGACTTGAAAACATTCAATGAGCTAGCCTCAACTGCTTCCTTGGGCAGAGAATTCCACAGATTCACAACCCTCTGGGAGAAGAAATTCTTTCTCAACTCGGTTTTAAATTGGCTCCTCCGTATTTTGAGGCTGTGCCCCCTAGTACTAGTCTCCCTTACCAGTGGAAACAACCACTCTGCCTCTATCTTGTCTATCCCTTTCATGATTTTAAATGTTTCTATAAGATCACCCCTCATCCTTCTGAACTCCAAGGAGTAAAGACCCAGTCTACTCAATCTATCATCATAAGGTAACCCCCTCATTTCTCGAATCAGCCTAGTGAATCGTCTCTGTACCCCTTCCAAAGCTAGTATATCCTTCCTTAAGTAAGGTGACCAAAACTGCATGCAGTACTCCAGGTGCGGCCTTACCAATACCTTATACAGTTGCAGCAAGACCTCCCTGTTTTTGTACTACAATCCCTCTCGCAATGAAGGCCAACATTCCATTCGCCTTCCTGATTACCTGCTGCACCAGCAAACTAACCTTTTGGGATTCATGCACAAGGACCCCCAGGTCCCTCTGCACCACAGCATGTTGTAATTTCTCCCCATTCAAATAATATTCCCTTTTACTGTTTTTTTTCCCAAGGTGGATGACCTCACACTTTCCGACATTGTATTCCATCTGCCAAACCTTAGCCCATTCGCTTAACATATCCAAATCTCCTTGCAGTCTCTCTGAGTCCTCTACATAACCCGCTTTCCCACTAATCTTAGTGTCATCTGCAAATTTTGTTGCACTACACTCTGTCCCCTCTTCTAGGTCATCTATGTATATTGTAATCAGTTGAGGTCCCAGCACTGATCCCTGTGGCACACCACTAACCACTGATTTCCAACCGGAAAAGGACCCATTTATCCCGACTCTCTGCTTTCTGTTCGCCAGCCAATTCTCTATCCATGCTAATACATTTCCTTTGACTCCACGTACCTTTATCTTCTGCAGTAACCTTTTGTGTGGCACCTTATCGAATGCCTTTTGGAAATCTAAATACACCACATCCATCGGTACACCTCTATCCACCATGCTCGTTATATCCTCAAAGAATTCCAGTAAGTTAGTTAAACATGATTTCCCTTTCATGAATCCATGCTGCGTCTTCTTGATTGCTCTATTCCTATCTAGATGTCCCGCTATTTCTCCCTTAATGATAGTTTCAAGCATTTTCCCCACTACAGATGTTAAACTAACTGACCTATAGTTACCTGCCTTTTGCCTGCCCCCTTTTTTAAACAGAGGCATTACATTAGCTGCTTTCCAATCCGCTGGTACCTCCCCAGAGTCCAGAGAATTTTGGTAGATTATAACGAATGCATCTGCTATAACTTCCGCCATCTCTTTTAATACCCTGGGATGCATTTCATCAGGACCAGGGGACTTGTCTACCTTCAGTCCCATTAGCCTGTCCAGCACTACCCCGCTAGTGATAGTGATTGTCTCAAGGTCCTGCCTTACCACATTCCTGTGACCAGCAATTTTTGGCATGGTTTTTGTGTCTTCCACTGTGAAGACCGAAGCAAAATAATTGTTTAAGGTCTCAGCCATTTCCACATTTCCCATTATTAAATCCCCCTTTTCATCTTCTAAGGGACCAACATTTACTTCAGTCACTCTTTTCCGTTTTATATATCTGTAAAAGCTTTTACTATCTGTTTTTATGTTTTGCGCAAGTTTACCTTCGTAATCTATCTTCCCTTTCTTTATTGCTTTTTTAGTCATTCTTTGCTGTTGCTTAAAATTTTCCCAATCCTCTAGTTTCCCACTAACCTTGGCCACCTTATATGCATTGGTCTTTGATTTAATACTTTCCTTTATTTCCTTGGTTATCCACGGCTGGTTATCCCTTCTCTTGCCGCCCTTCTTTTTCACTGGAATATATTTTTGTTGCGCACTATGAAAGAGCTCCTTAAAAGTCCTCCACTGTTCCTCAATTGTGCCACCGTTTAGTCCTTGTTTCCAGTCTACTTTAGCCAACTCTGCCCTCATCCCACTGTAGTCCCCTTCGTTTAAGCATAGTATGCTCGTTTCTGACACAACTTCCGCATCCTCAATCTGTATTACAAATTCAACCATATTGTGATCACTCATTCCGAGAGGATCTTTTACTAGGAGATCGTTTATTTTTCCTGTCTCATTACACAGGACCAGATCTAAGATGGCTTGCTCACTTGTAGGTTCTGTTACATACTGTTCTAAGAAACAATCCCGTATGCATTCTATGAATTCCTCCTCCAGGCTATCCCGTGCGATTTGATTTGACCAATCGATATGTAGGTTAAAATCCCCCATGACTACTGCCATTCCTTTTTCACATGCCTCCATTATTCCCTTGATTATTGCCTGCCCCACCATGAAGTTATTATTTGGGAGCCTATAAACTACGCCGACCAGTGACTTTTTCCCCTTACTATCTCTAATCTCCACCCACAATGATTCAACATTTTGTTCATTAGAACCAATATCATCCCTTAGGGCGCTCTTTGGCCAGGGACTACCAGGTGTCGGTGGAGGGGGACTTGAACCCACAACCATCTGATTCAGAGGCGAGAGTGCGAAAATAAATTACAGCCTGTGTGAGGGCAGTCATAGCTGAGAGCCAGGCAATGGTTTCAGCCACTGTAACATCACAAAATAGCTTGTACATGGGGTAGACATAGACAACGTGATGCCAGCCTCGTGCAGCCCTTGCTACATCACACGCAGGACCACAACAAAAGTAATGTGCTGGAGAGGTGTTAGCCGCAGGGGAAAACATGTCTGTCAGGCAGGAACTCTAGGTAGCCCGTGGAGTACTGGACATGGAGAGAGCGGCTGACATTGCTTCGGGCAGTTCACCCAAGCGAGACACCCACAAACATTTCCCACCTGTCCTGGGCTACTCAAAACCTCCAGCATGAAAAACACTTCCTGTTGGGGGGAAGAAAGCGGCCACTGCTGTTGCAGACAAAAGCTTGAAAACTAACAAGCAGATTGTCGCTTTGGGTCTTATTAGTTCACAAGGTTAATGCCACAGCTCCTCAAGGGATATTACAGTCAATTAGCGAGTAAAACATAAGGTATGACATTTTGTTCGGAGAAACGTTAAAAATATCATCAATACTGTTAGGAATATACTGAAGAGTTAAAAGTGACATTTTCTAGGGACACGGCATTTGACTCCAGATTGTTAATTATGTAGCATGCAGCAAAAGACTGACTGTCAATATAACGTATGGTGCTGCTGGCTCTCCTGTCAAACTCTCTGTCAGTTTGCACAGGAGAGCCACATGATTAATGCAGGCTCATTACATTTGTTAATGCAAAGCTAATTTTTATATTGAATTGAAATGCTGCCGAAAAATGAACTTAGGTCAAGCAGGCCAGCATTACCAGAATGCCTTCTGATAGATTACAAAAAAGTCTCGCCCTCACATCTGCAAGTCACTAAATACTGATTGGAGGGGTGCAGGGAAGTCATTTCCAGTTCATTACACAGAGGATATCACACAAACAACAGCAAGTTATTAAATACTGATCTTGAGGGGGGTTAAATTATCATTCACATCTATTTGTTATCCTCAAAGTGCGCACCAACTATTGGTGCCTTAAATGGCTATTTTGTAGAACCAATCAACACTGTAGCTTGCTGTCAGCCATCAAGTCTTGTTCACATGCACACATCACATTTTCACAGATGTGAGACATTATTGATCCGCTGGCAATGAAATGAATAATGGGGAAATTATCTGTGAAATAATGGAGTTGGTAGGCTTAGAGCTCCATTGGCATTGTTGCTCTGGTCACCGCCATTTTGAAAGGGGCCTACCATTGGGGCGCTCGGAGTGCCTGCCTGAAGCAGGTGATAGGCCTGTTTTGCACACAAATCTAGGTCCCAATGCCGTAGTTAGGACCACGACTGCAATTTTAAGGGACACATGGGCGGAGCATGAGCATACATACATTTCCCATGTGTACCAGTATTTCGATCAGACTGGAACAATTTTAAAATGTGTTGTTTTTTTCTGGAACCATAGGGAGCAAGAGTGCCCCTCTTGGCTCCACAAGCATACTGTGGCCGGCTGCCGGTCCTGGCCTTGCCTCGCCTCCCCTTCCCTTTGAGGACTGACCTCTGCCGGCTGAAGACTGGCAAGCTGCATCTGGATGTCTGATATCTCTGCGCTCCTTGTCCAATTCAAAATACTCCAGCACTCGCCCATCCAAATGTCACTTTATCGGAGGTCTGTTATATATCGGAGATCTGCAGGGCATAAGGGGAGGGAGTGTGAGACTATGGAGGAGGGGCGGAAGGAGCATGAGACTGGGGGGAGAGCAAGAGATGGGGAGAGAGAGAAATGGGGAGGAGAGGCTGGGGGAGAGAGAAAGAGACTGGGGGGAGAGAGAGAGAGAGAGAGAGACTGGAGAGAGAGAGAGAGACTGTGGGAGAGATACTGAGGGGAGAGAGAGAGAGAGAGAGAGAGAGAGACTGTGATGCATCCTTACTATACAGTATAAATGTACACGAGGCCCATGCTTGAGAGAAGGTCAGTCCATGACCTGTCTTTTATTCCTTAGCACTCAAGTGATGAAGGTGAGCGGAGCTTCCCCTTTTCTACCCAAAGGTCCAGTTTAGGAGTGTCTCCCACAAGTTCACCACCTAGTGGTCATTGTTCTCACAGTGTACAACTTAGGTCAGATTATACATGGGTTACAATGCTGGTTGAATACATGACAGACTGGAGGAGAAAGAGACCAGGAGAGAGAGAAAGAGACTGGGGGAGAGAGAAACTGCGGAGAGAGAGAGAGACTGGGGGGTAGAGAGCGAGGTTGAGCAAGATGGAGACAGAGGCTTGGGGAGAGAGAGAGAAAGAGTTTTGAGGTGTAGAGAGAGCCTGGGGGAGAGAGAGAGCCTGGAGAGAGAGAGAGGGTGGGGGGGCAGGGGAGAACCAGAGGTTGTGGGAGAGAGAGGGATGGGGAGGGGAGAGAGAGCGCATTGGATGGAGAGCAAGAGACTGGCTGCCTGCCCATTGATGAAGCAAACCACAGGATCATCTCTCACTGACATTTTTTCATCTTTGTGGGAAGCTCCTTGCTTCCTCCGATTATTGTAACTGAATTAGGACCTTGCCACATTGGGAATTGCAGTCACAATGTATGCCCTATAACTTTGTACTGCAACATGTGATCTTAGCTCCCATGACTTCTTATCTAAAGGCCCCACATGTTGTAGAACCAAGCAATACAAACCCAAAATGTCCAGCCTTGATTCCTGATCGATGCTGAGTTATCTGATCTCACTCAGCAAAGTACTATTATAATCAACCCCTGCAGTCCCAAACTAGGGAGGTTTGGAGGGGTGGGGCTGGGTGGGTGGGGAAACGAACCACTGTTCCTCATCCTGATCCATTAACTCCTATTGGAAGATATCAGGTATGGATAGATCTGAGCTCAGATGTGATGATCCCCATGGATTAACAGATGGTCAGTACTCGGTGTCGAGACCCACACATACAAAATGAACACTTGGGTGGGGTACTGTTGGGGCTGGGGGCGGAGCGGATGTATGGGTCAGGGTATTTCAGAGAGGAGAGAAAAATGGAGTTAAAAAATACCGAATTTTCCTATAACGTATTCTGTCAAGTGGAATATTCTGCCTCTGTGAAACACGTTGAAAAATCGACATTTCACCAGTAGATGCTGCATGAACCGCACTTTTGTTTTCTCCTGAAATACATACATAAAAAAGGAACTCCTCTGTTCATGTGACATTTTCTGGAAAACAGCAGGGTGGGAAGAGCTAAAAGTTTCCATTGTACCAGTCCCCGGTATTAGTTGCAAGTCTTTTGATGCGAGTTAATACTAATGGTGCACATTACAAGGCCACTTGGAGCTTAGTGAGTGAAGCAGCAGCAGCATCTGATATACTACAAAGGATGAAAAGGCTACTGCCTTAATGTATTTTTCTTTGAAGAAACATGCAACTACTGAATTAATGCATTAAATAAGACCCATCTTTTTTTTTATCAGGAAGGGACTGCCTCATTTTGGAATAGCACAATGCACATTTCAGCTCCTTTCACTGCAATTATGCTAAAATGCTTCATGCAGAGAAGGGATTAGACCTGATGGACAATCAGAGACAATGGCCAATCCCACCTTTTATCATAAAAAGGTGTGGAAAGATCCTGGCTCTCCAGTTGAAATTATTAAGCCTACCTGCAGGAGGCCAATACAAGTAGCCTAAGAGTCAAGACAGAAATGCTAAAATGCGGGAACTGCTTAGTCACCATTAGGGACTCGTCTTTGACATCCTGTAATACCTTTTTGATTCTGAAGCAAAGGCCATAATGCAAATGTTCTTTCTGACAGGTAATACTTAGTGTTTATCAGCTCAGTTTGGAAGCCATGACACCTGGCAGTGTAAAAGTCCCAGTGGGAGACTTTCACTCGGCCTACCAGCAGGACATGGGCTCCTTCAGAATGTGAAAAGGCAAGAGTGGAGATTAAAGGGACAGAAACTTGTCTCTCGAACAAAAAAAGATGCTCATAAATGTTATGTGCCATTATGTGAAAAGCTGTAGAACTAATGGAAGTGGGGCATACTTCACTGTCTACATATCGGATCACCCCAGACTGTACATCAGTTGAACATTTGAGAAAAGACAGCAAAATTGCAATTCTTCTGTTTTGCTATTTATTAACTTGTTAATTTGAGATTGTGTTAATGTTATGAGCGCTGTTTTGAATGTGAAGCAACATATTTCAGATTATTCAGATTTAAAAATGCATGAATGGAATCTTTCAAATAATTATCAAGGCTTATCCAACAGGAAATTTACATCATGCCATAAAATGATGTCACGTTTGGTTAAAACACATATTGGTTTGGTCAAGTTAATGACTGTTGCTGTGGAGAATCTGGAAGTCATCTAATTTGTGACTAAGTAACCTACAGCAATAAAATGGTAGTTATTTTTTTCAATAGTCTAATTTGAGCTTGTTTTGTGGTTAGCATTGATTGTAAAACCAGTTGCCTGATTGTTTGCAAGTTACTCCCGAATTTATATTAAACTTGTGTGCATTTAGAAAGCTTTTCACTCAGTAGAGAAGTCGCTGTTCAATTCCTGTGGTACCCACTTGTCCGTTTACACAAAGGTAAACTCTACACATTTTTATGTAATAATTGATTCGATTTATTTAGCCAAAAAATACTGTATCCAAAAAAAGAAGGATTAGTTTGATCAGAAATTACAAGCGTAAAATACTAACTGCATGCGAACCTAAATTGATCATCTACAAATATAACACAACAGAACGGTGTAAAATTGTAATGTGGTGGTAACTCCCTAAGAGGCTGTCTTTCAGCACTGTGCAAAAATGATGTGCTAGGCTTTCAACCTACCACCCAGGTGTGGGATTAGCATTGAAGATCAGCTGCCCATTATAGAAACTGTCTGATTCTCATTTCCATCTGATTTCCAATGGAAATTGAACAGTTTCTGTAACAGGTGGCCAAACTACTGGACAGTTTTATGCCAGGCAGGAGCTGAAAATCTAACCGTATGTGTGTGCTGGATGGTTGATATGACTTGGTGAAGGTGCCATACAAAAAACGGAATATGTTGTAGTTTGTGGTATATCAGAACATTGCACAGGAAGGAATGGGGTAGATTTTCAGCTTAACCGCCCAAGTATAAAATTAGCTTTACGAATCGGCCGTCCATTATAGAAACTACAACAGGTGGCTGATCTGCAAGGCCAGCTTTACGCTCGAGTAGTAAATTAGAAATCTACCTCAATGTGTTAGGCGGTAGAGGAATTCTCTTCGGGTAAGGAAGTCACTACAAATTGTATGTTATCTCAGAGCTACAAACTGTAACCCAGTTCCGATTGGTTTACTAAACATCATGGAATAAGAGCCACACTGATTCGCTGAGAGGAAACTACAGCATTCTTATGTGATCGTTAACTGTTCGTCTTGCTTAGAAATTCCTTTCATCGAGGGCCATAGTGGTCAATATCTGGAAACTCAACCCATTGTATAAGAGAGTGATGATGATGTTGGAGTTACCTTCCCGTGTGGTGAAAAATATAGAATATGAAACTACACATTGAGCAAGGACCAATGCTTTCAGTAAATTAGCACAGGCAATGAAGATCCTATAAAGCATGTATAATATTTGTAAATATGGATGGGGGACTCCCTGGGTTCAACATGACCATGGCGGAGCAGCAACAGCAGCTATTTATACTCACGGCACTTCCTAGCGCAGTAAATAATAGGCCTTTACAACTCACAATTAACAATATCGCAATTTTACTTTGGGTGGCGGTGGCAGATTCAATCGTGGCTTTCAAAAGGGAATTGGATAAGTACCTGAAGGAAAATAAATTGCAGGGCTACGGGGAAAGGGACATGGGACTGGCTGAAGAGCTCTGGCAGAGAGCTGGCACGGTATTGGCCTCCTTCTGTGCTGTAACCATTCTATGATTCTAACTTTACCTCATATGTGGCGAAATGGTTCAATTCCTTGTGTTCATAATATGTATCGGTGCAACCAAAGAAAATGCTTCATTTCAAAAATTCCATGTAATATTTAAGGGAATTAATTTTGTCTTTGGGAAATGAGCAATATCGGATCAGCCGGCCATTAAATGTCTCTCCTGATTTGAAATCAATGAAAAGGAAAATCAGGAGCAATGTAGAACACATAACTGATCTTAAATCATCCGTTTTACACTATTGCCCAAAGTCAAAATTACCCCTAAGGTGTTGAAATACTGTGCAGAACACAAAATAGCCAACAAACAATTGAACAGAATTTAGCCTAACTCCACTTCTTGCAAAACTCACCTTTCAAATTTTAAATTCATTCCAGATTCACAGTAATAATCACAAATACCCAAACAATACTTCATTGCTGCATTATGATGTCTATCAAATATATTTAAAAAATAAAATGCCCATTTTGATTGTGGATGGGGATCAATGTGAAACAGGTCTAACATATTATTTAAAAATTAAACCATTGGTAATTTGGTGAGAGAAGTTTTTGCCTCTGGAATTTGAGTAATTATAGCAATTTCCATCAAGGGAATTCGCAGCTAGATACTTGTTTCGGGCAATACTGAATAGCATTATGGTTATTAATTGAAGTCATTTTGGAAGACTAAAGGTATTTAGGCACTTGTGTTGTGGGAGATATTAATAAAAGATGGTTCCTAGGTAACCATATTGATTTTGGAGTTCAGAGGTACAAAGGGTCAATCAGAGTGATAGAAACAATGGAGTGGTTCACAGTGGGGTTTAAGACTTGCTCCATGCTGATATCTTCAAGTCATGTGCAAAGTTCATTAATTGTGTGGTAGCATGGGGTAAGGAGGTTGGGTGGAAGTTCTGATTGGGTCAGAGGGCAGGAATCATGATAACGTGTCAGAACCCCAGCAGATTGCACTGCGGAGAGGCCAATGTTAGTGAAGCCAGCTGTCCTAAACTAGCGCACCAGGAATAACCTGGGATTAGGTCAAGATCAGCTAATTGTATTGAGTTTGTTAAAAGTAAGTATTGACTGAAAGTCTGTTCCCATAACAGTTATCTTTGCTTTTATGACCTGATATTATTGGTGTGTGAGCGGATGTTTGTATTTAAATGGTTAGTGGTTGAAACGTACTATGCCTGCTGAAGTTGCTAAGTACAATAAGACAGAATTAAATTGTTCACTAAAAGTATTTTGTGTGCAAGCTGCAAGCCACTGCTTAATTCACACTGGAACAGTACGGCATGTTGAATGTTAAAACCTGCAGTAACCCTTTAACAACCTTCTTTGTTGTAACAACTCATAACAGACGCTGAATGTAATTGACAGAGGTCTGGGAGTCAGTTGCTTACCCACCCTGCAGGTGGGGGACATAAAGATGAGGGTAGGGGGGGGCGAGCAGTAAGACAAGATAAATCTTCGGAATACATCAGGAAGTATAACAAACCCCAGACCACCTGTAGATGACTATGAACAGACTGTATTTTGGGTGGAGAGTCAAAATTTGAGTGGTGTCAAGGAATTTGGCAAAGTTCCTTGAAGGAGTTACACCTAAACACTCGAGTAGAAATCTGTATACCTTGTGCTAGTTTTTCAGATGTAAAGTGGGTGCAGCGCTGACAAGTATAGCAGTGGGACGCCCATGTCCAATCAGCACGATGTTTGGGCCACGGCTAAATTCATCGGGCCTATTTTTTAGGCATCCCAACAAGCCACCTAAAATAGGTATTAGATCCCTTTGCATGTGTTGATTAGGGGCTTAACAAAAGGTCAGATTATATTTTTATAAAGAAGAATTCACGTGGAGTCAGGAGAAACAGAAGTCCATATGCCCCCCCCCCTCCCCCACACCCACCAAACCAGATATTGTTCCATCCTCGCCCCATACCTTTGTCCCACTGCCAGTGAGGCAAGCGGCCAGACATTTGACCTCTTGACCTTCGGAATGCAGCTGGCCCACCGTCGACTGCAGTCAGGGCACCCCAATTTTGTAAAGGGGTCCTCAAACAAGCATCAGGGCCCTATTTGTATATGCAAAGGGCCTAACACCTGTTTCAGGTGTCGGCGCTGGATGCTTCTTTTTCTGCCTTTACCAATATGGTGGGTGTCTCACCTCCAACATGTAATGAGCATGCCCATCCTCCATCCATCATTTTGGAGGCATAGGTGCCCGTTTTGCGCCTGAAAAATGGGCATGGCACCATCTACTTTCTAGGCCATTATATCGATGTTGTGAATGCTGGAAGCCACCAGGAGTAGCCAACTGGTTGAATACCTTTAAAAGCGACTACTTCAATATCCAACTGCATTGAATAATGTGCTGAGATAAAGAAAAGTTACGATTGGTTAAATGTCCAATTTCACTCAAAGCAAACCCATTAATTGTGGTGCCACAGTGCTGCTGCTGTGAAGTAAAGAGAATCACAGCCATCAACAGAAATTAATTTTAAAATGTTATTAAAAATAAACCAAAATACTTCTAATGGTAGCAATGAACTCAAAACTGTGCATCTTCTAGATTTTACTCGTGCCAAGGTGGTCCCTGGTGGGCTAAAATCCTTGCTAAACAGGCTCCTTCTAGTTTACTATTCTCAAATCTTAGGGATTTGTTAACCCATTATTCGCTAACTCTTAAAATGAATAAAGTTTTTCAGTCCTTTTCGTATCAGCAATGCGATCCCTTTAAAGAAAGCCTCAGCATAAGTAGCTTTATAGGAAGGATGATTCACCATCCAGATTAGTTTCAAACAAGAAATATTACTATTGGGGATTCCCTGCTAATCCATATAACTTTTTAGCAACCAGGAGCTGAACTAAATCATTAGTTTGGTTGATATTTAGCAAATATGGCGTTTTATTTTTCTGTATTACCTTTGACTAATCAGATACTTGTACACATCAGGGAAGTTTATACTATGAAAGCTTTATCAATTGAATGGTCAAATTTCTGCAACAGTTGTCTATACATAATAAATCTAGAATTCCAATAGAAACCATTGATTAGTTTTAGCTTTCAATGCTTTCACTAACTTTCTCCATTACCAGCTCGACTGGAAGGTAGCTAATGTAACACCACTTTTTAAGAAAGGCAGGAGAGAGAAAATGGGTAATTATAGACCGGTTAGCCTGACATCAGTAATCGGGAAAATGTTGGAATCAATTATTAAAGATGAAATAGCAGCGCATTTGGAAAGCAGTGACAGGATTGGTCCAAATCAGCATGGATTTATGAACGGGAAATCATGCTTGACAAATCTTCTAGAATTTTTTGAGGATGTAACTGGTAGATTGGACAAGGGAGAACCAGTGGATGTGGTATATTTGGACTTTCAAAAGGCTTTTGACAAGGTCCCGCACAAAAGATTTGTGTGCAAAATTAAAGCACATGGTATTGGGGGTAATGTACTGACGTGGCTAGAGAACTGGTTGGCAGACAGGAAGCAGAGAGTCGGGATAAACGGGCCCTTTTCAGAATGGCAGGCAGTGACTAGTGGGGTGCCGCAGGGCTCAGTGCTGGGAACCCAGCTATTTACAATATACATTAATGATTTAGATGAAGGAATTAAGTGTAATATCTCCAAATTTGCAGATGACACTAAGTGGCAGTGTGAGCTGTGAGGAGGACGCTAAGAGGCTGCAGGGTGACTTGGACAGGTTAGGTGAGTGGGCAAATGCATGGCAGATGCAGTATAATGTGGATAAATGTGAAGTTATCCACTTTGGTGGCAAAAACAGGAAGGCAGAATATTATCTGAATGGCGGCAGATTAGGAAGAGGGGAGGTGCAACGAGACCTGGGTGTCATGGTACATCAGTCATTGAAAGCTGGCATGCAGGTACAGCAGATGGTGAAGAAGGCAAATGGTATGTTGGCCTTTATAGCTAGGGGATTTGAGTATAGGAGCAGGGAGGTCTTACTGCAATTGTACAGGGCCTTGGTGAGGCCTCACCTGGAATATTGTGTTCAGTTTTGGTCTCCTAATCTGAGGAAGGACGATCTTGCTATTGAAGGGAGTGCAGCGAAGGTTCACCATACTGATTCTCGGGATGGCGGGACTGACAAATGAGAAGAGACTGGATCGACTGGGCCTGTATTCACTGGAGTTTAGAAGGATGAGAGGGGATCTCATAGAAACATATAAAATTCTGACGGGACTAGACAGGTTAGATGCAGGAAGAATGTTCCTGATGTTGGGGAAGTCCAGAACCAGGGGACATATAGTCTAAGGATAAGGGGTAGGCCATTTAGGACTGAGATGAGGAGAAACTTCTTCACTCAGAGAGTTGTTGATGCCAGTTCATTGGATATATTCAAGAGGGAGTTAGATATGCCCCTTACGGCTAAAGGGATCAAGGGGTATGGAGAGAAAGCAGGAAAGGGGTAAGATCAGCCATGATCTTATTGAATGGTGGTGCAGGCTCGAGGGGCCAAATGGCCTACTCCGGCACCCATTTTTCTATGTTTCTATGTTTCTATTACTAGATCACAAGCGCACTATTCCAAGAATAAAACTAACTTTACATCAAGTTTAATCTGTGAATATGTTATTTATTTAATGCTTTCTGATTATGCCTACTGATAAGCAGATCTCTGAACTGTAATAACATTTATTTCTGGGAGCAATACTTCAGTTGGAATGGGATACATAAGAGATTGGTCATCCAACAGCATCTAGATGCAAGGCCAACATTTAGTGCCCATCCCTAGCTGAAAGAAAGACTGACTTGTGTTTATATAGTGCTTTTCATTACCTCAGGACGTCACAAAGTGTTTTACAGCCAATGAAGTACTTTTCAGGTGCAGTCACTGTTGTGTAGTCGGAAACGCAGCAGCCAATTTGTGCACAGGAAGGTCCCACAAATAGCAGATAACGACCAGATAATCTGTTTTAGTGATGAATAAATATTGGACAGGACACTGGGGCGTACTCTCCGGCTCTTCTTTGAAATAATGCAATGAAATATTTTACATCCACCCGAGCCGGGGCCTCAGTTAAGTGTTTAATCTGAAAAACGGCACTTCCAACAGTGCAACACTTCCTCGGTACTGCATTGGGAGTGCCAGCCTAGATTTTATGCTCAAATCCCTGGAGTGGGACTGGAACCCGCTTCCTTCTGACTCAGAGGTGAGAGTGCTACCCACTGAGCCACAGCTGGCTGTTGCGCCGGGAAGGTGGTGGAGGGCCTTCTTCCAGTGTTCTAACACTCAGGACACCCTTATCGATGAGCTGGTCCTTTCTTATTGCGTAATAACTTTTACAAGAATAAAACTGTTACAAGAATATTTCAGACTGACACCATGAATGCATGTTTGTTGACTATGACCAACTCTGAAGAGAGTGTGCTTTTCCAGTTTTGAACATGACAATGCATACCATTGAACTTGCCACTCAACCACAACATCCTGTCTCTTTTAAATATTGTGTTTGAGTAAAGACAGGATTTCCCCAGAGTCAGTGAACTACAGCACTTTTTTCGCGGTAAGGTTCATAATTCATGGGCCTCCCAGATCTGAGAATGCCATGATACTCCTGAGCAAGTATTAGGATGTCTGAAACTCACTATAGTATAGTATTAGGCAGTCCCTCGTATTGAGGATGACTTGCTTCCACTCCAAAAAGGGATGAGTTCACAGGTGTTTCAATAAAGGACCTAATATTCCAGATCCCGAACTACATCTTGAAGCGTGGAAGATGCTTGTGCATGGTTTCTTTTAACATAGGGTGGCCGTTGCACACCAGCCACCACATGGGCTTGACAGAGCTAGGTCTTGATCCAGTGGCAAGGATTAACCAAGACGACCAGAGACCAGCTCTGCTGCACAGACCTAGTGCGCACACATATCGCAGTGTGGGCTGGCCTGTGCTGCCCCTGGGCCCTCGTCTCTCCTGGGGTCCAAACCCTCGCCTCTCCTGGGCCCCGATCAACATGCTCTTGGGCCGCAATCTCTCACCGCTCCTCCGCCCCGATCAAATCAAAAATGGAGCAATCAGAAACAGGACATAAATTAGTCTCCTCTTATCGTGGAGACATCAAATATCAACACACTGTTATTTGAAATATCAAAATAATAAACTCACTATTACCAATAAGTATGAACAATACAGTTTCTGGCGAGCATATTGCTGGTGATTACTGAGTACTATTTCACATGTTTGAATGACCATTTTTCATTGCTAATTACAATTCGGGTTTCCCACAACTCAACCTTAGGTTTTCCATAGGCAAGCCCACACTTCCTATGAACTGAAACATAATTATTTCACGTATGGGCTGAATGGATTTGCAGCTGTAAGATCAGCATTTACATTTTCCTTCTGTTACACACTGGAAAGATATATCGAAAATGTCCAGACCAATATTCATCCCTTAACCAACATCACCAAAAAAAAACAGATTATCTGGTCATTATCACATTGCTGTTTATGGGAGCTTGCTGTACACAAATTGGCTGCTGCGTTTCCTACATGACAACAGTGACTACACTCCAAAAGCACTTCATTAGCTGTAAAGTGCTTTGGGATGTCCTGAGCTTATGAAAGGCGCTATATAAATGCGAGTCTTTCTATTTTCTTTTTAATCACTTTGACAGGTGGGAAAGTATGACACTGCAATTTGTGAAATGTAAATTTATACAGAAGCAAGATGAACAGAAACCACCCTGTTGAACTAACACCTTCATTTTAAATTCTATTGTAAAAACAATTGCAAAGTATTTCACAATTCGTAAAAAAAAGAAAAATACTGCAAATGCTGGAAATCTGAAATAAAAACGGAGCGCTGTCAACACTTAGCAGGTCAGGCAGCAGCTGTGGAGAGAGTAAGATCGGGTTGACGTTTCAGGGTGATGGCCTTTCGTCAAAACACAGGGGCTGGATTTTTGGCTTTTGTTATTTTGGGGCGGTAATGGCGGTGTAACGGTCCTGATGCTGCCTGGAAAAGGTTTGTGCCCTTGTCTATAAAATTTGACAAAAAGTGAGGTCCCATGATCGTTTGTGCGCCCCAGCCGAAAATCGTGGCGTTAAAAAAGTTCAATATTTTGCGCATGCGCAGACGCGTTCCAATTTTCAGTGTCCAGCAACATAACGTTGTACATTGTATGGTTTTCTTTTGGTGGGAGGAGTTTTTATTACTTTGTTGCAGTAAAAGTTATGGTTCATCTTTTGCCATTGGTGTCTTGTGTATCATCCCAACATTCACCGGAGATGTGCCTTTATGGGGGCACATAGCGTGTCCAGTATTAGCTCCATCCCTCAGTTTCCTCCATTTAGGAGCTGGTCCATTACGAGCTGGTGATGTGCGAGTGTTGGTCCAGCAGTATCTCCACGCTACCTCCCCCGTGGATGGGGGGCTATCCAATGGGGGCCTCGCCAGTCTCCTCTTCATCGTCCTCGTCCTCTTGAGATGGGCCTGCAATCCCCACTGGGAATGCCTGGCCGCTCATGATGGCCAAGTTGTGCAGCATGCAGCACACCACAATGAACTCGGAAACCTGTTCAGGGGAGTATTGAAGGCTGCCTTCAGAGTTGTCCAGGCATCGGCCTGCCTGTAGCAGATGGCATATCTCTGTCAGCACTACCTTTCGGAAGCACAGCTTTCTCACACACTGCTCCTCAGAAAGCTGGAGGTATGAGCGTTGGTGCCTGTAAACCCGTGGGGGGTAAGCCCTCCTGCCCAGATGTCTTCGGCCTCTCCTCATCCATGGCCCGAAAAAGAGCCCTTGTATCCTGACGAATAGCATGGAAAATGAAACGCTGGCAAATTAGAAATGCCCCCATTAAATTCTTTCACTGACGATGTAAGGATACTAATGGCAGATAAAACTTTCAAGTCAGATCTTCACACCGCATTCTGTGCACAACTGTTGCAGTCCATACGACCAGTGTTATAGGATCCTCCTCCTTCCATTTAAATACGCTGCAAATACCACCTGCTGCACCCTGAGAATGCCTGGTTCTTCAGACGTTTCGTGAGACAGGCGTATAATGCGCTGTTAGGGCCTAATTTTGCATTCAGGGCGCTCGCGGAGCATTGCACGACGATTGGCGTCATGATCTCAGTGAAACTAGAGAGCGGGGCGGTAAGTTTCTGCGCAATCGCAAATCATGAGCCAAATGTGCCGCCAACCGGGCGGTAAAAGCTGGATGCCCGCCGTAACGCCTAGAAACACCCATTACTGCCCTGCCGGGGTGCTAATAGAGCTGTAAGGGAGCAGAAAATCCAGCCCTAGATGTTTCCAATATTCACAGGGAGAAATTTGGTAGTGCCCTGTTTCGGGAGTTAACTTTTTAAATTTTGAAAATTTTGCGTCCGGCGCAAAGGATTCTAAAGTTGTTCTATGTTGGGGCTTTAGTGCACCAGGAAGGAAGGGGGTGGTAAATCAAGCGCTGATGACCTCAGTGGAGCGCTACAGAGAAGCTACCACCAGACCGCTACACAATTTCAGGTGACTTGCATTCAGCAATCAGCCTTCAATCCTTCACACTGACTCATTCCAGCTCTTTAAGGAGAGGTTGTATCAATGTGCAGCTGCTCATTTTTATCATTTCTGGAACTGAAGTCGACCTGAGTGCAAGTGAAACACCTCATGGCTATGGCTGCTCCCAATCCCAATCCCAGGGAGAGAGCTCGTCAGTTCACTGACGTCGCATTGGAAGTATTGGTGGGGGCAGTGGAGCAAAGGAGGGAAGCACTGTTCCTGGCCAGTGGAAGGAGGCCATTGCCCCAGGTCTTCAGGGCAATGTGGAGGGAAGTGGCAGAGGAGGTCTCAGCCAGTAGTGTTGTGCAATGCAGCATGACACAGTGCCGTAAAAAATTCAATGACCTCAGTTGGGTGGTCAAGGTGAGTATATGCTTCAACAGTCCTACATACCAGCATCTCAACCTCTGTCTGTGCACACTGTGCAAAGCACCACTCCCCCAACAAACATCTGCACCGACTCAAACTCATATCCTTATCGCAAGCCTTGCCTACATTCACAGATATCCACGATGGCAGGCATATCTCCCAGACACATAGCTGGTCTCTGACTCACACACATTCCATCCTTTTGCCGGCCAAGATGGCCCACAGTAGGAGGGGGCAGCAGAGGACAGGCGGGGTAAAGCTCAGCTCCAGCAGCTCTCAGACATGGAGGAGCAAGTGCTGCGGCTCATTGGGTAGCAGGTGGTGGGCGCTGTGGCCGTCGGCGATGTCGACCCCATTGGGGGGTAACAACAGTATCTTTGTTCCCTCTCCTTCTCTCATCCCATTTCCCCCTCACAGCAGAAAGCTTTCTCACTTTCCAGCTCCTGATACTGTCTGCCTTCCTTGCTCCATTTCTGCCCCCTGCCCTCAGCTTAACGCGAGTCTTGTGCCATTTATGCTTTCAGATAATCAGCCAGCAGATGACTCGCCTGTCCCTGATCCCCCCCAATGAGAGTGAGGAAGGAGAAGAGGAGGAGGACCCAAGCACCATGTCACTGCATCGCTCACCCGCAGGCACCATCTCAGAGACTGGCACTACGCGATCGGTAGAGGCAAGATTAGTAGAGGGATCTGCACTGGGCAATGCACCGGGGATGAGGGGGGCTGCAGCAAGGTCAAGGGAAAGGGCTCGAGAACCAGCTCCCCAGAGGATGAGTTCATGTGTAAGTTCTCCTGCACAGGATTCAGATGAGGACCTTGATGAGGAGGCGTTCACACAAAGGGTGATGGCCATGCACTCCGAGATGATAGGTGCAATGGCAAGGGTGCCCGCGAGCCTCTCGGCAATGGTTAGGAGTGTGGAGGAGTCCGCCTCCAACATTGCACAGAGCTCTGCACGCACCATGGAGCCCATCATTGCCAGTGTGCAGACGATGGTGGACTCCCAGAGACCGTGGGGACCCAGACCACATGTAATGGGTGACATGGCAGCTTCCATTGCAGCACAGGCGGAAGCCACACAACATCTTAGTGCTGTAATGCAGACAATGGTTGCTGGCATTGAGTCTCAGACTGCTCTCAAGCAGTCTCTGCTGGATGCCACCCAAGCTCTGACTGCTGCCATCATCGCTGGGTCCACCACAGTGCACCGGGGATCTCACGGTGTTGCAGCAGGCCACCAATCTGTGCTCCAGCAGATTGGTAGGGCTGCTAGGGGCTGGCCCGATGGACTGGCAGTGGGTCAGTGGAGCAGGAACCTGCTCTCCTCTCTCAGGATGACAGCATTCCTGAGCCCACCACTGCCACTCCGACATTGCCCTTGTCGTTGCCTGTCACCCAGCCAGCCCAGACTGTCGCCGCCCAGCCTGAGGTGGTGCAGTCTACAGCCGGGCCGTCCAGGCCCAGAGCTGGTCGAGGGCATCCTCCTGGTTGAGGGCGTCCTACATAGCCATGTATAGTCTCTGGCTCTAACACACAGCAGCCTTCCACCAGCCGTGCTGCGGCCACTGGGGAGACACTACTTAAGAGCAGGAGAATAGGGAGCACTCACGGGAGGCGCAAAGTAGCCCAATTTCTCCGCCACACTGTTTTTATTTCAAAATTCAAAGTTCATTCGTAGAGTCATAGGAATATAGGAACAGGAGTAGGCCATTCAGCCCTTCGAGCCTATTTAATTAGATCATGGCAGATCTGTATCTTAACTCCATTTACCCACCTTGGTTCCATAACCCTTAATACCCTTGTCTTAAAAAACCTAGCAATCTCAGTTTTCACATTTTCAATTGACACGCATCCTCTACTGCTTTCTTGAGGGAGAAAGTTCCAGATGTTGTGAAGAAGTGCTTCCTGACATCTCCCTTGAACGGCTTAGCTCTAATTTTAAGATTATGCCCTCTTGATCAATCCTTCAAAAAATACCTGGATAAACATAACACGGGGCGCTACAGATCACTGATGTGTTGTGAAAGATGCTTGAACCGAGTGAACTAAAGTTACGGCCCGAACCCTGCTGCATTTACCCCAGCCAGGGATAGTATTAAAGCCAAGGAAGTGGCATACAAATTGGCCAGAAATAGCAGCGAACCTGGGGACTGGGAGAAATTTAGAACTCAGCAGAGGAGGACAAAGGGTTTGATTAGGACAGGGAAAATGGAGTACGAGAAGAAGCTTGCAGGGAACATTAAGGCGGATTGCAAAAGTTTCTATAGGTATGTAAAGAGAAAAAGGTTGGTGAAGACAAACGTAGGTCCCCTGCAGTCAGAATCAGGGGAAGTCATAACGGGGAACAAAGAAATGGCGGATCAATTGAACAAGTACTTTGGTTCGGTATTCACTAAGGAGGATACAAACAACCTTCCGGATATAAAAGGGGTCAGAGGGTCTAGTAAGGAAGAGGAACTGAGGGAAATCTTTATTAGTCGGGAAATTGTGTTGGGAAAATTGATGGGATTGAAGGCAGATAAATCCCCAGGGCCTGATGGCCTGCATCCTAGAGTACTTAAGGAGGTGGCCTTGGAAATAGCGGATGCATTGACAGTCATTTTCCAACATTCCATTGACTCTGGATCAGTTCCTATGGAGTGGAGGGTAGCCAATGTAACCCCACTTTTTAAAAAAGGAGGGAGAGAGAAAACAGGGAATTATAGACCGGTCAGCCTGACCTCAGTAGTGGGTAAAATGATGGAATCAATTATTAAGGATGTCATAGCAGTGCATCTGGAAAATGGTGACATGATAGGTCCAAGTCAGCATGGATTTGTGAAAGGGAAATCATGCTTGACAAATCTTCTGGAATTTTTTGAGGATGTTTCCAGTAAAGTGGACAAAGGAGAACCAGTTGATGTGGTATATTTGGACTTTCAGAAGGCTTTCGACAAGGTCCCACACAAGAGATTAATGTGCAAAGTTAAAGCACATGGGATTGGGGGTAGTGTGCTGACGTGGATTGAGAACTGGTTGTCAGACAGGAAGCAAAGAGTAGGAGTAAACGGGTACTTTTCAGAATGGCAGGCAGTGACTAGTGGAGTGCCGCAAGGTTCTGTGCTGGGGCCCCAGCTGTTTACATTGTACATTAATGATTTAGACGAGGGGATTAAATGCAGTATCTCCAAATTTGCGGATGATACTAAGTTGGGTGGCAGTGTGAGCTGCGAGGAGGATGCTATTAGGCTGCAGAGTGACTTGGATAGGTTAGGTGAGTGGGCAAATGCATGGCAGATGAAGTATAATGTGGATAAATGTGAGGTTATCCACTTTGGTGGTAAAAACAGAGAGACAGACTATTATCTGAATGGTGACAGATTAGGAAAAGGGGAGGTGCAACGAGACCTGGGTGTCATGGTACATCAGTCATTGAAGGTTGGCATGCAGGTACAGCAGGCGGTTAAGAAAGCAAATGGCATGTTGGCCTTCATAGCGAGGGGATTTGAATACAGGGGCAGGGAGGTGTTGCTACAGTTGTACAGGGCCTTGGTGAGGCCACACCTGGAGTATTGTGTACAGTTTTGGTCTCCTAACTTGAGGAAGGACATTCTTGCTATTGAGGGAGTGCAGCGAAGGTTCACCAGACTGATTCCCGGGATGGCGGGACTGACCTATCAAGAAAGATTGGATCAATTGGGCTTGTATTCACTGGAGTTCAGAAGAATGAGAGGGGACCTCATAGAAACGTTTAAAATTCTGACGGGTTTAGACAGGTTAGATGCAGAAAGAATGTTCCCAATGTTGGGGAAGTCCAGAACCAGGGGTCACAGTCTGAGGATAAGGGGTAAGCCATTTAGGACCGAGATGAGGAGAAACTTCTTCACCCAGAGAGTGGTGAACCTGTGGAATTCTCTACCACAGAAAGTAGTTGAGGCCAATTCACTAAATATATTCAAAAGGGAGTTAGATGAAGTCCTTACTACTCGGGGGATCAAGGGTTATGGCGAGAAAGCAGGAAGGGGGTACTGAAGTTTCATGTTCAGCCATGAACTCATTGAATGGCGGTGCAGGCTAGAAGGGCTGAATGGCCTGCTCCTGCACCTATTTTCTATGTTTCTATGTTTCTGACAGGTCCCTGAATACAGAGCTGTCAATCAAGCCGGATCTAAAACATAAAGGCGGGAGATGCTCACATCCCATGTAAATGAACTTTGATATCTTGCGTCTGTATTACTCAGGAATTGCTAATATTGTACTAAAGCAGTGTCTACCCTGCCAGCTTTTGTCAACAAAGATTTGTTTTTCCATGGCTCTGCCATTAGAAATTATAACTGCATCTGTAAACTCCCATTTTGGGAACCTGTACGAATGGTGTTTACCAATAAAATCACTATGGTCACAGAAAGAATAAGGATTTGGTTTCCATAATTCAAAAGCTACAGCGTATCCCAAAGTCTCACAGCCAGTAAAGAAATCCTGTTGCAACTTAGAATGCATCGTGTATTTGTTCTACGGCAAAAGGAAGCCTTTCCAGAAAGCAATTAACAGAAATCAGTTTACATTTGGTCGATCTAAAAATTCATAAGAAATGACGTAATATAGAAATGTCATAACATGCTGCAGAAGGGAACCTGTGCCCGTCACAATTGTCACACTTGAAATATCAAACTGGACAGGGGAACTCCCAGTGTAGGGAGTTTCTGCTCCCAGACCATCCCCTCCGCACCGCTGGCTTTATAAGGGACTGGGGGCTGCTGAGGTGGAGACTCCAGCACTTGAAAGACCAAATGAGAAATCCCAGTAAACATCCAGACCCAACATATTCAGGTCCTGATCTATTTCTGAGCCCTTAATTATGGTAAACTTCTGCTGCAGAAATTCGAAAATGGCTGAGGAAATTTGGTCTCTTTTGACTTTTTATACCCAAGTATATTGTTTGAAGGAATACCCCTATCAGTATAATTCATTGATCAAAAATTACCTATTAAAACTATCCTGTTCAAAATACTTTATGATAGACAGCTTGACTGGCGATTAAGCTCTCAGTACCCGTTGCCCAGCAAACCCATCCAGAGGTCCTGTTGAGTATCAGAAACATTTAGCCAATAAGAATAATAAGTCTGAAAAACAGTCAGTGCTGGAATTCAAACTTCCTCGTGTTTGCTTGGAATAAGTTCAATAAATTTGCTTGGTTACATATCCTGGTAACTATGGTAATAGAGAGCGAACAATGGGTGGATGCGAGCCCAAATTGGAACATTTTATCCAGACCTCCAAAGATTTCAATAAGGTTTAATTCTTTTGATAGGCTTAGTGTTTCCATTTTCTCACACATTCTTAGGCTCAAAGAATTTTTTTTTCTAAAAATATATATTTTTACCTCCAGACTCAGGATTGCATTGCTCTTAAGTACCTCATTAACAGATGTTGGCCCAGAGTACATTTCCATGACTGAACTGAACATTGCCTTGTGTTTCAGGATCTCAATAATGGATGTCGGTGCAACATTCTTGCCATATGAAAGGGCTGACTCTTACATTGACTCACTTGGCCCAGTGAAGCCCACAATCGGGTCTTCTTTAGTGTAAGATTGATTTTTCCGACTAAAGCGGCGGGAATTTGAAAACCAAAGCTTGATTTGCATTCGAACTTATTGCGGTAGAAATGAATAATGAGCGGGAGTGCAGAGTGGGCGGGATTGAATTGGCCGCCTGATAAAAAAATCCCGCCCGACAGCGCCTTCGGATATTTTAATACATCAAAGGCGCTACATAAATGCAAGTTCTGTTTGAGTTGTTGTTGATGTTGAGCCCCATTGACTTCAGGAGCACTGACTATCAAGCGTGGCGTGTAACAGGCAGCCTGGGCGCTAACACCCGTTTCACCCTACCGCTCATGACAAATCTCTACCCTGCTATTAGTTGTTGGGTCAACCAAGGCTTCGAGAGTGAGTATGGTGGGGGGAGCTGGGACAGGCACGGCTTCTGCCTTGCCTCACCATGGATTGCAAAATGGTGACAAAATCAGCTGGATGGAAATCTGCATTCTCTCCCTCTAAAAGCAAGAGGCAGCGATAGTGGGAAAACCTGGGACACATCGAGAGAGCGGGCTGTGTAAATTGAAGGATGTGCTTGCCAACGATAACAAAAGCTATTGGTTTTCTAGAACCTTACTGTTATGATTTTGTTATGATACAAAATTTGAAAAATGTAGGAACCACAGAATCTGCTACCACTGTGCTGGGGCTGGATGCGGTCAGGGTAATCCGCCTTTATTTTACTATTAGGCCATTCGTGCCCTCTATAAATGATGCACTTGTAATTGGATAAGATTTGACATTCGGCATCCCTGTGCCAACCTACCCCCACCTCACAAAGAATGTTTTAAATGGCTGCAGTATTAAACAGAAGGCAGATTTAACACAGCTTCTTTTGCAAGTTAGTGATTGCCTTTACTTCAAAGTGTACTTAAAACAAAACTACACTGATTTCCTCACCAACTTTAATGCGTGAGTATGTACAAATGACAGGACATTTTGGGAACGGTTATTATCTACATGGTATTTAAAATCCACTGGGGTGTGCAGGAATGAACGCAGCAGTTGTCCCTTTAAAGTATGTTATTACGGAGGAAACTGGGGGTCAAATTGCTGAAATGATAAATGGATCAGATTTTAAAAATAAAAATCCGGCTTTTTATTCCTCCAAATCGTTCTCGTCTGACCTCGGCAAAGCATGACAATTACATCCATCATTTGTAACAAACCCTATTGCAAAACATCTGCCTACCCTGGAATCTGACAAGATGAAGAGGATTTGGGGACTTTCAAAAAAAAACAGCAACAACAAAAAGAAAGGGGTCTGTCAGTGTGGAGTAACGGTAAGGTAAAGAGTCTGTTATTGGAAACACATTCTTTTGTACCTATTCACAGAGGCATCATGAATCAGCACAGCAATGCTGTGTGCTAAGCACATTAGTATAACTTTCCTTAATCTATACTCCACAGGCAGCCAGACATTTGGCTACAATAAATGTTAATAGTAGAACAGAACAAACAAGCGGCAGAAAAATCATAAAAATTTCATCCTACAATGTAAGCCTTTTACGGTAATGTTTGCAAAGCTCACGTCCCGATAAGATGTATATGTATTTTTCTTACAGTGGTTTTTGAAATGTTTTAAAAGGGGCATTTTTGCAGAGCACTTTAGAAAATTATTTTAAAAAATGTGTGATTGCTAACATAATGGTGCTATTGTGTCACGCAGGTTTTTTTAATAACTTGAAGTTGGATCAAAGATTGTCAAAGACAAATTCACGCTGACGTAGCCCACGCATCGAGCCAGCCAACAGGGCAGCCTTTCAGTGGATCCAGTGTTCCCCCTCCAATATCATCGCATCCCCTCTCAGTGATAGTTGGGGCTGACAAGAAGACTTTCCCTAATCTTATCTTATCAAACAGCCTGACTGCAACTATTAGAGAGATGTGTTGTCTTTGCAAAAAATGTAGCTACCCAATTAACACCATTTGTGAACGAGTAAGAATTTAGGAACCACGGAATAAGGTGGATTCACTTAGCCCAGTACTTCCACTGACTGGGTACATTCTGCTCTAGTGTGCATTTTAGCCAAAGATAAATCAAGACTAACTTCAAATACTTATCTAACCCTACACGCTACATTATTCATCCGCCAGTTAGTAGTTCAGTATCCATCTTGTGCTACACATGTCTTAATCTTAGAACCATTCCTAACCAGACATTTATCCAGCTATTTTGAAAAGGTATTGACTAAAGCAGCATTAACCGTTTTTAACTGAGAATTTATTTTGCATATCCATGACTTTGTGAGAAAATAAATCTCTTCTCAACAACCACTGGCATGTATATAGTGCCTTTAATGTAGAGGCACACTCAGCCAAAAATGGACGCTGGCACAAAGGAGATATTAGGAGAGGTGGCCAAAAGTATTCCCAATCTTGCTCATTAACTTTGTTCTCATGCCCTCTAAAACTGTGTTTACAGTACAAGTAAACCTGTTTAGATCTATATTCATTCTTCTCGGTATTCTTTAAATACAGATCATGACTCCTCTAATTCTTATCATTTAATAAAAATAAATTTAATTCTGTCAAGATAAAAAAGAAAACAAAAATCACGAGCTGGAAAAAAAATAAAACTCCATTAAAAGTATGATATAAATACAAGTTGTTGCGGAATTAAAATCAGTCCAATATAGTACTGATCTAAGGCCCATCAACACCTAGAAAGAGAAAAGATAGCTTAACGTTTTACTTTTGAAACACTGATGAAGGGCATACCCCTGAAGCATTTACCTAGCTTTCCCCTCTTCAATTACTGATGGACCCACTGAGTTCTGCTGACCTCCTCATAACCTAAGGCACATAGATGTATGCAGTGGTGTTGGTAACATACTCTAGTATTGTGTCACCTCGTGCATTTGCCTGGAAAGGTGTACACCACAAAATAAAGGCTTTGAAAAATGCCTGGGAAATGTTCCAACCACAGTCTGCTGCAGTTTAACATCTCCTGAAATAGCCAATATGGCAGAATTTCAGCATTAGCTGTTCCTGGCTGTAAGAGAAATCAGATAGCGGTGCAACAGTAAGCTGTGTGCATTGGGTAGTCAGAAATAGAGTAAAAATTTAATTGTAGATATATATATATATAGCAGCGTTGAAAGAAGTGATCTGCCAAAGTCTCAAACTATCTGGGGATGATTTCCTCATAACGTCATAAACAACTGCGGGAAGATTTCCTCCAGTACTTCCAGCAGAGTCATAATAGTGTTCAAAGGAACACATTTACAGTCTCGCTAGAAATACCAACACAGAAATTCTCACATTTGATTACAACTTCACTACATAAAGCGATTAGAGAAAATCATTCCTACTGATGGTTCTAATCTGATTCTCATTATTATTTGTTTTCGTTTGTATTTGGTTTCATTGCAGTTGTTTTGCAGTGGCATCAGGAAGGTAAATACTGTAAGGAAAACATAACACAGTTTACAGGCCCAGATCGTAGAAGCTTAGGCACAGAAGGAGGCCATTCGGCCCATCATGTTGGCGCCAGTCGAAAAAGAGCTATCCAGCCTAATCCCACTTCCCAGCTCTAGGTCTGTAGTCTTGCAAGTTACGGCACTTCAAGTGCATGTCCAAGTAGTTTATAAATGTGATGAGGATTTCTGTCTCTACCACCTGATAATGATGTTTGACATAAAGACATATAGGTCTGAGGCTCTCCTTCCATAGGCTGGATGCATTCTGCTGCAACATGCATTCTATCCAAAGGCAAATCAAGAACAACTCCATCTAACCTGAGACTCTGCATCGTACATCCTGGACTACTGGGCTTCCTTGGAACAGATACAGCTACGATCTGTAGGGCTTTGGTGGCACAAAGGCCAAGTGAGAAAATCCGGTTCAGAACCTTTGCGACAGGTACTGCAGTATAAAATCATTGGGTTTGCTTTTAGGTGGTTATTAGGGAATATGGCACATTGTCAGTACAACATCATGTTGGATGATGTATATTATATATTGAAGCATTTCAGCTGTGGTCAAAAACAACAATCCAGCTTTAAACAGGCAGAGTATTCCTCACGGAGAGATTTACACACAAAGATTTGAAAAATTGTCAAGAGCAGAAACAACATATTGGGTCAAAAATGTTCAAGCTGTTATGAGTAATCCTATTGAACAGGAAACATTCCCCCCAAAAATGACACTTGTTCTTGTTATGTTCAGAATAACTCCACAAGACTGTGTTGTAAGCTCAAACCATTGTGACCTTGGTCTCTTTAATGTAACTCCAGAGTGAGGAAGCAGCATGGTGGATTGCCTTTTATACCTGCTTGCCCAGGGTGCACAGGTGACCCTTGGGTCTCCCACAGGTATGCCCCCTGGTGGCAAGTCTTAAACATTGGTGAGGTTTGCATACATAACATAATTCCCCCCCAAAGTCTTATGTATAAGTTATTTACAGGTTGAGGCGATCTGGCACTCTGCATTCCTGGGTCAATCGCCTGAGTTGAAGTCCTAGCATGGGTTAGTTGGTCGGAGCATTGCTGCACAGCAGCGCGGCTGGTCTGATTGGACTGTCAGTCATGGTGGGTTCATCCTCGTGGTTGACAGCGAGGTCGATTGCTAGTTGTGTGTGTGTTGGTGGATCATAGATGGTAAAGTCTCCTTGAAACTGTTCTTGGTTGTCAGTGAATCGCAGTTTGGTCTGATCCAAGTTCTTTCTGCACGTTTACCCATTCAACAGTTTAACAACAAACACTCTATTCCCCTCCTTGGCTAAAACAGTGCCAGCAATCCATTTGGGACCATGACCGTAATTGTGAACAAACACATGATCATTAACCTCAATGTCACGTGATACAGCTGCGCGATCGTGGTACATATTATACCTGTGCCGCCGGGTTTCTACGTGATCATTGAGACCCAGGTGGACTAAGGAGAGCCTGGTTTTGAGTGCTCTCTTCATTAACAATTCTGCAGGGGGAACCCTGGTGAGCGAATGGGGGCGCGTGCTGTAGCTGAGTAGGACCCGAGATAACCGGGTCTGCAAGGAGCCGTCTGTTATGTGTTTCAAGCTCTGCTTGATGGTTTGGACTACCCGTTCCGCTTGACCATTGGAAGCGGGCTTAAATGGGGAAGACCTGACATGCTTAATGCCATTGCGGGTCATGAACTCGTTGAATTCTGAGCTGGTGACACACGGTCCATTGTCACTATCAAGGATGTCGGGCAAACCATGGGTGGCAAACATGGCCCTGAGGCTTTCAATGGAGGTGTGGATGTACATGATGACATTATTATACATTCAATCCATTTAGAGTAAGCGTCCACTGCTACTAGAAACATGTTTCCTACAAAAGGGCCAGCAAAATCTATGTGGACCCTGGACCACGGTTTGGAGGGCCATGACCACAGGCTCATTGGGGCCTCCTTGAGTGCGTTGCTCAACTGTGAGCAAGTGTTACATTGGTGTACGCCTGACTCCAATTCGGAGTCAATGCCGGGCTACCAAACGTGTGACCTGGCGATCGCCTTCATCATGATTGTGCGTGGGTGGGTACTGTGTAAGTTGCGTATAGATGTTTCCCTGCCTTTTTTAGGCAAAACCACATGATTCCCCCATAGGAGACAATCCGATTGGATGACCAATTCATCCTTACGTCGGTGGAACGGCTTAATTTCATCTTGCATTTCCCCGGGAACGGCCGACCAGCTCCCATTAAGGATGCAGCTTTTTACTAGTGATAGCACAGGGTCTGGGCTAGTCCAGGTCCTGATCTGGCAAGCAGTGACGGGTGACCCATTGCTCTCAAAAGCATCCATTACCAGAAGCAAGTCTGCGGGTTGCGCCATTTCCACCCCGGTGGTGGGCAATGGTAGCCGACTGAGGGCGTCAGCGCAGTTCTCAGTGCCTGGTCTGTGGCGGATTACATAATCATATGTAGACAATGTTAGTGCCCATCTTTGGATGTGGGATGAAGTATTGGTGTTGATACCTTTGCTTTCTGAAAGCAGTGAAGTAAGCGGTTTGCGGTCGGTTTCGAGCTCGAACCGGAGGCCAAATAGATATTGATACATTTTCTTAACCCCATATAAACATGCTAACGCTTCTTTCTCAACCATACTGTAGGCTCTTTCAGCCTTGGATAAACTTCTGGACACATATGCAACCGGTTGCAGTTTGCCTGACACATTTGCTTGCTGTAACACACATCAACCCCGTACGACGACGCATCACAAGCTAGTACTAAATGTTTACATGGGTCATACAATACAAGTAACTTGCTAGAACATAGCAGGTTTCTGGCCTTATTAAAGGCTGTCTCTTGAGATTTACCCCAAACCCAGTTGTCAACCTTGCGTAGCAATAAATGCAAAGGTTTCAGCAAAATGCTTAACCCTGGTAGAAAGTTACCAAAATAGTTGAGGAGTCCCAGGAACGAACACAGCTCCATCACATTCTGTGGTCTGGGTGCATTCTTTTTTGGCCTCCATCTTGGAGTCCATGGGTCTAATGCCATCTGCCGCAATCTTTCTCCCCAGAAATTCGACCTCTGGTGCCAGGAAAACACACTTGGAGCGTTTCAGCCTAAGTCCCACTCTGTCTAGTCACTTTAGAACCTCTTCCAGGTTGTGCAAGTGTTCGGTGGAGTTGCGACCAGTGATCAAGATGTCATCTTGGAACACCACGGTGCATGGAACTGATTTCAGCAGGCTCTCCATGTTCCTCTGGAAGATGGCCGCAGCCATCCCAAAGGGGCATCTGTGGTACACGAACAGTCCTTTGTGCGTGTTGATGCACGTCAATTTCTTTGATGGTTCAGCCAGCTCCTATGTCATTTAAGCAGAGGTTAGATCAAGCTTGGTGAACGACTTCCCCCTGCTAGCGTTGCGAATAGGTCCTCCGCTTTAGGTAGTGGGTACTGGTCCTATAATGAGACTCGGTTATCGTTACCTTGTAGTCCCCATAGATTCTTCCGTCCCATTGCTCTTTAGCACCGGCATGATTGGACTGGTCCACTCATTGAACGCGACTGGCGATATGATTCCCTCTCGTTGAAGTCTGTCCAGCTCGATCTCGACTTTCTCTCGCATCATATATGGGACTACTCGGCCTTGTGATAAATGGGCCGTGCCCCAGGAACAAGATGGACCTGCACCTTGGTGCCTGTGAAGTTGCCGATGCTTGGCTCAAATAACGGCGGGAATTGGTTTAGCACCTGGGCACACGAGGCATCATCCACCGAAGACAGTGCTTTGATGTCGTCTCAGTTCCATCAGATCTGACCTCGCCAGCTTCTCCCGAACAGCGATGGGCCATCGCCTGGTACAATCCATAGTGGTAAATCATGCACCATTCCGTTGTACGATACTTTCACTGCCGCACTACTGATAACAGGTATGAGTTATTTGGTATAACTGTGCAGCTTTGTGTGAATCGGGCTCAGTTTTGGCCTCTGTGCCTTGTTGCCTTCTGGCTCATGATTAATTGAGTTGCTCCCGTGTCTAATTCCATGGAGACTGGAATGCCGTTAAGTTTAACTTTTAACATTATCGGAGGGCTTTTGGTGGTGAAGGTGTGTACCCCATACACTTCCTCTTCTTCCTCAGGTTGAGTAGCCTCTCCTGCTCGTTCAGCATGATCCGCGCTGGATCGGTCGTCCTCTCCTGACTCTGGTGAGTCAGAGGTCATTTGCACATTCGCTTGAGGTGCCCCATTGTTCCACAGCCCTTGCACACATAGTGCTTGAATCGACATTGATGGGCTCTATGATTGTCCCCACAGCACCAACATGGTGTTAATAGATACGCATTCACACCCCACAGTGGCCTCTGAGTCACCCTAGGCCTGGCCTCTGTGGTCGTGCCATGGGCCATGTACAGTTCTGCGTGCTGAAGGCATTATTTTATGTACAGTACTTGCCGGTGAGCTTCGATGCTGTCTGTTAGATATCTATTTCGTGCTTTCGCTCGTGGATATGAAAACCTGGGCTATCGTGATGCCCTTGCTCAGATTTGGGGATTCGGCAGACAGCAGTTTGCGAAGAATGACCTCGTGGCCAATTCCAAGCATGAAAAAGTCCCGTAACATTTCCCCCAAAGATCCGGAAAATTCGCACTGTCCCACAAAGCTCGCCACGTTCTGGCCCTCGGAGCGATGGTGCGTGTAAAAGCGATACCTGGCTATTAGGAAGCTCTACTTCGGTTTGAGGTGTTCCTGAACCAGCGTGCACAGCTCTGTGTAAGTCTTGTCTGTTGGTTTGAGCGGTGCCAGACCATATATCGAAGACCCACATGCGGTGAAGAAAATCGCCCTGTGCTTGACCGCCGTCTCAGCCGTGTCCAGCTTGTTGGCCATGAAGTACTGGTCGAGACACTCAATGAAGGCTTCCCAATCATCACCCTCAACAAATCTCTCAAGAATACCAACGGCAGCCATTACCCGCGTGAAAGTTTGTGATCTGTAGCTCGTCGCCAATTGTTATGTTCAGAATAACTCCACAAGACTGTATTGTAAGCTCAAACCATTGTGACCGTGGTCTCTTTGATGTAACTCCAAAGTGAGGAAGCAGCATGCCTTTTATACCTGTTTACCCAGGTCTCCCACAGGTGTGACCCCTGGTGGCAAATCTTACACATTGGTGAGGTTTGCATACATAACACTTCTCATAAGCATGCACCGGGGAATCAGAGACCCACTCAAGGGGAAAATAGTTAAATTTAAAGTAAGTTTCCACTTAAATAATTCACAACAAACGTCATAAAATGTGACAAGTAATGGATTCCTTACTAAGGTTTGAATCTTCAGTCATTTTAAGTTACAAAAGAACATCTTTAATTTCTTGCTAAATGCATAATGCCATCCTCCATAGTGGATTATTCCACTGATAATGCCAAGGTGAATCGCTCCTATTTTTATATTAAACACTGCAATAGAACTGAATATCAAGTGCTGCGTATAACGGGCGGCCGATCTGATACCACCTGTTTTACTCCATCGCCCGAGATGAAATTCTCGGCCATTATGTCCATTTGGTGCAATGAAAAGTGGGACCGATATCATTTTGGCAGTAAAATGAAAGGTGTACATTAAAGGTTTTGAATACTTCAACAACCTGGACCATAACATTCTGTGGCGGTTCCACCAATCTCCCACCATAAACTCAGCAGATAGGCAGAACCCCTGTAGATTTGGTGTAAATGGCACTTGACACCGTTTCACTGGGAATTCCAGTGGTCTGTTACTGAATTTACAGTGGGAGATTGGGAGATCGCACAGTTTCAGGGCCAGCTTTTCTGTCTTTTGACCTTGTGCGTTAATGCAAAACGAGTGATAGTGAATCGGCAACTAGCAGACAAGCACACGCAGATTTATACTAAGTATAACCAAGGGTAACAGCTCAGCATGTTTGAAAACTCAGCATTTCTATTCCTCAAAGCATTTCATCTGGATTTTAGGGTGAATGGGTTTGGATGGGAATAGTCATTTCTTGTACTTGGCAACAGAAAACTTGGGGCATTGCAGAAGGTCTGTGATTCCTACTGGAGGCCTTGAAAACTCTTAAGACTGCCTCTGAGTAATGATGTCCTGTTCCCAGCTATCTTTAGCATGGATTTTCAACATGATCTAGCATTTAGTAAATATGCTGCTGACATCCAATAGCAGAATATTATTGCAGTACTTTAAGGTGGCAGCATCATTCTTGAGCACAAAACTTAATTCCTGGTACCGGCACTATACTTCTGTATGAACTACTAGGATGCAGCTTACGTGTCTGTTTTATTTGAGCACTGGTGTAATTGGTGAGGCAATGATACAGAATTAGCATTATCTCATAAGCATGTATCTTTTTAGAAATCTTTAAAATTCTCCAACTCTATGCCATACAACATTCCCTAGCCACAAGTGTGGGCAGGCAATGCTTTCAGTCATCAGCTGGTGCCACTCTGTCACCAGCTACTGGAAGATATAGAGTGCTTACACTCTGATTTTTGACTGTGGAATTAGGTGTACTCAACACCAGAATGGGATGGAAAACACATCATGTGAAACACCACAGGCATAAATCCACACCTTGCATCTCTAGGATGTATACAAACACACTGCTGCCATGTTAATGGGCAACACCAACTTCCAAGTATTTTTTTACTGCAATCAATCCTAGATTAATGGGAAAACAAACGGGCCATCATCTGGAGTCTATAAAAATCTTTTGATGTGTGTTCCTGCCCAACCCACACCTGCTGCAGCGATTGGACCCTGAACTTGTCAATCGTTAGAGCTTAAGTCAATCGTTGCAGCACCTTCATTACATGCATCTGCAAGTGCCATGCATTCTGAAATGTAACGTGACTTGAGAAAGTGCATAATCCATTTATTTTGTCTGCTCAACAAAAGAGAATAAATTAAAAAAAATACCCACATACCGTTTCACCGTAGCCCTTGATGAACCAGTGCACAGTGGCATTCCTGAAATACATCTTTCTGCTTTGGGCTGGAGATCCCATCAAACTGTTTGGTTCCCAGAGTAATGATCTGCAGTTATCATTAGGAAGAGCTGCAAAAGCCCTTACAAACAGGTGGAGGGAATTGGATGGTGTAAGTGTTCACATCTTTAGTTCCCCTTACTCTCCAATAGGCCTCTTCAGCAGACAGCACATTAGCAACATGCAAGTGCCACAGTAGGGTATGCTGTTTGATTTAATGGCTGATTCTTGGCTTGAAAGCAGGTGATGAGATGATTTGACAAAGAAAACAATGGCCTTAATTGCTATGGACTTAGTGCTGACAGATCCTATTTGAAATGCTGGTCTGCTTAAAACAGGTCCGTTCTTTAACCATTTGAGAAATGCATTCCCTTTGCTGTATTTGAAATATTTAAAAGATAATAGAAGGCTGCCAGTGAAATATAAGAAAGTAGTTGAATGGAAGCATTCTGATGATGCCACAAACAGTGTGCAAAGCTCAAGTGATTTTAAATCTCATCAGGATTGAAATACTTCCTAATATATTTGCCAGCTATATTTTTTATTCATTATAAATAACCATTAGATAACATTTATATTTTTATATTGTTTAAAGGGAACTGTCTGGTGCAATGGGTTAGATATTGCCCTTTCACCTCTGAGAATGGACTCTTAGACTGATGAAAAAATGTCTCGTCTGTCAGCTGCCTATTAGAGTTCTCCATGAAATCCAGGTCCGAGTGGACATGGGCACAAAGAATTCGCAATCTCATTCAGAGTAAACAGGAAACAGGATGACTGGTGTAGAAAATAGAAATACATCTCACTGAAGCAGCAGCTCTTAAGATTGGGACACATTGTTGTGGAAGAATAGAGAAAGCCTTACTCTACATCTAACTATGCTATACTGGATCTGGCAGAGATGATGGCGAACACATGCCCAAGTCAGAAAGTGTTTCATTCCAGCACTAACAAAATGGAGCATATTCCATCGCACTCCAGACTTGTGCCTTGTAGGTTGTAGAAAGGCTTTGGGGAGTCAGGAGCTGAGCCACTCGCCACAGAATACGCAGCCTCTCACCTGCTCGAGTAACCACGGCATTTATGTGGCTGGTCCAGTTCAGTTTATGACCCCCAGGATGTTGATGGTGGGGAACTTGGCGATAGTAATGCCATTGAAAGTCAAGAGGAAGTGGTTGTGATCGTTCTTGTTGGAGATGTTCATTGCCTGGCACTTGTGTGGCGCGAATGTTTCTTGCCACTTATCAGCCCAAGCCTTGATGTTGTCCAGAACTTGCTGCATGAGGGCATGGACTGCTCCATTATCTGAGGAGTTGCGAATGGAGCTGAACACTGGGCAACCATGACTAAACAGTCCCACTTCTGACTGTATGATGGAGTGAAGGTTATGGATGAAGCAGCTGAAGATATCTGGGCCTAGAATGCTGCCATAAGGAACTCCTGCAGTGATATCCTGAGGCTTAGAAGATGGGCCATCAATGACCAACACTATCTTCCTTTGTGCTAGGCATGACTCCAGCCATTGGAGAGTTTTCCCCTTCTCCCCAATTCAGTTTTATTAGGGCTTCTTGGTATCACACTCGGTCAAATGCTGCCTTGATGTCAAAGGCAGTCACCCTCACCTCACCTCTGGAATTCAGCTCTTCTGTCCAGGTTTGGACCAAGGCTGTAATGAGGTCTGGAACCGAGTGGTCCTGGCGGAACCCAAATTGAGCATTGGTGAGCAGGTTATTGGTGAGTAAGTGCCGTTTGGTGGCACTGTTGATGACTCCTTTCATCATAGAAACATAGAAAACATAGAAAATAGGTGCAGGAGTAGGCCATTCGGCCCTTCGAGCCTGCACCACCATTCAATAAGATCATGGTACCCTTTCCTGCTTTCTCTCCATACCCCTTGATCCCTTTAGCCGTAAGGGCCATATCTAACTCACTCTTGAATATATCAATGAACTGGCATCAACAACTCTCTGCAGCAGGGAATTCCACAGGTTAATAACTCTCTGAGTGAAGAAGTTTCTCCTCATCTCAGTCCTAAATGGCCTACCCCTTATCCTAAGACTGTGTCTCCTGGTTCTGGACTTCCCCAACATCGGGAACATTCTTTCCGCATCTAACCTGTCCCGTCCCATCAGAATCTTATACGTTTCTATGAGATCCCCTCTCATCCTTCTAAACTCCAGTGAATAAAGGCCCAGTTGATCCAGTCTCTCCTCATATGTCAGTCCAGCCATCCCTGGAATCAGTCTGGTGAACCTTCGCTGCACTCCCTCAATAGCAAGAACGTCCTTCCTCAGATTAGGAGACCAAAACTGAACACAATATTCCAGGTGAGGCCTCACCAAGGCCCTGTACAATTGCAGTAAGACCTCCCTGTTCCTATACTCAAATCCCCTAGCTATGAAGGCCAACATGCCATTTGTCTTCTTCACCACCTGCTATACCTGCATAACAACTTTCAATGACTGATGAACCATGACACCCAGGTCTCATTGCACCTCCCCTTTTCCTAATCTGCCACCATTCACATAATATTCTGCCTTTGTGTTTTTGCCACCAAAGTGGATAACCTCACATTTATCCACATTATACTGCATCTGTCATGCATTTTCCCACTCACCTAACCTGTCCAAATCACCCTGCAGCCTCTAAGCATCCTCCTCACAGCTCACACCGCTACCCAGTTTAGTGTCATCTGCAAACTTGGAGATATTACACTCAATTCCTTCATCCAAATCATTAATGTATATTGTAAAGAGCTGGGGTCCCAGCACTGAGCCCTGAGGCACTCCACTAGTCACTGCCTCTCATTCCGAAAAGGACCCGTTTATCCCGACTCTCTGCTTCCTGTCTGCCAACCAGTTCTCTATCCAAGTCAATATATTACCCCCAATACCATGTGCTTTGATTTTGCACACCAATCTCTTACGTGGGACCTTGTCAAAGGCCTTTTGAAAGTCCAAATACACCACATCCACTGGTTCTCCCTTGTCCACTCAACTAGTTACATCCTCAAAAAATTCCAGAAGATTTGTCAAGCATGATTTCCCTTTCACAAATCCATGCTGACTTGGACCGATTTGCTTTGCTGATTGAGAGTAGGCTGCTTTTTATGGACAGGACATACCAGGGCCATTTTTCACATCGTCAGGCAGATGCCAGTGTTATAGCTGTACTGTAACAGCTTAGCCAAAGGCACGGTCACTACTGGAGCACAGGTATTTACTACAGCCTCCACTTTCCTACCCTATCCTCATTTCCCTTAATTCCCTGAGTGCCCAAAAACCTAGCGTTCTCAGTCTTGAATATACTTATCGACTGAGCATTAACAGCCCTCTGGAGTCAAGGGAGCCTTACTCCACATCGAACTTCACAATCCTCTCAGTGAAGAAGTTTCTCCTCATCTGAGTCCTAAATGGCCGACACCTTATCCTGAAACTGTGGCCCCTGGTTCTAGTCTCTTCAGCCAGGGGAAACAGCCTCTCATCATTTGCCCCATCAAGCCCTCTAAGAAATTCATTTCAATGAGATAACCCCTCATTTTTCTAAACTCCAGAGAATATAGGCCCAATATGCTCAATCTCTCCTCATTCGACAACCGTCTCATCCCAGGAGTCAATCTAGTGAACCATTATTGCATCCCATCTAAGTATATATTTCCTTAGGTAAGGAGACCAAAACTGTACACAGTACTCCAGGTGTGGTCTCACCAAAGCCCTGTATGATTGCAACAAGATTTCCTTACTCTTATACTCCAGCCCCCTTGCAATAAAGGCTAACATACCATTTGCCTTCCTTATTGCTTGCTGTACCTGCATGTTAAATTTCTGTGATTCATGTACAAGGACCCCCAAATCCCCCTGAATACAACATTTACTAGTCTCTCACTTTCTAAAAGGAAATTCTGCTTTTCCACTCTTACGACCAAAGTGGTCAATTTCACACTTCCTCATGTTATACTCCACCTGTCACCTTCTTGCCCAATCACTTAACCAGTTGTTATCATTTTGCAGCCTTTCTGTGTCCTGCTCACAGTTAACTTTCCCACCTAGCTTTGTATCATCAGCAAACTTGGATACATTACACATGGCCTCATCATCTAAATTATTGATATAGCTTGTAAATAGCTGAGTCCCAAGCACTAATCCTTGCGGCACTCCACTAGTTATACCATGGCATCCTGAAAATTACCCGTTTATTCCTGAGGAAGACACAAAGAGCCTGCAATGAATATAGACAGGTTAAGTGAGTGGCAGATGGTGTGTAATGTGGGGAAATGTGAGGTTATTCACGTTAAAGGAATAATAGGAAAACAGAAAAAAAATTTAAATCATGAGAAACTATTAAGGGGGAGAAATTCGGTCGCGCCTTATTTGGGGCGCTATCCCAGGCGGAGCGGTAATTTTAGCGCCTCGAAAAAGTTTGGGCCCTCTGTCCAGAAATTCATCAGATACGGTCAAAGAGCTGACAGGGGCGATAAATCAGCCGTGGCAACTACAGCTGGGGGGGGCGATAACGAATGTCTGGTCGGTAACTTTGGCGGACCCATTGCGTATGTGCGGAACTCTGAGTCAGACCCCGGGAGCAGCCGAGTCTTTAGGGCGCAGCAACTCAAGTTCACGTATTAGCACTTCCAGCTCCACAGGGTCTTCAGACCGTGAAAATGGAGGAGCAAGGAGGACGCTAGCTATCAGCCTGCTTCTCGCCCACTGCCCTTGATGCCTTGCTGGAGGCAGTGGAGAGTCGCTGGAGTGCTCTCTAGCCTGGAGGGGGACTAATACCAGCACCCTGGGATTTGAGAAGGCTCTGGAGGGAGGCGGCTGAGCACGTTACAGCCCGGAGCGCAGTGCCCACAACAGCAACTCAATGTCGCAATACATTCAACGGCCTCACTACGGTCGTCAGGGTGAGTACCCTTTCCATTCACCTTCCAATGTCTTCATATGAACCTCACTGGCTCACACAATGTAAAGACTTTGCACTGCCTACCCCTTCTCTGTGTGTACCAGGCCATGCTCCGATTGCTGAAGCCAGCCTGAGACCCCTCCATCACCTCACATGCCCTGCCCATTGAGGCGTCTCTCACCTTCTCGCTCCTTATTCAGCCTGAGCCCACCTACCAACACTTTTCAACTCTTCATCTGCGGTCCCAGTCCTGAGCCTATCCTTACTGGTGGTTGCTTGTGCCCCAGACCCACCGTTCACACATCCACTGTGCGAAGCCACGCAGCTGGAACTGCCGATATGCAAACTTCGCCATATTACTCGCGAGTTCCCTACTGCAGACACACGTGACACACCAGCACCTACACAACCATTAGCAACTTTTGTTATTGCAGGTCAAACTCACGGACAATCTGCTCGAGTTGCACCGTTGAGGAGAGGGCTAGCCCTCCCTCCAGGACCTGACCGAGGAGGAGGAGCGAGTGGGCGCTGCAGTCGTGGCGATGAAGGGCGGGGAGGCAGAGCCCCCACTAGACAGTGACGGTTTGTGACTGAGACGGCGTTTTGTGTGAATCCCCTTAGCCTTGAGGCCACAGGCCTTGCAGGACGTTGCAACCAAAATAACGATGCCCCTCTCCTTCTTGCCTTCCTGCCCTTCCCAGCTGATAACCGCACTTCTGTTGCTTTGTGCTTACAGATGATGAACCAGAAGAGCCCTCTGCACCCTAGCCATCCCATACTGCTGCCACCCATTCTCAGGCGGGGCTGTCAGCAGCCTGGCTTCCAGGCCCAGAGCTGGTCCAGGGCGGCGTGCTAGGCCATCTGTCCTGTCTCCCTCAGACACACAGCAGCCCTCAAGCAGGCTTGCTGCAGGCACTGAGGACCCATTGATGAGGAGCAGTTGGTGAGGGAGAGGGGAGAGACAGAGGGGTGGGAAATGCGTATGCATCATTCACTGATGAAAGGTCTGGCCATGGGCCCTATGTAGAAAAGGTATAAATATTATTCATCTGTTGTATTATTTTAAGGGGCGGATGCCCCCTTGTGTTTTCTTTGAGGGAGTGGTTTTTTTTGGGTAGTTTGAGGCAATAAAATATAACGTTGAACGTTTCCGTCAGCCTCTGGTGTATGACTGTTGACGTGGAGAGGTGGCATTATGGAGCCACAGTACGCGCTCATTATCAGCTCACTCCATTTAAACTAGGCGATCCCTTATGAGCCGCTGCCGAATAGCCCTGCCGTCGCCAACATTGGCACGCTGGCTCCTCCGTGGCTGCTGCTGCTCCTCATTGTATTGCTGTTCATTCGAGACGTCGGCAGGCTCTTGGTTCTCCTCTCTCTCCTCCTCCTCCTCCTCCCCCTCATCCTCCTCTCCCTCCTCCTCCTGAGGTGGCTCTGCGATCCCCACTGGCAAGGCCTGGGCCCTTACGATGTCTAGGCTGTGCAGCATGCAGCACACCACAATAACTAGTGAGACCCATTGAGGGGAGTATTGAAGGCTGCCCCCAGAGTGGTCCAGGCATCGGAATCGCTGCTTCAGCACCCCTATTGTCTGCTCGATGATGTGGCGGGTGGCAACATGGCTCTCATTGTAGCGTTCCTCCAGCTCTGGGATGGGGTTGTGGAGGGAGGTCATCAGCCAGGTGGCCAGGCCATATCCCTTGTCCCCGAGCAGCCAGCCTTGGCCTTGCCATGGTAGCAGAAACAGTCAACGCACCGTGTTCTCCCGCAGAATAAAGGCATCATGTGCGCTTCCAGGATAGCGAGCATTGACTGCAAGGATGCGCTGCGTGTGGTCACACACCAGCTGTGCATTTAGGGAATTGTATCTCTTTCTGTTTCTGAATAACTCTGCATTCTGGAATGGTGCTGGCAAGGCCACGTGCGTGTAGTCAATTGCTCCTTGGACCCTCGGCAAGCCCACTATCCTGGCAAACCCACAAATGCACTTATCCTGTTTTCCTGCTCATCGGGAAGGTAATGAAGTCTATTTTGTGTGTGTAGAGAGTCTGTGTAACGTTAAGGCTGCAGCGATGTGCTGCGAATGGTGAGACGTTGCATATGTCCCCTGGTGCAGCCTGGAAGGAGTCGGAGGCATAGAAGGTGAGTGCCACCGTGACCTTCACTGTGACGAGCAGCGCAGTCTTGGCGTCGATGTGAGGCAGGAGGTCTGCCTGCAGGAGATAGCATATCTCTGTAACGACCTCCTTTCAGAAGTGCAGCCTTCTGACACACTGCTCCTCAGACAGGTCCCGGTATGAGCGTTGTCGCCAGTAAACGCGTGGGGGGTAAGGCTTCCATCCCCGACATCTAGGAGCTCTCCTCCTTCAGCTGCCAATGTGGCCAACAGCCCTTCTCTCTTCACGACGCCTTCCTAGCCCATGTAGAATGCGATGCTGGTGAACAAGTAATGCCCCCATTAAAGTTTTACAAATAAGCTTCTCTCAATCTGCACTGTTATGTCTGTCTGCTGCTGCAAAGTCGGAGGCGCACCATCGTGCTGTGTGTAAGTGTTACACTGACTGACCTCTGATGGAAGTGGTTCCTCATCCCTTTATTAGCCACCAGTTAACGACTCTGGAAGCCTGGACCGACTGTTTTCCAAACGTTGTTATTGGCAGCCGCTAAATGAGGCGGACACACCTAATTTCCCGACCGGGGCACGAGCGTGGCCATTGCACCAGGAATTCACCAGGATCGGACTGATCGTCAGCAGCCAGGCGCTACTGGTTTGCGCCCCCAGTGTACCTCTAATGAATTTTCGGTCGGGGCGCTAAAAGCTGCGTTCCCAGTCGGTAGCCTCCTACGCTCCCATTAACACCCCATCTGGCCGCTAACTGAGGCGTTAGACAACTGAAAATCCAGGTCTAATTGTTTGTGTTCAGAGAGATTTGGGTGTTCTAGTACAAGAAACACAGAGAGTTAGTATGCGGGTACAACAAGCAATTTGGAAGGCAAATGGTATGTTGACCTTTATTGCAAGGGGGTTGGAGTACAAGAGTAAGGAAGTCTTGCTGAAATTTTATAGGGCTTTGGGGTGTTATACTGGGTGGGGGGGGGGGGCGGGTCTGTTATACTGAGTGGGGGAGGGGTGTTGTACATACAGGGGAGTTATACAGTGGGGGGCCGGTTATATAGGGGGGACTTCTATACAGGCAGGGGGTGTACTCACACCTGGAGTACTGTGCACAGTTTTGTTCTCCTTATCTAAGGAAGGATATACTTGTTTTAGAGATGATGCAACAAAGGTTCATTAGATTGATTCCTGGGATAAGAGGGATTTCCTGTGAGGAGAGAATGCGTATATTGGGCCTAAACTCTGGAGTTCAGAAGAATGAAAGGTGATTTCAATAAAACGTATAAAATTCTGAAGGGGATTGACAAGATAGATGCTGAGAGATTTTTTTCCCCTGGTTGGAGAGTCTAGAACTAGGGGGCATAGTCTCAGCATAAGGGGTCAGCCATTTAAGACTGATATGAGGAGGAATTTCTTCACTCAGAGGGCTGTGAATCTTTGTAATTCCCTGCCAGAAAGGATTGTGAGCGCTCAGTCATTGAGTATATTCAAGGATGAGATAGTTAGATTTTTGGACTCTAGGGGAATTAAGGGATATGTGGATTGGGCAGGAAAGTGGAGTTGAGATCAAAGATCAACCATGATCTTATTGAATGGCGAAGGAGGCTTGAGAGGCCAGATGGCCTACTCCTGTTCCTAATTCTTATGTTCTATGTTCTTACTCTCTCTCTTAACCAATCCTCAATCCATTCTAATATATTACCCCAATCCCATGAGTCCTAATATTGTGCAACAACCTCCTGTGTGGCACCTTATCAAATGCCTTCTGAAAATCCAAATATACTACATCCACTGGTTCCCCCTTATCTACCCTGCTAGTTACCCGCTCAAAAAACTCTAATAGATTTGTCAAACATGATTTCCCTTTCATAAAACCATGTTGACTCTACTTAAACATACTTTGATTTTCCAAGTGCTCTGTTACCACGTCCTTAATAATGGATTCCAGCATTTTTCCTACTACTGATTTATGGCTCACTGGCCTATATAGTTCCCTCCTTTCTTTCTTGAACAGCGGGGTTATATTTGCTACCTTCCAATCGTGTGGGACCATCTAGAATCCAGGGAATTCTGGAAGATCAAAACCAATGCATCCACTATCTCTGCAGCCACCTCTTTTAAAACCTGAGGGTGTAGGCTATCAGGTCCTGAGGATGTCAGCTTTTAGTCCCATTAATTATTCCAGGACTTTTTCTTTACTAATATTAATTACTTTAAGTTCCTCACTCTCATTAGACCCTTGGTTCCCCACAATTTCCAATATGTTCTTTGTGATCTGCACATAAAATATTTGTTTAATGTCCCTGTCATTTCCTTATTCCTCATTACAATTTTCCCTGTCTCTGCCTCTAAGGGACTCACATTTACTTTCACTCATCTTTTCCTTTTTGCGTAGTTGTAAAAGCTCTTACAATCAGTTTTTATATGTCTTGCTAGTTTACTCACATTCTATTTTCTCCCACTTTATCAATTTATTGGTCATCCTTTGCT
Source organism: Pristiophorus japonicus (assembly GCF_044704955.1). Taxonomy (NCBI): domain Eukaryota; kingdom Metazoa; phylum Chordata; class Chondrichthyes; family Pristiophoridae; genus Pristiophorus; species Pristiophorus japonicus. The sequence continues at coordinate 228,937,983 of NC_091982.1, read as the reverse complement.
GATTTTTAAAACCCTCCCAATCCTTAAGCTTACTATTCTTTTTGGCAACATTGTAAGCTTCTTCTTTTAATCTACCAGGGACTGATAGGTATCCTTGGCTTTATATATATTTTCAGGTGCAGCTCATCAAGGCAGCAGAGTCCACTAAAGAAGAAGAAATGCTTGGTTTATGTCAGCATCATCAACGTCAAAAGGATATGCACCAACCAAAGCAATTCTTCCCCTTTAGTCATTGGGATTGAAGAACTATTTACCATATGACTTAAGATATTGGATCTAATTTCACAGTCTGTTCCAGGGGATTAATATGTCCAGTGTATATCATATAGATAAAAATATAAGGTACGATTAAGAAAAAGCCATTCAACCTATCCGTTGCATAGGTACATATTTGGGATCTGCTCAACCCACCCTGCTGGAAATTTCAAGGGCTTTAGGTGACACCAAAAACCATGAAGCTGAAGATCGAGCATCTCATAACTATTATCTTAAATAAAGTGACAGTCATCTAATCATTCCGGGGCATATGTCTAATGTACTGTGAAGATCTTAGGGTCAGCTCATTGTGCTTTTGGTCTTTACTCTGCAGACAGCAGTGTCATGGTAAATGGCAGCCACTGCTCTATCTCTTGACACAGAATTATATCCACATTGAATGATTAACAATTGGGATGCGATCACTGCGAGCAATAATCAACAGTTGATTATTCAGAGATAATTACTGTTAGCATGTAATTATTAATGTATCAGTAAAATATGTTATTTTGTCTTTAAAGTTTATTTCAAGCGGAACATGGCCTGACAGTGTTCATCCGAGCAGTCAGTGGGATAGCAAGGAGTATGATGGGCAAAGCCACTGATTTGGAGTTTTCACAGATAAATAGAATCAAGGATTGCAATCGACTGAAACACTGGCAAAAATCTGGGAAAATCCCATAATAACAACAGCAGTTGACTTATTGGGAGTAATTTTACCCTTTGGCCATAGTTATACAGTTCTCCCAAATTTCCTGACTGTTGACTTGAATGGAAAGTATAACGGGCAGCATATCTAACATCGCTTGTTTTAACCTACTGGCAAAGCTTAAAATTACCCCCTTTCAGTCACTATAAATGGATGGAAACAAGTAATATGATCCTCAAAATACTGGTAAGAATCCTGGAATCCCATGTAATAAAATGGAATTGAATTTATTCAGCCATTGTAAAAAAAAATGGGCTCCGATGATGGCTTCTCTATCTGTAGCTGATGTGAATTAGCAAGGCCAGGTGCAGTAGAACCATACCAGAGAAAATTGCAATGTAAAATATATTATTTCTACAGATGGATGAAGGCACAATAAGACTAAACAAGCAAATGAATTGAAGTAAGATTCTTTTAATTAAACGCTGCCCTCCTGCGTTATAAAGTGTCCAAGTGAATGCTGCAATGTGCGAGATTCAATTGAATATTCTGGGGAAAACAATCCTCTTTAAACCATTTGTAATGTAAACCACCAGCTATTTTAATCAAGGGATTACTGTACTTTTGATAAAATGGAAGGCTGAAAATGTCTGCTCCAATTTTTGTCTGAAGCAGCATTCGCACAGCAATTAGATTACCCATGTTCTATGGTAATTCATGAGTGTCACCCCAGGACGTCTATAAAACAATTTAACAATTTGAACATCAAATCTACTGGGGAACGGATAGACAATCAGTACATTTTAATGAGACAAAGACATACCTGAAAATCTTTCTATACCAGGCTTCAGATAAAACTCATCAGTTAGAATTTATCCTGCCCTGTTTCCTATGCAAACCTGAACCTGAAAACTTAAATTACAAATTAAAATTATAATTTGCCATTTTAAGCTACAGCAAGCTTGCAGCTCTTCAAAGTTCCCAGAGGCACCAATGGCCATGAAAATGGTTCCTCCACACACAGCCATGTCAATCCATCAGCCACTAACCACAGACAAATCCCAAAGATGACACCCTGTGTGGCAATGGCATCACCTTTGTTAAGCCTGTTACTTTTTTGAATATAAAAACAGAAAATGCTGGAAATCTCAGCAGGTCAGGCAGCATCTGTGGAGAGAGAAACAGAGATAACGTGTCAGTTCTGACAAAGGGTCATCAAAACGTTAACTCTGTTTCTCTCTCCACTGATCTGGCCTGACCTGCTGAGTATTTCCAGCACTTTCTGTTTCTATTTCAGATTTCCAGCATCCACAGTATTTTTCTTTTGTTGTTGGGGTGGGAACATGACTGGCTCAGTGAGTTGACTGTCAGAAAGTTGTACTAGATGGCTCATGTGTAATTTTCTGCCATACTTGCACTGGGGGAAGAGTGCAGACTATTGCAAGGACGCAGAAAAGAAACACACAACCATTTTAATGAGGCAAACCTATAATCTTGCCTGGTGAGATGCAGCAAAGGAGAAAAAGATGATGGGTGCCCATGGGAATGAAGTATAGTACAGCACGGAAGGGGGTCATTTGCCCCATCGAGTTTGCACTGGCTCTTTCGCAGAGCAATCCAGTCAGTCCCAATCCCCCGCTCTTTCCTCATATTCCGGCAATTTTTTCTCCTTCAAGTATTTATTCCATTCCCTTTTGAAGGCTACTATTGAATCTGTTTCCACCGCGCTATCAGGCAGTGCATTCCAAATCCTAACCTCTCGTTGCATCATTTTTTTCCCCCTCATGTCACCTCTGGTTCTTTTGTCAACGTTCGAAAGATGCGCTTAATGTCACCAATCTCCCCGCGCCCGCCTCCCCTCCCCCCTCCCCCCCCCCCCCACTCACCTGGCACTGCAGACTAAAGTTGGGACATATTCAGTGACTTGACGAGGAAAGTTATTGCTCTATTCACTCTTCTTTAGACACCGTTAGCACCAACGCACTGTTCAACCTCTAAAATGAGGAGCTTCACAAGCAACAATTCATACTGCACAGTGGTTAAGGGATCATTAACTTGAAACATTACAGTATTTGGGTATTTTTGTCTCTGGTCGATAGTGTAAGTGGGTGGCATCTGATTCGCCACTTTTTTGTTATAGAAACATAGAAATTTACAGCGCAGAAGGAGGCCATTTCGGCCCATCGTGTCTGTGCCGGCCGACAAAGAGCCGTATGGCCCTTGGTCAGCAGCCCTGAAGGTTACATATAAACCTATGAACAATGACGAAAAAGCAAAGAACACCCAGCCCAACCAGTCCACCTCACACAACTGCAACACCCCTTATACTGAAACATTCTACACTCCACTCCTACACGCCATGTGATTTCCTGGAAGAGGTAAAAACCAGATAAAAACCTAGGCCAATTTAGGAAGAAAAAATCTGGGAAAATTCCTCTCCGACCCATTCAGGTGATTGAAACTAGTCCAGGAAATTACCCTGGCTGTATTCTATTCCCTGCAGTACTTACCATTATATCTGCGCCGTCCAACAAAAGGTCATCCAATCTAATCCCAATTACCAGCTCCAGGTCCGTAACCACACTTTAAGTGTCCATTCAACCATCTCTTAAAAGTGGTGAGGGTTTCTGCATCCACCACTCTTCCAGGCAGCGAGTTCCAGATCCCCACAACCGTCCGCGTAAAGAAGCCCCGCCCCCCCTCAAACCCCCTCTAAACCTTCCACCAACCACCTTAAAACTATGCCCCCTCGTAATAGACGCCTCCACCAATGGAAATAGACTCTTACTATCTACTATGTCCAGGTCCCTCAATATTTTGTACACCTCAATGAGGTCTCCTCTCAACCTCCTCTGTTCCAATGAGAACAAACCCAGCCTATACAATCTGTCTTCATAACTAAGATTCTCCATTCCAGGCAGCATCCTAGTAAATCTCCTCTGCACCCACTCTAGTGCAATCACGTCCTTCCTATAATATGGTGACCAGAACTGCACGCAGTACTCCAGCTGTGGCCGAACCAAAGTATTCTACAATTTATGCACCTCTCCCGGTTTTCATTTCAAATCGGGAGATGTATAACGGGCAGCTTTTTAAAACTCATTCATTCATGGGATGTGGGCTTCGCTGACAAGGCCGGCATTTATTGCCCACCTCTAATTGCCCTTGAGAAGGTGGTGGTGAGCCGCCTTTTTGAACCATAGAAGACATTGCTGTGGGTCGGGAGTCACATATAGACCAGACCGGGTAAGGATGGCAGATTTCTTTCCCTAAAAGACATTAGTGAACCAGATGGGTTTTTACGACAACCCAGTAGTTTAATGGTCATCATTACTGATACTAGCTTTTTATCCCAGATTTATTTAATTAACTGAATTTAAATTCCCCAGCTGCTGTGGTGGAATTTGAACTCATGTCTCCGGATTATTACTCCAGGCCCCTGGACAACTAGTCCAGTAACATAACCACTATGCTGATCCGATATCACTCATTTTATACTATTGCAAAAAGTCAAAATGACCTATGTGTCTCTATCTCCTAACAGCAATTGCTTCTATGAAGAACTTTATGACCCCTTCTTTCACTGTAACAGGATGATATCAGCAAACCTATTACTCCTGGGAGACATAAGAACATAAGAAATAGGAGCAGGAGTAGGTCACCTGGCCCCTCGAACCTGCTCCGACATTTAATAAGATCATGGCTGATCTGATCATGGATTCAGGTCCACTTCCCTGCCCACTCCCCATAACCCTTTACTCCCTTATTGCTCAAAAATCTGTCCATCTCCGCCTTAAATATATTCAATGATTCAGCTTCCACAGCTCTCTGAGGCAGAGAATTCCATAGACTTATAACCCACTGAGAAAAGAAATTCCTCCTCATCTCAGTTTTAAATGGACAGCCCCTTATTCGGAGACTATGTCCCCTAGTTTTAGTTTCCCGAGTGGAAATATCCTCTCTGCATCCACCATGTCGAGCCCCCTCATTATCTTATAAGTTCAGTAAGATCACCTCTGATGAGTAGAGGCCCAACCTAATCAACCTATCTTCATATGTCAACCCCCTCATCTCTGGAATCAACCTAGTGAACCTTCTCTGAACAGCCTGCAATGCAAGTATATCCTTCCTTAAATATGGAGACCAAAACTGTACGCAGTACTCGAGGAGGCCGAAATTGGTGGATATACCGCTGACATACCGCCCAAGATTGTGAAATTGATCAAAAAATACCTACATACCGTCCACATACCGCCCTGCGGGAAATTCATCAGTGACATACCGCCGGGCGGTATGTACACTGTCCGCCCACACGGAGCACCCTACAGACCACCCAAAAGCCCAACATTGGTAGCAGACTGCTGACATACCACCAGAGCTGCACACCATCTCAACAAAGGTGGTTTATGCCGATGGTATGTCGGCGGTATGCAAACTACAATGTTCCTCCCATCCAGCGATCTAGTCCTCCCCCATGAGATCTCATCCCCCAGGGAGATCTAATTCCCCAGAGAGATCTAAACCCCCAGCGATCTAGTTCTCCCCCATGAGATCTCATCCCCCAGGGAGATCTAATTCCCCAGAGAGATCTAAACCCCCAGCGATCTAGTCCTCCCCCATGAGATCTCATCCCCCCAGAGAAATCTAATCCCCCAGAGAAATCTAATCCCCCAGAGATCTATTCTGCCCCCCCCCCCCGAAAAATGTGAAAATAAATAAATAACAATATAAGTATTATAAATAAATCAAAAAAACAATGAAAAGTCTAAACTTACCGGAGACACTTACCTGCGATCCGATGTCGGCAGTCTCTGGCCTCCAAACTGCTCTTCTCGGGGGGGGGGGCGAGGGGGGGGGGGGCGACGGAGGTCGATGGAAGAGCGCGCGTGCATATAACCCGGGACTCAAAGTGTCCCGAGACTGCCCCGCCGGAGCAGCCCGTCCATCACACTCCACTGACGCACCGCTCAGGATGGCTCAGACCAATATTGCCAGTACTCCGCCCCAGCGGTACCCGGCAGTGAAGATTGACTGACCATCGCGAGACCGCTGAGAATTGGGTGGTCCACCAGAGTCGGGCCCCTGATATGGCCTCACCAATACCCTGTACAGTTGTAGCGGGACTTCTCTGCTTTTGTACTCTATCCTCCTTGCAATAAAGGCCAAAATTCCATTGGCCCTCCTGATTACTTGCTGTACCTGCATACCAACTTTTTGTGTTTCATGCACAAAGACCCCCAGGTCCTTCTGTACTGCAGCACTTTGCAATTTTTCTCCATTTAAATTATAATGTGCCTTTGTATTTTTTCTGCCAAAGTGGATAACCTCACATTTTCCCACGTTATGCTCCATCTGCCAAATTTTTGCCCATTCACTTAGCCTGTCTATCTCCCTTTGCAGATTTCTTGTGGTCCTCCTCACAATTTGCTTTCCCATCCATCTTTGCATCATCAGCAAACTTGGCTACATTAAACTTGGTCCCTTCATCCAAGTCATTAATACAGATTGTAAATAGTTGAGGCCCCAGCACCAATCCCTGCGGTACCCCACTAGTTACTGTTTGCCAACCGGAAAATGACCCATTTATCCCGACTCTCTGTTTTCTATTAGTTAGCCAATCCTCTATCCCTGCTAATATATGACCCCCAACCCCATGAACTTTTATCTTGTGCAGTAATCTTTCATGTGACACCTTATCGAATGCCTTCCGGAAATCCAAATCCACCACTGGTTCCCCCGTATCCACCCTGCTCGTTACATCCTCAAAGAACTCCAGAAAATTTTTGAAACGTGACTTCCCTTTCTTAAAACCATGCTGACTCTGCTTGATTGAATTATGTTTTTCCAAATGTCCTGCTACTGCTTCCTTAATAATGGCTTCCAGCATTTTCCCAATGACAGATGTTAGGCTAATCAGTCGATAGTTTCCTGCTTGTTGTCTGCCCCCTTTTTAAAATAAGGGCGTTACATTTGCGGTTTTCCAATCCGCTTGGACCTCCCCAGAATCCCGGGAATTTTGGTAGATTACAACCAAGGCATCCACTGTCTTTTAATCCCTTGGATGTAAGCCATCAAGTCCAGGGGACTTGTCTGCCTTTAGTCCCATTATTTTACTGAGTACTACTTCATTAGTGATATACTCCCTATACTCCTTGATTATCCACTATTGGGATATTTTTAGTGTCTTCTACTGTGAAGACCGATACAAAATATTTGTTCAATGTCTCTGCCATTTCCTTGTTCTCCATTATTATTTCCCCAGTCTCATCCTCTATGAGAACAACATTTACTTTAGCCACTCTTTTCCTTTTTATAAACTTGAAGAAACTGTTACATTCTGTTTTTATATTTCATGCTAGCTTACTTTTAAAATCTATCTTCCCTCTATCATTTTTTTCGTCATCCTCTGCTGGCTTTTAAAAGTTTCCCAATCCTCTGGCTATCCCACTAGTCTTGGCCACATTGTATGCCCTTGTATTCAATTTGATACCATCCCTCATTTCCTTAGTTAGCCACGGATGGTTATCCCTTCTCTTACAGTCTTTCCTTCTCATTGGGATATATTTTTGTTGCGTCTTATGAAATATCTCCTTAAATGTCTGCCACTGCTCATCAACCGTCCCATTCTTTCATCTATTTTCCCAGTCCACTTTGTAGTCTCCTTTATTTAAGCTTAGGACACTGATTTAAGACCCAACTTTCTCACCCTCCAACTGAATTTGAAATTCAATCATGTTATGGTCACTCATTCCTGGAGGACCCTTTACTACAAAATAATTTATTAATCCTGTCTCATTACACAGTACCAGATCTAAGATAGCCTGCTCCCACAATTGCTAGTCTTCACAAATTCACTCAAACTTTTTATAAATTGGGTGATATCCTTTGAGAGGCAGGATACCAAAGGGAGCCTTCATACACCAGAGAGCTCAGCCCCTACGAGGAGCAAGCCATGGTGCTGTTGGAGAGACGCTCTGTCCAGCAGTCGGAGATGGAGAAATTGTTGGGGCAAATCAGGTGACAGGTTAGTGGGTGCACATCTATCTCCTTAATTCCAATGGGATTATGCTCAACTATTCTTACCTATGCCCTACTTTCCTGCAGAGGAGAGGTTAAAGTTAGTGCCCTGGACATCAAGGCATGAGCATGACACCAAAGGCCCTAGCAAAACTGGTCGAAGGGAAAACACTCCAATGTCTGCAGTCATACTGGACACAAAGGAAAACAGTTGTGGTTATTGGATGCAATCATCCCTACCCCAGGACATTACTGCAGGAGTTCCTCAGGGAAACATCCTCGGCTCAACCACCTTCAACTATTTTATCCACCCCCTTCACCACAGGTGCACTATGGCTACAGGATGCACTGTGTTACTTCAACTGCACCTCCCTCCCGAGTAACCTCTACCATCAACAAGGACAAGAGCATAGCAACAACAACTTGCATTTAAATAGCGCCTTTAACATAGTAAAATGTCTCAAGGTGCTTCACAGGAGAGTTAGCAAACAAAACTTGACACTGAGCCACATGACATATTAGGACAGGTGACCAAAGGCTTTGTCAAAGAAGTAGGTTTTAAGGAGAGTCTTAAAGGAGGAGAGAGAGGTAGAGAGGCAGAGATGTTTAAGAACATAAGAACATAAGAATTAGGAACAAGAGTAGGCCATCTAGCCCCTCGAGCCTGCTCCGCCATTCAATAAGATCATGGCTGATCTGGTCGTGGACTCAGCTCCACTTACCCATACTCTCCCCGTAACCCTTAATTCCCTTATTGCTTAAAAATCTATCTATCTTTGACTTGAAAACATTCAATGAGCTAGCCTCAACTGCTTATTTGGGCAGAGAATTCCACAGATTCACAACCCTCTGGGAGAAGAAATTCTTTCTCAACTCAGTTTTAAATTGGCTCCTCCGTATTTTGAGGCTGTGCCCCCTAGTTCTAGTCTCCCCCACCAATGGAAACAACCTCTCTGCCTCTATCTTGTCTATCCCTTTCATGATTTTAAATGTTTCTATAAGATCACCCCTCATCCTTCTGAACTCCAAGGAGTAAAGACCCAGTCTACTCAATCTATCATCATAAGGTAACCCCCTCATTTCTCGAATCAGCCTAGTCAATCGTCTCTGTACCCCTTCCAAAGCTAATATATCCTTCCTTAAGTAAGGTGACCAAAACTGCACGTAGTACTCCAGGTGCGGCCTTACCAATACCTTATACAGTTGAAGCAACACCTCCCTGCTTTTGTACTCCATCCCTTTCGCAATGAAGGCCAACATTCCATTTGCCTTCCTGATTACCTGCTGCACCTGCAAACTAACCTTTTGGGATTCATGCACAAGGACCCCCAGGTCCCTCTGCACTACAGCATGTTGTAATTTCTCCCCATTCAAATAATATTCCCTTTTACTGTTTTTTTTCCCCCAAGGTGGATGACCTCACACTTTCCGACATTGTATTCCATCTGCCAAACCTTAGCCCATTCGCTTAACCTATCCAAATCTCCTTGCAGCCTCTCTGAGTCCTCTACACAACCCGCTTTCCCACTAATCTTAGTGTCATCTGCAAATTTTGTTGCACTACACTCTGTCCCCTCCTCTAGGTCATCTATGTATATTGTAAACAGTTGTGGTCCCAGCACTGATCCCTGTGGCACACCACTAACCACTGATTTCCAACTGGAAAAGGACCCATTTATCCCGACTCTCTGCTTTCTGTTCGCCAGCCAATTCTGTATCCATGCTAATACATTTCCTCTGACTCTGCGTACCTTTATCTTCTGCAGTAACCTTTTGTGTGGCACCTTATCGAATACCTCGGCAACTGAAGGCACAACCGCCAATGGTAGAGTGTTGAAAAGAGGGGATGAGCAAGAGGCCAAGATTGGAGGAACGCAGAGATCTTGGAGGGTTATAGGGCTGGAGAAAGTTATGGAGATAGGGAGGGGTGAGGCCATGGAAGGATTTGAAAACAATGTAGTTCAATGAGCATAGGCATGGTGAGTGAATGGGACTTGATGCAAGGTAGTATACGGGCAGCAGAGTTTTAGATGAGCTAAGTTTACAGAGGGTGTAAGGAAGGTGGCTGGCCTGGAGAGCTTTGGAATAGGAACATAGGGCCCAAATTTCCCCATGAGTTGCACTGTTTTTTTTGGTGTAACTTGATTTTTCTGGTGCATCTTTTTAGTTGCAAATATGGCCATTTAATTTGCGCCAGTGTAAGTGAATTAGTTAGTTTTTTTGTTAGTTTTTTTTTTCAAAAGGGGCCTTTCCCAGCTACTTACACCATTTATGCCAATTTGGCCAGAAAAAGGTTGTACTAAACTAACTTAGGGCAGCGTAAGTGTTCACTTTTGTCCGCACAGAAAGACCTTACTTACAGTTAAGGAATCAGCGCAAGTAACTACATTTAAAGCACCACCAAGCACAAAACAAAGCACAAAAAGTAATAAGCAATGAATTAACAAATAAAATAGAAGGAACCCTGCCCCTAAAGCACCAATATCAATCAGTAAATAACAAATAAAAAATCGAAGTCCTACCTTAGGGAACGCAGCGGGCCGCCGATGAAGGAGCCCATTCAGCCAGGGCTAGGGGCGGCATGCTTCAGCCCCTCCCACACAGCCTGCAGCGCGTGTTTGTAGAAACGGCCTGCCAGGAGCTACTGCACATATGCACAGACTCTAGCGCGCATGTGCAGAGGTCCCGGCACTGTTTTCAGCGCCGGGACCTTGCTCCACCCCCAATCCATTGGGCCATGCTGCGCCATGATGGAGGAGAGGCTGGGGAGCGGCCAAAATACGGAGATCTTTTATCGGCGCGCTTGGAGGCGGACAAAAGCGGCACAGCTCGAGTGAGGGCGCCAGAAAAAGTGGCTCAGGAAATTTGGGCCCAATGGAACAGGAGTAGAACATTTAGCCCATTGAGTCTGTTCTGCCATTAAGTTGGACCATAGCTGATCAGTACCTTAATTCCAAATACTTTGTTCTACAATGCTTAATACCCTTGCCTAACAATAGCATCACCTCCAAGAGTCCCTCCAAGTCATACACCATCCTGACTTGGGCATATATCATTATTCCTTTATCATCACTGAGTGAATATTCTGGAATTCCCTACCTAACGCCACTGTGGGAACACCATCATCAGTTCATCACTGCAGCAGTTCAAGAAAAAGGTCCCCCAATGGCTTCTCAGGGAAACTGGGGGTGAGCAGTAAACAAGACCTTGTAAACATCACCCACATCCGGATACATTTTTTAAAGCAATCCACCATAGCAAGGGAGCAGTCGCAGGGATGGGAGAACACAATGAAGAACAGACTGATGATGATAAGGAGGAAGATGAGTAGGAAGGAAATAAATCGCTCCTCATCAATTATGATAAGGATGCTGACAATAAGAATGAAGATAATGAGAGAGAGGATGTTGAGTACAAGTCCACATATCAAGATCCGGCCCCATGTTCTTCTGCGACAACTCTGTCAATCTGACCTCCTGTATCACTTGGTTTCTCAGTCCCACACACCAGTTCAGACATTTTCATCTGGGGCAATTAGATAGTATCAGCGAAGATGTGACAAGGGTGATTCATGGAGCACGGAGGAGCCAGAGGATTGGGTGAGAATGTGCCACTTTCCCAGCAAAAGTCATGGAGAAGGCTGTCCATGGCTTTGGAGTAGTGGGATCCAGAAGTCATAAGTACTCAATAACAACAACAACTCGTATCTATATAGTGCCTTTAACAAAGTAAAACATCCAAGGCGCTTCACAGGAATATTATAAGACAAGAAATTTGACACCAAGCAGAGAGGCGGGGAGGTTTAGGCAGGGAATTCCAGAGTTTAGGGTCTAGGCAACAGAAGGCATGTTCAGCAATTGTTGAGCAATTATAATTTGTGATGCTTAAGTGGGCTGAATTATAGGAGTGCAGGAAGAAAAAATATTATCTGAATGGTGACAGATTAGGAAAAGGGGAGGTGCAACGAGATCTGGACATTCGTCATTGAAGGTTGGCATGCAGGTACAGCAGGTGGTGAAGAAGGTAAATGACATGTTGGCCTTCATAGCGAGAGGATTTGAGTATAGGAGCAGAGAGGTCTTACTGCAGTTGTACAGAGCCTTGGTGAGGCTGCACCTAGAATATTGTGTTCAGTTTTGGTCTCCTAATCTGAGGAAGGACGTTCTTGCTATTGAGGGAGTACAGCGAAGGTTCACCAGACTGATTCCCAGGATGGCAGGACTGACATATGAGGAGAGACTGGATCAACTGGCTTGTATTCACTGGAGTTTAGAAGGATGATTGGGGATCTCATAGAAACATATAAAACTCTGACGGGATTGATCAGGTTGGAGGCAGGAAGAATGTTCCCATTGCTGGTGAGTTCCAGAACCAGGAGTCACAGTCTAAGAATAAGGAGTAAGCCATTTAGGACCGAGATGAGGAGAAACTTCTTCATTCAGAGAGTGGTTAACCTGTGGAATTCTCTACCGCAGAAAGTTGTTGAGGCCAGTTCATTAGATATATTCAAAAGGGAGTTAGATATGGTGCTTACGGCCAAAGGGATCAAGGGGTATGGAGAGAAAGCAGGAAAGGGGTACTGAGGTTGAATGATCAGCCATGATCTTATTGAATGGTGGTGCAGGCTCGAAGGGCCAACTGGCCTGCTCCTGCACCTAATTTCTATGTTTCTATGTTTCTATCTTGGGGGGTTGTGTGCTGCAGAAGATTACAGAGATAGGGAGGGGCGAGGCCATGGGGGGATTTGAAAATAAGGATGAGAATTTTAAAATCGAGGTGTTGCTTAACTGGGAGCCAATATAAGTCAGCGAGCATAGGGGTGATGGGTGAGCGGGACTTCGTGCGAGTTCAGACATGGGCAGCTGAATTTTGGATGACCTCAAGTTTACGCAGGGTAGAATGTGGGAGACCAGCCAGAAGTGCATTGGAATAGTCAAGTCTATAGGTAACAACGGCATGGATGAGGGTTTCAGCAGCGGATGAGCTGAGGCAGGGGTGGAGATGGGCAATGTTACGGAGGTGGAAATAGCTGGTCTTAGTTATGCCAGGGATATGTGGTCAGAAGCTCATTTCTGGGTCAAATATGACACCTAAGTTGTGAACAGTCTGGTTCAGCCTCAGACAGCTGTTAGGGGGAGGGATGAGTCGGTGGCTTGGCAACGGACCTTGTGGTGGGACCGAAGACAATGGCTTCGATCTTCCCAATATGTAACTGAAGAAAATTTCTGCTCATCCAGTACTGGGTGTCGGACAAGCAGTCTGACAATTTAGAGACCGTGGAGGGATCGAGAGAAGTGGTGGAGAGGTAGAGCTGGGTGTCATCAGTGAACATGTGGAAACTGATGCTGTGTTTTCGGATGATGTCGCCAAGGGGCAACGTGTCGATGGGAAATAGGAGGGGGCCAAGGATAGATTCTTGAGGGATACCAGAGGTAACAATGCGGGAGCGGGAAGAGAAGCCATTGCAGGTGATTCTCTGACTATGATTAGATAGATAAGAATGGAACCAGGCGAGTGCAGTCCCACCCAGCTGGACGATGGTGGAGAGGCGTTGGAGAAGGATAGAGTGGTCAACCATGTCAAAGGCTGCAGACGGGTCGAGAAAGACGAGGAGGGATAGTTTGCCTTTGTCACAGTCACAAAGGATGTCATTTGTAACTTTGATGAGAGCCCTCAATGGCCCAGCAATCCACTCAGTTGTACAGAACTGCTACGAAAAACAATAATAAGAATAAAACCAGACAGACCACCCGGAATCAACCTCGGCACCGGCTATAGACACGACAACGGCACACCCAGCCCAGTCGGCCCTGCAAAGTTCTTCTCACCAACATCTGGGGAATTGTACCCACAGACTGGTCAAGCAACAGCCTGACATAGTCATGGTCACAGAATCATACCTTTCAATGTCCCAGACTCCTCCATTACCATCCCTGGGTATGTTCTGTCCTACCGGTAGGATAGACCCACCCGAGGTGGCGGCACAAGTGGTATACAGTTGGGAGGCAGTGGCCTTGGGAGTCCTCAACATTGACTCTGGACCCCATAAAGTCTCATGGCTTCATGTCAAGCATGGGCAAGGAGACCTCCTGCTGATTGCCATCTACTGCCCTCCCTCAGTTGATGAATCCATACTCCTCCATGTTGAACATCACTTGGAAGAAGCACTGAGAGTAGCAAGGGCACAGAATGAACTCTGGGTGGGGGACTTCAATGTCCATCATCAAGAGTGGCTCGGTAGCACCACTACTGACCGAGCTGGCTGAGGCCTGAAGGACATAGCTGCCAGGCTGGGCTTGCAGCAGGAGGTGAGAGAAGCAACACCTACTTGACCTTGTCCTCACCAATCTACCTGTCACAGATGCAGCTGTCCATGACAGTATTTGTAGCAGTGACCACCGCACAGTTATTGTGGAGATGAAGTCCCAATTCACATTGAGAATACCATCCATTGTGTTGGGTGGCACTACCGCCGTGCTAAATGGGATTGATTCAGAACAGATCTAGCAACTCAAAACCGGGCATTATTTGGCACTGTGGGCCATCAGCTGCAGCAGAATTGTACTCCACCACAATCTGTAACATCATGGCCCAGCATATCCCTCACTCTACTATTACCATCAAGCCAGGGGACCAACCCTGGTTCAATGAGGAGTGTAGAAGAGCATGGCATGGGCAGCACCAGGCATAGCTAAAAATGAGGTGCCAACTTGGGGAAGCTACAACACAGGACTACATGCATGCTAAACAGTGGAAACAGCATGCTATAGACAAGGCTAAGCGATCCCACAACCAACGGATCACATCCAGTCGTGAATGGTGGTGGATATTAAACAACTAACAAGAGGAGGAGGCTCCATGAGTATCCCCATCCTCAATGATGGCGGAGCCCAGCACGCGAGTGCAAAAGACAAGGCTGAAGTGTTTGCAACCATCTTCAGCCAGAAGTGCCGAGTGGATGATCCATACTGGCATCCTCCTGAGATTCCTACAGTCTTCAGCAAATTCGGTTCGCTCCACGTGATAACAAGAAACGGCTGAGCGCACTGGATACAGCAAAGGCTATGGATCCCGACAACATCCCAGTTGTCATGCTGAAGACTTGTGTACCAGAATTGCCACGCCTCTAGCCAAGCTGTTCCAGTACAGCTACAACACTGGCATCTATCCGACAATGTGGAAAACTGCCCAGGTATGTCCTGTCCACAAAAAGCAGGACAAATCCAATCCGGCCAATTATTGCCCCATCAGTCTACTCTCAATTATCAGCAAAATGATGGAAGGAATCGTCGAAGGTGCTATCAAGCGGCACTTACTCACCAATAACCTGCTCACCGATACTCAGTTTGGGTTCCGCCAGGACCACTCAGCTCCAGACCTTATTACAGCCTTGGTCCAAACATGGACAAAAGAACTGAATTCCAGAGGCGACGTGAAAGTGACTGCCCTTGACATCGAGGCAGCATTTGACCGAGTGTGACACCAAGGAGCCCGAGTAAAACTGAAGTCAACGGGAATCAGATGGAGTCATAACTAGCACAAAGGAAGATGGTTGTGGTTGTTGGAGGTCAATCATCACAGCCCCAGGACATGTCTGCAGGAGTTCCTTTGGACAGTGTCCTAGGCCCAACCATCTTCAGCTGCTTCATCAATGACCTTCCCTCCATCAGAAGGTCAGAAGTGGCGATGTTCGCTGATGATTGCACAGTGTTCAGTGCCATTCGCAACTCCTCAGATAATGAAGCAGTCCATACCCGCATGCAGCAAGACCTGGACAACATTCAGGCTTAGGCTGATAAGTGGCAAGTAACATCCGTGTCACACAAGTGCCAGGCAATGACTATCTCCAACAAGCGAGAGTCTAACCACCGATCCTTGATATTCAACGGCATTACCATCGCCGAATCCCCCACCATCAACATTCTGGGGGACACCATTGGCCAGAAACTTAACTGGACCAGCCACATAAATACTGTGGCAACAAGAGCAGGTCAGAGGCTGGGTATTCTGCGATGAGTGTCTCACCTCCTGACTCCCCAGAGCCTTTCCACCACCTACATGGCACAAGTCAGGAGTGTGATGGAATACTCTCCACTTGCCAGGATGAGTGCAGCTCCAACAACACTCGAGAAGCTCGACACCATCCAGGACAAAGCAGCCGCTTGATTGGCACCTCATCCACCACCTTCAACATACACTCCCTCCACCACCGGTGCACAGTGGCTGCAGTGTGCACCATCTAGAAGATGCACTGCAGCAAGTCGCCAAGGCTTCTTCGGCAGCATCTCCCAAACCCACAACCTCTGCCACCTAGAAGGATAAGGACAGCAGGCGCTTGGGAACACCATCACCTGCACGTTCCCCTCCGAGTTACACACCATCCTGACTTGGAAATATATCGCTGTTCCTTCATCGTCGCTGGGTCAAAATCCTGGAACTCCCTCCCTAACAGCACTGTGGGAACACCTTCACCACACGGACTGCAGCGGTTCGAGAAGGCGGCTCACCACCACCTTCTTAAGGGCAATTAGGGATGGCCAATAAATGCCGGCCTTGACAGCGACGCCCACATCCCAGGAACGAATAAAAAAAGAGAAGAAGCATGTTAAAGGCACAGCACACCTGCGTGCAAGCTCCGTGATCAGTCTGCGAGGATTGACTCTGGACTCTGCATTCCTCATTTGCAGAAACAACAGGGAAGCTGACTCTTTATTGTAGGCATCAAAGCAGTTTGTGGCAGCTTGATTGGAACCTGCTGCAGTCCCGTACCTCAAAAACAACTCGGGACTAGGTGGGGACTCCGCCACCACTGAAGCACAGACCGCAGCTCCAGTGGCAGCAAGGGGCAGCTCATGGTTACTTTGAAGTTAGCTGTATTAATGGAGAATGTTAACTTATTTGTAGAGATTATCATCACACAGGAAAGAGTACATGTATTGCACACTGACTTATTCAATCAAATGATTCAGAACTTGCAAAATATACAGTCAAAGAGGTCTATTCTGATGTGATGCTCTAAGATGGATACTGGGTTGAAAGATTTGTCCTTTATCTGAAGGTGGAGGTGCAGATATGTGGGTTTTGACAATGGTAGACTGTTAAACGGGTGAGAACATTCCATTGATAAGTTGTGCTCTGATATCCACGGAGCAGCCACTGAGACATACTCTGACCGACACTCATCCTGATACTGTGGTGTTAGCTGGTCATTATCACATTATCGCACTGCTGTTTGTGGGAGCTTGCTGTGCACAAATTGGTTGCCGCATTTCTTACATTACAACAGTGACTACACTCCAAATGTACTTCATTGGCTGTAAAGTGCTTTGAGACATCCAGTGGTCGTGAAAGGCACTATAGAAATCCAAGTCTTTCTTTCTCTCATCCATGTACTTATGCCTTTCAAAGAAGCTAGAGTCACTTCCCCAGAAACGTTCACATCGAGGCCTTTGTGGATGGCAAAATTGCACAGAGCACAGCAGGCTACAACTATATGGGACACACAGTCTGAGTGTACTGCAGAGCCCTTTCTGACCTATCAAGGGAGTTAAAAGCAAAACTTTACAACTGCAATGGTCTTCCTAATGACAAGCACATGTCCCCTTATATTTCTCTTCAGCTGCTGTTTTGGAACTCTTACAAGCTTCATTATCTACAGCAGCACATCTTATCACCCACAAGTTATCTGTTCACCTGATAAGAACATAAAAGATAGGAGTAGGAGTAGGCCATATGGCCCCTCGAGCCTGCTCCACCATTTAATAAGATCGTGGCTGATCAGCTCCACTTCCCCGCCCACTCCCCATAACCCCTTATTCCCTTATCGTTTAAGAAACTGTCTATTTCTGTCTTAAATTTATTCAATGTCCCAGCTTCCACAGCTCTCTGAGGCAGCGAATTCCGCAGATCCACAACCCTCTGAGAGAAGAAATTTTTCCTCATCCCAGTTTTAAATGGGCGGCTTCTTATTCTAAGATCATGCCCTCTAGTTCTAGTCTCCCCCATCAGTGGAAACATCCTCTCTGCATCCACCTTGTCAAGCCCCCTCATAATCTTAAATGTTTCGATAAGATCACCTCTTATTCTTCTGAATTCCAATGAGTAGAGACCCAACCTACTCAACCTTTCCTCATAAGTCAACCCCCTCATCTCTGGAATCAACCTAGTGAACCTTCTCTGAACTACCTCCAAAGCAAGTATATCCTTTCGTAAATATGGAAACCAAAACTGCATGCAGTATTTCAGGTGTGATCTCACCAATACCCTGTATAGCTGTAGCAAGACTTCCCTGCTTTTATACTCCATCCCCTTTGCAATAAAGGCCAAGATACCATTGGCCTTCCTGATCACTTGCTGTACCTGCATACTATCCTTTTGTGCTTCATGCACAAGTATCCCCAGGTCCTGCTATACTGCAGCACTTTGCAATCTTTCTCCATTTAAATAATAACTTGCTCTTTGATTTTTTTCTGCCAAAGTGCATGATCTCACACTTTCCAACATTATACTCCATCTGCCAATTTTTTTCCCGTTCACTTAGCCTGTCTATGTCCTTTTTCAGATTTTTTGTGTCCTCCTCACACATTGCTTTATCTTGCTAAGATTGAATGCATTTTTTCAACTTCGAGCAAATCAAATTCTTCGGAATAATATGTCAGTTACCTGACGAATATACAATGGGACAACAACCTAGGTGGCATTACACAGATTGAGATCACAGGCAGAGGTGTGAAGACAGATGACTGTGGCTGCAGATCTGTGCGCAGTCTTCTTCTTCTTGGGCGGTCCCTGAAAGCGACTTGCTTCCACGCCAAAAATGGATGAGTTCAATGAGTTCACAGGTGTATCAATGAAAGACCTAATAATCCAGGTCCTGAACTATATGTTGAAGGATGGAAGATGCGTGTGTGGGGATTATTTTCATGTGGGGTGGTCGTTGCACACCAGCCACCACATGGGCTTGACAGAGCAAGGTCTTGGTCCAGTGGCAAGGATTAACCAAGACGACTGGAGACCAGCTCTGCTGCACAGACCTAGTGCTGTGTGGGCTGACCCATGCTGCCCCTGGGCCCTCGCCTCTTCTGGGCCCCAAACTCTCGCCTCTCCTGGGCCCCGATCACATCGCTCTGCAATCTCTCCCGCTCCTTCGCCTTGACCTCGTGCTCCTGCTGTACCTGCCCACGCTACAATCACCGACCTGGATTATGGTGATGTCCAATCGAGTCGCCCTCTTCACAGCTGTCGCCCTCACGGATGGGCTCGCGCTGTACCCTGTAGTGGTATGCCGCCATGCTGCGCCACGTGGCGACATTTGCGCAGTAGGGTGCATAGTTTTGTTACTACCACTTTGTTGAAGACGATCTTCTAGCACAGAGCTCCTCACTGAGGCCTTTACAGAATCTACATGGCCTTTAAATTCTTTGAGGGAGGGTAATAACTTAAAGGGTGCATGCTCCTCATATATAACCTTACCTCCCTTTCATCTACCTTGTCCTGATGCTCCTCCATTACAACGCAAAACAAAGGAATGCCCATTGGAAATCCCATATCTAGTCCTCAGAATCTTTCACTGTGAGTGGGCGCAAAAATATCCCAGTGGTCCAACAGCCCCTCTGCCAGTCAGACACAAGTCCAGCACGGTGTAGGTAAAAAGCCAAAAATAACTCCAAAAATTCATTCCGAGCTCTCTCAGCTAATATGGGCAACAGATGCACCTTATTTATCTGGTTCTGTTTCACCTGGTGAATTCTAAGCATAACTTGTGGGATTTTAGAGCATCAACACTACAGGCCCCCATTTTAATGTATGTTAATGAGCTCTGTGGGAATTCACAACAACTACAACTTGCATTTATATTGCGCCTTTAACATAGTAAAACATCCCAAGGCGCTTCACAGGAATGTTATAATACAAAACAAATAAATTTGATACTGAGCCACAAAAGAAGAAATTATGGCA
This sequence comes from Pristiophorus japonicus, assembly GCF_044704955.1. Classification (NCBI taxonomy): domain Eukaryota; kingdom Metazoa; phylum Chordata; class Chondrichthyes; family Pristiophoridae; genus Pristiophorus; species Pristiophorus japonicus. Next base: position 228,918,104 of record NC_091982.1, on the reverse strand, counting down.
GATGACCAAAAGAGGTAGGTTTTAAGGAGCGTCTTAAAGGAGGAAAGAGAGGTCGAGAGGCGGAAAGGTTTAGGGAGGGGGTTCCAGAGCTTGGAGCCCAGGCAGCTGAAGGCACGTCCACTGATGGTTGAGCAGTTTTATTCAGGGATGCTCAAGAGGGCAGAATTTGAGGAGCGCAGACATCTCAGGGAGTTTGTGAGGCTGAAGGAGATTACAGAGATAGGGAGGGGCGAGGCTATGGAGGGATTGGTAAACAAGGATGAGAATTTTGAAATCGAGGCATTACTTAACCAGGAGCCAATGTAGGTCAGCGAGCACAGGGGTGATGGGTGAGCGGGACCTGGTGCGAGTTAGGACATGGGGCAGCGAGCAGAGGGATGATGGGTGAGCAGGACTTGGTGCGAGTTAGGACATGGGCTGCCGAGTTTTGGATCACCTCTAGTTTATGTAGGGTACATTGGGAGGCCAGCCAGGAGTGCGTTGGAGTAATCAAGTCCAGTGGTAACAAAGGCACGGATGAGGGTTTCAGCAGCAGATGAGCTGAGGCAGGGGCGGAGACGGGCGATGTTATGGAGGTGTAAATAGGCGGTTTTAGTTACGCCGTGGATATGCGGTCGGAAGCTCATTTCAGGGTCAACTATGACACCTAGGTTGCGAACAGTCTGGTTCATCCTCAGACAGATGCTAGGGAGAGGGATGGAGTCAGTGGCTTGGGAACGCAGATAATGGCGGGGACCAAAGTCAATGGCTTCGGTCTTCCCAATATTTAAATGGAGAAAATTTCTGTTCATCCAGTACTGGATGTCGGACATGCAGTCTGACAATTTGGAGACCGTGGAGGGGTCGAGAGAAGTGGTGGTGAGGTAGAGCTGGGTGTCGTCAGCGTACATGTGGAAACTGACGCTGTGTTTTCGGATGATGTCACCGAGGGGCAACACGTAGATGAGAAATAGGAGCACGTGGATGGGGAGGCCCGAACAAGCACGAGGAACTTGGTACGTTGATTTTGGGATGGAAAATCAGTGAAAATGGCTACTGTTCCTATTTGTGAACCGTTAAAAATGGAATTGCACCGATTCAGTGCCACAGAAATGTTGAAAATGGAGAGAAATTGCAAGAAGTTTCCTTATATTTTTCATGTTGTGACAATGCCCTTGTCTGAGCAATTGAACCTGGGTGGGGAGGGGGGGGTCACAGTATAACAGGAAACTAGAACAAACTTTATAAATGGGTGCTCCTGGCATGGAGCCTCACCCGCCAGAAGTACCTATTGGGAAAAATTCCCTGCGATTTTTCCATCCGTTATGGACAGAATATTGTGGGGGATCAGACCCTCGATTTTCCCAATATGTGCTTGTGGCAGCGAGATTTGGTGAAACCCCAGAGTATTTTTCCCCTCCTCGTGTAATTTCAATGTGTGGGATGCAGGAATCACAAGAGAGGATCTGAGTCTGACCGTCCGAAATGTATGTGCTAGTGTGGCTGATGCACTGCTCCATGGAGTCTCCTGATTCTGGAGGTTTTTAAAGAGGAGCAGCAGTTATACAAGGAGTGAGCACCAGATTCAGAATATGGCAGTGATGGCATCGGAAAGGATAACAGCACTGCAGGGCAATTGGCGCACCTGGGCAAGGCAGTGGCAGACCTGAGTTAGATCATGTCAGGGAAAAACTCGGCAGAGTGAAGGGAACCCACGGGAAGATGCTAACTAATGCTTGCTTGGATCCGAGAATGATAGCAGCAGATTACTTACAGTACAGCAGACAGGGAATTGTGATTTGCAATGGGATATATGGACCCACAGTGCCACCTACATACTTGACTTTAAATTGCACGGTGCCTTCATGGCCACTGCCTCTCAGCAGCTTTCCAAGAAGAATGATGAAGAGAATTTCTTTCCGGGCCTCATCAAGTATGCCTGGTCTCTGTTGGCAATAACCCATGTTGCACAGGCCACAGCCATGACATCCTCAAAGAACTCCCTAACCGAGGCAAAGTCCAGGAGCAAACTATCGGCTTAGAAGTTTCCCACCTTCCCTGAACCGTATCCGCACAGCCACCACAGGAGGGGTGGGAGGGAGAGAAGGAACAGCTTTGAAAAATAACACCTTTGTTATTGCAAGTGTTAGTGATGAAGCTGAATTTGCAGATGGCCCCATGGTTTCTGCACCCTTCACCAAACACAGATGGAAAATGGACCCTTTGAACTGTTCAGGGGGAAAAAAATCTGTTAGGATAGCTTTCTATGGGGCCTGAGAAGCAGCCCTCAGTGACTTCATTCTGCCCGATTTTCGGGACAGGTGCTGACAGAAAGTCTGATTTTTATTTTCTTTTAAAAGACAGATGTACTCATAAAAGGGCTGTTGAGTAAACAATGATGAAAGCCAGTTTGACCATTTTAATGTAATTTGTTTTTTTTGTTTCATGTTTGGCTTGTCATGTCTGAAGCATATAATTGAATCAAAGTACGGCAAAGAGCAGCGGCTGTTTCCAATGGCCTGACTTTAAAATGACACTCAACTGAGGTGCAAAGACGATTCAGAGTTTAAAGGATTTTCATTTCAAGTTGTGGCATTTTTTGGGGGCAAACAAGAGTCTTGGTAATGTGGTAATATTATCATCCTATTTTCAGGGAAATTAATTTAAAACGAGTAATAATTCAAGGATTTGAGAGTTATAATTTGAGAGTTATAATATAAACTGCGCATGCTGAGTTTGACGTCGTTATCAGATTTTTCTGAGCCTACAATAATTTTTCCTATTGGTCTGCCAACCCTTCCTTCCACAGCTAAATTCCTTTTGGAGTTATACTTGTATAATCATTCATATGATCAATTTCTGAGCTAGAAAATCAGGCAGCCTGACATTTCTGTGTCCCTGCAGGTCTCCCAATCAGGCTACAAAACGCCTGATTGCAAACTGCTGCTAAGTGTCCTGCTTTTCATTAGAAAAAGGAACTAAATGATATTATATTGCATTATTGTATATGTAATGGATAGATAGACAGACAGATAGACGGGAAATGCAAGTATCTCACAGAGATATCAAGCAGTAATTTAATCTTGGGGTTCATAACAGCCCTGGAACCCCCTCTGATTGAATTAATGCCTTGATTCTGCCAATCACTTGATAATAAATATGCTTAATACTGATTGCATTGCAAGGGCACTTTGAAGGGAATAATTGTTCACTCTTCCAACTCCTACCTGTACCTTCCTCAGTGAGGAGAGCAGGCACAGCCCCAAAATAAAAGGTTCAAAAAGCTGGTAACCTCAAAACTCATCAACAATCTCACATCTGTAGTTATTTGAATCATTCAAAGAGTAAATCCCACAATAAATGCTCTCCTTCATCAAGATTTTCTGACAATTTCTTACACAACACAGTTGCTGGTGATGAAACCTGTTGGTGGTTAGGTTCAGGCCAATGTAGATTCTGCAATGAACAATTTCAAAATATTCCAAATATCGGTTGGGGGGTGGGGGCGGGGGGCATCTTGATACAATGATTCAATTTGAGGTTTCTGGCACAGCCTTCGCACAGGTTCCTCCTGTATTGCATTGTGACCAAGAGTCAGCAAGTGATCCGATCCCAGGGCTATCCCAATCCTACGGTGTAACCACCTGCTTAGAGATATGGAAACACAATGGGATTGATATCATCCAGTATGGAAACACCCCTCTCTGCTCCCCAGCTCTTGCTGAGATCAGGAGCTCACTATCTAGGCAACGGGGTATTAGAGGCCACAGTAGATCACAGCACTGTACCAGCTCACAAACATGTTTCTCCCCTTTAAAATAATCCAATGTAGCTGCTTGCTTGCTCTCTCTGTACTAAATCATCTAGTAATCAACGAAGGGAATTATACAACATGATGGTTGGGGGGAATTTTGACTTTGTGCGATAGTGTAAAACAGGTGGTAGTGTAAAACAGGTGGTAGTGAATCGGCGGCCTGTTTTACATTCCTCCCCATTTTTATTTCCATTGAAATCCCCTTTTGTCTTGCAATCACTGTTCACCGATCTCTAATGGAGAACAATCTGTTTTGGGTTTGCAATTTCCTCTCGTTGTGTAAATCCCATTGAAAAAAATCTGTGGGATGATTTCCCATGTTTGCTTATTTCTAGAGAAAGTTTCTAAGCCTTCTTAAAATGGGCGTTTACAATTTCAATACATTTATGATGTTGCTAATACATAACGATCAGAGGAACTTTTCTTCCATTGTTATTGTGTACTAAGTGCGATTGTTTTTCCTTTTAAAACTTATTGAGGCCGAAATTCAGCTCCCCAAAAAGGCCACTTACCATCAAGTGGCCGCCGCCAGCGAAATTTAGCTCTGGAATTTTTCTGGTGGTCCGCACTTCTGCCCTGCTGCTGTAGACCGTCCTAAGTGCATCATCAAAGGGCACACCGCCGATCTCACACACCTCCAGCCAAAGTCACCTGCAAAAATCCTCAATCCACCAAGCGGTGCCCCCAACAGCTATTCTGTTGGTGCACCTTGTTTTCTGTGTGTGGGACTTGGCTGCGCGGCGGCCATTAAAGGCGAGGGCCCACTGCCGCAGCCGCCATTTTATTTATTTTGCTGGCCGACTTCCAGGTCAGCCGGACAATTGTGCCCCCCTTGGGTGCCAGTTCGCTGGCCCGGCCGAAACCCTCCCTGGTGGCCATAACCTAAAGAATCGCTGCTTCCCTCCCCTTTAAGTGAAGGGGAGAGACGTGGTGACACACACGCATAATGACATCATCACTGCTCCGCTGCTGACTGACAGTAGCAGAGACTCCATCCCGCCTTCACTTACGCCCCTCTAGAGCGCTCACCGCCCCACGTCCGCCCCCATTACGACCAACTTCCGGTCCACTTAAAAAAAAAACCCAACAGAGTTGAATTTACCGAAAGAGGCCACCTCATCCGACATTGCAGAAAAATCCTTTCAGGAGCGGAAGGTGCAACCCGTTATCCCTACTTCCAGGTTGATCTGGTTGTCTGCCACCCCATTTCCATGCTCTCCTCTTTGCTGAGATGAGACTTTCATGTTGTTAATTCTACTTAAAACTAGTGGGGGCAAGGATCATAGGATCAATCTTACATAAGAGCATAAGAAATAGGAGCAGGAGTAGGCCATTCGGCCCCTCGAGCCTGCTGCGCTATTTAATAAGATCATAGCTGATCCGATCATGGACACAGCTCCACTTCCCTGCCCGCTCCCCATAATCCTTTACTCCCTTATCGCTCAAAAATCTGTCTATCTCCGCCTTAAATATATTCAATGACCCAGCCTCCACAGCTCTCTGGGACAGAGAATTCCACAGATTTACAACCCTCTGAGAGAAGAAATACCTCCTCATCTCAGTTTTAAATGGGCGGCCCCTTATTCTGAGACTATGGCCCCGAGATTCACCGTCCCGGGAAGGATCGTCACTGCCCGTTTGCGGCAGCCATTTGTCAAAATCGAATGGCCGCTGATTTGGGCTCAACTGGCCTCCCCGACATAGATTTGGCCCGGGAGGTCTTGCAGCGGTATGGGTCACCGCTGACTCTCGGCAGTAGTGATGCGCTAAAAGTGCGCACCACTACCGCTCTGCCCCCAGACCCATTCTCAGCGTGAAGAAGCCGGCGCTTCAGCCAACAGTGCCCCCGCCAGCTTTTAGGGACGGTGCAGAGTGGCAGAGATCTCGGAGCCATGGGAGCGGAGAGAAACAAGAAGGTAAAATCCAAACCTGAGGATGGGTCGGAAGCTCCCCAGAACCCTCGAAGTAACAGCAGCTGAGCCGGTTTCACGGAAAAGTCCGGTAAGAGATCATCTGGGGGAGATCAGCGAGCTCCGGACAGGGCGAGATCCCAGAGCCAGCTCCGTGTTGCTCAGCAACCAGTCCAGGAGCCTCTTCAATGGACCCGAGGAGTTCAGCACAGAATCCGCTCAGGAGGAGGGAGAGGGAGAGAGGGAGAGGGAAAGGGAGGGAGAGGGAGAGGGAGAGCAGGAGGGAGGGAGAGGGAGAGGGAGGGAGAGAGAGGGAGAGGGAAAGAGAGAGAGAGGGCGAGAGAGAGAGGGCGAGGGAGAGAGAGAGAGGGAGAGAAAGAGAGAGAGAGAGGGAAAGAGAAAGGGAGAAGGTGAGAGAGAAAGGGAAGGGTGCAAGAGAGAAAGGAGAAAGAGATAAAAGTGAGGAAAGGGAATGAGAAACAGAATGAGAAAATTTGATTGGGAGAGAGAGAAATAGAGAAATAGGAATAGAGAAAGAGAAAAGAGAAAAAAAAACTAGAGAGAGAGAGAGAAATAGAGATCCCGAGATTCACAGAGAAAACGGAAATCTCAATCCAGGGGCTCAGACTGGAAACGTTGCCCCAGCTCAGCATTCCGAGCGGTAACAAATGGGAATCTGTTCCACCTCCGCCACCTCCAGGCTAGATCCAAGGTTGTCCCATCCTCTGTCATCGAACTACAGTACGTCTGCGCACACTTGGAGGTCAAACTCCAAGCCATTGTCAACACCTTCACCGAGGCGTATGAAAGCATGGGCCTTACACTAAACATCTGTAAGGCAAAGATCCTCCATCAGCCTGACCCCACCACACAGCACTGACCCCGGTTATCAAAATCTACGGTGAGGCCTTGGACAACATGGACCATTTTCCATACCTCAGGAGCCTACTGTCAGTAAGGGCAGACATTGATAATGACGTTCAACACCGCCTTCAGTGTGCCAGCGCAGCCTTCAGTCGCCTGAGGAAGAGAGTTTTTGAAGACCAGGACTTCAAATCTGGCACCAAGCTCATGGTTTGCAGGGCAGTAGTGATACCCGCCCTCCTGCATGGCTCAGAGATGTGGACTATTTCCAGCAGACACCTCAAAGCACTGGAGAAGTACCACCAATGCTGCCTCCGCAAGATCCTGCAAATCCATTGGAAGGACAGATGCACCAATGTCAGTGTTCTCGCTCAGGCCAACATCCCCAGCATCGAAGCACTGACCACACTCGATCAGCTCCGTTGGGTGGGCCACATTGTCCGCATGCCTGATACGAGATTCCCAAAGCAAGCGCTCTACTCGGAACTCCTAAACGTCAAGCGAGTCCCAGGTGGGCAGAGGAAACACTTCAAGGATGCCTTCAAAGCCTCCCTGATAAAGTGCAACATCCCCACCAACACCTGGGAGTCCCTGGCCCAAGACCACCCAAAGTGGAGGAAGAGCATCCGGGAGGGCGCTGAGCACCTCGAGTCTTGTCGCCGAGAGCATGCAGAAATCAAGCGCAGGCAGCGGAAGGAGCATGCGGCAAACCAGACTCCCCACCCACCCTTTCCTTCAACCACTGTCTGCCACACCTATGACAGAGACTGTAGGTCCCACATTGGACTGTTCAGCCACCTGACAACTCACTTTTAGAGTGGAAGCAAGTCATCCTCGACTTTGAGGGACTGCCTATGATGATCTTACGCATGCCTAACCTGCGACTTCGCCTCAATGCCTAGCCTGTGGTTGCCTCATGGGTCTGGGAAGGCTGCTGTGGTCCCTGTGTGGAGGCTGCAGATGTCCTTCTAGGATGCTCTCGAGCAGCTTTGGGCGTGGAAGGGCCGGCTGGAAACTGGGAGGGTTCAGTCTGGTTTGACGCAGGCAAGGCCATGCGTGGAGGCACTGGCGGAGTGACAGGTCTGGGGCCAGGAATGCTGCACCCGAGGAGCCTGAGTAACTCACCGAGGGGCAGCACAATACCACCACCACCAATCTGAGGAAGCTCAGGTCGGTGCTGTGGCCCCTCACCAGAAGGTCCTCCGTGGCCAGTGGTGGATCCAGCCGCAAAAGCAACACTGAGGTCTCGGGGGGGGGGGGGCATCCAGCTGAGACTGCATGCGAGCAGCCACAGTCTGAAAGCCACCAGAAATGAGAATACTTAGACGCTCCATCGACTCTTGCAGAGCCGTGGGCATCCTCTCCAAAGCAGCACCAATACGCTCGTTCCCTCGCTCCTGTGCTGCAATGGCAGCTGCCACATCACCCTAAGTGAAAATTTCCTGTAGGAATAACACCCCAATTAAGACTGCAAATGTTCAGGTTTGAAGGGTTTATAAGACTGCAACACTTTTTTGTGGTCAAAAAGCTGAATTTGGATCCAATGGCCACCGCAAACTTTGCAGCGCTAATAGGGGGAAAAAGCCTTCAACACCACCAGCTTTCTGGCTGCACTGAATTTCGGCCCCTATGTCCCCTAGTTTTAGTTTCCCCTATGAGTGGAAATATCCTCTCTGCATCCACCTTGTCGAGCCACCTCATTATCTTATATGTTTTGATAAAATCACCACTCATTCTTCTGAACTCCAATGAGTATAGTACCAACCTACTCAACCCCTTCATCTCCGGAATCAACCTAGTGAACCTTCTCTGAACAGCCTCCAATGCAAGTATATTCTTCCTTAAATACGGAGACCAAAACTGTATGCAGTACTCTAGGTGTGGCCTCACCAATACCCTGTATAGTTGTAGCAGGACTTCTCTGCTTTTATACTCCATCCCCCTTGCAATAAAGGCCAACATTCCTGATTACTTGACGTACCTGCATACTAACATTTTGTGTTTCATGCACAAGGATCCCCAGTTCCCTCTGTACTGCAGCATTTTGAAATTGTTCTCCATTTAAATTATAATTTGCTTTTATATTTTTTCTGCTAAAGTGGATAACCTCATATTTTCCTACATTATACTCCATACTCCATCTGCCAAATTTTTGCCCAGTCACTTAGCCTGTCTATATCCCTTTGCAGATTTTTTGTGTCCTCCTCACAATTTGCTTTTCCACCCATCTTTGTGTCATCAGCAAACTTGGCTACATTACACTCAGCCCCTTCATCTAAGTCATTAATATAGATTGTAAATAGTTGAGGACCCAGCACTGATCCCTGTGGCACCCCACTAGTTACTGTTTGCCAATGGGAAAATGACCCATTTATCCCGACTCTCTGTTTTCTGTTAGTTAGCCAATCCTCTATCCATGCTAATATATTACCCCCAACCCTGTGAACTTTTACCTGTGCAGCAACCTTTTATGTGGCACCTTATCGAATGCCTTCTGGAAATCCAAATACACCACATCCACTGGTTCCCCCTTATCCACCCTGCTCGTTGCATCCTCCGAGAACTCCAGCAAATTTGTCAAACATGACTTCCCCTTCATAAATCCATGCCGACTCTGCTTGATTGAATTATGCTTTTCCAAATGTCCTGCTACTGCTTCCTTAATAATGGAATCCAGCATTTTCCCAACCACAGATGTTAGGCTAACTGGTCTATAGTTTCCTGCCTCCTTTTTTTTTGTCCATATTGCTGTCCACAACAATTGATTTTCTTCCTGTCCCCGTGATGGAGTGCTTTATTGCCACCAACCACTCGAATTACATAGCATGACATAGAAATTACGACATGGAAACTGGCTGTTCAGCCCAACCAGTCTGTGTTGGTGTTTCCCCTCCAAACCAGTAGTAGTCCTAATCCCATGTGTCTACCTGCCAAAATCCAATATAACTCATTCATGGAGGGAAGCTAAGTCTGGATGGCAGGAATTGAACCATCACCTTTCAATAGTAATTCAGTCCTGTAAAGCTTCAGCTATCTGGCCTGATCAACACATTAAAATCTTATACTTTAAAATTCTCATCCTTGTGTTCAAATTCCTCCACGGCCTTGCCCCTCCCATCTCTGTAACTTCTCCAGCCCCACCCCCTCTGAGAACTTAACCCTCATGTCACCTGTGGGTCAGTGGTAGCAGAAGTGCCTGGCTCAAATATTTTATTTCAATTTAAATATCTTAGCATTACAAGGTTCGTATTAAAGTCCTAAAGCTACTTTAATGTCTGGTGTCAAGCCTGGCTTAGTGGGTAGCACTTTCACCTCTGAGTCAGTCAGCAGGTTGTGGGTTCATGTCCCACTCCAAGGACTTCAGCACAAAATCTCGGCTGACGCTCCAGTGCAGCACTGAGGGAATGCTGCACTGTTGGAGGTGCTGTCTTTTAAATAGAGGCATGGCGGGGCATCTCAGTCCCATGGAATGCACATCTTGCGCTATGTGAGAACGCCAGGAAGCTTCTCGTGTCCAGGGCAACCACTTGTGCAGGAAGTGTTGTTGGCTGGAGAAGCTCAAGCTTCAGGTGTCGGAGCTTGAGCAGCAGCTGGTGTCACTGCCGTGCATCCGCGAGGCTGAGAGCTCGGTGGACAGCATGTTTCAAGAGGTGGTCACCCCGCAGCGCAAGAGTGTACAGGCAGAGAGGGAATGGATGACCACCAGTCAGACAAGGAGGATCAGGCAGGTAGTGCAGGAGCCCCTCGAATGCATCCTACTTTCTATCCTGGTGAGAGTGATGGTTCCTCTGGGGAGTACAGCCAGAGCCAAGTTCACAGCATTTTTGAATGTGATGAGAGCTGCTTCGGAACTGTGGCAAGGGCGGAAACCTGATTAGAGAGATTCAAACACGGAGTTGCTGGAAAGATGGGCACAGATTTGAGATGTGACAACATGTTCAAGGACTTTGGAGAAGAAAGGAAGGTTGGAGATGGGGCAGTAGTTTGCAAGAACGGAGGGGTCAAGGGTTGTTTTTTTGAGGAAAGAGGTGCTGATGGCAGGTTTGAGAGAGAGGGGGACAGTATCTGAGGAGAGAGAACTGTTAACAATGTCGGCTAACATGGGAGCCAGAAAAGGAAGTTGGGTGGTCAGCAGTTTGGTGAGAATAGGGGCGAGGGAGGAGGAAGTGGGTCTCAAGGACAGGATGAGCTCGGAAAGGTCATGAGGGGAGATTAGAGAAAAACTGGAGAAAGATTTGAGTTCAGGGCTCGGGCAGAGTGGAACCTTGGGGGAAATTTAGCCCAGTGGGCTGGGGGAAGGAAGGGATGTGACAGAGTTAGCTGAACAAATGATCTCAATCTTAGAGACAAAGATGCCCATGAGCTCCTCACACTAGTTGTTGAAGGTGAGGATGGACAAGAGAGAGGGGGAGGGTTTAAGAAGATGATTAGCAGTGGAGAATAGAATCCAGGTTTTATCTTTGCATTCCAGATTGATTCTGGAATAGTGAGCAATTTTGGCAGACGAGAGCAGGACCCGATAATGCTTTATGTGTTCTGGCAGTGAATGGCTAAACCAGTTGTCCGCCATATCCGTTCAAGTCTGCGTCCCTTAGGCTTAAGGGAACAAAGGTGAGGGCCATACCAGAGGGAACAGGCAGGGTGAGAGAGAGTAATCATTTTAATAGGGACTGGGCATTAAAGGTGGTGGTGAGGGTGTGGTTAAGCAGAGCAGTAGCTGCAGAAATGCTTTGGTGAATGGAGGACCAAAGGCTGGACAGTTGGGATTTTGTGTACAGCTGTATGAGAGTTGGGACAAAGTTTTTTCCAGGGGTGGACACAGAAGGAGGGAGCGGGGGAGGGGGGAGGGGGGGCGGTGGAAGGGGGTTGTTGGTGGAGAGCAATACGAGGAAGTTGCCAGAGATGGTCTTATCTGCGATTGACACGATAGAAGTACCGAGACCACGAGAGATGGCAAGGTCGAGGGGATGGCCGTGAATATGGTTTGGGGAGTTTACGTGGAGGGAGAGTTTAAGAGAGGCTAGGAGGCTAGTGAACTCAGAGGAGAGAGCGCATGTTGAATTGAGATCACCAAGGATGAGAAGTTAATCGATGCAGAGTCTGAGGAAGGAAAGCAGTGAAGATATCTCGGTGATTACATTTTTATGGTACTTGGGTGGCTGGATGATCGAGAACGAGAATTTTAAATGAGAGGTGAGAGGGGTGGAATAAGGTGAGATGCTCAAAGGAGGAGAAAATGCCGAAGGAGGTTAAAGATCTGTATGAATTCAAGTTGTTGTTGGTGGTGGTATGTTTGTAATTTGGGTTAAGCATTCCTTATTGCTACCGGTAACTAACCAGTACAGCTACTTAGCAACCTGACAGTCAGTCGGCTGAACATTTCTGCTGTCAGAATCCCTTTGCAGATGGTCGCTGGAGTTCTCACTGGACTCGGCAGCAAAAGCAGGGTCAAGTGCTAATGCTTGAAATGACTGCAATAATGAAAGTCTGCTCTGATCTCCACATGGTAAGGAAAGGGACATATTTCAGCATGCTTGTAACCATGTGGAGATCAGAGTGGACATGCGTCATCAACAATCTGTCCAAGGCAGATTGGGACTGATGAAAACCATTTGAGTTTTTATCAGCTTGGAAAGCAGTTGCCAGACTTGGATTTTAGTCGTTTAAGATTAAAGGAATATTGCAAATTTGGATCCTTTCTGATTTACTACATTTGTGAGATGGTAAGATCACCTTGCTTTAAAATATTAGATAACCTTCGATGAATAAAAGGCAGAAATCCAATCGGAAGATCCCATTTATATCACACTCCTGATTTAAATCCCAAGATTGAATTAATAAATTCAGAGCATTTTTCATATTACAAACAGTAGTTTTTTTTCTTTTTAAATATCATTGTATTGAATATGTTTGCACCCTTGTTGTACAGTGTCTGTACAAGTTACAGCGCGAGCTAGTGCAGGAGCGACGGCAGCGAAGAGTGACGTCAACAAGGTCCAGGTCGGTGATTGGAGCGTGAGCAGGTACAGCAGGAGCAGCGAGGTCGGGGCGAAGGAGCTGTGAGAGACTGTAGAGGAACATGATTGGGGCCCAGGGGAGGCGTGAGTTTGGGGCTAGGGGCCCAGGGACAGCACGGGCCAGCCCACATTGCGATATGTGTGCGCACTAGGTCCGTGCAGCAGAGCAGGTCTCCAGTCGTCTTGGGTAATCCTTGCCACTGGATAAAGGCCTAGCTCTGTCAAGCCCGTGTGGTGGCTGGTGTGCAACGGTCACCACATGTTAAAAAAATCCACGCACAGGTATCTTCCACCCTTCAATATGTAGTTCAGGACCTGGAATATTAGGTCCTTCATTGAAACACCTGTGAACTCAGCCCTTTTTTGGTGTGGAAGCAAGTCATCCTCGTTTCGAGGGACTGCCTATGATGATGAGTGTCTGTAAAGCAACAAGGACCTCAAGGTATATTGATTTTATGATGTAAGACCTGTAGCATTACCACCTTGTTTATTTACAGAGTCACTACTAATTATATATTAAAAAAAGGAAGTATGCGATGTTGTGAAAAACATTCAGGATGGAAATCTCACCAATGTTAAAACAGTAAAAATAATCAGACCCTTTCAACAATGCACCAATGACATTGCTGTTGTGAGCAATGGGATCTGTACATGATTGTGCTATATAGGAGATGGTGTAATCACATTCAAATAGTGAACTCCATTTTACTATAAACAGTATAACCCCTCAGTTTTCTTATCTAGTTATAGAATCATAGAATACTACAGCACAGAAACAGGACATTCGGCCCATCAAGCCCAAGCTGACTTTTGTTTTCCCATGAGCTATCTAGTGTAATTCTATTCTCCATGTTAGCTCCCCAATGGAATCTAGGAATGTTCCAGCACAGCAACTGAACATTTGGCTTATCACCTGTGCCAATGTTTTTGTTCTACCTGTGCCATCTAGTCCAGTCCTGCTCTCTCATGCTCGTTCCCAATATTGTTACACGGAGCAATAGTTGGTAGCTCTGAGTAACAAAAGTTTGCCTCATTTGCACTTCATCACCTCCCGTTTTGTTCCCAATCCTGCTCCGTAAGAAGGGTCAGTCAGAAGCACCAAGGCAGGGTCACTTGGTCAATTCAGTGGCTCATTGGGTGCACTATCGCCTCTGAGCCAGAAGATTGTGGGTTCAAGTCCCACTCCATGAAACTTAAGCATAAAAATCTAGATTGTCACTCCCATTGCAGTACCGAGGGAGTGCTGCACTGTCGGAGGTGCTGTCTTTCGGATGAAATGTCAAACCGAGGCCCCATTTCTCTCAGGTGGTTGTAAAAGATCCCATGGCACTATTTTGAAGAAGAGCAGGGGAGTTATCCCCAGTGTCCTGGCCAATATTTATCCCTCGGCCAACATCACTAAAAACAGATTATTTGGTCATTATCATATTCTTGTTTGTGGGAGCTTGAATGAGCAAGTTGGCTGCTGCATTTCCTACATTACAACAGTGATTACACTTCAAAGTATTTCATTGCGATGTCTGGTAATCGTGAAAGGCGCTATATAAATGCAAGTCTTTCTTTTCTATCACTTCTTGTGTGTTCTTTATTTTGAATTGCAATAAGGTCTTTGGAGGAGCACTGTGTCTAAGACCATGTGTGAACCAGAATGGAATTTCATCACAAACTCTTGAGAGAGATTGCAAGCCCACATAAGTGTGTTAATTTATTTCACAGAGTGAGACAAATAATAAACAATTATATTTTAACCCAAAACTAGTAAAAAGCGTGAGATTTGGCTAGTCTTCTGTCTTATCCCAGCGTGCTGCCAGATCCTCAGGAAATACTGATGGAGTTCACAGTATGTTATGAGAGAAGGGATAGCCAAACATTTTTGTAGAAATCAAGTCAATTTTCTGACAGACTACATCAAGCTGTTTAAAGGACTGTAAAAACTTAAGGCCCATTTCTGTAATACAAAGATACGAGAATACTGATTGTGATCTACAAGGGTCAGGGGAGTTTTACAGTCAGTAAGAATGAGGCCCATTTCTAAAACATTTGCAATTTTGCAATGGTGCTTGTGAACCCTTCAGGATCATTTTCAGGGTAGCAGCCTGAATAATCGAGCTTGCTGCCAGTGAAAACCAACTCTGAGACAAGGTTTACCAATTCCAGTCTAAAATGGAGGAGTGTGGGCAACTTGACCCTTGCCACCTTCCCACTGCTCTAGATCCATCCAATTCCCTCATAAAAGGATGGAAAGGTTGGTGAGGCTTCATTTGAGAAAGTCCAACTTAGGCCGGTCCAAAAGGCCTGCTGGTAAAAAGTCGCATGGCACGGTGACAGAGATCCGCTACTCCGGATCTGTGACAGATTTTCTGCCCACCCACTCCCCGTATCCATAAGAACATAAGAACATAAGAACATAAGAATTAGGAACAGGAGTAGGCCATCTAGCCCCTCAACAAGATCATGGCTGATCTGGCCGTGGACTCAGCTCCACTTACCCGCCCGCTCCCCGTAACCCTTAATTTCCTTATTGGTTAAAAATCTATCTATCTGTGACTTGAATACATTCAATGAGCTAGCCTCAACTGCTTCCTTGGGCAGAGAATTCCACAGATTCACAACCTTCTGGGAGAAGAAATTCCTTCTCAACTCGGTTTTAAATTGGCTCCCCCGTATTTTGAGGCTGTGCCCCCTAGTTCTAGTCTCCCCGACCAGTGGAAACAACCTCTCTGCCTCTATCTTGTCTATCCCTTTCATTATTTTAAATGTTTCTATAAGATCATCCCTCATCCTTCTGAACTCCAACAAGTAAAGACCCAGCCTACTCAATCTATCATCATAAGGTAACCCTCTCATCTCCGGAATCAGCCTAGTTAATCGTCTCTGTACCCCCTCCAAAGCTAGTATATCCTTCCTTAAGTAAGGTGACCAAAACTGCACGCAGTACTCCAGGTGCGGCCTCACCAATACCCTATAGAGTTGCAGCAGGACCTCCCTGCTTTTGTACTCCATCCCTCTCGCAATGAAGGCCAACATTCCATTCGACTTCCTGATTACCTGCTGCACCTGCAAACTAACTTTTTGGGAGTTCCGCGTGGAGGGGTTTCCTGTACGGGCTGCTCCTGCACACTCTCAACTTTGCCATCCTCGCCGGCCGTCCGGACACGCCGTGGCGTACCATCTTGCCATCCGGAGGAGGCGGGGGTCCCCGATGGAGGGCACTCTACGCAGGGGTCCTCCCACTATTCGTCGGGGACTTGGCCTGGAGGGTGGTGCACGGAGCAGTGCCGTGCAACAAATTTTTAAGCCGGTTCACGGACTCCCAGGCCGCCTGCAATTTCTGCGGTCTGGAGGAGTCCGTGTTCCATGTTTTTATTGAGTGCACAAGGTTGCAGCCCCTGTTCCATTATTTGAAGGGGTTGCTCCTGAAATTCTGGCTGCACTTCAGTCCCACTCTCCTGATCTTTGGGCACCCTGTGCGGAGGGGAGCGGGTAGGTCCGAGGGCCTCCTCGTAGGACTGCTCCTGGGCACGGCCAAGGGTGCCATCAGCCGGTCCAGGCAGCGGGCGGTCGAGGGGGTCGTTCAACCTGACTGCCTGCCTCTTACATCCGGTCCAGGGTGTCCTTGGAGATGGAGCACGCGGTGTCCACCGGTACGCTCGCGGCCTTCCGCGAGAGGTGGGCACCGGAGGGACTGGAGTGCATCATCACGCCCGGCAACCAAATTTTAATTTGATTTTACGTTTTAAAGTTTAATTTGTTTTAATTGCCGGTGCTTTTAGTGTCCCCCTCTCCTTTTATAGGGGGCACTGGAAAAAGGAAAAAATTTGATTTTAGTGCCCCAAAAAAAAAAAGGGCCTTG
This sequence comes from Pristiophorus japonicus, assembly GCF_044704955.1. Classification (NCBI taxonomy): domain Eukaryota; kingdom Metazoa; phylum Chordata; class Chondrichthyes; family Pristiophoridae; genus Pristiophorus; species Pristiophorus japonicus. Next base: position 228,901,667 of record NC_091982.1, on the reverse strand, counting down.
TAAATGTCTGGTGTGTCATCCAGGTCGGGTGGCACGGATACATGTTTTATGTTTTGCAGGTAGACTCTAAAAGAGTTTCATGCACAAGGACCCCCAGGTTCCTCTGCACTGCAGCATGTTGTAATTTCCCCCCATTCAAATAATATTCCCTTTTACTATTTTTGTTTCAAAGGTGGATGACCTCACACTTTCCGACATTGTATTCCATCTGCCAAACCTTAGCCCATTCACTTAACCTATCTAAATCTCTTTGCAGCCTCTCTGTGTCCTCTACACAACCCGCTTTCCCACTAATCTTTGTGTCATCTGCAAATTTTGTTACACTACACTCTGTCCCCTCTTCCAGGTCATCTATGTATATTGTAAACAGTTGTGGTCCCAGCACCGATTCCTGTGGCACACCACTAACCACCGATTTCCAACCTGAAAAGGACCCATTTGTCCCGATTCTCTGCTTTCTGTGAGCCAGCCAATTCTCGATCCATGCTAATACATTTCCTCTGACTCCGCGTACCTTTATCTTCTGCAGTAACCTTTCGTGTGGCACCTTATCGAATGCCTTTTGGAAATCTAAATACACCACATCCATTGGTACACCTCTATCCACCATGCTCATTATATCCTCAAAGAATTCCAGTAAATTAGTTAAACATGATTTCCCCTTCATGAATCCATGTTGCGTCTGCTTGATTGCACTATTCCTATCTAGATGTCCCGCTATTTCTTCCTTAATGATAGCTTCAAGCATTTTCCCCACTACAGATGTTAAACTAACCGGCCTATAGTTACCTGCCTTTTGTCTGCCCCCTTTTTTAAACATTGGCATACATTAGATGCTTTCCAATCCACTGGTACCTCCCCAGAGTCCAGAGAATTTTGGTAGATTATAACGAATGCATCTGCTATAACTTCTGCCATCTCTTTTAATACCCTGGGATGCATTTCATCCGGACCAGAGGACTTGCTTACCTTGAGTCCCATTAGCCTGTCCAGCACTAACCCCCTAGTGATAGTGATTATCTCAAGGTCCTCCCTTCCCACATTCCCGTGACCAGCAATTTTTGGCATGGTTTTTGTGACTTGTTCTACTCTGGTTTTAGTGACAGGGACATTTAAAACTGGACTTTCTGATTGCTTGGTAGATCTAGGATGGACTGGGCCGGAAACTTGCTTGGAGACATGCAACATTCCCAGCAGGTGGAGCCAGTGACGTTATGGGTGATGTTATGAGTACTCACATGCAAATGCGGGACACACTTCCTCCGCCATAGTTTCAAATTTACGTCACTAGAACGCTGGATAGAAGGGCCAGCTTCTCAGAGATTATCCCAATGGGCTGGCTGAGATCTGGGCTTTGCCATATGTACAGTCACAAACAGAAGCCAGCATTCATCATTGCATGGTACAATGCAATCGTACACTAATGGCCAGTATGGAACATATTTTTCCACAACTGTTTCGGGCTCAATTTTCCTCAAACCTGTTTTTTGGCGTATTGTCAGAGTTACACCCGTTTTTCTAGGCCAGAAATGCGCCAGAAATAATTTGCCAAAATTTCCCCGGTGTATAATACGAATTTGGCGCCACACAGCACGTCCAGTCGCCTCGGGGGGGTGGAACCTGCTGCCTGCACCGAAAAACAAAGCTTTACCTTCTGCGCATGTGCGGGGAGAAAAAAGTTACGTTTTTGACATCGTTCCAATGGACGCGCATGGTCAGTATAGCTGGGATTTGGCAATCGGCCATTTTTAAAGAGCCAGTTGTGTGTGTGAGAACGTTGAGTACTGTGTGAGAGCATTGCAAAAATCGCAGCTGGAGCAATACAAGATGCAACGCAGTGCAAGGACCAAGAATTTCTTACAGGAAGAAGTGGAGGCATTAGTTACTGTGATTGAGAACAGATGGCAGGAGCTGGACACCAGCAGAGGTCACATAAAAGTTCCACCCAAAGAAATGAAGAATTGCTGGAACCAAGTTGCAGAATATTACTGCACAGTGGTGAACACCACGAGATCTGGAGGTCAGTGTAAAAAGAAATGGCAGGACCTTGGTCAAGTAATTAGTGTAAGTAATATTTTCATTTATTCAATGGAATTGCAACTGTAAATGTGACCATCTGTGTGTCCCACTCAACAGAAAGACACCCTCTCTAAAAAGTTGCATTTTCATCTTTGCAGAGGAAGGTGGCACATAATAAAAGGGAACGAACGCGAATAGGAGGAGGCCCGGCAAATCTGCACCCACTGACACCCTTGGAAGAGAGGGTCGCTGCTTTGATGGGTCCTGCCTGGAAAAAAGCAATCAGCACTGCACAAGCTGGGCCCACACTCGAGGGAGAGGGTAAGTCCTGAAAATTCATCATGGCCCTTCAAATCAGCCTGCTGCCTGGCCTACGATGTGGAAGCCTACTCATGCCACCCATCCTGCCCTCTACTCTGCTGCTAACCATTTTACTATTCTGTTATATTTTGCAGAACTTGAGGCCAATCCTGACGATGCAGAAGAAAATTCAGATGCGGACGAGCCAGAAGAGGAGAACATCTTCCAATCCAACCATGGGTGTGAGAGGGAGGGGATGGAGCTGGATGAAGCTCCCACTGTTGTACTGACTTTGGAGGAGGTGCCGCTCATGGAGGTGACAGCTCTTTCCGTGACTAGTGGTTTGAGTGTTAGTGGGACATTCCATGGTTTCACACCTTCCGAGGTTGCGGGTCCCAGTGGTGTGGTGCAGCAAGGCACACCCAGGGCCCCACTTCCGAGGCTGCAGGTTCCAGTGTTGGGGTGTGAGCCACACCCGTGGAGAGGAAGGGAAGGAGAGCTCAACAGCGCTCTCCTGAGGTGCATGATCTAACAGATGTGGTTCAGATGATGTCATTGAGTGCGGACAGCATTGACCTTACCCGATCACTCCTGGACACCATCAGTGGGGTGAGTGATGGGGTAGCAGGACTGTCGGGAGAAGTTACAGCAATGACACGAGAAATCGGAACAACATCCGGGACCATCAGTGAAGGAATAGTGGCCATGAGGGAGGGAATATCAGAGGTAGTGCAAACCACGTCACTACGTACGCAGGCAGCTATTAACGAATATGATATAATTGGCATATCGGAGACATGGCTCCCGGGTGACCAAGGCTGGGAACTCAACATCCAGGGGTATTCAACATTCAGGAAGGATCGACAGAAAGGAAAAGGAGGTGGGATAGCGTTGCTGGTTAAAGAGGAAATTAACGCAATAGTAAGGAAGGACATTAGCTTGGATGATGTGGAATCTGTATGGGTACTTGAGACACTGTCAGGGCACATGAGGGATGACGGAGTTAGCTGCTGCAATAAGAGAACACGCCCAGACGCCGCATGTCATCACACACGAGCTGCACATTAATGGAGTGGAAGCCTTTTCTGTTCCTGTACATCTCGGATTCCTCCAAAGGTGCTCGCAAGTCGATGTGGGTACAATCAATGCAGCCCTGTACCTTTGGGAAGCCAGAAATCCTGGAGAAACCCACAGCCCTGTTATGGATTGCTTGGGCGGTCATGGGGAGCTTTATGAAGGCATTCCTACATGCATACAGTGCAGCCGTGACCTGGCGAATAGAGACATGTTGAGAGATGGTGCACACATCCCCAGTTGTAGCTTGAAACGATCCAGAGGCATAGAATGAAAGTGCAGCTGTAACCTTCACTTCAACTGACAAAGCAGTCCTCCTGATGCTTCTAGGTTGCAGGTCTGCTTTAACCAACTCAGAGAGCTCACTTTCAACTTCTTTGCAGAAGCGCAGCCTTCTGACACAGTCTGCATGACCCAGGTGAAGGTACGAACGCCTGTCTCGATATACCAGAGGTGGGTAAGACCTCCTGCCCAGCACTCTACCGGATCTGATGTTCCTGATGCGATGAAGTCAAATCAATTGTCTCCTACGTAGCACCATGATGCAGAAGGCTCGCACAAGGTATGGCATTGTCAGTATTGCCCCTGTCATATATCCTACATGGTTACTGTTGGTACTATCACAAGGTGTGCCACCAGAGGACACAGCAGTGGGAGATTTGTAGGTTACCTGTACAGGTGTGCCTGGCCTAGTATAAAAGGCAGGCCACCAGGTGTGATCCTCACTCTGGAGTTAACAAATAAAGGACTAAGGTCACTACAGTTCAAGTACAACACATTGCCTTGTGGAGTCATTATTAGAGCATCCAAGTACACAACAGCCCCATACTTAAATGTAACCTTTGAAAGAAGCTCAAAACAGCAGGAAAGCAGGCAGCACAGGTTCGCAGTTGTATCTCTCCATGTCTGTATGCATGGACCACACCCAAAAGTCTTGTGGCTTCTCTCTCTCCCTCCCACTCCAGGGGCTCCAAGCCTTCCGATCGGCACCTCGCTCTCTCTCCTCCCCTCCCCCATGGCTTGTTTTGTAGCTGAGTCCCGAGCCGCTGTGTCCGGGCGCAGGGCCAATTCTGCCGGCCAAACCTACGACCCTCCAGCCCTGCTTCAAGATATTCGCTGGTGGCGTGTGAGTGAGTTAAAAAATGAGAGAACTTCTGAAATCCAACAAATTTACACTTCTACGTTGACAGGTAAAAAAAGGTTGAACTTTATTATTGATTTTGACATGTTCTTGACTCCCTCCAAAATCTTAGATTTAAAAACAATGGCACCTTTCAGCACCGATTGGTGAATGTGCACTGGTTTTCTTAACTCACCAGAAGATTTTTCGGGAGTGGTCAGATACGCCGACCTAAGAGAAAAAAATATTGGCCAAACCTCGAACAATTGAAAAAACCGGCGCAGACATGACGTAAAAAAAAACTGGCCCTAAAAAATCGTAACTAAGTCAGTTACGCCATCGCAGATCGCAGGGGGAATCTTTGAAAAAAATAAATACGGCAAAAAAACGGCGAGCGCCAAAAAAAACGGTGCAAATGGCCGGGGAAAATCGAGCCCATAGTCTTTCCTGTTAGAAGATGATTTCATACTGCTCCGTCACTGAATCAGATCGGGGCTGATCTGTACCTCAACTCCATTTATCCGCCTTTGCTCCAAATCCCTTCATACGTGTACCTAAGAACAATCTATTGATCTGAGTCTGAATGTCATGTCTATTGTTTACAAATCTGTATCTCTTCTCTGATTGCATCACAGTAATCCACAATTTGTCCCTGATTGTCTCACAGTCATTAGAAATGAATGATAATAATTTTATAAATGAGACCACTCAAGTTCCAACACTGAGGTTGCAGCAGACCCAAGATAAAGCACTGTTGCGAACACCCCAGTCAGAGCACCGAAATAGAACATGTTTAGCATTGAAAAGACAAGACGCAAAATCATTTCTGGGTTTAGTTTCAGTCTCTTCAGGCCGTTTGTTATTGGCTTAATTGCTGATTTTCTACTTGGCTGATAGTGCTTAACAGTTGCAATTAGTTCACGGCACAAAATATGAGTTTGCAGCAATAATGTCCAGAGTAGATTAAACAGCGAAAAAAGCAGATTTTCCAGTGACTGCTGATAGCATGAAAACATTGCCACAGGCGTTACCCGTCCATGCAAGTAACATTCGTGCCACACAAGTGCCAGACAATGACTACCTCTAACAAGCGAGAATTTAACCACAGCCCTTGACATTCAACGGCATTGCCATTGCCGAAACCACCACCATCAATATCCTGGGGGTCACTATTGACCAGAAATTTAACTGGACCAGCCACATAAATACTGTGGCAACAAGAGGCTGGGTAATCTGCAGCGAGTGTCTCACCTCCTGACTCCCCAAAGCCTTTCCAGCATCTACAAGGCACAAGTCAGGAGTGTGATGGAATACTCTCCACTTGCCTGGATTAGTGCAGCTCCAACAACACTCAAGAACACCATCTAGGACAAAGCAGCCCGCTTGATCGGCACCCCATCCACCACCTTCAACATTCACTCCCTCCACCACCGGCGTACCGTGGCTGCAGTGTGTACCAACTACAAGATGCACTGCAGCAACTCGCCAAGGCATCTTCGGCAGCACCTCCCAAACCCGCGACCTCACCACCTAGAAGGCCAAGGGCAGCAGGCACATGGGAACACCACCACCTCCAAGTTCCCCCTCCGAGTCACACACCATCCTGACATGGAAATATATCGTCGTTCCTTCATCGTCGCTGGGTCAAAATCCTGGAACTCCCTCCACAACAGCACTGTGGGAGTACCTTCACCACACGGACTGCAGTAGTTCAAGAAGGTGGCTCACCACCACCTTTAGGGATGGGCAATAAATGCTGGCCATGCCAACAATGCCCACATCCCAGGAACAAATATTTTAAAAACCCTCTACTCGTCAACCCTATACCCACCAACCTTGTACCCAACCACTCTGGACCGCCCAGTCTGTACCCATCCAGTCTGTACCCGCCCAGTCTGTACCCATCCAGTCTGTACCCGCCCAGTCTGTACCCATCCAGAATGTACCCATCCAGACTGTACCCACCCATTCTGTACCCACCCAGTCTGTACCCACCCACCTTGTATCTGCCCACTTTGTACCCGCCCAGTCTGTGTCCCGCCAGGTCTATACCCACCCAGTCTGTACCCATCCACCTTGGACTCGCCCAGACTTTACCCACCCAGTCTGTACCCACCCACCCTGTACCCACCCAGTGTGCACCCATCCAGTCTGTACCCGCCCAGTCAGTACCCGCCAGTCTGTACCTGCCCAGTCCGTACCCACCCAGACTGTACCCACCCAATCTGTACCTGCCCACTCTGTACCTGCCCAGTCAGTACCCGCCCAGTCAGTACCCGCCCAGTCTGTACCCGCCCAGTCAGTACCTGCCCAGTCTGTACCCGCTCAGTCCGTACCCACCCAGACTGTACCCGCCCAGTCTATACCCGCCCAGTCTGTACCCACCCAGTCCGTACCCACCCAGACCGTACCCGCCCAGTCCGTACCCGCCCAGACTGTACCCGCCCAGTCAGTACCCACCCAGTCCGTACCCGCCCAGTCCGTACCCACCCAGACCGTACCCGCCCAGTCCGTACCCGCCCAGACTGTAACCGCCCAGTCTGTACCCGCCCAGTCAGTACCCGTCCAGTCTGTACCTGCCCAGTCTGTACCCACCCAGACTGTACCCGCCCAGTCAGTACCCACCCAGTCCGTACCCACCCAGTCTGTACCCGCCCAGTCAGTACCCGCCAGTCTGTACCTGCCCAGTCCGTACCCACCCAGACTGTACCCACCCAGTCTGTACCTGCCCACTTTGTACCTGCCAACTCTGTACCACCCAGTCAGTACCCGCCCAGTCAGTACCCGCCCAGTCTGTACCCGCCCAGTCAGTACCCGCCCAGTCAGTACCCGCCCAATCTGTACCTGTACAGTCTGTACCCGCCCACTCTGTACCTGCCCAGTCTGTACCCGCCCAGTCCGTACCCACCCAGACTGTACCCGCCCAGTCAGTACCCGCCCAGTCAGTACCCGCCCAGTCTGTACCCGCCCAGTCCGTAACCGCCCAGTCTGTACCTCCCCTAAACTTGGGGCATGTTCTTCCTTCAGCCTTATAAAACAGAAGAATGTTAATCATATTCAATTTAGTTGTTACATTTTAAACAATGGCAAGTTGATAAGAGATCTGACTGGTGACACTCCTTTTAAAGGGGTACTAATCAATGCTCCCCCTAACTTATGTGGGGTGCATGGTCCCTTTAATAGGCTGCACGGCCTCTTAGCGTGAACCTTGGTACTAATATCTTTACTGCATATTAAAAGATGCCGTGATGGTTAAAATCCTATAAAGTGGTACTAATGTTAGATATCTTGGGCTAGAATTTCAAATGGCTTTCCGCCATTTTCTGGGGGGTATTGGCCATCGTGGGCGATAAGCAGGTAAGCGAAAAATTCCCTCCCTGAGTTATGCCAGTGGTTGCGAGTACCGCTGGGGAGCAGACCGCCAACGTGCACCATCCATACATCGCCCTGGCGCGATATTTGGGTCAGCAATGGCCCATGGTAAGTATGAAAAAACCGCCCATGAGGATCGGCGGAGCTGGGCGGTCGGTGGGTCCCTCTGCAAGAAAAAGGTTAGTAATTGTTTTTTACTCATTATTTTAAAAATCTGTTGGCGTGATTTCGTTTACAAAAGGGTCTTGCGAATGGACTGGCTTTTCATCATTTAGCCCTACCATTGGTTTTCCGGTCGTATTTCGGTGCTATTTTTTACCACCAAAAAATCACTTTCACTCAAAAGATACTATTTTCATCAAATAAACTGGTGGTGGGCTAACTGCATTTCAAGCTTATTTTTCAACGTGCAACCCTGAAAGTAAAATGGGTGGTAATTTTGCACATGCGTCATCAGTACCTGCCCACTCCTCCTCTCCCTGACTCGGCCTTACCCTGGGCCTCTCCCCCCTCCCCGCTGCCTCCGGTGCTCTCTCCGAGGCTGGGGCAGCATGCTCTCCCCGAAGATCCCACCCCCCACCCCACCACCTACAACAGATGCTTACGAACCCACCCGCCGGGTGCGTTGCTCCCCTGCACCCTGCACCCTTGCTGACTCGGTCCCTTCGGCCAGCTGGCCCGGCCCAGCGGCATCCATGGCATCCCTTGGGGGAGGGGGACGTGGGGACATGGGGACATGGGGGAGGGGGACATGGGGACATGAGGTCATGGGGTCACTGTGGGGTCATGGGGTCACTGGGGGGATGTGGGGTCACTGTGGGGTCATGGCGTCACTGAGAGGACGTGGGGACATAGGGTCACTGTGGGGTCATGGGGTCACTGGGGGGACATGGGGACACTGTGGGATCATGGGGTCACTGGGGGGTTATGGGGACAGTGTGGGTTCACTGGGGTCACTGGGGGGGACATGGGGACATGGGGTCACTGGGGGGACATGGGGAGATGGGGTCACTATGGGGTAATGGAGTCACTGGGGGGTCATGCTCTTGAATAAACCTTCTTCCAGCTCTATTCTGCATCATATAAGTAGTCAGCAATATTGACAGAGATATTGTAGGCCCCATTCCTTTAAATGTCCTGCAAATGTTCTCGCAATGAACTCAAATGTCCTCCAATTTTCTTAAATATCCTTAAAATGTCCTCCAATTTACTTAAATAATCCACTATAATCCTCAAATAACCTTAAAATCTAACTCTGAACTCACATAGAGATGTCTGTGTAAAGCTCTGCCTTCTCTCATGTGGACGGGACTGCAGCTCCATTTTTTAAAATGGGGTCCGTCGCACTGGATTCGATCAGCTAAGGTCAGATTGTCATGTATTCACCCAGCATTGTAACCCATGTATAATCTGACCTAAGTTGTACACTGTGAGAACAATGACCACTAGGTGGTGAACTTGTGGGAGACACTCCTAACCTGGACCTTCAGATATAAAAGGGGAAGCTCCACCCACTTCCATCACTTGAGTGCTAAGGAATAAAGGACAGGTCACAGACTGACCTTCTCTCAAGCATGGGCCTCGTGTGCATTTACACTGTATAGTAAGGACGTATCACAGATAAAATCAGATAACGTCAGATAAGACAGCACTTTTCTTGGTGGTAATTTAAGCCAGTGGTAAAAATGGTGGTACTGATGAATTTACCTCTGGTGATCATTTTCGGTGGTATTTTGGTGTTGCATATTTAACGATGTCATAAAAACGGGAAAAAAGTAAGCTCGGTGGTATTTTTTATCACCTGTTGTAATTCATGATGAATTTAACATCAGTGGTATTTCGGTGGTAAATGGGTGTAAATGATCGAAAAAATGACAAATATCCAGTCCCATATTTTAATGATTTTTTTATGTGATGTTTTTCCGAGAATTATTTTTAGTATTTTTCTGCTGCTAGGTCCAAAACGCAGCCTCGGGGTAAATTTATAGTGATTTTTTTCATTTATCGCTCCTTTTCTTTAGGAACTACCCAATCGACCCTAAGTTGCACTTTTCGGCCAGAATGGGGGTGCAACGCCCGTGTTTTTCACTCAGCGTATTTTTTTATTTTTGGGGAGGAACTTGTCGCCAGCGATAATCTTTGGAATCTTAGCAGTCTTTTGGATGGCAATTGGGCGCTGGCGGGCTGTTAGGAAATTCTAGCCCATCGTCTCTTCAAGAGGTATTGCTGTCATTTATCCCGACATGGGAACGTAGGAACGTTGGCCATTCAGACTTTGGAGCCTATTCTGCCATTCATTGAGATTATGGCTGATCTGCACCTCAACTCCATCCACCCGACTTGGTTCCATAACACTTAAGAGATTAAAAAAGAGGTCTCAATAAAGAGACTTGTCTCTTTTTTTTAAAAAAAAACGTTGCTCATATCAATGCCATCTCTTTAAAAGTGCGCACTGATGATTCCTTTGGCAAGGCGTGATCCGCCATGCAGTGTCAACTGTGCCGCTGTACGGGAGCACTGAGCAATGTTGGCATGTCTGCCCACAACGACCGATGGAAGGCTGAAGGGGAAGTCGCCCTGTGCTGTTCTCATGCCCCTCCCAGCAAGTGGCTTCAAAGCAGGAACGGGGTACTGAAGTTGCATGATCAGCCATGATCATATTGAATGGTGGTGCAGGCTCAAAGGGCTGAATGGCCTACTTCTGCACTTACTTTCTATGTTTCTATGTTTAAAGCTGCATTTATAGAGGTCTGGAAGTGGGTTGTTGCCCAAGCCTGTACAGCCAGCAATAAACACAGGCGCTGGAGTTCCACTATTAGCGCAAATAGGGATTTTTCTGCCACGTCACTGATGCAAGCCGTCCCAGTGGACCAGGGTGCGGACTGTCTCAAAATGCCCGCCGCAGCTCATTTGAATAATTATGCACAGTTCCCAATGCAGCTGTACCCTTTTTCAGGGGGCAAGCCCGATGGGGCATGGGGAATTGCTAGCCTGGGGCTGCCAGTTAAAAGCATGTGTATACTTAAAGGTAAGTGTCAGCCACTAGGGGCAAACATTTATTTCCGCCTTTTCCAAATGTCGAAGGTGAATTTCAGATAATTGCTGGGAGGGGGGGGAGAAATATCTCGCGTGAATGAGTCAATGGAATGCCACTGTGGAGACACAAAATAGATCCTGTGGGAACATGAAGGAATGGTGCAGCACCCTCGTGCCAGTTTGAGAGATGGCTAAATAGTCATGCAGCTGTGTGAGGTGGGGGCAAGGAAGGCTGCCCAGTTTGGCACACAGGGTGCCTTCCCGAGAGAACACCAGGACACCTGGTATGAAACAAATAGTTCCAGTAATTACAAAATGTGAATTCTGTGCTATTCAGTGAGAATTTTTAAAGGATGTATCCAACAAACATTGCGGTAGATCAAATACCTATTTCATTTTATTTAGCAGGTGGTTTTTCGTGAGCAGACATTGCTGCCTTTGAATGAATCAATTGTTCTTCTTTTCCTCAAGCCTGTGATTACACATGTAATGTAGCCAATCATTCGCAAGCACTCTCATCTCTGGGGACAGGGCAATTCTTCGGCAATGCAGCTTTGTGTTTCCGCAATGATTTGTGGCCAGTCCAGTGATATTTCTTTAGCGAAAATGGTCCCTTGAACCATTTCCTCAGCTGCCCTTTTAACACCTCACAAAGCCCGACAGGTGTAGGGGCTAGAACGTGCTTGGATGCTGAATGCCGGAACAAGTCATTGAACCTACGTTTAGTAGTCGCTGACAGCAGATTTTCTGATCTGAGTGCAACGAATGGAGGAATGAGCACGTAGCCTAGGGTGACGTGTTACTTCTCTCGAGTGGCTGAACAATTTGAATGATTTCAACAGTGACAGCAGTTATTGGTGCCTCGTGACACTTTCACTCACAGAGCGAGAGAACGGTGAAATTTCACTCTCGAGTATTCGCACTTGATGAAAGCAATCTATATTCTTGACTCAGGCTCACAAACAGAGCAGTTAAACACCCATCACGGATTACCACACTGGGACACATTAAAAGACGCTGCCCGAATTACTCCCTTTGAAAGGCCCTGGGATGGGAGTAGAATATATTAAAAAAAACATTTACAAAAGGTTAAGGTTTATCAAATTGACGAGATGGAGCAAAACCGTTCATTCATAAAACATCAAGCTTGCGTAACAAAGGATAATATTCTTCAACGATGTGCCGAGAATGTGAAGCAATGGCCTTATGCAACCATCAGGTATTGGCTAAATAATTGCTGCTTTGACATCAACAGACATTGCCATTGTAGGATGCATCAATGATGTTATTCCTTGCACTAATAAATAAAAGGTTTTATTGGAGATGTATCGTTAAGTGGGCAAGAGCTTCTTTATAGGTAGCCATGAAGGAAATGAATTATTTTCAGAACTGCTGCATTCATTTAATGGCACACACATCAATGTACGATTATTTGAATTGAATCCAGTGAAGGGTGTCCTCAGCAGTGTGGGTCTTTGTGAGTTTGTATTGTGTTATTTTGGTATAAGAAATTACATTTCATTTCTGCTACGTGCTGACTTTATAAAGCAGCATGTACTTTTCTCTAGCGGTGACAGTACATGCCATTCGTTCAATGTTGAATTCTTCATTTACCTGATTTTCTTAGCCTACTTCTTGCCGTTAAGGTACGTTCTTGCGGTATACTGGAGGGAACATGCAACCTGCACAACACTGCATGCAGTCTGCACTATATCTGACCTGAAGAGGGACTGGTACTGCTGTTGGGTGGTAAAAGTGTTGCATCATGCACTCATGATCCCAAAAGTTCTCAAAATAACTCGGGGGCAAGGCCGAGCACCATTCGGGCTCCTCAGGGGTCCTGGCACTGCTAGTTAATATCGCAGACAGCAGATGATAGAAGTGACAGGGTAGCCACTGGCACTCAGCAACCTCCAAGGCAGGCTTATTGAGGGCACCAGATTCATGTGCCAACATGAATTAGATGTGCCACATGGGTCTTGTTTAGATGCTGATGTCATCCTTCAATTAATTTGTTATGACTGGTTTTACGGGATAACCTCAGAGTTATGGACACCATTTTGTACGAAGAGAGCCTTGCTTTTCAGCATTCATTAGCTTTTACTGTAAGGTCCAGCAGTGTACTTTCCTGTATATTGTTTCTTTAATACGTTTGACTTCATACTGTGTTACAGAAACGGTGGGGGTGTAGGGGCGAATTTCCGCCAAGCTTAGGTGCTAAGTAGGAGCAGTTTTAAAATGTATTACCCTGTATAAGTTAAAAATGTTGAGAAAGTAACCGATACTTTTTCAATGAATTCGAATTGCGCATGTTCCACTCCAGCCAATGAAACTACTCTATTGAATTGACTGGATATTTGTAATGCTCTTGTTAAGGAGTTTGGCATTTCCCCAAGTGGTCAAGTTTGATAATACTGTGTTGTATAGCTGGAAGAGGGACAATTCGAATCAGCTGATACATGATCAGCAGTGAGCAGGGGAAACCAATGCCTTCTGCGAGAGGTGGGCTCCGGAGGGACGGGAGTGCATTATCACCCCCGGCAACCAAATTTTTATTTGGTTTTATATGTTTTAAAGTTTCATTTGTTTTAATTGCCGGGTTCTAGTGGGTCCCTTCCTTTTTATAGGGGGCACTTGTAAAATTTATGGTTTGACTGCCAAAAAAAAAGCAAAAAAACCCACAAAAAAAACGAAAAAGGGCAGGGGAACCAATTCACACCCCACTAATACTTGGATAATTTGACCTCATTATTTTTTTCAAACAATATTAAATTCTGGATTACACATCAATGCTAACTGGATGTGACTTTTTAAATCATATATTATCAAACTTAAAGCATCCTTAATCTTTATTCCTGAAAGTTATTTTAAATCTCGCTATGGTCCCCAGTTCTGACTGGCTGGATAATAACTGCTTAGCAACTATCAATGAACACACACAATTTTTGACTCTTTATTGATTGTTTAATTAGCATAAGCAACCTTAGAAAAACACATTACCTCTTAATCATATGCAAAATTATGTACATAAGTAATTTTGCTGGTGTTTGTGTATATGTCACAGTGTGTATTTCATACATAATGTTTACCAGGTAGGGTCTCATTTAAATAATGCAGTGTTGCCCTACGAATGTTTGCTATATTGTTTGGACTGAGCTTCACAAACCAAAAAACTTTAATGCACTACAAAATCTACTCCCAGGCCTGTGAAAACTTCTGAGAATCACAGCTCCTTAAAAAGGCACACTAAATGTCAGCTGTTAACTGTCAGAGTGTCAGCTGTGGCTCAGTGGGTAACACCCTCACCTCTGAGGTCTGAAAATTGTGGGTTCAAGTCCCACTCCAGGGACTTAAGCACAAAAATCTAGGCTGACACTCCAGTGCTGAGGGAGTGCTGCACTGTTGGAGGTCCTGTCTTTTGGATGAGATGTTAAAAGGCCTTGTCTGCTATCTCAGGTGGACGTAAAAGATTACATGGTGAAGGAGTTATCCCCTGGGTTCTGGTCAACATTTATCCCTCAATCAACATAACAAAAACAGATTATCTGGTTATTATCACATTGCTTGTTTGTGGGAGCTTGTTGTGTGCAAATTGACTGCTGCGATTCCCACATTACAACAGTGAATACATTCCAAAAGTACTCAAAAGCACTTTGAGACACCCTGTGGTCATGAAAGATGCTATATAAATGCAAATCTTTCTTTGAATGCCATATATGTTGTAAAGGGAGATATATCTATACACGAACTTTGGGCGACAGTATAAAATGAGCAATATCAGATCAGCTTCCCATTGTACCTCTTTCCCCATTCTCATTTCCATTGACAGCATGGAAAAAAAAAACAGACTTCCTCTTGTCCTAATCGAGGACCCTCCCATTCTGTAAGATGCTGGTCTCTGTCGAGTTCTAGGCTCGGCTGGATTCTGCTGTGTCATGTGGAGATTTAAACAGAATCAATGCAACAAGTTGCACATAACTTGTATTTAGCACAAATAATTTTTTCCCTTTTTTTCTTACTCTGCTCCTTTAATTTAATACTGGCTGCAATTTACAAATAGACTTCAATACTATTCCCTCCTGTCGTGTTAAAAGTCAGGCTACATCTCCTCCCAAACTCACCATTACTGTGACTCCAGCACCCCTCCTCCCTGCTCCACCATCAGGAGCCGTACCTTCATCCACTTCGGCCCAAAACTCTAGAATTCCCTGCCACTCTCTCCTTTAAGGCCTTCCTTAAAATTGACCTCTTTGACCAAGCTTTTGGTCAGCCCATCTAATGTTTCCCGCTTTGACTCATGCCCATCTTCCCCTTACACCACTGTGTAGTACCTTCGGACATTTTTCTATGTTCAAGGCCTCTACGTAAACGCAAATTTCTGTTTTGTAGTCGGATATCTATTAGGCTTTCAGCAAAAAATATTTTTTTGCAAGGCAGAAAATGGACTTAAGATTTTTTTAACCAATAAATAAAAAGTACAGTAATCCATCTGGCCTATCTCAAAAGATACCATTCTCAACTCTATCTCTTAATCTTCAATCATTCTTTCTGCCAAACAACTATTGCGTTCCCTCTTGAACTTGTTGACAATATCCTCCTCCACTGTCTTCCCTGGCCAGTCTACTCCAAATATTTATCACCTTTGGGCAAAGTAGTTGAATCTAAACTGCTGGTTCACCTTCCCCATTCTGACCTTGAGCCTTAGGAATTCATAATTATGTTGAGTATGTTATAAAGGCTGAGTTTATCTCAGGTCCTTCGAATCTTGAATACCCCAGTAAGATCTTTCCTGAGCCGTCTTTTCTTCTGTAAATGTTCCCAGTTTCTTTAACCTCAGTAATCCAAGGCATCAATTTGTTTTGCCTCATCATTAACTGCTCTAATACCTGAATGTTCCCACTGAAGTTCAGAATATTGATATTATTTTAGAATTTCCACATGGCATGAACTTCCTGTCTATAAATGAGGCTACATAAGGAAAAACTTTTTTACGCAGCGAGTGGTTAGGATCTGGAATGCACTGCCTCAAAGGGTGGTGGAAGCAGATTCAATCGCGGCTTTCAAAAGGGAATTGGTTAAATACCGGAAGGAAAACATTTTCAGGGCAACGGGGAAAGGGCGGGCGAGTGGGACTGGCTGAGGTGCTCTTGCAGAGAACCGGCATGGGCTCGACGGGCTGAATGGCTCCTTCCGTGCTGTAACCATTCTGTGATCCTATAAATGGCATTTCCTGTAATGTTTTCTACGTTCGAATTTGGACAACATGTCTAAATGTGTCTAAATATGTAAAATCTTATAATGGGCGAACATAATGGAAATATTCCACTATCACAGTTTTTTGACAAATCAATCAAATCAAAATAATATGTCACTTTTTCTCAGTAACTGAAATTTCTATTGTCCAAAAAAAGGTTTTAAGTAAAATGATGAAACACAGATCCACAATAACATGGTTAAATTTACCAGTTAAATTATTAATGTTTTAAAATACCATCATTAAAGGTTTTACTTCACTGCCTCAGCTTGTTTAATAGGTCTGGGATCTGACTTAATATTTTTACCTCAGAACAGCAGGAAGGTGATTCTGAGCATGCGGAGTTTTAACATTTCCTAGTCTGGAATCTATGCATCAGCATGGCTTGAAGTGTAGAAGGTTTTATCCTCTCACTCTGTGAGGATTGCACAGGACTTTTTTTCCTTTCTCCAAGACTTTAAAGTACATTGGAGATTGAATTCTACAAGCTTTATTTCAGGCATGTTTTAAATGTATTAACAAATACTATTGTGAAATGCTCAAAGACAGACAGCACCATTTTGGAGCAGGTGTGGTTTCTTTGATGAATTGTAATTGTTTATCGAGTGGATACATTTTTTAGTCACTCACCTCTATTTCAGTCGAAACACTCAATTCAAAATCTTCATCTCCTGAGCCATTTTTGAGGACATGAAAACTGTATAAATGACAAACTTGTGAGCACCTTATGAGGTAATTTTTCTTTATTTATTGAAATTGATGAAATTGTTGAAGACTGTGTAAGTTGGCAAAATCAGTTATTGTGGATTACAAGGTTAATCTTTTGCGTCTCTACTCCGAATGCACACTGGGATTGCAATTTGAGAAAGTCTGTACTCATTATTTTCTGTCCATTTATTGCAAGAAGCATAAGACTTACTCTTAAATACCTCAAGGTATGAATTTCAAGACCGGAACCAGCAGACAATACTAAATGTGGTTGAAGCAAACTAGAGTGCGATAAAAGGGGTTGAGACTGAGGTGGCTAGAAGGTTAATGGGCAGGAACACAGTAGAGATTTGGGGTCTGATAGTTCAAAAGAGGTCATCGTGCCCCTGCCCCTTGTCACTTTTCAGCTAGGGCCTTCAGTATTACATCAGGTCTCTACTGTCAGAGAAATGGGTACTTTCTGGGGCTTACTGCCCCTGGATTTGCCCTGGAGCCAGTCCCTGGCCTCATTGACTTTGTAAGGGATGTGATGAGACTCTGCCTCTTAAGGGGATGAGCAGGAAATCCTGCAATGAGCACGGACCTGACACAACTGGGCCCATGCCACTTTCCGGAAGCTTCTGACAATTGCCCACCAGAGTGACAGCAATGATTCCAGTGGAACCCCCAAATAAATTCTGATATTTTTGTTTTGCTTTCTAAACAGATTATCTGGTCATTATCACATTGCTGTTTGTGGAAGCTTGCTTGTGCGCAAATTGGTTGCTGTGTGTCCTACATTACAACAGTGACTACACATTAAAGGTACTTCATTGCTGTAAAGCACTTTGGAACTTCCTGGGGTTGTGAAAGGCACTATATAAATCCAAGTCTTTTTCTAACTGTCAACAAAAGAAACCACAGGTGCTGTTGCTCACTAATGTTTTCTGACTACCTATGGCTATGAGGTCAAAATTCAGCCATTCATGATAGAAGAAAAACTGCCTTTAAGTCCTAGTCCAAAGACTTGAGCACATAATCTAGTCTAACACTTCAATGCAGTACTGAAGGAGTGCTGCATTGTCAGAGGTGCTGTCTTTCAGATGATACATTAGTCTGCCCCTTCGGGTGGCTGTGAAAGATCCCATGGCACTATTCGAGGAGCAGGGAGGTTCTCCCGATGTTCTGGTCAACTTTTAAACCTCAACCAACATCACTAAAACAGATACGATAACCATTTATCAGATTGCTATTTGTGGGAACTATCTGTATACAAATTTTGTGCTACATTTTCCTACACCTGTATTACCACAATGACTTCAAAAATACTTCATTGACTGTGAAATGTTTTGGGCCATCATGAGGCCAGATCCTATCGAAAGTCAAATACTTTCTTATAAATGTAAATCCTAGTGGAAATAATGGTTTGAGAATTCAATCTCCGGTTCGTTTTGTAGTCTTTTGAAAAGAGGAAATAAGCTCCAAATTCTCACAGGTTGAGGGGACACTCTCGCTACTTCAACTCGGAGAAACCTATTGATGCATACTGATAAATTTTCCAAACTCCACATGCTCAAAATGTTGGTGCTTCAGACCAGATTTTATCGGAAAGTTTGCTCTCTAAGGATTGTGCGTGAAGTTAGTTTTGCTGTGTCACAATCGAGCTCCCGATGGGCATGAATCCACACCACAAAGCTGTCCTACTGCTCAGCATAACGGTTGCTGATACAGTATTCTCTATTGTGAGCTTCACACATGCTAACCTGAGATCAAGGTCTTTAGATAAGTTGCACAGAGGCAGCTTGTTCTATTAGCGCACAAAGAACGATATGGGGGTAGAATTTCCCTCTGGGTGTTAACCTGGTGTAGCGGATTGCCTGACCATTATAGAAACCACACGATTTTCATTCCCATTGAAATCTATAATGGGCGGCCGATCCGGAACATCATTTTTATGCTTGGATGTCAAGTTGAAAATCCACCCTATTGTCTCTGCATTCATCCCTGTGGTCTTTACCTCTGTCTGAGGAACTATTCACATGTTTGATGTCTCTCACTCTCCCCCAGTTCACTAGAGCTCCTAAAGATTGGTATGAAGCTGCTTCTTCTTCGGCAGTCCCCTGCAGTCAAGGATGACTTGCTTCCACACTTGAATGAGTTCTAAGGTGACTGATTGAGATCAATGCTGGATCTACAGTCTCTGTCACAGCTGGGGCAGATGGTGGGTCGCTGTTGGGGTTGTCCATGAGGGTCCTGATGTTCCAGGTCCAGAACTTGATTTTAAAGGGTGGAAGATGCCTGTGCGTGAATTCTATTAACGTGGGGTGGCCGTTGCACACCAGCGATCACATGGGCTTGACAGAGCAAGGTCTTGGTCCAACGGCAAGGGGATCCAAGATGATTGGGGACCAGGCTCTGCTGCATGGGCCTATGGTATGAAGTACAACATTAGTGGAATCCCCATAGAAATATAGAAAATAGGAGTAGTAGTAGGCCATTCAGCCCTTCGAGTCTGCACCGCCATTCAATATGATCATGGCTGATCCTCTATCTCAACACCATATTCCCGCTTTTTCCCCATACCCCTTGATGTCTTGTGTCTAGAAATCTATCTAGCTCCCTTTTAAATATATTCAGTGACTTGGCCTCCACAGCCTTCTGTGGTAGAGAATTCCACAGGTTCACCACCTTCTGAGTGAAAAAATTTCTCCTCATCTCGGACCTAAACTTCTTACCCCGTATCCTGAGACTGTGACCCCTTGTTCTAGACTTCCCTGCCAAGGAAAACATCCTCCCACATCCAGTCTATCCAACCCAGTCAGAATTTTATACGTTTCAATGAGATCCCCTCTCATTCTTCTAAACTCTATTGAATACAGGCCTAGTCAATCCAATCTCTCCTCATACGACAGTCCTACCATCCCAGGAATCAGTCTGGTGAACCTTTGCTGCACTATCTCTATGGAAAGTATATCCTTTCTTAGGTAAGGAGACCAAAACTGCACACAATACTCCAGGTGTGGTCTCACCAAGGCCCTGTATAACTGTAGTAAGACATCTTTGCTCCTGTGCTCAAATCCTCTTGCAATGAAGGCCAACATACCAGTTGCCTTCCTAACTTCTTGCTGCACCTGCATGTTTGCTTTCAATGACTGGTGTTGAAGGATACCCAGGTCCCTCTGTACATTGACACTTCCCAAGCCATCATCATTTAAATAATACTTTGTCCTTATGTTTTTCCCACCAAAGTGGATAACTTCACATTTATCCATGTTATACTGCAATCTGCCATGTGTTTGCCTACTCACCCAACCTATCTAAATCGCCTTGCAGCGTCTTTGCATCCTCCTCACAACTCACAATCCCACCTAGTTTTGTGTCGTCAGCAAACTTGGAAAAATTACATTTGCTTCCTGTCATATATCCTACATGGCCACTGTTGGTACTATATCAAGGTGTGCCACAGCAGTGGGAGACTTGTAGGTTACCTGTACAGGTTGCCTGGCCTAGTATAAAAGGCAGGCCACGAGGTGTGATCCACACTCTGGAGTTAACTAATAAAGGACTAGGGTCACAACAGTTCAAGTACAACACATTGCCTCATGGCGTTAGAGCACCTAAGGTCACAATAACTGGCGATGAGAATATGAACTTTCACACAGAAATGGCTACCCTTGGTATGTTGCAGCAGTTCACTGATGATGATGATTGGGATGCCTTTGTGGAGAAGCTAGAACACTTTTTCACAGCAAATGACCTGGCCACACTGGCTGATAAGCCCCGTGCTATCCTGCTAACCAGTTGTGGGCCTAATGTCTATGGCTTCATCAGGGACTTGCTGGCACCAGCGAAGACAATGACCAAGTCGCACAAGTAGCTTGTAACCCTGATCCAGGAGCAACTCAAGCCCAAGGAGTGCATCCTCACAGCCAGACACCTGATCTATACCCACCGACGGCCCAAAGTCCAAGAAGTCGCAAAGGACGCCGTAGACCTCAGGAGGCTGGTGGCACCATGCGAGTTCGGCACCCACCATAATGAAGCACCGCGGAACTTTTTTGTCATTGGAATTGGCCATGAGGGCCTTTTTCACAGGCACTGTCGGCGGATATCACAGTCACACTACAGAAGGCCATCTCTGTGAGCCAGGCATTCATGACCTCGACCTGCAGCTCTAGGCAGATGTCTCACCCTCAGGACTCAAACCCGACAAGTACTGTGCACCGAGTGGCGCCGTTCAGGAGCTGGACTGTAGAGCGCGAACCCTCTCGGGGAAGAAAGAACAGGCCCCCCAAGACCCTTAACTCAGAGTCCGCCGAGGGGGGCTAATCGAGTAGCACCATGCTGGCATTGCAGAGGAAATCACAGGGCTCACCAGTGCCGTTTTAAAGACTACGTTTGCAAAGGCTGCGGCACAAAGGGCCACCTCCAGCAAATGTGTAAGAGAAATAGGACTCACTGTCAATGAGGAGTCCGCAGATGGCCATGAATCCAGCGTGGATTATGAATTGTTAGGCAGAGAGGCAGCCCAGTCCCACGGGGAGGTACATAGCATGTTTACCTGCACCACCGAGTGCTCCCCGCTGAAGATGGAAGTTGAGATAGAGGGAAGTCCAGTCTTCATGGAAGTGGACACTGGGGTGAGCCAGTCAGTGATGAATCAAGAAGCCTTTGAAAGGCTATGGGACAATTCGGCTGAACGACCTGAGTTGGCTCCGGTTCAGGCAAAGCTGCGCACCTACACCAATGAAATCATTCCAGTCGTTGGTAGTGTGAATGTAAAGGTACTCCATGATGGCGTGGTGCACAAGTTACCTCTGTGGATTGTTACAAGTGATGGACAATGCTGCTCGGCAGAAACTGGATGGAGAAGATCCAGTGGAAGTGGGAAGATTTCACCCCTCCAGCGATCGAAGCCCTCTGCACTCAGAGGCAAAGCAAGTCCTCACCCGAGGGTGGACCCGGCACCGATGAGCTGCCAGCACGGCACCCGAGACACAGGCAACCGAGCACGACTGCGTGGAGATGATCCAGCTGAGACGACCTGAACGCACCTTCCAGGCTCCAGTGGCAGGACTCAGGAGGGAGAAAATCGGATCCAGCAGCGACTTCCCAACTGCGGAGGCAGAACCCAGGGAGAAGAGGATCACCGCAGTCAACATCGTGGATGAAGAAAAGATGGCACCCGCACCATGAGATGATGCGCTGAAGACAAAGACAGCCACGGCCAGACCACGAGGTGCAGCGCTGATGGAGCAACATGTGGCACCAAACGGAGAAACGGATTGGGGTAAAGCAAGCAAGGCTCTCTTAAAGGTGGCCAGCAACCCACTACAATTAAAGGGACAGTTCCACACAATTAAGCAATGTAACAAGAATTGCAAGTTAGAGACAAAACGTATAACGGATTATGTAAAGTGTGTAACTGACTATGTAAAATGTGTAACCGATAATCGGAATTGTGTACATGCAACCAGCGAGGAAAAGTTGCGCGATTATGTACAATGTGTAATTGATGATTTGCACTGTGCATATGCAACCAATGAGGAAAAGTCGCGCGATCGTGATCGGACCCCTAGAGTGTCCACCATAAGTAAGGAAAAGCTGTGTGATGCAGGATTCCCACTGCACACAGCCAATGCAGCGGGCAGACACCCATTGGGTGCACACAGGTCCAGCAAGCTACCCAATGCTTTAGCCTGTGTCCCGGGGACCAGAGTCAGGCACACCAAAGTGTGGCCACAAGCAGCCAGCACACACGAGCTGCGAAGCAAGCGACTTCAGCAGGGCAAAGGCACTGGTAGCAATAGCAATCCCTGGGTCGGCTCCATCTCTCAGGCAACCGATGGCACCAACTGCCACAAGCCTGAAGGAGCAGACTGCACTAAGGCCATACCCCTAGATGTAGGGTCACCCGCCATTGTTTCCCCAGAGGAAACCAGCACCAGCCAGGATCTCAAACCAAGCGATGCTCGGGCCAGCGAGTCAGCGGTTCCCTGTGCACTGCTAGATGACAGCTCCTCAGGGAGAAGCTGTGACCCAGAGCGCAAAGAAAGGACGGGGGGAGGGGGTCACAGACATCTGTGAACCTGCCTGACGCTAGGGACCAAGGCGACAGCCCCGAGAGTAGGCTACGCGAGCCAACCGGCTTCCCACTGACAGCACCGGGCATTGAGTCGCCATCAGACTGCAGGGACACAATCCAGCAGCTCCGGAACTAGCTTGTCCTTACGCACCGGTCACCGCATCGACAAGACATCTAACGCTCTTGCCGCATCACGGAAACACACAAAAAAAATACAAAACCCACTTTCCTGAACTTGTATGTACATGAATGCCAGGAGCCCCCGCCACACCAACATGGTAGGGGAGGAGAATGGAGTGGTCAGGAACATATACACACACAAACAAACAGCAACCACCAGCACCCTACTGCACCAACTACCCACCCAAGGTTGAGCCGACCCGCTAGAGGTCTACCAGACAGAACCCATATAGAGCTAAATCCAAACCATAGTTAATGCAGAGGCGATTTGCACTGAGGGTTCAGGGGGGAGTGATGTCATGTATCTTACATGGCCACTGTTGGTACTATATCAAGGTGTGCCACCAGAGGGCACAGTAGTGGGAGACTTGTAGGTTACTGTGCAGGTGTGCCTGGCCTAGTATAAAAGGCAGGCAACCAGGTGTGATCCTCACTCTGGAGTTAACTAATAAAGGACTAAGGTCACTACAGTTCAAGTACAACACACTGCCTCGTGGAGTCATTGTTAGAGCATCTAAGGACACAACAGTTCCTTCATCCAAATCATTTATATATATATGTTGTGAATAGCTGGGGCCCAAGCACTGATCCCTGTGGTCCCCACTAGTCACTGCCCGCCATCCCGAAAAAGACCCGTTTATTCCTACTCTTTGTTTCCTGTCAGTTAACCAAAATTCAATCCATGCCAGTACATTACCCCCAAATCTATGTGCTTTAATTTTGCACACTAACCTGTTATGTGGGACTTTATCAAAGGCCTTCTGAAAATCCAAATACATTACATCCACTGGTTCTCCCTCATCTATTCTATCAGTTATATCCTCAAAAAACTCCAGTAGGTTTGTCAAACATGATTTTCCTTCCATAAATCCATGTTGACTTTGTTTAATCCCGTTGATATTATCTAAGTGTGACGCTATCACATCCTTTATAATAGACTCTAGCATTTTCCCTACTACTGATGACAGGCTATCCGGTCTGTAGTTCCCTGTTTTCTTTCTCCCTCCTTTTTTAAATAGTGGGGTTACATTTGCCACCCTCCAATCTGCAGGAACTGTTCCATAATCTAAAGAATTTTGAAAGATGACAACCAATGCATCTACTATTTCCATGGCTACCTCTTTTAGTACTCTGGGATGCAGATCATCAGGTCCTGGAGATTTATCTGCCTTCAGTCCCATTAGTTTCTCCAGCACTATTTTCTTACTAATAATCATTTCCTTTAATTCCTCTTGCTCATTAGACCCTTGGTTCCCGAGCATTTCTGGGACGTTATTGGTGTCCTCTTCTGTGAAGACAGAACTGAAGTATTTAATTGTTCTGCTATTTCCTTATTCCCCATTACAAATTCTCCCATTTCTGTCTGTAAAGGACCTACATTTGTCTTCACTAATCTTTTTCTTTTTACGTACTTGTAGAAACTTTTGCAGTTGGTTTTCATGTTCCTTGCAAGTTTACTCTCATACTCTATTTTTCCCCTCTTAATCAATCTCTTGGTCCTTTTTTGCTGAATTCTAAACTGCATAGATATGATTTAATCTATTGTGGACAAATTTAGTGTCAGTATTGCTGTTGATTCCTGCAATATGAGAGAGCATAGATCAAAGAATAACTGACCAACTGAATAACTGACCAACATCATAGAGATTGGATCAAGTACCTTCTGAATAATTTACGATAACTTACAGCAGGTTTCAATACTAAACTGCATGGTTTACATTCCATTATTTGCCTATAGTGAACTCTCTCGGAGGGCTCACTGAGCACAGATCAGCAGAGAATAGTTGAGCACTTGCCACTCTTTATACAATGGGTGTTGGAACTTGACCAGGTTTAACGTGGGAAAGAAGTGAGCTCCTCGCACACATAGGGGCGAGTCAGGAGGTGAATCCCTTCGTCCCTGCCTCATTGTAGACAGTCCCACTATATCGGCAACAGAACCCTGGGAGCAGATCACCCAGCTGCCCCTTCAGCCCCAGAGTGCTGCCTGCCTGGCGCCCAGAAACATTAAGAGGGTGTGGGACGGGAGGGAAATTAATGTTAAAAACATGGGAGGAAAAATCTGCAGGAATAATATCGGCTAAGTACAACTATTGCTCCTTTTCAGAGGAGGTGCCCCTCTTTTTGCGATCAAAGCTTGGATAATAAAACGTTACAATTGTTCCCATTCAAAGTGGTAATTATTTTATATTATTATTTCTTTCATCAACATATGTTCAACTAAATAGGAAAAAAAGAAAACTATGGAAGCTCATTGTGACAGGTTATTTTCTCTTTGAAATAAGATCCTTTATATATATATATATATATAAATATATATACATATGCTGCATCACACCTAATAGTCCACTCAGAAAGGAGGCAGTAATGCACAGTAGAATGTTTGAACATTAAGCCATTAAAACACATTGCACATATTCTATAAAATATGAGCATAAGTCACACATTGTGCTGCCTGTACAGTTTTCTACAATTCTTTAGTCCATTACTGTGGAATACAATTTACTGTAACTTCATTTCCTGTGCCTAATGAGCCCCATGGACCTGTTGTGATGTCTTGATTTCAAGCCGTACCACTGAATGTAATTTTGTTTAGTGAGGCATCTGGGCAAAGATTTTGCAACACTCTCACATTAAAGTTGAAAAATTAATGGGTAGAGACAGTTGTTATGTGAAACGATTAAGGGAGGAGCCATGCATACATTAAGTGGGGCAAAGGGAGAGAAAAATACTACAACACAACAGACACACAAATGTTCTTCTTGAAAGCAGAGTAATGTGTAATGTCATCTTAAGAGCATATGGCTATTTGCCAGCGTCTTGACTATCCTAATGGCTGCTCATAGTTGAAAAAGAAATTGATATTCTACTGAATATTAAAAGCAATTCCCAAAGATGGCAAATAGCTGTCTGTATGTTTCATAGAAGCAGCAATCACAAACAGAGTAGCTAGTTTGTTGGATTGGCTCCAATATAATTATAGTTAGTCCCCCTGGTGACTAGTTGTGTTGGCAGTTTGAAGTTGTTTATATTTAGCTGCAGCAGTTCCTCAAGATAGCAGTAGTGATACAAGATTTTATTCCAACCGGAAAATAAACACCAGTGCAGTTATATTCCGCATGGAAATTTCACAGAACTAGGCAGGAGAATGTTACCAACAAGATGTGTTTGTTTTACAGACGCATGATTTAGTGATGCTTGTACAAGATTTGCATCTGCTGCTCCTGTGATCCTGTTCATGCCTCTCGTTTCTGCCGGGTTTTCATGGGCTGTATCCCAAGTGAAGCACTTTATTGAGATTAAAGGTTGCTTGTATTTTCCCTCACAGAGCAATTACCCAGGGTAATTACTATTACTGAATATCAATTATACTTTCTGCAGCGAACATGCAACGCACACCACACAGACACAAATCCATTTCTGCAGCACTTGCACATGTAACCACAGGGCCTGCATGTTAACACTGACATCTGGAGCCAATTTGTGAGCTCGATAACTCTTCACTACATTTATTATACGTTTTGCTGATTATTAAAGAATAAATCTCACTGCTAGGACCTCATAGTAATATGTATTAAAAAAATTTGTTAAAAAGAATTACGATCAACATTAATATTGGCCGGGAAATTCCTCGGAGCTGCTCCCGTTCCGCCGGCATTAGTGCAGCAGAAATCCAGTTTACTCATGTCCCACCGTTGTTTGTTCATTTCTGGGCATCTCTGTCATGTTTTGAACGTCTTTGATTAAACAGTGAGTGATGGTGACATCTTTGTGGAGAGGGGGGGGGGATGGGAAGCACTGATGTGAATCGGTTTTAAGCCAAACAGCACGAGGGAGCTGAATTGAAATGATCGCTGAAGCAACCCTGGGTTAATGACTATCTCTACCTGACATTAATCCAGCTTCCTCTCACTGTCACACTCAGTAGCTCCTTCCAAATGCTGCTCTCAACGGTAGCTTTGCTGTTTAAGCAAATATTTTACACCCCCTCAGAAAATAAAGATTCAGACAGAAGAAATACAAGGATATTAAAATTAATAATTTTCTTTGTACGAAAATGATTTGATTTTTAAAAGGTTTTTGCGGTTGCCAAGTCATGGTGAAGTAAGGTTCAGTGGGTGTCATCACCTTCCTGTGCCTCACCCCAGCGGCCATTCCTCAAAGTGGCACCTACACAGTGATTGTAACAGACTATTCATTTCCTGAGGCCGTTACAGCGAAGGTCGTTCTTGCCTGTCGTGACCAAAAGGACGTAGGGACAGGAGTGGGCCATTCAACCCCTTGAGCCTGTTCCGCCATTCAATTAGATCATGGCTGATCTGTATCTTAACTCCATTTACCCACCTTGATTCCATATCCCTTAGTTGTCTAACATAAATCTATCAATCTCAGTTTTGAAATTACCAATTGACCCCTAGCCTCAACAGCTTTTTTGGGGAGAGATTCCAGATTTCCAGATGTCACACACATATGTATTGTCCAGCAGAGGTTAATCTTCAGGAGCTGGACTATTTGGATGATTCTTCCCATCCCCAGCAAAAAGACAGTGAGGCAAATTACAGCATCCTACTCAAACAAAAGCAGAAAATGCTGGAAATACTCAGCGGGTCAGACAGCATTTGTGGAGAGAGAGAGAGTTTTCGGGTGAGAAATTTGGATTGTTTGCGTCTCCCCTTAGCACCTCCGGAGGGCGCTAACGGGGCACAAATAACTTCTCGCCCAGGGGCGCGGGGCCACTACCGACTCCCACGAAATTGCACGGGAGTTAGCGGAGGCGCTAACTGGTAGTGTCCCGCTCCTGCTCAATGTTGAGTCCAGAAGGCTGTAAAGTGCCTAATCGAAAGATGAGGTGCTGTTCCTCGAGCTTATGTTGAGCTTCATTGCAACAGTGTAGGAGGCCGAGGACAGAGAGGTCAGAGTGGGAGTGGAGCGGAGAATTAAAGTGACAGGTGACCGGAAGCTCAGAGTCACACTTACGGACTGAACAAAGGTTTCTGCAAAATGGTCACCTAATCTGCCTTTGGTTTCCCCAATGTAGAGGAAACTGCATCGTCAGCAGCGAATACAGTATACTACTTTGAAAGAAATACAAGTAAATCGCTGTATCCCTTTGCGAGCGGACTGAAGCCTGTTTCCCTTCAGGGGAAAGGAGGGGAAGGGAGGGAAGGGAGGGAAGAGCAGGGGAGGGGAAGATCTGATTGGTGGTGGGATCATGCTGGAGTTGGCGGAAATGGCAGAGGATGATGCATTGACTGTGGAGGCTGGTGGGGTGGAAGGTGAGGACAAGGGGATCTCTATCGAGATTCTGGGAGGGAGAAGAAATGGTGAGTGCAGAAGTGCGGGAAATAGAATGGACACATCCGAGGACCATGTCAACAAGGTAGAGGGGAATACTCAGTTAAGGAAAAGGAAGACATATCAGAACGAAAAAAGGAAGACGTATCCTACTGCTATTCCACTTGGAATCAGCTGACTCGACCTGGCATTTTACTGGTCTGCATGGTTCAGTAGCACAATGTCATTGTGGCGCTCTTTTAAAAGAGGTTTGTAAAGAGTGATGATAGAGCTGTTCAGAGCGCCAATGTACAATCCCAGCAAGTGGCAGGATGCTTTTCAACCTCTCATGCCCTGAGTCCCCAATTTCAGTTATATCACTGCAGGGAAGCAACGCACAAAGACCAAGCACTTCACTACAGGGAAGAAAATATCAGAGAGAGAAACGTCCGCAGGCAAATGTTTTGCATTTCCTGGCAGACGATTTAGAACAGCATCCTGCAGTTAGCACGTTGCTTGAGAAGATCGGGCTTGTTCTGGAGAGACAGCAGTGGAAGAAATGGGTCAGCCTGGTGAGCGACCAGGCACAGAACTAGCAAACGAACAACTGGACTAGTTACCCTCAAACAAAGATGCCCATAACAGTAATGTCTGAATACTAAGTCACATGCTCATGGTGACGAATCCATCCATTGTGCTGTATCTGGCTACACACTGTACTCTAAACCCAATTTCTAATTCCAATCACAGGAGCCTTTGATTTGCCGCTGGTAACAAATTGCCGGCCAATATCAAAGGATAACATCATTAACCATAACTGGAGATAATATCAGACATGAATAGCTGGGAAATTGAATCAATTATTTTCCCACTTATGTAAAATATTCTAGATTTATCTACCAAACCACAGGTGATGGGGGGAAAAACTCTATAGACACTTTGGCAAATGCATTGATTTCAAATGGTGCTGTGTAATTCCCAGTGCAACAGTGGGTCAAAACTCTATGTTGATTTCCATGTGGGGTACAGACAGTATGGGGGCAAAATTGCCCCTTTTTACAGCCCCATTAGTCCAGGGGTGGCAAGGCCGTTTTCGCCCGGGGGAGGGGAGCACTGCCGGTTCCCGGGAAATTGCCTGGAGGTTTGGGAGGGGCTGTCGTGGCAATGCTGCACCCCGCGGTTAGCGCCAAGGGCCACCGTGCAACCAGCGATGATATCACCGCCGTTCACAGCAACCCTTCACCGCCCCGTGCCGAACCATTACTGCTCCGCGGGGGAAATGACCCCGCAGGCCGTGAGGCTGCCGGATATCCACTCCCAGGGCGCTGTTGAAAGGGGAGGCGTGCAGAGCCCCAGTTCGCCGTCTTTCTTGGTCGGCCGACTCTCGGGTCAGCCCGACCATGGCGACCCCAGCGTGGTCCAGGCCTCCATCGTGCAGCCTGGCACTCAGTCTTGGGTGGCGGGCTGCTGGCCCGGTCTCACGCATCCCTGGTGGCCCAATGGCAGCCACCATAGAGCCCTGCAGACTGCGCAGCAGCCCTCCCCTTTAATTGAAGGGGAGGGGTGTACATGAAATAACCACGTAGCGCTGTACTCAGCGCCGTGCTACAGCCCTGGGAACACCCCTCAAAGGAAGCGGAAAGCTGGAGTCAGCACTCCACTTCATTTGCGGGGCGTAAGGCCCAATGCTGTGTCATGGGCAAGACTTCCGGGCCGGGCGATCATGGGCAATTTTAACCTTCATATTGATTGGACAAGGCAAATTGGCCAGGGCTGCCTTGAGGAAGAGTTCATAGAGTGTATCCAGGATAGTTTCCTTGAACAGTACATTGCAGAACCAACCAGGGAGCAGACTATCTTAGATCTGGTACTGTGTAATGAGGCAGGATTAATAAACAATCTAGTAAAGGATCCTCTAGGAAAGAGTGACCATAGCATGGTTGAATTTCAAATTCAGTTAGAGAGTTTAAACAAAGGAGACTACAAAGGTATGAAAGTAAAGTTGGCTAAAGTGGACTGAAAATAAGATAGATTATGAACGTAAATGAGCACAAAATATAAAAGCAGATAGTAAGAGTTTCTACAGGTACATAAAACAGAAAAGAGTGGCTAAAGTAAATGTTGGTCCCCTAGAGGATGAGACTGGAGAATTAATAATGGAGAACAGGGAAATGGCAGAGACTTTGAACAAATATTTTGTATCGGTCTTCACGGTAGAAGACACTAAAAACATCCCAATAGTGGATAATTAAGGGGCTATAGGGAGGGAGATCTAAATACAATCACTATCACTAAAGAAGTAGTACTCGGTAAAATAATGGGACCAAAGGCGGACAAGTCCCCTGGGCCTGATGGCTTGCATCCTAGGGTCTTAAAAGAAGTGGCTGCAGAAATAGTGGATACATTGGTTGTAATCTACCAATTCCTTGGATTCTGTGGAGGTCCCAGCGGATTCGAAAACCGCAAATGTAACGCCCCTATTTAAAAAAGGAGACAGACAGAAAACAGGAAACTATAGACCAGTTAGCTAAACATCTGTTGTTGGGAAAATGCTGGAGTCCATTATTAAGGAAGCAGTAGCGGGACATTTGGAAAAGCATAATTCAATCAAGCAGAGTCAACAAGGTTTTATGAAAGGGAAATCAAGTTTGACAAATTTGCTGGAGTTCTTTGAGGATGTAACGAGCAGGTTGGATAATGGGGAACCAGTGGATGTGGTGTATTTGGATTTCCGGAAGGCATTCATTAAGGTGCCACATAAATACGACTCCAGGGAGCAGCGTGAGCTGGTGCAGGAGGGCGATGGCAACCAAGAGTGACGTCATCAAGGTCCAGGTCGGTGATTGGAGCGTGGGCAGATACAGCAGGAGCGGCGAGGTCGGGGCGAAGGAGTAGCGAAAGATTGTGGAGGAGCGTGATCGGGGCCCAGGGGAGGCGTGAGTTCGGGGCCAGGGGTCCAGGGGCAGCACGGGCCAGCCCACACTGCGATATATTTGCGCGCTAGGTCCGTGCAGCAAAGCAGGTCTCCCGTCGGCTTGGATAATCCTTACCACTGGAACAAGACCGAGCTCTGTCAAGCCCGTGTGGTGGCTGGTGTGCAACGGCCACCACACATTAAAAAAATCCATGCGCAGACATCTTCCACCCTTGAGGTTATAGTTCGGGTCCTTCATTGAAACACCTTTGAATTCATCCTTTTTTGGCATGGAAGCAAGTCATCCTCATTTCGAGGGACTGCCTATGATGATGATGATGACATAAAAGGTTACCGCACAAGATAAAAGTTCACGGGGTTTGGGGGTAATATATTAGCATGGATAGAGGATTGGCTAACTAACAGAAAACAGAGGGTCGGGATAAATGGGTAATTTTCCAGTTGGCAAACAGGAACTAGTGGGGTGCTGCAGGGATCCATGCAAGGGCCTCAACTATTTACAATCTATATTAATGACTTGGATGAAGGGACAGAGTGTAATGTAGCCAAGTTTGCTGATGATACAAAGATGGGTGGGAAAGCAAATTGTGAGGAGGACACAAGAAATCTGCAAAGCGATATAGACAGGCTAAGTGAATGGGCATACATTTGGCAGATGGAGTATAATGTGGGAAAATGTGAGATTATCCACTTTGGCAGAAAAAATAGAAAAGCAAATTATAATTTAAATGGAGAACAATTGCAAAATGCTGCAGTACAGAGGGACCTGGGGGTCCTTGTGCATGAAACACAAAAAGTTAGTATGCAGGTACAGCAAGTAATCAGGAAGGCAAATGGAATATTGGTCTTTATTGCAAGGGGTTGGAGTATAATAGCAGAGAGGTCCTGCTACAACTGTACAGGGTATTGGTGAGGCCACAGCTGGAGTACTGCATACAGTTTTGGTCTCCTTAGGAAGGATATTCTTGCATTGGAGGCTGTTCAGAGAAGGTTCATTTGGTTGATTCCGGAGATGAGGAGGCTGACTTATGAGGAAAGGTTGAGTAGGTTGGGCCTATACTCATTGGAGTTCAGAAGAATGAGAGGTGATCTTATTGAAACATATAAGATAATGAAGGGGCTCGACAAGGTGGATGCAGAGAGGATATTTCCACGCATAGGGGATACTAAAACTAGGGGACATAATCTTAGAATAAGGGGTCTCCCATTTAAAACTGAGATGAGGGAGGAATTTCTTCTCTGAGGGTTGCAAATCTGTGGAATTCTCTACCCCAGAGAGCTGTGGAGGCTGAGTCATTGAATATATTTAAGGTGACGTTAGACAGATCTTTGAGCGATAAGAGAGTAAAGGGTTATGGGGAGTGGGCGGAGAAGTGGACCTGAGTCCATGATCAGATCAGCCATGATCTTATTAAATGGCGGAGCAGGCTTGAGGGGCCAGGTGGCCTACTCCTGCTCCTATTTCTTATTTTCTTATGAGCCGGCCTCGGAAGGTTCCGCCCCCAATCGGGGCATGGGGCAATTTCGCCCCCATATTATCTGCACAGTAAATAAAACTGATTATTATAGGCCCTTCGAGCCTGCTCTGCCATTCAATTAGATCACGGCTGATCTTCTACCTCAACTCCACTTTCCTGCACTATCCCCATATCCCTTGATTCCCTTAACATCCAAAAATCCAGCGATCTCTGTCTTGATTATGCTCAAAGACTGAGCCTCTCCAGCCCTCTAGGGTAGAGAATTCCAAAGATTCACCACCCTCTCTATTTACTACATGTCTGATAGTTGGAACATAATGTTCCTAATACTATTGTAGAATTCACTTCCTGGATTACATGCTATCAGTTAGATAGATATAGATAGCTCCACTGATGGTTTCGTATGTGGGTATCCAATCAGCAAGCTCAAAGTCTGGCAGTCGGAACATTGAAATCCAGAAAAACCCGGTTTTACTTGTGTCTACATTATTCATTAACTATTGTGTTTGAATGGGCCTGGAGGTAAGCCCAAAATCAGAACACTGATACCAACAAATTAATGGGAACATTGATTGATGTGTGGTCCCTGAGGCTCCATGGTATAGGAGCACCAATGTGGGACATGCAGAGAAAAGCT
Source organism: Pristiophorus japonicus (assembly GCF_044704955.1). Classification (NCBI taxonomy): domain Eukaryota; kingdom Metazoa; phylum Chordata; class Chondrichthyes; family Pristiophoridae; genus Pristiophorus; species Pristiophorus japonicus. The sequence goes on along the minus strand of NC_091982.1, from coordinate 228,868,216 downwards.
TCGATAACTGGTCGAATGGGTCAACACACCACATACATGGTGCTCAGATATTGCTCCAGGTCTGAACCTTATTATAATTTGAATTAGGTGATCTCAATAGAGGGGGGTGCAAGAATTGGCCTCAGCCACTGTGAAGTGGGTGGGAGATAAGTAAAAAGTTAGCCAAGATTTCTGCTCCTGGTAATTTTCCAGTGATCCCCACTGCTCGAAGATGGGCATGCATAAATATCAGACGAGGACAAGACTAGGCTCAGCTCCAACATTCCCTGTGGTCAAATAGTTTGCAGACACTTATGTCGCAATTTTAACTTGACTCGCCCGGTGGGAGCAGGCCAGGTGCTCGGTTTACATTCCATTGACTTAGATTGAGTGTAAATCAGGTGGGGGCTAAACCGGGCGTGAGACCTGACAACCCTCTGGCCAGGTGGATAAGGTTAAAAACATGGTTTTACTGTCAAGGTTTACAATTGAAGAATAGCCATTTGAGTGAGGTACTGGATGTGTGGTAGCACTATTGGAATCATACCCCGACATGAGTTAACCACCTTCAGAACTGATGCAGGAGAAATTGGAACAAAGACCTGTTCCAGCCCATTCACTAGTGAACTGTTTGCTTGTAAGCAATGCAAAGTGTGTTTGCCAGATGATTTTGCATAAAGGCAGGATGCATGATCCATTAACTGTTCAACCCCTGCTGAATGATTTGTTCCCCTTCATAACTTTTTGTTGTGAGATGAAACTCTATCACAACATATTATAAAAATCATTTGATTTTCCTTTCCATTGAATGGTCTGGAGGTGAAAATCGAGCTGATGGCAGCTGATCTGCAATGCCAATTTTATGTCTGGGTGGCAAGTTATCCATCGACCCCATTAGGTTGTAGTGAGCATTGCAAAAGGTCTTCACAAACCACTTGCCGTTTTGCTGTTGTGGTTCGTGTGCGTTCTCTGAAGCCTCTGAAACCGTAGGTCTCGCATTGGACCTCAATTCACTGCATCAATCTATCAATCATAGGCAGTTCCTCGGAGTCAAGGATGACTTACTTCCATTCTTAAAGTGAGCTCTCAGGTGACTGAGGAGTCCAATGCGAGACCTACGGTCTCTGTCACAGGTGGGGCAGATAGTGGTTGAAGGAAAGGGGTGGGTGGGGAGCCTAGGTTGACGCTTGCTTCTTCCGCTGTCTACACTTGGTTTCTGATTGTTCTCGGCGATGAGACTCCAGGTGCTCAGCGCCCTCCCGGATGCTCTTCCTCCACTTTGGGTGGCCGTGTGCCAGGGATTCCCAGATGTCGGTGGGGATGTTGCACTTTATGAAGCAGGCTTTGGGGATGTCCTTGAAGCGATTCCTCTGCCCACCTGGAGCTCGCTTCCATATTGATACTGCTGTTGTTTTACATATGAAGGTATTGGTAAGGGTACTACTATAATTAGATGCTCTGGAACATAGGCCATTCAGCTCCTCGAGCCTGCTCCACCATTCAATCAGATCATGGCTGATCTGCGAACTAACTATCCGCCTTTGGCCCATACCCCTTAATAACTTTGTTTAACAGAAAGCTGTCAATCTCCAATTTAACTAACAATTGATCTAGCACCAATTGCCGTTTGCGGAAGATCGTTCCAAACTTCTACCATCCTCTGCTAAGGCTACTTTTTCATTTGCATTTTCCACTATATTGCATACTGTAATGGGGAAAGTTTATGATAAGAAATCAATGCAGTTAATAACAAACTGAGGTATTCTATAGTAAATCACTGACACTGGGAAGTAAGGTGTTTGCATGGTATTTTTAGCATGGCATTTGATTCATTTATCTATGGCAGGGCATTTCCAAAATGTGGCATTTAATTCAGTAGTTCCAAGTCAAATAACTTGCATAATGTTCTTGTGAGGTTGAATGTAATGGTTTATTGTTGGCACTTACAGCTACAGACACCTGCTGTATCTGATATAAAAGCAGTTACACTTGGACAGGAAGTGACAGCAGTGTTTCATTTTTGGAGGCCGTCATGTTGATTGTCAGAACAATACCGCATCCAAAAAATAAAATCAATCCAAAAGGAGTGTTCCTGCTGTTCACTGGATAATTTTACACAAAATTTATACAATGTCTAAGGTTGTTACAAAGAAACTCGTCACTCTTTGTTTTAAAGTGCTCATTATAGTGAAGGATAACACAGCTGGAAAATGCTAAGTATTTTTCCATTGCCCTTTATTGAGATTGGCAAGCAGTCCTCAGTCACTTCGAGCACTGGGGTGTCCCATTAAAATTTCACATTGACAATGCAACTCAACTCTAATTTTGGGAACGCACCCCTGCTCAACAAATCCACCGTTTTTATTAACTTACACATTAATTCCCGGATCTTGGAGTTCAACACATTAGTGGAACTGTTCACTTGAATTAGTTTTGATAACACATTTTGGAGTGCTTGTCCACAGATCCCTGAAAGTAGCAGGCCAGGTGGATAAGGTGGTTAAGAAGGCATACGGAATGCTTGCCTTTATTGGCCGAGGCATAGAATATAAGAGCACGGAGGTTATGCTTAAATTGTATAATACTTTGGTTAGGCCACAGCTGGAGTACTGCGTGCAGTATTATGGGAAGGATGTGATTGCACTAGAGAGGGTGCAGAGGAGATTTATTAGGATGCTGCCTGGAATGGAGAATCTTAGCTATGAGAACAGATTGGATAGGCTGGTTTGTTCATTAGAACAGAGGAGATTGAGAGGAGACCTCATTGAGGTGTACAAAATATTGTGGGGCCTGGACATAGTGGATAGTAAGGTCCTATTTCCATTGGTGAATGGGGTCTATTATGAGCGGGCATAGTTTTAAGGTGGTTGGTGGAAGGTTTAGATGGGATTTGAGGGGGGGGGGGCTTCTTTACACAGAGGGTTGTGGGGATTTGGAACTCGCTGCCTGGAAGAGTGGTGGATGCAGAAACCCTCACCATTTTTAAGAGGTGGCTGGATGGGCACTTAAAGTGCAGTAACCTGCAGGGTTACAGACCTAGAGCTGGTAATTGGGATGAGACTGGATGACCTTTCGTTGGACGGTGCAGGGAATAGAATACGGCCAGGGTGATCTCCTGGACTAGTTTCGATCGCCTGGATGGGTCGGAGAGGAATTTTCCCAGATTTTTCTCCCTAAATTGGCCTGGGTTTTTATCTGGTTTTTGCCTCTCCCACGAGTTCATATGGCTCCAGTTGGGGTGGAGTGTCGAATGTTTCAGTATAAGGGGTGTTGCAGTTGTGTGGGGAGGACTGGTTGGGCTGGGTGCTCTTTGCCTTTCCGTCATTGTTCATACGTTTATATGTAACCTTTAGGGCTGCTGACCGAGGGCCGTGCGGCTTTGTCGGCCGGTGTGGACACGATGGGCCGAAATGGCCTCCTACTGCGCTGTAAATTTCTATATTTCTATTTTATGATTCAGTATTATCGCTTATACTTCTGAGTCAGAAGGTGATTGATTCAAGCCCTTTGGTGATGTTATTTAAGGGATGAATGTTGTCTAAAACACTGGGAGCACTCCCTGCTCTTACTTGGAATCACTTGCATCCATTGAAACAAGTTTAACGTACCAGCTGAAAGACAGCACATCTGACAGTGGAGCACTCCCTCAATACTGCACCGAAGTGTCAGCCTAGGTCATGTGCTCAAGTCTCTGGAGTGGGGCTTGAACCCACGGAGTTCTGAGTCAGAGGTGAGCCATTGCTGACACTGGGGATGCAGTTAATACTGGGAATGTCTGACACTGTTGGACATAGGACTTTTGAATCCAAAAGGTGACATGACGCACCCATTATGTGATAGTCGATCTCTTATGGCATTGGGAAGGTTGGGAGAGGAGAAGGATTGGGAGAGAAGAATGGAGGGGAGGGGCAGGGAGGAAGGGGAAGGTCTTCTTGTTGCCTGGCAAATCTTCTGTGTGGGAGGAGTCACATTTGGGCGGCTTATAAATACAAGTTGTTGTTCTCTTCTCTGTTAGAACATAAGAACAAAAGAAATAGGAGCAGGACTCGGCTATTTGGCCCCTCGAGCCTGCTCCACCATTCAATAAGATCTTGGCTGGTCTGATCATGGACTCCGCTCCACTTTCGCTCCCCATAATCCTTTACTCCCTTATTGCTCAAAAATCTGTCTAGCTCTGCCTTAAATATAATCAATGATCCAGCTTCCACAGCTCTCTGGGGCAGAGAATTCCACAGATTTACAACCCTCTGAGAGAAGAAATTCCTCTTCATCTCAGTTTTAAATGGGTGGGCCCCTTATTCTAAGACTATAGGCTAGATTTTACACTTCTGTGTATATCGCCCAAAAATGGGCGTTATTTCTGGCGTGGGCGGTAAAAATGGGTTTTCAGATCGCTGGCATCGCGCCCAATCTCAATTTTTGTCTCCATTTTTGAAATTGGGCGTTACCGCAAGCGATATGAAATGGGCAGCAGTGTTAAATCTTGCTGACCTGCTGTAAAGTATTGCCGTCCTTAGCAACAGCATGGCAACACTCGATTCCCGCAATTCATGAGGTCAAGGGTCATCATGACATGCGCAGAAGAGGAGACAGAGAGAGAGCGAGCTGAGAGGGACTGAAAGCGTGTTTGGCTGTGGTGTGTGCCTGTTTGGCCAATCCTTCCTCCCGCCCACCCCCCCCCGCCACTCCCACCAATGAAGCAATGCCTGAGGAGCTCCTCGGCCAAGCGGCTTGGAATCAGGAGGGAAAGGGGAAGGGGTAGAGGTTGGGAGGAGAAGCGGGTGTGGGGGCGGTGCGGGGGGGAGGGTTGGTTTGTACAGAAATACTGATGATTTCAGACAACTGTTCAGTTTAAATATTTTTTATTTAACAAAACTTTGTAGCACATTGGCTCAGCTGCACCATTACACACTGGTGATTCCTGAACATCAAAGGGTATAATCACACTTAACTTCAATCAATTAAACTTTAACTGTCACCAAGGCAATGCCCACCATTGATGTATGATCTGCACACCCAGAACTGTCTCAGCCTTGTAAATAACACCAATGTTCTTTCAGGCAAAGCACTCATTGATGAGCTCCTGACGTAAGGCTCTTGCAGCTATCATGCCACCACGAGCCCTTTCATGCGGTCTAGAGGGGGGCTGGGCATGGCTTCAGCATCAGCCTGATTGTCTGGGCCGATGTCAGCGTCCGCCTCCTCCTCCTCCTCTTCCTCTCTCTGGTGAGGTGGACTGTCAGACTCATCAGGCAATTCTTGTCCCCTCCTGATAGCCAAGTTGTGCAGCATGGAGGACACCACCACGAATTAAGCTACCTGCTCAGGATCGTATCGCCTCTTGAGTGGTCCAAGCATCTAAAGCACTGCTTCAGCGCTCCAATGATTTTTTCCATGATATTGCGAGTGGCTCTGTGGCTCTCGTTGTATCGCCTCTTGGCTTCGGTGTGGGTGTCACACAGGGGGTGGGGAGGGGGGGTGTCATTAGCCAGGTGCCGAGGCCATATCCTTTGTGACCAAGCATCCAGCATTGACCTTGTGGCTGATTGTTAAACAAGTCAGATACTGTGCTCTCACGCAGGATGTGCGCATCATGGGTGCTGCCCGGAAATTGAGCATTCACTGCCATTATAATTTGCTGGTGGTCGACAACCAGCTGAACATTCAGGGAGTGGAATCCCTTGTGGTTCCTGAAAACCTCTGCATCCTGAAAAGGTGCCTGCATCACGATGTGAATACCGTCTATTGCTCCCTGCAACTTGGAGAAGTTTGCAATTTGGAGAAACCGAGAGCCCTCTCACTCTGTGCCTCCCTGGTCATAGCAAATTATAATTTGCTTTTCGATTTTTTTTTTTCTGCCAAAGTGGATAACCTCACATTTTCCCACATTATACTCAATCTGTCAAATTTTTGCCCACTCACCGAGCCTGTCTATATCCGTTTGGTGCAGATTTCTTGTGTCTTCCTCACAATTTGCTTTCCAACCCATCTTTGTATCATCAGCAAACTTGGCTACAGTACCCTCGGTCCCTTCATCCAGACTCCAGGATGGTATGTTGCCTCCCTGGTGCAAGGGTCAAGGAGCGGGTGCAGGATATTTTGAAGCGGGAGGGTGAACAGCCAGTTGTCATGGTGCATATAGGTACCAAGAATATAGGTAAAAAATGGGATGAGGTCCTACAAGCTGAATTTAGGGAGCTAGGAGTTAAATTAAAAAGTAGGACCTCAAAGGTAGTAATCTCAGGATTGCTACCAGTGCCACGTGCTAATCAGAGTAGGAATCACAGGATAGCTCAGATGAATATGTGGCTTGAGGAGTGGTGCAGAAGAGAAGGATTAAAATTCCTGGGACATTGGAACCGGTTCTGGGGGCGGTGGGACCAGTACAAACCGGATGATCTGCACCTGGGCAGTTCCGGAACCAATGTCCGAGGGGGAGTGTTTGCTAGTGCTGTTGGGAAGAGGTTAAACTAAAATGGCAGGGGGATGGGAATCTATGCATAGAGACAGAGGGAAGTAACATAGGGGCAGAAGCAAAAGATAGAAAGAAGAAAAGTAAAATTGGAGGGCAGAGAAATCCACGGCAAAAATCAAAAAGGGCCACATTACAGCAAAATTCTAAAGGGGCAAACGATGTTAAAAAGACAAGCCTGAAGGCTCTGCATGTCAATGTGAGGAGTATTCGTAATAAGGTGGATGAATTAACTGCACAGGCAGCAATTAATGAATATGATATAATTGACATCACGGAGTCATGGCTCCAGGGTTACCAAGGCTGGGAATTCAACATAGAAACATAGAAACATAGAAAATAGGTGCAGGAGTACGCCATTCGGCCCTTCGAGCCTGCACCGCCATTCAATGAGTTCATGACTAAACATGCAACCTCAGTACCCCATTCCTGCTTTCTCGCCAGACCCCTTGATTCACCTAGTAGTAAGGACTACATCCAACTCCTTTTTGAATATATTTAGTGAATTGGCCTCAACAACTTTCTGTGGTAGAGAATTCCACAGGTTCACCACTCTCTGGGTGAAGAAGTTTCTCCTCATCTCGGTCCTAAATGGCTTACCCTTTATCCTTAGACTGTGACCCCTGGTTCTGGACTTGCCCAACATTGGGAACATTCTTCCTGCATCTAACCTGTCTAAACCTGTCAGAATTTTAAATGTTTCTATGAGATCCCCTCTCATTCTTCTGAACTCCAGTGAATACAAGCCCAGTTGATCCAGTCTTTTTTGATATGTCAGTCCCGCCATCCCAGGAATCAGTTTGGTGAACCTTCGCTGCACTCCCTCAATAGCAAGAATGTCCTTCCTCATGTTAGGAGACCAAAACTGTACACACTACTCCAGGTGTGGCCTCACCAAGGCCCTGTACAACTGTAGTAACACCTCCCTGCCCCTGTACTCAAATCCCCTCGCTATGAAGGCCAACATGCCATTTGCTTTCTTAACCGCCTGCTGTACCTGCATGCCAACCTTCAATGACTGACGTACCATGACACCCAGGTCTCGTTGTACCTCCCCTTTTCCTAATCTGTCACCATTCAGATAATAGTCTGTCTCTCAGTTTTTACCACCAAAGTGGATAACCTCACATTTATCCACATTATACTTCATCTGCCATGCATTTGCCCACTCACCTAACCTATCCAAGTCACTCTGCAGCCTAATAGCATCCTCCTCGCAGCTCACACTACCACCCAACTTAGTGTCATCCGCAAATTTGGAGATACATTTAATCCCTCCGTCTAAATCATTAATGTACAGTGTAAACAGCTGGGGCCCCAGCACAGAACCTTGCGGTACCCCACTAGTCACTGCCTGCCATTCTGAAAAGTACTCATTTACTCCTACTCTTTGCTTCCTGTCTGCCAACCAGTTCTCAATCCACGTCAGCACACGACCCCCAATCCCATGTGCTTTAACTTTGCACATTAATCTCTTGTGTGGGACCTTGTCAAAAGCCTTCTGAAAGTCCAAATACACCACATCAACTGGTTCTCCCCTGTCCACTCGACTGGAAACATCCTCAAAAAATTCCAGAAGATTTGTCAAGTATGATTTCCCTTTCACATATCCTTGCTGACTTGGACATATCATGTCACCTCTTTCCAAATGCCCTGCTATGACATCCTTAATAATTGATTCCATCATTTTACCCACTACCAATGTCAGGCTGACCGGTCTATAATTCCCTGTTTTCTCTCTCCCTCCTTTTTTAAAAAGTGGGGTTACATTGGCTACCCTCCACTCGATAGGAACTGATCCAGAGTCTATGGAATGTTGGAAAATGACTGTCAATGCATCCGCTATTTCCAAGGCCACCTCCTTAAGTACTCTGAGATGCAGTCCATCAGGCCCTAGGGATTTATCGGCCTTCAATCCCATCAATTTCCCAACACAATTTCCCAACTAATAAGGATTTCTCTCAGTTCCTCCTTCTTACTCGACCTTCTGACCCCTTTTATATCCGGAAGGTTGTTTGTGTCCTCCTTAGTGAATATCGAACCAAAGTACTTGTTCAATTGCTCTGCCATTTCTCTGTTCTCTATTATGACTTCCCCTGATTCTGACTGCAGGGGACCTACGTTTGTCTTTACTAACCTTTTTCCAGGGGTATTCAACATTCAGGATGGATAGACAGAAAGGAAAAGGAGGTGGGGTGGCGTTGCTGGTTAAAGAGGAAATTAATGCAATAGTAAGGAAGGACATTAGCTTGGATGATGTGAAATCTGTATGGGTGGAGCTGCAGAATACCAAAGGGCAGAAAATGCTAGTGGGAGTTGTGCACAGAAAACCAAACAGTAGTAGTGAGGTTGGGGATAGCATCAAACAAGAAATTAGGGATGCGTGCAATAAAGGTACAGCAGTTATCATGGGCGACTTTAATCTACATATAGATTGGGCGAACCAAATTGGTAGCAATACGATGGAGGAGGATTTCCTGGAGTGTATTAGGGATGGTTTTCTGGACGAATATGTCGAGGAACCAACTGCCCATCCTAGACTGGGTGATGTGTAATGAGAAAGGACTAATTAGCAATCTTGTTGTGCATGGTCCCTTGGGGAAAAGTGACCATAACATGGTAGAATTCTTTATTAAGATGAAGAGTGATGCAGTTAATTCAGAGACTAGGGTCCTGAAATTAAGGAAAGGTAACTTCAATGGTATGAGATGTGAATTGGCTAGAATAGACTGGCGAATGATACTTAAAGGGTTGATGGTGAATAGGCAATGGCAAACATTTAAAGATCACATGGATGAACTTCAACAATTGTACATCCCTGTCTGGAGTAAAAATAAACCGTGGCTAACAAGGGAAATTAAAGATAGTGTTAAATCCAAGGAAGAGGCATATAAATTGGCCAGAAAAAGCAGCAAACCTGAGGACTGGGAGAAATTTAGAATTCAGCAGAGGGGGAATAAGGGTTTAATTAGGAGGGGGAAAATAAAGTATGAGAGGAAGCTTGCTGGGAACATAAAAACTGACTGCAAAAGCTTCTATAGATAGGTAAAAACAAACATAGGTCCCCTCCAATCAGATCCAGGTGAATTTATAATGTGGAACAAAGAAATGGCAGATGAGTTTGGTTCTGTCTTCACGAAGGAAGACACAAATAACCTTCCGGAAGTACTAGGGGACCAAGGGGCTAGTGAGAAGGAGGAACTGAAGGATATCCTTATTAGGCAGGAAATTGTGTTGTGGAAATTGATGGGATTGAAGGTCGATAGATCCCTAGGGCCTGATTGTCTGCGTCCCAGAGTACTTAAGGAAGTAGCCCTAGAAATAGCGGATGCATTGGTGATCATTTTCCAACAGTCTATCGACTCTGGATCAGTTCCTATGGACTGGAGGGTAGCTAACACTTTTTTTAAAAAAGGAGGGAGAGAGAAAACGGGTAATTATACACCAGTTAGGCTGACATCAGTAGTGGGGAAAATGTTGGAATCAATTATTGAAGATGAAATAACAGCGCATTTGGAAAGCAATGGCAGGATCAGTCCAAGTCAGCATGGATTTATGAAAGGGAAATCATGCTTGACAAATCTTCTGGAATTTTTTGCGGATGCAACTAGTAGAGTGGACAAGGGAGAACCAGTGGATGTGGTGTATTTGGACTTTCAAAAGGCTTTTGACAAGGTCCCACACAAGAGATTGGTGTTGAAATTAAAGCACATGGTATTGGGGGTAATGTACTGACGTGGATAGAGAACTGGTTGGCAGACAGTTGGGATAAATGGGTCCTTTTCAGAATGGCAGGCAGTGGCTCGTGGGGTACCGCAGGGCTCAGTGCTGGGACCCCAGCTATTTACAATATACATCAATGATTTGGATGAAGGAATTGAGTGTAATATCTCCAAGTTTTCAGATGACACTAAACTAGGTGGCGGTGTGAGCTGTGAGGAGGATGCTAAGAGGCTCCAAGGTTAGGTAAGTGGGCAAATGCATGGCAGATGCAGCATAATGTGGATAAATGTGAGATTATCCTCTTTGGAGGCAGAAACACGAAGGCAGAATATTATCTGAATGGCGGAAAATTAGGAAAAGGGGAGGTGCAACAAGACCTGGGTGTCATTGTACATCAGTCCTTGAAAGTTGGCATGCAGGTACAGCAGGCGGTGAAGAAGGCAAATGGTAAGTTGGCCTTCATAGCTAGGGGAGCAGGGAGGTCTTACTGCAGTTGTACAGGGCCTTAGTGAGGCCTCACCTGGAATATTGTGTTCAATTTGGTCTCCTTATCTGAGGAAGGACGTTCTTGCTGTTGAGGGACTGCAGCGAAGGTTTACCAGACTGATTCCCGGGTTGGCAGGACTGACATATGAGGAGAGACTGGATCGACTGGGCCTTTATTCACTGGAGTTTAGAAGGATGAGAGGGGATCTCATAGAAACATAAAATTCTGACGGGATTGGACAATTTAGATGCAGGAAGAATGTTCCCGATGTTTGGGAAGTACAGAACCAGGGGACACAGTCTAATGATAAGGGGTAAGCCATTTAGGACTGAGATGAGGAGAAACCTCTTCACTCAAAGAGTTGTTAACCTGTGGAACTCTCTACCGCAGAGAGTTGTTGATGCCAGTTCATTGGATATATTCAAGAGGGAGTTAGATGTGGCCCTTACAGCTAAAGGGATCAAGGGGTATGGAGAGAAAGCAGGAAAGGGGTACTGAGGTGAATGATCAGCCATGATCTTATTGAATGGTGGTGCAGGCTCGAACAGCCGAATGGCCTACTCCTGCACCTATTTTCTATGTTTCTATGTTTCTATGTCATTAATATAAATTGTAAATAGTTGAGGACCCAGCACCGATCCCTGTGGCACCCCACTAGTTACTGTTTGCCAATTGGAAAATGACCCATTTATCCCGACTCTCTGTTTTCTGTTAGTTAGCCAATCCTCTATCCATGCTAATACATTACCCCCAACCCTGTGAACTTTTATCTTGTGCAGTAACCTTTTATGTGGCACCTTATCAAATGCCTTCTGGAAATCCAAATACACCACATCCACTGCTTCCCCCTTATCCACCCAGCTCGTTACATCCTCAAAGAGCTCCAGCAAATTTGTGAAACATGATTTCCCTTTCATAAAACCATGCTGACTCTGCTTGACTGTATTATGCTTTTCCAAATGTCCTGCTACTGCTTCCTTAATAATGGATTCTAACATTTTCCAAAAGACAGATGTTAGGCTAACTGGTCTATAGTTTTCTGCTTTCAGTCTGCTTCCTTTTTTAAATAGGGGCGTTACCTTTGCGGTTTTCCAATCCGCTGGGACCTCCCCAGAATCCAGGGAATTTTGGTAGATTACAACCAATGCATCGACTATCTCTGCAGCCACTTCTTTTAAGACCCTAGGTTGCAGATCATCAGGTCCAGGAGACTTGTCCGCTTTTCGTCCCATTATTTTATCAAGTTACCACACTTTAATCTATTTTCCCTGTCCACTTTAGCCAACTCTGCCTTCAAACCTTTGTAGTCTCCTTTGTTTAAGCTTAGGACACTGGTTAGAGATCAAACTTTCTCATCCTCCAACTGAATTTGAAATTCAACCATCGTCACTCATTCCTGGAGGATCCTTTACTCGGAGATCGTTTGTTAATGCTGTCTCATTACGCAGTACCATACCTGCTCCCTGGTTGCTTCTGCAAAGTACTATTCAAGGAAACTATCCCAGATACACTGTATGAACTCTTCCTCATTGCTACCCTGGTCAATATACTTTGTTCAATCAATATGAAGGTTAAAATCGCTCATGATTATTGCCGTTCCTTTATTACAAGCCTCCATTATTTCTTGTTTTATAAACAGTGTAGCTACTGTTAGGGGGCCTATAAACTACGCCCATCAGCAACTTTTTCCCCTTTTTGTTCCTTATCTCCACCCAAACTGATTTAACATCTTGATCTTCTGAGCCAATATCGTTTCTCACTGAAGGGCAGCCTTTCCTCAAAAAGATAGTAAGGGGGAAGGCCAAACGGAAGGTAACAAAACTATCTCAGAGGGAGGGAAGGCGAGGATGGATTTTGGGAATACTTGCGACACACCACAAAGGAAGAGCAGGAATCAAAGCAAGAGCGATTAGGACCAGGGACCATGGTTGCTTTTGTCTTGTCACTGTGGGGATGGATTTTTTGGCTTTGATAATTATTCATTTCATCAAAAAGCTTACCTTTTGCTCCCAACTTGGTAATTCCCTGATCAGGTCTACCTATGTTTCCACATTGGTACCTAATATCTTTGTGCTGGAAATGCAAGCTGACTTCAGGGCCAGAACACAGTGTCAATTATGGGCTTTGCACCTAACTTTACGTGAAAGACATTTAACATCTTAAATACCAATCACACCATATAACTGGTCCGACAGGTAAAAATTGAATCTTTTAAAATGGGTAATTCAATTGGCAAAACCACACATAGGATTTGTTGATATATTTTTGAATGGAATGTTGAGGCTCATACAGCATTTTTAATAGATTATAGATAGATATTTGATTTTATGTTATTATTATTTATAGTTATACAGCATAACGTATGGTAATTTGGCGAGCAGACATAAACAGAGTTCCTGCAGCAATGCCATTGACAGGATTTAATTGCAGAGTGACATGTTGATATCGGTAGTTTCCATCATAAATTAGAGATAGGAAGTTAAAATGCAAAAATTGATGCACAAATATGAAAAAATGTAACGACAGGCACTAAGATTTTGTAAAGAGAAAGTGTGCGTAGACATAAAATTTTAGTATATATTACAGATAGATTGATTGAACAGCAATATATCAATTTTACGCCTCTCAAATATAAACAAAAGAACTTAAGAACGCAAGAATTAGGAGCAGGCCCCTCGAGCCTGCTCTACCATTCAGTGAGATCATGGCTGATCTTCTACCTCAACTCCACTTTCCTGCCCGATCTCCATATCCCTTGATTCTCCCAGAGTCCAAAAATCTATCGATCTCAGCCTTGAATATACTCAACGACTCAGTATCCACAGTCATTTGAGTAGAGAATTCCAAAGATTCACAATCCTCTGAGTGAAGAAATTCATCCTCATCTCAGTCTTAAATGGCCGACCCCTTATCCTGAGACTTGCTCCTAGTTCTAGACTCTCCAGCCAGGTGAAACAACCTCTCAAATTCTACCCTGTCAATTCTCCCTCAGAATATTATATCTTTCAATGAGATCACATTTAATTCTTCTAAACTCCAGTGAGTATAGGCCTAATCTACTCAATCTCCTCTCATAGGACAATCCTCTCATCTCAGGAATCAATCTATTGAACGTTCGTTGCACTGCCTCTAAGGTAAGTATATCCTTCCTCAGATAAGGAGACCAGAACATGAAATCATACAGAATAAAGAAACGTCATTCAATTATCACTCTCTCCCGAAGACTGTATAGAATTTACCCCATCATGAACTTTATCCAATTTTATTTAACTTCCAGAAAGAAAGTTCTGCAAATGTTCTAACCAACAGCTAAAGATAGTCGAATAAATCTGCTGACAATCTATCTAACCTTATAACCTACATCCCTCAACTTTGCTTTGCACAAATGGTATTTCCATAGGGGCAGAGTTCTGTCTTCACCACCTGGGCAGTAAGCTTGCGGAAGGATGGCACACGTATTACCCATGATTTTAATTCCATTACTTTCAATGGAATAAATATCAGGCAGGTTCTATAAAGGGTATGTGATCGGTCCCTCCAGATTACTACCCAGGCATAAGAACATAAGAAATAGGACAGGAGTAGGCCATATGGCCCCTCGAGCCTGCTCCGCCATTCAATAAGATCATGGCTGATCTGATCATGGACTCAGCTCCACTTCCTCGCCCGCTCCCCATAACCCCTTATCCCCTTATCGTTTAAGAAACTGTCTATTTCTGTCTTAAATTTATTCAATGTCCCAGCTTCCACAGCTCTCTGAGGCAGCGAAATCCACAGATTTACAACCCTCTGAGAGAAGAAATTTCTTCTCATCTCAGTTTTAAATGGGCAGCCCCTTATTCTAAGATTGTGCCCTCTAGTTCTAATCTCCCCCATCAGTGGAAACATCCTCTCTGCATCCACCTTGTCAAGCCCCCTCATAATCTTATACGTTTCGATAAGATCACCTCTCATTCTTCTGAATTCCAATGAGTAGAGGCTCAACCTACTCAACCTTTCCTCATAAGTCAACCCCCTCATCCCCGGAATCAACCTAGTGAACCTTCTCTGAACTGCCTCCAAAGTAAGTATATCTTTTTGTAAATATGGAAACCAAAACTGCACGCAGTATTCCAAATGTGGCCTCACCAATACCTTATATAGCTGTAGCAAGACTTCCCTGCTTTTATGCTCCATCCCCTTTGCAATAAAAACCAAGGTTCCATTGGCCTTCCTGATCACTTGCATACTAGCATTTTGTGTTTCATGCACAAGTACCCCCAGGTCCTGCTGTACTGCGGCACTTTGCAATCTTTCTCCATTTAAATAATAACTTGCTCTTTGATTTTTTTCTGCCAAAGTGCATGACCTGACACTTTCCAACATTATACTCTATCTGCCAAATTTTTGCCCACTCACTTAGCCTGTCTACTTTTGCAGATTTTTTGTGTCCTCCTTACACATTGCTTTTCCTCCCATCTTTGTATCATCAGCAAACTTGGCTACGTTACACTCAGTCCCTTCTTCCAAGTTGTTATTATAGGCACGGAAGACAAAACTCTACCCCATGGACTTAGTATAGCCCATTGATTCCTTTGGATCATTTGACCATTGCTGCCTCTCCACATATCACGAGAACCACCAAACCAGTTCTTAATCAGATAAATGTCCGAGTTTTTTTTTTAGAAGAAGCTAATCAACAACATTTATATAGCATCGTTAATGTAGTAAAACATCACAAGGTGCTTCACAGGAGCATAGTCACAAAAAAAAATTAACACCGAACTAAAGAAGGGGACATTGGGAAAGGTCACCAAAAGCTTGGTCAGAGGTACATAAGCCCATAAGAACTAGGTGCAGAAGTAGGTCATTCGGCCCTTCGAGCCGGCTCCGCCATTCAATAAGATCATAGCTGATATTTGACCTCAACTCCACTTTCCCATCTGATCCCCATATCCCTTAATTTCCCTAGAGTCCAAAATTCTATTTATCTCAGCCTTGATTCACAACCCTCTGATTGAAGAAATTCCTCATATCAGTTTTAGATGACCAATCTCTTATCCTGAGACTGTGCCCCTAGTTCTAGATACTCCAGCCTGGGGAAACAACCTCTCGGCATCTACTCTGTCAATCCCCCTCAGAATCCTATGTTTCAACGAGATCACCTCTCATTCTTTTAAACTCCAGAGAATATCGGCCCAATCTACTCAATCTCTCCTCATAGGACAACCCTCTCATCCCTGGAATCAATCTATTGAACTTTTGTTGCATGACCACTAAGGCAAGTATATCCTTCCTCAGATAAGGAGAACAAAGCTATGCATAGTACTCCAGATGTGATCTCACCAGAGCCCTGTAGGTAGGAATCAACGAGCGTCTTAAAGGAGGAGAGTGAGGTGGAGAGGCGGAGATGTTTAGAGAGAGAATTACAGAGCTTGGGGCCTGGATGGCCGAAGGCACGGCCACCGATGGTGGGAAGAAGGAAGTCGGGATGCACAAGAGGCCAGAACTGGAGGAACACCGAGTTCTTGGAGTGTTGTAGGGCTGGAGGTGGATACTGAGATAGGAAGGGGGAGACATAATACTGTTTCATGGGGGTTTGCTGCATGCATCCATCACTTACAGGGTATGTTAAATGGCTTGATTCCACTGAAATTATCCATAATCTCCTAATTTAACATGAAAAAAATAAGATACTACAGGTATTAGGACAAGGAATGTGATACATGAATATGATAAAGAGGTATGAATTAGATACAACGGTAAAGATAAAAGATTCAGATGAGATGATATATCTGTGAGCATGAACTTCAAGTGAAGCAATTTTAGCAATTTTTCCCCTCACAGCTTACTGGACAGATTGCAGAAACAAATAGAGTCAATGCTGGGTCATTGAACTTCTTCAAATAGAGCAGAATAAATATCTAG
Organism: Pristiophorus japonicus; assembly: GCF_044704955.1. Classification (NCBI taxonomy): domain Eukaryota; kingdom Metazoa; phylum Chordata; class Chondrichthyes; family Pristiophoridae; genus Pristiophorus; species Pristiophorus japonicus. The sequence goes on along the minus strand of NC_091982.1, from coordinate 228,851,648 downwards.
CGAGGAATGAGAGTGAAGGCTAAGTATCAACAAACATAATCAAATAGTCCATGGAAGATGGTGATTCCTGTGTTCTGTGACCATCCAAACATCATCTATGAAAAGCAACCAATCATGGTTGAATGATACCGGTTGTAAGATTAAATATGATATTCTGCAGTTTAGCATGATTCCTTTGAGAATCAGTGAGAAATCTGACAGAACTCTTCCTCGGGGGATTAAGAGGCTTGGATAGAGTTCATAACAGGGCAACTGGTATACGGCTTTTGGAAAGATGCGTAAAATGACCTTTCCTCATCGATGCTTTTGTTCTTTTGTGTGAATTTGCACCGTGGAGGGAAAATTTCCATTGGCTACCACGCATTACTGCTGTCAGAAATATAGAAGGGAGTTTGATGCTTTGAGCAAAATATTCAAAGTGTCCTAAAAGCGTTGGGTTTGCAATTTCACTGGAAATAGTAATAAGAGGAAATCTTCCCACTATGTTTAATATGTCACTTAACACATAGCAACCGGAAGAATCTTTCATCTCTGTATCTGACTGGCAAGTGCTTGGCATAGGGTGCCAAAGGTAGAAGAAAATGTTTTGTTCCTAGCGCTGTTATCTCCAAACACAAAATTGCAACTTTCATCTCTTTAAAAAGAAAGCATATATTATTTACATCTTCTGTATCATTGTTTTATCACCTCTCATCTTCCTTGCTTCTGTTCAAATGAATGGGCGCTTCCTTTCACGCTGAGAAGCACGAATAATATTCTATTTGCTGTGTTTCTTCAATGTCTTTGTTTGATTGTCTTGTGTTGTTACTGCATTGTCACAATGTGGCTGACACAAAAATTATTTTTAAGTGCCTCTTTGAAGTACAAAAATCACAAGAACGTTTCCCCCTCCCCACTCCACCTCTCCCCGGGTCACCTCATTGAAAGCCTGTGCAGGACAAACATTACCCTGCAGTTGAAACACATCAGAGTGAAATCCTTGCCTTCTGTGAAGATAAAACTTCTCATGTGAAAGAGACTTGAGGAGCATTTTAAATATCAGTGAGCTTCAGTTTGCTTCAGATCAGACCACAGATGGCACCATAAAGCTTTTCCTGGAGGCTCATATGTTTTTGCAGTTGTTGTTTGAGAATGGTGTTAATTTGATGGGCAATCTTTAAAACAAACCATCGCATTTTGATCTGTCTACAAGCTTTTCTTTTAAACTGAGTATATTGTTATCTAAAATTGAACTGATTATGTTCCTGTTTCATAGAAGCTCTGATCTTTGAAAAGTAAATGTAGACAAACTCTTTTCAATGACAGAAATTGTGCTTGTTTTATTGGAAAATCGGGAACCTGGCATGATTTCTGCCAGTATTCTGCAATATGCTGATTAAACAAGGAAAGCTGAGCTGATTTTAAACCAATTGCTGATGGATCCGCCCAATTTACTCAATCCACTGGGAAATTCATCTCATCTGCACACTGCCCCTCGGCGACATCATCCGAAAACTCGTCAGGTTCCACATGTACGCTGACGACACTCAGCTCGATCTCACTACCACTTCTATTGACCTCTCCCCTGTCTCTAATTTGTCACACTGTTTGTCCGTCATCCAATATTGGATGAGCAGAAATTTCCTCCAACTAAACATTGGGAAGACTGAAGCCATTGTCTTTGGTTCTCGCCACAAACTCCATTCCCTGACCAGCGTTTCCACCCCTCTCCCTGGCAACTGTCTGAAGCTGAGCCAGACCATTCACAACCTTGGTGTTGTGTTTATCGCTGAGATGAGCTTCCGACCACAAAGCCACAACTCTACTGCCCATATCTTAACGTGTGCCAAGTCTCGTTCACCCAACACCCTTGCGCTCACTGACCTACATTGGCTCCCGTTCTGATAACACCTCAACTTTAAAATCCTCATCCCTGTTTTCAAATCCCTCCATGGCCTCACCCCTCCCTATCTCTGCAACCTCCTCCAGCCCCACAACCCGCTGAAATCTCTGCACTGCTCCAATTCTGGCATCTTGTGCATCCCCAATTTTAATCGTTCCACCATTGGTGGCTATGGTTTCAGCTGCCTTGGCCCAAAGCTCTGGAATTTCCTCTCTAAGGCTCTCCATCTCTCTCCTCTTTTAAGATGCTCTTTAAAACCTACCTCTTGACTATCTGCCCTGACACCACCACCTATGGCTCGGTGACAAAATGCTTTATTGATGGAGAGAAAGCAGGAAAGGGGTACTGAGGTGAATGATCAGCCATGATCTTATTGAATGGTGGTGCAGGCTCGAAGGGTCAAATGGCCTGCTCCTTGCACCTATTTTCTATGTTTCTATGATGCTCCTGTTAATATTTTGCTACGTCAAAAGTGCTATATAAATGCAAGTTGTTGTTATGTTAGGAATATGAATTTTGATAATATTACAGACAAAAGCTCCAGTCCTTTGCCTATATACCAAGAATAAATTCACACACAGTCAAATGATTGCAGATTTATTAAGGGTTAAATTAACCTGAGCATACTCACAGCTAATCATCGAGATAACATTGGTCACATAAGGTCACATTACAGTCAGTTCAACCCTCCACAATCCTCCCTTTCTCTATTTCCCAACTCACAGTACAATGGTCTTGTTTTTAAGCTTAGTTAAGTAGCAGTTGCATCACCTCCTCCATGACTTTCATTCTTGGTTTACATTAGGTATTATTATCAGCCCAACATCCCAAGACTCAAAATAGCTCCATAGCATGGTTTCAGGGCAGTTATAGACTGGAGAATTTCAACCTTCATTTAAAACCATCAGACAGGACTTAGTCGTCGCATTTTTCTACATCTGGGGAATATTTTCATTTCCATTTTATGACTTTTTTTCCTTTCCTCATCTGGTCTCTCCATGCCTCCAGTGTCCAAGATGGCAAGCAGCTGAGTAAGTCCAGATAACTATACAAACAGAATGTGTACAAGTAGCTCCATGGGTTAATATCCCTCTAATTTGGTCTCCCTCCAAGGAGGGACCTAGCCCCTCCCTTCTCAATATCCCTATTAGGGAGGGGGGCAGGGAAACTCTGTATGATTTCGGAGTGGATGGGTTTAGTGCATACATGCCAAATAAGACACTTCCCATGTTGGTTGGAATTCAACATATATACAAGGCCAGCATTTATTGCCCATCCCTAATTGCCCCTTGAGAAGGTGGCGATGAGCCGCCTTCTTGAACCACTGCAGTCGTGTGGTGAAGATACTCCCACAGTGCTGTTAGGGAGGGAGTTCCAGAATTTTCACCCAGCAACGATGAAGGAACGGCCGATATATTTCCAAGTCAGGATGGTGTGTGACTTGTCTGCAAAAACAACAGTGACTAAAGTAATTCATTGGCAGTCGGACATTCTGAGGATATGACAGTTGTAATATAAATTCAAGCTACTTCTTTAAATAAATAGGAAGGTGGTTGAATTGTATATTGGACATAATAGCTTAAAAATGGTGGTCTTGGCGCCACACGGCTAAACGTGAGACGGAACATGACCTCCGCCCTTCGTCTTAATCCTCGCCTTGGCAGAATCACAAATCCTTGAGGACAAGGGTATTTTAAACAGAAGGAACAGACTCCCCATGTCAGTACCAATATTACTGGTCACCCAGATCTGGTGGGATACCTGACAGTCATCCTGCCACTACTCGGGGGGATGGAGGGGAAGCAGAGGCCAAAGTTGCAAAGCTTTCAGATCCCGCGCTAATTCTGCTCCCTCGATCTCTCTTGGATTGATTATCATTTGAACTGGGAATGGGGAAGGGCGCGACCAGAACTAGCCCCAGACAGCAAGGACGCCTGCTTCATGAGGGTGCAATCACTGCTGGCCATGCAGGAAGCAGAATTAGCAGGTCTTCCTGGGTTAGCTTGACATCCTGCCCACCAACCACTCCCCCGCCCCCCCCCCCCCCCCAAAAGTGATGTCCCGGTAGAGGGAGAGGGGTTGGGGGTTTGGGTGGAAGAAAACCCCACTCCCACTGCCTTCGGAGCCAGGAAGGGGTGGAAATCCTACGAAAGGAGGCTCTGTCCCAAATTCCTGCCACTCCGTTCCTACCGAAACAGTGCAACCAATATAGTGTTAAAACCCATCGATCAATCAACACCCTTGCAACGTCTAAAAAGGCTAAAAGTGTATGACTCCTGATTTATGCATTTTGGAAACAAATGTATGTTTCTATGAACGAGGTGAAAATACCACTCTGTTACAGATCTGTTATCCAGGCCGAAAGAAGTCTGACAAATTAACCAGCAGTGGAATCCCCTTCCACATTATACTGCCCCCGATTTTCCTTTCTATAACTTCAATGGAAATGAAAATAGGTGGGGGTATATAATGTAGGTGCGGGGTTGAGGGGTGGTGGGGGTGGTGCAGGGGAAGCTGTCCCAGATGGCCAGGTTTTGGCCCTTGCTAAGAATGAAGGGAAGGAAATTCATTCTGAGCGGTAGTGCAGGGCGGGTGATATCGCATCCACTGCCTGTTATACCACCCGCACAATGCACAGTTCCGTTCACTTCAGTGCAACGGAATACCAGGCATGGCGTATAAGAGGCGGGCCATGCCTATAACCATCCATCTTGCACTCAAGTCCACGACGAATTTCTACCCCGAAAAACTCCCTCCATAGATTAATCTTATGTCTGAGATATATTAAAACCAGTCCAGAGTGTTGTGTAATGAAGCAGTTTTATGTTATTCATGTGACAGGTGGATATCTTACTCCCACACTCTTTGCTTCAACATCAATTATAATGAAATTGTAACATAGATTCATTAAAATGAGCCACTGGCATAGGATGTTAATATTTTATTCATTATCTCTTAGCAAAGCCTAGGATTAGTTATTTACAGAAAATTGAATTTGCAGTTGTTGCGTGATAGAAGGTGGCAATTTTTAACAGCTGTGACTTGCTTGGGGTGAGGGCTGCATTATCTGTGCAGAGTTGACATCTTAATTGAACCCTAGAGGGGTCATTTTCCACAGGCAGTCAGTGGGAGAATCATGGACATGCCCTCCAGACCTTATCCTCATCTTCCCGTCACCAGAAAAAAAAAGTCATTGCAATGCACAAATGTCCATCGAGTAGACCTTATTACAACAGGCATTTTCTAAGGTTTCTAAGAAACTAAGAAGGACTTGGTGCTATTGCCACCTACCTGTCAACTCACTCATGTGAAAAGTAGACTTTTCTGTCTGCATTATGCTAGCAGATCCGTGGTAGCGGTGGGTCAGAGGTTAAGCTGCTTTATAACAATGGCGGGGTTTTGTCAACAACATGTGATGCGAAAAGTGTCACAGGAAGTAAGCGGGGCAGTTACAGGATGTCTTACTCCCACGCTCTTTGCTTCAACATCTATTATAATTAAATTGTAACACTGGTATAGGCTGTTAATATTTTATTCATTATCTCTTAGCAAAGTCTACGATTAGTTACACACAAACGTTAAATATATGACAGGTGGATCTCCCGTGGCGGTGCTTGCTGTGAGTCAGAGGTTACGCTGTTTTATAGCTACGTTATGCACCATCGGGGGTCAGAGTCACTGATTTACGGAGATCAAATAACCCAAATTCTGAGTTTATGATGTGGTATTCTGGTATTTTAACCAGTGCTTCGGGGATCGAATTCCACAACTCTGGTCCATTTTTCTGTGAAGCAGCAAATAAATGGCCTTTACATCGATCCTTTTGCACGGAAACAGGCCATTTGGTCCATGTGGGCAAGGATAGCCTTAATGCTCCACGCAAGCCTCCTCCCACCTCTATTCATCTCATCCTATCAGCAGAACCTGCAATTCCTTGTTCTCGCATGTGTTTATCTGCCTTCCCCTTAAATACGTCGATGCTATTTGCCTCAACCACTCCCTGTGGCAGCGAGTTCCACATTCTCACCGCTCTCTGGGTAAAGAAGTTTCTCCTGAATTCCCCATTGGATTTATTGGTGATGAGCTTGTTAATTACGACCTCTAGTTTTGGACTCCCCACAAATGGAAACATTTTCTCGACATCTACCCTATCACTACCCTATTACTTTTATATAAATATATAGATATATATATATATATATGTGGCTTCCCTCTCTTTTCCTACCCGCAGCACCCTGCCAAAGGCCCCAGCACAGCTTACTTGAGTGGTGGAGGGTGCCCTCTGGGCTGCCCGAATGTCTCCTGCTAGCAGCCACTCCAGCTGGTCAGCGGGATTTTAAATTAACCTGGGCCTCAAGTCGATAACATTCAGGGGGTGAGGGAGAGGATTTGACACTTGAAACTTGCTCCCAGTTGAAGCCCTGCACCCCCTCCCTATTTAGAATTCTTGGTTTCATGCAAGCAGTCCATAAATGATACTACCTGGGGGTGGTGAAGAGAATAGACTCATCATCAAGATGGGGGCGAAGGGGAAGGAATGAGTGGGATGGTACACCTCTGGCAAGTCATTGTGATTGTCTCCCAACCCCATGCTGTTTAAAAGCTTTTTATTTCATTTCTCAACAGGAGCAGAGCCTGAACTGTAAGCTATGATTACATCACAAAGATCTTTTCTTAAGCATCATAGATAGCTTCTTCCTTAGGTTAAAAAGTAAAGAAGGAACAGTAGTGATTGTGACCAACTTCTGTACAGTGGGAGGTGACATTCAACTTTGGCAGCGACATAAAACAGACAGGAGGACATTGGCCGCCCGTTATACACCCTGCCCAAATTTCCTTTTCACACAAAGCGTAGTAGAAATCTCGCCCAAAAGGCTGTGAGCATTAGGACAATTTGACCTTTCAAGACTGAGGTAGATAGAATTTTGTTAGGCAAGGGTTACGGAACCAAGGCAGGTAGATGGAATTAAGACACAGATCAGCTAAGATCTAATTGAATGGCGGGACAGGCTCGAGGGGCTGAATGGCCCTCCGCCCCTTTCCATTGCCTTGAGTAGAAATTGGGCAGGTTGTATAGTGGGTGCAGATCTTCCCACCGAGTCCACAGCAACCCTTTTGCCAACAGTCTACAAGGTGTCAAGAGAGGCCCATTGCCAAATAAACCAAATGACTGAGTAAATTTATACCCGAAGAAAGAACGAAAGAAAGAGTTGCATTTCTACAGCGACTTTCACGACCTCAGGATGTCCCAAAGCATTTTACAGCCAATGAAGTAATTCTTGGAGTGCAGTCACCTGTTGTAATGTGGGAAACGCAGCAGCAAATTTGCGCACAGCAAGCTCCCACAAACAGCAATGTGACAACAACTAAATAGACTAGATAATCTTTATTTTTGTTATGTTGATTCAGGGATAAAGATTGCCCAGGACATCGGGGATAACTTCCCTGCTCTTCTCCGAAATAGTGTCGTGGGATCTTTTACGTCCACCTGAGGGAGCAGAAGGGGCCTCGGTTTAACGTCTCATCCAAAAGACGGATATTCCTTGGCCAGACAACTAAAAGCATTCACAGCACTTTGGTTAGAAACTTAACGTGAGATTTTAGAGTAACTCTATTCCAGTGCCAAACAACATACAATGGCTTGAACCTAGAGCTCACTGATTAGAGTCAGGGATATATCAGCCCTTCAGAGACAAGTCACTCTGCATCCACCTTGTCAAACCCCCTATAATCTTATACGTTTTGATAAGATCACCTCTCATTCTTCTGAATTCCAATGAGTAGAGGCTCAACCTCCTCATAAGTCAACCCCTTCATCCCTGGAATCAACCTAGTGAACCTTCTCTGAACTGCCTCCAAAGCAAGTATATCCTTTTGTAAATATGGAAACCAAAACTGTACGCAGTATTCCAGGTGTGGCCTCACCAATACCTTATATAGCTGAAGCAAGACTTCCCTGCTTTTATACTCCATCCCCTTTGCAACAAAGGCCAAGATTCCATTGGACTTCCTGATCAGTTGCTGTACCTGCATACTATCCTTTTGTGTTTCATGCACAAGTACCCCCAGGTCCCACTGTACTGCAGCACTTCGCAATTTTTCTCCATTTAAATAATAACTTTGTAGGAAACAAGGCAACCAATTTGCGCACAGCAAGTCCCAACAACACTGAGATAATGACCAGATAATCTGTTTTCAGTGGTGTTGGTTGAGGGATAAATATGGGCCAGGACACCTGGGAGAACTCTGTCTTTCTTTGATATAGTCATCATCATAGGCAGTCCCTCGAAGCGAGGATGACTTGCTTCCACGCCAAAAAGGGATGAGTTCACAGGTGTTTCAATGAAGGACCTAATAGTCCAGATCCCAAACTACATCTTGGAGGGTGGAAGATGCCTGTGCGTGGATTTTTTTAACATGGGGTGGCCGTTGCACACCAGCCACCACACAGGCTTGACAGAGCTAGGTCTTGGTCCAGTGGCAAGGATTAACCAAGATGACTGGAGACCAGCTCTGCTGCACAGACCTAGTGCGCACACATATCGCAGTGTGGGTTGGCCTGTGCTGCCCCTGGGCCCCCGCCTCCCCTGGGCCCCGGTCACTTCCTTCTACAAACTCTTGCCGCTCCTTCGCCCCTCCTGCTGTGCCTGCCCGTGCTGCAATCAGCGACCTGACTTCACAGCCGTCGCCCTCCTGCAGTGGTATGCCGCCGCACGCTGCTCCCTCTATCATGGGATCTTTTACGTCCACCTGAGATGGCAATCTGAAAGATGGCACCTCCGACAGTGCAGCACTCCCTTAGTACTGCACTAATATGTCAGCCTAGATTTTGTGCTGAAGTCTCTGGAGTGGAAGTTGAATCTCTAACATTCTGACTAAGAAGGCAAGAAAGCTATCCACTGAGCCATGGCTTACCACCTTTTTGGTTGGCAGCAAACCGTAAACTTGATATATTTAGGCTGCACTTTCTTCAGTTACATCAAGCCACGCTTGACCCTTCCTAAGGATAAATCATGTTTGATTTGTGCATTCTTTGGGGGGGTTATTACAAGAATGCTGCCAAATATTATGGATATAATTGTATTTTCCTCCTTCTAAGGGAGTGAGGCTGTGGTTATAGTTTGAGAAGATCCCTTGCTGAGTATCGAGCAGCTGGCCCTTGGAATCAAAGGATTGCTTCATTGATCAAAGGCAGGTGCTAACGCCAGGAGTCTCGTCACTATTCCGAGGGAAAGGTACCTTTGTAGTAGAAAATCTTTCAGACAAAAGCTTGTGAATCAGTTACTTACCAAACATGGATAACAGGTGAGATAGGCTCATTACAGCCTCTTGCATTCACAGGATGAACCCAGGGACTCCAGCTACCCAATTGCAAAATACAACACACTGCTTTACAAATAATAGGTAAAAGTGCTACTCTTGACTGACTCCCGACCGCCCTCCAAATGATCATTGATGTTCACAGAGTCAGCTTCTCAGTCTCTGGCTGGGTGTCTTCTGTGAGCACCCAGGTACTGATGATCTTTCAGATTTGCTACCTGCAGGGCTCAAAGTCATCATCTTCACCTTGCGTCCATCTTTAGCTCGTTACGCCTGAGGGGAACCTGTGCAACACAAATAGGTACTCAGCCAGGATAAACGACAGTGATGGCACTGTGAATCGCTAACTGTTGGCATGCCCTGAACTAACCCCCACAGCTGGCAGGACACTACCCCTGAGCAAAATCGGTGCAGAAGGCATTTTGCCACAGGGAATTTCAACTTAGATTTTGTAGATACTACCTGAAACGCTGAAAAGTTGGGTTTCAACAACTGTGTGACCGAAGCTGATGATGCTCCAACCTGCTTGCAGTTCTGGCTTTGAACAGCAGATGGCACTGTTGTAATGCAGATTGGGTACTTTTCCCTGCCATGATCACCACATAGGCAGTCCCTCATATCGAGGATGACTTGCTTCCACGCCAAAAAAGGATGCGTTCACAGGTGTTTCAATGTGGGACCTGATATTCCAGATCCCAAACTACATCCTGAAGGACGTGCGTGGATTTTTTCTAATGTGTGGTGGCCGTTGCACACCACACGGGCTTGGTCCAGTGGCAAGGATTACCCAAGACTAACTGGAGACCAGCTCTACTGCACAGACCTAGTGTGCACCCATACCGCAGTGTGGGCTGGCCCGTGCTGCCCCTGAGCCCCTGGCCCCGAACTCCCGCCTCTCCCGCCATGAATGGAGCTGGTGGGAGAATTTAAAACTGGTCCAGTCCCACACCAGCTAGCTGTTGGCCCAGAGAATTAGGCCTGGTCCAGAGGGTTGCCAACTGGTTGAATGTATTCCTGGAGGTTTCGCCACCCCCACGCTCTCGCTATTGGTCGCACAACACCAACACCAACCATACTCTCCCGGCACCTCACCTCCGCACCCCAACTGGAAAGTGAAAAAACTCTTCATTACCCGATTGGATGATGTTTGGCTGATAGGCTTCCCCGCCCATCTTTTTATAACTAATTAATGGAAGTGTTCAAAGGAAGTGAAAGAAACATTGTTTTTTAAAATGGCCCTCTGATTTATTTCCATGTTTTCTGGCAGCCGTGTCCTGGAGATTAATCTTCAATCTCTGGAGCCTCCCGGCCAATCCTGGAGCCTCCCGGCCAATCCTGGAGCCTCCCGGCCCATCCTGGGGGGTTGGCCACTTCTACTGGCCCAATGGCTGCCCAACTGCTAATAAACGTGAGCATTTCTCAAGGTCTAACCTGTCCAAAGTGGAACAGAACATGTGAATACTGCACAACGCAGTGTGTCGTCTCTTAGAGCACTGTGTCATCATAACTTGCATTTCAGCTCTACCTTCTCCAGAGCAGCTGGTCGTGGAGTATCTATCTTACGGAATCTATCTGGATTTTAAAAAGAATATATAAATCACTTCTTCTCATTCTTTTTACCATGGAAAATTATATATCTTGGATAGTGCCATTACAGGGTTAGCTATGGCTCAGTGGGCAGCACACTTGCCTCTGAGTCAGAAGGTTGTGGGTTCAAGTCCCACTCCAGGGACTTGAGCACAGAATATCTAGGCTGACACTCCAGTGCAGTGCTGAGGGAGCACCGCACTGTCGGAGGTATCATCTTTTGGACGAGACGTTAAACCGAGGCCACATCTGCTCTCTCAGGTGGATGTAAAAGATCCCATGGCACTAGATCAAAGAAGAGCAGATGAGTAATCCCTGGTGTCCTGGCCAATATTTATCCCTCAATCAACATAACAAAAAACAGATTATCTGGTCATTATCATATTGCTGTTTGTGGGAGCTTGCTGTGCACTAATTGGCTGCCGCGTTTCCCACATTACAACAGTGACTACACTTCAAAATTACTTCATTGGCGGTAAAGTGCTTTGAGACGTCCGGTGGTCGTGAAAGGTGCTATATAAATGCAAGTCTTTATTTCTATTAGTTCTCCTTTGCTTTCCTTACCTATCCTATCTCAAGATAAATTGGGTGAATCTTACTCCTTGACCATCATTCGGTCAAGACTGCGTAGGATTACATAGGATTACATCGGATATACAGCACAGAAACAGGCCATGTTGGCATTTATGCTCCACTCGAGCCTCCTCCCGTCTTTCCTCATCTAAATCTATCGGCATAACCCTCTATTCCCTTCTCCCTCATATGCTTGTCCAGCCTCCCCTTAAATACATCGATACTATTCGCTTCACCCACTCCCTGTGGCATCGAGTTCCACATTCTCACCGCTCTCTGGGTAAAGAAGTTACTTCTGAATTCCCTATTGGATTTCTTGGTGACTATCTTGTATTGATGGCCTCTAGTTTTGCTCTTCCCCACAAGTGGATCCGTATCTATGCTATCAAAACTTTTTATAATTTTAAAGACCTCTATTAGGTCACCCCTCAGTCTTCTCTTTTCAAGAGCGAAGCCTTTTCAGACTGTTCTGATTTCCTCGGGGAAAGAGCTGTATGTGATCTTTATTTTCCAACTGGTTGTACACATTCTACTCAACCAAATGCAACGTGCTGCGTTACACCTTAATTCACTAGCCATTTCGCTTTCCGCTCAAAAATAAAGAGCTGCTCATATGAAAGAAAGAACTTGCCAGTTGAAAGCACGTTTTTAGACGTCCCAAAGAGTTTTACAGCCGAGGGATTATTTTGAAGTGTAGTTGCTGTTGTTTTGTAGGCAAACGTGGCAACCAATTCGCACGCAGTTGACAAGCAATGCGATGAGCGAATCGTTAATGTGTTTTTGGTGGTGCAAGTGCCAGGATAGCAGGACAACTCCCGAGCTCTTCTTCGCAATAGCGCCCCGGATCCTTAATGCTTATCTGAGGGACTCAGACGGGCTTCGGTTTAACATCTCAGTCAAAAGGTGGCACTGGCGACAGTACTGCTCTAAGATCTAGTTCAATCCCCCCACCCACCCCCGCAAAAAATGAATCACAACACTGAGAGCTAAATGGAAAAATAATGGAGATATTGTGGCTGGAGAATCCAATCAAAATTGATCATTTCTCCTTTTTTTTTTGCCTGCTGCAGAAAAGCATTATTGTACTCTGAGTGCTTTGTAACCTCTCCAGTAAATTACTGTAATCATAAACCTGAAACTACTCTAATTGTCCATTATGCTGCATGCCATTTCATACTTTCTAATACTTACTCTGTACTCACTCCAAGAATCTAGTATTCAACATGTAATGTAATACTCCCCCGTTAGATTACTGCCCACAATCATTCCATATTGTGAATCTCCCCAAGAGGTTACTGCATGATATCACTCCAAGTATCCATTATTCTATCTGCTAGATATCCTTAACTCAACAAAGTGTATCCGCCTGAAACTCTACTGATAGCTTCAGCGGGTAAGTGGAGGAGGTGCAAGCACTGTCCAACGTGACATAGAAACATAGAAACATAGAAAATAGGTGCTGGAGTAGGCCATTCGGCCCTTCGAGCCTGCACCACCATTCAATAAGATCATGGCTGATCATTCCCTCAGTACCCATTTCCTGCTTTCTCTCCATACCCCTTGATCCCTTTAGCCGTAAGGCCCACATCTAATTCCCTTTTGAATATATCTAACGAACTGGCCTCAACAACTTTCTATAGTAGAGAATTCCACATGCTCACAACTCTCTGAGTGAAGAAGTTTCTCCTCATCTCGGTCCTAAATGGCTTACCCCTTATCCTTAGACTGTGACCCCTGGTTCTGGACTTCCCCAACATCGGGAACATTCTTCCCGCATCTAACCTGTCCCGTCCCGTCAGAATCTTATACGTTTCTATGAGATCCCCTCTCATCCTTCTAAACTCCAGTGTATAAAGGCCCAGTTGATCAGTCTCTCCTCATATGTCAGTCCAGCCATCCCTGGAATCAGTCTGGTGAACCTTCGCTGCACTCCCTCAATAGCAAGAACGTCCTTCCTCAGATTAGGAGACCAAAACTGAACACAATATTCCAGGTGAGGCCTTACCAAGGCCCTGTACAATTGCAGTAAGACCTCCCTGCTCCAGTAATCAAATCCCCTTGCTATGAAGGCCAACATGCCATTTGCCTTCTTCACCGCCTGCTGTACCTTCTTGCCAACTATTAAAGACTGATGAACCAGGTCTCGTTGTACATCCCCTTTTCCTAATCTGCTACCATTCAGATAATATTCTGCCTTCGTGTTTTTACCACCAAATTGGATAACCTCACATTTATCCACATTATATTGCATCTGCCATGCATTTGCCCAATCACCTAACCTGTCCAAATCACCCTGCAGCCTCTTAGCATCCTCCTCACAGCTCACACCACCACCCAGTTTAGTGTCATCTGCAAACTTGGAGATATTACACTCAATTCCTTCATCCAAATCATTAATGTATAATGTAAAGAGCTGGGGTCCCAGCACTGAGCCCTGCGGCACTCCACTAGTCACTGCCTCCCATTCCGAAAAGGACCCATTTATCCCCACTCTCTGCTTCCTGTCTGCCAACCAATTCTCTATCCAGGCCAGTACATTACCCCCAATAGCATGCGCTTTGATTTTGCACACCAATCTCTTATGTGGGACCTTGTCAAAGGCCTTTTGAAAGTCCCAATACACCACATACACTGGTTCTCCCTTGTCCACTCTGCTCGTTACATCCTCAAAAAATTCCAGAAGATTTGTCAAGCATGATTTCCCTTTCACGAATCCATGCTGACTTGGACCGATCCTGTCACTGCTTTCCAAATGCGCTGCTATTTCGTCCTTAATAATTGATTCCAACATTTTCCCCACTACTTATGTCAGGCTAACCGGTCTATAATTACCCATTTTCTCTCTCCCTCCTTTTTAAAAAAAGTGGTGATACATTAGCTACCATCCAGTCCATAGGAACTGATCCAGAGTCGATAGAATGTTGGAAAATGATCACCAATGCATCCACTATTTCTAGGGCCACTTTCTTAAGTACTCTGGGATGCAGACTATCAGGCCCCGGGGATTTATCGGCCTTCAATCCCATCAATTTCCCTAACACAATTTCCTGCCTAATAAGGATATCCTTCAGTTCCTCATTCTCACTAGACCCACTGTCTCCTAGTACATTCAGAAGGTTATTTGTGTCTTCCTTCGTGAAGACAGAACCAAAGTATTTGTTCACTTGGTCTGCCATTTCTTTGTTCCCCATTATAAATTCACCTGAATCCGACTGCAAGGGACCTACATTTGTCTTCACTAATCTTTTTCTCTTCACATATTTATCGAAGCTTTTGCAGTCAGTTTTTATATTCCCTGCAAGCCTCCTCTCGTACTCTATTTTCCCCCTCTTAATTAAACCCTTAGTCCTCCTCTGTTGAATTCTAAATTTCTCCCAGTCCTCAGATTTGTTCCTTTTTCTGGCCGATTTATATGCCTCTTCCTTGGTTTTAACACTATCCTTAATTTCCCTTGTTAGCCACGGTTTAGCCACCTTCCCCGTTTTACTTTTACTCCAGACAGGGATGTACAATTGCTGAAGTTCATCCATGTGATATTTAAATGTTTGCCATTGCTCATCCACCGTCAACCCTTTAAGTATCCTTTGCCAGTCTATTCTAGCCAATTCACCCCTCATACCGTCGAAGTTACCTTTCCTTAAGTTCAGGACCCTAGTTTCCAAATTAACTGCGTCACTCTCCATCTTAATAAAGAATTCGACCATATTATGGTCACTTTTCCCCAAAGGGCCTCACACAACAAGATTGCTAATTGGTCCCTTCTCATTACACATCACCCAGTCTAGGATGGGCAGCTCTCTAGTTGGTTCCTCGACATATTGGTCTGGAAAACCATCACTCATACACTCCAGGAAATCCTCCTCCACCGCATTGCTACCAGTTTGTTTAGCCCAATCAATATGTAGATTAAAGTCACCCATGATAACTGCTGTACCTTTATTGCACACATCCCTTATTTCTTGTTTGATGCTGTCCCCAACCTCACTACTACTGTTTGGTGGCCTGTACACAACTGCCACTAGCGTTTTCTGCCCTTTGGTATTCTGCAGCTCCACCCATACTGATTCCACATCATCCAGGCTAATGTACCTCCTTACTATTGCATTAATTTCCTCTTTAACCAGCAACGCCAACCCACCTCTTTTTCCTCTCTGCCTATTCTTCCTAAATGTTGAATACCCCTGGATGTTGAGTCCCCAGCCTTGGTCACCCTGGAGCTATGTCTCCGTGATGCCAATTACATCATATCCGTTAACTGCTGTCTGCACAGTTAATTCGGCAACCTTATTCCGAATACTCCTCGCATTGAGGCACAGACCTTTCAGGCTTGTCTTTTTAACACACTTTGCCCCTTTAGAATTTTGCTGTAATGTGGCCCTTTTTGTTTTTTGCCTTGGGCTTCTCTGCCCTCCACTTTTACTATTCTCCTTTCTATTTTTTGCTTTTGCCACAATTTTATTTCCCTTTGCCTCCCTGCAGAGGTTCCCATCCCCCTGCCATGTTAGTTTAACTCTTCCCCAACAGCACTAGCAAACACTCCCCCTCGGACATTGGTTCCGGTCCTGCCCAGGTGCAGACCGTCCGGTTTGTACTGGTCCCACCGCCCCCAGAACCGGTTCCAATGTCCCAGGAATTTGAATCCCTCCCTTCTGCACCACTCCTCAAGCCACGTATTCATCTGAGCTATCATGCGATTCCTACTCTGACTAGCACGTGACACTGGCAGCAATCTTGAGATTACTACTTTTGAGGTCCTACTTTTTAATTTAGCTCCTAGCTCCCTAAATTAGTCTCATAGGACCTCATCCCATTTTTTACCTATATCGTTGGTACCTATGTGCACCAACTGGCTGTTCACCCTTCCTTTTCAGAATGTCTTGCACCCGCTCTGAGACATCCTTGACCTTTGCACCAGGGAGGCAACATACCATTCTGGAGTCTCGATTGCAGCTGCAGAAACGCCTATCTATTCCCCTTACAATCGAATCCCCTATCACTATCGCTCTCCCACTCTTTTTCCTGCCCTCCTGTGCAGCAGAGCCACCCACAGTGCCATGAACTTGGCTGCTGCTGCCCTCCCCTGATGAGTCATCCTCCTCAACAGTACCCAAAGCGGTGTATCTGTTTTGCAGGGGGATGACCACAGGGGACCCCTGCACTACCTTCCTTCCACTGCTCTTCCTGTTGTTCACCCATTTACTATCTGGCTGTGTACCCTTTACCTGCAGTGAGACCAACTCGCTAAACGTGCTAGTCACATCATTCTCAGCCTCGAGCATGCTCCAGAGTGAATCCACCTGTAGCTCCAGTGCCGCAATGCGGTTCGTCAGGAGCTGGAGGTGGATGCACTTCCCGCATTTATAGTCGTCGGGGACACCAGAAGCGTCCCTGACTTCCCACATAGTACAGGAGGAGCATAACATGTGTCCGAGCTGTCCTGCCATGACTTAACCCTTAGATAAATTTAATTTGGCAACAGCTATGCTAAATGTTACTTACTGATATAGAAAAGAAAAAGAAAAACTACTT
This sequence comes from Pristiophorus japonicus, assembly GCF_044704955.1. Lineage (NCBI taxonomy): Eukaryota > Metazoa > Chordata > Chondrichthyes > Pristiophoridae > Pristiophorus > Pristiophorus japonicus. Next base: position 228,834,757 of record NC_091982.1, on the reverse strand, counting down.
ACCAATCACCAGCCAATCACTTACTCCCTTGGCTGTGACATCATCTTTCGATTTCTTTCTACATCTTTATTGCCTTCTCTCCCTGCTGCAGCTGCACCAGCTGGGCCTTTATAGACCTCTCCACACACCTCGAACTCCCGCCTCTCCTCTGCCGCCGCCTCCCGCTGGAAGCTGGGTTATTTAATGCATTTAAGATGGAGATAGACAGATTTTTGAATGATAATATAGTCAAGGGTTATGGGGAGCGGGCAGGGAAGTGTTGAGGCCAGGATCAGATCAGCCATGATCTTACTGAATGGCCTTTAGAGGCCTCTCCTCGATGCAAAAAGCAGGAAACAATTCCTTTCACCAACCATGGCATCACTTGCCATTTGACCCCTCGAGCTGTACCGCCATTCAGTAAGATCATGGCTGATCTGATCCTGGCCTCAACACTTCCCTGCCCGCTCCCCATAACCCTTGACTATATTATCATTCAAAAATCTGTCTATCTCCATCTTAAATACATTAAATAACCCAGCTTCCACAGCTCTCTGGGGCAGAGAATTCCAAAGATTCACAACCCTCAGAGAGAAGAAATTCCTCCCTATTTCCATCTTAAATGGGTGACCCCTTACTCTGAAACTATGCCCCCTAGTTCTAGATTCCCCCACGTGGGGAAACATCCTCTCTGTATCAGCCCTGTCAAGCCCCCTCAGAATCTTATACATTTCAATAAAATCACCTCTAAGTCTCCTAAACTCCAATGAGTCGAGGCCCAACCTGCTCAACCTTGCTTCATACAACAACCTCTTCATCTCAGGCTTTTAGATGGCTCAGTGAGTAGCCCTCTTACCCTTGAATCAGAGGGTTGTGGATTCAAGTCCCCCTCCAGAGACTTAAGTCCAAACTTTGGGCTGAAACTCCCGTGCAGTGCTGAGGGAGCGCTGCACTGTCAGAGGTGCCGTCTTTCGGATGAGACGTTAAACCGCGGCCCCCTCAGGGAAATGTACAAGATTCTGTGACACTATTTTGAAGAAAAGCAGGAGAGTTATCCCCGGTGTGGAGTCCTGGCCAATATTCATACATCAAGCTACATCACTAAAAACAGATTATCTGTTATTTTTCTTATTCGGTATTTTGCGAATGGGTGGAGGGAGGCAGTTGAGGAAGAACAGATACACAGGATGTGGTGGTTAAAGATATGTTTGTGAATTGTGCTAGAAATTCATTGTAGCAAAGAAATGGGCAGTGTTTCGACTAAAAATGGTTCAGTCGCGCCACCTGAAAATCATCGAGAATGCGTGTAACATTCGTGCTCACTCCTCATTAAAATGATTGCAAATATGATTCTAGTCTAAAAACCGATGTTACAGTGAAAGGATGGACCAATAATGGGTTCATTGCAAATAATAATTGCCACAGGCTTTTTCACTACTTGGAGGAGGATTGCTGTCATGAATTCAACTATCATTGTAACCCATGTATTAGCTGACCGAAGTTGTACACCTTGAGAACATTGACCACAAGGGGGTGAACTTGTGGGGGACACTCCTAACCTGGACTTTCAGGTATAAAAGGGGAAGCTCCACCCACCTTCATCACTTGAGGTCTTGGTAACAAAGGTAACTGGTCACAGAGTGACCTTCTCTCAAGTATGGGCCTCGTGTACATTTATACTGTATAGTAAGGACATATCATTGGCGACGATAAACTGTGATTTAAACCACGTGAGCATGGCCACTAGCAGCACAGAAGAGAGGTACTGTGTTGGTGATGATTGGGACAACTTTATTGAGAGCCTACAGCAAAGTGTTGTCACTAAGTAATGGTTGGGACAGGATTCGGCCGACAAACGCAGGGCTCATCTCCTGATGGTTTGTGGATCCAGAACATACTGATGAAGGACATTCCAGTGCCAGAGAAGCCGGCGGACAAGACGTTCAAAGAGCTCAGTAAGTTGATCGGGGAACACCTTACACCGGCGAGCAGCATGCACATGGCGAGACACAGGTCTTACACGCACCGGCGGTGAGAAGGGCAAAGTGTTCCAGACTTCGTGGCAGATCTCCGGCAACTGGCGAGCCTATATAAGTTCCCAAATGCATGCAGAGCGGAGATGTTGCGAGACTTTTTTTATTGAGGGCATCAGGCACGCTGGAGTTTGCAGGAAACTGATTGAGACCAAAGACTTGACCTTGGAAGCGGCGGCTCTTATAGCCAGACATTTATCTCAGAAGAGGAAGAGACCAGAATGATGTATGACAAAAATCTTGGCTCAAATGCGGCAAACAACCAGGGAGTCAACATTGTTAACGCGGCACACAGTTCTCTAGGCAGACAAGAGCAATCGGACATGCCCCAGCATTTGTCGAACCCAAAGGGGGAATTCAACAGAGACAATGGCTAGCTGAATGGCGATTCATGCCATCGCAATGGACAATGCGGCCAGTAATGGGGCCATCAAAACCTGTTAATGGTGCGCTTAAGGACAGTTACAGAGACAGTCAGAGATGATCGACTGGTAATGGACCTTTTCTTTCCAACAACAGGGCCTCCAGCTCATGCTGGAGGTGTGGAGGCAAACACCCAGCCAGAACTTGCAGGTATCAGCAATATACCTGCAGAAACTGCAACGTCAGCAGTCACTTGGCGTGTATGTGCAGGAAGCCTGCAGCCAGGTTGATGTACGAGGAGGACCGGCCTGATGTAAGCCCTACGAGGCCAAATGAATACTGGGGGAAATCGCTGGAAGCTGAAGTTCAGCGAGTTCATGTGGAGCAAATATACAGTTCATATACCAGGACGCCACCGATAATGATGAAAGTGCTCCTCAATGGCATCCCAGTATTAATGGAGCTAGACACGGGGGCCAGCCAGTCCCTGATGAGTATCAAACAGTTCGACAGGTTGTTGGTGTCCAATGCCAGGAGGCCAAAATTATAGCCGATTGACGCATAGCTACGGACATATACAAAAGAGATCATTCCGGTACGAGGCAGCGCCACGGGAGTCGTGACCCACAAAGATTCGGAGAATAGGTTGCCACTCTGGATTGTCCCGGGGGACGGTCTCGCACTACTGGGGAGGAGTTGGCTTGCTGTCATGAATTGGAAATTGGGCGATGTCAATGCAATTTCTTCTGTGGAGCGAGTATCATGCTCATAGGTCCTGGACAAATTTGACTCATTATTTCAACCCGGCATCGGTACTTTCATGGGGGCCAAGGTAGTAATTCACATAAACCCAGGTGCCAGGCCAGTACACCACAAGGCCAGAGCGGTGCCACATGTTATGCGGGAAAAGATAGAATGCGAATTGGACCGCCTGCTGAGGGAAGACATCATCTCGCCAGATGAATTCAGTGACTGGGCGAGCCCGATCGTGCCGGTGCTCAAGGCGGATGGGTCGGTCAGGATATGTGGCGATTACAAGGCTACCATCAATCAGGTGTCACTCTAAGACCAGTACCCGCTGCCGAGAGCGGAGCACCTCTTTGCAAAGCTACCCGGTGGCAAACTTTTTTCAAAATTGGACCTGACCTCAGCTTACATGACCCAGGAGCTGGCGAGTGAGTCGAAGAAGCTGACCACCATCACGACACACAAAGGGTTGTTTGAGTATAACAGATGTCTGTTCGGGATTCGTTTGGCTGCCGTGATCTTCCAGCGAAATATGGAAAGCCTCCTCAATCAATTCCAAGGACGGTGGTTTTTCAAGACGACATCCTCATCACGGGTCGCGATACTGAAGAACACCTCCACAACCTGGAGGAGGTGCTATGCAGACTGGACCGGGTCGGGCTGCGACTGAAAAAGGAGAAGTGTGTCTTCTTAGCTCCAGAGGTAGAATTCCTGGGGAGGAGGGTAGCAGCAGACGGGATCAGACCTACTGCGTCCAAAACGGAAGCGATCCAGAGAGCACCCAGACCCCGTAACACGACGGAGCTGCGTTCGTTCCTGGGGCTCCTGAACTAGTTTGGTAACTTTCTATCCAAATTGAGCACACTGTTGGAGCCGCTACACGTGCTCCTACGCAAAGGTCGCGATTGGGTCTGGGGGGACAGCCAGGAAAGGGCTTTTGATATAGCACGCAATTTGTTATGCTCCAACAAACTGTTAACGTTATATGACCCGTGGAAGAAACTTGTTTTAACGTGCGATGCGTCGTCCTATGGGGTCGGGTGTGTGTTGCAGCATGTGAATGCCAATGGTCAGTTACAACCAGTAGCTTATACCTCTAGAAGTCTGTCCCAGGCAGAAAGGGGCTACGGGATGGTAGAAAAGGAAGCGCTAGCATGTATATATGCAGTAAAAAAAATGCACCAGTACCTGTTTGGCAGGAAATTTGAGCTGGAGACAGATCACAAACCCCTAACGTCCCCTTTGACTGACAACGTAGAAACATAGAATCATAGAAAATAGGTGCAGGAGTAGGCCATTCGGTCCTTCGAGCCTGCACCACCATTCAATATGATCATGGCTGATCATTCACCTCAGTACCCCTTTCCTGCTTTCTCTCCATACCCCTTAATCCCTTTAGCCGTAAGTGCCATATCTAACTCCCTCTTGAATATATCCAATGAACTGGCATCAATGACTTTCTGCGGCAGGGAATTCCAACTCTGAGTAAACAAGTTCCTCCTCATCTCAGTCCTAAATGGCCTACCCCTTATCCTAAGACTGTGTCCCCTGGTTCTGGACTTCCCCAACATCGGGAACATTCTTCCCGCATCTAACCTGTCCTGTCCCGTCAGAATCTTATACGTTTCTATGTGATCCCCTCTCATCCTTCTAAACTCCAGTGTATAAAGGCCCAGTTGATCCAGTCTCTCCTCATATGTCAGTCCAGCCATCCCTGGAATCAGTCTGGTGAACCTTCACTGCACTCCCTCAATAGCAAGAACGTCCTTCCTCAGATTAGGAGACCAAACTGAACACAATATTCCAGGTGAGGCCTCACCAAGGCCCTGTACAATTGCAGTAAGACTTCCCTGCTCCTATACTCAAATTTCCTAGCTATGAAGGCCAACATGCCATTTGCCGCCTTCACCACCTGCTGTACCTGCATGCCAACTTTCAATGACTGATAAACCATGATACCCAGGTCTCGTTGTACATCCCCTTTTCCTAACTTGCCATCTTTCAGATAATATTCTGCTTTCGTGTTTTTACCACTAAAGTGGATAACCTCACTTTTATCCACATTATGCTGCATCTGCCATGCATTTGCCCAATCACTTAACCTGTCCAAATCACCCTGCAGCCTCTTAGCATCCTCCTCACAGCTCACAGCACCACCCAGTTTAGTGTCATCTGCAAACTTGGAGATATTACACTTAATTCCTTCATCCAAATCATTAATGTATAATGTAAAGAGCTGGGGTCCCCGCACTGAGCCCTGCGGCACTCCACTAGTCACTGCCTCCCATTCCGAAAAGGACCCGTTTATCACGACTCTCTGCTTCCTGTCTGCCAACCAATTCTCTATCCAGGCCAGTGGATTACCCCCAATAGCATGCACTTTGATTTTGCACACCAATCTCTTATGTGGGACCTTGTCAAAGGCCTTTTGAAAGTCCAAATACACCACATACACATGGTTCTCCCTTGTCCACTCTGCTAGTTACATCCTCAAAAAAATTCCAGAAGATTTGTCAAGCATGATTTCCCTTTCACGAATCCATGCTGACTTGGACCGATCCTGTCACTGCTTTCCAAATGCGCTGCTATTTCGTTCTTAATAATTGATTCCAACATTTTCCCCACTACTTATGTCAGGCTAACCGGTCTATAATTACCCATTTTCTCTCTCCCTCCTTTTTTAAAAAGTGGTGTTACATTTGCTACCATCCAGTCCATAGGAACTGAATACAGAGTCGATAGACTGTTGGAAAATGATCACCAATGCATCCACTATTTCTAGGGCCACCTCCTTAAGTACTGTGGGATGTAGACAATCAGGCCCCGGGGATTTATCGGCCTTCAATCACATCAATTTCCCTAACACAATTTCCTGCCTAATAAGGATATCCTTCAGTTTCTGCTTCTCACTAGACACTCGGTCCCCTAGTACATCCGGAATGACATTTGTGTTTTCCTTCGTGAAGACAGAACCAAAGTATTTGTTCAATTGGTCTGCCATTTCTTTGTTCCCTATTATTAATTCACCTGAGTCTGACTGCAAGGGGCGTACATTTGCCTTCACTAATCTTTTTCTCTTCACATATTTATAGAAGCTGTGGAAGAAAGAATCTATGAATCTATGGCTTATGGAAAAGGGAAGGGTTAAATTCTGTTTTTGCTATGCTTAAAGAAATAATAGGACTAGAAAAATAGCCACGGTTTTTTAGCCTTGAAACTGAGAGATGCAATTAAATGACCATCTGGTATTAAAAGGGAGTCTCCTTTTATTCTGCTTATCAGACTGTGAACAGGGAGAAACTATGCAAGGATAGATAGAGTGTGTACCTCCCGAGACGACCTTTGTACTCGCGGGACTAATGAATAAGATTCCTTTTATATTTCTGTATTCAATTTCTGTATAAAGATAGGGACAATTTGCCTGTACGGGAGAGTTTTCTGCCTTGGTACGGTCCAAGCAGGCTCTCCGAGATATCTCGCTTTTTAAAATAAAATTCTCTCGAAGTGCAGTTCTGAAAGTCTCCGCCTGAGTTAATTTAAGCTAATATTTCCTCGACATATTTTGGCGTAATCGGCAGGATCTCTAAAAAACGAGATCCAAAAGAACAAAATTCAACTTTTAAAGAGAAAAGAGGAATTTTAAGGACCTTCCTAGCTGAAAGAAGGAAGGTGCCTAGGCCGTCCTAGCTGAAAGGGGGACGGGCCGCCGAGATCCCCTAGGGGGTGAGGCATAAGGTAGCTACCGCAAAGAAGCTAAAATAACAAAACGGCAAAAGGAGACCCCGAGCTGAGCAGAAAGAAGAACACCGGTGAGCGCTTTGTAAATTATTGTATATTTTGTAAGATTGTCATAACTCTCATTTCAGAAAAGATCGCGAGACGTTGCATCCGGCAGAATGGGAAATGGCTCTAGTCGAGCAGGGCGCTCGCGCCCAGCTCCTAGAAAAGGAAAGAAGGACGACCTCTCAACTGAAAGAATGAAAGTACATCCTAAGACTGAGAAAATAATCAGTAAGGTAGTAAAGCAACGAGAGAAGGTAGGAGATCCCATTGTGCCGCCCGGCTCGCCGGCGGACACTGTAATTAAAGAAACAGGAGACGACAGATACGCGGTAACGTTTAGTAGCGATTTATACGGTTGGTCTGATGGGGATTGGCCATATGGAGGAAGTTTTAAATTGTCCTTAATTGAGGAATGGAGATAAACCACCAAAAATGGGACAGGGGACCCCACTTGGGATAAAGATTATATGGAGAATTGTTTTTAAAAAAAAAAAATATCAGCCGCCCCTAATCCTGTTAAGAAGCCAGTAGCCTTTCACAACTGGCTTGAGCAAACCTGTACCATTTATAACCCCCTCCCCGGAGATGTGAAATTATTATTGCAGGCAGCATATGGGTCCTCTTGGCAAGGGGTATAAGATGAACCTTTGGCAGTGCAAACCTTGTTAAATTGTATGTTGCCACAACAAGCAAGAACATGCAAAATAAAGGTTTTGGACTGGCAAGGAAAAAGTTGGAAAGAGACAGTTACAGTACTGGCTAACATGGATAGAGAGGGACTATTTACCTGTAAGGAAAATAAGGCTAAAACAGCAGGTCAGTAAATCAGCAAAAGGGACGAGGACAGGCACAGAATAATCAGCATAGGGATGCCCCGGAGGCTTAGTGGTACAGGCGGCAGCCCTCCGCTTATCGGCAGACATAGAAGAAAACCCTCTGGCAGTAGTAAAAGTAAGAGACACTTATGTGAAATTCCTGGTGGATACCGGTGCTACTATGTCTTCTGTACCATCCTCTGTGGGATTACCTGTAAGCAATACCACCGTCTTAAGTTTGGGTGTGGCCGGTATCCCCATGAAAATTTTTTTATCTGAACCTACCAAATTGATAATTGAAGGACAACCAGTTAATGATGAGACTTTGATAGTCTCTAAAACAACACCTCTCCCTTTATTGGGAAGACAGACTTTGTGCAAACTAGGAGCCACAATTTATTGCACAAAGGAAGGAATGTTCATGGAGCTCCCTCCAAATAAAATCCATCAGTTCTTTAATGGGATTAAAGAAGAGAAAAGGGAGGATAACAAAGAAAAGGCTGCCCTCTATTGTTGGCAATTGAATGGCAACTTCTATTCCCCCTTGTTACATGAAGTTATACAAAACTTAAAAGCTAAATTTGACTCTAATACTGAAGAATTGATGTATATAATTTTGACAAGCTTTGAGGCAGTTCAGCTTCACTGTACAACCTGGTACACTCGACAAAAAGCTGAAACTTACCAGTGTTTGGTACAATCCTTTTTAAATAGAGAAGAAATAGTAGAAGCTACGCCCCGCATTTATTTTGGACCAGAAGGATTGGGGGTAGCCATCGATTTGACACCCTTACAGCAACAGCGGTTTAGAGAAGCGAACTCGACACCCCATCTGACATTGGCTGTAAAACCACCAGCGAAACCTAAAGATATGGGTCCGATGATTGTAGGAATGGAGATTTGTGCAAGATCTGAGAGCTATTAATAAGATAGTAGTCCCTATCACCCCTGTGGTACCGGACACCAACATTATACTATCTGCTATACCACCAACAGCAACTGTCTTTACTGTAATAGACCTGTGTTCAGCTTTTTTCTCCATCCCGTTAAATTTTGTCAGACTCAAGTCCAGTACCTGGGTTTTCACATATCTAAAGGGCAGAGGCAGCTAGGACCAGAAAGAATTCAGACAATTCTAAGGGCCACCATACCAAAGACAAAGAAGGAAATCTTGTCATTTTTGGGGATGGTTGGGTACTGTAGACAATTGATCCCCGATTATCGAGAATGGGATGCGGTCCTAAGATCAGCTGCCCTAAATGATGCCCCACCCAAGGTGGAGTGGACCCCAGAGAGAGAGAAGGCATTTAAACAGTTAAAGAAAGCCATTACTAATGCTCCGGCGTTGGGACTTCCGAATTATGGTAAACCTTTTCAGATGTATGTGAATGAGAAAGAAGGATTTGCAACAGCAGTACTAACCCAAGAACATGGTGGGGGAAATAGACTAGTTGCTTATTATTCGTTTTTGCTGCCTCCAGTAGTAAGGGGAATGCCAGCATGTCTATGTGCTGTAGCTGCTACTGCGGTCATGGTGGAAAAGTCGGTACCTACTGTCATTACAGCCCGTGCTGTGTTATTACTTTTGAATTCAGCTGCCACACAACACTTTACAGCGTCTCGAAGAACAGGTTATGAAGTATTACTGCTGTCACACCCTAACTATACCTTTCGACGTGCACCGGTAGTGAACCCAGCCACCTTTCTTCCTACTAAAGAAGTAGAGGATCCAGACCAGCATGATTGTCTGTTAATGGTGGAAGTAGCCACCTCACCAAGACCAGATTTTCTCACAGAGCCCATGGACAATCCTGATCTTATTCTCTATACGGATGGATCATCACATAGGCCGTCGGATGATTTGTTTTTGGCAGGCTATGGTATTGTAAATCCCCACGAAACTGTTGAAGCATTCGCCCTGCCTCCCGGAACCTCGGCTCAGGCTGCTGAATTGTTTGCCCTCACTAGAGCTTGTATAATAGCTAAAGATCATACTGCTAATATCTATACTGATTCTAGATATGCATTCGGTGTGGTCCATGATTTTGGACAACTGTGGAAAAACAGAGGCTTTATCACCTCTGGTGGAAAGCATATTAAGCACTCTCAACTGGTGCTTAATCTATTAGACGCCATTCAGTTGCCAAGTAAGGTAGCCGTTATCAAATGTGCAGCTCACACAACCGGTGAGGATGAAGTATCAGTAGGAAATAGGAAGGCTGACGAGGCAGCCAAACAGGCCGCTTCGGCACAGGCAGACTGCCTTCAAGCAGTCTCAGTTTCCCCTCCACAGGTACTTGACATCCAACAACTTAAAACAGCCCAACAACAAGTTACCATGCAGGAAGGAAGAACTTGGGAAAGCCAGGGTTGTTTTCGAAAAAACGACATTTGGTATCACCCTGATGGGCGAACTGTTTGCCCTAGATCTCTATTTTTGCCCCTGTCTCGCCTAGCACACGGTCAGGCTCACATGGGCACAGGAGGGATGATACATGCTATTAATGCACAGTGGTATGCACCAGGAATAACAGTAGTAATTGAGAAAATTGCTAGAACATGCCAAATTTGTCAACAAAATAACAGAGGCAAAACACCTGCTGAATATGATCATCTACCCCAACCAAGTATGCCCTTTGAAAATTTGCAAATTGACTTTGTCCACATGCCTCCAGTATCAGGTCTTAAGTATCTATTAGTCATAGTAGATATGTTCACAAGGTGGGTAGAAGCGTACGCCACTAGGAAAGACGATGCCCGAACAGTAGTAAAAATTCTATTTAAAGAAATAGTACCAAGATATGGGATACCTATGGGAATCAACAGTGACAGGGGAACCCACTTCACCGGAAAAATAGTGCAAAACCTTGCAGAAGCGTTAGGGTTCCAGTGGAAGTTACATATACCATATCAGCCACAGTCCTCGGGAATGGTAGAAAGAGTAAATGGGATAATAAAATCTACCCTTACCAAGGTATGTCAGGAGACTGGACTGAAGTGGTCAGAAGCCTTACCATTAGTATTGTATACAATGAGAAACCAGAAAAACCGAAACACTGATTTAACACCACACGAAGCCTTATTGGGAAGACCAATGCCTACTGGCGTAAAACCACCACTGGCAGATGAAAAAATAGCATTAATTTGGAATGATGAAAAATCACTAAAGTATGCTCAGGCCATGTGTGAAATAGCAAGAAGTCTGCATGAACAAATAAAGCAGACACAGGTGCCCCCGTCGGAAGGAAATATGCACCCTTTCAGACCTGGAGATCAAGTGTTAGTAAAAACATTAAATAAAGAATCCTTTTCTCCTAGGTGGAAAGGACCGTATCAGATAATTCTCACAACACGAACCACTTTGAAGTTGGAAAAGCACCCGAACTGGGTGCATGCAACCCGCTATAAATATTATTTCCCCGACGAATTACAGCCGAAGGAAAAGGCATTGAACCAGGACATACTACGGTCGCCCGACTAAGAAAACAGCCATCTTCTCGCTGAAGAACTGTACCTGCTCTTGTATTAAATATTTGGACTTGAAATTATTGCCCAAAATTCACGGACGGATGTCAGAGCTCATTTATGTGCCAGTTTGGGCCTTTATTATTTGGGTCACTGTTACTATCGTGTGGACGTGTTGTTATTGTAACGACTTAATTCAAGAGTGGTATAGAAACAAACAAGAAAGGGAAGATGGGAAGGGACTCTTGGAAAAATTATAAATGGACGTTAGGTATACTGATCATTTTAGCGACAGGGAACTCCCGCCAGGAGGAAGAAGTCCTAAAAGAAGGAAGAGTATGGAAGGGAAATATGGTATGGGAAAGAAGTAATAGTATGAGGCAGCAAGGCAATTTTATATGCCCAGTAGGCCAAAGTTGTAAGGTAGGGAATTTTACGGCACGATGTGAGGCATGTGGAATGAAGGAAGAAAGAGGGGAGTTCCAGTTTATATTGGGGAAAGGGTATCAGTTGTTCATAAAATACCAGGCCGATGTGTGGATGAAGTGTACCGGGAGCACAGGGAAAAACAAGAGATGGGGGTACATAGGAGGGCCGGACGAGAGAAAAGACTTCCTCCGTTATTCATTTACAAGTATGGTAGAAGGGCAGTGGATGTTGTGCATGAATAACACCCCGGTGAATGGAGGAGACCCATTTGTGGTAAAATGGTCAGTAAAAGAATCCGGCCACCCAGAAGACCGAGACCCGGGACATCTAAAAAGGATACTGACCACTTGCATCCCAGTGGTAAGATCCCCAGGTGTATTAAATCTAACAATACGAATTAAATATCCCCCAAAGAAAGAAGATGGTTGCCACACAACCAGTGTTAAGGTATCTTTTGAAAAAGAAAGACCCCAAAGAAAGAAACGGGATGTATTAGAGACTGTGTTAGGTGGAGTGGGAGCAGGAATAGGAGCATTGAACTCCATGGATATCGAGACCCTACAAAATAAAATCCAGGCCGCCGGAGGACTGGTAGGGGAAGATATAAAAATCAGAAATGCCTGGGATGAAGGATTACAGCAATTACAGATATCAGGTTACGTCATAAATGAAATGACCTGGCAACAGAATGAAGGGATAGAGAAGGAAATAGAGAACCTAATGAAAGAACAACAGGGAGTAAACAAGTACACCCATTGCCTGTTTAAAGAAATGATCAGACAGCTATTAAGAGCCGAGTTAGAAAGGAAAATATTATCCTTCCATGCTAACACATGGGAAAGGTTGCTGGAAATTAACAAAAGAGATAAGCTTCTTAATTTAACCATTAGCCCTCAAAAAAAAAAGATATACCAGTTGTAATTCAAAAGGATGTAATGTTACTGGAGAGATAGTAAGTATGACACAAAAAGAAATTTGGTGTCAGTTCCAAGTAATGCCCCAGCTGTTTGGACAGAACTTCTGGTACCCAGAATTTAAAGGAGATTGGGTCGATGAGAAGAATATGACACATCACCAGAGGGGATGTGCTAGGTGGCCATTCGGAATGGTATGTCCCTATCAGACCACCATACATGAACCATGCTCACTGCAGCACTCCATTTGAGTATGTAAATGGGAATTAAAGCTAACAAATGACACTGATATAACGGAAATAGAACAGAATGAGATCTGTGTGACAGGAAATAAACCTCTCTATCTGGATGGAATTTTGTATAAACCCCCCATTAATAAATGCGTGAGAAGAGTCTACACCCTGTATGACCCTGAAGTAAAAAGAACTTATACCTTTGGGCAGTGGCAAAATGCAGAAAAGTATCTGTCTATGCACAAGATTGAACCCTTACCCCCTGTAATTAATCTGACCAGACTGCACAATTTGATACGGAATGACAAGAAAATTGAGGAAGCTCTGTCAAAGCAAGGCAGAGACATCCACCAATTTAGAGTCGAAATGAGTTACAAGAAGGGGCAGCTAGTGAGAATCGCATATGAAGTCACCTCTTTGATAGTACACCACTGGTGGGATGTGTTTACCGGATGGTCCCCAAAAGCTACAGCAGTACTGAAGCTTGCTATACACCCCATAGTAATCGTAGGTGTGGTTATGCTTGTATTATTAATAATCCTTTGCGGAATGTGGATAAAATTAAAAAATGTCATTAGTCAAGTAATAAACCCCCTTTTGCTCAAGAAGAGAATATAGGAAATTGCGTTGATCTAAAAAATAACAAGATCAACAAGGAGGGAATTGTGGAAGAAAGAATCTATGAATCTATGGCTTATGGAAAAGGGAAGGGTTAAATTCTGTTTTTGCTATGCTTAAAGAAATAATAGGACGAGAAAAATAGCCACGTTTTTTTAGCCTTGAAACTGAGAGATGCAATTAAATGACCATCTGGTATTAAAAGGGAGTCTCCTTTTATTCTGCTTATCAGACTGTGAACAGGGAGAAACTATGCAAGGATAGATAGAGTGTGTACCTCCCGAGACGACCTTTGTACTCGCGGGACTAATCAATAAGATTCCTTTTATATTTCTGTATTCAATTTCTGTATAAAAATAGGGACAATTTGCCTGTACGGGAGAGTTTTCAGCCTTGGTACGGTCCAAGCAGGCTCTCCGAGATATCTCGCTTTTTAAAATAAAATTCTCTCGAAGTGCAGTTCTGAAAGTCTCCGCCTGAGTTAATTTAAGCTAATATTTCCTCGACAGAAGCTTTTGCAGTCAGTTTTTATGTTCCCGGCAAGCCTCCTCTCATACTCTATTTTCCCCCTCCTAATTAAACCCTTTGTCCTCCTCTGTTGAATTCTAAATTTCTCCCAGTACTCAGGTTTGCTGCTTTTTCTGGCCAATTTATATGCCTCTTCCTTGGATCTAACATTATCCTTAATTTCCCTTGTTAGCCACGGTTGAGCCATCTTCCCTGTTTTATTTTTACTCCAGACAGGGATGTCCAACTGTTGAAGTTCATCCATGTGATCTTTTAATGTTTGCCATTGCCTATCCACCGTCAACCCTTTAAGTATCATTTGCCAGTCTATTCTAGCCAATTCGCGCCTCATGCCGTCGAAGTTAGCTTTCCTTAAGTTTAGGACCCTAGTTTCTGAATTAACTGTGTTACTCTCCATCTTAATAAAGAATTCTACCATATTATGGTCACTCTTCCCCAAGTTGCCTCGCACAAGATTGCTAATTAGTCCCTTCTCATTACAAATCACCCAATCTAGGATGGCCAGCTCTCTAGATGGTTCCTTGACATATTGGTCAAGAAAACCATCCCTAATGCATTCCAGGAAAACCTCCTCCACCGCATTGCTACCAGTTTGGTTACCCAATCTATATGTAAATTAAAGGCGCCCATGATAACTACTGTACCTTTATTGCACACATCCCTTATTTCTTGTTTGATGCTGTTCCCAACCTCACTACTACTGTTTGGTGGCCTGTACACAACTCCCATTAACGTTTTCTGCCCTTTGGTATTCTGCAGCTCCACCCATACCGATTCCACATCATCCAGGTTAATGTCTTTCCTTACTATTGCATTAATTTCCTCTTTAACCAGCAACGCCAACCCGCCTCCTTTTCCTCTCTGTCTATCCTTCCTAAATGTTGAATATCCCTGGATGTTGAGTTCTCAGCCTTGGTCACCCTCGAGTCATGTCTCTGTGATGCCAATTACATCATATCCATTAACTGCTATCTGCGCAGTTAATTCACCCACCTTATTCCGAATACTCCTTGCATTGAGGCACAGAGCCCTCAGGCTTGTCTTTTTAACACACTTTGCCCCTTTAGAATTTTGCTGTAATGTGGCTCTTTTTGTTTTTTGCCATGGGTTTCTCTGCCCTCCACTTTTACTATTGTCCTTTCTATCTTTTGCCTCTGTCTCCCTCTGCCTCCCTGCATAGGTTCCCATCCCCCTGCCATATTAGTTTAACTCCTTCCCAACAGCACTAGCAAACACTCCCCCTCGGACATTGGTTCCGGTCCTGCCCAGGTGCAGACCGTCTGGTTTGTACTGGTCCCACCTACCCCAGAATCGGTTCCAATGCCCCAGGAATTTGAATCCCTCCCTTCTGCACCACTGGTCAAGACACGTATTCATCTGAGCTATCCTGCGATTCCTACTCTGACTAGCACATGGCACTGGTGGCAATCCTGAGATTACTACTTTTGAGGTGCTACTTTTTAATTTAGCTCCTAGCTCCCTAAATTCGTCTCGTAGGACCTCATCCCATTTTTTACCTATATCGTTGGTACCTATGTGCACCATGACAACTGGCTGTTCACCCCCCCTTTTCAGAATGTCCTGCACATGCTCCGAGACATCCTTGACTCTTGCACCAGGGAGGCAACATACTATCCTGGAGTCTTGGTTGCGGCCGCAGAAACGCCTATCTATTCCCCTTACAATCGAGTCCCCTATCACTATCGCTCTCCCACTCTTTTTCCTGCCCTCCTGTGCAGCAGAGCCACCCACAGTGGCATGAACTTGGCTGCTGCTGCCCTCCCTTGATGAGTCATCCCCCTCAACAGTACCCAAAGCGGTGTATCTGTTTTGCAGGGGGATGACCACAGGGGACCCCTGCACTACCTTCCTTCCACTGCTCTTCCTGTTGTTCACCCATTTACTATCTGGCTGTGTACCCTTTACTTGCAGTGAGACCAACTCGCTAAACGTGCTATTCACTTCATTCTCAGCCTCGTGCATGCTCCATAGTGAATCCACCTGCAGCTCCAGTGCCGCAATTCGGTCTGTCAGGAGCTGGAGGCGGATGCACTTCCCGCACATATCGTCGTCAGGGACATCTCCGATCCCTGGACTCACACCCCACTGACGCACCTCCTGACTCCTATCTCGCGGCCTTTATAGGCCTCTCCAATCCCCGAACTCACACCTCAGCGACGCACCTCATGACTCCTGATCTCGCAGACTTTATAGTCCTCTCCGATCCCCGGACTCACGCCCCAGCAAAAAGGCCATAAATGCGAATGCCTCGGCCCGCATACAGAGGTGGGCACTCACGTTAGCCGCCTATGACTACACAATTCAGCACAGACCGGGCACTGAAAACTGTGCCGATGCACTCAGCAGGCTCCCACTAGCCACCGCTGAGGGGACAACTGAGCATGATACTGAGATGGTCATGGCTGTTGAAGCTTTCAAAAGCAAAGGCTCACCTATGACAGCGCATTAGATTAAAGTCTGGAGAAATAAAGACCTGCTACTGTCTTTAGTTAAGAAATGTGTGCTGAATAGGCACTGGGCAGCCACGTACGGGGCATGCCCTGAGGAATTTAAACCGTTTCATAGGCGCAAGGATGAACTCTCGATTCAGGCCAATTGCCTACTGTGGGGAAACCGAGTAGTCATGCCCCAGATGGGCAGAGAGGTGTTTATCAGAGAACTTCACAATGAGCACCCGGGCATTGTCATGATGAAGGCAATTGCCAGGTCACACGTTTGGTGGCCAGGGATAGATGCAGACCTGGAACTTTGTGTTCGCAGGTGCAGCACGTGTGCTCAGCTGGGCAATGCACCCAGGGAAGCCCCCCTTAGCCCCTGGTCCTGGCCCGCCAAGCCATGGTCATGCATCCATGTGGACTGCGCAGGTCATTTCAAATGGATTGTGTCATGTATGCAACCTTCATGTAACTGTAACCTTCATGCAACAACACTGCATACTGTATACACCTAAGAAATGCACACCTTGACCACAGGGGGTGAACTTGTGGGAGACACTCCTCATCTGGTCATCCAGGTATATAAAGGGAGGTCCCATGCAGGGTCATCACTTCTTGGTCCTGTGAATAAAGGTTCGGGTCACAGAGTGACCTTGTCTGCAGAATGTGCCTCGTGTGAATTTATAGTAGTGTGTAAGGACACTACATTTGGCGACAAGAAACGGGAATTAACGACCTCACCCGGGTGGTCAGGGTGAGCGAAGGCTTCAGCAAATGATACATACCACCATCTGAACCGCAGTCTTCACACACTGCCCAAAGCACCACACCCCCAGCACTCACCCACCGACAATCCCTACCGAGCAACACTCGCACACAACGATATCTATTCAACTACGGCAGGCACATCACCAAAACACATTGCACCTCACTCACTCCCACACTTTCCTTTCTCTTGCAACCGGAGGGAGCAGAAGCGCATGGGCCCACATTGAAGGGCTGAGCCAGCTGGAGAGTCGAGAGCTGGAGATCATTGGGTGGCAGGTGTTGGGCACCATGGCCACCGGCGACGTTGACCCCCTTGGGGACAACAATGGTATGTTCATCCCTAATCTTTCTTCACACATCCCAATTCCCCCACACCCCAAAATCTTTTTTCACTCTCAAGCTACTCAAAAGGCAGGTAACTATCGGCCGGTTAGTTTGACATCTGTAGTGGGGAAAATGCTTGAAGCTATCATTAAGGAAGAAATAGCGGGACATCTAGATAGGAATAGTGCAATCAAGCAGACGCGATATGGATTCATGAAGGGGAAATCATGTTTAACTAATTTACTGGAATTCTTTGAGGATATAATGAGCATGGTGGATAGAGGTGTACCGATGAATGTGGTGTATTTGGATTTCCAAAAGGCATTCGATAAGGTGCCACACAAAAGGTTACTGCAGAAGATAAAGGTACGATGAAATGTATTAGCATGGATAGAGAATTGGCTAACTAACAGAAAGCAGAGAGTCGGAATACGTGGGTCCTTTTCAGGTTGGCAATCGGTGGTTAGTGGTGTGCCACAGGGATCGGTGCTGGGACCACAACTGTTTACAATATACATAGATGACCTGGAAGAGGGGACAGAGTGTAATGTAACAAAATTTGCAGATGACACAAAGATTAGTGGGAAAGCGGGTTGTGTAGAGGACACAGAGAGGCTGCAAAGAGATTTAGTTAGGTTAAGCGAATGGGCGAAGGTTTGGCAGATGGAATACAATGTCGGAAAATGTGAGGTCATCCACCTTGGAAAAAAAAACAGTAAAAAGGAATATTATTTGAATGGGGAGAAATTACAACATGCTGCCGTGCAGAAAGACCTGGGGGTCCTTGTGCATGAATCCTAAAAAGTTAGTTTGCAGGTGCAGCAGGTAATCAGGAAGGCGAATGGAATGTTGGCCTTCATTGCGAGAGGGATGGAGTACAAAAGCAGGGAGGTCCTGCTGCAACTGTACAGGGTAAGGCCGCACCTGGAGTACTGCGTGCAGTTTTGGTCACCTTACTTAAGGAACGATATACTAGCTTTGGAGCGGGTACAGAGACGATTCACTAGGCTGATTCCAGAGATGAGGGGGTTACCTTATGATGATAGATTGAGTAGACTGGGTCTTTACTCGTTGGAGTTCAGAAGGATGAGGGGTGATCTTTTAGAAACATTTAAAATAATGAAAGGGATAGACAAGATAGAGGCAGAGAGGTTGTTTCCACTGGTCGGGGAGACTAGAACTAGGGGGCACAGCCTCAAAATACGGGGGAGCCAATTTAAAACTGAGTTGAGAAGGAATTTCTTCTCCCAGAGGGTTGTGAATCTGTGGAATTCTCAGCGCAAGGAAGCAGTTGAGGCTAGCTCATTGAATGTATTCAAATCACAGATAGATAGATTTTTTAACCAATAAGGGAATTAAGGGTTATGGGGAGCGGGCGGGTAAGTGGAGCTGAGTCTACGGCCAGATCAGTCATGATCTTGTTGAATGGCGGAGCTGGCTCGAGGGGCTAGATGGCCTACTCCTGTTCCTAATTCTTATGTTCTTATGTTCTTATGCTGTATGCATGCATTTCTCCCTCCTGTCCCCCTCCCCTGACCTTAACCCGACTCTTGTGCCTTTCTGCTTTCAGATGATCAGCAGGCCCATGAGCAGCCTCTCCCGAGG
Source organism: Pristiophorus japonicus (assembly GCF_044704955.1). Classification (NCBI taxonomy): domain Eukaryota; kingdom Metazoa; phylum Chordata; class Chondrichthyes; family Pristiophoridae; genus Pristiophorus; species Pristiophorus japonicus. The sequence goes on along the minus strand of NC_091982.1, from coordinate 228,815,697 downwards.
GCACCAATGAGCACGAGGGCAGAGGTGAAGAGGAAGAGGAAGACACCACATGCATCTATCACTTGCAGACACCAGCTCAGATAATGGAACTACGCATTCTTTGGATCTGCGCAGAGTGAGGCACCGCGGATGAGTGGGCTGCTGCAAGGCCAGAGGGCAAGGTTGCTCAGGGATCAGCTGCCCGGAGGGCGAGTTCACCCACGAGTTCTGCTCCACAGACTCATATGGGGACCTCAATGGGCGAGGCCGAAGGGTGCAATGGCACAACTGCCAGAGGGCCTCTCGGCAATGGTACGGAGCATGGAGGAGTCCGCCTCCAACATTGCACAAGGCTCTGTGCAGAGCACAGAGCCCATCATTTCAAGTCTGCAAAGGAGGATACACTCTCAGTGGGACTGTGACGACCCAGATGTGATGGCGCGCATGATGAGCGATGTCGCAGCTTCCATTGCAGCACAGGCGGAAGCGACCCAACATCTTAGTGTAGCAGCGGAAGCTCAGACTGCTCTCGTGCAATCTCTGCTTGGTGCCATCCAATCTCTGGCTGCTCTCATACGTCTGAGCACGATTCCACCCAAGCTCTAACTGCTGCCATTGTCGCCGGGTCTTCCATCATTAACCGGGGCTTTCAGTGTCGCAGCAGCCCATCAATCTGTGCTCCAACAGATTGGTGGGGATGCTAAGGTTCTGCCCCGCGGAGTGGCAGTGGGTCAGTGGAGCAAGAACCTGCTGTCCTCTCTCAGGATGACAACATTCCTGATCCCACTACTGCCACTCTGCCATTGCCGCAAAGCTCAAATGAACGACACCTCAAAAGATTCCCAGCCCAGACTACTGGTGCCCAGCCTGAGGTGGTGCAGTCTGCAGCTGGGCCTTCCAGGCCCAGAGCTGGTCGAGGGCATCCTGCAAGGCCATGTGTAGTCTCTGGTCCTGACACTCAGCAGCCTTCCACCATCGTGCTGTGGCCACTGTGGAGGCACTACATAGGAAAAGACACATGAGCGACAGGCACTAAGGCATTACACAACGGTGAATAGTTAATAGTGTTGATGTAATATGTGTGATATGTGTATAGATAAATTTATTAATTGTGTGTTTGGAATCTGTTGTGGTGTCTTTCATTTGAGCTTTGTGCCCAGGAGGAAGCTGTGATATCCCTGTGACAGTGATGGTATGATGGGAATGTGGTGAGCAATGGGGAGGTGGGGTTTGATTCATTTGAATCAGAGCCTCAGAGTCTGATAGGCCAGTCACAGACCACCCACCCAGAAGGCCAATTGTCTGGCTGTCTCTGTTATATATGTGGACTTGTATTTACTCTGTACAGCCACCAGAGGGCTCATTCCCCAGAGTCCCAAAGGATCCCATAATCCCTTGGGAGCACAGGTATTTAAGAAGACTTCACAGGTTGGAGAGGCACTCTGAGACCTGCAATAAAAAACTCAGGTCACACTTTACTTTGAGCTCATAGTGTTCAGTCTGACTCTTTCTCCATACACAACAACTGGCGACGAGATACAGATAGCGAACCCAAAGATGCAGTGAACAGTGGGCATCCTGGAGAAATTTTCAGAGGGAGATGATTGGGAAATTTTTGTGGAGCGACTCGACCAATACTTCGTGGCCAATGAGCTAGATGGGGAAGAGAGCGCTGCCAAACGTAGAGCGATCCTCCTCACCGTCTGTGGGGCACCAACATATGGCCTCATGAAGATTCTGCTCACTCCGGCGAAACCCACGGAGAAATCGTACCGCGATTTGTGCAGAATGGTCCGAGAGCATTTAAACCCGAAGGAAAGCGTTCTGATGGCAAGGTACCGGTTCTACACCTACAAAAGTTCTGAAGGCCAGGAAGTGGCGAGTTATGTCGCCGAGCTAAGACGCCTTGCAGGACATTGCGAATTTGAAGGACATTTGAAGAACATGCTCAGAGACTTTTTCGTACTTGGCATTGGCCACGAAACCATACTTCGCAAGCTTTTGACTATAGAGACCCCAACCTTGAGTAAGGCCATAGCGATAGCCCTGGCGTTCATTGCCACCAGAACAATACGAAGCAAATCTCTCAGCACACAAATGCTGCTACAAATACTGTGAACAAAGTGATGTTGTTTTTGAATTGTAACGTACAGGGCAGATCACACATACTTACAGCTACACGTCCGCAGATGTCTCAGAGTCCACCATCAAGGGTGATGAATGCAAGGCCATTAACACCTTGTTGGCGCTGCGGGGGATGATCATCGTTTCCATTCATGCTGATTCAAAGGATACGTTTGGAACAATGGGACACCTCCAACGAGTGTGCAGGTGAGCTGCTAAGCCTGTTAAACTTGTAAACCACCACGTTGCAGAAAAGGATAGATCCACAGAGGATCACTATGAACCAGAGCTTCAGATAGAGGGGGCAGATGTACATGGGGTGCACATATTCACCACGAATTGTCCCCCGATAATGCTGAATGTTGAACTAAATGGACCCCCAGTGTCAATGGAGCTGGACACGGGCGTGAGCCAGTCCATCATGGGCAAAAAGACTTTCGAAAGGTTGTGGTGCACAAGGCCTCAAAGCCTGTCTTAACTCCAGTTCACACGAGACTAAGAAATTACACTAAAAAACTGATTCCTGTAATCGGCAGTACTACCGTAAAGGCCTCCTACGATGGAGCAGTGCACAAGCTACCACTCTGGGTGGTACCGGGCGATGGTCCCACGCTGCTCGGCAGGAGCTGGCTGGGAAAGATACACTGAAACTGGGACGACGTCTGAGCGCTATCGCCCACTGACGACAGTTCGTGTGCCCAGGTCTTAACAAATTTGCTTCGCTGTTCGAACCAGGCATCGGGAAATTCCAAGGAGCAAAAGTGCAGATCCACCTAATTCCGGGGGCGCGACCCATCCATCACAAGGCGAGAGCAGTATCTTACCTGATAAGAGAAAGGGTAGAGATCAAGCTAAACTGGCTGCAACGAGAGGGCATCATTTCACTGATCGAGTTCAGCGAGTGGGCCAGTCCTATTGTCCCAGTCCTCAAGGGAGACGGCACCATCAGAATCTGTGGCGATTACAAAGTAACTATCAATCGTTTCTCCCTGCAGGACCAATACCCACTACCAAAAGCCGACGATCTCTTTGCAACGGCGGGAGGAAAGTCGTTCACGAAGCAGGATCTGATTTCAGCCTACATGACACAAGAACTGGAGGAATCATCGAAGGCTCTCACCTGCATCAACACGCACAAAGGTCTTTTTGTTTACAACAGATGCCCATTTGGAATCCGATCAGTGGCGACGATATTCCAGAGAAACATGGAAAGTTTACTGAAGTTAGTCCCACACACCGTGGTCTTCCAGAACGACATCTTGGTCAGAGGTCGGAAGACAGTTGAGCATCTGCAGAACCTGGAGGAGGTTCTTAGTCGACTCAACCACGTGGTGCTCAGGTTAAAACGCTCGAAGTGCTTTTTCCTGGCGTCTGAAGTTCCTGGGAAGGAGGATTGCGGCAAACAGCATCAGGCCAACCAACGCGAAGACGGAGGCAATCGAGAACGCACCAAGGCTACAGAATGTGATGGAACTGCGATCGTTTCTAGGACTCCTGAACTACTTTGGTAACTTCTTACCGGGTCTCAGCACCCTGCTAGAACCACTGCATGTCTTACGACGAAAAGGGGGCAAATGGGTTTGGGGCAAAAGCCAAGAAAATGCCTTTGTAAAAGCAAGAGAATTGTCATGCTCAAACAAATTACTTGTGTTGTATGATCTATGTAAGCGTTTGGTACTAGCATGTGATGCGTCGGGTGTGTATTACAACAAACTAATGATTTCGGGAAACTGCAACCAGTTGCTTATACATCCAGGAGTCTGTCTAAGGCTGAGAGAGCCTACAGCATGATTGAAAAAGTAGCATTATCGTGTGACTATGAGGTAAAGAAAATGCATCAATACCTGCTTGGGCTAAAATTCGAATTGGAAACTGACCATAAGCCACTTATCTCCCTGATTTCCGCGAGTATAGGGATGAATACCAACGCATCGGCCCGCATCCAGAGATGGGCGCTCACATTGTCCGCATACAACTACGCCATCCGCCACAGGCCAGGCACAGAAAATTGCGTTGATGCTCTCAGTAGGCTGACATTGCCCACCACGGGGGTGGAAATGGCGCAGCCCGCAGATCTAGCCATCGTTATGGAAGCATTTGAGAGTGAGCAATCACCCATTACTGCCCGGCAGATCAAAACCTGGACAAGCAAGGACCCCTTATTATCTCTAGTCAAAAGCTGTGAGCGTCTCGGGAGCTGGTCCAGTATGGCAGAGGAAATGCAGGAAGAGATAAAGCCGTTTCAGTGGCGCAAAGATGAAATATCTATACAGGCAGACTGCCTTCTGTGGGGCAATCGAGTAGTGGTCCCCAAGAAGGGCAGAGACACCTTCATCAATGACCTCCACAATACCTACCCAAGCATCGAAATGATGAAAGCGATAGCCAGATCCCACGTGTGGTGGCCCGGTATCGAGGCGGACTTAGAGTCCTGCATTCACAGATGTAACACATGCTCGCAGTTAAGCAATGTACCCAGGGAGGCGCCGCTAAGTTTATGGTCTTGGCCCTCCAAACCGTGGTCTAAGGTACACGTCGACTATGCAGGCCCGTTCTTGGGTAAAATGTTCCTTGTGGTTGTAGATGTGTACTCCAAGTGGATTGAATGTGGGATAATGTCGGCTAGCACGTCCGCTGCCACCACTATTTGCCATGCACGGCTTAACCGATGTCCTGGTGAGCGACAATGGGTCATGTTTTACCAGTGCTGAGTTCAAAGAATTCATGACCCGTAATGGGATCAAACATGTCACATCTGCCCCTTTTAAACCAGCGTCCAATGGTCAGGCAGAGAGAGCAGTGCAAACCATCAAGCAAGGCTTGAAGAGGGTAACTGAAGGCTCACTGCAGACTCACCTATCCCGAGTCTTGCTTAGCTATCGCACGAGACCACACTCACTCACTGGGATCCCACCTGCTGAGCTGCTCATGAAAAGAGCACTTAAGACAAGGCTCTCGTAGATCAGGGTGAATTAACATGAACAGGTAGAGAGCAGGAGGCTTCAACAAAGTGCATTCAATGATAGCGCAAATGTGTCACGCGAGATTGAAGTCAATGATCCTGTATTTGTATTACATTATGGACAAGGTGGCTTCCCGGCCCTGTCGTGGCCAAAGAGGGGAGCAGGGTGTTTCAGGTCAAACTTTCAAATGGACTCATTCATCAGAAACACTTGGACCAAATCAAACTCAAATTCATGGATTACCCTGAGCAACCCACCTTGGACCCTACCTTTTTTGATCCCCCAACACACACACCAGTGGCAACCGACACCACAGTTGACTACGAAGCAGAACCCATCATCCACAGCAGCCCTGTAGCGCCCAACACACCAGACAACCCAGCAAGGCCAGCTGCACAGCAGCCAGCGAGAGCCCAACAAATGATTCAACAACACCAGCTTTCACACCGAGATGATCAACCAGGACAAGAAGGGTCCCAGATTGACTCTCATTATTGTATTTACTCTGTACAGCCACCAGAGGGCTCATTCCCCGGAGTCCCAAGGGATTATGGAATCCCTTGGGAACACAGGTACTTAAGAAGGCTTTACAGGTTGGAGAGGCACTCTGGAGACCTGCAATAAAAGACTAAGGTCACACTTTACTTTGAGTTCACAGTGTTCAGTCTGACTTTTTCTCCATACACAAGTCTCCTCCCTCCCTCCTGTTCTTTTCCCTCCTCCTCATCCTCCTCCTCTTGAGGTTGTCCCGCAATCTCTGCTGGCAAGGGTTGCGCCCTCATGATGGCCAAGTTGTGGAGCATGCAGCAGACACCACGAAATTGGACGCCCACTCTGGCAAGTACTGGAGGTCTCCTCCCGAGTGGTCAAGGCAGTAGAACCGTAAGCCTATGGCTTGCTCGATGATGTTCCTGGTGGCAGCATAGCGCTGATTATATCAGTGCTGGCCAGGTGTGTTGGGGGTTGGGGAGGGGAGTCAGGAGCCAGATGGAGAACGGATAGCTCTTGTCTCCCAGCAGCCACCCTCGGGCTTGGCGTGGTAGCTGGAAGAATGCTGGCACTCCGGTCTGGCGCAGGATGAAGGCATCATGGCAGGATAGTGGCCTTGACATTGAGGATTCGCTGTGTGTGGTCACACACCAGCTGTACATTCAGTGAATGGAAACCTGTGCAGTTACAGAAGATCTCAGGATAGTTATGCGATGCCCGCAAAGCCACATGGGTGCAGTCGATGGCGCCCTGCACCATGGGGCCTCCCGCTATCCTGACAGAGCCACATGCACACTCGTCCTGATTCTCTTTTGTGATTGGGAAGCCAATGTAACCCCTTCTCCTGCTGCAGAGAGCCTCAATGACCTCTTGGATGCAGCGATAGACGGCGAACTGCAAGATGTTAGCAGACTGGTGAAAAAATGCAGGGCCATGATGACGTTAACCGCCACTGGGAGAGCTGTGGTCGTCCTGTTCTGAGGCTGGAGATCTGGTGCAGGAAGGGGCAGAGTTCTGTGACCACCTCCTTGGAGAAGTGAATCCTCCTAAAATATTACTCCTCGCTTAATTGAAGGTAGGAGAAGTGCTGTCGGAAGACCCTTGAAGGGTAAGGCCTCCTGTTGAGGGCCTTGATGGCCCTCCTCTTCCCTCTGTGCACAGAGGGCAAGGTCAACTGCCAGTAAAGTCCCCGTGACCTTTAGCAAGTGTAGTTTGAAGCATTTCAAAAATAATGAGGGAGTTTTGTACTTGTCAGACCACTTCCTGATACCAAATAACCTGGAAATGAATGAAGAAAGCTCTTGCTGAAGCATAGAAACATAGAGAATAGGTGCAGGAGCAGGCCATTCAGCCCTTCGAGCCTGCACCGCCATTCAATATGATCATGGCTGATTATTCCCTCAGTACCCCTTTCCTACTTTCTCTCCATACCCCTTGATCCCTTTAGCCGGAAGGGCCATATCTAACTCCCTCTTGAATATATCCAATGTACTGGCATCAACAACTCTCTGCGGTAGGGAATTCCACAGGTTAACAACTTTCTGAGTGAAGAAGTTTCTCCTCATCTCAGTCCTAAATGGCCCACCTCTTATCCTAAGACTATGTCCCCTGGTTCTGGACTTCCCCAACATCGGGAACATTCTTCCCGCATCTAACCAGTCCAGTCCCGTCAGAATCTTATACATTTCTATGAGATCCCCTCTCATCCTTCTAAACTCCAGTGAATAAAGGCCCAGTTGATCCAGTCTCTCCGCCTATGACAGTCCAGCCATCCCTGGAATCAGTCTGGTGAACCTTCGCTGCACTCCCTCAATAGCAAGAACGTCCTTCCTCAGATCAGGAGACCAAAACTGAACACAATATTCCAGGTGAGGCCAACTAAGGTGCTGATTAGCTGCAGTAAGACCTCCCTGCCCCTAATCTCAAATCCCCCAGCTATGAAGACCAACATAACATTTGCCTTCTTCACCGCCTGCTGTACCTGCATGCCCACTTTCAATGACTGATGAACCACGACACCCAGATCTTGTTGCACCTCTGTTCCTAATCTTCCGCCATCCAGATAATATTCTGCCTTCGTGCTTTTGCCCGCAAAATGGATAACTTTACAATTATCCACATTATACTGCATCTGCCATGCATTTGCCCACTCACCATCCTGTCCAAGTCACCCTGCAGCCTCTTAGCGTCCTCCTTACAGCTCACAACACCACCCAGTTTAGTGTCATCTGCAAACTTGGAGATATTACACTCAATTCCTTCATCTAAATTGTTAATGTATATTGTAAAGAGCTGGGGTCCCAGCACTGAGCCCTGCGGCACTCCACTCGCCACTGCCTGCCATTCTGAAAAGGACCCGTTTATCCCGGCTCTCTGCTTCCTGTCTGCCAACCAGTTCTCTATCCATGTCAGTACATTACCCCCAATACCATGTGCTTTGATTTTGCACACCAATCTCTTGTGCGGGACCTTGTCAAAAGCCTTTTGAAATATACCACATCCACTGGTTCTCCCTTGCCACACTGCTAGTTACATCCTCAAAAAATTCCAGAAGATTCGTCAAGCATGATTTCCCTTTCATAAATCCATGCTGACTTGGTCAGATCCTGTCACTGCCTTCCAAATGCGTTGCTATTTCATACTTAATGATTGATTCCAACATTTTCCCCACTACTAATGTCAGGCTAACTGGACTATAATTACTCGTTTTCTCTCTGCCTCTCTTTTTAAAAAGTGGTGTTACATTAGCTACCCTCCAGTCCATAGGAACTGATCCAGAGTCGATAGACTGTTGGAAATGATCAACAATGCATCCACTATTTCTAGGGCCACTTCCTTAAGTACTCTGGGGTGCAAACTATCAGGCCCCGGGGATTTATTGGCCTTCAATCCCATCAATTTCCCTAACACAATTTCCCGCCTAATAAGGATATCCTTCAGTTCCTCCTTCTCACTAGACCTACTGACCCTTGTACAATCGGAAGGTTATTCATGTCTTCCTTCGTTAAGACAGAACCGAAGTATTTGTTCAATTGGTTTGCCATTTCTTTGTTCCCCATCATAAATTCACCTGAATCCGACTGCAAGGTACCTACGTTTATCTTCACTAATCTTTTTCTCTTCACATAGTTATAGAAGCTTTTGCAGTCAGTTTTTATGTTCCCTGCAAGCTTCCTCTCATATTCTATTTCCCCCCTCTTAATTAAAACCTTAGTCTTCCTCTGTTGAATTCTAAATTTCTCCCAGTCCTCAGGTTTGTTGCTTTTTCTAGTTAGATTATAAGTCTCTTCCTTGGCTTTAACACTATCCTTAATTTCCCTTGTTAGCCATGGTTGAGCCACCTCTCCGTTTAATTTTACTCCAGACAGGGATATACAATTGCTGAAGTTCATGCATGTGACCTTTAAAGGTTTGCCATTGCTTATCGCGCCTCATACCGTCGAAGTTACCTTTCCTTAAGTTCAGGCCCTAGTTTCCGAATTAACTGTGTCACTCGCCATCTTAATAAAGAGTTTTCCATATTATGGTCACTCTTCCCCAAGGGGCCTCGCAGAACAAGATTGCTAATTAGTCCCTTCTCATTACACATCACCCAGTCTAGGATGGCCAGCTCTCTCGTTGGTTCCTCGACATATTGGTCTAGAAAACCTTCCCTAATACACTCCAGGAAATCCTCCTCCACCGCATTGCTACCAGTTTGGTTAGCCCAATCAATATGTAGATTAAAGTCGCCCATGATAACTGCTGTACCTTTATTGCACACATCCCTTATTTCTTGTTTGATGCTGTCCCCAACCTCACTACTACTGTTTGATGGTCTGTACACAACTCCCACTAGCGTTTTCTGGAAGTAGCACACAGCCACTCAAACTTCAAAACCCTGTCAGGTGATCATTCCTTTAAATAGTATTGCTGGAGACGCACGCCACATCAACCTTTTGCTGCTTTCTCCAGCCGGTAAGTTCAATGGCCAAAACGAAGTTGGGAGAACCGACGCCAAGTGAGCGTTGAACACTAACTGACGAATGATATCAGTTATTGCGATATCCCTGGCAATCGAGTTTACCGGCAGTAGTACCGGCAAGACAGATATGTCGTGCAGCACTGGAACCGCCATCAGCTGGCGGTAGAGCTCTGGACGGCAATTTAGCACCATCGTGTAGCGCTAATGTGTGGCGCTAAACACACAAATTTCTCCCCAAAATGCTTGAATAACATGTAAGAGGTTAACCAATGTGTGAGAGTGGAAGATGGGGTCACACATCTTTGTCGGAATTCAATTCTAAGAATGGGTTCCCTCCCAGATCATTATGTTAGCCCTGGGTCAGTGGTAGCACTCTTGTCAGAAGGTTGTGAGTTCAAGGCCCACTCTAAAACATACAAAAGAACATAAGAACATAAGAATTAGGAACAGGAGTAGGCCATCTAGCCCCTCGAGCCTGCTCCGCCATTCAACAAGATCATGGCTGATCTGGCCGTGGACTCAGCTCCACTTATCCGCCCGTTCCCCATAACCCTTAATTCCCTTATTGGTTAAAAATATATCTCTCTGTGATTTGAAGATATTCAATGAGCTAGCCTCAACTGCTTTCTTGGACAGAGAATTCCACAGAATCACAACCCTTTGGGACAAGAAATTCCTTCTCAACTTAAATTGGCTCCCCCGTATTTTGAGGCTGTGCCCCCTAGTTCTAGTCTCCCCGACCAGTGGAAACAACCTATCTGCCTCTATCTTGTCCATCCCTTTCATTATTTTAAATGTTTTTATAAGATCACTCCTCATCCTTCTGAACTCCAACGAGTAAAGACCCAGTCTACTCAATCTATCTTCATAAGGTTACCCCGTCATCTCTGGAATCAGCCTAGTGAATTGTCTCTGTACCCTCTCCAAAGCTAGTATATCCTTCTTAAGTAAGATGACCAAAACTGCAAGCAGTATTCCAGGTGCAGCCTCACCAATACCCTGTACAGTTGCAGCAGGACCTCCCTGCTTTTGTACTCCATCCCTCTCGCAATGAAGACCAACATTCCATTCGCCTTCCTGATTACCTGCTGCACCTGCACACTAACTTTTTGGGATTCATGCACAAGGCCCCCCAGGTCCCTTTGCACCGCAGCATGTTGTAATTTCTCCCCATTCAAATAATATTCTCTTTTACTGTTTTTTTTTCCAAGGTGGATGACCTCACACTTTCCGACATTGTATTCCATCTGCCAAACCTTAGCCCATTCGCTTAACATATCCAAATCTCCTTGCAGCCTCTCTGTGTCCTCTACACAACCCGCTTTCCCACGAATCTTTGTGCCAGCTGCAAATTTTGTTACACTACACTCTGTCCCCTCTTCCAGGTCATCTATGTATATTGTAAACAGTTGTGGTCCCAGCACCAATCCCTGTGGCACACTACTAACCACCGATTTCCAACCCGAAAAGGACCCATTTATCCCGACTCTCTGCTTTCTGTTAGCCAGCCAATTCTCGATCCATGCTAATACATTTCCTCTGACTCCGTGTACCTTTATCTTCTGCAGTAACCTTTTGTGTGGCACCTTATCGAATGCCTTTTGGAAATCTAAATACACCACATCCATCGGTACACCTCTATCCACCATGTTCGTTATATCCTCAAAGAATTCCAGTAAATTAGTTAAACATGATTTCCCCTTCATGAATCCATGTTGCGTCTGCTTGATTGCACTATTCCTATCTAGATGTCCCGCTATTTCTTCCTTAATGATAGCTTCAAGCATTTTCCCCACTACAGATGTTAAACTAACCGGCCTATAGTTACCTGCCTTTTGTCTGCCCCCTTTTTTAAACAGAGGCGTTACATTAGCTGCTTTACAATCCGCTGGTACCTCGCCAGAGTCAAAAAAATGTTGTAGATTATAACGAATGCATCTGCTATAACTTCCGCCATCTCTTTTAATACCCTGGGATGCATTTCATCAGAACCAGGGAACTTGTCTACCTTGAGTCCCATTAGCCTGTCCAGCACTACCCCCCTATTGATGGTGATTGTCTCATTCCCACATTCCCACATTCCCGTGACCAGCAATTTTTGGCATGGTTTTTGTGTCTTCCACTGTGAAGACCGAAGCAAAATAATTGTTTGAAGTCTCAGCCATTTCCACATTTCCCATTATTAAATCCCCCTTCTCATCTTCTAAGGGACCAACATTTACTTTAGTCACTCTTTTCCTTTTTATATATCTGTAAAAGTTTTTACTATCTGTTTTAATGTTTTGCGCAAGTTTACTTTCGTAATCTATCTTTCCTTTCTTTATTGCTTTCTTAGTCATTCTTTGCTGTCGTTTAACATTTTCCCAATCTTCTAGTTTCCCACTAACATTGGCCACCTTATACACATTGGTTTTTAATTTGATACTCTCCTTTATTTCCTTGGTTATCCACGGCTGGTTATCCCTTCTCTTACCGCCCTTCTTTTTCACTGGAATATATTTTTGTTGAGCACTATGAAAGAGCTCCTTAAAAGTCCTCCACTGTTCCTCAATTGTGCCACCATTTAGTCTGTGTTTCCAGTCTACTTTAGCCAAATCTGCCCTCATCCCACTGTAGTCCCCTTTGTTTAAACATAGTACGCTCGTTTGAGACACTATTTCCTCACCCTCAATCTGTATTACAAATTCAACCATACTGTGATCACTCATTCCAAGAGGATCTTTTACTAGGAGATCGTTTATTTTTCCTGTCTCATTACACAGGACCGGATCTAAGATAGCTTGCTCCCTTGTAGGTTCGGTAACATACTGTTCTAAGAAACAATCCTGTATGCATTCTTTGAATTCCTCCTCAAGGTTACCTCGTGCGATTTGATTTGACCAATCGATATGTAGGTTAAAATCCCCATGATTACTTCCATTCCTTTTTCACATGCCTCCATTATTCCCTTGATTATTGCCCGCCCCACCATGAAGTTATTATTTGGGGGCCTATAAACTATGCCTACCAGTGACTTTTTCCCCTTACTATCTCTAATCTCCACCCACAATGATTCAACATTTTGTTCATTCGAGCCAATATCGTCTCTCACAACTGCCTTGATATCTTCCTTTATTAACAGAGCTACCCCACCTCCTTTCCCTTCTTGTCTATCTTTCCAAATTGTCAGATATCCCTGTATGTTTAATTCCCAGTCTTGGCCATCCTGCAACCGCGTTTCTGTAATGGCCACCAAATCATACCCATTTGTAATGATTTGTGCCGTCAACTCATTTACTTTATTTCGAATGCTGCGTGTGTTTAAGTAGAGTGTTTTAATACTAGTTATTAAACCATGATTTTTAGTTTTGACCCCTCCTGCAGCCCCTTTATATTCATATATATTGTCCCTTCCTATCACCTTGTGGTTTACACTTACCCCAGTGCTACTCTGCTCTGTTGCCTCCTGCCTTTTGCATTCTTTCTTGGGATCCTGTTCATCTGAGCACTCACCCATTCTAACTAGCTCAGAGCCCTCTCCTGTGTTCCGAATACTCCTTGCATTGAGGCACCGAGCTTTCATGCTTGAGGCTTCAACATATAATTCGCTGTGGTTATTCGCACTAACATGCTTGTGGCTGTCAGCGCACGTGCGCGGTATATCAGAGCCGCACATGCGGAATACCCAACAGTTGTCTGCACCATGGGCCACGCTTTCCTTGGCTCTGTGCGGAGAAGGTCAGAGGATCTGTTGGTGGCAGAGGTGGGGGAAGAGTGAGGATCAAAGGGGAGAGCAAGAGAGAGAGAAGAAATCGGAGGGGGAAAGAGATCTGAGAGAGAGGAGATCGGGGCGGTGGTGGTGGTGGGGGTGCGTGGATGAGGGGAGAGAGAGAGAGGAGATCAGGACGGTGGGGGGGGTGGGGAGAGAGAGATGAGATCGGGGCGGTCGGGGGGGGCTGGGAGAGGAGGAGGGGAGAGAGAGAGAGGAGATCGGGGGGGTGGGGGGAGAGGAGGGGTGAGAGAGAGGAAATCCGGGCGGGAGGGGTGGGGGGGCACAGGCGGAGGAAGTTAATAAAAACAGAAAATGCTGGAAATCTCAGCGGGTCAGGCAGCATCTGTGGAGAGAGAAACAGAGTTAACATTTCGGGTCAATGAGAGTAAACAGAGTGGGGAGAGAGAAGAGATCGGGGGAACGGGGGTGGGAGAGAGAGGTGAGGTCGGGGGGCTGAGAGAGAGAGAGGAGATCGGGGCGGAGAGAGGGGGAAGAGTGAGATAGATGGGGGGCTGAGGGAGAGGGGATCGGAAGCGGGGGGAGAGAGAGAAAGAAGATCAGGAGACATCGGAGGGGGGGAGGGGGCAGAGAGAGAGAAGATTAGGGGAGAGAGAGCGAGGAGATGTGAGGGGGAGAGAAAGGAGATCGGAGTGGAGGGGAGAGAGAGAGGATATGGGGGGGGGAAAGAGAGGATATTGCAAGGGAGATGAGGAGGTCGGGGTGGGGAGAGAGAAGAAGTTGGGGCGGGAGTGAGATGAAGTCGGGGCGGGAAAGAGAGGAGGTCGGCGGGGGAGTGGACGTCAGGAATGCAGTGGGAGAGAAGGTCAGGAACATGGGGCAGCGGGGGGGATAAAGAGCATGGAGAACAAAGTGGCAATGGGGGAAGAACGTGATCCCAGTCTAAAGGGGGGTCGATGAGAGCGAGAATGTGATCCGGGTGGGAAGACGGATCACGTCCTCCCCCGTTCGTTAGACATTGATCATGTTCTTCCAACACAACCCCCGCCTCCATCCCCTTCACACCCGCACCACATTCTCGCTCTCCTCCCCAACACCTGGTTAATTTCTCAGAAAACTTGGTACCTGTGTGGCAAGTGGACTGGACTAAATCCAGAACTCACAATACTGTCACTATTCACTTCATAACCAATAAACCCTTTAACAATCGTGACCCACACACAATGCCCCATCTATGGCAGGGGGGGGAGGGCGGGGGGGGGGTGCGTCGGGGAAAAGGTCAGGGACTCGGGGAAGGTGGGGGGGGAGGGGGAGGGGGAGAAGGTCAGGGGGATGGGGAGGGGAAGAAGGTCAGTGACCCGGGGAAGAGGGGACGAGGGGTGGGGGAGAAGCTCAGTGACCCGGGGAGGGGGGGAGAAGGTCAGTAACTCGGGAGGTGGGACGAAGGTTCGGAATTGTTGGAGCGGGGGGGGGGGGGGGCAGTGCGGGGGAGGGGAGTCCTTACCTACGAGGGTGAGCTTTGCCTGTTCTCTGTGAGCTCTGTGTGGAGCCTGGTAGTCACAATGAATGGCTCGAATTACATATTGCAAAGTAATTGCTTACTTAGACAGGCAGGATCTAATTACACATTTCAGATAAACTGCTGGGTGTGTCTCCAAGGGGACTAATCAGAAATCTGGTCTTCTCCTCCAAGGGGAGTGATCAGAACTCTGGTGTTGCAAATAGGCACGCCCGTCTAATATGCGTTGTGGGACATGCTATGTGTTGTGTTCCTAACACAGATGAGACTGCACACATGGAGGTTAAAGTAACAGTGACCTCAGTCTTTATTAAGACACTCCAGAGCGAGGACCAGACCTTAGGGGCTGGCTTATATACAGTGCTCCCAAGGGATGCTGGGATCCTTTGTAATTTCAGGGGATGCACTCCCTGGTGGCATGGGAGTGCATGCTTTACAGATACACAACATCACTGCCCCCGCCAAAGTCAAAGTGAAAACTATTTACAAGGTGAGGATGTCGGGAGCATTTCTTTCCCTGGTGGACCGCCTCGGTACAAATGTCTGTTCTGGTGTGTTGGCTGTGCCCTCGCTGGGCTGGCGTGTTGTTGGCCCTGCAGGGCTGCTGGGTGAGCCTGGCCTTGCTGGGCTGTTGGACGTGATGGGTTCGATTTCCTGGTCCGGCGTGGTGTCGTTGATCCTTTGGGTGTGTATTGTGGGCTCGAAAAAGGTGGTGTTTGCTGTGGGTTGTTCAGGCCAGTCTGTGAACCGCAGCCTCGTTTGGTTTAGGTGATTTCTACAAATTTGTCCATTGTCTAGTTTGACTACAAACACCCTACTCCCTTCTTTAGCAATCACCATGCCCGCGATCCACTTGGGACCATGTCCATAGTTTAGCACATACACAGGATCATTCAGATCAATTTCCGTGACACAGTGGCGCGACTATCGTTTACATTTTGTTGCTGCCACCTGCTCTCTACCTGATCATGCAGGTTGGGGTGAACCAGCGAGAGGCTGGTTTTAAATGTCCTTTTCATGAGTAGCTCAGCCGGGGGCACCGCTGTAAGCGAGTGGGGTCTCGTGCGGTAGCTGAGCAGTACTCGGGACAGGCAGGTTTGGAGTGAGCCTTCTGTGACTCGTTTAAGGCTATTTGATTGTTTGTATTGCCCGCTCTGCCTGCCCATTGGAGGCTGGTTTAAACGGGGCCGAGGTGACGTGTTTGATCCCATTGCGGGTCATGAATTCTTTAAATTCGGCACTGGTGAAACATGGCCCTTTGTCACTGCCCAGTCTGTCAGGCAGGCTGTAGGTGGCAAACATGGCCCTCAGGCTTTCAATGCTGGCGGTGACGGTGCTTCCCGACATTATTTCACATTCAATCCATTTTGAAAAAGCATCCACCACCACCAGGAACATTTTACCGAGAAACGGGCCCGCATAGTTGACATGGATCCTCGACCATGGTCTGGAGGGCCAGGACCACAAACTTAGTGGTGCCTCTCTGGGCGCGTTGCTCAACTGAGCACACATGCTGCATTGCCGTACACAGGGCTCTAAGTCAGAATCGATTCCGGGCCACCACACGTGGGATCTGGCTATTGCTTTCATCATTACTATACCTGGGTGTGTGCTGTGGAGATCCAAGATGAACGTCTCCCTGCCCAGTTTGGGTAGCACTACGCAGTTACCCCACAAAAGGCAGTCTGCCTGAATGGACAGCTCATCCTTTCGCCGCTGGAATGGCTAGATTAGCTCTTGCATTTCAACGGGGATGCTGGCCCAGCTCCCATGCAGTACACAGTTTTTTACTCGGGACAGCAGAGGATCTTGGCTGTGTTGATGCAGTTGAGTCCCTTTGAAGACTCCTCCAGCTCCTGCGTCATGTAAGCCGAAGTCAGGTCGAGCTTGATGAACGTCTTGCCTCCTGCCAGCGTCGCAAATAGATCGTCTGCCTTAGGTAGCGGGTATTGGTCCTGTAGCGAGAAATGATTGATACTTACTTTATAATCGCCGCAAATCCTAACCATGCCATCACTTTTGAGTACTTGAACAATTGGGCTGGCCCACTCACTGAATTCCACTGGGGAGATGATGCCCTTGCGTTGCAGCCTGTCCAGCTCGATTTGCACTCTCTCCCTCATCATATGAGGTACCGCTCGCGCCTTGTAGTGAATGAGTTGTGCCTCTGGGACCAAGTGGATCTGCACCTTCATCCCAGAAAAGTTTCCAATGCCTGGCTCAAAAAGGGAAGGAAATTTGTTAAGAACCGGGGTACATGAGGCCTCATCGACATGTGATAGCGTTCGGATGTCATCCCAGTTCCAGCGGATTTTGCCCAGTCAGCTCCTTCCAAGCAGTGTGGGGCCACCGCCCTGGACAATCCAGAGTGGCAGTTCGTGCACCGTGCCCTCGTAGGTGACCTTGACCATGGCGCTGTCCAGGACAGTGATAAGCTCTTTGGTGTATGTTCTCAGTTTCGTATGGATGGGGCTCAGGACTGGTCTGAGTGCTTTGTTGCACCAGTCTCTCAAACATCTTTTTACTCATGATGGATTGGCTAGCGCCAGTGTCCAGTTCCATGGCTACGGGTAAGCCATTCAATTTTACGTTTCGCATTATAGGTGGACATTTTGTCTCAAATGTGTGCACCCCGTGTACTTCAGCATCTGCCTCCTCTCTCTGAGATTCGATATTGCTTTAATCCACCATGGACCGATCTTCCTCTGCCATGTGGTGGTTAGTAGGTCTTGCAGAGCTTGCAGCTCGTCTGCAAGCTTGTTGGAGGTGCCCCATTGTTCCACAGCTCTTGCAAACATACCCTTTAAAGTGGCATGAATAGGCTGAATGGAAGCCGCCACAATGCCAACAAGATGTGAATTGCCTTGCATTCATCCTTTGAATGTTGGGGACTCTGAGTCATCTGGATCACCTGAAGCCTTCTGGCAGTTGCAGACTCGTGATTTCTGCCTTGTACATTTCTGCTCGCAAACACAGTTCCAGTTAATTTATGAACATTGCTAGCACTTGTGTACTGAGAGATTTGTTTGGTGTTATCACTGATGGTCATAAACGCCTGTACTATTGCTATGGCCTTACTGAGGGTCGGTGTCTCTACAGAGTGGCAGTTCGTGCACCGTGCCCTCGTAGGTGACCTTGACCATGGCGCTGTCCAGGACAGTGATAAGCTCTTTGGTGTATGTTCTCAGTTTCGTATGGATGGGGCTCAGGACTGGTCTGAGTGCTTTGTTGCACCAGTCTCTCAAACATCTTTTTACTCATGATGGATTGGCTAGCGCCAGTGTCCAGTTCCATGGCTACCGGTAAGCCATTCAATTTTCATAGGATGGTCTCGTGGCCAATGCCCAGTACAAAAAACATTTGCTCCCAGTAGCCATCAAACTCACATTGTCCTGCAAGTCGCCTTAGCTCGGCGACGTAACTCGCCACTTCCTGACCTTCAGATCGCTGGCACGTGTAGAACCGATACCTCGCCATCAGCACGCTCTCCCTCGGGTTAAGATGTTCCCGAACCAGTGTACACAGCTCCTCATATGACTTATCTGTGGGTTTCACTGGAGCCAGAAGATTCTTCATGAGGCTATAGGTCGGTGCCCCACAGACCGTGAGGAGGACCACTCTCCTTTTTGCAGTGCTTCATTCTCCGTCCAGCTCGTTGGCTACAAAGTACTGGTTTAGCCGTTCGACATAGGCTTCCCAGTCCTCACCCTCCGAGAACTTCTCCAGAATGCCCACAGTTTGCTGCATCTTTGCATTGGATTCATATACTCGTCGCCAGTTGTTGTGTTCCTAACACAGATGAGATTGCACACAGGGAGGTTAAAGTAACAATGACATCAGTCTTTAATAAGACACTCCAGAGTGACGAACAGGCCTTAGGGGCCGGCTTATATACAGTGCTCCCAAGGGATGCTGGGATCCCTTGGGACTTCGGGGGATGCGCTCACTGGTGGCGGAACATGGGAGTGCATGCTTTACAGATACACAACACTATGTATCAGACAAGTTGCTAAACCAAGGCTATGTATGTCTGCTCAGTTGGATGTAAAAAATTGCAAGGCAAGACTTGAAGAAATGCGGGGTAGGTGTCTGGGCCAACATTTATATCTCAACCAGATCTCATGTAAACAGATTAGGTGATCAATTATCTCATTGCTGTTTGTGGGGCCTTGCTGTGTGCAAATTGTCTGCTGTGTTTGCCTACTTTACAATGGTGACTACACTCCAAAACTGTGAGATTGACTTTGAGACGTCCTGAGGATTTGTGAGGCACTACATAAATGCATGTTCTTTCTTTACCTTTCTCTCTCAGACGCTGGTCATTCCACTTAGGCCATTTGAATTAGTGGCCATCCGACAGGAGTGGGTGCTGAGAATTTGGACACAAAGATCATCGGATCATAGAATGGTGCGGCACGGAAGGAGGCCATTCGGCCCATCGAGTCTGCACCGAGTCTTTCGAAGATCAGTGCGCCCTGTGCAATTTACCCTTTTTGTTCATGAAGGGCCCACTGGCCACTGTGTGGTTATTTCTCAATATGCATTCCTATTGTGCGAAGCTCTGTAACAGGAGTACGGCTTGGTAAAAGCTAGCCGAATATCTCTATGTCCCGAATTTACCATCAGCATGTGCACCAAGTTCATTTTATCGCGGTGTGGCAGGAATGCGAACCGCAAGGTTTTAGCACAGGAAGTTCTGCCAGTTGTACAGATATTGTCATATCCTCACTGACTGGAAATGCTGAAGTCAGTTGATTGAGAGTGACAGGTGGAGAATGAGCTTCAGCTGTTGTCATGGGAGACCAAAGCTCCCTTTCCCACTGCAGAGCACAGTATTAGCAGATGTGAAGCAACTGTTATACAGAGTGAGTGACACATAGCTCACAACCCATAGAGAGAGAAACGCCGGCTTTAGTATTCTGTTGTACTGAAGAGATCTGTTGTTTAACATTTCAAGTGAAGCACAAATTCATGAACTAATGGCTTGACCCTCCTGTAATAAGTAATCAGCTGATATTGTAAGGAAAAAGACAAGGAGGCCTACTCGAGCAGACACTGCAGGTAATCTCCCTTGAGCTTGCACTCTGGGACACCACCAAGCATTGTTCCTGGCCGATCAGGCTTGATGCAATGATTATCCGTTGGCAGTCTTTGAGGGAGAACTGGTTGACTGTGAGGCAGATCTTTCAGTTCCTGTGCCTGGGGCTTTTGCATTGCCTGGACAGGACGATTACAGGAGTCCACCTAAGTTTCATTTCACGGAATCATAGACTCATAAAGCACAGCAGGAGGCTATTCGGCCCATCCTGCCTCTTCGATAGAGCTGTCCAACTAGTCCCACTCTCACACGCTTTCCCCATAGCTCTGAAAATCTATCCTTTTCAAGTATTTGTCCAATTCCCTTTTGAAAAGTTACGATTGAATCTGCTTACACCACCTTTTCAGGCAGCGATCAGTACATGGGGGGGCCCTGGTAAATGCTAACGCTCCCTCGCCAACTGTTGCCTCGACCGAGTTCAGATAAATCAGCACTGCGCAGGTTCGGAAGTGTGGGCTGCTGGTTCAATATGGCACTGGGTGCTGCATTCTGTCACCATGGACATCACTGAGCAACATTCCATATGCAGTTCCATTCCAGACCAGTCACCGGTGTAAACTGTTCCAGTTGGGGATTCTGAGTGAGTCAGTTGAACTGCCAGTCAGGCAGGGCTGAAGGTCAATACATTTGTGAGTTATCTTAGATTAATATTTTGAGATTATCATAAGGGACATTAATACTCAGTTACCACTGCATTCATTTATTAGCTTTATCAGTTTTTAGTTTACTCACTTATTTGGATATAGAATGTTGTTTTTGTGCATTGGTTATTTGGTGGTTAATTGTGTGGCTTACCTGGAAGCACGTGGAATGTGACAGCATTGTGAGTATGTTTCCAGGAAACGATGGTTAAAATCCCACCCACTGGGATTCAGTTTAAACTGGGATTCGGTTTAAACAATCTGGAAATAAAAAAGCTGGCATCAGTAATGTGACCATCGAGCTTTCATTGAATTGTCGGAAAAACCCAACCGGTTCACTCCTGCCCTTTTGGGAAGGAAACCTGCCGACCTCCTCTGATCTGTGACTCCTGTCCCACACCAATGTGGTTGACTCTTAACTGTCCCCTGAAGAAGTGGACGAGGAAGCCACCATATCGGGGCACCAAGGACCACAAGTGATGGGCAATAAATGCCAGCCTTGCCGGTGATGTCCACATCGCAAGAATGAAATTTAGGAGATGACTCCTGATCAGGCGCTCCAAGCAAGAAGCTGGGACTCCTGGTCAGGAATCTATGCCACGCAGCCTCTGACCTGGATGGACACAAATTGAGGTCCAGGCGAGAAGGCAACAATAGGCCTTGCTGCCTAGTTTGCCTATTTTTTCCACCACTATCCCAGCCCTATATCTGCAGGCCGAAGCACACCTATCTGCCAATGTTTGTGGACAACTATCTGAGACAGCAGCAAGCCAGTTGTAGAATGTTGTTATAAAATGAAAGAAATGCATTTATAAAGCATCTTTCACAACCTCAGGATCTCCCAAAGCACTTTACAACTTTCAAAGTGTAGTCTTCAGCAGTTAAGTTGCATCACACAGCGGCACTGCTTGTGGTAATTGCTGCCCTCAGCGTTTATGCCTGTGGTTAATTCCAAGCTAACTCTATACCATTGGCTGCTCACATGTGGATCAAACAGGTGTCAACATGACCGAGTTTCATTTCCTCCTGCTGAATGGCTCAACCGCCCAATGTCAGTACACTGTTGCATTTCCTATAGTACAGGCAACCACTGATGGCCAACGCCCAACCTAAAGTTCACCCTGGATGAGAGTAATTAACTGTGGTTTGATTTCTGAAGCCTTTGGATGATAGATGTGTGCCAAGCCTTTCAGTAGGAGTTGGCAGCTTAAAGTATGGGTCTGCATGCAATGCAATGCAATGAAAAGGCTCTAATGTTTTGTGAGGGCTTGGCATGGGCCAGCAGCAGAGGTGGGACAGTTTTATACACAGTCTTGGGCCATCTACCTGAAACACGGTGCCTTTTTTAAAATTTGTTCGTGGGATGTGGGCTGCTGCCAGTCTTACCTTCCCGGTTTTCTCAACATCTTCGCTCACATCTGATCCTGGTACCGTATTGAGTGCCGAGAGTGGCACCAAGCACTGCCAGGCACGATGCACAGCGCTGTGATGGGGAAAGCAGGGATCGATCTCCTTACACCAGCCCCTGTACTTCACCAGCCATCCAGCAGGCAGCCAGCAGGTCCGCTACTCCATCACTTCTCCACAGACTGCGTCTTGCCTCGACATCGGGGGGAAGAAGTGGGCTGGCCACTTCTTTCCCCCACACCACCCCCCCCCCACCCACCCACTCCCACACCCCCCCACCCCACATCTCCACCACCACCCCACACCTCCACCACCACCCCACTCCCCCCACCCCCTCACCCCCCACTCCCCCCACCCACCAACCCTCACTCCCCCCCACCCCCCCACAGCACCCCTCACTCCCCACTCCCCCACACCCCCACCTCACCCCCCACCCCCACCTCACCCCCCACTCCCCCACCCACCAACCTCCACTCCCCCCACCCACCAACCCTCACTCCCCCCCACTCACCCCCCCACTCACCCCCCACCCCACTCCCCACCCCCACTCCCCACTCCTCCCCACCCCCACTCCCCACTCCTCCCCCCCACTCCCACTCCCACTCCCACTCCTCCTCCCCGACTCCCATTCATGCTAGAATTGCACTGACTACCAGTGACCACTGGCTCTCCTAATGTTGGATTCATAGAATCACAGAACGGTTACAGCACAGAAGACCATTCAGCCCATTGAACCCGTGCCGGCTCTCTCACTCTTTTCCCGTAGTCCTGCAAGTTTTTTTCCTTCAGGTATTTATCCAATTCCCTTTTGAAAGCCACGATTGAGTCTGCCTCCTCCACCCTTTCAGACAGCGCATTCCAGATCCTAACCACTCCCTGTGTATAAAAGTTTTCCCTCATATCGCCTTTGGTTCTTCTGCCAACCACCTTAAATCTGTGTCCTTTGGTTCTCAACCCTTCTGCCAATGGGAACATTTCTCTCTATCTGCTCTGTCTTGACCACGAGGTTAAATTGGGTGAATTCGGTGGTAGAGGACCTGGCCGAAGCAAGCGGGAGCCTCATAACTTTATGCAAAATGGAGTCCCATTATGTCAATGGGATCCCCATTGCATTTGAACCCGGGCCCAAGCAGGGAAGATGCCACAGTTTTCCCACCAGGTGAAGGCACGTTGGCAGCTGTTGCGAGGACGAAGGGGTAATATGGAGGCAGACTCAATTGTGGCATTCAAAAGGGAATTGGATAAGTACGTGAAGGAAAACATTTTGCAGGCCTACGGAGAAAGGGCGGGGGAGTGGGACTGGCTGAAGTGCTCTTGCAGAGAGCCAGCGTGGGCTCGATGGGCCGAATGGCCTGCTTCTGTGCTGTAACCGTTCTATGATGGTACCTTTGTGTGGCCAGGTAAAGCAGGAGTGCTCCTCCGGGCCCCACAGAGAATGTTGTGGCCTAACTTGGCTAGATGGCCTACTCCTGTTCCTAATTCTTATGTTCTTATGTTCTTATGGAGTTCCTCTGCTCCCATCCTGCGCCTCTCCCTTCAAGGACACAAGAACACAAGAAATAGAAGCAGGAGTCGGCCATTTGACCCCTCGAGCCTGCTCTGCCATTTAATAAGATCATGGCTGATCTGATCATGGACTCAGTTCCACTTCCCTACCCGCTCCCCAGGACAAGGGCAGCCGGTCCATGGGAACACCACCACCTCTAAGTTTCCCTTCAAATCGCACACCAATCCCACTTGGACATATATCACCATTCCTTCATCGTCGCTGGGCCAAAGTTCTAGAACTCACCTAATAGCATGGTGGGAGTACCTTCACCACATGGACCACAGCAGATCAAGAAGTAGGCCAGCCAAAGGCAACTAGATATGGGCAACTAATAATGTTGGCCTTGCTAGCAACACCCATATCCAAGAATGAATGTTTTAAAATCATATAGTGAGGGCCCGTGCTGCTAGGAGGTTCCGGCACTCAACCAGTACATAAGGTTCAATGACGGTGTGTTGTCCATTCTAATGCGGGTCAGCCCTAGCCACCAGCTGACGATTGGCATACCGATAAAATAAATATTTCGCACTGAACGGTGCCATCTGGTATATGGAATATGGATCGTGACTGAAGAATCATATGTTTATGTATAGATGCAGTGGGTTTTGGGCAGTAACAACTGAGACATTGATTGCACAATATGTTTTTAAGACTCGTTACATGTATATATAATACATTTCAGTTGTTGTTATTGGGTTTTTACTCCATAACTAAACGAGAACAGTTCCTGTGGCAGCTAATCAGCAGAGCAAAGGCAACTTGTTCAATGTCTCTGCTGTTTTTATTCACACACCTGCCGTGTGGCGATACACAGATGCTGCACAATCCCTGTTGGATTTCTCCTGGGCATTGGTAAACATGTTTGTCTTAGATTGTTTAAATATTGTTGCTGACTTTGAATGAGTTACATTACAACTGCTCCCAGATATTCCCCCCCTTCCCTCCCCCACCCTCCGCCTCTTCCCCGCCCTGCCTGGTCGGAACACATGCTAACACTCGCAGGGTCATTTTAATCTCACTAGCCCGGGCGAGGAGCTCACGGCATCTGGTGGAATGCCAGTTTTATGCCCTACCCGATATTGTTCTTGGTTGACTTCAAAGGAGAGTAAAATCGGGCAAGGCATAAAACCAGCCGAAAGGCGGGTTGGGTTAAAATTGCTATCCAGGCTCACACATTCTTCAAACACGATGAGGGCCCATTTTGGGGAGATGGGCTAAAGTGCAGCTGGTACCTATGGATTTATAGCTCAGCCACAGACCAGCAAGGAGTCAATGTTATCAAGAGGGAGGGGAGAAGTGCAAAGGGGAAAAATAGACTGGTGAAAAGAGAATGGGCAGGAAACATTGCAGACATGGATGATCGAAACACTGGGACTAGGGATAATTCATTTGTAGAATTCAATCGGTCAGAGTTGAAAAGAGAGTAAGGAGGCATTGAAGAGAGAAGGCTATTTGTGCATCAAGCCTATTTACTCTACAAATTACACACATCATGAATTCCATCCTACATGCTTAAATTTAAATTCTGCTATCCCAAGATTCCAATAAAGAGCCACATTCACAGCGAGCAAGGGTCGGAGAACCGTGGTCACAGCGTGGCAGCCCTGTCTCTGGCCTGCACTCCATTTCAGTGTGGTAACCCCGCTGGAAGTGCAGGATCACAGGATTTGCCATTTAATCTCCGCAGAAAATGTCTCGCTCTCTCCAAAGGGGTCAAGGGCAAAGTGGGAATATCCAACATCAAGGAACACTGCCGAGATGCTGACTGCAGATCGCATTTCCATGGCCTCAATACCACAGGAGCCACTGCACATTTGACTATCTTTGTCGCTATTTATATTCATAATTTTAAATCCTCGTTCTAATCTTTGAAAATTTGCTTGGATTCAGATACTTCTGTATCCTTCTATCTGTGGTAACATTTGAGTTGTGAAAAGATTAACGCATTCTCCGATAATAATAATTAACTGCCACGACTAAAACTTTAGGACTTCTGCTTCAATCCAGCTGGCCTGCGACTAATCTCTCTGGTCTTCACCTTCCCTCGAGGGCAATTCAGAATGGACAAAGTACGTCCGGCAAACTGCCCACCAGGATTAGAGCACATCTTACAGGTATAAAAGGCAATTGACTGATTACTAATTTTAACTTTTGTCGGTAGTACTAAAGGGTGACGTCGGATTGGCCGTCTATAAGGTATGTCTGCCAATTTTCTTTCAAAGGCAATGGAAAACTAGGGAGCATGTATAGCGGTGGCCGAACCACTACTGCCCCGCCAATGGTGAATTTCACCCCGTTGTAATTTAGAGAGCAGCAAAATGTTATTCTTATGTTCAAATAAAAAAGGTATAAACCCAGTGGTTATAGATCAGACGATCGAATTTGGGGTTAAGGCAACATGGTCTTTTACTGAATTCTATCAATGCGCATGTAAAGAGCACGTACGCCAGAAGGAACAGTTAGGCTGGACTTAACACGGGTCATACTTTGTGAATAAAAACATAAGAAATAGGAGCAGGAGTAGGCCATACGGCCCCTCGAGCCTGCTTCGCCATTCAATAAGATCATGGCTGGATCTGATCATGGACTCACCTCCACTTCCCTGCCCGCTCCCCATAACCTCTTATTCTCTTATCGGTTAAGAAACACTCTCTCTGTCTTAAATTTATTCAATGTCCCAGCTTCCACAGCTCTCTGAGGCAGAAAATTCCACAGATTTACAACCAACCCTCTGAGAGAAGAAATTCCTCCTCATCTCAGTTTTAAATGGGCAGCCCTTTATTCTAAGATTATGTCCTCTAGTTCTAGTCTCCCCGGTCAGTGGAAACATCCTCTCTGCATCCACCTTGTCAAGCCCCTTCATAATCTTAAACGTTTCAATAAGATCTCATTCTTCTGAATTCCAATGAGTAGAGGCCCAATCTACTCAACCTTTCATCATAAGTCAACCACCTCATCTCCGCAATCAACCTAGTGAACCTTCTCTGAACAGCCTCCAAAGCAAGTATATCCTTTCTTAAATATTGAAAGCTTCACCAATACCCTGCAGAACTGCAGCAAGACTTCCCTGCTTTGAAACTCCATCCCCTTTGCAATAAAGGCCAAGATTCCATTGGCCTTCCTGACCACTTGCTGTACCTGCATACTAACCTTTTGCGTTTCATGCACAGGTCCCGCTGTACTGCGGCACTTTGCAATTTTTCTCCATTTAAATAATAACTTTCTCTTCGATTTTTTTTTTCTGCCAAAGTGCATAACCTCACACTTTCCAACATTTTACTCCATCTGCCAAATTTTTGCCCAACTCACTTAACCTATCTATGTCCTTTTGCAGGTTTTTTTGTGTCTTCCTCACAATTTGCTTTTCCTCTCATCTTTGTATCATCAGCAAACTTGGTTACGTTACACTCAGTCCCTTCATCCAAGTCGTTAATATCGTTTGTAAATAGTTGGGGTCCCAGCACTGATCCCTGCGGTACTCCACTACTTATTGATTGCCAACCCGAGAATGAACCAATTATCCCGAATCTCAGTTTTCTGTTAGCTAATCCTCTATCCATGCTAATATATTACCCCCAACCCCATGAACTTTTATCTTGTGCAGTAACCTTTTATGTGTACCTTGTCAAATGCCTTTTGGAAGTCCAAATACACCACATCCACTTGTTCCCCTTTATCCACCCTGTTCGTTACATCCTCAAAGAATTCCAGCAAATTTGTCAAACATGACTTCCCCTTCATAAATCCATGCTGACTCTGCCTGACTGAAGTATGCTTTTCCAAATGTCCTGCTATTGCTTTAATAATGGACTCCAACATTTTTCCAATCACAGATGTTGGGCTAACTGGTCTATAGTTTCCTGATTTTTGTCTGCCTCCTTTTTTAAATAGGAGCATTATATTTGCAGTTTTCCAATCTGCTAGGACCTCCCCAGAATCCAGGGAATTTTGGTCAATTACAACCAATGCATCCACTACCCCTGCTGCTACTTCTCTTGAGACCCTAGGATGCAAGCCATCAGGTCCAGGGGATTTATCCACCTTTAGTCCCATTATCTTACTGAGTACCACCTCCTTAGTGATTGTGATTGTGTTAAGTTCCTCCCCTCTATAGCCCGTTGACTATCCGCTGTTGGAATATGTTTAGTGTCCTCTACCGTAAAGACTGATACTAAATATTTGTTCAGAGTTTCTGCCATCTCTATGTTCCCCATCATTAATTCCCCAGACTCGTCCTCTAAGGGACCAACATTTACTTTAGCCACTCTTTTCCTTTTTATATACCTGTAGAAACTCTTGCTATCTGTTTTTATACTTTATGCTAGTTTACTTTCATAGTCTATCTTCCCTTTCTTAATCATTTTTTAGTCATTCTTTGCTGCCTTTTAAAAGTTTCCCAATCTTCTTCCCCCACTAGTTTTGGACACTTTGTATGCCCTTGTTTTTAATTGGATACCAGCTTTATTTCTTTAGAAACATAGAAATTTACAGCGCAGAAGGAGGCCACTTCGGCCTATCATGTCCGCGCCGGCCGACAAAGAGCCGCACGGCCCTCGGTCAGCAGTCCTGAAGGTTGCATATAAACCTATGAACAATGACGGAAAGGCAAAGAGCACCCAGCCCAACCAGTCCGCCTCACACAACTGCGACACCCCTTATACTGAAACATTCTACACTCCACTCCAACCAGAGCCATGTGATCTCCTGGGAGAGGCAAAAACCAGATTAAAAACCCAGGCGAATTTAGAGAGAAAAAAATCTGGGAAAATTCCTCTCCGACCCATCCAGGCGATTGAAACTAGTCTAGGAGATCACCCTGGCCGTATTCTATTCCCTGCAGTACTTAGCATTATATCTGCGCCGTCCAACAAAAGGTCATCCAGTCTAATCCCAATTACCAGCTCTAGATCCGTAACACTACAGGTTACTGCACTTTAAGTGCCCATCCAACCACCTCATAAAAGTGATGAGGGTTTCTGCATCCACCACCCTTCCAGGCAGCGAGTTCCAGATCCCCACAACCCTCTGCGTAAAGACGCCTCCCCTCAAATCCCCTCTAAACCTTCCACCAACCACCTTAAAACTATGCCCCCTCATAATAGACACCTCCACCAATGGAAATAGACCCTTACTATCCACTATGTCCAGGCCCCTCAATATTTTGTACACCTCGATGAGGTCTCCTCTCAACCTCCTCTGTTCCAATGAGAACAAATCCAGCCTATCCAATCTGTCCTCATAACTAAGATTCTCCATTCCAGGCAGCATCCTAATAAATTTCTTCTGCACACTCTCTAGTGCAATCAAATCCTTTCTATAATACGGGGACCAGAACTGCACGCAGTATTCCAGCTGTGGCCGAACCAAAGTATTATACAATTTAAGCATAGAAAACACAGAAAATAGGTGCAGGAGTAGACCATTCGGCCCTTTGAGCATAACCTCCCTGTTCTTATATTCTATGCCTCAGCCAATAAAGGCAAGCATTCCATATGCTTTCTTAACCACCTTATCCGCCTGGCCTGCTACTTTCAGGGATCTGTGGACAAGCA
Organism: Pristiophorus japonicus; assembly: GCF_044704955.1. Lineage (NCBI taxonomy): Eukaryota > Metazoa > Chordata > Chondrichthyes > Pristiophoridae > Pristiophorus > Pristiophorus japonicus. Next base: position 228,786,703 of record NC_091982.1, on the reverse strand, counting down.
CTCCAAGGTCCCTTTGTTCATTTACACTATTAAGTGCCTACCGCTTAATTTTAGACATTTTCCTTATTAGCCTTCCCAAAGTGCATCACCTCACACTTCTCTGAATTAAATTCCATTTGCCACTGCTCTGCCCACCTGACCAGTAGATTAATATCCTCCTGCAGCCCATGGCTTTCCTCTTCGTTATCAACCACACAGCCAATTTTAGTGTTGTCTGCAAACTTCTTAATCATACTCCCTATATTCAAATCTAAATCGTTGATATATATCACAAAAAGCAAGGGACCCAGTACTGAGCCCTGCAGAACCCCACTGAAAACATCCTCCCAGTCACAAAAACATCCATCAACCATTACCCTTTGCTTCCTACCTCCATGCCAATTTTGGATCCAACTTGCCACTTTGCCCTGTATCCCATGGGCTTTAACCTTCATGACCAGTCTACCATGTGGGACCTTATCAAAAGCCTTGCTGAAGTCCATATCAGTTCAATGGGCTACCACTTTCAGTGTCTCCTGCCCCCGACATATTCCAAGGGGTGATAAACCAAATTGTGCAAGGGATTCAAGGGGTCATGTGTTATTTAGCTGACAAACTCATTTCAGCACCAAATCGGCTGTTCCAAAGTGAAACTGTTCTAACTGACTACAACTGCAGAAAAAAAAATGTGGAGAATTGCGATTTCTAAGATAGTCCGTTCTCCACCAGATAGGTGTTGAATGAAGTGCTCAAATGGCTAGAGAAGCACGGAGTATGAGTGACTGCTCACAAGTGTAAGACATTTCAAAACTCAGTGGAGTACTTGGGGCACAGAGTAGACAAAGGTGGTTTACATCCAACCAAGAAGAAGCAATCAGAAATGCACCCACTCCCAAGAATGTCTCAGAACTTCGATCATTTTTGCGTCTTTTGAACTATTATGGAAGTCATTTGGCTACAGTGTTACATCCACTGAACGAGCTGTTGAGAAAATGGGTCCCTTTGAAGTTGTCAAAAGAAAGCGACACTACATTCAAAGGCCCCAAGTTTCCACATGATTTGCGCCTGATTTTTAGGAGCAACTGGTGGAGAACGGACTATCTTAGAAATCGCAATTCTCCACATTTTTTTTTCTGCAGTTGTAGTCAGTTAGAACAGTTTCACTTTGGAACAGAATTTTTTCTTCAAAAGGGGGCGTGTCCGGCCACTGACGCCTGATTTAAAAGTTTCCACAGTGAAAACATACTCCAAACTAACTTAGAATGGAGCAAGTGAAGATTTTTGTAGAACTGAAAAAACCTGTTCTACACATTAAAAAATCAGGCGCAGGTTACAAATTAGGCGTCCAGAACAAGGTGGGGGGGGGGGGGAAGTAATTAAATTCTATAATAAATCCTTATTTATACTTATACAAATATTATACAAATGAATCCAACCTGAATAAAAATTTATAAGCAAAGAAAAGATTAAATAAACCATCTTCCTACCTGTGTGAAAGTGCTTCAGCCAGGGAGACTGCTGCAGGAAGCCTCACAAGTTGAGGCAGCCGTTCGTTCCCGACGGCAGGGGGGGAGGAGGAAGCCGTTCCTGACGGCGGGTGGGGGGGGAAGGAGACAGTGAGAAGGCTGCAGGAAGCCTCACAAGTTCAACAGCCATTCCCGACGGCAGGTGGGGGAGGCCGTCGGGAAATGGCTGCCTCAACTTTCTGAGGCTTCCTGCAGCCTTCTCACTGCTTCAAGAAGCCTCAGTGCTGGTCATGGAAGGACAATGTGCTTTTATTAAAAAATGTAAAAAAATTAAACATCTACAAAGAACTACAAAAATGGCCGAGTGCCAATGTTTCCTTCACACTGCGCGTGCGCGAACGCTCCAACGCGCACGCGCAGGGTTGCCGGCAGGAAAAAAACTAATTTAAATGGTACCCGCCCCCTCCCACTTACAAAATCGGCGCGAGTGGTAGGCTCCGCCCCCTGGGCGCCACGCCAAGCAGACATGGAGCAGCAGGGCGCTCCAGAATCGCGCGTTTTTTTTCCGGCGCCGTTTTCGGCGCGAAAAACGGGCGCCCAGCTCGGAGGGGCGCCCATTTTGTAGCATGTGGAAACTTGGGGCCAAAGGGTGTAAAAGTTAGTTGGTAGAGTGTGCCATGTTAGTTCACTATGACGTATCTAAGGAGATCAAGATAGCATGTGATGCCTCTCCGTAGAGAGTTGGGGCAGTGATCTTTCATGTACAACATAGAGGGAGGAGAGACCAATTGCTTTTGCTTCATGCACTCTCAGTGTCAGTGAACGGAATTATGCACAGATTGAAAGGGAAGCTTTGGCATTAATTTTTGGGATCAAGAAGTTACACAAATACTTGTCTGGTCGTAAGTTTACCATAGTTACTGACCATAAGCCCCTGACAGCAATCCTCCATCCAGAGTCCGCAGTTCCAACTTTAGCTGCAGCCCGAATGCAGAGATGGGCTTTGATTTTGTCAGCATATACATGTGACATTGAGTACAGATGATCAGCTGATCACAGTAATGCTGATGCTATATCCAGGTTGCCATCCCCATCACAAGTTACACCTAATAGGGAAGAAGTGTTCTATTTTTCATACATTGATGAACTGCCAGTCACAGATGAAGATTGGTAGGGAAACCAAACATGACCAAGTTAGGTCAAAGGTGCATGATTACATAGCAAATGGATGGCCAAACCAGGTATCAGAGGAAGATATTCATACTGGTAGAAAACGAGCAGAGTTGTTTCCCAAAAGACAGCCAAGAACCAGGTTCACATTGTTAAAGCCAAACTTGGCACAATCAAGGCAGAAAGAGAGTCATGATAAAGATAGAGTAAGAGAGAGAAGTGTGATGTTGAACCAAAAGAGTAGAGTGAAGAATCATCACCATAAATGGTTAAAGTGGTTACCAGGAAGAGTAGTGAAGATATGTGGCCGTTGCACATATTTGGTCAAGATGTTTGATCATGGAAAGGTTAGGTTTGTTCACATTGATCATATCTTACCTACAGATGTGGAAGGAGTTGAAACATCGAAACATAGAAAATAGGTGCAGGAGTAGGTTATTCGGCCCTTTGAGCCTGCACCACCATTCAATAAGATCATGGCTGATCATTCCCTCAGTACCCCTTTCCTGCTTTCTCTCCATACCCCTTGATCTCTGTAGCCGTCAGGGCCATATCTAACTCCCTCTTGAATATATCCAATGAATTGGCATCAACAACCCTTTGTGGCAGGGAATTCCACAGGTTAATAACTCTCTGAGTGAAGAAGTTTCTCCTCATCGCAGTCCTAAATGGCCTACCCCTTATCCTAAGACTATGTAGCCTGGTTCTGGATGTTCCCCAACATCGGGAACATTCTTCCGGCATCGAACCTGTCCAGTCCCGTCAGAATCTTATGCGTTTCTATGAGATCCCCTCTCATCCTTCTGAACTCTCATGAATAAAGGTCCAGTTGATCAAGTCTCTACTCATATGTCAGGCCAGCCATCCCTGGAATCAGTCTGGTGAACCTTCGCTGCACTCGCTCTACAGCAAGAACGTCCTTCCTCAGATTAGGAGACCAAAACTGAACACAATATTCCAGGTGAGGCCTCACCAAGGCCCTGTACAACTGCAGTAAGTTCTCCCTGCTCCTATACTCAAATCCCCGAGCTATAAAGGCCAACATACCATTTGCCTTCTTCACCGCCTGCTGTACCTGCATGCCAACTTTCAATGACTGATGAACCATGACACCCAGGTCTCGTTGCACCTCCCCTTTTCCTAATCTGCCGTCATTCAGATAATATTCTGCCTTCGTGTTTTTGCCCCAAAATGGATAACCTCACATTTATCCACATTATACTGCATCTGCCATGCATTTGCCCACTCAACTAACTTGTCTAGGAGACCCTGCAGCCTCTTAGCATCCTACTCACAGCTCACACCGCCACCTAGTTAAGTGTCATCTGCAAACTTGGAGATATTACACGCAATTCCTTCATCTAAAATCGTTAATGTATATTGTAAAGAGCTGGGGTCCCAGCACTGAGCCCTGTGGCACTCTACTCGCCATTCTGAAAAGGACCCGTTTATCCCGACTCTCTGCTTCCTGTCTGCCAACCAGTTCTCTATCCACGTCGGAACATTACCCCCAATACCATGTGCTTTGATTTTGCACACCAATCTCGTGTGTGGGACCTTGTCAAAAGCCTTTTGAAAGTCCAAATACACCACATCCACTAGTTCTCCCTTGACCACTCTGCGAGTTACATCCTCAAAAAATTCCAGAAGATTCATCAAGCATGATTTCCCTTTCATAAATCCATGCTGACTTGGACCGACCCTATCACTGCTTTCCAAATGCGCTGCTATTTCATCCTTAATGATTGATTCCAACATTTTTCCCACTACTGAAGTCAGGCTAACCGGTCTATAATTACTTGTTTTCTCTCTCCCTCCTTTTTAAAAAAGTGTTGTTATATTACCTACCCTCCAGTCCATAGGAAGTGATCCAGAATCGATAGACTGTTGGAAAATGATCACCAATGCATCCACTATTTCTAGGGCCACTTCCTTAAGTACTCTGGGATGCAGACTATCAGGCCCCGGGGATTTATCGGCCTTCAATCCCATCAATTTCCCAAACACAATTTCCCGTTGAATAAGGATATCCTTCAGTTCCTCCTTCTCACGAGACCCACTGTCCCCTAGTACATCCAGAAGGTTATTTGTGTCTTCCTTCGTGAAGCCGGAACCAAAGTATTTGTTCAATTGATCTGCCATTTCTTTGTTCCCCATTATAAATTCACCTGAATCTGACTGCAAGGGACCTTCATTTGTTTTCACTAATCTTTTTCTCTTCACATATTTATAGAAGCTTTTGCAGTCAGTGTTTATGTTCTCTGCAAGCTTCCTCTCGTACTCTATTTAACCCCTCTTAATTAAACCCTTAGTCCTCCTTTGTTGAATTCTAAATTTCTCCCAGTCCTCAGGTTTGTTGCTTTTTCTAGCCAATTTATATGCCTCTTCCTTGGTTTTAACACTATCCTTAATTTCCCTTGTTAGCCACGGTTGAGCCATCTTCCCCATTTTATTTTTACTCCAGACAGGGATGTACAATTGCTGAAGTTCATCCATGTGATATTGAAATGTTTGCCATTGCTTATCCAACGTCAACCCTTTAAGTATCCTTTGCCAGTCTCGTCTAGCCACTTCACACCTCATACCGTCGAAGTTACCCTTCCTTAATTTCATAGAAACATAGAAACATAGAAAATAGGTGCAGGAGTAGGCCATTCGGCCCTTCTAGCCTGCACCACCATTCAATGAGTTCATGGCTGAACATGCAACTTCAGTACTCCATTCCTGCTTTCTCGCCATACCCCTTGATCCCCCTAGTAGTAAGGACTACATCTAACTCCTTTTTGAATATATTTAGTGAATTGGCCTCAACAACTTTCTGTGGTAGAGAATTCCACAGGTTCACCACTCTCTGGGTAAAGAAGTTTCTCCTCATCTCGGTCCTAAATGGCTTACCCCTTATCCTTAGACTGTGACCCCTGGTTCTGGACTTCCCCAACATTGGGAACATTCTTCCTGCATCTAACCTGTCTAAACCCATCAGAATTTTAAACGTTTCTATGAGGTCCCCTCTCATTCTTCTGAACTCCAGTGAATACAAGCCCAGTTGATCCAGTCTTTCTTGATAGGTCAGTCCCGCCATCCCGGGACTCAGTCTGGTGAACCTTCGCTGCACTCCCTCAATAGCAAGAATGTCCTTCCTCAGGTTAGGACCCTAGTTTCTGAATTAACTGTGTCACTCTCCATCTTAATAAAGAATTCTACCATATTATGGTCACACTTCCCCAAGGGGCCTCGCACAACAAGATTGCTAATTAGTCCCTTCTCATTACACATCACCCAGTCTAGGATGGCCAGCTCTCTAGTTGGTTCCTCGACATATTGGCCTAGAAAACCATCCCTAATACACTCCACGAAATCCTCTTCCACCGCATTGCTACCAGTTTGGTTAGCCCAATCAATATGTAGATTAAAGTCGCCCATGATAACTGCTGTACCTTTATTGCACACATCCCTTATTTCTTGTTTGATGCTGTCCCCAACCTCACTACTACTGTTTGGTGGTCTGTACACAACTCCCACCAACGTTTTCTGCCCTTTGGTATTCCGCAGCTCCAGCCATACTGATTCCACATCATCCAGGTTAATGTCCCTTCTTACTGTTGCATTAATTTCTTGTTTAACCAGCAACGCCACCCCGCCTCCTTTTCCTCTCTGTCTATCCTTCCGAAATGTTGACTACCACTGGATGTTGAGTTCCCAGCCTTGGTCACCCTGAAGCCATGTCTCCGTGATGCCAATTACATCATATCCATTAACTGCTGTCTGCGCAGTTAATTCTTCCACCTTAATTCTGAATACTCCTCGCATTGAGGCACAGAGCCTTCAGGCTTGTCTTTTTAACTCACTTTGTCCCTTTTCAAATTTTGCTGTAATGTGGCCCTTTTTGTTTTTTGCCTTGGGTTTCTCTCCCTCCACTTTTACTATTCTTCTTTCTGTCTTTTGCTTCTGCCTCCATTTTATTTCCCTCTGTCTCCCTGCATAGGTTCCCATGCCCCTGCCATGTTAGTTTAACTCCTCCCCTACAGCACTAGCAAACACTCCTCCTCGGACATTGGTTCCGATCCTGCCCAGGTGCAGACCGTCCAGTTTGTACTGGTCCCACCTCCCCCAGAACCGGTTCCAATGCCCCAGGAATTTGAATCCCTCCCTGCTGCACCACCCCTCAAGCCACATATTCATCTGAGCTATCCTGCGATTCCTACTCTGACTAGCACGTGGTATTGGTAGCAATCCTGAGATTACTGCTTTTGAGGTCCTACTTTTTAATTTAGCTCCTAGCTCCCTAAATTTGTCTCGTAGGACCTCATCCTGTTTTTTACCTATGTCGTTGGTACCTATATGCACCACGACAACTGGCTGTTCACCCTCCCTTTTCAGAATGTCCTGCACCCATTCTGAGACATCCTTGTCCCTTGCACCAGGGAGGTAACATACCATCCTGGAGTCTCGGTTTTGGCCACAGAAACGCTTATCTATTCCCCTTACAATCGAATCCCCTATCACTATCGCTCTCCCACTCTTTTTCCTGTCCTCCTGTGCAGCAGAGCCACCCACGGTGCCATGAACTTGGCTGCTGCTGCTCTCCCCTGATGAGTCATCCCCCTCAACAGTATCGAAAGTTGGGATGATTCAATGTATTATGATGAGTCAGATAGTCTTGTTACAAGTAGAGTACCAGTAGCAAATCCTATATCAAATGTATCAGAAACAAGTCCAAGAAAAAGTCAGAATTGAATTTTGAGTCTGAATCAGGCAGACAAACAGTCTGAAAGTGTAAAGAGTCCAAATGTAGATCAAGGGTTGCCCTTGGAGAAAAACTCTCCTCAGGCTCAGCCTAAAATAAGTCAAAGTCCTACAAGGACTAAATATGGAAAATAAGTTCTTAACCTTTGTTTGTATTACAGAACTCTTGTAGATTTTGGAAACATAAAATGGGTTCCATTTGAGAAATGGATATCCAGAGTTATGTATACCATGCAAGTCATGGATAATGATTATTTGTTATGATTAAGGAATGAGAAGTGTTTTCCAGCCACCTAGCGGACTACTGATGTCGTATCAATAAAGCCATGTGCTGTATAGCTGGTCATGGACAGTCAGCCCTGATATCTACTGGCAGAGGAGAAAAACTAAAATGATTTAAGTATGCTTATTGATGAGTCATTGACATCATCCAGTTAATGTACAAGCTTATTCGAAAGGCTAGTCATGTATTTGGGTTTTTGATCATAGGTGGAAGCAAGTTATTCGTGTATCAATTAATTGTGGGGTCGGTTTTGGAATATTTGCTGGAATTTTATGAAATCACACTCCTTGCATGAATCCATGCTTGACAGGAACACCAAACAAGAAATGGATACTGCTCCCTATGGTTTTCTCTCTTTTCATGCTAACCGATGGAGAATCGCAGGGAATGTGTGCCCAAGTCCTCGACATGCACTTTCAATGGCCAATGCTCCACTTCAAGAGCATCATTCGATAAATTGACCCCATTGTGTGTAGAAGGGAATGACATTGGGCGCAAAGTGCCTCTTTTTCCCCGAAACTCTGCTACTTACACATAGGAGACGACACAAAAGTGCTCATATGATTATACACTGGCCATGAAGGCCTTGTAGAGGACAGATACAAATGCTGGAGTATTTTATCCACCATCTTTCAAATATGGAAAGCAACCTCATGAGAGATACGATGCACGAAATATCATATCAAAAAGGATTTGAAATCACACAGCAGAAAGAACACAAAAAAGATTCAAGTGCAAAAATTATCCTTACTAAATTTGTATCCCACAGAAATAACCCACTGCATGGCAGTCATGTTCATTTTTTGTGACTTATGAAATAAATAAAGCCAATTAAACTCTGTTGTTTCACAGATAGACCAGATACTGATTCATCAGCAGATTGAGCTACTGGAAGGTAAGTGATTGATTTGTAAAGCCAGATGAATGGTCATAAACCCGTAGACTGTGATTCCAGATTGAGCTGTGCAAATGATATTAAAGTTTTCCTCTCGCTCTCTGACCATTGAAATATCTTGTGAATATAAGAGCTTTCAATAAAAAAGATCAAATTCCTATCTACGGGGAGTCCGCCCACAATTTTGGCCAATGTTCCTCCCCCAACCAATACTGAAAAAAAGGCAGTGTGACAAGTCATTCATTTCATTGCTGTTGGTCAAATGTTGCTAGCACAGAATGGCTGCTGCATTTTACTAAATAACAAGTCACTGTGCTGTGCTGAGTGAAATGCTGTCAGCTGTTTTGAGGATGTGGCAAAGCTCTTTTAAGTCAGCTTTAAACGTATTGTAATGGCAGTAATATTAAATCCGTGGTTGTGTAGCTGTTGGTGACATTACCACTGCTTAGACATGTTGGCTACGGTCTCTCCGCTGGTTGCGAGTTTTTGAATTACCATTGTTTTTGCTGTGGAAAAATAGCACTTGCCCACAAAAATTATATCCCCCCCCAACCCCATTGCATGAACTTAATATGCTAAAAACTGCCAACAACTGCCATAAGTCACCACTTTGAGGAAACAAGAGGAAAAATGGGGAACAGATAAAAATGATTTGCATTTGGTTTCTGTTTCAGCACCTGTCCTTGCAGTTCCTTCCTGAATGTTCCAAATATGGCCCACCCACTGCCCACCTCCCATCAAATAAATAGAATATTGATTTGTTGGCCTTCCTGCATCCATTACGGATGTGGCCCTTGTGACTTTGAGGTCCTTCAACTGATGAAAGGACTAAAAAAAACACTGTCACTGCTGCGTGTTTCAAGTGACATGTTTTTCTTAGTAGTACACCACTGTTAGCAGTGATTGTATATTTTTTTGCTTTCAGTTTTATTTGGATTTGAGGGCAACAACAAATATGACATTAAGAACAAGATTGGCCAACAGATTTACTTTGCCACTGAAAGGTCTGGCATGTGTTGCAGACTATTCTGTGGGACACGGCGACGTCTCAAAATTAAGATTGTGGACAATAAGGGAACAGAAGTAATACGCCTGAAAAGGCCTAAGCGATGTAGCACATGCTGGTGTCCGTGCTGTTTGCAGAAGGTTAGTGATTGGTTAAAAAGACAGTGGCGATTCATCTATTTTTGTTACGTTCTATTCCATTTGAAATTACACATTAGATAGAGTGTGCCTGCCCATGGGCAATGAGTGTGCCATTGATTTCCTCAGTGACGGTTGTTGGACGGAAAACTGTTGGATCTGGGTTCTGTCCCAAATTGTGGGCTCCTTGCAGAATGATCTGCATGACTTCAGCCCAGTAGCCCATTGGAGTTTAGGGTCAATAATGTCTAAGGCCGAAATGTTACCGGCGCTGAGAGGAAGGGATCGGAGGTGGGTCAGCTGTCAAATTTGAAATGATTGACCGTGCCGGGACCCCCGCTGTCAACCCACCTCCATGCTCATCTCCCAAAATGTCGGATCTGTCAGCGCTGAACAGATTCAACACCAAGTGGCAGGGGAGGCAATTTAGATTATAAAGAGCTTGTTAACAGGCACTTAAAAGCTATTTTAAGCTCATCTTTAGATTTTAAAAGGTCGCCAATGGCTTCCCCACTGCTTGAGAATCACGTCAGATAAGGAGGTCGGGTGTTGTATCAGCATGGAATTATTTTTTAATTTGATAACTGCAAATGGTCTACAAAAACTCCCATTTCATAGGTGTTCACTTTACAGCTGTTGTTTACTGCATTTAGAAGACAGATTGATCTTTATGCAGCAAGCAAGTGTTTGGAGTAAACTCTATCTAGTGTCGCCGAACTGGAACAATCTCTCTCTCCATTGACAGATCGCTTCTGCTATCTCAACCTCACCTGCCATCTGGTCCATCAGCACATCGGTGCCCTTGAAGCTATCTCACCTAGGTCCTCAGAATTGCACCATCATCAGCCCCAACACCAGCATTACCAGGTACACCAGCAGCACCAACAACAACACCAACCTTCTCCGCAATCACCTGATGCTGCACAGGGCACAGGGCATCAGCACCTGACCACATTGCTGCCCGGGATGCCAGGGATGACCTCACCGTGGCCAGATTTACTTCACTTGACGCTGTACACCCTGGCTGCCACATGATGCACCAGGTTGGCACCACCCCACACCATCACCACAAGAGCATCTCTCCAATGCCCAAGCCATACCTTTTACACTCATCACCACTGTGGGGGGTACCGGTATGTCTCATCATTCACTGCAACTCACTAAGACACTTCCAAAGGTGCACACAAATCTGTCCAAGAAGGCAAATTGTTGAGAATAAAGATTTCAATGTTTGATACCACATTAACAGAAACTTTACATGAATATTGACGAAAGCACCCAAGTTCCGACCCTTGCGTGTTGTTAGATGGGATGCTTGCACATAGATGAGGGTGAGTGTGAGGGATGGCTAGTGAAATGGGGAACTGATAATGTAGATAGAGAGAGAGAGGGATGGGTGGAGGTGCAAGGTAAGTTGGTGTGAGTGAGGATGTGCAGGAGTAGGGTAGGGAAGGCAGAGTGATGGGGATGTGATGAGTGGCACAGCAGGATGAGGTTGAGTGTGGCTTTGCAGTCACATTTTGTGATCTACTGAGATCATTGAAAGGTTTGTGCCACTGCAGCCTGGTCCTCGTGACCACATCCCTGCTTGTGCCCTCCTGTACAATGTGCAACCAGGCTGCGTTGGTGTCCTGCGGAGGTCTCCTCCAGCCATTGGCACAGAAGGAAACCTCCCTGCATGCTGTGACTCCCTGCATAAGCATCTGGGAGAGCCTGGGTGCAGCCATGTACCTTTGTGCAACGCTTGTCAGTGTTTGCTGCACTTCAATGCTGCAGAACATTGACAGCACAACTGTCAAAAAGTTTGGCATGGCCTCTTTAAGGAAACTGGCTGATGACATGTCATCAAATGATGTCATCAAACCCACTTCCTTTTAATTGGCTGGGAACCTCACTGGGCGGGCTGGCACTGCGTTACATACCCAGCCACCCCGGACCGCCTCGGTCAGTGAAATCGCATCCTAAGTTTGTTAATAAAGAAACTTGTATTGGAAACAGCAATATCATGATGAAATGGATATTATTCAAAAAACCTGAGCAGATAAGTGACAAATAGTATTCAATATTAAAAACTAGAAGCTATTGCTAAAAATAATAAATACTACTAGTTGTTCCCAGTAAGTGAAAGGATGCTCTATTTGATAAGGACAGGTTACCATGTGACATACAATGTACAATGTATAATTCTACTAATGTAAATCTGTGCTTAAGCTAACCTGTTCCTTTTAAGGCTACACTCTAATTGCTGAAAGTAGGAATATACTGAGTTCAATTAACATCCAGAGGTCAATTCGAGGTGAATGATAAGATTGCTTTCCCATTTTAATTGTATACAAAATTGATGTCTAAAATACAAGAATAATTTTGCACCAGATATGCTCAAGTCTGCACCCCTTGGACTTGAGTGAGTGGAGATGGGATCCATACCAGGGGAAATGACTCAGGTGGGAAACCGTCAAGAATTTGTTATACAAAGGGGCATCAAAATTGATGTTGTGGGAGAGGTTGGGAAAATGGATAGCCGCAGAAATAGCCTGCTGAATGGAAGGCGAAAGGCTACAAAGTTGGGAGTTTGATAGCGCAGTTGGCAGTGAGGGGGAGAGCGATTAACTTCTCCATTTAGTCCCTGTGCGGATAATAACTTTCATTCTTCGTCTCTTCAATGGCTTGTTCCTCCTCCATCTGAGCTACACTGTGGTTTTCTGGGTGGGTGCCTCCAGTACACCAATAGAGACATGGCTGCCCATCCCGTGTATTTATCTGGACTCCATGCTTGCAGTTAGGACAGGGTCAACATCTGGTGGTCGGGAAACCCACTTCACTGCACATCTGGTGTCATGACCTGGGACCCTGGAATTTCTGGATCAGAAATATACAGGGGAGAATGACTTTCAGACTAATATTCTCAGGGTTCCGATCTCATCGTTAACCATTGGAACTTGTTCCTTGTGACATTATTTCATCCTCTCACTTAAAGTGCAAACTATTCTTTACATCATTCTACACATGAATAATTTACATTGTGCCGGTGAATTCTGAAGCTTATTTGACAAGGGATAGTACTGGAACTATTCCAGAATAAGTAAACATAAATTAAACATGGAATTAGACATAATAATGATCTGTTAGAATTTGTCAACTTTCAACTCCTGTCAACTGAACTATTCTTTTTTGAAGGGGATAGAAAACCTCCACTCCACTTTCCTGGTTGATCACCATATAGAAACATAGAAAATAGGTGCAAGAGTAAGCCATTCAGCCCTTTGAGCCTGCACCGCCATTCAATGAGTTCATGGCTGAACATGCAACTTCAGTACCCCATTCCTGCTTTCTCGCCATAACCCTTGATCCCCCTAGTAGTAAGGACTATATCTAACGACTTTTTGAATATATTTAGTGAATTGGCCTCAACAACTTTCTGTGGTAGAGAATTGACAGGTTCACCACTCTCTGGGTGAAGAAGTTTCTCCTCATCTCGGCCCTAAATGGCTTACCCCTTATCCTTAGACTGTGACCCCTGGTTCTGGACTTCCCCAACATTGTGAACATTCTTCCTGCATCTAACCTGTCTAAACCGTCAGAATATCCCTTGATTCCCATACTACTGATCTCACCCTTGAATATATTCAATGACTGAGCATCCACAACCCTCTGGGGTAGAGAATTCCAAAAATTCACAACCCTCTGAGTGACGAAATTTCTCTTCAACTCAGAGTTTTGATCGGGAAATTAAGCCACTTACCCATGAGACTGTAGATCTACTATTAATAATAATAATTTTTATTTATATAGCGCCTTTAATGTAGTAAAATGCCCCAAGGCGCTTCACAACAATCTTACAACCCATTAGATATTGCTCAGGGAGGGAATGAGAGAAAAAGCGGGAGAAGGAAGTGTAGGAAGAGGTTAAAGGTTCATAGAAACATAGAAACATAGAAAATAGGTGCAGGAGCAGGCCATTCAGCCCTTCTAGCCTGCACCGCCATTCAATGAGTTCATGGTTGAACATGCAACTTCAGTACCCCCTTCCTGCTTTCTCGCCATACCCCTCGATCCCCCGAGTAGTAAGGACTTCATCTAACTCCCTTTTGAATATATTTAGTGAATTGGCCTCAACTATTTTCTGTGGTAGAGAATTCCACAGGTTCACCACTCTCTGGGTGAAGAAGTTTCTCCTCATCTCGGTCCTAAATGGCTTACCCCTTATCCTTAGACTGTGACCCCTGGTTCTGGACTTCCCCAACATTGGGAACATTCTTCCTGCATCTAACCTGTCTAAACCCATCAGAATTTTAAACGTTTCTATGAGGTCCCCTCTCATTCTTCTGAACTCCAGTGAATACAAGCCCAGTTGATCCAGTCTTTCTTGATAGGTCAGTCCCACCATCCCGGGAATCAGTCTGGTGAATCTTCGCTGCACTCCCTCAATAGCAAGAATGTCCTTCCTCAAGTTAGGAGACTAAAACTGTACACAATATTCCAGGTGTGGCCTCACCAAGGCCCTGTACAACTGTAGCAACACCTCCCTGCCCCTGTACTCAAATCCCCTCGCTATGAAGGCCAACATGCCATTTGCTTTCTTAACCGCCTGCTGTACCTGCATGCCAACCTTCAATGACTGATGTACCATGACACCCAGGTCTCGTTGCACCTTCCCTTTTCCTAATCTGTCACCATTCAGATAATAGTCTGTCTCTCTGTTTTTACCACCAAAGTGGTCAGAAGCAGCAGCCAAAATGCGCACGCAGATAGACACAGGTGAAAAAACTAAAACAAAAAGAAATTCAAATTACATTGTAAATAATTACAATAAGGATTAATGAATTAATATCCTACTGTTTGCATAACTTTGCTTTGTTCCCTTTGTTCTAATCTATTTCATTCACAGTTGGAAGTTCAAGCACCACCGGGTGAGCCGATCGGGTACATTGTCCAAAAATGGCACCCATGCTTGCCAAAGTTTATTATTCAAGATGAAAACCAAGACTCTGTTTTGAAGATCAATGGTCCATGCTGTACTTCTGGCTGTGGTTGTGACGTTCATTTTAAGGTACGTCCTTCAAGAAATGGCAGAAGTATGTTATTTATATTGGTCCAACTGGCACAAATAAAGCATTGGGTCAGTAAGATTTAAAAAAATCCTGTTAGCACAATTTTCCTTGAAAGGTGCACATTCTGCATTATGTTTCATTCTTCCAGTCGATAACCTTCTCTAGATGGATGGCAGGAATGAATCTACCACTTTTAATTATTAAGTGGGGGTGTCCATTGAACATCGAAGAAAGATATTGGCGGTTCGATCTTTGCTGACTTTGCGACCAGGTTTTCGCCATGATTTGACCCTCCACGGTGAAACCCGGTCGGCAGGAACCTCCGCCCCCTCTTTGCGGCGGCGCTTTCACGTACCGCCGGGGAGAGGAGCACCGACGTGAAACGACATGCAATGCCGTGGATTGCATTACCGTCGTACTTTCGGTTCCATCAGCCCCCGTACGCCACGCCCACAATACAGAGCTGTCGGTACAGCCCTTCGAGCTGCGGTAAGTATGAAGACCGGTAAAAAGGTAAGTAAAAGTTTTTATTTGATAATTATTTTGCAGCGATTTATTAGGTCAGTGTTTTTTGAATGTTTTGTGAATATTTTTTTTTCTGGTTTTTGCAATTTTTTTTTGTTTTTCCCTCCTCCCAAGGCCTCCCTCACAGCACTACCGGCCTCAGTCTAAAGTTGCTGAAATTTGCGGTTTGTGCCGCGAATCCATATACAACGCCGATTTTACCGAAGTAAAGGCTGAAAGTTAAGCCTGAAAACGGTAGCGCAGCGAAAACAGTAATTTTGGCGTAAAATTACCTTTTTATGAAACAGAAAATCTAGCCCAAAGCTTTTACATCTCTATTCTAATAATGCTATTTGTCAATTACAGGTCAGTTTCATAGAAATTGAAAGAAAGTATTTGGATTTATATAGTGCCTTTCACAATCTCAATGTCCAAAAGCATTTCAGTGCCAGTGAAGTACTTTTGAAGTGTAGTCGCTGTTGTCATTCAGGGAAACACAGCAGCTAATTTGCGCACAGCAAGCTCCCATAAACCGCAATAAGATAAATGGCCGATTTAAGTGGCCATCCCTCATTTAAATCTAGCCACCTGCTCCAAGTGTGAAATTGTCGGGAAGTGGAGGCAAATTGCGCAGCTGAGGGGACCTCCACTAAAGCAGGGACGTAGCTAGATTGGGACCCAACATAAATAGGTTCAAAAGAACCGTGCCAGCTTTGAGCTGGAGTCGTGAGCAGATGTAAGTTGCAATCTGCCAGCTCCTGGCAGTTAAATGGCCACCTGGCCAGTGGGCAGAGCGAAAATCACTCCACCTGTTTTTTATTCTTGGTTGTGAAAAATATGTTGGGCAGTACACTGGGAGAACTATGGGTTTATATATAGGATATTGTCACATATCCCTATTGCCTTTATGAGGAAGCCTTGTAGAATATTGTCTTATATCCTTTATCTCTAAATACAAGTTTCAAGCCCAGAACACACTGACAATGATGCAACAGTCCCTTCGTACTGCACTACAGTGTCAACCTCGATTACATGCTCAATTCTCTGGAGTAGACCTTCAACCCATAAACTTCTGATGCAATGGCAAGAGTGCTACCACGGAGACAAGGCTGATACTTGAACGTGGAGGTCTTGAAGGTGTGTACTGATGCAGCATATTGGAACTTTAATATGCCAGAGAGTTAGACAGTAAGGTTGATGCCTGTGAGTCTCCACACACCAACCTTCTGATCACAAGATTATAAGATAGATACAGATGAGAGAGGCAATTTTGCGTCACTTAGCTCATCCATCCAGAAATACACTACAGTTCCCCCTCCACAACATTCGGCGGCTTCTTCAATGATTCCACACTACTCAGATCAGCACCTGAATCAAAACTGCCGGAGATCAGATTTAAATTTTCTTTTTTATTAGTTTGAACCTCTGCACTCTTGTCATCCTGTCACAATGTAGTTTTGCAGCAGCGATCCAGGTTTACCTTTCA
The DNA here is from genome assembly GCF_044704955.1 of Pristiophorus japonicus. NCBI lineage: Eukaryota > Metazoa > Chordata > Chondrichthyes > Pristiophoridae > Pristiophorus > Pristiophorus japonicus. The sequence goes on along the minus strand of NC_091982.1, from coordinate 228,769,980 downwards.
ATCTCAGCCATGGTGTTACAGGGAGGGGCAAAAAAGGAAGACAAAAATTCTGTGTCAAATCACGGCCCCTCTTATACAACTCCTGCTCATTGGTCACCAATGATGGGAACCTGCAAGCAGCTTGTCCACTCACCCTTTCAGCCAGAGATGGGAAGACAAACAGAAAGAGGAACGTGTATAAAAATATAAAAACAATAACCTTAAGAATATAGGAAAGCTAGTAATCCATCTGGCTGGTGAATGTATACCTCTCAATTGGCTAGGCCTCAAACATCTGTTCAATTTCTCCACATTATCTGACCCCCTGGGCAGTCTCTTCTACACATTCACCACCCTCCGTATAAAGTAATTGAATTTAAACCATCTTGCGCATCTTTTCAATTCTAAGCCAGTGTTGTCCAATAGAATTTGATGATGAGCCACAGAGGTGACTATGGTGACACTGTCTTAGCAACATGCACTAATATTAGTACAAAATACTTTACATACACTCACTCAGTACAAGTAAATGTACTTAACATGTGGATATTTACTTAACAAACAGCTTATATCAATGAGCAACCAAGTAAGTGAAGCACTTACAATCAAAAATCACTTACTTTTTGTCCTACCATTTTACCAACAAATGCACAAAAAGGTTAAAGTACACCTGCATGGCCATGTGAATATGAATGATGAGATCACATGCAAAAGGATGGTGCCCATTACTCGTCTTTTATTTACCAATCAGAAAGGCAATTAGTCACAGCTGGATATCCAATTAGCCACATGAGGCAAATGACTGGGGAGCGACTACGCGCGGGTCCTGGGGGAAAGTCTGGCGACCAGGGAGATACCCCTCTCTTGGCGCAGGGCAGTCATCGTCCTGCTGCCTAAGAAGGTCGATCTCCGCCTACTTAAGAACTGGCGCCCGGTCTCCCTCCTCAGCACGGACTACAAAATCTTCGCCAGGGTGATGTCTGCTCGCCTTGTCGCCGTGCTGTACCACATCATCCACCCCGACCAGTCCTACACGGTCCCGGGCCAGACAATCCACGATAACATCCATCTGATCCGGGACCTCATCCATCACTCCCAGGAGGCTGGTCTGTCGGTCGCCTTCCTATCCGTCGACCAAGAGAAGGAGTTCAACAGGGTGGATCACGATTATCTGTTCGGAACTCTGCATGCTTTTGGGATCGGGACGCATTTCGTCGCCCGGATCCGACTTTTGTACACCGCCACGGAGTGTCTGATTAAGGTTAACGGGTCCTTGATGTCGCCCCTTCACCAGTTATATGCCATCTGCGTGGAGCCTTTCCTGCGCCTCCTGCGGATGAGGTTGATGGAACTGGCTCTGCAAGGGCCGGCCATGTAGGTCGTCCTCTCGGCTTACGCTGATGATGTGCTCCTCACGGTAGAGGATCCCGTTGACCTGCGGAGGATGCGTGAGTGCCAGGAGATTTACTCGGCCGCATCCTCCACCAGGATCAACTGAGAGAAATGTTCCAGACTCCTGATGGGTCAGTGGCGGGTGGACTTCCTACCGGAGGAGCTCAGGCCTTTTGCCGGGAGCATGACCCATCTCCTCTATCTGGGAGTCCACCTTAGCCCCGACGAGGAAGCCTGGCCGGTGAACTGGCAAGAGCTGGAGGCCAAGGTCGCCGCTCGCCTAGGGCGCTGGACAGGACTGCTCCGAGTGCTGTCCTACAGGGGTCAAGCGCTAGTCATAAACCAGCTGGTGGCCGCTATGCTGTGGTACCGGCTGGTCACTTTGACCCCTCCCCCTGCGTTTGTCACCAAGATACAGAAGAAGCTGGTGGACTTCTTCTGGAACAACAGGAAGCACTGGGTCTCTGCCACGGTCTTGAGTCTCCCGCTTAGGGAGGGCGGTCAGTCGTTGGTGTGCGTCAGCGCCTAGCTCGCGACTTTCCGTCTTCAGACCCTGCAGAGATACCTTTACGTCGAGCCCCCTCCTAGGTGGCGTGCGCTGGCGACGTATTTCTTCCGACAGCAGCACGGCTTCAACTACGACACACAGCTCCTGTTTGTGAGCTTGGGGGGCGTCAGGACCGCCGTCCAGGAACTGCCTGTCTTTTACAAGGAACTCACCAGGGTCTGGAACAAAGTCTCCACCAAGCGCAGCTCTCCACCGGCTGGAGTGGCGGCTGTTCTGCAGGAGCCGCTGCTCGGGAATCCGTACCTCCACGGCCGAGGTTTTAGATGGCAGTCGGACGAGAGGGCTGTGGCTGGTGAGGTGACCAAGGTCAGGGATCTTCTCGATGGCGGAGGAGCGGGCTGGATGGCGCCAGACATGCTGGCGCGGTGCCTAAATTCGGCCGACGTCCGCCGCGCGGCCGATGCCATCGAGTCGCTAAAAACAGCTCTGGGCCCTGACTCAGTTAGGTTTGTCGAGGAGGCTCAAGCACGTGGGGAGATCCTGTCCGAACTGACCCCCGTCTGGATGGAATTCCTCATCGGCGCCAAACCCCGGAACTTCCCTCGGGAGCCGGCGCCTCACAACTTGAGCCGCCTCAGGGAAATCTTCTCCGTGCCTTTCAGTTCTGCATGGAGGGGTTTCCTGTACGGGCTGCATCTGCACACTCTCCACCTTGCCATCCTCGACTGCCGTCCGGACACGCCATAGCGTACCATCTTGCCGTCTGGCGGAGGCGGGGGTATTCGATGGAGTGCACTCTACGCGGGAATCCTCCCACTATTTATCGGGGACTTGGCCTGGAGGGTGGTGCACGGAGCAGTCCCGTGCAATAAATCTTTAAGCTGGTTCACGGGCTCCCAGGCCGCCTGCAATTTCTGTGGTCTGGAAGAGTCCGTGTTCCATGTTTTTATTGAATGCGCGAGGTTGCAGCCCCTGTTCCATTATTTAAAGGGGCTGCTCCTCAATTTCTGGCTGCACTTCAGTCCCACACTCTTGATCTTTGGGCACCCTGTGCGGAGGGGAGCGGGTAGGTCCGAGGGCCTCCTCATTGCACTGCTCCTGGGCACGGCAAAGGGTGCCATCAGCCGGTCCAGGCAGCGGGCGGTGGAGGGGGTCATTCAGCCCGACTGCCTGCCTCTCTTCCGTGCTTACATCCGGGCCAGGGTGTCCCTAGAGATGGAGCACGCGGTGTCCACCAGTACGCTCGTGGCCTTCCGCGAGAGGTGGGCGCCGGAGGGACTGGAGTGCATTATTACCCCCGGCAACCAAATTTTAATTTGATTTTATATGTTTTAAAGTTTAATTTGTTTTAACTGCCGGGTTTTAGTGTCCCCCTCCCCTTTTATAGGGGGCACTTGTAAAATGTGTGAGTTTAGTGCCCAAAAAAAACACAAAAAAATAAAAATAAAAATAACAAAAAAAGGATAAAAGGGCCTTGAAAAATGTTTGGAGTGTCCCCCAGATTGGAGGGCACTTGACTTAACTGTTTTATTTTTATCCAACCAAAAGAGTTGAGGCAGGTGACTAACTTGTTGAACAACAATGTTCTAAGTTTCAGCCTGTGTCCACTGGTTCTATTAAGTCTAACATATTATTCACATTAGATTACACTGTGCAACCATTTATATCCATTATCAATAACTAGAGTGGTAAATCATTGGTGGTGAAATTGATCTTTGGTGGTAGCACGTCATGGCCCACTTTACATCCCGCCCGATATTCTTTCCCATTGAAGTCGATGGACAAGAACATCAGGCAGGGGTGTAGAACGGGCGGCCGATTTGCTATTGTTGGAAAAAATCCTTGAAAGACGGGATAAATCTGCAATTGAAAAGGCAAGGATTAATTAGGGACAGTCAGCACGGATTTGTTAAGGGAAGATCATGTTTGACTAACCTGATTGAATTTTTTGAGGAGGTAACTAAGAGGGTCGCTGAGGGTAATGTGTAAGATGTAGTATATTTGGAATTTAGCAAGGCTTTTGATAAGGCCCCACATGGTAGACTGGTCATGAAAGTTTAAAGCCCATGGGATACAGGGCAAAGTGGCAAGTTGGATCCAAAATTGGCTTGGAGGTAGGAAGCAAAGGGTAATGATTGATGGATGTTTTTGTGACTGGAAGGATGTTTCCAGTGTGATTCCGCAGGGCTCAGTACTGGGTCCCTTGCTTTTTGTGGTATATATCAATGATTTAGATTTGAATATAGGGAGTATGATTAAGAAGTTTGCAGACGACACTAAAATTGGCTGTGTGGTTGATAATGAAAAGGAAAGTCATGGGCTGCAGGAGGATATCAATCTACTATTCAGGTGGGCAGAACAGTGGCAAATGGAATTTAGTTCAGAGAAGTGTGAGGTGATGCACTTTGGGAGGGCTAATAAGGAAAGGATATACACATTAAGCGGAAGGCCACTTAGAAGTTTAGATGAACAAAGGGACCTTGGAGTGCTTGTCCACAGATTCCTGAAAGTAGCAGGCCAGATGGATATGGTGGTTAAGAAGGCATACGGAATGCTTGCCTTTATTGGCCGAGGCATAGAAGATAAAAGCAGGTAGGTTATGCTTAAATTGTATAATACTTTGGTTAGGCTACAGCTGGAATACTGCATGCAGTTCTGTTCGCTGTATTATAGGAAGGACGTGATTGCACTAGAAAGGGTGCAGAGGAGATTTACTAGGATGCTGCCTGGAATGGAGAATCTTCGTTATGAGGACAGATTGGATAGGCTGGGTTTGTTCTCATTGGAACAGAGGAGGCTGAGAGGAGTATAAAATATTGAGTGGCCTGGACATAGTGGATAGTGAGGGTCTATTTCAATTGGTGGAAGGGTCTATTACGAGGGGGCATAGTTTTAAGGTGGTTGGTGGAAGGTTTAGAGGGGATTTGAGGGGGGGGCTTCTTTATGCAGAGGGTTGTGGGGATCTGGAACTCGCTGCCTGGAAGAGTGGTGGATGCAGAAACCCTCACCACTTTTAAAAGATGGTTGGATGGGCACTTAAAGTGCTGTAACCTGTAGGGTTACGGACCTAGAGCTGGTAATTGGGATTAGACTGGCGGCGTAGATATAATGGTAAGTACTGCAGGGAATAGAATACGACCAGAATGATCTCCTGGACTAGTTTTGATTGCCTGGATGAGTCGGAGAGGAATTTTCCCAGATTTATTCTCTCTAAATTGGCCTGGGTTTTTATCTGGTTTTTGCCTCTCCCAGGAGATCACATGGCTCCAGTTGGGGTGGAGAGTAGAATATTTCAGTATAAGGGATGTCGCAGTTGTGTGAGGCAGACTGGTTGGGCCGGGTGCTCTTTGCCTTTCCGTCATTGTTCATAGGTTTATATGTAATCTTTATTGCTGCTGACCAAGGGCCGTGCGGCTCTTTGTCGGCCGGTGCGGACACGATGGGCTGAAATGGCCTCCTTCTGCGCTGTAAATTTCTATGTCATCGCTTGCCTTGCGCTATCGCCGAAGACCAATTTTACCCCAATGATTCTGTTGTGAATTCCCGAGCATTATGTCTTCTAAAAGAGCATTCAGGGAGATGCTTCTTGACCTGACACATGAACCCGTGTCCTGTCTATAATGTTTTGTAAGCGTTTATAGCTGCTCAGGCTGCCGTTCCCTTTGACCCATGCTAAGTAAAGTCCCTAGCTTCTGCAAAAGCCTCTCTTACAGATTGCTGTATTCCCTGTTGACAAGACCCACAATGCACAGCCACATTCAGAAAAAACTCCAGCACAGCCATTACGTTTCTTAAGTCATGGATTACCAAATTTTCAATTCATGATTCAAAGTCAATTGACATTCCCTCTATGGAGAGGAAACACAGGCCATCATCTATCCACTGGATGAGCCACAAATAAAACTGTTAAGGAAATAAGGTAGCCGAGCCTAGGCATTACTGATGATAATGTAACCATGTTTAATGCATGACATTCTTCTGCCTACTATTTTAATGATTCATTACCCCACATAAACTGTTGAGGTTTATATTAAAATAGCAAATAAAGGAAAGTCCGGGATGTATTTGGTTAATATTACCATCAGTAATTTCAAGGCTTAAATGACTTGAATGGCTTAAGTTTTCTCCTGCGAACCCTTTGGGCTAGAATTTCCACCTCATCTCTGACGGTTTTCTCGGCCATACTTCTCGTTTTCGGCGGAAAAGCACCCGGCGAAAATTTCCACTGCATTTCTCAGAGTTCCGCCAGTGTTTTCGAAATATCGCTGGGGAGGGGACCACCGACATGCACCACTGAAAACCACTGCCGCCCAAGTTTGGGCTCAGCGGTGACCTGTAGGTAAGATCGATAAGACCGCCCAGGAAAAGCAGCCGCAAAGCTGGGTGGTAGGTAAGTAGCCCGGCAAAGAAAGGTAAGTTAAAGGGTTTTTTATAATTGTTTTAAAATTATTTTACAGCGGTTAAGCCTCTTGAAGATGTTTACTGATTTTTAATTTTTGTTTCTTTGAAAAAATATTTGTTGTGTTTTCCCCCTCCCTAGGCCCAACCGCAGCCTCGGTCTAAATTTGAGTAATTATCGCCCATTTTGATTAAGAACTGCCCAATTTTCCCTGGATCGCCTTTAACCACTGAGAATCTGCGTGTAAGATCCATTTTCTCGCCGGGTGTTATTTTTTCCTTTTTTGATGCAATTTTTCGCCGGCGTTAATTTAAGAATATTTGCGATCTTTATGGGTGGCAACCCGGTGGTGTTGGGTTTTATGGACATTCTAGCCCTATGAAATAAAGTGGGGTTGATGAGGACTGAAAGTGCCAACATGCTATCTTGAGGTCATCTGCGTGTGGTAATGAAGGGGGAAAAAGAGGGAAAATGGCAAGCTTGCATGCTACATTATATCCAGCCTCTACTACAGCTGAAATGGGAGCACTTGTTATTGTCACTAGCAGCAAAGTGGGAAAATGTGCTATGTTTTCATCCCATCACCATTCTCCTTCAAGAGCTTTGAATAGTCGGCCTTGTCTCAGTGGTAGCACTCTCACCTCTGAGTTAGTAGGACTTGAGTTTCAGTCCTGTCCCAGTGACTGGAGCATATAACCTAGGCTGACACTACAGTGAGGTATTGAGTGCTGTACTGTTGGAGGTTCTGTCTTTTGGATATGGTGTACAACCGAGGCACTGTCGAACCTTTCAGGTAGATGTAAAAGATCCAATGGTGCTACTCAAAGAAGAGCAGGGAGTCATTCCGGTATCCTGGGCAATACTTACCCAAGATCACTAAAATAGATTCCATCGTCTGTTGTGTTCTCATTGATTGACTCATATAGCACAGGAGGAGGTAATTCGGCCCACTGTACCTGTGTTAGCTCAAGCCAGTTAGTCCCACTCCCCTGCTCCTTCACCATATCCCAGAAAATATTTTATTTTTAAATACATATCCAATTCCCTTTTTAAAGTTACCACTGAATCTGCTTCAACCATTCTTTCAGGCAGTGCATTCTAGATCATGACAACTCGCTATGTAACAAAAATTCCTCTTCGTCTCCCCCTCTGGTTCTTTTGCCAATTATCTTAAATATTCCTGGACTTGGGCTGGTCCTAATTATAATATTACAATTCTCGAGCCACTTACCAGGAAAGAGGAGTTGAGATGGTTTCCCGTTGCTTTTCTCATGGTTTTTAATCTTCATAATAACTTCTCCTAGGTGGACTGCAACCCATGCTAAAGAGTCATACCCATCCTTACGATGCCCAAGTATCTCCGTTGGGTATCAGAATTCAGAGCCATTGCTCCCGCTTCTGCTCACTGGTGCTATCTGGAGTGGAGCTCGAACCCTATACCTTCTGGTCCATTGGTGGGAATACTACTACTGAGCCACTGGTCACGCTGTCCAGACATGGTTAACCCACTGAATATCAACCCTGTACTTAGCATATGCCTTCTGACTCAGAAGCAGAATGTTACCATAGAATCATAGAATGGTTACAGCACAGAAGGAGGCCATTCGGACCGTCGAGCCCGTGCCGGCTCTCTGCAAGAACACCTCAGCTAAGCCAAAGACTCATTCCCCTCAAACAGATGAACTGGGCATTTACCTCATTACTATTGTGGGATCTTGCTGTGTGTAGATTGGCTTCTGCATTTGCCTACATCATAACAGTGATTTTACTTCAAAGGTGCTTCGTTAGCTGTTAAGCATGCTGGGACACCCTGAAGACATGAATGGTGCTAATCAAATTCAAGTTCTATCTTTCATTATTTCTTTTCTTTGCTTTCTTTCCAGTCTGAAATAGCATTGAATACCATCACTGGTATTACATTGTCACCATTTTTCTATTTTATTACAGATTAAAAACCTGGATGAATCTGAAACACTAGGAGACATCACAAAGAAGTGGGGCTCACTAATAGTTGAAGCTGCCACAGATGTGGATAACTTTGTGATCAACTTTCCAATTGACTTGGATGTGAGGATTAAAGCGGCCCTGATGGGTGCCTGCTTTCTAATTGTAAGTATAAAGGTGTTAGTGCAACATGCAACTGATTTACCCGGTTGATAACAAAGCTAAGACAATCTGAATTACAGAGAAAGGCGAGAGTCACTAGACGGTATCTACTCAAAATAAGAAGATTGGGAGAGAATTTGTTGGAGATATTCAAAATAATAAAATATAAGGGATAAACATAGATGGATTATTTCCTTTGATATGTACATCAGAAGGCTATGATCTCAAAATAAGCTGTGGGTACATAAAAGGGGAAATTAAAAGAAACTTTCTCATGCAGTTATCAGAATGTAGAATGCTTCAACTTAGTAGTGATCATCGCTGAAATCTTTGCAGCATTAAAACAAGATAGTGTACAGCATAATTACCTGAAGAAGAAGAAGAATACAGGGTACAAAAGCCTATAAGGAGAAAGCAGGAGAATGGAATTAGTCTGAGAGAAAGATGGAAAAATGGACAGTATAAAAGCAGTCCCTGAGAGGGGCCGAGATGCAGCACAGGCAAGAAAGGGTTAACAGCCTTCAGCCATGCTAAAATTTCTATGGGCTGATTTTAACCATGCCCATTTAATGGTAACCAAGCGGACAGTTAAAATCTCCTGGGGGACTTACCTACCTGTGATATTTTGAGACTCAGCATTACACACAACTGTACAACATGGCTTCCGAATATAAACTTAGCACAGCTCATGGCTTTATTGTTATTACACCAGTAGTCCACTAGGTGGCTCGAAAACACTTCTCCCTCCTTATTGAAGAAGTTAATCATAACAAATAATCATTATATATGACTTGCATGGTATACACAACTCTTGGTATACATTTCTCAAATGGAACCTATTTTATGTTTCCAAATTCTATTATAGAATTCTGTAACACTAATAAAAGATATGAACTTATTTTCCATATTTAGTCCTTGTAGAATTTGACTCATTCTAGGCTGAGCCTGAGGAAAATTTTTCTTCCCAGAGCTGACCTTGATCTACATTTGGACTCTTTACACTTTCAGACTGTTTGTCTGCCTAATTCGGACTCAGACTTAAATTCTGACATCCCCTTGGACTTTTTTCTGGTACATTTGATGTAGAATTTGCTACTGGTACTCTACTTGTAACAAGACTATCTGACTCATCATAATAAATTGAATCATCCCAACTTTCAACTCCTTCCACATCTGTAGGTAAGATATGATCAACATGAACAAACCTAACCTTTCCACGATCAAACATCTTGACCAAATATGTGAGAGAGCCACGTATTTTGACTACTCTTCTTGGTAACCATTTTAACCATTTATGATGATGGTTCTTCACTCTAACTTTCTGGTTCAACTTCACTCTTTTCTCTTTAACTCTACCTTCATCATGACACTCTGCCTTGATTGTTTCATAAGAACATAAGAAATAGGAGCAGGAGTAGGCCATTTGGCCCCTCGAGCTTGCGCCGCCATTTAATAAGATCATGACTGATCTGATCATGGACTCATCTCCACTTCCCTGCCCTCTCCCCATAACCCATTATTCCCTTATCGCTCAAAAATCTGTATCTCCGCCTTAAATATATTCAATGACCCAGCCTCCACAGCTCTCTGGGGCAGAGAATTCCACAGATTTACAACTCTCTGAGAGAAGAAATTCCTCCTCATCTCAGTTTTAAATGGGCGGCCCCTTATTCTGAGACTATATCTCCTAGTTTTAGTTTTCCCTATGAGTGGAATGAGTAAAGACCCAACCTACTCAACCTCTCTTCATAAGTCAACCCCCTCATCTCCGGAATCAACCGAGTGAACCTTCTCTGAACAGCCTCCAATGCAAGTATATGCTTCCTTAAATACGGTGTAACCTCACCAATATCCTGTACAGTTGTACCAGGACTTCTCTGCTTTTATACTCTATCCCCCTTGCTGACGATACAGTAAGCCGCGAGGAGAACACAAAGCGTCTACAAAGGTATATAGATAGACTAAGTGGCCAGAATCTTCCCAGCCCTGCGAGGGCGGGTTTGGAATTGGGCCCTCTATCAAAATGACTTTGAATGACAGCGGCTTGGGATCCTGCATTGAACCCGCCTACATGTGAGTTTCTCAAGCTGTCATGTCAGCATTCGGATCACCGACCCGACAGCAAGCAGCAGGACAGTTAATTAACATCATTAAAAAGAACTTCAATGCTAGTTAAGATGCTTAAAAGCAGGCACTTACAATATTCTCAAACTTTTGACAGCATTGTCATCCCTCGGGTTTCACGCCAAGTAAATGGAGTCGGGTTCTCAGTGACTCTTTCTTGCTTTGGCTAGTTGACAGCTGCAGAAGTAATATAAAAGCTACCATTTCACAGCTGTTCACTTTCCAATGTCAGAAGTTGAAGCCTTCAGGTTTTGGAAAAGATTTGTGAGCTGTATGCACTTTGGAAGTGTTTGCAGTGAACTCTCCATTCACTGTCACCTCCTTGGAGCAACCTCTCTCACCATTGGCAGATCACTTCTGTCATCTCAGCCTCACCTGCCATCTATTCCAGCAGCATTGGTGCCCTTGAAAAAATCTCAGCTTGGTCCTTAGAATCCCACCACGATCATCCCCAACACCAGCAGCACCAGGCACACCAGCAGTACCAACAACAACACCAACCTTCTCCGCAATCACTTGAAGCTGCACAGTACACAGGGCATCAGCATCCGACCACATTGCTGCCCGAGAGGCCAGGGATGGCCACACCATGACTACTTTTATTTCACTTTATGCTATACAACCTGACTATGACATGATGTGCCAGGTTTGCATCACCCCACACCAGCTCCATAAAGCATCCCTACAATGCCCAACCCATTTCTTTCACACTCACCACCATTGCGGGGGTACCCTTATGTCTCACCATTCACTTCAACTCATGAAGCCACTTCCAAAGGTGCTCATGAATCTGTCCAAGAACGTAAAGTCCTGAAAATAAATATTTCAAAATTTGACAATACATCAATATTAACTATACAAGAACATTGGCTAAAGGACCCAAGTGCCTAGCCTTGTGTGTTATTAGTTGGCATGATTGGCCAAGGATGAGTGTGAATGTGAGGTGTGGCTGGTGAGATGGGGACCTGATAATGTCGATAGATAGAGAGCGAGGGATGGGTGGAGGTGCAAGGTAAGTTGGTGTGAGTGAGGATGTGCAGGAGTAGAGTGGGGAAGGCAGAGTGATGGGGATGTGATGAGTGGCACAGCAGGATGAGGTTGAGTGTGACTTTACAGTAACGTTTCGTGATCTACTGAGGTCATTGAAAGGTGTGTGCCACTGCAGCCTAGTCCTCCTGACCACATCCCTGTTTGTGCCCTCTTGTGCAATGTGCAACCAGGCTGCGTTGGTGCCCTGGGGAGGTCCTTTATGCCCATGGGAAGGGAAGAGAATCTTCCTGCATGCTGTGACTCCCTCCATAAGCACATGGAGGGAGTCATGGGAGAGCCTGGGTGTAGTTGTGCACCTTTGTGCAGTGCTTATCAGTGTTTGAAGCTCCTTAATGTTGCAGCACATTGACAGAACTGTCAAAACCATTGAGGACACGGTGCCTTTAAGGAAACCGGCTGGTGACGCATCGTCAATTGATGCCATCAGACTGGCTTCCTCTTAATTGGCCGGGAAGCCTGCAGGGCGGGCTTAACAAGCCTAATCATGGGAAGATTCCAGAACGAGAGCGGGTTCGAGTTGGAAGTGGGCTTCCAACACGCCACCAACCCCGACCTCATAGATCACGCCGCGTGTGGAGATATCGTGACCTGCGTGCGGAATGTGGAGAAAACACGGCCAGTGAGTGGGCAGTAAGGTGGTTCTGACCTGCTAGGACCATCAGCGCAGGTCGGGGCCTTAAAAGGACAGAAGCGTGGAGCATACCACTCCAGGGATCAGCCCGTGCATGTGCAGGAGAGCGATGGCTATGAAGAGGACGATTTGATTGGACGTCACCAAAACCCAGTTCGGTGATTGGAGCGTGGGTAGGTACAGCAGCGGTGGCGAAGCCTGGGTGAAGGAGTGGCGAGAGATGGTGGAGCAACGTGATCAGGGTCCAGAAGAGGCGAGGGCCCCGGGCAGCACGGGCCAGCCCACACTGCGCTATGTGTGCACACTAGGCCCGTGCAGCAGAGCAGGTCTCCAGTCGTCATTGCCACTCGATCAAGATCTAGCTCTGTCAAGCCCGTGTGGTGACTGGTGTGCATGACACCCAGGACGCGTCGCACTTCCCCTTTTCCTAATCTGTCGCCATTCAGATAATATTCTGCCTTCATGTTTTTGCCACCAAAGTGGATAACCTCACATTTATCCACATTATACTGCATCTGCCATGCATTTGCCCACTCACCTAACCTGTCCAAGTCACCCTGCAGCCTCTTAGCGTCCTCCTCACAGCTCACAATGCCACCCAGCTTAGTGTCATCTGCAAACTTGGAGATATTACACTCCATATAAGAGTAAGGAAGTCTTGCAACAATTGTACAGGGCCTTGGTGAGACCACACCTGGAGTACTATGCACAGTTTTGGTCTCCTTATCTAAGGAAGGATATACTTGCCTTGAAGGGGGTATTACGAAGGTTCACTAGATTGATTCCTGGGATGAGAGGGCTGTCTTATGATGGGAGATTGTGTAGAATGGGTCTATACACTCTGGAGTTTAGAAGAATGAGAGGTGATCCCATTGAAACATACAAGATTCTGAAGGGGATTGACAGAGTAGATGCTGAGAGGTTGTTTCCCCGGGCTGGAGTGTCTAGAACTGGGGTGCACAGTCTCAGGATAAGACAGATGAGGAGGAATTTCTTCACTCAGAGTTATGAATCTTTGGAATTCTCTGCCCCAGAGAGCTGTGGATGCTGAGTCTCTGAATATGTTCAAGGCTGAGGTAGATAAACATTTGGAGTCATGGGGAATCCAGGATATGGAGATCAGGCGGGAAAGTGGAGTTAAGGTCGATGATCAGCCATGATCTTATTGAATGGCGGAGAAGGCTTGAGGGGCCGTATGGCCTACTCCATTTCTTATGTTCTTATGACTTGGATTCTTCACCCAACTCAAGTTGTAGGCAGGCATTTGTCAGCTCAAACTTTGAAAATATCATCTACATTTTTTGAGGATGTAACTAGTAGAGTGGACAAGGGAGAACCAGTGGATGTGGTATATTTGGACTTTCAAAAGGCTTTTGACAAGGTCCCACACAAGAGATTAGCGTGCAAAATTAAAGCACATGGTATTGTGGGTAATGTATTGATGTGGATAGAGAACTGGTTGGCAGACAGGAAGCAAAGAGTAGGAATAAACGGGTCGTTTTCAGAATGGCATGCAGTGACTAGTGTGGTACCGCAAGGTTGAGTGCTGGGACCCCAGCTATTTACAATATACATTAATGATTTAGACGAAGGAATTGAATGTAATATCTCCAGGTTTGCAGATGACACTAAGCTGGGTGACGGTGTAAGCTGTGAGGAGGATGCTAAGAGGCTGCAATGTGACTTGGACAGGTTAGGTGAGTGGGCAAATGCATGGCAGTTGCAGTATAATGTAGATAAATGTGAGATTATCCACTTTGGTGGCAAAAGCAGGAAGGCAGGATATTATCTGAATGGTGACAGATTAGGAAAAGGGGAGGTGCAACGAGACCTGGGTATCATGGTACATCAGTCATTGAAAGTTGGCATGCAGGTACATCAGGCGGTGAAGAAAGCAAATGGCATGTTGGCCTTCATAGCGAGAGGATTTGAGTATAGGAACAGGAAGGTCTTACTGCAGTTGTACAGGGCCTTGGTGAGGCCACACCTTGAATATTGTGTTCAGTTTTGGTCTCCTAATCTGAGGAAGGACGTTCTTGCTATTGAGGGAGTGCAGCAAATGTTCACCAGACTGATTCCCGGGATGACAGGACTGACATATGAAGAAAGACTGGATCGATTAGGTTTGTATTCATTGGAATTTCGAAGAATGAGAGGGGATCTCATAGAAACATATAAAATTCTGACAGGACTGAACAGGTTAGATGCAGGAAGAATGTTCCTGATGTTGGGGAAGTCCAGAACCAGGGGTCACAGTCTAACGATAAGGGGTAAGCCACTTAGGACCGAGATGAGGAGAAATTTCTTCACTCAGCGAATTGTGAATCTGTGGAATTCTCTGTACAGAAAGTTGTTTGAGGCCAGTGCATTAGATTTATTCAAAAGGGAGTTAGATGTGCCCCTTACGGCTAAAGGAATAAAAGGGTATGGAGAGAAAGCAGGAATGGGGTACTGAAGTTGCATGATCAGCCATGATCTTATTGAATGGTGGTGCAGGCTCGAAGGGCCGAATGGCCTCCTGCACCTATTTTCTAGGTTTTTATACTGCCCCTTCAATCCCTTGCAAAATTTGGTTCATCACCCCCTGGAATATGTTGGAGGCGGAAGGCATTCCAAAAGGTCGCCTATTGAATTGATGTAGTCCCAGATGAATATTTATAGTGAAGCATGACTTGGACTCTTTAACTAACTCAAGTTGTAGGTAGGCGTTTGTAAGATCTAACTTTGAAAAGATCTGGCCATGTATCAGCATTGTGAACAAATCTTCCACATTTGGCAACATATTGGGGACATTACCCTCTAGAACCTCGTTTACGGTTACTTTATAATCACCACACAACCTTACCGTACCATCGGATTTAGGTACAAGAACAATCGGTATAACCCAATTACTCAGATCTGCTTTATAGATAATGTTCTCAGTTTCTAGTCTTTTGAGTTCTTGCTCAAATTTCTCCTTGAGTGTGTATGGTGTGGGATGTGGTTGTAGTAAACTGGTCCAGAGTCCTTCTGCACCCTTGACACTCGCCTTGAAGCCTTGGATCGGACTGCCTGTTTCGCGGAACACCTTCAGATACCGCTTGATGACATCGTGTTTCAATGCTAATTTCGCTTCCACACAAAAATTCTCATTCAAATTCAGCTTCAGTGATCCCAACCAATTTCTACCTATCATGGCAGGCTTGTCTCCTGCCACTACTATGAGAGGCAAGCTCTGATACTGATCCTTGTATTTCACTGGTACGGTGATATGTCCTACCACAGGGATTTGCTCTCCTGAGTAGCCTCGCAGCTCCATCTTTGATTTCTCTAGTCATTAACTACACAATTTGTCGTGATATATATACATATATATATATATATACATATATATTTAGCGATTCCGGTATTATTCTCATGGAGCCACTCGTGTCGATTTCCATGAGCATCTTAGTTCCTGCGATGTCTACTTGGACATTGATACTTGGTGAATCACTGATGCTGTCGTGCTCCTGATGACATGAATCCCCAGAAACTCCTCGTCCTACTGCTTCCCTTCAATGCTATGTCGTGTCTGGCGATTTCAACTTCTCGCCTTGATCGTCGGTTTACTCTTCTGTCTGCATGTCTTTGTAAGATGCCCAGTTTTCTTGCAGGAGAAACATTCTGCCTTCAGATATGGACAGCTTTCAGCGAGGTGTTGTCCCAGGCACCGACAGCACAACTTCAATGCGATGTTATCTTGGCCAGTTGCTGATGTCTTGGGGCCCAACTGTCTTTTACTTTTAGCCTGCAGCCAATTCACCTCGGTTGTCTGCTGACTGGAAATTGCCAAAGATTCTCAGGAGTATCGGTCAGCCATATCCATCGACATAGCTATCTGGCAAGCTAAATCCAAAGTCAAGTTGGGGTTTGGCAACAATTTACTTCTGCAACGTTTATTTTTCAATCCACAAAGCAGTCAATTTTCCAAAATGACAGTTTTTTTTAAAGCTACAATGTACTCAGAGATACCCATTTAATTCATCATGTGTTCCAAAACGATAACTTTCAGCAATTTCCAGGGGTTCATAAGAACATAAGAAATAGGAGCAGGAGAAGGCCATTTGTCCCCTTGACCCTGCTCCATCATTCAATAAGAACATGGCTGATCTGATCCTGGTCTCAGCTCCACTTCCCCGCCCGCTCCCCATAATCCTTGATTCCCTTATCATTCAAATAGCTGTCTATCTCCACATTTATATATTCAATGACCCAGCCTCCACAGCTCTCTGGGGCAGAGAATTCCAAAGATTCACCACCCTCTGAGGGAAGAAATTCCTCCTCATTTCTGTTTTAAATGGGCGACCCCTTATTCTGAAACTATAACCCTAGTTCCAGATTCTCCCATGGGGGGAAACATCCTCTCTGTAGCTACCCTGTCAAGCCCCCTCAGAATTTTATAAGTTTCAATAAGATTACCTCTCATTCTTCTAAACTCCAATGAATATAGGCCCAACCTGCTCAACCTTTCTTCATCTGACATAAGAATATAAGAACATAAGAATTAGGAACAGGAGTAGGCCATCTAGCCCCTCGAGCCTGCTCCGCCATTCAACAAGATCATGGCTGATCTGGCCGTGGACTCAGCTCCACTTACCCACCCGCTCCCCACAACCCTTAATTCCCTTATTTGTTAAAAATATATCTATCTGTGACTTGAATACATTCAATGAGCTAGCCTCAACTGCTTCCTTGGGCAGAGAATTCCACAGATTCACAACCCTCTGGGAGAAGAAATTCCTTCTCAACTCGGTTTTAAATTGGCTCCCCCGTATTTTGAGGCTGTGCCCCCTAGTTCTAGTCTCCCCGACCAGTGGAAACAACCTCTCTGCCTCTATCTTGTCTATCCCTTTCATTATTTTAAATGTTTCTAAAAGATCACTCCTCATCCTTCTGAACTCCAACGAGTAAAGACCCAGTCTACTTAATCTATCATCATAAGGTAACCCCCTCATCTCCGGAATCAGCCTAGTGAATCGTCTCTGTACCCCCTCCAAAGCTAGTATATCCTTCCTTAAGTAAGGTGACCAAAACTGCACACAGTATTCCAGGTGCGACCTCACCAATACCCTGTACTTTATCCCTCTCGCAATGAAGGCCAACATTCCATTTGCCTTCCTGATTACCTGCTGCACCTGCACACTAACTTTTTGGGATTCATGCACAAGGACCCCCAGGTCCCTCTGCACCGCAGCATGTTGTAATTTCTCCCCATTCAAATAATATTCCCTTTTACTGTTTTTTTCTCCAAGGTGGATGACCTCACATTTTCTGACATTGTATTCCATCTGCCAAACCTTAGCCCATTCGCTTAACCTATCCAAATCTCTTTGCAGCCTCTCTGTGTCCTCTACACAACCCGCTTTCCCACTAATCTTTGTGTCATCTGCAAATTTTGTTACACTACACTCTGTCCCCTCTTCCAGGTCATCTATGTATATTGTAAACAGTTGTGGTCCCAGCACCGATCCATGTGGCACACTACTAACCACCGATTTCCAACCCGAAAAGGACCCATTTATCCCGACTCTCTGCTTTCTGTTAGCCAGCCAATTCTCGATCCATGCTAATACATTTCCTCTGACTCCGCGTACCTTTATCTTCTGCAGTAACCTTTTGTGTGGCACCTTATCGAATGCCTTTTGGAAATCTAAATACACCACATCCATCGGTACACCTCTATCCACCATGCTCGTTATATCCTCAAAGAATTCCAGTAAATTAGTTAAACATGATTTCCCCTTCATGAATCCATGTTGCGTCTGCTTGATTGCACTATTCCTATTTAGATGTCCCGCTATTTCTTCCTTAATGATAGCTTCAAGCATTTTCCCCACTACAGATGTTAAACTAACCGGCCTATAGTTACCTGCCTTTTGTCTGCCCCTTTTTTTAAACAGAGGCGTTACATTAGCTGCTTTCCAATCCGATGGTATCTCCCCAAAGTCCAGAGAATTTTGGTAGATTATAACAAATGCACCTGCTATAACTTCCGCCATCTCTTTTAATACCCTGCGATGTATTTCATCAGGACCAGGGGACTTGTCTACCTTGAGTCCCATTAGCCTGTCCAGCACTACCTCCCTAGTAATAGTGATTATCTCAAGGTCCTCCCTTCCCACCTTGCCGTGACCAGCAATTTTTGGCATGGTTTTTGTGTCTTCCACTGTGAAAACCGAAGCAAAATAATTGTTTAAGGTCTCAGCCATTTCCACATTTCCCATTATTAAATCCCCCTTCTCATCTTCTAAGGGACCAACATTTACTTTAGTCACTCGTTTCCATTTTATATATCGGTAAAAGCTTTTACTATCTGTTTTTATGTTTTGCGCAAGTTTACTTTCGTAATCTCTCTTTCCTTTCTTTATTGCTTTCTTAGTCATTCTTTGCTGTCGTTTTAAATTTTTCCAATCTTCTAGTTTCCCACTAACCTTGGCCACCTTATACGCATTGGTTTTTAATTTGATACTCTCCTTTATTTCCTTGGTTATCCACGGCTGGTTATCCTTTCTCTTACCGCCCTTCTTTTTCACTGGAATATATTTTTGTTGAGCACTATGAAAGAGCTCCTTAAAAGTCCTCCACTGTTCCTCAATTGTACCACCGTTTAGTCTGTGTTCCCAATATACTTTAGCTAACTCTGCCCTCATCCCACTGTAGTCCCCTTTGTTTAAGCATAGTACGCTCGTTTGAGACACTACTTCCTCACCCTCAATCTGTATTACAAATTCAACCATACAATTCAAGGATCTTTTACTAGGAGATCGTTTATTATTCCTGTCTCATTACACAGGACAAGAACTAAGATAGCTTGCTCCCTTGTAGATTCTGTAACATACTGTTCTAAGAAACAATCCCGTATGCATTCTATGAATTCCTCCTCAAGGCTACCCCGTGCGATTTGATTTGACCAATCGATATGTAGGTTAAAATCCCCCATGATTACTGCCGTTCCTTTTTCACATGCCTCCATTATTCCCTTGATTATTGCCCGCCCCACCATGAAGTTATTATTTGGGGGCCTATAAACTACGCCCACCAGTGACTTTTTCCCCTTACTATCTCTAATCTCCACCCACAATGATTCAACATTTTGTTCATTTGAGCCAATATCATCTCTGACAACTGCCCTGATATCATCCTTTATTAACAGAGCTACCCCACTTCCTTTCCCTTCTTGTCTATCTTTCCAAATTGTCAGATACCCCTGTATGTTTAATTCCCAGTCTTGGCCACCCTGCAACCACATTTCTGTAATGGCCACCAAATCATACCCATTTGTAATGATTTGTGCCGTCAACTCATTTACTTTATTTCGAATGCTGCGCGCATTTATGTAGAGTGTTTAAATACTAGTTTTTAAACCATGATTGTTCGTTTTGACCCCTCCTGCAGCCCCTTTATATTCATACATATTGTCCCTTTCTATCACCTTGTGGTTTACACTTACCCCAGTGCTACTCTGCTCTGTTGCCTCCTGACTTTTGCATTCTTTCTTGGGGTCCTGTTCATCTGAGCTCTCACCTACTCTAACTAGCTCAGAGCCCTCTCTTGGGTTCCGAATACTCCTCGCATTGACCCAGAGCTTTCAGGCTTGCCTTTTTATTATACTTTGACCCTTTAGAATTTTGCTGTACAGTGGCCCTTTTTGTTTTTTGCCTTGGGTTTCTCTGCCCTCCACTTTTACTCATCTCTTTTCTGTCTTTTGCTTCTGTCTCCATTTTGTTCCCCTCTGTCTCCCTGCATTCATCTCAGGAATCAACCTTGTGAACCTTCTCTGAACTGCCTCCAATGCTATTCCTTAAATACGGAGACCAAAACTGTAAGCAGTACTCCGGGTGTGGTCTTACCAGTGCCCTGTACAGTTGTAGCAGGATTTCCCTACTCTTATACTCCATCTGCCTTGCAAAAAAGGTCATACTCCATTTGCCTTCCTGATTATTTACTTTACCTACATGCTAGCTTTATGCGTTTCATGCACAAGGACCCTGAGGTCCCTCTGTACTGCAATCGCTCCCCATCTAAATAATAATTTGCTTTTTTATTTTTCTTATAAAAATGAATAACCTCACATTTTCCCACATTACAGTCCATCTGCCAAATTTTTGCCCACTCACTTAGCCTGTCTATATCCCTTTGCAGATTCTTTGTGTCCTCTTCACAACTTGCTTTCCCACCTATCTTTGTATCATCAGCAAATTTGACTACGTTACACTCGGTCCCTTCATCCAAGTCATTAATATAGATTGTACTGATCTCTGTCACTGTCACCCCACTCGTCACTGTTTGCCAATCTGAAAATGAGCCATTTATCCTGACTCTCTGTTTCCTGTTAGTTAGCCAATCCTCTATCCACGTTAATATATAACCCCCAACCCCGTGAGCTCTTATCTTGTGTAGAAACCTTTTATGTGGCACCTTATCGAATGTTTTCTGGAAATCCAAATACACGACATCTACTGGTTCCCCTTTATCCACCCTGCTCGTTACATCCTCACAGAACTTCAGCAATTTTGTCAAACATTATTTCCCTTTCAGAAAACCATGCTGACTCTGTTTGACTGCATTTTGATTTTCTAAATGTCCTGCTACTACTTCCTTAATGATAGACTCCAGCGTTTTCCTAATGACAGATGTTAGGCTAACTCGTCTATAGTTTCCTGCTTTCTGTCTCCCTCCTTTCTTTAAAAAGAGTGTTACATTTGCAGTTTTCCAATCTGCTGGGACCTTTCCAGAATCCAGGGAATTTTGGTAGATTACAACCAATGCATCCACTATCTCTGCAGCCACTTCTTTTATGACCCTAGGGTGCAGGCC
This sequence comes from Pristiophorus japonicus, assembly GCF_044704955.1. Classification (NCBI taxonomy): domain Eukaryota; kingdom Metazoa; phylum Chordata; class Chondrichthyes; family Pristiophoridae; genus Pristiophorus; species Pristiophorus japonicus. The sequence continues at coordinate 228,748,953 of NC_091982.1, read as the reverse complement.
ATCAGGTCCAGGGGATTTATCCACCTTTAGTCCCATTAGTTTGCCTAATACTTTATCTCTAGTGATAGTGATTGTTTTAAGTTCTTCCCCCACTCCACCCCTCCCAATAACTACTTGATTAGCAATTATTGAGATGTTTTTAGTGTCTTCTACCGTGAAGACCGATACAAACTATTTGTTCAAATTTTCTGCCATTTCCCTGTTTCCCAATATTAATTCTCTAGTCTTATCCTCTAAGGGACCAACATTTACTTTAGCTACTCTCTTCCTTTTTATATACTTGTAGAAGCTCTTAATGTCTGCTTTTATATTGTCTTTATATTTCAGGGTCAGGACTGTAGTTCTAATCTCCTTCAGTGGCCTGTCCTTCGGCTTGGCGGGAACAAGACCATTTTTCAGGGTTTCATACACATCAGGGCCTGCTTCAGTCAAGTAAATAGCCCGTTTCATTTCTAAAACCACCCGATTACGGTTTACATTATCGGGGACTTTGACGATACTATTCGCGGTGAAAAACATTTCTAGCTGCGCACACATGCTCCGAAGGTCTCTCAGTTGTGATGGAACTCTATCTGTGTTGACGTGTGCTCGAAATTTACCTCCAATTTTTAAGCTTTTCTGACAAATGAAGAACCTCTAACAGTCTCTCCATTGGTTGGCAGGATTGTCCTTCAACAAAAATTTCAGCGAGGAAATTCAAAATCGTATCCTCACTTGCCAATCAGTGATATCTTGAGACACAGCATTACACACAGCTGCACAACATGGCTTCCGAGTAAGAACTGTGCAGGGCACATGGCTTTATTGTTATTACATTAGTAGTCCGCTAGGTAGCTCTACAACACTACCAACATCCCACAGGTTCAGTTTTAACACATCTTCTGAGTAAATGGGAAGAATACTCAACAGAAACCATTGAGGTAAATGTGCAAATCAGACTTCAATTATTTCATCAGCAATTATGCTATTTCAACCATGGCGATGCCATTGTGGCATTCCCACCAGGGCCAGAAGAAGTCCAAAGAGACAAGCCTTTGTAACTTTTTATCACTTTCTTTGTGAGATCAGGAGAAGCAGGGCCTCATGCAGCCGAGAGCAGGGTGGTTTAAGGCCCACCTCAGTCCCTACCTGCCCGATTCCTGCCCTGAACTAAAATCAGGGCTCATGCCTACCTATAGTGATCTTGCTCTCCTCTTATACATTAACCAAATGAAAGGATAAGGGAAACACTTTCAAGAACCGAATTAAGATTAAAGAGCATCCACTTTCCACAATATATTTAAAATGTAAATTCTTAAGAATGCTTATCCATGTTAATAAAAGCAGCTAATATTCCCCGTGCCTGATCGGTGCCGGTGACTCTTAATGGACATTGGTCGAGGGAGGATGGTATCAGGTTGTACTGTGACACCATGAGCAGCCTGCTGATATTCACTGTTTAGACTCACACATGAAGAACGACTAATTAGAGGTGGCAGAGGGCTGCCAAAGCCCCTGGAACTATACCGCAGCATGAGTCAGTGACTTCAGGAGGAATCTGGAGCAGAAAGAGAAAGAACATAATGCATTGAAATTACATTGTGGCAATATTAATGTATAAATTCTTCTGGCCATTATTTTAACTGAGGCATTGATCCATTTATTATAATTGGGTTAGAGAGGAATTTTCATACAAATGTATTCATAGCATTCATAGGATAATATTTGCACAGTATAATTTCATGGTCAGTGTCTTCAAAGCTGTGGGATGTTGAGGGTAAGGATGCCATTGATAAAACATGATGTCCTCTGTGATGTGTCTTGCAACACACCCCAAAGTTATTTTTTTCCGAGATTTATTGATGATTAAACAGTCTCTTCATCTTTTGCGATTCCTATTCAATACTGCATTGAATCAGACTGTTCTCAACTTCAGCGCCCAATTTAACCCAAAGCTGAGCTTCCGATCCCAATTCCTCTTCATCACAAAGACCACCTCGATAACATCATCCATTTCTGCCCCTTCCTCAGATCACCTACCGCTGAATCCCTCACCCATGCCTTTGTCACCTTCAAATTCGGCTTTTGAAATATATCTTATCCCGCATTGTCTCAGTCACCCATTAATGCTGTGCTTGCTCAAATTTAATATTTCATCATTGTGTTCAAATTCCTTCATTGACTCAGTACTCCCTCTCCTCTGTGTGAGCTTCTGCAGCCCTTACCTTCCTCCAACTCTCTGTTCCTCCAACTCTGGCCTCTTGTGCATCTCAAAATCTCTTTGTCCCACAATCACCAGTCGTGCCTTCGGCCATTTACACTCCAACCTTTAGAGTTTCCTCTCTACACATCTTCAGGTCTCAACTTCGGTCTCCTCCTGCTTGAAGACACTCATTAAAACCCATCTCTTTGACCAGGCTTTTAGTCACCCATCCTAATATCACGTTCTTTGGCTCGGTGTCAATTTTTTGCTGATTATGCATCTGGGAAAGCACCTTGGGATATTTTTCTATGTTAAAGCATTAATGCAAGCTGTTGAATGAACTGTGCTCTTTCAGGATTATATGTACTATGAATCCTCGAATCGATTGAGCGGTATATGATTGGAAAGTGTTAGATTGAAAAAGATACTTGCTGAGTAAGTAAACACCTGAACAATCCCGCCACCTCTACATAAAAACTTAGCAGCATTAATGCTCTGTAACTGTATTACAATCGCAAACAATAACCCTGTTGTTTTTGTGATTAAATTTACAGGGATCAAGTACATTGTGAAGCTATTTCAATGCTATTTTCCACTACTTATGGATCTGCCTTTCCTGGATGACATTACTTAGAATGTCTTTTTTGGTTGAAAAGTTATTGGTTTGGCTTTGATGTCCATTAAGGTAAAGTCTGACCATGTTGGGTGTGTGGGAGAAAGGAGACACTCAGGTTAGAAATAGTCAGTATGGGAGGGTGAAAGTACATGCAGTGACTATCCTTCAAAGTTCACAAGCAAAAGATCTTGAAAATACACCATGGAATACAAGTGTATGTATTCGTAAATAAAAACAGAAAATTCTGGAAATACTCAGCAGGTCAGGCGGCATCGGTGGAGAGAGAAATAGAAAACAGGTTTCAGGTCGATCACTTTCATTAGAACTGGAAGCAGGAAGAGATGTAACAGTTAGTATGCAAGTATACAGGCAGAGAAAGGAGGAAAGAACGAAAGGTAAGGTCTATTGGCTGGAAGGCAGTAATATTTAAATGACAAAAGGGATGATGGTGCAAGGCAAAATGGGCTGGTAATGGGACAAGGAAAGGAACGAACGATGGGTCTAGATGCTGTAAATGGCAATAGCAGAACCATTACCAGCACCTGCTATCTAAGAAAAATGGGAACAGAGGCTACATAAAGATATACAGCTCAGAAACAGGCCATTCAGCCCAACCAGTCCAAGCCACTGGTTGTGCTCCTCCAGCTTTTTCCCGTCTTTCCTCAACTAACACAAAATCCCCTATTCCTTTCCTCCTCGTATGTTTATCTAGCATTTCCTTAAATGCATCGATACTATTCGCTTCAACCACTCCCTCCAAGTTCCACATTCTCAGCACTCTCTGGGTAAGGAACTTCCTTCTGAATTCCCTATTTGATTTCTTGGTCATTATCTTATATTGATGACTTCTAGTTATGCTTTTCCCCACAAATGGAAACTCTCTCTCTGTATGTACTCCTATCAAAACCTTTCATAGTTTTAAAGACCTCTATTAGGTCACAACACAGCCTTCTCTTTTCAAGAGAAAAGAGACCCAGCCTGTTCATCCTTTCCTGATGGGTATACCCTCGCATTTCTGGTATCATCCTTGCAAATCATTTTGTAAGCAGTAGTCCAAGTGTGGTCTAACCAAGGTTCGATACAAGTTTAGCATAATTTCTCTCCTTTTCAATTCAATCCCTATCGAAATAAACTCTTGCTAACCTGTGTAGCTACTTTCAGTGATTTGTGTATTTATACTCTGAGATCACCTTGCTCCTCTACCCCACTTAGATTCATATTTCCAAGTAATATGTGACCTCAATATTTTTCTTACTGAAATGTAGTACCTCACATTTATCTGTGTTGAATTTCATTTGCCAATTATATACCCATTCTGCAAATTTATTAATGTCCCTCTGTAATTTGTTGCAGTCCTCCTCAGTATTGATTATCCCCCCAATCTGCAAATTTAGGAATTGTATTTCTAATTCCAAAGTCTAAATTGTTAATATTAATTGTGAACAACAGTGGTCCCAGCACGAATCCTTGTGGAACACCACTACACACCTTCTGCCACTGTGAATAGCTACCCTTTACCCCTACTCTCTGCTTTCTGTCTTGAAGCCAGCTAGCTATCTATTCTGCTACTTATCCCCTGACTGCATTCGCTGACCTTGTTCATCAGTCTATTATGTGGTGTCTTATCGAAGGCCTTTTGAAAATCTAGAAACATTACATCTACTACATTACCCTGTCTACTCTCTCTGTTACCTCGTCAAAAAATTAAAGGAGGTTGGTCAAGTAAGACTTTCCTTTTAGAATTCCTGCTGACTATTCATTATTATATTTTTGGTTTCTAGATGTTCTTTTATTTTCTCCTTTAGTAGGGATTCCATTATTTTTCCTACAACCGATGTTAAGCTGACTGGTCAATAGTTCCCTGGACATGTTCTATCCCTCTTAAATATAGGTATTATGTTAGCTATCTACCTGTCCTCTGTCACTGCACCTTTTTCTAATGAATTATTAAGTATGTGTAGTAATGCCTCTGCTATCTCTTCCCTAGATTATTTTAAAATGTACGTATTTATTCATCCGGACCAGGGGTTTTATCCTCTTTGAGTTTGATTAGTTTATTTAATATTTCCCCACTTTTTATTTTAAATGCAGTTATCTAATTTCTAATCTTATCATCCAATGTCATGTCCACCTGTTCTGCCTCCCTAGTAAATACTGAAGCAAAGTAATTATTAATATCTCTGCCATTTCTCTATCGCTGCTTGTGATATTATGCTGTCTATCCCTTAGCTATTCCCATCCCAACTTTCCTTTTTTTATTCATGCGCCTGTAAAATATTTTACTATTTTGTTTTATGTTTCTTGATAATTTAGTTCCTTTTTGCCTTTCTAAATGTCTTTTTTTACTTCTCTCCTAATCTCTTTGTATTCTCACTTGTCATGCTCTCCATGTATATAGTGTATGCCTCTTTCCTTGCCCTCAATTTTTCCCTTTTTTGTCTTCATTCTTCCATGGCGTCTCATTAGTGTTTAGCTTGTTCCTGTGTTATAACAGAATATATTTTTCCCGCACTCTGTTGAACAATGTTATGATATGAAAGTTTTGAACTCAATGATGAGTCTGGTGTATGTAATCTTATTGCATTTGTATGAAATTCTTTCCTCTGATATTTAGAAATGGTGAAAGAAGAAATTCCACACAAAGGGTTCAGAACACTTGTGTCCTGAGGCATAATTTCAAGAACAAAAATGAAAGTTTACTGCAGTTGTACAGGGCCTTGGGGAGGCCTCACCTGGAATATTGTGTTCAGTTTTGGTCTCCTAATCTGAGGAAGGACGTTCTTGCTATTGAGGAAGTGCAGCGAAGGTTCACCAGAGTAGAATCATATAAAATTCTGACGGGACTGGACAGGTTAGATGCAGGAAAAATGTTCCCGATGTTGGGGAAGTCCAGAACCAGGGGTCACAATCTAAGGATAAGGGGTAAGCCATTTAGGACTGAGCTGAGGAGAAACTTCTTCACTCAGAGAGTGGTTAACCTGTGGAATTCCCTGACGCAGAGAGTTGTTGATGCCAGTTCGTTAGATATATTCAAGAGGGAGATAGATATGGCCCTTACAGCTAAAGGGATCAAGGCGTATGGAGAGAAAGCAGGAAAGAGGTACTGAGGTGAATGATCAGCCATGATCTTATTGAATGGTGGTGCAGGCTCGAATGGACGAATGGCCTACTCCTGCACCTATTTTCTATGTTTCTATATTTCTACCGTGCAGCTGCTGACAAATGTTTAATTTCACAGGTTGGAATCCATTCTTCTATCAAGCTGATTGAACAACTCCAGGGGAACCTGCCTCTTCAGAAGAAATGTCACGCCAAGCCCAGAGGGTTAGAACCTTGCCCATTTCACATCTTGAACCATTGGTTTAAATTCCGCTCTGACTGGTGTTAGATCTCTCAGTACAGATCCTTTAACAGACCACTTCCAGATAGGTCTGTGCCTGCAGCTTAAAATCACTTAGTCAGTACCAAAAATGTGCATCAAATTGACTTTAATCTGAGAAGCTATTGGGTTTGATGTCGAAAGAAATAAACATTCGCCCTAGTGCAATAGAAGCCGAAGCATTCATGTTGATGTCATAGTGTAGAGGGAGCTTAACCTTGCGACTAGGGATGGGCAATAAATGCTGGCCATGCCAGCGATGCCACATCCCATGAATGGATAAAGAAAAACAAAGCTGTGCGGCACCTGACTGGGTGCATGCAAGACGTGGGAATTCCATTCTCCAGCATGGTCATACTTTATCTTTAATGGGCGTCAAAATCAAAGTAATTATTTTTCAACCAAGAAACAAATTCTAAGTGATGTCCTCCAGAAAAGGCAGAACCAGAAGTAGTGGAAAAATGGATAGAAAACACAAACAAAATAAAGAGATTTTTAAGGTTTAAAAAAAAGTAGATTCAACAAAATGACATCACATGCCCCTTAACATTTGAGTAGGAGTCTGAACTGGGATAATCTTTGTGCTTTCTGGTGGCATATGTAGAAGATGATTGCCAACACCAGAAGATTAGATTACTCACACTATCGTCTCCGACGCAAGAGATACGTGCTTGGTGTGTGGGAGGAAGGAGGCACTTAGGGGAGAACGAGAGCCAGTATGGGGGTGGGGAGAGGGAAGGGGAACCTGCATGCCAACCCACGAGGCCACATGCCAGCTTATCAAAAACATTGACCCGTTGAAGGTTTGCCGGCTGAATGGAACGTGTGGTGTATTTGTGACTGAATCAAATGGAGCATTTTATGAGACCCTTTGTTTAATACAACACCTTAAAAAAATACAAACCAATTTCATATATGTAGTGGTGATTCCTATGTAAACACATGCCAACAAACCTTGACGTTCAATGCTAAACTTGCTAAACTCACTATGATTGAATCACTACGAGTTACATTTTATTCAGAATCCAATAGTGTGGGCTTAGTAATGCTGGATTGAGATGTTAGGTTTGATAACTTGGCTCCTGTACCAAATAATTTAGATAGTCCTCTCTTTATTTTAAGAATTATCACACTGATGGTAACTTGCTGTTTTAGCAGGAATGTTGATTTTAATCGATATGTGATTGGTCCATCAAAATGAAAATAAATCTGGATTACAATTGCCTTTTGTGAGATATTGTTTGCATGTTACTTACAGAATGATTCATTGATCAATAGTTTGATTGATTTGAAGCTTTTTTGAAGAAATAAATAACAAAGGCACCAAGTCGTTTAAAGATTTGTTAATTTGGGGGTTCCCAACATTGCTTGCCTGTTTTGGCAGGCTCCCACCATAAATCGTGCAGGAGTCTGCTGGAAAGGATGAACAGGCTGGGTGTCCTTTCGCTTGAAAAAAGAAAACTGAGGGGTGACCTAATAGAGGTCTTAAAAATTATGAAAGTTTTTGATAGTGTAGAGAGAGAGTGTTTCCATTTGTGGGGAAGAACATAACTAGATGCCATCAAGATAAGATCAATATCATGGAAGAAGACACAAAAAACCTCCTGGAAATAGTGGAGAACCAAAGGTCTAGCGAGAATGAGGAATTGAAAGAAATTCGTAAAAACATAGAAATTTACAGGGCAGAAGGAGGCCATTTCGGCCCATTGTGTCCGCGCCGGCCGACAAAGAGCCGCACGGCCCTCGGTCAGCAGCCCTAAAGGTTACATATAAATCTATGAACAATGATGGAAATGCAAACAGCACCCAGCCCAACCAAACTGCCTCACACATCTGCGACACCCCTTATACTGAAACCTTCTACACTCCACCCCAACCGGTGCCATGCGATCTCCTGGGAGAGGCAAAAAAACAGATAAAAACCCAGGCCAATTGCGTAAAAAATCTGGGAAAATTCCTCTCCAACCCATCCAGGCAATCAAAACTAGTCCAGGAGATCACTCTGGCAGTATTAGATTCTCTGAAGTACTTAACATCGTATTTGCGCCAGCCAACAAGAGGTCATCCAGTCTAATCCCACTTACCAGCTCTAGGTCCGTAACCCTGCAGGTTACGGCACTTCAAATGCCCATCCAAGCACCTTTTAAATGTGGTGAGGGTTTCTGCCTCTACCACCCTTCCAGGCAGCGAGTTCCAGACCCCCACAACCCTCTGCGTGAAGAAGCCTCCCCTCAAATCCCCTCTAAACCTTCTACCAACCACCTTAAAACTATGCCCCCTTGTAATTGACCCCTCCACCAAGGGAAAATAGGCCCTTACTATCCATTATATCCAGGCCCCTCAAAATGTTACACACCTCAATAAGGTCTCCTCTCAACCCCCTCTGTTCCAATGAGAACAAATCCAATCTGTCCTCATAGCTAAGATTCTCCATTCCTGGCAGCATCCTAGTAAATCTCCTCTGTACTCTCTCTAATGCAATCATGTCCTTCCTATAATACGGCGACCAGAACTGCATGTAATATTACAGCTTTGGCCTAACCAGTGTATAGGTGCAGCATCCAAAATCTGGAGTTCCGGAATCCGGAATGTTCCGGAATCCAGACACCGAGCCAATCTGTGGCGGGGTCGTCCGGAAACCGTTCCGAAATCCGGACTCCCCCTGCCCCGGCAGCCCGATCTCGCCTCGGCACCCCCCTCCCTCCTCCTTACCTCGGCGGCCCAACTTCGCCCCCTTACCTCGGCTGCCCGACCACACCTACCTCAGCCCAGGCAAAGACGTTACAAAATCCGGAAATATACGGAATCCAGAATGGCCTCGGTCCCAAGGTTTCTGGATTTCGGATGCTCAACCTGTATTATACAATTTAAGTATAACCTTCCTGCTCTTATACTCTATTCCTCGGCCAATAAAGGCAAGCATTCCGTATGCCTTCTTAACCACCTTACTCACCTGGCCTGCTTTTTCAGGGATCTGTGGACAAGCACTCCAAGGTCCCTTTGTTCATCTAACTTCTAAGTAGCCTACCATTTATTGTGTATAACCTTTCCTTATTAGCCCTCCCCAAGTGCATCACCTCACACTTCTCCGAATTAAATTCCATTTGCCACTGTTCTGCCCACCTGACCAGTAGATTGATATCCTTCTGCAGCCCATGACTTTCCTCTTCATTATAAATCACGCAGCCAATTTTAGTGTCATCTGTAAACTTCTTAATCATACTCCCTATATTCAAATCTAGGTCATTAATATATGCTACGAAAAGCAAGGGACCCAGTACTGAGCCCTGTGGAGCCCCACTGGAAACATCCTTCCAGTCACAAAAACATCCATCAAACATTATCCTTTGCTTCCTACCTCTAAGCCAATTTTGGATCCAACTTGCCACTTTGCCCTGTATCCCATGAGCTTCAATCTTCATGATCATTCTACCATGTGGGACCTTATCAAAAGCCTTGCTAAAGTCCATATATACTACATTGTATGCACAACCCTCATCGACCCTCTTGGTTACCTCCTCAAAAAATTCAATCAGGTTAGTCAAACACGATCTTCCCTTAACAAATCTGTGCTGACTGTCCCTGATAAATCCTTGCCTTTCTAATTGTAGGTTTATCCTGTCCTTCAGGATTTTTTCCAATAATTCTCCCACCACTGAGGTTAGGCTGACAGGCCTGTATTTACTTGGCCTACCCCTTTCTCCCTTCTTAAACAAGTGTACCACATTAGCAGTCCTCCAATTCTCTGGCACCATGCCCAAATCCAAAGAGGACTGGAAAGTGATGGCCAAACCCTCTGCTATTTCCTCTTTTGTTTCACTCAACAACCTTGGATGCATTTCATCCGCGCCTGGGGACTTGTCTACGTTCAAAGCTGCTAAACCTCTGAATACCTCCTCTCTCACTATGTTTATTTCATCCAAAATTTCAAACTCCTCCTCAATAGCAGTATCTGCATCACCCCTTTCCTTTGTGAAAACAGACGCAAAGTATTCATTAACAACCATACCCACATCTTCCGCCTCCACGTACAGATTACCCTCATGGTCTCTAATAGGCCCTACCCTTTCTTTAGTTATCCTCTTGCTCTTAATATATTTATAGAACATCTTTGGGTTTTCCTTGATTTTACTTGCCAAGAATTTTTCATGCTCTCTCTTAGCATTCCTAATATCCTTTATAATTTCACCTCTGGACTTTCTATATTCCTCCAGAGAGCCGTCAATATATGACATTAGCTTCCCTTTTTTCTTTATCCTCCCCTCGACATCCAGTGGGATCTAGAATTGTTAGTCACTCCCTTTTTCTTTCAGGGCACATGTTTGGCCTTACCCCTCCAGTTCTCCTCCTTGAGTGTCTCCCACTGTTCCGACACTGATTTACCTTCAAGTGGCTGTTTCCAGTCCACTGTGGCCAAATCACTTCTCAACTTAGCAAAGTTAGCTTTTCCCCAATGTGGGACTTTTATTCCTGGTCGATTCTTGTCCTTATCCATACCCAACTTGAATCTGACTGAATTATGGTCACTGGCACCCAAGTGCTCTCCCACTAATACCCCTTCAACCTGCCCAGCTTCATTCCTCAAAACTAAATCCAGAACCGCCCTCTCCCGTGTTGGGCTTGTAACAGGCTGACTAAAAAAGTTCTTTTGAATGCATTTTAGGAATTCCGCACCCTCTATACCCCTCACACTATATTTGTCCCAATCTATGGGCTCAATTTTGGCCAGGAGTTGCTCCATTTTTTTTGAGCAGGCTGCGTTTTCTGGCGTAACTTAAAAATCCCCAGTTTTCCTAATCAATTTGTACCAGCGTAACTCACTTAGTTACTTTTTTTTTTCGGTTTGTTTTTTTTCACAAAAGGGGGTGTTACCAGCCAGTTCTGGCCATTTAGGCAACTTTGGCCAGCTAATAGTTACTCCAGTTCTAATTAGGCCAGTGTATGTGGCCTCTCGAGAAAACGCTGGTGGAGAGTTAAAGGTGCAGGTAGGGAAATCGGCGCAGGTAGGGAAATCGGCGCAGGTAGGGAAATCGGCGCAGGTAGGGAAATCGGCGCAGGTAGGGAAATCGGCGCAGGTAAGGAAATCGGCGCAGGTAAGGAAATCGGCGCAGGTAGGGAAATCGGCGCAGGTAAGGAAATCGGCGCAGGTAGGGAAATCGGCGCAGGTAAGGAAATCGGCGCAGGTAGGGAAATCGGCGCAGGTAGGGAAATCGGCGCAGGTAAGGAAATCGGCGCAGGTAAGTGCAGCAGATGCCCGGAAAGCAGCAGCAGCAGGAGAGGTAAGAGAGAGGGGAGAGAGAGATGGGGGAGGAAGAGAGAGGTGGGGGGAGGGAGAAGGGGTGGGAGGAAGCCTTTGACCGGAGGGAGGAGAGCACTCTTGTCTGGGCTAGGGGCGGGGGAATGGACCGGGAGGCCATCCGGCTAGGGCTAGGGGCGGGCAGGAGAACTGATAGTGTTCCTGCCTGCTGGTGATTTCTAAGAGATCGATCGCACCATGAGGCCACTTGGCCAGGGCTAGGGGTGGCCAGGAGAATGAATAGGAATCACCGGCAGGCAGGAGAACGCAAGAAGTCGCACCGGCAGGCAGGAGAAGTCACAGAACGCATGCAGGAGAACTGACAGAACTCACTGGCAGGCAGAAGAACTCATAAGTTACCATGGCAGCCCGATCTTTTTGGCGCAGATCAAAGCTCCACCCTGCCTCAGATTAGACCACGCCAAAATGAAGAGATGCTAAGGGGAAATTTACAACACATTTTTTTGGACATACTCGGGCCACAAAAAATCAGGTGTAACTCTTCAAGTACACCAAAAAAGTGCTTTGGGGAAAATTGAGCCCAATATTAGGATAGTTTGAAATCCCTTACTGTTGTGTATGAAGAGTCAGGCTGAACACTGTGAGCTCAAGTAAAGTGTGACCTTAGTCTTTTATTGCAGGTTTCCAGAGTGCCTCTCCAGCCTGTGAGGCCTCCTTAAATACCTGTGCTCCTAAGGGATTATGGGATCCCTTGGGACTCCAGAGGATGAGCCCTCTGGTGGCTGTACAGAGTAAATACAAGTCCACAAATATAACAACACTCTGCCTGAAGCAAGTAGTGTAACTATTTACAATGCTGTGTCGATCTGGGTCTCTTCTTGCCCTGATTGATCATCTCGGTGTGAAAACTGGTGTTGTTGAATCATTTGTTGGGCCCTCGCTGAGCTGCTGTGCAGTTGGCCTTGCTGGGCTGCCTGGTGTGTTGGGCCCTGCAGTGTTGCTGTGGATGATGGGTTCTGCTTCGTGGTCAACCGTGGTGCCGGTTGCCACTGGTGTGTATGTTGGGGGATCAAAAAAGGTAGGGTCCAAGGTGGGTTGCTCAGGATAGTCCGTGAATCTGAGTTTGATTTCGTCCAAGTGTTTCCTGTAGATGAGTCCATTTGAAAGTTTGACCCGAAACACCCTGCTTCCCTCTTTGGCCATAACAGGGCCGGGAAGCCACTTGGGACCTTGTCCATAAGTTAATACAAATACAGGATCATTGATTTCAATCTCACGTGACACATTTGCGCTATCATGGTATGTACTTTGTTGAAGCCGCCTACTCTCTACCTGTTCATGTAGATCAGGGTGAAATAACGAGAGCTTATCTTAAGTGTTCTTTTCATGAGCAGTTCAGCAGGTGGGATCCCTGTGAGTGAGTGGGGTCTCGTGCGGTAGCTAAGCAGGACTCGGGATAGGCGAGTCTGCAGTGAGCCTTCAGTTACCCTCTTCAAGCCTTGTTTGATGGTTTGCACTGCTCTCTCTGCCTGACCATTGGACACTGGTTTAAACGGGGCAGATGTGACATGTTTGATCCCGTTACGGGTCATGAATTCTTCGAACTCAGCACTGGTAAAACATGACCCGTTGTCGCTCACCAGGACAGCGGGTAAGCCGTGAGTGCAAATATGGCCTGCAGGCTTTCAGTAGTGGCAGCGGATGTGCTAACCGACATTATCCAATCCACTTGGAGTGCGCGTCTACAACCACAAGGAACATTTTACCCAAGAACGGGCCTGCATAGTCGACGTGTACCCTAGACCACGGTTTGGAGGGCCAAGATCATAAACTTAGCAGCGTCTCCCTGGGTACATTGCTTAACTGCGAGCATGTATTACATCTGTGAACACAGGACTCTAAGTCCACATTGATACCGGGCCACCACACATGGGATCTGGCTATCACTTTCATCATTACGATGCCTGGGTGGGCACTGTGGAGATCATTGATGAAGGTGTCTCTGCCCTTCTTGGGGACCACTACTCGGTTGCCCCACAGAAGGCAGTCTGCCTGTATCGACATTTCATCTTTGCGCCGCTAGAATGGCTTTATCTCTTCCTGCATCTCCACTGGGACACTGGACTAGCTCCTGTGAAGCACACAGCTTTTGACTAGAGATAATAAGGGGTCCTGGCTTGTCCAGGTTTTGATCTGCCGGGCAGTGACGGGTGATTGCTCACTCTCAAATGCTTCCATAACCATGGCTAGATCTGCGGGCTGTGCCATTTCCACCCCCGTGGTGGGCAATGGCAGCCTACTGAGAGCGTTGGCGCAGTTTTCTGTGTCTGGCCTGTGGCGGATGGCGTAGTTGTATGCGGACAACGTGAGCGCCCAACTCTGGATACGGGCCGATGTGTTGGTATTTATCCCTTTACTCTCAGAAAACAGAGAGATAAGTGGCATATGGTCAGTTTCCAATTCGAATTTTAGCCCAAACAGGTATTGATGCATTTTCTTTATCCCATAGACACACGCTATCGCTTCTTTTCCAATCATGCTGTAGGCTCTCTCAGCCTTAGACAGATTCCTGGATGCATAAGCAACCGGGTGCAGTTTCCCAAAATCATTAGCTTGTTGCAATACACACCCGATGCCATATGACGACGCATCACATGCTAGTACCAAATGCTTACATGGATCATACAACACAAGCAATTTGTTTGAGCATAACAATTTTCTCGCTTTTACAAAGACATTTTCTTGGCTTTTGCCCCAAACCCATTCGCCCCCTTTTCGTAGTAAGACATGTAGTCGTTTTAACAATGTGCTGAGACCCAGTAAGAAGTTACCAAATTAGTTCAAGAGTCCCAGAAATGACCGCAGCTCTGTCTCATTCTGTGGTCTCGGTGTGTTCTCGATTGCCCCCGTCTTCGCGTTGGTGGGCCTGATGCCCTCCGCCGCAATCCTCCTTCCCAAGAACTCCACTTCAGGCACCAGGAAAATGCACTTTGAGTGTTTTAACCTGAGCCCCCACGCGGTTGAGTCGACTAAGAATCTCCTCTAGGTTCTGCAGGTGCTCGAATGTGTTCCGACCTGTGACCAAGATGTCGTCCTGGAAGACCACGGTGTGCAGGACCAACTTCAATAAACTTTCCGTGTTTCTCTGGAATATCGCTGCCGCTGATCGGATTCCAAACGGGCATCTGTTATAAACAAAAAGACCTTTGTGCGTGTTGATGCAGGTGAGGGCCTTCGATGATTCCTCCAGTTCCTGCATCATGTAGGCTGAAGTCAGATCCAACTTCGTGAACGTCTTTCCTCCCGCCAGCGTTGCAAAGAGATCTTCGGCTTTTGGTAGTGGGTATTGGTCCTGCAGGGAGAAACGATTGATAGTTACTTTGTAATCGCCACAGATTCTGACGGTGCCGGCTCCCTTGAGACTGGGACAATAGGACTGGCCCACTCGCTGAACTTGATCGGTGAAATGATGCCCTCTCTTTGCAGCTGGTCTAGCTCAATCTCTACCCTTTCTCTCATCATGTACGGTACTGCTCTCGCCTTGTGATGGATGAGTCTTCTCCCCGGAATTAGGTGGATCTGCACTTTTGCTCCTTGGAATTTTCTGATGCCTGAATCGAACAGCGAAGAAAATTTGTTTAAGACCTTGGCACACGAACTGTCATCAGCGGGCTATAGCGCTCGGACGTCGTCCCAGTTCCAGCGTATCTTTTACAGCCAGCTCCTGCCGAGCAGCTTGGGTCCATCACCCGGTACCACCCAGAGTGGTAGCTTGTGCATCGCTCCATCGTAGGAGACCTTTACGGTAGCACTGCCGATTACAGGAATCAGTTTTTTCGTGTAAGTTCTTAGTTTCGTGCGAACTGGAGTTAAGACTGGCCTTGAGGCCTTGTTGCACCACAACCTTTTGAAAGTCTTTTTGCCCATGATGGACTGGCTCGCGCCCGTGTCCAGCTCCATTGACACCAGGAGTCCATTTCGTTCAACATTCAGCATTATCGGGGGACAGTTCGTGGTGAATGTGTGCACCCCATGTACCTCTGCCTCCTCTATCTGAGGCTCTGGTTCATCGTGATCCTCTGTAGTTCTGTCCTCCTCTGCAACATAGTGGTTTTCAGGTTTAACAGGCTTTGCAGCTCGCCTGCACACTCGTTGGAGGTGTCCCATTGTTCCACAGCCCTTGTAAATGTACTCTTTGAATTGGCATGAATGGAAATGATGATCACCCCCACAGCGCCAACAAGGTGTTAATGGCCTTGCATTCATCACCCTTGATGGTGGACTCTGAGTCATCTGCGGACGTGCAGCTGCAGGTATGTGTGAACTGCCCTGTACGTAACGATTCGAAAACAACATCACTTTGTTCACAGTACTTGTAGCAGCACTTGTGTGCTGAGAGATTTGCTTCGTATTGTTCTGGTGGCAATGAACGCCAGGGCTATCGCTATGGCCTTACTCAAGGTTGGGGTCTCAACAGTCAAAAGTTTGCAAAGTATGGTTTCGTGGCCAAAGCCAAGTACGAAAAAGTCTCTGAGCATATGCTCCAATTGTCCTTGAAATTCGCAATGTCCTGCAAGGCCTCTTAGATCGGCGACATAACTCACCACTTCCTGGCCTTCAGATCTTTTTGTAGGTGCAGAACCGGTACCTCACCATTAGAACGCTTTCCTTCGGGTTCAAATGCTCTCGGACCAGTGTGCACAAATCGTCGCACGATTTCTCCGTGTGTTTCGCTGGAGTGAGCAGATTCTTCATGAGGCCATACTTTGGTACCCCACAGATAGTGAGGAGGATCGTCCTTCGTTTGGGAGCACTCTCTTCCCCATCTAGCTCCTTGGCTACAAAGTATTGGTCGAGTTGCTCCACAAAAGTTTCCCAATCATCTCCCTCCGAAAATTTCTCCAGGATGCCCACTATTCTCTGCATCTTTGAGTTCGCTATCTGTATCTCCTCGCCAGTTGTTGTGTAGGGAGAAAGAGTCAGACTGAACACTGTGAGCTCAAAGTAAAGTGTGACCTTAGTCTTTCATTGCAGGTCTCCAGAGTGCCTCTCCAATCTGTGAAGCCTCCTTAAAGACCTGTGCTCCCAAGGGATTATGGGATCCCTTGGGACTCCAGGGGATGAGCCCTCTGGTGGCTGTACAGAGTAAATACAAGTCCACATATATAACACTTACTATTACTGCCCTATGGTTTTTGGACTTCACAGAAATGTGCCTACATATTTGCTCTTCTATCTCCCTCCCACTGTTTGGGGGTCTATAATACACACCCAGTAGTGTGATGGCCTCTTTTTTATTTTTCAGTTTGACACATATGGCCTCATTTAATGGGACTGAAAGCCGATAAATCCCCTGAACCTGATGGCCTACATCCTAGGGGTTTGAAAGAAGTGGCTATAGAGATAGTGGATGCATCTTCCAAAATTCCCTAGATTCTAGAACAGTTCCCGCATATTGGAAGGTAGCTAATATAACCCCGCTATTTAAGAAAGGAGAGAGAGTGAAAACAGGGAACTACAGACCAGTTAGACTGACATCATTCAGAGGGAAAATGCTAGAATCTATTATTAAGGATGTGGTAATAGGGCACTTAGAATATAATAACAGGATTGGACAGAGTCAACACGGATTTATGAAAGGGAAATCATGTTTGACAAATCTGTTAAAAATTTTTGAGGTTGTAACCCGTAGAATAGATAAGGGGGAACCAGTGGATGTGGTGTATTTGGATTTTCAGAAGTCATTCGATAAGGTGCCACACAAGAGGTTATTAAACAAAATTAGGGCTCATGGGATTGGGAGTAATATACTAGCATGGATTGAAGATTGGTTAATGGACAGAAAACAGAGAGTAGGAATAAATGGATCGTTTTTGGGTTGGCAGACTGTAATTAGTTGGGTGCTGCAAGGATCAGTGCTGGGGCCCCAGCTATTCACAATCTATATCAATGATTTGGATGAGGGGACCAAATGTAATATATCCAAGTTTGCTGATGATACAAAGCTAGATGGGAATGTAAGTTGTGAGGAGGATGCAAAGAGGCTTCAAGGGGATATGGACAGGCTAAGTGAGTGGGCAAGAACATGGCAAATGGAATATAATGTGGAGAAATGTGAAGTTATCCACTTTGGGAGGAAAAATAGAAAAGCAGAGTATTTTTTAAACAGTGAGAGATTGGGAAATATTGGTGTTCAGAGGGACCTGGGTGTCCTTGTACACGAATCACTGAACGTTAACATGCAGGTACAGCAAGTGATTAATAAAGCAAATGGTATGTTGGCCTTTATTACAAGAGGATTTGAGTTTAAGAGTAAATACATCTTATTGCAATTATATAGGACCCTTGTGAGACCACACCTGTTGTATTGTGTACAGTTTTGGTCTCCTTACCTAAGGAAGAATACACTTGCCAAAGAGGGAATGCAACAAAGGTTCACCAGACTGATTCCTGTGTTTGTCCTATGAGGAGAGATTGAGTAGACTAAGCCTATATTCTCTAGAATTTAGAAGAATGAGAGACGATCTCATTGAAATATACAAAATTCTTACAGGGCTTGACAGGGCAGATGCAGGGAGGATGTTTCCTCGGGCTGGGGAGTCTAGAACCAGGGGTCACAGTCTCAGAATCAGGGTTCGGCCATTTAGGACTGAGATGAGGAGAAACTTCCTCACTCAGAAGGTGGTGAATCTTTGGAATTCTCTCCTCGAGAGAGAGCTGTGGAGCTCAGTCTTTGAGTAAATTCAAGACAGAGATAGATAGATTTTTGAATATTAAGGGAATCAAGGGATATGGGGATAGTGCAGGAAAATGGAGTTGAGGTAGAAGATCAGCCATGATCTTACTGAATGGCAGAGTTAGATGAGGAAAGACGGGAGGAGGCTCGAATGGAGCATAAGCGTTGGCGTGGACTGGTTGGGCCAAATGGCTTGTTCTATGTAATCCTATGAATGGCCACAAACTCTGCTGGGAGTTCGATAAGGTGTGTTCTGGACTGGCACGGAGTTACTGAGCACATGCTTGGGGGCACAGCCTCTGCCTGCCATTGATGCAGAGGAGGCCGGGATATCCTACACTGCTAGTACCTCCATCCTCAGCATAACGGGGATCAGTGCGGAGGCCGAATGTCAAGTGAGATTGGACAGGCTATCCTCCTGATGGGTAGAATGGATGCAGGCATGGGGTTCAGACGAGAGAGTCTGGCCTGAACCCCCAATAATTTCTGTTTTATGATTAATTTGGCCCCTGAGAGGGTCGCTCGGGGCCAATGTTGTGTTTACAGCAGAGGACCCTTGAGATCAACCCACGCCCCCACCAGATCTAGCAGCTGGCTGGATTTCCCGGCATTGTGGGGCAGGAGGCCACCTGAGATACCCATGTAATGGTGCAGGTGCCAGCCAGCCCAATGCAAATGAAGCGCTCTCTCGCAGGCCCCACACAATCCAGCCCCATCAACTTTGGACACAGCCAGCAGTCACAATCCTGGTGTAAGTGCTGGGATAGGGGCCCATGGAATTTCAGCACCAGCCTGTTTGACGGACAACCTTGAAGGAACTCATCAGAAAGATAACGTCCCTCCTGTGATAGCTCAGTGAATGTATCCAGCGGAGAGCAAGCAGAGCTCAGCTATGATCCTGGTCACAAGTAGTTGCTCTCCACCAGGGCAGCAGTAGAGGCTCAGCAATTGGCCTGAGCATCCTGGTTTACAGAGGGGAATGACCAGCCAGAGTCGTCACTTCCACTTGACATCCAGTAACCCCTGCTGGAATTACTCAAATGTGGATATGTGACACTTCCCACATTCAAATAGCCTGCCAACACTCACTGTCAGGAACCACGCATGAATAATGTCCACCTGACTCCTGTACTGGAGAGCGACCAGCTCCAATTACACTTATCCTTCTGGAAGAAACAACTTCAGGAGCTATGAAAAGAAAGACTTGCATCTATACAGTGCTTTTCACGACCATCGACTGTCCAAAGCACTTTATGGCCAATGAAGTACTTTTGAAATGTGGTCACTGTTGCAATGTAGGAAACACGGCAGCCAATTTGCACACAGCAAGGTGCCACAAACAGCAATGAGATAATGACCAGATAGTCTGTTTAGTGTTGTTGATTGAGGGATAAATATTGGCCAAGACACTGGTGACAGTGCGTATGCACAACAGAGGCAGGCCCAACCGTGCGCATGCCCAGAAGGACACAAAAATATTCGTGCAGATAGTCAGTTTATCGTCTCATCCAAAAGACAGGAATGGGACTTGAACCCACAACTTACTGTCTTAGAGGCAACAGTGCTACCCACTGAGCCTCAGCTGACACATAAGATACAGACCAGAAAAACACAAATCGGGCTTTGACTACATTTTCTCCACCTCACTTTCAATAGAGGAGGTACAAACAGCAAACCATTTACATTTCACAGGAGAGACAAGGAGGGGGTATTGAGCAATAGGGTAAAACAGACAAAATCAGATCAATCTCCCGATTTCCATTTGGGAGAGCTGTACAACAAGGAGAAGCAAGACTATGCCCTACCCACTGGCAAATTCTCTGGTGGAACAATGTATATTCTGTGCCCATTGGGTTTGTCCGCTCTCAAATACATTGTTAATGCGTACACTACATTCATGGATGTGAGACTGTTACATCTTTTTATTTGTCCTCATTAAAAGTGATTGGTAACTGAATCTAGAGAACAGAAGAGCAAGTAATGATGAGCTGCAGTCATTGGCACATGTTTGGAGTACTTCACACAGACTGCTCGCGTCACTCAGCCTGTATACATGCCAACCTTCTGCATTTTAAGCTTACAGCATTTCAACCCATGTGACAACTTGTGTGGTCTTGCACAAGAAATGTCAAGGCTAATCCCAGAGCAGGAAGAGGAAAGACTGGAAACAGCTCAGCTTTTTAGATCTTGAAAGGTGCTGAGAGGTATGCATAAGATGGCAAATGATGTGGAAAAGGTATATTGTGGAAAATAACTTCATACTATATCCTGAGAGCTGGACAAGAACAAGTTTCAAACTAGTAAAAAGCACTGAAACCAGAAATTCCTCACACAAAATGGTGCTTTTTACCAGTTGGACGCACTGCCAGTGGAACACGTGGGACCAGCGCCTGGGAGGGGCAGTGGTAAGACAGGGAGGGGCAGTGGGATCAGCGCCCGGGAGGGGCAGTGGGAAGACCGGGAGGGGCAGTGGGATCAGCACCCGGGAGGGGCAGTGGGAAGACCGGGAAGGGCAGTGGGAAGACCGGGAGGGGCAGTGGGAAGTCCGGGAGGGGCAGTGGGAAGACGGGGAGGGGCAGTGGGAAGTCCGGGAGGGGCAGTGGGAAGATGGGGAGGGGCAGTGGGAAGTCCGGGAGGGGCAGTGGGATCAGCGCCCGGGAGGGGCAGTGGGAAGACCGGGAGGGGCAGTGGGAAGTCCAGGAGGGGCAGTGGGAAGTCCGGGAGGGGCAGTGGGAAGATGGGGAGGGGCAGTGGGAAGTCCGGGAGGGGCAGTGGGATCAGCGCCTGGGAGGGGCAGTGGGAAGTCCAGGAGGGGCAGTGGGAAGGCTGGACCATTTTGAGGGCCGGGCCTCATTTAAACAGAACCAGTGCGCTAACCATCCCAAAACGGACGACACGAGGTTTGGGCCAACGCAACATCGGTCACGTTAAGTCCTGGAGTGGGGGTTCACAATTGTTGAGGGGAGGGGCAGGGGAGCCCGGGGTGGCAGTGGCCCAGGTTATTTTTGTGAGGCCAAGAGGAGTCCCACAAAAATATATTTTCTCCCACCTACCTTCAGAGGGCTTCCTCACCAATCTACCTGTCGCAAATACATCTGTCCATGACAATATTAGTAGCAGTGACTACAGTCCTTGTGGAGATGACATCCCATCTTCACACTGAGGACACCCTCCATCGTGTTGTGTGACACTATCACCGTGCTAAATGGGATAGATTCATAACAGATCTAGCAACTCAAGTCTGGGCATCCATGAGGCGCTGTGGGCCATCAGCAACAGCAGAATTGTATTCCACCACAATCTGTAACCTCATGGCTCGGCATATCTCTCAACCTACCATTACCATAATGCCAGGAGACAAACCCTAGTTTAATCAGGGGAGCATGGCAGGAGCAGCACCAGGCATACATAAAAATGAGGTGCAAACCTGGGGAAGCTGCAACACAGGACTACATGCATGCTAAATAGTGGAAGCAACATGCAATAGACAGAGCTAAGCGATCCCACAATCAACGGATCAGATCAAAGCTTTGTAGTCCTGCCACATCCAGTCCTGAATGGTGATGGACAATTAAACCACTAGCAGGAGGAGGAGTCTCCATGAATATCCTCATCCTCAATGATGGCGGAGCCCAGCAGGCGAGTGCAAAAGACAAGGCTGAAGCGTTTACAACCATCTTCAGCCAGAAGTGCCGAGTGGATGATCCACACCGGCATCCGCCTGAGGTCCCCACCATCACAGAAGCCAGTCTTCAGCCAATTCGATTCACTCCACGTGATATCAAGAAACGGCTGAGTGCACTGGATACAGCAAAGGTTATGAACCCCGACAGCATCCTGACTCTCGTGCTGAAGACTTGGACTTCAGAATTTGCCGCACCTCTAGCCAAGCTGTTCCAGTATAGCTACAACACTGGCATCTATCCGACCATGTGGAAAACTGCCCAGGTATGTCCTGTCCACAAAAACAGGATAAATCCAAATCCGGCCAATTACCGCCCCATCAGTCTACTCTCAATCATCAGCAAAGTGATGGAAGGAATCGTCGACAATGCTATCAAATGGCACTTACTCACCAATAACCTGCTCACCAATGCTCAGTTTGGGTTCCGCCAGGACTACTCGGCTCCAGACCTCATTACAGCCTTGGTCCAACCATGGACAAAAGAGCTGAACCCCAGAGGAGAGGTGAGAGTAACTGTCTTTGATATCAAGGCAGCATTTGACCGAATGTGGCATCAAGGAGCCCGAGTAAAGTAGCAAGGGCCTATGTTCATATTGAATGGTGGTGTAGGCTCGAAGGGCCAAATGGCCTACTCCTGCACCTATTTTCTATGTTTCTATATTTCTATGTTTCCCTTGGTGGAGGGGTCAATTACAAGGGGGCATAGGTTTAAGGTTGTTAGAAACATAGAAACATAGAAAATAGGTGCAGGAGTAGGCCATTCGGCCCTTCGAGCCTGCACCGCCATTCAATGAGTTCATGGCTGAACATGCAACTTCAGTACCCCATTCCTGCTTTCTCGCCATACCACTTGATCCCCCTAGTAGTAAGGACTACATCTAACTCCTTTTTGAATATATTTAGTGAATTGGGCTCAACAACTTTCTGTGGTAGAGAATTCCACAGGTTCACCACTCTCTGGGTGAAGACGTTTCTCCTCATCTCGGTCCTAAATGGCTTGGTGGAAGGTTTAGAGGGGATTTGAGGGGAAGCTTCTTCACGCAGAGGGTTGTGGAGATCTGGAACTCACTGCCTGGAAGGGTGGTAGAAGCAGAAACCATCACCACATTTAAAAGGTACTTAGATGGGCACTTGTGCCATAACCTGCAGGCTGTTCGACTGGTAAGTGTAGCTCTCTTTTAGACTGACTTTTAGATTGGTTTAATTGGCAGCGAACTACTAAGTAGCTGTTTGGTATTTAAGTAAATTTTAGTAAGTAAATTAATTTAAGGGTTAAGTCATGGCAGGAGAGCTCGGACCTGTGTCATGCTCCTCCTGTGCTATGTGAGAAATCAGGGACACTTCCAGTGTCCCTGACTACTATGTGTGCAGGAAGTGTGTCCAGCTGCAGCTCCTGACAGACCGCATGACAGCACTGGAGCTGCGGAGGGACTCACTCTGGAGTATGCGTGATGCTGAGAATGTTGTGGATAGCACATTTAGTGAGTTGGTCACACCGCAGGTAAGGGTTAGAACAGATAGTGAATGGGTGACCAAGAGACAAGGCAAGAGCAGGAAGGTAGACTGGGTCTTTACTCGTTGGAGTTCAGAAGGATGAGGGGTGATCTTATAGAAACATTTAAAATAATGAAAGAGATAGACAAGATAGAGGCAGAGAGGTTGTTTCCACTGGTCAGGAGACTAGAACTAGGGGGCACAGCCTCAAAATACGGGGGAGCCAATTTAAAACCGAGTTGAGAAGGAATTTCTTCTCCCAGAGGGTTGTGAATCTGTGGAATTCTCTGCCCAAGGAAGCAGTTGAGGCTAGCTCATTGAATGTATTCAAGTCACAGATAGATAGATTTTTAACCAATAAGGGAATTAAGGGTTATGGGGAGCGGGCGGGTAAGTGGAGCTGAGTCCATGGCCAGATCAGCCATGATCTTGTTGAATGGCGAAGCAGACTTGAGGGGCTAGATGGCCTACTCCTGTTCCAATTCTTATGTTCTTATGTAAGATGAAGAAAGGTTGAGCAGGTTGGGCCTATATTCATTGGAGTTTAGAAGAATGAGAGGTGATCTTATTGAAACGTATAAAATTCTGAGGGGGCTTGACAGGGTAGATACAGAGAGGATGTTTCCCCCCATGGGGGAATCTGGAACTAGGGCTATAGTTTCAGAATAAGGGGTCGCCCATTTAAAACAGAAATGAGGAGGAATTTCTTCCCTCAGAAGGTGGTGAATCTTTAGAATTCTCTGCCCCAGAGAGCTGTGGAGGCTGGGTCATTGAATATATTTAACGTGGAGATAGACAGATATTTGAATAAAGGAATCAAGGATTATGGGGAGCGGGCGGGGAAGTGGAGCTGAGACCAGGATCAGATCAGTCATGTTCTTATTGAATGATGGAGCAGGGTCAAGGGGACAAATGGCCTTCTCCTGCTCCTATTTCTTATGTTCTTATGAACCCCTGGAAATTGCTGAAAGTTATCGTTTTGGAACACAATGAATTAAATGGGTATCTCTGAGTACATTGTAGCTTTAAAAAAAACTGTCATTTTGGAAAATTGACTGCTTTGTGGATTGAAAAATAAACGTAGCAGAAGTAAATTGTTGCCAAACCCCAACTTGACTTTGGATTTAGCTTGCCAGATAGCTATGTCGATGGATATGGCTGACCGATACTCCTGAGAATCTTTGGTAATTTCCAGTCAGCAGACAACCGAGGTGAATTGGCTGCAGGCTAAAAGTAAAAGACAGTTGGGCCCCAAGACATCAGCAACTGACCAAGGTAACATCGCATTGAAGTTGTCCTGTCGGTGCCTGGGACAACACCTCGTTCAAAGCTGTCCATATCTGAAGGCAGAATGTTTCTACTGCAAGAAAACTGGGCATCTTACAAAGACATGCCAACAGAAGAGTAAACCGACTAGCAAGGCTAGAAGTTGAAATCGCCAGACACTACATAGCATTGAAGGGAAGCAGCAGGACGAGGAGTTTCTGGGGATTCATGTCATCAGGAGCACAAAGGCATCAGTGATCCACCAAGTATCAATATCCAAGTAGACATCGCAGGAACTAAGATGCTCATGGAAATCGACACGAGTGGGGGAGATGACTTACCCGTGGAAGCAGTTGAGGCTAGCTCATTGAATGTATTCAAATTTTTAACCAATAAGGGAATTAAGGGTTATGGGGAGTGGGCGGGTAAGTGGAGCTGAGTCCACGGCCAGATCAGCCATGATCTTGTTGAATGGCGGAGCAGGCTTGAGGGGCTAGATGGCCTACTCCTGTTCCTAATTCTTATGTTCTTATGTAGTGCAGGAGTCCCTTGCGGTCATCTCTCCCTCCAAAACAGATACACCGTTTTGGATACTGTTTGGGGAGATGACTTACCAGGGGAAGGCACCAGCAGGTTCATGGCACCATGGGTGGCTGTGCTGCACAGAAGGGTGGGAAAAAGAGTGGGAGAGTTATAGTGATAGGGGACTCTATTATAAGGGGAATAGATAGGAGTTTCTGTGGCCGCAACCGAGACTCCAGGATGGTATGTTGCCTCCCTGGTGCAAAGGTCAAGGATGTCTCAGAGCGGCTGCAGAGGGAGGGTGAACAGCCAGTTGTCGTGGTACATGTAGGTACCAACGATATAGGTAAGAAGCAGGAAGAGGTCCTACGAGCTGAATTTAGGGAGCAAGGAGTTAAATTAAAAAGTAGGACCTCAACGGTAGTAATCTCTGGATTGCTACCAGTGCCATGTGCTAATTAGAGTAGAGGAAGCAGGATAGTTAGAATAAATACGTGGCTTGAGCAGTGGTGCAAGAGGGAGGGATTCAAATTCCTGGGACATTGGAACCAGTTCTGGGGGAAGTGGGACCTGTACAAAAGAGATGGTTTGCACTTGGGCAGGACTGGAACTGATGTCCTGGGGGTAACATTTGCTAATGCAGTTCGGGAGTGTTTAAACTAATATTGCAGGGAGATGGGAACCTATGCAGCGAGACAGGGCGAAGTAATATGGAGTCAGAAACAGAAGGTAGAAAGGTAAAAAGCAATAGTGGAAGGCCGAGTAAACAAAGGCAAGAAACAAAAAGGGCCACACTACATCATAATTCTAAAAGGACAAAGGGTGTTAAAAAAACAAGCCTGAAGGCTTTGTGTCTTAATGCAAGGAATATCCGTAATAAGGTGGATGAATTAACTGTGCAAATAGATGTTAACAGATATGATGTGATTGGGATTACAGATACGTGGCTCCAAGATGATCAGGGCTGGGAACTCAACATCCAAGGGTATTCAACATTCAGGAAGGATAGAATAAAAGGAAAAGGAGGTGGGTAGCATTGCTGGTTAAAGAAGAGATTAATGCAATAGTTAGGAAGGACATTAGCTTGGATGATGTGGAATCTATATGGGTAGAGCTGCAGAACACCAAAGGGCAAAACACGTTAGTGGGAGTTGTGTACAGACCTCCAAACAGTAGTAGTGATGTTGGGGAGGACATCAAACAGGAAATTAGGGGTGCATGCAATAAAGGTGCAGCAGTTATCATGGGTGACTTTAATATGCATATAGATTGGGCTAACCAAACTGGAAGCAATACGGTGGTGGATTTCCTGGAGTGCAGAAGGGATGGTTTTCTAGACCAATATGTCGAGGAACCAACTAGGGGGGAGGCCATCTTAGACTGGGTGTTGTGTAATGAGAGAGGATTAATTAGCAATCTCGTTGTGCGAGGCCCCTTGGGGAAGAGTGACCATAATATGGTGGAATTCTACATTAGGATGGAGAATGAAACAGTTAATTCAGAGACCATGGTCCAGAACTTAAAGAAGGGTAACTTTGAAGGTATGAGGCGTGAATTGGCTAGAATAGATTGGCGAATGATACTTAAGGAATTGACAGTGGATGGGCAATGGCAGACATTTAGAGATCGCATGGATGAACTACAACAATTGTACATCCCTGTCTGGCGTAAAAATAAAAAAGGGAAGGTGGCTCAACCGTGGCTATCAAGGGAGATCAGGGACAGTACTAAAGCCAAGGAAGTGGCATACAAATTGGCCAGAAATAGCAGCGAACCCGGGGACTGGGAGAAATTTAGAACTCAGCAGAGGAGGACAAAGGGTTTGATTAGGGCAGGGAAAATAGAGTATGAGAGAAAGCTTGCAGGGAACATTAAGACGGACTGCAAAAGCTTCTATAGATATGTAAAGAGAAAAAGGTTAGTAAAGCCAAATGTAGGTCCCCTGCAGTCAGAATCAGGGTAGTCATAACGGGGAACAAAGAAATGGCAGACCAATTGAACAAGTACATTGATTCGGTATTCACTAAGGAGGACACAAACAACCTTCCGGATATAAACGGTGTCAGAGGGTCTAGTAAGGAGGAGGAACTGAGGGAAATCCTTATTAGTCGGGAAATTGTGTTGGGGAAATTGATGGGATTGAAGGCCGATAAATCCCCAGGGCCTGATGGACTGCATCCCAGAATACTTAAGGAGGTGACCTTGGAAATAGCGGATGCATTGACAGTCATTTTCCAACATTCCATAGACTCTGGATCAGTTCCTATCGAGTGGAGGATAGCCAATATAACCCCACTTTTTAAAAAAGGAGGGAGAGAGAAAACAGGGAATTATAGACCGGTCAGCCAGACATCGGTAGTGGATAAAATGGAATCAATTATTAAGCAGCGCATTTGGAAAGAGGTGACATGATAGGTCCAAGTCAGCATGGATTTGTGAAAGGGAAATCATGCTTGACAAATCTTCCGGAATTTTTTGAGGATGTTTCCAGTAGAGTGGACAAGGGAGAACCAGTTGATGTGGTATATTTGGACTTTCAGAAGGCTTTCGACAAGGTCCCACACAAGAGATTAACATGCAAAGTTAAAGCACATGGGATTGGGGGTAGTGTGCTGACGTGGATTGAGAACTGGTTGTCAGACAGGAAGCAAAGAGTAGGAGTAAATGGGTACTTTTCAGAATGGCAGGCAGTGACTAGTGGGGTGCCGCAAGGTTCTGTGCTGGGGCCCCAGCTGTTTACATTGTACATTAATGATTTAGACGAGGGGATTAAATGTAGTATCTCCAAATTTGCGGATGACACTAAGTTGGGTGGTAGTGTGAGCTACGAGGAGGATGCTATGAGGCTGCAGAGTGACTTGGATAGATTAGGTGAGTGGGCAAATGCATGGCAGATGAAGTATAATGTGGATAAATGTGAGGTTATCCACTTTGGTGGTAAAAACAGAGAGACAGACTATTATCTGAATGGTGAAAAATTAGGAAAAAGGGAGGTGCAACGAGACCTGGGTGTCATGGTACATCAGTCATTGAAGGTTGGCATGCAGGTATAGCAGGCGGCATGTTGGCCTTCATAGCAAGGGGATTTGAGTACAGGGGCAGGGAGGTGTTACTACAGTTGTACAGGGCCTTGGTGAGGCCACACCTGGAGTATTGTGTACAGTTTTGGTCTCCTAACTTGAGGAAGGACATTCTTGCTATTGAGGGAGTGCAGCGAAGGTTCACCAGACTGTTTCCCGGGATGGCGGGACTGACATATCAAGAAAGACTGGATCAACTGGGCTCGTATTCACTGGAGTTCAAAAGAATGAGAGGTGATCTCATAGAAATGTTTAAAATTCTGACAGGTTTAGACAGGTTGAATGCAGGAAGAATGTTCCCAATGTTGGGGAAGTCCAGAACCAGGGGTCACAGTCTAAGGATAAAGGGTAAGCCATTTAGGACCGAGATGAGGAGAAACTTCTTCACCCAGAGAGTGGTGAAACTGTGGAATTCTCTACCACAGAAAGTTATTGAGGCCAATTCACTAAATATATTCAAAAAGGAGTTAGATGTAGTCCATACTACTAGGGGGATCAAGGGGTATGGCGAGAAAGTAGGAATGGGGTACTGAAGTTGCATGTTCAGCCATGAACTCATTGAATGGCGGTGCAGGCTTGAAGGGCCGAATGGCCTACTCCTGCACCTATTTTCTATGTTTCTATGTTTCTATGTTACAGACTGAGAGCTGGTAAGTGGGATTAGACTGGATAACCTCTTGTTGGTTGGCGCAGATACAATGGTAAGTAGATCATGGAATCTAATATGGCCAGAGTGATCTCCTGGACTAGTTTCGATCACCTGGATGGGTCGGAGAGGAAATTTCCCAGATTTTTTCCGCAATTGGCCTGGGGTTTTATTTGGTTTTGCCTCTCCCAGGAGATCGCATGGCTCCAGTTGGGGTGGAGTGCAGAATGTTTCAGTATAAGGGGTGTTGCAGTTGTGTGAGGCGGACTGGTTGGGCTGGGTGCTCTTTGCCGTTCCGTCATTGTTCATCGGTTTATATGTAACTTTCAAGGCTGCTGACCGAGGGCCGTGTGGCTCTTTGACGGCCGGCGCGGACACGATGGACCAAAATGGCCTCCTTCCTTGCTGTAAATTTCTATGAGGCCGATTTTCATCAAGGCCTCCACCCGTCCAAATGCCGCCCAAAGTGCCGCCGATGGCCGCCGAGGTACCGGACGGTACTTTGGGCGGGATATTCATCACCGAGGTCCCTCGAAATTTGTCAAATGGATGACGTACCCCGCAAATCTGGGCGGCAGCGGGAGGGAGCTCTCATTCTCGGTGGAGTCGGGCCCATGGAGGGTCGAAGACCTGGAAATTAAACAACAGCAAAAAATGAAAAAAGTATCCGAAGACTTTCAGGGGAGCCCATTCAGGTAAGCCGCTGTCGAAAAAAAAGATTAAAATGTTCACTTACCTTTTTTTCAGGATGTTCAGATTCACTGTCAGGGACAGACCAGCCTCCAGCCAGCGGTCCGCCCCCGTTCTGCCGCTGACTCCCACCGACTCCCGCCCGCAGGAATCTGGGATTTCGTCGGGCGGGAGCTCAGTTGTGCCACTCGGCCGTCCGCTGACATCAGTGGGCGGTTCCCGCCGACTCTCCCCTCCCACCCGCTCCAGGCCCCCCTGAAAGTGGCACTGGGCGGATCTTCAGGAGGAGTGTCAGCGGCAGTCGGCAGCAGAGGGCGGTGAGTGATGAATTTCGGCCCCTATGTTTCTAAAATGTTAATGGGAATCAGGGGGAAAACTCTCCACTGGCTGGAGTCATACCTAGCAAAAAAGAAGATGGTTTTGGTGGTTGGAGGTCAATCATCTCAGCCCCAGGACATCGCTGCACAAGTTCCTCAGGGCAGTGTCCTAGGCCCAACCATCTTCAACTGCTTCACCAATGACCTTCCCTCCATCATAAGGTCAGAAGTGGGGATGTTCGTCGATGACTGCACAATGTTCAGTGCCATTCGCAACTCCTCAGATAATGGAGCAGTCCATGCCAGTGACCTGGACAACATTCAAGCTTGGGCTGATAAGTGGCAAGTAACATTCGTGCCACAAGTGCCAGGCAATGACTATCTCCAACATGCGAGAGTTTAACCGCCGCCCCTTGACATCCAACAGCATTACCATCATCGAATCCCCCAATATCAACACCCTGGGGGGGTCACCGTTGATCAGACTAAACTGGACCAGCCACATAAATACTGTGGCAAGAAGAGTAGGTCAGAGGCTGGGTAATCTGCGGCGCATCTCTCACCTCCTGACTCCCCAAAGCCTTTCCACCATCTACAAGGCACAAGTCAGGAGAGTGATGGAATACTCTCCACTTGCCTGGATGAGTGCAGCTCCAACAACACTCAAGAAGCTCGACACAATTCAGGACAAAGCAGCCGATTGATTGGCACCCCATCCACCACCTTCAACATTCAGTCCCTCCACCACTGGCGCACCATGGCTGCAGTGTGCACCATCTACAAGATGCACTGCAGCAACTCGCCAAGGCTTCTTCGACAGCATCTCCCAAACCCGCGATCTCCACCATGCAGAAAGACAGGGGCACCAGACTCATGGGAACACCACCACCTCCAAGTTCCTCTCCAAGTCACACTCCATCTTGACTTAGAAATATATCGCCGTTCCTTCATCGTTGCTGTGTCAAAACCCTGGAACTCCCTCCCTAACAGCACTGTGGGAACACCGTCACCACACGGACTGCAGCGGTTCAAGGTGGCGGCTCACCACCACCTTCCCAAGGGTACAATTAGGAATGGGCAATAAATGCCGGCCTTGCCAGCGATGCCCACATCCCAGGAACGAATAAAAAAAAATGTTTAGACTGTTTGGATTATTTCAAAATTGTTAGAATGCGTTTGCAGTAACCTCTAGAAAAATGGAAAGACTGCTTTCCTAAAAAGATTTTTGATACTTCTGGTACCCCATTTAAAGGCAGAGAAATGCTCAGAATATGTCACTCAATATCCCACGTACTAGGCCGCACACCTTTTTCTGAGACCAAATCGGGAGCTAAGAAGTCAAGAGATCAATTGGTGAAAATTTTATGATTTATAATTTATATCGCAGTATAAATATGTAGAAAATGTAGAATTGTTGTTCAATATCAAATAGGACAGTGCTACAGACAAACTGTTAGATTGGTAGGACTGTTCTACCATTTAGACTTGGGATATTCTGACTTAAGAGTTCCTCGTTAGCAATACAATTGTAGCAATACAATGTGTACAGCAGGGGCTGATCGTTCCAGCAACTGCAATTTAAATATGGGCATATATTTTCATTACTGTGACTCACCTACTCCAATATATCTATTGAGAAAAATATTTCCATAATGAAGCACAGCTATACTATCTTCCTCATTAACAATGATTTTCACAGTATCCCTTTCAGTTCTCATCCAAAACCTCCACATCCTTCTCTGCTAAAATCTAAGGTGCATGTCGGTAATGGTAACATAGTAGTTATGTTACTAGACTAGTGATCCAGAGGCCTGGATTATTGATCACAGAGTCGTGAGTTCAGCAGCTGGGGCATTTAAATTCAGTTAATTAAGTAAATCTGGAATTTTTTAAAAAACTAGTATCGGTAATGGTGACCATGGGCCCAATTTTGGCCATGACTTGCTCCAATTTTTTTGGAATAATTAGTTTTTTGTGGCGTAAGTTAAAAAACGCCATTTTCCCCAATAAACTTGCTCCAGTTTAGTACGATTTAGGTCAGTTAGGTACGATTTTTTTTAAGTTGAGTTTTTTTTTCAAAAGGGGGTGTTCCCAGTCACTTAGGCCAGTTTTGGTCATTTATGCCACTTTGGCCAGCTAAAACTTACTCCAAATTCACTTAGGTCAGCGTATGTAGCCAGCTCTGAAAAACCTTGCGGGCAGTGAAGAATTGGCGCAGGTTAGTACATTTAAAGCACCAACACTTACAAAGCACTAAACAAAGCACAAAAAGTAATAAGCAATCAATCAATAACAAATGAAAAGTAGAAGTCCTACCTTTATGCCAGAAACAAGTTTTTTTTTTAAAGTTCTCCACCCACCCACCCCCCCATCAAAATTCTCCTCCTCCCCCGCTGCCCGCCCAATCAAAATTCTCAAGCACAACCATCAATAAATAAAAAATAAAACTGAAGTCCTACCTCGGCCCGGGGAGTCAGCGGGCCAGCCGACCGGTGCGGGAGGACACTGGGCTGGGGATAGGGGCTGCGAGCATCGGGGTCCTGCTCACAGCCCGCAGGACACACTGGGAGAGCAGGAGCATGCGTGCAGAATTCACTGCGCATGCGCTCAGCTGCCGTCAGTGCTTTCTGCGCTGGCCTGTTGCTCCGCCCCCCCACTGCACTATGTACGCCACGCTGGGATACCGGAGACTCGGCAGAGCGGGCAGGAAGGGGCCAATTTTTTTCGCCGCAGTTTCCAGCGTGCAAAGTCGGCGCATTTAAGGTAAGTGCGCCGAAAAAAGGTGTTGGGGAAAATTGAGTCCCATGAAACTACCAGATTGTCAAAAAAAACACCTTAAGGGAAGGAAATCTGCCCTCCTTACCCGGTCTGGCCTATATGTGTCTCCAGACCCACAGCAATGTCATTGACCCTTAACTGCCCTCTGTTGTACCAAACCGCTATGAAAGGAACAGCGGTTCTTCTCAAGGGCAGTTAGGGATGGGCAATAAATGCTGGCCTTGCCAGTGATGCCCACATTGCAGAACGAATAAATTAAATAAAAGGCTCAAAGGAGCTTGCCAAAGCCAGGGCAAAACAGGTAGTAGTAGATTGGTCTTCCGTTATACACCCCGCCCTATTTACCCTTCCATTGAAGTTGAAATCCATCCCCCACCCCTCCAAACATTTTACACCTCCCTCTATTGTCAGTGATGACATTGAGAAAAATGCTTGTTGGCAAGAAAAACATTTTTGGCATGGAATGCCCTGCTGTCTTGTTCAGCAAGATGCAGAACAGCCTATCAGATACTGCAGGTCAGGAGTACGGCAGTCTGTGCACACATACAAATGCAGTAAATGTATCCGATTTAATTAAACAATTAATCTGCAGAATCTGAAGTCTATAAAAGAAGTTTGACAAACATTTTCCTTTCTCTTACATACAATGCGATGATGTAAATCATATTGAAATAAGTTCCCTTGATGCATTGCCAAGGCACATAACTAATAGCGAGTTGTTGTCCCTCCACAAAGAAGGTAAGATTGCCTTGGCAATTTTTTTTTCCGCAAGACAATAGGAGTCATTTTTACTTTGGGAGTGAGCAGAAATCTGGCAGTTGTGGCTGGATCACTCGTTAGCGGAAACATAGAAACATAGAAAGTAGGCGCAGGCCATTCGGCCCTTCGAGCCTGCAACACCATTCAATAAGATCATGGCTGATCATGCAACTTCAATACCCCATTCCTGCTTTCTCTCCATACCCCTTTATCCCTTTAGCCGTAAGGGCTATATCTAACTCCCTCTTGAATATATCCAACGAACTGGCCTCAACAACTTTCTGCGGTAGAGAATTCCACAGATTCACAATTCTCTGAGTGAAGAAGTTTCTCCTCATCTCGGTCCTAAATGGCTTACCCCTTATCCTTAGACTGTGACCCCTGGTTCTGGACTTCCCCAACATCGGGAACATTCTTCCTGCATCGAACCTGTCAGACTTTTATATGTTTCCATGAGATCCCCTCTCATCCTTCTAAATTCCAAAGAGTATAAGCCTAGCCAATCCAGTCTTTCATCATATGTCAGTCCTGTCATCCCGGGAATCAGTCTGGTGAACCTTCGCAGCACTCCCTCAATAGCAAGCATGCCCTTCCTCAGATTAGGAGACCAAAACTGCACACAGTACTCAAGATGTGGTCTCACCAAGGCCCTGTACAACTGCAGCAACACCTCCCTGCTCTTATACTCAAATCCCCTCGCTATGAAGGTCAGCATGCTATTTGCTCTCTATACTGCCTGCTGTACCTGTATGCCTAGGTGAGGAGAAACTTCTTCACCCAGAGAGTGGTGAACCTGTGGAATTCTCTACCACAGAAAGTTGTTGAGGCCAATTCACTAAATATATTCAAAAAGGAGTTAGATGTAGTCCTTACTACTAGGGGGAAATCAAGGGATATGGCAAGAAAGCAGGAATGGGGTACTGAAGTTGCATGTTCAGCCATGAACTCATTGAATGGTGGTGCAGCACTGGTTAGGCTCGTTCACCTCTTGTGTGGTTAATGAAATTACCTCGGCAATCTCGGTCCATATGCGCTAGTGCACCCTGGGGGAGGCTTTCCCACAACCACCCCAGGTCAATTAGTCTCCAGCTCAGAGACCAGGGCAGCATTGGCCTTCTCGGTGAAGCGCTTTGCGTGCCTTCGTCCGCCCATCTCCTCTCCCACTTCAGCCACTTCCTTCTCTTCCTCCCTCACAACTACCTCCTCCTCCATAATTTCAATATTCTCCATTTTTCCAAAAATTGAACAAATTTACCAAGAACAATCAAAAACTCCTATAATCTCTCCATCAGCTTTTTCCGCTATCTCTCTCTCTCTCTCTTCTTTCACTCTCTTCTGTGCCTGTGCAGATGGCCCTAACCTCCTGAAATGCGGGAAAAGACTGTTGCAACGGAAGCTGGCCTTGCACGACTGAATAAATCGCTAATGCCTATTTCACATCGCTATGGCTAACGCCCAAATTAAACTCCAGGCCACTGCCAACCTGTCTGAGGCAATCCTTGGGATCCTTCCCCTCCCTCCCTCCTCCCTTCTACCTCCGTCCCTTCCCCTAACCCAAGGCTCCGACTGCTGGCTGACTCAATGTGGGAGCAGGCCAATTTCTTACACACACCCAAAACCAGCCGAGGCACAGGAATCATGCCCGAGCTTGCTGCAGAGCTCAGGCCTGCCGTCGGCAAGAGTGGGCAATGCTCGGCACACTGCACCCGCCGCCGCTGTTCCTCCTGAGGCACACGGCGCAACACACGTGCCTGAGCGCGCGCAATGAACCGGACTGCCGGAGCAGTCGGAGCGGGAGGGGATAATGGCCGGGAATACAGACAGAGTCGTCTGTGAGTCTCGCGACCTCAAGAGTGGATCCCAATTGGAAAGTTTTTTTAAAAAGAGAGTTGTAGTTTGGGGAATGCATGAGGGGCTAGTTTTGCCACTCTCTGAGAAGCTCCACGTGCTGCAGGCAGACGCTGCAGAGGAGCCGCGCTCAGCCGGTTGCCATGGTGATGAGAACAGCGGGCCCTCCTTCTCCTTGGGTGCCACGGTCCTGAGGCCTGTGTCAAAGCAACACCACAGCCTCCTCGGGACAAATCTGAGTGGAGCCAATCTGAGTGGACCCATTCCTGAACAAGGCCTTTCTGAGTGGGGCCATTCTAACACAGCGACATTCCTGAGTGGGGCCATTCCTGAGTGGGGCCATTCCTGAGTGGGGCCATTCCTGAGTGGGGCCATTCCTGAGTGGGGCCATTCTGAGTGGGGCCATTCTGAGTGGGGCCATTCCTGAGTGGAGCTATTCCTGAGTGGGGCCATTCCTGAGTGGGGCAACTCTGAGTGGGGCCATTCTGACACAGGGACATTCTGGAGTGGGGCCATTCCTGAGTGGGGCAATTCTGAGTGGGGCCATTCTGACACAGGGACATTCCGGAGTGGGGCCATTCCTGAGTGGGGCAATTCTGAGTGGGGCCATTCTGACACAGGGACATTCCGGAGTGGGGCCATTCCTGAGTGGGGCCATTCTGAGTGTGGCCATTCTAACACAGGGACATTCTGGAGTGGGGCTGTTCTGAGTGGGGCTATTCTGACACAGGGACATTCCAGAGTGGGGTTATTCTGACACAGGGACATTCCTGAGTGGGGCTATTCTGGAGTGGGGGAGCTCAGTGCAGCCAGCCAGCTGTGGGGCTGGACGAAGCTGTAAAAATCAGTGGGAGAGATCAGTAGATAACCACGTGTACCCCATCTTATTACACTATTTTTAAATAATACAATTTGACCATGTTCCAGAAGCCGGAAATTAACAAATAAACGTTAAAGGAAACCTTAACAAATCAGATTAAAATTCTGTTCCCTGTTGAGATGATGCACTCCAGACCCTCCGGCGCCCACCTCTCGTGGAAGGCCGCGAGCGTACCGGTGGACACCGCGTGCTCCATCATCAGGGACACCCGGGCGCAATCGTAGCCTCGGAAGAGAGGCGGGCAGTCGGGCTGAACGATCCCCTCGACCGCCCACTGTCTGGACCTGTTATTGGCCACCTTGGCCAGGCCCAGGAGCAGTCTCACAAGGAGGCCCTCTGACCTGCCCATGCCCGCCACCACACCCCCCCACCTCCCCCGCACGAGTGCCCAAAAATCAAGAGCGTGGGACTGCAGTGCAACCAGAAATCGAGGAGCAGCCCCTTCAAATAATGGAACCTCACATACCCTATAAAAATGTGGAATGCGTACTCCTGCAGGCCGCAGAAAATGCAGATGGCCTGGGAGTCCGTGAACCGACTTAAAAACTTATTGCACGGGACTGCCCCATGCAACACCCTCCAGGCCAAGTACCCAATAGATAAAGGGAGGACTCCCGAGTAGAGAGCCCTCCAATGGGAACCCCTGCCTCCTCCAGACGGCAAGATGGTGCGCCATGGTGTGTCCGGATGGCAGCCGAGGATGGCAAAATGGAAAGTGTGCAAGAGCAGCCCGTACAGGAATCACTTCTGCGCCGAATGGAAAGGCAGGGAAGGGAATTCCCAGAGGAGGCTCAAGTTGTGAGGTGCCGGCTCTCGAGGGAGGTTTCAGGGCTTGGCTTAAACCCGTTACAGGTGAGCGAGTCACTGAGTTTTACCAACAGGTGAGTGAAAAGGGACTTGCTGACAGTTGCTGTCAGATGGTGTGACATGTTTTAAGAGAGGAAATGAGAAACGAGTTTGTGCGAATTTTGAGCTGTACCTGAATCTGCTTTTTAAAATTAAATGATCCTACTGCAGATGGGTTTGTAAGATCAGGCTTTCAATCATTAAGTGAAACACGGAAGCATTTTAGCAGAAGGAAGAAGTGTGATTAACACATGTCTAATACTTTTATTCGCTACTTTTTACTAAATCCAATATTGCACCAGGGGTGGATTTATGGTTTGAGTCTTATTGCTGATGAAAGTTAATAAAAACCTTAATAACATAAAAAGTGGGGTAAAGTGGTGCTTACTTATGAAAATCAGAATTCTGGCATCAGATTTATATTTTTGAAATGATGAGACACCTCACTTTCTACAGGCCAGCCCGATTAGCACATCTGTCTGCTGAAGATTTCACACTGCTTCGGGGCAACAAAGTTTATCTTTGTCAGAAACAAAACTTTGAGAATTTTTTTTTAAATTCAGAAAATTGTTTAAAGCCGGAAAAAAACAGGAAAGTGATGTTAATTTTACCGTAAACAAACTTGCAGAATAGGTATGTAAATGACAAATTAATTTCCATATAGATACTTTTAAGGTGGTGCATTTTGGCAGGAGGAATAAGGAGGCTACCTATTCCTTGGAAAATAAGGAGTAAAGGTGCAAAGGGATTTGGGGGTATAGATTCACAAATCATTGAATGTAGCAGCACAGGTTAAAAAAGTCATTAAAATGCAAATAAAGCACCGGGGTTCATTTCTAGAGGCATGGAATCCAAAAGCAGAGAATTTAGGTTAAACTTGTATCGAACCTTGTCTGATTGTCTCATGATTTGAGACATAAGGGTGGCAATATGACATTACTGTATACATGCTTTTAAGTGGTTACTGTTGTTGCCATTGTTGTTGGGGGATAGAGAGGGGCACCGGTAAATGGGGGATAGGGAGGGACACCAGTAAATGGGGGATAGGGAGGGGCACCAGTAAATGGGGGATAGGTAGGGGTACCAGTAAATGGGGGATAAGGGAACCAGCCCACAATGTGATATGTATGCGCACTAGATCCGTGCAGCAGAGCAGGTCTCCAGTCGTCCTGGTTAACCCTTGCCACTCGATAAAGGCCGAGCTGTGTCAAGCCCGTGTGGTGGCTGGTGTGCAACGGTCACCCCACATTAAAAAAGATCCATGCACAGGCATCTTCCACCCCCTCAATTGGAGTTCAGGACTGGAACATCGGGTCCTTCATTGAAACACCTGTGAACTCTCGTGGAAGCAAGTCACCTTCGTTCGAGGGACCACCTATGATGATGGATGATGGTGTTGTAAAAGTTGTTGTTGTAAAGGTTGTTGTTGTAATATTTGTCCACGTACGAAAAGGTCACGCTCAAAGGAGTTCATGGCCCGCTCAGTACAAAATAAATTAGAGGGAACAACGTCCACCACCTGCCCATTCCCTGCCAGCAGTTAAAACCGAGCCTCGTCTGTTTTTTCTCAATTGTATGCAGTGCGAAATCAACTGAGACGGCCCTATTTGCATGAATGCTCAGTTTGTTCCAGCATGTTACATGAGCTGTTGTAATTAATAATCCTCCTGTCTCAAACTGCTTCTGTTTATCCAGTACGCCCAGCGCTCCATTCACCTTCGATAATGAAAAGAGAGTCTGGCTGTGAGGGCTTGAGGAGGTGGATAACTCATGGTCCCACAGGCCAAATGCACCCTTTTCTAATATTTGTTCATTCACGAGATGTGGGCGTCGCTGGCAAGGTCAGCATTTATTGCCCATCCCTAATTGTCCTTGAGAATGTGGTGGCAAGCCGCCGCCTTGAACCGCTGCAGTCCGTGTGGTGAACGTACTGCCACAAGTGGAGAGATCCAGGATTTTGACCCAGCGACGATGAAAGGACAGCGATATATTTCCAAGTCAGGATGGTGTGTGACTTGGAGGGGAATGTGGAGCTGATGGTTTGGCTTCGGCACTTCATCCAAGCTCTGTAGCTTTCCAGCACGTAGCCTGAGTACCTGTGCCAGACAAGCTGTCCCCAGTTTGACTTGCTCTGCCACCTGCGCAGTGTGGCTTTACTGTCTATGCGGTTGCATGCGCTTTGCTCCGCCCTTTTACCCTCATTGGCTATCCTGCATGCCAGCTGATGAGGAAGCAGTTTGAAATATTTTGGGGATTTCTGTGAATGTGGTGGGTAGCAGGGTTGGCTTGAATCAGTCTGTTTATTCTGACACCAGTTCTGCTCACAATAGTTACTCAGCAGCCCATGTTTACTGTCATGTATTCAACTGTTATTGTAACCCATGTATAAACTGACCTAAGTTGTACACCATGAGAACACTGACCAGTAGGTGGTGAACTTGTGGGAGACACTCCTAACCTGGACTTTCATGTATAAAAGGGGAAGCTCCACCCATCTTCTGCACTTCAGTGCTGGCTAATAAAGATTACTGGTCACAGAGTGGCCTTCTCTCTAGTATGGGCCTCGTGTGCATTTGTACTATATAGTAAGGACATATTATTGGCAACGAGAAACTGGGATTTAAACCACGCGAGCATGGGCACTAGCAGCACAGACGAGAGGTACTGTGTTGGTGATGATTGTGACGATTTTATTGAGAGACTACAGCAAAGTTTCGTCACTAAGGAATGGCTGGGTCAGGATTCGGCCGACAAACGCAGGGCTCATCTCCTGACGGTTTGTGGATCTAGGACGTACTCCCTGATGAAGGACCTTCTAGCGTCAGAGAAGCCGGCGGACAAAACTTTTGAAGCGCTCAGTAAGTTGATCGGGGAACACTTTAAACTGGCGAGCAGCATGCACATGGCGAGACTGGTTTTCCACGCACCGGCGGCGAGAAGGGCAAAGCGTTCCAGACTTCGTGGCAGACCTCCGGCAACTGGCGAGCCGATGTAAGTTCCAAGATTCATGCAGAGCGGAGATGCTGCGAGACTTTTTTATTGAGGGCATCAGGCACGCTGGGGTTTTCAGGAAACTGATTGAGACCAAAGACTTGACCCTGGAAACGGCGGCTTTGATGGCCCATATATTTATCTCAGGGGAGGAAGAGACCAGAATGATGTTTGACAAAAATCTTGGTTTAAATGCAGCAAATGGACAGGGAGTCAACATTGTTAACGTGGCACACAGTTCTCCAGGCAGACAGGGGCAATCGGACATGCCTGAGCATGTAGTCGAACCCAAAGGGGGAATTCAACAGAGACAATGGCTAGCTGAACGGCAATTCATGCCATCGCAAGGGTCAATGCGGCCAGTAATGGGGCCATCAACACCTGTCAATGGTGTGTTTAAGGATAGTAACAGAGACAGTCAGAGACGATCGACTGGTAATGGACCTTTTGTTTCCAACAACGGCTCATATATGAGGTGTGGAGGCAAACACACAGCCAGAGATATCAGCAATATACCTGCAGAAACTGCAACGTCAGCGGTCACTTGGCGTGTATGTACAGCCAAGTTGATGTACGAGGAGGACGGCCCAATGTAAGCCCTACGAGACCAAATGGGCACTGCGGGAAATCGCTGGAAGTTGAATTTCAGCGAGTTCATGTGGAGCACGTATACAGTTCATACACCAGGACGCCACCGATAATGATAAAAGTGCGCTCAATGGCATCCCAGTATCAATGGAGCTAGACACGTGGGCCAGCCAGTCCCTGATGAGTATTAAACAGTTTGACAAGTTGTGGGCATCCAAGGTCAGGAGGCCAATATTATTGCCGATTGACGCACAGCTACGGACCATGTACGAAGGAGATCATTCCGGTGCTAGGCAGCGCCACAGTAGTCGTGACCCACAAAGATTCGGAGAACAGATTGCCACTCTGGATTGTCCCGGGGGATGGTCCAACACTACTGGGGAGGAGTTGGTTTGCTGTCATGAACTGGAAATGGGCGATGTCAATGCAATTTCTTCTGTGGAGCGAATATCATGCTCACAGGTCCTGGACAAATTTGACTCACTATTTCAATACGGCATTGGCACTTTCATGGGAACCAAGGTAGTGATTCACATAAACCCGGACGCCAGGCCAGTACATAACAAGGCCAGAGCGGTGCCGTATGTTATGTATGGATGCGTGTATCGTCCCAGTACCTTAAATGTAATGTAAGTACTATGCCACACCACAGAGGGCGCTGCGGTGGGAAACCCTGGTAGTACCTGTAATAAGGACTATATAAGGGTGACCACCACACCTGGGAGGCACTCTAGAGCTGAACAATAAAGGACGAAGGTCACAGCAGTTAGACTTACATCAGACCGTGTGGAGTCAGTGATTTGTGTGCTACATACACCACATTGGCAACGAGGAAGCGGACGAACTCCACGCAACCATGGATACTCTGGGCTCGCTGAAGGATTTTACCGTGGGCAATGATTGGGAGGCCTTTACGGAAAGGCTCGAGTACTACTTCACAGCAAATGACCTGACGGAGGACACATACGCAATGAGAGAGAAGCGTAAGGCGATATTGCTCTCCAGTTGTGGAGATGAGGTTTATTGTCTCGTCAGGGATTTGCTGGCACCCAGGTGCGCCAGGGACAAGTCATATGAGGAGCTGACTGAACTCATTCGTGACCAGTTGAAACCAAAGGAGAGCATCCTCACGGCCAGATACAAATTTTACCATCACTGCAGACCCGAGGGCCAGGATATCACCAAATATTCTGCAAACCTCAGGAGACTCGCGGCGCCGTGTGATTTTGGGGCACACCTTGACGAGGCTTTGCGGGACGTTTTCATTATGGGGATTGTCCATGAGGGCCTCCTTCACAAGCTGCTGGCCACGGAACCCACAGTCACTCTGACAAAGGCCATCACCATCAGCTGGGCACATATGACCTCGACTTGCAGCACCAAGCAAATAATCCACACAGTCTCGAACCCGGCAGGCACTGTCCACAGGATAGCGCCCACCACGGACAAAACTGCAGAACATGGCTCTGCCTGGGGCAGAGAGCACGGACCTCGGGATCCTGGAGCTCAGAGTCCGCCGAGTGGGGCCAATCAAGCAGCACTATGCTGGCGCTGTGGAGGAAGCCACGGGGCTCACCGGTACAGGTTTGCGGAGTATACGTGCAATACCTGCCACGTTAAAGGCCACCTTCAGCGTATGTGTAAAAGAAATCGGACTCACCGTGGCTGAGGAGATGGGGAATGATCCACTGTTCAGCGAGGAGCAGGTAGAAGAAGATGAGGTGCTTGGACTGTATACGTGCACCGATGATTCGCCCCCAGTGATAAGTGAAGTAAAAATCAACGGAGTCCCAGTGAGTATGGACGTGGACACGGGCTCGGGTCCGTCGTTGATGAGTCGGAGAACTTTTGATAAACTGTGGGGTAACCCGGCTGCACGACCCAAGCTGGTCCCGGTCACGGCGAAGCTGCGTACCTACACCAGGGAACTAATACCGGTTCTCGGCAGAGCGATGGTGCAGGTATCCCACCGGGACGAGACGCACGCTTTACCTTTGTGGGTCGTTGCAGGCGATGGGCCGACACTCCTCAGCCGGAGGTGGATGGGGACGGTCCGTGGGAGCTGGGAAGACTTCATCACTCCATAGGCTGCTGCTCCCCGGGGTGCTGCCGTGCCCCGGGTCCCCAGAGAGCAGCGCCGACCGAGCTGGAGCTGCAGCCTCAATCCACCCACAGGCAAGTCCCAGCCCCGGACCTCACACAGAGACCCTGCAGCCTTAATCCCCACAGGCAAGCCCCAGCCCCGGACCTCACACAGAGATCCTGCAGCCTTAATCCCCACAGGCAAGCCCCAGGCCCGGATCTCACACAGAGATCCTGCAGCCTCAGCCCCCACAGGCAAGTCCCAGGTCCGGATCTCACACAGAGACCCTGCAGCCCCAGCCCCCACAGGCAAGCAGCCCTGCACAGAGGGGCCCAAGGGTGGGTGGGGGTTGAGCCGGCGGGGCGCTGCGGGAGGGGTGCTGAGGGATCCAGGGGCTGGCGGTTCGGAAGGGCCCTGCAGAGGAAGAGGCCGTTGGGCGGGCCCCGCAGAGGAGCTGGTAGCGTCGGTTGGCAGCCATGGCAGCCGCAGGGGAGGCCGCTATGGAGGCCGCGGGGGACGCGGCAAGTGCAGCCGCTGGAGAGGCCACGACGGCCGCAGGAGAGGCGGCAAGTCAGGTGGCAGCGGAGGGGAGCAGAGGCTGCGACGGCGGAGGCCATTCGGAGCGGCGGAGAAGAAGATGGCGGCGGCATCGTGTCGGAGCTGCAGAGCATCAAAGATGGCGGCGCCCAAGGAGAAGCCTCGTGGAATCCTCCTGCATCAAAGATGGCGCCTTAAAGAGGAAATGCACCCGGGAGTCTTAAAAGGGCCTTACAAAGAGGTGATCCCCACAAAGGACTTCTGTTTGGCAGAGCGAGTCTAAAATGAGCTATGTTAATGTGAGATAGTGAATTTATAATAAGAATTACTTTTTTTATGCTGAATGGCCACTGTGTAAAATAATGGATGAAGTACAATTAATGATAACGGTTAACAAGGAAATCAAGGTTCCGCTACCAGTCAATAACCAGTTAATGTACCAGATAATATGTACCATACTAACGCACTGTCTATGCCCACCTGCCGTCCGTTGGACAAGTGTGATGTTATGTAATGATGTGTGTATCGTTGTCCTGCGTCCAGGTGGGGGGGGGAAGGTGATGTTATGTAATGATGCGTGTATCGTCCCAGTACCTTAAATGTAATGTAAGTACTATGCCACACCACAGAGGGCACTGCGGTGGGAAACCCTGGTAGTACCTGTAACAAGGACTATATAAGGGTGACCACCACACCTGGGAAGCACTCTGGAGCTGAACAATAAAGGACGAAGGTCACAGCAGTTAGACTTACACCAGACCGTGTGGAGTCAGTGATTTGTGTGCTACATACACCACACCGTACGTGATGCGGGAAAAGATAGAAGGCGAATTGGACCGCCTGCTGAGGGAAGGCATCATCTCATCAGACGAATTCAGTGACTGGAAGAGCCTGATTGTGCTGGTCGGTGCTCAAGGCGGATACGTCGGTCAGGATATGTGGCAATTACAAGGCCACCATCAATCGGGTGTCACTCCAAGACCAGTACCCACTACTGAGAGTGGAGGACCTCTTTGCGACGCTATCCGGTGGCAAACCTTTTTCAAAATTGGACCTGACCTCAGCTTACATGACCCAGGAGCTGGCGAGTGAGTCGAAGAAGCTGACCACCATCACGACACACAAGAGGTTGTTTGAGTACAACAGATGTCCATTCGGGATTCGCTCGGCCGCCGCGAACTTTCAACGAAACATGAAAAGTCTCCTCAAGTCGATTCCAAGAGCGGTGGTTTTTCAAGACGACATCCTCATCACGGGTTGCGATACTGAAGAACACCTCCATAACCTGGAGGAGATGCTACGCAGACTGGAC
Source organism: Pristiophorus japonicus (assembly GCF_044704955.1). Lineage (NCBI taxonomy): Eukaryota > Metazoa > Chordata > Chondrichthyes > Pristiophoridae > Pristiophorus > Pristiophorus japonicus. The sequence goes on along the minus strand of NC_091982.1, from coordinate 228,704,461 downwards.
CGGGTAGGTCTGCGACTGAAAAAGGCGAAGTACGTCGTCCGAGCTCCAGAGGTAGAATTCCTGGGGATGAGGGTAGCAACAGACGGGATCAGACCTACTGCATCCAAAACGGAAGCGATCCAGAGAGTACCCAGACCCCGTAACACGACGGAGCTGCGTTCGTTCCTGGGGCTCCTGAACTATATTGGTAACTTTCTTCCCAAATTGAGCACGCTGTTAGAGCCGCTACACATGCTCCTACGCAAAGGTCGTGAATGGATCTGGGGGGACAGCAAGGAAAGGGCTTTCGATAGAGCACGCAATTTGTCATGCTCCAACAATCTGTTAACGCTATATGACCCATGTAAGAAATTTGTTTTAACGTGCGATGCGTCGTCCTATGGGGTCGGGTGTGTGTTGCAGCATGTTAATGCTAAGGGTCAGTTACAGCCGGTGGCTTATGCCTCCAGAAGTCTGTCCCAGGCAGAAAGGGGCTACGGGATGGTAGAAAAGTAAGTGCTTGCATGTGTATACGCAGTAAAAAAAATGCACCAGTACCTGTTTGGCAGGAAATTTGAGCTGGAGACAGATCACAAACCCCTTTTGGCCGACAACAAGGCCATAAATACAAATGCGTCGGCCCGCATACAGAGGTGGGCACTCACGTTAGCCACCTATGACTATACAATTCGGCATAGACCGGGCACTGAAAACTGCGCCGATGCACTCAACAGGCTCCCACTAGCCACCACCGAGGGGACAACTGAGCATGCTGCTGAGATGGTCATGGCTGTTGAAGCTTTCGAAAGCGACGGCTCACCTGTGACAGCCCGTCAGATCAAAGTCTGGACAAATAGAGACCCGCTACTGTCTTTAGTCAAGAAATGTGTCCTAAATGGGGACTGGGCATGCCCTGAGGAATTTAAACCATTTCACAGGCGCAAGGATGAACTCTCGATTCAGGCCGATTGCCTACTATGGGGAAACTGAGTAGTCATGCCCCAGATGCGCACAGGGGCGTTCATCCGAGAACTCCACAATGAGCACCCGGGCATTGTCATGCTGAAGGCAATTGCCAGGTCACGCGTTTGATGGCCAGGGATAGATGCAGACCTGGTATTTTGTGTTCGCAGGTGCAACACGTGTGCTCAGCTGGGCAATGCGCCCAGCTCAGGGAAGCCCCCCTTAGCCCCGGGTCCTGGCCTGCCAAGCCATGGTCACACATCCATGTGGACTACGCAGGTCCTTTCATGGGAAAAATGTTTTTGGTTGTAGTGGACGCCTACCCCAAATGGATCGAGTGTGACATTCTCAATTCAAGCACATCCTCTGCCACGGTAGAAAGTCTACGGGCAATGTTCACCGCCCATGGTCTACTGGACGTCTTGGTCAGCGACAATGGCCCGTGCTTTACAAGCATTGAATTCCAGGACTTCATCGCAGGAAATGGTATTAACCATGTCAGAACGGCACCGTTCAAGCCGGCCTCAAACGGCCAAGCGGAACGAGCAGTGCAGATAATCTAACAGGGGATGCTCAGAATCCAAGGGGGTTCCCTACAAAGCCGCTTATCACGCCTCCTGTTGGCCAATAGATCCTGACCACACTCGCTCACAGGGGTTCCACCCACAGAGCTGCTAATGAAAAGGACGCTCAAAATTAGGTTATCCCTCATACACCCCACCATGAAAGAAGTTATTGAGAGCAGACGCCAGCCACAATGTGACTACCATGACAGGAATGCGAGGGCGCGATGTATTGATGTCAATGACCCTGTCTTTGTCCTCAACTACGCTGCAGGGCCTAAATGGCTTGCAGGCACTGTGATTGCCAAAGAGGGGAATAGGATTCTGGTAGTTAAACTTACCAATGGACAAATCTGCCGCAAACACGTGGATCAAACAAAAAGGAGGTTCAGCAACCCCATAGAAGAAGCAGAGGAAGAACACGATGTAGAGTTCACTCCACCACAGGTGACCGAACACCAGAACCAAGTGGAGGAGAGCCCAGTCACTGTGGGCAGTCCGGACAGGCCTGAGGCGCTGCAAACAGCAGACCCACAGGCCAGCGCCCAACAACCGGAGCCTCAACTCAGGCGCTCTACAAGGGAGCGTAAACCACCAGAGAGACTTAACCTGTGATCCCAATAAGATGTTGGGGGGGAGGTGATGTCATGTATTCAACCGTCATTGTAACCCATGAATAAACTGACCTAAGTTGTACAACATGTGATCACTGACCACAAGGTGGTGAACTTGTGGGAGACACTCCTAACCTGGACTTACAGGTATAAAAGGAGAAGCTCCACCCACCTTCATCACTTCAGTGCTGGCTCATAAAGGTTACTGGTCACAGAGTGACCTTCTCCCTAGTATGGGCCTCGTGTGCATTTGTAGTGTATCGTAAGGACATATTATTTACTGCTTCCCCTCCATTCCATTTTAGCGGTTTTAGTTTGGAGGCAGTGTGCAAAAGCCCATCCTGAGTCTGGGAAGATTTCACAGAAATACATCAAAGTTGTAACATGGAAACAGACTATTCAACCCAATCAGTCTGTGTTGGCCTTTACCCTGCAAGCAAATAGTTCGACTCACATTTTACCACCTTCAACCAATTTTCCTTCATCGACCTATCCAATCTCTGAATGCTGACATAATTTCTGTTCAACCACTAACGCTGGGAGGAAATTTCACATCCTCACAATTCACAGAGCAATGAATCTTCTCCTACACTCTATTCTAAATCTCTGACCCGTGTCCGAACTCGCACTGTCCCGCTCACCCATCACCTTCTGTGCCCCGTGTCCTAGCTCGCACCGAGTCCCGCTCACCCATCACGCCCTGTGCCCCGTATTCTAGCTCGCACCGAATCTCACTCACCCATCACCCCCTGTGCTCGCTGCCCCATGTCCCAACTCGCACCGAGTCCCTCTCACCCATCACCCTCGTGTCCTAACTCGCACTGAGTTCCGTTCACCCATCACCCACTGTGCTCGCTACCCGTGTCCTAACTCACACCGAGTCCCGCTTACCCATCACCCTCGTGTCCCCTTACCTATCACCCCTGTGCTCGCTGTCTGTGTCCTAACTTGCACTGAGTCCCCCACTCACCCATCATCCCCGTGTTGTAGCTCACACCGAGTCCCACTCACCCATCACCCCCGTGTCCTAACTCACACCGAGTCCCGTTTACCCATCACCCCCGTGTACTAATTCGCACCGAGTCCCACTCACCCATCACCCCTGTGTCCTAAACCGCGCAAAGTCCCGTTCACCTATCACCCCCATGTCCTAACTCGCACCAAGTCCCGTTCACCCATCACCCCCTGTGCTCATTACCCGTGTCCGAACTCGCACCAAATCCCGGTCACCCATCACCCACTGTGCTCGCTGACCTACATTGGCTTCCGGTTAATCAACGGCTCGATTTCAAAATTTTCATCCTTATTTCCAAACCGCTCCATGGCCCTCGCCCCTCCCTATCTCTGTAATCTCCTCCAGCTCCACAATCTCCCGAGATGTCTCTGCTCCTCTAATTCTGCCCTCTTGAGCATCCCTGATTATAATCGCTCAACCATCAGTGGCTGTGCCTTCAGTTGCTTGTGTCCCAAGCTCTGGAACTCCCTGCCTAAACCTCTCCGCCTCTCTACCTCTCTTTCCTCCTTCAAGATGCTCCTTAAAAGATACCTCTTTGACCAAGCTTTTGGTCACCTGCGCTAATTTCTCCTTATGCGGCTCGGTGTCAAATATTTTTTGCCTTGGGACGTTCCAGCACTTTAAAGGTGCCATATAAATAGAAGTTGTTGTTGTGCGTTTAATCTTGTATCTATGGCCTTTCAACTATTGCAAGTAGTTTGATTCTATCTACCTTGTTTCGTCCTTTCCTCTATAATCTGCATTATTCTCCTGAAAAAGCACCCAATTTTTCAAGTCTTTTTGTATTTATAATTTCTCATTCCAGGAAGTATTCCAGTGCATCTGCATGTTAGCCTCTCGAAAGCCTCAATATCCTTCCTCTAGTGTGGAGCCCAATACTGCACATGTACTCTAACCGAGGTCTAATTAAAATTGATATCGGCTTATTGTTATAGAAACATAGAAAAATAGAAAATAGGTGCAGGAGTAAGCCATTCGGCCCTTCGAGCCTGCACCACCATTCAATAAGATCATGGCTGATCATTCCCACAGTAACCCTTTCCTGCTTTCTCTCCATACCACTTGATCCCTTTAGCCGTAAGGGCCATATCTAACTCCCTCTTGAATATATCCAATGAACTGGCATCAACAACTCTCTGCAGCAGGGAATTCCACAGGTTAACAACTCTCTGAGTGAAGAAGTTTCTTCTCACCTCAGTCCTAAATGGCTCACCCCTTATCCGAAGACTGTGTCCTCTGGTTCTGGACTTCCCCTACATCGGGAACATTCTTCCTGCATCTAACCTGTCCAGTCCCGTCAGAATCTTATACGTTTCTATGAGATCCCCTCTCGTCCTTCTAAACTCCAGTGTACAAAGGCCCAGTTGATCCAGTCTCTCCTCATATGTCAATCCAGCCATCCCTGAAGTCTGGTGAACCTTCGCTGCGCTCTCTCAATAGCAAGAACGTCCTTCCTCAGATTAGGAGACCAAAACTGAACACAATATTCCAGGTGAGGCCTCACCAAGGCCCTGCACAACTGCAGTAAGACCTCCCTGCTCCGATACTCAAATCCCCTAGCTATGAAGGCCAGCATGCCATTTGCCTTCTTCACCGCATGCTATACCTGCATGCCAACTTTCAATGACTGATGAACCATGACACCCAGGTCTCGTTGCACCTCCCCTTTTCCTAATCTGCCGCCATTCAGATAAAATTCTGCCCTCGTGTTTTTGCCACCAAAGTGGATAACCTCACATTTATCCACACTATACTGCATCAGCCATGTATTTGCTCACTCACCTAACCTGTCCAAATCACCCTGCAGCCTCTTAGCGTCCTCCTCACAGCTCACACCACCACCCAGTTTAGTGTCATCTGCAAACTTCGAGATATTACACTCAATTCCTTCATCCAAATCATTAATGTATATTGTAAAGAGCTGGGGTCTCAGCACTGAGCCCTGCGGCACTCCACTAGTCACTGCCTCCCATTCCGAAAAGGACCTGTTTATCCCGAGATTCTGCTTCCTGTCTGCCAACCAGTTCTCTATCCACGCCAGTACATTACCCCCAATACCATGTGCTTATATTTTGCACACCAATCTCTTATGTGGGACCTTGTCAAAGGCCTTTTGAAAGTCCAAATACATCACATCCCCTGGTTCTCCCATGTCCAATCTGCAAGTTACATCCTCAAAAAATTCCAGATTTGTGAAGCATGATTTCCCTTTCATAAATCCATGCTGACTTGGACCGATCCTGTCACTGCTTTCCAAATGCGCTGCTATTTCATTCTTAATAATTGATTCCAACAGTTTGCCCACTACTGTTGTCAGGCTAACCGGTCTATAATTACTCGTTTTCTCTCTCCCTCCTTGTTTAAAACATGGTGTTACATTAGCTAACCTCCAGTCCGAGGAAATGATCCAGAGTTGATAGAGTTGGAAAATGATTACCAATGCATCCACTATTTCTAGGGCCACTTCCTTAAGTATCTGGGATGCAGACAATCAGACCCTGGGGATTTATCGGCCTTCAATCCCATCAATTTCCGCAACACAGTTTCCCGCTTGATAAGGATATCCTTCAGTTCCTCCTTCTCACTAGACCCTCAGTCCCCTAGTACATCCGGAAGGTTATTTGTGTCTTCCTTCATGAAGACAGAACCAAAGTATTTGTTCAATTGGTCTGCCATTTCTTTGTTTCCCATTATAAATTCACCTGAGTCCGACTGCAAGAAACCTACGTTTTTCTTCACTAATCTTTTTCTCTTCGCATATCTATAGAAGCTTTTCTAGTCAGTTTTTATGTTCCCGGCAAGCTTCCTCTCGTACTCTATTTTCCCTCCAAACTAAACCCTTTGTCCTCCTCTGCTGAATTCTAAATTTCTCTCAGTCCTCAGATTTGCAGCTTTTTCTGGCCAATTTATCTGCCTCTTCCTTGGATCTAACACTATCCTTAATTTCCTTTGTTAGCCACGGTTTAGCCACCTTCCCTGTTTTATTTTTACGCCAGACAGGGATGGACAACTGTTGAAGTTCATCCATGTGATCTATAAATGTTTGCCATTACCTATCCACCGTCAACTCTTTAAGTATCATTTGCCAGTCTATCCTAGCCAATTCACGCCTCATACCGTCGAAGTTAGCTTTCCTTAAGTTCAGGACCCTAGTTTCTGAATTAACTGTGTCACTCTCTATCTTAATAAATAATTCTATCATATTATGGTCACTCTTCCCCAAGGGGCCTCGCACAACAAGATTGTTAATTAGTCCCTTCTCATTACACATCACCCAGTCGAGGATGGCCAGCTCTCTAGTTGGTTCCTTGACATATTGGTCAAGAAAACCATCCCTAATACATTCCAGGAAATCCTCCTCCCACCGCATTGCTACCAGTTTGGTTAGCCCAATCTATATGTAAATTAAAGTCGCCCATGATAACTGCTGTACCTTTATTGCACACATCCCTTATTTCTTGTTTGATGCGGTCCCCAACCTCACTACTACTGTTTGGTGGCCTTTGCACAACTCCCACTCGCGTTTTCTGCCCCTTGGTATTCTGCAGCTCCACGCATACCGATTCCACATCATCCAGGCTAATGTCCCTCCTTATTATTGCATTAATTTCCTCTTTAACCAGCAACACCACCCTGCCTCCTTTTCCTTTCTGCCTATCCTTCCTAAATGTTGAATACCCCTGGATGTTGAGTTCCCAGCCGTGGTCATCTGCAGCCATGTCTCCGTGATGCAAATTACATCATATCCATTAACTGCTATCTGCGCAGTTAATTCGTCCACACTATTCCGAATACTCTTCGCATTGAGACACAGAGCCTTCAGGCTTGTCTTTTTAGCCCACTTTGCCCCTTAAGAATTTTGCTGTATTGTGGCCCTTTTTGTTTTTTGCCTTGGGTTTCTTTGCCCTCCACTTTTACTATTCTCCGTTCTATCTTTTGCCTCCGTCTCCTTTTTCTTTCCCTCTGCCTCCCTGCATAGGTACCTATCCCCCTGCCATATTAGTTTACCTCCTCCCCAACAGCACGAGCAAACACTCCCCCTAGGACATTGGTTCCGATCCTGCCCAGGTGCAGACCGTCCGGTTTGTACTGGTCCCACCTCCCCCAGAACCGGTTCCAATGCCCCAGGAATTTGAATCCCTCCCTTCTGCACCACTCCTCAAGCCACGTATTCATCTGAGCTATCCTGCGATTCCTACTCTGACTAGCACTTGGCACTTGTTGAATCATTGTGCGTGGAGATAGTAAGGGGAAAAAGCCACTGGTGGGCGTAGTTGAAAGGCCCCCAAATAATAACTTCATGGTGGGGCGGACAATAATCAAGGGAATAATGGAGGCATGTGAAAAAGGAACGGCAGTAATCATGGGGGATTTTAACCTACATATCAATTGGTCAAATCAAATCGCACGGGGTAGCCTTGAGGAGGAATTCATAGAATGTATACGGGATTGTTTCTTAGAACAGTATGTAACAGAACCTACAAGGGAGCAAGCTATCTTAGATCTGCTCCTGTGTAATGAGACAGGAATAATAAACGATCTCCGATGAAAAGATCCTCTCGGAATGAGTGATCAAAGTGTGGTTGAATTTGTAATACAGATTGAGGGTGAGGAAGTAGTGTCTCAAACGAGCGTACTATGCTTAAACAAAGGGGACTACAGTGGGATGAGGGCAGAGTTGACTAAAGTAGACTGGGAACACAGACTAAACGGTGGCACAATTGAGGAACAGTGGAGGACTTTTAAGGAGCTCTTTCACAGTGCTCAACAAAAATATATTCCAGTGAAAAAGAAGGGCGGAAAGAGAAGGGATAACCAGCCGTGGATAACCAAAGAAATAAAGGAGAATATCAAATTAAAAACCAATGCATATCAGTTAGCCAAGGTTAGTGAGAAACTAGAAGATTGGGAAAATTTTAAACGACAGCAAAGAATAACTAAGAAAGCAATAAAGAAAGGAAAGAGAGATTACGAAAGTAAACTTGCGCAAAACATAAAAACAGATAGTAAAAGCTTTTACCGATATATAAAATGGAAACGAGTGACTAAAGTAAATGTTGGTCCCTTAGAAGATGAGAAGGGAGATTTAATAATGGGAAATGTGGAAATGGCTGAGACCTTAAACAATTATTTTGCTTCGGTCTTCACAGTGGAAGACACAAAAACCATGCCAAAAATTGCTGGTCACGGGAATGTGGGAAGGGAGGACCTTGAGACAATCACTATCACTAGAGGGGTAGTGCTGGACAGGCTAATGGGACTCAACGTAGACAAGTCCCCTGGTCCTGATGAAATGCATTCCAGGGTATTAAAAGAGATGGTGGAAGTTATAGCAGATGCATTCATTATAATCTACCAAAATTCTCTGGAATGGAAAACAGCTAATGTAACACCTCTGTTTAAAAAAGGGGGCAGACAAAAGGCAGGTAACTATAGGCTGGTTAGTTTAACATCTGTAGTGGGGAAAATGCTTGAAGCTATCATTAAGGAAGAAATAGCGGGACATCTAGATAGGAATAGTGCAATCAAGCAGACGCAGCATGGATTCATGAAGGGGAAATCATGTTTAACTAATTTACTGGAATTCTTTGAGGATATAACGAGCATGGTGGATAGAGGTGTACCGATGGATGTGGTGTATTTAGATTTCCAAAAGGCATTCGATAAGGTGCCACACAAAAGGTTACTGCAGAAGATAAAGGTACGCGGAGTCAGAGGAAATGTATTAGCATGGATCGAGAAATGGCTGGCTAACAGAAAGCAGAGAGTCGGGATAAATGGGTCCTTTTCGGGTTGGAAATCGGTGGTTAGTGGTGTGCTACAGGGATCAGTGCTGGGACCACAACTGTTTACAATATACATAGATGACCTGCAAGAAGGGACAGAGTGTAGTGTAACAAAATTTGCAGATGACACAAAGATTAGTGGGAAAGCGGGTTGTGTAGAGGACACAGAGAGGCTGCAAAGAGATTTAGATAGGTTAAGCGAATGGGCTAAGGTTTGGCAGATGGAATACAATGTCAGAAAATGTGAGGTCATCCACCTTGGAAAAAAAAACAGTAAAAGGGAATATTATTTGAATGGAGAGAAATTACAACATGCTGCGGTGCAGAGGGACCTGGGGATCCTTGTGCATGAAACTCTTTTTGGAGTTTATCTGCAAAACAAAAAACATTAAACCGTGCCACCCGACCTGGGTGACACACCAGACATTTACAAGGCCCCTTTTTTTTTTGTGTTTTTCTTTTTTTTGGTTTTTTTTTGGGCACTAATATCACAATTTTCCCCCAGTGCCCCCTATAAAAGGGAAGATGGACACTAAAAGCACCGGCAATTAAATCAAATTAAACTTTAAAACGTAAAATCAAATTAAAATTTGGTTGCCGGGCGTAATGATGCACTCCAGTCCCTCCGGTGCCCACCTCTCGCGGAAGGCCGTGAGCGTACCGGTGCACACCGCGTGCTCCATCTTCAAGGACACCCTCGACCGGATGTAAGAGCGGAAGAGAGGCAGGCAGTCAGGTTGAACGACCCCCTCGACCGCCCGCTGCCTGGACCGGCTGATGGCACCCTTGGCCGTGCCCAGGAGCAGCACTACGAGGAGGCCTTCGGACCTACCCACTCCCCTCCGCACAGGGTGCCCAAAGATCAGGAGAGTGGGACTGAAGTGCAGCCAGAATTTCAGGAGCAGCCCCTTCATATAATGGAACAGGGGCTGCAACCTCGTGCATTCAATAAAAACATGGAACACGGACTCCTCCAGACCGCAGAAATTGCAGGCGGCCTGGGAGTCCGTGAACCGGCTTAAAAATTTATTGCACGGCACTGCTCCGTGCACCACCCTCCAGGCCAAGTCCCCGATGAATAGTGGGAGGACCCCTGCGTAGAGTGCCCTCCATCGGGGACCCCCGCCTCCTCCGGACGGCAGGATGGTACGCCATGGCGTGTCCAGACGGCAGGCGAGGATGGCAAAGTTGAGAGTGTGCAGGAGCAGCCCGTACAGGAAACCCCTCCGCGCGGAACTGAAGGGCATGGAGGGGATTTCCCCGAGGCGGCTCAAGTTGTGAGGCGCCGGCCCCGAGGGAGGTTCCGGGGTTTGGCGCCAATGAGGAATTCCGTCCGGACGGGGGTCAGTTCGGACGGGATCTCCCCACGTGCTTGAGCCTCCTCGATGCACCTAACGGAGTCAGGGCCCAGAGCTGTTTTTAGCGACTCGATGGCATCGGCCGCGTGGCGGACGTTGGCAGAATTTAGGCGCCGCGCCAGCGTGTCTGGCGCCATCCAGCCCGCTCCTCCGCCATCGAGCAGGTCCCTGACCCTGGTCACCTCACCAGCCACAGCCCTCTCTTCCGACCGCCACATAAAACCTCGGTCGTGGAGGTACGGATTCCCGAGCAGCGGCTCCTGCAGGACGGCCGCCACTCCAGCCGGCGGAGAGCTGCGCTTGGTGGAGACTTTGTTCCAGACCCTGATGAGTTCCCTGTAAAAGACAGGCAGCTCCCGGAGGGCGGTCCTGACACCCCCCAAGTTCACAAACAGGAGCTGCGTGTCGTAATTGAGGTCGCGCTGCTGGCGGAAAAAATACGTCGCCAGAGCACACCACCTAGGAGGGGGCTCAACGTAAAGGTATTTCGGCAGGGTCTGAAGACGGAAAGTCGCGAGCTGGGCGCTGACGCACACCAACGACTGACCGCCCTCCTCAAGCGGGAGACTCAAGACCGCAGCAGAGACCCAGTGCTTCCTGTTGTTCCAGAAGAAGTCCACCAGCTTCTTCTGTATCTTGGCAACAAACGCAGGGGGAGGGGTCAAAGTGACCAGCCGGTACCACAACATTGCGGCCACCAGCTGGTTTATGACTCGCGCTCGACCCCTGTAGGACAGCACTCGGAGCAGTCCTGTCCAGCGCCCTAGGCGAGCGGCGACCTTGGCCTCCAGCTCCTGCCAGTTCGCCGGCCAGGCTCCCTCGTCGGGGCTAAGGTAGACTCCCAGATAGAGGAGATGGGTCGTGCTCCAGGCAAAAGGCCTGAGCTCCTCCGGCAGGGAGTCCACTCGCCACTGACCCACCAGGAGTCCGGAACATTTCTCCCAGTTGATCCTGGCGGAGGACGCGGCCGAGTAAATCTCCTGGCACTCACGCATTCTCCGCAGGTCAGCGGGATCCTCTACCCTGAGGAGCACGTCATTGGTGTAAGCCGAGAGGACGACCTCCACGCCCGGCCCTTGCAGAGCCAGTCCCGTCAGCCTCGTCCGCAAGAGGCGCAGGAAAGGCTCCACGCAAACGGCGTATAACTGGCCGGACATGGGGCATCCCTGGCGCAACCCTCTCCTAAAGCGAAGGGGCGCCGTCAAGGACCCGTTAACCTTAATCAGACACTCCGCGGTGGCGTACAAAAGTCGGATCCGGGCGACGAAATGTGTCCCGAACCCGAAAGCGCGCAGAGTTCCGAGCAGATAGTCGTGATCCACCCTGTCGAACGCCTTCTCTTGGTCGAGGGATAGGAAGGCGACCGACAGACCAGCCTCCTGGGAACAATGGATGAGGTCCCGGACCAGATGGATGTTATCGTGGATTGTCCAGCCCGGGACCGTGTAGGACTGGTCGGGGTGGATCATGTGGTCCAGCACGGCACCAAGACGAGCAGACATCGCCCTGGCGAAGATTTTGTAGTCCGTGCTGAGGAGGGAGACCGGGCGCCAGTTCTTAAGGAGGCGGAGATCGCCCTTCTTAGGCAGCAGGACGATGACTGCCCTGCGCCAAGAGAGGGGCATCCCCCCGGTCGCCAGACTTTCCCCCAGGACCCGCGCGTAGTCGCTCCCCAGGACGTCCCAGAACGCCCTGTGGAACTCCACGGTCAGCTCGTCCAGCCCCGGGGATTTTCCCCTCGAGAGCCGGTCGAGGGCACCGGTCAGCTCGGCCAGGCTTAGCGGAGCTTCCAGATTTTCGGCGCCCTCCGGGCTGACCTTCGGCAGGTCCTCCCACAAAACTCTACGCGCTTCCTCGCTGGACGGATCCGGAGAGAACAGAGCCCCGTAATATTCACGGGCCCTGTTGTTGATGCCCTCCGGATCCGAGACGAGAGAGCCGTCGTCGGCCAGCAGCGTCAAGAGCTGCTTACGGACACTCTGCCTTTTTTCCAGCGAGTAGAAGAAGGGGGAGCCGCGGTCCAGATCCCGCAGGAACCGGATCCGCGACCTCACGAACACGCCTCGGGACCCGACGAGCTGCAGGTCCTTCAGCGTGGCCTTCTTCGCTTCGTACACCGTCCGCAGGGCCGGGTCCTGGACGACTTGACCGAGACGGGCTTCCAGGTCGAGCACCTCTTTTTCTCGGCGCCCGACTCTGACCGCCCGCCTCTTGGTCGACCCCCTCGCGTACTCTTGACAGAAGACGCGGACGTGAGCCTTGCCCACGTCCCACCATAGCCTCAAGGAGGGGAAGCCCCCCTGCTTCCTTCTCTAGTCGGACCAGAATCGACGGAACGAGTCCTGGAACCGCACGTCCTCCAGCAGCCGGTTGTTAAAGTGCCAGTACGCGGATCCCGTCCTCGCGCGGAGCGAAGCGAGCTCCGCCCACACCAGGTGGTGGTCCGAACACGGCACCGGCCGCATGGAGGCCGCCGGGACGCAGGAAACGTACGCCCGAGACACGTAAAGGCGGTCGACTCTAGACCATCCTACTCCAGGCCTCACCCAAGTAAAGGCACTGGAGTCGGGGTGGAGATTTCGCCAGACGTCCACCAAGTCGAAGGACCCGACCAGGTCCCTCAACTTCTCCATCGCCGTCATGCACTGCGGGGCACCGGAGCGGTCCCTCGCCTCGAGGGTGCAGTTAAAATCCCCCCCGAGGACAATGCAGTCGCCGACGTCGACGGAGCCAAGAAGAGCGGACACTTCTTCGAAGAAGCGCGTTTGCTGCGGGCCAGGCTGAGGGGCGTACACGTTCACGAGATGGAGCGGCACGTCCCCCAGGCGAACCGTTACATGCAGCAAGCGGCCTGGCACGGGCTCCTCGACCCCCAAGATCTCCGGCTGAAAATGCGGGCCCAACAAGATGGCCACCCCACTAGAAATGGCGGTGAGGTGGCTCAAGCGGACCTCTCCTTGCCATTCCAGGAGCCACGTGGCTTCGTCTCCCGGAACGGTGTGGGTTTCTTGCAGGAAGCACACCGCATATTTCCCCTCCCGCAGGAGCAAAAAATTGTTACATCTACGGCGTGCCTCTCTGCTGCCGTTGATGTTGAGGCTGGCTATGGTTATCTTCATGACTAGAGCATAGTGTAACCTCTACCTAACCTATTGTGGGGGGGGAGTGGAGTCGTTTGTTGACCTCCACTCCTTCAGCAGCCCAGCGAGGAACTTTTTGAGCCGGCGCAGCTCAAGGCCTTGAGCCTTTGATAAGGGCCCGCCCGCGGCCATGGTTTTAGCGGCGGCGCGGACGGACGCGACGAGCAGCCCCGGCTCGGACCATCTTTCCAGGGCCAGACGGGCTTGGTCGCGGCGACCCCGGCACTGGACCAAAAAGTCCCAGAGTTCCTCTGCGGGAATGAGGAGGGTCTCAGTGGCGGCCGCGAGCAGATCCACCGCCTCACTGGCGATGGACTCGAGATCTTCACCCGCGTCCTCCACCGAGTCCCCGTCCTCCTCCGGGAGGTCGCCGCTAGCAGCCGGCCCGTCGACCGCACGAGGTACGGCAAACGGCCCGGCCGCTCCATCTGGCCCTGGCTCTGCCCCGATCCCACCCCCAGGATCGTCGGCAGAGGAGTCCCCACTGGGCTCTTTTAAAATTGGTGCTGGGTCGGGAAGCGACAGCGGAAGGGGTTCCTCCTCCGCCCCAGGAACCGGGAACACGGAGAGACCTGGTTTAGGAAGTTCTCCAGGTCCACCAAGTCCCTCAGCTCCAAAGTAGGGGGCGAGGGTTGTTGTTCTTCCCCCTCCCTGCCGCCACCCACCGGCCCAGCGTGTGGATGTATATTAAAATTGGCATTTTCAGTTTCTGCCGAGTCGAGCAAATCCCGGGGGAAGTTGGGTATTGGCTGGGCGGGCTCAGGTTCGGCCTTTTCGGCCCCGCCCGCCTCAATCCCCGTGACGCTCGACCCGGCGGCTACGCATTCTTCCGCTTGCCTCACGCCCCCCACGACAGGCAGATCTTCCACGCCCTCCCCAGGACAGGAGGCAGTGGCTGGGCAGCCTCGACTGCCTCACCCTCCCCGGGGACAGATTCCTCGCGCCTACAGCGCAATTTGGGGGCGCTGGTGGGGGACGCGGGACACGCGGCGGGCACCGCCTCCTCCGCGGAGGGATGTTGTTCCCCCTCCACCTCATTGGGGCGGTGCCTCCTTTTGTTCCTGGGGGTGCGCGGAGGCAGGGAGACCTCCATGTCTGCCGAGGCCTCCCGCTCCGCCCCCCCCTTTTCCTTATCTTGCCCTCGCCCGAGCCCCTCTGCGGTATTGGTCAAGGGCTCGGGCACGGGCTCAGGGCACCCCGCGCTCGCCGGTGACTGGGTTGGGCTGATCGCGGTGGTCAAACTTTCCGGCGCACTGAGGGGACCCGCCTCTAGATGTCTCGTCTTCTTCCGCGCCTTCTTTTCGATCGGACGCTCTCCCTCCCCCCTGCCGGAGGCCGTGAAAACAAAGGCCCCCGACGATGCCCGCGCACCTACGGCTCCCGGCACGCGGACGCAACTAGGGGGAGGGGTGGCGGCGGCGCCAGCCTTGGCCGCCCTCGGTGGTTTGGCGGCCTTGGAGGCGGGGCAGTTCTTATGAACATGCCCCACCTCCCTACAGGCATGGCACCGCACGCCGTCCGACGTCCAGAAGACGCGGTAGGCAGTCCCCTCGTGCACCACATTGAAACTTCCCTCCGTCGTCTCCTCCCGCACCAGCCGGACAAAGAGCTGGCGGCGGAAGGAGAACACGTGGCACAGGCTGTTCTCCCTGAGGCCAAGCGGTATGGGGTTGATCCCCGACCTTACCTCCCCCAGTTGGTGTAGGTGAGGGAGGAGGAGCTCAGCGGGAACAAAGGGCGGGACATTTGAAATGATGACCCTCTGCACGGTGGCCTCGAGAGGGTCCACCGGCAGGAACGTCCCACCCACCGTGAGCCCCTTTTCAAGGGCCAGGGACACCGCCCGCTCCGACCCCAGGAAGAACACGGTCTTCCCAGACATCTTGGAGGCTGCGACAATGGCCGAGGGGCCGACTACCCCAGCCATCGCCCGCACGCACTCCTCCCATTGTGGGGTGAGTGTAGCTCTTGACCCCGTGTTTTTTTGTAATTAATCTGAATGGTGGCAGGGCAGCGGGTGGCGCAGGAGATGCCGTGGAAGCGGTTGCCACCTGCGCATATGTCTTCGCTGGCCCTGCCACCGGCGTGGATGGGGTCGCCATCACGGGGTCCCTTTAAGGGCTACACCCACCCCAAAGTCACAGGCCTTAATGGTCTTAATGGCCTCTTATAGTAAGACTGAGCAGAGGAGCTCTTAACGAGGCACACCTCTCCCCTAGTTGGCAATTGGGGAGGGGCCTTGCTCCCTCTGCTCAGAGTCTCAATTGCTTTTTCTCAATTAATTTGGGAGAAAAAGGGCTCTCAGAGAGAGAGGGGAGAAACAGAGAGTAACAGAGAAAGAGAGAGGGGGGTGGGAAGGGGGGGAACTGCGAGGGCAGGTCTCCCCTCGCAGCTGTGGGTGGGTGCAATCCCCAGATGGCAAAACACAAAATAGTCTTTGGGGTGGTCTTCGGGTGAGGGGAGAAGATGTCTTCACCTGGGGCAGCTAGAGCCACCAGGCACACACTCCTAACGATGTTTAAAGAGGTGGTAAATAAAATCTTCAGCCTGGTAGCTCCAGCTATCCCAGGCTAGGCAATTGGGGGGGGTGTTCAATTGTGTGTGGGGCCTAGTTGTAAGCAAGGCCCCCACACACACTTCCACACACACACACCCCCCGCGATGTTCCAGCCCTCAGTGGTCTTCTTTCCTCCCCCCACCGATACAGCAAAGACTTTACGGGGAAATGCACCAACACCCACCTGTAGAATGTTGTAGACTCTCCCTCCTTCCACACAGGTTGTTATTTTTTTCCCCCTCTCTCCAACTCTCTGTAGTTGTAATAAATGTTAAATTGTTTCTGTGCTCCTCCTCTCCCTCCGGATGTTGAATGGGTAGCAAGCTAGCCCTTTCCTCCTCTTCCTGGGCTGGTCTCAGGGCTCGCCAGGCCTTCTCGGCAGGAGCTAAGGTTGGCAGCTGCTCTCCTCACTGCAGCTCAGCTCCAACTGTGCAGGACACGCCTCCACTGCTCCACAATTGGTCCTTGTGCATGAAACTCTTTTAGAGTCTACCTGCAAAACATAAAACATTTATCCCTGCCACCCGACCTGGATGACACACCAGACATTTACAAGGCCCTTTTTTTTCTTTTTTGTTTTTTTTTTGTGTTTTTCTTTTTTTGGTTTTTTTTTGGGGCGCTAAAATCACATTTTTCCAAGTGCCCCCTATAAAAGGGGAGGGGGACACTAAAAGCACTGGCAATTAAAACAAATTAAACTTTAAAACGTAAAATCAAATTAAAATTTGGTTGCCGGGCGTGATGATGCACTCCAGTCCCTCCGGTGCCCACCTCTCGCGGAAGGCCGCGAGCGTACCGGTGGACACCGCGTGCTCCATCTCCAAGGACACCCTGGACCAGATGTAAGAGCGGAAGAGAGGCAGGCAGTCAGGTTGAACGACCCCCTCGACCGCCCGCTGCCTGGACCGGCTGATGGCACCCTTGGCCGTGCCCAGGAGCAGTCCTACGAGGAGGCCTTCGGACCTACCCGCTCCCCTCCGCACAGGGTGCCCAAAGATCAGGAGAGTGGGACTGAAGTGCAGCCAGAATTTCAGGAGCAGCCCCTTCAAATAATAAAACAGGGGCTGCAACCTCGTGCATTCCATAAAAACATGGAACACGGACTCCTCCAGACCGCAGAAATTGCAGGCGGCCTGGGAGTCCGTGAACTGGCTTAAAAATTTATTGCACGGCACTGCTCCGTGCACCACCCTCCAGGCCAAGTCCCCAATGAATAGTGGGAGGACCCCTGCGTAGAGTGCCCTCCATCGGGGACCCCCGCCTCCTCCGGACGGCAGGATGGTACGCCATGGCGTGTTCGGACGGCAGGCGAGGATGGCAAAGTTGAGAGTGTGCAGGAGCAGCCCGTACAGGAAACCCCTCCGCGCGGAACTGAAAGGCACGGAGGGGATTTTCCCGAGGCGGCTCAAGTTGTGAGGCGCCGGCCCCCGAGGGTTTGGCGCCGATGAGGAATTCCGTCCGGACGGGGGTCAGTTCAGACGGGATCTCCCCACGTGCTTGAGACTCCTCGATGCACCTAACGGAGTCAGGGCCCAAAGCTGTTTTTAGCGACTCGATGGCATCGGCCGCGTGGCGGACGTTGGCAGAATTTAGGCGCCGCGCCAGCGTGTCTGGCGCCATCCAGCCCGCTCCTCCGCCATCGAGCAGGTCCCTGACCCTGGTCACCTCACCAGCCACAGCCCTCTCTTCCGACCGCCACATAAAACCTCGGTCGTGGAGGTACGGATTCCCGAGCAGCGGCTCCTGCAGGACGGCCGCCACTCCAGCCGGCGGAGAGCTGCGCTTGGTGGAGACTTTGTTCCAGACCCTGATGAGTTCCTTGTAAAAGACAGGCAGCTCCCGGAGGGCGGTCTTGACACCCCCCAAGTTCACAAACAGGAGCTGCGTGTCGTAATTGAGGTCGCGCTGCTGGCGGAAGAAATACGTTGCCAGAGCACACCACCTAGGAGGGGGCTCGACGTAAAGGTATCTCTGCAGGGTCTGAAGACGGAAAGTCGCGAGCTGGGCGCTGACGCACACCAACGACTAACCGCCCTCCTCAAGTGGGAGACTCAAGACCGCGGCAGAGACCCAGTGCTTCCTGTTGTTCCAGAAGAAGTCCACCAGCTTCTTCTGTATCTTGGCGACAAACGCAGGGGGAGGGGTCAAAGTGACCAGCCGGTACCATAACATTGCGGCCACCAGCTGGTTTATGACTAGCGCTCGACCCCTGTAGGACAGCACTCGGTCCAGCGCCCTAGGCGAGCGGCGACCTTGGCCTCCAGCTCCTGCCAGTTCGCCGGCCAGGCTCCCTCGTCGGGGCTAAGGTAGACTCCCAGATAGAGGAGATGGGTCGTGCTCCAGGCAAAAGGCCTGAGCTCCTCCGGCAGGGAGTCCACCCGCCACTGACCCACCAGGAGTCCGGAACATTTCTCCCAGTTGATCCTGGCGGAGGACGCGGCCGAGTAAATCTCCTGGCACTCACGCATCCTTCGCAGGTCAGCGGGATCCTCTACCGCGAGGAGCACGTCATCGGCGTAAGCCAAGATGACGACCTCCCCGCCCGGCCCTTGCAGAGCCAGTCCCGTCAACCTCGTCCGCAAGAGGCGCAGGAAAGGCTCCACGCAAACGGCATATAACTGGCCGGACATGGGGCATCCCTGGCGCACCCCTCTCCTAAAGCGAAGGGGCGCCGTCAAGGACCCGTTAACCTTAATCAGACACTCCGCGGCGGCGTACAAAAGTCGGATCCGGGCGACGAAATGCGTCCCGAACCCGAAAGCGCGCAGAGTTCCGAGCAGATAGTCGTGATCCACCCTGTCGAACGCCTTCTCTTGGTCGAGGGATAGGAAGGCGACCGACAGACCAGCCTCCTGGGAACAATGGATGAGGTCCCGGACCAGATGGATGTTGTCGTGGATTGTCCGGCCCGGGACCGTGTAGGACTGGTCGGGGTGGATCATGTGGTCCAGCACGGCACCAAGGCGAGCAGACATCGCCCTGGCGAAGATTTTGTAGTCCGTGCTGAGGAGGGAGACCGGGCGCCAGTTCTTAAGGAGGCGGAGATCGCCCTTCTTAGGCAGCAGGACGATGACTGCCCTGCGCCAAGAGAGGGGCATCTCCCCGGTCGCCAGACTTTCCCCCAGGACCCGCGCGTAGTCGCCCTCCAGGACATCCCAGAACGCCCTGTGGAACTCCACGGTCAGCCCGTCCAGCCCCGGGGATTTTCCCCTCGAGAGCCGGTCGAGGGCACCGGTCAGCTCCGCCAGGCTTAGCGGAGCTTCCTTGTGCATGAATCCCAAAAAAAAGTTAGTTTGCAGGTGCAGCAGGTAATCAGGAAGGCGAATGGAATGTTGGCCTTCATTGCCAGAGGGATGGAGTACAAAAGCAGGGAGGTCCTGCTGCAAGTGTACAGTGTATTGGTGAGGCCGCACCTGGAGTACTGCATGCAGTTTTGGTCACCTTACTTAAGGAAGGATATACTAGCTTTGGAGGGGGTACAGAGACAATTCACTTGGCTGATTCCGGAGATGAGGGGGTTACCTTATGATGATAGATTGAGTAGACTGGGTCTTTACTCGTTGGAGTTCAGAAGGATGAGGGGTGATTTTATCGAAACATTTAAAATAATGAAAGGGATAGACAAGATAGAGGCAGAGAGGTTGTTTCCACTGGTAGGGGAGATTAGAACTAGGGGGCACAGCCTCAAAATACGGGGGAGCCAATTTAAAACCGAGTTGAGAAAGAATTTCTTCTCCCAGAGGGTTGTGAATCTGTGGAATTCTCTGCCCAAGGAAGCAGTTGAGGCTGGCTCATTGAATGTATTCAAGTCACAGATAGATAGATTTTTAACCAATAAGGGAATTAAGGGTTATGGGGAGCGGACGGGTAAGTGGAGCTGAGTCCACGGCCAGATAAGCCATGATCTTGTTGAGTGGCGGAGCAGGCTCGAGGGGCTAGCTGGCCTAATCCTGTTCCTAATTCTTATGTTCTTATGTATTACTACTTTTGAGGTCCTACTTTTTAATTTAGCTCCTAGCTCCCTAAATTCGTCTCGTAGGACCTCATCCCATTTTTTATCTATATGCACCACGACAACTGGCTGTTCACCCTCCCTTTTCAGAATGTCCTGCACCCGCTCATAGACATCCTTGACCCTTGCACCAGGGAGGCAACATACCATCCTGGAGTCTATCTATTCCCCTTACAATTGAATCCCCTATCACTATCGCTCTCTCACTCTTTTTCCTGCCCTCCTGTGCAGCAGAGCCACCCACAGTGCCATGAACTTGGCTGCTTCTGCCTTCCCCTGATGAGTCATCCCCCGCAATAGTACCCAAAACAGTGTATCTGTTTTGCAGGGGGATGACCACAGGGAACCCCTGCACTACCTTCCTTGTACTGCTCTTCCTTTTGGTCACCCAATCCCTATCTGGCTGTGTACCCTTTACCTGTGGTGTGACCAACTCGCTAATCGTGCTATTCACGTCATTCTCAGCATCGTGGATGCTCCAGCGTTCATCCACCCGCAGCTCCAGTGCCGCAATGCGGTCTGTCAGGATCTGCAGGCAGATACACTTCCCGCACAAATAGTCATCAGGGACACCGGAAGCGTCCCTGAGTTCACACGTAGTACAGGGGGAGCATAACACGCGTCCGAGCTCTCCTGCCATGACTTAACCCTTGGATTAACTTAATTGGGCAACAACAATGCGAAAGGTTACTTACTGATGAAGAAAGAAAAAGAAAAACTACTCACCAATCACCAGCCAATCACTTACCCCCTTGGCTCTGACGTCACTTTTCGATTTCTTTCTTCTTTTTGTCTTCTCCCTGTAGCTGCACCGGTCGGCCTCGACGTCCCCGGAACTCGCTCCTCCTCCACTAGCTCTCCGACCACGAACTCCCGCTGGCCTTTATAGGCCTTAACATCCCCGGAACTCGCTCCTCCTCCGACTAGCTCTCCGACCACGAACTCCCGCTGGCCTTTATCGGCCTCGACGTCCCCGGAACTCGCTCCTCCTTCGACTATGTATGCAACCCTATGTAACCAATATTATACTGCCACCATAGGGCCTACCTGTTGGAGTAGCACTGTATATAAGCAGGCCTCCCATGCTGTACCAACACTCTGGAGTTGGAATAAAGGAACTAAGGACACACTTACTCACGTCTACAGTACTCAGTTACTTTACTTTATTATGAACATAACAACTGGCAACGAGATAACGAACCATCACGCAAAAATGCAGAGAACTGTTGGTATCCTGGAGAAATTCTCAGAAGGGCACGATTGGGAGGCCTTCGTGGAGCGACTCAATCAATACTTCGTGGCCAACGAGCTGGAAGGGGATGAGAATGCTACCAAACAAAGGGCGATCCTCCTCACTGTCTGCGGGGCAACAACCTATAGCCTCATGAGGAATCTTCTTGCTCCGGTGAAATTAACAACCAAATCGTATGAAGAATTGTGTATGTTGGTCCGGGAGCACCTAATCCGAATGTTCTGATGGCAAGATATGGGAAAGAGTGACCATAATATGGTAGAATTCTTTATTAAGATGGAGAGTGACACAGTTAATTCAGAGACTAGGGTCCTGAACTTAGGGAAAGGTATCATCGATGGTATGAGATTTGAACTGGCTTGAAAAGACTGGCGAACGAAGGGTTGACTGTGGATAGGCAATGGCAAACATTTAAAGATCACATGGAAGAACTTCAACAATTGTACATCTGGTCTGGAGTAAGAAGAAAACGGGGAAGGTGGCTCAACCGTGGCTAACAAGGGAAATTAAGGATAGTGTTAAATCCAAGGAAGAGGCATATCAATTGGCCAGAAAAAGCAGCAAATCTGAGGACTGAGAGAAATTTAGAATTCAGCAGAGGAGGACAAAGGATTTAATTAAGAGGGGGAAAATAGAATACGAGAGGAAGCTTGCCGTGAACATAAAAACTGACTGCGAAAGCTTCTATAGATAGGTGAAGAGAAAAAGATTAGTGAAGAAAAACGTAGGTCCCTTGCAGTCGGACTCAGGTGAATTTATAATGGGGAACAAAGAAATGGCAGACCAACTGAACAAATACTTTGGTTCTGTCTTCATGAAGGAAGACACAAATAACCTTCCGGATGTACTAGGGGACCGAGGGTCTTATGAGAAGGAGGAACTGAAGGATATCCTTATCAGGCGGAAAATTGTGTTGCAGAAATTTATGGGATTGAAGGCCGATAAATCCCCAGGGTCTGATTGTCTGCATCCTAGAGTACTTAAGGAAGTGGCCCTAGAAATAGTGGATGCATTGGTGATCATTTTACAACAGTCTATCGACTCTGGATCATTTCCTATGGACTGGAGGGTAGCTAATGTAACACCACTTTTTAAAAAGGAGGGAGAGAGAAAACGTGTAATTATAAACCGGTTAGCCTGACATCAGTTGTGGGGAAACTGTTGGAATCAATTATTAAGGATGAAATAGCAGCGCATTTGGAAAGCAGTGACAGGATCGGTCCAAGTCTGCATGGATTTATGAAAGGAAAATCATGTTTGGCAAATCTTCTGGAATTTTTTGAGGATGTAACTAGTAGAGTGCACAGGGGAGAACCAGTGGATGTGGTGTATTTGGACTTTCAATAGGCTTTTGACAAGGTCCCATGCAAAATTAAAGCACATCGTATTGGGGGTAATGTATTGACATGGATAGAGAATTGGTTGGCAGACAGGAAGCAGAGAGTATGGATAAATGGGTCCTTTTCAGAATGGCAGGCAGTGACTAGTGGGATACCGCAGGGCTCAGTGCTGAGATCCCAGCTATTTACAATATACATCAATGATTTAGATGAAGGAATTGATTGTAATATCTCCAAGTTTGCAGATGACAATAAACTAGGTGGCGGTGTGAACTGTGAGGAGGATGCTAAGAGGCTGCAGGGTGACGTGGACAGGTTAGGTGAGTGGGCAAATGCATGGCAGATGTAGTATAATGTGGATAAATGTGAGGTTATCCACTTTGGTGGCAAAAACACGAGGGCAGAATATTATCTGAATGGCGGCAGATTAGGAAAAGGTGAGGTGCAACGAGACCTGGGAGTCATGGTACATCATTCATTCAAAGTTGGCATGCAGGTACAGCAGGCGGTGAAGAAGGCAAATGGCATGGTGGCCTTCATAGCTAGGGGATTTGAGTATAGGAGCAGGGAAGTCTTATGCAGTTGTGCAGGGCCTTGGTGAGGCCTCACCTGGAATATTGTATTTAGTTTTAGTCTCCTAATCTGAGGAAAGACATTCTTGCTATTGAGAGAGTGCAGCGAAGGTTCACCAGACTGATTCCCGGGATGGCAGGACTGACATATGAGGAGAGACTGGCTTGACTGGGCCTGTATTCACTGGAGTTGAGAAGAATGAGAGGGGATCTCATAGAAACATATAAAATACTGACGGGACTGGAAGGCTAGATGCAGGAAGAATGTTCCCGATGTTGGGGAAGTCCAGAACCAGGGGATATTGTCTAAGGGTAAGTGGTAAGCCATTTAGGACTGAGATGAGGAGAAACTTCTTCGCTCAGAGAATTGTTAACCTGTGGAATTCCCTACCGCAGAGAGTTGTTGATGCCAGTTCATTGGATATATTCAAGAGGGAGTTAGATATGGCCCTTACGGCTAAAGGGATCAAGGGGTATGGAGAGAAAGCAGGAAAGGGGTACTGAGGTGAATGATCGGCCAGGATCTTATTGAATGGTGGTGCAGGTTCGAAGGGCCGAATGGCCTACTCCTGCACCTATTTTCTATGTTTCTATGTTTCTATGTTTTTATCGATTTTACATATGTCAACTGTCAGAAAGTCAGGAAGTTGGGGCTACGTCGCCGAACTAAGGCGCCTTGCAGGACATTGTGAATTCGGTGGATTCCTGCAGCAAATGCTAAGAGACGTCTTTGTGCTTGGCATTGGCCATGAGGTTATCCTTCACAAAATATTGACTGTTGAAACACTGAACCTGAGCAAAGCCTTAACGATAACCCAGGCATTTATGTCCACCAGCGATAACACCAAACAAATTTTGCAGCAAAAAGAGGTTTCGGCAAGTACTGTACACAAAGTAACGTTGTTTTCAGGCAGGAATGCATATGGCAGAATGTACACACCTGCAGCTGCATGACCTCAGATGACCCAGAGTCCGCCATCAAACGTTAACGCGAGGCAGTTACCACCTTGTTGGCGCTGTGGAGGTGATCATCGGGCCCATCAATGCCACTTCAAACACTATGTGTGCAAAGGCTGTAAAACAATGGGACACCTCCAGCGAATGTGCAGACGAGCCGCAAACCCTGCAAACCACCAAGTTGCAGAGGAAGATTGATCCGTGGTGGATCAATCTAGAGACTCGAACCGAGGAGGCAGAAGTGTACGGGGTACACACCTTCATCATGAAATGTCCACCAATCATGTTAAATTCGAATTGGACAGAATTCCATGGAGCTGGACACAGGTGCGAGTCAGTCTATCATGGGCAAAAAGGCCTTCGACAGGCTGTGGTGCAACAAGGCACACAGGCCCAAGCTTAGCCCCGTTCATACCAAGCTGAGAACTTGCACCAAAGAGCTGATCACTATAATGGCAGCGCAGCAGTAAAAATCTCCTATGATGGAGCAGTGCATGAACTCCCACTATGGTTTATACTAGGAGATGGCCCCACACTGTTCGGCAGAAGCTGGCTTGGAAAAATCCCCTCGAACTGGGACAACATCCGAGCGCTCTCATCTGTTGACAATGCCTCATGTGCCCAGGTTCTGAGCAAGTTTCCGTCATTGTTTGAGCCAGGCACCGGAAGTTTCTCTGGGGTGAAGGTGCAGATCCACTTGGTTCCCAGTACACGACCCATCCACCACAAGGCACGGGCAGTGCCACATATGATGCCAGAAAAAGTGGAGATCGAGTTGGACAGGCTGCAGCGAGAAGGCATCATCGCACCGGTGGAGTTCAACGAGTGGGCCAGTCCGATTGTTCTGGTCCTCAAGGACGATGGCATGGTCAAAATTTGTGGGGACTATAAAGTAATGATTAACCGTTTTTCACTGCAGGACCAGTACCCGCTATTCAAGGCAGGTGGCCTATTTGTGACCCTGGCAGGAGGAAAGACGTTCACCAAATTGGACTTGACCTCGGCCTACATGATGCAGGAGCTGGCGGTTTCTTCAAAAGTTCTCAGCTGCATCATCACGCACAAAGGTCTGTTCATCTACAACAGATGCCCGTTTGGGATTCGATCGGCCGCGGCTATTTTTCAAAGGAACATGGAGAGCCTGCTAAATTCGGTTCCACGCATCGTGGTTTTCCAGGACGACATATTGATCACAGGTCGGGATATCATCGAACACTTGAAGAACCTGGAAGAGGTTCTAAGTCGGCTAGATCGGGTGGGACTCAGGTTGAAACGCTCGAAATGTGTTTTCCTGGTGCCAGAGGTCGAGTTCTTAGAGAGAAGAATCGCGGCAGACGGCATCAGACAAACCGACGCCAAGACGGAGGCCATCAAGAACGCGCCGAGGCCACAGAACATGATGGAGCTGCGGTCGTTCTTGGGACTCCTCAATTATTTTGCTAATTTCCTACCCGGGTTAGGCACCTTGCTAGAACCCCTACGTGTGTTGCTGCACAAGGGAGGTGACTGGGTATGGGGGAAATCACAAGAGGCTGCTTTTGAGAAAGCCAGAAATCTGTTATGTTCCAACAAACTGCTTGTTCTGTATAACCCATGTAAACATTTAGTGCTAGCTTGCGATGCGTCTTCGTACGGGGTCGGGTGTGTGTTACAACAAGCAAACGAATCGGTAACATTCCAACCGGTCGCCTATGTATCCAGGAGTTTGTCCAAGGCCGAAAGGGCCTACAGCATGATTGAAAAAGAAGCTCTGGCATGTGTTTACCAGGTAAAAGAAAATGCACCAGTATCTGTTTGGTCTTAAGTTTGAGTTAAGCCACTCATATCGCTATTCTCAGAGAGCAAAGGGATTATACCAATGCCTCTGCTCGCATCCAAAGATGGGCGCTCACGCTGTCTGCATATAAATATGTAATCTGCCACAGACCAGCCACAGAGAACTGCGCTGATGCTCTCAGTTGGCTACCATTGCCCATCACCGGGGTAGAAATGGCACAGCCTGCAGACTTGCTCTTGGTGATGGATGCATTTGAAAATAAAAAGTCACCCATTACTGCCCGCCAGATCAGGACCTGGACCAGCCAGGATCCTTTACTGTCCATTGTAAAAATCTGTGTCCTCCATGGGAGCTGGTCCAGCATCCCAGCGGAGATGCATGAAGAGATCAAACCGTTCCAGCGGTGCAAAGATGAAATGTCCATAGAGGCTGACTGTCTTTTGTGGGGTAATCGTGTGGTTTTGCCTATGAAAGGCAGGGAAACATTCACACATGACCTACACAGTACTAACCCAGGCATAGTAATGATGAAAGCTATAGCCAGATCCCATGTGTGGTGGGCCAGCAGCGACTCAGATTTGGAGTCTTGCGTGCTTCAATGCAACACTTGCTCTCAACTGAGCAATGTACCTGAGAGGCACCGTTAGGTTTGTGGTCATGGCCCTCTAAACCATGGTCTAGGATCCATGTTGACTTTGCTGGCCCGTTTCTAGGCAAATGTTTTTGGTTGTTGTGGATGCTTATTCAAAATAGATTGAGTATGTAATAATGTCTGTAAGCACGTCCACTGCAACCATCGAAAACCTACGAGCCATGTTCACCATGTACGGCTTGCCTGATGTCCTTGTCAGGATAATGGGCTGTGCTTCACCAGTGCTGAATTCAAGGAATTCATGACCCGCAATGGGATCAAGCACGTCACATCTGCCCCGTTCAAGTCCGCATCCAATGGCCAGGCAGAACGGGCAGTCCAAACCATCAAGCAAAGTTTGAAACGCATGTCGGAAGTCTTCCTGCAGACCCGCCTGTCCCGAGTCCTGCTCAGTTACCGCACCAGACCCCACTTGCACACCGGGGTTCCCCCAGCCGAGCTGCTCATGAAAAGGGTGCTCAAAACAAGGCTCTCTCTTGTCCACCCTGACCTCTATGATCACGTCGAGGACAGGCGGCATCAACAAAGAATGTACCATGATCACGCAAACTTGTCACGCGATATTGAAGTTAATGACGCTGTATTTGTACTCAACTATGGACATGGTCCCAAATGGCTTGCTGGCACTGTCATAGCCAAAGAAGGGAGCAGGGTGTTTCAGGTCAAACTTGCAAATGGACTAACTTGCAGAAAGCATTTGGATCAAACTAAATTGCGATTCACAGACAGCCATGAGCAACCTGAAGAGGACACCAGCAACTTCGACACTCCGATACACACACAAGTGGCAACTGACATCATGGTTGACCACGAAGCTGAACTCACCATCCCCAGCAGCCCAGCAAGACCAGCTGCACAGCAGCCCAGCGAAGAACCAACCAACTCACCGACACCTGCATTTGTACCGAGACGAAAGGCCCAGATCGTCTCACCCTATAAATAAGTGTTCTATTGACTTTGGGGGGAATGATGTTATGTATGCAATGCTATGTAACCAGTATTTTACCGCCACCAGATGGTGTACCTGTTGGGATTCCAAGGGATCCCAGCATCCCTTGGGAGCACTGTATATAAGCAGGCCTCCCATGCTGTAACAGCACTCTGGCGTTAGAATAAAGAGACTAAGGTCACACTTACATCTACAGTACTCAGTTACTTTACTTTAATATGTAATTCTGGCTTTTATTTTCTGTAACTTTTATGATAATACCCAGAATTACATTTACTTTTTTATGGCTATATCAACCTGAGGTGCTGCCTTTAATGTCCTGTGAACCTGTAGCTTACCCGGCCCCGCGCCCCCCACCACCAAAACCCTTTGCTCCTCGGCAGCACCAAACCCACTTCCACCTTAAACTTACTGACATTGAATTCTACCTGCCACTTTTAAACCATTCTCCCAATTTATCAATATCCCATTTTAGCTTCCTTTGGTCTTCTAAAGAATGAACTCTATCTCCTATTTTGATATCATCTGCAAATGTTCTCGCTTCTGACTAATTTTCAATCCATTTTGCTATTCGCCCTTTCAATTCCATACCCCTCAACCTTCTCTAGCAATCGCCCATGTGACATCTTGTCAAAGACTTCCCCGAAGACCGTGTCCACCACATCCACCACATTTCCCCCATTTACCGTGCCCGTTGCCTCCTCAAAGCATTCTATGAGGTTTGTCTAGCACAAGTATCCTCCCTAATATCCGTGCGAACTATTTCTATCTATTTCCTCTGTATCTCAAAAGTGCATTTTTACTTCTTTAACGATGCAGTAACTGTGCTTGGCACAAGCGCAAACTGATTATCGAAGGTCAGGAATGGGAGGATGAATGCAGCAACCAATCAGGACAAAATGGACTGGTGAAGTTACAGCAACACATTGCAACTGTTCTGAGCTAAATTTGTCCAAACGTTTCTGTCATGTATCTTACATTATTATATATAACTGTATCCTAACATGCTATACATGACTGTAATAAGATATGACCTGTAACCACCAGCATACCTTACCACCATGGGTGCACTTGCAAGAGACAGGTATATAAGGACAGGTCTCAGGCAAGTGCAGCATTCCAGAGCTATGAAATAAAGGTGCAGGTCCAGAGTGATCTTGACTTCACTACATGCCTCGTGTGAATATGTACTGAGGGGACAGGACTTTATAGTGGCGACGAGTTACGGGATTACAGAATCCACAGAATGGTGAACAACGGATCAGATGAAAAGTACAATGCGGGAGACAATTGGGAGGACTTTATAGAAAGGCTCCAGCAAAGCTTTGTAACCAAAGACTGGTTAGGCTACGATAAGGCAAACAAGAGAAGAGCCCATCTCTTGATCAACTGGGGTTCGAAAACATACGCTTTAATGAAGGATCTGTTGGCACCCGAGAAACCAGCAAGCAAGTTGTTTGAAGAATTGAGCACACTGGTAAGAGACCACCTGAAGCCAGCGAGCAGCCTACACATGGCCAGACACAGGTTCCACAACTACAGACGCTGTGTGGGCCAGAGTATACCCGACTTCGTGGCGGAACTTCGGAGGTTGGCTAGTTTATGTGAGTTCTCCGATGAACTGAGGAGAGAAATGCTGAGAGACTTTTACATTGCAGGAATAGGCCACGCAGGCATATTCCGAAAGCTCATAGAGACCAAGAACCTGATCTTAGAGGCAGCAGCACTGGTTGCACAGACATTCTTGGTAGGGGAAGAAGAAACGAGGTTGATTTACAATGCAGGTACGACAACTAACGAAATATCGGAACAAGAAGTTCACAGCACTAAACAAGCTGCTACCCCCACACACAGACAAAACCGGGAGAACAGGCTCTCGACAGCAGGCAGAAGCAATCAAGGGCCACAGGAACGGGCGTTCACACCTCATCAACCCACAATGCGAGCAATCAACTACAAACTGAGAGAAGCTCAAGAGAGATCAGCCAGACGCGGCTCATTCTTTGGGAACTCTTTGAACAATGGAACAGGTTTGTGCTGGAGTTGTGGGGGTAGGCACTCATCAAGGGGATTTCGATTTCAGCAGGCTGTTTGCAGAAATTGTGAATATACAGGGCATTTGGCCCGCATGTGCAAAAAAACAGCAGCTCGGCTGGTATACGAATCAGATGGGTCGGAAAGCGAACCAGAAGATGGTGGGGACAGTACCCGGAACACCGATGTACAGCGGGTCAACACGATCAATGGCCACTGCTCCTACACCTGGACGCCTCCTATAATGAAGAGGGTCCTACCCAATGGGATATCTGTCAACATGGAGCTGGAAACGGGAGCGAGTCAATCTCTCATGGGGGCTCAACAATTTGAACAACTGTGGCCCCATAAAAGAGACAGACCAAAACTCACAAGGGTCGACAACAAACTAAGGACCTATACCAAAGAAATCGTACCAGTCCTCGGCAGCACCATGCTCTCCGTCACACACAAAGGGACAGTGAACCGATCTCCCCTGTGGATTGTCCCCGGAGACCCCCCAGCACTGCTGGGGAGAAGCTGGCTGGCAAAACTAAACTGGAAATGGGATGATGTCCATGCCATGTCATTAGAGGAACGGACCTCCTGCTCAACAGTTATAAAGCGATTTGAACATCTCTTTCAGCCAGGTGTGGGCACTTTCAAAGGGGCCAAAGTCAAAATCTACATCACACAGGATGCTAGACCAGTCCATCACAAGGCCAGAGCTGTACCCTATGTGATGAGGGAAAAGATTGAACACAAACTAGACAGGCTTCTGCGGGAAGGCATTATATCACCTGTGGAATTTAGCGACTGGGCAAGTCCCAGCGTCCCAGTCATGAAGCCTGATGGATCCGTACGAATCTGTGGGGACTACAAATCTACCATAAACAGAGTCTCCCTACAGGACCAGTACCCGCTGCCCAGAGCGGAGGACTTATTTTTCACATTGGCTGGAGGTAAACTTTTCTCAAAATTAGACCTCACATCTGCGTATATGATGCAAGAATTGACCGAGGAATCCAAGCTACTCACCACCATCAACACACATCGAGGCCTTTTCATGTACAATCGATGCTCATTCGGCATCAGTCGGCAGCTGCCATATTCCAGCACAACATGCAGAGTCTGCTCAAGTCCACCCCGGGGACGGTTGTATTTCAAGACGACATACTTATCACGGGCAGGGATACCGACTCCCATCTCCGTAATTTGGAGGAAGTATTAAAGCGGTTGGATCGGGTAGGCCTACGAGTCAAGAAATCCAAGTGCCTGTTTCTCGCACCCGAGGTTGAATTTTTGGGCAGAAGGATTGCCGCTGATGGAATCCGCCCAACAGAGTCCAAAACGGAAGCAATTCACCTGGCACCCAGGCCCCGGAATGTCTCAGAACTGCGCGCCTTTCTCGGGCTACTCAATTACTTTGGGAACTTTATGCAGAACTTAAGCACGCTGCTGGAGCATCTCCACGTGCTACTCAGGAAGGGGTGCGAATGGTTTTGGGGGGACGCCCAGGAACGCGCCTTCAATAAAGCACGCAACCTTTTGTGTTCCAACAGTGTTTTGACTTTCTTTGATCCAGGTAAAAAGCTAGTTCTCACATGCGATGCGTCAGCGTATGGGGTCGGGTAAGTTTTGCAACATGTCAATAGTGTGGGCAAATTACAACCCATAGCTTATGCCTCCAGGTCACTTTCGCGGGCGGAGCGCGGGTACGGAATGGTGGAGAAGGAGGCGCTCGCGTGCGTGTACTGTGTCAAAAAGATGCACCAATACCTTTTCGGGGCCAAGTTCGCGTTAGAAACCGACCACAAGCCCCTCATGTCCTTCCTATCCGAGAGCAAGGCAATAAACGGCAAAGCCTCGGCGCGAATTCAATGGTGGGCACTCATGCTGGCGTCCTACGACTATACCATAAGGCACAGACCAGGCACAGACAACTGTGCCGACGCGCTCAGCAGGCTACCCCTGGTGACCACAGAAGGGTCTGACAAACAGGACTGTGAGATAGTCATGGCAATCAGAGCCTTTGAGTCCACAGGTTCGCCCATGACGGCTCGCGAAATCACAGCCTGGACGGCCAGCGACCCCACGTTATCCTTAGTAAAAAGATGTGTCCTAACCGGTGACTGGGCAGAGGCTCGCGATGCCTGCCCCGAGGAATTAAAACCCTTTCACAGGCGCATGCATGAGCTATCACTACAAGCAGACTGCCTGATGTGGGGCAGCCGAGTAGTCATGCCTCTGCGAGGCAGAGAGGCATTTGTCCGGGAGCTGCACCGCGAGCACCCAGGGATCGTTCTCATGAAGGCCATAGCCAGGTCCCACGTCTGGTGGCCTGGTATTGACGCGGACTTGGAGCTCTGCGTCCGAAGGTGCACCATTTGTGCCCAACTCAGCAATGCCCCCAGGGAGGCTCCACTGAGCCCCTGGCCCTGGCCTACCAAACCGTAGTCACGGGTGCACGTAGACTATGCGGGCCCATTCATGGGCAAAATGTTCCTCGTAGTTGTAGATGCATTTTCAAAGTGGATCGAATGCACCATTTTAAACTCGAGCACAACCTCCACCACTGTGGAGAGCCTCGCAACCATGTTTGCAATGCACGGAATCCCTGACATATTGGTCAGTGACAATGGTCCGTGCTTCACCAGCGCAGAATTCCAAGACTTTATAATTGACCACGGCATAAGTCCGAGAGGCAGGAGTTCCTGGCGTTGGTGAGGCCTATAAAGGCTCAGCGGCAGCGAGAGGCGGCGGCAGTCCGAGAGGCGGGAGTTCCTGGCGTTGGTGAGGCCTATAAAGGCTCAGCGGCAGCGAGAGGCGGTGGCAGTCCGAGAGGCGGGAGTTCCTGGCGTTGGTGAGGCCTATAAAGGCTCAGCGGCAGCGAGAGGCGGTGGCAGTCCGAGAGACGGGAGTTCCTGGCGTTGGTGAGGCCTATAAAGGCTCAGCGGCAGCGAGAGGCGGTGGCAGTCCGAGAGGCGGGAGTTCCTGGCGTTGGTGAGGCCTATAAAGGCTCAGCGGCAGCGAGAGGCGGCGGCAGTCCGAGAGGCGGGAGTTCCTGGCGTTGGTGAGGCCTATAAAGGCTCAGCGGCAGCGAGAGGCGGTGGCAGTCCGAGAGGCGGGAGTTCCTGGCGTTGGTGAGGCCTATAAAGGCTCAGCGGCAGCGAGAGGCGGCGGCAGTCCGAGAGGCGGGAGTTCCTGGCGTTGGTGAGGCCTATAAAGGCTCAGCGGCAGCGAGAGGCGGCGGCAGTCCGAGAGGCGGGAGTTCCTGGCGTTGGTGTTGGAGCGGATTTTTGGACATATATTTGATTGTATACGGGACCAAACATTTGTCTTATTTTCCCCTTTAAATGAATTTTGTAAGGGATAATACTGATGCATGCTTTAAATAGTTAGACTTTAAGGCATGCTGGCCTTGAGTTAATGGAGATTGGAATGTGAGATAATGAACACTGGTATGTTTGTTTAAACTGGTGTCAAAAGACCTGCACTTGTTTATACTGCCCTGTCACAATGCAGGATGGGTTATATATCAAAAGCTTAGCCTTCGATAAGTCAAAGCTTTGTAGTGCTAAAGCATGTGTTGTAAAGTGACGTAATTTGTAAGATAAAAGGACTTCACTGCAGATACCAATTTGAGAAGATGGTTCAAAGACAGGAGTCTTTACCACTTCTCCCAAAGCTTTGTCTCCGATTTAATAAACCTCTCTTTATATATTATACAGTCTCGGAAATATTTTTCCACAACAAAATGGCGTCATGACAGGATACTGTCTGATCAGACGTGATCACTTAAGACAGTATCTGGAATCTGGTGTTAGAGACTGAAAAGAGAGGTGTACGGGCACGACGGGATAGTGTATAAGATACGAGTAAAGAGATAGCGGGAAGAGGCTGACTAACCAGTTTGAGTTGTCCCTTTAGTAAATAAGGTCGGTGCGGAAGGGAACTGATCGATCCAACCAAGAGCCGAAAACTCCAGTGGTAAGGAAACACGCTAGCTTTGTTGCGAAGACAAAGGGTCTCCACAGAGTAGTCGTGGCCGTGAGTATTACAGAAACAAAGGGAAACGTACGAGACTGGCGAACATGGAAGGTAAGGAAGGGAATGTAAAACGCGGGCTGCCCGGGTCATTAATTAATTCCTATCATTAATTGTAACTTGCGTAATTACGTAATGCCATAAAAAAGCTGATAGTGACTATCTTAAGTGACATATGGATCCAGACATAAGCTTTGTTGAATGAAGAGAGACTTTTGTGAGTGTCTATTTTGAATGAAGAGAGTACTCGAGTAATTTTGACTGTGGAATGAATGAAAGCCTGTTTTAAGAAGGTGTGGAGTTGCCTGCCTGTTTTAGCTCCACCCACTCTTTCCAAACAGAGTGAAATGTTTTTTTTTAACCCTTTGTAGTATTGTCCTGTATGTGGGAAGTTTAAGAAACTGTGAACCTTATGGTATTACATTTTAAGTTAGAAACGAAGGTGTGGATATAAGTTATGGAGCTAGGAAATGCACAAAGGATAGGTTTGTTGAGTAAAAGATACCAGTTGATATCAGCTGTGAAAAAGATATTGGTTTAATAAAAATACATGGTCCCGGTAGTAAAAAAAAAATAATTTGACACGCTCACTTACTTGTCAAAAGAAAACATGCAATTGGGTTGAAAGACATAAATTTAGTCCAGGAATGAGATAAAGAATGCCTTTTAAAACGCTCCCATTTTTCTTTATGTAAAACCTTGACACGAAAGCTTCTAGCTCAGTAAAAAAAAAGAGTTTTAAATTTAGAAATACCTTCAGGGATTAGGTCAAACTCCTGGGCGAGTGGTGAGCTATCAGTGAAGGTGTAAAAGGGACTTTTGAAAAAGGCTAAAACAGTAAGCTTTAGCAGTTTAGAAAAGAAAAAGATAAAGCAGGAAAAGGTCTCTGCCACGGGAACAGGAGGAGGGCAGAAGAGGGGGACTTGCCATAATTGTGGAAAACCGGGCCATTTTGCCAGGGAATGCAAAGGGAAAGGCAGTGAAAAGCAATGTACGTATTGTGGTAAGAAAGGGCACCTGGAAGCGACATGCTATAGTAAAAATGGCTATCCTGATAAGGCAAGGACCCTGTCAGAACAGGAATACCAGAAGTGGCAGGCGTACAAAGCCACCCGGTGATGTCTGGTGGCCCCTGTATAAAGTAAAAAGGAGGGAAGGATATATGTGTCTGCACTGGTAGGGGGCCGACAGTGTGAGATGCTAGTGGACACAGGAGCCTCAATATCCATTACTAACCCAGATGTATAGCCGCGCTAGATTGCGCAGCTTGGGCGGTAAAAATTAAGCGAGCCTATGGTGATGACTGGAAACATCATTCTCCACACTAACACACATTGGTAGAAATGTTAAACACAGGAAAACTGAGAACCGTATCTAATATGAAACGGGCAAAATGGGAAGCAGTCCTCTTAACACCCAACAAAGCGGTAACCATAATTAGGGATGTAGGAAACAACCCCGCAGAAGGTATGATGGGTGAGGGGGAACCCCACTTTTGCGAAGAGGTATGTGAGGATATGGAAGAGGATAGAATAAAAGACGCCCCCCTTCAAACCGCAGAACAAATCTTGTTTGTGGACGGCTCACGAAAATACGTAGAGGGACTACCTCATACCGGATGGGCCGTAGTTAACCAGGATCTAGAGACAGTTGAATCAGGGCGAATTAATGGGGGATCGTCAGCTCAAGTGGCAGAACTGGTGGCCCTCACCCGGGCACTGGAATTATCGGAAAATAAGATTGTTAATATCTATACGGACAGTAGATATGCATTCGGGGTAGTACACGATTATATGACAGCATGGGGGAGAAGGGGTGTTTGCGATGGATAAAGACATAACTTACTAAATTGAAAAGAAATAATTTGAAGAGGTGAAAAAAACACTCTCCATTGATAATGATTTTAAATTATTAAAATTAAGTCAGTGCTGCTGGGGCCCGAGACGAACAGATAAGTATTGAGAAACTACACCAGGACACTTCTGAGGAGGAAATAGGTATGTGGACAAAGCAGGGCGCAACGCAAGGGAAGGATAACGTTTGGAGACGAAACGACAAGGTAATGGCGCCTGAATGTATACAGAATACCTTATTGGAGTTGCATCATGGCCTGTCTCGTTCAGGATGAGAGGCCATGACCGGGAGTCTTGGGAGAGATTGGTGGTGGAAATGGATGGGACAGAAAAAGATATGGCCTAGTGATTATAGATCAATTTACCCGGTGGGTGGAAGCTTTACCCACACGTGATTGCACTGCCTCAACAGTGGCAAGGATATTGACCGAGCAGGTGATTCCCCGATGGGGAGTGCCTCTTCAAATAGATTCCGACCAAGGCACCCACTTCACCGGGAAAATTGTAAAAACAATATACCAGCTGATGGGCATAAAACAAAAATTCCACATCCCCTACCACCCGCAGAGTTCTGGGATGGTAGAGCACATGAACCGTACCCTTAAGAACGCCCTGGCAAAGGCCATGCAAATGTCAGGAAAAACGTGGACAGAAGTATTACCCATTATATTGATGAAGTTAAGAGCCACGATAAACCGGACAACCGGATTAACTCCTTATGAACTAATGACAGGAAGGGCGATGCAATTACCAGAGAACATCATAACAGGGGGGGGGGCGATGTAGGCCCATTAAAAGACAAAATAAAACAGTATGTTTTTGGAACTAAGTACTCAATTAAAAGGGATGCGTAAATTAGTTAGGGACAATCAGGAAGAAAGAGACGCGGAAGCAGAGCTTACAAAGCTCCCTGAAGTCCCGTTGGCGGGAAGTCGCGTTATGGTAAGGATCCTCCCGTGGAAAACCGGGGTTTGCTCCAAAAATGGATAGGACCGTATGAGGTTATAATCAGCAAGGACACTTGTGCCTGCATCGATGTTAAAGGGAACGGACAATGGAAGCATTGGACCCAGCTTAAGGTTTTTGAACCAGCCGTTTAGCACACGTATTAGTTGTTATTGTTTGTCTATTTACAGATTGACAGCGAGAGATTCTTCAAGCAAGCCATTTGGCCATTTTGCCTTTGACTATTTGTTAATTATAGAGTAATAAGATGAAGCTATATGTTGCAATCGGTGCGATTATTATAGTTCGTGTTAGGTCCGGCCTGCTAGCTCGACCGAAACGAGAGTTACATGTAAATACCTTTTGTGCATCTCCCTTAACATCTAGGAAGTAGCAGAGTGGGTAATGCGACAAAACGGTACAGGGGAAGTAAATGATACTTGGAACCAGACTGGGGATAAAGAAACGTGGCGATTGGGGAGGGTTACCTTTTGGATGCATTTGACGGATGGTACCAGCCAGAATACAATAGGTCGGTACGACCCCCATTCCTGGTTTTGACCAACACCTCAGGAGTTGGAAGGCCCACCGCTGACATTTGTTTCACTAGAAACCTGACCGGTGAGGAAACAGGTTTTGTAGCAGGATACTTTAACCTCGCCAGGTGGAACATAATAGCCAGCGAAACAACAAACCAGGGGTTCTTTGAAATAGAGGGTTTGAAGAATCAGACAAGTAGCCAGGACTGGGACCCTAAGATTAGGTGGCGACGGGGGCTGAGAGAGAGATTGGGATCGAATCTAACAGCATACAATGACACTTATTTTGTGTGCGGGCATAAGGCCTACCCCTGGTTGCCTCAGAACTGGAGGGGGTCCTGTTATTTGGGATATGTGGTCCCTTTTGTCAGACGGGTACGTACTTTAGCAGAAGTACAGACACCAGGTCGACTAAGACGAGATCTTACCCCGGTAGAGAGGCTATTTGGGGTCATGATGCTCCCATTCGGGATAGGATGCACCATGGATGAATTACGTAATCTAGAGAGGGTACTGGAACAGATAGTTAACGACACTGCTGAAGCAATAGAGGGCATAACGGCTGAAATGGTAGCCA
The DNA here is from genome assembly GCF_044704955.1 of Pristiophorus japonicus. NCBI lineage: Eukaryota > Metazoa > Chordata > Chondrichthyes > Pristiophoridae > Pristiophorus > Pristiophorus japonicus. The sequence continues at coordinate 228,667,001 of NC_091982.1, read as the reverse complement.
TACGCACAATGGTACTCCAGAACCGAATGGCCCTAGATCCTATCTTATGCATGGAGTAATTATTCTGGTTGTAATAATAATTACTTGCTGTCTGATTATCGGGTGTTTTAATATCTGCTGTAAAGTTATGATGGCTCGACTGATGCCAGTAGCCAGTGTAATCGCCGAAGAAGAAGCACACCTGATGGAAATACCTGAAGACACCAAGGATGAAGAAACAGACGACAATGACACTGACCACTATCTTTGAAGGGTAGCCTAGAGCTACAGGCAAGGTGGACATACGGAACATCAGGGAAGTAACATACCCCAAAGGATGAATATATGCTACTATCATTGTGGTCATATGGATTTTGTAAACATCCTCCAAGACCAAAAGGGGGAATATTGTTGGAGCGGATTTTTGGACATATATTTGATTGTATACGGGACCAAACATTTGTTTTATTTTCCCCTTTAAATGAATTTTGTAAGGGATAATACTGATGCATGCTTTAAACAGTTAGACTTTAAGGCATGCTGGCCTTGAGTTGATGGAGATTGGAATGGAGATAATGAACACTGGTATGTTTGTTTAAACCGGTGTCAAAAGACCTGCACTTGTTTATACTGCCCTGTCACAATGCAGGATGGGTTATATATCAAAAGCTTAGCCTTTGATAAGTCAAAGCTTTGTAGTGCTAAAGCATGTGTTGTAAAGTGACGTAATTTGTAAGATAAAAGGACTTCACTGCAGGTGCCAATTTGAGAAGATGGTTCAAAGACAGGGGTCTTTACCACTTCTCCCAAAGCTTTGTCTCCGATTTAATAAACCTCTCTTTATATATTATACAGTCTCGTAAATATTTTTCCACAACAGTTGGTGAGGCCTATAAAGGCTCAGCGGCAGCGAGAGGCGGCAGCAGTCCGAGAGGCAGGAGTTCCTGGCGTTGGTGAGGCCTATAAAGGCTCAGCGGCAGCGAGAGGCGGCAGCAGTCCGAGAGGCAGGAGTTCCTGGCGTTGGTGAGGCCTATAAAGGCTCAGCGGCAGCGAGAGGCATACCTGTGCAGCTGAGCGGGGAGAGAAGGCAAAAAAGAAGTAGAAAGAAATCAAAAGGTGACGTCACAGCCAAGGGGGTAAGTGATTGGCTGGTGATTGGTGAGTAGTTTTTCTTTTTTCTCTTCTATAACAGTGAGTAAACTTTAACATTGTTGTTGCCTATCTCAGGGTTAAGTCATGGCAGGAGAGCTCGGTCGGGTGTTATGCTCCTCCTGTACCATGTGGGAGCTCAGGGACGACTCCAGTGTCCCTGACGACTACGTGTGCGGGAAGTGTATCCTCCTCCAGCTCCTGACGGACCGCGTTGCGGAGTTGGAGTTGAGGGTGGATTCACTCTGGAGCATCCACGATGCTGAGAATGACGTGAGTAGCACGTGTAGCGAGTTGGTCGTACCGCAGGGAAAGAGTCCACAGCCAGAGAGGGAATGGAAGACCAACAGGAAGAACAGTGCAAGGAAGGTAGTGCAGGGGTCCCCTGTGGTCATCCCCCTGCAAAACAGATACACTGCTGTGGGTACTGTTGAGGGGGATGACTCATCAGGGGAGGGCAGCAGCAGCCAAATTCATGGCACCGTGGCTGGCTCTGTTGCACAGGAGGGCAGGAAAAAGAGTGGGAGAGCGATAGTGATAGGGGATTCAATTGTAAGGGGAATAGATAGGCGTTTCTGCGGCCACAACCGAGACTCCAGGATGGTATGTTGCCTCCCTGGTGCAAGGGTCAAGGATGTCTCGGAGAGGGTGCAGGAAATTCTAAAAAGGGAGGGAGATCAGCCAGTTGTCGTGGTGCACATTGGTACCAACGACATAGGTAAAAAAAGGGATGAGGTCCTACGAAACGAATTTAAGGAGCTAGGAGCTAAATTGAAAAGTAGGACCTCAAAAGTAGTCATCTCGGGATTGCTACTAGTGCCACGTGCTAGTCAGAGTAGGAATCGCAGGATAGCGCAGATGAATACGTGGCTTGAGCAGTGGTGCAGCAGGGAGGGATTCAAATTCCTGGGGCATTGGAACCGGTTCTGGGGGAGGTGGGACCAGTACAAACCGGACGGTCTGCACCTGGGCAGGACCGGAACCAATGTCCTAGGGGGAGTGTTTGCTAGTGCTGTTGGGGAGGAGTTAAACTAATATGGCAGGGGGATGGGAACCAATGCAGGGAGATAGAGGGAAACAAAAAGGAGGCAAAAATAAAAGACAGAAAGGAGATGAGGAAAAGTGGAGGGCACAGAAACCCAAGGCAAAGAACAAAAAGGGCCATTGTACAGCAAAATTCTAAAAGGACAAAGGGTGTTAAAAAAACAAGCCTGAAGGCTTTGTGTTTTAATGCAAGGAGTATCCGCAATAAGGTGGATGAATTAACTGTGCAAATAGATGTTAACAAATCTGATGTGATTGGGATTACGGAGACGTGGCTCCAGGATGATCAGGGCTGGGAACTCAACATCCAGGGGTATTCAACATTCAGGAAGGATAGAATAAAAGGAAAGGAGGTGGGGTAGCATTGCTGGTTAAGGAGGAGATTAAGGCAATAGTTAGGAAGGACATTAGCTTGGATGATGTGGAATCTATATGGGTAGAGATGCAGAACACCAAAGGGCAAAAAACGTTAGTGGGAGTTGTGTACAGACCTCCAAACAGTAGTTGTGATGTTGGGGGAGGGCATCAAACAGGAAATTAGGGGTGCATGCAATAAAGGTGCAGCAGTTATAATGGGTGACTTTAATATGCACATAGATTGGGCTAACCAAACTGGAAGCAATACGGTGGAGGAGGATTTCCTGGAGTGCATAAGGGATGGTTTTCTAGACCAATATGTCGAGGAACCAACTGGGGGGAGGCCATCTTAGACTGGGTGTTGTGTAATGAGAGAGGATTAATTAGCAATCTCGTTGTGCGAGGCCCCTTGGGGAAGAGTGACCATAATATGGTGGAATTCTACATTAGGATGGAGAATGAAACAGTTAATTCAGAGACCATGGTCCAGAACTTAAAGAAGGCTAACTTTGAAGGTATGAGGCGTGAATTGGCTAGGATAGATTGGCAAATGATACTTAAGGGGTTGGCTGTGGATGGGCAATGGCAGACATTTAGAGACCGCATGGATGAACTACAACAATTGTACATTCCTGTCTGGCGTAAAAATAAAAAAGGGAAGGTGGCTCAACCGTGGCTATCAAGGGAAATCAGGGATAGTATTAAAGCCAAGGAAGTGGCATACAAATTGGCCAGAAATAGCAGCGAACCCGGGGACTGGGAGAAATTTAGAACTCAGCAGAGGAGGACAAAGGGTTTGATCAGGGCAGGGAAAATGAAGTACGAGAAGAAGCTTGCAGGAACATTAAGACGGATTGCAAAAGTTTCTATAGATATGTAAAGAGAAAAAGGTTAGTAAAGACAAACGTCGGTCCCCTGCAGTCAGAATCAGGGGAAGTCATAACGGGGAACAAAGAAATGGTGGACCAATTGAACAAGTACTTTGGTTCGGTATTCACTAAGGAGGACACAAACAACCTTCCGGATATAAAAGGGGTCGGAGGGTCTAGTAAGGAGGAGGAACTGAGGGAAATCCTTATTAGTCAGGAAATTGTGTTGGGGAAATTGATGGGATTGAAGGCCGATAAATCCCCAGGGCCTGATGGACTGCATCCCAGAGTACTTAAGGAGGTGGCCTTGGAAATAGTGGATGCATTAACAGTCGTTTTCCAACATTCCATTGACTCTGGATCAGTTCCTATGGAGTGGAGGGTAGCCAATGTAACCCCACTTTTTAAAAAAGGAGGGAGAGAGATAACAGGGAATTATAGACCGGTCAGCCTGACATCGGTAGTGGGTAAAATGATGGAATCAATTATTAAGGATGTCATAGCAGTGCATTTGGAAAGAGGTGACATGATAGGTCCAAGTCAGCGTGGATTTGTGAAAGGGAAATCATGCTTGACAAATCTTCTGGAATTTTTTGAGGATGTTTCCAGTAGAGTGGACAAGGGAGAACCCGTTGATGTGGTATATTTGGACTTTCAGAAGGCGTTCGACAAGGTCCCACACAAGAGATTCATGTGCAAAGTTAAAGCACATGGGATTGGGGGTAGTGTGCTGACATGGATTGAGAACTGGTTGTCAGACAGGAAGCAAAGAGTAGGAGTAAATGGGGACTTTTCAGAATGCCAGGCAGTGACTAGTGGGGTACCGCAAGGTTCTGTGCTGGGGCCCCAGCTGTTTACACTGTACGTTAATGATTTAGACGAGGGGATTAAATGTAGTATCTCCAAATTTGCGGATGACACTAAGGTGGGTGGCAGTGTGAGCTGCGTGGAGGATGCTATGAGGCTGCAGAGCGATTTGGATAGGTTAGGTGAGTGGGCAAATGCATGGCAGATGAAATATAATGTGGATAAATGTGAGGTTATCCACTTTGATGGTAAAAACAGAGAGACAGACTATTATCTGAATGGTGACAGATTAGGAAAAGGGAGGTGCAAAGAGACCTGGGTGTCATGGTACATCAGTCATTGAAGGTTGGCATGCAGGTGCAGCAGGCGGTTAAGAAAGCAAATGGCATGTTGGTCTTCATAGCGAGGGGATTTGAGTACAGGGGCAGGGAGGTGTTGCTACAGTTGTACAGGGCCTTAGTGAGGCCACATCTGGAGTGTTGTGTCCAGTTTTGGTCTCCTAACCTGAGGAAGGACATTCTTGCTATTGAGGGAGTGCAGCGAAGGTTCACCAGACTGATTCCCGGGATGGCGGGACTGACCTATCAAGAAAGACTGGATCAACTGGGCTTGTAATCACTGGAGTTCAGAAGAATGAGAGGGGACCTCATAGAAACGTTTAAAATTCTGACGGGGTTAGACAGGTTAGATGCAGGAAGAATGTTCCCAATGTGGGGGAAGTCCAGAACCAGGGGACACAGTCTAAGGATAAGGGGTAAGCCATTTAGGACCGAGATGAGGAGGAACTTCTTCACCCAGAGAGTGGTGAACCTGTGGAATTCTCTACCACAGAAAGTTGTTGAGGCCAATTCACTAAATATATTCAAAAAGGAGTTAGATGAAGTCCTTACTACGAGGGGGATCAAGGGGTATGGTGAAAAAGAAGGAATGGGGTACTGAAGTTGCATGTTCAGCCATGAACTTATTGAATGGCGGTGCAGGCTAGAAGGGCCGAATGTCCTACTCCTGCACCTATTTTCTATGTTTCTATGTTTCTATGTCAAGACGGCACCATTCAATCCGGCCTCCAAGGCCGAGAGAGCAGTGCAAATCATTAAACAAAGCATGCTTAAAACCCAAAGTCCCACGCTGCAGGGTCGCCTGTCGCGAGTGCTGCTGGCATACAGATCTCGTCCGCACTCACTGACTGGGATCCCCCCGCGCAACTGTTGATGAAAAAGACTTTAAAAACAAGGCTCTCATTAATCCACCCAGACATGCATGAAATCGTTGAGGCAAAGCGCCGTAAGCTGACTGAGTACCATGACAGAAATTCGAGGGGGAGATGGAATGAGATAGGGGACAAAGTTTTTGTACTAAACTATGGCAGGGGTCCCAAATGGCTTGCAGGGACAGTAACGGGCAAGGAAGGAAACAGGCTGCTGGTAGTACAAATGGACGATGGCAAAACCTGCCGGGGGCATGTCGACCAAGTCAAAAGCAGATTTACCAATAACATGCGGAACCAGAGACAGACTACAATGTGGAACTCGCACCACACCTGGTGGACAGACAGAGGGAACAACCTGAGGAAAGGGCAATCCCAACAGACAGCCCAGACGAGTCAACAACAATCACACCAATCGAAACAGACAGCCCAGGCGAGATACCAGCAACCACACCCAAAGAAAAACAGACACCAAGGCAAACAACTGAACCACAACTCAGACGCTCCACGCGAGAGCGTAGACCACCTGAGAGACTGGACCTATAAAGACAATAAGACCTTGGGGGAGGGTGATGTCATGTATCTTACATTATTATATATAACCGTATCCTAACATGCTATACATGATTGTAATAAGATATGACCTGTAACCACCAGCATACCTTACCACCAGGGGTGCACTTGCAAGAGACAGGTATATAAGGACAGGTCTCAGGCAAATGCAGCATTCCAGAGCTGTGAAATAAAGGTGCAGGTCGAGAGTGACCTTGACTTCACTACATGCCTCGTGTGAATCTGTAGAGGGGACAGGACTTTACAGTTTCATTGACTACAGTAGCCTTGTGGGCAGTGGCAGTGCATGGTGAGTTTCTGTCAGTGAAAAGGGAAGTGGAAACGTAACAGATATATTTAAGGTTTAATTTCCTTTTTAAAAAAAAAAGTTATTTGTGAGTACATAAACAAGAGTATAATTAAAGTCATACTGCGCAACGTCACCACTGCAGATAGTCAGTGGGGCGAAGTGGACTTTGCTTTGTTTATTGTTTAAAAGCTTGCAAATCGCACAGTAAATTTAAAGGCATAGCTCACTATAGCTGGTGTTTTCATCATTTGACAGGGATCTCGGCGAGTTGTGGCTGAGGCCTGAAGGTTTGCCAGCCCTGACCCCAGCCAGTTTAAATAACATCGGTGGGCTCCTGGTGAGAGAGTCCTGTCTCCATGGGGGTGAGGCGGGGAGGGGAGTCTGCCTCCCGGGATTTGGGGGGAATGGGGTGATAGAGGACAAGCACTCCAGCAGGCTTTGAGTGCTTTCCACATTGGGACCTGCCCAGCATCCTCCCGGACAGCAACATTATAAAAAAAATTGTTTTGTTTGCAGGACTGGCCAGGAGTCAAGTTGATTGGCAAAAGAATTGGAATGGAGATGAGGAGCCTTTTTTAATGCTCTCGTTATGTTCTCGAATGTATTACTTGAAAGGGTGGTGGAAGCAGATTCAATAGTAATTTTAAACGGGAATTGGATAGATACTTATAAAGGAAAACAAATGGAGGGCTATGGGGCAAGAGTAGGGAATGGGATGGGTGAGTGGAATTAATTGGATAGCTCTTTCAAGGCACAGGCACAGTAAGGGCCCAAAATTCATCAAGACGTAAGATCCGCCCATTTCTCGGCAGTATTCCGGCGGTGTGTCGTTGAAAACCATCGGAATACCACTGAGACCGAGGCACGCTAGTTTGGTGGAAATTTCTTCGGTGGTATGCGAGCGGTGTGCAGCGGCTGGTATGCAGTATTATAGTCGATCAAGATCGACTTTCTTGTCGATGGATGGTGTGGCACTGCACTGCGCATGCGCACATTTATTTTTTGCTTTTTTTTTTATAGATGCTTTTTCCCCGCGATTTTGGGGGTCAGGGGTCACCTGCGCATTCACAGAGAGTTGGAGTCGAGGGAAAGAGAGTGAGAAAGAGCAGCAAGGTATTTGAGGGTCAGTTGGTTTAATCACAGATTCCAGAGTCAAAAAATATTAATAACAAATAATAATTACACAATATCAACAATAATAATTCATATTTTATAAATCAAAAATCATATAATAAATATACTAAATATAAATATAATGGAAATGCTGAAAAAGAAGTCGAAGAGCAGGAACATCGAGAAGGACGGGAGGTTGAGAGCGCCCGCCTTTGACCAGACGGAGTTACCTGCCCTGCTGGAGAACATCACACAGAGATACTCCGAGTAACGAAGGGTGGTCGTGGAAAGCCCCTCCCAAAGGAGTACAACAGAATATAGGATGAGATCGGGGAGGCTGTGTCCTCCACAAGTACCACAGTATGCACCGGGGAGAGGTGCCGTAAGAGGTGGAATGACCTGGTGAGGGTAGCAAGAGTAAGTCATGATTTTATTTATGTACCCCCAAATGTGCTATGTACCGTGTAAATGTAGTGTCACACGTTATTTATCCCAAGGTTACGGCGATGTATTTGTGCTTTCAGTCAATGACAAGAGGATCAACGCAGTGTTTTGATGTGTGTGCGTGTGCCTGCGTGTGTGTGCGTGAACCTGTGTGTTTGCTATGTTAAATGGATTGAAGATTTTTACTTTCATTTACTTCACTTTCTCCAGAAGAAGACATCTGCAACGGCAGTGGATCAGCGGCGTATGGTGGGGGGGCGGGGGGGGGAAGACCTCCAATGCAAGAACCAGTGACGGAGATTGAGATCCATGCCCTGTCGCTGGTCAGCGATAGCAACCGTGCCACCACTGGTGTTGGAGCTGACCCACCCACAAAGGTGGTCAGTTCAATACAATCCCCGGTCTGTGTTGCGGTCGTGTAATGTCATGTAATGTAACTGTAATCTTGGCCTCATATAATGTAATGTAAGTTTATTGCACTGAAATGTTGGCCCCATGTGATGTACTGTAATGTTGGGGACATGTAACACAATGTATACATGTATTGTCTGTCTGCTGTAATGCAGTAATGCAGCAGTGGTGGACCTTTGAGTAAGACTGCGCTAAGCCACTGTACTCATGTACTCATGTAACCCTTACCCCTCCCCTGGTGCTAAGCATTTTTAATTGTTGTTTTGTACTTCCAGACTCAGAGGAGTCAGACCAGACCTCCGCAGAGAGACCAGACGAAAGACCCACTGCGTCATCCAGCGCTCTCCTGACCTCACCACTGGCAGAGATGAAAAAGACGAAGAGGAAGAACCGCTGATCCTGGAGCCAGTCGAGGTGGAGGTGGGGGTGTAGATGGAGGAGGATACACCAGCTCCAGGTGGGCCAGCTGCAACATCCTCCACCACCGAGTCTGTATTCAGAGGATTCCCCCATGCCTCCGCTGATTCTGTGGGACCAAACTGTGCGCAGCAAGGCACCCCAGTGTTGCAGCGCCTTTGCTGCAGCGACGGAGGTTGGTGCAGAAAAGGTCCGTTGCTGCTAGACAGATAGGCGCGTACCAGGACATGGTGCGTCTGCCACCTAGACTCCAGTGAACCGAGACTCCAGTGACCTGTTGAGTGGAACGTAAAAGATCCCATGTCACTGTGTAAAGATAAGCAGGAGGTCTTTCTGGTGTGTCACAGACAAAATTCCTCCTGCACCATCACATGCAAAACACATGGAAAGAGACAAGGAAAGAGCATCTGGCCCATCCAGTCTGTCCAATCCAGACATGGTGCCATCAGCACATGCCCCACTCACCCAGCCTCCTGATAGAGATAAAGTTAAACAGAGAAAAAGGCCGTAGGCAGTTTAGAAAAGAAAGCCTCTCTGAGAATTCCTCTCTGATCTTGTCAAGTCAACCAAGCTCCAAGTGACTGTGGTAACTAACAACACTGGCCACTGCATTTATGAAGATATCTTGCACTTGCAAGAACTTGCCCAGTGCTCTTTTGAAGGCCTGAAACATTTGCGGCGAAAATTGCCGTTTTACGACAGCAAGGTGCAAAATGTTATCGGCCCCCCCACTCAACCCCACAGAATTGGGTGGGAATTTGGCGGAAGCGCTATGAAGTAGCAACTTGCTCCAGGCGTGAGCGCCCCGCTCAGCTGCGTGCGACGATGATGATGTCATCGCCCCGGAAGTGAAATTCGGCCGCGCTCCCTCACATACCACCTGCCGGTGACAACTGTCATGTTTGTAACCACAATGTAACACCACTGTATTACTGTAAACACTCAACCTAGATGCACACCTTGACCACAAGAGGCGAACTTATGGGAGACACTCCTTACCTGATCACACAGGTATAAAAAGGGAGGTCCCATGCAGGGTCATCGTCTTTGGAGTCCTGTGAATAAAGAGTTAAGGTCACAGAGTGACCTTGTCCCCAGAATGTGCCTTGTGTGGTTTCATACTGTAGAGTAAGGACATTACATTGGCGACGAGAAACGGGAATTCACGACCCACGAGAATGGCCACCGGTAGCACAGAGTAACAGTACTATGTTGGGGAAGACTGGGACAATTTTGTTGAGAGGCTTCAGCAAAGCTTCGTTATGAAAGAATGGCTGGGGACTGCAGCGGCCGACAAGCGAAGGGCTCATCTTTTGACCAGCTGCGGAACAAAGACTTACGCGCTCATGAAGGACTTACTAGCACCCGAAAAGCCGGCGGACAAAACCTTTGAAGAACTTAGTAAGTTGATTGGGGAGCACCTCAAACCGGCGAGTAGCATACATAAGGCCCAACACAGATTCTACACCCACCGACGTTGTGAAGGACAGAGCATACCGGACTTCGTAGCGGACCTCCGGCGTTTGGCCGGCCTCTGTAAGCTCACAGACGCCTGCAGGGGGGACATGCTAAGGGACTTCTTTATCAAGGGCATCGGTCATGCGGGAATTTTCCACAAATTAATTGAGACCAAGGATTTGACCTCGGAAGCAGTGGCGTTGATAGCTCAAACTTTCATGGCGGGGGAGGAAGAGACGAAAATAATATACGCAATTCTGCCTCTAATGCGGCGATGGATCAGGGAGTCAACATCATCAATACGACTCAGAGCCCCACAGGCAGGGGCAGTCCGACACTCCCCAGGCAGCAATAGACCCCAGAGTAGGACTTCAACAGAAACAATGGCAGGCTGAACGACATTCATGCCATCACAGTGGACAATGCGGCCCGGGATGGGGCCATTGACACCCACTAATAGAGTACTTAAGAGCAGTCAAAGGGACAGTCAGCACGGAATGCCTGGCCATAGTCCCTTTGTGCCCAACAACGCAAACTTTAACTCATGCTGGAGGTGTGGGGGAAAACACTTGCTAGATCTTGCAGATTTCAACAGTTTGTCTGCAGGATGTGCAATCTCAGTGGCCACTTAGCTCGAATGTGCAGGAAGTCTGCAACCAGACTAATATATGAGGCGGATGGACCAGAAGAGGGTTTTTTGAGGCAGGTTGACTTTTGGGGCAAATCGATGGATGCCAAGGTTCAGCGGGTCCATGTGGCGAATATTCACAGTTCATACACTAAAACGCCACCAATGATGATGAGGGTTTTATTAAACGGTATCCCAGTACGCATGGAGCTGGACACTGGGGCCAGCCAGTCACTCATGGGCATTCAGCAATTTGAGAAGCTATGGCCAGTCGACCCAAATTAGCACGTATGAAACACAATTACGGACTTACACGAAATAAATCATTCCGGTGCTAGGCAGTGCAATGTTGGCTGTCACACACAATGGGTTAGTGAATCGGCTGCCGCTCTGGATTGTCCCGGGCAATGGTCCCGCACTGTTGGGGAGGAGCTGGTTAGCCGAGATGAACTGGAAATGGGGGGATGTTCACGCAATGTCATCTGTGGAGCGAAGTTCGTGCTCACAAGTCCTACAACAATTCGATTCACTATTCCAACCTGACGTCAGGACTTTCAAAGGCACTAAAGTAGTGATACACATCACCCTGGACGCCAGGCCAGTGCACCACAAAGCCAGAGCGGTGACGTATGTGATGCGGGAAAAGATCGAGAGCGAATTGGACCGGCTGTTGAGAGAGGGCATCATCTCGCCTGTTGAATTCAGCGACTGGGCGAGCCCCATTGTTCCCGTTCTAAAAGCGGATGGCTCTGTCAGGATCTGTGGCGACTACAAGGCCAACATCAATCGGGTGTCCGTACAAGATCAATACCCGCTCCCGTGAGCGGAGGGCCTCTTCCATCCAGCACTGGCCCGGCACTGAAAATTGCACTAACGCGCTCAGCAGGCTTCCACTGGCCACCACTGAGGCGCAGCGGAGCAAAGCACTGAGATGGTCATGGCTGTCGATGCCTTTGACAGCACAGGCTCTCCCATCACAGCCCGCCAGATCAAAATCTGGACAAACAGAGATCCCTGATTAAGAAATGTGTCCTGACTGGGATTGGGCGCCCGCACACGCAGCATGCCCTGAGGAGGTCAGAACGTTCCACAGATGGGTGGATGAGCTGCCAACTCCATCCAAGCCAACTGCCTACTATGGGGCAGCCGGGTAGTTATGCCCCAGAAGGGCAGGGAGGCATTCATCAGGGAACTCCACAGCGAGCACCCAGGCATTGTGCTGATGAAGGTCATTGCCCAGTCACACGTTTGGTGGCCTGGAATTGATTCAGACCTGGATCACTGTGTTCACAGGTGCACAATGTGTGCCCATCTGGGTAATGTCCCCATGGAGGCCCCGCTAAGCCCATGGCCCTGGCCCACCAGGCCATGGTCACGCATTCATGTTGACTACGCGGGCCCGTTCATGGGAAAGATGTTCCTTATTGTGGTAGATGCGTACTCGAAATGGATCGACTACATCATTCTGAATTCATGCATGTCATCCACCACCATGGAAAGCCTACGTGCAATCTTTGCAACCCATAGCTTGCCAGACATCCTGGTTAGTGGTAATGGCCCATGTTTCACAAGCTACAAATTCCGAGAGTTTATGACGGGCAATGGCATCAACCACGTCAGGACTGCGCCATTCAAGCCGGCCTCCAATGGCCAGACGGAATGTACGGTCCAAATCATTAAGCAAGGTATGCTCAGGATTCAAGGACCCTCCCTACAATGCCACCTATCGTGTCTCCTGCTGGCCTATAGATCCCGACCGCACTCGCTCATGGGGGTCCCGCCTGCAGAGCTACTAATGAAATGGACACTCAAAACTCGGTTGTCCCTCATTCACCCAGTCCTGACCGACATAGTTGAGGGCAAGCGCAAGTCACAAAATGAGTACCATGACCGTAACTCGAGGGGGAGATGTATAGAAATAAATGATCCTGTATTCGTCCTCAATCATGCCATGGGGCCCAAATGGCTTGAGGGCACTGTAATTGACAAAGAGGGGAATAGTGTCATCGTGATAAAACTCAACAATGGTCAAATATGCCGTAAGCATCTGGACCAAGCAAAAAAAAGGTTCAGCATCGACACGGAGGAACCTGAAGAAGACCATGAGATGGAGCTCACAACACCGCCAGTGAACGAGCAACAAGAGCAATCAGAAGAATTCACAGACCCTGCGGTCAGCCCGGACAGGCCGGAATCACCACGGGTGACAGACACTCACGTCAGTGTCCAACAACCAGAACCCCAACTGCGGCGCTCCACGAGGGAGCGTAGACCACCTGAAAGACCAAACCTATGATCCCAATAAGACTTTGGGGGGGGAGGTGATGTCATGTATGTAACCACAATTTAACACCACTGTATTACTGTATACACTCAACCTAGATGCACACCTTGACTACAAGGGGTGAACTTGTGGGAGACACTCCTTACCTGATCACACAGATATAAAAAGGGAGGTCCCACGCAGGGTCATCGTCTTTGGAGTCCTGTGAATAAAGAGTTAAGGTCACAGAGTGACCTTGTCCCCAGAATGTGCCTCGTGTGGTTTCATACTGTAGAGTAAGGAATTTACAACAACAACAGCTTCAGCCGTCGCATTGCAGTCGGGAATTGGCTGGAGCAGCAATATTTAACGGTGCCATCTTGAAACAAAATCTCTGTTGACCATTATTTTCTCTCCTTTCCAACACATAGGCAGAGTGGCTGGTCGACCAATCGCAGTCATTTTTATTTCAAAGACTGTTCTGCTCGAAGGATAAGGGGTAAGCCATTTAGGACCGAGATGAGGAGAAATTTCTTCACCCAGAGAGTGGTGAACCTGTGGAAGTCTCTACCACAGAAAGTTGTTGAGGCCAATTCACTAAATATATTCAAAAAGGAGTTAGATGTAGTCCTTACTACTAGGGGTATGGCGAGAAAGCAGGAATGGGGTACTGAAGTTGCATGTTCAGCCATGAACTCATTGAATGGCGGTGCAGGCTCGAAGGGCCGAATGGCGTACTCCTGCACCTATTTTCTATGTTTCTATGTTTCACTATTCCCCTGGATCACTCAGGGTAGATTTGAAATTACCACATTTCTCTCGCTTCATAAATTGACACTCGACCTCCTGCTCCGACGTCACTGCCAGAGGATGCTTAGACGAAGACAAAGGCGGAGACAATTGCAGTGAGAAAGGCAGAGAGAAGGACATGGGGAAAGACAGGGAGCAGCACAGGGAGTGAGGGACAGGGAGAGGCACAAGGAGCGAGGGACAGGGAGCGAGGCACAGGGAGCGAGGGACAGGGAGCGAGGCACAGGGAGTGAGGGACAGGGAGAGGCACAGGGAGAGGCACAAGGAGCGAGGGACAGGGAGCGAGGGACAGGGAGCGAGGCACAGGGAGCGAGGGACAGGGAGCGAGGGACAGGGAGCAAGGCACAGGGAGCGAGGCACAGGGAGAGGCACAGGGAGCAAGGGACAGGGAGAGGCACAGGGAGCGAGGGACAGGGAGCGAAGGACAGGGATCGAGGGACAGGGAGCGAGGCACAGGGAGTGAGGGATAGGGAGAGGCACAGGGAGAGGCACAAGGAGCAAGGGACAGGGAGCGAGGCACAGGGAGCGAGGGACAGGGAGCGAGGGACAGGGAGAGGCACAGGGAGCGAGGGATAGGGAGCAAGGGACAGGGAGCGAGGGACAGGGAGCAAGGCACAGGGAGCGAGGCACAGGGAGAGGCACAGGGAGCAAGGGACAGGGAGAGGCACAGGGAGCAAGGGACAGGGAGCGAGGGACAGGGAGAGGCACAGGGAGCGAGGGACAGGGAGCGAGGGACAGGGATCGAGGGACAGGGAGCGAGGCACAGGGAGTGAGGGATAGGGAGAGGCACAGGGAGAGGCACAAGGAGCGAGGGACAGGGAGCGAGGCACAGGGAGCGAGGGACAGGGAGCGAGGGACAGGGAGAGGCACAGGGAGCGAGGGACAGGGAGCGAGGGACAGGGAGCGAGGGACAGGGAGCAAGGCACAGGGAGCGAGGCACAGGGAGAGGCACAGGGAGCAAGGGACAGGGAGAGGCACAGGGAGCGAGGGACAGGGAGCGAGGGACAGGGATCGAGGGACAGGGAGCGAGGCACAGGGAGTGAGGGATAGGGAGAGGCACAGGGAGAGGCACAAGGAGCGAGGGACAGGGAGCGAGGCACAGGGAGCGAGGGACAGGGAGCGAGGGACAGGGAGAGGCACAGGGAGCGAGGGATAGGGAGCAAGGGACAGGGAGCGAGGGACAGGGAGCAAGGCACAGGCAGCGAGGCACAGGGAGAGGCACAGGGAGCAAGGGACAGGGAGAGGGACAGGGAGAGGCACAGGGAGCGAGGGACAGGGAGCGAGGGACAGGGATCGAGGGACTGGGAGAGGCACATGGAACGGGGGACAGGGAGCAAGGCACAGGGAGAGGCACAGGGAGCGAGGCACATGTGTGATATATTCACAGAGCACAAGCACATACAGCTTTCTACATGGCAGGCAGCTCTCTCTCGGAAATCTGCCTAGTTCTGTTTATTATTAACCCTGCATTTGCAGTACACAATACGTCCACATCACAGTGTGGAGCTACAAAAATTACAAGCTTACAGACATTACACTTCTCCCTCCTTAATGAAGAAGTTATTATAACAAACATCATACATAACTTTCATGTTTATATATAACACAAGATATAAACTTACTTTTTTTTCCATATTTACAAATTTAACTTTACCACTTGTTTTCTGTTTCGAAGAGGATACCTTCATTCTCGAACAGAACCTTCCAAACCTGGTGTCGATTTCACACTCATTCGAGGCTCATCCTGAGGAACGTTTTCCTCCATGGAATTTCCTTGATTTTCATTTGTACTCACTCTAAATTCAGGCTCTTTGTTTTCCTGACTCGGACTCAGACTTTCATTCTGATTCTCTCCTGGATTTGTTTCCAGTACATTGGATTTAGGATTTGCTACTGGTGTATCAAACCTATCTGATGAGTCAGAAATAATTGAATCATTCCCACCTTCAACTCCTTCCATGTCTATAGGTAAAATATGATCAATATGGACAATCCTAACCTGTCCATTATCAAATATCTTTACCAAATATGTGCGAGGACCACATATCTTCACCACTCTTCCTGGTAACCACTTTAACCATTTATGGTGATGGTTCTTCACTCATGGACTGTGCCAAATTTGGCTTTAACAACGAGAATCTGGTTCGTGGCTGTCGTTTGAGAAACAACTCTGCTGGTGTTCTACCAGTAGTTGTATGAGGAGTATTTCAATATGTAATCAAAATATTAGCCAATTTGTGATGCAATGACAACTGTTGTTTCCTTGGATTTGGATCCAACATTTGTTTTATGAAGGCACGTTTTACAATTTGTACAGTGCGCTCTGCTGCACCATTCGAAGCAAGATGGTATGGTGGAACCTTGGTATGTTTCACACCATTTTTGCTCGTGAATTGTGCAAATTCTTCTGAACGAAATTGTGGTCCATTATACGAAACAATCTCTTCAGGGAGGCCAAATGAAGAAAATAATTTTCGTAAAATGTCCAATGTTTTACTTGTTGTTATTTTCCACATTGGAAACACCTCAACCCACTTCGAATGGCTATCGATCACAATGAACAATTGTTGTCCTTCTAACTCAGCAAAATCAATATGTAGCCTTTGCCACACCCTGGGAGGCCATTTCCATGGCTGTAATGTACTGGTAGTGGTTGCTTGCTTACCAATTGACATGTCGTACACTGACTCATGATGTACTCTATATCTTTATCAAGACCTGGCCACCATAAATAACTGCGTGCAAAACTCTTGGTCAAGCACATTCCCAGGTGCTGGTCATGGAGGTCTCCTAATAATTTGGACCTGAATTTATTTGGTATAACCACTCTTGCACCCGACATGATACAATCTTTATTGACTGATAATTCATTCCTACAAATGAAGAATGGATGTGTATCTTTGTCTGTTACCTGGTTTGGCCATCCATTTGCAATATACTCATACACCTTTGACATCACTGGGTCACGTTTGGTTGCTCTACCAATCTCTTCAGCTGTGACTGGTAGTTCATCGATGTATGAAAAATAAAACACTTCTTCCCTATCGGGTGTAACTTGTGATGGGGAAGGCAATCTAGACATTGCATCAGCATTACTGTGATCAGCTGATCGTCTGTATTCAATATCATATGTATATGCTGACAAAATCAAAGCCCATCTCTGTATGTGGACTGCAGTTAATGTTGGAACTGGGGACTTTGAATGGAGGATTGCTGTTAGGGGCTTATGGTCCATAACGATGGTAAACTTACGACCATACAAGTATTTGTGAAACTTCTTGACCCTAAAAATTAATGGCAAAGCTTCCCTTTCAATTTGCGTATAATTACTCTCACTGGCACTGAGAGTGCGTGAAGCAAAAGCAATTGGTCTCTCCTCCCCACTACTTAATACATGAGCGAGTATTGCCCCAACTCCATATGGAGAGGCATCACATGCTAGCTTAATCTCCTTAGATATGTCACAGTGAACTAACATGGTGCACTCTACCAATTTGCTTTTATACTCCTTGAATGCTGTATTGCAATCTTTTGACCACTTCCAATGGACCTGTTTCTTCAAAAGTTCATTCAGTGGATGTAAAACTGTAGCCAAATTTGATAGGAATTTCCCATAATATTTCAAAAGACACAAGTGACATTCCTGGGAGTGGTTGCATTTCTAATTGCATCCAATTTTTCCATGGTTGGATGTAAACCATCTTTGTCTACTCTGTACCCTAAGTACTCCACTGAATTTTTAAATAACTCACACTTATGAGCAGATACTCATACTTTGTGCTTCTCTAGCTGTTTGAGGACTTCATTCAATATGTTATTATGAATTTGCCTATTTAGTGCTGAAATTAGTATGTCATCCAAATAACATACTACCCCTTCAATTCCTTGCAAAATCTGGTTCATCACCCCTTGGAATATGGCAGGGGCGGAAGGCACTCCAAACAGTAGCCAATTAAATTGATATAGGCCTAGATAAGTATTTATAGTCAAACATGACTTGGACTCCTCATCTAGTTCAAGCTGTAAGTAGGCATTCGTAAGATCCAGTTTTGAGAAGATCTGACCACCTGTCAGTGTTGTGAATAAATCTTCTATATTCGGCAATGTATTGGGGACATTACCCTCTAGAACCTGGTTTACAGTTACTTTATAATCACCACACAATCTTACCTTACCATCGGACTTAGGTATAACAACAATGGGTGTAGCACAATTACAGCGATCTATAATGTTCTGAGTCTCTAGTCTTTTGAGTTCTTGCTCAACTTTCTCCTTGAGTGCATATGGTACGGAACATGGCTTGTAGTAAACCAATCTAATGTCAGGAAAAACGTGGACAGAAGTATTACCCATTATATTGATGAAGTTAAGAGCCACGATAAACCGGACAACCGGATTAACTCCTTATGAACTAATGACAGGAAGGGCGATGCAATTACCAGAGAACATCATAACAGGGGGGGGGGCGATGTAGGCCCATTAAAAGACAAAATAAAACAGTATGTTTTTGGAACTAAGTACTCAATTAAAAGGGATGCGTAAATTAGTTAGGGACAATCAGGAAGAAAGAGACGCGGAAGCAGAGCTTACAAAGCTCCCTGAAGTCCCGTTGGCGGGAAGTCGCGTTATGGTAAGGATCCTCCCGTGGAAAACCGGGGTTTGCTCCAAAAATGGATAGGACCGTATGAGGTTATAATCAGCAAGGACACTTGTGCCTGCATCGATGTTAAAGGGAACGGACAATGGAAGCATTGGACCCAGCTTAAGGTTTTTGAACCAGCCGTTTAGCACACGTATTAGTTGTTATTGTTTGTCTATTTACAGATTGACAGCGAGAGATTCTTCAAGCAAGCCATTTGGCCATTTTGCCTTTGACTATTTGTTAATTATAGAGTAATAAGATGAAGCTATATATTGCAATCGGTGCGATTATTATAGTTCGTGTTAGGTCCGGCCTGCTAGCTCGACCGAAACGAGAGTTACATGTAAATACCTTTTGTGCATCTCCCTTAACATCTAGGAAGTAGCAGAGTGGGTAATGCGACAAAACGGTACAGGGGAAGTAAATGATACTTGGAACCAGACTGGGGATAAAGAAACGTGGCGATTGGGGAGGGTTACCTTTTGGATGCATTTGACGGATGGTACCAGCCAGAATACAATAGGTCGGTACGACCCCCATTCCTGGTTTTGACCAACACCTCAGGAGTTGGAAGGCCCACCGCTGACATTTGTTTCACTAGAAACCTGACCGGTGAGGAAACAGGTTTTGTAGCAGGATACTTTAACCTCGCCAGGTGGAACATAATAGCCAGCGAAACAACAAACCAGGGGTTCTTTGAAATAGAGGGTTTGAAGAATCAGACAAGTAGCCAGGACTGGGACCCTAAGATTAGGTGGCGACGGGGGCTGAGAGAGAGATTGGGATCGAATCTAACAGCATACAATGACACTTATTTTGTGTGCGGGCATAAGGCCTACCCCTGGTTGCCTCAGAACTGGAGGGGGTCCTGTTATTTGGGATATGTGGTCCCTTTTGTCAGACGGGTACGTACTTTAGCAGAAGTACAGACACCAGGTCGACTAAGACGAGATCTTACCCCGGTAGAGAGGCTATTTGGGGTCATGATGCTCCCATTCGGGATAGGATGCACCATGGATGAATTACGTAATCTAGAGAGGGTACTGGAACAGATAGTTAACGACACTGCTGAAGCAATAGAGGGCATAACGGCTGAAATGGTAGCCATACGCACAATGGTACTCCAGAACCGAATGGCCCTAGATCCTATCTTATGCATGGAGTAATTATTCTGGTTGTAATAATAATTACTTGCTGTCTGATTATCGGGTGTTTTAATATCTGCTGTAAAGTTATGATGGCTCGACTGATGCCAGTAGCCAGTGTAATCGCCGAAGAAGAAGCACACCTGATGGAAATACCTGAAGACACCAAGGATGAAGAAACAGACGACAATGACACTGACCACTATCTTTGAAGGGTAGCCTAGAGCTACAGGCAAGGTGGACATACGGAACATCAGGGAAGTAACATACCTCAAAGGATGAATATATGCTACTATCATTGTGGTCATATGGATTTTGTAAACATCCTCCAAGACCAAAAGGGGGAATATTGTTGGAGCGGATTTTTGGACATATATTTGATTGTATACGGGACCAAACATTTGTTTTATTTTCCCCTTTAAATGAATTTTGTAAGGGATAATACTGATGCATGCTTTAAACAGTTAGACTTTAAGGCATGCTGGCCTTGAGTTGATGGAGATTGGAATGGAGATAATGAACACTGGTATGTTTGTTTAAACCGGTGTCAAAAGACCTGCACTTGTTTATACTGCCCTGTCACAATGCAGGATGGGTTATATATCAAAAGCTTAGCCTTTGATAAGTCAAAGCTTTGTAGTGCTAAAGCATGTGTTGTAAAGTGACGTAATTTGTAAGATAAAAGGACTTCACTGCAGGTGCCAATTTGAGAAGATGGTTCAAAGACAGGGGTCTTTACCACTTCTCCCAAAGCTTTGTCTCCGATTTAATAAACCTCTCTTTATATATTATACAGTCTCGTAAATATTTTTCCACAACAGTTGGTGAGGCCTATAAAGGCTCAGCGGCAGCGAGAGGCGGCAGCAGTCCGAGAGGCAGGAGTTCCTGGCGTTGGTGAGGCCTATAAAGGCTCAGCGGCAGCGAGAGGCGGCAGCAGTCCGAGAGGCAGGAGTTCCTGGCGTTGGTGAGGCCTATAAAGGCTCAGCGGCAGCGAGAGGCATACCTGTGCAGCTGAGCGGGGAGAGAAGGCAAAAAAGAAGTAGAAAGAAATCAAAAGGTGACGTCACAGCCAAGGGGGTAAGTGATTGGCTGGTGATTGGTGAGTAGTTTTTCTTTTTTCTCTTCTATAACAGTGAGTAAACTTTAACATTGTTGTTGCCTATCTCAGGGTTAAGTCATGGCAGGAGAGCTCGGTCGGGTGTTATGCTCCTCCTGTACCATGTGGGAGCTCAGGGACGACTCCAGTGTCCCTGACGACTACGTGTGCGGGAAGTGTATCCTCCTCCAGCTCCTGACGGACCGCGTTGCGGAGTTGGAGTTGAGGGTGGATTCACTCTGGAGCATCCACGATGCTGAGAATGACGTGAGTAGCACGTGTAGCGAGTTGGTCGTACCGCAGGGAAAGAGTCCACAGCCAGAGAGGGAATGGAAGACCAACAGGAAGAACAGTGCAAGGAAGGTAGTGCAGGGGTCCCCTGTGGTCATCCCCCTGCAAAACAGATACACTGCTGTGGGTACTGTTGAGGGGGATGACTCATCAGGGGAGGGCAGCAGCAGCCAAATTCATGGCACCGTGGCTGGCTCTGTTGCACAGGAGGGCAGGAAAAAGAGTGGGAGAGCGATAGTGATAGGGGATTCAATTGTAAGGGGAATAGATAGGCGTTTCTGCGGCCACAACCGAGACTCCAGGATGGTATGTTGCCTCCCTGGTGCAAGGGTCAAGGATGTCTCGGAGAGGGTGCAGGAAATTCTAAAAAGGGAGGGAGATCAGCCAGTTGTCGTGGTGCACATTGGTACCAACGACATAGGTAAAAAAAGGGATGAGGTCCTACGAAACGAATTTAAGGAGCTAGGAGCTAAATTGAAAAGTAGGACCTCAAAAGTAGTCATCTCGGGATTGCTACTAGTGCCACGTGCTAGTCAGAGTAGGAATCGCAGGATAGCGCAGATGAATACGTGGCTTGAGCAGTGGTGCAGCAGGGAGGGATTCAAATTCCTGGGGCATTGGAACCGGTTCTGGGGGAGGTGGGACCAGTACAAACCGGACGGTCTGCACCTGGGCAGGACCGGAACCAATGTCCTAGGGGGAGTGTTTGCTAGTGCTGTTGGGGAGGAGTTAAACTAATATGGCAGGGGGATGGGAACCAATGCAGGGAGATAGAGGGAAACAAAAAGGAGGCAAAAATAAAAGACAGAAAGGAGATGAGGAAAAGTGGAGGGCACAGAAACCCAAGGCAAAGAACAAAAAGGGCCATTGTACAGCAAAATTCTAAAAGGACAAAGGGTGTTAAAAAAACAAGCCTGAAGGCTTTGTGTTTTAATGCAAGGAGTATCCGCAATAAGGTGGATGAATTAACTGTGCAAATAGATGTTAACAAATCTGATGTGATTGGGATTACGGAGACGTGGCTCCAGGATGATCAGGGCTGGGAACTCAACATCCAGGGGTATTCAACATTCAGGAAGGATAGAATAAAAGGAAAAGGAGGTGGGGTAGCATTGCTGGTTAAGGAGGAGATTAAGGCAATAGTTAGGAAGGACATTAGCTTGGATGATGTGGAATCTATATGGGTAGAGATGCAGAACACCAAAGGGCAAAAAACGTTAGTGGGAGTTGTGTACAGACCTCCAAACAGTAGTTGTGATGTTGGGGGAGGGCATCAAACAGGAAATTAGGGGTGCATGCAATAAAGGTGCAGCAGTTATAATGGGTGACTTTAATATGCACATAGATTGGGCTAACCAAACTGGAAGCAATACGGTGGAGGAGGATTTCCTGGAGTGCATAAGGGATGGTTTTCTAGACCAATATGTCGAGGAACCAACTGGGGGGAGGCCATCTTAGACTGGGTGTTGTGTAATGAGAGAGGATTAATTAGCAATCTCGTTGTGCGAGGCCCCTTGGGGAAGAGTGACCATAATATGGTGGAATTCTACATTAGGATGGAGAATGAAACAGTTAATTCAGAGACCATGGTCCAGAACTTAAAGAAGGCTAACTTTGAAGGTATGAGGCGTGAATTGGCTAGGATAGATTGGCAAATGATACTTAAGGGGTTGGCTGTGGATGGGCAATGGCAGACATTTAGAGACCGCATGGATGAACTACAACAATTGTACATTCCTGTCTGGCGTAAAAATAAAAAAGGGAAGGTGGCTCAACCGTGGCTATCAAGGGAAATCAGGGATAGTATTAAAGCCAAGGAAGTGGCATACAAATTGGCCAGAAATAGCAGCGAACCCGGGGACTGGGAGAAATTTAGAACTCAGCAGAGGAGGACAAAGGGTTTGATCAGGGCAGGGAAAATGAAGTACGAGAAGAAGCTTGCAGGAACATTAAGACGGATTGCAAAAGTTTCTATAGATATGTAAAGAGAAAAAGGTTAGTAAAGACAAACGTCGGTCCCCTGCAGTCAGAATCAGGGGAAGTCATAACGGGGAACAAAGAAATGGTGGACCAATTGAACAAGTACTTTGGTTCGGTATTCACTAAGGAGGACACAAACAACCTTCCGGATATAAAAGGGGTCGGAGGGTCTAGTAAGGAGGAGGAACTGAGGGAAATCCTTATTAGTCAGGAAATTGTGTTGGGGAAATTGATGGGATTGAAGGCCGATAAATCCCCAGGGCCTGATGGACTGCATCCCAGAGTACTTAAGGAGGTGGCCTTGGAAATAGTGGATGCATTAACAGTCGTTTTCCAACATTCCATTGACTCTGGATCAGTTCCTATCGAGTGGAGGGTAGCCAATGTAACCCCACTTTTTAAAAAAGGAGGGAGAGAGATAACAGGGAATTATAGACCGGTCAGCCTGACATCGGTAGTGGGTAAAATGATGGAATCAATTATTAAGGATGTCATAGCAGTGCATTTGGAAAGAGGTGACATGATAGGTCCAAGTCAGCGTGGATTTGTGAAAGGGAAATCATGCTTGACAAATCTTCTGGAATTTTTTGAGGATGTTTCCAGTAGAGTGGACAAGGGAGAACCCGTTGATGTGGTATATTTGGACTTTCAGAAGGCGTTCGACAAGGTCCCACACAAGAGATTCATGTGCAAAGTTAAAGCACATGGGATTGGGGGTAGTGTGCTGACATGGATTGAGAACTGGTTGTCAGACAGGAAGCAAAGAGTAGGAGTAAATGGGGACTTTTCAGAATGCCAGGCAGTGACTAGTGGGGTACCGCAAGGTTCTGTGCTGGGGCCCCAGCTGTTTACACTGTACGTTAATGATTTAGACGAGGGGATTAAATGTAGTATCTCCAAATTTGCGGATGACACTAAGGTGGGTGGCAGTGTGAGCTGCGTGGAGGATGCTATGAGGCTGCAGAGCGATTTGGATAGGTTAGGTGAGTGGGCAAATGCATGGCAGATGAAATATAATGTGGATAAATGTGAGGTTATCCACTTTGATGGTAAAAACAGAGAGACAGACTATTATCTGAATGGTGACAGATTAGGAAAAGGGAGGTGCAAAGAGACCTGGGTGTCATGGTACATCAGTCATTGAAGGTTGGCATGCAGGTGCAGCAGGCGGTTAAGAAAGCAAATGGCATGTTGGTCTTCATAGCGAGGGGATTTGAGTACAGGGGCAGGGAGGTGTTGCTACAGTTGTACAGGGCCTTAGTGAGGCCACATCTGGAGTGTTGTGTCCAGTTTTGGTCTCCTAACCTGAGGAAGGACATTCTTGCTATTGAGGGAGTGCAGCGAAGGTTCACCAGACTGATTCCCGGGATGGCGGGACTGACCTATCAAGAAAGACTGGATCAACTGGGCTTGTAATCACTGGAGTTCAGAAGAATGAGAGGGGACCTCATAGAAACGTTTAAAATTCTGACGGGGTTAGACAGGTTAGATGCAGGAAGAATGTTCCCAATGTGGGGGAAGTCCAGAACCAGGGGACACAGTCTAAGGATAAGGGGTAAGCCATTTAGGACCGAGATGAGGAGGAACTTCTTCACCCAGAGAGTGGTGAACCTGTGGAATTCTCTACCACAGAAAGTTGTTGAGGCCAATTCACTAAATATATTCAAAAAGGAGTTAGATGAAGTCCTTACTACGAGGGGGATCAAGGGGTATGGTGAAAAAGAAGGAATGGGGTACTGAAGTTGCATGTTCAGCCATGAACTTATTGAATGGCGGTGCAGGCTAGAAGGGCCGAATGTCCTACTCCTGCACCTATTTTCTATGTTTCTATGTTTCTATGTCAAGACGGCACCATTCAATCCGGCCTCCAAGGCCGAGAGAGCAGTGCAAATCATTAAACAAAGCATGCTTAAAACCCAAAGTCCCACGCTGCAGGGTCGCCTGTCGCGAGTGCTGCTGGCATACAGATCTCGTCCGCACTCACTGACTGGGATCCCCCCGCGCAACTGTTGATGAAAAAGACTTTAAAAACAAGGCTCTCATTAATCCACCCAGACATGCATGAAATCGTTGAGGCAAAGCGCCGTAAGCTGACTGAGTACCATGACAGAAATTCGAGGGGGAGATGGAATGAGATAGGGGACAAAGTTTTTGTACTAAACTATGGCAGGGGTCCCAAATGGCTTGCAGGGACAGTAACGGGCAAGGAAGGAAACAGGCTGCTGGTAGTACAAATGGACGATGGCAAAACCTGCCGGGGGCATGTCGACCAAGTCAAAAGCAGATTTACCAATAACATGCGGAACCAGAGACAGACTACAATGTGGAACTCGCACCACACCTGGTGGACAGACAGAGGGAACAACCTGAGGAAAGGGCAATCCCAACAGACAGCCCAGACGAGTCAACAACAATCACACCAATCGAAACAGACAGCCCAGGCGAGATACCAGCAACCACACCCAAAGAAAAACAGACACCAAGGCAAACAACTGAACCACAACTCAGACGCTCCACGCGAGAGCGTAGACCACCTGAGAGACTGGACCTATAAAGACAATAAGACCTTGGGGGAGGGTGATGTCATGTATCTTACATTATTATATATAACCGTATCCTAACATGCTATACATGATTGTAATAAGATATGACCTGTAACCACCAGCATACCTTACCACCAGGGGTGCACTTGCAAGAGACAGGTATATAAGGACAGGTCTCAGGCAAATGCAGCATTCCAGAGCTGTGAAATAAAGGTGCAGGTCGAGAGTGACCTTGACTTCACTACATGCCTCGTGTGAATCTGTAGAGGGGACAGGACTTTACAGTTTCATTGACTACAGTAGCCTTGTGGGCAGTGGCAGTGCATGGTGAGTTTCTGTCAGTGAAAAGGGAAGTGGAAACGTAACAGATATATTTAAGGTTTAATTTCCTTTTTAAAAAAAAAAGTTATTTGTGAGTACATAAACAAGAGTATAATTAAAGTCATACTGCGCAACGTCACCACTGCAGATAGTCAGTGGGGCGAAGTGGACTTTGCTTTGTTTATTGTTTAAAAGCTTGCAAATCGCACAGTAAATTTAAAGGCATAGCTCACTATAGCTGGTGTTTTCATCATTTGACAGGGATCTCGGCGAGTTGTGGCTGAGGCCTGAAGGTTTGCCAGCCCTGACCCCAGCCAGTTTAAATAACATCGGTGGGCTCCTGGTGAGAGAGTCCTGTCTCCATGGGGGTGAGGCGGGGAGGGGAGTCTGCCTCCCGGGATTTGGGGGGAATGGGGTGATAGAGGACAAGCACTCCAGCAGGCTTTGAGTGCTTTCCACATTGGGACCTGCCCAGCATCCTCCCGGACAGCAACATTATAAAAAAAATTGTTTTGTTTGCAGGACTGGCCAGGAGTCAAGTTGATTGGCAAAAGAATTGGAATGGAGATGAGGAGCCTTTTTTAATGCTCTCGTTATGTTCTCGAATGTATTACTTGAAAGGGTGGTGGAAGCAGATTCAATAGTAATTTTAAACGGGAATTGGATAGATACTTATAAAGGAAAACAAATGGAGGGCTATGGGGCAAGAGTAGGGAATGGGATGGGTGAGTGGAATTAATTGGATAGCTCTTTCAAGGCACAGGCACAGTAAGGGCCCAAAATTCATCAAGACGTAAGATCCGCCCATTTCTCGGCAGTATTCCGGCGGTGTGTCGTTGAAAACCATCGGAATACCACTGAGACCGAGGCACGCTAGTTTGGTGGAAATTTCTTCGGTGGTATGCGAGCGGTGTGCAGCGGCTGGTATGCAGTATTATAGTCGATCAAGATCGACTTTCTTGTCGATGGATGGTGTGGCACTGCACTGCGCATGCGCACATTTATTTTTTGCTTTTTTTTTTATAGATGCTTTTTCCCCGCGATTTTGGGGGTCAGGGGTCACCTGCGCATTCACAGAGAGTTGGAGTCGAGGGAAAGAGAGTGAGAAAGAGCAGCAAGGTATTTGAGGGTCAGTTGGTTTAATCACAGATTCCAGAGTCAAAAAATATTAATAACAAATAATAATTACACAATATCAACAATAATAATTCATATTTTATAAATCAAAAATCATATAATAAATATACTAAATATAAATATAATGGAAATGCTGAAAAAGAAGTCGAAGAGCAGGAACATCGAGAAGGACGGGAGGTTGAGAGCGCCCGCCTTTGACCAGACGGAGTTACCTGCCCTGCTGGAGAACATCACACAGAGATACTCCGAGTAACGAAGGGTGGTCGTGGAAAGCCCCTCCCAAAGGAGTACAACAGAATATAGGATGAGATCGGGGAGGCTGTGTCCTCCACAAGTACCACAGTATGCACCGGGGAGAGGTGCCGTAAGAGGTGGAATGACCTGGTGAGGGTAGCAAGAGTAAGTCATGATTTTATTTATGTACCCCCAAATGTGCTATGTACCGTGTAAATGTAGTGTCACACGTTATTTATCCCAAGGTTACGGCGATGTATTTGTGCTTTCAGTCAATGACAAGAGGATCAACGCAGTGTTTTGATGTGTGTGCGTGTGCCTGCGTGTGTGTGCGTGAACCTGTGTGTTTGCTATGTTAAATGGATTGAAGATTTTTACTTTCATTTACTTCACTTTCTCCAGAAGAAGACATCTGCAACGGCAGTGGATCAGCGGCGTATGGTGGGGGGGCGGGGGGGGGAAGACCTCCAATGCAAGAACCAGTGACGGAGATTGAGATCCATGCCCTGTCGCTGGTCAGCGATAGCAACCGTGCCACCACTGGTGTTGGAGCTGACCCACCCACAAAGGTGGTCAGTTCAATACAATCCCCGGTCTGTGTTGCGGTCGTGTAATGTCATGTAATGTAACTGTAATCTTGGCCTCATATAATGTAATGTAAGTTTATTGCACTGAAATGTTGGCCCCATGTGATGTACTGTAATGTTGGGGACATGTAACACAATGTATACATGTATTGTCTGTCTGCTGTAATGCAGTAATGCAGCAGTGGTGGACCTTTGAGTAAGACTGCGCTAAGCCACTGTACTCATGTACTCATGTAACCCTTACCCCTCCCCTGGTGCTAAGCATTTTTAATTGTTGTTTTGTACTTCCAGACTCAGAGGAGTCAGACCAGACCTCCGCAGAGAGACCAGACGAAAGACCCACTGCGTCATCCAGCGCTCTCCTGACCTCACCACTGGCAGAGATGAAAAAGACGAAGAGGAAGAACCGCTGATCCTGGAGCCAGTCGAGGTGGAGGTGGGGGTGTAGATGGAGGAGGATACACCAGCTCCAGGTGGGCCAGCTGCAACATCCTCCACCACCGAGTCTGTATTCAGAGGATTCCCCCATGCCTCCGCTGATTCTGTGGGACCAAACTGTGCGCAGCAAGGCACCCCAGTGTTGCAGCGCCTTTGCTGCAGCGACGGAGGTTGGTGCAGAAAAGGTCCGTTGCTGCTAGACAGATAGGCGCGTACCAGGACATGGTGCGTCTGCCACCTAGACTCCAGTGAACCGAGACTCCAGTGACCTGTTGAGTGGAACGTAAAAGATCCCATGCAAAACACATGGAAAGAGACAAGGAAAGAGCATCTGGCCCATCCAGTCTGTCCAATCCAGACATGGTGCCATCAGCACATGCCCCACTCACCCAGCCTCCTGATAGAGATAAAGTTAAACAGAGAAAAAGGCCGTAGGCAGTTTAGAAAAGAAAGCCTCTCTGAGAATTCCTCTCTGATCTTGTCAAGTCAACCAAGCTCCAAGTGACTGTGGTAACTAACAACACTGGCCACTGCATTTATGAAGATATCTTGCACTTGCAAGAACTTGCCCAGTGCTCTTTTGAAGGCCTGAAACATTTGCGGCGAAAATTGCCGTTTTACGACAGCAAGGTGCAAAATGTTATCGGCCCCCCCACTCAACCCCACAGAATTGGGTGGGAATTTGGCGGAAGCGCTATGAAGTAGCAACTTGCTCCAGGCGTGAGCGCCCCGCTCAGCTGCGTGCGGCGATGATGATGTCATCGCCCCGGAAGTGAAATTCGGCCGCGCTCCCTCACATACCACCTGCCGGTGACAACTGTCATGTTTGTAACCACAATGTAACACCACTGTATTACTGTAAACACTCAACCTAGATGCACACCTTGACCACAAGGGGTGAACTTATGGGAGACACTCCTTACCTGATCACACAGGTATAAAAAGGGAGGTCCCACGCAGGGTCATCGTCTTTGGAGTCCTGTGAATAAAGAGTTAAGGTCACAGAGTGACCTTGTCCCCAGAATGTGCCTTGTGTGGTTTCATACTGTAGAGTAAGGACATTACATTGGCGACGAGAAACGGGAATTCACGACCCACGAGAATGGCCACCGGTAGCACAGAGTAACAGTACTATGTTGGGGAAGACTGGGACAATTTTGTTGAGAGGCTTCAGCAAAGCTTCGTTATGAAAGAATGGCTGGGGACTGCAGCGGCCGACAAGCGAAGGGCTCACCTTTTGACCAGCTGCGGAACAAAGACTTACGCGCTCATGAAGGACTTACTAGCACCCGAAAAGCCGGCGGACAAAACCTTTGAAGAACTTAGTAAGTTGATTGGGGAGCACCTCAAACCGGCGAGTAGCATACATAAGGCCCAACACAGATTCTACACCCACCGACGTTGTGAAGGACAGAGCATACCGGACTTCGTAGCGGACCTCCGGCATTTGGCCGGCCTCTGTAAGCTCACAGACGCCTGCAGGGGGGACATGCTAAGGGACTTCTTTATCAAGGGCATCGGTCATGCGGGAATTTTCCACAAATTAATTGAGACCAAGGATTTGACCTCGGAAGCAGCGGCGTTGATAGCTCAAACTTTCATGGTGGGGGAGGAAGAGACGAAAATAATATACGCAATTCTGCCTCTAATGCGGCGATGGATCAGGGAGTCAACATCATCAATACGACTCAGAGCCCCGCAGGCAGGGGCAGTCCGACACTCCCCAGGCAGCAATAGACCCCAGAGTAGGACTTCAACAGAAACAATGGCAGGCTGAACGACATTCATGCCATCACAGTGGACAATGCGGCCCGGGATGGGGCCATTGACACCCACTAATAGAGTACTTAAGAGCAGTCAAAGGGACAGTCAGCACGGAATGCCTGGCCATAGTCCCTTTGTGCGCAACAACGCAAACTTTAACTCATGCTGGAGGTGTGGGGGAAAACACTTGCTAGATCTTGCAGATTTCAACAGTTTGTCTGCAGGATGTGCAATCTCAGTGGCCACTTAGCTCGAATGTGCAGGAAGTCTGCAACCAGACTAATATATGAGGCGGATGGACCAGAAGAGGGTTTTTTGAGGCAGGTTGACTTTTGGGGCAAATCGATGGATGCCAAGGTTCAGCGGGTCCATGTGGCGAATATTCACAGTTCATACACTAAAACGCCACCAATGATGATGAGGGTTTTATTAAACGGTATCCCAGTACGCATGGAGCTGGACACTGGGGCCAGCCAGTCACTCATGGGCATTCAGCAATTTGAGAAGCTATGGCCAGTCGACCCAAATTAGCACGTATGAAACACAATTACGGACTTACACGAAATAAATCATTCCGGTGCTAGGCAGTGCAATGTTGGCTGTCACACACAATGGGTTAGTGAATCGGCTGCCACTCTGGATTGTCCCGGGCAATGGTCCCGCACTGTTGGGGAGGAGCTGGTTAGCCGAGATGAACTGGAAATGGGGGGATGTTCACGCAATGTCATCTGTGGAGCGAAGTTCGTGCTCACAAGTCCTACAACAATTCGATTCACTATTCCAACCTGACGTCAGGACTTTCAAAGGCACTAAAGTAGTGATACACATCACCCTGGACGCCAGGCCAGTGCACCACAAAGCCAGAGCGGTGACGTATGTGATGCGGGAAAAGATCGAGAGCGAATTGGACCGGCTGTTGAGAGAGGGCATCATCTCGCCTGTTGAATTCAGCGACTGGGCGAGCCCCATTGTTCCCGTTCTAAAAGCGGATGGCTCTGTCAGGATCTGTGGCGACTACAAGGCCAACATCAATCGGGTGTCCGTACAAGATCAATACCCGCTCCCGTGAGCGGAGGGCCTCTTCCATCCAGCACTGGCCCGGCACTGAAAATTGCACTAACGCGCTCAGCAGGCTTCCACTGGCCACCACTGAGGCGCAGCGGAGCAAAGCACTGAGATGGTCATGGCTGTCGATGCCTTTGACAGCACAGGCTCTCCCATCACAGCCCGCCAGATCAAAATCTGGACAAACAGAGATCCCTGATTAAGAAATGTGTCCTGACTGGGATTGGGCGCCCGCACACGCAGCATGCCCTGAGGAGGTCAGAACGTTCCACAGATGGGTGGATGAGCTGCCAACTCCATCCAAGCCAACTGCCTACTATGGGGCAGCCGGGTAGTTATGCCCCAGAAGGGCAGGGAGGCATTC
This sequence comes from Pristiophorus japonicus, assembly GCF_044704955.1. Classification (NCBI taxonomy): domain Eukaryota; kingdom Metazoa; phylum Chordata; class Chondrichthyes; family Pristiophoridae; genus Pristiophorus; species Pristiophorus japonicus. Next base: position 228,635,576 of record NC_091982.1, on the reverse strand, counting down.
ATCAGGGAACTCCACAGCGAGCACCCAGGCATTGTGCTGATGAAGGTCATTGCCCAGTCACACGTTTGGTGGCCTGGAATTGATTCAGACCTGGATCACTGTGTTCACAGGTGCACAATGTGTGCCCATCTGGGTAATGTCCCCATGGAGGCCCCGCTAAGCCCATGGCCCTGGCCCACCAGGCCATGGTCACGCATTCATGTTGACTACGCGGGCCCGTTCATGGGAAAGATGTTCCTTATTGTGGTAGATGCGTACTCGAAATGGATCGACTACATCATTCTGAATTCATGCATGTCATCCACCACCATGGAAAGCCTACGTGCAATCTTTGCAACCCATAGCTTGCCAGACATCCTGGTTAGTGGTAATGGCCCATGTTTCACAAGCTACAAATTCCGAGAGTTTATGACGGGCAATGGCATCAACCACGTCAGGACTGCGCCATTCAAGCCGGCCTCCAATGGCCAGACGGAATGTACGGTCCAAATCATTAAGCAAGGTATGCTCAGGATTCAAGGACCCTCCCTACAATGCCACCTATCGTGTCTCCTGCTGGCCTATAGATCCCGACCGCACTCGCTCATGGGGGTCCCGCCTGCAGAGCTACTAATGAAACGGACACTCAAAACTCGGTTGTCCCTCATTCACCCAGTCCTGACCGACATAGTTGAGGGCAAGCGCAAGTCACAAAATGAGTACCATGACCGTAACTCGAGGGGGAGATGTATAGAAATAAATGATCCTGTATTCGTCCTCAATCATGCCATGGGGCCCAAATGGCTTGAGGGCACTGTAATTGACAAAGAGGGGAATAGTGTCATCGTGATAAAACTCAACAATGGTCAAATATGCCGTAAGCATCTGGACCAAGCAAAAAAAAGGTTCAGCATCGACACGGAGGAACCTGAAGAAGACCATGAGATGGAGCTCACAACACCGCCAGTGAACGAGCAACAAGAGCAATCAGAAGAATTCACAGACCCTGCGGTCAGCCCGGACAGGCCGGAATCACCACGGGTGACAGACACTCACGTCAGTGTCCAACAACCAGAACCCCAACTGCGGCGCTCCACGAGGGAGCGTAGACCACCTGAAAGACCAAACCTATGATCCCAATAAGACTTTGGGGGGGGAGGTGATGTCATGTATGTAACCACAATTTAACACCACTGTATTACTGTATACACTCAACCTAGATGCACACCTTGACTACAAGGGGTGAACTTGTGGGAGACACTCCTTACCTGATCACACAGATATAAAAAGGGAGGTCCCACGCAGGGTCATCGTCTTTGGAGTCCTGTGAATAAAGAGTTAAGGTCACAGAGTGACCTTGTCCCCAGAATGTGCCTCGTGTGGTTTCATACTGTAGAGTAAGGAATTTACAACAACAACAGCTTCAGCCGTCGCATTGCAGTCGGGAATTGGCTGGAGCAGCAATATTTAACGGTGCCATCTTGAAACAAAATCTCTGTTGACCATTATTTTCTCTCCTTTCCAACACATAGGCAGAGTGGCTGGTCGACCAATCGCAGTCATTTTTATTTCAAAGACTGTTCTGCTCGAAGGATAAGGGGTAAGCCATTTAGGACCGAGATGAGGAGAAATTTCTTCACCCAGAGAGTGGTGAACCTGTGGAAGTCTCTACCACAGAAAGTTGTTGAGGCCAATTCACTAAATATATTCAAAAAGGAGTTAGATGTAGTCCTTACTACTAGGGGTATGGCGAGAAAGCAGGAATGGGGTACTGAAGTTGCATGTTCAGCCATGAACTCATTGAATGGCGGTGCAGGCTCGAAGGGCCGAATGGCGTACTCCTGCACCTATTTTCTATGTTTCTATGTTTCACTATTCCCCTGGATCACTCAGGGTAGATTTGAAATTACCACATTTCTCTCGCTTCATAAATTGACACTCGACCTCCTGCTCCGACGTCACTGCCAGAGGATGCTTAGACGAAGACAAAGGCGGAGACAATTGCAGTGAGAAAGGCAGAGAGAAGGACATGGGGAAAGACAGGGAGCAGCACAGGGAGTGAGGGACAGGGAGAGGCACAAGGAGCGAGGGACAGGGAGCGAGGCACAGGGAGCGAGGGACAGGGAGCGAGGCACAGGGAGTGAGGGACAGGGAGAGGCACAGGGAGAGGCACAAGGAGCGAGGGACAGGGAGCGAGGGACAGGGAGCGAGGCACAGGGAGCGAGGGACAGGGAGCGAGGGACAGGGAGCAAGGCACAGGGAGCGAGGCACAGGGAGAGGCACAGGGAGCAAGGGACAGGGAGAGGCACAGGGAGCGAGGGACAGGGAGCGAAGGACAGGGATCGAGGGACAGGGAGCGAGGCACAGGGAGTGATGGATAGGGAGAGGCACAGGGAGAGGCACAAGGAGCGAGGGACAGGGAGCGAGGCACAGGGAGCGAGGGACAGGGAGCGAGGGACAGGGAGAGGCACAGGGAGCGAGGGATAGGGAGCAAGGGACAGGGAGCGAGGGACAGGGAGCAAGGCACAGGGAGCGAGGCACAGGGAGAGGCACAGGGAGCAAGGGACAGGGAGAGGCACAGGGAGCGAGGGACAGGGAGCGAGGGACAGGGAGAGGCACAGGGAGCGAGGGACAGGGAGCGAGGGACAGGGATCGAGGGACAGGGAGCGAGGCACAGGGAGTGAGGGATAGGGAGAGGCACAGGGAGAGGCACAAGGAGCGAGGGACAGGGAGCGAGGCACAGGGAGCGAGGGACAGGGAGCGAGGGACAGGGAGAGGCACAGGGAGCGAGGGACAGGGAGCGAGGGACAGGGAGAGGCACAGGGAGCGAGGGATAGGGAGCAAGGGACAGGGAGCGAGGGACAGGGAGCAAGGCACAGGGAGCGAGGCACAGGGAGAGGCACAGGGAGCAAGGGACAGGGAGAGGCACAGGGAGCGAGGGACAGGGAGCGAGGGACAGGGAGAGGCACAGGGAGCGAGGGACAGGGAGCGAGGGACAGGGATCGAGGGACAGGGAGCGAGGCACAGGGAGTGAGGGATAGGGAGAGGCACAGGGAGAGGCACAAGGAGCGAGGGACAGGGAGCGAGGCACAGGGAGCGAGGGACAGGGAGCGAGGGACAGGGAGAGGCACAGGGAGCGAGGGACAGGGAGCGAGGGACAGGGAGCGAGGGACAGGGAGCAAGGCACAGGGAGCGAGGCACAGGGAGAGGCACAGGGAGCAAGGGACAGGGAGAGGCACAGGGAGCGAGGGACAGGGAGCGAGGGACAGGGATCGAGGGACAGGGAGCGAGGCACAGGGAGTGAGGGATAGGGAGAGGCACAGGGAGAGGCACAAGGAGCGAGGGACAGGGAGCGAGGCACAGGGAGCGAGGGACAGGGAGCGAGGGACAGGGAGAGGCACAGGGAGCGAGGGATAGGGAGCAAGGGACAGGGAGCGAGGGACAGGGAGCAAGGCACAGGCAGCGAGGCACAGGGAGAGGCACAGGGAGCAAGGGACAGGGAGAGGGACAGGGAGAGGCACAGGGAGCGAGGGACAGGGAGCGAGGGACAGGGATCGAGGGACTGGGAGAGGCACATGGAACGGGGGACAGGGAGCAAGGCACAGGGAGAGGCACAGGGAGCGAGGCACATGTGTGATATATTCACAGAGCACAAGCACATACAGCTTTCTACATGGCAGGCAGCTCTCTCTCGGAAATCTGCCTAGTTCTGTTTATTATTAACCCTGCATTTGCAGTACACAATACGTCCACATCACAGTGTGGAGCTACAAAAATTACAAGCTTACAGACATTACACTTCTCCCTCCTTAATGAAGAAGTTATTATAACAAACATCATACATAACTTTCATGTTTATATATAACACAAGATATAAACTTACTTTTTTTTCCATATTTACAAATTTAACTTTACCACTTGTTTTCTGTTTCGAAGAGGATACCTTCATTCTCGAACAGAACCTTCCAAACCTGGTGTCGATTTCACACTCATTCGAGGCTCATCCTGAGGAACGTTTTCCTCCATGGAATTTCCTTGATTTTCATTTGTACTCACTCTAAATTCAGGCTCTTTGTTTTCCTGACTCGGACTCAGACTTTCATTCTGATTCTCTCCTGGATTTGTTTCCAGTACATTGGATTTAGGATTTGCTACTGGTGTATCAAACCTATCTGATGAGTCAGAAATAATTGAATCATTCCCACCTTCAACTCCTTCCATGTCTATAGGTAAAATATGATCAATATGGACAATCCTAACCTGTCCATTATCAAATATCTTTACCAAATATGTGCGAGGACCACATATCTTCACCACTCTTCCTGGTAACCACTTTAACCATTTATGGTGATGGTTCTTCACTCATGGACTGTGCCAAATTTGGCTTTAACAACGAGAATCTGGTTCGTGGCTGTCGTTTGAGAAACAACTCTGCTGGTGTTCTACCAGTAGTTGTATGAGGAGTATTTCGATATGTAATCAAAATATTAGCCAATTTGTGATGCAATGACAACTGTTGTTTCCTTGGATTTGGATCCAACATTTGTTTTATGAAGGCACGTTTTACAATTTGTACAGTGCGCTCTGCTGCACCATTCGAAGCAAGATGGTATGGTGGAACCTTGGTATGTTTCACACCATTTTTGCTCGTGAATTGTGCAAATTCTTCTGAACGAAATTGTGGTCCATTATACGAAACAATCTCTTCAGGGAGGCCAAATGAAGAAAATAATTTTCGTAAAATGTCCAATGTTTTACTTGTTGTTATTTTCCACATTGGAAACACCTCAACCCACTTCGAATGGCTATCGATCACAATGAACAATTGTTGTCCTTCTAACTCAGCAAAATCAATATGTAGCCTTTGCCACACCCTGGGAGGCCATTTCCATGGCTGTAATGTACTGGTAGTGGTTGCTTGCTTACCAATTGACATGTCGTACACTGACTCATGATGTACTCTATATCTTTATCAAGACCTGGCCACCATAAATAACTGCGTGCAAAACTCTTGGTCAAGCACATTCCCAGGTGCTGGTCATGGAGGTCTCCTAATAATTTGGACCTGAATTTATTTGGTATAACCACTCTTGCACCCGACATGATACAATCTTTATTGACTGATAATTCATTCCTACAAATGAAGAATGGATGTGTATCTTTGTCTGTTACCTGGTTTGGCCATCCATTTGCAATATACTCATACACCTTTGACATCACTGGGTCACGTTTGGTTGCTCTACCAATCTCTTCAGCTGTGACTGGCAGTTCATCGATGTATGAAAAATAAAACACTTCTTCCCTATCGGGTGTAACTTGTGATGGGGAAGGCAATCTAGACATTGCATCAGCATTACTGTGATCAGCTGATCGTCTGTATTCAATATCATATGTATATGCTGACAAAATCAAAGCCCATCTCTGCATGTGGACTGCAGTTAATGTTGGAACTGGGGACTTTGAATGGAGGATTGCTGTTAGGGGCTTATGGTCCATAACGATCGTAAACTTACGACCATACAAGTATTTGTGAAACTTCTTGACCCTAAAAATTAATGGCAAAGCTTCCCTTTCAATTTGCGTATAATTACTCTCACTGGCACTGAGAGTGCGTGAAGCAAAAGCAATTGGTCTCTCCTCCCCACTACTTAATACATGAGCGAGTATTGCCCCAACTCCATATGGAGAGGCATCACATGCTAGCTTAATCTCCTTAGATATGTCACAGTGAACTAACATGGTGCACTCTACCAATTTGCTTTTATACTCCTTGAATGCTGTATTGCAATCTTTTGACCACTTCCAATGGACCTGTTTCTTCAAAAGTTCATTCAGTGGATGTAAAACTGTAGCCAAATTTGATAGGAATTTCCCATAATATTTCAAAAGACACAAGTGACATTCCTGGGAGTGGTTGCATTTCTAATTGCATCCAATTTTTCCATGGTTGGATGTAAACCATCTTTGTCTACTCTGTACCCTAAGTACTCCACTGAATTTTTAAATAACTCACACTTATGAGCAGATACTCATACTTTGTGCTTCTCTAGCTGTTTGAGGACTTCATTCAATATGTTATTATGAATTTGCCTATTTAGTGCTGAAATTAGTATGTCATCCAAATAACATACTACCCCTTCAATTCCTTGCAAAATCTGGTTCATCACCCCTTGGAATATGGCAGGGGCGGAAGGCACTCCAAACAGTAGCCAATTAAATTGATATAGGCCTAGATAAGTATTTATAGTCAAACATGACTTGGACTCCTCATCTAGTTCAAGCTGTAAGTAGGCATTCGTAAGATCCAGTTTTGAGAAGATCTGACCACCTGTCAGTGTTGTGAATAAATCTTCTATATTCGGCAATGTATTGGGGACATTACCCTCTAGAACCTGGTTTACAGTTACTTTATAATCACCACACAATCTTACCTTACCATCGGACTTAGGTATAACAACAATGGGTGTAGCACAATTACAGCGATCTATAATGTTCTGAGTCTCTAGTCTTTTGAGTTCTTGCTCAACTTTCTCCTTGAGTGCATATGGTACGGAACATGGCTTGTAGTAAACCAATCTAGTGTCCTTCTGTACTCTGACACTCGCCTTGAAGCCTTGGATCGGACTGCCCATTTCGCAGAACACCTTCGGATACTTCTTGATAACCTCATCCGTTGATGAAAATCTCGCTTCCACACAGAAAATCTTACTCCAATCCAGCTTCAGTGAGCTCAATCAATTTCTTCCTAGTAAGGCAGACTTGTCTCCCTTCACTACTATTAGAGGCAAATTCTAAAATTGATCTTTATATTTCACCAATACAGTGTTACGACCTACCACAGGAATTTTCTCTCCTGAGCAGCCTTGCAGCTCTATCTTGGATTTCTCCAGTTGGAAATCACGCAATTTGTCGAGGTACAGTGACTCCGGTACTATACTCATGGATGCACCCGTGTCAATTTCCATTGGTATCTTGAATCCCACAACATTTATGTGGATTTTGATGCTTTCCGAATCACTGTCGGTTAACCTCGTGCTCCTGATGACGTGTAACTCTAACATCTCCTCGTCCTGTTGTTGTTCTTCCATGCTATGTAGTCTCTTGGGATTTCTACTCATAGCTTTGAACGCTGAACTCATAGCTTTAAAAACTGGTTTACCCTTCAGTCGGCATGCCTTCGCAATATGCCCAGTCTTTCTGCAGAAGAAACGCTCTGCCTTCACGTATGGACAACTTTGAGCAATGTGTTGTCCCAGGCACCTATAGCATGACTTCGACGCTCAGTTAGAATTTCCAGTTTCTGAGACTTTGGGCCCCCACCGTCTTTTACTTTGAACCTGCAGGTGATTTACCTCGGTTGACTGACGACCATAATTATTATTTAATTCTCGTGAATATTGTTCGGCCATGCCCATCGACCTCGCTGTCTGACAAGCAATCTCAAAAGTCAAGTCATCCGTCGTCAATAACTTCCTTCTGATTGCATCATTTTTCACCCCACAAACAAAACGATCTCGTAATGCTCGGTTTTGTAAGTTTCCAAAATTACAGTGCATCGATAGCTTTTTTAATGCTACGATGTGATTACTGATAATTTAATCAGCCTTTTGATTCAGAATCCCGAAACGATAGCTTTCAGCAATTTTTAACGGTTTGGGGTTATAGTGCAGCTCCAGCTTCGTTAAAATCTCTTTAAGCATTGTGTCCTTTGGCTCGTCAGGCACAAGCAGATTTACAAGGGTTTCATACAATGCCGGACCTGTCCCTGATAAGAAGGTCGCTTTCTTACATTCCAACACAGCCCGGTTCTGGACTGCATTGTCTGGAACTTCCATTATGTTATTATACATTTCTAACCGATCCACATACACTTTAAAACATTCCCGGCTGTGTCTATATTTCCTCCAAATGTCCGATTACATCTGCCATTTTAATCTCTAGCTATTCACACTGTGTGCTATATTTTACCTTGGATTTTGTAGCTTTGTTCCAAAGACAGAAACTTCCAAAGTCTTTCTGTCGGCTGGCTGAATCCTTCACCAACAAAATTTAAGCTTTAAATAATCCGAAAAATCCCATCTCATCGCTAAATGTGATATCTTCACAGAGCACAAGCACACATAGCTTCCTACATGGCAGGCAGCTCCCTCGGAAGCCTCCGGAATCTGCCTGGTTCTGTTTATTTATTAACTCTACAGTTGCAGTACACAATATGTCCACATCCACAGTGTGGAGCTACAAACAGTACAAGCTTACAGGGAGCGAGGGATAGGGAGAGAGGCACAGGGAGTGAGGAACAGGGAGTGAGGGACAGGGAGAGGCACAGGGAGCGAGAGACAGGGAGCGAGGGACAGGGAGAGGCACAGGGAGCGAGGGACAGGGAGAGGCACAGGGAGCGAGGGACAGGGAGCGAGGCACAGGAAGAGGCACAGGGAGCGAGGCACAGCGAGCGAGGGACAGTGAGCGAGGGACAGGGAGAGGCACAGGGAGTGAGGCACAGGGAAAGAGGGACAGGGATTGAGGCACAGGGAACGAGGGACAGAGAGCGAGGGACAGGGAGCGAGGCACAGGGAGCGAGGGACAGAGAGCGAGGGATAGGGAGCAAGGCACAGGGAGCGAAGGACAGGGAGTGAGGCACAGGGAGTGAGGGACAGGGAGAGGCACAGGGAGCGAGAGACAGGGAGCGAGGGACAGGGAGAGGCACAGGGAGCGAGGGACAGGGAGAGGCACAGGGAGCGAGGCACAGGAAGAGGCACAGAAAGCGAGGCACAGGGAGCGAGGCACAGCGAGCGAGGGACAGAGAACGAGGGACAGGGAGAGGTACAGGGAGTGAGGCACAGGGAAAGAGGGACAGGGATTGAGACACAGGGAACGAGGGACAGAGAGCGAGGGACAGGGGACGAGGGACAGGGAGTGAGGAACAGGGAGCAAGAGACAGAGAGCAAGGGAGAGGGAGCAATAGACAGGGAGCGAGGCACAGGGAATGAGGGAGAGGGAGCGAGGCACAGGGAGCGAGGGACAGGTGGCGAGGGACCGGGAGCAAGGGACAGGTGGTGAGGGACCGGGAGCAAGGGACAGGGAGCGAGAGACAGGGAGCGAGAGACAGGGAGCGAGGGACAGGGAGCGAGAGACAGGGATCGAGGGAGAGAGAACGAGGCACAGGGAGCGAGTGAGAGGGAACGAGGCACAAGGAGCGAGGGAGAGGGAACGAGGCACAGGGAGTGAGGGACAGGGAGAGGCACAGGGAGCGAGGGACAGGGAGAAAAGGACAGGGAGGGGCACAGGGAGCAAGGGACAGAGAGCGAGGGACAGGGAGCGAGGCACAGGGAGCAAGGGACAGAGAGCGAGGGACAGGGAGCGAGGCACGGGAGCGAGGGACAGGGAGTGAGGCACAGGGAGTGAGGGACAGGGAGAGGGACAGGGAGAGGCACAGGGAGCGAGAGACAGGGAGCGAGGGACAGGGAGAGGCACAGGGAGCGAGGGACAGGGAGAGGCACAGGGAGCGAGGGACAGGGAGCGAGGCACAGGAAGAGGCACAGGGAGCGAGGGACAGAGAGCGAGGGACAGGGGACGAGGCACAGGGAGTGAGGAACAGGGAGCAAGAGACAGAGAGCAAGGGAGAGGGAGCAATAGACAGGGAGCGAGGCACAGGGAATGAGGGAGAGGGAGCGAGGCACAGGGAGCGAGGGACAGGTGGCGAGGGACCGGGAGCAAGGGACAGGTGGTGAGGGACCGAGAGCGAGGGACAGGGAGCGAGAGACAGGGAGCGAGGGAGAGGGAGCGAGAGACAGGGAGCGAGGGACAGGGAGCGAGAGACAGGGATCGAGGTAGAGAGAACGAGGCACAGGGAGCGAGGGAGAGGGAACGAGGCACAAGGAGCGAGGGAGAGGGAACGAGGGACAGGGAGCAAAGGACAGGGAGAGGCACAGGGAGCGAGGGACAGAGAGCGATGGACAGGGAGCGAGGCACAGGGAGCGATGGACAGAGAGCGAGGGACAGGGAGCGAGGCACAGGGAGCGAGGCACAGGGAGCGAGGGACAGAGAGCGAGGGACAGGGAGCGAGGGACAGAGAGCGAGGGACAGGGAGCGAGGCACAGGGAGCGAGGGACAGGGAGCGAGGCACAGGGAGTGAGGGACAGGGAGCGAGGGACAGGGAGCGAGGGACAGAGAGCGAGGGACAGGGAGCGAGGGACAGGGAGAGGTACAGGGAGAGGTACAGGGAACGAGGGACAGGAGCGAGGCACAGGGAACGAGGGACAGAGAGCGAGGCACAGGTAGCGAGGGACAGAGAGCGAGGGACAGGGAGCGAGGTACAGGAGCGAGGGACAGGAAGAGGTACAGGGAACGAGGGACAGGGAGCGAGGGACAGGGAGAGGTACAGGGAACGAGGGACAGGGAGCGAGGCACAGGGAGCGAGGCACAGGGAGCGAGGGACAGGGAGAGGTACAGGGAATGAGGGACAGGGAGCGAGGCACAGGGAGCGAAGGACAGAGAGCGAGGGACAGGGAACGAGGGACAGGGAGAGGCACAGGGAGCGAGGGACAGGATGCGAGGGACAGGGAGAGGCACAGGGAGTGAGGGACAGGGAGCGAGGGACAAGGAGAGGCACAGGGAGAGAGGGACAGGGAGCGAGGGACATGGAGCGAGGGACAGGGAGTGAGGCACAGGGGGTGAGGCACAGGGAGCGAGGCCCAGGGAGCGAGGCACAGGGAGCGAGGGACCGGGAGCAAGAGACAGGTGGTGAGGGACCGGGAGCGAGGGACAGGGAGCGAGAGACAGGGAACGAGGGACAGGGAGAGGCACAGGGAGCGAGGGACAGGATGCGAGGGACAGGGAGAGGCACAGGGAGTGAGGGACAGGGAGCGAGGGACAGGGAGAGGCACAGGGAGAGAGGGACAGGGAGCGAGGGACATGGAGCGAGGGACAGGGAGTGAGGCACAGGGGGTGAGGCACAGGGAGCGAGGCCCAGGGAGCGAGGCACAGGGAGCGAGGGACCGGGAGCAAGAGACAGGTGGTGAGGGACCGGGAGCGAGGGACAGGGAGCGAGAGACAGGGAGCGAGGGAGAGGGAGCGAGAGACAGGGAGCGAGGGACAGGGAGCGAGAGACAGGGATCGAGGGAGAGAGAACGAGGCACAGGGAGCGAGGGAGAGGGAACGAGGCACAAGGAGCGAGGGAGAGGGAACGAGGCACAGGGAGTGAGGGACAGGGAGAGGCACAGGGAGCAAGGGACAGGGAGCAAAGGACAGGGAGAGGCACAGGGAGCGAGGGACAGAGAGCGAGGGACAGGGTGCGAAGGACAGAGAGCGAGGGACAGGGAATGAGGGACAGGGAACGAGGCACAGGGAGCGAGGGACAGAGAGCGAGGGACAGGGAACGAGGGACAGGGAGCGAGGCACAGGGAGCGAGAGACAGAGAGCAAGGGACAGGGAACGAGGGACAGGGAGCGAGGCACAGGGAGCGAGGGACAGAGAGCGAGGGACCGGGAGCGAGGGACAGGGAGCGAGAGACAGGGAGTGAGGGAGAGGGAGCGAGAGACAGGGACCGAGAGACAGGGAGCAAGAGACAGGGATCGAGGGAGAGAGAACGAGGCACAGGGAGCGAGGGAGAGGGAACGAGGCACAAGGAGCGAGCGAGAGGGAACGAGTCACAGGGAGTGAGGGACAGGGAGAGGCACAGGGAGCGAGGGACAGGGAGCAAAGTACAGGGAGAGGCACAGGGAGCGAGGGACAGGATGCGAGGGACAGGGAGAGGCACAGGGAGCGAGGGACAGGGAGCGAGCGACAGGGAGAGGCACAGGGAGAGAGGGACAGGGAGCAAGGGACATGGAGCAAGGGAGAGGGAATGAGGCACAGGGGGTGAGGCACAGGGAGCGAGGCCCAGGGAGCGAGGCACAGGGAGCGAGGCAACGGGAGCGAGCGACAGGGAGCGAGGGAGAGGGAACGAGGCACAAGGAGCGAGCCACAGGGAGCGAGGGACAGAGAGCGAGAGACAGGGAACGAGGGACAGGGACCGAGGCACAGGGAGCGAGAGACAGAGAGCAAGGGACAGGGAACGAGGGACAGGGAGCGAGGCACAGGGAGCGAGGGACAGAGAGCGAGGGACAGGGAACGAGGGACTGGGAGCGAGGCACAGGGAGCGAGGGACAGAGAGCGAGGGACAGGGAACGAGGGACAGGGAGCGAGGCACAGGGAGCGAGGGACAGAGAGCGAGGGACAGGGAACGAGGGACTGGGAGTGAGGCACAGGGAGCGAGGGACAGAGAGCGAGGGACAGGGGGCGAGGCACAGGGAGTGAGGCACAGGGAGCGAGAGACACAGAGCAAGGGAGAGGGAGCAATAGACAGGGAGCGAGGCACAGGGAGCGAGGCCCAGGGAGCGAGGCTCAGGGAGCGAGGGACCGGGAGCAAGGGACAGGTGGTGAGGGACCGGGAGCGAGGGACAGGGAGCGAGAGACAGGGAGCGAGGGACAGGGGACGAGGGACAGAGAGCGAGGGACAGGGAGCGAGAGACAGGGATCGAGGGAGAGAGAACGAGGCACAGGGAGCGAGGGAGAGGGAACGAGGCACAAGGAGCGAGGGAGAGGGAACGAGGCACAGGGAGTGAGGGACAGGGAGAGGCACAGGGAGCAAGGGACAGGGAGCAAGAGACAGAGAGCAAGGGAGAGGGAGCAATAGACAGGGAGCGAGGCACAGGGAACGAGGGAGAGGGAGCGAGGCACAGGGAGCGAGGGACAGGTGGCGAGGGACCGGGAGCAAGGGGCAGGTGGTGAGGGACCGGGAGCGAGGGACAGGGAGCGAGAGACAGGGAGCGAGGGAGAGGGAGCGAGAGACAGGGAGCGAGGGACAGGGAGCGAGAGACAGGGATCGAGGGAGAGAGAACGAGGCACAGGGAGCGAGGGAGAGGGAACAAGGCACAAGGAGCGAGGGAGAGGGAACGAGGCACAGGGAGTGAGGGACAGGGAGAGGCACAGGGAGCGAGGGACAGGGAGCAAAGGACAGGGAGAGGCACAGGGAGCGAGGGACAGGATGAGAGGGACAGGGAGCGAGGCACAGGGAGCGAGGCACAGGGAGCGAGGGACAGAGAGCGAGGGACAGGGAGCGAGGGACAGAGAGCGAGGGACAGGGAGCGAGGCACAGGGAGCGAGGGACAGGGAGCGAGGCACAGGGAGTGAGGGACAGGGAGTGAGGGACAGGGAATGAGGGACAGGGAGCGAGGCACAGGGAACGAGGGACAGAGAGCGAGGGACAGGGAGCGAGGGACAGAGAGCGAGGGACAGGGAGCGAGGTACAGGGAGCGAGGGACAGGGAGAGGTACAGGGAGAGGTACAGGGAACGAGGGACAGGGAGCGAGGGACAGAGAGCAAGGCACAGGGAGCGAGGGACAGAGAGCGAGGGACAGGGAGCGAGGGACAGGGAGCGAGGGACAGGGAGCGAGGGACAGGGAGAGGTACAGGGAACGAGGGACAGGGAGCGAGGGACAGGGAGAGGTACAGGGAACAAGGGACAGGGAGCGAGGCACAGGGAGCCAGGGACAGAGAGCGAGGGACAGGGAACGAGGGACAGGGAGCGAAGGACAGAGAGCGAGGGACAGGGAGCGAGGCACAGGGAGCGAGGGACAGAGAGCGAGGGACAGGGAGCGAGGGACAGAGAGCGAGGGACAGGGAGCGAGGGACAGAGAGCGAGGGACAGGGAGCGAGGCACAGGGAGCGAGGGACAGGGAGCGAGGGAGAGGGAACGAGGCACAAGGAGCGAGGCACAGGGAGTGAGGGACAGGGAGAGGCACAGGGAACGAGGGACAGGGAGCGAGAGACAGGGAGCGAGAGACAGGGAGCGAGGGACAGGGAGCGAGAGACAGGGATCGAGGGAGAGAGAACGAGGCACAGGGAGCGAGTGAGAGGGAACGAGGCACAAGGAGCGAGGGAGAGGGAACGAGGCACAGGGAGTGAGGGACAGGGAGAGGCACAGGGAGCGAGGGACAGGGAGAAAAGGACAGAGAGCAAGGCACAGGGAGCGAGGGACAGAGAGCGAGGGACAGGGAGCGAGGGACAGGGAGCGAGGGACAGGGAGCGAGAGACAGGGATCGAGGGAGAGAGAACGAGGCACAGGGAGCGAGTGAGAGGGAACGAGGCACAAGGAGCGAGGGAGAGGGAACGAGGCACAGAGAGCGAGGGACAGGGAGCGAGGCACAGGGAGCAAGGGACAGAGAGCGAGGGACAGGGAGCGAGGCACGGGAGCGAGGGACAGGGAGTGAGGCACAGGGAGTGAGGGACAGGGAGAGGCACAGGGAGCGAGAGACAGGGAGCGAGGGACAGGGAGAGGCACAGGGAGCGAGGGACAGGGAGAGGCACAGGGAGCAAGGGACAGAGAGCGAGGGACAGGGAGCGAGGCACGGGAGCGAGGGACAGGGAGTGAGGCACAGGGAAAGAGGGACAGGGATTGAGGCACAGGGAACGAGGGACAGAGAGCGAGGGACAGGGAGCGAGGCACAGGGAGCGAGGGACAGAGAGCGAGGGACAGGGGACGAGGGACAGAGAGCGAGGGACAGGGGACGAGAGACAGGGAGCGAGGGACAGGGAGCAAGAGACAGAGAGCAAGGGAGAGGGAGCAATAGACAGGGAGCGAGGCACAGGGAATGAGGGAGAGGGAGCGAGGCACAGGGAGCGAGGGACAGTTGGCGAGGGACCGGGAGCAAGGGACAGGTGGTGAGGGACCGAGAGCGAGGGACAGGGAGCGAGGGACAGGGAGCGAGAGACAGGGAGCGAGGGACAGGGGACGAGGGACAGAGAGCGAGGGACAGGGAGCGAGAGACAGGGATCGAGGGAGAGAGAACGAGGCACAGGGAGCGAGGGAGAGGGAACGAGGCACAAGGAGCGAGGGAGAGGGAACGAGGCACAGGGAGTGAGGGACAGGGAGAGGCACAGGGAGCAAGGGACAGGGAGCAAGAGACAGAGAGCAAGGGAGAGGGAGCAATAGACAGGGAGCGAGGCACAGGGAACGAGGGAGAGGGAGCGAGGCACAGGGAGCGAGGGACAGGTGGCGAGGGACCGGGAGCAAGGGGCAGGTGGTGAGGGACCGGGAGCGAGGGACAGGGAGTGAGAGACAGGGAGCGAGGGAGAGGGAGCGAGAGACAGGGAGCGAGGGACAGGGAGCGAGAGACAGGGATCGAGGGAGAGAGAACGAGGCACAGGGAGCGAGGGAGAGGGAACAAGGCACAAGGAGCGAGGGAGAGGGAACGAGGCACAGGGAGTGAGGGACAGGGAGAGGCACAGGGAGCGAGGGACAGGGAGCAAAGGACAGGGAGAGGCACAGGGAGCGAGGGACAGGATGCGAGGGACAGGGAGCGAGGCACAGGGAGCGAGGCACAGGGAGCGAGGGACAGAGAGCGAGGGACAGGGAGCGAGGGACAGAGAGCGAGGGACAGGGAGCGAGGCACAGGGAGCGAGGGACAGGGAGCGAGGCACAGGGAGTGAGGGACAGGGAGTGAGGGACAGGGAATGAGGGACAGGGAGCGAGGCACAGGGAACGAGGGACAGAGAGCGAGGGACAGGGAGCGAGGGACAGAGAGCGAGGGACAGGGAGCGAGGTACAGGGAGCGAGGGACAGGGAGAGGTACAGGGAGAGGTACAGGGAACGAGGGACAGGGAGCGAGGGACAGAGAGCAAGGCACAGGGAGCGAGGGACAGAGAGCGAGGGATAGGGAGCGAGGGACAGGGAGCGAGGGACAGGGAGCGAGGGACAGTGAGAGGTACAGGGAACGAGGGACAGGGAGCGAGGGACAGGGAGAGGTACAGGGAACGAGGGACAGGGAGCGAGGCACAGGGAGCCAGGGACAGAGAGCGAGGGACAGGGAACGAGGGACAGGGAGCGAAGGACAGAGAGCGAGGGACAGGGAGCGAGGCACAGGGAGCGAGGGACAGAGAGCGAGGGACAGGGAGCGAGGGACAGAGAGCGAGGGACAGGGAGCGAGGCACAGGAGGAGGCACAGGGAGCGAGGCACAGGGAAAGAGGGACAGGGATTGAGGCACAGGGAACGAGGGACAGAGAGCGAGGGACAGGGAGCGAGGCACAGGGAGCGAGGGACAGAGAGCGAGGGACAGGGGACGAGGGACAGAGAGCGAGGGACAGGGGACGAGGCACAGGGAGTGAGGAACAGGGAGCAAGAGACAGAGAGCAAGGGAGAGGGAGCAATAGACAGGGAGCGAGGCACAGGGAATGAGGGAGAGGGAGCGAGGCACAGGGAGCGAGCGACAGTTGGCGAGGGACCGGGAGCAAGGGACAGGTGGTGAGGGACCGAGAGCGAGGGACAGGGAGCGAGAAACAGGGAGCGAGGGAGAGGGAGCGAGAGACAGGGAGCGAGGGACAGGGAGCGAGAGACAGGGATCGAGGTAGAGAGAACGAGGCACAGGGAGCGAGGGAGAGGGAACGAGGCACAAGGAGTGAGGGAGAGGGAACGAGGGACAGGGAGCAAAGGACAGGGAGAGGCACAGGGAGCGAGGGACAGAGAGCGATGGACAGGGAGCGAGGCACAGGGAGCGATGGACAGAGAGCGAGGGTCAGGGAGCGAGGCACAGGGAGCGAGGCACAGGGAGCGAGGGACAGAGAGCGAGGGACAGGGAGCGAGGGACAGAGAGCGAGGGACAGGGAGCGAGGCACAGGGAGCGATGGACAGAGAGCGAGGGACAGGGAGCGAGGCACAGGGAGCGAGGCACAGGGAGCGAGGGACAGAGAGCGAGGGACAGGGAGCGAGGGACAGGGAGCGAGGGACAGGGAGCGAGGCACAGGGAGCGAGGCACAGGGAGCGAGGGACAGAGAGCGAGGGACAGGGAGCGAGGGACAGAGAGCGAGGCACAGGGAGTGAGGGACAGGGAGCGAGGCACAGGGAGTGAGGGACAGGGAGAGGCACAGGGAACGAGGGACAGGGAGCGAGGCACAGGGAACGAGGGACAGGGAGCGAGGGACAGGGAGCGAGGGACAGAGAGCGAGGGACAGGGAGCGAGGTACAGGGAACGAGGGACAGGGAGAGGTACAGGGAGAGGTACAGGGAACGAGGGACAGGAGCGAGGCGCAGGGAACGAGGGACAGAGAGCGAGGCACAGGTAGCGAGGGACAGGAAGAGGTACAGGGAACGAGGGACAGGGAGCGAGGGACAGGGAGAGGTACAGGGAACGAGGGACAGGGAGCGAGGCACAGGGAGCCAGGGACAGAGAGCGAGGGACAGGGAACGAGGGACAGGGAGCGAAGGACAGAGAGCGAGGGACAGGGAGCGAGGCACAGGGAGCGAGGGACAGAGAGCGAGGGACAGGGAGCGAGGGACAGAGAGCGAGGGACAGGGAGCGAGGGACAGAGAGCGAGGGACAGGGAGCGAGGCACAGGGAGCGAGGGACAGGGAGCGAGGGAGAGGGAACGAGGCACAAGGAGCGAGGCACAGGGAGTGAGGGACAGGGAGCGGCACAGGGAACGAGGGACAGGGAGCGAGAGACAGGGAGCGAGAGACAGGGAGCGAGGGACAGGGAGCGAGAGACAGGGATCGAGGGAGAGAGAACGAGGCACAGGGAGCGAGTGAGAGGGAACGAGGCACAAGGAGCGAGGGAGAGGGAACGAGGCACAGGGAGTGAGGGACAGGGAGAGGCACAGGGAGCGAGGGACAGGGAGAAAAGGACAGGGAGAGGCACAGGGAGCAAGGGACAGAGAGCGAGGGACAGGGAGCGAGGCACAGGGAGCAAGGGACAGAGAGCGAGGGACAGGGAGCGAGGCACGGGAGCGAGGGACAGGGAGTGAGGCACAGGGAGTGAGGGACAGGGAGAGGCACAGGGAGCGAGAGACAGGGAGCGAGGTACAGGGAGAGGCACAGGGAGCGAGGGACAGGGAGAGGCACAGGGAGCGAGGGACAGGGAGCGAGGCACAGGAAGAGGCACAGGGAGCGAGGCACAGGGAAAGAGGGACAGGGATTGAGGCACAGGGAACGAGGGACAGAGAGCGAGGGACAGGGAGCGAGGCACAGGGAGCGAGGGACAGAGAGCGAGGGACAGGGGACGAGGGACAGAGAGCGAGGGACAGGGGACGAGGCACAGGGAGTGAGGAACAGGGAGCAAGAGACAGAGAGCAAGGGAGAGGGAGCAATAGACAGGGAGCGAGGCACAGGGAATGAGGGAGAGGGAGCGAGGCACAGGGAGCGAGGGACAGTTGGCGAGGGACCGGGAGCAAGGGACAGGTGGTGAGGGACCGAGAGCGAGGGACAGGGAGCGAGAGACAGGGAGCGAGGGAGAGGGAGCGAGAGACAGGGAGCGAGGGACAGGGAGCGAGAGACAGGGATCGAGGTAGAGAGAACGAGGCACAGGGAGCGAGGGAGAGGGAACGAGGCACAAGGAGCGAGGGAGAGGGAACGAGGGACAGGGAGCAAAGGACAGGGAACGAGGGACAGGGAGCGAGGGACAGAGAGCGATGGACAGGGAGCGAGGCACAGGGAGCGATGGACAGAGAGCGAGGGACAGGGAGCGAGGCACAGGGAGCGAGGCACAGGGAGCGAGGGACAGAGAGCGAGGGACAGGGAGCGAGGGACAGAGAGCGAGGGACAGGGAGCGAGGCACAGGGTGCGATGGACAGAGAGCGAGGGACAGGGAGCGAGGCACAGGGAGCGAGGCACAGGGAGCGAGGCACAGGGAGCGAGGGACAGAGAGCGAGGGACAGGGAGCGAGGGACAGGGAGCGAGGGACAGGGAGCGAGGCACAGGGAGCGAGGGACAGAGAGCGAGGGACAGGGAGCGAGGGACAGAGAGCGAGGGACAGGGAGCGAGGCACAGGGAGCGAGGGACAGGGAGCGAGGCACAGGGAGTGAGGGACAGGGAGAGGCACAGGGAACGAGGGACAGGGAGCGAGGCACAGGGAACGAGGGACAGGGAGCGAGGGACAGGGAGCGAGGGACAGAGAGCGAGGGACAGGGAGCGAGGTACAGGGAACGAGGGACAGGGAGAGGTACAGGGAGAGGTACAGGGAACGAGGGACAGGAGCGAGGCGCAGGGAACGAGGGACAGAGAGCGAGGCACAGGTAGCGAGGGACAGGAAGAGGTACAGGGAACGAGGGACAGGGAGCGAGGGACAGGGAGAGGTACAGGGAACGAGGGACAGGGAGCGAGGCACAGGGAGCGAGGCACAGGGAGCGAGGGACAGGGAGCGAGGCACAGGGAGCGAGGCACAGGGAGCGAGGGACAGGGAGAGGTACAGGGAATGAGGGACAGGGAGCGAGGCACAGGGAGCGAAGGACAGAGAGCGAGGGACAGGGAACGAGGGACAGGGAGAGGCACAGGGAGCGAGGGACAGGATGCGAGGGACAGGGAGAGGTACAGGGAGTGAGGGACAGGGAGCGAGGGACAGGGAGAGGCACAGGGAGAGAGGGACAGGGAGCGAGGGACATGGAGCGAGGGACAGGGAGTGAGGCACAGGGGGTGAGGCACAGGGAGCGAGGCCCAGGGAGCGAGGCACAGGGAGCGAGGGACCGGGAGCAAGGGACAGGTGGTGAGGGACCGGGAGCGAGGGACAGGGAGCGAGAGACAGGGAGCGAGGGAGAGGGAGCGAGAGACAGGGAGCGAGGGACAGGGAGCGAGAGACAGGGATCGAGGGAGAGAGAACGAGGCATAGGGAGCGAGGGAGAGGGAACGAGGCACAAGGAGCGAGGGAGAGGGAACGAGGCACAGGGAGTGAGGGACAGGGAGAGGCACAGGGAGCAAGGGACAGGGAGCAAAGGACAGGGAGAGGCACAGGGAGCGAGGGACAGAGAGCGAGGGACAGGGTGCGAAGGACAGAGAGCGAGGGACAGGGAATGAGGGACAGGGAGCGAGGCACAGGGAGCGAGGGACAGAGAGCGAGGGACAGGGAACGAGGGACAGGGAGCGAGGCACAGGGAGCGAGAGACAGAGAGCAAGGGACAGGGAACGAGGGACAGGGAGCGAGGCATAGGGAGCGAGGGACAGAGAGCGAGGGACAGGGAACGAGGGACAGGGAGCGAGGCACAGGGAGCGAGGGACAGAGAGCGAGGGACCGGGAGCGAGGGACAGGGAGCGAGAGACAGGGAGTGAGGGAGAGGGAGCGAGAGACAGGGAGCGAGAGACAGGGAGCAAGAGACAGGGATCGAGGGAGAGAGAACGAGGCACAGGGAGCGAGGGAGAGGGAACGAGGCACAAGGAGCGAGGGAGAGGGAACGAGTCACAGGGAGTGAGGGACAGGGAGAGGCACAGGGAGCGAGGGACAGGGAGCAAAGGACAGGGAGAGGCACAGGGAGCGAGGGACAGGATGCGAGGGACAGGGAGAGGCACAGGGAGCGAGGGACAGGGAGCGAGGGACAGGGAGAGGCACAGGGAGAGAGGGACAGGGAGCAAGGGACATGGAGCAAGGGAGAGGGAATGAGGCACAGGGGGTGAGGCACAGGGAGCGAGGCCCAGGGAGCGAGGCACAGGGAGCGAGGCACAGGGAGCGAGGGACAGGGAGCGAGGGAGAGGGAACGAGGCACAAGGAGCGAGGCACAGGGAGCGAGGGACAGAGAGCGAGAGAAAGGGAACGAGGGACAGGGACCGAGGCACAGGGAGCGAGAGACAGAGAGCAAGGGACAGGGAACGAGGGACAGGGAGCGAGGCACAGGGAGCGAGGGACAGAGAGCGAGGGACAGGGAACGAGGGACAGAGAGCGAGGCACAGGGAGCGAGGGACAGAGAGCGAGGGACAGGGAACGAGGGACAGGGAGCGAGGCACAGGGAGCGAGGGACAGAGAGCGAGGGACAGGGAACGAGGGACAGGGAGCGAGGCACAGGGAGCGAGGGACAGAGAGCGAGGGACAGGGAACGAGGGACTGGGAGCGAGGCACAGGGAGCGAGGGACAGAGAGCGAGGGGCAGGGGGCGAGGCACAGGGAGTGAGGCACAGGGAGCGAGAGACACAGAGCAAGGGAGAGGGAGCAATAGACAGGGAGCGAGGCACAGGGAACGAGGGAGAGGGAGCGAGGCACAGGGAGAGGCACAGGGAGCGAAGGACAGAGAGCGAGGCACAGGGAGAGGCACAGGAAGCGAAGGACAGGGAGCGAGGCACAGGGAGCGAGGCACAGGGAGCGAGGAACAGAGAGCGAGGGACAGGGGACGAGGGACAGAGAGCGAGGGACAGGGGACGAGGCACAGGGAGTGAGGAACAGGGAGCAAGAGACAGAGAGCAAGGGAGAGGGAGCAATAGACAGGGAGCGAGGCACAGGGAACGAGGGAGAGGGAGCGAGGCACAGGGAGCGAGGGACAGGTGGCGAGGGACCGGGAGCAAGGGGCAGGTGGTGAGGGACCGGGAGCGAGGGACAGGGAGCGAGAGACAGGGAGCGAGGGAGAGGGAGCGAGAGACAGGGAGCGAGGGACAGGGAGCGAGAGACAGGGATCGAGGGAGAGAGAACGAGGCACAGGGAGCGAGGGAGAGGGAACAAGGCACAAGGAGCGAGGGAGTGGGAACGAGGCACAGGGAGTGAGGGACAGGGAGAGGCACAGGGAGCGAGGGACAGGGAGCAAAGGACAGGGAGAGGCACAGGGAGCGAGGGACAGGATGCGAGGGACAGGGAGCGAGGCACAGGGAGCGAGGCACAGGGAGCGAGGGACAGAGAGCGAGGGACAGGGAGCGAGGGACAGAGAGCGAGGGACAGGGAGCGAGGCACAGGGAGCGAGGGACAGGGAGCGAGGCACAGGGAGTGAGGGACAGGGAGTGAGGGACAGGGAATGAGGGACAGGGAGCGAGGCACAGGGAACGAGGGACAGAGAGCGAGGGACAGGGAGCGAGGGACAGAGAGCGAGGGACAGGGAGCGAGGTACAGGGAGCGAGGGACAGGGAGAGGTACAGGGAGAGGTACAGGGAACGAGGGACAGGGAGCGAGGGACAGAGAGCAAGGCACAGGGAGCGAGGGACAGAGAGCGAGGGACAGGGAGCGAGGGACAGGGAGCGAGGGACAGGGAGAGGTACAGGGAACGAGGGACAGGGAGCGAGGGACAGGGAGAGGTACAGGGAACGAGGGACAGGGAGCGAGGCACAGGGAGCGAGGGACAGAGAGCGAGGGACAGGGAACGAGGGACAGGGAGCGAAGGACAGAGAGCGAGGGACAGGGAGCGAGGCACAGGGAGCGAGGGACAGGGAGCGAGGGACAGGGAGCGAGGGACAGAGAGCGAGGGACAGGGAGCGAGGGACAGAGAGCGAGGGACAGGGAGCGAGGGACAGAGAGCGAGGGACAGGGAGCGAGGCACAGGGAGCGAGGGACAGGGAGCGAGGGAGAGGGAACGAGGCACAAGGAGCGAGGCACAGGGAGTGAGGGACAGGGAGTGGCACAGGGAACGAGGGACAGGGAGCGAGGCACAGGGAACGAGGGACAGGGAGCGAGGGACAGGGAGCGACGGACAGAGAGCGAGGGACAGGGAGCGAGGTACAGGGAGCGAGGGAGAGGGAGAGGTACAGGGAGAGGTACAGGGAACGAGGGACAGGAGCGAAGCACAGGGAACGAGGGACAGAGAGCGAGGCACAGGTAGCGAGGGACAGAGAGCGAAGGACAGAGAGCGAGGGACAGGGAACGAGGGACAGGGAGAGGCACGGGGAGCGAGGGACAGGATGCGAGGGACAGGGAGAGGCACAGGGATTGAGGGACAGGGAGCGAGGGACAGGGAGAGGCACAGGGAGAGAGGGACAGGGAGCGAGGGACATGGAGCGAGGGACAGGGAGTGAGGCACAGGGGGTGAGGCACAGGGAGCGAGGCCCAGGGAGCGAGGGACAGGGAGCGAGGGACAGGGAGAGGTACAGGGAACGAGGGACAGGGAGCGAGGGACAGGGAGAGGTACAGGGAACGAGGGACAGGGAGCGAGGCACAGGGAGCGAGGGACAGAGAGCGAGGGACAGGGAACGAGGGACAGGGAGCGAGGGACAGGGAATGAGGGACAGGGAGCGAGGCACAGGGAACGAGGGACAGAGAGCGAGGGACAGGGAGCGAGGGACAGAGAGCGAGGGACAGTGAGCGAGGTACAGGGAGCGAGGGACAGGGAGAGGTACAGGGAATGAGGGACAGGGAGCGAGGGACAGGGAGAGGTACAGGGAACGAGGGACAGGGAGCGAGGCACAGGGAGCGAGGGACAGGGAGCGAGGGACAGAGAGCGACGGACAGGGAACAAGGGACAGGGAGCGAAGGACAGAGAGCGAGGGACAGGGAGCGAGGCACAGGGAGCGAGGGACAGAGAGCGAGGGACAGGGAGCGAGGGACAGGGAGCGAGGGACAGAGAGCGAGGGACAGGGAACAAGGGACAGGGAGCGAAGGACAGAGAGCGAGGGACAGGGAGCGAGGCACAGGGAGCGAGGGACAGAGAGCGAGGGACAGGGAGCGAGGGACAGGGAGCGAGGGACAGAGAGCGAGGGACAGGGAGCGAGGCACAGGGAGCGAGGGACAGAGAGCGAGGGACAGGGAGCGAGGGACAGGGAGCGAGGCACAGGGAGTGAGGGACAGAGAGCGAGGGACAGGGAGCGAGGGACAGAGAGCGAGGGACAGGGAGCGAGGGACAGAGAGCGAGGGACAGGGAGCGAGGGACAGAGAGCGAGGGACAGGGAGCGAGGCACAGGGAGCGAGGGACAGGGAGCGAGGGAGAGGGAACGAGGCACAAGGAGCGAGGCACAGGGAGTGAGGGACAGGGAGAGGCACAGGGAACGAGGGACAGGGAGCGAGGCACAGGGAACGAGGGACAGGAAGGAGGGACAGGGAGTGAGGGACAGGGGACGAGGGACAGAGAGCGAGGGACAGGGGACGAGGCACAGGGAGTGAGGAACAGGGAGCAAGAGACAGAGAGCAAGGGAGAGGGAGCAATAGACAGGGAGCGAGGCACAGGGAACGAGGGAGAGGGAGCGAGGCACAGGGAGCGAGGGACAGGTGGCGAGGGATCGGGAGCAAGGGGCAGGTGGTGAGGGACCGGGAGCGAGGGACAGGGAGCTAGAGACAGGGAGCGAGGGAGAGGGAGAGGTACAGGGAGAGGTACAGGGAACGAGGGACAGGGAGCGAGGGACAGAGAGCAAGGCACAGGGAGCGAGGGACAGAGAGCGAGGGACAGGGAGCGAGGGACAGGGAGCGAGGGACAGGGAGAGGTACAGGGAATGAGGGACAGGGAGCGAGGGACAGGGAGAGGTACAGGGAACGAGGGACAGGGAGCGAGGCACAGGGAGCGAGGGACAGAGAGCGAGGGACAGGGAACAAGGGACAGGGAGCGAAGGACAGAGAGCGAGGGACAGGGAGCGAGGCACAGGGAGCGAGGGACAGAGAGCGAGGGACAGGGAGCGAGGGACAGGGAGCGAGGGACAGAGAGCGAGGGACAGGGAACAAGGGACAGGGAGCGAAGGACAGAGAGCGAGGGACAGGGAGCGAGGCACAGGGAGCGAGGGACAGAGAGCGAGGGACAGGGAGCGAGGGACAGGGAGCGAGGGACAGAGAGCGAGGGACAGGGAGCGAGGCACAGGGAGCGAGGCCCAGGGAGCGAGGGACAGGGAGCGAGGGACAGGGAGAGGTACAGGGAACGAGGGACAGGGAGCGAGGGACAGGGAGAGGTACAGGGAACGAGGGACAGGGAGCGAGGCACAGGGAGCGAGGGACAGAGAGCGAGGGACAGGGAACGAGGGACAGGGAGCGAGGGACAGGGAATGAGGGACAGGGAGCGAGGCACAGGGAACGAGGGACAGAGAGCGAGGGACAGGGAGCGAGGGACAGAGAGCGAGGGACAGTGAGCGAGGTACAGGGAGCGAGGGACAGGGAGAGGTACAGGGAGAGGTACAGGGAACGAGGGACAGGGAGCGAGGGACAGAGAGCAAGGCACAGGGAGCGAGGGACAGAGAGCGAGGGACAGGGAGCGAGGGACAGGGAGCGAGGGACAGGGAGAGGTACAGGGAATGAGGGACAGGGAGCGAGGGACAGGGAGAGGTACAGGGAACGAGGGACAGGGAGCGAGGCACAGGGAGCGAGGGACAGAGAGCGAGGGACAGGGAACAAGGGACAGGGAGCGAAGGACAGAGAGCGAGGGACAGGGAGCGAGGCACAGGGAGCGAGGGACAGAGAGCGAGGGACAGGGAGCGAGGGACAGGGAGCGAGGGACAGAGAGCGAGGGACAGGGAACAAGGGACAGGGAGCGAAGGACAGAGAGCGAGGGACAGGGAGCGAGGCACAGGGAGCGAGGGACAGAGAGCGAGGGACAGGGAGCGAGGGACAGGGAGCGAGGGACAGAGAGCGAGGGACAGGGAGCGAGGCACAGGGAGCGAGGGACAGAGAGCGAGGGACAGGGAGCGAGGGACAGGGGACGAGGCACAGGGAGTGAGGAACAGGGAGCAAGAGACAGAGAGCAAGGGAGAGGGAGCAATAGACAGGGAGCGAGGCACAGGGAACGAGGGAGAGGGAGCGAGGCACAGGGAGCGAGGGACAGGTGGCGAGGGATCGGGAGCAAGGGGCAGGTGGTGAGGGACCGGGAGCGAGGGACAGGGAGCGAGAGACAGGGAGCGAGGGAGAGGGAGCGAGAGACAGGGAGCGAGGGACAGGGAGCGAGAGACAGGGGTCGAGGGAGAGAGAACGAGGCACAGGGAGCGAGGGAGAGGGAACAAGGCACAAGGAGCGAGGGAGTGGGAACGAGGCACAGGGAGTGAGGGACAGGGAGAGGCACAGGGAGCGAGGGACAGGGAGCAAAGGACAGGGAGAGGCACAGGGAGCGAGGGACAGGATGCGAGGGACAGGGAGCGAGGCACAGGGAGCGAGGCACAGGGAGCGAGGGACAGAGAGCGAGGGACAGGGAGCGAGGGACAGAGAGCGAGGGACAGGGAGCGAGGCACAGGGAGCGAGGGACAGGGAGCGAGGCACAGGGAGTGAGGGACAGGGAGTGAGGGACAGGGAATGAGGGACAGGGAGCGAGGCACAGGGAACGAGGGACAGAGAGCGAGGGACAGGGAGCGAGGGACAGAGAGCGAGGGACAGGGAGCGAGGTACAGGGAGCGAGGGACAGGGAGAGGTACAGGGAGAGGTACAGGGAACGAGGGACAGGGAACGAGGGACAGAGAGCAAGGCACAGGGAGCGAGGGACAGAGAGCGAGGGACAGGGAGCGAGGGACAGGGAGCGAGGGACAGGGAGAGGTACAGGGAACGAGGGACAGGGAGCGAGGGACAGGGAGAGGTACAGGGAACGAGGGACAGGGAGCGAGGCACAGGGAGCGAGGGACAGAGAGCGAGGGACAGGGAACGAGGGACAGGAAGCGAAGGACAGAGAGCGAGGGACAGGGAGCGAGGCACAGGGAGCGAGGGACAGAGAGCGAGGGACAGGGAGCGAGGGACAGAGAGCGAGGGACAGGGAGCGAGGGACAGAGAGCGAGGGACAGGGAGCGAGGGACAGAGAGCGAGGGACAGGGAGCGAGGCACAGGGAGCGAGGGACAGGGAGCGAGGGAGAGGGAACGAGGCACAAGGAGCGAGGCACAGGGAGTGAGGGACAGGGAGTGGCACAGGGAACGAGGGACAGGGAGCGAGGCACAGGGAACGAGGGACAGGGAGCGAGGGACAGGGAGCGACGGACAGAGAGCGAGGGACAGGGAGCGAGGTACAGGGAGCGAGGGAGAGGGAGAGGTACAGGGAGAGGTACAGGGAACGAGGGACAGGAGCGAGGCACAGGGAACGAGGGACAGAGAGCGAGGCACAGGTAGCGAGGGACAGAGAGCGAAGGACAGAGAGCGAGGGACAGGGAACGAGGGACAGGGAGAGGCACGGGGAGCGAGGGACAGGATGCGAGGGACAGGGAGAGGCACAGGGATTGAGGGACAGGGAGCGAGGGACAGGGAGAGGCACAGGGAGAGAGGGACAGGGAGCGAGGGACATGGAGCGAGGGACAGGGAGTGAGGCACAGGGGGTGAGGCACAGGGAGCGAGGCCCAGGGAGCGAGGGACAGCGAGCGAGGGACAGGGAGAGGTACAGGGAACGAGGGACAGGGAGCGAGGGACAGGGAGAGGTACAGGGAACGAGGGACAGGGAGCGAGGCACAGGGAGCGAGGGACAGAGAGCGAGGGACAGGGAACGAGGGACAGGGAGCGAGGGACAGGGAATGAGGGACAGGGAGCGAGGCACAGGGAACGAGGGACAGAGAGCGAGGGACAGGGAGCGAGGGACAGAGAGCGAGGGACAGGGAGCGAGGTACAGGGAGCGAGGGACAGGGAGAGGTACAGGGAGAGGTACAGGGAACGAGGGACAGGGAGCGAGGGACAGAGAGCAAGGCACAGGGAGCGAGGGACAGAGAGCGAGGGACAGGGAGCGAGGGACAGGGAGCGAGGGACAGGGAGAGGTACAGGGAATGAGGGACAGGGAGCGAGGGACAGGGAGAGATACAGGGAACGAGGGACAGGGAGCGAGGCACAGGGAGCGAGGGACAGAGAGCGAGGGACAGGGAACGAGGGACAGGGAGCGAAGGACAGAGAGCGAGGGACAGGGAGTGAGGCACAGGGAGCGAGGGACAGAGAGCGAGGGACAGGGAGCGAGGGACAGGGAGCGAGGGACAGAGAGCGAGGGACAGGGAGCGAGGCACAGGGAGCGAGGGACAGAGAGCGAGGGACAGGGAGCGAGGGACAGGGAGCGAGGCACAGGGAGCGAGGGACAGAGAGCGATGGACAGGGAGCGAGGGACAGAGAGCGAGGGACAGGGAGCGAGGGACAGAGAGCGAGGGACAGGGAGCGAGGGACAGAGAGCGAGGGACAGGGAGCGAGGCACAGGGAGCGAGGGACAGGGAGCGAGGGAGAGGGAACGAGGCACAAGGAGCGAGGCACAGGGAGTGAGGGACAGGGAGAGGCACAGGGAACGAGGGACAGGGAGCGAGGCACAGGGAACGAGGGACAGGGAGCGAGGGACAGGGAGCGACGGACAGAGAGCGAGGGACAGGGAGCGAGGTACAGGGAGCGAGGGAGAGGGAGAGGTACAGGGAGAGGTACAGGGAACGAGGGACAGGAGCGAGGCACAGGGAACGAGGGACAGAGAGCGAGGCACAGGTAGCGAGGGACAGAGAGCGAAGGACAGAGAGCGAGGGACAGGGAACGAGGGACAGGGAGAGGCACGGGGAGCGAGGGACAGGATGCGAGGGACAGGGAGAGGCACAGGGATTGAGGGACAGGGAGCGAGGGACAGGGAGAGGCACAGGGAGAGAGGGACAGGGAGCGAGGGACATGGAGCGAGGGACAGGGAGTGAGGCACAGGGGGTGAGGCACAGGGAGCGAGGCCCAGGGAGCGAGGGACAGGGAGCGAGGGACAGGGAGAGGTACAGGGAACGAGGGACAGGGAGCGAGGGACAGGGAGAGGTACAGGGAACGAGGGACAGGGAGCGAGGCACAGGGAGCGAGGGACAGAGAGCGAGGGACAGGGAACGAGGGACAGGGAGCGAGGGACAGAGAGCGAGGGACAGGGAGCGAGGCACAGGGAGCGAGGGACAGAGAGCGAGGGACAGGGAGCGAGGGACAGAGAGCGAGGGACAGGGAGCGAGGGACAGAGAGCGAGGGACAGGGAGCGAGGGACAGAGAGCGAGGGACAGGGAGCGAGGCACAGGGAGCGAGGGACAGGGAGCTAGGGAGAGGGAACGAGGCACAAGGAGCGAGGTACAGGGAGTGAGGGACAGGGAGAGGCACAGGGAACGAGGGACAGGGAGCGAGGCACAGGGAACGAGGGACAGGGAGCGAGGGACAGGGAGCGAGGGACAGAGAGCGAGGGACAGGGAGCGAGGTACAGGGAGCGAGGGACAGGGAGAGGTACAGGGAGAGGTACAGGGAACGAGGGACAGGAGCGAGGCACAGGGAACGAGGGACAGAGAGCGAGGCACAGGTAGCGAGGGACAGAGAGCGAGGGACAGGGAGCGAGGTACAGGGAGCGAGGGACAGGGAGAGGTACAGGGAACGAGGGACAGGGAGCGAGGGACAGGGAGAGGTACAGGGAACGAGGGACAGGGAGCGAGGCACAGGGAGCGAGGCACAGGGAGCGAGGGACAGGGAGAGGTACAGGGAATGAGGGACAGGGAGCGAGGCACAGGGAGCGAAGGACAGAGAGCGAGGGACAGGGAACGAGGGACAGGGAGAGGCACAGGGAGCGAGGGACAGGATGCGAGGGACAGGGAGAGGTACAGGGAGTGAGGGACAGGGAGCGAGGGACAGGGAGAGGCACAGGGAGAGAGGGACAGGGAGCGAGGGACATGGAGCGAGGGACAGGGAGTGAGGCACAGGGGGTGAGGCACAGGGAGCGAGGCCCAGGGAGCGAGGCACAGGGAGCGAGGGACCGGGAGCAAGGGACAGGTGGTGAGGGACCGGGAGCGAGGGACAGGGAGCGAGAGACAGGGAGCGAGGGAGAGGGAGCGAGAGACAGGGAGCGAGGGACAGGGAGCGAGAGACAGGGATCGAGGGAGAGAGAACGAGGCACAGGGAGCGAGGGAGAGGGAACGAGGCACAAGGAGCGAGGGAGAGGGAACGAGGCACAGGGAGTGAGGGACAGGGAGAGGCACAGGGAGCAAGGGACAGGGAGCAAAGGACAGGGAGAGGCACAGGGAGCGAGGGACAGAGAGCGAGGGACAGGGAGCGAAGGACAGAGAGCGAGGGACAGGGAATGAGGGACAGGGAGCGAGGCACAGGGAGCGAGGGACAGAGAGCGAGGGACAGGGAACGAGGGACAGGGAGCGAGGCACAGGGAGCGAGGGACAGAGAGCGAGGGACAGGGAACGAGGGACAGGGAGCGAGGCACAGGGAGCGAGGGACAGAGAGCGAGGGACCGGGAGCGAGGGACAGGGAGCGAGAGACAGGGAGTGAGGGAGAGGGAGCGAGAGACAGGGAGCGAGAGACAGGGAGCAAGAGACAGGGACCGAGGGAGAGAGAACGAGGCACAGGGAGCGAGGGAGAGGGAACGAGGCACAAGGAGCGAGGGAGAGGGAACGAGTCACAGGGAGTGAGGGACAGGGAGAGGCACAGGGAGCGAGGGACAGGGAGCAAAGGACAGGGAGAGGCACAGGGAGCGAGGGACAGGATGCGAGGGACAGGGAGAGGCACAGGGAGCGAGGGACAGGGAGCGAGGGACAGGGAGAGGCACAGGGAGAGAGGGACAGGGAGCAAGGGACATGGAGCAAGGGACAGGGAGTGAGGCACAGGGGGTGAGGCACAGGGAGCGAGGCCCAGGGAGCGAGGCACAGGGAGCGAGGGACCGGGAGAAAGGGACAGGTGGTGAGGGACAGGGAGCGAGAGACAGGGATCGAGGGAGAGAGAACGAGGCACAGGGAGCGAGGGAGAGGGAACGAGGCACAAGGAGCGAGCGAGAGGGAACGAGGCACAGGGAGTGAGGGACAGGGAGAGGCACAGGGAACGAGGGACAGGGAGCGAGGCACAGGGAGCGAGAGACAGAGAGCAAGGGACAGGGAACCAGGGACTGGGAGCGAGGCACAGGGAGCGAGGGACAGAGAGCGAGGGACAGGGAACGAGGGACAGGGAGCGAGGCACAGGGAGCGAGGGACAGAGAGCGAGGGACAGAGAGCGAGGGACTGGGAGCGAGGCACAGGGAGCGAGGGACAGAGAGCGAGGGACAGGGGGCGAGGCACAGGGAGTGAGGCACAGGGAGCGAGAGACACAGAGCAAGGGAGAGGGAGCAATAGACAGGGAGCGAGGCACAGGGAACGAGGGAGTGGGAGCGAGGCACAGGGAGAGGCACAGGAAGCGAAGGACAGGGAGCGAGGCACAGGGAGCGAGGGACAGGGAGAGGCACAGGGAGCGAGGGATAGGTGGCGAGGGACCGGGAGCGAGGCACAGGGAGCGAGGCACAGGGAGCGAGGCACAGGGAGCGAGGGACAGAGAGCGAGGGACAGGGGACGAGGGACAGAGAGCGAGGGACAGGGGACGAGGCACAGGGAGTGAGGAACAGGGAGCAAGAGACAGAGAGCAAGGGAGAGGGAGCAATAGACAGGGAGCGAGGCACAGGGAACGAGGGAGAGGGAGCGAGGCACAGGGAGTGAGGGACAGGTGGCGAGGGATCGGGAGCAAGGGGCAGGTGGTGAGGGACCGGGAGCGAGGGACAGGGAGCGAGAGACAGGGATCGAGGGAGAGAGAACGAGACACAGGGAGCGAGGGAGAGGGAACGAGGCACAAGGAGCGAGGGAGAGGGAACGAGGCACAGGGAGTGAGGGACAGGGAGAGGCACAGGGAGCGAGGGACAGGGAGCAAAGGACAGGGAGAGGCACAGGGAGCGAGGGACAGGATGCAAGGGACAGGGAGAGGCACAGGGAGCGAGGGACAGGGAGCGAGGCACAAGGAACGAGGCACAGGGAACGAGGGACAGGGAGAGGCACAGGGAGCAAGGGACAGGGAGCGAGGGACAGGGAGAGGCACAGGGAGAGAGGGACAGGGAGCAAGGGACATGGAGCGAGGGACAGGGAGTGAGGCCCAGGGAGCGAGGCACAGGGAGCGAGGGACTGGGAGCGAGGGACAGGGAGTGAGGCACAGGGAGTGGGGCACAGAGAGCGAGGCACAGAGAGAGGGACAGGGAGTGAGGGACAGAGAGAGGCACAGGGAGCAAGGGACAGGGAGCGAGGGACAGGGAGAGGCACAGGGAGCGAGGGACAGGGAGCGAGGGACATGGAGTGAGGGACAGGAAGTGAGGCACAGGGAGTGAGGCACAGGGAGCGAGGCCCAGGGAGCGAGGCACATGGAGCGAGGGACCGGGAGTGAGGGACAGGGAGTGAGGCACAGGGAGTGGGGCACAGAGAGCGAGGCACAGGGAGAGGGACAGGGAGCGAGGGACAGAGAGAGGCACAGGGAGAGGGACAGGGAGCGAGGGACAGGGAGAGGCACAGGGAGCGAGGGACAGGGAGCGAGGGACATGGAGTGAGGGACAGGGAGTGAGGCACAGGGAGTGAGGGTCAGGGAGTGAGACCCAGGGAGTGAGGGTCAGGGAGCGAGGCCCAGGGAGCGAGGGACAGGGAGCGAGGGACAGAGAGAGGCACAGGGAGCGAAGCACAGGGAGAGAGGGACAGGGAGCGAGGCAGCAAAATGTGGCCAGAGGAAGAAGGCACCACAGGGCAGGCAACAGGAGGCCTTACCCTCCCGGGTATTCCGGCAGCAGTTCTCCTACATCACTTTCACTGAGGAGCAGTGTGCGAAGGCTGCGATTCAGCAAGGATCTGGTCACAGAGCTCTGCCTTCTGCTGTAACCAGACCCCGATCCTCAGACCAGGGTGAGGACGGCTCTCTCAGTGGCAGTCAAGGTCACCATCGCGCTCAATTTCTACACCAATGGATCTTTCCAGTGTGCAACAGGAGACATCTCCAACACCTCTCAGTTTGGCGTCCATTGCTCCATCCGTGAGGTCACAGATGCTCTGTGCAGAACGAGGAGGGCATCTCCTTCCCCATGAGCAGAGAGAAACAGCTCGAGCGGCATGTGGCCTTGCCAGGATAGCGGGTTTCCCCACGGTGCACGACAGCACTGACAGCACCCACGTCGTTTTGAGGGCACCACATCACAATCCTGAGATCCTCCATAACGATGTTAGCGTTAGTGTTTTCTTAGAAGAATCACTCAACACTCAGAGTCGGTTCCAATGCTGATGCGGCCTTTATTACACTTAGCGGGGAGGAAATCACAAGACTGAGTCCAGGCTTCTCTCCACAGAACAAAGGGTTACATGCACCTTTATATGTTTCACAACAGTTACAAACAGTTTACTACAGCTACACAGCCCATCACGGCTGGACACAAGCCAATCACAACGATTATAGATTACATATAGGTTCTTTTACCCAATAGAATTCCCCTTATGTCTCAGGAACCATATGTTCGGTTATTGTCAGCTTGGGCTGATCGATGGCTTTATTACGGGAGATAGGTTCTCTCCCTAGTTCTTTCATCTGGGAGAAATAATTGGTTTATAACCTTGTTGACAGGAGATGGTTTCCCTCTTATCTTTCTTCCTGGGGAATTAATTGGTTTATGACCTTGTTCACAGGAGATGGTTCTCTCCTCATTATTCTTATCCTGCATCCAAGGCATTCCTATAGTGGGCCTCACAGGGTTATTGCTCGGTCATTGAACATTCAACAGTTCACAGCTTGACTACCTGATTTCCCATCATGCCTGGGCAGCCATTTTATGTGTGGCCACTTTAAACTTATATGCGGTTAGATATATCTAGCAGGTGCCTAATGCCTAGTATTCTGGTATATTCTAAAGGTGCCTACCTCCTACAACAACGGCAAAGGCTCCCACTCATTGAATGTACAGCTGGTGTGTGACCACACACGCAGAATCCTCACCGTCAATGCCCGCTATCCTGGCAGCAGCCATGAAGCCTTCATCCTGAGCCAGACCGGTGTGCCAGCTCTCTTCCAGCCACCACATGAAGCTCGCGGCTGGTTGCTCATGTAAATTCCTGGGTTCTTTTACCTCAATCTGGTTCAGTAAAATTACTGAGTCGAATACCTCTTGTGCTTTGAACAAAGCAGTCTTTATTACCGGCCAGTAAGACCTATCAGACAGAAGATATACTCTCTGGATAGAGCGTACACACTCCCTACGGATAGGTGAAGTTACATCGTAAAGCGTTAACAGTTATACAGTTTTGAAATCAGATAACAAAATACAAATGGATTGACAGTCTAACTCAGCCACTCATTAGTCAATCTATATGAGATGTTTTTCTTGAAAGCTCAAGCATTGCCTCTAAATGTTCCAATCTAGTGGTGTGACTATTAGCTGAGACCTTGCAATTCTGCAGATTTATTTCATGTTACAATAAGATGTTATTGGCAGGATTAGTGACTTGAAACCTTGAGAAAGACTGTTAGCTATGCTGATGTTGCACTATTTGCAATCTGACATTCTCCCAGCTATTCTTCCATGGCTTATACATTTTCATATATCCCGTTTACTTTACTGTCCTTAATTCCATATATTCCGTTCAGATATCCACATCCCTCCTTTTATCATTCTATGATAACATTTAGGATCATTCTAGGAGTATTGCATTGTTGAGTAGTTCTCTAGTTTGTTGGATCATAACCCGGGAACCCTTGACCACAAGAGGGTCTGCTAACCTTGTCATCATTACTTTACAGCAGAGGTTAAGGCAACCAACAATCAAACAGCAGGTAATTATTACGATGAGAACAATTGCCCCATGTATTAGATAGGATCTCCAAGATCCACCCAGAAACCAATCAAACCTGCTAAGTTCTTTTGCTGGTGTGGATAACTTTTTCACCTCCCTCCTTATGTGATCGGCAAGGTGGGTTATGTTTTCTGAACTATCAGGAATGTAAGTGCAACATTCAGATCCTATCAGGGCACATGTTCCCCCTTTCTCAGCTAACAGGTAATCGAGGGCCATTCGGTTTTGTAATGCTACGGTCCTTATCGCTACCATTTCAGCTGTGATGCCCTCCAGAGCCTCAGCAGTGCGGTTAGCTACCTGTTCCAATATCGTTTCTTTGAATCCATCTAACAGTCTCAGTTAGGGTCAGGGGAACGGTGCGCAAAGGAATTCCCCCTTTGGAATGTATAGGGATATGTGAACACACCCAGCATCTAGTGAAGCGCCCTTTTTCCGCATAAACGTAAGACATATACAAAAAGGTGTTTACATGGAGCTCTCGCCTTTGTCTTCCTTCCCGTGCGCCAAAACTGTCATATCAACACTATTATGCAGACAGTGGCATACAGACACAGTCTCATCTTATAAATAGTCCAATTATTTAGCTGATAAAAAGAGTTCTGTTTTCCCGTTTCCCTTTTTCAGGTCTCCGTCAGTGTATTTGGCTGTCTTACGGGTAAAAGTTCAAACTGATCCTCCTTCAACTGCCTTGTTCAGCTATGGGGAAGAGGAGATCTGGAACAGAAACAGGAATTAGACTAACCAGCAAAATTTGTTTAAGTGGTGATGAGCTTGCAGTGGTGCAGGTGAACCCAGGCACTTTTCCCCTCAACCTTGGCTGCAGTGGGGGTAGTGAGTGACACCTGAAAAGGCCCCTCCCATTGTGGCTCTAATCCCTTCCGAATCCATACTTCCCTGGTGCCACGAGGGACAATTCGGGTAAAACTGGGAGGTCGAGGTGAGCATCTTGAACCTGGTTGTGAACTAGTCGCAGAGCCTGAGTCAGAGAAAGAACATAGGTGGTCATCAGTCTAGCTGAGATCTCATATCTAGGAACAATTTCCCTCATTAACACCTTAACAACAGTCTGAGTCTTATTGTCCAGGTTAGGGTAGGCTTCAATCCATCTGCTAAACACATCTACTATTACTAACACATATTTGTAACACTGAACTTTTTGCAACTCAATGTAGTCCAACTGAAATGTCTCAAAGGGACCTTCGGGTAGGGGCTTTTTACCCCAATCACAGGGGACTCCCTTCCCTGGATTATGTTGCTGGCCAACCAGGCAACGACTACTGATGTTCTGGGTGAGCGCCTGGAGTCTAGGGTGCCACCAAGTAGCCAAAAGCGTATCACTTGTTGCCCTTGCTCCACAATGAGTAGCAAAATGCAGACATTCTATAACCCATGAGGCCAACTCGTCAGACATGCAAGTCTGTTCCGCGGGAGTGGTCCAGAGTTTAGAAACATTGTCATAAGTACATGCATAATA
Organism: Pristiophorus japonicus; assembly: GCF_044704955.1. Taxonomy (NCBI): domain Eukaryota; kingdom Metazoa; phylum Chordata; class Chondrichthyes; family Pristiophoridae; genus Pristiophorus; species Pristiophorus japonicus. The sequence goes on along the minus strand of NC_091982.1, from coordinate 228,599,958 downwards.
TTTCCACAACAGTTTATCTTTTTCAGGAGCGTCCTCCTGTGCTTTTATAACATCTTGGATGGTTGGCATTGGTTTTTCCGAGGCTAACTTATCCTTCGCAGGATTTTTAGTCTGACTCATAATTTTGGGCACTACCATCTGTTGGTCACGAGAGGCCTGTTTGACCTCTTGGTCAGGACAACGATTCCCTATATCAACCAGAGAATTTCCGGTAGCATGGGCGGTACATTTGACAATGGCAATGCGTTTGGGGAACATGAGGGCTTGCAACAAATCAGATACTAACTGTTTATGAGATATCTCATTCCCCTGTGAGGTTAGGAATCCCCTATTTTTCCATAATTGTCCGAAATCATGGGCCACCCCAAAGGCATACCTAGAGTCGGTATAGATATTGACTTTGAGATCTTTGGCCAAGATACAGGCTCGGGTGAGGGCGAATAGTTCAGCTTGTTGAGCAGAATAGGCGGTTTCAAAGCAGCAGATTCCAAGACCTGATTCTCCTGGTTTGCTATGGCATATCCTGAGATTCGTGTATCTTCTGGATTAATAGAAGTACTTCCGTCAACATACATAAACAATCATGACTGGGTTCTTCCTCATCTTGGGGTGGCTCAGTAAGAATACAGTCGGGATCTTCCATCAACTAAATCTTCCCTGACTGATGTGGCCTCTTAAATTAAAGATAAGCAATCATGACTGGGTTCTTCCTCATCTTGGGGTGGCTCAGTAAGAAAACAGGCCGGATTAATTGCAGTACAGTGCCGAAAGGTCAGTTTAGGATTGCCTGTGATTTCAGTGGGTTCTGTCGGATAGAGGGCCAGTCCACATTGCCCTGCACTGGGATCTCAATTAATGGGAGTATAACCCACTTGGGAGGGGTCCTCTGCCCACACATGAGGATCCACATAGTCAGGTATGTCCGAGCCAGTATGATGCTGTAGAGTCGTTAAGACCTTCTCGGGGTCCCCATGAAATTGGACTGTTCGGCCATGTTTTACGATTTGCACATCCCGGCTGGTAGGGTCAGCCTCATCTATGGCCTTGCGTACCATAACTCCCAAATCTTTAGCATGGTGAGGGGCTAATACTTCACGAGCAATATGCGGTGCCATTGTTAGGGGCTATTTCCACAGATTCTTATCCACTTCCACAAAATCTGCCTCTCTTTCCAGTCCAGTCACTCTAGCCCTTAATAGAATTCCCTTCACTTCCCCTTCGTGATCCTGATAAAAGTGCTGCAGGTCCTGATTCTTTCCACTGGGATCGTATGCTAGGGTCACGTGATAGGGTGCCTGCGGCAGGTCCAGAGACCAACACTGAGGGGTTCTAGTGGTATAATACTGCCGCTTAAGGGTTTCCTGTTTTACAATAATCCCATCATCTCCACACTCCAAATGCAACTGGAATTTGCAAAGGAGGTCTCTAGCCATCAAGTTACAGTCCAGATTGGTTGTGATAACAACTCGATGTTCCACCGATTCTTCCTGGTAACCCATTTTAACCGGTTCTGACACTGGGAATGTCGAGATTTGTCCCAAAGTTCCTGTGTTTCAGTAGAGGCAGGGAGTTTAAGCTTTGATTGTACAGAAGACATGAAGGCTCCCGTATCTATCAAAAAGGGTTGCCACTCATTCAGAATGGGTTCGTCGTCCGGGGAGGATCCCTGCACAATCAAGCTGTGTAGTCAATTGGGGGACAAGTGACCAAAGGGGTTGTTCTGGGAGAAGTTAGTGTAAAATCCTCCTCTCCCCCCTTGCCCCCCCCTCCTCTTCCTCTTCCATGCTGACGGTAGGGGCAATTTTTATTCCAATGTCCTTCCTGCCCACAATTAAAACAGTCAATTCCTCTTACCCAGTCCCGGCCTCTTCCCATACCATGCCGGGGACAATAGGGAGGTTTATTAGCAGGGCTCGGGCCGTTTGGTTGTTTAGTATAACCGTATCCTTGCTTATCCATCCAATCCTGTATGCAACACTACGGTTCTATTGATCCTTCCTCCCGAGATGGCTCTTCCTTTCTAGTCACGTATTCAGTCTTGACCCGGGTTGGGGGCGCACCTCCCCCCTCCCCTTTCTTTTCCTGCCAATAATATCTAACTGTCCTCTCCATCTGTTCGGATAGCGTGAGCAATCAAATAGTTGTTTGAAGATCACAGACATCTATAGAGAGGTGGTCTGCAGCTTGTTGTGCATCAGGGTTTGGCATTGGTCTGACAGGGAATTGGTGTTGGAACTTTGGGATCTTGGAAATCATTTCTAGATCGGAGGATGTTTCGGAGCTGTCTGACTGCTTGACAGTTCTGCGTCTCGATCGGCGGGGGTGTTTGCTATGTCTTTCACAACTTGGACTGGTAGATTGACTAGAAGATTTACGGGACTGTTTGTGATGTCGAGATATAGTTCTGCCCTTTCGAGTGTGAGATCTGGTCCTTTCGGCTATATTGCTTGTAAACTGGGGATCCGAATCGCTATCAGAGGATGAGGAGTCAGTTTGGGTTTGTTGCTTTGGTGATATGTGGTTGTTCCTAACTCTTTTTGCCGGAGTGTAAGGTGGAGGGTGTTGGGAAGAGGACTGGAGCAAGAGGCCAGGGGGTGCGGGAGGCGCCGTTGGGCGCTGAGTCAGTGGCCACTCATCAATTTCATCATCAGTCTCGGTTAACACAATGCCAGCCATTTTAACTCGTAGTTGATCAATACCTTTCTCAGAGGTCCCAGAGGATCTCTTAGTAAGTTTCTCGTGCGCACATTCTTTTTTTTTTAAAGACATCTACAGTTTTAACATGTGTTCCCTCTGTCAATGCAAGTCCTAATTTAATAGCATTTGTTTGCCAACTTGACAGAAGTGATGCATCTTTTAATTAATTTTTTTTTTAACAATCCCTGTGCTTTTTTTTACTACCTCTACGCTTTTAGTGCCACCTAGAGGCCATTGATCATCTCCCAATAATTTGTTCAGGGCTCCTGATAATTTTCTAAAGTCTTCAGCTCTTTCAGGGAATTCGTCACTTAACTTTTGTAGCGGACTATCCGCATCCGTTGTTTTATCCAACTGATTACCCATTTTCACACTGCCCCTCGTATTACCGTGCCGTTGCGCGTTCGTGTCGTCGTGCAATTTAAACAAACTTAAAAATAGACACAGACTTTACAGAAACTAACACTGACTTTAACTAACTCCAAATAAACAAACTTTATTAATGCTAACACTTACCCGTGTCGCCGCGCGGTTCGCGTCGCCGCGCGATTTAGGATACTTAAAACTCCCACGTCGCCCCGCAGTTCACGTCGCCGTGCAATCCGCGTTGCCTCGCAGTTCACGTCGCCACGCAATCCGCGTCGACCTGTGGCTCGCGTCACCGCGCGAGTTAAGATACTTAAAACTTAAAAAGATAAACAAGGACTTCTAACACTTACCCACGTCGCCGCGCGGTTCACGTCGCCGCGCGATTTCAATACAAGATAGACAAAGACTTCTAACACTTACCCGCGTCGCCGCGCGGTTCGCGTCGCCGCGCGATTTCAATACTTAAAACTCTAAACACTTAAGACTTACAAAGACTTACTGACACTAGCACTGACTTTCGCGATTCGCGTTGCTGCGCCTCTGCGTCACTACGCGTCGGCGTCACTGCGCGTCTACGTCACTGCGCATTTGTGTCACTACGCGTTAGTGTCGCTGCGTGTTCGCTTCACTGCGCATTCGCTTCCCTGCACGTTCGCTTCGGCCTTTCTCCTCTCGGTTAGGGCTTTGCAGCCCACCTCAACAAGGGACATGATCTTGTCAATGGCTGTCAAAATGACCATTGTGTTGATTTGTGATGCTACCGGTTCCTTCCAGGCAGCCTCGGGAGTTCTCAGTTAGATCAGTTGATCCACTGTGTACCACTGTATCAAGGAGGTCACAGGTGCACCCTGCCAAACAATGGTAATGAACAGCAAACCTTTAGAGATTAACAGGATTCTCCCGGCAACAAGGTGCCATTAATACAGCATTGGAAGCTCCGCATGCAAACTCCATCCATATGGTCAACAGGAAAGGGTATCATTCTATTAACTTAGCAATTGGTGTTTGACGAGCATCACACAGTTTTGCATGTGAATGCATGCTACCCAGGGAACTGCACGACTCATTTGTACCATGATAGCTGCATTGTTGAGCCAGAATACTGTATCTGGATCGATGATTGGAAACCATCCCATCCCCACCTGGCTGATAGTTTGGAACCGTTCTGGCATTCAGGCTCAGCAAAGGCGAACAAGTATAATGAGACCCGAGGATCCACTCCAATTTAATAGAGCAAACAATCGGTATGTAAAAGTACAATTTCTAGTGCCGTAATAGGTCCCTGCAGTTCAGCCCAGAAAGGGTCTCAAGAATGATTAATAATATAAACAGAAAATGCTGGAAATACTCAACAGGTTTGACTTCCTCACCTTGACAAGTAAATGAAACAAACAATGAAACAACAGCAGAATCATTACCATCACCCGCTGTTCGAAAAATGGGAGCAGTGGCTATGATCTGAAATTGTTGAATTCAATGTTGAGTCCAGAAGAATGTAAAGTGCCTAATCAAAAGATGAGGTGCTGTTTCTCATGCTTCGATTGAGCTTGATTGGAACAGTGCAGGAGGCCGAGGAGAGAAAGGTCAGCGTGGGACTGGGGCGGAGAATTAAAATGACAAGCGACTGGAAGCTCAGGGTCACGCTTGCGGACTGAATGGAGGTGTTCAGCAAAGCAATCACCCAATCTGCGTTTGGTCTCCCCACTGTAGAGGATCAGGAGACTGCGTCATGAGCAACGAATACAGTATACCGTATATCGCCAGAATTATTGATGGCTGCTACGTGTTATACAATTACGTCTCAGAGAAAGGGGTTGTCCTTCCAGGTAATGAAGAGAAGAATTAAGGAATGGACCCTCCAAGACCTAAGCATGTGGAGTTTGTCCAGGAAGGAATTGAGGAGTTCCAGGAAATAAATTTCCAGCAGTTCATGGGAATGACACATCTGCAAATAATTAACAACTATTTCCAATAAATCTTAATCATGGCATTCATCTAAAAACACAAACCATTGAAAGAGCCCAACACTGAGCACTGAAGCAAGTGGCTGGCACATTTCCATTGGAAGTCAAGACGCTGAAGTCCTTGAAGGACCCACTTCTGGCTCCTTTTCTCCCGCAGTTGCAAGAGATGATGGCGTTGGCCTGAAGTTCGCTCATATGCTGGCATGAGAGTGGACTGGAAGGACCTCATTGTCACTATCCTGAAAGATAAAGACATTTCTTAACACTCCTCACAGCCCATTGGTGCTGGGCATGGGTTCAGTGAATCTAATGGTTGGCATCAGAGCAGACTGCATGATGCCAATTATGTGCTGGAATCGCTGTGAAATCTTGTTTAGGCTGTCGTTGGCAAGACAGCTGTTGAAGCAATTATAGCTATCAGTTTGGAAGCCACGACTGTCTTTGGAACCTCCTCCTAATGCCTATTGCCACGGATACCTCCGGGACGACTGCATAGTGTTACAGAGGCAGATCGCGTACTCCTCCAACTTATCCACCATTTCCACCACCTGCATTGGGCCACTGTCCATTGCTCGCATGTAGCATTACTGCTCCTGTATCATTTTTCTCTTTGTCATGTCAGGAATTGCAAGTCCATTTTTATTGAACAAGTCCATGATGGAAATTCCGGGTTCACTGATGACCCTTGAGTCCATTGAAGACTGCTGGTACGTTGGTTGGTTGTCGACGGTTTCTTCGTCCGACTGCTCTGGCTCGTCTGTGTGTCTCAGCTTTGTTTGATCCACGTGTTTCCTGCAAATTTGCCCATTCTTGAGCTTAATAACAACTACTCTGTTGCCCTCCTTGGCCATGACCATACCAGTGATCCATTTGGGACCCTGAACATAATTCAACACATATACAGGATCATTAACAGAAATCTCACGTGACACAGTTGCGCGATCGTGGTACCCTTGTTGACTCTGTCTTCTGTGTTCAACATGATTACTTAAATCCGGGTGTACAAGAGATAACTTGGTCTTAAGACCTCTTTTCATCATGAGTTCAGCAGGCGAGACCCCTGTGAGTGTGTGGGGTCTTGTCCTGTAACTCAGCAGTATGCAAGACAAGCGGGTCTGCAGTGACCCTTGGGTTACTCTCCTCATGCTTTGCTTGATATTTTGTACTGCACGTTCTGCTTACCCGTTGAATGCAGGCTTGAATGGTGCTGACCTTACATGTTTTATGCCATTAAGTTTTACAAACTCCTGAAAATCCTGACTGGTGAAGCATGACCCATTGTCGCTCACCACTATGTCAGGCAGACCATGTGTCGCGAACATGACATTGAGATTTTCTATGGATGCCGTGACATACTGGATGGCATGATTATGCATTCTATCCACTTTGAATAGGCATCCACCACCACTAAGCTGCGGGTGGATTCACTCTGGAGCATGAATGATGCTGAGAATGACATGAATAGCACGTTTAGTGAGTTGGTCTTACCGCAGGAAAAGGGTACACAGCCAGATAGGGAATGGATGACCAACAGGAAGAACAGTGCAAGGGTACTGTTGAGGGGGATGACTCACCAGGGGAGAGCAGCAGCAGCCAAGTTCATGGCACCGTGGGTGGCTCTGCTGCACAGGAGGGCAGGAAAAAGAGTGGAAGAGCTATAGTGATAGAGGATTCAATTGTAGGGGGAATAGATAGATGATTCTGTGACCGCAACCGAGACTCCAGGATGTTATGTTGCCTCCCTGGTGCAAGGTCAAGGATGTCTCGGAGCGGTTGCAGGGCATTCTGAAAAAGGAGGGTGAACAGTCAGTTGTCGTGGTGCATATAGGTACCAATGATACAGGTAAAAAAAGGGATGAGGTCTTACAAGACAAATTTAGGGAGCTAGGAGCTAGATTAAAAAGTAGGACCTCAAAAGTAATAATCTCAGGATTGCTACCAGTGCCACATGCTAGTCAGAGTAGGAATCGCAGGATAACTCAGATGAATACGTGGCTTGGGCAGTGGTGCAGCAGGGAGGGATTCAAATTCCTGGGACATTGGAACCGGTTCTGGGAGAGGTGGGACCAGTACAAACCGGATGGTCTGCACCTGGGCAGGACCGGAACCAATGTAGTAGGGGTCGTGTTTGCTCATGCTGTTGGGGAGGAGTTAAACTAATATGGCAGGGGGATGGGAACCTATGCAGGGAGACAGAGGGAAGTAGAATGGGGGCAGAAGCAAAAGATAGAAAGAAGAAAAGTTAAAGTGGAGGGCAGAGAAACCTAAGGCAAAAAGCAAAAAGAGCCACATTACAGCAAAATTCTAAAGGTATTAAGTGTGTTAGAAAGACAAGCCTGAAGGCTCTGTGCCTCAATGCGAGGAGTATTCGGAATAAGGTGGACAAATTAACTGCGCAGATAGCAGTTAACGGGTATGATGTAATTGGCATCACGGAGACATGGCTCCAGGGTGACCAGGGCTAGGAACTCAACATCCAGGTGTATTCAACATTTAGGAAGGATAGACAGAAAGGAAAAGGAGGCGGGGTGGCATTGCTGGTTAAAGAAGAAATTAATGCAAGTAAGAAAGGACATTAGCTTGGCTGATGTGGAATCGGTATGAGTGGAGCTGCGGAATACCAAGGGGCAGAAAACGCTCGTGGGAGTTGTGTACAGACCACCAAACAGTAGTAGTAAGGTTGGGGACAGCATCAAACAAGAAATAAGGGATGAGTTCAATAAAGGTACAGCAGATATCATGGGCGACTTTAATCTACATATTGATTGGGCTAACCAAACTGGTAGCAATGCGGTGGGGGAGGATTTCCTGGAGTGTATTAGGGATGGTTTTCGAGACCAATATGTCGAGGAACCAACCAGGGAGCTGGCCATCCTAGACTGGGTGATGTGTAATGAGAAAGGATTAATTAGTAATCTTGTTGTGCGAGACCCCTTGGGGAAGAGTGACCAAAACATGGTAGAATTCTTTATTAGGATGGAGAGTGACACAGTTAATTCAGAAACTAGGGTCCTGAACTTAAGGAAAGGTAACTTTGATGGTTTGAGGCGTGAATTGGCCGGAATAGACTGGCAAATGATACTTAAAGGGTTGACGGTGGATAGGCAACAGCAAACATTTAAAGATCACATGGATGAACTTCAGCAATTGTACATCCCTGTCTGGAGTAAAAATAAAACGGGGAAGATGGCTCAACCGTAGCTAACAAGGGAAATTAAGGATAGTGTTCAATCCAAGGAAGAGGCATATAAATTGGCCAGAGAAAGCAGCAAACCTGAGGACTGGGAGAAATTTAGAATTCAGTAGAGAAGGACAAAGGGTTTAATTAAGAGGGGGAAAATAGAGTACGAGAAGAAGCTTGCAGGGAACATAAAAACTGACTGCAAAAACTTCTATAAATATTTGAAGAGAAAAAGATGAGTAAAGACGAATGTAGGTGCCTTGCAGTCGGACTCAGGTGAATTTATAATGGGAAACAAAGAAATGGCAGACCAATTGAACAAATACTTTGGTTCTGTCTTCACGAAGGAAGACACAAATAACCTTCCGGAAGTACTTGGGGACAGAGGGTCTAGTGAGAAGGAGGAACTGAAAGATATCCTTCTTAGGCGGGAAATTGTGTTAGGGAAATTGATGGGATTGAAGGCCGATAAATCCCAGGGGCCTGATAGTCTGCATCCCAGAGTACTTAAGTAAGCAGCCCGAGAAATAGTGGATGCATTGGTGATCATTTTCCAACAGTCTATCGACTCGGGATCAGTTCCTATGGACTGGAGGGTAGCTAATGTAACACCACTTTTTAAAAAGGGAGGGAGAGCGAAAGCGGCTAATTATAGACCGGTTAGCCTGACATCAGTAGTGGGGAAAATGTTGGAATCAATTATTAAGGATGAAATAGCAGCGCATTTGGAAAGCAGTGACAGGATCGGTCCAAGTCAGCATGGATTTATGAAAGGGAAATCATGCTTGACAAATCTTCTGGAATTTTTTGAGGATGTAACTAGCAGAGTGGACAAGGGAAAACCAATGGATGTGGTGTATTTGGACTTTCAAAAGGCTTTTGACAAGGTCCCACACAAGAAATTGGTGTGCAAAATTAAAGCACATGGTATTGGGGGTAATATACTGACATGGATAGAGAACTGGTTGGCAGACAGGAAGCAGAGAGTCTGGATAAATGGGTCCTTTTCAGATTGGCAGGCAGTGACTAGTGGAGTGCTGCAGGGCTCAGTGCTGGGACCCCAGCTATTTACAATGTACATCAATGATTTGGATGAAGAAATTGAGTGTAATATCTCAAAGTTTGCAGATGACACTAAACTGGGTGGCGGTGTGAGCTGTGAGGGGGACGCTAAGAGGCTGCAGAGTGACTTAGACAGGTTAGGTGAGTGGGCAAATGCATGGCTGATGCAGTATAATGTGGATAAATGTGAGGTTATCCACTTTGGGGGCAAAAACACGAAGACAGAATATTATCTGAATGGTGCCAGATTAGGAAAAGGGGAGGTGCAACGAGACCTGGGTGTCATGGTTCATCAGTCATTGGCATACAGGTACAGCAGGTGGTAAAGAAGACAAATGGTATGCTGGCCTTCATAGCTAGGGGATTTGCGTATAGGAGCAGGGAGGTCTTACTGCAGTTGTACAGGCCTCACCTTGAATATTCTGTTCAGTTTTGGTCTCCTAATCTGAGGAAGGACGTTCTTGCTATTGAGGGAGTGCAGCGAAGGTTCACCAGACTGATTCCCGGGAAGGCTGGACTGACATATGAGGAGAGACTGGATCAACTGGGCCTTTATACATTGGAGTTTAGAAGGATGAGAGGGGATCTCATAGAAACATACAAGATTCTGACAGGACGGGACAGGTTAGATGCAGGTAGATTGTTCCCGATGTTGGGGAAGTCCAGAACCAGGGGACACAGTCTTAGGATAAGGGGTAGGCCATTTAGGACTGAGATGAGGAGAAACTTCTTCACTCAGAGAGTTGTTAACCTGTGGAATTCCCTGCCGCAGAGAGTTGTTGATGCCAGTTCATTGGATATATTCAAGAGGGAATTAGATATGGCCCTTACGGCTAAAGGGATCAAGGGGTATGGAGAGAAAGCAGGAAAAGGGTACTGAGGGAATGATCAGCCATGATCTTATTGAATGGCGATGCAGGCTTGAAGGGCCAAATGGCCTACTCCTGTACCTATTTTCTATACTTCTATGTTTCTAAAAAATAGAAACATAGGCCCCAAGTTTCGACATGATTTGCTCCTGATTTTTAGGAGCAACTGGTGAAGAACGGAGTATCTTAGAAATCGGAATTCTCGCCATTTAGTTTGCTCCAGTTCTAGTCAGTTAGAACAGTTTCACTTTGGAACAGAATTTTTTTTCAAAAGGGGGCATGTCCGGCCATTTACACCTGTTTTCAAAGTTTCGTCAGTGAAAACTTACTCCATACTAACTTAGAATGGAGTAAGTGAAGATTTTTGTACAATCGAAAAAACGTTGTCTACACTTCAGAAAATCAGGCGTAGGTTACAAATCAGGCTACAAATCACGTGTAGGGAATGGGGGGTGGGGGTTTAAAGGGAAGTTTACAATCATTAAACACTTCAGTTTTACAAATAAAGAGCCATCATCAATAATAAATGAAAAATACATCAATAAATCAAATAATAAATCAATCAAAAAATCAATAAATAAAACATTTTCTACTTACCGACTCTAGCACCGGGAGCCCTCCAACAGCATGCTGGGATGCCCCCCCCAGTGTGTCTCTGTCAGTGACTCTATCTCTCTGTCTGTGTGTGTCTCTCACTCTCTGTCTGTCAGAGTCTGTGTTTCTGACAGCGAGGGGAGGGGGAGGAGTGGGGTAGAGGGAGAGAGGGGGGAAGCAGAGGGAGGGAAGGGGGGAAGGGGGAGGATGATAAGGGGGGAGGGGGGAGGGGAAAAGGAGATGAGGGGGAGAAAGGAGATGGGGGGGGGAAGGAGCTGTGGGGGAAGGAGATGGGGGGGGGAAGGAGATGGGGGGGGGCTGAACGGGCAGGGCCCAAGACTTCGGGCAGGGCCCGTCCCCAGCACCAGATATACAGGTAGGTGGCGTTGGGTCGGGTCGGGGGGAGCGCGGGTCGGGGGGGTGGTGGGAGGGAGATCGGTTCGGTTCGGGTTGGGGGGTCGGGGGGAGGGAGGGAGATGGAGGTCAGGTCGGGGGGAGGGAGGTCAGGTCGGGTCCAGTCCGGGGGCGCGGGGGGGGTGGAAAGCGGGAGTCGGGTCGGTGTCGGTGTTGGGTCCGGTCCGGAGGCGGGAGGCGGGAGGAAGGGGGGTGGGGGGGATGTGGGAGTCGGGTCGGGTCCAGTCCGGGGGCGGGGGGGGGGGGGAAGCGGGAGTTGGGTCGGTGTCGAGTCTGGTCCGGGGGCGGGAAGCGGGAGTCAGGTCGGGAGGAAGCAGGCGCTGGGCATGGGAGGAGCCTTATTCATGCAGCCCCAGTGAGGCCATTCGGCCAGGGGTAGGGGCTGCGTGCTTTGGGCACCTCCCACACAGTTTCGGGCGCCTGGAGCTACTGCACATGCGCGCCCACTGTAGCGCGCATGTGCCGAGGTCCCGGCACTGTTTTCAGCGCAGGGACCTGGCTCCGCCCCCTACAGCTCCTGCTGCGCTGCGCCGAGCTGCAAACGACCTGCAGGGAGCTGGAGAATCTGGAAGTTTTTTTTAGGCGCACTTTGTGGCGCGAACAACGGGCGTCCAGGTCTGGACTGCGCCGTTCTAGGCGCGGCTCGAAACTTGGGCCCAATGAAACATAGAAAATAGGTGCAGGAGTAGGCCATTCGGCCCTTTGAGCCTGCACTGCCATTCAATGAGTTCATGGCTGAACATACAACTTCAGTACCCCATTCCTGCTTTCTCGCCATACCCCTTGATCCCCCTAGTAGTAAGGACTACATCTAACTCCTTTTTGAATATATTTAGTGAATTGGCCTCAACAACTTTCTGTGGTAGTGAATTCCACAGGTTCACCACTCTCTGGGTGAAGAAGTTTCTCCTCATCTCGGTCCTAAATGGCTTACCCCTTATCCTTAGACTGTGACCCCTGGTTCTGGACTTCCCCAACATTGGGAACATTCTTCCTGCATCTAACCTGTCTAAACCCATCAGAATTTTAAACGTTTCTATGAGATCCCCTTTCATTCTTCTGAACTCCAGTGAATACAAGCCCAGTTGATCCAGTCTTTCTTGATATGTCTGTCCCCCCATCCCGGGAATCAGTCTGGTGAACCTTCGCTGCACTGCCTCAATAGCAAGAATGTCCTTCCTCAAGTTAGGAGACCAAAACTGTACACAATACTCCAGGTGTGGCCTCACCAAGGCCCTGTACAACTGTAGTAACACCTCCCTGCCCCTGTACTCAAATCCCCTCGCTGTGAAGGCCAACATGCCATTTGCTTTCGTAACCGCCTGCTGTACCTGCATGCCAACCTTCAATGACTGATGTACCATGACACCCAGGTCTCGTTGCACCTCCCCTTATCCTAATCTGTCACCATTCAGATAATAGTCTGTCTCTCTGTTTTTACCACCAAAGTGGATAACCTCACATTTATCCACATTATACTTCATCTGCCATGCATTTGCCCACTCACCTAATCTATCCAAGTCACTCTGCAGCCTCATAGCATCCTCCTCGCAGTTCACACTGCCACCCAACTTAGTGTCATCCGCAAATTTGGAGATACTACATTTAATCCCCTCGTCTAAATCATTAATGTACAATGTAAACAGCTGGGGCCCCAGCACAGAACCTTGCGGTACCCCACTAGTCACTGCCTGCCATTCTGAAAAGTACCCATTTACTCCTACTCTTTGCTTCCTGTCTGACAACCAGTTCTCAATCCACATCAGCACACTACCCCTAATCCCATGTGCTTAAACTTTGCACATTAATCTCTTGTGTGGGACCTTGTCGAAAGCCTTCTAAAAGTCCAAATACACCACATCAACTGGTTCTCCCTTGTCCACTCTACTGGAAACATCCTCAAAAAATTCCAGAAGATTTGTCAAGCATGATTTCCCTTTCATAAATCCATGCTGACTTGGACCTATCATGTCACCTCTTTCCAAATGCGCTGCTATGACATCCTTAATAATTGATTCCTTCATTTTACCCACTACTGATGTCAGGCTGACCGGTCTATAATTCCCTGTTTTATCTCTCCCTCCTTTTTTAAAAAGTGGGGTTACATTGGCTACCCTCCACTCCATAGGAACTGATCCAGAGTCTATGGAATGTTGGAAAATGACTGTCAATGCATCCGCTATTTCCAAGGCCATCTCCTTAAGTACTCTGGGATGCAGTCCATCAGGCCCTGGGGATTTATCGGCCTTCAATCACGTCAATTTCCCCAACACAATTTCCCGACTAATAAGGATTTCCCTCAGTTCCTCCTTCTTACTCGACCCTCTGACCCCTTTTATATCCGGAAGGTTGTTTGTGTCCTCCTTCGTGAATACCGAACCAAAGTACTTGTTCAATTGGTCTGCCATTTCTTTGTTCCCCGTTATGACTTCCCCTGATTCTGACTGCAGGGGACCTATGTTTGTCTTTACTAACCTTTTTCTCTTTGCATATCTATAGAAACTTTTGCAATCCGTCTTAATGTTCCCTGCAAGCTTCTTCTCGTACTCCATTTTCCCTGCCCTAATCAAAACCTTTGTCCTCCTCTGCTGAGTTCTAAATTTCTCCCAGTCCCCGGGTTCACTGCTATTTCTGGCCCATTTGTATGCCACTTCCTTGGCTTTAATACTATCCCTGATTTCCCTTGATAGCCACGGTTGAGCCACCTTCCCTTTTTTATTTTTACACCAGGCAGGGGTATACAATTGTTGTAATTCATCCATGTGGTCTCTAAATGTCTGCCCATCCACAGTCAACCCCTTTAGTATCATTCGCCAATCTATCATAGCCAATTCACGCCTCATACATTTTGCCCTGGAAGGCACCTGTAAAGTGTACATGGATCCTGGACCAAGATTTGGATGGCCATGACCACAGACTCAGTGGCAATTCCACTTGTGCTTTGCTGAGCTGCATGCAGGTGTTGCACTGATGCACGCCTGCTTCCAGTTCAGAATCAATTCCTGGCCACCATACTTGGGACCTGGCAATGGCTTTCATCATCATTGTACTAGGATGTGTGCTGTGTAACTCACGCACAAACTTCTCTCTCCCTTTCTTAGGCATTACAACTCGATTGCCCCACAATATGCAATCTGCTTGAATAGACAGTTCGTCCTTGCGACAAATGTACGGTTTGGCCACCTCGCACATTTGCTTAGGTATGGCAGACCAATTCCCTTTGAGGATGCAACCCTTTACCATCGATAATAGCGGGTCCTGGCTGGTCCAGGTCTTAACTTGTTGAGCTATGACAGGGGTACATTCACCCTCAAAAGCATCTATGATTAACATTAGATCCGCCGGTTGTGGCGTTTCCACCTCCGGTGTGGGCAACGGCAACTGGCTCAAAGCATCGGCACAATTCTCTGTGCCAGGTCTGTGGCAAATGTCATAATCATAGTCAAATAATGTCAGTGCCCACCTTTGGATGTGGATGAAGCGTTGGTATTGATACCTTTGCTCTCAGAAAACAACGAAATGAGCGACTTGTGATCGGTCTCTAATTCGAACCTCAGCCGAACAGCTATTGATGCATCTTTTTAACACCGTACAGACGAGCTAAAGCTTCTTTTTCTACCATACTGTAGGCTCTTTCTGCTTCAGACAAACTTTTGGATGCATACGCGACAGGTTAAAGTTTCCCCGACCCATTGGCTTGTTGTAACATGCAACCAATTCCATATGACGATGCATCACAGACAAAAACTAAACATTTACATGAGTTATAATGTACCAGCAGCTTGTTCGAGCAAAGTAGATTGGTGGCTTTCGCGAAAGCTCTGTCTTGCAATGCGCCCCACAAGCAATTATCACCTTTTCTCAATAGCAAGTGCAGTGGTTCAAGTAAGGTGCTCAATTTAGGAAGGAAGTTACCAAAGTAGTTGAGTCATCATCATAGGCAGTCCCTCGAAACGAGGACGACTTCATTCCACACCGAAAGAGGATGAGTTCATAGGTGTTTCAATGAAGGACCTAATATTTCAGATCCCGAACTACATGTTGAAGGGTGGAAGATGCCTGTGCGTAGATTTTTTTAACGTGTGGTGGCCGTTGCACACCAGCCACCACATGGGCTTGACAGAGCTAGGTCTTGGTCCAGTGGCAAGGATTAACCAAGACTAACTGGAGACCAGGCTCTGCTGCACGGACCTAGTGCGTGCACATATCGCAGTGTGGGCTGGCCCATGCTGCACCTGGGCCCTCGCCTCTTCTGGGCACCAAACTCACACCTCTCCTGGGCCCCAGTCACTTCCTTCTACAAACTCTTGCCGCTCCTTCGCCCCTCCTGCTGTGCCTGCCCGCACTGCAATCAGCGACCTGACTTCGCAGCCGTCGCCCTCCTGCAGCAGCACACGCTGCTCGCTACAGTGGCCCCGGCCTGCTGATGGTCTTAGAAACATAGAAACATAGAAAATAGGTGCAGGAGCAGGCCATTCGGCCCTTCGAGCCTGCACCACCATTCAATAAGATCATGGCTGATCATTCCCTCAGTACCTCTTTCCTGCTTTCTCTCCATACCCCTTGATCCCCTTAGCCATAAGGGCCATATCTAACTGCTGTGTGTGTGCAGGCTGGGACTGCGCTGATTTCTGGGCCGGGCCGCCGCTCAGAAACACACACACACACACAAAAACACACACACACACACAGAAACACACAGAAACACACACACACACACAGAAACACACACACACACACACACACACAGAAACACACAGAAACACACACACACAGAAATACGCACACACACACAGAAACACACACACACACACACACACACAGAAACACACACACACAGAAACACACACACACAGAAACACGCACACACACACACACACACACAGAAACACACACACACACAGAAACACGCACACACACACACACACACAGAAACACACAGAAACACACAGAAACACACACACACAGAAAAACACACAGAAACACACACACACACAGAAACACACACACACACACACAGAAACATACAGAAACACACACACACAGAAACACACACACACACAGAAACACACACACACAGAAACACACAGAAACATACACACACAGAAACACACACACACACACACACACAGAAACACACAGAAACACACACACATACAGAAACACACACACAGAAACACACACACACACACACAGAAACACACAGAAACACACACACACAGAAACATACACACACACACACAGAAACACACACACACACAGAAACACACAGAAACACACACACACAGAAACACACACACACACAGAAACACACACACACAGAAACACACACACACACACAGAAACACACACACACAGAAACACACACACACACACAGAAACACGCACACACACACACAGAAACACACACACACAGAAACACACACAGAAACACACACACACACACATACACACACAGAAACACACACACACACAGAAACACACACACACAGAAACACAGAAACATACACACACAGAAACACACACACACACACACAGAAACACACAGAAACACACAGAGAAACACACACACACACACACAGAAACACACACACACACAGAAACACACACACATACACAGAAACACACACACACAGAAACACACACACACACACACACAGAAACACACACACACACAGAAACACACACACACACACAGAAACACACACACACAGAAACACACACACAGAAACACACACACAGAAACACACATACACACAGAAACACACACACACACACACAAACACACACACAGAAACACACACACACACATAAGCACACACACACAGAAACACACACACACAAACACACACACACACACACACACAGAAACACACACACACACAGAAACACACACACACACACACAGAAACACACACACAGAAACACTCACAAACACACACACATAAACACACACACACACAGAAACACATGCATAGAAACACACACACACGCACTCACACACAGAAACACATGCACAGAAACACACACACACGCACACACAAACACACACAGAAAAACACACACACACACAAACATACAAAAACACACACACACAGAAACACACACACACAAACACACGCACAGAAACACACACACAGAAACACACACAAAAACAAAAACACACACACAGAAACACACACACACATACAAACACACACACACAGAAACACACACACACAAACACACGCACAGAAACACACACACAGAAACACACACAAAAACAAAAACACACACACAGAAACACACACACACATACAAACACACACACACAGAAACACACACACATGCAAACACACAGAAACACACACACACACACAGAAACACACACACATACAGAAACACAGACACACACTCACACACAAACACACACACACACACAGGAACAAACGGAGCTCCGTCACGTTCTGCGGCTTGGGTGCATTCTTGATGGCTTTGATTTTCATGTCAGTAGGTCTGATGCCATCAGCGGCGATTTTCCTCCCGAGGAATTTGACCTCCGGTGCCATGAAGATGCACTTCGAGCGTTTAAGTCTGAGTCCCACTCTGTTCAAACGCAGTAAATCCTCTTCCAGGTTGTTCAGATGTTCCTTGGAGTCATGATCGGTGATCAGGATGTCATCTTGGAACATGACAGTTCTGGGAACGGACTTCAGTCGACTTTCCATATTCCTCTGGAATATTGCTGCAGCCGAGCAAATTCCAAATGGGCACCTGTGGTAAATAAACAGTCCTTTGTGCGTGTTAATGCATGTAAGCCTCTTTGATGTCTCGACCAACTCCTGCGTCATATAGGCCGACGTCAAGTCCAGTTTTGTGAATGACTTCCCTCTGGCTAGCGTCGCAAACAAGTCATCAGCCTTCGGTAACGGGTACTGATCTTGTTTCGAAACCCTGTTGATTGTAGCCTTGTAGTCTCCACAGATTCTGACTGTGCCATCACTTTTCAGCACAGGAACAATGGCCCATTCATTAAATTCGACCGGTGATATGATCCCTTCACGCTGGAGTCTGTCCAGTTCAATTTCGACCTTCTCCCTCATCATATACAGCACTGCCAGAGCTTTATGATGGACGGGGCTTGCATCTGAGTCCACATGGATCTGCACCTTGGCTCCCTTGAAGTTGCTGATGCCTGGTTCGAACAGCGAACTGAACTTGCTCATTACTTAGGCTCATGTATCTTCCTCCGACGACACCGCCTTTATGTCGTTCCAGTTGCATCTGATTTTCTCCAACCAGTTCCTGCCGAGCAGCGCTGGGCCATTGCCTGGAACAATCCACAACAGTAACTCGTGAACTGCACCGTTATACGACACGTTAATTTGTGCACTGCCAATCACCTTTATCAGTTCTTTGATGTACGTGCGCAGCTTGGCGTTAACAGGGCTCAGCCTGGGCCTCGTGATCTTAGTATCCCACAGCTTATTTCTCGTTCATGATCGATTGACTCACCCTCGTGTCCAGTTCCATTGATACAGGTATCCCGTTAAACTTCACATTAATGAAAATTGGTTTACTCTTGGTTATGAAAGAGTACAGTCCACACACTTCCTCCTCTGGTATCTCGGATTGCGTATCTGGATCCGCGCTAGTCTGACTCTCATCCTCCATATGGTGTGTCACAGCTCGCTTGCTCATCTGCGGACACTTGCGCTGGAGATGCCCCACTCTCAGACAGCCTTTGCAACTATATTGCTTAAATAGGCACTGCTGATGCCGATGATTTCCCTTTGCGAATGCAGCCGGATAGACCCTGCCATGTGCCGCTCTGTTGAATGCCGAATCATTCGCGAATGCAGCCGGATAGGCCCTGCCATGTGCTGCTCTGTTGAATGCCGAATCATTCGCGAATGCAGCCGGATAGGCCCTGCCATGTGCTGCTCTGCCGAACACCGAATCAGTCGCATTTACACTACTTGCCGACGTTCGGTTCTTCACCGATATTTGCTTTAGACTCCTGTCCGTCGTCATACATGATTGAGCATCTGGATGGCCCTTTTTAAATCCAACTCTTCCACTGCCAGAAGTTTGCACAGGATCATCTCGTGGTTGATACAGATAACAAAGAAGTCCCGTAACATGTCTGCCAACACCGTCCCGAACTTGCACGGTCCCGCTAGACGTCTCAGGTCGGCAACGAATTCTGCCACGCTCTGGCCCTCTGATCGAACATGTGTATAAAACCTGTATCTCGAGATGATGATGCCGTCGTCTGGCTTGAGGTGCTCCCGCACCAATGTACACAACTCCTCGTACGTTTTCTCTGTTGGATCACTAGGCATGAGTAGGTTCTTTATCAGACCATAGATCTTTGAACCGCACACACGGCCCGGCGCTGAGCTGCATTGTCAACCCCCTTCATTTTGTTGGCCACGAAGTACTGGTTCAAACGGCTCACAAAGTCTGCCCAATCTTCTCCCTCCACAAATCGCTCTAAAAATCCAATCGTGCTCATTTTGCAAACAAAGGTTCTTGTATTCTCGTCGCCAAATGTTATGTATGCAATAAAGGTTCAAACTGAGTACTGTTTAACGAAGCAAGATGCAACTTTGGCTCTGCTTTATTTTGGCCCAAAGTGCCTGACTCACAAAATGGCTGGCCTTTTATACCAGAGCAACAGCATGTGCGTGCTGCTCAGTGGCCTCTAACAATGACGCCATCTGGTGACTACACACAGCATGTACGTACACTTCCGAATTGTCAAGTACCCCTGAATGTTTAATTCCAAGTCTTGGTCACCTTGCAACCAGGTCTCTGTTTAGGCTACCAGATCATACCCATTTGTAAATATTTGTGCCGACAGCTCATCTAATTTGTTACGAAGGCTGCGTGCATTCAGATAAAGAGCTTTTAAATGTGTTTTCTTACCATTTTCTCCTGCTATGGCCACAGTATTTTTATAGATTCTGTCCCTTCCTGTCATGCTCTGATTTTCCTTTCCCCGAGTGCTACCCGGCTCTATTGCCTTCACCTTGTTCTTTGAGCTTTTAGGTTTCTGCTCACCTGAACCCTTCACCCCACGCCCCCCCCCCCCCGCCCCCACCCTACTAATTAGTTGAACGCTCTCTCTACAGACCTAGTTATTCGGTTCACCAGGACCCTTGCCCCAGCACTTTCCAAGTGGAGTCCTTCCCAACAGAACAGCTCCCTCTTACCCCAGTACTGGTACCAATGTCCCAGGAACCAAAACCCATTTCCCCCCCACCAGTCCTTCAGCCACGAGTTTAGCTCTCTGATCTTATTTAACCTATGTACATTTGCTCGTGGCTCAGGTAGTAATCCAGAGATTATTATCTTTGTGGTTCTGCTTTTTAATTTGGTCCCTAGCTGGTCATAATCCCTTAGCAGAACCTTCTTGTCTGTCCTATCTATGTCGTTGGTACCCATGTGGACCACGACAACTGGACTACCACCTCCCACTCCAAGTTCCTCTCCAACAATACGAGTTAGTGCCATCTGGCCTAACTGACCCATATTGGCAGTGGTCTTGGCTTTACCCATCAACCTGTCAGTGGCCAGGTCATCCTCTGCAGAGAAAATAATATAGGTCCTATGTTGCTGGAATATCTGGCTTGCATGATCTATTTGAAAAAGTTCTGCTGTATGCATCGCAAGACCTGCCTTTGATGGGGGCCTGGATTCAGAACAGGGAAAGCAATAACTCGGGCAGATCGATGTGCAATCCAAGTAAAAGCTGAGCTCAATACATTTGGGATTGATGACAGCATCTAGCCTTGTTTTGCTGGAGAAATACCATCAACGATGCCTCCACGAGATCCTACAAATCCCCTGGGAGGACAGACACACCAACATTAGCGTTCCCCAGCATTGAAGCACTGACCACACTTGATCAGTTCCGCTGGGCAGACCACATTGTCCACATGCTAGACACGAGACTCCTGAAACAAGCGCTCTACTCGGAACTCGTCCACGGCAAACGAGCCAAAGGTGGGCAACAGAAACGTTACAATAACACCCTCAAATCCTCCCTGATAAAGTGCAACATCCCCACCGACTTCTGGGAATCCCTGGCCGAAGACCGCCCTGGTCTGGGAGGGTGCTAAGTGCCTCGAGTCTCGTCGGCGAGTGCAGGCTGCGGAAGGAACGTATGGCAAACCAGTCCCACCCTCCGTTACCCTCAACGACTATCTGTCCCACCTGTGGCAGGGACTGTGGTTCTTGTATTGGACTGTTCAGCCACCTAAGGACTCATTCGAAGAGTGGAAGCAAGTCTTCCTCGATTCTGAGGGACTGCCTATGATGATGATGATGGCTATTCCTCAAGCAATTCATGTAGCCCTACAGTTGAACCTTCATCCCCACCTTTGACTCAAAAGGTTTGATGGACGGGGAGTCTTACCCTGGATACTTTAGTGTCAAATACTTCCTTTTCTTTGTTTTAATGTCTCTCCAGTGCTTCACTGATGTTTTGTATTATCTAACAATGTTCTATTGAGTAGTTTACAATTATGTTTTTGTCCCATTGACTCCTCCTTATCAAAATATTTGCTCAGATTGCGCTCTGAGATCTGATGAAGGAAATGCAGCCCAGCCCTCGACATATCTTTTCTCTTGTCAACTGCTGACTCATCTGTTGTGTATTCCTAGCATTTCCAATTAAAAAAATAACCAGATTAGCTATCGGAAAGGCTTGCATGTTTTATTTGATAAATCGGTGAAGGGTTGCTGCCTTGGCAATGATTTAATCAGCATTATAGGCGGGCCCTGAAACGGCAGGACCTGCTTTATTTAAATGAGGATATTTGAGACTGCAAACCCGAAGGGATTTCCTGGTTTCAGACTGTTCTCCGCCCCCCCCGTGCCAATACCGCCAGCTTGGTCAGCAGGTTACCCCGAGCTGGGAGACCCCCCCTCCAGGACTTGGCTCAATTACACTGGACATGGTCCTGTGAGGTTTCACAGAAAGTGCTTGTACGGGACCCGCAAATCCAGCATCGGGAGGCAGGTAAGAAGATGATTTCTCATTACAATGACGTTCAGTGGATCAATTCATGGCCTCGGTGTTGACTTCTCCCCCAGACACTGCGTTTCTTAGCCGGCGCTGTGTTACACCATACTTGCATTTATAGAGCGCCTTTCACGACTAAGCACTTTGCAGCGAATGAAGTACTATTGTCATTGTGGGAAAATGAAAACCGATGTTAAAGTCTTTTTATCTAATAAACCGCTGTGGAGCAGCGGGACAGGGACACTGAAATCTCTTCGCTTCTAATCACAGTCAGCGCTGTAATGGAAGCAGGCAGCTTCATTGTAGAATGGCGATGTTAGGGATTCTACCAGCAATTACACTTTGCATGACTCCTAAAAATACAAGGTTGTCTTTGGTAGAAATAAAGACACAATGGATTCCTCTTTGTTTTAATGGAGACAGAAGGATGTCTTTCTGTATAATTAATGACCAGCTAAAATTTGGACAGCATTGGAATATCTCAGAATGCAATTTTGTTCATTGTGCAGAAAAACAGATGCTTTGTGTTGTTAAAATAACCAGGAACTCCTGAGGCAAAGTCTACAGGAAGGTTTCGTGGTCGGCACTTGCAAAAATCTTGGATATGGGCACTCATGTGGTTTTAGTTTACAACATATAAAATTCTGATAGGACTGGACAGGTTAGATGCAAGAAGATTGTTCCCGATGTTGGGGAAGTCCAGAACCAAGGGACACAGTCTAAGGATAAGGGGTAAGCCATTTAGGACTGAGATGAGTAGAAACTTCTTCACTCGGAGAGTTGTTAACCTGTGGAATTCCCTACCACAGAGAGTTGTTGATGCCAGTTCACTAAATATATTCAAAAAGGAGTTAGATGAGGTCCTTACTGCTAGGGGGATCAAGGGGTATGGCGAGAAAGCAGGAATGGGGTACTGAAGTTGAATGTTCAGCCATGAACTCATTGAATGGCGGTGCAGGCTAGAAGGGCCGAATGGCCTACTCCTGCACCTATTTTCTATGTTTCTATGTTTCTATGTACTGACCCAATTCCCTTTTGAAAGCCACGATTGAGTCTGCCTCCACCACCCTCTCAGGCAGCGCATTCCAGATCCCAATTACTCGCTGTGTAAAGAATGTTTTGCCTCGTGCCTTTGGTTCTTCTGCCAATCACCTTAAAATCATAGAATGGTTACAGCATGGAAGGGCATTCAGCCCATCGAGCCCGTGCCCACTCTCAGCTAGTCCCACGCCCCCGCCCTTTGCCTGTAGCCCTGCAATTTTTTTTCATAAGAACATAAGAAGGCCATACGGCCCCTCGAACTTGCTCCTTCAGATCCTTATCCAAATCATCATCATAGGCAGTCCCTCGAACGAAGATGACTTGCTTCCACGAGTTCACAGATGTTTCAATGAAGGACCCGATGTTCCAGTCCTGAACTCCAGTTGAAAGGGTGGAAGATGCCTGTGCGTGGATTTTTTTAACGTGGGGTGACCGTTGCACACCAGCCACCACACGGGTTTGACAGAGCTAGGCCTTTATTCAGTGGCAAGGATTACCCAGGACGACTGGAGACCTGCTCTGCTGCATGGACCTAGTGCGCACACATATCATAGTTTGGGCTGGCCCGTGCTGCCCCTGGGCCCTTGCCTCTTCTGGGCCCCGTACCCTCATTTGCCGCACCTCCGCCACATCTCTTGCTGCTCCTCCGCCACAAATATTCGCCGCACCTCCGCCACAATCTCCCACTGCAACTCCGCAAACATTCGCCGAACCTCCGCCACGATCACCCACCAAATCTCAGCCACGATCCCTCAACACTCCTCCGCCCCGCTCACTCACCACACCTCTGCCACGACCTTCCCGCACCTCTGCGTTACCAGGGCCCTGCCGATGCTTCTGCCCACACTCCAAACGGCGAGCTGGGTCCTGATGATGTCACCCATTTGTGTCAGCTCATGCTGGAAGCTGTAGTGGTATGCTCCAGCTCTTTTATGGTCCGACCTGAGATGGAGCTGGAGTGGCGAGCCCTGCAACATCATGGCCCCCCCCCCCAGTCCTGCGAGAGAACACCTTATCCAAATACCTTTTGAAAGATAACATTTAGTCTGCCTCCACCACCCTTTCAGGCTGTGCATTCCAGATCCTAACTACTCGCAGTGTAGTTTTTTTTTTAACACGCCTTTGGTTCCTTTTCCAATCACCTTAAATCTGTGTCCTGGTTCTCGACCCTTCCGCCAATGGGAACAGTTTCTCTCTATCTATTGTCTACTGTGTCCAGACCCCTCATGATTTTGAACATCTCTTATCAAATCTTCTCTGCTCTTCGACTGAAAAAGCTGGAGTTGTTCTCCTATCAACGTAACTGAAGTCCCTAATTCCTGGAATCATTCTTGTAAATCTTTTCTGCACCCTCTCTAAGGCCTTCACATCCTTCCTAAAGTGCGGTGCCCAGAATTGGACACAATACTCCAGTTGGGGACGAACCCGTGTTTTATACAGGCTGATCATCATTTCCACACTTTATACTCTATGCCTCTATTTATGAAGCCCAGGATCCTATAAGCCTTTTTAATTGCTTTCTCAACCTGCCCTGCCATCTTTAACGATTTGTGCACACATACTCCCAGTTCTCTCAGAGAGAAATGCAACCTCTTTCAGATTGTATCATTTAGTTTATATGTTCTCTCCTCATCCTGTCACCTCTGAGTCTGAAGGTTAAGATTCAAGTCCCACTCCAGGGACTTGAGCACAAAAATCTAGGCTGACACTCCAGTGCAGTTGGAGGTGCTGTGTTTCGGATGAGTCGTTAAACCGAGGCCACGTCTGCGCTCTCAAGTGGACGTAAAAGATTCCATGGCATTATTTCGAAGAAGAGCAGGAGAGTTATCCCTGATGTCTTTGCCAATATTTATACCTCAATCAACATAACAAAAACAGATCATCTGGTCATTATCACATTGCTGTTTGTGGGAGTTTGCAGTGCGCAAATTGGCTGCAGCGTTTCGTATATTACAACAGTGCCTACACTCCACAAGTGCTTTGAGTTGTCCAGTGGTCGTGAAAGACTCTATATTAATCCAAGCCTTTATTTTCTTTCTACCAAATGCTTCACTTCACACATTTCTCTGTAATAAATTTCATCTGCCATGTGTTCGCCCATTTCACCAGCCTGTCGATGTCTTCCTAAAGTCTATCACTATCCTCCTCACTGTTCACTGTACTTCCAAGTTGTGTGTCATCTGCAAATTTTGAAATAGTGCCCTGTATACCCACGTCCAAGTCATTAATATATATTAAGAAAAGCAGTGGTCCCAGTACCGCCCCCTGGGGTAAACAACAGTTCACCACTACTCTCTGTTTCCTGTCACTGAGCCAATTCCGTATCCATGCTGTCACTTCCTTTTATTCCATGGGCTTCAACTTTGCTGCCAAGCCGATTTGTGGCACTTTGTCGAACGCCTTTTGGAAATCCATGTAGACTATGTCATCCACATTATCCTCATCAACCCTCTCTGTTACCTCATCAAAAAAGTTGGTTAAACACAATTTGCCTTTAACAAATGCTGAGAGGTTATTTCCCCTGGCTGGAGTGTCTAGGGGAAACTAAAACTAGAGGACATCGTCTCAGAATAAGGGGCCGCCCATTTAAAACTGAGATGAGGAGGAATTTCTTCTCTCGGGGTTGTAAATATGTGGAATTCTCTGCCCCAGAGAGCTGTTGAGGCTGGGTCAGTGAATATATTTAAAGCAGAGATAGACAGAATTTTGAGCGATAAGGGAGTAAAGGGTTATGGGGAGCGGGCAGGGAAGTGGAGCTGAGCCCAACATCAGATCAGCCATGATCTTATTAAATGGCGGAGCAGGCTCGAGGGGCCGTACGGCCTACTCCTGCTCCTATTTCTTATATTCTTAACAAATTCATGCTGGCTTTCCTTAATTAATCCACCCAATCCAAGTGACATTTTTGTCCCCGATTACTGATTCTAAAATCATCCCCTCCACCAATGTTAAACTGACCGGCCTGTAGTTGCTGGGTTTATCCTTACACCCTTTTTTTGAACAAGGATGGAATATTTGCAATTCCCCCGTCCTCCGGCACCGCCTCCCGTATCTATGGAGGATTGGAATATTATGGCCGTACCTCTGTGATTTCTGCCCTCAATTCCCTCAGCATTCTAGGATGCATCCCTTCCGCTCCTGGTGATTTATCTAATTTAAGTACAGCCAGCCTTTCTAATACCTCTTTATCAATTTTTATCCCATCAAGTGTCTCCACTATACCTCCTTCACTCTGTCTATGGCAGCATCCTCTTCTTGGTGAAGACAGATGCAAAGTCCTCATTTAGTCCCTCTGCCTCCATGCATAGCTCTCCATTTTGTCCCTAATCGGCCCCACCCCTCCCTTACCACCCGTTTACTATTTATATGCCTGGAGAAGACTTTTGGATTCCCTTTTACGTTCGCTGCCATTCTATTCTCATATTTTCTTTGCCCCTCATTTTCTTTTTCACTTCCCCTCTGAACTTTCTATATTTAGCCTGATTCTTAGATATATTCTCAACCTGACATTTGTCATACGTGTTCTTTTTCTGCTTTATCTTGCTCTCTATCTCCATCATCCAGGGAGCTCTGACTTTAGTTGCCCTACCTTTCCCCCTCGTGGGAATGTACCTCGACTGTACCCGAACCATCTCCTCTTTAAAGGCAGCCCATTGGTCGATTACAGTTTTGCCGCCAATCTTTGATTACAATTTACCCGGGCCAGATCCGTTCTCAACCCACTGAAATTGGCCTTCCTCCAATTAAGTATTTTTACTCTTGTTGGTCCCTGTCCTTTCCATAGCTAATCTAAACCTTATGATACTATGATCACTGTTCCCTAAATGTTCCCCTACTGACACTTGCTCCACTTGATCCACCTCATTCCCCAGAACCAGATCCAGCAATGTCTCCTTCCTCATACAATCATAAAAATCATGGAAATTTACAGCCCGGAAGGAGGCCACCATGGCCCATCAAGTCTGTGCTGGCTGACAAAGAGTTATCCAGCCTAATCCCACCTTCCAGCTCTTGGTCCATAGCCTTGTAGATTACGGCATTTCAACTGTATATCCAAGTATTTCTTAAATATGGTGAGGGTTCCTGCCTCTACCGCCCTTTCAGGCAGTGAGTTCCAGACCCCCACCTCCCACTGGATGAAAAAGTTTCCCCTCAAATCCTCTCTAAACCTCCTACCAATTACTTTAATTACAATTACCACTGAGCTGGAAACATACTGATCAAGAAAATTCTCCTGAATACACTTCAGAAATTCTTCTCTCTCTCTGCCCCTTATGCTATTACTATCCCAGGCTATATTTGGATAATCAAATTCCCTCATTATCACTTTTCCATAGTTCTTGCACCTCTCTGTAATTTCCCAGCAAATTTGCCCCTCAACATCTTTCCCACTAGTTGGTGGCCTATAGGATACACCTAGTACATGGCGAGCATCCGAAATCCGGAAACCTTGGGACCAGGGCCCAAGGATTCTGGGAATTTCCAGATTTTGGAACATCTTTGCCTGGGCCAAGGAAGCTGAGGTCGGGCAGCCGAGGTAAGGGGGAGGGGGAGCTGGGGCCAGGGCGTAGTCTGGCCCGGGCGAAGTCGCGTCGAAGTCGGGCTGGAGGTCGGGCCGCCAAGAGCTGGAACGAGGTCGGGCCGCTGAGGGTCGGGGTGGGCGAAGTTGTGGTCTGGCTTCACGAAGGAAGACACAAATAACCCGGAAGTCCTAGTGGATCGAGGGTCTCGTGAGCAGGAGGAACTGAAGGAAATCCTTATTAGGCGGGAAATTATGTTGGGGAAATTGATGGGATTGAAGGCCGATAAATCCCTGGGGCATGATAGTCTGCATCCCAGAGTACTGAAGGAACTAGCCCTAGAAATAGTAGATGCATTGGTGATCATTTTCCAACAGTATATCGACTCTGGATCGGTTCCTATGGACTGGAGGGTAGCTAATGTAACACCACTTTTTAAGAAAGGAGGGAGAGAGAAAACAGGTAATTATACACCGGTTAGCCTGACATCAGTAGTGGGGAAAATATTGGAATCTAGTATTAAAGATGAAATGGCAGCACATTTGTAAAGCAGTGACAGGATCGGTCCAAGTCAGCATGAATTTATGAAAGGAAAATCCTGCTTGACAAATCTTCTAGAATTTTTTGAGGATGTAACTGGTAGAGTGGACAAGGGAGAACCAGTGAAGGTGGTGTATTTGAACTTTCAAAAGGCTTTTGACAAGGTCCCACACAAGAGATTGGTGTGCAAAATTAAAGCACATAGTATTGAGGGTAATGTACTGACGTGGATAGAGAATTGGTTGGCAGACAGGAAGCAGAGAGTCAGGATAAACGGGTCCTTTTCAGAATGGCAGGCAGTGACTAGTGGGGTGCCGCAGGGCTCAGTGCTGGGACCCCAACTATTTACAATATACATTAATGATTTGGATGAGGGAATTGAGTGTAATATCTCCAAGTTTGCAGATGACACTAAGCTGGGTGGCAGTGTGAGCTGTGAGGAGGATGCTAAAAGGCTGCAGGGTGATTTGGACAGGTTAGGTGAGTGGGCAAACGCGTGGCAGATGCAGTATAATGTGGATAAATGTGAGGTTATCCACTTTTGTGCCAAAAACACAAAGGCAGAATATTATCTGAATGGTGGCAGATTAGGAAAAGGGGAGATGCAACGAGACCTGGGTGTCATGGTGCATCAGTCATTGAAAGCTGACATGCAGGTACAACAGGCGGTTGAGAAGGCAAATGGTATGTTGGCCTTCCTAGCTCGGGGATTTGAGTATAGGAGCAGGGAGATCTTACTGCAGTTGTACAGGGCCTTAGTGATGCCTCACCTGGAATATTGTGTTCAGTTTTGGTCTCCTAATCTGAGGAAGGACGTTCTTGCTATTGAGGGAGTGCAGCGAAGGTTCACTGGATTGATTCCCGGGATGGCAGGACTGACATATGAGGAGAGATTGGATCGACAGGGCCTGTATTCACTGGAGTTTAGAACGATGATTGGGGATCTCATAGAAACATATAAAATTCTGACAGGACTGGATAGGTTAGATGCAGGAAGAATGTTCCAGATGTTGAGGAAGTTCAGAACCAGGGGACACAGTCTAAGGATAAGGGGTAAGCCATTTAGCACTGAGATGAGGAGAAACTTCTTCACTCAGAGAGTTGTTAACCTGTGGAATTCCCTACCGCAGAGAGTTGTTGATGCCCGTTCGTTGGATATATTCAAGGGGGAATTAGATAGGGCCCTTACGACTAAAGGGATCAAGGGGTATGGAGAGAAAGCAGAAAAGGGGTACTGAGGTGAATGATCAGCCATGATCTTATTGAATGATGGTGCAGGCTCGAAGGGTCGAATGGCCTACTCCTGCACCAATTTTTTATGTTTCTATGAAGTCGGGCTGGAGGTCGGGTCGCCGAGGGCTGGGGCGAGGTCAGGCCGCTGAGGTGGGGGCAGTCCGGATTTCGGAACATTTTCCGGTTTCCGGACAACCCCGCCACGGATCGGCCCGGTGCCCGGATTCCGGAACGTTCTGAATTTGGAACTCCGGATTTCGGATGCTCAACCTATAGTGTAATTGCACCACTATTGTTTCTTAAGCAAACGGATTCTGTCTTTGATCCCTTCAGGACATCCTCTCTCTCCAGCACTGTAAAATTCTCCTTATCCAATTCTGCCACCCACCTTCTTTCTTTCCTTCGCTATATTTCCTGAACATCTTATATCCAGGAATATTTAAAACCCAATCCTGCCCTTTTTTAGAGCGAGGTCTCTGTTATCACCACAACATCATATTCCCATGTGGCTATTTGCCCCTGCAGCTCACTAACCTTACTTACCACACTTTGTGTGTTTACACACATGCACTATAAACCTATCTTAGACATTCTTGTATTATCTTTAAGTCCGTAACACCACTTTTTAAAAAAGGAGGGAGAGAGAAAATGGGTAATTATAGACCGGTTAGTCTGACATCAGTAGTGGGGAAAATGTTGGAATCAATTATTAAAGATGAAATAGCAGCGCATTTAGAGAGCAGTGACAGCATCAGTCCAAGTCAGCATGGATTTGTGAAAGGAAAATCATGCTTGACAAATCTTCTGGAATTTTTTGAGGATGTAACTAGTAGAGTGGACAAGGGAAAACCAGTGGATGTGGTGTATTTGGACTTTCAAAAGGCCTTTGACAAGGTCCCACATCAGAGATTGGTGTGCAAAATCAAAGCACATGGTATTGGGGGTAATGTACTGGCGTGGATAGAGAACTGGTTGGCAGACCAGAAGCAGAGAGTCGGGATAAACGGGTCCTTTTCGGAATGGGAGGCAGTGACTAGTGGAGTGCCGCAGGGCTCAGTGCTGGGACCCCAGCTCTTTACAATAGGCGGTTAAGAAAGCAAATGGCATGTTGGCCTTCATAGCAAGGGGATTTGAGTACAGGGGCAGGGAGGTGTTGCTACAGTTGTACAGGGCATTGGTGAGGCCACACCTGGAGTATTGTGTACAGTTTTGGTCTCCTAACCTGAGGAAGGACATTCTTGCTATTGAGGGAGTGCAGCGAAGGTTCACCAGACTGATTCCCGGGATAGCGGGACTGACCTATCAAGAAAGACTGGATCAACTGGGCTTGTATTCACTGGAGTTCAGAAGAATGAGAGGGGACCTCATAGAAACATATAAAATTCTGACGGGGTTAGACAGGTTAGATGCAGGAAGAATGTTCCCAATGTTGGGGAAGTCCAGAACCAGGGGTCACAGTCTAAGGATAAGGGGTAAGCCATTTAGGACCGAGATGCGGAGGAACTTCTTCACCCAGAGAGTGGTGAACCTGTGGAATTCTCTACCACAGAAAGTTGTTGAGGCCAATTCACTAAATATATTCAAAAAGGAGTTAGATGAGGTCCTTACTGCTAGGGGGATCAAGGGGTATGGCGAGAAAGCAGGAATGGGGTACTGAAGTTGAATGTTCAGCCATGAACTCATTGAATGGCGGTGCAGGCTAGAAGGGCCGAATGGCCTACTCCTGCACCTATTTTCTATGTTTCTATGTTTCTAATATACATTGATGATTTGGATGAAGGAATTGAGTGTAATATCTCCAAGTTTGCAGATGACACTAAACTGGGTGGCGGTGTGAGCTATGAGGGGGATGCTAAGAGGCTGCAGGGTGATTTGGACAGGTTAGGTGAGTGGGAAAATGCATGGCAGATGCAGTATAATGTAGATAAATGTGAGGTTATCCATTTTGGTGGCAAAAGCACAAAGGCAGAATATTATCTGAATGGTGGCAGATTAGGAAAAGGGGAGGTGCAATGAGATCTGGGTGTCATGGTTCATCAGTCATTGAAAGTTGGCATGCAGGTACAGCAGGCGGTGAAGAAGACAAATGGCATGCTGGCCTTCTTAGCTAGGGGATTTGAGTATAGGAGCAGCAAGGTCTTACTGCAATTGTACAGGGCCTTAGTGAGGCTTCACCTGGAATATTGTGTTCAGTTTTGGTCTCCTAATCTGAGGAAGGACGTTCTTGCTATTGAGGGAGTGCAGCGAAGGTTCACCAGACTGATTTCAGGGATGGCTGGACTGACATATGAGGAGAGACTGGATCAACTGGGCCTTTATACACTAGAGTTTAGAAGGATGAGAGGGGATCTCATAGAAACGTATAAGATTCTGACGGGATGGGACAGGTTAGATGCGGGAAGAATGTTCCCAATGTTGGGGAAGTCCAGAACCAGGGGCATAGTCTTAGCATAAGGGGTCGGCCATTTAGGACTGAGATGAGGAGAAACTTCTTCACTCAGAGAGTTGTTAACCTGTGGAATTCCCTGCCGCAGAGAGTTGTTGATGCCAGTTCATTGGATATATTCAAGAGGGAGTTAGATATGGCCCTTACGGTTAAAGGGATCAAGGGGTATGGAGAGAAAGCAGGAAAGGGGTACTGACGTGAATGATCAGCCATGATCATATTGAATGGTGGTGCAGGCTCGAAGGGCCGAAAGGCCTACTCCTGCACCTATTTTCTATGTTTCTATGTTTCTATGATGCCACCTAATACCTCACTATTTC
Organism: Pristiophorus japonicus; assembly: GCF_044704955.1. NCBI lineage: Eukaryota > Metazoa > Chordata > Chondrichthyes > Pristiophoridae > Pristiophorus > Pristiophorus japonicus. The sequence continues at coordinate 228,567,697 of NC_091982.1, read as the reverse complement.
TTACTCTCGTGTTATCTGTCTCTCAATCCATTGTGCCCTTTGTTTCTCCTTTCTAATGCTACATCTTGGTTCCCATCCCCCCACCAAATTAGTTTAAACCCTCCCCAACAGCACGAGCAAACCCCCCCGCGAGGACATTGGTCCCGGTTCTGTTGAGGTGCAACCCGTCCGGCTTGTACAGGTCCCACCTCCCCCAGAAGCGCTCCCAATGCCTCAGGAATCTGAAGCCCTCCCTCCTGCACCATCTCTCCAGCCACGCCTTCATCTGCTCTATCCTCCTATTTCTACACTCTCTAGCTCGTGACACCCGGTGTTCTCCAAAGATTATTACCTTTTTTGAGGTTCTGCTTTTTAACCTCTTTCCGAGCTCCTTAAAATCTGCCTGAAGGACCTCATCCCACTTATTACCTATGTTGTTGATACAAATAAGGACCACCACCTCTGGCTGTTTACCCGCCCCCCCCCCCCTCAGAATGTTCTGCAGCCGCTTAGTGACATCCTTGACCCTGGCACCAGGGAGGCAACGTACCATCCTGGAGTCACTTCTGTGGCCACAGCAACACCTATCTGTTCCCCTAACTATTGAATTCGCTACCACTATTGCTTTCCCGATCTTTCCCCCTCACACCCCGTACAGCTGAGCCACCGTAGTGTAGCTGTGGCTGCACTCTCCTGAGGAGCCATCACCCTCACCAGTACTAATCGAAGAGCACTCGGGGGACTCCTGCACTACCTGGCTGGTCCTCCTCGTCTAACTGCTGGTCACCCATTTCCTCTCTGCCTGCACACCATTGCTCTGCAGGGTGACCACCTCCTGAAACGTGCTGTCGACGGAGCTCTCAGCCTCGCGGATGCACCGCAGTGACACCAGCTGCTGCTCGATCTCCAAAACCCGGAGCTTGAGCTCCTCCAGCCGACAACACTTCCTGTACACGTGGTTGTCCAGGACACGGGAAGCATCCTGGAGACCCTACATGGCACAGGATGTGCATTCCGTTGGACCGAGCTGCCCTGCCATGCCTTACTTAATAGATTATTACCTAACTTAATAGAAATAAACTCAAGACTTAAAAAAGAACAATCTCCATCTACTCATCAATTTGTTTTATTTTTTTCTCCAGCTCCTTCCCTTGTGCTGACGCCACTTGTCTCTCTCTCCCAGACACTTGCACCCACTCCGGGCTCTTGGGCCTACCTTTATCTCCGGCCACCACCTCTGTTTTGTGTAGTGAGTTGGTCTTACCGCAGGAGAAGGGTCCACAGCCAGATAGGGAATGGAAGACCAACAGGAAGAGCAGTGCAAGAAAGATAGTGCAGGAGTCCCCTGTGGTCATCCCCCTGCAAAACAGATACACTGCTTTGAGTACTGTTGGGGAGGATGACTCATCAGGGGAGGGCAGCAGCAGCCAAGTTCATGGCACCGTAGGTAGCTCTGCTGCAAAGGAGGGCAGGAAAAAGAGTGGGAGCGCGATAGTGATAGGGGATTCGATGGTGAGGGGAATAGATAGGCGTTTCTGCGGACGCAACCGAGACTCCAGGATGGTATGTTGCCTCCCTGGTGCAAGGGTCAAGGATGTCTCGGAGCGGGTGCAGGACATTCTGAAATGGGAGGGAGAACAGCCAGTTGTCGTGGTGCACATTGGTACCAACGACATAGGTAAAAAAAGGGATGAGGTCCTACGAAAAGAATTTAAGGAGCTAGGAGCTAAATTAAAAAGTAGGACCTCAAAAGTAGTAATCTCGGGATTGCTACCAGTGCCACGTGCTACTCAGAGTAGGAATCGCAGGATAGCGCAGATGAATACATGGCTTGAGCAGTGGTGCAGCAGGGAGGGATTCAAATTCTTGGGGCATTGGAACCGGTTCTGGGGGAGGTGGGACCAGTACAAACCGGACGGTCTGCACCTGGGCAGGTCCGGAACCAATGTCCTAGGGGGAGTGTTTGCTAGTGCTGTTGGGGAGGAGTTAAACTAATATTGCAGGGGGATGGGAACCTATACAGGGAGACAGAGGGAGACAAAAAGGAGGCAAAAGCAAAAGACAGAAAGGAGATGAGGAAAAGTGGAGGGCAGAGAAACCCAAGGCAAAGAACAAAAAGGGCCACTGTACAGCAAAATTCTAAAAGGACAAAGGGTGTTAAAAAAGCAAGCCTGAAGGCTTTGTGTCTTAATGCAAGGAGTATCCGCAATAAGGTGGATGAATTAATTGTGCAAATAGATGTTAACAAATATGATGTGATTGGGATTACGGAGACGTGGCTCCAGGATGATCAAGGCTGGGAACTCAACATCCAGGGGTATTCAACATTCAGGAAGGATAGAATAAAAGGAAAAGGAGGTGGGGTAGCATTGCTGGTTAAAGAGGAGATTAATGCAATAGTTAGGAAAGACATTAGCTTGGATGATGTGGAATCTATATGGGTAGAGCTGCAGAACACTAAAGGGCAAAAATCGTTAGTGGGAGTTGTGTACAGACCTCCAAACAGTAGTAGTGATGTTGGGGAGGGCATCAAACAGGAAATTAGGAGTGCATGCAATAAAGGTGCAGCAGTTATAATGGGTGACTTTAATATGCACATAGATTGGGCTAGCCAAACTGGAAGCAATACGGTGGAGGAGGATTTCCTGGAATGCATAAGGGATGGTTTTCTAGACCAATATGTCGAGGAACCAACTAGGGGGGAGGCCATCTTAGACTGGGTGTTGTGTAATGAGAGAGGATTAATTAGCAATCTCATTGTGCGAGGCCCCTTGGGGTAGAGTGACCATAATATGGTGGAATTCTGCATTAGGATGGAGAATGAAACAGTTAATTCAGAGACCATGGTCCAGAACTTAAAGAAGGGTAACTTTGAAGGTATGAGGCATGAATTGGCTAAGATAGATTGGCTAATGATACTTAAGGGGTTGACTGTGGATGGGCAATGGCAGACATTTAGAGAACGCATGGATGAATTACAACAATTGTACATTCCTGTCTGGCGTAAAAATAAAAAAGGGAAGGTGGCTCAACCGTGGCTATCTAGGGAAATCAGGGATAGTATTAAAGCCAAGGAAGTGGCATACAAATTGGCCAGAAATAGCAGCGAACCTGGGGACTGGGAGAAATTTAGAACTCAGCAGAGGAGGACAAAGGGTTTGATTAGGGTAGGGAAAATGGAGTACGAGAAGAAGCTTGCAGGGAACATTAAGGCGGATTGCAAAAGTTTCTATAGGTATGTAAAGAGAAAGAGGTTAGTAAAGACAAACGTAGGTCCCCTGCAGTCAGAATCAGGGGAAGTCATAACGGGGAACAAAGAAATGGCAGACCAATTGAACAAGTACTTTGGTTCGGTATTCACTAAGGAGGACACAAACAACCTTCCGGATATAAAAGTGGTCAGAGGGTCTATTAAGGAGGAGGAACTGAGGGAAATCTTTATTAGTCGGGAAATTGTGTTGGGGAAATTGATGGGATTGAGGGCCGATAAATCCCCAGGGCCTGATGGACTGCATCCCAGAGTACTTAAGGAGGTGGCCTTGGAAATAGCGGACGCATTGACAGTCATTTTCCAACATTCCATTGACTCTGGATCAGTTCCTATCGAGTGGAGGGTAGCCAATGTAACCCCACTTTTTAAAAAAGGAGGGAGAGAGAAAGCAGGGAATTATAGACCGGTCAGCCTGACCTCAGTAGTGGGTAAAATGATGGAATCAATTATTAAGGATGTCATAGCAGCGCATTTGGAAAATGGTGACATGATAGGTCCAAGTCAGCATGGATTTGTAAAAGGGAGATCATGCTTGACAAATCTTCTGGAATTTTTTGAGGATGTTTCCAATAAAGTGGACAAAGGAGTACCAGTTGATGTGGTATATTTGGACTTTCAGAAGGCTTTCGACAAGGTCCCACACAGGAGATTAATGTGCAAAGTTAAAGCACATGGGATTGGGGGTAATGTGCTGACGTGGATTGAGAACTGGTTGTCAGACAGGAAGCAAAGAGTAGGAGTAAATGGGTACTTTTCGGAATGGCAGGCAGTGACTAGTGGGGTACCGCAGGGTTCTGTGCTGGGGCCCCAGCTGTTTACATTGTACATTAATGATTTAGACGAGGGGATTAAATGTAGTATCTCCAAATTTGCGGATGACACTAAGTTGGGTGGCAGTGTGAGCTGCGAGGACGATGCTATGAGGCTACAGAGTGACTTGGATAGGTTAGGTGAGTGGGCAAATGCGTGGCAGATGAAGTATAATGTGGATAAATGTGAGGTTATCCACTTTGGTGGTAAAAACAGAGAGACAGACTATTATCTGAATGGTGACAGATTAGGAAAAGGGAAGGTGCAACGAGACCTGGGTGTCATGGTACATCAGTCATTGAAGGTTGGCATGCAGGTACAGCAGGCGGTTAAGAAAGCAAATGGCATGTTGGCCTTCATAGCGAGGGGATTTGAGTACAGGGGCAGGGAGGTGTTGCTACAGTTGTACAGGGCCTTGGTGAGGCCACACCTGGAGTATTGTGTACAGTTTTGGTCTCCTAACTTGAGGAAGGACATACTTGCTGTTGAGGGAGTGCAGCGAAGATTCACCAGACTGATTCCCGGGATGGTGGGACTGACCTATCAAGAAAGACTGAATCAACTGGGCTTGTATTCACTGGAGTTCAGAAGAGTGAGAGGGGACCTCATAGAAACGTTTAAAATTCTGACGGGTTTGGACAGGTTGGATGCAGGAAGAATGTTCCCAATGTTGGGGAAGTCCAGAACCAGGGGTCACAGTCTAAGGATAAGGGGTAAGCCATTTAGGACCGAGATAAGGAGAAACTTCTTCACCCAGAGAGTAGTGAACCTGTGGAATTCTCTACCACAGGAAGTAGTTGAGGCCAATTCACTAAATATATTCAAAAGGGAGTTAGATGAAGTCCTTACTACTCGGGGGATCAAGGGGTATGGCGTGAAAGCAGGAAGTGGGTACTGAAGTTTCATGTTCAGCCATGAACTCGTTGAATGGCGGTGCAGGCTAGAAGGGCTGAATGGCCTGCTCCTGCACCTATTTTCTATGTTTCTATGTTTCTATGTTTTGAGGCATTCCTGGAGATTCCCCGCGTGAAGTTCTAACCATGTGACATTTGACCATGTCACACGTGCACATGTTACTGCCCCTCTCCTTGCATTCAGGTTCTGTAAGACGGTCACAACTCTGCACTGGGAATCTCAGTGACTCCATCCCCAGACCTCCCTGTCTCCTCCTGAACATCCTGCTCACTCCCCTGTGCCTCTCTCTCCCTGACCCCATTCCCCAGTCTCCCTGACCCCATCCCCATTCCCCACTCTCTCTCTCTCTCTCTCTCTCTCTCTCTCTCTCTCTCTCTCTCTCTCTCTCTCTCTCTCTCTCTCTCACCCCATTCCCCACTCTCTCTCTCACCCCATTCCGCAATCTCTCTCTCTCTCTCTCTCCCTGACCCCATTCCCCAGTCTCTCTCTCTCTCTCTCTCTCTCTCTCTCTCTCTCTCTCTCTCTCTCTCTCTCTCTCTCTCTCCCTGACCCCATTCCCCAGTCTCTCTCTCTCTCTCTCTCTCTCTCTCTGACCCCATTCCCCAGTCCCTCTCTCTTTCTCTCTCTTTCTCTCTCTGACTCCATTCCCCAGTCTCTCTCTCTCTCTCTCTCTCTCTCTCTCTCTCTCCTCTCTCTCTCCCTGACCCCATTCCCCAGTCTCTCTCTCTCTCTCTCTCTCTCTCTCTCTCTGACCCCATTCCCCAGTCCCTCTCTCTTTTTCTCTCTCTTTATCTCTCTGACTCCATTCCCCAGTCTCTCTCTCTCTCTCTCTCTCTCTGACCCCATTCCTCAGTCTCTCTCTCTCTCTCTCTCTCTCTCTCTGACCCCATTCCCCAGCCTCTCTCTCTCTCTGACCCCATTCCCCAGTCCCTCTCTCTTTCTCTCTCTTTCTCTCTCTGACTCCATTCCCCAGTCTCTCTCTCTCTCTCTCTCTCTCTCTCTCTCTGACCCCATTCCTCAGTCTCTCTCTCTCTCTCTCTCTCTCTCTCTCTGACCCCATGCCCCAGTCTCTCTCTCTGACCCCATGCCCCAGTCTCTCTCTCTCTCTCTCTCTCTCTCTCTGACCCCATGCCCCACCCTCTCTCTCTCACCCCTTTCCCCAGTCTCTCTCTCTCTCTCTCTCTCTCTCTCTCTGACCCCATTCTCCAGTCTCTCTCTCTCTCTCTCTCTCTCTCTGACCCCATTCTCCAGTCTCTCTCGCTCTCTCTCTCTCTCTCTCTGACCCCATGCCCCAGTTTCTCTCTCTCTGACCTCCATGCCCCAGTCTCTCTCTCTCTCTCTCTCTCTCTCTCTCTCTCTCACCCCATTCCCCAGTCTCTCTCTCTCTCTCTCTCTCTCACCCCATTCCCCAGTCTTTCTCTCTCTCTCTTTCACCCCATTCCCCAGTCTCTCTCTCTCTCTCCTCTCTCTCT